>NC_083235.1:21118697-23679947 GCF_032191835.1 Heteronotia binoei
GCTTTCGGTCCACAGCAGTTGCGCATGGGGCTTTTTTTTGAGCAGGAACGCACAGGAACACAGTTCCGGCTGGCTTAGTGTCAGGGGGTGTGGCCTAATATGCAAATGAGCTTCTGGCCTTTTTCTACAAAAAAAGCCCTGTGCGAAACAATGGTGCCATCAGGGGGTGTGGCCTAGTATGAAATTAGTTCCTGCTGGTCTTCCCCCCCCCCCAAAAGCCCTGGTTGCGCATGAGTACGGCCGTTAATTGTACAAAAGCCCAGCTCTGCCCATCCTGCTTCCTCCACACAGAGGAGACGCAAAGCGGCCCTTTTCTGATCTCCCACAACACAGAACCCCTTTTCATGCCATAGCACATGATACCCAGGAAGGTAAGCTGAGTGGGGGATGTGGAAAAGCGGACAATGAGAAAGGGCAAGAGAGGGTTTCGTCTTGGCTCTAAGCTGAAGCCAGCCTCGGCTTTGTCTAACCTCCTTGTCTAGCAAATCTCTCTGCCAAATAAGAAAAAAAAGGGGGGGGCTGAAAAAGGAATCCCCCAGGGGTGTAAAGTAATGCGCCGCTTCTTCCATTCTGTATTCATAGGGATGTTCAAAGCCTCATTCATCAGGGTTGAAACAGTCTGTGCGTGGGGGGGGGGCAAGAGGCAAGGGGGGGGGGGCAAACTCCGTATTTAGCACTGCCGCTTCTGTTCTGGGCCTGAATAGATTCTTCTCCGTTGCCCTTTTCCCATGAGAAGCTCTGACCTGTCTGGGGTGGGGTGGGGGGCTCCAAAATGCTTGTTCTCTAGACCCCTCCATGAGGAGTCTGCAGGAACCAAAGCTTCCCCTCGAAGCAACAAGGCCCGGGGCATAGCAACCTTGAAAGCCAGTCCCTTCCTTTGCTACAGCAAATTGTCTACATCTCTCCAATAGAAGGGAGCGCTTTCTCTTGTGTGAGCTTTTCCCCCACCCCCTCCTTTAATGATTCCACTATAGGTAAGGTTGCCAATCCCCAGGTGGGGCAGGAGATCTCCCGGTTTGCTGAAATGAAAAAGAAATCCACAAATGGATGTGCAAAAGGAAGAAGAAAAGGAGAAGGAGAAGAGGCCCCCACAACAGACACCCTGTGAGGTGGGTGGAGCTGAGAGAGCTCCTCCAGAAGCTGCCTTTTCAAGGACAACTGCTATGAGAGCTATGGCTGACCCAAGGCCATTCCAGCAGGTGCAAGTGGAGGAGAGGGGAATCAAACCTGGTTCTCCCAGATAAGAGTCTGCGCACTGAACCACTACACCAAACTGGCTCTCTAAAAAGAAACCATCTCACTACACTTTTGTGTGACTTAATAGCTGAAGACAGAGCTTTTTGTGTAAAAAAAAAAAGGCCCAGCAGGGACTCATTTGCATATTAGGCCACACACCCCTGATGCTGAGCCAACCGGAACTGCATTCCTGTGCATCCCTGCTCAAAAAAAAGGTCCTGCCACCAATCAAGGGGAGCATGAGTTCCCAGGAAGAGAATGTGGGATCCCGTCCAGATTTGTATGGTGACTCAGCATATCCCTGTGAGTAATGCACACACATCCATCCGCCTGGATTTCCTCAATGCTGGCAGTTCAAACAAAAGGTCACAGAAATGCACCGTAAATGTATTTTCTAAACTTAACACTGATCAAGCAATGGAAGGGACATTTCGTGAATTGTTGATTTAGTCTCTCTTCCAGGGTTGCCAACCATCAGGTGGGACCTAGAAATTGCCCGCTATTACAGTTGGTCTCCAGCAGGGGCGGCATCCTAGCAGGAGCTTCTTTGCATATTAGGCCACACACCCCTGATGTACCCAATCCTCCAAGAGTTTACACAAAAGAACCTTATAAGCTCTTGGGGGATTGGCTACATCAGGGGCTGTGGCCTAATATGCAAAGGAGCTCCTGCTAGATTTTCACCCCTGGTCTCCAGGCAACAGAGATCAGTTCCAATAGAGAAAATGGCTGCTTTAGAGGGTACCTTGCGGAAGCCCCACCCGTCCCCAGACCTCTACTCTGCAGGCTCCACCCCCAAAATCTCTAGCCATTTCCCCACCCAGAGCTGGCAACCCTGGTTTGGATCTTCCAAACAAAAGAGACCATCTAAGCCTAAGCAATTTCCCCCCCTTCCATAATCCAGGATTCCATTTCAACCATTTCTCAATTGGTGTTACATCATGGTTCCCCCCCCCCCTTTCTTTCTCTGAGACTTGGGAAATTCTAAAAGGTCTCGTTCTGTACAGCTAACAGCACTGGAGTCTTATGGCCGTTTCATAATATCTGTGCATTTACAAATGTACGAAAAAGAAAAGAGCATAGAGGAAGAAAACCACTCCCTTGTAAGCAGATAGTGTAACTGCTAATCCTGGTTCAGTTTCCCAAAGAACAAGTTTGCCAAGAGGCTGCAGCTGGAGCCAACTTCAGCTTCGACTGCCTATCTTTCCTTCTCCCTCTCTACCTCCACCACCCAGGTATGGAATTCTAGCAGGAGCTCCTTTGCATATTAGGCCACACACCCCGGATGTAGCCAATCCTCCTGGAGCTTACAAGGCTCTTTTTTGTAAACTCTTGGAGGATTGGCTACATCAGGAGGGTGTGGCCTAATGCAAAGGAGCTCTTGCTAGAATTCCATCCCTGTCCCATCCCAAACCTTTGTTGATGGCTGCTCATCCTAATAACTCTGTAAAGCTTCATATAGAATTCTTTGTTACATAGGACTTGCACCAGTTCCAACAGGTATGATTCCATGGACAGCATAAGCAACTAGCGGGAGTTTTCTGGCGTTCACCATTATCTTAGCTGATTCTCTTTAGAGAAAGAACACACTTAGATACTTATGGCATTTGCAAAGCATTTGTTTTACTCAGGGCTTTTTTTGTAGCAGGAGCTCCTTTGCATATCAGGGCGCACCCCCCTGGAGCTTACAGTAGGCCCTGTTAGAAGAGCCCTGTAAGCTCTTGGAGGATTAGCAACATCAGGGGTGTGTGGCCCAGGCCTCAGATTCAGTGGAAGCTCACAGGAGCCCAGCTCCTGAACTTTTCTGAGAGTTCCACCTCCTTGTCCATTGAATAGTAGGTGCAGCTGCATAACAATCCCTAGATGAGCTCCACCACCTATTTTTCTACAAAACAACCCCTGGTGTGGCCTAATATGCAAAGGAGTTCCTGCTACAAAAAAAGCCCTGGTTTTTACTTAAGAACATAAGAGAAGCCATGTTGGCTCAGGCCAATGGCCCATCGAGTCCAATACTCCGTCATACAGTGGCCAAAAACCCAGGTGCCATCAGGAGGTCCACCAGTGGGACCAGGACACTAGAAGTCAGGGGGCAGGGCTCCCACAGCCCCCTGTAGCTACAGGCCTGATGGGAAAGGAAGGCGGCATGGTATAGCCTGATATTTGTCAGACCTCAAAAACTAAGCAGGTTTGGTATTTTGATGGGAAACCACCAAGGGAGGCTCTTCAGAAGAAGGCAATGGCAACCCACTTCTGCTTCTCCCTTGTCTTGGAAGCCCCTTGCTGGGGTCGCCATAGGTCAATTGCAACTTGAAGGCACTCCGTGTACATAAATAGGTCAGTGGGTGAAGCTACAAAGTCTTTCCACTCCCCCTGTGCAGAATGTTGAGCTCATTTGTTATGAAGGCCAAATCTGCCATAAATGAGACCTTGTTGGGCTGGGCCACGTTGGGCCGGGCCATTTAAGATTAGGTAGCAGAGATATAAACTTTATAAAGGACACAATCAAACACAACTGAAGATTTTTTTTAAAAAAAACCTTAAAATAAAACATGCTTAATACATTAGCACTCATTGGACTTAAAGGTGCTTTCTTTGTGTTTCTCCCATGGGATCCAAGGAACCGGGCAAAGGAAGCTCTGTAACTCCTGTGCAATTGAGCAAACCTTGCAAAGCAAGCTGTGAAGGAAGCTAGAGAGAGGGAGAAGGAAGCAGAGGACAGCCAGTTGGTAGGAGTCCTCTGGGGGCCTGATTTGGCCCCCAGGGCTCATGTTTGACACCCTTGGTCTAAGTGCAGACAGAGCAGTGATAATAGATAATAGATAAATTTATTGTCATTGTTCTCAAAAAAGAAAATTAGAGCAACGAATGAGGTGCTCTTCCACAAACATACCAACACATCAACACCCAAAGAAAAAGGACATATACATAGACCATCCAAATGCATCTAAAAACAAATAACCATTCATAACCCTGCATTTAGCCTAACCACGGCACTTGGATAGAAGCTGCCCTTGAATCTATTTGTCTTAGCCTTCAACACTCTATATCGCCTACCTGATGGTAAGATCTCAAATAGCAAGTGGCCCGGATGTGAAGGGTCCCTTAAGATCATTTGTATCTTCCTTTTACATCCCATATTATACAGATCCACCAATGAGGGGAGAGAACATCCACAAATCTTCTGTGCTCTTACCATCACTCTTTGGAGCACCCTTCTCTCTGCTTCCGTGCAGCTCCCAACCACATGCAGAGGCAATAAGATAAAATGCTCTCAATGGAACTACAATAAAAGGCAACCAGCAGAGTCCCTGACAGTTGTTGTGATCTTAAGAGTCTTAAATAGTATAGTCGTTGCTGGGCCTTTTTCTCTAGAGCTAAAGTATTTGCCCCGCATGTTAGATCCTGTTTCATAGTAATTCCCAAAAACTTCCATTCTGTCACCTGTTCTACCATAACACCATCAATAAACAACGGCTGAATGTCCAGACTACTCTTCCTATAATCCACTATAATTTCCTTCGTCTTATTTACATTAAAAATAAGATTATTTTTTTTACTCCAGAGGGACAGCTGATGAACTTCCCTCCTATACACAGACTCATCATTCTCAGAGATGAGCCCCACTAACGTTGTATCATCTGCATACTTAATGATTTTGTTACTCAGACTACTAGAAACACAATCAGACATGTAAATAGTGAAAAGAAGTGGACTCAAGACACATCCCTGAGGAGTGCCAGTATTTAAGATCTTCACGGAAGAAGTATATCCGTCCATTTTAACCCTTTGTGAATGACCTGATAAAAAGTTCAAAATCCACTCACATATAGAGTCCGACAGTGGAAGATCAGCGGCAGTCACCAAGGTGCTGGAGAGGCTATACACTTCCTCCCTCTCTTTTTGCTCAGCTGCCAAAAGGATGGCTGCCCATTGCCTACCCTCCTCATAAGCAATCAGCTACTAACTTCAGCATTAGAAAGAAATGATGACAATACACACGCCTCCTGTGCAAAATTCTCAAATTCCCAGTGCAAACGTTCTGCTGCACAATTTTATTTTAATATGAAACCTCACTAAGAGGGCTCATGGAGTCTCAGTCCAGTGTTTACGCAAGGCAGGGCTTTTTTGGTAGAAAAAGCCCAGCAGGAACTCCTTTGCTTATTAGGCCACACCCCCTTATACCTAGCCAGCCGGAACTGCGTTCCTGCTCAAAAAAAAAGCCCAGACGCAAGGCATTCTCATTTTCCTCACTTGTGTGCTCCTGTTGCTTCAGGGTGTGTGTGTGTGTGTTCTGTTACACCTGTGTTTTGCGCCCTCTAGTGCTCAATAGTGATTGCATTGCTTTATGTCTGGCCTATCTCCTTATAGATTTAAACCACAGGTTTTTTATGCTGGACATAAATGGATGTAATATAGAATTGACCACTAGAGGGAGCAAAATGTGTATAGAACAGAGCACCCTCCTCCCCAAAGCAACATAAACTGAATGAGGAAAATGAGGATGGGACCTAGAGCAGGAGTGACACTGACCAAACTTTCTTAATGTAAGAGTCACATAGAATAAACATCAGATGTTTGAGAGCCTCAAGACTTGAATATCGGATGTTTGAAAGCAGGCAGGCAGGCAGAAAGGAAGGAAGATGGGAGTGGGAGGAGAGAGGGAGAGGTGGAAAGAAAGCAACTTTAAATACATTCTCCAAGCCAGCTGATGGGACACTGGAGCTTTGAGAGCCACACAAGAAAGAACCATGTGTTTATTTGGGGAAAGTGTGATACACACAGATTCACACTCCCACCCATCCCGTGCCCTGTGGTGACAACATCCCTACTCCCCCCTTGTCTCGCCATCACAAACACATTTTATTAGCTAATCCCTCTCCGATTCTGCATACCAGATTGGTAACATTACGGTAACACATTGCTAACGTTTGACTCACAAGAACTTGGAAGAAGGATGGAATGGGGGGGGGGGGAGGGAGAGAAGGAGGCGGGGTGTGTATGAGAAAAGCGGCTTGGATTCCAGTCTGTACACACACTCTCTCTTTTCGCTTTCCAGACAAACCATTCCTCCTCCTTTTTAATCTTCCTCTTTGTAACGGGAAGGAGGTATTGTAAATATTAGCTGCCTTGCGCATGGCGTGGGCTTTGCGAGCGGCAAGCATCTCTCGCCAAGGGAGGGGACCAGCGCAGCTTAGTTAACTTTGTTCTTTCTTCAGGACATTTCCTTCTCTCCCCCCCTCCCCTTGTTCCCAGGGTAAACTTGGCTGGCTTAGCTTTCTAGGTTTGATAAAGCATTTCCTTCTATTGTCATTCTATACGGCCTCTGGGCCCTTTCTTTCGCACAGTCCCTCCTCCCCTTTCTTCCTCTCTCTCTCTCTCTCTCATTCTCAGTGAACCTCAGTAACAATTGTGGCTTACGAAAGCCACTGCTGCCTCCTTCAACGAGAAAAGAAAGAAGGAAGGATCTTTGGAACGATGAGACATAGTCTTCTTGACTGAAGGCCCCCTGGATGCATGGATTTCGTCGGGGTGAGTGGCCTGCAGGGTGTCTGTTGTGTATATGTTTTGGAGCGGACTCGGGACAGGCCGAGTCGGGTCTCTCTGTTTTTGGATGTTTCTCTCGGTGTCTATTTGTGGCTCCCGTCATTTCTCACAGCCAACAGACAGGATGTACACAAGGGGGAGGTGGAAGCTGTCGAACTGAGCGTGGCCTGCTGTTGTGCTTGCTCCAGAACCGGGTGAGAAAAAGCATCTCTTGAACTCAGGGGCCTGATTCCTATGCCGGTCCTGTGAACCTGGGAGTTGCCTCATGGCTCTGCAGTCAAGACCATCTGTCTGTCTGTCTGTCCATCCAGGGGTCATTTAGTTGAAAAAAGGTGCAAGAGTTCAGAAGCATATCTCATTTGCATATGCCCCAGGATCTATATGCAGCAGAGAGAGAACTCCCCACTGCATGCAGACCCTGGCTGCAGGTTCAGGAGCTGTGCTCCTGTGAGCTCCTGCTGAATTCAAGCCATCTGCCTGTCTGTCTATCTATCATATATGTATCATCTATCATTTATCTATCTATCTATATATGATAGACAGACAGACAGACAGACAGACAGACAGACAGACAGACAGACAGACAGACAGACAGACAGACAGACAGACAGACAGATAGATAGATAGATAGATAGATAGATAGATAGATAGATAGATAGATAGATAGATAGACAGATAGATAGATCGATCCCCTGGCTTGGAGGCCCTCCCCCTGCTTCAGGGTCATCAGAAAGCGGGGGGAGGAAGGGAAACTCTATTATTCCCTATGGAGACTTACTCCCATAGAAAATAATGGAAGATTGATCCGCGGGTATCTGGGGCTCTGGGGGGGGGGCTGTTTTTTGAGGTAGTGATACCAAATTTTCAGTATAGCATCCAGTGCCTCTCCCCAAAATACTCCCTAAGTTTCAAACGATTGGATGAGGGGGTCCAATTCTATGAGCCCCAAAAGAAGGTGCCCCTATCCATTATTTCTTATGGAAGGAAGGCATTTAAAAGGTGTGCGGTCCCTTTAAATGTGATGGCCAGAACTCCCTTTGGAGTTCAATGATGCTTGTCACAACCTTGTTCCTGGCTTCACTCCCAATGTCTCCTGGCTCCACCCCCAAAGTCTCCTGGCTCCACCCCCAAAGTCCCCAGATATTTCTTGAACTGGACTTGGCAACCCTATGACAGACAGACAGATGGACGACAGGCACACAGGCAGACAGACAGACAAACAGATATTGTAAAATCCAGACAGATAAAAAATCCAGATAGATAGAAATGTGGTCAGCAACCACACGTGGAGATCACTCTACCATTGTTCTTTAGCAATTGCTTTTAACTGGATTGTCTTGTCTACACCAAAAAATCCAGTGACGAGGGATCGCTGTAGCACAAGTTCCAGCTTTGGGTAGATGCTTCTGGCATTTGAAAGCCCAACCAATTGATGACAGTGTATGCTTGCGTGAGCTGGGCTCTGCTTCGTCAGAGGTGTGAGCCCTGTAGACAAAACAAAGGGGGGAGGTTATTACCGGCACCAAGCCCGTTAGATAGATCGGTCAAGATAAACAATTACGAGGAACTCCCGCAAAACCCTGAGCCGCCGAGTCACAGAAGTCAACGATCAGTGCATTTCTGTGGACCGTGGTAAGATTTATCCAGGCCACGTTTACAAGCTTTGTGAGGATGCAGGTTTCTGAGTTACACAAAATCCTTCCACCAGGAAGAAATGCTTGGCTGATCCAGGGGCAGCTGTAAAGGCTGTCTTCTGTCTGCTTTAAGGGTTGTGCGTGATAGCTCAGCTCTCTTTAGCAAGCCAGCCTCTGCCAGTAGATCATCTTACCCCACCAAACCAAACAATTAGCAGAATAGGTGTTGGGCTTCTTCTTCTTTCTTCCCCTTCTTCTTTTTAAAAAACCCTTATATCTGTTGGAGTGCTTTGGGGCTGTCCTTCTCAAAGGTGAAATCCTAGAAGGGATGCTAACAGGCAAAGGAGCTGTAGATGGAGATCTGGCTGCACACTGGAAGTTAATAAACTCTAAGTACATTGTCTGTTTTTGTTTTGAATGTGCACTTGGTCTCCTGCATGTTGGTTCATTCATTTACTTCTTTACTTTGCTGCTCCCTTCCTTTCTCCCCAGCGGGGAACTGAAAAAACTTATCCAGGTGGGCAGCCATGTTGGTCTGAAGCAGTAGAACAAAGCAGGAGTCAAGTAGCTCCTTTAAGACCAACAAAGCTTTATTCAGAATGGAAGCTTTCGTGCCCTCGAAGCACATTTCATCAGACAGTAGGATGGAATGGCAAGCAGTCGCTAGGCCCCGGCTTGTGATTCTTTTAATCTGCTAAGGGACATTTCCATGATTTTGCATGCTGATTCACTGCCCACTTTCTCTCTATTTAGGACTGCTTGCCATTCCATCCTACTGTCTGATGAAGTGTGCTTAGAGCACACGAAAGCTTACATTCTGAATAAAGCTTTGTTGGTTTTAAAGGTGCAACTTGACTCTGCTTTGAAAGAACTTATGTCATTCTCCTCTCCTTCCATGTCAGCTTCCAGGTCAGAGCAGGAATTCGAACCTGGGCCTCCTAGATCCTTCGAAAATCTGTACCCCATCAAGTGCATTTTCCTCTTCTGCAAAAGTTTGCAGCCTAAGAAACATGTGGTGCACCCTTATTGATGTCTCATTGAACTCCATGGGGCTTACTCATGGAATCACAGAGCTGGAAGAGGCCATACAAGTCATTTAGTTTCTATGATTCTGTACTGGCAGTCTTTAAGCAGCGGCTGGACAAACACTTGTCGGGGGTGCTCCAGGTTGATCCTGCACTGAACAGAGACTAGATGGCCTATATGGCCCCTTCCAGCTCTGTAGTTCTGTGATTCTATACCCCTTGCTCTATGCAGGATCAGTCTAAACCAGGGGTGGCCAAACTTGCTTAATGTAAGAGCCACATAGAATAAACGTCAGATGTTTGAGAGCTGCAAGACACGAATGTCAGATGTTAGGAAGGAAGGAAGGAAGGAAGACAGACAGATAGATAGATAAGAGAGGTAGAGGTAGAAAGAAAGCAACCTTAACTTTAAATGCATTTTCCAAGCTGTCAAGTGGCTTGGCTTGGTGAAGGGATTGCAACAGACAAATGCCTTCTCCAAGCTGGCCAATGGGGCAGTGGGGGCATTGGGAGCCACACAATAGGTGTGAAAGAGCCACGTGTAGCTCCCAAGCCGCAGTTTGGTCACCCCTGGTGTAAACCTTACTCCACAGTAAGTGTTTAGGATTGCAGACCTAGACTCGTGTCAGATTTCTTTTACACAAGTCCTCTTTCAAGTCTACACAGTCAGGGGTGTTTTGCGAGTTAGTGCTAGGGACTCAGTTCCTAGGCCCACATGAGCCTCATTTGGATTGGGCCTGTGGCTTCTTCCTCCCTGCCTTTGCTGTTTTCCTAACCAGAAATGCCCTCTGGGGAGTGCTATTTGCCTTGTTGAGGTCTTCACGTACTTTGATACAGTATACCCAGGGCTTTTTTTGTAACAGGAGCTCCTTTGCATATTAGGCCACACCCCCTTGATGTAGCCAATCCTCCTGGAGCTTACAGTAGGCCCTGTAAGAAGAGCCCTGGAAGCGCTTGGAGGATTGGCTACATAAGGGGTATGTGGCCTAATATGCAAAGGAGTCCCTGCTACAAAAAAAAGAAAGAAAAAACAGCCCTAAGTATACCTAGTTCCCTGCATTGAACTCCAGGCTCCTACCTGAGAGCAAATACTCATGGAGCACCCAGAAAAATCATAACATGTAGTTAGGCTCAGGGGGGTCATATGCCACCTCCCTCCAGCCAAAAGCAACCTGATGGAAGAAAGGAGTGCCCTGCATGAGTGAGGCCTGCTTGGGCTGGCTAGAGATCCAGCCAGCCCAAGCAGGCCTTGCTTGCCTGGGGCTCTCTTGGGCCGCGCCCCCTCAGTCAAAAGGCCAACAAGCCACCCACCGCCCAAAATTACATAAGAAGTGGAGAAAGGGTGGCGCGGGCTTCTCCAGGGGTTAATGAGGCTGCTGGGGGTGTGGCAAAGCCCCTGGTGGCTGGCTGACTGCCTGCTCTCCTAATCCAGGGATTGTTATGCAGCTGCACCTACTATTCAATGGACAAGGTAGGTGCGAAGGAGGATGGGGAACCCTCAGAAAAGTCCAGGAGCTGCACTTCTGTGAGCTCCTGCTGAATCCGAGGCCTGGTTAGGCTGTTACTTCATTATAGCATTTATCTGGATCCCCTTTTCCTTGTTGGTACACCGATCACTTACCTTTGTGGCCCGCTGTCATATAATCTTGGGAGAGTTCCCCATCCTTATTTATTTTGACCCACAGCCCAATCCCTCCGGCAACCCCAGGGCTGATGACAATGTGTGTTTTGTTTGCTTTTTAAAAATCTGTTTGGGCGAAGCCTTTCAAGCTGCGAAATAAAACCAGATGACAAAGGCAGGTGGCTGGGAGGATTTGCGGAGAGGGTCAGAGTTCTTGGAACGGTCGTGACGTGTCACAACGGAGACGGGAGATTTGTGCATTGTGCGGATGCCATGTATCTTACGGGGGGGGGGGGAGCAGTTTGTTGTGAAAAAAAAGAAAGTTGTGTTTGCATTGGATGATTGATCACGCTGCATGGTGCTTGGCATCTGGGTAACCCATGCTGGGGCTGAAATGAAATTGTGCATAAATCTGAAACACATGTGGCGGGGAGGGGGAGATTCTGAATTTGGAAATAGTGACGATCTTAGAATATAGACTTCCTGGCCTCTTTAATTTTTAAAAAAAACATTATTGATTAATCAAATATTCATAGAATCATAGAATTGGATGACCTCTAGGGTCATCGAGTCCCACCCCCTGCACAATGCAGGAAACTCACAAACACTTCGCCCTAAATTCACAGGATCTTCATTGCTGTCAGATGGCCATTTAGCCTCTGTTTAAAAACCTCCAAGGAAGGAGAGCCCACCACCTCCCAAGGAAGCCTGTTCCACTGAGGAATCGCTCTAACGGTCAGGAAGTTCTTCCTAATGTTGAGCTGGAAACCCTTTTGATTTAATTTCAACCCATTGGTTCTCGTCCTGCCTTCCGGGGCCACAGAAAACAATTCCACACCATCCTCTAGATGAAAGCCCTTCAAGTACTTGAAGATGGTGATCATATCACCTCTCAGCCGCCTTCTCTCCAGGCTAAACATCCCCAGCTCTTTCAACCTTTCCTGTTCATTGTTCATTGGTCTTCTTGACCAGCTTGACAAATCAAGTCTATCTTGTTCGTGGTTTTCTTAAACATTCCTAAAGTTCGTCAACGTTGGAGAATTTTGGGGAGAAAAAATTAATCTGATTGAGGAGGGGGTTTTTTGGTAGAAAAAGCCCAGCAGGAACTCATTTGCATATTAACAGGCGATGCCAGCATGGAACCTAGGAACTTTGGCATAACTCTGCCAACTGAGCTACAATCTTTCCCCTAAAACAGGTGAACATGTGAGGCTGCCTTATACTGATTCAGACCACTGAATGATCATGGTCAGCGGGGGTGGAATTCTAGCCGGAGCTCCTTTGCATATTAGGCCACGCACCCCTGATGCAGCCAATCCTCCAAGAGCCAATCCTCTTTTTTGTAAGCTCTTGGAGTATTGGCTGCATCAGGGGTGTGTGGCCTGATGTGCAAAGGAGCTCATGCTAGAATTCCATCCCTGAAGTAGGACCGCATCCTCGGCCAGGTCTGCATCTTCATTATCAGCAGCCCAGGTTCAGCATCCTTTCAATGCCTTGTCAGATACTAGGGTTTTCATCCCCCAGGTGGGGCCTGGAGATCTCCTAGAATTACAACACCTCTCCAGACTACAGCAATCCATCCCCCTGGAGAAAATGGCAGCGTTGGAGGGTGGAGACTCCGCGGCATTATGCCACAGGTTCCCCAAACCCTGCTCTTCCCAGGTTCTACCCCCAAATCTCTACCCCCCCCACTGTCGGCAATGCTATCAGATGCCCAGTAAATTCATGCATTCCGAAAGTCATAAGACTATGGAAACCAGTCTTGTTTCCAGCCATCCCTGGGCATCCGTTTCAGGGTGGTTAATGGCAGGGGTGGAATTCTAGCAGGAGCTCCTTTGCATATTAGGCCACACACCCCTGATGTAGCCAATCCTCCAAGAGCTTACAAGGTTCTTTTTTGGCTACATCAGGGGTGTGTGGCCTAATATGCAAAGGAGCTCCTGCTAGAATTCCACCCCTGGTTAATGGTATTTCATGGGGATGGGAATTGACCATCCTTAAGCGGTGAGGCTGTCCCTGTCCAGTTCCTAATTTAGTGAATTCTTTGGGGATCGGCCCCAAAGAAAGGAAGGCACACAAAAGGAAGAGGATGTTTATGTCTTCCTTTGTACTGTGTTTTCTGGTGGGCCTCCGGGGCTTGCTTTCACCATGTCCCTAAAGAGCGACTGGCGGCTACATTCTGTGCTGGGGCGTGGGGGTGGGCATGCTGTAACACGAAAGCTGCAGATGGAAAGATTTCCATGTGGTCACCGCCAGCCCGCTGTTACATTTAAGTGAATACTGAATACTTTGTGTGTGTAAAATTAGCGAACAGCAGAGGTGACCAAACTTGCTTAACGTAAGAACCACACAGAATAAACATCAGATGTTCGAGAGCCACAAGACAGGAATGTCAGATGTTTGAGAGCTGCAGAGCAGGAGGGAAGATGGAGGGAGGGAGAGGTGGAAAGGAAGCAACTTTAACTTTAAATACATTCTCCAAGCTGCTGGCTGGCTTGCCATGGAGAAGTGATTTAAAGAGAGAAATGGCTTCTCTAAGTCAGCCAATGGAGCGGTGGGTGCTTTGAGAGCCACACAATAAGTGTGAAAGAGCCATATGTAGCTCCCAAGCCACAGTTTGGCCACCCCTGGTGTACAGCATTTCATCGTCGCAGGAGTACAGTGGATACGTTGATTGGTGGGTTGGGTAAGGCAACCTTGTTGTGCCTGTGGGCGCTTTTGGAATTTTGAGTCTAATGGGATCTGAACTTGCTGAGACTTAGAAGGGAAAAGATCTCGGGGTCCTAGTGGACAGCTTAGGGTTGCCGGTTTGTGTTGGAAAACACCTGGGGACTTTGGGGGTGGATCTGGGAGAGGGTGGGGTTTGGAGAGGGGAGGGGCCTCAATAGGGTACAATGCCCAAGAGTCCACCCTCCAAAGCAGCCATTTTCTCCTGGGGAGCTGGAGATCAGTTGTAAAAGGGGGGAGATCTCCAGGTCCCACCTGGAGGCTGGCAACCATAGGACAGCTCAATGAAAGTGTCAACTTAGTGTGCTGCAGCGGTGAAAAAGGCAAACTCTGTGTTAGGGATTATTAGGAAAGGGACTGAGAATAAAACAGCCGATACTGTAGTACCCCTGTGTAGATCAACAGTGTGGCCTCGTTTGGAATTCTGTGTACAGTTCTGGTCACTGTATCTCTAAAAGGTAAGATGATGGCAACCAAGATTATAGGGGTGTGGAGCACCTTCCCTTTGAGAAAAGGCTGAAGAGTCTAGGACTTTTCCATTCAGAAAAGAGAGGACTAAGGGGGGGACATGATAAGAGGTCAATTAAAATTATGCATAAAAAAGTAAAGATAGTCCCCCTGTGCAAGCACCAGTCGTTTCCGACTCTGGGGTGATGTCGCATCACAATGTTTTCACAGCAGACTTTTTACGGGGTGGTTTGCCATTGCCTTCCTTAGTCTTTTACCCTTTCCCCCCAGCAAGCTGGGTACTCATTTTACCAACCTCAGAAGGATGGAAGGCTGAGTCAACCTTAAACCAGCTACCTGAACCCAGGGATTGAACTCAGGTTGTGAGCAGAGGTTAGGACTGCAGTACTGCAGCTTTAGCACTCTGTACCACGGGGCTCTTACTAAAAATATGCATGGGATGTGTTCAACAGTGGCTTCGATACATGAAGAGGTGAGGTTGCAGCGATCAGAGGTCTTTATTGTGATTACAGTATGGCAATGGTTAAACTAAGACTACTGAACTGAGCCAATGGGGCCAAATATATACAAGCAAAGTTCTCATGCTAGAGCGTCATTGGGTCATTTGAACCAGCAGGGAGCTGGTGATTGGTCCAGGGAAACAGAGATTTGGATCCCGCTTCCCATTGTTCCCATTCCCCAAGCTTAGTCCTTAAGGCTCCAATGAGCCAGGCAGGAATAGGCTTCCCAACCCCCCCCCCCCGCCCTGGTGGGGGACCCCCAAAATTGCATCCTCCTCCCCCGCTCTCAAAAAATCTGGGGGCGGGGGGGGGAGAGAACATACCTTTAGGCATCATGTTGTAGAGCTTCTGATCCGTTTTAAAATGTGTCCCTTTAAGGCTGCACAGGAAACAGGAAGGGCTTCATGGGAAAGTAACAGTTTCCATGGAGAACGGCCCCTCCCTTTCTTTTCCTGTGGAGCCTTGCTTTCGTTTTCCCAGCAAGCACATTCTGCTGGAAGAAGACCAAGTACGGTAAGTGTTTGTGTGTGTGTGAGAGAGAGAGGGAGGGGGGATTCCCTGGTATGGAGGCCCTCCCCTCCTTTAGAAAGCGTGGGGGGGGGAGGGAAATGCCTACTAGGCACTCTATTATTCCCTATGGAGAACGATTCCCATAGGGAATAATGGGGAATTGATCCGTGGGTATTGGGGGCTCTGAGGGGGCTATTTTTTGAGGTAGAGGCACCAGATTTTTAGTATAGCATCTAGTGCCTCTCCCCAAAATACCCCCCAAGTTTCAAAACGATTGGACCAGAGGGTCCAATTCTATGATCCCCAAAAGATGGTGCCCCTATCCTTAATTATTTCCTATGGAAGAAAGGCATTTAAAAAGGCGTGCTGTCCCTTTAAATGTGATGGCCAGAACTCCCTTGGAGTTCAATTATGCTTGTCACATCCTTGTTCCTGGCTCCACCCCCAATGTCTCCTGGCTCTACCCCCAAAGTCTCCTGGCTCCGCCCCCAAAGTCCCCAGATTTTTCTTTAATTGGACTTGGCAACCCTAGGCAGGAACTACTTCTAAACATAAAGTCCACATACACAACAGGGTGGAAAGATCAGACAAAAGGTTCAGGACAGAGAAAAGGAAACACTACCTTGCACAGAGACTGATTTCTTACTAGCATTGCTCCACCCCCAGGCTTCTGTTTTCCCCCAGCACAAGCAATCGATTTCCCACCAGTTGTTCCACGGGTGCATTTTGATGTGCAGTTCCCTCCGGTTTCCCTTGCAGTTTCTTAATCCTTAAAAGCCAGCATCGTAAAGCCACAAAGGGAACTGAATGGAGCCGCACATCAAAATGCGCCCACAGAGCAACTGGTGGGAAATCGATTGCTTGCGCCGGAGCGAACAGAAACCTGGGGGCTGAGCAATGCCAGTGAGAAATCAGTCCGAGAATGATTCAAAGGCAGAATTTACTGCCAGAAGCTATAGTGATGGCCACAGGAATAAACAGCTGGAAATAGGGTTGCCAAGTCTAACTCGGATAATATCTGGGGACTTTGAGGGTGGAGCCCGGAGACTTTTCCTAAAATAAATAAAAACACAGCAGTACAGTTCCTCTGAATACAGTCTTCATTTCCACACCCAAGCAGCTGCAAATCTCTCTTTCTGTCTCTCTCTCTCTCACACACACACAAACACACACAGAGAAGCAAAAATAAAACAGTTTGCAATCCCGCACTCATGTGGTCTCACTGGGGCAATTTACTCACAAGTTGCTGAACTTCCAATAACACAGGGAAACCAAAGGTTCAAGTTCACCCTTTACGATGCAAACGACCTCTAAAAAACTTGTACAACAAACGGAGGGTCTGGGGTGCTTTCACAGCTACTGGTTGCAGCCACGTTGTTCTGCCTGCCCACCCCATTCAGCCTTAAGGACACACACACCAGCCGAAAAGGAAACCTTTGCAAGCTTTCTCCTAGCATTCTGAAGGCAAAAGACACATGGCAGCTGTGGGGGCGGAGTTTCCCCTTGCTGGCCAGCTGACTGGGGCTGGGAAGGAGCCTGGGAAAGTGGGGAAAAGTGCTGGGGCCTGAGGATTGGCAAACCTAGCTTGAAAGGGGGATTAAATAGATTCATGGAGGATAAGGATAATAGCTACTAGCCATGGTGCCTAAGGGGAATTGCCACCCTCAAAGGCACTAAGAATCTGAATCCAAGAGTCAGGAGGCAACATCATTAAATTTATTAAATTTGCAGATGATACTAAATTGGGAGGGGTTGCAAACACAGAAGAAGACAGAAACAGGATACAGGATGACCCTGACAGGCTGGAAAACTGGGCTAAAATCAATAAAATGAATTTTAGCAGGGATAAATGTGAAGTTCTGCATTTAGGTAGGAAAAATCCAATGCATGGTTATAGGATGGGGGAGACTTGTCTTAGCAGTAGTATGTGCGAAAAGGATCTAGGGGTCTTAGTGGATCATACACTGAACATGAGTCAACAGTGTGATGCGGTGGCTAAAAAGGCAAATACAATTTTGGGCTGTATCAACAGAAGTATAGTGTCCAGATCACGTGATGTGATGGTATCGATTTACTCTGCTCTGGTAAGACGTCACCTGGAGTATTGTGTTCAGTTTTGGGCACCACATTTTAAGAAGGATATAGATAAGCTGGGACGGGTCCAGAGGAGGGTGACGAAGATGGTGAGGGGTCTGGAAACCAAGTCCTATGAGGAAAGGTTGAAGGAGCTGGGGACGTTTAGCCTGGAGAGGAGGCAGCTGAGAGGTGTTATGATCACCATCTTCAAGTACTTGAAGGGCTGTCATCTAGAGGATGGTGTGGAATTGTTTTCTGTGGCCCCAGAACAGGCTTCCTTGGGTGGTGGTGGGCTCTCCTTCCTTGGCCACTGTGTGACACAGAGTGTTGGACTGGATGGGCCATTGGCGTGATCCAACATGGCTTCTCTTATGTTCTTCCCTCTGCAAACCTTGTCATCTTCTTTGAGCAGTGAACACTTCAGTTTTTTAGAAGAATAATGTTTTTGCTGCCACCTCTGCTTCTCGCTTGCCTTCAACGCTCTGTGCTGTGGTTGCCATATATCAGTTGTGATTTGATGGCGCAGACGTACGTAATGTTTTTGCCAGTGCACCTGCAGATTCTGGTCAGGCTTTCAGTTTTTGAAACTGTTATAGCTGCTGACTTGGGAGAACACCAGCTTCAGCTGGTTGAAAGGAAAGGAGTCCTCAGGAGCCATTGACTTGATGAGGTGTCACGGAATGCTTATGAACATTCCAACTGGTCAGAATTTCAGAACCAACCTGGCAGCACACAAGACCGTGGGGATAGCTGCGGGGAGAGGGGTGCTGGTGGGGAAGAATTCAGCCTAGGAGGGAGTAGGCAGTGGTGTTGAGCAGACAGGACACTGGCTATGATCTCCCTAGGTGGTTTTTCAGTTTTAAATAGCAGATGGGTAGGACCCTGACATGTCGGTTGGTTGTTATGAGGATAAACAGAGGGAAGGGAGTAAGGTGTTGTAAACTGCTTTGGGTCCCCATGAGAGAGAAAAGAAATATATAAATATCTATTTAAATAAATAGCAGTCTCCTAACCTGAGCATACAGAGCCTTGTGGCGCAGAGTGGTAAAGCTGCAGTACTGCAGTCGGAGCCCTCTGCTCACGACCTGAGTTCAATCCCAGCGGAAGCTGGTTCAGGTAGTAGGCTCCAGGTCGACTCAGCCTTCCATCCTTCAGAGGTTGGTAAAATAAGTACCCAGCTTGCTGGGGGGAAAGTGTAGATGACTGGGGAAGGCAATGGGAAACCACCCCGTAAAAAGACTGCCGTGAAAATGTTGTGAAAGCACTGTCACCCCAGAGTCGAAAATGGCTGGTGCTTGCACAGGAGACTACCTTTACCTTTTTTAACCTGAGCGTAACCTAGACAAAAGTGGAGTCAACAGTTTTTAAAACAAGTGTTCCTCTATGTAATGGTTCCTTTTAGGTTTGGAACAATGGACATAAAGTGCTGGTAGATAAAAGGACAAAAATCAAAATGCTGAGGGGCTGAAATAATAAAATGTCTTATGGTCCTATAAAAACCAATGCATCATGCCATAAGCTTTTGTGAGCCAAGAGCACTTCATCAGATGCATGAAGTGTTTGATTTAGTTGGCAGCAGTGTTCCCTCTAAGCTGAGTTAGTGTGAGCTAGCTCAGTTTTTTAGCCTCCGGCTCTCACACATTTTTCTCTTCGCTCAGGAAGGATGGCCCCAGAGCAAACTAATTTATGCAGTAGCTCACAACTTTAATGCCAGTAGCTCACAAAGAAGAATTTTTGCTCAAAGACTCCACGGCTTAGAGGGAGTATTGGTTGGCAGAGACAGTTACAAATTGCAAATAGAAGAAGGGCGGTGGTGGAGGAACCATAAATCTCCCTGCCAACTGAAGGTAATATTGCATGGTGAACTTCAGTTCACAGAAGCTTTGGCCACAATAAATTTGTTCGCCTTTAAGTCCCTTGGTTATTTTAGCTGCAATAACTAACACACCTCTCCCTCTGGAGAGGCTTAGCGAGGGCAGCATGTCAGGCAGAGTAGTATTGCTATAGCTTCTTATTGGCTCTCTGCCTGCAGTCCAAGGCTGCGTCGCTACAAAACCAGATTCTGTGCTACCGTTGCTCTGCAGCAGTCATTTGCAACTGGTTTGTCTTGTCTCCACAGGAAAAATCCAGTAGTGAAAGACTGCTGTTGTGCAGTGATAACAGAATGGCAACCACATTTGAATGCCAGTCAACAGAGTAAAGCACAGCCAGCTGCAGAGCTCTGGCATGTATCTACCAGTGCATCTCCTCTACCAGAATGACATTTCCATTTGCAGAAGGGGTGTGTGTGTGGTTTCTGCAGATTCACACCACCCTATAGACCCAGTTTTGCCATTGTATTCTTGTTTTGTTGTTGTTGTTGAGTCGCACAGTCGATTCCAACTCTTTGCGACTTCGTGGACCAAGTCATGCCAGACCCTCCTGTCTTCCACTATCCTCTAAAGTCTGCTCAAATTCGTGTTTGTTACATCAGTAACGCTGTCCAGCCATCTCATCTTTTGCCATCCCCTTCTTCTTTCGCCTTCTGTCTTTCCCAGCATCAGGATCTTCTCCAGGGAGTGCTCCCTTCTCATTGAGTGGCCAAAGTATTTGAGCTTCAGCTTCAGCATCTGACCTTCCAAAGAACAGGCTGGATTGTTTTCCCTTAGGACTGACTGATTTGATCTTCTTGCAGTCCAAGGGACTCTCAAGAGTCTTCTCCAGCACCACAGCTCGAAAGCAGCTCTTGTGTTTTAACTTGCCCTGAATTTTACTGGTCCTTCTGCTACACATGGGATCAACCCAAAGGTATCTTCTGGTTTGGGGTTTACATTTCTTGACCTACGACATGATAGGGTTGCCAAGTTCCCAGCTTCCCGCAGTGGGGGACTCTCTCTCATGTGCACACGCAACGCACACGCAACGCAATGATGTCACCTGGAAGTGACATTATCAAAATGGCGGCGCCCATGCGGGGCTGCTCTAGGCATTTCCAGGAAAGAAAGGAACTTTAAAATGCACCATAGAGTTTTTACCTCCCAAATAGCTAGAGTGTCTGGGAAAACCATAGAGTTTTCCTGGAAATGCCTGGAGCGGCCCCGCATGGGCGCCGCCATTTTAACGATGTCACTTCCGGGTGATGTCATCACGCCAGTGACATTGGGGGAGGTTCCCCCCACCGGCCGGCAGGTTGAGAACCTCCCGGGCAGGAGAACCCCTGCCCAGACCTGGGGATTGGCAGCCCTATGACATGTAGGTGTTTCAGATGGTTTCTTTTAAACAGTGTGGTACCACATTTGAGGGAGGAGTGCAGAATTGGGAGCTTGCCCCGAGCACAGAAATGACTGTTTCCTCCCAAGAGAGATATTCAAAGCCTGCTCTGTTCACGTTTTTCTTCTGAAATCTAGAAACCCAACAATGTTTGTTAGGCCCCACTTGCTCTCTTGCTTTGTCTTTTCTAAGCAAGTTGTGGTCATGACTCTCAGGCAACTAAAAGGTTAAAAATAAAATACTGGCCTGGGTCCCCCCCCCCCCCCAATTCTTTGCCGACTGGGGCTGCAATCCCATGGCCACTTTCCTAGGAGTGAGCCCCACTAAATTAAATGCAGCTTACTTCTGTTAAGACTTCCTTAGGATCTTCGGGTCTCTTGACTCTGGAATGGGCCTAGAGTTGTCCTGGTATTATAATTATCTCTGAATGATAGAGAGATCAGTTTCCCTGGAGAAAACGGCTGTTCTGGAAGGCAGACTGAATGGCAATATACAGGGCTGGCCCTGCCACTAGGCAAACTAGGCGATTGCCTAGGGCGCTGGCCTTCTGGGGGCGTCAAATTGGGTGACTCTGTAACGTTATCAGTGCAGGGGTGGGGGGGGGCACCAGAAGTTAGCCTTGCCTAGAGTGCCAGACAGTAGCACCAGCCCTGGCAATATACCTGGCGAATAGGGTTGCCAGTTCTAGCTTGGGAATATCTAGAGCAGGAGTGGCCAAACTATGGCTCGGGAGCCACATGTGACTCTTTCACACATCTTGTGTGGCTCTCAAAGCACCCCCCCCCCATCAGCCAACTTAGAAAAGGCATTTAAATTACTTCTCCAAGCCAAGCCAGCTAGTGGCTTGGGAAATGCATTTAGAATTAAAGTTGCTTTCTTTCCACCTCCCTCCCCATTTATTTGCTTTCCTTCCTTCCTTCCTTCCTTCCTTCCTTCCTTCCTTCCTTCCTTCCTTCCTTCCTTCCTTCCTTCCTTCCTTCCTTCCTTCCTTCCTTCCTTCCTGTCTTGTGGCTCTCCAACATTTGATGTTTGTGTCTTGCGACTCTCAAACATCTGACATTTATTCTATGTGGCTCCTGCATTAAGCTAGCTTGGCCACCCCTGATTTAGAGATTTTGCAGTGCAGCCTGAGGAGGGTGGGGTTTGGGGAGGGGAGGGACCTCAGCAGGGTATAATGCCATAGAACGCATCCTCCAAACCAGCCATTTTCTCCAGGGGAACTGATCTGGGTTATCCAGAGATTAAGAGAAGAGGAGGAGGAGACTGGATTTATCGTTTTAAAGATAAAGGATTGCAAAACTGTCCTTATGCATATGTGGCATGAACTTGCGGAGCGATATCCAAGTCCTTGCTCAGAGTTTCTTGGAAGAAAGTCTCTCCCTGCTCCTCCTCCCAGGACCTGAGCACACTAACCCGTTTGTTATCACAGTCCTTCACACCCACCCCTTGAAGGGCCCACTTCTTCAATCTCTCCGCGTATCTCAACCCCTCCAGCTGTCTGTTCTGTTCTGAAGCCCCCCGCAGAACTTCCACCAATTTTATTTGTCTGCTGATAAGAAAATGCCCAGAGCCAAAGGTTTATCGTAAGGGCCCTCTGTTTTAGGACAGAAGCCTGACCTGCAGGAATTGCTGACATTCAACAGGTTTGTTTTTGTTTTTGTTTTCCGTGATTACTCAGAACAAAAATGGAGACAACCCTAAAATCTCGAGAAGTGAAAACGTCAAATGCCTTGGTTGGGTAGGTCGCAACAGGACAGAATGTCTTGACATTTAGAATAAGAGCAGGCACATCAGACCACATTGCTGCTATCTAACTTTCGATATGATCTAAATGAGTACCTACCACTATTTGATAACAATACTTGAAGTCTCAGTATGACCTCCAGGTTGTGGATCAAAAAATTCACACCATGGGGCCATGTATAGCTAGGGGATATTTCTTCTGCAAACCCAGGGGAAACCCCAGGTAAGTTAAAGAAGAACAAGATCTCTTGATGATATGTCTTGAGATATTCTCTGCCATTCGGGGCAGTTGGAGCAATGAAAGCAGCAAGAAACTGTGACAGAAAGTGCAAAAATTCTTTAAAAAGCAATTATGAATGTATTTCTCATATCTGTTCTAATACCCATTATCTATACAGCCTTACCCAATAACAATCCAAATAATATCCAAAAAGGCAGCCGAATAATGTCCAAACAGTATCCAAAGAAGTCAGCCAAAAGGATACTGTTTGAACATTATTTGACTGACTTTTTAATTTGATTTGTTATATTCTATTTGTAGCCTGCCTCTCCGAGTGGGCTCAGGTTACAGCAGAGCCATAAAAGCAAAATATACATCTAAACAGATTTAAAACCAACAGCATTAAAAAGCACAGTCTAATGTACAAGGATGGTGACTAAAATTAATTTCATTTTATTTTTGTGCTTTCTGTCACAGTTTCTTGTTGCTTTTATTGCTACTTGGCTGTGACTCCACCCATTTTTTGCTAGAAAGGAAGGTCAGAGGCAGACAGGCTGGATGGGGGAAGAGACACTGTTGGCACCCCCCTCCCCAAACACACACACATCAGGTGGCAACAGGGGAGCTGACTGAACCCACCATGCTCTCCTCCATGTAAAAAAGAGGGGAAGAATTGGAAGGCAGTGGGGAATGAGATTTCCACTCCCTTGAAAATCCTCACAGCTCCCCCCCATAATTGTGCGACAACAGGTGTGATCACATGAGACATTTGCTCCTTCCAAGCCTACACCTCACATCTGGATTTAATGTGTGCAGTCACCTGTGCACATCTCTCCCTGAGACCTACCTGTACCTACCCTGTCTTAGGTTGGGCTGGAACCAGATTAAATAGCTATTTGGAACTTCCTAGAAAACCAGAAAGTGGTGGCAGCTACAAGCATAGCCAGCTTCAAGAGGGGGATTGGATAAGCATATGGAGCAGAGGTCCATCAGTGGCTATTAGCCACAGCGTATTGTCGGAACTCTCTGTCTGGGATAGTGATGCTCTGTATTCTTGGTGCTTTGGTGGGGGCACAGTGGGAGGGCTTCTAGCCCCACTGGTGGACCTCCTGATGGCATTTGGGAGTTTTTTGGCCACTGTGTGACACAGTGTTGGACTGGATGGGCCTTCTCTTATGTTCATGTGTAGGGCATGTTTCCCAGCTGTCTGAATGGCTGGGCATGCAATGCATCCACCCCACATGTGCATGAGCAGTTGGAATGCTCCTCTTGTGCATGTGCAGCCCCTGTCACGCCAGACAGCAGGGTGGGAGCCATGTGAATGCTGTGGTACAGATCAAAGAGAACTAGCTTTCTCAGAGCTGGGATACTGCTGTACCAAACCTCTCGTGTGATCCCACCAGGGCATTTTTTTGGTAGCACTTCTGGTTGGTTTGGTGTCAAGGGGTGTGTCCTAATACGCAAATGAGTTCCTGCTGGACTTTTTCTACAAAAAATATCCTGTGCAAAACAATGACATCAGGGGGTAGGGCTGCGAAGCCCCTGGTCTGGACGGGGAATCCCCCGCCCAGGAGGTTTCCAACCCGCCGGTCCACATTGGGCCAGTAGGGGGAATCTCCCCCTGCATCACTGGCACAATGACATCACCCAGAAGTGATGTCATCAAAATGGTGGCGCCCCCATGTTGGGCGCTGTAGGCGCTTCCAGGAAGACTCTGGTTTTCCCAGACGCTCTAGCCATTTGGGAGGAAAACTCTATGGTACAATGGGTACCATAGAGTTTTTACCTCCCAAATGGCTAGAGCATCTGGGGAAACCATAGAGTTTTCCCGGAAACACCTAGAGCGGCCCCACATGGACTCCACCATTTTGATGACATCACTTCTGGGTGATGTTATCGTGCCAGCGTGCGCTCAAAGCACGCAAAAGACCCCCATTCCAGGAAGCTGGGGACTTGGTAACCCTAGTGGTAGAGCATCTGCTTGATAAGCAGAAGGTCCAAGGTTCAATCCCCGGCATCTCCAACTAAAAAGGGTCCAGGGAAATAGACATGAAAAACCTCAGCTTGAGACCCTGGAGAGCTGCTGCCAGTCTGAAAAGACAATACTGACTTAGGTGGACCGAGGGTCTGATTCAGTATAAGGCAGCTTCATATGTTCATATGTTCCTGCTGGGCTTTTTTCTGCATAAAAAGCCCTGAGCAGAGCATTTTAGGATAACACCCCCCCCCCAATGCAGAAGGGCCTGGAGAAAAAAAAATGTTTGCTGGGCAGGATGCTGTTTATTTGGTTCCTCTCAAACAG
Organism: Heteronotia binoei; assembly: GCF_032191835.1. NCBI lineage: Eukaryota > Metazoa > Chordata > Lepidosauria > Squamata > Gekkonidae > Heteronotia > Heteronotia binoei. Next base: position 21,143,553 of record NC_083235.1, read on the forward strand.
GACATTTCTTCTATGAGTGTTTGTTTAACAATACATCATAGCTAAACACACAAACAAAAAATGGAAATTTCCAGATTGGCCTGGCTGGTTGGACTGCAACCTCAGCGACTGATCTTAGCATTAGAGGGGAGCCATGCTGGTCTCCGGGAGAGCCGTTAGATTGGAGTCCTGTAGCATTTTAGAGACCAACGAGTTTCAGGGTTTATGTGCTTGGGAGCCAAAGCCCCCTTTGCTTCTACTGTGAAACTCTTGTTGAAATTGGCACTTTCGCACACACCCAATAATGCACTTTCAATCCACTTCCAATGCACTTTGCAACTGAATTTGTACTGTGTGAAATGGCAAAATCGACTTGCAAACGGTTGCTGAAGTGGATTGAAACAGCATTATTTAGCATATGTGAAATAGGGTTGCCCAGGGCTTTTTTTTTGTAGCAGAAAAAACTCCTTTGCATATTAGGCTACACCCCCCTCATGTAGCCAATCCTCCTGGAGCTTACAGGGCTCTTAGTATAGGGCCTACTGTAAGCTCCAGGAGGATTGGCTACATCAGGGGGGTGTAGCCTAATATGCAAAGGAGTTCCTGCTACAAAAAAAGCCCTGGGATGGCTGGGTCTCACCTGGCTGCCGGCAGGGGAAGTATCTTTCACGTGTTTTGCACAAGGGGCGCAACGACGTCACCTGGAAGTAATGTCATCGCATTGGGCACATTGCACACAGGACGCTCTTGCATTTGGATAAAAAACTCTATGGTACCCATGTGCAACATGCCCAGCATGATGATGTCACTTCTGGGTGATGTCATCGCATCAGGCATGTCAAGTGTTGATGGAGCTTTTCAGGGGCAGGGATCCCACTGCTGCCAGCTCTATGCTAGTAGGTTAGAGGCCCCCAAACTTGAAGAATCCCCCCCTCCCAGTGGGAGGCTGAGAACCCTAGAGGGAAAGCTAGTGAACAACTAGTTCCAAGCCTAGTAGCACCTCAGAGACCAACAAGGTTTCCAGGGTATAGGCTTTCATGCACCTTTGACTTAGCTTTGACTCTCGAAAGCTTCATACCTCCAAAATTTGATTGGTCTCTAAGCTGCTAATGGAGCAGAGGTCCATGAGTGGCTATGAGTCACAAGATATAGATGGAACACTCTGTCTGGGGCAGTGATGCTCTGTATTCTTGGTGCTTAGGGGGGACAACAGTGGGAGGGCTTCTGGAGTTCTGGCCCCGCTGATGGGCCTCTTGATGGTGCCTGGGTTTGGGCCACTGTGTGACACTGAGCGTTGGACTGGATGGGCCATTGGCCTGATGCAACATGGCTTCTCTTGTGTTCTGTAGAGCAGAGGCCCATCAGTGGCTATTAGCCACAGCGTACTGGTGGAACTCTCTGTCTGAGGTAGTGATGCTCTGCATTCTTGGTACTTGGGGGGGCACTGATGGACCTCCATGGTGCCTGTTTTTTTTGGCCACTGTGTGACACAGAGTGTTGGGCTGGATGGGCCACTGGCCTGATCCAACATGGCTTCTCTTATGTTTTTACGTTCTTATGCTACTGCACTTAAATCTAGTTGACTGCGGATCAGCACAGCTGCTTCCTGAAAGCGGTATCAAAACAAAGACTTTCATTTTGGCAGGAGCAAAGACAGGAGTTCTCTTGACCAAACTTGTGGCCATTTTAAGAGAGTTCATTCCAGCGGGCAGATTTTGTGGGCTGGTCCTAAAGAGGTATCCTGGCCTTCGTTTTCAGTACCCGCTTACAAAATATGCATATATCTAGATCCAAGTGGGCAGCCGTGTTGGTCTGAAGCAGTAGAACAAAGCAGGAGTCAAGCATCACCTTTAAGACCAACAAAGTTTTATTCAGAATGGAAGCTTTCGTGTGCTAACTGCGCACGAAAGCTTACATTCTGAATAAAACTTTGTTGGTCTTAAAGGTAATGCTTGACTCCTGCTTTGTTCTATGCATATATCTGTTAAACTGAGTCATTTGAGAAGGGCACACATCTATGCAAATCACTGCTTTTCTCCTGAAAGTGTACCCGGGAGGGGGCCTTCCTTGCATACAGTGGTATTTTAAAGGGGACTAACCTTTGGTATCTGATAGACCATGCATGCCTTTCTGTATTTGGTTACCTAAGTTACCACCCGTTACTCAAGATAAATGAAGACATGGCAAAAGGAAAAAGTGAGTGGGAAGGCAGGAGACGTTTTGCGAAACACAGTGGAAAGAAGAGAGCAACCAGACCAGCAAATACTTCTGCTGAGCATCTGGAAAGATATTCTCGCAGGCGACAGAAGAGATAACCCTGCCTCGCTGAGTAGTTTCAATTTTTTCCGAAAAAGACATCATCAAATTCTTGTTAAAAAAAGAAGAAAATAAGATAACTTTTAAAAACTATATAAACAGGAAGATATCAAGTAAACCACAATGTAACTTTCTGTTGGGGGGTGTTAAATGAAACGGAATGTGTGGGTACAGTGGCATCCCGTTGCAGCCAGTTGATGGTGCCCCCAGGAAAGGCTTTAGCAGCAGAGGCAGCTTTCCACTGCCTTCCTCTGCAGAGTCGTCTTCGGTGGTCTTCCATCTGTGCACCAAGCCTGCTTAGCTTCTGAGATCTGTGAGATCAGCACATTGCCACTTTCCAAATAGTGGGGTATAGATTTATACTTAACAGAAACAGCAACCTCTTCAGATTTGTTAAGGTAGGAAATTATAGTTGTCCCTGATGAAGGGAGAGCCAGTTTGGTGTAGTGGTTAAGTGTGCAAACTCTTATCTGGGAGAACCAGGTTTGATTCCCCACTCCTCCATTTGCACCTGCTGGGATGGCCTTGGGTCAGCCACAGCTCTGGCAGAGGTTGTCCTTGATCTGTAAAGTGTAGAATAATAAGAGAGGATTGAAATAGAAAGTGTTAATGCCTTCATCGACTACTTATATTTTCCTACCTTTAAAAAGCTCTTTTTTTACTAACAAAGAAGAATCGAGTTTGGGGTTTTTTTGCAAAAAATGGCCTTAGTAAATTGTGTTAGGAAATCCAGTGGCAAGATGAAGGGCTGGGGGGAGAGATAATGAGCAGAACAGCAGCGGGGTCAAAAGGAGAGATCCATCTGCCTAAACTTGGGCCATAAACTGAGCTGATAATCCACAAGAATAGTTTGATAAGTAGACGTACAAAAGGATAAAAGGCTTACCAGACTGGCAGCTATATTACAAAGCATCTGTACTTTTATGGGTAAAAGACTGGATTCTTTTGAATGACAAGAGACAAATGCTATTAGAAGGATATGATTTAACTATGGGATGGCATGCATATTTGTGGTATCAAAGACTCGAAGGCCATTCCTATTTTAAGAATCATTGGTTTCGAAAATCTCTGTACCACACTTGGTCATGGTTAAAGACGAGAATTTACCAAAAAATTCCAAGATGGGTTTCTCCAGTAGAAGCATTTACACATCCAAACCTTCTAAAACAAAATCAGAAGTATAGATATGAAGACTTGTTGGGAAAGGATAATCAATTGAAAACCAAAGAAGAATTGGAAAATGTGAATATTAAAATGAATTGGTGGTTGAGAATCCAAATTGAATCTAGATATGTCAAAGTTAAGGTGATAGGCTTTATTACAGAGCAACATGTATTTGACAAAATTTTGTTGGGTCCACAAGAAAAGTTGATTTCTAAAATATATGCATATCTCCTTCAAATGAAGACACAAGATGAAGTTGTAAAGGACTGTATGGTTCAATGGGCAAAAAACTTTGGCTACAATATAGCATTAGAAGACTGGGAGAAACTATGGAAACTTAATGTTAAATTAACTAGGTCAGTAACTTTCAAAGAAAATCTATATGTTTTATAGATGGTATCTGACCCCACAGAAACCCTGTAAGATGTATACCAATATGTCCAATAAGTGTTGGAAATGTACAAAACAGATCGGTTCCTTTTATCATATGTGGTGGACATGTGAGATTGCGAAAGTCTATTGGAAAATGGTACATGAAATGTTACAGAAGATCATGAAGACACAGATGCATTTCAATCCAGAACTATTTTTATTGAACATATTTCCGGAGGACTATTCCAAAGAGATGAGACATTTGCTGGCACATTTTAATACAGCAGCTAGGGTTCTTTTGGCACAGAGATGGAAAACTCAGGAAATTCCCATGAAGATGGATTTGGAGGGAAAAATTCTGGAAACAGCAGAGTTGGACTTTTTTTCTGAAAGTATTCCTATGCAAAATAATACCAGAATGTATTGTGTTTTTCTTTTTTCTTTTATCCCATTCCCTATCCCTTTTCTCTCTTAAAACCAATAAAACTTTTTGAAAATCAAAAGGATAAAAGGCTTGAAACAACATTACCAGAAAGCCAGAGGGGATACAGGCTGAAAATTCACAGGTTGCCTATAACACTAGTCAAGCTACATTGGAACAGAATTTGGAACTGTAAAATAATCTTTCCATAGTGGGTGAAAAGTTTTGTACCTTGTGTAATTATTTGGTGATTGCACTGCTATGAGAACTATGGAGTGTTTATTTTACAGTTCGAAATTCAGTATGGGTACCGTAATTTGAAGGAGGGAGAGCCTTTTGAAACATGCCACATCAAACCCGGGAGGCCTGTCATTGCCATTCTACACAATAGCAGAAGAGCAGGGGTATCAAACATGCGTCCTGGGGGCCAAATCAGGCCCCTGGAGGGCTCCTATCAGTCCCCCAAGCAACTGGCTGTCGTCTGCCTCCTTCTCCCTCTCTCGCTTCTTTCTGCATCACACCTTGCTTTGCCAGGCTTGCTCAGTTGCACAGGAGCTACAGAGCAAAGCCTCTATTTTCTCAATTGGCTGAGGTTCCTCCCTTGGGGAGGGGAGGGAGAACTTGCTTTGCCAGACTCTCTCAATTGCACAGAAGAGCTGCTGAGCCAAGCCTCTGTTCCTTCTATTGGCTGAGGCTCCTCCTCCTGCCTAAGGAAGGAAAGAGCCAGAGCTTCCTTTGCCCAGTTCCCTGGATCCCATGGGAGAGATACAAAGAAAGCACCTTTAAGAACAATGAATGCTAATGTTTTAAGCCCTTTTTTTTAAATTGTGTTTGTCTGTGTGCTTTATAAAGTTTATATCTCTGCTACCTAGCATTACAACACATGTGGCCCGGCCCAACGGGGTCTCATTTTTGTCAGATCCCACCCTCATAACAAATGAGATCAACACCCCTGCGCTAGAGAAATCACCATTGGAAATTGACCAGAGTCTTTTTATGGACTTTTGCTATTGAAAACGCAGTTTAAAAGTGTACTACGGCTTCGGGGACTAACACTGTAAACATTAGATTGTATATGTGTGTGAATTAATATATGTGCAACACGCTAATATAAATAAATCACACAGTGTTTAGTTCTTGTGTTTGCTCAAGCTCCAGGTGGGGCCTGGAGATTTCCTGGAGTTACAGCTGATTTCCTGATAACCGAGATCAGTTTCCTTGGAGAGAACAGCTGCTTTGGAGTATAGGAGGGGAGCTATGGTATCATACCCTGTTGACATCCATTCCCTCCCCAAACTCTGCCCTCTCCAGGATCCACCCTCAAATCTCCAAAAATTTCCCTTCCTGGAATAACTGCTAAGCTTGAGGGTAGGGTTGCCAACCTCCAGGTGGGCAGGTAAGATGCACTAAGGCAGGGATGTCGAACTCATTTGTTATGAGGGCCGGATCTCACATAAATGAGACCTTGTTGGGCCAGGCCATGCCAGGTTGGGCCGAGACATGTCTGGTTGGGCCATGTGTGTACCTATTTAAGGTTAGGTAGCAGAGATATAAATTTGATAAACACAAATATCTATATATATATTAAAACATGCTTAAAACATTAGCACTCATTGGTCTTAAAGGTGCTTTCTTTGTATTTCTCCCATGGGATTCAGGGAACTGGGCAAAGGAACCTCTGGCTCTTTCCTTCCTTAACTAGGGGCCAGGAGGAGCTTGAGTGAATAGAAGGAAGAGAGGCTTGGCTCAGTAACTCTGCTGTACGATTGAGAGAGCCTGGCAAAGCAAGCTGTGATGCAGAAGGAAGCAAGAGAGAGGGAGAAGGAAGCAGATGACAGTGAGTTGCTTGGGGGGCCTGATAGGAGCCCTCCGGGAGCTTGATTCGTCCCCCGAACTGCATGTTTGACACCCCTGCACTAAGGCATCCACATTAAACCAGCCTCAAATATGAAAAATTTCCAGATTTATAAATATAGCATAAAGAATTTATACAAAAGTGCAGTGTATATCGCACCCAGATCCAACATCCTTTCATTTACAGCAAGTGTCCTTATTCTTTAAAGTGGTAGGTCCGGGGTGTGGTAAGGCAGGCCGAGAAGACAGAGTCTAACTCTCCAAGACTTCTTTCAGCAGTAGCCAGTGTCGAAAAGAACAACAGCAAGGCACATGACCGCAACAGGGATGCACATATTGCCCTGTTTCACACGAGGCTTCTACAAGCGGTATAAATACAACAATATCAATAGTCACCAGCAATCCTTACATACAAAACTGTTAAAAACAGTGTTAAGAAAAATTGCATACCTTCAAAATCGTTTAACTCATTCATACATAGTAAAATAGCTCAAATATTCTGCAGACTAACAACGGCATCACATAGCCATGCACCACATGATTATATATGTGCACACAGGTGTTAACAATTACTACAGCTCTTAACATTACAGAGAATACATCCACAGTGACACCCCCCCCCCAAAAAAAAATTACAAAATACTAGAAACTAAAGAAAACAGAAGAGGTCCCAATCATTGTTAAGTCCGTTTAGGGAGTTGAATTTAAAGATCCAGCGCATTTCTTGTTTTAATAGCCATTTGTTCATGTCTGCGTCCCTTTTTTCCATGTTACTCTTTTGGTTGCTGTAACCTCCAGTAGGGCCTGGAGATCTCACACTGTTACAGCTTATCTCCAGACAACAGAGATCCATCCCCCCTGATAAAATGGCTGCTCTGGAAGACGGACTCTATGGCATTCTACTCTGCTGAGGTCCTTCCAGTCCCCAGACCCACTTACTCCATGGCACAGTCTGTAAATCTCCAGAAATTTCCCAACCCGGAGCTGGCAACCCTCCTTGGGGAAGTGAAGGACCCTGGCAACTGTCGATTCTCGTGAGCAAGAATTCTACTTTGTGAGCTACTGACATTCAAGTGGTGAGCCACTGCATAATTCGGTTTGCTCTGGGCCCATTTTTCCTGAACGAAGTCAAAAATGTGTTATCCAGAGGCTAAAAAACTGTGAGCTAGCTCACAATAACTCAGTTTAGAGAGAACACTGGGACTGTCTGGTCTGACTTTCGACTTGAGTGTCAAGGTATGCTGTCCAAGATATGCTGACATACCTTATCTACCACTTTAAAAGGTAGTCCCCTGTGCAAGCACCCGTCGTTTCTGACTCTGGGGTGACGTCGCATCATGACGTTTTCTTGGCAGACTTTTTACCGGGTGGTTTTCCTTGCCTTCCCCAGTCATTGACACTTCCCCCCCCCAGCAAGATGGGCCCTCATTTTACCAACCTTGGAAGGATGGAAGGCTGAGCCAACCCTGAGCCAGCTACTTGAACCCAGCTTTCGCCAGGATTAAACTCAGGTTGTGAGCAGAGCTTGTACTGCAATACTGCAGTTTACCACTGCGCCACGGGGCTCTACCACTTAGAGGTTTTTTCCTTCTTCTCCTGACAGCAAAGTACTTCTGTATTCTGTATTCAAAAACATGAACAGCTGCATCTGTAACCACAACCAGGTTAAGAGTCCAAATTCAGCTTCGAGGAGAGGAAGGCATGTGTTTCAGCTCATGTTTCCTTCTTTAAATGTGCTAACTTAATAGTCCAATACTGGTGTTGCACAATGCGCAGAGTTATTTATATTGGTACAAAGTTGTTCACAGGGCCCAGTTTCCTCCTTTTTACTCTGCCCCGCGGCATACGTTATTGAGGACATGATTTATCTCCCTCAAAAAACATGAGGGCAGGGAAGACTGTGCGAATGGTCCTTCCGCAGGTTCCAAGCACAGAATGGTACTCTTCATCCCATTGGTCTGGACCCAAAGGGGTGAACACAAGAAGCTGCCTTGGTCCTTCAAAATCGGTCCTTCAAAATCGGTCTTGTCTACTCAGACTGACAGCAACTCTCCAGGGTCTCCACTTAGAAGCAGTGCTTCCTCTAAGCCATGGAGTTTTGTGAGCAAAAATTCTGCTTTGTGAGCTACTGGCATTAAAGTTGCGAGTGAGCGATTTGGCTGCTGCCTAAATTAGTTTGCTCTGGGGCCATCCTCCCTGAGCGAAGACAAAAATGTATGAACTGGTGGCTAAAAATCGGAGCTAGCTCACACTAACTCAGCTTAGAGGGAACACTGCTTAGCAGAGGTCTTTCTAGGGATGCCAGTCTCCAGGTGGGACCTGGGGATCTCCTGGAATTACAGTTAATCTCCAGACTACAGTGATCGATTCCCCTGGCGAAAATGGATGCTTTGGAGGAAAGATTCTCTACAGCGTTGTATCCCACTGAAGTCCCTGTCCTCTCTAGGCTCCTCTTCAAAATCTCCAGGTGGTTCCCAATCTGGAGTTAGAAACCCTAATCCCCAACCCCCTGCCAGTAGCCCGGGGAGACCTAGCAGCCCTGTCCACCTATCACCAGATCCTTTTAACTTAGGGGTGTCAAACTCATTTGTTATGAGGGCCAAATCTGACATAAATGAGACCTTATCAGGCTGGGCCATGTGTGTACCTATTTAGGACTAGGTAGCAGAGTCATAAATTTTATAAAGGACATAAACACAATTAAAAGTTTTTTAAAATCTTAAAACATTGGCACTCATTGATCTTAAAGTTGCTTTCTTTGTAGCTCTCCCACAGGATCCAAGAAACTTGGCAAAGGAAGCTCTGGTTCTTTCCTTTCTTCCTCAGGGGATGAGGAAGGGTAGGAGCCTCAGCCAATAGAAGGAAGAGATGCTTGATTCAGTAGCTCTGCTATGCGATTGAGAGAGTCTGGCAAAGCAAGTTCTGCCTACCCCCCTTCCTCCCTAAGGGAGGAGCCTCAACCAATGGAAAAAATATAGGTTTTGCTCTATAGCTCCTGTGTGATTGAGCAAGTCTTGCAAATCAAGCTGTTATGCAGAAGGAAGCAAGAGAGAGGGAGAAGGAAGCAGCTGACAACCAGTTGCTTGGGGGCCTGATAGAATCACCAAGTTTGCCTTTCTCTGCCTCTCCCCCACAACTTTGTCAAAGGGGCTTTTAAGAAAGTGCTTGCAGGCTGCAGTGGGGGCTGTTGGTGGTGGGGTGGGCGCTCAGACTCTGAGATAATTTGCGAGGGGCCTCCCAAGATTTTGACTGCCTAGGGGCCTCCACAGGGTTTAATCCGGCACTGCATTTTACACAATTTCACATCCCTTCCATCCTATCAGCCCCTGTGTTCTGCCTCAGAGCCAGTTTGGTGTGGTTAAGTGCGCGGACTCTTATCTGGGAGAACCAGGTTTGATTCCCCACTCCTCCACTTGCACCTGCTGGAATGGCCTTGGGTCAGCCATAGCCCTGGCAGAGGTTGTCCTTGAAAGGGCAGCTGCTGTGAGAGCCCTCTCAGCCCCATCCACCTCACAAGGTGTCTGTTGTGGGGGAGGGAGGTAGAAGACTTTTGAGCAAGACCTGTAATGCATGCCGCTTTCTGCAGCACCTGGCGCAGTGCTGCTATTAAAATACATGCAAGCTAATATTAGCAGCTTAAGCAAATGATCGCATTCAAATCAGGAAGCAGTGTCAATTTCTCAACATGGGTAATCTGGAAACGTGGACTGGCAGAAAATTGTTCCTCTCCTCAGAAGGAAAGGAAAGGTCCCCTGTGCAAGCACCAGTCATTTCCAACTCTGGGGTGACGTTGCTTTCACAACGTTTTCATGGCAGACTTTTTATGGGGTGGTTTGCCATTGCCTTCCCCAGTCTTTTACACTTTCCCCCAGCAAGCTGGGTCCTCATTTTACCAACCTCGGAAGGATGGAAGGCTGAGTCAACCTCGAGCCAGCTACCTGAAAACCCAGCTTCCACCAGGGATCGAACTCAGGTCATGAGCAGAGCTTAGGACTGCAGTACTGGAGCTTTAACACTCTGTCCCCTCAGAAGACATTTGGGCAAAGGGGGTGCTTTGCATCTTGTCCCCACTCCGTCAGCTTTGGGAAGAGTCACGGCCCGAAGACTGAAATTAACAGCAAGCGTAGCAATCGCTCAGATCAAAGCTCGGGGATACAAACAAGCTGAAAACTCCTCTTCAGATCACGGCCACCGCTCTGCACATTGCAACTGATTTAGCAGTCACTTCTATTCCCCCCAGGGATGTTGAGGTTTTATGTAGGAAGGACGAAGGACCTCTAACAGAGTAACATGACAGTTAAAGCATAAGGTCGCCAAGGGCCTAGAGAAAAGGGTCTTGTCCCTTTAATTAGGGTTGCCAGCTCAGGGTTGAGAAATAGAAATTTGGGGGTGGAGCCCAGGGAGGGTGGAGTTTGGGAGGGGAAGGGCCTCAGTAAGGTATAAAGCCATAGAGTCCATTTTCTCCAGGGGAATTTATTTTGGTCATTTGAAGATCAATTGTAATTGTGTGGGATCCTCTGATGCTAGCTAGAGGAGGAGGAGGAAGAAGAAGCAGTAGTAGTCTCAGAGCAGCTTACACTCTTTTTCCCTTCCTCTCCCCACAACAGACACCCTGTGAGGCAAGTGGAGCTGAGAGAGCTCTGAGAGAACCGGTCTTGAGAGAACTATGACTGGCCCAAGGTCAACCAGCAGGCTTCATGTGGAAGAAGAGTGGGGAATCAAACCTAGTTCTCCTGATTAAAGTCCACTGCTTTTAACTGGTACATCAAATTGGTAACCCTACCTTTAATAGAGGCATATTAGCAGGTTCTTTACCAAATAAAGTAACTTTCCTTCATGCCATGAAATGTGTCAGCTGCTGATTTCTACATATTAAACCTTTCTTAAAGGGGCAGGACTTTTCTTTCCCTCCAGAGAGCCAGTTTGGTGTAGTGGTTAAGTGCACAGGTTGTTATCTGGGAGAACTGGGTTTGATTCTCCACTGCTCCACTTGCAGTTGCTGGAATGGCCTTGGGTCAGCCATAGCTCTCACAGGAGTTGTCCTTGAAAGGGCAGCTTCTGTCAGAGCTCTCTTAGGCCCACCTACTTCACAGGGTGTCTGTTGTGAGGGGGGAGGAAGGTAAAGGAGATTGTGACCGCTCTGAGATTCAGAGTATAGGGCGGGATATAAATCCAATTTCTTCTTCTTCTTTGTCAGCAACTCTATCAAAGCGAAAGCTGGTTCAGGTAGCTGGCCCAAGGTTGACTCAGCCTTCCATTCTTCTGAGGTCAGTAAAATGAGTACCCAGCTTGCTGGGGGGAAAGTGTATATGACTGGGGAAGGCAATGGCAAACCACCCCGTAAAAAGTCTGCCGTGACAACGTTGTGAAAGCAACGTCACCCCAGAATCGGAAACGACTGGTGCTTGCACAGGGGACCTTTCCTTTCCTATTAAAGCAGTATATAGGCCAAAGGTGGCCAAACTGCAACTTGGGAGTCACATGTAGCTTTTTCACACATATTGTTTGGCTCTTGAAGTCCCCACCATCTTGTTGGCTGGCCTTGGAGAAGGCATTTCTCTCTTTAAATCACTTCACCAAGCCAAGTCAACTGGAGATCCATTTAAATTTAAAGTTGCTTTCTTTCCACCTCCCTCATCCCATCTATTTTCCTTCCTTCCTTCCTTCCTTCCTTCCTTCCTTCCTTCCTTCCTTCCTTCCTTCCTTCCTTCCTTCCTTCCTTCCTTCCTTCCTTCCTTGTGCTGTGCAAGGGTTTGTATATCGGGGCTGGCATGGAGAAGGTGGATTGGAGAAGAAAGCATCAAAGTAGGACAAGATTCTTCAGTTAGAAGTTTTCTATTCAGTCTAGGAACATTTGAAGGACACCATGTGGCATGACCATTTTCTTGGGCTGCGCTGCTTCAGAATGCTTCCCCTGTCAGGTTCTCAACTGGCTTGGGGGGAAAAACTGGTCCCGCCCCTTTAAAAAACATGTGGAAGTGAGCCCTTGATGCTTTTCATGGCGAATAGTAAAATAGCTTCGCCTGGTATCAAAATAGCTTCGCCTGGTATCAAAGTGATATTAAAAGGACAGCTAGAAGGACCACTTAAAAAGCTGGCTATTCTAGCTTTCTGGGCAGCTGTGATTCTTTAACTGGAGGTACTAGGGATTACAACTGGAGTCTCCATGCAAAGCAAGTGCTTTATCACTGAGCCCCTTATCCTGAGAGCCAGTTTGGTGTAGTGGTTAAGTGCATGGACTCTAATCTGAGAGAACCAGGTTTGATTCCCTACTCCTCTATATGTACCTGATGAGTGACCTTGGATCCGTCACAGTTTCTTGAAAGAGTTGCCCTCTCAAGAGAGTTCTCTCAGCCTCACCTACCTCACAGGATGTCTGTTGGGGGAGAGGAAGGGAAAGGAGATTGTAAATTGCTCTGATACTCCAAGTGAAGAGTGGGGTATAAATCCAATCTCCTCTTCTTTCCTAAATGCCTGTCCAGCTAGGACAGTATTTTCTTGACTTTCTGGAAACTTAATCAAATGGAAGGACCAACCAAGTGCAAGCCACTGGTTCATTCCGCCTCAATTTGCCTTTTGGGGGGTGGGGGGGGCATGCCAGAAAGGTTTAACTCTTCATCTTCCATGCAATTTTGCTGTTTGAAAACCAGCTCCCTTGCTCTGCTTTGGAGCATTTTAAAAAACAAACATGACATGTTTTTAAAGGACAAGTTGCAATTTGCATTTTATGGATGGTCCAAATGATCATTGTCTTGGCCCTTCAAGCCCGTTAAGATCTGTGCTGATCTGAAATTGGGCAGCCTTGCCAAACAAGGCGATCCTGAACCTTACAGTTATGGTACTGCAAGGGGAAATGGAAGCAAAGAAAGGAAATTGGATAAGACCTTTTCTTTTCTTTTCTTTTCTTTTCTTTTCTTTTCTTTTCTTTTCTTTTCTTTTCTTTTCTTTTCTTTTCTTTTCACAAGATCCAGGCTTGGTGTTTTCGCTTTTATTTTGGGCCTCATTTCCCTAACCCTAGTGTTGACCCAGGCTTGAATGCCGGACGCATTTTGGGCCCCCTTTGTTTGTTTAATCAAAGTGGTGTTTGTTTTCTGATCTCAGGCCTTAGATAGGACCCATAATGCTTTGCGAGCAGGAAGCAGGGACTTCCTGTTCACTCTCCCTGTCGCAGGAAGCTGGGCCGTGCTGAGCATTCACTTTTCAAAGGAGCATATGTTGTTGTTGTTAGGGGGGTGTTTTTGTGTGTGGGGGGGATTCTTGGTGTTTGTGTGCAGGGCTGTTTTGTTTTCTCTTTCATCCCCTTTCTGAGAACCAGGTTTTGCAGTTGTCAGCCTGCCCCAGGGAACGATAAGCAAATGACGGCAACCAAACAACATTTTGGGAGGCTTGGGGTGGATGGGGGGAAATCATAGCAACTCTCCCCAAATATTTACCGTCCCTCTGGAAACCTGCTAAGATTTATGCTTCCAGTAGACGGGAAAGGCAAGAGTTCTGAGTTTTGCAGAGAGCCTCTTTCTCTCTCTAGAACCTCTGCTCTCTTGGTCTGAGATCTGCAGAGGAATGAATTGCACAGAGAGAAAACATTTTAACCAAGGCATCCCTCTGGCTCTGTATCCACATGTTACTGGCTGGTTTGAGATTGTTGCACTGTAGCAATCATTCACAGCTGGTTGGGTTTGTCTACACAGCTGCAAAGATAGTGCCGTATCAGGGCTTTTTTTGCAGCAGGAACTCCTTTGCCTACTAGGCCACACCCCCCTGATGTAGCCAATCCTCCTGGAGTTTACAGTAGGCCCTGTAAGAAGAACCCGGTAAGCTCTTGGAGGATTGGCTACACTGTGTGTGTGTGTGTGTGTGGCCTAATATGCAGAGGAATTCCTGCTACAAAAAAAGCCCTTTACTCTAGATCAGAGGTGGTTAAACTTGCTTAATGTAAGAGCCACAAAGAATAAACATCAGATGTTTGAGAGCTGCAAGACAAGACATCAGACGTTTGCGAGCCGCAAGACAGGAAGGAAGGAAGGACAGAAGGAAGAGGGAAGGAGGGAGAGGTGGGAAGAAGGCAACTAACTTTGAAAGCATTCTATAAGCCACCAGCTGGCTTGGCTTGGAGAAATGATTTAAAGAGATCAGTGCCTTCTTCGAGCCAGCTGACAGGATAGTGGGTTGAGCCACACACAAGAGCCACACAATGTGTGTGAAAGAGCCCCTGGGCACTCCATTATGCCCTATAGAGATGGGTTCCCATAAAGTATAATGAGAAATCGATATGTAGGTATCTGGGGCTCTAGCAGGGCTGTTTTTTGAGGTAGAGGCACCAAATTTTCAGCAGAGCCTCTGGTGCCTCTCCTCAAACAAAACTCGAAGTTTCAGAAAGATTGGGCCAAGAGGTCCAGTTCTATGAGCCCCCAAAGAAGGTGCCACCATTGATGATTTCCAAAAAAAGGGAAGGCATTTAAAAGGATTGCAGTCCCTTTAAATGTGATGGCCAGAACTCCCTCCGGAGTTCAATCATGCTTGTCTCAACCTTGCTCCTGGCTCCACCCCCAAACTTTCCTGGCTCCACCCCCAAAGTCTTCAGATATTTCCTGAGTCAGACCTGACAACCCTAGGGCTCTTCTTATGGAAATGGGTGAGCAAGACTTGCTGGAATTTCAGGAGCAAGAGAGGGTGAACGAATGGCATCAAACTAAGCAGAGTTATACTCTGCTAGGAAAGGCTTTGTGAAGGAACATCTGAAGCAACCTTAGACCGAATAAGACCGCTGGCTCATTCAGTTGAGGGTTGCCTGTTCTGACTGGCCATGGCATTCCAAAACTGCAGTCAGAGGCCTTTCTGAGTGCCTGTTGACACTTTACTCGGAGGCCGTCAGAGCCTGAACCTCAGATCTTAACGCGAAAAGCACACGCTCTGCAGTTTGACTATGACCTCCTCTCCCTTCAAGCAAGATTTCCTCATAGCTGGAAGGAGCTTTGCAGAACTCCTTGCCCTGCCCAGATGACAAACAAAGCCAGAATAAATTCTGCAAAATAGTATACACAAAATCAATGAAGCACGGGGTTGGACGAGATGGCCTGTCTGGCCCCTTCCAACTCTGTGATTCTAGGATTCTATCCTAGCCCCACCTGGAACTTGGCAATCCTAGGTGCTATCATCAGGGTGGTGACTGGGCTAGAAGTAGTCGCCAAGGTAGGTGGTGACCTAGGGTGCCACCTTGCTGCGGGGGAACCCCCTCCCCGTCCCTGTTTGCTCTGACCCTGACTCTGCTTCATCCTTCCTTCACTCTGCTCAGCGGCCTCCAAAGTGGGAGAGGGCTGGGTGGGGGAGCGGGGCGATGCAGCATCCTTCCTTTGCTCAGTTGGAGCGAAGGAAGAACAAGGCAGGCAGCCCCTGCTCAGCTCCCTGTGAAGTGGGCAGGAGGCTGGGCAGGGGGTGTGCCACCACGATGATGTCACTTTCAGCGTGCAATTGTAGTGGGGGGGGCGGCAGAACCCCTAGCGCTGGGCCTGTTTATGCCCTCTTCCTCTTGCATAGTCCAAGAGGTCCCTCACCCCAGGAGAGAACAGGGAATTCCCTGCCAAACCATTTTGAGAGGTGCTCTGTTCCAGGATCCTTGATTTACCCTTTGGCCTGGATAGGGTAACTCCAGTATGAGATGGATGCTGGAGAGAGCCCAACTTGGCGGCGGGAAGCCACTTCATCTGTCTCTCCAGAAATCATCATAGATCACGCAACCTGAGACATTTGCGTCATCCCCGCTTCGAATTGTTTCAACCTGCCTCGTTCCCGGCCCGGCCAATGTTCTGCCTAAGCAAGTTCCACAGCTGGGGCTCCCTTGGCGTCGGCTTTCCAAGGAAAACAGCTTGTGTGGGCCGTGTGCTCCTCTCTCACTTGCGCCACTCTTACACGGAAAGGCTGACCGCGTTCCTGGCCAGCTTGTTGCCCCCCTCCCACCTCCACCCCTTTGCTGAGGAAGGACTCCCACTCCTCAAGGCCTCCCCCAGGATCGTCGTTTTGGGCAGCCGAGTGGCCCGTTGCTATGGGGAGCGAAGGAGGTCCACAAAACATGACCCGGCCTTATGGTCTCATCCCCTGAACACGCACCGAAAGGGGAGGAGGAAACCCTCTGCAGGCACACCATTGTTTTCTTAGGATAGCTTCGTGATGAAACATAACTGGCCAAATCGGGGACCAGGAACCGTTCTGCCAAGGCACGCTGGAGGTTGACCTTGGAAGATATTTTTGGTGGCGGGACTTGCTCAGCGGAACGTGATGATTACAGAGTGCATTTAGGGTTGCCAACTCTGGTTTGGGAAATTCCTGGAGATTAGGGAGGGTGGAGGATGGGAGGGATCTCCACAGGGTACAGTGCTGTAGAGTCCACCTTTCAAGGTAGCCATTTTCTCCAGGGGCGTGGATCTCTGTAGTCTGGCGATCGGCTGTAATTCTGGGAGATCTTCACTTCAGCTTCCACCAGGTGGTTAGTAACCCTAGATACATTCCTCCAAGCTTAAGGAACCTCTCTCCTTCTGCTGGAAGAAGAATAATTAAATTGGGGGGAAGGCGCCATAGGCTGGAGGAAATGGGGATGCCAACCTCCAGGTGGGACCTGGGGATTCCCCCCCAGATTATGGCTTACTTCCAGACTACAGCTATCAGTTCCCCTGGAGGAAACGGATGCTTGGGAAGGTGGATTCTATGATTCTGTACCCCGCTGAGGTCCCTTCTCTCCTCCAAGCTCCATCCCCAAATCTCCAGGAGATACCCAGCCTGGATCTGGCAACCCTAATCCCCCCCCCATTCTACACTGACAGTTAGGGGAGACCTGGCAACCTTGTTTGGCTGAACAGAATGGCAGGAAACATGCTGTTGCCTCTGAGCATGTGTGGGGTGCTTTCCCCTGAACTCTGAGTAATCACAAGCCACTCACACATCTGAGTTGGGAGGGATGGTTTTCAAGTCAGGAGATGTGACATCCAAGCCTTTGAAGGGATTGCTGTGACCTTCATCTCAGTACAATGACAATTAATTACCTACTTTATTTGGTGATGACCAGGGCTTTTTTGGTAGAAAAAGCCCAGAAGAACTCATTTACATATTAGGCCATGCCCCCTGATGTCACCATTGTTTCACATAGGCCTTTTCTGTAGGAAAAGCCCAGCAAGGAATCATTTGCATATTAGGCCACACCCCCTCACATCAAGCCAGCAGGAACTGCGTTCCTGTGTGGTTGTGCTTCAAACACATTCCTCCCACCCCCCCGCTTTCTGATAACCCTAAAGCAGAGGGAGGGCTTCCAAGCCAGGGGGTTGACAACCCTATTATATCCAAATGATTTAAACATTAAATGCAAACAATTCGCTTCAGGGACTGAGTTTTGCTTTGATTCCTTTGATAAGAACATAAGAGAAGTCATGTTGGATCAGGCCAAGGGCCCATCCAGTCCAACACTCTGTGTCACACAGCAGCCAAAACCCAGGTGCCATCAGGAGGTCCACCAGTGGCTTTAAGAACATAAGAGAAGCCATGTTCGATCAGGCCAATAGAGTCATCCAGTCCAACACTCAGTGTCACACAGTGGCCAAAACCCAGGTGCCATCAGGAGGTCCACCAGTGGCTTTAAGAACATAAGAGAAACCATGTTGGATCAGGCCAATAGGGTCATCCAGTCCAACACTCTGTGTCACACAGCGGCCAAAACCCAGGTGCCATCAGAAGGTCCACCAGTGGGGCCAGAACTCTGGAAGCCTTCCCACTGTTTGATTCCCCACTTCTCTATATGCACTTGCTGAGTGACCTTGGATCAGTCACAGTTTCTCGAAACAGCTGCTCTCTCAAGAGTAGCTCTCTCAAGAGCTCTCTCAGCCCCACCTACCTCACAGGGTGTCTGTTGTGGCAGAGGACGGGAAAGAAGATGGTAAGCTGCTTTGAGACTCCAAGTGAAGGGTGGGATATAAATCCAGTCTTCTCTTATTCTTTCCGAAATGCCTGTCCACTGTTTCCCCCCAAGCATCAAGAATACACAGCATCACTGCCCCAGACATGACCCAGATCCTACTTTTGTCCAGGGAGTCTCTTACTGAACACTCCAATACGCACACTAGCTACAGAGGAGGGATCTCAAAGGACTCTTTTCCTGTCTTGGGGAAGCTCCTGAGTGCCACAGTTTGCGAAGCCATGAGTGACATTCAGCACGTTGGCCGTGCCGTCTTGCGAGAACGTCATCTCCAGCTCTCAAAAACGCCCCAACAGGGTGTGGTTCGTTCAGGGTCACTGGTATCAGAAAAGCCCTTGCAAAACGGACCTGTAGATCGAACGTCACAATAAAAAAAGTCCTGACTTTCCAAATGGGCTTTGGCTGTCGAAGGGCTCCCTTATGGGATGGGTGGAAACCTTCTAACTTGGCTCTCTTCGGGCTCGATTGGACGGAGTTTAGGAAACAAGTGCTCAGAAACAGCACCTCCTCCCCTGGGCCCAAAGGTTGCCAGGATGCTTGAAAAAAGCTCTCAAAAAAAAAAAATCTGCAAAAGGTGCTAATCGGTCCAGCCAGCTCCATCTGAAAATTGGGTTTCTTCTCTCGCGTTTGTTTCTTCCTAGCCCTGCTCCCAGGATTTTAATAACAGCCAGACACACAAAAAATGCAAAGCATCTCCAGCTTTTCTCTCTGTGCATGGAAACATGCGGCCTTCTCAAATCGGTGTGCATCAGGCCATGGCTAAGGACAGGGAGCTGTTTGAAAAAGGGGGCCAAACTCAGTTCCAAAGCGCTGCACAAGTGACAATCGACTGGAAGGAAACTGATTCAAACCTGACCTGGTTAGCTCAATCCAGCCAGATCTTGGAAGCTAAGCAGGGTGTATTTGGATGGGAGACATCCCAGGAATACCAGGGTTGTGATGAAGAGGTAGGCAATGGCAAACCACCTACAAATGTCTCTTCCTTTGAAAACACTCAGGGTGTCAAACAGGCCCCTGGAGGTCTCCTATCAGGCCAAACTTACTTAACACAAGAGCCACACAGAATAAACAGCAGCTGTTTGAGAGCCACAAGACAGGAACAAATATTGCACACATGTCTTCCTTAATACTTTCTTTGCATAGAAAGATAAAATACATATGTATATATTTTTCAATACGACCGTGCTAGAAGAAATATAACAAAGTAGGAGTCCAGCAGCACCTTTAAGACCAACAAAGTTTTATTCCGAATGTAAGCTTTTGTATGCATGCAGACTTCATCAGAGTACCCATTCCATTGTTTGATGAAGTATGCATGCATACAAAAGCTTACATTCGGAATAAAACTTTGTTGGTCTTAAAGGTGCTACTGGACTCCTACCTTGTTATTATTGCTTCAGACCAACATGGCTGCCCACTTAGATCTATCTACATGCTAGAAGGAGACTTTAAAAGAAACAAATGCTGGGAATAACAGTCCCCATAAGAGCAGCATAGGGAAAGCTTATAGAGATTTCCCCCCCCCCCCACCAGTGGGAGAAAGAAATACACAGGCACCACATAAACTGACCCCTGTTTGCATCATTGTGCATCTCTCATTACCTTGACACCAAGGTTAGTAAATACAGCTCCAACAAGAGCTACTAAACTAAGAGGGAACCCTGCTCTGCCCTCTTTAATTCTGTCCCTCCTTCCAGTGGTTTCCTTGGCTCTTGCATTCTTTCCCTGCCCTAGGTCTCTGGACAACCTCTGTGGCAGAGGAGAAGAGCTTGCAAACCTGCCTATTTCCCTCTCCTTCCCCACTTCACACACGGCAGAAATATTTGCCTACCTATGGATCAGACCTAGGAGGCTAACTGAGGTCCCAATGCTTAGCACGCTTATTTGAAAGTAAGTCTGCATTAAGTTCCTCCTTCACCTCTGGGAGCCACATAATATGTGTGAAAGAACCGCATGTGGCTCCCGAGCCAGTTTGGCCAGCCCTACAGTGAGTGATCTAATAATGCCCATTGTTTGCATCACTGACCTGTGTGGCCCTACCATGCTGGTTGTTTGCAGAGTGAGGAATGCTCAGCTTGACATTCAGTTTGCTGGATGATGCAATGGGTGATCTAATAATACCCCCTGTTATCACTGATGAACTGTGTGGCCCTATCATGCTGGTTTCCAGCACAGTGAAGACTTCTCACCTTGACATCGAGTTTCCTGGATGATGCAGTGGATGAGCTAGTAATGCCTCTTTTTTTTCGTCACTGAACTGTGTGGCCCTATCATGCTGGCTTTTAGCAGAGTGAGAGCTGCTCAGTTCGATATCCAGTTTGTTGGGTGATGCAGGGGGGTGATCTAATAATGCCCATTGTTTACATCACTGAACTGTGTGGCTCTATAAGCATAGATTCTACATGGTTCTACGTGTGGTTCATATAAGCATTCTGTGTGGTTCTATAAGCATAGCAAGCTTCAAGTGGGGATTGGATAAACATACGGAGCAGAGATCCATCAGTGGCTATTAGCCACAGTGTTGCTGGAATTCTCTGGCTGGGGCAAGTGATGCTCTGTATTCTTGGTGCTTAGGAGGGGCAACAGTGGGAGGGCTTCTAGTGTCCTGATGGCACCTGGATTTTTTTGGCCACTGTGTGACACAGAGTGTTGGACAGGATAGGCCATTGGCCTGATCCAGCATGGCTTCTCTGATGTTCTTATGTACCATGCCAGCTTGTGGCTCAGTGAGAGCTGCTCAGCTTGACGTCCAGTTTGGTGGATGATGCTGTGGGTGATCTCATAATACCCACTGTTTGCATCACTGAACTGTGTGGCCCTCCAATGCTGGCTCGTAGCACAGTGAGGGCTGCTCAGCGTGACATCCGGTTGACTGCATGATGCAGTGGGACTAGTTC
Organism: Heteronotia binoei; assembly: GCF_032191835.1. Lineage (NCBI taxonomy): Eukaryota > Metazoa > Chordata > Lepidosauria > Squamata > Gekkonidae > Heteronotia > Heteronotia binoei. Next base: position 21,164,512 of record NC_083235.1, read on the forward strand.
AACCCGCTGCTCAGTGCAGGATCAGCCCTACAGAAGGGGTGGCCTATTTCCCCCTCCCTCCCCAATTCACACATGGTAGAAATTTTTGCCTATGTATAGGTCAGTGCTCAGAGGCTGACCGAGGTCCCGATGCTAAGCAAGCTTACTCGAGAGTAAGCCTGCATTGAGTTCCTCCTTGACCTCTGGGAGTCACACGATATTTGTGAAAGAACCGCATGTGGCTCCCAGGGCTGGCGCATGGGAGTTGGCAAACTAGGCGATGGCCTAGGGCACTGGCTTCCACAGGGCGCCTCCCTCCCTCCTGGCATGATCGGCTGCCCCTCCACTCCCGCCTCCCCCCTGGCGCGATCACAGCACACCATGCCGCCATCAGCTGCGACGCGGTGTGCTTCTTATCCTTTTTCTTTTAAGAATGTGCTGGAGAAGGCTTGGCTCCCCCTCCGTTCCGGTTCCGGAAAGGAGGGGGGAGAAGCGTCCTCCAGCACATTCTTAGAAGAAAAAGGATAAGAAGCACGCCACGTCACAGCTGATAGGGGCACGGCATGCTGTGATCGCGCCCGGGGGGGGGGAGGCGGGAGTGGAGGGGCAGCAGTTTGTGCTGGGATGCTGTGATCGTGCCCACTTCTCGCCCCCCCCACCTCGCTGATACTCCCGGCCCCCCACTGTTGCCATGCTCCCCCCCAGCATCAACGAAGCTTGGTGGTGGTGTGGCAGTGAACTTTCGGCAAGGTCAGGGAGGCGAGGAGTGAGCACACTCAGAGTCAGCGGCTCTGAGCTTGCCCGCTGTCTCCCTGCCCTTGTCAAGGCTTTGCAAGCCTCGCAAGGTGTGTGTGTGTGTGTGGGGGGGGGGGGTTCCGGTTCCAGCCCTCTCCCGTTTTAAAGCGGGAGAGAGCCGAGAATAGGGGGGGGGCTGCCCACTGTGCACGACCTGATGACATCACTAGACGTATGTACTATGTGCGTGCAAAAAATTAAAAACGGCAGGGGGCTGAGTTCGGCCTGGGGCACTGGAAAGGCCAGCGCCGGGCCTGATGGTTCCCAAGCCACAGTTTGGCCACTCGTGGCCTAGAGCATCCCAGACAAGTGTTTGTCCAGCTGCTGCTTAAAGACTGCCAGTGACGGGGAACTCCCCACTTCCCTCAGTAGCTGATTCCACTGCTGATCAATTCTTACTGTAAAAAAAGCTTTTCCTTATATCCAGCTGGTACCTTCCCTTCATTCATCCTCAGGTTCTGATTTTTGAATTGTATTCCAGCAGTTATCTTGTGGCTGTGACGTAATATTTGTATCCTTATTGTTTTTACTGGTACACACCAATGCATGCACACACAATCACAACCACAAGACACATTCTACGTGGTTCTACTTGTGATTCATATAAGCATTCTGTGTGGTTCTATAAGCATAGCCAGCTTCAAGAGGGGATTGGATAAGCATATGGAGCAGAGATCCATCAGTGGCTATTACCCACAGCTAATGCATGCACACACAACCACAACCACAAGACACACATGAGTATTGTTATTGCTAATGGCTCATTCTTTCTGTTTGGTGGTTCATTTGCAGCAAAACAGAGAAGTTTGTATTTCTCCTCATGATCAAGCAAATACATTAGTATTGTCCTTCTGAAGATAAGGGCTTTTTTGATAGAAAAAGCCCAGCAGGAACTAATTTGCACATTAGGCCACACCCCCTGACATCAGCATTGTTTCACATAGGGCTTTTTTGTACGAAAAGCCCATCGGGAACTCATTTGCATATTAGGCCACACCCTCTGATGCCAAGCTAACCGGGACCACGTTCCTGTGTGTTCCTGCTCAAAAAAAGAAAAAAAGCCCTGCTGAAGACCAACAAAGAACAGTGCAGATACTGTTTCAGTAGTGCAGACGGTGTTCAAGGGTTGGGCAGCAATTTCCAAAGTGTATATGCAGTTCGAGAAATGTTGGACAGACTGTGGGAATTTAATTAAGAACATAAGAAGAGCCCTGCTGGATCAGATCGGCGGACCATCTAGTCCAGCAGTGTGATCCTGAAGCACCCATCAACAGAGGAGGCTGCCTATAGCTTCTCTGCATGAGTCACTGTTCTGAGCAGGCCTCTCTCCAAGCAGGAGCAATGCACAGAGCAGGGACTCCATGTACGGTTGCAAACTCTTGAGCTGAGGAAATCTTGGTGACAAGGCAATAAAGCATAGGGAGAATGGGGTTTGGGGAGTGGGAAAAGTGCTTGTGCCAGTCCCAAATAATCAATAAAGTGCTTATCAATACAATCATCTCCGAGATTCATCTTCACAAAAGAGCTTGAGATTTTGCTGTCCTAATTGGTATGAGTTGGACTTCTGATTGTGCCTCTTTGATGAAGATGTTGAGAGAAACAGATATGTAATTGACAATACTGTTAGAGGCTTATATTCGGGTCCATGCCTTTACTGGAATGTAAGAATTGGCAAGACACTGCTACAAAGAGATTGCATCGATAAGCACTTTATGGATTAATTGGGACTGGCACAAGCACTTTTCATGAAGAATGAAGGAGTGGATAAGGAGAGCTGCTCACCTTGAGAATTATGTGAGTGATGAATGAAGGGACAGCAATAGGGTGAGAACACGTTAAGGGAAAGCTGACTCCAGGTGTGGGTTTGGGGAATTTAAGGACTGTTGAATTGGCTGGTGGGGGTGGGGAGAGGCCAGAAAATGGAGAGAGAGACTCGGCACCTAGAAAGGGATAGAGCATGAGAGGGAGAGCAAGGGAGATGCTGGGTCTGTACATTCATTGAGAAGAAGATGATGAAGAAGAAGATATTGGATTTATATCCCGCCCTCCACTCCGAAGAGTCTCAGAGCGGCTCACAATCTCCTTTACCTTCCTCCCCCACAACAAACACCCTGTGAGGTGGGTGGGGCTGGAGAGGACTCTCACAGCAGCTGCCCTTTCAAGGACAACCTCTGCCAGAGCTATGGCTGACCCAAGGCCATGCTAGCAGGTGCAAGTGGAGGAGTGGGGAATCAAAGCCGGTTCTCCCAGATAAGAGTCCGCACACTTAACCACTACACCAAACTGGCTCTCCAGTTTGGTGTAGTGGTTAAGTGCGTGGACTCTTATCTGGGAGAACCGGATTTGATTCTCCACTCCTCCACTTGCACCTGCTGGAATGGCCTTGGGTCAGCCATAGCTCTGGCAGAGGTTGTCCTTGAAAGGGCAGCTGCTGTGGGAGCCCTCTCAGCCCCACCCACCTCACAGGGTGTCTGTTGTGGGGGAGAAGATATAGGAGATTGTAAGTTGCTCTGAGTGATTCAGAGAGAAGGGCGGGGTATAAATCTGCAATTCTTCATTCATTCATTCATTCATTTATTATTTCTGTACATTTATATGTCACTCCTCAGGGATTTTTTTTGTAGCGGGAACTCCTTTGCATATTAGGCCACACAGCCCTGATGTAGCCAATCCTCCAAGAGCTTACAGTAGGCCCTGTACTGTAAGCTCCAGGAGAATTGGCTACATCAGTGGGGCATGGCCTAATATGCAAAGGAGTTCCGCTACAAAAAAGCCCTGCCACTCCTCCCAAAACAGCTCAGAGCGGCTTCCAACAATATTAAAATCACAACAATAAATACAATAAAATAATTTCATACAGTAAAATCATGTACTGTACTATAAAACAGGCATCATATTCAACAGACTACAATCAATAATAATTATAGTGGCCATGTGGCATATTGGTCTCAAAATATTCATATTACGAAACAATCACAGTTCTTGAATTCAACATGGCTGCAAACCTGATGGTCTGGCTGTGTTCTTGTGTCACACAATGCACTTTGGATGCTTTACAGACATTTGAAACCTAACAAGTATTTTTCCTTGGTTAAGAACAAAAGTATTTTCCCAATGGTTACATATCATACGGCCTTTAAATGGACACTGGATTATGATATTCTAAATCTGTGCTGATAGACATATTAGGAATTATATACTTTTGCAAATTCATATTTATTGGCATTATTTATTGTGGCTTGGTTTTTTTCATAAATTTGCAAAAGTATATAATTTTGGGGAGGGACGGTAGCTCAGTGGTAGAACATCTGCTTGGTAAACAGAAGGTCCCAGGTTCAATCCCTGGCATCTCCAAAAAAGGGTCCAGGCAAATTGGTGTGAAAAATCTCAGCTTGAGACCCTGGAGAGCCGCTGCCAGTCTGAGTAGACAATACTGACTTTGATGGGCCGAGGGTCTGATTCCGTAGAAGGCAGCTACATATGTTCATATATGTTCATCTTCACCTGGAGGCTAGCTCCAGGAGAAACACTCTAGTTTTTACTCTTTAGTGTAAAAGGTGACCCTTTTTTGGATACATGAATGAAGAGTGTCTCCCACTGTAATTTAGAAATAATGAGTTCCCCCAAGGCCAAACCACATATCTACAATAACATATGTTGTTTTGTGTTGATTTAAAAAAAATTAAAAAGCTTTTCCCCTGCCTTTGCACATATAACTGATTAGGGTTGCCAATCCCTAGCTTGGAGCAGAGGATCCCCTGGTTTGGAAGTGCTCCCCCCGCTTCAGGGTTATCAGAAAGCGGGGGGCGGGGGAGGGAAATGTCTGCTACCTTTTTAAGCTCTTGGAGCTACATCAGGGGTGTGTGGCATAATATGCAAAGAAGTTCCTGCTACAAAAAAAGGCCTGGAAAAAAGGTTAAAGTACAGTTGCCAGCTTTGAGCTGGGAAGTACCTGGAGGAGGAGGAGAATAATTGGTTTTATACCCCACCCTTCAACTACCAAAGGAGCTTTATTTCTTGTGGAGACCGATTCCCATAGGGTATAATGGAGAATAAATCCACGGCTATCTGGGGCTCTGGGCGAGCTATTTTTTGAGGTAGAAGCACCAAATTTTCAGCATAGCATCCAGTGTCTCTCCTCAAAACACCCTCCAGGAAGTCCAGTTCTATGAGCCTCCAAAGAAGGTGCCCCAATCCATTATTTCCAATGGAGGGAAGGCATGTAAAAGGTGTGTGGACCCTTTAAATGTGATGGCCAGAACTCCCTTTGGAGTTCAGTTATGCTTGTCACACCCTTGCTCCTGGCTCCACTCCCAAAGTCTCCTGGCTCCACCTCCGAAGTTCCCAGATATTTCTTGAATTGGACTTGGCCACCATATAATTGATAGAATTGCTCTTTCATGGTGGAGAACAGCAAGGAGGGAAAGGAAGGAACTCTGTCCTCCCCTGTTACTTTCTTGTTGAAGAAAGCTTTTGCCTACAGGAGGGGACAAGCAACTGAGCAACAGCATTTTCATCAGAGGAAGATAGAGTTGCAAACCTCCATGTGGGGGGATGGAGATCTCCTGATGATGTAAGTCACTTATCTGGAAGAAAATGGCTGCTTTGGAAAGTGGTCCCCATGGCATTATACCACCAAGGTCCCTCCCCTCCCTAAACCTCACTATCCCAAGCTCCACCCTTAAATCTCCAGTTATTTCCAAAGCTGGATTTAGCAGCCCCAGGAGAGGAAAGATGCAGGGCTTTTTTGTAGCAGGAACTCTTTTGCATATTAGGCCACACCCCCTGATGTAGCCAATCCTCTTGGAGCTTACAGTAGGCCCTGTACTAAAAGCCCAGTGGTGCAGAGTGGTAAAGCTGCAATACTGCAGTCGGAGCCCTCTGCTCACGACCTGAGTTCAATCCCAGCAGAAGCTGGTTTCAGGTAACCGGCTCAAGGTTGACTCAGCCTTCCATCCTTCTGAGGTCGGTAAAATGAGTACCCAGCTTGCTGGGGGGAAAGCGTAGATGACTGGGGAAGGCAATGGCAAACCACCCCGTAAAAAGTCTGCCATGAAAACGATGTGAAAGCAATGTCACCCCAGAGTTGAAAACGACTGGTGGTTGCACAGGGGACTACCTTTACCTTTTTAAGCTCTTGGAGGGTTGGCTACATCAGGGGCGTGTGGCATAATATGCAAAGAAGTTCCTGCTACAAAAAAAGGCCAGGAAAAAAGGTTAAAGTAGAGTTGCCAGCTTTGAGCTGGGAAGTACCTGGAGGAGGAGGAGAATAATTGGTTTTATACCCCACCCTTCAACTACCAAAGGAGCCTTAAATCAGCTTAAAATTGCCTTCCCTTCCTCTCCCCAGTTCTCAAGGCTTTTTTTTTTTTTTTAGCAGAAAAAGTTCAGGAGGAACTCATTTGTATATTAGTCCACACCCCTGCTGCCAAGCCAGCCAGAACTGTGTTTCTGTGCATTCCTGCTCAGAAAAAGGCCTGCTGGTTCTCCAGATTAGAGTCCATCACTCCTAACATCACACCACACTGGCTCCCAGTTTGGAGCCTGAGGAGGGATGGATTTGGGGAGGAGGAGGGACCTCAGCTGGGTACGTTGCCATACTATCCACCCTGCAAAGCAGCCATTGTCTCCAGGAGAAGTGATCCAAGAGATTGCCAGGCTCCACCAGGCGGTTGGCAACCATAAGACCCAGGAGTTGCTCTTTCGCCCCTCCCTTTCTCTCAAGATCTACTTTTGCTTCACTTTGCATTCTTCTTGCTTTGCTAAGCATCAAGAAGCACCGGCAAGCAGAGAGAAGCTGGCAAACTCCCAAGAGAGCCGGGAGAAGGGTAGCCTACTCTGTTCTCAAGCGCCAGGGCGCCCAGCAGCGTGGGTGTTTGAGGGTTAAAAATAGACAACCAGATTTCAGTTAGCAAATGTGGAGGCGGGAAAAGCAGCAGCTGGACTGTTTACCAGACTCCGTGCTTTCCCCCAGAGATGCTGAAATTAGTCAGATCCGAGATCGGCACATAACTGTGTGCAAACATGGTATGTTTCGGTTCCGGGGACTCCAATCTCACAAGCGTTTCATTGTGCTGTTGGCACTGGGGATGCAAAAGTCTCCAATGCAGGCAGAAGTTATTGGGGGAGGGGGAGGTGCTTAAATGTGTTCTCCCCAGTTCTACTTCTAGAGCATTACACAGAAGATTCTCAAGGCCCAACACCAAAATTGCCTGCTCTGGGTTTGGAAATTCCTGGAGATTTGGAAGTGGAGAGTTTGGAAGGACCTAAGCAGGAACCAGGGCTTTTTTTGTAGCAAGAACTCCTTTGCATATTAGGCCACACCCCAGATGTAGCCAGTCCTCCCAGGGCTCTTCTTACGGGGCCTACTGTAAGCTCCAGGAGGATTGGCTACATTGGGGAGGGGGGGTGGCCTAACATGCAAAGGAATTCCTGCTACAAAAAAAGCCCTGGCAGGTACAGCGCCAGACAGCCCACCCTCTAAAGCAGCCATGTGCTCCAAGAGAATTGTTTCCTTTTGTGTAGAGAGCAGCTTTAATTCCAGGAAGTCTCCAGGTAGGGTGGCCAAGTCCTCTGCAGCCTCTGGCAAGGGACGTTTTTTGTATGTGCATAGCGTGTGTGGCATGATGACGTCACTCATAAATGATGACATCATGGTGCGCTGGCCACTCTAGGAGCTTCTGGTACCATAGATTTTTCTTTCCAAATTGCTAGAGTGTCCAGGAAAAACTATAGAGTTTCCCCGGATCCCTAGAGCGGCCGGCATGCAACATCGTCAGTGCAGTGATGTCACCAGTGTTCTCTCTAAGCTGAGTTAGCTACTGCAGGCTGGCAGGTTGGAGACTCCCAAAGCGGAAGAGCCCCGACCCCACCCTGGAGCTTGGCAGCCCTGTCTCCAGGCCCCACCTGGAGGTTGGCCACCCACCCTATTGACAACGGGGAAACCCAGGATTTGTCCAAGATGTTCTGTCTCCAGAGGCAGAAAGCCATTCTAGGGTTGCCAACCTCAAGGTGGGGCCTGCAGTTCACCCAAGATTACAACTGTCCTCCAGGCAAGAGATCAGATTCCCCTGGAGAAAATGGCAGCTTTTTGGTCTTAGGGTTGCCAACCCCCAGTTGGGGGCAGGGGATCCCCCAGTTTTGAGGCATTACCCCCTGCTTCAGGGTCATCAGATAAGAGGGGGGATGGATGTCTGCTAGGCACTCCATTATTCCCTATGGAGACCAATTCCCATAGGGTATAATGGAAAATTTATCCATAGGTATCTGGGGCTCTGGGGAGGCTGTTTTTTAAAGTAGAGGCACCAGATTTGCAGCATAGCATTCAATGCCTCTTCTCAAAACACCCTCCAAATTTCAAAAGATTTGGGCCAGGGGGTTCAATTCTGTGAGTCCCAAAAGGAGGTGCCCTTATCCTTCATTATTTCCATTGGAGGGAAGGCATTCAAGAGGTGTGCGGTCCCTTTAAATGTGATGGCCAGAACTCCCTTTGGAGTTCAATTGTGCTTGTCACACTCTTGCTCCAGGCCCCACCCCCAAAGTCTTCTAGCTCCACCCCCAAAGTCCCCAGATATTTCTTGAATTGGATTTGACAACTCTGTTTGGTCTGGAGGGGTAGGGGTGAGACTCCCCACAGCCACTGTACTGGGGCACTGATAGATAAGTTTTTCTCTGCCCCACCCCCAATCCCACTTCTCCTGCAGGAAGCTAAAGACAATGTGAAAGGCCTTCTCCCCTCATCCCAGTTTAAGTGAAGAGAGATGGGATTTTTAACCTGGCTCTCTCAGGGTGACATCACAGGCGCTAGCCACTTAGTGTCAGTTAGTGCTGCCAGTCTCCAAGTGAGGCATGGAGATTTCCTGGAATTATAGCTGATCTCAAGACTACACAGATCAGGTCTGTTCTAGTCCAACATTTCAACCATCACACCATGCCCACAGTGATTGGGAATTGGTTCAACAGCATCCCACAAGCATATAATTAACTGGAAATTCATTAAATTAATTGATGCACAGTGCATGTCTCTGCAAGAAGAATGAATGGCCCTGTGCTTTAGATGGTTTTCAGAAAAAAAGATTATGTGCATACATAGGCCCTGTCAAATCACGACTGACCTACGGCAAGCCTAACAAGGGGGTTTCAACGCAACTGAGTAGCAGGGGTGGTTTGCTGCTGCCTTTCTCTGCAGAGTCTGCCTTGGAGGGCTCCTTTCCAAGTATTGGACCTACTTAGCTTCTGAGATCTGATGAGATCAGGTTACGGTATTCTATGCCAGGGGTGGCCAAACTGTGGCTCGGGAGCCACATGTGACTCTTCCACACATATTGTGTGGCTCTTGAAGCCCCCACCATCCCATCAGCCATCTTGGAGAAGGCATTTCTCTCTTTAAATCACTTCTTTAAGCTAAGCGAACTAGCAGCTTGGAGAATTCATCGTTAAACGTTAAAGCTGCCTTCTTTCCACCTCTCCCTCCCTCCCCCATCTTCCTTCCTTCCTTCCTTGCAGCTCTCAAACATCTGACATTCATGTCTTTCGGCTCTCAAACATCTGACATTTATTCTATGTGGCTCTTACATTAAGCAAGTTTGGCCACCTCTGTTCTATGCCATCTGCCCTCTTAGGGGGAGAAATAGCTAATTAAAAAAATAGGTAATACCGCATCTATTAGCTATAAGACCTAAGCGGTGTCTCCATATTCAGACGCAGTGCATCAGCCACTTACCAGATGTGGGGGGCTAGGAACAAGGGGCGTCTGTCTCTCTCTCTCTCACTCTGCTTTGCAAACTCTGAGGGCTATCTTGCTAACCACCCAGATGGACTAGGGTTGCCAGCTCCACGTTAGGAAATACCTGGAAATTTGGGAGGTGGAGCCTGAGTAGGGCAGGGTTTGGGGAGAGGTGGGACTTCAGTGGGGTATAATACCATAGAGTCCACTCTCCAAAAGGGCCATTTTCTCCAAGGGTACTGATTTTGGCCACTGGAAGATAAATTGCAATCTCAGGCAATATTCCCTCTAAACTGCAGAGTCTTGTGAGCGAAAATTCTACTTTGTGAGCTACCGGCATTAAAGTTGCACGCTACTGCATAAAATAAATTATTGTGCTCTGGGGGTCATCCTTTCTGAGCTAAGACAAAAATGTGTGAGCTGGAGGCTACAAATCTGTGAACTAGCTAACTCGGCTTAGAGGGAACACTGATCCCAGGTGATCTCCAGCAACCACCTGGAGGCTGGCAACCCTACTTCACGAGCCCTTCCCATGTTATAATAAATGCAGGTTTTGTGTTTTCAAGAACGTGTCGCCGTGGACACAACTACGACAGTTAGCATTCCATTGGCAGTCATGTGCATGTAGCCAAACCCACAACTGTTGTCACGTCTCGGTATGTTCAGATTGGAGCAGAAGCATTTTGTTCTCTGTTCCGGCTGCTGGCAAACCGTTTGCCAGTGCTCTCTCTCTGGCCTTCTGGAGCCCCAGGAGTGGCCGCGGTGGCTGCTAAGACTCGTCCGAGAGGCTTTCCGTGCCTTGCAAGAGGTTTCCTGTTTGACTCACCCAGGCCCAGCCACAGTCTCTGTTTGTTTGTAGCAAACTGAATGGGGCTGTTAGTAATTAAAGCACACGGGGTTCCCAGAAAGCGGCTCAGACCGGATATCCTTCATCAAAATACCCTAGGCATGACTGCCTAAAAATAACTCTGGCAGAACAGAAACTAAATAAACAGAGCGAGAAGAAAGGCCCAGCGCCAAGCTGCACAAACTCATTTCCTGGGACAGGGTGTGGCTTCCAGGGTGCTGTTGGCAAAAGGAAGAGCGGGGAAGGGGGGAGGGGAATCCTGGGTGAAAGAGCGTGGGTCCCATCACACATGTGCCCATGGGCAGGGATGGTGCACAATGCGGAGCGTGGAAAAGAATGCTTATATAACTGTACGCAGGGCATGCACACGTGCAAATCCCAAAGAGCACACACCCTCATGTCTGTTCTTGCACCAAGGGTGAAGAGTAAGGCAGGGATAGGTCCCTCTGTTATCGGGTCAGACCAGCTTCCACCCAGTTTTGCAGCTGAAATGACTGGCGAGTAGAATGCTGGCTCAGCCGCTCCTCTGGTCTCTATGATTCAGGTAAGCCGCCCAACCTTGCTTCTCTTTTTTAAAAAGTGGCTGCAGGCAGGGCTTTTTTTGTAGCAGGAACTCCTTTGCATATTAGGCTACACCCCCCCCCCCCCGATGTAGCCGATCCTCCTGGAGCTTACAGTAGACCCTTTACTAAAAGCCCTGTAAGCTCTTGGAGGATTGGCTACATCTTGGGTGTGTGGCCTAATATGCAAAGGAGTTCTTGTTACAAAAAAAAGCCCTGGCTGCAGTTCTGTTTATTAGGGCTACCAACTCTGGGTTAGGAAACACCTGGAGATTTAGGGGGTGGAGCCTGAGGAGGGTCGGGTTTGGGGAGCGGAGGGACCTCAGCAGAGTGTGATGTCATAGAATCCATCCTCCATCTTCTCCAGGGAAAGTGATCTTGGTTGTCTGGTGTGCAGTTGTCATATTGGGAGATCTTCAGGTGCCACCTGGAGGTTGGCAGCTCTAATTTACCCATTCAGTTATCACCGTGTTTCAAAATACAGGAAAGTGCTTGGAGAGGGGATCAATCGTCAAGTGCTGGGTTTGTTTCCTGGTGACAACACAGGCGCTAGCCAATCAGTGTCAATTTGTGCTGCTAGCCTCCAATTGAGGATTGGAGATTTCCTGGGATTACAGCTGATCTCCAGACTACACGGATTTATTCATTCATTCATTCATTCATTCATTCATTCATTCATTCATTCATTCATTCATTCATTTATTTATTTATTTATTTATTTATTTATTACTTTAAATTTCTATCCCGCCCTCTCCGCAAGCGGACTCAGGGCGGCTAACAACATTCAGTTTTACAACTTAACCAATAAAAGCTACAGTTTAAAATCATTTAAAACATTGCATTTCATGGTGCTGTATCACTACAATATAATATAGTATATGTGGTGATCATGGTACTCTATAATGATGTAGGGTGGCAGCTCTCTCCCAGTTAGATCTCAAAGGCCTGTCGAAACAGTTCGGTCTTACAGGCCCTGCGGAAAGTAGAGAGATCCCACAGGGTCCTTATGGCCTCCGGGAGAGCATTCCACAATTCTGGTGCTGCCACTGAGAAGGCCATATTCGTGTCAGCTGCAACCTAGCCTCCTTTGGTCCAGGGATGGACAACAGATTTTTTGTCCCTGAACGCAGTGCTCTCCGGGGAACGTGCGGGGAAAGGTGGTCCCGCAGATAGACAGGCCCCTGACCATAGAAGGCTTTAAAGGTCAATACCAACACCTTGAAACGGACTTGGAACACAATAGGTAGCCAGTGTAGCTCTCTCAGCACTGGTCAAATGTGCTCCCACCAGGGGAGCCCCATTAACAGCTGCGCTGCAGCGTTCTGCACTAGCTGTAGTTTCCGAGTCAGCGCCAAGGGTAGCCCCATGTAGAGAGCATTACAGTGATCTAATCTTGAGGTGATTGTAGCATGGATCACCATTGCTCAGAGCCCCTGGAGAAAATGGCTGCCTTGGAGGGTGGACTGTATGGCATTGTACCCTGTTGAGGTCCCTCTCCTCCCCAAACCTCATCTAGGGTTGCCAATTCCCAGTTGGGGGCAGGGGATCCCCCAGTTTGGAGGCCCTCCCTACACTTCAGGGTTATCAGAAAGTGGTGCTGGAGTTTTGAATGTCCACTGGGTGCTCCATTATACCCTATGGAGACGTGTCTCCATAGGGTATAATGGAGAATTGATCCCCCAGTTTGGAGGCCCTCCCTCCACTTCAGGGTTATCAGAAAGTGGTGCTGGAGTTTTGAATGTCCACTGGGTGCTCCATTATACCCTATGGAGACGTGTCTCCATAGGGTATAATGGAGAATTGATCTGTAAGTCTGGGGCTCTGGGGGGCTGTTTTTTGAGGTAGAGGCACCAAATTTTCAGCATAGTCTTTGGAGCCCCTCTTCAAAAAACACTTCCAAATTTCTGGAAATTTGAGATCGGAGCCTACAGAGTGCAGAGTCTGAGGAAGAGAAGGACCTCTAAAGCTGCTATTTTCTCCAGGCTCCACCTGAATGCCTAGAGATCTCCAAGCTCCATCTGGAGGTTGGCAACCCTCCTCCAATATGTTTCCAAAGAACCCCAAAGTTAAGGTTGCCAGGTCAAGAAATATCTGGGGACTCCAGGGGGTGGAGCCAGGAGCAAGGGTGTGACAAGCATGACTGGACTCTGAAGCGAGTTCTGGCAATCACATTTAAAGGGACTATGCTCCTTTTCAATGCCTTCCTTCCATTGGAAATAATGGAGTATGGGGGCACCTTCTTTGGACTCATAGAATTGGATCCCCTGGTTCAAACTTTTTGAAACTTGGGGCATTTTGAGGAGAGGCACTGGATGCTATGCTGAAAATCTGGTGCCTCTGCTTCAAAAAACAGCCAGATACCCACAGACAGGGGTTTTATTTTGACCAGGGACACAATTCTAGCTGGCTTGGTATCAGGGGGTGTGGCCTAATATGCAAATGAGTTCCTGCTGGGCTTTTTCTACAAAAAAGCCCTGCCCACAGATCACTTCTCTTTTATACCTTATGGGAATCAGTCTCCATTGAATATAATGGAGTGCCCAGCAGACATTTCCCTCCCCCCTCCCTGCTTTCTGATGAACCTGTAGTAGGGGGAGGACCTCCAAACTGGGGGATCCCTTACCCCCAACTGGGGATTGGCAGCCCTACGAAAGTTTCGTTGTTGGAATACAGTTTATAAAAACACTTTAATGGAAACCAGTGCTTAATTTCTATGCCCTTGATAGTGGTATAGTAGAGTTTGGTTTGTCTTCCAAATTGTCATGCAGGGGTGAGAAAAGATTCACCTGGTAAGATCCTATTTCCTATAGAGCTATCAAAGGGACAGGAGAGTCACCCTTTTGTGCTCACCCCAGATCTTTTTCGTGCGTGTGCTAACTTGGCTTTGTGCCTTTGCGGGCCCTGATAGGTTATTAGCCTCAGTTGCACCTATCGATGATGGAGAAGGAGTTTCCTACTTCATTTACTCTCCCGAGTGCCGAATGTCTAGGCATGTGCAAGACACCTGATAGGACTGAGACACCGAAGCCTGCTTCGGAGCCATTAGCTTGATTAACCTAAGAGTTGGCACAGCACGGACGGAGACGAACATGCTGTGTGGGCCTGGCTTGGAGATCCAGTCATGGATGCCTCGACAGGTAAGAACCTGCAGGGCAAAGGAAAGGTGGTGATAGAAAGGCTGTGTGAAGAGCTGAGGGCTGGCAGACAAGATGGGATGCCAGCTCACGATATGGTTCGCTTTCTTTCTGTGCAGAACTTCGTAGGAGCTCAGCTATACAAAACAGAGTGAGGTCCTTCATGTTGCAATTTAACCATTTGTTGTATTTGAAGTATCTGTATAAATAAGAGTTCAAACCACAAGTGACAGGTTTGCGCAGCCTCAATTTACCTTGGGATCATGTCCCGTGGCTCAGAGTGTTAAAGCTGCAGTACTGCAGTCCTAAGCTCTGCTCATGCCCTGAGTTTGATCCCCGGCGGAAGCTGGGTTTTCAGGTAGCCAGCTTGAGGTTGACTCAGCCTTCCATCCTTCTGAGGTCAGTAAAATGAGTACCCAGCTGCTGCGGGGAAAGTGTAGATGATTGGGGAAGGCAATGGCAAACCACCTCGTAAAAAAGTCTGCTGTGAAAACAAGAGAGCAACGTCACCCCAGAGTCGGAAATGACTGGTGCTTGCACAGGGGACTTTTCCTTTCCTTGCAGGGAAGGGAGAGAGAGTTTAATCCTTCAACCGCTGCTAGGTTTTGCTTTTTTAAACAAGGGTCCTTGCTTGGTTGTTTTAAATGGGGAAACAATGCATATATACTTTTTAAAAAGGCAGATTGTTTCTTCTCTAAAACGCTAACACAGTGCTTCAAATAATGAAACCAAGCAGAGATGGAAGGGTTAAAATGTCCTCTTTCTTCCCTGCACTTCCCAGAGGCAAACTGAGGCTGCTCAAGTCTGCAATTTTCATTTTATTGACAGGACCAAGGCTTTTTTTTGTAGCAGGAACTCCTTTGCATATTAGGCCACACACCCCTGATGTAGCCAATCATCCAAGAGCTTACAGGACTCTTAGTACAGGGCCTATTGTAAGCTCCAGGAGGATTGGCTACATCAGGGGTGTGTGGCCTAATATGCAAAAGAGTTCCTGCTACAAAAAAAAGAAGAGCACTGGACGGGGCATGATGGGGGATTTGGTCTCTTGGAGTCAAATGAGGGCTATAAGAGATTGGGGATGCTTTTAGCAGTAACTCAAATGCCTTTGTACACATTTCCCTGTTTCAGGGATACGATTAAGCAATTTGTAAAAAAAGACTGCAGCTGTGACAGATGGGGACAATGGCTCTAGATGCAAGAAAGAAATATACCGAGGAGAGGAAATGTACCATGGAGGTTAATTTGCCAGGACTGCCTGAGGCTCCCTATTATCTGAACATTCAAGAGCAGACCCAGGTTTGCTGCTGCATAATGTGTGAACCACTCTCTGTTGTCTAGAAATCTAGCCATTTCCTTGTTGCTTAATACCCACGGCAAGAGAAATTTCTCCTGCTTAACTCTTTGACTGTTAAAGGAATGGGGATGAAGGCCACTAAGACGCCATCAGATTTAGGGATTGGGTGCATTCACAGCACACTAAATAATGCATTTTGCAACTAGATTTTTGCTATTCTTGCACCGTTAAAAATCCAGTTGCAAAACACATTATTTAGTGTAGTGTGAACGTACCCATTATACCTGAGATTGAGATTTCCTTGTTAATGGTTGCTAACAATTTACATTTCAGGTTGCTAGCTCCAGGTTGGGGACTACCTGGGGATTTTGGTGGTGGTGGGGAGGTCTGAGGAGGGCAGGGTTTAGGAAGGCGAAGGACTTACAGTGGGATATAATGCCATAGAGTCCGCCTTCCAGACTGTCCATTTACTCCTAGGAAGCTGATCTGTGCTGCCTAGAGAGCCGTTGTACTCTCGGGAGATCTTCAGCCCCCATCTTGAGGTTGGCAATTCTATTTGCTTTACAGGTTCTTTGGTAAGCAGGCAGCCATGACCAGGCCTCATTTTGGGCAGGAGCACACAGGAGTGGAGCTCTGGAACCTCTCAATTTTATTGTGCCCCTTCTTTCTTATCCCACCCCCCTCCCAATACTTGCTTCTGTGCTCCATTGTTCAAACCCCCTGTGGGAATTTTGATGAACTCTTAAGATTTGACAAACTTTCTAGTATTTTTCCCCACAAAAAGAGGGAAATAACCAAAACGTATAAAGCAAGACAGATGGGAATCTTCCTCATGCCACTGTGGCCACATAGGAGAAAGTCATTTTAAAAGTATGACGGGAGTAAGGTTTTATTATGACAATTGTAACTCAATCATTTTAAGGTAGATGCTGAGCTGATATGATTTAGCACACCTTCCGGTGATGTCAATAGTGTGTGGCATATGCAAATGAGTTGTACTAATGAGCTCTGGCGCCTCTTTTCCTACAAAATGACCCTTGTCCATGACGGTCTATTGAGTTCTGAAACCAGTTAAAATGTGTAATGTAGATGTGCTACAGACTAGATGGAACTTGTTTGTGCAATGTTTTCTTCTCTCTCACTAAGGAATCGGGGGGGGGGGGAAATCCCATTTTCTTAGTTTGATATGCAGGCCGTTCAGTGACCGAATCATACCTAACATATATGACTTGCTAAGGAACCATTAACAATTACTCTGACCTGAATGGCCAAGGCTGTCCTGATTTCATCAGACCTCAGAAACTAAACAAAGTCAGCCATGATTAGTACTTGTGTTATATGGTTCTGCTTAATGATGTCAAGATGTAGAGTTGCCGCTGGAGGAGCTTCAAAATAAGGGATGCCTTGTGAGATTGTGGCGCAGAGTGGTAAAGCTGCAGTACTGCAGTCGGAGCCCTCTGCTCATGACCTGAATTTGATCCCAGCGGAAGCTGGTTCAGGTTGCCGGCTCCAGGTTGACTCAGCCTTCCATCCTTCCGAGGTCGGTAAAATGAGTACCCAGCTTGCTGGGGGGAAAGTGTAGATGACTGGGGAAGGCAATGGCAAAACACCCTGTAAAAAAAAGTCTGCCATGAAAATGTTGTGAAAGCAACCTTACCTCAGAGTCGGAAACGACTGGTGCTTGCACAGGGGACTATCTTTACCTTTTTATATATAAAGTTCTCCTTAATGATGTCAAGATGTAGAGTTGGCACTGGACGAGCTTCAAAATAAGGGATGCCTTGTGAGATTGTAAGAACACCTTGAATCAAAAACGTGGCCAGGATACATGGATATAAGGCAGCTGCTTAAGAACATAAGAGAAACCATGTTGGATCAGGCCAACGGTCCATCCAGTTCAACTCTCTATGTCACACAGTGACCCAAACCCAGGTGCCATCAGGAGATCCACCAGAGGGACCAGAATTCCAGAAGCCCTATCACATTGTTGCCTCCAAACACCAAGAATACAGAGCATCACTGCCCCAGACATAGTATTTCATATACCTTACAGCTAATAGTCACTGATGGACCTCTTCTCCATTATGTTTATCTAATCCTCTCTTGAAGCTGTCTGTTCTTGTAGCTGCCAGCATTTCCTGTGGCAGTGAATTCCATGTGTTAATTACTCTTTGGGTGAAGAAGGACTTCCTTGTATCTTAAGGTGGTTAGTGTTGCCAGATCTGAGTTGGGAAGTTCTTGAGATTCGGAGGCAGAGCCTGGGAGTGCGGTCTGAGGGGGGGAAAGTTCAGCAGGGATGTGATGCCATAGACCCCACCCTCTTGGGCAGCTATTTTCTCCAGGGGGACTGATCTCTGTAGACTGGAGACCAGTTGCAAATCTGGGAGACCGCCAGGCTTCACCTGGGGATTGGCAACCCCATGGTACACAGGAGACTGGAAGAGCATTTACTTGCAAGCCTGCCCTAGAAGAAACCCCATCTGTGCCAAGACGATGTTCATGGTCCCACATCCAGGGTTTTTTTTTTTTTTGTAGCAGGAACACCTTTGCATATTAGGCCACACCCTCTTGATGTAGCTAATCCTCCAAGAGCTTACAGGGCTCTTAGTACAAGGGGCCTACTGTAAGCTCCAGGAGGATTGGCTACATCAGGGGTGTGTGGCCTAATACGCAAAGTAGTTCCTGCTACAAAAAATGGCCTGCATCCACCATTCTGATACGTAGCCTGCCTTAAAAACCACAACCTAACCCATCCACAGGTCCTCAGAGAAGCAGCCTCAAAGGAGCAGTTGGTAGCATGTTTGGGTGCTGTCATTCTGAAACCAGTTTGGGAAATTATACCTGGTGTCACAGTGTAGAAATCAGACCACATGAGGGGACAATATGAGACGTCTGGGGTGGGAGGCCCCTGTGAGAGACGGAGCATGGAGCAGAGTATTCAGACTTTCTGCGTCACTGTCAGGCATTTGGGCACCAGTAGCAGAACCTCCCCCCCCAACTTAGGTTTCTGTTTCTCCACGTCCCTAAGGTACAGGCACCCACAGGGAGGGACTTGTAATCTACAGCATTTTAAATAGGGTTGCCAGGCCCCTGCTGGGGGCGGGGGACTCCACAACATTGCTCAACTGGCCGATGGGAGGGAAAATGGCAGCAAAATCAGAGGAGATGTCAGTAGCAACCCAATGCATTGATGCTACTCCCTATGCACCAAGAGGTGACATCAGTTTATCTCTGGGGGATACCAGGGACACTTTGGCATGGTTAAACCATAGAGTGTTACCCAAATCCTAGAGCATCCCTGGCATTGCCAGTGACTCACTGACCATTTCTGGAGTGCACAGGAAGTGACATCAGCACATCGCCCAGCAACAGCATAAGAACATAAGAACATAAGAGAAGCCATGTTGGATCAGGCCAACGGCCCATCAAGTCCAACACTCTGTGTCACACAGTGGCAAAAAATTTTATATACACACATACACTGTGGCTAATAGCCACTGATGGACCTGTGCTCCATATATTTATCTAAACCCTTCTTGAAGGTGGCTATACTTGTGGCCGCCACCACCTCCTGTGGCAGTGAATTCCACATGTTAATCACCCGTTGGGTGAAGAAGTACTTCCTTTTGTCCGTTTTAACCTTTCTGCTCAGCAATTTCATCGAATGCCCACGAGTTCTTGTATTGTGAGAAAGGGAGAAAAGTACTTCTTTCTCTACTTTCTCCATCCCATGCATTATCTTGTAAACCTCTATCATGTCACCCCGCAGTCGACGTTTCTCCAAGCTAAAGAGTCCCAAGCGTTTCAACCTTTCTTCATAGGGAAAGTACTCCAGCCCTTTAATCATTCTAGTTGCCCTTCTCTGGACTTTCTCCAATGCTATAATATCCTTTTTGAGGTGCGGCGACCAGAACTGCACACAGTACTCCAAATGAGACCGCACCATCGATTTATACAGGGGCATTATGATACTGGCTGATTTGTTTTCATTTCCCTTCCTAATAATTCCCAGCATGGCGTTGGCCTTTTTTATTGCAGACGCACACTGTCTTGACATTTTCAGTGAGTTATCTACCATGACCCCAAGATCTCTCTCTTGGTCAGTCTCTGCCAGTTCACACCCCATCAACTTGTATTTGTAGCTGGGATTCTTGGCCCCAATGTGCATTACTTTGCACGTGGCCACATTGAACCGCATCTGCCACGTTGACGCCCACTCACCCAGCCTCAACAGATCTCTTTGGAGTTCCTCACAATCCTCTCTGGTTCTCACCACCCTGAACAATTTAGTGTCATCCGCAAACTTGGCCACTTCACTGCTCACTCCCAACTCTAAATCATTTATGAACAAGTTAAAGAGCATGGGACCCAGTACCAAGCCCTGCGGCACCCCACTGCTTACCGTCCTCCACCGCGAAGACTGCCCATTTATACTGACTCTCTGCTTCCTATTACTAAGCCAGTTTTTGATCCACAAGAGGACCTGTCCTTTTACTCCATGACTCTCAAGTTTTCTAAGGAGCCTTTGATGAGGAACTTTATTAAAAGCTTTCTGGAAGTCAAGGTAAACAACATCTATCGGGTCGCCTTTGTCCACATGTTTGTTCACCCCCTCAAAGAAATGTAACAGGTTAGTGAGGCAAGATCTTCCCTTGCAGAACCCATGCTGAGTCTTCCTCAATAACCCGTGTTCATCAATGTGCCTACTCATTCTGTCCTTGATAATGGTTTCTACCAACTTTCCCGGTATTGAAGTCAGACTGACTGGCCTGTAATTTCCCGGATCTCCTCTGGAACCCTTTTTAAAGATGGGGGTGACATTTGCTACCTTCCAGTCCTCAGGCACGGAGGCAGATTTCAATGAAAGATTACAGATTTTTGTTAGAAGATCCACAAGTTCAACTTTGAGTTCTTTCAGAACTCTCGGATGTATGCCATCCGGACCTGGTGACTTATTAGTTTTTAATTTGTCTATCAGTTGTAGGACCTCCTCTTTTGTCACCTCAATCTGACTTAGGTCTTTCAACACCCCTTCCAAAATTAGTGGTTCTGGGGAGGGCAAAAAGTTCTCGTCTTCCACAGTGAAGACAGAGGCAAAAAATTCATTTAGCTTCTCAGCCATTTCCCTATCCTCCTTCAGTGATCCTTTTACCCCATGGTCATCCAAGGGCCCCACTGCCTCCCTGGCTGGTTTCCTGCTTCTAATATATTTGAAGAAAGTTTTATTGTTGGTCTTTATGTTTTTTGCAATATGCTCCTCATAGTCCCTTTTTGCCTGCCTGATCACAGTCTTGCATTTGATTTGCCACAGCCTGTGTTCCCTTTTACTAATCTCACTTGGACTGGTTTTCCACCGCTTAAAGGAGTCCTTCTTACCTTTTACAGCTTCCATTACTTTGTTTGTTAACCATGCAGGTCCTTTCTTATGCCTGTTTGTGCCTTTCCTAACTTGTGGTATGTATTTTATCTGAGCTTCTAGGATTATAGTTTTAAATAGCGTCCAAGCTTCCCCGAGGGTTTTGACTGTATGTACCTTTCCTTTCAGTTTCCTCCTCACATGCCTCCTCATCTCAGTGTATTTACCCCTTTTAAAGTTAAACGTGGTTGTGGCGGTCTTTTTGGACAACTCCCTATTTATACAAACGGTGAAATCAATAACATTATGGTCACTGCTCCCAAGCGGCGCAATCACCATATCACCACTCTGACCTCCTGGAAAGTTCCTCACATCCCACCAGTGGACAAGGGTACCTAAAATTCTAGTTTTAAGCCAGTTGACTTCCCAAGGATCAGGTCATCAACTCCTGGCTAAGAAATTCCTAGAGATTTGGGGGTGGAGCTTGGGTATGCCAGGGACCTCAGTGGGATACAATGGTCAACGGTAGCTCTCCAGATGTTTTTTGCCTACAACTCCCATCAGCCCCAGCCAGCATGACCAATGGCTGGGGCTGATGGGAGTTGTAGGCAAAAAACATCTGAAGAGCTACTGTTGGCCACCCCTGCCATAGAGGGTACAATTCCTTCCTTCCTTCCTTCCTCCCTCCCTCCCTCCCCCCTCCCTTCCTTCCTTCCTTCCTTCCTTCCTTCCTTCCTTCCTTCCTTCCTTCCTTCCTTCCTTCCTTGTGGCTCTCAAACATCTGATGTTTACTCTATGTAGCTCTTACATTAAGCAAGTTTGGCTGCACCAGTACTACATGGCTTTTGGTTGTGGTTTTTGTTTGGACCATTGTGGCTACCTGTAGCCTCTTGCATGTCCACTCATTTCATCTCAGTATGTCCCACCATCTAACCACCAGGTATGCTACCCTTGTGTCCAGTTAGCCTCTTGTTAGAGTAGTTGATGGTGGAAGGCCCTTGGGAAGATGCTGCTTAATTTTTTCACAGTGGGCAGAAGCTTGAGACACAACTGCAGAAGCACTGAAGGTGCATGTTAGACTGGGCCCCAAACTAGGGTTCCCAACTCCAGGATGGCAGATTCCTGGAGATTTCAAGGTGGAGGCTGGGGAGGTTTGGGGAGGGGAAGAATCTTAGTAAGGTGCAGTGCCACACAGTCTATCCTCCAAATCTGCCACCCCCCCCCCCCCCCAGGAATTAGTCTCTGTCATCTGGAGGTCAGTCATAATTCCAGGAAATCTTCAAGCTTCACAGAGAGATCGTGGTAACTGATGGATTAATTTCCAGTGTTTTGAGATCCAGGGGAGGCAGATTTGTGGGGCAGGGGAGGGATTCCGGATTTTGACTGCATTTAACATAAGAACATAACAGAAGCTATGTTGGATTAGGCCAATGGCCAATCCAGTCCAACACTCTGTGTCACACAGTGGCCAAAAAACCCAAATGCCATCAAGAGGTCTTCCAGAGGGGCTAGAAGCCCTTCCACTGTGCCCCCAAGCACAAGAATACAGAGCATCACTGCCCCAGACAGAGAGTTCCAGCAATAAACTGTAGCTAATAGCCATGGACCTCTGCTCCATATGCTTATCCAATCTCCTCTTGAAGCTGGTTATGCTTGTAGCCGCCACCTCCTGTGGCAGTGAATTCCACATGTTAATCACCCTTTGGGTGAAGAAGTACTTCCTTTTATCAGTTCTAACCCTACTGCTCAGCAATTTCATTGCCACGAGTTCTCATATTGTGAGAAAGGGAGAAAAGTACTTCTTGCTCTACCTTCTCTATCCTATGCGCAATCTTGTAAACATCTATCATTAACAGGAGCCTTCTGTGCAGATATTTGGCAGGTTGACATTGACCTCCATTTCGAGATCAAATGGTGAGAAGACCCAGTTGCATTTTTGCAGGGCTCTTAGTCTTGAGCCAGGTACGTGCAACCACTGAGTGAGCTGAGCGTGGCAGATGTAAAGGTTTCAACTGAGCTGTGTGAGTGAGCTGAATGTGGCAGACACAGAGGTTTCAAGTGAACTGACATTGGTAGTGTTTTCCAAGACCTTCATGGGCCCCCTCTCCTCCCCATTGATCTGGTTGCCAAAGAAAGTCCGATTCCCGCCGTATTGGGTAGCGTGTGGCCAATGGCCAATGAAATGATCCGCATCGCTTAGGAAATTGACTTGCGTCAGTCCCGCCTTCCATCCGAGACGGCTTGCTGTGCGGCTCTGTTATTTTTTTGGCAGGTCTCTGTTTGGTTTGCTTTCCCTTGCTGAATAGATGGAAAGATGAAACAGGGTTGGGAAGACGGGCAGGGAATGGCCTCTGCTAGGTTGACAGGTTGTTAACTTTTCAAAATCTAGGCAAAGAAAACTTGGAACCAATTCAGAGGTAGATTTTTGGCATGTGCTAGACCAAAGTTTGAAGTAACCCCATGCACACCAAAGGGAGTCCGTAGATGTTTCCCAAAAACTGGATCCTTGACACAAATTCCTAATTGTGCGTATTCAAAGACTGTCCCTGGGACAAACTATATGGATATTCAGATATTATATCCCAGACTTTATTTGTAGGAGGAACTCCTTTGCATATTAGGCCACACATCCCTGATGTAGCCAATCCTCCTGGAGCTTACAGTAGGCTCTGTACGAAGAGCCCTGTAAGCTCCAGGAGGATTGGCTACATCAGGGGTGTGTGACCTAATATGCAATGGAGTTCCTGCTACAAAAAAAAATCCTGAGTGAAATTTCAGAAATGTTTCATCCAGGGATTTCTTGAATGATGAATAAGACATAGGAAACATGTAAGGTTGCCAGCTCTGGGTTAGGAAATACCTGGAAATTTGGGGGTTGGAGCCTGAGGAGGGTGGAGTTTGGGGGTGGGAGGGGAGGGGCTCCAGTGCGGTATATTTCCACAGAGTCCACCTTCTAAAGCAGCCATTTTCTCCAGGTGAACTGATCTCTGTCGCCTGGAAATCAGTTGTAATCCCAGGAGATCTCCAGCCGTCACCTGGAAGATGGCAACCTTAGGTGCAGGACAAATATTTGGCAGAAGATAGGGTTTGTGTGTTAACATTAACCAATGAGGGGGAAATGAAAACAATTCATTTGCTTTGATTGTTGCAATGGAATGAATAGGAAAACTAACAACACCCACTTACATTAGTTAATATTCATTGTTCTATTCACTTGCAGGATTGGGCAGGGTATAAGTTTAAAATTAAATTAAATTAAATTAAATTAGTGGTTCGGCTGTCTAGTTTAGAGAGTTCAAGTTGCCTTCAGACTCAGAGGAAGGTAAAGGAAAGCAGCCTTAGTAAAGAATGAAAGTAGCAGGGGACCTTTCCAATTGTCACTGTCAAACAGATTTTTGCAACATAGATAACCCCCCATAGGTTTTTTCTTTCATCACCATGGCTGGTTTGTGGGCGACACTCTATATAAGCAACATCATTCCTACCCACTCACCCCACCACTAATGTCTCTTTGCCTGTTCTAACTTTCTTGTCCTTGTGAGTGATGATTTCTGGGGTTTCTGGTGCTTTGCAACTTACATAGCTACTATATGGCTGATCTGTGCATGAGAGAGTGATTTGCTCTTTTTGCTTCTATGTGTGTGAGAGTACTGCTATTTACCCAGACTCTTAGGTTTTCCCCTTTCCTATATCCTTGGCTGCCTTGCTGGGGTGCTGCCTATCTGCCCCTGCTCCCCCAGAAAGTGTTGGATATTATAACTCTGAATGCAAGAGGATCTGGGAG
Source organism: Heteronotia binoei (assembly GCF_032191835.1). Taxonomy (NCBI): domain Eukaryota; kingdom Metazoa; phylum Chordata; class Lepidosauria; order Squamata; family Gekkonidae; genus Heteronotia; species Heteronotia binoei. The sequence continues at coordinate 21,188,989 of NC_083235.1, forward strand.
GGAGAGGATTATGAGAACTCTCTGCCTGGGTACACTGGGCTGGTGGCCCCACCCCTCTCACTGGTCAGATGCTGAGCCTCTTTGGCCATTGCTTGCCTCCACTTGCAGCTGCTGGAATGGCCTTGGATCAGCCATAGCTATCTCAGAGCTGTCCTTGAAAGGGCAGTTTCTGTGAGAGCCCTTTCAGCCCCACCTACCTACCAGGGTGTCCGTTGTGCGGGGTGTTGTTGTTCAGTCGCACAGTCAAGTCCAACTCTTTGCGACCCCATGGACAAAGTCACACCAGGCCCTCCTGTCTTCCACCATCCTCCAAAGTCTGCTCAAATGTGTGTTTGTTACATCAGTAACGCTGTCCAGCCATCTCAACTTTTGCCGTCCCCTTCTTCTTTTGCCTTCTGTCTTCCCCAGCATCAGGATCTTCTCCAGTGAGTGCTCCCTTCTCATTTGGTGGCCAAAGTATTTGAGCTTCAGCTTCAGCATCTGACCTTCCAGGGAACAGTCAGGGTTGATTTCCCTTAGGACTGATTGGATCTTCTTGCAGTCCAAGGGACTCTCAAGATTCTTCTCCAGCAGCACAGCTCAAAAGCATCTATTCTTCTGCGTCCGGCCTTCCATATGGTCCAGCTCTTACAACCATACATTACTTGTGGGGGAGGGGAAGGTAAAGGAGATTGTGACCGCTCTGAGACTCTGAGATTCAGAGTATAGCGCAGGATATAAATCCAATTTCATCATCATCATCATCTTTTTCTTCTTCTTTAATTCTTTTCTTCTTCTCTCTCTTACTTGAGCTTGGAGCTGTAGCAAGTTAACCTTTTTGGAAGTTAATCTGTTTACAGTAAGTTAAATGTGCCTACATGAATATGTCATGTAAGATATGCTTCTGTTTTTGTAAGTAACATTTCTTTCTCTTGTTACCATTGGAGTTAGATCATCTTTGTCATTTGTTTGAGCAGCAGTTTCCCCATAACCTGGAAGAGTGGAGAGTCAGAGATACAGCATAAAGCTTTTTTGCTGCCAAGTCAATTTTTTTTGTAACATTTAACCCAATATAAAATGAGAAATTTGTCTATAAAATTAGATTTTTTCTTACATCGCTCTGAAATTCAGCAGGTAGCATTTCTTAGGAGTGAGGTACAGTCCCTTCAAAATTTTATCCCAACTTGGCAGAAAAGAAAGACAGCAGGGTTAGGGGAGTGGGAAGTATCTATAAAATTGGGATTCTTTTCTCCTTATCTTCCTTAAATATTGCAGGCATGATGCTTAATTTGGGAGATACAATCCCCAGAAATTTCATTCCAGTTGGACAGGAAACAGCTATGGCTGGACATGGAGACCAATGGGAAACAAGGAGGGATGGTGGCTCAGTGGCAGAGCATCTGCTTGGTAAGCAGAAGGTCCCAGGTTCAATCCCCGGCATCTCCAACTAAAAAGGGTCCAGGCAAAAAGGTGTGAAAAACCTCAGCTTGAGACCCTGTGGAGAGCTGCTGCCGGTTTGAGTAGACAATAGTGACTTTGATGGACCAAGGGTCAGATTCAGTGTAAGGCAGCTTCATATGTTAATCTTCAATACTAAAAATGAATTAATGCAAAAATATGAAATGTCAGATACAGTTAAAAATACTTTTGCACATTCTTATTGCAAACTCAGGTTTGAGAAACCCAATGCCTGGTAAATAAGATCAAAGCAATAAAGAGAGAGTGCAATTTGCAATAGAAGAGAGGCGGACTTGGACTGTGGTGCTTAACTAGAGTTACCAGGGCTTTTTCTGTATCAGGAACACCTTTGCATATTAAGCCACACCCCAAATGTAGCCAATCCCTGTACTAAGAGTCCTGCAAGCTCTTGGAGGATTGGCTACATCTAGGGTTGCCAGTAATGAGCCCCGCAGCACAGAGTGTTAAGCTGCGGTACTGTAGTCTAAGCTCTGCTCATGACCTGAGTTCGATCCCAGTGGAAACTGGGTTCGAGTAGCTGGCTCAAGGTTGATTCAGCCTTCCATCCTTCCGAGGTCAGTAAAATGAGTCCCCAGCTTGTTGGGGGGAAAGTGTAGATGACTAGGGAAGGCAATGGCAAACCACTCTGTAGAATAGTCTGCCATGAAAATGTCATGCTGTGACGTCACCCCAGAGTTGGAAACGACTGGTGCTTGCACAGGGGACTACCGTTACCTTTTTTCACTTTTTAGGGTTGCCAAGTCCAATTCAAAAAATATCTGCGGACTTTGGGGGTGGAGCCAGGAGTAAAGGTGTGACAAGCACAACTGAGTTCTGACAATCACATTTAAAGGGACTGCGTGCTTTTTAAATGCCTTCCCTCAATTGGAAATGAAAGATAGGGGCACCTTCTTTGGGGGCTCATAGAATTGGACTCCCTAGTCCAATCTTTTTGAAACTTGGAGTGTCTTTTGGGGAGAGGAACTGAATGCTATGCTGCAAATTTTGTGCCTCTATCTCAAAAAACAGCCCCCCCAGAGCCCCAGATACCAAAGATCAATTTTCCATTATATCCTATGGACATTCTCCCGAGTTCTTCGGAGTAGCAAGCGGCTTTCTCCATCTGAGCCTTGGGAGATAACCAAGAGGCATGCTGTGACTTGTTTGTGAGACATTGCACAGATAAAAATCACCCATGGCGGTACTGATTTGGGCTACTGGTTTGCAGAACAATCCCTGAACGTTATCTGAGTACAATCTTTTTGCAGTTGTTTGCATGAGTTTCCGTTGTTGCATTTGGAAGAAGATGGCAAGTGTGCTGGACCCTTGCCCATCTTAACTGATGGCAGCTTCCTGGGTGAGGGCAGAGTGTGATTGGTTGGAAGCAGGAGCTGTTTAATTCCTCTTTGAGCTAGTGAGCTGCTGCCATATATTTCAGCTGCCTTGAAGGTGAGAAAATGTCCTCGGTCTTGAACAGGGGTGGCCAAACTTGCTTAACATAACAGCCACATAGAATAAATGTCAGAAGTTTGAGAGCCACAAGACATGAACCTCAGATATGTTTGAGAGCTGCAAGGAAGGAAGGAAGGAAGGCAAAGAAATGGGGGGAGGTGAAAAGAAAGCAACTTTGACTTTAAATGCATTCTCCAAGTCACTGGCTGGCTTGGCTTGGAGAGGTGATTTTAAGGAGGCAGATGCTGTCTCCAAGCTGGCCAGCAGGGTAGTGGGGGCTTCAAGAGCCACACAATATGTGTGAAAGAGCCACATATGGCTCCTGAGCCACAGTTTGGCCACCCCTGGTCTTGAATATCCTCTTTGGGGCATACCATCACAGCAGGTGTTGGTCATGCAACTCCAGACATTATCTAGATCAGGGGTCTCCAAACTTTTTGAGTTTGTAAGCACCAATGGAATTCTCAGGGTTGGCAGACCGCCCCCCCCCCCCAGTCCTGGCAGGGGTTCTCCTGATTTTGGGGGGCCTTGGCCTGGCCCTAGCAGCCAGTTGGCCAACAGGGAAACCCCAACCCCAAATGACGACATCACGCACAACATCCTGCCCACCCCCTTAACGCTCCTCAAATAACCCCAAAACAACAAATGGTAATGGGTTGGGGAGATAATGATTAATCCATGCCTTTGTTACTAAAATAGGAGATTCCTAGGTTGCGCCTTCCTACAAATCACTTCCACCAACTCAGGTCTGACTCAAGAAATATCTGGAGACTTTTGGGGGTGGAGCCAGGAGGCTTTGGGGGTGGAGCTGGGAGCAAGGTGTGACACGATTGAGCTCCAAAGGGAGTTCTTGTCATCACATTTAAAGGGGCCACACTTCTTTTAAATGCCTTCCCTCCATTTGGAATAACAAAGGATAGCGATTCCTTCTTTTGGGGCTTATAGAATTGAACCCCCTGGTCCAATCTTTTCAAAACTTGGAGGGTGTTTTGAGGAGAGGCACCAGATGCTATGCTGAAAATTTGGTGCCTCTACCTCCAAAAACAGTCTCCTCAGAGCCTCAGATATCCACGGATATATTTTCCATTATAGCCTATAGGAATCGGTCTCATAAGAACATAAGAGAAGCCATGTTAGATCAGGCCAATGGCCCATCCAGTCCAACATTCTGTGTCACACAGCGGCCAAATATATATATATATATACACACACACACACACACACACATTGTGGCTAATAGCCACTGATGGACCTCTGCTCCATATTTTTATCTAACCCCCTCTTGAAGGTGGCCATGCTTGTGGCCGCCACCACCTCCTGTGGCAGTGAATTCCATATGTTAATCACCCATTGGGTGAAGAAGTACTTCCTTTTATCCGTTTTAACCTGTCTGCTCAGCAATTTCATAGAATGCCCACGAGTTCTTGTATTGTGAGAAAGGGAGAAAAGTACTTCTTTCTCTACTTTCTCCATCCCATGCATTATCTTGTAAACCTCTACCATGTCACCCCGCAGTCGACGTTTCTCCAAGCTAAAGAGCCCTAAGTGTTTCAACCTTTCTTCATAGGAAAGGTGTTCCAGCCCTTTAATCATTCTAGTTGCCCTTTTCTGAACTTTCTCCAATGCTATAATATCCTTTTTGAGGTGCGGCGACCAGAACTGCACACAGTACTCCAAATGAGACCGCACCATCGATTTATACAGGGGCATTATGATACTGGCTGATTTGTTTTTAATTCCCTTCCTAATAATTCCCAGCATGGCGTTGGCCTTTTTTATTGCAAACGCACACTGTCTTGACATTTTCAGTGAATTATCTACCACGACCCCAAGATCTCTCTCATGGTCAGTCTCTGCCAGTTCACACCCCATCAACTTGTATTTGTAGCTGGGATTCTTGGCCCCAATGTGCATTACTTTGCACTTGGCCACACTGAACCGCATCTGCCACGTTGACGCCCACTCACCCAGCCTCAACAGATCCCTTTGGAGTTCCTCACAATCCTCTCTGGTTCTCACCACTAGGGTTGCCAAGTCCAATTCAAGAAATATCTGGGGACTTTGGGGGTGGAGCCAGGAGACATTGGGGGCGGAGCCAGGAGCAAGGGTGTGATAAGCAGAATTGAACTCCAAAGGAGTTCTGGCCATGACATTTAAAGGGACAGGCTCTTTCTGATGCCCCAAGCGCGGGGATCCCGTCCCCAACTGGGGATTGGCAACCCTAGGCTGGCACCGGCCGACCTCGCAGGGCTGTGGAGAGGATGTGAAAATGCCGCGCATCCCTTTGCCTTGTGCGAGGCTGCGAAAGACAGGGTCGGCTTCCCCCGCCACCACCACGAGAAAGGGGGCTCTCCTCACCCTCGCCGCTCCCTCCGGCCGTCCAGCTTCGTTGCCACGGGGAGATGGAGGCGAAAGAACCTCGCGTGCCCCTTTACCGGCTTCCTGCCGGCCGCAAGAGTTTGAAGGGAGAAGAGCCTTGCGGCGGCGGCAGGGAGAGCAAACAATCCGCGTCTCCTTGGCAACGGAATGCTCTCCTCTCTCTCCCCCCCCTTTCCTTCCTCGCGCTCCAGTAGCTGAGAGGAGGCGGCGCCGGCGGAGGGAGGCGGAAAAGAGAGCGGCGATTTAGTAGGCGGGGCCGGGGAGCGCCTCGCGCCGCAGAGGCGAGGCTTGGTGAGGCGAGCGCCTTTTCCCGCATGGTTTCTCCCCGGCCCCCTTTTGCCATACCCCCATCCAATCAGGGACGGGCTGCCGCTGCCCCTGCAATGGTCAATGGCCTTTCCCTCGCCAAGTTGAAGTCTTAGGAGAGGGGAAATGAGGTCTTAGGAGAGGGGAAAGGAGGGCACCCCGGCGCCGTTTCCCCCCTCCCCCCGCTTCGGTTTTTTGGGGAGCGGGAGAAGAGGGTGGAAATCCTGGTTTCCCCCGCCAGGGCGGGAGGGTTGGGAAGCCTACTCACCACCCTGAACAATTTAGTGTCATCCGCAAATTTGGCCACTTCACTGCTCACTCCCAACTCTAAATCATTAATGAACAAGTTAAAGAGCATGGGACCCAGTACTGAGCCCTGCGGCACCCCACTGCTTACCGTCCTCCACTGCGAAGACTGCCCATTTATACTCACTCTCTGCTTCCATCTCCATAGGGAATAATGGAGTGCCCAGCAGACATTTCCCCCCTCCCTCCACTTTCTGATAACCCTGAAGCGGGGGGAGGGCCTTCAAATGGGGGGATCTTCACCTGGGGATTGGCAACCCTACTCACATGTCCCCATCCATTCCTGAGGCAAAATGCTCAGTGCAAATCCCCACCTCCAAATTGTTTTTGCCCAGTTTTCTTACTTGTCACTTATAGAGAAACAAGAAAGAAGCAATGCATTTGGTCAAGAAGGGGTTAACTGACTCAACTCCAACAAACCTGCAGCTGCCCATCTCCTAGTCCTCGACAGGTAATCCGGACGACAGCTACTTGCACATTTCCCCTTCAGTCTCTGCAATAAAAAGGGCTAGAGAGGTAGTTTTTTAAAAAATAAAATAAAATGGAAGTCAGGAATTCAGAGGTGGGGCATGACATATTGCAGAGGGGATTACTTTCCCAAATGTCCCCCCACACCCAAGTTACAGGCCTATTACAATCAGGCCTTGGATTCAGCAGGCACTCACAGGAGCACAGCTTCTGAACCTTTCTGACAGTTCCGCCTCCTCCTTTCCACCTGGTCCATTGAATAGTAGGTGCAGCTGCATAACAATCCCTGGATGAACTCCATCACCTTTTTTTTCTACAAAAACGACCCCTGATTACAATCCATTTCTGGCAGCAACTCAGAGTGCTGCTAGGCCTTATCTTTGAAACCCAGAGTATCTGTAAGACTCCCTGTTTTCGTAGGAACTGGTCCAGTCATGTAGATCCCTATCGCAACCCTTGCTGTATGTGCTGCCATGTTTCGAGCTGAATTGGGTGGCCATCAGAGATAGGGCTCCCTTGGACTGAAGTGGCCCCCGCTGTGGAACTCTTCCCTCCCCCTGTTCCCCAGTGCCTCTTCTGCGCTAGATAAAAACATTCTTGTTTTCCCAGACCTTTTGGGATACATGATGCATGCATATTTGCTTCCCTCCTCTCTTGTTTTGATTTTGATTCCCCCCCCCCTTTTGCTGCCTCTACTGCTTTTTTTTAGATGTAGGCTGTTTGCTTCTTACCGATAACGTGTGCTCGCATTTCCTTAGAATGAATCTCTATCGAATAAGGCTTTATTCCATGCTTCCTCCCAAGAGCTCAGGGCTGCGCACGTGGTTCTCCTCTCCTCTGCTTGCTCTTAAAACATGAAATTGATTAGCCTGACTCTGCCATCGGCCACACTAAATAATGCACTTTTAATCCACATGCCTTCCTTCTGTGCAGGGCTCCTCAAGGCGGCTTTCCCCCAGATTCTGCATTGGCATCTCTGGAACGGGGCTGCGTTTTCCCTGCTTGCTTCCTGTCCTGTGTGAACTCGAGAACAAGACCGGGACAAAGGGCTAAGGCGGAATAGGGTGAAGTGGCAAAATCCAGTTGGAAAGTGCATTGGAAGTGCCTTGAAAGTGCATTATTCAGTGTGTGTGTGTGGGGGGGGGGAAGAGCACGACTGGCCCCAAAGTCAATCATCAGGGACTTTTGCACATGCTAAATAATGCCGTTTCGATCCACTTCAGTGATTGTTTCCAAGTGGATTTTGCAATTTCACACGGTAAAATCCAGTTGCAAAGTGCATTGAAAGCGGGTTGAAGGTGCATTATGTAGCGTTTGTGAAAGCACCCATCAAGTTTCATGGCAGAGTGGTGTTTTGAACCTAGATCTCCTGGTCTGACACCCTAATCATGGCACCACACTGGCTTCAGCAAGAGCCTGGATATGAGATGGCATGGAAATATTTTAAATCAATAAAAAGGCAGGGGTGTGGAGGGTTAAGCACTCCTCTCTGGTCTGCTGTATCTCCTCTGCAGATTACCTCTTCCTGTATGTGGTGCAGATATACGGTAAAGTGCTCTCTGTGTGTCAAGTGTTATTCAGGTCGCAACTGCCTTATGGTGACCCCAGAGGATTTTCAAGCCAAGAGACATTCAGAGGTGGCTGGCTGTTGCCTGCCTCGATGTAGCAACCCTGAACTTCCTTGGAAATCTCCCATCCAAGTACGAAGCAGGGACAACTCTACTTAAGTTCCAAGATCTGATGAGATCAGACTAGCCTGGGCCATCCAAGTCAGGGTAGGGTGAAGTCCTAACACATCATATTTCCACTGCTAGTAGGGAAAGCTCATTTTCCATAATAATACTTTCCCCCACAATCTATTCCACATGAATGGGGGGGGGGAGCGGGGGGAGGGAGAGATGGAATCCGTTCCAGATAGCATTGCCATGTCCTGGCCCCACTGATGGACCTCCTGATGACACCTGGGTTTTTGTTTTGTTTCTTTGGGGGGGGGAGGGTTGCCACTGTGGGACATAGAGTATTGGACTGGATGGGCCATTGGTCTGATCCAACATGGCTTCTCTTATGTTCTTATGAGTTTTTTGGGGTGGAGCCAGGGAAGAGTGGGGTTTGGGGAGGGGAGAGACTTCAGCATGGTATAATGCCATAAAGTCCACCCTCCAACACAGCCATTTTCTCCAGGGAAACTGATCTCTGTCAACTGGAGAAAAGTTGTAATTCAGGGAGAACTCCAGGCCCCACCTGGAGGTTGGCAACCCGACTGCACAGGATGAATGTGCATATGTGCTGAGATTGTAAAAATGATGTAATTTTTCAGTCACAGACCAATGAAGGTTATTAATTAAAGGTGTTTTTTTTTTCTGTTCCAGTCATGATGGAACACAAAACAATTGGGAATGGCAATGACTGAATTATTGGAGTGGGGGGAGGAGGTTCACTGCCCCATATTTTTTGATGCCCCTCTTAGCCATTCTTTTTAGAAGCTGGAATGAGTGGAGGGATTTGGTTTCCCTTGTTTTATTCAAGGTTAGTAGGCTGCCAACCCCAGGTTGTCAAGACATTCCTGGAGGTTTTGGGGGTGGAGTCTGGGGGGGATTGTGGAGGGAAAGGGCCTCAGCAGGGTATAATGCCACAAAATCCACCCTCCAAAGCAGCCATTTTCTCCAGGGGAAATGACTCTGAAGTCTGGAGATCAGTTTAGGGTAGCTAATCCCCAGGTGGGAGCAGGGGATTCCCCTGTTTTGAGGCCCTCCCCCTGCTTCAGGATCATCAGAAAGTGGGGGAGGAGGGAAATGTCTGCTGGGCACTCCATTATTCCCTAGGGAGACAGCATCCCATAGGAGGCGGGCCCCCCGATTTTTGAGGTAGAAGCCTCAAATTTTCAGCATAGCATCCAGTGCCTCTCCTCCAAGTTTCTATGAGCTCCCAAAGAAGATGCCCCTATCCTTCATCATTTCCAATGGAGGGAAGGTATTTAAAAGGTGCGCAGTCCCTTTAAATGTGATGGCCAGAACTCCCTTTGGAGTTCAATCATGCTTGTTGCAACCTTGCTCCTGGATCTGCCCTCAATGTCTCCTGGCTCCACCCCCAAAGACCCCAGATATTTCTTGAATTGGACCTGGCAACCCTATCACTTGTAATTCCTGGAGAGCTGGAGCTGGCAACCCTACACAAGCATGCGTTTCTGCAAAGTGCTGCCCAGTGGCAGCCATCTTACGGCAACCCTGTAGGGTTTTTGAGAGAGGAGATTGACAGAGGTGATCCGCCGTTGCCTGCCTCTGCATAGCGACCCTGGAATTCCTTGGTGGTCTCCCAGCCAAATACTAATCACCGCTGTCCCTGATTAGCTCCTGAGATCCGACGACCAGGGCTTTTTTGGTAGAAGAAGCCCATCAGGAGCTCATTTCATATTAGGTCATGCCCTGACATCACCATTGTTTTGCACAGGGCTTTTTTGGTAGAAAAGGCCCAGCAAGAACTTATTTGCATATTAGGCCACACCCCTGACACCAAGCCAGCTGGAATTGCATTCCTGTGTGTTCCTGCTCAACAAAAGCCCTGCTGATGACATTGAGCGAGTCTGTCTCTGACAAGTCTTTGGCCTCAGTCCTCTGTCAGTAAAATGGGAACATTACTGGCCATCAAGCTAGTTGGGGAATAAAGAAATGCCGTGCAGAACTTTGGACACAAACAAATGCTCCACAAAGGATATAATACATGGTTGCAATTTAGTGCTCTGGCCATGCTCTGCTTTTAAATTTATTTTCATTTAAGCGTGCCCTGGAAACTAAGATCCTGGGGGGTAAATTTAAATATCTTCTTTGTTGCTGTTGTTGTTTTTCTTCACACTGTACCCAGTTAGACACTGTGGAACAGCCAGGATTGCCCAATTCCACACAGTCCTCTAAATTCCTTTCTGGGATTGTGGATGCTCCCTTGGCGAAATGTTATGTGAGACTTCAGAATCATTTTATGTAAGAAACAACAAAAGCTGGCAAGGAACTGCTGGGCAGGAGCCGGCCAGACTGCGGAAGATGCCTTTAGGAGGAAATTGAATCGTTGGTAGCCCTTTTGGGTCATCAGAATGGATGACATTGTATATTTTATGGGTTGCTTTTTAGGCCCAGCTTGCAAACTGAGCTTCTCTCTCTGTCTCTCTCTTTTATTCCTTCTGCCCCTGAGCCTACATAAAGAGACATAGCTGTTCTTTTAAAAACAGACAAGTTGTCCTGCTGGATTAGACCGAGGTCCGTCTAGTCCAGGATGCTCCTCAGCAGCCAGCCAGATAGTGTCAGGTCTTCTCAAGCAGGACATGAAGGGAGATAGCTTTCCCTGTTTTTAGTCCTGGTAGCCAGAGGAATACTGCCCTTGAACATGGAGGTTCCATTGAATTCTCGTGGCTCATAGCTGTTGATTGATCTGCCTCCATTAATTTTTGAAAATCAGTAGCCCTGACCATAACTGCCATGAGTACTTGTTGGAGTCAAAAGATGGGACATATGTTATGAATATAAATATCCTGTGGCAGTGAGTTCCACATGCAATTTATGGATGTACAGTGGGGAGAAGTGTTTCCTTTTTTGCTGTCCTGAACTTGCTGACAATTAATTTCGTTGGATAACTACACAATTTTGTCATTAGAAAAAAGGAAGTGTGTATGTGTGGGGGGAACTCCAGGCCTCATTTTGGGCAGGAGCTCACAGAAGCAGAGCTCCAGAACCTCTAAATTTTATTGTGCTCTTTCTTTCTTAACCCTCCCCCCGCCCCAATACTTGCTTCTGGGCTCCATTGTTCAAACCCCCTGTGAGAATTTTGCTGAACTCTAAGATTTGACAAACTTTCTAATATTTTTCCACACAGAAAAAATGGGAAAATAACCAAAACATATGATAGGCAGATGAAAATCTTTCTCATGCCACTGTGGCCACACAGGAGAAAGTAATTTAAAATGTATGGGAGTAAGGTTTTGTTATGACAATTCTAATTCAAGAAGCATTTTAAGGTAGATGCTGAGCTGATATAATTTAATACACCTGGTCATGTCAGGGGTGTGTGGTATATGCAGATGAGTTATGCAAATGAGTTGTGCTAATACGCTCCGGCGCTTTTTTCTCTATGAAACGGCTCCCGGGGGACTCCATACCATTCCTCACAAACTTCTGTCATGGTTTATAGTTAGGATTTCCAGCTGTAGGATGGGAACTACCTGAAGATTTTGGGAGTGGCGCCTGTAGAGGGCTAGGTTTGGGCATGGGAAGACTTCTCTGCAGGGCCTTTTTTTGTAGAAAAGACCCAGCAAGAACTTATTTGCGTATTAAGCCACACCCCCTTACATCACCATTGTTTAGCATAGAGCTCTTTTGTAGAAAAAGCCCAGCAGAAGCTCATTTGCATATTAAGCCATGCCCCATGATGCCAAGCCAGCCGGAACTGCATTCCTGTGCGTTCCTGCTCGAAAAAAGCCCTGCTGTTCTGGAGTATAATGCCAAAGAGTCCACCTTCCAAAATGGCCATGTGCTCCAAGTGAATTGACCTCCATCCCCTGGGGATCAGTCGTAATCCCAGGAGATCTCCAGCCATCTTTTTCTTCTGAACAAAGAAGCCCTACATTGTTTAGTTGTTCCTTACTGGGAAAGTACCCTAAACCCAGAGTGCAAGAAAGGGACTGGTTCTCTTTCTCTTTGCAAGAAAAAGCCAACATGTATTTGCTTCACCTAAGAAATTAAGGGGTCAGTACCTGGATAAATGTGCAGTTTCAGACACATGTTCAGCTGTGCAGACGTGGAATGTAGCATGAGAATTACTCCATGTGGAAAGGTCAAGCATGCCCTGCACATGGATTGTACATAGTGCATTCACTGTAATGTGTGGACAGGACTCTAGGGATGTACAGAACTGTCTGCCACCTCTCGTAGTCTGGTTTCCTCCTCCCTGTTTCCCTCTCAGGCACATGGCATTTCTGTAAGGAAGCTCTGTTTCCTTGTGAGGATTTTAACAATATTTGTTTAGCTGTAAATATTGAAGAGCAGCCCCGTGGCGCAGAGTTGTAAAGTTGCAGTACTGCAGTCCTAGGCTCTGCTCACAACCTGAGTTCGATCCCAGCAGAGGCTGGGTTCAAATAGCCGGCTCAAGGTTGACTCAGCCTTCCATCCTTCTGTGGTTGGTAAAATGAGGATCCAGCTTGCTGGGGGGAAAGTGTAGATGACTGGGGAAGGCAATGGCAAACCACCCATTAAAAAGTCTGCTGTGAAAACGTCGTGATATGACGTCACCGCAGAAACGGAAATGACTGGTGCTTGCACGCGGGACTAGCTGTCAAGCATGCGGTTTCAATGACCAGTCAAGTCTGATACAAAACTACGTTTATTGATAGACCAATACTTTCAGTGTAACAGATTCTTGAGAGTGATGCTAAAGATACATTGATACAATACCTTTAAGGCATACTTCAAAAGGATTCCAAAAGGTGGGGGCGAGGGATACGCTCTCACACATAAACTATCATAAATGTCTACATTCTCATGGCGTTATCAGGACTCCGTCCTTGCTTTCCCAAGATGTGTCGCACTCCCTAACAGGAATGTATGGGAAGGTACTGATTATCCTTTCTCAAGTTAGTTTCATTTCTCTCTACTTCTGCTTTGCAAGCCATAAAGCAACAAGGGGGGGGGGAGAATAACAGAGTTAACAGACCTTAGTCCTCCATGACATTTCACAGGCCAGCTTTATGGAGGACCCTAAAACAATCAATTACCAATGGAATTCTACCATGCTTGACACTAGCTTTACCTTTAAATAATCAAAGCCAATCACTCTGACCTGGATAGCCCTAGCAAGCCCTATCTTGTCAGATCTCAGAAGCTAAGCAGGGTCAGCCCTGGCTAGTATTTAGATGGGAGACCACCAGGGAAGTCCAGTGTTTGCTACACCAAGGAAGGCAATAGCAAACCACCTCTGAATGTCTATTGCAGGGGTGGCCAGTGGTAGCTCTCCAGATGTTTTTTACTTACAACTCCCATCAGCCCCAGCCAGCATGGCCAATGGCTGGGGCTGATGGGAGTTGTAGGCAAAAAACATCTGGAGAGCTACTGTTGGCCACCCCTGGTCTATGCCTTGAAAACCTTGCAGGGTCACCATAAATCAGCTGTGACTTGAGGGTGCTTTCCGCTGTGATTGAAGCTGAGCAAAGGGGAACAAACAAGTTCCCAAACAGACACTGCTGAAGCAGGCGAGATGGTATTTTGAGGACTCTCGTGATCGGAGGACCTTAAACTGTAGCATACTTAGCTTGTGTCTAAATCTATTGCAGCTGCAGGGTTTTTAACTCAGCACCCTGGAAATATCCCCTCCCTGCTTCTTCTTGCCTACTGTCTGCAAAAGACAATTTTTCTTTTTTGTATTCAAAAGTGCCAAGCCTTTCCTTCAGCCTTTACCTAAGCAGGTAGGTGACTAGGGTTCAAAACACTGCCTGGGAGTTTTGGAATGGCGATGCCTTGGGATGGAAAAGTTTGAGGAGGTTGTAATGTCACTTCCAGGTGATGCTCCACGCCAGGAGTGTCAGACATGAAACCTGGGGGCCAAATCAGGCCCTTGGAGGGCTCCTGTCAGGCCCCCCGAGCAACTGGCTGTCATTTGCTTCCTTCTTCCTTTCTCTTGCTTCCTTCTTGCATCTCAACTTGCTTTGCAAGGCTTGCTCAATTGCACAGGAGCTACAGAGCAAAACCTCTATTTTCTTCATTGGCTGAGGCTCCTCCTTGGGGAGGAAGGGGGGGGGGGGAGGCAGAGCATGTTTTTCCAGGCTCTCTCAATCATGCAGCAGAACTACTGAGCCAAGCCTCTCTTCCTTCTATTGGCTGAGGCTTCTCGCCCTCCTGGTCTCCTGGGGAAGGAAGGAAAGAGCCAGAGCTTTCTTTGTCCAGTTCCCTGGATCCCATGAGAGAAATACAAAGAAAGTACCTTTAAGACTAACGAGTGCTAATGTTTTAAGTCTTTAACAAATATATATACTTAATTGTATTTGTTTGTGTCCTTTGTAAAGTTTTTGTCTGTGCTACCTAATCTTAAATAGGTACACACATGGCCTGGCCTGACTTGGCCAGGCATAACATGGCCTCGCCCAACCCAACATGGCCTGGCCCACAAAGGTCTCATTTATATCAGATCTGGTCCTCATAACAAACAAGTTCGACACCCCTGCTCTAGGCTGCCTTCCCTAGTCTCTGTGGTAAAGACCTTAAGAGATGGGGGGAGTTCCTAGAGTGTTATTTTGCAGAGGTCATTTTTTTTCTTACTTTACATTTCCTCCTTGGAGGAAGTTGGAGCTTGGGATGAATAATTCCCTGTCTTGGGTGGGTAAATGGGAAGTCTAGTAGCCAGTAGGTAGGCTTGCCACCCTCCAGGTGGACCCTGGAGATCTGGAATTAGAACTGACCTCCAGGTCACAGAGATCAGTTCCCCTGGAGAAAATAGCTACTTTGGAGAAATTATACCCCACTGAGGTCCTGCTTGTCCCCAAACCCATCCCAGGTTCCACCCACCCCCCAAAGGTGTTTCCCAACCCAGAGCTAGCAACCCTGTAACAGTCACCAAAAGTCACCAATGCCCATTTAAACCAAAGTGTCCTTAGCTAGGGCTCTTTTTTTTGTTTAAGCAGGAACGCCAGGGCTTTTTTTTGAGCAGAAACACACAGGAATAGGGTTGCCAAGTCCAATTCAAGAAATATCTGGGGACTTTGGGGGTGGAGCCAGGAGACTTTGGGGTGGAGCCAGGAGACATTGGGGGCAGAGCCAGGAACAAGGGTGTGACAAGCATAAATGAACTCCGAGGGAGTTCTGGCCATCACATTTAAAGGGACAGCACACCTTTTAAAATGTCTTCCTTTCATAGGAAATAATGAAGGATAGGGGCACCTTATTTTGGGGCTCATAGAATTGGACCCCCTGGTCCAATCTTTTTTAAACTTGGGAGGTATTTTGGGGAGAGGCACTAGATGCTATACTGAAAATTTGGTGCCTCTATCTCAAAAAACAGCCCCCCCAGAGCCCCCGATACCCACGGATCAATTCCCCATCATTCCCAATGGGAATCGTTCATGGAGGTGCGTGATGGCTGTGGGGGCGGGGCTTCCCTTGCCGGCCAGCTGGCTGGGGGAGGGGGGAAGCCTGTAAAACCGGGGGATCCCCCTCTGGGACCTGGGGATTGGGAAGCCTCACAGGAACGCAGTTCTGGCTGGCTTATTGTGAGGCCCAATATGCAAAATGAGTTCCTGCTGGACTTTTTCTACAAAAAACTCCTGCGTGAAACAATGGTGATGTCAGGGGGTGTGGCCTAATAAGCAAATGAGTTCCTGCTGGGCTTCTTCTACCAAAAAAGCCCTGTCTTCAGCTATTCAGCCATGCAAAAGTGTTGTGAGATGCTTTCTTTTTCCTTTTGCACACCCATTTCTGGATTTCTTTTTCATTTCATCAAATGTGACGTGGCTGCAGTTGAGGAGAGGGAAGGTTGTCTGGCAGATTTTTAAAGATTGTCTAGGGTTGTGTGGCTCATCCCCACTGAAATCAGAGGAATTGTTTTTCTGGCAGTCAACATGTTTGATTGATTATAATAGGACTTACTGTAGCTGGAAAGCTGCCTATGTTTTGACCAGCCCTGGCCTAAATATGCTGACTCAGATGTAAGTTTTACTCAGTCCATTAGAAGCCACTTCCTAGAAAACATTGCAACTTGGTGAGTCTTTTTGGGAAGAGGCCTAAAATGTTCAAATAAATGGCTAACTGTGGACATAATCACTTGAAAAATGCAGTATTAATTTAGTAACAGTATGTTTCTAACTGTTAGAAGCTGGATGCGTAAGAAGTACAGAGTGCAGTGGGAGTAACCCTCATAAGATTTTATCAGATCTAGGGTTGCCAGGTCCAGTTCAAGGAATATCTGGGGACTTTGGGGGTGGATCCTGTAGACATAGGGGCTGGAGCCAGGAGCAAGTTTGTGACAAGCATACTTGAACTCCAAAGGGAGTTCTGGCCACCTTTTAAATGCCTTCCCTCCATTGGAAATAAAGAAGGATAGGGGCACCTTCTTTGGGGTCTCATAGAATTGGACCCCCTAGTCCAACTTTTTTGAAACTTGGGTCTTTTGAGGAGAGTCATCAGATGCTATGCTGCAAATATGGCACCTCTACCTCAAAAAACAGCCCCCCCAGAGCCCCAGATACCTGTAGTTCAATTCTCCATTATACTCTATGGCAGGGGTGGCCAACGGTAGTTCTCCAGATTTTTTTGCCTACAACTCCCATCAGCCCCAGCCAGCATGGCCAATGTAGGTAAAAACCATCTAGAGAGCTACTGTTGGCCACTCCTGCTCTATGGGAATCGGTCTCCATAGGGAATAATGGATTGCCCAGCAGACATTTCCCTCCCCCCCGCCCGCTTTCTGATGACTCTGAAGCAGGGGGAGGGCCTCCAAACCAGGGGATCCCCTGCCCCTACCTGGGGATTTGCAACCCTAGTCAGATCTCAGAAGCTCATCAGGGTCGGCCTTGTTAAGTACTTGGGTGAGAGACCTCCAAGGAATACCAGGGTAGTGATGCTGAGGGAGACAAAAGTAAACCACCTCTGCTCATCTATTGCCTTGAAAACAGGGTCACCATGAGTTGGCTATTTTCCACCACCACCACCACAGTTTCCAGTTGACGTCTGGAAACCCTTCTGATTCTTTAAGCCTTCCTGTTAAGTTTGGGTCTTCTGTGATTCAACCAGCATGCCATGGGTCAGTGGTAGAAAAAGATCTGTATCTGGTCACACAGCTATAGAGTTAAGGTGAGTCGACATTTCCGCACATGCTATCGTCCTAAGGATAAGCATACATTTCGTCTCACAAACCACTCAATCCATTGAAGCAATTGTGCAAATACAGATAAATATAATGAGCTGGAAGTTTCACAGTCAGCAGTTAAATTTTTGCACTCGGTTATAACTTAATCAATTTTTACTGTTGGAAAAAAAAGAAAGATGCCGAGCAAGTGTGCCACATGTTGAAAGAATGTGACAATATTAGACTTTTTACTGGTTTGTTGTTCTGTCATGGTAACTGCTTTCCACCAGATGACTACTGCTGTCGCTGGTAGAGGCAACGGCCACCCACCTCTGCTCATCTCTTGCCTAGGAGCTGACGTGACTAAGCACACAGTTATTATTAATTATTAAAGAATTACTAATTATTATATGAGAACCCAGCAATTTTACTTTAAAAACAAACATGGAAACTAGAAGTTGTTTTTTGGGGAAAAAATATTGTGCAGTCTGTATGGTGTCCTGCTGACAGTATGAAGAAGAAAACTGCAGATTTATACCCTGCCCTTCTCTCTGAATCAGAGCAGCTTACAATTTCCTATATCTTCTCCTCCCACAACAGACACCCTGCGAGGTGGGTGAGGCTGAGAGGGCTCTCACAGCAGCTGCCCTTTCAAGGACAACTCCTGTGACAACTATGGCTAACTCAAGGCCATTCCAGCAGTTGTAAGTGGAGGAGTGGGGAATCAAACCTGGTTCTCCCAGTTAAGAGTCTGCACACTTAACCACTACACCAAACTGGCTGAAGTGGTTTGTGTATGTAATAGTTTTCTGTATATATTTTTGCAAATGTACATTTTATACCGTTTGTCCATGGCTGTAATAAACAAACTCACTCATTCACTCACTCACTCGGTGGTTAGTGTGTCTGTTTAAGATATGGGAGGACCAGGTTTGAAACCCCCATTCTGCCATGGTAGGGATGCTGGCTTTCAGATGGGACCCTGGGGATCCCCTGGAATTACTACTCATCTTCAGACTACAGAGATTAGTTCCTGTAGAGAAAATGGCTGCTTTGGAGGGTTAGGGTTGCCAATCCCCAGGTGGGGGCAGAGGTGGGGGGAGGGATCTTCTGGGCACTCATTATTCCTTATGGAGACCAATTCCCATAGGGAATAATGGAGATTTGATCCGCAGGTATCTGGGGCTCTGGGGAAGGCTGTGTTTTGAGGTAGAGGCACCAAAGTTTCAGCAGAGCATCCAATGCCTCTCCTAAAAAGACCCTCCAAGTTTCAAAAATATTAGACTGAGGGGTCCAATTCTATGCGCTCCAAAAGAAGGTGCCCCATCCTTTATTATTTCCAGTGGAGGGAAAGTATTTAAATGTGTGCAGTCCCTTTAAATGTGATGGCCAAAACTCCCTTTAGAGTTCAGTTATCCTTGTCACAATCTTCATCCTGGCTCCATCCCCATGTCTCCTGGCTCCACCCCCAAAGTCCCCAGGTATTTCTTGAATTGGACTTGGCAACCCTAGGGGGTGAACTCGGTGGCGTTGTACCCCTCTACAGTCCCTGTCTGCCCCAGGCTCCTCCCCCAAATCTCCATGACTTTCCCAACCTAGATCTGGCAATTCTACCCCCCCCCCCCCCCCGCAATCCCCTGACGGAGGATGGGGGGACCTGGCAACTCTATGTCATGGGTGCTTGCTAGGTGACCTTGAACTAGTCACTTTCTCTCTCTCATTTTAACATATCCTACAGGGTTGTTGCTGTGAGGCAGAGTTGGATCCCTGCTGGAAAGAAAAGGAGAGGATAAAAAGCAAAATAAATTAAAAATGGGGGAAAGAAGACCCTTATGGCAATATGCTTTATGAGCTGTAGGAGGAAAATAGACAATTGATTTGCCCTCATAAGATTACTCTTCATAAACCAAGTAAATTACGAATGAGGGCATGAGGGCATCTCAATCTGAGTCGCCTGCCATGTATCCAGCAGTGAGCTTTAGCCCTGCCACTTAATGTGACTTTTACTCATGGTGAATAATGCACTTTCAATTCGCAGTCAATGCGTTTTGCCACTGGATCTTGCTGTGTGAGATGGCAAAAATTGCTTGCAAAAAAGTGGATTGAAAGTGCACTCTTCACTGTAGTGTGAAAGTGCAGCCACCACCCACACCTCAGAAACATAGGTATAATAAATGCAGTCCTGCCTCAAAAGTGTTTTTAAAGGTTAGAGCAAGACATTGCATGTGAAGCAATCTGAACACTTTTCTCTGTGTAATCCTTTAACAGAGTTTAAAAAGTAAAGGTAGTCCCCCTGTGCAAACACCAGTCATTTCCGACTCGGGTGATGACACATCAGAACATTTTCACGGCAGACTTTTGTACAGAGTAGTTTGCCATTGCCTTCCCCAGTCATCTACACTTTCCCCCCAGCAAGCTGGGGACTCATTTTACTGACCTCGGAAGGATGAAAGGCTAAGTCAACCTTGAGCCGGTTCCTTGAACCCAGCTTCTGCCAGGATCGAGCTCAGGTTGTGAGCAGAGCTCCGACTGCAGTACTGCAGCTTTACCACTCTATGCCGTGGGGCTTCCTTTAACAGAGTTACACCATTTTAAATCCATTAACTACAATGGACTTATAGAGATGTCAAACATTCAGCCCAAGGGCTGGATCAGGCCCCCACAGGGCCCCAATCAGGCCCACAAGCAACTCACTGCCATCTGCTCCCTCCTCTCTATCTTGATTCTTTCTGCATCACAGCTCTCTTTGTCAGGCTTGCTCAATTGCAAAGACTAAGGTTGCCAGCTGTCCCCAGTAGCTGGCTGAGAGAGCTTTTGTGCTTTTTTGGGGGGGACAGATGGACCAGGACTCATTTTGTAGCAGGAGTCCCTTTCCATATTAGGCCACACCCTTGTGATGTAGCCAATCCTCCTGGAGCTTACAGTAGACCCTGGAAGAAGAGCCCTGGAAGCTCTTGGAGGATTGACTACATTAGGTGTGTGTGGCCCAATATGCAAAGGAACTCCTGCTACAAAATGAGCCCGGGGGGCGGGGGGGCAAGAATCTTCTTGACATTCTGCCAACCCATGATGTCACTTCAAATAAAGACTTGGAAGTGGCATAATTGTATTTGTGGTATATCTATTGTATGTATGTATGTATTGGGGAAGGCAATGGCAAACCACCTCATAAAAAGTCTGCCGTGAAAATATTGTGAAAACAACGTCACCCCAGAGTCGAAAACTACTGGTGCTTGCACAGGGGGACTACCTTTACATTTTTATGTATGTAATGGAACAGCCTGCTTCCCATAATCTCTGTGTGATTTAGTTTGGTCCAGTTGGGTGGAGCTCATTTCAGTTTCCAGTTCTGTATGCTGTCTGAAGCTATCTGTTGCGAGAGTTGTATCCTTGCAAATAAACGGCTGATGTTTTGAACCAGTTTGTCTCTGCTGAATGGATCTGAGAACAGGTGCCCGAGTGAGTGCTCTAACCTGAGAACCCACAGCTAAAGGAGGACATTGAAGTTGTGCTGGGGTGTATGTCACTTCTGGTTTGACACCAGAAGTGATGTTGCTAGGCTTCCCAAGCTCCTGCCCCAACCCAACCCGCAAGCACGGAGTGGGCTACTGGGAGGATCCTTGCCCTCAAAGAGCTCCATCATGTGCAGCAAGCGCGGCACAATGACGTCACATGGAAGTGACATCATTGCATCGGGCACGTCATGTGGGGACACTCTAGCAATTCAGAGAAAACTCTATGGTTTTAGGTTTAGGTTTTATTAAATTTATACCCCACCTCCCTGCCAAGGCAGGCTCAGGGCGGCTTACCACAATCTTCATAAAACAGTGCATCATCATAATAAAATCAATTAAATTTAAA
Source organism: Heteronotia binoei (assembly GCF_032191835.1). Classification (NCBI taxonomy): domain Eukaryota; kingdom Metazoa; phylum Chordata; class Lepidosauria; order Squamata; family Gekkonidae; genus Heteronotia; species Heteronotia binoei. The sequence continues at coordinate 21,210,010 of NC_083235.1, forward strand.
ACAATTTAATAATAATAATAACAATAATACTTTTTATTTATATCCCGCCCTCCCCGCCAGGGCAGCTCAGGGCAGCTCACAACACATAACTACAATGTACAATAAAAAACCATACATGATAATTACAATTACAATTATATAAAATCATCATTAAATCATTAAAACAACTTGTATTAAAATTAACATTGTGGTGCTATAACTTAGGTCTTCTATAAAATTCAGTGATTAAAACATATCCAGCGAAACTTTCTTGGCTCGGTATTAAGTGAAGGCTATTTTGAAGATGTAGGTCTTGCAGGCCCTGCGGAATTGGTCTAAACAGTTTAATTTAAAAACAGTTGGTGCTAATTCTGATATTATTCAAGTTCAATGATGTCAGTATTCCCTGGATTCCTCCCGCTGTTACAAGTCTCAAAGTCAGCCGAAAGCAAGCCGGAAGAGTATGGTCTTACAGGCCTTGCGGAATTGGGCGAGGTCCTGCAAGGTTTTGCATGGGGATGCTCTATCAATTTGGGGGAAAACTATAGAGTTTCCCCTCAGAATGCAAGAGTGTTCCCATGCAAAACCATAGAGTGATGATTAACATGTGGAATTCACTGCCACAGGACATGGTGGCGGCTACAAGCATAGCCAGCTTCAAGAGGGGTTTGGATAAAAATATGGAGCAGAGGTCCATCAGTGGCTATTAGTCACAGCATATTATTGGAACTGTCTGGGGCAGTGATGCTCTGTATTCTTGGTGCTGGGGGGGGGGGCAAAGTGGAAGGGCTTCTAGCCCCACTTGTGAACCTCCTGTTTTTTTGGCCACTGTGTGACACAGAATGTTGGACTGGATGGGCCATTGGCCTGATCCAACATGGCTTCTCTTATGTTCTTAAATTGCTAGAGTGTCCTCACACAATGTGCCCAGTGTGACTATGTCACTTCCAGGTGATGTCATCTCTCCGTGCATGTGAGGAAAAAGTCGCTCACCAACCGCCAGTGGGGCTTGGCATCCCTAGATGTTGCACATTAGTGCTACACCAAAGACCTCCCCCCCTTAACTTCCCCTCCGTGGGTCTGTAGAATGCTAGTGGGGAACCTACCTCACAGGGTTAATGTGAGGAGACAGCAGTGGAGAGGAGAACGATATGTAAACCCCTTTGGGTCCCCCACGAGCCCCATGGTGCAGAGTGATAAAGCTGCAGTACTGCAGTCTGAGCTCTCTGCTCACGACCTGATTTCGATCCCTGGCGGAAGCTGGGTTCAGGTAACCGGCTCAAGATTGACTCAGCCTTCCATCCTTCCGAGGCCGGTAAAATGAGTACCCAGCTTGCTGGGGGGGAAGTGTAGGTGACTGGGGAAGGCAATGGCAAACCACCCCGTTATAAAGGCTGCTGTGAAAACATCGTGATGTGACATCACCCCAGAGTCAGAAACGACTGGTGCTTTACCTTTTTTGGGTCCCCAGCAGGGAGAAAAGTGGGATCTAAAATTAGTGAATTAAAATGTGCAGCTTGGCACTCAGACTAAGGAATGGTTAAAACAGCAGAAGTATATTTGGCAACTATGAGAAGAACGCAAATAACAGCTTGAAGGGATTTTATCTGTTTTTGTCCGAAATCAGCCTTTTATAGCTTGAGTTTCATCATTATCAGTTGTCATTTTGAAATCCCTGGCACATCAAAGAGAAAGCTAATTAAAGTCGAGGAGGGGAGAGGAATCATCTGTCCCTGGATCTCGGCCAAGCAGTCCACGGCAGCCCCCGCCTTCTCCAGCCCACCAATTAATTGGCCGGCAAAGTTTAATTGCCAGTTCGAGTGAGAGCTGATTTATCAGCCACTTTAGCAGATGGAAGATGGTTGCTCTTGAAGATAACAGATAAGCTTGTTTAGCCAGAGTGGCTGCGTCTCAAGAGCAACAGAGATTAGATCCAAATCTCCGCTCTCCCCCGCATCTCACAAAGGCATTTTTTAAAAGGCACACACGTTGGAGGGTTATCCCCACAATCTCAAGCTGTGTTATGTGTAGGCTTGTTTCCAAACTGAAATTGCTGCTGATGCCGGGGCTGCCTGGTCTGTGTTGGAAAATCCCTGAAGAAGAAGAGGAGGAGGAGACTGGATTTATACCCTGCCCTTTGGTAGCCAAAGGGGTCTCGGAGTGGCTTACAAATCTCCTTTCCCTTCCCCTCCCCACAACAGACAGCCTGTGGGGTCAGTGGGGCTGAGAGAGCTCTCCCATAACTGCTCTTGAGCAGAACAGCCTTGAGAAAACTTGTAGACTGATCAAAGCTACCAAGTAATACACCGTCTTACAGTCTTCAAAAATATATTACAAGGATTGTGTACAACACATAGTAAACAATACAATATTGACAGAGGCCAGCGGTGCTAAGGCCTTTTAAAGTATCAGAAACCCCAAGGGGGCAAAAAAAAACCCCCATCCCCAAATGAATAAATATAAGTCCAAACTTGGAAATAGTCCAACTGAAATTCACAAAGTAGGTGCTCCTAAAGAACGTAGCTTCAATGCAGCCGCTTTCTTAAAAAGACATCTCTCTAGATTTTGATGACGTTTCAATTCCTTCTTCAGTTTTAACGGCTCAGTTTTTAGGAACCCTGTTCTACATTCTTTAATCACAGCATTAAGTTTCTCATTTTCAGTGTGAACATTGGGCTCAGAGGGTGCATGTGGAGGAGTGGGGAATCAAACCCTGTTCCCCCACATAAGAGTCCACACAGCCACTACACCAAACTGGAGACTTTGGGGATGGATCTGGGAGAGGGCAGGATTTGGGAGGGGCCTCAGTACAGTCCAGTGCCATAGAGTCCACCCTTCCAAGCAACCATTTTCTCCAGGGGAGCTGATTTCTGCCAGCTGGAGATCAATTGTAAAAGAGAGAGATCTCCAGGCTCCACCTGGAGGCTGGCAACCTTAGCTGATGCTCTCCCTCTCTCAGGCCATCTTGCTTTAGGTAGGATTGGCACCTGGAGATCTCTCGCTATTACAGCTGGTCTCCAGACAACCATGATCAGTTCCCCTGCAGAAAAAGGCTGCTTTGGAGGGTGGATAATATGGCATTATACTCTGTCGAGATTGGAGGAGGAGATCTCTTCCCAAACCCCACTCTCCCTGGGCTCCACTCCCCAACCCAGAGCTGGCAATCCTGGTTGCTCTACCACTGAGCTGCAGCCCCCTCTACTGATGTAGGGCTGTGCAATCTTTTAAAAAAAAGCCAGGAGGGGAATTCTAGCAGGAACTCCTTTGCATATTAGGCCACACACTCCTGATGTAGCCAGTCCTCCAAGAGCTTACAAAAAAGAGCCTTGTAAACTCTTGGAGGATTGGCTACATCAGGGGTGTGTGGCCTAATATTAAAAGGAACTCCTGCTAGAATTCTACCCCTGAAAAAAAACCACGGGGTTCTTTGGATATTTGGATCTCATCTGCTAAATTCATACACATAACTGTTCAGTTTTCTCCATCAGTATCGAACATCAGGGAAACAAGGCAAGCGAAAGGGGCACAGCAAATTTAACCTGTCCTATCTTTGAGGAGCTCAAGTTGGGCAACATGGGCAATTTTATTTTCAGTAAATTTCTGTTGGTTAGATCAGGCATCTGAAGTCCCCCTGTGAGTTTCACAGCCAGGTAGAGAATTCAACCCGCTCCCCCGTATCCAACACTTTTTATCTATTCCATCACAGGTGCTCTTAGCATCAGAATGTTGAGCACCTTCCGTGACCTCACAACAGCTCAGCCAATGGCTTTTCCATAAAGGCAGTTCTTAGTTCCAGGGTTCTGTGACATCACAGCAGTTCAGCCAAAGGCAAGGAAGGCAGGTCGTTCATGTCCAGCACACACACTCTTTCTACTATGCGTTTAAGTTAATTTGGCCCCTTTGGGGGGGGGGCAAATTAGAACATTAGCATAGCATATTTGCCAACAAATGCGTAGGTTTCAATTTGGCATTTTATGTGTATCTTTTCAGCTGTTTTAAATGCCCTAACAGCCTGCGGTTTGGCCTTCGCTATTAGTTATAGGGATAATTTTTTTTTTAATCTTGGGAGATAAAGCGATGGATGTTGTTTTCTGCACTCACTAGTCTAATTAAGGACAATTAGAAACCCTTTGAAGAAGGCTATTTGCATTGCCGACATTCATGCTTCCGCAAACCAGTTCCTCTGGAAGGCCCTGGTACACCGGTTTGCCTGCAAAGTGCTTGGCACAGCTGGAACACAGCTGTTTTCACTCCAGCCATGAGTTACCCTTTTCCATCCAGACACGGACTGTCCACCACTGTGGCATTCCGATCCTGACTGCTCACTCGGCCGGCATTCGGAACAAGTGTTTTTCAGATCCCTCCGCTTGTCTTCTGCCAGCGTTTTGTGGTTTTACGATCATATTTTCCCATTTTTTTGCGAGGTGTGGGTGGGGGGGGGGAGAGGGAGAAATAAGGTGTTTTTCTATCTCCTGCAGCCGTGGGAAAGAGAAACTCAAGCACCAGGGGGAAAGGTGACAGCAAGCGACGTGGCGAGGGGCGGCTGCTGCCAAAAGCCGGAGGGCTGCAGGCCAAATTGCAAACCTTCCAGCCCTGGCCCGGGTGCTCTTTTCCATACTAATGCACAGTGCCCACTTTAAGCACATGCGTATGCCTAGACGGAGCCTTCTGTTCTCTGCCACCTGCCCTGGAGCAGTTTCCCTAGCTGCCACTATTAAGAAGCTGCTCCACAGAGCATTTGATAGGGTTGCCGTCCTCCAGGTGGGGCCAGGAGATCTGTACAGGTCTTTTGTTGTAGCAGGAACTCCTTAGCATATTAGGCCACACCCCCTGATATAGCCAATCCTCCAAGAGCTTACAGTAGGCCCTGTAATAGGAGCCTCGGAGGATTGGCTGCATCAGGGGGTGTGGCCTAATATGCAAAGGAGCTCCTGCTAGAATTCCACCCCGGGGTCCCAGGCTTTGTGTGTGTGAATTCCCTGGCTGATAAACATGCCCTGCCCAGCCCTGCGTCCCTGCTCAGGAGAAGCCTGGCTTTTCTCAGCACAGCTGGCATGCATTGTGCAAGGCAGGGCATGCAACGGCAGGGCATGCGATCGCTGCTCTCACTCTTCCCCTGCACCACACATCGGCAAAGGATTTTTTAAAAAATAAATAAATAAAGAACATCAACCAACCCTGGGCTCGAACCAGCAAGCTGCCCACACGTCTGGCAGGTCAACCTGATCTGAGCTGAGTTGGAAAAGCAGTCAGACATCCTGGTGAAGGGAAAGATAGAAAGGTAGGGTGTGATGGAGCATCATGGGCCTGGATAGCTGTACAGAAGAAGAAGAAACAGGGCTTTTTTTGAGCAGGAATGCAGTTCCTGCTGGCTTGGCATCAGGGGGTGTGGCCTAATATGCAAATGAGTTCCTGCTGGGCCTTTTCTACCAAAAAAAGCCCTGAGAAGAAGATATTGGATTTATATACCACCCTTCACTACCTGAAGGAGTCCCAGAGTGGCTTACCATCTCCTTTCCCTTCCCCTCCCCACAACAGACACCCTGTGAGGTAGGTGGGGCTGAGAGAGTTCTGACAGAACTGCTCTTGAGCAAACCAGCCTTGAGAGAACTTGTGGCTCACCCAGGGTCACATCAGCAGATGTATGTGGAGGAGGAGTGGGGAGTCAAACCCTGTCCTCCCAGATAAGAGTCTGCACGCTTAACCGCTACGCCAAACTGGCTCTCAGCAGGTGGACTAGTGAGGCTCTGTGCTGGTCAGATGCTCTTCACACACATTAGGAAGTGCACAGGTGGGGTCTGGGGGTTCAGTCTGTATCAGGTGTAAGAGACTCACATGCGAGTTGTGATTTTCTCATTTGTTCTCATGCACGTGGTGCTTGATTAGGATCATGAACACCATGCAAGTGGGAAAGGGGCTTCAAGAAGGGTTGCCAGCTCTGGGCTGGGAAATTCCTGGAGGCTGAGGTTGGAGCCAGGGAGGGATGGGACCTCAGTAGGTCCATAGAGTCCAGCCTCCAAAGCAGCCATTTTCTCCAGGGGAACTGATCTCTTTCATCTAGCGACCAATGTTTTTTCTAAGCTGTGGAGCCTTGTGAGCAAAAATTCTACTTGATGAACTACTGGCGTTAAGAAGAAGAAGAAGATATTGGATTTATATCCTGCCCTCCACTCCAAATCTCAGAGTCTCAGAGTGGCTCACAATCTCCTTTATCTTCCCCCCCCCTACAACAGACACCCTGTGAGGTGGGTGGGGCTGAGAGGGCTCTCACAGCAGCTGCCCTTTCAAGGACAACTTCTGCCAGAGCAATGGCTGACCCAAGGCCATCCCAGCAGGTGCAAGTGGAGGAGTAGAGAATCAAACCCGGTTCTCCCAGATAAGAGTCCGCACATTAAGCATTACACCAAACTAAGGTTGTGAGCTACTGAATAAATTAATTTGTTCTGGGGTCATCCTTCCTGAGCTAAGATAAAAATATGTGACCCAGAGGCTAAAAAACTGTGAGCTAACTCACACTAACTCAATTTAGAGGGAACACAGCTAGCAACCAGATATAATTCCATATTATCTCCAGGCCCCACCTCCCTTGTGCCATTTCCCCAACCTGAAACAGCCCCAAGGGGGCTATTTGGGATAACCCACCTAATTCACTGTGATACATGTGGTTTTCCTCTAGAGGTCCAATAGTGCCATCCGGGACTGGTTCAGAATGGGAAAATGGTGCAAAGGTGAAAGCTGAAGCCCGCACTAAGCAGTACCAATCCTAATCAGGCACCACACACATGGGAATTAAAGAGAAAACTATGCATGTGTGATAGCAGCCCTGTTCACATTACAACAGACGCACATGTGCATGCCGCTGTTTGTGTGAGAGAGCCGACAAACATTCGCTTTACAAATGGAACCCGGGATTAGTACCTGGATGAATGTGAGGTTTCTGTCACACATTTAGCTGTACATGCATTGAATGTAACGTGATAATTATTTAGTGCACCCATAGCAAAAGACGTGTACGCTGTAAACAGGTTGTACTTGCGTTCCCTGTAACTTGTGAAGAAGGCTCATTTTGCATGACTTGCAGGATTTTAAGATCAGTTCTAGGTGGAGCTGGGAAATGTCCAAGGTGGTCTAGGCATCTTCAAACGTGCAGATGTCTGTTTGGTGAATTGTGCAATCCGCCCTCAAATGCAGAATATGATAGCTGCTGCTGAGCTGTGAGAACCGGAGCTTCTGTTTTGCAGAAACGGATACATGCTGGGGACATAGATCCACCCAGTGTACATTGCTGCATATGCAGAGCAGCCCAGTAGGGAGGGGGCCATGGGAAGGCCATGGAGGGACAGGGCCATGGGGGTGAGAGCAGGAAGCTGGGGAGGTTGAGGTCCACCCCTCTTCCTCTGCCCATGTGATTTAGAGCCAGCCAATAAGATGATTGGCTCGCCCTTTATATGGGCAGGACAGGCAGTGACTGCTCTTGGGTGCAATTAAGTCGCACAGGAGCGGGAGAGGGGCAACCCTGGGATGGGGGGGTGAAGTGACCCAAAAACCTGTTGGGAGCCAGGCCTTGTGGGCCACTGGTTAGCTACAGGCCTGGTGCAGAGTTAATCTATGCTCCCTTGCAAGGGTGTTGTGAGTACAAAATGCATATGATCCTGAGTTTGTTGGAAGGAAGTCTGGGACAAACGTAATTAACAAATGAGCTGATAAATCAGAAGGTGACCTTATTTTACCCTTTGTTGCTCTCGGAAAGTCCCCGACGCTCACCCTGTGTCCTGGCTGCTTGTAACAGTGACTGACTTCTAGAGACTTTTGTGGTATTTGCCAAACTGACGTCTGGACCCGTGGTGACTTCGTAAGTGGCTGGTTCAGCACACACCGCAAGATGTAAACCTGAGCGCCTACTTGCCAGAAGCTGATTGTTAAACTTTTTTAAAAGAGAGAGAAAAGTTTAAAATGTAAAGAAAAGAGATGCCTTCAGAAAAGGGATACAGATATCAAGAAGGATATACTGTTCAATCTTTTGGGGACATGAGAAATGTGCAGTGTGGGTCTAGGAATCTTTGTAGGTGCAGATGTTTGGCTGCATGCAATATTCCCTCAAATGCAGGCTATGATAGTGGCTGCCCAGCCATGATAGCAGGAGGTTACATTTGGCAGACACTGAGCAAGTTTCAAGCCCTCATGGAGAGAGTTTCAGCGAAGAAGGAGGAGGAGGAGAAGAAATTGGTTTTATACTCTGCCCTTTACTCAGAGTCTCAAGGTACATTCATGCTACACTAAATACTGAGTTGTGCAACTAGATTTTTACTGTGTAAGAATAGCAAAAATCCAGTTGCAAAACACATTATTTAATGCACCTTCAGAGTGGCTTATAAACTTCTTCCCTTCCCCTCCCCACAACAGACACCCTGTGAGGTGGGTGAGGTGGAGAGAGCTCTGAGGGTAAACCACCCTTGTGAGGACAGCTCTGAGAGAACTGTGCCTAACCCAAGGTCACCCAGTAGCTGCATGTGAAGGAGTAAGGAATCAAACCTGGTTCTCCAGATTAAAATCTGCCTGCTCTTAACCATCACACCAAAATGGCTCCCCACACCAGACTGACTCTTGTGTATCTGTGGATACATCTGCTTGTGTATCTGTCTGTGGGAAGGGTGGAGAGCATCTCTGCAGAGTGCACAGCATCACCCTGGCCTCCAGGTGGCGAGGTTTGGTCCAGGAATCAAAATCTTGTTCCCACATGTGGAAGGAGGGAGGGAAATAAAATTCTACATTTTTTAAAAAAGGGCCATAGTGAGAGTGGGATCAATGTATAGACCACCTCACCTGGAAATAAGGAAGCTGTGAAGGAAATGAGGAAGGCCTTAGGCCACCTTGTTCCCAAGTACTATATAGAGCTAGATTTAAAGAACATTATAGTTTAGAACAGGGGTGGCCAAACTTGCTTAACATAAGAGCCACATAGAATAAAGGCCAGATGTTTGAGAGCCACAAGGCATGAGAGTGGGAGGGAGGAAGGGAGGGAGGAAGGAAGGCAAATAGATGGGGGAGGGATAGTTGGAAAGAAAGCAACTTTAACTTTAAATGCATATCCCAAGCTGCCAGTTGGCTTGGCTAAGAGAAGTGATTTAAAGAGACACACGCCTCCCTTCTCCAAGCCTGCCTATGAGGTGGGGGGTGGGGGCTTTGAGAGCCACATAATATGTATGAAAGAACCACATGTGGCTCTTGAACCACAGTTTGGCCACCCCTGGTTTAGAACCTCAGATTATTATAGGGTTGCCAGCTTTGGGTTGGGAAATCTCTGGAGATTGGGGGTGGAGCTTGGGGAGGGTGAGGTTGGAGGAGGGGAGGGACCTCAGCAGAATTTAATGTCTTAGCATCTACCCTCTGAAGTAGCTATTTTCTCCAGAGGAACTGATCTTTGTAGTCCAGAGATCCATTCTAAAAAGTAGGGGATATCCAGGTGCCTCCTGGAGGTTGGCAAGCCAAGAAGAAGAGGGGCATGGTGCTCCCAAAATATTATTAAAAATTATTAAACAGTCCTTTTTGGTGATGCCACAGGGCTTCTTCGCCTTGACTTGATCCAGCCCTCTTCCCACACTTACAAGGAAGCAGCGAGCATTCCAAAGTTGCAAGTGTGTATCTTCGCAATGGATCACGGTGGTTGCACAATTTTGAATTACAAAGTGCTGGGATGTTGTTAAGACAAGACAGGTGTGAACAGTTCTTTATAGCTGGTTCTGCCAGTCGGTACAACGGTGTTTGGGTCTGCTGGCTTTTGCATGATGATACGGCTTGCAGAACATATGCAAAGAAGCATCCTGGAGAAGTTATTTTGAACTTTTGGGTGGGGCCTACCAGAGTCACTCCCTTCGAAACCCATTGACTTCAGTGGGCTGAGCTGAGCTTTTCACTTACCCGGAGGTGGCAGGCATTCTCTTTCTCTGTGGTCCTCCTGCTGCTTTCCACTGGGCTAACAAAACCAGAGGACCACGGTGTGTAAGCAATCTAGAATCATAGAATCATAGAGTTGGAAGGGACCTCTAGGGTCATCTAGTCCAATCCCCTGAACAATGCAGGAAACTCACAAACATTCCCCCCTAAATTCACAGGATCCTCATTGCTGTCAGATGGCCATCCAGCCTCTGTTTAAAAACCTCCAAGGAAGGAGAGCCCACCACCTCCCGAGGAAGCCTGTTCCACTGAGGAATCGCTCTAACTGTCAGGAAGTTCTTCCTAATACTGAACTGGAAACTCTTTTGATTTAATTTCAACCCATTGGTTCTGGTCCTACCTTCTGGGGCCACAGAAAACAATTCCACACCATCCTCTAGATGACAGCCCTTCAAGTACTTGAGGATGGTGATCATATCACCTCTCAGCCGCCTCCTCTCCAGGCTAAACATGCCCAGCTCCTTCAACCTTTCCTCATAGGACTTGGTCTCCAGACCCCTCACCATCTTAGTTGTCCTCCTCTGGACCCTTCCAGCTTGCCTATATCCTTCTTCAAAAGTTGTGCCCAAAACTAAACACAATACTCCAGGTGAGGTCTTATCTAAAGCAACTTAAGCACTGGGTATATCTAGAATCCACACAGGAACTGGTAAAAAAATCCTGTTTCATCATGTGTCTTCTTCAGGTCATACAGCTCTAGATTACAAATATGGAAGTCAGTTCCATTTACTAATACAGAAAGATGTGCAGCTTTTGTAATTCAATTCTAACAAGTGTCATGAACAGGGCTTTTTCTGAGCAGAAGTGCACAAGAACACAGTTCTTACTGGCTTGGCATCAGAGGGTGTGGCCTAATATGCAAATGAACTCCTGCTGGGTTCTTTCTACAAAAAAGCCCTGTGCTAAACAATGGTGACATCAGGGATGTGTGACCTACAATGCAAATAAGTTCCTGCTGGACTTTTTTTTACCAAAAATGCCCTGGTCATGAAGTTAACTTCATTTACAATGCTGACGGAATTGCTAATCAAACATATATATGTGGTGCTAAACCTATTCACAGATGGCTTAGTATCTCCTCAAGAGGAGATTTTTTTTTACCACTTTCCTCTGGGCAGCAGGAGGAAAAGGAGGGGGGACAGCACCAAGCGTGTTGTGATGTCGCTTCCAATGATTTCCAGAGTGATTTCACAACAACTCTGTGACACTCTAGAAATTCCCTCAAATCTCTATGGCCTTTACCATAGAGAGGGGATTCTTCAAAGCATCAGACTGAATCCTCCAGGGGAAGAAACAGCGCTGCATGCATCACTTCCAGTGAAAACCCAGAAGTGACATCAGAGCTCCCCTGTGAAACCTTTGGAATTTCCTCATATCTGACCTTACCATAAAGAATTGGGGGTTTCAAGCATTGTGGGGTGACCGTGACATCACTTCTGGTTTTTCACTGGAAGTGACATCATGACGCTTGTGATGCTGGGTTTTTTTTTTATTTATTTAAAGCATTCTTTCTCCTGAAAGCTCATACTATTTGCAGGTGCTGAACTGGCAGCCCTAGCTGAGAAGGGTGTAACATTGCTTAGGATGTACTGCAAACCTTCCTGTTCCCACCATCACTTTCCTCCTCCTGTCCAGGCAGATGTACCATGTTTGCACCCTGCAATCCTTGTACATCATTTTAAAACAGTGCATGGATGAATGAAAAACATGGGAGGTGCCTCTGGTACTGTTTGCATCCTTCAAGTTGCTGCTGCTGCTGCTGTGATTCCATCTGACCTACATTGTGCTCTCTGCCCCCTCAAACCCTTCATCTGCCAGTCCTTCCCATGCTTTTATAACATCAGCAGGAGACCATCTTTTCTTCCTTAATCCATGTGCAAAAAAGACACAGTTGAGGAGGATGCCTGGCTTTGCGAATGCAGCCCAGATTACCGAGTGAAGAGAGTATTATATGAATGTATATATAAGGATGCTCTAGATCAGGAATGGGCAAACTGAGGCTCGGGAACCACATGTGGCTCTTTCACCCATATTGTGTGGCTCTCAAAGCCCCTGCCGCCCCATTGGCATTTCTCCCTTTAAATCACTTCTCTGAGCTGGCTTGGAGAAGGCATTTAAACTTAAAATTGCTTTCTTTCCACCTCTCCCTCCCTCCATTTTCCTTCGTTCCTTCCTTCCCTCCCTCCCTCAAGCATCTGCCATTCAGAGCCAGTTTGGTGTAGTGGTTAAGTGTGCAGACTCTTATCTGGGAGAACCGAGTTTGATTCCCCACTCCTCCACTTGCAACTGCTGGAATGGCCTTGGGTCAGCCATTGCTCTGGCAGAGGTTGTCCTTGAAAGGGCAGCTGCTGTGAGAGTCCTTTCAGCCCCACCCACCTCACAGGGTGTCCATTGTGGGGAGGAAGATAATGGAGATTGTGAGCCGCTCTGAGACTCTGAGTGGAGGGCGGAATATAAATCCAATGTCGTCTTCTTCATGTGTTGTGGCTCCTTAACATCTGATGTTTATTCTATGTGGCTCTTACATTAAGCAAGTTTGGCCACCCTTGCTCTAAATCAGGGGTCCCCAACCTCCGGGCCATGGACTGGTACCAGTCCATGGCCTATTAGCAACCAGGCCGTGAGTGGTATAATTATTTCATTATAAATTGCAATGTAGTAATAACAATAAGACGACATAGGATTTATATCCTGCTCTCTCCATTCCAAATTCCAGAGTGTCAGAGCGGCTCACAATCTCCTTTACCTTCCTTCCCCACAACAGACACCCTGTGAGGTGGGTGGGGCTGAGAGAGCTCTCCCAGCAGCTGCCCTTTCAAGAACAACTCTGTGAGAGCTATGGCTGACCCAAGGCCATTCCAGCAGGTGCAAGTGGAGGAGTGGGAAATCGACCCAGTTCTCCCAGATAAGAGTCTGCATACTTAACCACCATGCCAAACTAATAAAAATAAAGTGCATAATTGTATCATCCTAAAACCATCGCCCGCCTGGACCTCCCCTCCCCCCCCCCGGTCCCTGGAAAAAATGTCTTCCACAAAATGGGTCTCTGGTGCCAAAAAGGTTGGGGATCACTGCTCTAGATGAACAGTCTACTGAAAAATCAACTGCCTGATCATGGCTGGTGAACAGATGTCAGAGCTGAACTGGCAGGTGTCAGAGCAGAGGAGTCAAAGTAATTTGTTAGGAGGACCGGAACTGACATAACTGTCACTTTGGCAGCTGGGGCCGTGCGTGCCATAAAATGCAGTGCCTGGTCCAGAGATATAAACGTTATAAAGGGCACAGGCAAGCCTAATGAACAATATTCAGTAATTGCCAGGATCGGCCCTGCTTACCTTCCAAGATCTGACAAGATGGGGCTTGCCTGGCCTATCCAGGTCAAAGTTCAAACTTGATTCAATATAAGGCAGTAGCAGCAGCTTCGGGTGTTCAATAATACTTTGTCCAGATTTGCTCTCCTGTGGCCAAGTGGGCCTCTTTCTATCACATCCCCCCCCCCCCCCCTGTGGCTCTCAGCCTAGAGATTGCACAACCGTGAGTGAGTCACATTCCTCATCCCCGCTCAAAATAGCCTGGTGGCTTTCACAATCTTGCTGTTTGGCCTCACAGTGCTTGGTTCTCTGCCCTTCCCCCACCAACCGCTGTGTGTCTCCCAGCTGGTGTGCTAAAACTAGGGCCCCCGCGGTCCCTCCCTCCAGGCACTGTAGAAAGAAAGCCCATTTTTCTAGTGGTGACTTTCGTGGGGAGAAGAGGAAGTGGGCGCTTTGGAAACTGATACTAGAATAAGCTGGTGGGGATGCCAAAAATAGCTGCCGATACCTTGGCAAGCAGAGAGAGCAAAGAGTGGCTCTCTGGAACAGTTCCCCTGCTTATTGAGAGCCAGTATGGTGTAATGGTTAAGCGTGCGGACTCTTATCTGGGAGAACTGGGTTTGATTTCCCACTCCTCCGCTTGCACCTGCTGGAATGGCCTTGGGTCAGCCATATATCTGGCAGAGGTTTCCTTGAAAGGGCAGCTGCTGTGAAAGCCCTCTCAGCCCCACCCACCTCACAGGGTGTTTGTTGCAGGGGAGGAAGATAAAGGAGATTGTGAGCCGCTCTGAGACTCTGAAATTTGGAGCAGAGGGCGGGATATAAATCCAATATCTTCTTATCTTCAATGCTTGGAGATGGCAGATCTTAAATGGACAGTTGTCTCTCTGATGGCAGATCTTAAATGGACAGTTGTCTCTCTGATAAGTAAGGTGGAATGCTTCTGCAAAAGATGAGAGAGAGAGAGAGAGAGAGAGAGAGAGAGAGAGAGGTGGGCAGATCAGCCATCTGTTTTCTGGTACTGCTGCTATGCCTCAGTGCAGGGGTGTCAAACATGTGGCCCCGGGCCCAAATCAGGCCCTCAGAGAGCTCCTGTCAGGCCCCTGAGCAATTCACTGTTGTCTGCTTGCTTCTCCCTCTCTTGCTTCCTTCTGCATCACAACTTTTTTTGCCAGGCTTGCTCAATCGCACAGAAGCTACAGAGCAAAGCTCCTCCCTTGGAAAGGAAGTGGGAGAAGGAGAGCTAGCTTGGCCCAGCTCTCTCAATTGTACTGCAGAACTACTGAGCCAAGCCTCTCTTCCTTCTGTTGGCTGAGGCTCAACAAACCAATGAGGTGGATTACGCTCTGTGTCTGTGCTTGTCTGTGCTTTATAATTCCCTACCTGGCATTACATTTAATGACATACATGGCCCGGCCTGACAAGTTCAAGATCCGGCCCTCATAACAAATGAGTTCAACACCCCTGATTAGTGGCCTAAGACCAGTGTGGAGTTTGGGTTGTCAACTCTGAGTTGTGAAATTCCTGGAGATTTGGGGTGAAGCCTGGTGAGGGTGGGGCTTGGGGGGGGGGGAGGAATCTCAGAGAGGTATAATGTCATACAGTGTGCCCTCTGAAGCTGCTGTTTTGTCCAGAGGGACTGATCTCTGTTTGGGGAGGAGTTATAAACCTGGGAGGTTGCCAGACCATTCCTGGAGGTTGGCAACACTATAGTGGCTAAAGTGTGGGACTGGGCATTTGAATCTCGTTGGGCGACATCAGGCCAGCTTTTTTCTCTGATGTACCTCCCTCATAGGGTTGTTGTGAGAATTATGTGGAGGAGGGAAGAACTGGTGGCTTTGGGCTGGTTGTTCTAGCACAGCCTAGCCTACCTCACAAGGTGATTGTGAAGATAAAATGGAGGGACCTGAGGAGAGACCAGTCAGTCTCTCCCTCAACCAAACCTACCTTGCAGGATTGATATGTAGATAAAGCCCTACGAAATGGCCATTCCCTCCTGTAATTCTAGAAGAAATCAAGTCCCATTGTGACTGTGAGATTAGTAACCAGGTTGGCCCCGCCACTAGGCAAACTAGGCAATTGCCTAGGGTGCTGGCTTTCTGGGGGCACCAAATTGGGTCCCCCACTAGGTGACTCAGTGACATTATCAAAACGGGTGGGGCGCCAGAAGTTAGCTTTGCCTAGCATGCCAGACTGTCTAGGGCCAGCACTGTTGGTAACCCTATTTGTGTGCAAGAGTGAGAGGGAAAGCCTGGCACAGTGCCGGATTAAACCCTGTGGAGGCCCCCTCGGCAGTCAAAATCTCAGGGCCCCCCTCACAAATTTACTCAGAGTTGGAGCACCTGGCCCCCGCTGCAGCCTGCAGGCACCTTCTCAAAAGCCCCTCAGACAAAACTGGGGGGGGAGGCAGAGAGCGAGGCAAACTCGGTGACGACACCAGCAGCCGTTGCACCAGGCAAGTTGGACAAAGAGCGGCTCAGTTGCTGGTTGGGCGTGCAGGCTGGGAGGGCTGGAAGCGAGGGAAAACCAGGGGTGAAAGTTGGCCCGGGGCCCCTAAAGGCATGGGGGCCCATAGGCCAGTGCCTACTTTGCCTAATTGTTAATCCAGCCCTGGCCTGGCAGACTGTAACTCCCATCCAGGAAAAAGCAAATGTGACCGTATGTGAATGCTGTACTCGGGATATCTGCTTTCTCCTCAGAGGTGACATCTCCCTTTGGAAACTGACTCGCTTTCTTACCCACCGTGTGCCAGCCATGAGCTAGATCATCTGCCTGTTGCCAAGATGAGCAAAAAGTGCTATAACCACATGATGGTTAGGCTGCAGGCTTTTGGAAGTGAAAAGAGGGTTTAACTATCCTTTACATAAGCACACCAGGCTTATCCAATAGGTACAGCGTTGCCTGGCACAGTAACAGGAGCGCAAGTTGTAGGTTTTTATCCCCCTCAGTTATTATTATATAAACAAAATAAAACAATTATACAACATATGCTTAGGTTTAACTGTAAGGTTTGCAAATGATTAGGAAATTCCTGGAAGTTTCAGGGTGGAGCCTCGGGAAAGTAAAATTTGAGGAGGGGGAAAATTAGCTAGGCACAGGGCTTTTTTTGTAGCAGGAACTCCTTTGTATATTAAGCCATACGCCCCTGATGTAGCCAATCCTCCAAGAGCTTATAGGGCTCTCAGTGCAGGGCCTACTGAAAGCTCCAGGAGGATTGGCTACATCAGGGGTGTGTGACCTAATATGCAAAGGAGTTCCTGCTACAAACAAAGCCCTGACCCGGAATAATGCTATACCAAAGATTGGACTGTTTGGACCTCTTTCAACTTTATTCATGACTGGTGCTTTGTATTATTAATTAAGCGCAACCAAGGGTCATTTTGTAGAAAAATAGGTGGTGGAGCTCATCCAGGGATTGTTATGCAGCTGCACCTACTATTCAATGGACAAGATGGGGAGGAGGAGGGGGAACCCTCAGAAAGGTTCAGGAGCTGTGCTCCTATGAGTTCCTGTTGAATTCTGAGTTCCTATGAGTTCCTGAGCGCAACTAAGCACAAAAATTAATAAGCATAGAACATTCTGGATCTGATGAAGATTGAAAATGTTGGCCAGATCTGGGAGCAATGTCACTCATCTATTCTTCAGAGAGACTTTGCTGCAATTTTAGGTCCGATTGGAATCTTTCCGCAACTATGGGGCCAAGGATTTATCAACATTGTAAGCCCTATGGACTTGTGAACTTGAACGATCCTCTCCTTATTGGCTTGGCTCAGAGAAGTGATTTAAAGGGATAAGTGTTTGCCCACTCCAGAACCGCTAATTTTGGAAGGGGTGTTGAAAGACCTGAGTCAGATTGAGGTGACAAGAGAAGGGGTCCTACAACTGATAGACGAATTAAAAACTAATAAGTCACCAGGTCCGGATGGCATACATCCAAGAGTTCTGAAAGAACTCAAAGGTGAACTTGTAGATCTCCTGACAAAAATATGTAATCTTTCATTGAAATCTGCCTCCGTTCCTGAGGACTGGAAGGTAGCAAATGTCACCCCCATCTTTAAAAAGGGTTCCGGAGAAGATCTGGGAAATTACAGGCCAGTCGGTCTGACTTCAATACTGGGAAAGTTGGTAGAAACCATTATCAAGGACAGAATGAGTAGGCACATTGGTGAACACAAGTTATTGAGGAAGACTCAGCATGGGTTCTGTAAGGGAAGATCTTGCCTCACTAACCTGTTACAGTTCTTTGAGGGGGTGAACAAACATGTGGACAAAGGGGACCCAATAGATGTTGTTTACCTTGACTTCCAGAAAGCTTTTGATAGTTCCTCATCAAAGGCTCCTTAGTAAGCTCGAAAGTCATGGAGTAAAAGGACAGGTCCTCTTGTGGATCAAAAACTGGCTAATTAATAGGCAACAGAGAGTGGGTATAAATGGGCAATCCACAGTGGAAGACGGTAAGCAGTGGGGTGCCGCAGGGCTCAGTTCTGGGTCCCATGCTCTTTAACTTGTTCATTAATGATTTGGAGTTGGGAGTAAGCAGTGAATTGGCCAAGTTTGTAGATGACACTAAATTGTTCAGGGTGGTGAGAACCAGAGAGGATTGTGAGGCACTCCAAAGGGAACTGTTGAGGCTGGGTGAGTGGGCATAAACGTGGCAGATGAGGTTCAGTGTGGCCAAGTGCAAAGTAATGCACATTGGGGCCAAAAATCCCAGCTACAAATACAAGTTGATGGGGTGTGAACTGGCAGAGACTGTCCAAGAGAGAGATCTTGGGGTCATTGTAGATAACTCACTGAAAATGTCAAGACAGTGTGCGATTGCAATAAAAAAGGCCGATGCCATGCTGGGAATTATTAGGAAGGGAATTGAAAACAAATCAGCCAGTATCATAATGCCCCTGTATAAATCGATGGTGTGGTCTCATTTGGAATACTGTGTACAATTCTGGTCACCACACCTCAAAAAAGTATAATATAGCATTGGAAAAGTCCAGAAAAGGGCAGCTAGAATGATTAAAGGTTTGGAACACTTTCCCTGTGAAGAAAGGTTAAAATGCTTGGGGCTCTTTAGCTTGGAGAAACGTCGACTGCAGGGTGACATTATAGAGATTTACAAGATTATGCATGGATGGGAAAATAGAGAAAGAAGTACTTTTCTCCCTTTCTCACAATGCAAGAACTCATAGGCATTCAATGAAATTGCTGAGCAGACAAGTTAGAAAGAATAAATAGAAGTACTTCTTCACCCAAAGGGTGATTAACAGGTGGAATTCACTGCCACAGGATGTGGTGGCGGCTACAAGCATAGCCAGCTTCAAGAGGGGTTTGGATAAAAATATGGAGCAGAGGTCCATCAGTGCCTATTAGCCACAGTATATTATTGGAACTGTCTGGGGTAGTGATGCTCTGTATTCTTGGTGCTTGAGGGGGGTGCAAAGTGGAAGGGCTTCTAGCCCCACTTGTGAACCTCTTTTTTTAGCCACTGTGTGACAAGTCCAGGCCAGTGTTGGACTGGATGGGCCATTGGCCTTATCCAACATGGCTTCTCTTATGTTCTTATGTAGCCAATCTTCCAAGAGCTTACAGGGCTCTTAGTACAGGGCCTACTGTAAGCTCCTGGAGGATTGGCTACATCAGGGGTGTGTGGCCTAATATGCAAAGGAATTCCTGCTACAAAAAAGCCCTAGCTATTAATTACTTTCTTCACTTGTTCCCCATTAGGACTATGATGTATAATAATGACGCAGGATAATTGAGATAAATATTATAATTTATTGTAGTGCTAACTGATGGAATATCTTCTTTGGAATAGCTTTTGTACAGCTATGGATTCCTGGCCGTGTTTATGTTATAAAACAGACACCACGTGCGCTGCAGCAATAGAACCAACAATCCAGATCCAGCAGTTATCAGCCAACCAAAAATTACTTAAATAATAAATATAGCATTACAAACTTGACTTCTTAGGTAGGGTTGTCAGCGCTGGG
The DNA here is from genome assembly GCF_032191835.1 of Heteronotia binoei. Lineage (NCBI taxonomy): Eukaryota > Metazoa > Chordata > Lepidosauria > Squamata > Gekkonidae > Heteronotia > Heteronotia binoei. The sequence continues at coordinate 21,229,241 of NC_083235.1, forward strand.
GTGGGAAATTCCTGGCGATTTGGGGGGTGGAATCTTGGGAGGGGAGGGGCTGGGGAGAGGAGGGACCTCAGCAGAATATTAAGCAGGGGTGGTCAAACTGTGGCTCAGGAACCACCCATGGCTCTTTCACACATATTGTGTGGCTCTCAAAGCCCCCACCTCCCTGTTGGCTAGCTTGGAGAAGGCCTTTCTCTCTTTAAATCACTTCTCCAAGCCAAACCAGCCAGCACCTTGGAGAATGCATTTGTATTGTTCCAGTTTTTGTATATGTGCTGCCAAAGTGAGCCCTTGGAGAATACATTTAAAATTAAACCTCCCCCTCCCCGCAATCTTCCTTCCTTCCCTCCTTCCCTTCTCCCTTCCTTCCTTCCTCCCTGCTCTCAAACATCTGACATTTATTCTGTGCGGCTTTTGCATTAAGCAAATTTGGCCACCCCTGATATTAAGCCATACAATCCATCCTCCAAAGCATCCATTTTCTTCAGTGAGACTAACGTCTGTAGTCTGGAGATGTCATAATTCCAGGAGATCTCTAGCCCCCACCTAGAGGTTATACAGCAACCCAAAGAGTAACGTGGAAAAGTGAAGCAGGTATACACCACAAAGCATCCATGAAAAACCAGCCTCAAGTATGAAAAGTATTACAAAATTTATCACAAATAAATATAAAATATTTAGACAAAAGTGCATGAATTCCACCCGACCCAAAGTCCTTTCATGCTGTTGATATTTTGCAGAAATTTTGAGCTTTATGCCATATATGAAGGATCTGAATAATTTGGAAGCTTGTAGAAGCCTCGTGTGAAACAGGGCAATATGTGCATCCCTGTTGCGGATTTGCGCTTTGCTGCTTTGCGCTTTGCGACTAGCAGCAAAGCGCAAGAAGTTTGGGAGCATTGGATTCTTACTTCACGGCTCGTCTATTACCCCAGACCATCACTTTAAAACATAAGGATCTTGGACTTAAATGAAAGGACCTTGGGTCGGGTGTGATTCATGCACTTTTGTCTAAATACTTTATATTTATTTGTGATGAATTTGGTAATACTTTTCATACTTGAGGCTGGTTTTTCGTGGATGCTGTGTGCTGTATACCTGCCCCACCTGGAGGTTGGCAACCCCATGGACAGTGACCAAACTCCTGCTTTTAGTGCAGCACTTAAAGCTACAGGCACCCCTGCCTGGATGGTGAATAAAATCATAATTATATTACTGATGGGGGGGGGGCAAGGAGCAGGATTGGCGACTGGGGCTGTGTCCACTTTTGCTCCAGGGTGGAGGTCTTGCCTGAAAATCACACCAAATTCGGCTGCAGAAAACAGCTTGTGTTCCATGTGTGAGCTGCCTTTTTCCCAGAAAGTGCCAGTGGCCATAAAAAAGCAAAAGCAGAAAGGGACCATGGCTCGGTTTATATTGTTTGGGGCGTGTGTTAATGTCTCTGTCAGTAAATGATCTAGAAAGTAGGTCAGAGGCTTTAACTATAACCAGACAGGCCAAGGAAAACGGGGCCTTTGCAGAGAGCCAGCTCTTAACAACCATCCTGGAGCAGTTTTATAGTCGTTCCTTCTGTCTCTTCCGCTGGATGTTGGAGGATCGTTTTTTTAAAAGAGGAGATAAAGTCTCCCTTGATGTTCTCTTAATGGCCTGTGCTAATTATTCATACAACCCGGGAACAGATGCTGGGAGGCAGTATTTTTTTTTTTAAATAAAGCTTCCAAATGGTTTGGGAGAGGCTGCGTTTCTCCTGGTGTAAACACAGTTTTGTTCCCATGCATCTGGCCAAACAGGTTCTGCAGGTTTCGGGAACGATGCAGAAACCTGCAACTCCAGAAGCAAAAGTGAAAGGAGCATACACGGAATCCCTCTTGCCAAGCATCTTCAACCAAACCTCTCTCCCACCAAGATAATGTCCTATTGACAGTCCTGTTGCCCTGTCCTTGATGGTCCAGGCGAGCCCAATCTTGTCAGATCAATAGAAGCTAAACAGGGTCAACCCTGGTTAGTGCTTGGATGGGAGATCTGCAGAGAAGCCCAAGAGATAGGCAATGGCCAACCACCTCCAGATGTCCCTTGCCTTGAAAATACTTATGGGCAGGAGTGGAATTCTCGTTGCAGCTCCTTTGCATATTAGGCCATGCCCCCCTGATGTAGCCAATCCTCCAAGAGCTTACAAGGATCTTTTTTTGTAAGCTCTTGGAGGATTGGCTGCATCAGGGGTGAGTGGCCTAATATGCAAAGAAGCTCCTGCTAGAATTCCACCCCTGCCTATGGAGATGCCATAAGTTAGCTGTGCCTTGTTGGCATCTCCTGCCATTCCTCTTAACATTCACTTATCTGAAAGCACTGTAATTTTTCTCCAGGTAATATTCAATAGCTCTTAACTTTTGTGGAGTTATGTATTATACTGGAGTGTTAACAGCGCAGCTAGGGGTTTTGTTGAGCAGGAACGCACAGGAACACAGTTCCGGCTGGCTTGGGGTCAGGGGGCATGGCCTAATATGGGAATGAGGTCCTGCTAGGCTTTTTCTACAAACAATGGTGATGTCAGAGGGTGTGGCCTAATATCCAAATGAGTTCCTGCTGGGCTTTTCCTACAAAAAAAGGCCTGAGTGCAACCTTAAATGGAGTTACACCTTTCAAGCTAGGGTTGCCAGCTCTGGGTTGGGAAATTCCTGGGGATTTTGGGGGTGAAGCTAGGGTTGCCAGCCTCCAGGTGAGGCCTGGAGATCTCCCACTTTTACAACTGATCTCCAGCTGGCAGATTTGCTTCAAAGCCATAGAGTTTGCCCCAAAACTGGAGGGTCTCCATGTGATGTCTCCAGCGCAAAGTGATGTCATCGCTCCAGGGATGTCACATGGCAATGCCACTGTTTGGGGGAGGGGTTTCCCCAACTGGCCAGCAGCAAGCTGAAGCTCACAAAAATGGGACACCCCCTGCTCGGACCTGGAGTCTGGCAACTCTAAAGAAGCGAAGCAGCACCAGGGCTTTTTTTGTAGCAGGAACTCCTTTGCATATTAGGCCACACACCCCTGATGTAGCCAATTCTCCTGGAGTTTACAGGGCTCTTAGTACAGAGCCTACTGTAAACTCCAGGAGGATTAGCTACATCAGGGGTGTGTGGCCTAATATGCAAAGGAGTTCCTGCTACAGAAAAAAGGGCTTTTTTGTTTGCAATGCTACTTTAAAAAGCAATTGTGCTGCCTCTGGTCTAAGCTGTGGCATCTCTCACCCCCACCAGGGTCTTGGCAGCCCTGTGCCCCAGCTTTATAGCAGCTGCAGGAAGAGGAAGGGAAAAGTTAGCTTAGCTGGAACTCCGCTCCTGCTATCGTTTCGGTACCAAGCTGGAAAGATTTTGATCAACCATGCCAGGTGAGATCACACTTTTTGCTACCTCCTGGGCTCTCGGCTTTGTCCTGACTGTGGCAGGGAGAAGGGAGTGAAGGGAAATCTCTGCAGCTCTAGCAATCTCAGTGAGTTTTCTTTGTGACCTTTGACCAAGTTTCTTGAACTTCCCGCCATGTGAACCACATCCGGACTCCTCTGCTTCGGTTTGGCCACCTCTGGTCTGGTCTGGACAGACAGCTTTGGAGGGCTGAAGAATCCATTAAAAAGGAAGAGCAACAGGGCTGTCCGGCTAGATGGGTGGGGCTCGAGCAAGCTGAACCGTTGTCTTCTCTAAGGAGCATGATGTGTTCTCATCAGCCAGCTCACGCAGGTCTGTCTTCCAGTTAGAGAGGATATTGCAGAAGAAAAAGAAAACTTGCTCTTGGCCAATGAGCTTCTTTGCTTATGGCTGTGCCGTTCTTTCTTAGGAAAAGAGAAGTGCAAATGAGTAGCCAGAGAACCGCACACAATGTTTATTACATTTTGATTGCCCCAGGAGCTCAGCACCTCCATGTTATCCACACAGTCACCCAGGGAAGACGGTCAGGCCTGTGCTGGATCCATGGTAAACTATCATTTAATTAAACGACACACAACACTGCACTGGTTTGTTAGAAGTGATAAAAGAGCTGATAAAAGGAAGTACTTCTTTACTCAAAGGGTGATTAACACATGGAATTCACTGCCACAGGAGGTGGTGATGGCTCAAGCATAGCTTCAAGCGGGGATTGGGTCAGCATATGGAGCAGAGGTCCATCAGTGGCTATTAGCCACAGCTTATCGTTGGGACTCTCTGTCTGGGGCAGTGATGCTCTGTATTCTGGGTGCTTGGGGGGGGGGGCACTGTGGGATAGTTTCTAGTGTCCTGGCCCCACTGGTGGACCTCCTAATGGTACTTGGGGTTTTTTGGCCACTGTGGGGCACAGAGTGTTGGACTGGATAGGCCACTGGCCTGATCCAACATGGCTTCTCTTATGTTCTTATGTTTTAAGTACAGTTCCTCTGCTTTTGGAAACAACTACCTTAAGAACTGATCTGCACATTGCAAAATTCGGGAGAGGGAAGCTGGAAACTGTCTCAGCCTCAGCGCCTCTCTGTTTTGCTGCTATGTACAGTTGCTTGCCTCATCGGCGTAAGGCGGTGGATTTCCACACCAAATCTGTGGCTAGGTCAGGCTTGACAGCTTTCCTTAGCAGGTGGGAGAAGGCTTGAGTTTCCAGCTCCAGATGGGGAGATCAAACCAACCCTTCTTCTGAAATAGTCCCCCTCTCCTAGGCTCATAACAGCTCTGGAAGGGAGGAAAAGACAAGCGCTATTTATGCCTGTCTTGTCCACTCTTCCTGAACCAATCAGAGCCTGAGGGAAGGTGATCATTTTCAATCGGCTGCTTGGTTCCCGGTGGGATTTATAACAACTCCATACGGTTTTCAAGGCAAAAGATGTTCAGAGATGGTTTTGCTGTTGCCTGTCTCTGTGTAGCAACCCTGGACTTCCTTGGCGGTCTCTCATCCATATACCTCCCAGGCTGAACCTGCTGAGCTTCTGAGATCTGAGATCAGGCTAGCCTCGGCTATCCGGGTCAGGGTACTTGGAATCATGCCTCCTGGTACTTTCCTAGTGTACTTCCCTACCACAATCTAGTGTAGTTTGACTCTGTGTTCCTGCCTCTAAATCAGGGGTGTATATGTCAGGTTCTGAACCTTGTTGGTCTCCTGTGAATGTATTATAAAGATTGGGTTCCAGTGATAAATAAGCCTCCAAACTGAAGAAAGACGAATGAAACGTCTTGATATTTAGAACAAACGTCTTTGGAAGGACTTCTTTTAGTTCCGTGAACTAAATACTGGAATATTGTCACTCCTTTGTGATTGGAAAGACTGCTTTTGAACTGTTAATTTTTTTTGCTACATGCTCTTTTCTATTTGAAGTTCTATGTGCAAGCTTTGTCAGAACACCTCCGACCTTTACATTACACTGTCTTGTTGTTTAAAATTTATGGTGTCTCTTAGCGTTTTTTTTTTATTTACACAGATGTACGCTAAGATCCTCCAGCTTCACTCTAAATCAGGGGTGGCCAAACTGCAGCTCCATCACACATATTGTGTGACTCTCAAAGCCTCCACTGCCCTCTCAACCAGCTTGGAAAAAGCATTTTTCTCTTTAAATCACGTTTTCAAGCCAAGTCTGCCACTGGCCTTAGAGAATGCATTTAAAGTTAAAGTTGCTTTCTTTCCACTTCTCCTTCCCCATCTGTTTTCCTTTTTTCCTCCCTCCCTCCCACATCTGACATTCACATCTTGTGGCTCTCAAACATTTGACGTGTATTCTATCTGACTCTTATATTCAGCAAGTTTGGCCACCCTTGCTCTAAATCAGGGGTGGCCAACAGTAGCTCTCCGGATTTTTTTTTGCCTACAACTCCCATCAGCCCCAGCCAGCATGGCCAATGGCTGGGGCTGATGGGAGTTGTAGGCAAAAAAACATCTGGAGAGCTACCGTTGGCCACCCCTGCTCTAAATCATCTCCCTTTCCTCTTCTGTGCAACTTCATTTGTCAAAGGGGGGGGGGGGATGCTCTTCTAACACAAGGACACGATGATCAAAGAGACTGACATCACAGACAGCCTTGGGGCCACTGGCCAGAAGTTTTCTCTCATATTGTTGCCAGATAAGGGCAGAAGAGCAAACTACCAAGGAGAGATCCAGTGCATTATGTGCGCCTCAAGTGAGGTATTGGTGGGAGGGAACAGCTGTCTCACAAAGGATATATAGGAACAACACTAGACTTGCAAGACACATGTAGATGCTGTCAAGCCACAACTGACTAAATGTGACCCCAGCAATGGGCTTTCAAGGCAAGTGAGATGTAGAGGTGGTTTACCCTTGCATTTCTCTGCAGAGACGTCCTTGGTGGTCTCCCATCCAAGTACCGATCCTGCTTAGCTTCCGATAACTGGTGAGACTGGGCTGCACCATGCCTCCATCCTTTATCCATCTCTCCAAAGTGCCACCAGGTCACAACTGACTTAGGGTGACCTCAGCAAGAAGTTCTTAAGGCAAGTGAAAAACAGAAGTGGTTTACTGACCAGTGTTCCCTCTAAGCTGAGGTAGTGTGAGCTAGCTCACAGATTTTTAGCCTCCAGCTCACAGATTTTTGTCTTTGCTCAGGAAGGATGAGCCCAGAATGCAACAACTTGGGCAGTAGCTCACAAATTTAATGCCAGTAACTCACAAAGTAGATTTTTTTGCTCACAAGACTCTGCAGCTTAGAGGGAACATTGCTACTGACCCTGCTTAGCTTCCGATAACTGGTGAGATTGGGCTGTACCACTGTACCATGCCTCTTTCCTTTATCCATGTCTCCCAAGTGCCACCAGGTTGAAATTGACTTAGGGTGATCCCAGCAAGAGGCTTTCAAGGCAAGTGAGAAGCAGAAGTGGTTTGCTGTTGTCTTCCCCTGCAGGGTCTTCCTTGGTAGACTCCCATCCAACTACCAACCCAGCTTAGCTTCTGACATTGGGCTCTGTGCCATACCGTTTAGGTATACCATTCTAAATTTGTAATAAAGGGGACCAGAACATGGGTGGGGTTTGGCCCAGCAGAGCTTCTAATTGTCCATTTGAGATCTGGTTGACTGTGCAGATTTGAAGAACATCTCAATGACAGCTGCCACTATAATGTTGGTTTTGTTCTCTCGCTGACTCCCCTTTCACAGTGTATTTTTAAAATCCACTTCTCTTATCTCTTGCACTTGGGCTTCCTCTGTGTATATTAGGCGTGCCAGCCCCCAGGCCTGGGCAGCAGATCTCCTAGTTTTGCAGGCTCACCCCACTGACAGCTAGCTGGCCAGCAAGGGAGAAGCCCCACCCCAGCAGCCATGATGTACCTTTAGATCTGGGCTTAGATCTAGTTAGAAGAAGCTTGCAAACTCTTTGTGTTTTGGGATGTGTGTTTGCCTTTAAATCTCAGCAGGAAACAAAAGCTACATGGGGAGGGGTGAGCAGGCCTACACTTCTGTCTTCCTTACTTTCATTTTCCTGTGTTATTCTGAAGAACTTGATTGAAATACAGCAGATTGTTACATTTAGCAACTCCTGTGAATAATGCAATTTATCATTGCCCCCGTGAGACCACAAAAGTGTGAGCTTGCAAGTGAGTTTATTTTGGCTGCTTTGTGAGTTTGTGTTCACTTTCATTTAGTGGAACTGCAGCTGCTGGGGAAACCATTGAAGGCCGAAAGAGAGAGAGAGAAAGAGAGAGAGAGAGAGGAGGAGGAGGAAATTAAGACTGCATTCAGGGGAATTGCAGTGGTATATTTTTATTTATTTGTTTATTTTAAGGAATAGGAAAATCTCCGGGCTCCACCCCCAAAGTCCCCAGATATTTTTTGAGTTGGACCTGGCAGCCCAAGTATGGTAGACTCTGCCTCCCACATGGCCATCTGTGGTTGCACCCACCACTCTGTATCAGAATTCAAAAGGTGCCCACAGGTTTAAAAAGGATGGGGACTCCCGCTATAATGGAACAGAGAAAATGTAGGATTAGATTTACTTAAGTGACATAGAAGGCTGCCATTTGAAATCAGGCTGTCGGTCCATCTAGTTCAGTCTTCCAAAGACTGCAAAGCCAGTCCGGCCCTCTGCTCGCCAGAATTCACCAACTGGAGATACTCAGGACTGAACATAACTTATTGTATAGGTTGTATAACTTATTGCATAGATTGATTATGTTGTTAGCCGCCCTGAGCCTGCTTCGGTGGGGAGGGCGGGATATAAATAAAATGTTATTATTATTATTATTATAACCCTGGACCTTCTGCATGCAAGGCAGGTGCTCTGCCCTGGAGTCAGGCCTTGAGTGAAGTCCCCCCCCTCCTTTTCATGCAAAGAGAATTATTAAGATTTCCAGCTGACCCAAACAATCTTTCAGACCAGAGATTTCCACAGTGGAAACCAAACTCTACCTCTCTGTGCCACCACAGGCACCTTGGCTGGTTGATTCCCGACATCTGAAAACTTCTCCACCTCAGTTTCTTCCCGTTTATGGAGCCCATCCTTCAGAGAGCCAGTTTGGCGTAGTGGTTAAGTGTGTGGACTCTTAACTGGGAGAACCGGGTTTGATTCCCCACTCCTCCACTTGCACCTGCTGGAATGGCCTTGGGTCAGCCATAGCTTTGGCAGAGGTTGTCCTTGAAAGGGCAGCTGCTGTGAGAGGCCTCTCAGCCCCGCCCACCTCACAGGGTGTCTCTCGTGGGGGAGGAAGGTAAAGGAGATTGTGAGCCGCTCTGAGATGCAGAGTGGAGGGTGGGATATAAATCCAATACCTTCTTCATCTATCTTCTTATTCTTCATGCTGATCACATACCTGCTTTGTTTTCTGCTCCAAATCCCACATCTGCAATTCCACTTAAGCTCTCTTTCTTTCTAAATGCCTCAGCTTTGGTCCGTCTTATATAAATAGCAACGCGAGAGCTGCTTGGGCTGATTTTATTTCCCTGCCCTGCTGATGTTGCTTTCGCTTTAGTGTTTTGATGAGTCGGGAGGTATCAAACGTCAGCACAGTGGCCACTTGAAGTGTCGCTGGTCTGCTGAGTCCCCCCTGGGAGACCATGTGCAGGAAATGACAGCAGTGGAACGAAACATTGCTGGTCTTGCCCATTCGCGCATAGTGCCATTTGCACCAGCGCGGACTTGTAGAGACATGCAGTTCTTGAATAACAGATGCTTAACTCTTGGGTTAAGGTTTCCATCTCTGGATTGGGAAATTCCTGGGGATTTTGTGGGCAGAAGTTGGGGAAGGTGGGGTTTGGGGAATGGGGACACCTTAGTGGAACATAATGCTGTAGAGTCCACCTTCCAAAGCAACCATCGATTGTGATCACACATGCTAAATAATGCACTTTCAATCCACTTTCAGTGCATTTTCCAACTGGATTTTACTGTGTGAACTTGCAAAATCCAGTTGGAAAGTGCACTGAAAGTGGATTGAAAGTGCATTTGTGATCGCAGCCATTGTCTCAAAGGGAACTGATCTCTGCAGCTTGAAGATCGTCTGAAATTCCAGGAGATCACCAGCCACTATCTGGAGGTTGAAAATGGCTGAAAATGATCACCACTATTTGCTACTATTTACTATTTCTCAGAGCCACAGAGAATAGAATAAATGTCAGACATTTGAGAGCCACAAGGAAGGAAGGAAGGAAGGAAGGAAGGAAGATAGATAGATAGATAGATAGATAGATAGATAGATAGATAGATAGATAGATAGATAGATAGATAGATAGATAGGGAGAGGGAAGAGAGGTGGAAAGAAAGCAACTTCAATTTTAAATTCATTTTCCAAGCTGCCAGCTGTCTCAGCTTGGAGAAGTTAAAGAGAGAAATGCCTTCTCCAAGAGCTGGTGAGGTGGTGGAGGCTTGAAAAGCTTCACCATATGTGTGAAAGAACCACATGTGGCTCCCGAGCCACGGTTTGGCCACCCCCTGCCCTAGCCCCACACTCTTAGCCAGCACCCGAGCCGGCTCTCTGGAAAGGGGCCTAAGGTGAATTGGGAAAAGACTGCCTCCCCACCCCACCTCCCACCTCTAAAGCAACCATTTCCAGCCAATTGTGAGTTGAATTCAAGCAGTTTTGCCTGCAAAGGAATGACAGGTGATGACTCAGATTCGCCTTGTGGAAAAGGCAGGCCAGTTCGGCTCAGAGGGTGCCAGGTGGTGACTCAGCCTTTGCGTAAAGACTTTTTTCAGCTCACTTCTTGTGCCTGCTTCACTTTATGGCACTTTGTAAATGTGATGATGTCAGGGAAGGAAGAGAATGGGGTTGAGGGATGAGGAGCAGGTTTTGTGGGGTCCAGAAAGGGCAGGCCGTTTAGGGCTGCAGCTCCAGGTTGGGGAATCACTGGAGATTTGGGGGTGGAGGTAGGGGAGGGGAGAGCTTTTATTGTTGCAGGACCTCCTTTGCATATTAGGTCATGCCCCCCTGATGTAGCCAATCCTCCTGGAGCTTACAGTAGGCCCTGTACTAAGAGCCCTGTAAGCTCTAGGAGGATTGGCTACATCAGGGGTGTGTGGCCTAATATGGAAAGGAGCTCCTGCTACAAAAAAAAAGCCCTATGCCTGGCTAAGGTTTTCCCTCCTCAAACTTTACTTTCCTGAGGCTCCACCCTGAAACTTCCAGGAATTTCCTAATGTGCATTTGGAAACCTTATAGTTAAACCTAAGTATACATTGTATGATTGTTTTATTTTTTTTATATAATAACAACTGAGGGGGATAAAAACCTACAACTTGCGCTTCTGTTTCTGTGCCAGGCAACGCTGTACCTATTGGATAAGCCTGTTGTGCTTATGTAAAGGATAGTTAAACCCTCTTTCCACTTCCAAAAGCCTGCAGCCTAAACCATCATGTGGTTATAGCACTTTTTGCTCATCTTGGCAACAGGCAGATGATCTAGCTCATGGCTGGCACACGGTGGGTAAGAAAGCTAGTCAGTAAGAAGAGCCCTGTAAGCTCTTGGAGGATTAGCCACATCAGGGGGTGTGTGGCCTAATATGCAAAGGAGTTCCTGCTCCAAAAAAAGCTCTGCACCTTAAGATTCCTTCCTGCTTTCTTAGGGTTGCCAGCTCCGGGCTGGAAAATGTCCAAGACTTTATTGCTGGGATAGACTGCTTTTATTCAAGAGGCTCACTCAGAAAAGGTAGACTCACATGCAAGCAAGGGATGGTGTAGGCAGATCTGCTTTCTTTAGAGTTGCCAGCTTTGTGTTGGAAAATTCCTGGAGATTTGGGGATAGAGTCTGGGGTGTGTAGTGGGACATAAAGGAAAAGATTCCAGTCTAGTAGCACTGAAAGACCAACAAGGGCTGAAGTCACATACACTAAATACTCCACATTCAATCCACTTTCGGAATACTTTCCAACTAGATTTTATTGTGTGAATGAGCAAATTCCCATTGGAAAGTGCATTGGAAGCGGACTGAAAGTGGAGTATTTTGTGTGTGTAACAGCAGCCAAGATCTCCAAGGCAGGCCTCATTTTGGGCAAGAGCTCACAGGAATGGAGCTCTGGAACCTCTACATCTTTCTTTCTTTCTTTCTTTCTTTCTTTCTTTCTTTCTTTCTTTCTTTCTTTCTTTCTTTCTTTCTTTCTTTCTTTCTTTCTTTCTTTCTTTCTTTCTTTCTTTCTCTCTCTCCCCCCCCCCCATTAAAGACCCTTGCTTCTGGGCTCCATTGTTCAAACCCCCTGTGAGAATTTTGCTAAACTCTAAAGATCTGACAAACTTTCTAATATTTCCTCCCCCCCCCCCAACAAAAAAGGAGAAAATAACCAAGCAGTATATAATAAAATATATCAAGCAGACAGATGGAAATCTTCATCCTGCCACTGTGGCCACGTAGGAGAAAGAAATTTAAACAGTGTGATGGGAGTAAGGTTTCATTATGATAATGATCATTCAAGAAGCATTTGAAGGTAGATGCTGAGCTGATATAATTTAGTACACCTTCCGGCGATGTCAGGGGTGTGTGTTGTAGGCAAATGAGTGATGCAAATAAGTTGTGCTAATGAGCTGTGGCACCTCTTTTTCTGCAAAATGACCCTTGCTCCAAGATATAAGCTTTTGAGAGTTATGGGGAGTTTTGACTTTTGAAAGCTGAAACCCTGGACGTTTTGTTGGTCTTTGAGGTACTACTAGACCTGCTGTTATGCAAGGATTGTACATGCACTCACTACAACATGGGAACAGGCTACACTCAGCACTGAACGCAGCTGGTGGGGAAGGAGACATTTCATGCTGGGCAGTTAAGGGTGTCAGCCTCCAGGTGGAGCCTGGAGATCTTGTGCAGGGCTTTTTTTGTGGGAAGGAACTTATTTGCATATTAGGCTACACCCCCTGATGTAGCCAATCCTCCAAGAGCTTACAGGGCTCTTCTTACAGGGTCTATTGTAAACTCTTGGAGGATTGGCTATATCAGGGATGTGTAGCCTAATATGTAAAAGAGTTCCTGCTACAAAAAAAGCCCTGATTCTTCTGGAATTACAACTGATCGCCAGGTGACAGAGATCAGTTCCCTTTGGAGAAGAATTGCTGTTTTATTGGATGGACTCTATGGCATTGCACCCTGCTGAGCCCCCTCCCACTAACCCATCTAAGCTGCACCCCCAGATCTCCGGGATTTTCCAAATTTAGAGCTAGGGTTGCCAAGTCCCCTGCATTCTGGAGCAGGGGACTTTTGTGTGCATGCATAGTGCGCATGATGCAATGACCACCTGGAAGTGATATCACTGCTTCTGGCAATGTTGCGCAATGGCCACTCTAGGCAATCTGGAAAAACTCTATGGTTTTCCAGGACGCTCTAGTCATTCGGGAGGGGAAAATTCTATGGAACCCTACTTGGAGCTGGCAACCCTAGAAAGCAGACCTCCCTCTTCATTTGCCATATGGGTCTGCATTTTTTTTGGATTAGCCTGCCATATGGGTCTGCATTGCCTGCCATATGGGTCTGCATTTTTTTTTGGATTAGCCTGCTGAATAACAGCAGTCTACCTGAGCAGTGAGGTCTCATGCATTTCAGCAGCGGTGCCCTTAAAGATCTGGAGCTGTTCTTAACTTTTCCTGGTACTGCTTCCTGGGTGGAAGGAGGTTGTAGCTTTGGGAGCCTGCCTGAAGGGAGTTATGACTGTGTTAATGATGGTTCTCGCAACAATGGGCAGGGCTTGATGCCAAAGGCGTGGCATGTAACACAGCAAGTGTTGGGTGGGGCTGGGGCAAAAGGTGCCATCTGGAACTACTGTCGCTTTGCACCACCTTTGCAGTCTTCAGCTTGACATGTGTCCGTCTGCAACCATGAGGCCAAGAAATGGACTGAAAGAAAGAGGAAAGAATTCTGACGCCCTATGGGTTTTTATCTAGGCCAGGGGTGGCCAAACTGCGGCTCAGGAGCCACATGTGGCTCTTTCACACATATTGTGTGGCTCTCAAAGCTCCCACCACCACATTGGCCAGCTTGGAGAAGACATTTCTCTCTTTAAATCACTTCTCCAAGCCAAGCCAGCTGGCAGCTTGGAGAATGCACTTAAACTTCCTTCCTTCCCCCCTCAGACATCTGACATTAACGTCTTACGGCTCTCAAACATCTGACATTTATTCTGTGTGGCTCTTGCATTAAGCAAGTTTGGCCACCCCAATCTAGGCCTTTAAGGATATATGTACTTATGTTGAAATAAACTTATGTTGAAATAAAGTCTGGTTAGACTTTAAGGTGCTGTAAAATGCCTCTTTGTTTCTGCAGCAACACACTAACAAGTCCTAGACAGTTACACCTTCTGAGCCTATGGACTTCCATGTATTTAGAAGGTTGTAAGTTTGTTTAAGAGCCCCGTGGTGCAGAGTGGTAAAGCTGAAGTATTGCAATCCAAGCTCTCTGCTCATGACCTGAGTTCAATCCCGGCAGAACCTGGGTTCAGGTAGCTGGCTCGAGGTTGACTCAGCCTTCCATCCTTCCGAGGTCAGTAAAATGAGTACCCAGCTTGCTGGGGGGAAAGTGTAGATGACTAGGGAAGGCAATGGCAAACCACCCTGTAAAAAAGTCTGCTGTGAAAATGTCCTGATGCGACGTCATCCCAGAGTCGGAAACGACTGGTGTTCGCACAGGGGACTACCTTTTACCTTTTTAAGTTTATTTAGGATGGCACTATTAACATAGATCCTCTTTAGAAATTAAGGCTGAAATTGCCTTCTTTTAATTCATAGATGGGTAGTCTGTAGGGTTGCCAGGTGTATGTTGGAAAATACCTGGAGGCTTTGGGGGTGGATCCAGGAGAGGGCGGGGTCTGAGGAGGGGAGGGACCTCAGCATGGTACAATGCCATAGAGATCACCCTTCAAAGCAGCCGTTTTCTCCAGGGGAGCCAATCTCTGCCAGCTGGAGATCAGTTGTAAAAGCAGGAGATCTCCAGGCCCCACCTGGAGACTGGCAACCCTAGGAAGTATGGCCCTTGAAAGTTTATAGCCCTCTTTTTCTAGCACAAGAGGTATTTAAACACACACCCACATTCAGCAGGGGCAAAGGGCCATGAAATGCAGGAAATGTAATGATGTCAAACCCAAATTTAAACAAGAAAAGCAAAGAGACAGTTGCTTAGCTACTTAATACCTTGCATGGGTGGGAAGGCCAAGGTTTTGCTAAGACAGTCATCACTTAAAGGAAGAGATCCCAAATCCATGTTCAATAACAGGAGTGGGGAAGATGCCAAATTTCTTAGTGCATGAAAGTTTCTTTGCTAGGATAAAGCTGAAGGTACCACAGGATTTTTGCTGCAACAGGCTATCTGCCCCTGCCCTGAAACTGTATACATCGCAATCCTATGCAGAGTTATCCCAGATCATTCATTTCCATTTCTTTCAACTGGGTCTGCAATCACACACACTAAATAATGCACTTTCAATCCACTTTCAGTGCACTTTCCAACTGTATTTTGCCAGTTCACACAGTGAAATCCAGTTGTAGTGCATCAAAAGTGGATTGAAAGTGCCTTATTTAGTGTGTGTGATCACAGCCTGGGACTCCTCACTACAAATGTTAACTAATTTGGCAGCACTTGGTGAATGGTCTATATCCCCACCCCGTTCACTTTGGATTGGGCGTAACATTTTAGTAATTTTGATAGAGTTGCCCTGCATAGTTCTGACACACAAACATCTATGCTGGAGTAAATGTTACCTAGGGTTGCCAATGCCAACCTCCAGGCAGCTCCTGGACATCTCCCAGAATGACATCTGATCTCTAGATGAAAGAGATCTGTTCCTCTGGAGCACAGGGCTGGTTTGAAGGGTGGACCCTTTGGTGTTAGACTTCAATGCAGTGCCAGACTAAACCCTGTAAAGGCCCCGAGGGAGTCAAAATCTTGCAGGCCCCCTCGCAGATTATATCAGAGTCTGAGCACCTGCCCCGCCACCCATGGCCCTCGCTGCAGCCTGCAGGAACCTACTTAAAAGCCCCCTTGACTAAACTGCAAGGGAGAGGCAGAGAGAGGCAAACCTGGTGACAACACCAGCAGCAGCCATACCAGGCAAGTTGTGCAAAGAGCAGCTCAGTTGCTGGCTGGGAGGGCTGCAAGCAGGGGGGAAACCTGGGTGGGGTGGGGAGCCAGCCTGGGGCCCCGAAGGTGTGGGGGCCCATAGGCCACTGCCTACTTGGCCTAATTGTTAATCCAGCCCTGCTTCAATGAGGTCCCCTCTCCAATCCCCTCCCTCCCAAGTAGTGCTGCTAACTTCCAGGTGGGCCCTGGAGTTAAAGCTCCACTTCTGCTTTACTGTGGTCTAATGAAGGAAGCTTTGACTCTGGAAATCTTCTACCTGGAAATTTTTGGATCTCTAAGGTGCTATGAGACTCAGCTCTAATAGAATCACAATTGAGCAGAAATTTTTATTTATTTTATTTTTATTTATTTATATTTCGATTTGTATCCCGCCCTTCCCACCGGAGTGGCTCAGGGCAGCTTACAGCATATAAAATCTAACATAAGTTTGGCTTTAAAACATCAATTAGCAGCAGTTTAAAACAGTAAGTTAATAAAACATAAAACCAGGGAAATCAGTTTCCCTGCAGAAAACGGTGGCTTTGGAGGGTGGATTGTATGACATTGTACCCCACTGGGGTTCCTCCCCATCCCAAACTTCACCCTCCCCAGGAACCACTCCCAGATCTCCAGGAATTTTCCAACTCACATCCCAAGCCTTCCCCCCACTCAGATCTCCAGGTATTCCCAGCCCCAGAGCAGGCAACCCTATTCCCAAGGCTCTACCCCCAAATCTCCAGAAATCTATCTTCCCCGACCTGGCAACCCCTAGCTGCTGTGGATTCCCATTGTTGCTTTGCTACAGTAGACGAGTGGGGCTTTCTGCCTGGAACAATCTACCTAAAGCTGTGATGCCACACACTAATGCACTTTCAATACACTTTCAATGCACTTTCCAATTGGATTTTACCATGGCTGTGGTCACACACAATAAGTAATGCACTTTAAGTGCACTTCGCAACTGGATTTTACGGTGTGAACTGTCAGAATCCAGTTGGAAAGCGCACCGAAAGTGGATTGAAAGCACCTTATTTAGTGAGTGTGAACTGGCAAAATCCATCTGGAAAGGACATTAATAGGGTGCATTCACACTAAATAATGTGTTTCTTTCTGCTAAAAAGCTAGTTGCAAAACACATTATTTAGTGTAGTGTGAATGTACCCATGCTAAATAATGCAGCTTCAATCCGCTTTCAAACGGGATTGTGCCGTTTCACACAGTAAAATCCAGTTGCAAAAGGCACTGAAAGGGTGCTTTCACACTTGCTGAATAATGCACTTTCGATCCACTTTCAAAGCACTTTGCAACTGGATTTTACTCTGTGAAATGGCAAAATACAGTTGGAAAGTGCACTGAAAGCGCATTATTTAGCATGTGTAAAAGCACCCTTTAAAGTGAATTATTCAGCATGTGGGATCGCAGCCGATAACTGCAGCCTCGCAGCGCCCTTCTCCGCGGAGCGCCATCCTCCTAACACCGCGGGCCTCCGCTCCCACGGCGCTGACAGTTTGTAGATCGCTAAGTTCGGGACCCGCTGCTCTGGAGCGACCGCTCCCCTCCCGCGGCTTTCTTTCCCGGCCCAGCGCTCGCAAGGCAGCAGATGGAGCACTTCGAGCAGCCAACTTTCCGGGGCGGCCTCGCGATTGGCTAGCGGCTGGGCCAATGGCGAGCGCCTCTGCCAAACAATGCAACTCTTCCCCCCGCTCTCTTCCTTCTCCGGGCGGGCGCCTTTCTTTGCGCTCCCTGCCTAGTCCTCCCTTTCGCCGCCTGCCTTTCCTTCCCGCTGTTGTTTCCTCCTCGCCGGCCGAACTCCTCCCCTGTCTCCCGGGGGCCCAGGAGCGGCGGCCCGCCGAGGGGGTGTGTGCGCTCTCGCAGGGCGCAGGTGGATCCGCCTGCAAAAAAAAAAGAGAGAAAAAGGCGGCTGCAGCGGCTTCTTCTCACCACTGATGGAGCGGGCAGGCTCGGCCGCCGGCCGCTGAAGCCTCTCCTTTCTCCCCCGCGACCTCATGGCCTCGGGCGGAGGCGGCGTCGAGAGCGCAACGCTGCCCGCCAGCCGGCCGTGAGCGCACCCCAGGCGCCTCTCCGTTGCGCGCCCCTGCCCCGGTGGAGGCAGCCGGGCAGGGCTCATCCATGCCAGGGCTGCACCCCGCGCTGGGCACCAGCAGCAGCAGCGGCGGCGGCGGCGCTCCTCCCGACTCCGATTCTCTTTTCTCCTCCGCAGATGGGATTACAGGGCGAGCGGCAGAGGAGGAGAAGGGCGTGAGCCCGGCCGGCGAGAGCGGCGCCTCCAGCCGAGGTAAGAGAGCCGCGGCGGCGCGAGGGAAGGAGGGAGACGGAGGAGAGGCTGCTGCGCCCTGGCAAAGGAGCCCCGTCGCCGCGCTGGCCAGGGGTGGTCGGTCGGTCGGTCGAGGCGGCGTCGGAAGGGAAAGAGGGACGAAGGCGAGGCCTTTTGCAGCGTCCTCGCCGCGTGACTCGGCCTGGGCGACCCAGGGCGAGAGAAAGGAGGCCAGCGGCGTGCGGGCGTCCCTTTGCTCGTGCTGGGCGCGGAAAGGCTGCGGAGGACAAGCGGGGGTTGTGTGTGTGTTTGTGTGTGGGGAGGGAGGGGGTGGGGCTGGAAAGCTTAGCCCCCGCTTAGTGGTTCGGCTTTGCCGCGATGCGTTTGCGTATTGAACGCCGAGGAAGAATCATAGAATCATAAAGTTGGAGGGGACCTCCAAGGTCATCTAGTCCAACCCCCTGTAAAATGCAGGAAAAGAAGGGAGCCCCCCCCCACCCCGTGAGCTGAGGCGAGCTCCATGCGGGGATGGCTGTGAGTGTTTTCTCTAGAGGCCCCGCACTAGACCTTTTATCCGGGTTCAGCCCCTGTCCCCAAACTGACAGTCTACGTTTGAATCGTGGAATCATAGAAACCAACTCTATGAGTTCAATAATTCTGAGATTCTAGTGTAGAAAATCAGTTTGGGGACATGGCTGAACCAGGATTAAAAGTCTAGTGCGGAAGTGTTCTTGTTCCGTCAGGCCGTATCCGCCTTCTTGCTTTGCTCTTGGCCGGGCTCTCTAGGAAGGAAGGGTTTTTTGCCTCTAGATCAGAGAGTACCAAACTTGGTTCATGTAAGAGTCACATGAGAATAACAGTCAGATGTTTGAGAGACACCAGGTATGAACATCAGATGTTCGAGAGTCGCAAGACAGGAAGGAAAGAAATATATGGAGGAGGGAAGGAGAGGGGGAAAGAAAGCAACTTAAAATGCATTCTTCAAGCCAGCTGCAAATGATTTCGAGAGACAAATACCTTCTTCAAGCTCGCTGATGAGGCAGCAGAGGCTTCAAGAGCCATACAATGTGTGTGAAAGAGCCACATGTGGCTCCTGAGCCACAGTTTGTGCATCCCTGCTGTAGATCCAGAGGAGTTAGCCGTGTTAGTCTGGTGCTGCTGCAGAATGATCAAAAGTCCTGTAGCACCTTTAAGATGAACAAATTTTACTGTAGCGTAAGCTTTCGAGAAACAGAACTCTCTACAGCTGGTGAAGAGAGCTGTGTTTCTCAAAAGCTTATGCTACAATAAAATCTGTTAGTCTTAAAGGTGCTGCAGGACTCTTTACATCTTTGGATCTAGACGCTGCTCCCTAACTCCTACAGAGAGATCCTGGGGTTTTGTTTTGTTTACTGTGCTCTGTTCTGTGAAATGTGACTTGGCTTGTTTGCTTGAGCTGTCTGGGCCCAGTCTTTGTCTCACTCCACCCTCTCCTCAGCCACTTGACCTATAAGACCTGTGCCTCTGGGTTATGTTGTGATTTAGAGCTGCTGTGATCTAGCTGGGACTGTTTCTGTTGGCATGGGGAGATCTAGGTTATGCTTATTATTTTTCCAGGGTTTCAATGGGGACACACTTTGAAGTGAATGAAGAACAGGGGCTTAAGAGCAGCTGTGCTTTTGGACCTTACTGGAGCCTGAAGTTTGACCCTGTTCTTTCCCTTTTAGTCATGCTCTGTCTTTTCTATGTTCCTGCTGTACCTTTGTAGCAGGTTACAACTTGAAGGATCAAAGCTTATGTGCCAGAGAGCCTCGGCTAGCAGTTGGCAAAGGGCAGGGTCTTTTGGACCTGGCAAAGGTCCGAGGCACCAGGAGAGAGAATGCTCTGTGCCACCTTCAAACCAAGGCTCCTGCTTTCTTTGGCAAGCCACGGTTGAGTTTGGCTTCTGCCCCAGGTGGGAACAGAGTGTGTGCGATCCCTGGGGCAGATGCACTGTGTGTTCCTCTGATCCCTCAGGCCAATCTCTGGGAAAAGGCATATAACCCTTGTCATGGGTTAATGGAACACTTCTTCGGACACATGAAAGCTTATACTGTGGATTAAACTTTGTGGGTCTTAAAGGTGCCACTGGGGCTCCAACTTGGTTCTGTTGCTTGAGGTGGCCAAACTTGCTTAATGTAAGAGCCACACAGAATAAATATCAGATGTTTGAGAGCCGCAAGACGGGAACATCAGAAGTTTGAGAGCCACAAGACAGGAAGGATAGAAGGAAATTAATACAAGAGAGGGAAGGCAGGAGAGGTGGAAAGAAGGCAACGTTAACTTTGAAAGTATTCTATAAGCCACTAGCTGGCTTGGCTTGGAGAAATGATTTAAAGAGATCAATACCTTCTTCGAGCCAGCTGACAGGATAGTGGGGGCTTCAAGAGCCACACAATGCGTGTGAAAGAGCCACAGTTCGGCCACCCCTGCTTCAAACCAATGGGGCTGCTCACCGGAATCTACGGGTTAATGGAGTGAGAACTGCTCAGCGGGGCATGGGACTAAAAGCTAAGATCCTGTAAAAAAATAGGAATAGGCCCCCATTTGAATAAAACGTACTTTCCCCCCTCTTTTGAGCAAACAAGATTGCATTGTTAATAGCTTTCAAGCCGTTTCCAGCTTCCTCAAGGGATTTAACATTTCCAGTGCTGTCTTAAACAGAGTTACTCCGCACTAAGCCCACTGACTTTAGTAAGAAGACGCAGCTCTGTAAAGGAAAAGAAAGGTCCCCTGTGCAAGCACCAGTCGTTTCCGATTCTGGGGTGATGTTGCTTTCACAACGTTTTCACAGCAGACTTTTTACGGGGTGGTTTGCCATTGCCTTCCCCAGACATCTATGCTTTCCCCCCCAGCAAACTGGGTACTCATTTTACCGACCTCAGAAGAATGGACAGCTGAGTCAACCTCGAGCCGGCTACCTGAAAACCCAGCTTCCACTGGGGATCGAACTCAGGTCATGAGCAGAGCTTAGGACTGCAGTACTGCAGCTTTAACACTCTGCACCACGGGGCTCTTGTTAACAGTCCTGTCCAATGCAGGTGATGGTGGGAAGTGAGGCCAGGTCACAGCTGACTTACCCATAGGGTGTTCAAGGCAAAAGAGGTGATTTGCCATTGCCTGCCCCTGTGTAGTGACCCTGGACTTCCTTGGTTCTAGCTAGGGCTGACCCTTCTTAGCTTCCAAGGTCTGGGCTAGCCGGGACCATCCGGTTCAGAGCCTGATACATTGCATTTATTGATCAATCTATTTATTTGGTAAAACCTTTATATCCCCCTTTCCTCGTGGTTTGAGGTGACTGCTGATAATAGTGCAGAAGAGTAATCAGCATAGGATCAGGACTGGCTCTGCTACTAGGCAGTTGCCTAGGTCAGGGGTGTCAAACATGTGGCCCGCAAGCAAGTCTGGACGGCATACTCAAGATTTCTATAGCACAGACATTGTCTCCAGATTTTGATGCAATAATTCAGAGCAACAGGTGTAAGAGACTGTTAAATAAACAAAATATTGCGAGAGTGCTAATCTTTTAATCATATTTTTTTCAAGTTTTTAAAAATTTAATTGTGTTTGTGTCCTTTATAAAGTTTATATCTTTACTACCTGTGTTATATTTTATAACACATATGGCCTGGCCCGACAGGGTCTCATTTATGTCCGATCTGGCCCTGACCTTCTGGGGGCACCCCCCCCATGTGACTCAATGATGTCATCAGTGTGTGGGGGGGCGCCAGAAGTTAGCCTTGCCTGGGGCGCCGGACAGTCTGGGACTGGCCCTGCATATGATTGTGGATTTGGATTTAAGATTCTTCACGTGTGCTAGTTAGAATCGTCATGAAAGATGAGAACATGTTATTCTAATGTGACTGTAAAGGTGGGGGGGGGGCGAAGTTTTCAACTATGAGATTATTCAGGCTGCATTGAAGTTGTCGGGTCCTCTGCTTGTCTTTGGGGCAGTTTTCCCTCTAAGCTGTGTGCCTGAACGCCTGCTCGTTAACACAGGAAGCTGTGCTCCACAGCAATTTGGAGCTGTGTAGCGTCTTGTGCTGTCCGTTGCCCATTTTTAAAATTTCAGCAGTTCTGTCCTGTACCTGGGATGTGAACCGCTGTGCTCAGTAGGGAAAATAAATCAGAAGGACAGTTACTTTGCAGTTGCTGTTGTATTTCAAATGGTAGCCTTTCTGCGGCATGCAGAGGGATCGTAGACCAATCTAGTGCGACGCTGTCATTGCAACCTTTACAAGCACGAGTGCGAGTGTGTGTTTGGGTTGCCCAGGTACTTGACTTTTAATTGCTTGGTGCGGAAGCTAAGTCAATACGTTTTGGCCTTTGGCAGGCAGCTCAAACACATCCAGGAGAGAAAAGGGACGTTTTGTTGGGTTGTCATGGATTTCTAAGGCAGGGTCTGTTTGATTTTGCTAAGAGGGCTCGATCAAGAGTTCTCAGAACGCGCTGAGGACCTCTCGGTGACGACGGGTGCACTCGAGGGCTTCTGGTTGATCATTGTACTGGATGCATGATAGAAGCAAATTGTTGGGGAGAGGGGTGGTTTGATTTCCTTCCCATAAAAACTCCATAATCACAAGAGCTCTCCTTTTCTCAGTGTGTGCTGTGGAGGGGAAGCGTCCAGAATGAAGTGGTAGAGCACATGTTTTGCATGCAGAAGGTCTTGGGCTTGAATCCTATGTATCTTCAGTTTAAAGAATCTCAGTTAACCTGGCTAGGGGCGGTCTTTCCTCATTTCTGTGACAATCTCAGATACGCATTTATTGTCCCTGTCCTCACCCCATATCCTGGAAAGATTGGCAGAACAGTATACCTCCCTTCTTCTAGCAGACGCTGATTTTGGAACCACGGAATAGAGTCACTGGATTCTGTGCAGCTGTCTGGTTCAGTGTTAACCTGGTGAAATATACTAGAGATATTCTTTTTATGTAATGGTTTTCTGCAAATATTTTTGCTAATGTCTATTGCTGGTCCATGAACATAATAAAAACTGGCTAATTGAGATCATGAAAACAGCAGCTATCAAAGCTTGAGCTGAATGGACCCAGAGTCTGGCTTTGGTTAAGGAAAGGTACCTACTGGGTAACTGTTGCTGTTGGGGAGGGACGGTGGCTCAGTGGTAGAACATCTGCTTGGTAAGCAGAAGGTCCCAGGTTCAATCCCTGGCATCTCCAATTAAAAAAGGTCCAGGTCAATAGGCATGAAAAACCTCAGCTTGAGACCCTGGAGAGCAGCTGCCAGTCTGAGTAGACAATGAGATATTGGATTTATATCCTGCCCTCCACTCTGAAGAGTCTCAGAGCGGCTCACTATCTCCTTTACCTTCCTCCCCCACAACAGACACCCTGTGAGGTGTGTGGGGCTGGAGAGGGCTCTTACAGCAGCTGCCCTTTCAAGGACAACCTCTGCCATAGCTATGGCTGACCCAAGGCCATGCTAGCAGGTGCAAGTGGAAGAGTGGGGAATCAAACCCGGTTTCCCAGATAAGAGTCCGCACACTTAACCACTACACCAATACTGACTTTGATGGACCGAGGGTCTGATTCAGTATAAGGCAGCTTCATATGTTCATCTGTTGAGTTGCATCAAAGAGAGAGAGAGAGAGAGAGAGATCAATTATATATATTTATATATATTTGGGAGGGGACGTGGCTCAGTGGTAGAGCATCTGCTCGGCATGCAGAAGATTCCAGGTTCAGTCCCCATTATTTCCAGTGTAAAAGAAAAAAACCTGGCAGTAGGTGATATGAAGGATCTCTCCAGTGCTGGATTGAACCCTGTGGAGGCCCCTAAGCAGTCAAAATCTTTGGGAGGGGGGCTCATAAATTATCTCAGTTGGAGCACCTGCCCTGCTACTCGTGGCCCCCCACTGCAGCCTGCAGGCACCGTCTCAAAAGCCCCTTTGACAAAGCTGTGGAGGAGAGGCAGAGAGAGGCAAACTTGGTGATGACACCAGCAGCAGTCGCACCAGGCAAGTCGGGCTCAGTTGCTGGCTGGGAGGGCTGCAGTTGGGGGGAGCCACCCCATGGCCTCTAAAGGTGTGGGGGCCCATAGGCCAGTGCCTAGTTGGCCCAGTTGTTAATCCGGCCCTGCCTGAAACTTTGGACAGCCTCTGCCAGTCTGAACAGACAATACTAACTGTGCTGGACTGATTGTCTGATTCAGTATAAAGCAGGGGAGTGTGTGTGTGTGTTCTCTTGTCATTTTCTAGTTCATGTGATGCACACATTTATTTATTTATTTTTCTGGTGCCCTTCTATCGTCAGCAAATTAATTTCCCAGGGGTTATGTAAGGCAACTCCAATGTAAAACACATCCCAAGCAGACACACCCAGGAGGTTTCTGTTTCCTTCCTTGGGTTGTTCTGCATATGATGTAGAATCCCAAGATGATGCAACCAGGGTAACAGAGGGTAAAAACCACAGAGGGTAAAAACATCTGGCATCCTTGGCTTGGCAGTTCATTCCCACCTTTCACATCATGTGCAAAGGTGCTTATTTTGGTCTCATCACTAGTAAAGCTCCATTTCCCTTCCCCATGAGCTGTGAGAAAGCCCCCCCCCCCCTTCCCGCCCCTGGATCTGGGTTGTTCTAAGCTCTCTGATCTGGAAACCTCATAGGGAGAGGAGATTTCTTGGAAGACTTCCAGGGCTCTCTGGCTTCAGCCGTGCCTCTCTGCATACTTCAGTGTTTCCTATTTGCTGAGCCACCTGAAGTGCAGAGGGGAAAATAAAAAAAAACAACCAAGTATCTTTTAAGCCTTCTCGGTTTTGCATATGTTACCAAACATGTTCAGGGTTTTAATTCCAACAGATCAGTTTGGTCTGTTTGGGATATCGGTGGGTGCGGGGTGATGGCTCAGCTCTGACTTGTTTACGTTACTTAATGCAAATAATGCTTGAAAGCGCTCCGGAATGCATATTGAGCAGCCAGTGTTGCCTTATAGCAGGGGTGGCCAAGCTTACTTAACGTAAGAGCTGAATAGAATAAATGTCAGACATTTGAGAGATGCAAGATAGGAATGCCAGATGTTTGAGAGATGCAAGTTGGGAGGGAGGGGGGAGGAGGAAGGGAGGCAAATAGATGGGGGGAGGGAGAGGCGGAAAGAAAGCAACTTTAACTTTAAATGCATTCTCCAAGTCGCTGGCTGGCTTGGAGAAGAGATTTAAAGAGAGAAACGCCTTCTTCAAGCCTGCTGATGGGGCAGTGGGGGCTTCGAGAGCCACACAATATGTGTGAAGGAGCTACATGTGGCTTCCAAGCCGCAGTTTGGCCACCCCTGCCTTACAGTGTCATTTGATCTATTAAGATTCGTCTGCTTTGAGAGGTAGTGGCTCTTAGGGTCTCTGGTGGAGCCCTTTCACATCACCATCTACCTAGTCCCTTTAACTGGCTATTTCAGGGATTGAACTTGGGACCTTCTGCATGCAAGGCAAATGTTTCTGCAACTGAGCCATGGTCTTTCCCCTCTTACACTGTTGGAAATCACCATCAAGTCACAGTCAGCTTATGGCAACCCCATAGGGTTTGCAAGGTGAGAGAAGAACAGAGATGGTTCTCCAGTGCTGATTGTGGACTTCCTTGGTGCTCAGCCCTGCTTAGCTTTTGAGATCTGATGAGACTGGATTAGCCTTGACCTTCAGGGTCAGGTCTCCATTTTTGCACTTTTCAGAATTGTAGTGAAGAGAGACTTTGGCCAGGTGTTATGTCCCTCCCCCTTTCCACAACAGAAGGGTGAGAAAGTTCAGACGCCAGAAGCTAGTAGCTCCCAGTTGCTGGAGGAACTAAAGAAGAAAAAGATATTGGATTTATATCCCTCTCTTCACTCTGAATCTCAGAGTGGCTCACAATCTCCTTTATCTCCCCCCCCCCCACAACAGAGACCCTGTGAGGTAGGTGGGGCTGAGAGACCTCTCACAGAAGCTGCCCTTTCAAGGACACCTCTGCGAGAACTGCGACTGACCCAAGGCTATTCCAGCAGGTGCAAGTGGAAGAGTGGGGAATCAAACCTGGTTCTCTCCCAGATAAGAGTCCGCACACTTAACCATTACACCAGACTGTCTCTCAATACAGTATCAGAGAGCGGAGCTTTTGCCTTCATGCTCAGCTTGTAGGATTGCTGGACGTCTTTGGCTAGCTGTTGCTTGGGGACAGGATGCTGGGTTAGATGGGTCTTTGGTTTGATCCAGGCCAGGGAAGCCTTATCTCGCGGTTGTAAAGCTTGGAGAAATTCAATTATACATACGCAGCGAAAGAGCCCTGCCTGCTCTTCCAGATAAAGAAAATCTATAGCTGCTTCACAAGGGCCTGTGCTGTTCTTGGCCTGTTAACTCTCTCGCAGCCTTTTTCCCATACCTGTTTTGCTAGATCAAAGTTTCTGACTTCTAGACTCAAAGGGAGCACCTTAGGGCATGCTCATGCAAGCAGCCATCAGTACCTGGGTCACACACAACTAAGCGGAGTGGCCAGATTTCAAAGGAGGACAGTGCCTGTGCACAGCGGTATAGAAAAGGCAATCTCAGCAGGGAGTACAGCTTTTTTTTCCTCCTCAGCATGGCAGGTTGCACTTGCTGCCTTTCCTTTTTTTCAGCACAATTGCAGCAAGACACACTGCAGAGAGGTAGCAAATGGCCTCAGAAACAATGATCCCTCTAAGCTGCAGAGTCTTGTAAGCAAAAATTCTACTTTGTGAGCTACTGGCATTAAAGTTGTGAGCTGCTGCATCAATTATTGTGCTCTGGAGTCATTTTTCCTGAGCTGACAAAAATGTGTGAGCTGGAGACTGAAAATCTGTGAGCTAGCTCACACTAACTTAGCTTAGAGGGAACACTGTCCAGAAGGTCTCTGTTTTCAGTGGGCCTCCCTAAAAGGGTCCTGAAAGATTTTGCTGGGACTTAGCAGGAGGTGGATCTGTGTCTCACCTTTATCGGCTGGTCCCCAGAAGAGTAGGTCTGAGTAGAAAAGTTAAGGAAGCCTCAGGTTTCCACACGAGTCTTAGATGTGAATTAGGGATGCCAAACAGGGTAGCTTTAAAAAAGGTAGTCCCCTGTGCAAGCACCAGTCGTTTCCAACTCTGGGGTGATGTTGCATCACGTTTTCACAGCAGACTTTTTTAATGGGGTGGTTTGCCATTGCCTTCCCCAGTTATCCACACTTTCCACCCAGCAAGCTGGGTCCTCATTTTACCGACCTCGGAAGGATGGAAGGCTAGGTCAATCTTGAGCCGGCTACTTGAACCCAGCTTCTGGCAGGATCGAACTCAGGTCATGAGCAGAGCTTGGATTGCAGGACTGCAGTTACCACTCTGCACCATAGGGCTCATCAGGGTAACTTTAAGAATTGGTAGAAACTCTGTGGTAAAACCATAGAGTTTGGGGCAGTTCCTAGAACTACCCTGCCTAGCTAATTCACACCTAAGACTCTTCCAGAAACCCCAAACTTCTCTGGAAACCATAGAGTTTATGGTGATTCACTAGAGCTATACTTGGTTACTCCTGCTAAGTACATGAGGTTGCATTAAAAAAAAAAAGGCTTTGCTCATGATGAGTCCATTCTATTTGTGCTGTTGCAGATGAGTTTTACTGTCAGAGAAGCTGGGGAATTCCATTGTCATAGTGATTCCTTGAGGAAAATGCGTCAGACGCTCCCTGCTCCGTGTTGTGTCTACAGATTGCCTTGTGGGACTTAGCGCTGGCAAGAAGGTTTTGCATCCTGGTGGGTAATTGCAAGGAGTCGGTTCAGGGTCAGAGGAGACCTCAGGAGGGTCAGGGAGTTCAGCGTGGAACAGGATGCTGGCAGAGCAGTTTCCTAAGCCCTGCGCAACCATTGCTGAGCTCAGGCGAAACCGTGGAAAACTCTGCTCACGTTCCCCTTTTGTAATCATTTTTATTCATCGCTGATATTAATAGCCAGGGGGATGTGTAGGTTGTGTGCTCTGCAAGAGTGAGGAATGTGGTATGCTGTGGGGAAGGGGAGGGGAAGCAGCTCTGCTTTTCATCATGGGTACCTCGCAAAGCATTTGCAAACATCCCAACAATGTTTACTGAAATCTCAAAGTGAGAGGAGGGCAGGGCAAAGCTTCCTGGTTGGCCATTCTGTGACCTTTTTGCTTTTTTTAAATATAGCCTATGAGTTTTCTGTGAGCCCTTTAGAGTCCTGTGGCAGAGTGGTAAAGCTGCAGTACTGCAGTTCAAGCTCTGCTCACGACCTGATTTTGATCCCTGCAGAAGCTGGGTTCAGGTAGCCGGCTCAAGGTTGACTCAGCCTTCCATCCTTCCGAGGTCGGTAAAATGAGTACCCAGCTTGCTGGGGGTGAAGTGTAGATGACTGGGGAAGGCAGTGGCAAACCACCCTGCAAAACGTCTGCTCCAAAAACATCGGGATGCAACGTCACTCCAGAGTTGGAAACAACTGGTGCTTGCACAGGGCACTACCTTTACCTTTGAGTTTTCTCCCATTTCATCTGGTGCCTGTTGCATGCTGGGCCAGCTTTATCTTACATGGTAGAGAGGCAGTGTAGTGTAGTGGCCAGAGCAGTGATGCCTTCAAGGGCTGCGTGTAGCTCTTTGACATTCTGGTTTTGGCTTGTCTGAGTCAGACAGATAGACAGACCTTTACTGGCATTGTAAAAGAATATTTGAGATCAATATATAAGACTAAGATCATATGCAAAAGTTAAATGCATATGGTTAAGGTAAGCACATGAATTTTATAACAAAACACAATTGGATTTAATTTTCAGAATATCCTGTAAATTTTTTGCAATGTCTCTGGTGATTTCCACTATCGAATCATTCAATAGGAACTGGCAATTGATTACCTTCTTCCTTAGATCAATGACATGGGATAAATGTCATTGTCCGAATGCCATTCCCTGATGCAGGACTTTTTTGTAGCAGGAACTCCTTTGCATATTAGGCCACACACCCCTGATGTAGCCAATCCTCCAAGAGCTTACAGAGCTGTTATTACATGGTCTACTGTAAGCTCCAGGAGGATTGGCTCTATCAGGGGTGTGTGGCCTGATATGCAAAGGAGTTCCTGCTACAAAAAAAGCTCTGGATCCCACAGTAAAAATCCTTGTGCTTTGGTAGTTGCTGTTGCCATATCAACTTTTTTAAAATCTGCACAGCCAATCAGAAGCCTTGCTGGGCAGACATCCTGTCTGGTCCTGCCCCAATTCTAAAAAAAAGTTGGTGGCTGCCAGGAAACGTATTGGCGGGCACCCTTGTGCCTACTGGCACCGCGTTGGGGACTGCTGGCCTGAAAAGTCAGCTATTTGTCAGCTATTTCTATGACTTGTAGACTGGCTTTAGCCTGACCAGACGGGGGGTGGAGGGTGGCGTGAGAAATCTAATGACTGAATGTTTCCTTCACAGAGGGAAAAAAAGACCTGATCAAGGCAAGGGAAAGGGTTCTAGCTGCTCTGATATGCTAGTTTTCTAGCACATTAGCGTGAGAAAATGGTTTCTTTCTTTCGCAGCACAGCTCTCAGTCGCATGATTCTGCCCCCCCCCAATGCCTGCAGTTTGAAGAGGAAGAGATTTTCCGCTTCATCTTCTTTTTGTGTGACAACCATCCTGTTTCTTTCCCCCCCACCTCACCCATTGCATTACAGCTGCCTTGCAAATAGACTCAGCAAAGGTTACTCATCTACAACCCACTCTTTGCTTTTATCCCCCAGATCTTCTAGATCCTTACGCGTTTTGCTGCACGCTTCGTCACGGGTCTAATGCAAAGTCCAGTCTGCTATCACAAATTCATTTATAGCATGCGTACAAAAGAATAATTTAAAATATCCTTTAAAAATAAAATTACTTGTAAAATGAATTTAATCAGTGTAGTACAGGGTTGCCTTATGTATTCTCTGGTGGGATTTGTTGTTCAGTCGCACAGTCGAGTCGGCTCTTTGCAACCTCGTGGACCAAGCCACACCAGGCCCTCCTGGCTTCCACCATCCTCCGAAGTCCACTCAAATTCACATGAATTATATCAGTAACACTGTCCAGCTGTCCCAAATAAACAATTGATGTTTTGAGCCAATTTGTCTCTGCTGAATGGACCTGTGAACAGGTGTCTGAGTGAGTACTCTGTCATGGGAACTCTGGCAAAATGGGACTCTTAACTACACCACATTGGAAGTGATTCTTAACTCTGACTAGTCGAGTCAGGAAATGGCTCTTGGCATGCCTGCATTACTCTGTCAAACATTTAGGCTGGAAGACCACAATGTAGATTTTAAAACCTAACTCTGGACTTGTCTTTTGCTGAAAGCAATGGTAGCCTGCCCCCCGCCCCGTCCCCAGTTATATCCTATCTCTTACAAGGCATCCTTCCCCCGTCCCAACATGTGCCAGGAACCCCTTGGAGGTTGCTCATGGATTCCATGATAACTTGATGAGTAATGAAAGACCAGTTGCCAGAGAGAGAGAGAGAATGCTAAGTTTCCCCCGTGACATGAACATACACTATAAATCCTGTATTTTCAGATAACGTTAGCTGGTCGGGATTTATTTATACTGTTTATTTTCCAGATATGTGTTTGAAAACTATGTTAAATACTATTGATCCCTGAGGAAGGCCTCTG
Organism: Heteronotia binoei; assembly: GCF_032191835.1. Taxonomy (NCBI): domain Eukaryota; kingdom Metazoa; phylum Chordata; class Lepidosauria; order Squamata; family Gekkonidae; genus Heteronotia; species Heteronotia binoei. Next base: position 21,259,581 of record NC_083235.1, read on the forward strand.
AGGCTGAAATGCATATGGCCTTGAGTTGGGCGTTTGATATTTTTCATCCGTTTTGTATAGGAAATTATGATAACATATGTAAAGCTTCTTCTTTGACTCGTATTGTAGCCGGTTAATCAGGCCTTTTGTTTTTAGTTGTTTGATTGTGAACACCTTAATTAAGTGTATTTCTTTTGATACAAAAGAATTATTTACAGTAGCTTGTCCCTTGTAGCATTCTCAGTATATTTTTGGATGAGTTTGTCCCCCACACCCTTCCCTTGGTTTGTTCTGCTTTACAGGCAGTTCTTTCCATATTGACCCATCGACCTAAGGTGCACCACAGCTTCTAGGATATCTTCTAGGGCCCTGGTCCCCAGCCTTCGCAGTATGGCGACCCACCAGTCCAAACTCCCTTGGCACAGTGACCAGCGGTCCCTCTAAACTGAGTTAGTGTGAACTAGCTGACAGTTTTTTCACCTCCAGCTCACGCGTTTTTGTCTTAGCTCAGGAAGGATGGCCCCAGAGCAAACTAATTTAGGCAGTAGCCAAATCGCTCACTCACCACTTTAATGCCAGTAGTTCATGAAGTGGAATATTTGCTCACAAGACTCCACAGCTTAGAGGGAGCATTGACGGTGACTCACTAAGGCTGGCCCATGGGGGTTTAGGCTCCCAAGGCAATCAATGCTCTTGGTACCCATCTAATTCAGCATTCCATTTTGCTACAGGGGCTAACCAGATGTTTTTGAGAAACCAACAAACATTGCACAAATGGCACAGCTGCCCTCACTGTGAGCCCCCAAAGGAGCAGTGTTCTGACATAAGCTGACTTTTCATATGGACAGGGCTGTAGCAAGTAGGGGGACACTGGGGTCGGTGCCCCCTCAAGAATCTGCAGCATATATAGGTGCTGAAGATTCTATAGCAGGGGTCCCCAACCCCTGGGCCATGGACCGGTCCCGGTCCGTGGCCTGTTATCAACTGGGCCATGAGTTGTATAATTATTTCATTACATATTACAACGCAATAATAGAAATAAAGTGCAAAGTTGTGTCATCCCAAAACCGTCGCCCCCTCCCCTGGCTGGTGGAAAAATTGTCTTCCATGGAACCGGTCCCTGGTGCCAAAAAGGTTGGAAACTGCTGTTGTATAGGGTTCATTTCCCCCAGTGGCACCTGCTGGCGCTGGCCCTACATATGAAGACTATAGCACAGGGGTGTCAAACATGTGGCCCAGGGGCTGAATCAGGCCCCCAAGCAACCGGCTGTCATCTGCTTCCTTCTCCTTCTCTCTTGCTTCTTCTGCATCACAGCTTGCTTTTTCAGGCTTGCTCAATCACACAGGAGCTACACAGCAAAGCTCCTCCCTTGGGGAGGAAGTGGAGGAAGGAGAGCTGGCTTTGTCAGCCTCTCTCAGTTTCACAGCAGAGCTACTGAGCCAAGCCTCTCTTCCTTCTGTTGGCTGAGGCTCAGCAAGCCAGTGAGGTGCATTAGGCTGAGTGTGTTGTGTGTGTTTATCTGTGTCCTTTATAAAGTTTCTATCTCCCTGACCTGGCATTACATTTTACGACACACACGGCCCAGCCCGACAAGGTGAAGATCTGGCCCTCACAGCAAATGAGCTCGACACCCCTGCTCTAGCACATCAGTGCTAGAAACTCACTCTTGAGTGAGTTTCCCAAAAGCTTAGGGTGGATTAGTGGGTGTAATCAAGAAGGAGAAGGTGGTCAGAGGCCGAAATATAACCTCCATATGGAAAGGCGGTTGTGTGTCTTGATGCTACTTGCATGGGGTTCATGGGAGGAGGGGCAGCTGTATACTTTGTGTGGTGTTTGTTGGTTTCTCAAAAACATCTGGTTAGCCACTGCAGAAAACGGAATGCTGAACTAGATGGGTGCCAGGGGCATAGTTTGCTTGGGGGTCCAAATCCTTTGGGCCAGCCCTGGATGGGTCACAGGGGGTTTTTTTGTAGCAGGAACTCCTTTGCATATTAGGCCACACACCCCTGATGTAGCCAGTCTTCCAAGAGCTTACACACTAGGCCCTGTAAGAAGAGCCCTGTAAGCTCTTGGAGGATTGGCTACATCAGGGGTGTGTAGCTTAATATGCAAAGTTCCTGCTACAACTCCCCCCCTCCCCACTCTGACCATACCAAGTAAATTTGGACTTGTGGGTCACTATAGTGGAAAGGCTGGGAACGGCTGTTTTAATAACAGGGAAAAGTTTCTGTTTTAATAACAGAAGGGGTGTCGAACTCATATGCTGTGAGGGCCAGATGTTTTTTTCATGTAATTACATGCTTAACATGTTGCACAGACCTATCCGGCGTTTCCCTGCTCTGTCCACATATGATATCCCAAAAACCTGACTCATCTCCAGTGTCATATAAAAGATGAAAGAACACTGCCAGTTTTTGCCCCAGAGTGTGGGAGAAAGAAAGCAGAAGCAAGGTATGGTTTCCCCCATACTTGGTGAGTTGGATTCCGTGAGATCCGCAGGCCTGTTCTCTGGTGTTTTTCAGCTGGAGCCAAGTGTGTGATCAGGGCTGCCACAATCTCCGTTCTTCCAGTGCTAGTCTCTCCCCAATCCCTTTTGCAGTCGCTCCCCTTCCCCAGACTTCTTCGACAGAGAAGCTGTTCCTGCAGTGTTCTGCTTCCCAAAGAACTTGCCGCCGTCCAATGCGTCCTGCCAAGGGTTAACCTGCTACTGGTCTGCACCGCCCCTTCAAGGTGTTTGAGAATTTTCCAAGACCCATTAGCAGCTGGGCATCTGGGTTTCAGCGGCTATTTATAGCCTGGATAATAAGATCTGAGCGCCACCTGAGTGTGCCAGCTGCCTTTTCGCCAGGGCGGCATTTGAATGCTCTTCGGAGGCAAGGGAGAGCATAACAAACAACAGTGACTCAAAATAAAAATTAAAAGCAAAAACTTGGCACAGTAGTTCCCACCTGACTGGTGCGCTAAGCTAATGCAAAAATGGAGGAAGCAAATTTTGAAGAGGCAGCTATCATGGGGATCTAAGAGGCTGCATGTTCCACGTTTCCAGGGTTTTCTGGTCCCCCTTCCTCCCCCAGTGTGGGGTGCAGAATGTCTATTTTAAAATAGCTTAATGTATTTCCACTTCTGGGCAATCAGCTTCCAGTTTTACCTCTGAGCTAGGTAAATGACCCTGGCCCAGTTTTTCATTCAAGTGGTAGGTTGGTTCCCTAGAAATATAATTGAATGTTCTGTAACTCTTAAGTGTGCTTGGAAGGGAGCAGAAAGTGCCGGCCTGTCTAGAAAAGAAGAAGAAGACCCTTCTCTCTGAATCAGTCTCAGAGCAGCTTACAATCTCCTTTATCATCTTCCCCCACAATAGACACCCTGTGTGGTGGGTGGGGCTGAGAGAGCTCTCACAGCAGCTACCCTTTTAAGGACAACCTCTGCGAGAGCTATGGCTGACCCAGGGTCGTTCCAGCAGTTGCAAGTGGAGAAGTGGGGAATCATACCCGGTTCTCCCAGATAAGACTCCGTACACATAACTGTTACGCCAAACTGGCTCTGTTGCAGCAAGAAAGAAGAAGACTGCAGATTTATACTTCGCCCTTCTCTCTGAATCAGAGACTTAGAACGGCTTACAGTTTCCTATATCTTCCTCCCCCACAGCAGTCAGCCTGTGAGGTAGGTGGGGCTGAGGGGGGCTCTCACAGTAGCTGCCCTTTTAAGGACAATCTCTGCCATTCCAGCAGTTGGAAGTGGAGAAATGGGGAATCAAACCCAGTTCTCCCAGATAAGAGTCCACGCACTTAACCACTACACCAAACTGACTCTCTCAAGTAACAAAAATCTGTAATCTTTCATTGAAATCTGCCTCTGTTCCTGAGAACTGGAAGGTAGCAAATGTCACCCCCATCTTTAAAAAGGGTTCCAGAGGAGATCAGGGAAATTACAGGCCAGTCAGTCTGACTTCAATACCGGGAAAGTTGGTAGAAACCATTATCAAGGACAGAATGAGTAGGCACATTGATGAACACGGGTTATTGAGGAAGACTCAGCATGGGTTCTGTAGGGGAAGATCTTGCCTCACTAACCTGTTATATTTCTTTGAGGGGGTGAACAAACTTGTGGACAAAGGAGACCGATAGATGTTGTTTACCTTGACTTCCAGAAAGCTTTTGATAAAGTTCCTCATCAAAGGCTCCTTAGAAAGTTTGAGAGTCATGGAGTAAAAGGACAGGTCCTCTTGTGGATCAAAAACTGGCTGAGTAATAGGAAGCAGAGAGTGAATATAAATGGGCAGTCTTCGCAGTGGAGGACGGTAAGCAGTGGGGTGCCGCAGGGCTCGGTACTGGGTCCCATGCTCTTTAACTTGTTCATAAATGATTTAGAGTTGGGAGTGAGCAGTGAAGTGGCCAAGTTTGCGGATGACACTAAATTGTTCAGGGTGGTGAGAACCAGAGAGGATTGTGAGGAACTCCAAAGGGATCTGTTGAGGCTGGGTGAGTGGGCGTCAATGTGGCACATGCGGTTCAATGTGGCCAAGTGCAAAGTAATGCACATTGGGGCCAAGAATCCCAGCTACAAATACAAGTTGATGGGGTGTGAACTGGCAGAGACTGACCATGAGAGAGATCTTGGGGTCGTGGTAGATAATTCACTGAAAATGTCAAGATAGTGTGCGTTTGCAATAAAAAAGGCCAACGCCATGCTGGGAATTATTAGGAAGGGAATTGAAAACAAATCAGCCAGTATCATAATGCCCCTGTATAAATCGATGGTGCGGTCTCATTTGGAGTACTGTGTACAGTTCTGGTCGCCGCACCTCAAAAAGGATATTATAGCATTGGAGAAAGTTCAGAAAAGGGCAACTAGAATGATTAAAGGGCTGGAACACCTTCCCTATGAAGAAAGGTTGAAACGCTTAGGGCTCTTTAGCTTGGAGAAACGTCGACTGAGGGGTGGCATGATAGAGGTTTACAAGATAATGCATGGGATGGAGAAAGTAGAGAAAGAAGTACTTTTCTCCCTTTCTCACAATACAAGAACTCGTGGGCATTCGATGAAATTGCTGAGCAGACAGGTTAAAACGGATAAAAGGAAGTACTTCTTCACCCAAAGGGTGATTAACATGTGGAATTCACTGCCACAGGAGGTGGTGGCGGCCACAAGCATGGCCACCTTCAAGAGGGGGTTAGATAAAAATATGGAGCAGAGGTCCATCAGTGGCTATTAGCCACAGTGTGTGTGTGTGTGTATATATATATTTTGGCCGCTGTGTGACACAGAATGTTGGACTGGATGGGCCATTGGCCTGATCTAACATGGCTTCTCTTATGTTCTTATGTTCTTAAGTACAGTTAGATGTGTCAGTGATGCGACCCATTACTGGCCACGTAGGACCCTTGAGAAGCTGGGAGGGTAGCAGGAGAGGTTTTTTAAATGCCTGGGAAAAGACAGTGAGCGGAACTCACTCCGTGGCTCCATTCTTCAGCCAGAATGAAGAACTGGGTTCAATTTTTCTGTTTTTGTCAATGGAGAAAGGTAAACTTAGCTCTTTCGTCTCAGTGGGTTGATTGTACATATGCACAACCACTTTCTTCCATTAGAATAAATGGGAAGGATGCTCAGGAGGGAGCCCTGTACGTGCATTGGAGCACGCAAGGAGCTCTGGATAGGGAGGTTGTCACTTTGCCTTTGGCATCCTCACTGCCAGTTCACCATATTGTCGATCCAGGTGTCAAAGAAATGTGCCATCTCTCACCGTGGGAATCGGTTCCTTTTGCTTTGCAGAAAGTCCTTGTGAGCACACCCTCAGAAGCACTGGCTCTCAGCCGTTCAGAGCATTATGCTGGATTGTTGCATTTCCCCCCTCTTGTCCTGTATATGTGTCTTCCTCCACAATCTGTGTTTCTCTAGCCAGTTTGCAATGATGTTTGAATGGGAAAACTATAATTATGGGTGTGGTTTGAGAGCCACAGTTTTAAATAATGGTTTGGGGGCGCAGCACTCACAATAGCGTGCTGATCTGGAGGTCACCGCAGACTACAGCTGAGAGTGGGGCAGGAATCCATATGGGAGTGGGAGTGTGGGAGCCCATGCTATGTTTCTGAGCCCCCAAACCATTTTAACAGGTTCTAATTTTGGAATCTGGTTCCTGTCTGAGATTATAAAGGTAGTCTATCCAGGAGCATAATTCTAGCAGGAGCTGCTTTGCATATTAGGTCACACACCCCTGATGTAGCCAATCCTCCAGGAGCTTACAAAAAAGAGCCTTGTAAACTCTTGGAGGATTGGCTACATCAGGGAGGTGTGGCCTAATATGCAAAGGAGCTCCTGCTAGAATTCCACCCCTGAGTCTATCTAATACACTTGTATTCCTTCCTTCCTCAAAGAGCCCAGAGTAACTTCCCTCTGCTCCTTTCCTCCCTTTTCTACACACAACAACCCTGTGAGGTAGGTTAGACTGAGAAAAGAGTGATTAGTCCAAGGTCGCCCTGTGAGATTCCATGGGAACTTTTGGGGAGGGGGATTAATTTGATATATGATTGAAGGCCAAAGTCCAGTTTCTCAACTAGAAAGTGCATTCTAGTACATGTAAGTTTATGCCACAATAAATAGAATGTGTTGGTCTTGAAGATGCCACTGGAATTCTTTTGCTGTACAAGTTGTGCTCTAGTCTGTGAAAGTCTACTCTGTAAAACATTTGCAAGTCTTGAAAATGCCATGAGAATTCTTTTGCTATACTAATTGCTCTGCAGTCTGTGAAAGCCTGTGCTTTAGAACATTTAGTTTTGAAGATGCCATGAGAATTCTTTTGCCTATAACAGACTAGCAGGGCTAGCCCTCTGGAATTTATCTTTTTTAAAGATGAGATTTTCTATTATTTCCACCCCACCTGTTCCTTATGACTCGCACCCCACCTGTTTCTTATGACTCGCTTTTTTGTAGCAGAAACTCCTTTGCATATTAGGCCACACAACCCTGATGTAGCCAATCCTCCAGGAGCTTAGAGGCCTCTTAGTACAGGGCCTACTGTAAGCTCTTGGAGGATTGACTGCATCTGGTGGGTGTGGCCTAATATGCAAAGGAGTTCCTGCTACAAAAAAGCCCTGCTTATGAGTGCAACAGCTGCCGTCTGGATATACCTTGTGGTGGTGGTGATGGGAAAACCTATCTAGATTGTGATGTGATCTTCTCTGCCCCCCTCCCCCCAGTGTTTCTGGTTTCTGAGCATCAGAAGGAAGAGAGAATTTTTCCTCTTCCCCCAGTTGTCTTGAGAGGGATACCATTCGTATTTCTCTTCAGACTTTCATCTCTTTTTCCAATTCAGAAGCTCATCAGCTTTCGTGGCTCATAGCCAAGGAAGTCAGTGAGGAATGAGCATTCGTTCGAGGGGAAGGGAAAGAGAAAAGCGCGTGTCCTTGTCTAACTAGACGTGTCTGCACAGGATGCAAAACAGCCTTCTCTCCATCAGCGTTTGCAAAGGGGGAATAATTTAATAGGGATTAAACCCCCTTCTGAGACACGTCTAATCCTCCCTGCATTTACAAAGGGGAGCCGAAGGTTGCCTCGTTGGTAGGAATAGTCACACACCAGGGGTGGCTTTGCCAGTCCCAGATGTTGGCTGGGTGGAATTTGAGGCGGGGTTGACACTTTCAGAGGCTGAGGTTCAGCTTCGGTTGTGACCTAAACTGTGGGTCTCTCCCTGCTAGTTGAAAGCAGAATAATGAACACAATGGATTCTCCAAATTGTGCCCCTCTTCCAGGCCCGGCGCTAGGAGTTCTGCCGCTGGAGACGGACCCCTGCACTTCGCCCCAGCCCCGGCATTTCGCGTGCGCGCCACATCACACAGGGCAACCTGGCTCTTCAGAGGCTTCTTCCTTGAAAGAGCTAGGCATTTTAGCCGCGCCTCGCCAATTTCAGGTTGAAAGCGGCCCAGCGCTAGGGGTTCTGCTGCTGGAAGACCCCTGCTGGTATATTATCGGTGCCCCGCTGCTTTCAGGTTGAAAGGAAGCCTCCAAAGAATGTGAGGGAGTAAGGGGGTGCCTGGTGGTGCCCCCAGGCAGGGTAGTGGCCTATTCCCATGTGCTGGCCCTGCCCTCCTCATCTGAATGGCCCAGGCTAGCCGGGTCTCATCACATCTCAGAAGCTAAGCAGGGTCGTCCTCGGCCTATATGTGGATGGGAGATAGGGTTCCCAATAGCCCGCCCCTGATTTCCCCCGCTCCCAATTTTGGGGCCTCCAACCCGCCACCATGGAACTGGTGCACCTGACGTGTCCGGCGCAATGATGTCACCCAGTAGTGACATCATCGCACTGGGCATGTCATGCAGGGGATGCTCGAGCACAGAGGTGGCCAGCGGTAGCTCTCCAGATGTTTTTGCCTACAACTCCCATCAGCCCCGGCCATTGGTCATGCTGGCTGGGGCTGATGGGAGTTGTAGGCAAAAAACATCTGGAGAGCTACTGTTGGCCACCTCTGCTAGCATTTGGGGAAAAAACTCTCAAGATCACAGGAAAGAGAACCGTCATCCCCCGTAGGCAGTGTTCCCTCTAAACTGTTAGGATGAGCTAGCTCATAGATTTTTAGCTTCCAGCTCACACGTTTTTGTCTTAGCTCAGGAAGGATGACCTCAGAGCGCAATAATTGATGCAGTAGCTCACAACTTGAATGCCAGTAGCTCACAAAGTAGAATTTTTGCTCACAAGACTCTGCAGCTCAGAGGGAACATTGCTGGCAACCCTAATAGGAGACCAACTAGGAATACCAGGTCTGTGATGTGGCAGCAGGCAATGACATACCACCTCTGAATGTCTCTTGCCTTGAAAGGGGTTGTCATACGTCAGCTGTGACTTGACAACCACAGCAAAGGCCCCGAGTGCCATTTGGGGGCGGGGGGGGGGAGAGCAGAAACTTGCAGTGTGGGACCCCATAGCCACATACCTACAATGTACAGTTGTATCCAGGATACACAAGCTTAAGAGGCATAAAAGAAGTTTCTGTCATCAATTACCTTTTCTACATGTCTGAAATTGCACAATGGCCTTTGCTGGTGTGTTTCCACCATGCCCCAAAATGTGACCGTCTCTCCCCCCCCCCCCCGCCTTTGGTATTTTTAATATCAAAATAGAGGAAAAATCCTGCACAACTTGGCCCACTATTTTGTACCATTTCAGGGGTTGTTTGTTCTGATGTTATCCTGTTGAACTGTTGCATTTTAAAAAGATTGTGGAGACCAAGCTGACTGCAAAAATGCTATAAATAAAGCCAATGTACTTCAAAACTTTATTTTTCTGGCCGTTTTCATTGTAAAATCATTAGTGATTCCACCCTCCCCCTGCAAGTTCATTTTTTTTTTGCAGTTTCACACTTGGTAGACAAAATCGGTTAACTGTCATGAACACATGAAGCTGCCTTATACTGAATCAGACCCTCAGTCCATCAAAGTCAGACTTGTCTACTCAGGCTGGCAGTGGCTCTCCAGGGTCTCAAGCTAAGGTTTTTCATGCCTATATACCTGGACCCTTTTTAGTTGGAGATGCCGGGGATTGAACCTGGGACTTTCTGCTTACCAAGCAGATGCTCTACCACTATCCCTCCCCTTTAGGTGCCTTCAATTCGCTTCAAACTGGAGTCAAAAGGACAGGTGGGGAATTAACTATTTTAATAAGTAAATAAATAAAGGTTGCCCAGTGGGGGTGGTAGGCTAGGGGTAGGACCCAGCCCAGTGACTTCCCCCAGCCATTAAAGAAAACCAACACAGCAACTAAATGCTGTCTTCAAATGCAGTCTGTGGCAAGCTGCCCACCCCTAATGCTATGCTCAGATGTTGGCAAATCCATGCACAGGTTACGGATGAGGAGACAGGCAATGCAAGTATCTGCTATTAAAACTCAAGCCTTCCTGTGTTCTGTGGGAGATAATAGCTCACAGACGGCCCGCCTCCCCATTCCCCACTTGGCTGATTCTCAAATTGCCATCTGCAGAGAGATGGATGCTGACGGGAGGAGGGGGGGGCGGTGAACATCTGCTCTAGAGGGAAACCCTGCTAATTTGAGCAACGCTCCCTTCTGTTCTTATTAATGCTGCTGCTAAATGAGTGTTAAGTGGCAACAGCATGGAAGGCCTTGCATCTGAGAGGGATGCCAGCCTCCAGGTGGGATCTGGGGATCCCCTAGAATTACAGAGATGCCACTGGAGAAAACGGATGCTTTGGAGGGTGGACTCTAAGGCACTGTACACCACTGAGGTCCCTGTTCTCCTCAGGCTCCATCCCTAAATCTCCAGGAGTTTCCAAGCCCAAAGATGGCAACCCTACTCCCCCATCCCCTGTTGGTGGTCCAGGGGGATCTGGCAAACCCTACCTTGCAATCAGAGAACAGAAATCATTTCCAAGGGTCCTGTTACAAGAATATGGGCTGTGGGGAGGTTCCTCTTACCCAGGGGTGGCCAAACTTGCTTAATGTAAGATCCACACGGAATAAACATCATTTTGGGAGTTACGAGACATGAAACATCAGATGTTTGAGAGCTGTAAGACATGAACATCATGGAAGGAAGGCAGGCAGGCAGGCAAATAGATAGGGAGGGAGGGAAAGGTGGGAAGAAAGCAACTTTAACTTTAAGTGCATTCTCCAAGCTGCCAGCTGGCTTAAAGTGATTTAAAGAGAGAGTGCTATCTCCAAGCCAGCTGATGGGGCAGTGAGGGCTTTGAGAGCCGCACAATATGTGTGAAAGAACCACATGTGGCTCCTGAGCCACAGTTTGGCCACCCCTGCTCTTACCTAATGCAAACCGCTGATCTCTCTACTTGGTACTCCTCGTTTGCTTACTGGCCACAGATCTCTGAAATCCCCGTCTCCTGCTACCCGAGTTCCTTTTTTGAAACATTGGAGGCACCTGGGACTGAACATTGGGGAGGGGAGGGGGGGCGTTTTACAAGCAAAGTGGGTGTTCTGCCATGTAAGATGCCTTATACTGAATCAGACTCTTGGTCCATCAAGTTCAGTGTTGTCCAGGGACCTTTTGCACGTCAAGCAGATGCTCTACCACTGAACCTTCCCCTCTGAAGGTTGTCTATCAAGCGAAAAATGAATAGATACCTGAAACTGCCTTAAGCTGAATCAGACCATTGGTCCCTCGAGATGGGTACTGCCTAAGGCTGGAAAGAGCTCTTCCAGGGTCCCAGGCAGAGGTCTTTCCCATCACCTCCTACCTAGTCCTTTTAACTGGAGATGCTGGGGATTGAACCTGGGACCTGCATGCCAAGCAGAGGCTCTTGCACTGAACCACAGCCCCTTCCTGAGATCCTTCTTGTGCCCTCAAGTGCTCTCAGTGGAAAAAGCCCGCATTTCAGTGTGAAACAGGCGTCAAGTTGCACCTTTAAAACCAACCAAGTTTTATTCCGAACGTAAGCTTTCGTGTGCTCTCTAACCACACTTCGTCAGACGAGGGGATCAGATATAGTGGGATCTCCTCGTCTGGTGAAGTGTGCTTAGAGAGCACACGAAAGCTTACGTTCTGAATAAAAGGTGGTCGGTTTTAAAGGTGCAACTTGACGCCTGCTTTGTTCAGCTGCTTCAGACCAACAGGGCTGCCCACTTGGATCTATCCACGTTTCAGTGTGTGTGCAAATTTCATCGGGGGCCCAAAGCAGCTTGTTTCATTTCTCCTCTCCTCTGTTTTATTTTCACAACAGCGCTGAGAGGGTGTGACTGTCCCAAGGTCACCCAGCAAGCTTCCATGGCAGAACAGGGATTCAGACCAGACTAGCTAGATTCTCTAACCACTACACTACTCTGCCATATCAGCATAATGTGTATGGCATATAGCAACATAATATTTTGTATAATTTTAGTATGTAGAGATTTATGAATGCCTATGTATTAGCTAGGTGAATAGGCTTCTGGTTTTGACCCCGTAAGCTACTACCCTGAAGTTAAAAGTCTGGATGGATCCCATTTTGTTTGCCCATTAACTTCAGGTTCTAGGAAAGAAATGCACTGGAGCCCAGCAGCCTTGGTGAGTCCCTGGTTTGGTTTAGGTTTTATTAAATGTATACCCCGCCCTCTTCACCGAGGCAGGCTCCGGACGGTTTGCTTCCCCCTGCCTTGACTGTTGCCTCTCCCTGTTAAACTTGATTGTACATAGTGTAAGCCACAGTTCAATTACACCGAACTCTGTGATGCAGGAATGTGTTACGCACACCAGCCAGCCAAATGCAAACAAAATGCTGTCATCTTCCCGAGCCAGCTGGGTGCAAACAAAATGCCATCTTTTTGCTCTTAGTCAACGGGGTGCAAAATCACTCTCCGCCAACAGCTCTACGGGGTGCAGATTCTAGATATGCGAGCACAGGGGAGGCAAACATGTGTACCCAAAGAGAGGCGGATTTAAAAGAAATGGGTGATTTCTTCTCTGCTGTTCTAAGGTAGAGCTAAATTCTTCTAAATCAGCTGGAATTGGTGGGCTTAGAAGGAGGAAGTTTGCTTGGGACCGCAGTGTTCGCACTGGGAATAATTTATTTGCTGCCTGTGATAGCCTGCTGCCCTGGGCGAGGCAGAAAGAGATACTGAGCAGATGTGGAGGATTATAAGTAAAAGAGACATCTCAAAGGAAAAGAAAAGAGGGAATGGAAGAGCCAGGGTAAGGTGGAGCAGAGCATGCTAAGTCAAAAGTGTGTTTCTTGATATGATTATTTGAAATTATATCACTTAAGTTGCACAGGAAGATCCTTGTTTCCCCAAATCCTGCGTAAGTCCCCAATCCACAGCATTCGCACTTGTGTTCAAGCAGGCTGAAGAAGACGATGATGACCATAGATTTATACCCCGTCCTTCTCTCTGAATTAGAGTCTCAGAACGGCTCACAATCTCTGTTATCTTCTTTCCCCACAACGGACACCCTGTGAGGTAGGTGGGGCTGAGAGAGCTCTCACAGAAACTGCCCTTTCAAGGACAGCTCTTGCCAGAGCTATGGCTGAGCCAAGGCCGTTCCAGCAGCTGCAAGTGGAAGAGTGGGGAATCAAACCCAGTTCTCCCAGATAAGAGTCCACATGTTTAACCACTACACCAAACTGGCTGCCAGCAAGTTCCTCTGGCATTATCACATCACAGTAGCTTGGCCATAGTTCACCCCAGTCTCTTGACATCCTCCTATCCTGTGGAGCGGTCAGGGCTTGCTTGCAGCTCTTGGGTTTGTCCTCGCTTCTTGCATAAGGGGGAAAGCACATTCTGATGGTGGACAAGTTCATTTGGAACTGTTAAAGAGTACGAAAAGGCTTCCTGTTTCTTGAATAGGCACCGGGTCTAATGGACTGAAGTTCCTGGAAGGTTGATTTCAATTGGACACACTTGGTACCATTGGAAACAATTCAACAATGGCACCAATTATCCCGATGAGGGGTGCACTCTCCCTCATTGGAGAGCTTCAGACAGAGGCTAGGCCACCTTCTGTCAGGAATGCTCTAACTTGATTTCCCTACCCTAAGCAGGAAGTTGGCTAAACCAGGCTTTACCCAGTATAAAGTGGGTGGGACAAGGAAGGGTTTTTGGCCAACAAGGGTTCATATTGGCCACTGGAAATTTCATTGGCTGTGCAGGTTAGTTAAAAGGTTGCTTTGGCAGCGGCTGCCACCCCAGCACTGACTGAAGGTAAGCTGTGGTGGCCATTTTGTGTCTGGTTTTGCCTCTTGTGGCAACCATTTTGTGGCTGTGCCCACAATGCTGTGTCAGAATTCCAAAAATGCCCGTAGGTTGAAAAGGGTTGGGGATTTCTGGACCACTTCAGACTCTTGACTTGAGGATGCTACAGAAACAATGGCCCTTTTCCAATATGTTCAGCAAACGTGGAGGGCTTCCAGATGGAGAATTTAATGTGCATGGATTCACTGCGACCTGTGAAACCATGTGAGGAATGTGCTGACCCCTGTGCTGTGGGTCCATGCTGCAGATGGGCCACGGGTCTGGTGGACTGGTGTGTGAAACGGCATCTCCACTTTGCAGCCAGTTTCTTGGTGGGCTGTGCTTCCTGTGTTTTAGGCAGGGTTCTGTCTTTGTATCCCGAGAAGATGCTATAAATAGAACAAGGATCTCCAACCTTTTTGAACCTGTGGACACCTTTGGAGGTCTGACACAGGGTGGTAGGCCCAAGCACAAAATGGCTGTCATGAAAGGTGGCATCAACCACAGAAAGCCCACCATGTGAAGTGGAGCCACACATGTATGTATGCGCATGTGCACACATTCACACACATATATGCATGCACAAAGGAAACCCAAATGCAGGGGGTGGGAGAAGGAGTTTTAAAAAATACTCTGGGAAAGAGCAATAGAATAAAACCAAAACTGAGTTGGCTGCTGCCTCTGAGACAATGTTGTTTTAATCTCCATAGCCAATTAGAAGCCCTGCTGGGGAGGAGCCTCATCTGGCCCCACCCACTTTCTCCAAACTATCATCAGTATGGTGCCGGAGGGTTCTCTCCTCCGCATATTAGGCCATGCCCCCATGATGTAGCCAGAGCTTAAAGGGCTCTTAGTACAGGGCCTACTGTAAGCTCCAGGATGATTGGCTACATCAGGGGGACATGGCCTAATATGCAGAGGAGCTCCTGCTAGAAAAAGAGCCCTGGGTTCTATCTTGAGAATCCTTGCAGTAAGAAGCATGGGATCTTGTGTGGAGCAGACACAGTTCTGCAAGTGGAGAACCCCAGCTTTTAAGGGTGAAGGGGCATTCCCCATATCTGTCTTTAAGAGCAGAACACACCATCTGATCTCACACATTCACATGCTACATGAATCCTGTAAGCTTACACAAGAGCAGCTGCCCGGTGATGTGGTTCCAGGATCTCCAAGGCGTGCACCGTACGTGGCTTCCTCCCCATGTCCTGTTGATGTCACTCCGCTTTTAGCCACTCCTCTTTTAGCCGCCTCCGCCAGTCCCGGATATGGGTGATTTTTCTGGATGGGATCTATTCTTAGCCCCGCTGTTGGTTGAGCAAGACTGTGCTGCCCGACAACAGCCATGAGTTCAAGACTCTGTTGAGGAGGGGAGGGGAGAATAAAAGAACAGCTGTAAACCAAGAGGCGCGGGCCGTCAACAAGGCCGAACTCCGACCCAGATGTTTTAAATTCATGACCATCGAGCTCATTTGACTAGACAGCTATAAATTAGGAGACACTGTGTACTGCTTGAATCTTCTGGGCCTAATTTGAGCATGTGCCTGGAATGCAGCAGTGCTCTCTCTCTTCTGTAGTTACCAATCCCTACACCAACCTGGGAAGCTTCAAAACCAGGCGATTTCTCTGCAAAGACTCACTCACATGTGTTGGAGGTGCGTTTACCCAGATGATTTCCACTGGTGTTTCTTGTCTGTGGGAGCTTGCCCATTTGCAGATGAGCTCATTGCACACTGCTTTTTTCGGGGGTAGGGGGGTAGGAGGGTGTTTAAAGCAAATGCACATACATTTTAGCTAACCTACCCTTGATTGCATTTAATGAAATGAAGAAAAAATGCAATCTGTCTTCACGGACTTCTGCTTCCTTTTATAGCTGGAGAAGAAGATATTGGATTTATATCCCACCCTCCACTCCAAAGAGCCTCAGAGCAGCTCACAATCTCCTTTACCTTCCTCCCCCACAACAGACACCCTGTGAGGTGGGTGGAGCTGGAGAGGGCTCTCACAGCAGCTGCCCTTTCAAGGACAACCTCTGCCAGAGCTATGGCTGACCCAAGGCCATGCTAGCAGGTGCAAGTGGAGGAGTGGGGAATCAAACCCGGTTCTCCCAGATAAGAGTCCACACACTTAACCACTACACCAAACCACTACACCAAAACTGTTTGCTGCCTTGATTCTCAAATCGTGTGCTTGTGCTGTGAGATATCAGTTGAATAATTAACAGCTTCTGTGTATCTAAAGTTATTCCATTTCCCAGGATGCTGCCTGCTGTGTCTCTGTATGAGTCTGCTTGGCCTTGCCTGCAGGTGGGTAGATCGGTGCATCTCTGCATTGAGGGTGATTGGAACACTCAGTCATTTCTCCTTCTACAAGTGAAGCAGGATTTACTTGCTGGGCCAGTGAATGTGCCAGTTGCTTCTCTGCATGTTACTGTTCTAGCCTTGCCTCCTTCGAACCTCTCTTGCCTTGAAAACCCCTTTATATCACCGTAAGTCAGCTGCGACTTGATGGTACTTTCCGCCAACACCATGCTGTCACAATTGTTTTTAAAATGCCAGTTTATCATGCAGTTTTATTTTCCTCTCTGAAAGATGTCAAGCCTTCTGAGTAGGCAGCGTGTAAATTTGGTAAATCTAATCTAAGATGACACCACAGAAACAATGGAGCAATATGTATTTTATGTTGCATTTAAACTGAGTTGATTCTTTAAAGTACCTCATTGCCCACCAAAAAACAATAACAACAGAACTGCCCTGACCTGAATAGCACAGGCAAGCCCGATCTCATCAGATCTTGGAAGCTAAGTAGGGCTGATTCTGGCAAGTACTTGGCTGGGAGACCTCCTTGGAATACCAGCAGTTGGCAGGCAGGGGCAGGCCTTATTCAGCCACCTCTTTGAATATCCTCTAGAAATAACCTCAGTTCCAGAGGTTGCCATGACTTCCAGGTGCACGCACACATTAAAAATAGAAAAAAAGATCCGCAACAAAACTCTTCCCATGAGCAGTGTTCCCTCTAAGTGTGAGCTAGCTCACAGATTTTTAGCCTCCAGCTCACAGATTTTAGCCTTAGCTCAGAAAGGATGACCCCAGAGTAGTAGCTCACAACTTTAATGCCAGTAGCTCACAAAGTAGAATTTTCGCTCACAAGACTCTGCAGTTTAGAGGGAACATTGCCCATTAGTACTTTCCTGTTTCAAGCCTTGGAGGTGCATAAAAGGTAAAAGTAGTCCCCTATGCAAGCACCAGTTGTTTTCGAATCTGGGGTGACGCTGTTTTCACGGCAGACTTTTTATGGGGTGGTTTGCCATTGCCTTCCCCAGTCATCTACACTTTCCCCCCAGCAAGCTGGGTACTCGGAAGGATGGAAAGCAGAGTCAACCTGGAGCCGGCTACCTGAACCAGCTTCCGCTGGGATCGAACTCAGGTCGTGAGCAGAAAGCTCCGACTGCAGTACTGCACCTTTACCACTCTGCACCACGGGGCTCTTAAAGGTAAAGGTAGTCCCCTGTGCAAGCACCAGTCGTTTCCGACTCTAGGGTGACGCTGCTTTCACAACTTTTTTTACGGGGTGGTTTCCCATTGCCTTCCCCAGTCATCTACACTTTCCCCCCAGCAAGCTGGGTACTTATTTTACCAACCTCGGAAGGATGGAAGACTGAGTCAACCTGAGCCGGCTATCTGAAACCAGCTTCCTCTGGGATCGAACTCAGAATTGAAGAATTCCTTTTCCCTGCCAAAGAGCTGGGGAAGTGGGGGTGTTATTTCCCATTCCAGGTCCCAAGCAGAGCCCACACATATCACCGATATATTTTGTTGTTATTTTTGGCCTTTCTTTTGAACGATGTACAGAATCCTCCTCCTTTTGCCTTCGCAGCCTTGGGAGAGATGCTAGGCCAAGAGAGAGTGACTAGTCCAGAATCTCTTGGCTGAGTGGAGATTCAATCTTGGGTTTCCCAGGGTTGCCAGTTCTGGATTGGGAAATACCTGAAGGTTTTTTGGGTGGAGCCTTGGGAAGGGAGGGGCTTCTGCAGGGTACAATGCTACAGAGGCCACCCTCCAAAACAGCCATTTTCTCCAGAGGAAGTCTAAAATTCAACTGTAATAGCAGGACATCTGCAAGCCCCACCTGGAGATTGGCAACCCTACAGATCCTAGACCAAAACTCTAAGGAAGATGTTATCTACTGGTTACTGTGGAGGGCTTTGTTCCTGAGATCCCCAAGGAGCTGTGGGTAAACCCTCACTAACATGAGCCATAAACGGTTAACAACCTTGCGTAATATCTGCAAATCCCTTGGCATTCTGCAAGCGTCTAGTGCACATAGTAGGGAAGGCCTGCAGCCCAGCCCAGCTGGGTGAGGAAATAAAGCCCTGTTGTTCAGCTTTCTGAATGGCGCTTCGGCTGGAGGGGATCTTGGGCACTGAGGCGATAAAGATGCTCTGAACAAACTTTGACGGGCTGAGCGGTGATAATGGATTGCTGTGCAGGGGAGGACAGGACAGGTTGTTTAGGGTGGAACCTTCTCAAACGCTATCTCCCCGGCCCACGGTGGAGAATGTCTGCCACCTGGGATGGTTCCCTCCCGCAGCTGCAGATGGCCCATGCGTGGGAACTGCCCTTTCAGGTTTCCGGGCCTTCCTGATTTGCCCTGGGCTGGCTCTGTTCCTTTCTAACCCTCCCTCCTTTCAAGGAGCTCATGGTGGCTTCTGTGACACTTCTGTCCTTTGTTTTATCATTAGAACAGCCACATGAGCTAGGGGCAGCCGTATGAGCTAGGGGAGGCTGAGAGAGAGAGACTGGCCCAGTGTCACCTGAGGATAGGGTTGCCAAGTCCAATTCAAGAAATATCTGGGGACTTTGAGGGTGGAGCCAGGAGCAAGGGTGTGGCAAGCATAATTGAACTCCAAGGGAGTTCTGGCCATCACATTTAAAGGGACAGCACACCTTTTTAAATGCCTTCCTTCCATAGGAAATAATGAAGAATAGGGGCACTTTCTTTTGGGGCTCATAGAATTGGACCCCCTGGCCCAATCCTTTTGAAACTTGGAGAGGCACTGGATGCTATGTTGCAAATTTGGTGCCTCTACCTCAAAAAACAGCCCCCCCCCCATAGCCCCCGATACCCACGGATCAATTCCCCATTATTCCCTAAACCTGCTGGCAAGCTAGAGCTCTGGGGGTCAGGCTTCCCCCACTGGCCAGATGGTTGGGGGGGGGGGAAGCCTGTAAAACTGGGGGGTCCCCCGCTGGGAATTAGAAAGGCTACCTGAGGAGCTGGGTAGCAGAGGAGGCCTCGCTGATGCTCTGCCCGCCGCATTGTGCTGGATTGCTCGCTGTCCCCTCACCGTGTTTCATGAGACAGTTTTGCACAACAGAAACACAGCGTTCTCCTTGCTTGTGATGACTTGGAGCTCTGTCATGGATCCGGACCCTGCAGGATCTGCTTCAATTCCGCAGGGCCTGTAAAGCAGAGCTCTTTTGCCAGGCTTTCAGCTGAGGCAGTAGGCGTCACTTGTTACCAGCCTTCCCCCCTCATTCCATCCCAGTGCTACAAGATCTGCTGGACCTGGACAATAGGTCACGTCTGTGAGGCAGAATCTGCCATCTTAGTCTTTGTAATTTTAGATTTTATGTATTTTAAATTGGTCTTTCACTGTTTTTACTGTTGAGTGTTTTTGTGATGTAACCCACCCCGAGCCTGTTTTATGGGAAGGGCAGGCTGAAAATCAAATCAAATAAATAAAATAAATAGCAGGCTCTCAAGTAAAATCTGTGTGACTCTGCAGAGAGAATGCCCTGTAGGAAAATTTCTGTCAACTCCACGTGAAGCACCTTGGGGTAAAAAAAGGTACTTTTCCCTAGACTAAACAAGTTCTCAAAGCTAAATATAGCCTCTGCTCTCGCTCCCTTTCCTTCTATGACACATCTTCAGCATGGATTTCATTTGCTTATAGAAACGTTTCCACCACTGCCACCGCCACCATGCATGAGTGTGGCAGTCATCGCTGTTCTCTGTAGGACTGATAGAGTTGCCAAGTCCTATTCAAACATCTGGGGACTTCGGGGGTGGAGCCAGGAGCAAGATTCTGACAAGCATCATTGAACGCCAAAGGGAGTGCTGACCTTCATATTTAAAGGGACTGCACATCTTTTAAATGCCTTCCCTCCATTGGAAATAATGAAGGATAGGGGCACCTTCTTTGGGGGCTCATAGGATTGGACCCCCTGGTCCAATCCTTTTGAAACTTAGAGGATGTTTTGAGGAGAGGCATTGGATGCTATACTGAAAATTTGGTGCTTCTACCTAAAAAAAAAAAAAACCAGCCTCCCAGAGCACCAGATATCCATGGATCAATTCTCCATTATACCTTATGAGAATTGGTCTTCATAGGGAATAACAGAATGCCCAGCAGACATTTCCTCTCCCCCCTCCCCACTTTCTGATGACCCTGAAGCAGGGAGAGAGCCTCCAAACCGGGGGGGGGGGGATCCTCTGCCCCCACCTGGGGATTATAACAAACTGAAAACCACAGTGTAAAGATTGATAAGAAATATACACAAATACTGTGAAAACTTACATACTTGACTAAATTCTAGACCCTTTTTTCCTTTGTTTTTCACATATACATTTCATTGGAACTCAAATAATATTTCTAAACAAAATTCATGAGACTCTAACCGAGCTCAGAGTTCATGAATAATTTTGTTGGTTCCAATATAGTCCATATACAGTCCCATAATCACTAGGTATATTTTCCTGCTGTCCTTTAATCCTGTTTTCTGATAGATGCAGGTATATCGTACTGCTTGAGTAATGTAGAGGTAGCAGTCCTCTGTTCAACAGGTGCGGAACCAACAAAATGATTCATGAACTTTGAACTCGGTTAGAGTCCTATGAATTTTGTTTAGAAATATTATTTGAGTTCTAATGAAATGCATATGTGAAAAACAAGAAAAAAATTGTGTCTAGAATGAATTAAAGTGTGCAAGTTTTTACTGTGTTTGTGTATATTTCTTACCCACCTGGGGATTGGCAACCCCAGGACTTGATGTTCCTCAGATGGACCTTTCCTCCCCACCGATTGTGATGCAGCCGACACACAAAGTTAAGTTCCGTTTATTGCCCTGGGAACAAAGCGCTTTATCTCTTCCATGAAAATCAGTAGGATTAGCACCTGACCGATTGCGCCCACTTTCTAGTGGTTTTATGTTGTTGTTGTTGTTAATTTCACACGTGGGAGCAGATAACTGGGCATAAGTTGCCTCTCTTGTTTTTATCGTCTTGGTACCCAGCTGCGGTGATGCCAGCTCTGGGAAGCCAATTGTTTCCCAGTGGGAACGCTCACGTGTGCATGAGTTTACAGTGCAACGCCCACGTCACACGCTTTTCTCAGTGCTGCTTCCCACACCGCAGGTTCCATCTTGCGTGTCCTCCAGGCACACCAGCGAACTCATGGCTGAGAGACAGTGTCATCCCAAAGAGAGTTACGCCCTTCAAAGCCTTTGACTTCAGTGGATTTAGAAAGGTGGAACTCAGCTTAGGGTAGAACTGGAATCAGAAGGAATTGCTTACAAATCTGCTTCCTTGATGTTTGCGTTGGCTGTTTGATTTCACCATGTTGGGAGCAATTTTGTGGGGAGCAAGTTTGCACATTGCTGGATCAAGGGGAAAGATAGTGTTTTATTTGTGTTTTGGTGCTTGGAGGGCACGTGAGAGCATCTTAGTCATTCCTTTGTGCTTGGGGAGGGGCCATGGCTCAGCTATGGAGCCTCTGCTTGGCATGCAGAAGGTCCCAGGTTCAATCCCTGGCAACTCCAGAGAGCCACTGCCAGTCTAGGTAGACAGTACTGACTTTGATGAACCAAAGGGTCTTTCAGTACAAGGCAGTCTCATTGTGTTCATTTGTGGTGAAAGCTCATAATTTCCTTGTGATATTCAATAGTTATTTTTAATAATAATAATAATAATAATAATAATAATAATAATTTTTTATTTCTATCCCGCCCTCCCCGCCGGGGCAGGCTCAGGGCGGCTCACAACATGAAACATACATTACATCAATTATACTTATAAAACATGGTTAAAATAATTACAGAGTATTAAAATTAACATAACAGTATGGCGTTATAAACAGGTTTCAATAAATTTCAGAAGTAAAAACATTTCAAGAATAAAAGCATTTCTAGCAGCATATCTAGATTTGTCACAGTTTTCCGCTAGTTGAAGGCCATCTTGAAAAGGTGGGTCTTACAGGCCCTACGGAATCCCTCTAAACATCGTAGGGCCCTCACCTCCTCAGGGAGTTGGTTCCACAGTAATGGAGCAGTAATAGAGAAGGCCCGGTCCCGGGTGGCTTTCAGTCTGGCCTTCCTTGGCCCAGGAATATTCAGCTGGTTTTTCCCAGATGACCTTTTAAGTTCTTTGGCATTTTAAGTACTTTATAGTACTGTAGAATTGCATGTATCTATGATTTTGTAGAAATGTGTGGAAAAAGTGCTAAGAGGCAGTGTGGTTCAGTGGTTAGAGTTTTTGAATAGTACCGATTAGATCCAATTTTCATTTTCCCATCTAGCAATTCACTGGATTACTTTATCCCATCCCCCCTCTCTTCAGGGCTTTTCTTTTGTAGCAGGAACTCCTTTGCATATTAGGCCACACACCCCTGATGTAGCCAATCCTCCAAGAGCTTACAAGCCTCTTAGTACAGGGCCTACTGTAAGCTTCAGGAGAACTGGCTACATCAGGGGTGTGTGGCCTAATTTGTAAAGGAGTTCCTGCTACAAAAATAGCCCTGGTTGCAGCCAATTTATGGTTTTCAAGGCAAGAGATGGTTTGCCGTTGCCTGTCTCTGGTAATCCTTAGTAGTCTCCCATCCAAATACTAATTTGGGCAAATCCTGCATCGCTTCTGAGATCTGACAAGATTGAGCTAGCCTGGGCTATCCAGGGTAGGGTCTACCTAACCAACTTTACAGGATTATGAAGATAAAAGGGTGGGTGGGTTAGAAAGCCAACTATACCGCCCTAAGCCCCTTGGAGGAAGACCCAGTTTAAAAATGAAACTGTGATAAATGGGTAGAAATTGGGATTGGGTGTAGAATTTAGCTTCCTGAAGTGTCTAGCTTTCATTTTTATCATGTGTGATTTGCTAGTCCCTTATGAAGGCAGAGGTGTGTGGCTAAGCGTGAGCTGTGCTTGCAGTTACCTTCCAAGCTTGAGAGGTGGCAGAATAAGATTCCCAGTGGTCAGCGCATGGCGTATCTCTGAATCTGGAATAAATTCTGAACAGATTATGCAGCAGAGCAGAAATCCAGCAAAATTTGCTTGACTTGCATGCTTTTTATGAGGCACGGAATCTAGAATTTCAATTGCATGGGCACCAAATTGTCATTTATTTTTTTTTTAAAAGAAGCAATGGGTAGAGAGTTATAACCAGCTGCATGCTTGGCAGGTGAACATATGAAGCTGCTTAACACTGAATCCATCAAGGTCAGTATTGTGTACTCCAACTGGCAGCACTTCTGCAGGGTCTCAGGTTGAGGTCTTTCACATCACCTAATAGCTGATCTTTTTTATTGGACAAGCTGGGGATTGAACCTGGGACCTCCTGCAGGTACCCTGCTGCTAAGCCATCGCCCAGATCATTGGATTTTCTTGTGAAAGAGAGGATTGCGGGATTTTGTGATTTTTTTTTCCAATGCAAGTCACACTCTTACCCAGAATGTATGAAATGAAAGTTTAAGCAGTTCCAGAGGTGTCAGCAAAGATTTACTGCTACACAGATGAACCTGAATGGGTCCTGCAGTTGCTTTTTAGTGAGCCTTGCTCTTCCTTCCCTTTGTGCCTTGTGAGATAATTAGTTCTATCTCAGCTTGTTAATTGTTTTACTATGTGCAAAGGAAAAGGAGGAGTCATGCACAGGAGCTGCGGACTTGAGGCTCATTCACATCGTGGTAAACGACGGGTTGCCATGGTTTGTGGATGGAGCTCTCGATTGCATTTCTGTCCAGGACTAGGAGATGTGCATGCCTTTTGAAGGATCCCAAACTTGTTTGCTAGTAATAGACTTTGTCCAGTTTGGTGTAGTGGTTAAGTGTGCACAGGGCTCTTTTTCTAGCAGGAGCTCCTCTGCGTATTAGGCCACGCCCCCTGATGTAGTCAATCTTCCTGGAGCTTACAGTAGGCCCTGTACTAAGAGCCCTCTAAGCTCTTGGAGGATTGGCTACATCTGCAGGGTGTGGCCTAATATGTGGAGGAGCTCCTGCTAGAAAAAGAGCCCTGAGTGTGTGAACTCGTATCTGGGAGAACCGGGTTTGATTCCCCACTCCTCCATTTACAGCTGCTGGAATGGCCTTGGATTAGCCATAGCTCTTGTAGGAGTTGTCCTTGAAAGGGCAGCTGCTGTGAGACCCCTCTCAGCCCCACCCACCTCACAGTGTATCTCTTGTGGGGGGAGGAGATATAGGACATTGTAAGCCACTCTTGAGTCTCTGATAAATCTGCAGTCGTCTTCTTCCTCTGGAATCCCAACCAGAGCCATTTCGAGGCATCTTGAAATCCCGTTTCTGAATACTGTTGGCCCATGAACTTGTTTATGCATAATTTTCGTGTTTGCCTATTGCTACAGACAATTTTATTGTCCAGTCGCACAGTCGAGTCTGACTCTTTGTGACCCTGTGGACCAAGTCATGCCAGGCCTTCCTGTCTTTCACTGTCTTCCGAAGTCCACTCAAATTCGTGTTTGTTACATCAGTAACGCTGTCCAGCCATCTCATCTTTTGCCTTCCCCTTCTTCTTTTGCCTTCTGTCTTTCCCAGCATCAGGGTCTTCTCCAGGGAGTGCTCCCTTCTCATTGGGTGGCCAAAGTATTTGAGCTTTAGCTTCAGCATCTGACCTTCCAGGGAACAGTCAGGGTTGATTTCCCTTAAGACTGACTGGTTTGATCTTCTTGTAGTTCGAGGGACTCTCAAGAGTTTTCTACAGACAGTGGTGTGGACTAATTCCACATTGATGAAGGAAACAGTAGACTAAGCTGGTAGAGCACACCAGTGTATAAGCACGGCCTTGCTGGATCCGGCCTGCATCTCAGCCAGCACTTCCTTCCCAACAGTGCTTCCCTGATGCCCGATGTCTCCCCAATCCTTGTTTATTTCTGTAGGTCATAAGCAGGGCTTTGTTTGTAGCAAGAACTCCTTTGCATATTAGGCCACACACCCCTGATGTAGCCAGTCCTCCTGGAGCATACAGTAGGCCGTGTAATAAGAGCCCTTTAAGCTCTTGGAGGATTGGCTACATCAGGAGGTGTGGCCTAATATGCAAATGAGTTCATGCTACAAAAATAAAAGCCTTGGTCATAAGTTCTCCTTTCTATCCCAGAGATCACAGAAGCTAAGCAAGGATGGCCCTATTTGGTAGAAAAGAGCCAGAGTCCAGTAGTGCTTTAACAACTAACACAATTTTTGGTAGGGGATGGGCATTTGTGAGTCGCTGCTCCCTTCTTCAGATACTCACCTTAGTCCTGGTGAGTACGTGGATGGGAGGCTACCAAAGAATTGTAGAGTCATGTTGCAGAGGCAAGTCAATAGCAAACCGCCTCTCTTCATCTCTTACCTTAAAAACTCTACAAGGTTGCCATATTGGCTGTGACTTGACAGCCTTTAATTCAGGGGTGTCAAGCATGTGGCCTGGGGGCCAAATCAGGCTCCTATCAGACCCCTGAGCAACTGGCTGTCATCTGCTTCCTTCCCCCTCTCTCTTGCCTCTTTCTGGATAACAGCTTGCTTTGCCAGGCTCCCTCAATTGCACAGCAGAGTTACAGAGCCAAGTCTCTCTTCCTTCTATTGGCTGAGGCTCCTCCCCCTCCTGGTCTCCTGGGGAAGGAAGGAAAGAGCCAGAACTTCCTTTGCCCAGTTCCCTGGATCCCATGGGAGAAATACAAATAAAGCACCTTTAAGACTGAGTGTTAATGTTTTAAGGATGTTTTAAGGTTTAAAAAAAATCTTTGCGTTTTTTTCTATCTCTTCTACCTAATCATAAATAGGTACACGTGTGGCCTGGCCCAACCCGACATACCTCAATTCGACAAGATCTCATTTATGTCAGATTCCATCCTCATAAAAAATGAGCTTGACAACCCCTGCTTAATTATTTATATTGTAAGTTGCTTTACATTTAAGAGAAATGGTCCTTTTCTTTCAAAAAAGCCCCTTAAGAACATAAGAGAAGCCGTGTTGGATCAGGCCAATGGCCCAAAAAATTATATTTATACACACACACACATACACACATACATATACATACACATATATACAAACTGTGGCTAATAGTCACTGATGGACCTCTGCTCCATATTTTTATCTAACCCCCTCTTGAAGCTGTCTATGCTTGTAGCCGCCACCACCTCCTGTGGCAGTGAATTCCACCTGTTAATCACCCTTTGGGTGAAGAAGTACTTCCTTTTATCCGTTTTAACCTGTCTGCTCAGCAATATCATCGAATGCCCACGAGTTCTTGTATTGTGAGAAAGGGAGAAAAGTACTTCTTTCTCTACTTTCTCCATCCCATGCATTATCTTGTAAACCTCTATCATGTCACCCCACAGTCGACGTTTCTCCAAGCTAAAGAGTCCCAAGCGTTTCAACCTTTCTTCATAGGGAAAGTGCTCCAGTCCTTTAATCATTCTAGTTGCCCTTCTCTGCACCTTCTCTAATGCTATAATATCCTTTTTGAGGTGCGGCGACCAGAACTGCACACAGTACTCCAAATGAGACCGCACCATCGATTTATACAGGGGCATTATGATACTGGCTGATTTGTTTTCAATTCCCTTCCTAATAATTCCCAGCATGGCGTTGGCCTTTTTTATTGCAAACGCACACTGTCTTGACATTCAGCCCCTTCACTGAAATGAGGCAGTTTCATTCAGTTAGACTAGAGGAATGGATTAATGAACCGCTTGAGTGTCAAGTAGGCATTTAGCTGAAACAAAAGAACTATGGTGCAATCCTGTGCAGAATAGAAAGGGAGCCCAGTGGCACTTTAAAGACTTAACAAAATGCATTCCAGCATAAGCTCTCTTTATCCCATCCACTGGGGTAGGGTTGCTAGCTCTGGGTGGGAAATACAAGGAGATTTTGGGGGTGCAGCCTGAGGAGGGTGGGGTTTGGGGAGGGGCCTCAGCATGGTGAACTGCCGTAAAGCCCACCCTCCAAAACAGCCATTTCTTTCAGGGTAATTGTTCTCTATTGTCTGGAGAATCAGTTGTAATTGCAGGTGGTCTCCAGGCCCCACCTGGATGTTGGCAACCCTAGTACATGGAGTGAGCCCTGCCTCAGGAAAGCTTATGCTGGAATAAATTTTATTAAGTCTTTAAATTGCAGCCGGGTTCCTGTTTTGTTCTACTGCTAGACAGCTACTCACCTGGAATTAATTCCGTGCCCGGTAACTCCTATCTCAAGCCATTGTTTTCAGTGGGCTTCAGTCTGCAGTAACACTGGACAGGACTGCACTGTTAACCTGTTTGTTCCTCTGATAACTGTTGAGGGGAAGAAAACCATTGGCTTTTGTACAGGTGAACACCTTGAGCCAGCGGTTAGGGTAGGGGTGGCCAAACTTGCTTCATGTAAGAGCCACATAGAATAAATGTCAGATGTTTGAGAGCTGCAAGACATGAACATCAGATGTTCGAGAGCCTCAAGACAGGAAGGAAGGAAAATAGATTGCGGGAAGGAGGTAGAAAGAAAGCAACTTTAACTTTAAATGCATCCTCCATGCTGCCAGCTGGCTTGGCTTGGATAAGTGATTTAAAGAGAGAAATGCCTTCTCCAAACTGGCCAATGGGGCAGCGGGGGCTTAGAGAGCCACACAATATATGCGAAAGAGCCACAGTTTGGCCACCCCTGGGTTAAGTGAACCCATCCAGTATTCGTCTGTCATTTGGGTGGTCCAAGGCAAAATAGTTTATTTAATAACTAGGAAAGGCCATTGTGGACCAGTTGGGAAGACTTGACATGAAACACCGCGGAGACTTCTATAGTGTCGACAAGCCCCAAGGGTTTTGGAGGGAAAACCAAGAAGGACTTTCAAGGGCCTTCAAGAGGAGAAACCAAAAGAAGTGGCAATGTTTGTTCTTGAGAGATAAGATTAAGATGTCGACACTTTCCAAGTATTTAAAAATAGGTAAGGAGACATCTGTTCTGAGAAGAGGAAGATAAAAGGGATTAAGCTGCAGAAAAGCAGATTTAAGGGGGGGGGAGAACACAAGCGCTTGGAGGGGGGGGGGACAAAGGAAGGAATGATGACTATATAAGAACAGTTGAGCAAGAGAGAGGTTGCAAAATCTTCCTTAGAGGTGTTCATGAAATGTTAGGACAGACCTGAATTATTGGAGTTTTAGGTACATGATATTCTGTCCTCTTGCAGAACTTTGCTCCAGAGCAGGTCAAAGCTGCCAAGATGTACCTTGGGTTGCTTTGGAGACATGGAGTATCATCAGACCCATCTCTTCCCAATCAAAACAGATCAGATTGAGATTTATAATTTTGTGGGCAGGAACTGGTCTGATAACTGATCTCTCTCCTCTCTCTTTCTCTCTCATCTCTCTCTCTCTATCTTTCTATCATCTCTCTACCATCTCTCTCTTCTATCTCTCTCTCATCTCTCCATCTCTATCATCTCTCTCTCTCTCCTCTCTCTCTATCATCTCTCCATCTCTCTATCTCTCCTCTCTCTCTCTCTCCTCTCTCTCTCATCTCTCCGTTTCTCTACCATCTCTCTCTCTCTCTCTATCTGTCTCTCTATCATTGTCCGATGACGTCTGCATGCGTACAAAAGCTTACATTATGAATAAAACTTTGTTGGTCTTAAAGGTGCTATTGGACTCCTTTGTTCTTGTGTTCTTGTTTTCTCTATCTCTCTCCCCCCCTCCCCTCATCTACCTACTTATATTTGGCTGTGTAATTCTGTAAGGTGCTATTGATATCCCTGTATAAATATTCATAGAGGGGCTGGGAAAGATTACAGAGCAGTGGTTCTCACTGGCCCCCTGTATGCAGAATTACCATTAAATGCCCTCTCCCAAGTCATGAGTATTTGTTCATTTTTTAAAGGACACTATGAACAGTACTCCAGACAAGGAAGCTTTATATACATCAAGCCAGCTTGGCAGCTGACTTATAGAATCCTAGAGTTGGAATGGGTTTCGAGGGTCATCTAGTCCAACCCCCTGCACAGTGCAAGAAAATCACAAGTACCTCCCTCTGCCTCCTTCCCTCTCATGATCTGTCTAAGTTCGCTGAATCAGCATTGGTCTCAGGCGGCTGTCTAGCCTCTGTTTAAAAAACCCCAAAGAAGCTTCCAGGCATGAGATGAACAGACGTGGTTTGTCCGTGCCTACCTCTGCATAGTGATCCTGGAATTCCTTGGTGGTCTCCCTTCCACATATTGACCAGGGCTGAGCCTGTTCAGCTTCGGAGAGGTGATAATGAGATAGGGCTGGCCTAGACTATCCAGGTCAGGGTGTGGCTTCATTCTCTTCATCGATTATTTAGTGTGCATCTACCACTGTATTAGACACCACAAAAAAATTAAAAGAAGATGATATTGGATTTATATCCCACCCTATACTCTGAATCTCAGAGTCTCAGAGTGGTCACATTCTCCTTTACCTTCCCACCCCTCCCCCAACAACACCCTGTGAGGTGGGTGCGGCTGAGAGAGCTCTCCCAGAAGCTGCCTTTTCAAGGACAGCTCTGCAAGAGCAGCTGCAAGTGGAGGAGTGGGGAATCAAACCCGGTTCTCCCAGATAAGAGTCCGCGCACTTAACCCCTACACCAAATTGGCTCTCAACATGGACATGGTGTTCTATGCAGGCTTATACTGTATGAGAGAAGAACAGATGGAGTCTAGGAAAAGAGTTGAAACGCTGTGCCCTTTCCACTGGTGAAAGCAGTTTGGTAGGGAAACTGGGAACTCCTTCTCCCCCCCCCCCCGCCTTACAGTGCCAAGCAAACAAGCATTTTTAAACATGAGTTCTTCCCTGATGTACGGATGTAGGTCTGACTTTGAGTCCAGTCACCCACTCATGACCTCGGCACATGTTGGGCCTGTTGCATAGTCACACCCTAAGCTAATGACCATCTCTGTCGCAATTTAAGGAATGCAAACACTTGGAAGGAGACCCTCTGTGACGAAGGGCGCCCTGCCCCCTTTTAACATGAGAAAGTTCTTCCACATTTCACAGCTGGTCCAAAGGCCCCTCCTGTAATGCTGGCTGACAGGGACAGACAGATGTGTTTTGGGAGGGTTGTGGGGGGGGGGATGTTCTAGCTGCACCTCTGAATGTACATCCAGTGAGTTCTGTACAAAGCTTCAGATGTGCTTCAGAAACTTTCCCAAAAGATTGAGGCAAAGGAAACTTTTCAGGGAGGAAAAAAGATTCTGAATTGGAGCTGATGCTTTTCAACCGCCTGCCTCGTCCTTCCTTTAAAGTCAGGTCAGTGTTTGAGAGAAGGATGAGGTGGAATTCTAAATACCACCCAGATTCCACCTTCTTGCCTTGTCCAAATGGCTTTTTGTAGCACGAACTTCTTTGCATATTAGGCCGCACCCCTCCTGATGTAGCCAATCCTCTAAGAGCTTACAGGGCTCTTTGTCCAGGGCCTTCTGTAAGCTCTTGTAGGATTGGCTACATCCGGGGTGTGTGGCCTAATATGCAAAGGAGTTCCTGCTACAAAAAAGCCCTGCAAGTTCCCATGAAGACGCCCCACCTGGCGTCAAGCACCCAAAGGCATTCTCAGGACACCTCCTGGGCAGAGCGAACCTGCTGTCCTGCCAGCTCGGGGAGCCCAGTTCACCGGCCAGGAACAAGGCGGTAATGATGCTTTTCTCCAAACTGGGAATGGAGATAATGAACGGAGGCTGCCAAGGACAAGGGGGCCTTGGCCTCCAGCAAAACAGAAAAAAGGCAGAGCGGCCCGATGCGATAGTGAATAATGAAGGCTGCTTTCTGGTCCGTGACCTCTTTGCATAGCTCAAGAAGAAGGAGGGGAAAAAAGCAGTGACGTATTTTTGGGTGATTTCGCTCGCTGGGGCTGTCAACATGGGTACAAGGAACTCTGTTGTAGCAAGTGAGATCAATAGAACATCTAGTCCCCAACTGTGTTCAATCTGGAAGGCTTTCAGAGTCAATGGCTATTAATGGGGGCCATTCACAGACACGTTTACTTGATTTATATACCCTGCCTTGCTTGCATTATTCTCTTTTCCAGGGCTTTTTTTTTTTGTAGCAGGAACTCCTTTGCATCTTAGGCCACACACCCCTGATGTAGCTAATCCTTCTGGAGCTTACAGTAGGCCCTGTGAGAAGAGCCCTGGAAGCTCTTGGAGGATTGGCTGCATCAGGAGTGTGTGGCCTAATATGCAAAGGAGTTCCTGCTACAGAAAAGTCCTGCTCTTTTCTTTTCTTCCTTACAACGACCCTGCAAGTTATTTATATATTATACTCCGGCTTTCTCCCCAGAGGGGACCCAAAGCCGCTTAACTTTTTCCTTTCCTCCATTTTGTGCTCACAACACCCCTAGATGAGTCTAAGAGAGTTTGACTGGTCCAAGGTAATCCAGTGAGTTTCTGCAGCATGAGCAGGAATTCGACCCTGGGTCTTCCAGATCCTAGTTCCTCACTCTTAACCACTATGTTAACCGGTCATCACCCAATAAGCTTCCATGGCACAAATGGGGATTCAAAGTTTGGCTTCGCAGATCCTTGTTTGTCACTCTGACCACTACCCCACATCGACTGTATCAATTAAATGGCCAGATCAATCAAGTAAATGGCTAGAGACTATTTGGAGTGAGGACATATATACCGAATGTACAAGAAACCCATTTCCCAAGACTCTCATGTGGAGCTCAAGAGTCACGCTAGCAGTCTGAGATCTAATGTTTCTCATCTGTTTTCTTTGTGCTAGTAAGCTAATACTCATGACCTTCCTAATTGGGCCCCGTTCTGGAAAAAAGATGTATGTGATAAGATCTGTCAGATGAGAGCCAACAAAGCCCCTGGCCCAAATAAAGACCTGATTGAGCTTCTCAAGCTAAATCCGTTGTGGTGGGGAAGAATTCTAGCGCCTGGTTTCTCCCAGATAAATCAGACGTTTGGAAGCATTCTCTCATCGTTCCAGTTTTTAAAAAGGGCAATTGGCTTGATCCGGTCAACTATTGGCCAGCTAGTGTCCTATCATCTGCTGGAAAATTCTGTTCTTCCCTTTGGCACTCAAAAGATTAGCAGTACGGATCGAGACCAATACAATCCTGGGCTGGGAACAAATCAGATTTAGGAGAGGCTTTTCTATAATTGATCCCTGTTTAACTCTCGTTTATCTCAAAGGATGAAGACAGTCGATGCTAGATTAAGGCAGCCAGGGTTTGTAACTGGAAACATCTTGCTAGGGAAGGCAGATGTACGGTGATTTGCTTCCACAGAGTGTGCTCAAATCAGTTCTTTAGTATTTTACCTCCTCGGACTCTGCCATTATACATAAGACACCTATTGCCCCCTCCCACCTTGTTAAGGCATTTGTTTTAGCTTGCCTTAATGACAGGGCTTTTTTTGGGGGGGGTAGCAGGAACTCCTTTGCATATTAGGTCACACATCCCTGATGTAGCCAATCCTCTGAGAGCTTACAGGGCTGTTAGTACAGGGCCTACTGGAAGCTCTTGGGAGGATTGGCTACATCAGGGTTGTGTGGCCTAATATGCAAAGAAGTTCCTGCTACAGAAAAAGCCCTGCTTAATTCCATCCCATCCGAAATATTCCAGGGGAGATTTTGTTGTATTCTGCATTCAGATTGTCTTTGCCCTTGTGGTCAGAGTAAAATAAAATACTCTGTCTCACAAAATATTGGAATGTTGGGTTTTTACTGCTTTTAGGAACCACTGGATCTTACCGCTTTTAACACGCTCTCCATTTCATAAACTCCAAGGGGATAATATCCCCTGTCTGATGCTAGACGATGACCTGAACATAACCTATTTGGTTGCCAAATTTCTGTCTAACATGTTTTTCTTTAGTACATAGTGTATTGTTCTTTTAGTCATTGCCCCAGATCATCTGATCATAGGAGCTCTGAAAAGCAAAGGAAGGAAGGCTAATATGCCTTGCATTTATCACAGCCATGTATCCTGCCCTCCATATAGCATAAAAACCACTGTTGTTAGCCAAACTGTTAGCCAGTGGATAATGTTAGTGTCATGGATAAGTGCGTGGACTCTTTTCTGAGAGAACCAGGTTTGATTCCCTACTCCTCCACTTGCAGCTGCTGGAATGGTCTTGCGTCAGCCATATCTCTTGCAGAACTGTCCTTGAAAGGGCAGCTTCTGGGAGAGCTCTCTCAGCCGCACCCACCTCACAGGGTGTTTGTTGTTGGGGGCGGGGTGGGAAGGTAAAGGAGAATGTAGGCTGCTCTGAGATTCAGAGCGAAGGGCAGGATATAAATCCAATATCATCATCATCAAAGTGTCAAAAAATTGCAGTATACGCCTAGGAAGGAAAATCTCCTTGTATCCGACAAGCAATTTCTGCTTCCATAAAGTTTAGCACTGGTGCTAATAGCATTGCTAAAGAATGGTATTTCAAAAGAGGAAGGGGTAAACATTCACTATTGCTCGAGGAATATCCCATGGCCGGAACTCCTCTTTGCATTGGCAGAACTCCATTTACTCAGAAAGGAACTCTGCATTTCAGTGGGTGCTTATAGGCGATACGAGGGCAGAAAAAAGCCATGAACTTTATTTCAGGGCGGGGTTTTTAATAGTTTTTTTTACAGTTCTATCCAGAAAATTTGATTTTACTGCTTCCTAGGGATGCCAGCCTCCAGGTGGGACCTGGAATCCCCCCAGAATCCCAGCTCATCTCCATATTGCAGAGATCAGTTCCCTGGAGAAAATGGATGATGGACTGTATGCCATTGTACCCCACTGAAGTCCCTGTCTTTCCCAGGATCCAACCCCAAATCTCCAGGAGTTTCCCAACCTGAATCTGCTGCCCCACCTCCCCATCCCCCCACCTGTAACCAGGAGGGACTGACAACCCTAAAAAAAGGCAAAGGTAGTCCCCTGTGCAAGCACCAGTCATTTTAGACTCTGGGGTGACGTCGCATCACAACATTTTCACGGCAGACTTTTTACGGGGTGGTTTGCCATTGCCTTCCCAGTCATCTACACTTCCTCCCCCCCAGCAAGCTGGGGACTCATTTTACCGACCTTGGAAGGATGGAAGGCTGAGTCAACCTTGAGCCAGCTACCTGAACCCAGCTTCCACCAAGATCGAACTCAGGTCGTGAGCAGAGAGCTTGGACTTCAGTACTGCAGCTTTTACTGGATCTTTTGTTGCTGTTGTTCTGCCTTATAGAAATTGCAAGTGTTACCCCCGTGGAACAGCAGATAGCTATTTATAGACTGTTGTGTATGTTTTTTTAAAAAAATAGGAAAAGTGGTTTGAACTATATGAGCACTTAGGGAGTAGAAGAGGCCTGGAAGGGTGGGAATGTCAGTCCCCTGTTTTTTTTTTGTCCAAAATAGACCAAAGAGATGTACGCAAGCCATGGGATGAGAGTAATTAACCCTGTCTTCTTAGAGGAACATAGTGGGTCTCTGAACAGAGTTTCCCTAAGCTTTGCACATCTCTGGAGGGTGGTCTTTGTGATCAGGAAGAGTGCAGATCCTGGGTAAGTGCGGCAATGGGGGGTGGGGAGAGAAGCACCCGGCCCACCTACTTCCTGCCAGACTTTCCAACAGAGACATTCCTTTGGCTGCTTCGTTGAGACAAGTTAAAGGAGGCAAGAGGAGAACCGTTTTGCCAGATGGGCCTAGGGCAGCTGCCTTGTAGGAAGCCGGCTCCCAGAGCAGCGTCTGGCAAGCTCATTTGCTTAGGCACAAGAAAGCCAGTTTCGGGTTGGAAGGTGCCAAGTTCTCGCTCGCTGTAGGGGCTGGGCTGTGCGTGAGAATCAAGGCTGTCAATGGGGAACTGGATTCCAGGGGCCTAGCTCACCCTAGGGGCCCGGAGGGCTGGTCACATTGTGTGATTTGATTTTTGTGAGATGATTCCCTTAGTTCTTACCCTTGGATTCTTGCAGTACCCACCCAGACTTTTCATTTTGTGCACTTGGGAGATTGGGAGGGATGGTGGCTCGGTGGTAGAGCATCTGCTTGGTAAGCAGAAGGTCCCAGGTTCAATCCCCAGCATCTCCAACTAAAAAGGGTCCAGGCAAGTAGACGTGAAAAACCTCAGCTTGAGACCCAGGGAGCTGCTGCCAGTCTGACAATACTGACTTTGATTGACTGAGGGCATGATTCAGTATAAGGCAGCTTCATATGTTCATATGTGTGGGTCGGTTACAAGTGGTTTGAGTGCAACCTGAGAGGGCATATTTGGCCAGAAGCCTGATCTGCAGCACTGGTGTGTGTTTGGCTTTGTTGTTGGGATTTGTGGCACACAGGATCTGATTGTGGAGTGTGAAATGCAGTTTTTAGAACCCCAGCCATTGCAGGAAGGCTAGAACAATGTTCTCCCCCAAATCCACCATAAAAAGTGGGAGTTATCTTAAATGCGCATTCAGGTTAGAGTTATGCATGATAATAACCTTTTTGTATATAGCATTTGGGGAAGAGTTGTCTTTTGTTCAGAGTTGTTTTCCTTTTGAGAAAGTACACTAGTTTGAACAGAAACATCTCAGCTTTGCATCTTGCCAAGTTCCTTGTCCTCATGGGAGCAGAATGGAAGGACCTTAACAATATCTCTATTGCTTCCCCTCCCCCTAAAAGTGCAAAAAAATGAAAAGTCTGGGTGGGTACTGCAGGAATCCGAGTGTGGGAACACGGGGAGTCACTTCACACAGTCTTTTTATTTATATTTAATTCATTCATTTGGACCCTGCCTTTCTCCCCGTGGGGATCCAAAGCTTATGACGTTGTTCTCCTCACCTCCATTTTTACCCTCATGACAACCCTGTAAGGTAGATTAGACTGAGAAAATACGACTGGTCCAAGGCCACCTAGTGAGCTTCTATGGCACAAGTGGAGATTTGAACTTGGGCCTTGCAGATACTAGTCCAGCACTCGTAACCACTATGCCACACCATGCCGTCTCAAGTATGCATGGGCCAGATTTGGAGCAGCACCATGGCATACAGGGGAGAGGAAGTTTACACATGAATCGTTAAGGACTAATCCAGGGGTATCAAACTCATTTGTTATGAGGGCTGGATCTCACATAAATGAGACCCTGTCAGGTCGGGCCATATTGATTTATTTAAGATTGGGTAGCAGAGATATAAACTTTATAAAGGACACAGACAAACACAATTAATTTTTTTTTAAAAAAACCTTAAAATAAAAGATGCTTAAAACATTAGCACTCATTGGTCTTAAAGGTGCTTTCTTTGTATTTCTCCCATGGGATCCAGGGAACTGAGCAAAGGAAGCTCTGGTTCTTTCTTTCCTTCCACAGGGGACCAGGAGGGGGAGGAGCCTCAGCCAATAGAAGGAAGAGAGGCTTGGCTCAGAAGCTTTTTTGTGGGGTTGAGACAGCCTGGCAAAGCAAGCTCTGCCTCTCACCCCTCCTCCTCAAGGAAGGAGCCTCAGCCAATGGAGAAAATAGAGGCTTTGCTCTGTAGCTCCTGTGCGATTGAGCAAGCCTTACAAAGCAAGCTGTTATGCAAAAGGGAAAGGGAAGCAGATGACAGTCAGTAGCTTTGGGGGCCTGATAGGAGCCCTTCAGGGGCCTTATTCGGCCCCTGGTCCACATGTTTGATGCCCCTGGACTAAGCAGTTCTAGCCCCTTCTCTGTTTATGCAACAGTAAACATTTGTTCATCTTTACAGCTCTTTATTTTTTGCTGCCATAGACTGATGCAGCTACTCTTCCGGAGATCAGTGCATCTTTTCTTTTTTCCTTGTGGTTCAACTCTGCAGAAATTCTCTTCTCCCTCTCAGTCTTTTGCCCTGCATGTTCCATTTCTTTGTGCTCAATGTAGCTGATCCAGGTTTGCAG
Source organism: Heteronotia binoei (assembly GCF_032191835.1). NCBI lineage: Eukaryota > Metazoa > Chordata > Lepidosauria > Squamata > Gekkonidae > Heteronotia > Heteronotia binoei. The sequence continues at coordinate 21,296,265 of NC_083235.1, forward strand.
TAGTGTTTGAAAAGGAGCGGAAGGCTGTGCTGCAGCTTCCTCAGGTTTCTTTGCAGCTCCCCTGAGCCATGTGGGAAAGACTAATGGAAGAGGCTAGCTAGCCCTTTTCCCTCTAGCTAGTGCTTGCAGATCCTCACAGAGCTAAGATTATATTGAAAATTTTCCCAGCCATTAAACCTTAAATCTTCACAGGTCAAAGGAGAGGGAATTGCAGTTAAAGTGTGTGCATGCATTACATGTAAGGGCTTTGACTCAGTGGTAAATCATTCATGTGGAGTTTCTCAAATTCTATTGCATGCGTGTTCTGTTAAAGAATCCTTAGGTGGTTTGGATAGAAAAAGACCACATGAGTGTTTAGCCCTTAATAACTTCTTGATTTTGCTAACCAACACTGGACTCCTTGTTTTATTATCTTAAAGGGAAGCTAACTTTCTTTCCCTCTAAAGGGGGAAGCTAACTTTCTTTCCCTCTTGCCCCCGAGGCTAAGCGAGGCTGCACAAACCCTCTCGCTTGCGTTTGATGGAAGAGTGTTTTAAAGCTCCTCATCTCCTGCTTTGGCCCCCTGGCCCTTAGAAAAGGCCTCTTCGCTCCCCTGAGATCCCAGAGAGCTGCTCTCAGAAAAGAGTGGACAATACTGGATTAAGTAGTCTCGCTTGTTGTAACACTGCTTGGTAAGTTATATACATGAGCCACACTGTGTGAGCACTGAGGGTAGGGTATTGCAAATTAATAAGTGTTCCCGCATTGGCTTTGCAGAGTGGGAGATGCATAGGCATTGAGGGATTCCCCCCTTCCACCTTAAGAAAAGATTCCTAAAATGGATAGCATTCAGGCAAGGTGTAGGGAAAAAGTGTAGGTAGTTTTGCTGCTTTGGTTTGATTCATTTATACTGCACCTTTCTCTCCATTGGGGACCCAAAACAGCTTACATCATTCTCCTTTCCTCTGTTTTAACCTCACAACAACCCTGTGAGGTGGGTAGGTTAGGATGAGAGAATGTGACTCTAAATTTTGCTCTAGGTAGGTGTATGTTCAGAGCAAGTGAGGAAATCTATCTTAAATTATTTGGTTTTTCTGTTGTTTTATTGCAATCCTTTTTGTTTATTTTCAACCTTCAGCAGAAAAACAAGTTCAAGTCCCATCATTATTATTAACTTTATTTCTATCTCACCCAGGGGTGGAATTCTAGCAGGAGCTCCTATGCATATTAGGTCACACACCCCTGACGTAGCCAATCCTCCAAGAGCTTACAAAAAAGAGCCTTGTAAGCTCTTGGAGGATTGGCTACATCAGGGAGGTGTGGCCTAATATGCAAAGGAGCTCCTGCTAGAATTCCACCCCTGATCTCACCCCTCCCCCCAAAAATGGGGACCCAAAGCAGCTTACATCAGTCACATCTGTTTTATCCTTGTGAAGTATGTTAGGCTGAGAATGTGTGCCTGGCCTGATACCACCCATCAAGCTTCCATGGCATGTCAGGATTTGAACCTGGGTCTCCCAGATCCTAGTCTGACCCTCGTAACCACTATATCACCCTGAATTCAATGCTATGATTCCAACAACAGCCGATAGATACTATGGTGCCTTTATCAATACTAAGTAAGCTAAAGTTAAAGGTAGAGGTAGTCCCCTGCACAAGCACCAGTCATTTCCGACTCATCATCGGTGACGTCGCATCATGACGTTTTCTCTGCACACTTTTTACGGAGTGGTTTGCCATTGCCTTCCCCAGTCATCTACATTTCCCGCCCCCCCCCCAGCAAGCTGGGGACTCTTTTTACCGACCTCGGAAGGATGGAAGGCTCAGTCAACCTTGAGCCGGCTACCTGAAAACCCAGCTTCCGCCGGGATTGAACTCAGGTCGTGAACAGAAAGCTTGAACTGCAGTACTGCAGCTTTACCACTCGGCACCACGGGGCTCTTACTAAGTTAATGGCAACAATATAAAAAGCAAGCATTTGAGCCCTGCAGAACTCTTCTTCAAGCTGTATGGTAAGCAAGCCCCCCCCCTCCCCCCAAAATGGGGGTAATATGTTGACAGAGTGAAAAACCCAAGCAAGCTCTTCAGGAGGAACAGAGGACATTTTGTGAAGCTTCAGATTTACAGTTAACTGGTGGATTAGGCGAAATCCTGGAAGGCTGTGAAAGATCTCGGGTTGTAGCAAGAGAGCCCTGGGCTAGAAGAACCTACAGCCAAATGTAAAAGCTAGCAGGTGTTTGCCTCTAAGCCACGTGATCTTGTGAGCAAAAAATCTACTTTGTGAGCTACTGGTATTAAAGTTGTGAGCTACAGGCCTTAAAGTTGTGAGCTGTTGCACAAATTATTGTGATCTTGGGCTGTTTTTCCTGAGCTAAGGCAAAAATGTGTGAGCTGGTGGCTAAAACTCCGCTTAGAAGGAACACTGGTTTGGACCTGTCTTCAAGGGTTGTGATGACCAGGAAAGTGCCTAGCCACAGATAGGACTTGGGGGAAGATGGTGATTTAGGGGAAGTTGTCATTCATCGCTTTTGCATCATGGGAGTGGGGGGGGGGCAGGATGCTCGCTCGACCGCATTCCATTCAGGAGTTGCAACGGCTCCATTAGCTGAAGGAAGAGTTGAGAAAACATTGCGGTTGGAGTGCTGGGAAAATGCTACCGGTACTTTCCCGACATCCAGCTGTTAGCTTGACAGGGGTCTTTATAAGAGGGCCTAATGATGTGACGTCACCCCATGGGTCGGTAACGACTTGGTGCTTGCACCTTTAATAGCTTTTACTTTAATAGTTTTTGTTGGGGGTTTTTTTTGGGGGGGGTGATAGGGTTTTTTCCCCCAAAGGGGGGCAGTTTGCTAGTGGATGACTTGTCACTGGTGTCTAGTAGTGCAGTCGTAGGAAGAAGCAGATGACGTTGGATTTATATTCCGCCCTCCACTCAGAATCTCAGAGCAGTTTACAATCTTCCTCCCCCACAACAGACACCTTGTGAGGTGGGTGGGGCTGAGAGGGCTCCCACAGCAGCTGCCCTTTCAAGGACAACTCCTGCAGAGAGCTATGGCTGACCCAAGGCCATTCCAGCAGCTGCAAGTGGAGGAGTGGGGAATCAAACCCTTTTCTCCCAGATAAGAGTCCACACACTTAACCACTACACCAAACTGGCTCTCTACAGGAAGACCTGCACCCATTCTCCCGTCTGTTTCATCCACACAACAACCCTATGAAGTAGGTTAGAATGAGAGTGGATGTCTGGCTCAAGGTCCCCCAGCAAGCTTGCATGATAGAGTTTGGATTTGAATGTGCATCATAGGGTTCGAATCATAGAGTTGGAAGGCACCCCCCAGGGTCATCTAGTCCAACCCCCTGCACAATGTAGGAAATTCATAAATACCATCCCCTAAGTTCACAATATCTCCTCTTAAGTTCACAATATCCAGGTTGCCAATCTCCAGGTGGCACCTGAAGGTCTGCTTTTACAGTTGATTCCTCAACCTACAGAAATCAGTTCTTCTGGATTGGATAAAATGACTGCTTTGGATATTTGACTCTGTGTCACTATATCCTGATGAGGTCCCTCCCCTTCCCCAAAACCCGCCTCCTAAGCTCCACCCCCAAAATCTCCAGGTATTTCCCAACCCAGAACTGGCAACCCTGGTCTCCTGACACTTTTACCACTCCTGCAGGCTTAGAAATCACTTGCCCTACTTAGCTTTGCAGTGCAACAGAGGCCCAGGTAGCTACATTGCACATCCTCATCAAGGTAGCATTGAATGCAGGCTGCCGATAATATTGCATCATTGCAAATATAGATAGTTGTGCTTTGCATTATAAGAACAGAAGAGAAGCCATGTTGGATCAGGCCAATGGCCCATCCAGTCCAACACGCTGTGCCACACAGTGGCCAAAAAAAAAAAAAAAAGTGCCATCAGGAGGTCCATCAGTCAATGTTCCCTCTAAACTGCAGAGTCTTGTGAGCAAAAATTCTACTTTGTGAGATACTGGCATTAAAGTTGTGAGCTACTGCATAAATTATTGTGCTCTGCGGTCATCCTTCCTGAACTACGACAAAAATGTGTGAGCTGGAGGCTAAAAATCTGTGAGCCAGCTCTTGCTAACTCATCTTAGAGGGAACATTGTCATCTGTGGGACCAGGACACCAGGAGCCCTCCCACTGTTGCCCCTCCCAAGCACCAAGAATACAGAGCATCAGTGCCCCAGACAGAGTTCCAACAATACACTGTGGCTGATGGACCTCTGCTCCATATGTTCATCCAGTTATTGTGATACAGTGCCTCTGCAAGATTAACTCAGCCTGATAAGAGACAAGCTGGGCACTGTGAGGAATTGAAAGGGAGGGGGGGCAATTAGGAACCCCTCTCCAAGCTTTCTTTGAGCTTTTAGGTTTGAGAAGGCTGATTTGGGCCCTTTCCCTGTAACTGACACTTCGTGGCTGTCAGCATTCCATGTTTCATGGGATAACTTCAGTCCTCAGCAGGCTGTTCTTTGGGGGAATCTTCCCCACTCCTCTTTGGGGTTAATCTGCAAAATCATCTTTCCACCTACTGGGAGAATTCTACCTCCACCCTGCTTGTAGAATTCCACCCCCCCCCTCCACCCTTGCCTTAACTAAAGGAGATGCGTTTTTGCAGTTTTGCAATTAGCACAGCGGTTAGGCCCCGTGGTGCAGAGTGTTAAAGCTGCAGTACTGCAGTCCTAAGCTCTGCTCATGACCTGAGTTCGATCCCCGGCGGTAGCTGGGTTTTCAAGTAGCCAGTTCGAGGTTGACTCAGCCTTCCATCCTTCTGAGGCTAGAAAAATGAGTACCCAGCTTGCTAGGGGGGTGGGGGTGGGAAAGCGTAGATGACTGGGGAAGGCAATGGCAAACCACCCCGTAAAAAGTCTGCCATGAAAACGTTGTGAAAGCAGTGTCACCCCAGAGTCAGAAATGACTGGTGCTTGCACAGGGGACCTTTCCTTCCTAGGCCCCTTACCATTAGATGGAATGATTGAAGACCTAGGTGCACATGAGAAATCCCTGTCAGTGCATTGCACAGTTACGGAGATTGGCTGGAGGTGATGCCCCTGTGCTGCTGGTGGTTATGCTGTTGTTGCACTTTAGAAAACATTCACAGCTGAACAATCCCAAGTGTACCAGGTGGTCCATGTGCCAGTGACTTCTTTGCACGATGCCCAGTGATGTGTAGATGCAGCCAGAGTTAGCCATCCTTCTTGGACCATTTGGTTCCAGAGTCCCTCAGTCTCTGCTGCCACCAAGCTCTTCAGACTCTTCACAGCAGCTGCAGAGATACAGTGATAGATGTATGTTTCAGAAAACCGGCAGCTGTTTGTATTCTACTTCTGAAGGTGCTGGAGACCCAAGATTATCACTGAGATCTGGTTTTGATCCCTGTTGCTTAGAATCACTTTTCATTTTTTTAAGAAGAGGAAACGACTTTCTAGTCCTTACAGTTCCAAAAAAGGTGCTTGAAAGCATATTCTAGACCAGGGGTGGCCAAACTTGGTTCATGTAAGAGCAACATAGAATAAATATCAGGTGCTTGAGAGCCGCAAGACATGAACATCAAATGTTTGAGAGCCACAAGATAGATGGGAGGGAGAGAGAGGTGGAAAGAAAGCAACTTTAAATGCATTCTCCAAGCTCCTGGCTGGCTTGGTTTGCAGAAGTCATTTAAAGAAAGAAATGCCTTTTCCAAGTCAGCTGATGGGGTTGTGGGGGCTTCAAAAGCTGCACAATATGTGCGAAAGCCACATGTGACTCCCGAGCCACAGTTTGGCCACCCCTGTTATAGACAATACCTTATGAAATTGTAGAGTCCCAAGTGGTTGCATAACAGCAGTATGGTGCTTTCTGCTTGTCACTCATAGCCACATCATCTTGAAACAGCCCCCCACCCCCAGCCCTGACCTGGATAGTCCAGGCCAGCCTGATCTCATCAGATCTCAGAAGCTAAGCAGGGTCGACTCTGGCAAGTACTTGGACGGGAGACCTCCTTGGAATACCAGCAGTCAGGATGATAGGGGCAGGCTTTATTCAGCCACCTCTCTGAATATCCTCCAGGCCCCCAGTAGGGGTCAGTCACCAGAGGTTGCCATCACTTCCAGGTGTGCATGCATGCGCACACACACAAGCCAAAATCTCAGTTTTTCCCCTCTTCATAAATAAATCTATACACTTGGTTGGTTATTTCCATTGACAGAACCGAGTTTCTCTAGCTGGGTGACAGTCTTGGCATCTGTTATTTTGGGAAAGCCAGATGGCTTTAGAAACTATGTCCTCCCCTCCCTTCCCACACGAATCCCGCATCTACAAATCAACAATGTTGCGATCAGCCGTGAATTATCCAGGCCGTAAATCTACATCGTTTATTCTTACTAGATCTGGGCATTTGTGGAATGTGCGTGTCCTTTCACACTGCTCTTCCCCCCCTTCCCTCAAATGCCTCGGGCCCATTTCCCACAATCTGTGAAGAATAAAGAATGTTTTCACAGAGCTAGAGAAATATAAGAGGCGTTTTTGAACGTTTGGCCGGGCAGCACAAGATAAGCTCTCTTCAGATATAATGCAAAACCTTGGTTTATTGAAAACTAACTTGTGGTTAGTGTGGTGTGGTCTGAATGTCAGTGGCTTCGCTAACTGAGGTTAACTGGAACAAAGTTAGAGGCCAGTGGCACCTTAAAGGGCCAACGAAGGCTTATTCAGGGTGTGAACTTTTATATGCATTTGTCCGACAGAATGGAATGAGACTTCTCAGTCCATGCATATAAGGCAGAGGCTGAACAGCAAACAGGCATCATCGTCATAGATATAATAAAAGCCCAACGTGTTGGCAAATCCCTCAATTTTCATTGGAAGATGTGGCAACCACAGGAGTGGCCTTGCACTCTTGTCTGTCACCACTCCCCCCTGTCCTTATTGTACCTGACGTGTACATGATCATCCCCCCCCCCTTTTTTCCCCAGGGCCCATTGTATTTCTTCTGACGGTCTATACTGCTAGTGCAAGCATAACATATAAACGAAATGTTTTAACAGATGCAAACAAGAATGACGAGTTAAGTTGATAAGATTATCATTGTTCAGATTCAGTTCTGGGAGAAGATTCATTAGGGAATCTGAAATCGTATCTTGAAATTGTTTTATTAAGTGCGAATTGCATGGCTTCTCACAGTGTGTGGATATAGAATCCTGGCTGTATTTATCACGTAGTCCTCTGACACTACTCTTGCTCTGGCCAGAGGGAGAGGTGTAGCTTTGTCTCTACAGACCAGGATCCAAGAAAGCTGAATCCTGGTTTAATGAACTAGCCAGAGTCCTCTCCTCCCCCCCACCCCCTTCAAGTCACAGCTGATTTATGGTGATCCAGTAGGGTTTTCAAGGCAAGAAGAGGAGATGGTTTTTATACCCTGCTTTCCTCTACCTTAAAGGAGTTTCAAAGCGGCTTACAGTCCCCTTCCTTTCACCGCAACAGGCACCTTGTGAGATAGGTGGGGCTGAGAGAGTTTGCAGAGAATTGGGTCTGTCCCGAGGTCCCCCAGCAGATGTCACGTGGATGAGGAGTGAAGAATCAAATCTGGGTCTCTAGATTAGAGGCTGCTGCTCTTCGCCGGATTGGCTCTCTGAAGAGACATTCAGAGGTGGTTTGCCATTGCCTGCTTCTGTGGTGCATCCTGGCATTCCTTGGTGGTCTCCCATTAGGGTTGTCAGGTCCTCCCTGCTTCCTGTTGGGGAGGGATCTTCAGTCCTTCCCGGGAATGGGTGCGATGGCCTTACCTGGAAGCGATGTCATCATGCTGATGATGATGCATGATGACACTCTAGTTTTTGGGCAAAACTATGGTTTGAGCCCAACTTTGCCATAGAGTTTTGCCCCAAAACTAGAGCATTGCCATGCGACATCAGCAGTGTGATGACATCACTTCCAGGTGACATCAGCAGCATGACAATGTCACTTCCCGGTGGTGTCATCACGCCACATTTTGGGGCATTTGTGGGTTGGGAAGAGCCTGCAAAAGTGGGGGAACTCCCACCCGGGGCGCTGGCCACCCTGTCTCCCATCCAGATACTGACCACAGTCAGCCTTGCTGAACTTCTGAGATCTGACAAGACTGGACTAGTCTGGGCTATCCAAATAAGTATAGCTCAAATATGTTTCAAGTTATCTCTGAACTGAGGCGTACTCTTATTTTTAAGGAGCTGTAAAGGTAAAGGTAGTCCCCTGTGCAAGCACCAGTCGTTTTCGACTTTGGGGTGATGTTGCTTTCACAACGTTTTCATGGCAGATTTTTACAGGGTGATTTGCTATTACCTTCCCAATCATCTACACTTCCCCCCCAGCAAAGCTGGGTACTCATTTTACCAACCTTGGAAGGATGGAAGGCTGAGTCAACCTGGAGCCGGCTACCTGATCCAGCTTCCGCTGGGATCAAACTCAGGTCGTGAGCAGAGGGCTCCGACTGTAGTGCCATGGCACTCTGTGCCATGAGGCTCTTCTTAAGGAGCTGTAGTTGATTATTATTTGTGAGCGCCAATGTGGTATAGTAGTTGCAGTGCCAGGCTAGGACCTGGGAGACCCTGTTTCAAATCCCCACCATACGATAGAAGGATGCTGGAAGACTTTGGACCAGTGAAACACTCCCAGCATAGGGAGGGAACAGTGTGGGCTGCTTTGGGTCCCTGTTATAGGGGGTGGAAATGTAAATGAAATAAATGTTAACCATGTGGAACTGGCCTGGATTAAGTCAGAGTGTCTACATTCTTCCATCACACAAAACTATAAATGACTTAAGTGTGGTTAATAAACCATTATCAGACCATGGCTTTATATTCTGGCATGATTAACTGACCACAGTCAGCGGGGTGGTCTACATTCCATGATTGTGAACTACGGTTTGATTAATCCATGGTTTCATGTGCTGTCCGAACTGAGCCATTGAACAGAGAAAATCATTATTATAAAATAGCAGATTGAACATTAGAATTCCTCTTCTGTTAAGATAGGATGGGAGAGACTTGTCTTAATAGTAGTATGTGCGAAAAGGATCTAGGGGTCTTAGTGGATCGTATGCTGAACAGGAGTCAACAGTGTGATGTGGTGGCTAAAAAGGCAGATGCAATTTTGGGCTGTATCAACAGAAGTACAGTGTCCAGATCACTGGTGTGATGCTGGTATCGCTTTACTCTTCTCTGGTAAGATCTCACCTGGAGTATTGTGTTCAGTTTTGGGCACCACATTTTAAGAAGGATATAGACAAGCTGGAACGGGTCCAGAGGAGGGCAACGAAGATGGTGAGAGGTCTGGAGACCAAGTCCTATGAGGAAAGGTTGAAGGAGCTGGGGATGTTTAGCCTGGAGAGGAGGCAGCTGAGAGGTGATATGATCACCATCTTCAAGTACTTGAAGGACTGTCATCTAGAGAATGGGGTGGAATTGTTTTCTGTGGCCCCGGAAGGTAGGACCAGAACCAATGGGTTGAAATTAAATCAAAAGAGTTTCCAGCTCAACATTAGGAAGAACTTACTGACCATTAGAGCGATTCCTCAGTGGAACAGGCTTCCTCAGGAGGTGGTGGGCTCTCCTTCCTTGGAAGTTTTTAAACAGAGGCTAGATGGCCATCTGACAGCAATGAAGATCCTGTGAATTTAGGGGGAGGTGTTTGTGAGTTTCCTGCATTGTGCAGGGGGTTGGGCTAGATGACCCTAGAGGTCCCTTCCAACTCTATGATTCTAAGATGAATGCATTCCAAAATTCCAGCCTGGGAGCATGCGGTCTCTATTTTGACTACATGCAACATTTGCACGTGCGTGTCTTTAGCACATATATGGGGTCCCGGGAAAACTCACAAGCTCATTCCAAAGACACTTAGGACAAATGGTAATCACTTTTTAAAAAATGAGGAGCTGATAAACCAAAGAATTCTTTGGCATGATTTACGAGTTTGTTTGCTTAAGGGCTGTTCTTCATGAAAAATGTCACCGGAGAGAAATAATTAAATTGTTGTACATGCTCCTGGGATATTCCACTGCAAGTCTGCACAGAGATGCTGTGACTGCACTTGGAGCTTTTGTCGGTTCGTGGTTTCCTCTGTGCATTTTCGCCGAAGGAAGATACCGCCGCTGCACCTGTACTGATGCTTTCAAAAATTCACGGACCATAAGGGTCATCTAGCAGTGACTGGCTGATTCATTCTGATGTCATGGGGGATTGACCACACCCACCTGGCTGCTGTTAGCCATGTTGCTCCGATATCACAGAGGATCAGGAGACCGAGTAGACCTTTTGCAGAATTTTAATACGGAGGTCAGTGAATGTAAAGTGTGACCCGATACCTCATGAATGCAAATGGGCTGAGCTGTTCTGCAGCCTTCGTGCAAAGACTGAGAGGCGATACTTGCTGCTTTGTGTGTGAGAGCAAAAGAAAGAGAAAGCGTTTGCTTATATTTACGGTTTGTTTTGCCAGAGTTGCAAATGAACCCATTTCGCCCACATCTTCATATGGATTTCCATATGCACTTCACTATTGCATTTTGCTTGGGAAGAGCCAGCGTGCCATAATGAATACAGGGCTGGACTCAAACCAGGGTTCAGTGTCCTGTTTATTTGCCTTGAGCAACTTTGGGTTAGCTCTGACCCTTGGGCATGTCACAGAACCCCAGCTCTAATGCTGAGAGCCCCTGCAGAGCCGTCCTTTTGGGGGTGGTGGGAGCCGCATTTTGGAAGTGCTTGTTATTGGCGCACATGTATGGAAAGCAAGAATGCCACCTCCTCTTAGCCCGAAGGCTACGGAAAGCACCAGGTGGCCAAGATAGTGCAGGTGATGCCTCCATGGGTCTAACACAAAGGTGGCCAAACTGTGGCTCAGGATCCACATGTGGCTCTTGTACACATATTGAGGTGGCTCTTGAAGCCCCCCCTGCCCCCTTGGCTGGCTTAAAGAAAGCATTTCTCTCTTTAAATCACTTCTCCAAGCCAGCTGGCAGCTTGGAGAATGCATTTAAAGTTGCTTGCTTTCCCTCCCTCTCTTCCTTCTCTCAAACATCTGAGGTTTATTCTATGTGGCTCTTACATTAAGCACGTTTGGCCATCCGTGGTCTAACCCTTAGCTTGTTCTGCATTCTGATACACCTTCTGGCACACAGTGCAGGGTTCCTGCCCATGGTTGGCCTACAGTTCTTGCCTGAGGTCATAACCCTTGGCTTCTCCTCTTCCTGTCACATGACATTGATGTTGCATGACTTCCTGTCACATGCTTGCAACTCAACGGGTCCCTTGATTCCCCCCCCCCCCCCCCCCGCAACTGGGAATTAAAGACGGGTCACAGCTTTGGGAAGGTTAGAGACCATCTTCCGGCTTCAAATGCCTATTCAGAAGATATAATGGAACCCTTTGGATGCCTGGTTGGAGGAGGAGAATCAAAATCTGAGCAAGAGAATAAATTCCAGCTCTGAAAATCTTTGGTTATGACATGTGCAGACACAGACATGCAACATACGTGATTCTTGGCTGGTAGGCGATGATCGTTTTCTCTTCCCAGGATGTGCAAGATTGAATCAGATAAGGTGGGCTTCTTTACCAGCTTTGGGAGCAAAGCTTCCTGGCTTTGTAACTTATGGACACGCAGCAGTAAATCAGATGCTGTTTAGTTAGTAATCCCTCTTCAGCCCTCATCTCCCTACTGGTTGCCCACCTTAAAACAAAAAAACCTAAACGTAGTATATGTTTTTATTCATAGATGAGCAAATCACTTTTTTTTTTTTAATGCATCATTTTGAAACAGCACTACAGCATCCCTGTATTCTATAGAGAGCCAGTTTGGTGTAGTGGTTAAGTGCGCAGACTCAACTCTGGGAGAACTGAGTTCGATTCCCCACTCCTCCACATGCAGCTAGCTGGGTGACCTTGGGCCAGTCACGGTTTCCTCAGAGCTGTTCTCCCAAGAGCAGTTCTCTCAGCCCCACCTACCTCATAAGGTGTCTGTTGTGGGGAGAGAAAGGGAAAGGGCCAAAGGAGGCCCATCTGAAAACAACTAGGGACAGGGCCTTTTCGATTGCAGCCCCCTGTTGGTGGAACCAGCTCCCGGAGGAGGTGAGGGCCCTGCAGAATCTCAGACAGTTCCGCAGGGCCTGTAAGACAACCCTCTTCCGGTTGGCATACAACTGACCGATATCTGAATATCCAAATTCGTGAACGTCAGCATATCTGAACATTGGAATACTTGAAGAACCAACTTTTAGGGAAGATGTAGCATGGTATATTGATAAATGTTTTTTTATGTATTTTACTGTATAAATTATTAATGTATTTTAAACTGATTTATTGTTAGAGTTTTATGTTGTAAGCTGCCCTGAGCCCGCTTCGGTGGGGTAGGGTGGGATATAAATCTAAATAGATAGAGAGATAGAGGAGATTGTAAGCTGCTCTGAGACTCCCAAGTGAAAAGCAGGGTATAAATCCAATCTCCTTTTCATCTTTCTTCTAGCTTTCTTCTATTCAAGTTAATCACGCTGAAAAAGTTGCAAGATATGTACATTCTCCTAACCCTGAAGCTTGCTGTTGAAAGGATATATTTGGGTGGCAGTGAATTGCTTCCCAAATGGCTTTGCCGTTCTCTGAAGGTTATATCTGTTTCCCTCCTCATGCAGCCTTGCAAACAAAGTCTGCAAGCGTCATACAAGCCCATCTGCCTGCATAGACCTCTGTGTGCCATTTGTGGCAAACCTTCCATTTTTTTTTAATCAATATCTGCTCACTTGGAGGAGCGTGATATTCACCGTAGGTGAGTTGCTTTTGGCAAGCCTGAGCTAATGGGAACTTTGACATTGCCCTTTTCTCATGGCCAGCGAGATCAGAGATGTGAAACTTTCCACTGGGTTCTGTAGCCAACGATGGAAACTCCGTGTTGTTGCTGTGATCCCCCGAAGGCGTTCCATTGATAAAAATCTCTCAGTGTTCATAAGGTGAAGGGAAGCTGATTAGACCTGAGGTCACTGTAGTTAAGGAAGTCGCAGCCCTAGAGTCCCCTTCATAGCCCTGTTTTCTTGTGGGTTTTTTTGTTTTTTCTAAATCTGGGTTTTCACGTTCAGCCTGTAAGGCGCAATGGCCCTCTCCATCTTGATTGGAAGAATCCATTCCAGTCAGCTTGGCTTGGAACAGTTCCACACAGATTAAAAACTGGCTCCTGGATCATAAACACAAGACTGGGGCGAAGGGGGGGGGGGGGGGTTAATGGCAGAGCCCGAACTTGCTTGAACTTGGGAGATGACTGATATCATTCATAGCCCAAAAGAAAAGCAATTGCGACGGAACGCTGGCTGAGAAGGAGGTCACATCTTGGGCAGGATCTGCCGGCGCATTTAGGTATGTTGAAGCTGTGTTTGTTTCCCTAGAGTGTCACGAGGAGTCTGGGAACTCCTGCGCAGGGTCTGTTTTGCATAGTCGTACACCAATACATGAGATTTTAGGCTGATTCAGTGCTTGGACTGGGCACACCCGAAACTCCTACTACAGAGGGCCAAATGTTACAGCACAGAGAGCCGACATGGTGTAGTAGTTAAAGTGTCAGGCTAGGACCCCAGTAAACCCAGATTTGAATCCCTGCTCCACTGTAGAAGCTCTCGCTGGGTGACCTTGGGCCAGTCCCACATTCTCAGCCTAGCCTACCTCACAGGGGCTTTGTGAGGATAAAATGGAGGAGAGGGAAGTGATGTAAGCCACTCTGGGTCCCCATTAGGGAGAAAGCTGGATGGATGGATAGATGGATAGATAGATACAGGGTTCTTTTTCCAGCAGGAGCTCCTCTACATATTAGGCCATGCCCCCCAATGTAGCCAATCCTACAAGCGCTTTGAGGGCTCTTAGTACAGGGTCTACTGTAAGCACCAGGATGATTGGCTACACCAGGGGGCGTGGCCTAATATGCAGAAAAGCTCCTGCTAGAAAAAGAATGGTAGGTCGGAAGGTAGGTAGGTAGGTAGGTAGGTAGATAGATAGATAGATAGATAGATAGATAGATAGATAGATAGATAGATAGATAGATAGATAGATAGATAAAATTGAAAGAAGAATTCAGCCATTGTCTCCCATCCTCCTGCACGTGTTCCAAGTGCCAAAAAGGTATGCAGGGGAGCATTTTTGTAAGGCCAGATTCTTTTCTCAAATGGTGTTGCTGTGCATGTGTCATCTGCATATTGGTGACAACCCAGCCCAAAACCTCGGGTAATCTGGGCACGGGGGCGCATGTAGATGTTAAACATCATTGGTGGGAGAATAGCTCCCTGCGGCACACCACATTCAAGTGGATGCCATCAAGAGGTCTGCTCACAAATCTCCACCCTTTGTCCCCGACCATGGAGAAAGGAGGAAAACCACTGTAAGGTCACCCCTTGAACTCTGGCATCGACAAGGCGATGGGTCATAAGATCATAATCGACTGTGTCAAACACTGCTGAGAGATCTAATAACAATAGCAGCGCTGACCAGCCTTGATCCAGTTGCCTTCTGAGGTCCTCTGTGAGGGTGACCAAAGCTGTCTCCGTCCCATGACCAGGATGGAAGCTGGACTGGAAGGGATCAAGGGTAGAAGTATCCTCCAGGAAACCTTGAAATTGCTCTGCCATCGCTTTCTCAATTACCTTACCCAGGAACGGTAAGTTTGAGACTGGGCGGTAATTGGCCAGGACCATCAGGTCTGAAGATGGCTTTTTCAAAAGCGGACGGACCACTGCCTCTTTAAGTTTAGCTGGAAAAGTCCCTGTTTCCAACGAATGGTTAATATCAGCTAAAGAGTCTTGGATGCCCTCGTCACCTGCCTTAATAAGCCAGGATGGACATGAGTCCAGTTCGCAAGTGGTCGGCTTCACTACGGCTAAGATCCTGTCCACATCTTCCCAAGTAAGACTGCTGAAGTGGTCCAATATGGGACCCATAGATGGGCAACAGGCTTCCAGCTCCCGTACTGTATCAACTGTGGCAGGAAGACTCTGGCAGAGAGTCGAGACCTTATCTGCGAAATAGATCGCAAAAGCCTCACAGCCTATATCCAATTCTCTAACTTTTGGATCGCCTGTTGGCAATGTAGTCAGTGTTCGAATCGTTCTAAATAATTGGGCCGGGCACAACTTCGCCGACGCAATGGAGGCCGCATAGAATTCCTTCTTAGTGGACTTCACTGCCTTCTCATAGGCCTTCATAAATGCTCTATAAGAAGTTCTAGACTCCTTGTCATAAGATCTCTGCCACACTCGCTCCAGCCGTCTAAGTTGCTGTTTCATCCTTTTCAGCTCCAAGGTATACCATGGGGCTGATTTGGTACAGCGACATAGAGGGCGCCGGGGGCGGGGCAATGTCGATGGTAGCAGAGAATCAGGAGTACAAGTCCTCAACTAGCTCATCTAACGACCCACCAGGGGGCATCGGATCCCATGGAGCTTCTTGAAGTTGCTCTGGGTCCAATTGGCTCTGCGGGCGAGCATAAATCTGCCCGTCGCCTAAACAGGAGGAGGGCTGTAAGTCAACTCGGTCTTTCAGGGCATAATGATCTCACCATGGAATTGGAGTGGCAGCTGTCAGATCAGGTGTTATCCCGGCCCCAAAAACCAAATCCAGTGTGTGACCCTGGCAGTCCTTGGAGGCCTCCCGTCCAACTTCTAGCCAGGACCAACCCTGCTTAGCTGACAAGATCACATCCAGGTCAGGGTAATCGGTTTATTAACCTCAGTGAATTCTCACAGTGGCTTAGCATCATGCAAATTATGCACATTCTGAATTGCTCTCCCCCTGCTGCCTCCACATAGAATCATAGAGTTGGAAGGGATCTCCAGGGTCATCTAGTCCAACCCCCTGCACAATGCAGGAAACTCACAAACACCTCCCCCTAAATTCACAGGATCCTCATTGCTGTCAGATGGCCATCTAGCCTCTGTTGAAAAACCTCCAAGGAAGGAGAGCCCACCACCTCCTGAGGAAGACTGTTCCACTGAGGAACCACTCTAACGGCCAGGCAGTTCTTCCTAATGTTGAGCCGGAAACTCTTTTGATTTAATTTCAACCCACTGGCTCTGATCCTACCTTCCGGGGCCACAGAAAACAATTCCACGCCATCCTGTAGATGACAGCCCTTCAAGTACTTGAAGATGGTGATCATATCACCTCTCAGCTGCCTCTTTTCCAGGCTAAACACCCCCAGCTCCTTCAATCTTTCCTCATAGGACTTGGTCTCCAGGCCCCTCACCATCTTTGTTGCCCTCCTCTGGACCCATTCCAGCTTGTCTATATCCTTCTTAAAATGTGGTGCCCAAAACTGAACACAATACTCCAGGTGAGGTCTTGCCAGAACAGAGGAAAGCGATACCAGCATCACATCACGTGATCTGGACACTATACTTCTGTTGATACAGCCCAAAATTGCATTTGCCTTTTTAGCCACCGCATCACGCTGCTGACATGTTTCCTGGCTCCAGAGACTCTTGCCCAGAGAGTAAAGGTGGCGGAGTCAGCATCTGTTAAGCCAGACTGAGATTTGAATGATCGCCTGCAAACCAAATCTGGCTTTGCATAGTAAGGGTAGCTAAAACAAGCACGCTAGGCCTGAACTGAACGACTGGGTTAACTCTGCCTGACCCAGCTCTTTGGAGCGTAAATTGGAAGAGGTGGGCGCAATATCTGGTCAAGCAGAATCAGGGTGGATAGGTAAGTCCAGAAATGGGGGAGGGGTTTACTGCAGCTTGCTATGCAGCTTCTCCTCCTCCCCCCACCCCCATAGAAATTTTCACTGTTTGCATAATAAATGTACATGTTTTGCAAGCTTGCATTCCAATATAAATCGTTTAGGAGGTGGGGGCAGCTGGAAAAGGGGGACAAAAGGGGAATTCCAAAAGCTTCCCTCAGCAGGGTCACCTGGAATTCATTGATATTTGCCAAGGAATTAATTCTTACTGGCCTTCAATACATCCAGTTCTAGCTGTGGAGCAGTGAAGCGGAAAGTCCCCCCCCCCCCCCCAGTCTTGCCTGCAGGTTTCCAAGGGCACTTCACAGACACAATGGGTGGGATCACACCAAAGATTTGGCTGGGCAGTATCCCGGCCGTGAAAAAGCCGATTCTTTTTGATCCATGCTGCGGCATTCACGCAGCCCCCGCCCTGTTGCTGGGAGAGGCACAGAGTGCATGTGCACGAGAGAAGCATTCAGACTGCTCCTGCACATGTGGGGTGGGTGCACTGGGCACATGGCCGTTCAGGCAGCCGGGAAATGCACCCTACCTGCCCCATCAGCCAGCTTGGAGAAAGCATTTGTCTCATTAAATCACTTTGCCAAGCCAAGCCAGCCAACGGCTTGGAGAGTGCATATAATGTTAAAGTTGCTTTCTTTATACCTCTCTCCCTGCTTCCCATCTCTTTTCTTTTCCTTTCCTTGTGGCTCTCAAACATCTGATGTTCGTGCCTTGTGGCTCTTAAGTAAGTTTGCAATAGGCCCTGTAAGAAGAGCCCCGTAAGCTCTTGGAGGATTGGCTACATTGGGGGGGGGGGTTGCCTAATATGCAAAGGAGTTCCTGCTACAAAAAAAGCCCTGGGCTTATGATTTTATAACTCTTGAAAGCTAAAGCTCACTTATTAAATGGTGCCATTAAAAGGTGCCGCTGGACTCAAACTTTGTTCTGCTGCTTCCTACCAACGCAGTTGCCCACCTGAATCCGTTATTAAAATAACAGCCAGGGTTTCAACAGGAGATATGCTGGTTCTTTGCCTGTATGCATATCTGCTGTTACGTGCTAACCGATGTTCCCTCTAAGCTTCAAAGTCTTCAAAGTCTAAGCTTCAAAGTCCCTCTAAGCAAAAATTCTACTTTGTGAACTACTGGCATTAAAGTTGTGAGCTGCTGCATCAATTAGTGTGCTCTGGGGTCATCCTTCCTGAGCGAAGACAAAAAGGTGTGAGCTGGAGGCTACAAATCTGCGCGCTAGCTCACAATAACTCATCTTAGAGGGAACAGTGGTGCTAACCAATGTTCCCTCTAAGCCGTGGAGCTTGTGAGCAAAAATTCTACTTCTTAATTCTGGCATTAAAGTTGCGAGCTATTGGCATTAAAGCTGCGAGCTACTGCATAATGTAGTTTGCTCTGGGGCTATTTTTCCTGAGCTAAGACAAAAATGTGTGAGCCAGAGGCCAAAAATCTGTGAGATAGCTCACACTCACTCAGTTTAAAGGGAACACTGGTGCTAACCATTTTGGGAGTCCTGATCTTTGACCTCAAAGCCTTTCTTCCTAATCCTGAGAAGGTGGGGGGGGGGGCTGATGGCTGTTATTCATTGACAAAAGAATAGATCCCCTCATATGTCAGAGGGCACCCTTTTTTCTTCTTTTTCTTCGCCTCGCGAATGAGCTCAGCCGTGGTGACATTCCAGGCCTCCAGCGAAATAATGGCCCGAGAGCTTCTCAGCTCTTCCAAACACGGCTGGCTGTGAAAGCCAGGTCGTTCCGCCTCTGTGTGGCCTTCCCTCTGATGCAAGCAAGCACGTCTTTTGGAGCCCAGCTGCGGCAGCCAGAGGCCGGGCTGCGCACGGTCCCTCTGGTGCCGTTCACTGCCTTCTCGTTGGGAGGGAGATGAGCTAATTCAGCAAAAATTCACCCTTCCATTTGGGGAACTGCTTCCAGCGCCGAGAATGAATGCATTTGTTCCTGAAAGTGGAGTCATCTGAACGCGATTGCAACACGCCCCCCCCCCCCCCGGCTGCCCCCGGGGCTGTGTTTCCAATTAATCCACCCGAGACATCCTGGGCGCTTCCCGCTTGCCCTTTGCCTTAGTGCGGAGCTGTGTGTGCTGGCGCAGGACGGGCTCTGGGAACGCCAGCCGAAACGTGTGCCGGGCTCAGCAGAGGGGGGCCCCATGGCGGCCTCGACATGTTAGAGCCCCGCACGGCCTTAAGATGGTTTTTGCAGGATGTGCGTCACTGCAGCGCCCTTTGGCACAGGGCACGGTGGGACGGGCGGTGCTGAGGGTACGTGTGCCAGCAGCGGGCTTGGCACGATCCACCTGCCTTGCCATGGGAAACGTCGACTGGCACTGCAGCTTGTGCTAAGGGAGGGGGAGAAAATCATGCACGCTTTTGTCCTAAAAACGACACAGAAAGGTGGGTTGTTTCATACTGACATCTGGATTGCTCCTAAGTTAAGGTGATGCTCCTGAAGCTGTGGGTCATGACCCCCCCAAGAAAACTCAGCAGGAACTTATTTGCATATTAGGTCACACCCCTGATGCCACCATTGTCTCACACAGGGCTTTTCTGTAGAATAAGCCCAACAGGGACTCATTTGCATATTAGGCCACATCCCTGATGCCAATTCAGCCAGAACTGAGTAGGTAGGTATTTGTGGGTTTCCTGCATTATGCAGGGGATTGGACTTCTACTTCTATGGTTCTATGATTCTAAAAGCAGGCTGCTATCTTGCAGGTGGGTTGGCAAGAATCAGCATCTCAAGTTAGGAGAAAAGACTCTTGGGTCCCTTTGCTCCTAGGGGGAGGAGAGTACTCTCTCCCTTCACCAGCACCCCCAGGGCTTTTTTTTTTTTAGTAGGAATGCACAGGAACGCAGTTCTGGATGAATTGGTTCCAGGGGGTGTGGCCTAATATGCAAATGAGTCCCTATTGGGCTCTTTCTACAGAAAAGCCCTGTGTGAGACAATGGTGGCATCAGGGTGTGTGACCAAATATACAAATGAGTTCCTGTTGGGCTTTTTCTACAAAAAGGTCCCACATGAGACAAATGGTGGCACCAGGGGGTGTGTGGCCTAATATACAAATGAGTTCCCACTGAGCTTGTTCCACACAAAAAGCCTTATGTGAAACAATGTTGACATCGGGGGTGTGGCCTAATATGCAAACAAGTTCCTGGTGGGCTTTTTCTAAAAAAAAAAAAGCTCTGTGTGAATCAATGGTGACATCAGAGGTGTGTGGCCTAATATGCAAATGTGTCCCTGCTGGCTTTGTTCTACAAAGAAAGCCCATTGGTTCCCAGAGGTTCTGTCTGCTTTCAGCCTGAAGAGGCTGAGGAGGCAATGGCCACAACCTAGCCTGTTGGATATTATAGCATTGGAAAAAGTGCAGAAAAGGGCAACTAGAATGATTAAAGATTTGGAACACTTTCCCGTTGAAGAAAGGTTAAAACGCTTGGGGCTCTAGCTTGGAGAAACGTCGACTACAGGGTGACATGATTGAGGTTTACAAGATTATGCATGGGATGGAGAAAGTAGAGAAAGAAGTCCTTTTCTCCCTTTCTCACAATACAAGAACTCGTGGGCATTCAATGAAATTGCTGAGCAGTCAGGTTAAAACGGATCAAAGGAAGTACTTCTTCACCCAAAGGGTGATTAATATGTGGAATTCACTGCCACAGGAGGTGGTGGAGGCTACAAGCATAGCCAGCTTTAAGAGGGGATTGGATAAAAATATGGAGCAGAGGTCCATCAGTGTCTATTAGCCACAGTGTATACATATATATATGTGTGTGTGTATGTATAGATATATGTGTACACACACATATTGGCCACTGTGTGACACAGAGTGTTGGACTGGATGGGCCATTGGCCTGGTCCAACATGGCTTCTCTTATGTTCTTATGAAGGTGTTGCAGTCCTTGGGAGATTGCCAAGGAGAAGGCTCTGCAGGGGAAAGCAACAGCTTCTGCATCTCAGTTCCCTGGAAAGCCACTCGCTGGGGTCACCATTAAGTCAACTGTGACCTGATGGCACATACATGCCCAGATGTGATGCCACACACCAGTGTGCCCATGCGCAGGCACACATATGTTTTCATTTTGAGCATGGTAAATCTCAGATATCCATTGCATCGTAAGACTTACAGATACAGTGTTATAAGAAGTGATCTGAAAGAAGGAACTAGATGTTGGGCAGCGGACGTGAGATCTGTCATGTACACACACACAGCATGCCACGTTATGCTACAGAGATCCTCTACACACACCTCCAATACATGCTACATAGATAGCCCTATCTTCTTCCTGTTCCTACTTGGGGAGGGGAATGACCAGATTCCAGTGGTTTATAAACATGAACCTGCTTTATACCGCTTCAGGCCCTCGTTCCACCAAGGTCAGTGTTGTCTATTCAGACTGGCAGCGGCTCTCCAGGTTCTGAAGCAGAGGTCTTTCCCATAAGAACATAAAAAGAACCCTGCTGGGTCCGACCAGTGGTCCATCTAGTCCAGCATCCTGTCTCATACAGTGGCCAACCAATTCCTCTGGAGGGCCAACAACAGGGCATAGAGGCTGAGGCCTTCCACTTGTAAGAAAAGCCTTGCTGGATCAGACCAGTGGTCCATCTAGTCCAGCATCCAGTCTCACACAGTAGCCAACCAGTTCCTCTGCAGAGCCAACCACAGGGCACAGAGGCCGAAGCCTTCTCCTGATGTTGCCTCCTGGCTGTGGGATTCAGTGGCTTAGTGCCTCTGAACGTGGAGATCCCCCTCAGTCTCCATGGCTAGTAGCCAGCGTCAGGCTTATCCTCCGTGAATCTACCTAACCCCCTTTTAAAGCTGCTTATTCCTGTGGCCATCACCCCATCCACATGGCAGCAAATTCCACATTTGAATCATAAGAACCTAAGACCATAAGAGAAGCCATGTTGGATCAGGCCAATGCCTCAACCAGTCCAACCAGTCACACAGGGGCCAAGAAACCAGGTGCCATCAGGAGGTCCATCAGCGGGGTCAGGACACTAAAAGCCCTCCCACTGTTGCCCCCCCAGTCACTCTCTGTGTAAAGTTTTATTTCCTTTTGTCCGTCCTGAACCCACTGCCCATCGGTTTCATTGGGTGCCTTCGAGTGCTAGTATTTTGGGAATGCCAGGGGATTGAACCCGGGACTACTGAGCCTCAGCCTCTCTCCAAGGAGTGCTTCGGTATAGAAGTGGTGTCGGCCAGCTGAGCGAGCCAGGAGACAGGTCAGCAGGGGAGGGGCTGTGCACTCCTGAGCCAAATAAACAGAAAAATCTCCTCCCTCCTCCTCTTGTCCCTCTCTGTGCAGCTGCTGCGATTCGATTCTTGCCAGTCCATCTGCCAAGAGGCTGCATTTGCTGGCTACCCTGGTGGGTTTTTTCCTCCTTTTTTGTCTTTTGTGGACAAGGAAGGAGGGGGGAAACGTAGCTGTCTTTCAACGCAGAAATAAACATTTCAGTGTACAGCAAAGTCTAAAAAAGCACAGGGGCAGGGGGGTTCTTCATTCCCATGAACCGTGGCTGTGGAAGTCCCTTTCCTGGGGGGAAGGGGGGGCGTGTTGGAGATTGCAAGAGCGGTCCTTGGCCTCAATGTCGACGCTCCTCTGTTGTTTTGCTGTGCAAAAAAACACACAAGACTTGAAATTGGATGCGGAGTCAGAGCCGGGGAGCGTCCCTCCTGGGTGCAGAGGAGAGGGAAAGCAAAACACTCTCCTGGAAAGGGGAGACTCTGTCCGGGAGTAGAACAAAGCAGTAGACAACTAAGTTTAAGACCAACTAAGTTTTATTCAGAAGGTAAGCTTTCGTATGCTCGTTCATATGGTCTTAAAGCTTACCTTCTGAATAAAGCTTAGTTGGTCTTAAAGGTGCACTTGTCTACTGCTTTGTTCTGTTGCTTCAGACCAACACGGCTGTCTACTGGGATCTGTCCGGGAGTGTCACTGTTCCTCAGCAGGGGCCACAGTTTCTCCCTCGCCTTTGGGCAGCAAAAGGGAACAAGAATGCCCTGGGTTGGGAAAGGGTTTGCCCCCAGACTGCTTAGCATCAGGCCTGGAGCTAACCAGGGGCCCATGAGGCCTAGCCCCCGACAGGGTTTTTGGGCCTCTCTCCCTCCCCTCCTGAGAGCCTGTTTGGTGTTGTGTTTAAATGCGTGGACTCTTATCTGGGAGAACTAGGTCTGATTCCCCACTCCTCCACTTGCAGCTGCTGCAATGGCCTTGGGTCAGTCATAGCTCTTGTAGGAGTTGTCCTTAAAAGGGCAGCTTCTGTCAGAGCTCTCTCAGCCCCACCTACCTCACAGGGTGTTTGTTGTGGGGGAAGAAGATAAAGAAGATTGTAAGCCGTTCGGAGACTCTTGATTCAGAAAGAAGGGTGGGGTATAAACCTACAGTCGTCTTCTCCTTCTTGTCCTCCTCCTCCTCTTCCCGTGCAATTTGATTGCCCAGGCGGAGAACCCAAGAGTAGCCGCTGTCTGTCCTGCTCCATTTGAAGGGTGAGCCAATCATCTTACTGGCTGGCTCTAAGCCACATGGAGGGGAGGGAAGAGGAGGGGTGGCCCCCAACTTCTCCAGCTTCCTGCTCTCACCTCCATGGCTCCACCCCTCCCATGGCCCCCTCCCCCTCACGGCCCCTAGCTTGTGGGGCTGCTTAGCAGACATATGCTGTGACATCCAGGTTAGAATGTTGAATTAGGATCTGGGAGTCCTGAGTTCAAATCCTCCTAGCTATGAAACCCACTGAGTAACCAGTCACAGATTCTTGGCCTAACCTACCTCACATGGATGTTCTGAAGGCAGAGCTTTTTTTTAACCGGGAACGAACAGGAACACAGTTCCGGCTAGCTTGGTGCCAGGGGGTGTGGCCTAATATGCAAATGAGTTCCTGCTGGATCCCTCTCCCCTACACAAAAAGCCCTGACAGCTTCCAAGTATGAGAATGTTGGGAAGGAGAAGGAGGTTCATTGTTTGATTTCTGTTCAGGTTTGAGACAGGCAAGAAGAGGTTAAAGTTGGGCAGATTCTACTTATTTTACTTATATCCTGCTGTTCTCCTCTCCTCCATTTTATCCCCACAAGAACCTGGTGAGTTAGGTTAGGCTGAGAGGGTAGTGACCAGCGTTCCCTCTAAGATGAGTTAGTGTGAGCTAGCTCACAGATTTTTAGCCTCTAGCTCGCACATTTTTGTCTTAGCTCAGGAAGGATGACTCCAGAGCACAATCATTTATGCAGTGCTCACCACTTTAATGCTAGTCGCTCACAAAGTAGAACTTTTGCTCACAAGACTCTGCAGTTTGAAGGGAACATTGGTAGTGACTAGCCCAAGGTCAACCCAGCAAGCTTCCATGGCACAAGCAGCAATTCAAGCCTGGGCCTCCCCGATTCTAGTGTGATGCTTTAACGATTGCGCCACACCAGCTCTTGTGATTTTTATCTTTATTTATTTAATTTTATTTATATCCCGCGCTCCCCACCGAACCAGGCTCAGGGTGGCTCACAGGTTAGGGTCGAAATGACCAACAAGATAAAAAACATTGATAATACATAAAGCATGAGACAAAGCATAAAACAATATTAATATATCAAAGATTTCAGGTTTTCACGGCTGGTAACATCATTAGGGTTTGTAGAATCTTTCGGGATCAAGTGCCGTGTTCTACTGGAGAAAGTTTTCCTTCCAGACGTTTCGTTCTCAGCTGTGGAGAACATCCTCAGTGGTGTTGCAGCATTGAGTGCACAGCAGCCAAGAAGGTCTGAGCGCCTGCTCCGGCTGCAACGCCACTGAGGATGTTCTCCGCAGCTGAGAACGAAACGTCTGGAAGGAAAACTTTCTCCAGTAGAACACGGCACTTGATCCCGAAAGATTCTACAAACCCTAATAATATTAATATATCAGTTAAATATCAGAAATATCAGTTAAAACAATATAACAATGGATGCTAGTACTATGATTTATCATGCTAGTACTATGATTTATGATTTATCATCAGTGGTCAGTGTTAGATGCTCCATAGGACCCCAAGTCACCAGAGCGTGGTGGGAAGTCCAGAATGATGTTAAATTCCGATTTATGGGTCTAATCCTTTGCTGTAAGTTATCCTTATGGAAAAGCAAGGTGGAAGAGTGCCGTTTTACAGGCCCTGCGGAACTGTGGGAGCTCTCGCAGGGCCCTAACGTCCTCTGGCAACTCATTCCACCAGCTAGGTGCAGCCTCGGAAAAGACCCTGGCTCTAGTTGACTGAAGCCTTACTTCCTTGACACTGGGGACTACCAGCAGATTTTGCGATCTGGACCGATATATGGGGGAAGGTGGTCCCTAAGGTATGAAGGACCCTGGCCATATAGGGCTTTAAAGGTTAAAACCAGTACCTTGAAGTGAATCTGGTACATTATTGGTAGCCAGTGCAGCGCTTTCACCACAGGCTGAATGTGTTCCCGTAAAGGAACTTCCATTAACAGCCTGGCAGCGGTGTTCTGCACTACCTGGAGATGCCAGATTTGGGACAAGGGCAGCCCCATGTAGAGGGCATTACAGTAATCCAACCTCGAGGTGACCGTAGCATGGATCACAGTTGCCAAGTCGTCGTGTTCGAGAAAGGGGACCAACTGCCTCACCATCCGTAGGTGGTGGAAAGCTGACTTGGCACTGGCCGCTACTTGAGCCTCCATTGTAAGAGAGGGTTACAGTCTTGGTACCTTAGCTGCGGTCAGCTGAGGCTGGGATGAGAACAGATGCAATTATGGATTTTTGTTCTGGGGAAATAGGATTGCTACACAGTGGGTGGATTGATTTTGCTCATGTACAAGTTTTGACTATTGTCCATAATTGGGAAAAGTAATTCTTCTTAGCTCAAGAAGCAAACTAGGAATCCAAGGAGTGCCCCATTAGAACTGCTGGATGCAAGCACCTTTGGTTGTGCCACCGTCCCTCAGGAAGAACACGCCCAAGAAAATCGAGTGCCTGCACAGGAGCAAGGGTTTTTTTGGATGTGCTGCAAAGCAACGTTATTTGAGAGGGGTTTTGACGCAAGTCTGGTGGTAATTCTTGATGGGCCATAAAGAGGAGGTTGTCTGGTTATTGTTTTATTATCTTTTATAGCGTTTGCAGTTCAGCTATGCTGTGCCTGTGGAGAACTCGCTGTATTGGCTTCATGCCTCCGTGGTTAGAGGAAAAGGCAAGATGGAAATATTCTAAGCAGGGTTTAGAAGAAGATGATGATGATATTGGATTTATATCCCACCCTATACTCTGAATCTCAGAGTCTCAGAGCAGTCACAATCACCTTTACTTCCCCCCCCCCCCACACCCACAACAGACACCCTGTGAGGTAAGTTGGGCTGAGAGGGTTCTTACAGCAGCTGCCCTTTCAAGGACAACTCTTGTGAGCACTATGGTTGACCCAAGGCCATTACAGCAGCTGCAAGTGGAGGAGTGGAAAATCAAAACCGTCTCTCCCGGATTAGAGTCCGCGCACTTAACCACTACACCAAACTGGCTCTCTAGTCATGGCAAGGGTCAGGGAGCCTGGAGTCTCTCTATAGTCGTGAGCATGTCAGGCAAGGGCCAGGGAGTCCAAGATTCAAATCCTTGCTTGCCTGGTGACCTTGAACCCATCCCTGTGTCTCAGCCTTTCTTACCCTACAGGGTTGTTGTGAGGATAGGTAGGGAGAACTATACAGCCACCCCCGAAGGTGCAGTGTACGTGTGAATGTGAGTTAGAGGTGAATGTGGTCAGTAGGGCAAATACATGTTCAAAGGGGAAGCTACAGGGAAAAAAATGTGAGTGAATTCAGCAACTGATAGCAGACTCTGGGATTTTAGGATATCTGATGTTGTCTTGCAGCTAGATCCAGATGGGCAGCCATGTTGGTCTGAAGCAGTAGAACAAAGTTGGAGTCCAGTAGCACCTTTAAGACCAACAAAGTTTTATTCAGAATGTAAGCTGTCGTGTGCTAAAAGCACACATCATCAGACAAGATTATGGGATGGAATTAGACACCCCCCCCCATTTGCTATTCTTTTAATCTGCTAAAAACTTTTTCACCATTTTGCATGCTAATTCACTGCCCACGCTGTCTGTATGTAGGACCGCTAATTCCAACGGCCTTGCAAGGTTTGCCAACACTCTTTCTGGGCCCTTGATGCAGCAGTCCCCATTTTGTTGTTGTTGCTCTTTTCTGGTCTGAACCCGCCAGTATTTATTACTCCAACATAGTGTTTATCTTCGGGGCTGATTCTCGCTCTTTAGATAGTGCAGCCAAGGCAGATGCTGAGCCAATCCAGGCTTTTTAAAAAAAAAGAGAAGAAAAAAAAAACCTCACCAGTTTTCACGAGGCTGCATTGACGTTCGAAATCTGCTGCCGTCACTGACTCTGTCCCGGAATGGCATCTCCCCAAGGCGGCCTCCAGCCAAGGACTCCTACAGCTCCCTCCTGGAGCTTCAAAAAGAGGAAATCGTAGAAGCCAGGGGAAAAAATGAATCTGGTTCAGCCGCTTTCTGATCTGGCCGGAGATTAGTTTTCATTAACAAATCTTGCAAATTTTGTCCAAACTCTTTTAATGGCAACAAAGGGAAGTGATTGTAAATACTTACATGGCAGTGAGACCTTTTTTTGTGTGTGTGTGTGGGGGTGTTTCTCTGGATCAAAGGCCTCCTTTGGCCCAGGGGCTTTCAAGCTCCAATCCTTACAAAAAGAGAGATAAAAGAAGAAAAACCTTGGGGGTTCCTAGGTATTTTGTAGCTGTTGCACACAACAGTCTTTATTCTGGTTATTTTAAAAAATGAAAAGAACTGGTGGGCAGTTCAGATCTGGAACGGAAGAGTTGGAGGATGTGATGGAGGGGAAAACCCCATGTACGCCCCCTCCTGTCCTCTGTGAAGAAGGGGCTAGATGCAAGTGCTGATAGATGTTATGCTGATGGTTGTTGTATTTCAAGAGTGAATGTGGTGTAGTGGTTAGAGTGTCGTACTAGGATTTGGGAGAATCAGGTTTGAATCTTCAGTCTGCCCTGCAAGCTCACTGCGTGTCCATTTTAGCCTCTCAACAACTACCCCTGTGAGGTAAGTTAGGCTGAGAGAGAGTGGCTTCCCAAAGGTTACCCAAGGGTGGAGTATGGATTTGAACCAGGGTCTCCCGGATCCTAGTCCAACTCTTGACCCACTACATTAAGAGCCAGTTTGGTGTAGTGGTTAAGTGCACAGACTCTTATCTGGGAGAACCAGGTTTGATTCCCCGCTCCTCCACATGCGCCTGTTGATGTGACCTTGAGTCAGTCACAAGTTCTCACAGAGCTGTTCCTCTCAAGAGCAGTTTCTGTCAGAGCTCTCTCAGCCCCACCTACCTAATAGGATGCCTGTTGTGGGGAGGGAAAGGGAAAGAGACTGTAAGCCACTCTGAGATGCCTTTGAGTAGTGAAGAGCAGAGTATAAATCCAATCTCCTCCTTTTTCTTCTTTATTCTTGTCTCTCTGTTTATATAGTCTGTTTTAAAGAGGCTGTTGCTCCAAGAGCTAGCTTGGGGTAGTGGTTGCAGTAGTGAAGTAGGCTTTTGGAGACCCAGATTCAAATCTCCACTGTGCCATGTAGCTTGTGGGGTAACCTTGGTTCAGTTAGTCTTTCACAACTTAGCTTACCTCACAGTGTTGTTGTGAGGGTAAAATGGAGGAAGGGGGGGTGGGTGCTGGCAAACTCTTTCCTGAATTCCTTGAAGACCCAGGCTTGGATCGCTACTGTGCCACCAAGCTTGTGGAGTAATCTTGAATCAAGTCAGTCCCTCACAGCCTAACCTCCCTCACATATGAACATATATGAACATATGAAATTGCCTTCTGCTGAATCAGACCCTCGGTCCATCAAAGTCAGTATTTTCTCCCCAGACTGGCAGCGGCTCTTCAGGGTCTCAAGCTAAGGTTTTTCGTGCTTTTTTGCCTGAGCCCTTTTTTAGTGGAGATGCCAACACAGGGGTGTTGTGAGGGTAAGATGAAGGAAGGTAAAATGTTTTACCCTCACAACACCCCTGTGTTGGACTGGACTGGCATGCTGTATCTTGAATCCCTTGAAGGAAGGGTAGGATAAAAGAAAGAAAGAAATGTATCTAAAATTGC
This sequence comes from Heteronotia binoei, assembly GCF_032191835.1. Classification (NCBI taxonomy): domain Eukaryota; kingdom Metazoa; phylum Chordata; class Lepidosauria; order Squamata; family Gekkonidae; genus Heteronotia; species Heteronotia binoei. The sequence continues at coordinate 21,325,078 of NC_083235.1, forward strand.
CCTTTTCTGAATCTGTGTGGGATGCTTCGACGTGGTGGGTGGCTCCATTTTATGCCTGACCCACAGTTATATTCCCTGTTGCTTATGAATTCCATTTCTTCGACCACAGAACCACACGCATCAACCTCAAAATCAAACCCTTGCCAAAAACAAACAAGCCGGGCTGACAGTAAAGTATGCAGATGGCGCCCAGTTGTGCCACACTGTCAAGCCTACGAGTGATCTTCCTTTCCAAATTTATGTTAAACACCAAAGGAATGCTCCCCTAAATCTCATGCGCTGGTGTTTTTGACTCCTAAGCTCCATCCCTGAGTTTGCACTTGCGACCCTGGGCTTTTCTCTCACCTGTTGGGCCAATGTGGGACCCCAATCGTGCCACTTTGCCCCTAGACCGAATTTTTCCTGTCAGAAGTGCTTCAAAAACAATGGGCCCAAGGAGTGGGAGAGCAGCATTCCTCCTGCTGAGCTGCCGGCCAGATATCTCCCGAGGAGGGACTGGCCCCCGCTCCGTCTCTCTGGAACTCCTCCATCTCAAGCTGGGAGCACCCCGAGGGCCTTCCTTCCCGCCCCACGCAATAAAACAGGGAATCTGTCAAGCGGCCAAGCCCTGGCACTTTGCATGAGGCTTTTCCTGCTTTCTCAGGTGCTCGCCATGTCAGGCGCGGGCTTGGGAGTGTATTGCCACACAGCGTGGGGTGCCGAGTTCTCCTAAGGAGGCGAAGCAGAGCGGCCAAGCCTCCCCTGTTTGCTAAAGCTGCGTCAAAGGCCCAGCTGGTTGAGAAATAGGGCTCTGCCTTGGGAAGGGCTGGCTCAAGCCAATTCTGAAGATTATTTTTGCCTGTTCCACACACCCTTCATTCTGGGATGTTACTGTATTTTACAGTTGCCAGCTTCCAGGCAGGGCTACAGCTGACAGAGATCAGTTCCACCGGAGAAAATAGCCGCTTCAGAGGGCGGACTCTAGGGCATTATACCCTGCTCAGGCCTCTTCTCGCCTCAAACCCTGCTCATCCCAGATTCTACCCCTCACCCCCAGAATCTCTAGGAGTTTTCCAACATAAAGTTGACAGTCCTTTTGTATGTGGAGGGTACTGCTGTCAACCCCCAGATGGCACCTGGAGATCGCCGTATCTCCAGACCAAGATCAGTTCCCCTGGAGATAATGGCTGCTTTGGAGGATGGACTCTATAGCATTATACTGTGGTGAGGCCTCTCCCCACCCTCAAACCCCACCCATCCTAGGCTTCAACCCCCACATCTCCAGGAATATTCCAACCTAGAGTTGGCATCCCTAAGGGAGAGTTGCCAGCTCTAAGTTGGGAAATACCTGAAGGTTTAGGGAGTGAAGAAAACAGCTATATCTGAAAAATAGAGCAGTGACTTAAGAAAGCTCCTCCCCTGCCACAAATTTTGTTAGTCTTTAAGGTGCTGCTGGACTCTTGCCCTTTTCTACTGCTGCAGACTAACATGGCTACCCATCTTGATTCAGCATGAGGCAGTTTCATGTGTGTGTTCAGTGTGGTTGCTTGAGTGTGAGACAAGAAATCTGGGAAGTTTACTGGAAGTTTCCCAGAAATCTGGGAAGTTTACTCTTTCTCTCTCTGACTCTCTCTCCTTACCTACCTTGCAGGGATGTTGTGGGGGTAAAATGAAAAAAAGGAGACTTTTGAGTACTTCAGTGAGTGCAGTGGAGGAAGGGCGGTCTAAAAATGTCCCACAGTTTGGGAAGAAGAAAAAGATATTGGATTTATATCCTGTCCTATACTCTGAATCTCAGAGTCTCAGAGCAGTCACAATCTCCTTTACCTCCCCCCCCCCCGCCACAACAGACACCCTGTGAGCTGTGAGGTAGGTGAGACTGAGAGAGCTCTTACAGCAGCTGCCCTTTCAAGGACAACTCCTACAAGAGCTATCTATGGCTGACCCAAGGCCAGTCCAGCAGGTGCAAGCGGAGGAGTGGGGAATCAAACCCAGTTCTTCCAGATAAGAGTCCGCACACTTAACCACTACACCAAAACAGAGTAGCGTGATTATTTCCACTCGCTTTGCTCCCAGGCGTCTGGAGTGGAAGGGATTGGATTCTCCTCTGACGGATTCCCCAGTGAGCTTAGAGCAGGGGTGGGGAACAGTGGCTCTCCAGATGTTTTATACCTACCACTCCCATCAGCCCCAGCCAGCATGGCCAATGGCTGGGGCTGATGGGAGTTGTGGGCAAAAAACATCTGAAGAGCCACTGTTCCCCACCCCTGCTCTAGAGTCCCTTCAGTTCTGATGCCCTGCCAGATAGCTACCGAGATTGCTTTTGTGGTTGGGCCTGCCCTGTCCTTTGGTATTTGTTTTGAAATTTTTGCTTTGACAATTACGTGTTTGCGGGGCCCCCGAGATGACCTATGGCCGGTGCCTGTTCTTTCAACCTCCTATCTCTGCGGAGCGAGAGGAAGCGGAAAGGAAAAGGGTTCCGGGGCATGTTGTCGGTCACAACTTGCAGACAGTGTGGCGGGAAGGGAATCTGGCCTTAGGCCTCAGGAGGACGTATCTCCCACCCATCTCTTGTTCGAATACCACAGCTCTGGAGCCACGGACTGCGTTGTTTGTTCCCGTCATCTGCTCATCTGGCTGGCCGGTCGACCCATGTTTTCAAGTTTTCCAATGTCTGCAAAAAAAAGAATCTGCTGATAATCCTTTGGCTCACTGTGAACCATCAGATCTGACACCAGCCAAGTCATCCGCTTTGGGGGAAAGATGCCAATCTTGGAAAACCTGACTTGATTGGGGGCAGTTTCTCAGGGCTGCAACCCTATCAGAATCTGTTTTAAATCTGACTGCCGGCTCTTCCGTTTTGCGGGTCGGTCCCGTGAAAGGTACTCGCCACACTGAGGATGGGAAATTTTGTATGGTGCACGATTGCATACATATGTAACTGACAGCCCCGTAGATCAGGTATCTGCCTCATGAGGATTAGCCACGAAATATCTGTCTGGTGTATTTTCCCTTCCATCCTTTACACAAAACTTTGCAACCTATGAAACATTTTTATTTTTTCTTTTAGAAAATGCCTACTAAAGCTCACAAAAGCCTGTACCTCATCTTGATATTCCCTCCCCAGGAAGATGAATCTATCTCTTGCTTACAACGGCAGCCAGATTGGTCATAGCCCAAACCTGGAAAGATCCTAGAGCAGGGGTGTCGAACTCATTTGTTATGAGGGCTGACATAAATGAGACCTTGCTGGGTCGGGCCATGTCAGGTTGGGCCGGGCCGTGTTGGGCCAGGCCATGTGTATACCTATTTAAGATTAGGTAGCAGAGATATAAGAGAGGTAAGAGCCCCGTGGTGCAGAGTGGTAAAGCTGCAGTACTGCAGTCTGAGCTGCCTGCTCATGACCTGAGTTCAGTCCTGGCTGAAGCTGGGTTCAGGTAGCCATCTCAAGGTTGACTCAGCCTTCCATCCTTCCGAGCTCGGTAAAATGAGTATTCAGCGTGCTGGGGGGAAAGTGTAGATGACTGGGGAAGGCAATGACAAACCACCCCATAAAAAAATCTGCCGTGAAAACGTTGTGATGTGACATCACCCCAGAGTCAGAAACGACTGGTGCTTGCACAGGGGACTACCTTTACCTTTAGCAGAGATATAAACGTTACGAAGGACACAGACAAATACAATTAAATATTTTTAAGGAACTTAAAACATACTGAAAACTTTAGCACTCATTGGTCTTAATGGTACTTTCTTTGTATTTCTCCTATGGGATCCAGAGGACTGGGCAAAGGAAGCTCTGGCTCTTTCCTTTCTTCCCCAGAGGACGGGATGGAGGAGCCTCAGCCCATAGAAGGGAGAGAGGCTTGGCTCAGTAGCTCTGCGGTAAGATTGAGAGAGCCTGGAAAAAACAAGCTCTACCTTCCCCCCCCCCCTTCCTCCCCAAGGGAAGAGCTTCAGCCAATGGAGAAAACAGAGGCTTTGCTCTGCAGCTCCTGTATGATTGAGCAAGCTTTGCAAAGCAAGCTGTGATGCAGAAAGAAGCGAGAGAGGGAGAAGGAAGAAGATGACAGTCAGTTGCTTGGGGGCCTGATCGGAGTCCTCTGGGGGCCTGGTTTGGCCCCCGGGCCACATGTTTGACACCCCTGTTCTAGAGGCCGCTCTACAGATTCCTGGCTTACTAAAATTTGGGACTACGTTGTTACGGACAAGATTAAATCAATCTCATCCTTCCCAGGCTTATCAAAACTATTTCACTGAATGGTTCCCTATTCTTGAGAAAACTGACAATGATCCATTGATTATATTGACTCCGTTGCTAAACATGCTATTTACAAAGAAATTTTATTATTTTAGTCTTCATCTGATAACTTGTTTATTGGTGTTTGTGATTTTTTTTGGACTTTATTTTTCAATCCACTGTGTTTCCTCCCTGTTGTTGTCATCGATGGTTTTTGTGCATTTAATATTGCATTTTTTTTTTAAAGCAATAAGAATTGTTGGAGGGGGGTGAAGATCTACCAAAGCCCACTATAGCTCACAAAACTTATATTCTGTACCTCATATTGATACTCCCTCCCAGGGCTTTTTTTTTTGTAGCAGGAACTCCTTTGCATGTTAGGCCACACACCCCTGGTGTAGCCAATCCTCCTGGAGCTTACAGTAGGCCCTGTAAGCTCTTGGAGGATTGGCTACATCAGGGGTGTGTGAACTAATATGCAAAGGAGTTCCTGCTACAAAAAAAGCCCTCCTCCCTCCCCAGGAAGATCCATCTGTCTCCTGCTGTCATTGCCTTCCATCAGCTAGTGAAGACTTTGTTTTGTTTTGCATTTGCATTTATGGGTGCGTTTGCATTTACTTATTTGTATCCCTCTTTTCTCCCCAGTTGGGACTCAAAAGCAGCTTATAACATAGTTCTTCCCCTCCTCTGTTTCCCCTCAACAACAGCCTTGTGAGGTAGGCGATTCTGAGGGTTTGCGATGAGCCCCAAGATAACCCAGTTGGCTTCCATGGGAGAGGTGGGGGATTTGAACTTGACTTGTCCAGGGTTCTTGTCTGTTGCTTTCTTCACTGCACCACACTAGCTGTCTCTATTAGACCTACCTTTCTCTATGTCAATATGCTTTATTTAATTGCTACATATATATGCATGCATATTTTTTTTAAAACACTGCTTTAACTTGTGAACGCTTGCTGCCTTGGGCAAATTCTGCCGTTGTGAGTAAAACAAACACATAAAAACTATGTGTGTGTCTGAAGTACCACCAAGGCACTTTCTCCTTACAGCAATCCTGTAAATTAATGACCTCCCAAATGTCTGTCATTAACAGCTTTGATCAGGTCTTGAAACTGAGGGCTGGGACTTCTTTAACTGAGCCAATCCACCTCATTTGAAGAAGATGACCGCAGATTTATACCCCGCCCTTCTCTCTGAATCAGAGTCTCAGAGCGGTTTACAGTCTCCTTTATCCCCTTCCCCCACAACAGACACCCTGTGAGGTGGGTGGGGCTGAGAGAGCTCTCCCAGAAGCTGTCCTTTCAAGGACAACCTCTGCGAGAGCTACGGTTGACCCACGGCCATTCCAGCAGCTGCAAGTGGAGGAGTGGGGAATCAAACCCGGTTCTCCCAGAGAGGAGTCCACACACTTAACCACTACCCCAAACTGGCTCGCCTCTTGGTCTTCCTCGTTTCCTGCTGCCTTCCACTTTTCCCAGCAGGATTGTCTTTTCCAGTGTCTCTGGTCTTCTCATAAAGCTTCGATATGATAGCTTCAGTTTGACCATTTTAGCTTCTAAAGGGGAGTTCAGTTTAGTATTCCTAAATAATTCCTCTAAATAGAAGCACAAATGAAACTGTCACCATTGCCATATAGCAGGGGAGGCCAAACTTGCTTAACGTAAGAGCCACATAGAGTAAATGTCAAATGTTTGAGAGCCACAAGACAAGGACGGAGGGAGGAAGGAGGGCAAATAGATGAGGGAGAGGTGGAAAGAAAGCAACTTTAACTTTAGGTGCATTTTCCAAGCTGCTGGTTGGCTTGGTTTGGATAAGTGATTTAAAGAGACAAATGCCTTCTCCAAACTGACTGACAGGGTGGTGGGGGCTCTGAGAGCCACACAATATGTGTGGAAGAGCCACATGTGGCTCCCAAACCACAGTTTGGCCACCCCTGCCATATAGGTATGCAGTACACAGCTCATCCATGCAGCATGCCTCGCTCAAGCCCCACAGTTCAACTCACAAGGCATTGCCATCTGATCATTTAATTTGGCAGCAGCATGCGTGGACCAGTGTCTTCAGCGGCCCAATGGCATGCCTGTGCCTGCCTTTAACAAATGGGCTCTTTGTGACCATAGACTCCAAAGGGGTCACACGGACCTTGGATTGCTTTTTGTGACCTGTCTACCTGTCTGGACCGAGTCTGTCTTCTTCGATGCTCAACGCATCACTCGTCCCTGCTTCTCTGGGCAATTTAATAAATACAAGAATCTGGCCTGGAACTTTGCTCTCCTTTCCTGCCAAGGTGAAAAACTGGCCGTTTTTTTTTTTTTTTAAATCCGTTTCTCAGCTGTTAGCCAGTTTTTTTGAACAGAGCCGATCTTTTCCCATTTGCCAGAACATAGTGAGGAGCCTGGTTGAACCGCGTCCCTTCTAGAACGGTGAAAAACTGCAACCCACAAGTCCTCTGCGTCTGTCTGCGTCTCACCGGCATCAGTGTTTGGTCTCTGGAGGAGTACACAAGTGTTGCGTGTGTTGCAATGTCAGCAAAATGTGTTTTTGTAAAAGTGTGTGTGTTTTAATTCACCCCTTTGATGTGTTTGGGGAGGAAATTCTCACAGCTTGGCAAGTCCCGAATGCCTTCAGCAGAAGCTTTGGTGGTTGCCAAAGATGTGGCAACAGCAGCTGGAGGCAGAAGCTCCCCACCCTTTGGCATCTCCGAGTTGCTTCTCTGTGCCACCCGACGTTCACCACCTCCATCGTTTCTCCTGTTGCCAAAGAGGTAGCATCAAGGTACAGTGGCCAAGAAGCTGCTTAAGTTTGGTGGTGGTGGAAAGTGCCTTCAGATTGTACCTGCCCCATGGCAACCCCGTAAGGTTTGCAAGTCGAGACGAGCAGAGGTGCCTTGCCACTGTGTAGCGACTCTGGACTTCCTTGGTGGTCTCCCATCCAAGTATGAACCAGGGCTGACCTTCCTTAGCTTCTGAGATCTGATGAGGTTTGGTTCACCTGAGCCATCCAGTCCAGGTAATTTGTTATCTGATGCTGAGTTGTTAGGCTCAGCTCTTTCTGCTGCAGTTAAACGTAACTCTCCATTGGCAAGAATGCAAGCAATTGGCAAGGTTACAGGTTGCACAGAACCTTTCTCCCATTAGCAAGAATGCAAGCAGTTGGGAAGGTTATAGGCCACACAGAACCCTTCACCAATCAGAACGCTCGTAACATATGGAACAGAGGTCCATCAGTGGCTGTTAGCCACAGCTTATTTTTGGAACTCTCTGTCTGGGGCAGTGATGCTCTGTACCCTTGGTACTTGGGGGGGGGGGGGGCTCAGTGCAAGGACTTCTAGCGCCACTGATGGACCTCCTGATGGCACTTGGTTTTTTTGGCCATTGTGTGACACAGAGTGTTGGACTGGATGGGCCATTGGCCTGATGCAACATGGCTTCTCTTATGTTCTTAACATAGCAATGTAGCTTTGGACCAGCTTTTCACCTTGTAGGGACTTTATCAGCATAGCAAACCTTTACCATCTTTCCCCGTGGCACAGAGTGGTAAAGCTGCAGTACTGCAGTTGGAGACCTCTGCTCACGACCTGAGTTTGATCCCAGTGAAAGCTGGTTCAGGTAGCTGGCTAGAGGTTGACTCAGCCTTCCATCCTTCTGAGGTTGGTAAACTGAGTACCCAGCTTGCTGGGGGGAAAGTGTAGACAACGGCAATGACAATGGCAAGCCACCCTGTAAAAAGACTGCAGTGAAAACGTTGTGAAAGCAACGTCACCCCAGAGTCGAAAAAGGACTGGTGCTTGAACAGGGGACTACCTTTACCTTTACCATCTTTCCCAGCTTGAATGCTCTGTGTAAGCTGAAAGATTGTGTTCTGTAAGACTGTTAATGCCTTCTCTATGAATGGTTTATAGTTATAAATGCTGTTTGTAATAGTATACAATGTACATAGGTTAGAATATGAACTCGCTTAGACCCAATTGGTGTAATTTGATTGGCACCGATACAGATTTTCTAGTGATTGGGATTCCGTGTTGCATCACCAGCAAGCACAGTTCTCATGGACCTTCCAGATCATGTGACTGCTTCCCACGTCATATTTCAAATTGCATTTCTGTACTGTTCATAGCCAAAGCTCTCTGGAAGGTTTGCAACAATACAAAACAGTAAAATACAATAAATAGGGGTTAATATAAAACATTAAACAACTGTAGAAACCTTAAAAATTGTAAAAAGAGCAAGAACAGTTACCAGCACTGCCTCACTAATCATGTCCTGAATGTCCGAAAAGATCTTTGAAGTCCTCTGTGAAGAGGGCCATCTTGACCTGGCACCTGAAGAATGCAAGTTTAGTGCCAGGTGGGCCTCAGCTGGGAAGTTGTTTCAAAGGCAAGGGGCTAACACCAAAAAGTCCCTCCCCCTAGTTGTCATCCTCTGTGCCTCTCAGATCCCACAGAGGGCACGCTTTCGTCAGATGATGAACCCTTTGAGAAGTGGTTTTGAGGGGTGTTGTCTCAAGAACATAGGAACTGAGGTTAGAACATAAGAAAAACCATGTTGGATAAGGCCAATGGCCCATCCAGTCTAACACACTGTGTCACACAGTGACCAAAAAAAGCCAGGTGCCACTAGTGGGGCCAGGACACTAGAAGCCCTTCTACTGTGGCCCCCCAGCACCAAGAATATAGAGCATCACTTTTTTGGTCACTATCTGACACAGAGCGTTGGACTGGGTGGGCCATTGGCCTGATCCAGCATGGCTTCTCTTATGTTCTTATGTCCCAGACAGAGAGTTCCATCTATACCCTGTGGCTAATAGCCACTGATGGACCTCTATTCCATATGTTTATCCAATCCCCTCTTGAAGCTGGCTATTCTTGCAGCTGCCACCACCTCCTGTGGCAGTAAATTCCATGTGTTAATCACCCTTTGGGTGAAGAAGTACTTCCTTTTATCTATTTTAACCTGACTGCTTAGCAAGTTCTTGTATTGTGAGAAAGGGAGAAAGTACTTCTTTCTCTACTTTCTCTGTCCCTTGCATAATCTTGTAGGTTGCATCTAGATGTTAGCAGATATGATGCTCATGGTGTGCTATCACTTTCCTCCTCAAGTGGACTTTTCTTGTGTGGACAATTCAGATCAATGATTACTCTGGTGCAGCAGTAGCCTAATATCCAGTGATAAACAGTTGCAGCCCTAGGTTAAAAAAATAAAAACTGGACCTGATATACTTTCAAGAATTTCTCCATCCATATGGTAAATGGTGTTAATTTAATGCCTATGGTAAATGGTGTTAATTTAATGTTAATATGTCCAATGATACACATTAGCAGATATTTTATTGGGACTGCTTGAAACATTAAACTGTTGATATAATATAAAATATTAACTGCTCAGTTACACCCACGAATATCTCTATGTGAACATTAATCTGTTTTGTGTTTGTTTTGACAATCTTAATATTATGTGTTATCATGCTTAAATCAATTGTAATATGCAATGATATCGGACATTTACTGAAATAAACTATATTTGACGAAAGCAGGGCTTTTTTGTAGCAGGAACTCCTTTGCATATTAGGCCACACACCCCTGATGTAGTCAGTCCCCCTAGAGCTTACAGTAGGCCCTATACTAAGAGCCCTGTAAGCTCTTGGAGTATTGGCTACATCAGGGGTGTGTGGCCTAATATGCAAAGAAGTTCCTGCTACAAAAAGTCGTGGACAAAAGAATTTCTCCACCCTTCCTTGGATGCTTCTTAGATGATCTTGGGACCAGTCTCAGTTAGTCAGTCAGTCTGTCTCTCTCTCTCTCTCTCTCTCACACACACACACACAGATACCCTACCTAACAACACAGGGCTCTTTTTCTAGAAGGAGCTCCTTTGCATATTAGGCCATGCCCCCTGATGTAGCCAATCCTCCTGGAGCTTACAGTAGGCCCTGTACAAAGAGCCCTCTAAGGAGGATTGGCTACATCAGGGGGCGTGGCCTAATATGCAGAGGAACTTCTGCTAGAAAAAGAGCCCTGGTGGCAGGGTTGATGTGAAGATAAAGCAGAGAGGGGGGCAGCATTGTAAGCTGCTTCAGGTTGCTGAGATCCACACCCAGAGCTCTCCTTCAGGATTTGACAGAGTTGAAGTGAGAGAGGGGAGGGGCCATGGCTCAGTGGTAGAGCATCTGCCTTGCATGCAGAAGGTCCCAGGTTCAGTCCCCGGCATCTCCAAATAAAAGGATCAGGTGATGTGGAAGACCTTGACTTAAGATACTGGAGAGCTGCTGCCAGTCTGATTAGGCAATACTGGTCAGTGTAAGGAAGCCTCATGTGTCCATGTGACACTCTGGGACGGGTGGCAGGGAGGGACCCTCTTCCGCCACCGCCTTTTCCCGCTGATAATCCCTGCCCACTTTCTCTCTAATAACTGCACACTGCCTTCTGCTTCTGGCCCAGAGTTGTTGGTGGCGTGGTGTCCTCTGCCTTGCCAGTTAAACCAGAAGGGTTGAAAGGAGTTGAGAAAGATGGGAACGCCTTTAGGGGCATGATGAAAATGAGCCGTCCTTTCTGCGAGCCCTTGGAGAGGCTAATGGGGTAACTGTGCAGAGAGAGCTTGGCTGGCGTCCTCCCCCTTCCTTAAAAGATGGAGGCCCCAAACCAGTTTGACCTGCTCCTGTGCCTTTTAATGGCATAGCCGTCAACAGCCAGTTTGGTGTAGTGGTTCAGTGTGTGGACTCTTATCTGGGAGAACCAGGTTTGATTCCCCACTCCTCCACTTGCACCTGTTGGAATGGCCTTGGGTCAGCCATAGCTCTCGCAGAGCTGTCCTTGAAAGGGTAGCTTCTGTGAGACTTCTCTCAGCCCCACCTACCTCACAGGGTGTCTGTTGTGGGGGAAGAAGATAAAGGAGATTGTAAGCTGCTCTGAGTCTCTGATTCAGAGAGAAGGGTGGGGTATAAATCTGCAGTCTTCTTCATCGTCTTCTTCGTCATCTTTATTGTCATCTTCGATGTCTTCTCCTCCTCCTCCTTATCTTTAAAGGGTGTATTTCTCTAGAGAGCTTCTTTGTTTGTGGTGGCTGAATCCCACTGCTGACCCATGCCATGCTGACCTTCCATTTTTTAAAAAATATACTTTGGCTGTTTTATATCTGTTTTTATTCTGTTGCATCGGGTGCAGTTGCATTTTGTATTTTGTATTCTTTCCCTCAGGTTTTTTTTTAATGGCCTGGATTATTTTACTGATGCTCTTTCTGAATTTTGGTTGCAGTATGTGTTGAGGTATTTTTATTCTCTGCTTTTAACTTTATTATAACCTTTACGATTTGCAGGAATAAAATCGTCCTCAAGGTGGCTTATAGAAAAAAGTTAAAAGCAGAGAATGCCAACAAAATTCTGCACCAACATCAGAAAGCATCAGTAAAACCTGCATGAAATAATGCTGTCAACCTGGGATATTGTTAGAAGATACTGTGGGGTATATTTCTGACTGTTAACATAGCTTCCAAAAGTACAGGAGCCTTTTTTTTTGGGTGGGTGGGGGGAATGACAGTATTTCAGAGAATTCCAGATGTTGAAAACTAGCAAAACTTTGAATCAGTAGGTCTTTAAACCCCCCTCCCCTCCTGCCCCTGAATTGCAGCTCACAGCCAAAATTAGGCCTGACCCATTCTGGATTTTGGCAGCTTTAGAACTGGAGGCTGTAGCAGTCCCTTTAAAAGCAGCTTGTTTCACTGGTGATAATTCAGAGCCATGAAAAGCTTCAATTGGTTACTGCTGTGCAGAGCACTCTTAAAGGGACAGGCCTAGCTGTTCTCTTTTCTCGGCTGGTCGGCACCCTTGGGCAGAGCGGAGCCAGTTGTTCTAGCCTCCCCCGCAATGGACGCTCAGCCCACTTTTTGACTTGGGTGGAGTGACACTGCAGGAAACACCCCAAAAACAAAAGTCGGGTGATTTTCTTTTTTTTATTAGACCCAACCAACAAAACATGGTGTTAGCTTCTAGGACTCTTATTCAGAATAGATATTTTGTGCAAAAGCAGGGGCAGGGGACATCCTGTCCCTTTTAATTGAGGCTTAACGGGATGATATTTATCAGATTATGTTGTGTATATGTGTGTTAAGTGCCGTCAAGTCGCTTCCAGCTCTTGGCAACCCAATGAATGAATGAATGAATGAAAACTAGGGGCTGGGAATGTCCTGTCCCTTTTAACCAAGGCTTAATAGGATGTTATTTATCAGATTATGCTGTGTGTACGTGTGTTAAGTGCCATCAAGTCGCTTCCAACTCTTGGCAACCCAGTGAATGAATGAATGAAAACTAGGGGCTGGGGATGTCCTGTCCCTTTTAACCAAGGCTTAATGGGATGTTATTTATCAGATTATGTTGTGAGCAGCCCCATGGCACAGAGTGGTAAAGCTGCAGTTCTGCAGTCCAAGCTGCTCATGACCTGAGTTCGATCTCGGCAGAAGCTGGGTTCAGGTAGCCGGCTCAAGGTCGACTCAGCCTTCCATCCTTCCGAGGTCGGTAAAATGAGTCCCCAGCTTGCTGGGGGGAAAGTGTAAATGACTGGGGAAGGCAATGGCAAACCACCCCGTAAAAAGTCTGCCATGAAAACATCATGATGCGACATCACCCCAGAGTCGGAAATGACTGGTTCTTGCCCAGGGGATTACCTTTACCTTTTTGTGTTTTAAGTGCTGTCAAGTCGCTTCCAGCTCTTGGCAACCCAATGAATGAATGAATGACGGACCGACCTCCAAAACATCATATCACTGACAGCTTTCCTCAGGTCTTGCAAACTGTGGGCTGGCTGCCTTGATTGAGTCTATCCATCTTCTATCGGGTTTTCTTCTTTTCTTGATGCCTTCAGCTTACCCCGGTATTATTGTCTTTTCCAGTGAGTCCATCATCTCATGAGGTGACCAAAGTACGGCAGCCTCAGTTTAGACATTTTAGCTTCTGGGGAGAGTTCAGGCTTGATTTGATCTAACACCCACTGATTTGTCTTTTTGGCAATTCACTCTTATCTGCAAAACCCTCCTCCCAACACCACGTTTCAAATGCAGGTTATGTTATTTACCTCCATCCATGAAGAAGTTTCAGCAGCCCACTTGCACATACTTAAGCTCATTTTCTCTCTCTCTCTCTCTCTGGGTCTGTTGGCAACCGTAATCAATTACAAGCCAAGGCATGCTCCCTCACCACTGAAGATAATGTTAGGGAATAGATAGCAGTGCTTGGGCACATGGATAGCAGTGCTCAGGTGCATGGAATACAGTTATGGTTGCCAGCTGTGAGTTGGGAAATACCTGGAGATTTTTTTTTTGGGGGGGGGGGTGAAATTGAGCCTGGGCAGGGTTTGGAAGGGGAGGGACCTCAGCAGGGTACAATACCAGAGATTCCTCCTTCCAAAGCAGGCATCTTCTCCAGAGGAAGCACTCTCTGGAGGTCAATTGTAATAGCGAGAGATCTTCAGGTACCACCTGGAGGTTAGCAACCCTATATGCAGTGGATGTGTCCCATGCTCCCTCTAAGCCATGAAGTCTTGTGAGCAAAGATTCTACTTCATGAGCTCCTGGCATTAAAAGCTGTGAGCTGCTGCATAAATTAGTTTGCTCTGAAGGCCTTTTGTCCTGGGCTGAGACAAAAAAGTGTGAGCCAGAGACTAAAAGACTGTGAGCTAGCTCACACTAACTCAGCCTAGAGGGAATCGAAGTTGAAGTCAAGTAGCACCTTTGAGACCAACAAAGTTTTGTTCAGAATGTAAGCTTTCATATGCAAATATACTTCTTCTGGCAAGGGAATGGGGTACAGTGAGCAGAACTTGCATATAGCTGAGGGTGGTGAAGAATGTAAAGTGATACAGAGTTAGGATCCATTGGCAAAACAGTGTAACAAACAAACTGAAAGACCATTTGGTCTGGATAGCATTTGCATGGAAAACCAATAAAAGGCCATTAAAGTTGCCTGTTAATTGCTCTTGCTACAAGTGTAGGTAAAACAAAAGGACGTGTATTTCCTATTGACGTTCTTGCCTTCCTAATTTACTTTTTAACATGTGACATACATTATAAACATAATTCTAGTTTGCCATTAGAAAAAAAGAATACACTAAAATATAGTGGAAATGGGTGAAGTATATGTAATGAGATAAACAGCCAATATCCCTTATTTGTGTATGTCTATACAAAAAACATTTTGATACACTATTCTAAAATACACTGGAATCAATGTTCCCTCTAAACTGCAGTCTTGTAAGCAAAAAATCTACTTTGTGAGCTACTGGCATTAAAGTTGTGAGCTACTGCAGGAATTAGTGTGCTCTGGGGGTCATCCTTCCTTCCTTTTTTAAAAAAAAGATTTTTATTAACAGATTTCAGTTTACAATAAAGGATCATCCTTCCTGAGCTAAAACAAAAATGTGTGAGCTGGAGGCTAAAAATCTGTGAGAAGAATTGCAGATTTATACCCTGCCCTTCTCTGAATCAGAAACTCAGAGCAGCTTACAATCTCCTATATCTTCTCCCCCCACAACAGACACCCTGTGAGGTGGGTGGGACTGAGAGGGCTCTCACAGCAGCTGTCCTTTCAAGGACAACTCCTATGAGAGCTATGGCTGACCCAAGGCCATTCCAGCAGGTGCAAGTGGAAGAGTGGGGAGTCAAACCCCATTCTCCCAGATAAGAGTCCACAACCTTAACCACTACACCAAACTGGCTCTCACAGTAACTCAGCTTAGAGGGAACACTGATTGGAACCCTGGACTCCATATGATCACGTTGGTGTGCATTGCATTCTCAGAGGCTTCCTTGCAAAGGGCCGGTGCCCCCGGCTTAAGGAGGCCGCCACCCTCCTGCAGGGGAGCTGAGCTTCCAGCCCAACCAGTTCGCGGGATCCTCCCCTCCTTCATACAAATGCACGTTAATTGGGCCGAGGTGCTCCTTTCTCCGCCTTTGATCTTTGCTCGGCTTCCCTTGACACCGCCGCCTGCCGCATCCTCCCCCCACCGCGCTGATGTAATCGGGCCCAGCAGTCGGAACCCGGCGCATCCTGCGGGGGAGGCGCTGTCTCTCGGCTTCCTTCCCAGCCTGCTCTGCCCTCCTGCGCCGCAAAAAAGCCGACAAGCTTGCGCGTCGGTCGGAGCAGGGCTAGGCCAGGCCGGAGGCGGGAGCCGCCCCAGCCTGGCTGCTTTGCCAAGTCCTCTGGGCTTGGCTTTGACAGCTGCCGGAGGCACAGCCCTGGAGTTTGGGTGCCAGGCCCTTCTCTGTGTGCACCAACATACAACACAGCTAGGGTTGCCAAGTCCAATTCAAGAAATATCTGGGGACTTTGGGGGTGGAGTCAGGAGACATTGGGGGTGGAGCCAGGAGCAAGGATGTGACAAGCATAATTGAACTCCAAGGAAGTTCTGGCCATCACATTTAAAGGGACCGCACACCTTTTTAAATGCCTTCCTTCCTTAGAAAATAATGAAGGATAGGGGCACCTCCTTTTGGGACTCATAGAATTGGACCCCCTGGTCCAATCTTTTTGAAACTTGGGGGGTATTTTGGGGAGAGGCACTGGATGCTATGCTGGAAATTTGGCACCTCTATCTCAAAAAACAGCCCCCCCCCGAGTCCCAGATACCTGCGGATCAATTCTCCATTGTTTCCTATGTCTCCATAGGGAATATGTCTCCATAGGGAATAATAGAGTTCCCAGCAGACATTTCCCTCCCCTCCCCCGCTTTCTGATGACCCTGAAGTGGGGGGGGGGAGGGCTTCCACACGGGGGATCCCCTCCGCCCACCTGGGGATTGGCAACCCTAAACACAGCTTCTTCCCGCACAGGCACAGAGTGGCGTGAAAACTAGGGAAAGTATCCTATTTTGTTTTTTTTTTTAATTCAGCAGCTAGTCCGGTCAGAATGACAGCTGAGGCTTTGTAGCAGGGCAGGCCTGTTAATCAAAACTGCTCTCTTTCCTTTTCTGGAACGGAGCAGGGACTGTCTGCCTCCCGTGCCAGCAGCCCTGCTGCGGGTGTTTTTATTAACAAGTGAAAAGCTAGAGCATCCCTGACAGGCGGTTCTGGCCTGCCTCCTCTTGAGGACCTCCAGGGAGGCAGAGGTAGGGCTGCCAGCTCGCGAGCTGGGTCCTGTGGCTTGCAGGTTACACTGGCATTAAATATCAGTTGATGTTGTTTAGTTTTGTGCCACAAAAGCTTTAGCTGCCTGTTTTGATCCAGGGTCCCTTGGAGAGGCAGCATAGGATGGCAAAATAATAATAATTAATAATAAAAAAACAGGGCTTTTTTGTAGCAGGACCTCCTTTGCCTATTAGGCCGCATACCCCTGATGTAGCCAATCCTCCTGGAGCTTATAGTAGGCCCTGTAGTAAGAGCCATGTAAGCCAGTGCCCCCCAACCTTTTTGGCACCAGGGACTGGTTTTGTGGAAGACAATTTTTCCACAGACCAGTGGGAGTGGGGATGCTGGGGTTTTGCTGCCCCAGGCTGCCCCCTATGGGGGTCTTTAAATTAGGTGAAGTTCTCTGCCTCACTCCGTGGCCGGTTGTTAACAGGCCACAGACCAGTACTGGGCCATGGACCGGGGGTTGGGGAGCCCCGCTATAAGCTATTGGAGGATTAGCTACATTGGGGGGGGGGCTAATATGCAAAGGAATTCCTGCTACAAAAAAAGCAATGATGATGATGTTGATGATACAGTCACATATTTGATTGGTAGATGGTGTTCTGCAATTTAAGATCTACCTAAGTTCTTAGGGACTGTGGAGGCATCTTTGCAGGATTCTTGCTGTTTGCTGCAACACTGTCTTTTGGGGCTGAGCTGGTGTTATTTACTCAACGCCCAGAATGCCCAGGTGTTCCTTGAGACTTCTGGGCACTGTTCCAGGGGCCCCAATGACAACTGGAATGATAGTCACCTCCTTCTCCCCCCCCCCATGTAGCCAATCCTCCAAGAGCTTATAGGGCCTACTGTAAGCTCTTGGAGGATTGGCTACATCAGGGAGTGTGGCCTAATATGCAAAGGACTTCCTGCTAAATAAAAAAGGCCTGCATATCCAACAATTAAGAATGTATTGGCTGATGTTCTCTGCTACCCAAAAGAGTGTGCACGGCAATACACCCTTATACCTAGGCATGTAGGGAGCATCATGTGAGAGAGGGCAAAATGGAACCTCCATGTTCAAAGGTAGTATATATTGGGATCACTGGGAGCAAACAGCAGGTAGTATCTTTTTGCCTCTATGCTTGGCTTGTGATTCCTCTCTCCCCAAGCTGGGTGCTTGACTTCTGTGGGGGGAAAACATGCCAGCCTAGAGCTGCTGTCACACATGTTGGATATGCACTTTCAATGAGTTTTAACCATCGTTGGCATCTTGATTTTCCTGCATGGGACAAAAGTGCATTGGAAGTGCATTATCTAATGAGTGTGAAAGCAGCCAAGATGAACCAGATAGCTTGATTCTGTATGATTGTGTGGAATAGGAACATGCCAGACAAGAGAATATTATATTCACTGAGCTGCAGAAGCAAAGAAGCAGTTAACAGAGCTGTGGAATATAAATTTGGGATGCTCCAGACTGCTGGATGGGCCTTCCCCAACTCCTTTCAGTTTTCCATATCCCCAGATAACCGCAGACATTCTTCCATGATCATGAGGCCTAGAAACGTACTTAAAAAAAAAAATGAAAGCAGAAATCCTATCAGATTTCATGCTTCCGTTCCAGCCACAGAGAGAAATGGAACATCCGTGTCATCTTTAACCTAGACTCTCGGGGAACGCAACCTCCTTCTCTCAACCCCTTTAGAAGAATTTTAACTTTCAGGAATCCTAGAGCTTGCTTCCCTCCAGCTTCTGGCTCTCCTGGCTGCCCAGCCCCCGCCTTGAGGCAGCAGCTGCTGTTGGGAGAATTTGCAGGAGGGAAGATAATGCCTCATTAAACCACCCACTCCAGAATCCAGCTCAGCAAAACGAGATGCAAATAGATGAAGAAAGAGCTTTGTCAGAGTTGCTGGGAAAAGGTCCTCGGATGACAAAGCTGAAAAGACGGCCTCCCTGAGCTACGAGGCTCTCTGCTCACTTCGTTTCCCAAACCCTGGCTTTAAACAACAACAACAACAAAAAGTTGAGCTGTGCTATGTAGGTTTGACAGCAGGCCTGGAGGAAAACGTTGTGTCCCTTGCATGGAGGCCTAGTGCGCAGGAATGGGCAGGGAGATAAATCACATCACAGAATTGGAAGGGACATCCAGGGTCATCTAGTTCATCCCCTGAACAATGCAGGAAACTCACAAAGACCTCCCCCTAAATTCACAGGATCTTCATTGGTATCAGATGGCCATCTAGCTGTTGAAAAACCTCCAAGGAAGGAGAGCCCACCACCTCCCGAGGAAGCCTGTTCCACTGAGGAACCGCTCTAACGGTCAGGAAGTTCTTCCTAATGTTGAGCCGGAAACGCTTTTGATTTAATTTCAACCCATTGGTTCTGGTCCTGCCTTCCGGGGCCACAGAAAACAATTCCACACCACCCTCTAGATGACAGCCCTTCAAGTACTTGAAGATGGTGATCATTATTATTATTATTGTTATTTATTATATTTGATGAATCGCCCTATCCAGGCCAGCGCCAGGCTAATGTAATCAGTTACATTATATATATAATCAATTACATTAAAAATTACAAACATTGATGGCGTCTTTAAAGTCATAAAGACGTCATATGGCATCTTTAAAGTCATATCACCTCTCAGCTATCTCCTCTCCAGGCTAAACATCCCCAGCTCCTTCAGCCTTTCTTCATAGGACTTGGTCTCCAGACCCCTCACCATCTTTGTCGCCCTCCGCTGGACCCGTTCCAGCTTGTCTATATCCTTAAAATGTGGTGCCCAAAACTGAACACAATAATCCAGGTGAACATAACTGAACACAATGCTCCAATGCATCACCTGGTTAAGAATATCCCGTTAATCCTCTGTTGCCATGACATAGATGGCCCAGGTGAAAGTTCTGTCTTGCCAGATCTTGCCAGCTAAGCAAGGTCGGCCCTGGTTAGTATTTGGATGGGAGACCACAGAGGAATACCCAAGTCACTGTGCAATGGCAAACCACCTCTGTTCGTGCTCTGAAAACCGGATGAGAGGTTGCCATAAGTCAGCTGCAGCTTGACATCGCTTTCCACCACCTGTTAAGTGGGCAGGATTTCTCCAGACCCGTTGAGGCTGTTTCACATCATAGGGAAGTTGCACACTTCTTTGTGGACAAATACAAAAACTGGGAAGCACACTGTACAGCACTGAAACCACAAGCAAACAATGGGCAAAAGTAGTCATACAAGAGTAAACGTTTACAACAGACAAGGTGTCTATTAAAGTGTTTATACAAATTCAGCAACGAGTCACAAATTACAGCATGGTACACCTGTAGAACATCTGCCTGCAGGTATACAAAACAGTACCCAAACAAAGTCCACTGAGAATCCTCAAAGTAGATCAGTCTGTATATCATGCAATCTTGAAATGATATAAAAATCACTGAAGTGGGTACCTTGTTTCCACCAGGACGCAGTGCTCCTTGTTGAAGAAGAGGTGTTTGAACTAGTGGTTGCAAATATAGAAAATTGTTATGTAAACAGCCTCTGAAGAAACTAAAGTGAAACACCTACAGGGGTGTCAAACTCATTTGTTACGAGGGCCAAATCTGACATAAATGAAACCTTGTTGGGCCAAGCCATTTTGGTTGGGCTGGGCCATGTGTGTACCTGTTTGTGATTAGGTAGCAGAGATATAAACTTTATAAAGGACACAGACAAACACCAAAGATTTTTTTTTTTAAAAAAAACCCTTAAACATCCTTAAAACATTAACGATCGTTAGTCTTAAAGGTGCTTTTATTTTTATTTCTCTCATGGGATCTAGGGAACTGGGCAAAGGAAGTTCTGGCTCTATCCTTCCTTCCCCAGGAAACCAGGAGGGGGAGGAGCCTCAGCCAACAGAAGGGTGAGAGCCTTGGCTCAGTTGCTCTGTTGTGCGATTGAGAGAGTCTGGCAAAGCAAGCTGTGATGCAGAAGGAAGCAAGAGAGACGGAGAAGGAAGCAGATGACAGCCATTTGCTCGGGGGCCTGATAGGAGCCCCTGGGGACCTGATTCTGCCTCGAGACTGCATGTTTGACACCCCTGACCTAGAATATCCAGGATCAGCATTAGATTGTTTTCATTGTTATCCATTGAGACCTTCTGTTGTTCATGGACCTATGCACTGCATCCTTGTGGAGACAAGGTACCCACTTCACTGATCTGTATATCAGTTCGGGATTGCAAGATGTATAGACTGATCTACTTTGAGGATTCTCAGTGGACTTCGATTGGATGTCGATGCTCAACAGGTGTATCGTTTTCTAATTTTGTGACATGTGGTTGAATTTGTATAAAAGCTTTAATAGACACCTTGCTGTCTGCCATAAATGCTTATTGTTGTATGACTACTTTTGCACATTGTTTGGGGTTTCTTTATGGACAAAAGCAGAGAGAAAAATCTAGCATGCCAAGCTTAGGCTAGATGCTACTTCCTGAGCTGCTGGTTTTCTTGGTGATGAGGATCTCATACAGGGGATGTATAAATGCGTGTCTATGGGTGTGTGAATACCTTCAAGTCGCCTTTGACTTTTGGGCTGTCCAGGATAGGGCTGTTTAAGTGGACAACTTGTTTTAAAACGTTTTACTGACCATGATCCTTGGTACACTTAATAGTGTGACTGACTGTGACCCTTAATATACTTATTAGGCAGCAAGCACACTCTGCCATTGCTTGAAGAAAACCTACGCTTTGCCTACACTTACTACCAGGCATTTTGGGCAAGAGCTCACAGGAGCGGAGCTCCAGAACCTCTCAATTTTATTGTGCTCTTTGTTTTTTTCTTAACACCCCCCCCCCCGCAAAAAAAACCCACCAAAAACTTGCTTCTGGGCTCCATTGTTCAAACCCCCTGTGGGAATTTTGCTGAACTCTAAGATTTATTGTGTTTAAAACAATTTATTAATAACATATGGTAACAATGTCAAATTATATCGTTACAATCCCTAACCCATATGATATTTTTCTAATTCCCCCCTCCCTCCTTTTCTAGACTTCCGCCGATGTTATATACTTAAGTTCACTTATAAAGGTACCCTTAACCCATCAAAGTTAAATTTCCCTTTTTCTTAAATTCATTGTTAAAAGATTGCCCAATGTCCTTTCAAATTCCACTCTTTTTCTATATATCCTCTAAATTATTCCATTCCCTCTTAAACACTTCCAAATCATAGTCTCTTAAAATTCTTGTTAGTTTATCCATCTCACTCCCTGAACTCTAAGATTTGACAAACTTTCTAATACCCCCCCCTCACACACACACACACACACAAATGGGAAAATAACCAAAACATATAAGGCGGACATATGGGAATCTTCATCACGCCACTGTGGCGACATAAGAGAAAGTCACTGAAAAAGTATGATGGGAGTAAGGTTTTATTATGACACAATTATGACTCAAGAAGCATTTTAAGGTAAATGCTGAGCTGATATAATTACTACACCTTCCGGTGGTGTCAGGGGTGTGTGGCATATGCAAATAAGTTGTGCTAATGAGCTCTGGCATCTCTTTTTTCTACAAAATGACCCCTGCTTATTACTGATTGAAGCAATAGCATTATGAGGCTGGAAATGTGACTGTACGGTTCCACCAGAGGGTCTCTCTCTCTCTGTATACCCCTCCCCTTACAAACACTGCCCTCTCCAGGCTACACTTTCCAGATCTCCAGAAATTTTCCAAACTGGAGCTGGCGTCCCTCATTCCACATGTGTGAACGTATGCAGATGATTTTTGTGAGCGCTAGTTTGATATAGTGCAGGAGTAGCCAAATTGTGGTTCTTCCACCCATATGGTGAGGCTCTTCAAGCCCCCTTTTCAAGCCCCACAGAAAGACTTTTCTTTCTTTAAATCACTTCTTCAAACCAAATGGATTTAAAATTGAAGTTGCTTTCTTTCCACATCTCCTTCCTTCCTTCCTTCCTTCCTTCCTTCCTTCCTTCCTTCCTTCCTTCCTTCCTTCCTTCCTTCCTTCCTTCCTTCCTTCCTTCCTTCCTTCCTTCCTACGTTCACAATTTGCAGCTCTCAAACATCTGACATTTATCCAAATTCCACTCCTCTCCTGCTTTCTCCTAGTGACCTCTAAAATACATAATTTGTCTTATACACCCGTCTTGAATGGCCCAGGACAGGGGGAGGAAGTGGGAAAAGAGGGGCAGTTTGAACCTGCAAATTGGCAGGTAGGGAAATTCAAGAGCTGCTCTCCCTTACTTCCCTTTCTTTGCTCAAAACAGTGCCCTCCTAAAACTGCTTTCCCCCCCTGGGGCTTTCCTTCAAAGCAAATTCTTGTTAGCAGAAAACTAGCTGACCTTCCTTAGAGGAAATTATGTGTTTTTATAATTTATGGTCTGCCTTTCTCACTGGGACTCAAGAAATAAAAACTAAGTCAAGCCTCCTTAAGACTTCACACTTCAATTTCATTACTGGGGAGGGGGGGGGAATCTGGCACCTTTTGCTCACTGAAGAAAGCAGCTAGTCACTCCCAAATTAAACTCCAAGGGCCTTTCTCACGTGCTAAAGTCTTAGGGCTGTTGTTAGTGTAGCATGAGCGGGGTTGTCAACTCCTGGCTGGAAAATTCCTAGAGATTTGAGGGGGGCGTATCTGGGATGGGCAAGATTTTGGGAGGGGAGGGATCTCAGCGAGATATGAAACCATAAAGTCCACCCTCCACAGCAGGGTGGATTTGATTTAAATCGTTTGATTTGAATCACTAATCAGTAAGACTCTACTTAAATCATGGTTTTCTACATAAAGGCTAATTCTTCCTGGCCTTAATATTTGCTACGCAGATGGTTTTGTTTTAGAACAATAACTTTTCAGGTTAGTTTTAGCTATGTAGACAAGGCCGTGCTGCGTTGCCAAGCTGCCCTATTTCCCTCACTGAGGGGGTAAGCGGGGGAGGGCCCAAATCAGCACACACACCCCGGGCAGCTGCCTAGGGCTGCCTAATGGACAGGCTGGCCATGTATACAGGGCCGGTGTGTCCATTAGGCAGCCTGAGGTGGCTGCCAGGAGCACAGCCCTGGGGGGAGGTGCCGGTTTTGACCCTTATACCTGCCCTCGCCTCTGAGGCGAGGGATATAGCGAGCTTGATGGCCACTGCCATGGGGCTTCCACACTCAGTGCCCACACACGCTGCTCACTTCCTGTCGCTCCACCCCTCATGTCTGTGCTTCCAAGCTGAGCTGACCCTGCAAGCTCCATAGTGGCCACCACCGAGCTTGGCCTCCTCACCAAGGAGGTGAGGGGTGGTGGGAGCTCCTGACCTGGGGTCCTGGCCTTGTGCAGGCTCCCCAGCGCTGGTGCTGTCTGTATATAGATAAGTATGAAATCACTGCAAGGTGAACCATCTCCAGTTCAATAGGTTAATTGTTCATATTTGGGCAACTTTTCTGATGTACTAAATTGGAAGGATAAAAATATAATTAACCATTTATATTGTTTTATCTAACTAAACAATAACATTATATAGCATATGTATTCTTGTATTTGCTAACACTTTTATAAGGATGCACTCATAAAGATCTCATGATTTCTGGAGTATTCTGCTCAAAAAGTTTCACTGTCATCTGCACTGCTTGCCCCCCCATCCTCACACTTACCTCTTAACATCTCCTCCTTATCCAGACCTGTTCCACCCAAACAGTCTTATATCCATTGAACTTCCTGAAAGTTAGCCCTTAAGAGATAACGGCAAGGCTTTTTTTTTTTTTTTTTTAAGCAGGAACACCCAGGAATGCAAATAAGTTCCTGCTGGGCTTTTTCTGCAAAAAAGCCCTGTGTAAAGCAATGGTGATGTCAGGGTGTGTGGCAAATGAGTTCCTGATGGGCTTTTTCTGCAAAAAAGCCCTGTGTAAAGCAATGGTGATGCCAGGGTGTGTGGCAAATGAGTTCCTGATGGGCTTTTTCTGCAAAAAAGCCCTGTGTAAAGCAATGGTGATGTCAGGGTGTGTGGCAAATGAGTTCCTGATGGGCTTTTTCTGCAGAAAAGCCCTGTGTAAAGCAATGGTGATGTCAGGGGGTGTGGCAAATGAGTTCCTGATGGGCTTTTTCTACCAAAAAGAAGCAGCAGCAGCAGCCCTGAATAAGGGGTTGATTTTGTGTGCATAGATTTGAAGAGGACCAAGAGGTCTGAGGTTTCTTAACCCTGTATTTTCTTAACTCTGTATTTTATGACTTTCTTGCTGTGAGGAAGAGGCATGTGATCTTTGCAGACACAAATTCAGTTTTGCGAACTGCAAAACCAGGCATCTGTGATAACATTTTCTAGATAGAAAAACTGCCAGGAAATCTCTGGAAGAGCAGGCACTGTGGACGGATTAATGGAATTCATATACCAAAAAACCAATTAAAACATATACAGCCTTGTGCTACATAATTAAAAGTAACCCTTATGTTCCTCAAAACTCATTTTCTTTTTAAAAAATCCAATCTAAATTTTAAAAATCTGATTTAAATTTAAAAATCTGATTTTATTTATTTATTTTTAAAAAAAATTATCAATTTTTATCCACCTTACTCCACATTAGCCGTTTTTCATCGGCGAAACCAATCTCTTCAGCCTGGGGATCAGTTGTGAAGCCAGGAGATCTCCAGGCTCCAACTGGAGGTTGGCAACCCTAACTGAGAGGTATCCCTCAATGGTCCTTCAGCATACAAAGATTCAGCTGCGTTCTGTAGTGACAGCTCACAAGCGTTCTGCCATGCTCAGCGGGCACCAGAGTGGCACAGCCCCAAATGGAAAGCCACTAATAGGAACTGGCAGAGGGCACCATAAATCTGTGAATGTCCCAGCGCTCTCAGCAGGCCCTGGTTAATGAGACCTGGGCACAAGATTAAAGTAAATAAACCAGCAACCAAGAGGCAGTTGGGGCTCAGCTGGATTTAGGCAGTGTTGAAATAATGAACAGATACGGCCTAAGTGAGCCTTCCCTTGCTGAGTGAACTGTCGAAATAATTGTGTGCCTTCAAGTCATAACCAGCTCCTGGCAATCCCAGGACTGTGGGGGTTTCAAGGCAAGAGATGTTCCGAGGTGGTTTGCCATTGCCTGCCTCTGCTTAGCAACCCTCGACTTCCTGGGTGGTCTCCCATCCAGGTACTCACCATGGCCGACCTTGCTTAGCTTCTGAGATGTGATGAGATCGGGCTAGCCTGGGCCATCCATGTTAGAGCAGAGATGGTCTGCCGTTCCCTTCATAAGAACATAAGCCCAGCCCTTGCTGACCACTTTTGTCTATCTGGAGTGACTGCAGCTTGCCGAGTGTTAGGGGTTGCAAACTCTGAGAGTATTGGGGGCGTGGCCTGGTGATGTCACAAGGCCAGGCCCGATGATGTCACACTGACTAGTGGCAATACATGCCATTAGGGAGTCTACCACATGGTACAGGGGTCAGACCAGTGGTCAATGTAGTCCAGCCTCCTGTCTCACACAGCGGCCAACCAGTTTCTCTGGATGGCCAACAACAGGGCAGAGAGGCCAAGGCCTTCATAAGAACATCAGAAGAGCCCTGCTGGATCAGACCAATGGTCTATCTAGTCCAGCATCCTGTCTCACACAGCAGCCAACCAGTTCCCCTGGATGGCCAACAACAGGGCAGAGAGGCCAAGGCCTTCATAAATACATAAGAAGAACCCTGTTGGATCAGACCAGTGGCCCATCTAGTCAGCATCCTGTCACACAGCAGCCAACCAGTTCCCCTGGATGGCCAACAACAGGGCAGAGGGGCCAAGGCCTTCATAAGAACATAAGAAGAGCCCTGTTAGATCAAACCAGTGGCCCATCTAGTCCAGCATCCTGTCTCATTATAGGGGCCAACCAGTTCCTCTGGAGGACCAACAACAGGGCACAGAGACCTTTCTCTGATGTTGCCTCCTAGCTCTGGGATTCAGAGGTTTAGTGCCTCTGAAAGTAGAGGTTCCCCTTAGTCACCATGGCTATTAGATAGACTTATCCTCCATGAATCTATCTAATCCCCATTTGAAAGCCGTTTATTCCTGTGGCCATTGCTCCATCCCCTGGCAGCAAATAACACATTTTAATCCTTCTCTTCTTCTATGTAGCAGCCCCCCATCTTCCTTGGTGGTCTCCCCTCCAAATACTAGCTGTGGGCGGTCCAGCTTAGCTTCCAGACTCTGACAGCGCTGGGTTAGGCTGGGCTATCAGCCTGCTAGGTGGCTTCCTAGGGCAGCTTTTTGCAGGGACTGTAGAGCTTGTTCTCCCTCTGCCAGATCTCTGGCCATCACTGAGGGCCCATGGATGAAGCTGACTTATTCTAAGTTGCCCTGCCCATGCTGGCCACTACTGCCCTTCCTGAGTGACTGTAGCTTGCCGAGGCTTAGAGTTGCAAACAAAAAGAGTATTGGGGGCATGGCCTGGTGATGTCACAAGGCCAGGCCTGATGATGTCACACTGATTAGTGCCATTAGGAATTCTACCACATGGTGCAGGCAGGGAGGTCAGAAGCCATCAAGCAGGTGGGCTTGCCATCTCAACATGAGGCCTTGAGAATGGGCTTCAAACCTCTTTGGATAAAAGTCACCCAGCAAGCTTCATGTGGGGGATTTAGCCTTAGGTCTTGGTCCATGGAGTCATTGTCCAATCTGGTTTATCTTGGGCAGCAGTTTCCTTTTCCTCTTAAGTAGGGATGCAAACCTCCAGGTGGTTCCTGGAGCTCTACAGAAGACAGATGAGTTCCGCTGGAAAAAATGGCTGCTTTGGAGGGTAGACTCTGTGGCAGTACATACCCCACTGAGGTCCCTCCGCAAACTCCACTGTCTCTAGGCTCCACCCCCAAATCTCCAGGAATTTCCCAACCCAGAGCTTGCAATTCTACTCATAGGAATGATTGGCAACCGTTCTCTGCAAAACAAGGCATTCAGGGACTTCATTGGGGGTGGAAAGATGTGTTCTTGTTCCCAAAATATGCCCCCCCCCAAACTGTGTCCTTAATTGCACCTTATTTACTTTCCCCATGTGGGTGTCTTCCTTATCTGATTATATGCATGAACACCTGAATTGGCCTTGTTCTTATCTCTTGGTATATCAAGGTTTGCCTATATACTTATCCTTTGGTATATCAGGTTGATCTTGTCTGCTCTGACTAGCAACCTCTCAGGTGAAGATCATGCCACCTATTACCCAGTGCTTTTAACTGGAGATGCCAGGGATTGAACCTGGGACTTTCTGAATGCCAAGCAGATTGACCCGCCATAGAGCTACGGCCGCAGTTGCATTTATAGATGCATTTTAAGTGTCTTGCACTGAAAGTGAGCCCTGGAAATGAAAGGAAAAGGTCCTGTTTCATAGTCTTGCTAGAGCCAGGGTCTTCATCCCTGGGGTCAGGATTCTCCGGTGGGATTCTATCCACTGTTGGTGCCTGAGAGAAGTGCTGTTTGTTGGCGGTTGCAAGGACTTCTTGGCGGTGCAAATGAATACAGGGCAAAGATGCTGTGCTTCCTGTTTTTGTCTGCCTACATGCTTAGAGGAACAGCTGGTTGGTGGTGGGAGGCCCCTTTAGAACTAGCCGTTTTTAGAACTAGCACCCTAACCACTTTCAAAGCTCTCCCATCTACCTTCCCCCCACCTGCTCCTGACACAGACAGATTTGCTGATCTTCCTCATTGGCGAAATCTAACCCCTCCTCTTCCTGTCACGTGACTGGTGTGACAGCTTCCTGTCACATGGTTGCTTCTTGAATATTAAAGGTGTATGCCAGCTCTGGAAGAGTTAAGACCAATGTGTCAGAGTGTGACAAGATGCTGTAAATCAGCTTTTCTAGGTGGAGGCCACTGTTTTCAGAACTTCTGAATGTGAGCTAATCTTTTCTCCCCCTGAGCTAAAATGGAAAACACATTTTGCGCATACTTTTAAAGGAGTTTGCCTTGTATGGTGTGAAGAACAACTGTTACCCTGCCCTCTAGTGTGTTCCTTCATGAATCCCTATTTCAGGGGGTCCTCAACCTTTTTTTGAGCCTATGGGTGCCTGTGGAATTCTGACATGGCACAGTGGACACACCCACAAAACGGCCACCACAGAAAAGCTACTGCAGGAGGTAGAGCCAGCCACAAAATGGCTGGTACAGTGAAGATTCTTGTGCTGTGGTAGCAGCTGCTGCCCAGGGAACCATTTTAAAAATCTGCCCAGCCAATCAGAATCCTTGCTGAGCAAAAGCTCCACCTGACCCTGCCCACTTTTTAAGAACACTCTGCAGACATCAGGAAAGGTGCACCATGTTGGGGCCTCCTGCCCTAATTGTGCCTTTTCCCTGATTATTAGATGGAGGCAGTTGGAGAGCAGTGACTCATTTGGGAAGCAGCAGGCAGCCTCCTTTGTGGATGTTCACTTTGGTTACGGACGGGCATATTTTTTTAGTTACTGAAATAATCTCTCAGCCTTGTACCTACCCCCCCCCCCCCACACACACACACGCTATTTGAGAATTAGCAACCTAGAAAGAAGACTCGGGACTTCCTTGGTGGTCTCTCATCCAAGTACGAACCAGCGCCGACCCTCCTTAGCTTCTGAGATCTGATGAAGTCAAGTTCACCTGGGCCATCCAGTCCAGATAATTTCTTACCTGATGCTAAGTTAGTAGACTCAAATCTTTCTGCTGCAGTTAAACATAACTCCCCATTGGCAAAAATGCAAGCAATTGGCACGGTTACAGATTGCACAGAACCCTTTTCCAGTGGCAAGAATGCAAGCAATTGGCAAGGTTACAGGCCACACAGAACCCTTCGCCAGACAGAAAGCTCGTGACAGCAATGTAGCTTTGGACCAGCTTTTGTCTTTGTAGGGACTTTCCTAGCTTGGATGCTCTGTGTAAGCTGAAAGGCTGGGTCCTGTAAGACTGTTAATGCCATCTCTATGATTTGGTTTATTGTTATAAACGCTGTTTGTAATCATGTGTCCTTGGGAAGAGGATACACCCTGATCAAGTTACTGTCCCTCATTAACAGTTCTGAACTTTATTTATACCGCTGACCTGAGACACAAAGGCAAGCCTGAGTAATTCAGCCAAGATAGCCTCAAGCCAGCCAGCCTGTCTTCTTGGGCAGGGCTGAGGTTGCTGTGTTTTCCTTCACACGGTGGCTTTCCCCAGCCTGTTTGTTTTGATCCGTCCTCGAGGGGTGGATAGGGTGCTGCGTGTGTGTTTTGTCTTCCCATATTGGTTGCGCTCCCGAAGATCAGTTTAGAACCCAAAGCGTCAGCCTCCATCAGCCGTGAAAGCCCATCGCTCTCCACCAGGGTGGTTTTGGTGGGCTTGTTCGTGAGCGTCTGGCAGGAGAAGATGCTATTAGTGGCTTTCGCTTTTCAGAGTGGAATTTGAGGCTGGCTTCCCCTCCACCATAGCAGCTGGAGCGTGCACAAGGAAGCACAGCGGGACTGGGAATGAGTTGCGCTGGGCGTCCCTCGTATAGACAGATAAAGTGCAAAAATGTGTCTCCAGACAATGCAAAGTGTTCCCAGAGCAATCCCCGGGAGGGCAAAACTATGCAAATTGTGTGTGGAAATACGGAAAGGGGACAGGAAACTGTTTTTTGCAAAACCCTTCTCTCGGCCATCTGCCAGTTTTGAGGATTGCTCCAGCCAAGCCTTTCAGTGCTTCACGTTCATAAAGACTAGAGACAAACAAAACAAAAGCACAGCTTCTCACGCTGCTGACTTCTGGACTGAGTTTTGGTATAATCGAGCGTGCCCCGAATGCGCACCACGTGGTTATAGCCATAGGCCTCGAGTGAAAGAAAGCGAGCTATATTTAAGTCTCGCTGAAAGAGCATGGGGCTTTAACAAGATAATTTCCTGTTTGTTTAACGATCCAGTGGTCTCGGGTGGAACCATTCTCACAAACAGCACCCTCTATTTCCAATCCCTCGTAGAAGCCACTGTCGCCAAACGATTGACCACGTGATACAAAAATTGGTATTAGCCGGCGGGGAAGACATAGAAGCAAGAGACACATGGGAGAGGGGGCCGTCACTTGCTATATCTGTCAAAGGGGGCGACCAAAACACAATAAAAGAAAACATGAGCTATTGTTTCAGTGTAACAGACATTTTTATTTTTTGCAATATGTTGAAAAGTATTCTACTATCAGAATTTAAATATATTTCTTCAATACATTACATAATTTCCCACCCTCCAATTCGTGACCTCCGCCGGTATACAAAACAAATTCAAAACCTTTTAAAAGTAAAAATTCACATATATAGAACCTTAACTAAAAATTATCATTCACTTAACTTTATCTTAACTCCAATATAACTATTATTCTTATTCCTTTTCTTAGTTCTTAATTCTTAATCATCAATATTACATAATTAATCAAATAACCATAATCAATTCTTCTTTTCACTTTGAAAATTCAACTATTACTTATTAAACATTAGACACAGAATTCATAGTCATTGAATCATCACTAAAGATTATTCAAATCTTATCTTAACTCACATAAACTTACTATATTAATTCAGCTACTTATATTTCACTACTAAGACAGTACTTAGTAATCACAGTCCTTTTTCCTCTTTTAAAGTTCAGTTAACACGAGCCATTGTTTCAATTGATGCAGACCCGGCTTCCCTATACTTTTTGAGCCTATGGGTGCTTTTGGGATTTTGCCGCAGAATAGCAGGCGCAACAACACAATGGCTGCCACAAGGGGTGGACCCAATCGCAGCTTGTCAGGCAGTGAGGTCATACTCCCAGTACTCCCTCTAAGCTGTGGAGTCTTGTGAGCAAAATGCCTGCTTCGTGAGCTACTGGCATGAAACTTGTGAGCCACTGCACAAATTAGTTTGCTCCGGGGCCATTTTTCCTGAGCTAAGACAAAAATGTGTGAGCTGGGGGTTTAAAAAACAGTGAGCTATTTCACACCAACTCAGCTTAGAAGGAACATTGTGCATAAGTCTAATAACAACTCTTCAGCATGTCTTTAAAAATGAACATCCCCCACCCTTGCATTCAAGCATCTTACCTTCACTTACGCTGTGAAGAGCCTAGTTCTGCAACGGTTGCTGCTTCTGGGAGAAAAAAAAATCTGCCCAGCCAATCAGGAGCCCCGCAGAGCAAAAGCTCTACGCAGCTTTTCACCCACTTTCTACAAACACTTGATGGGCACCACAAAAGGTGTTGGTGAGCACCATGCCATTCACAGGTGCCATGCTGGGATCCTTGCCCTGAACCAGGGTTTTTCTTTGTAGCAGGAACTCCTTTGCATATTAGGCCACACCCGCCTGATGTAGCCAATCCTCCAAGAGCTTACAGGGCTCTTAGTCCAGGGCCTACTGTAAGATCCAGGAGGATTGGCTACATCAGGGGTGTGTGGCCTAATATGCAAAGGAGTTCCTGCTACAAAGAAAAGCCCTGCTGCCTGAACACACATGCACACAGTCTCTCCGAGTAGGGTAACCCTTGGAATCTCCCTGCCAGAACAGCAGAGAGGGAATGTTTAGTCTAGTCAAGAGAATCTCTGTGTGTAAAATGTTGTCAGGTCAAGTTGCAGTTGACTTATGGTGACTCTCCAGCAAGGGGCTTTCTAGGCAAGTGGGAAGCAGAGTCTTCCTTGGCGGTCTCCCCTCCAAATACTGAGCCTGCTTAGCTTCCAAGATCTGGCAAAACTGGGCTAGACCAGGGGTGGCCACATTTGCTTAACATAAGAGCCACATAGAATAAACGTCAGATGTTTGAGAGCCACAAGATGGAAGGAAGAAAGGAAGGAAGAAGAAGATATTGGATTTATATCCCACCCTATACTCTGAATCTCAAAGTGGTTACAATCTCCTTTAACTCCCCCCCCCCACAGTAGACACCCTGTGAGGTGGGTGGAACTGAGAGAGCTCTTACAGCAGCTGCCCTTTCAAGGGCAACTCCTACAAGAGCCATGGCTGACCCAAGGCCATTCCAGCAGGTGCAAGTGGAGGAGTGGGGAATCACTCAGGTATGGAAGAGCCACATGTGACTCCCTAGCCACCGTGTGGCCACCCCTGGGTAGACCATGCTGCCTTCCCTCTTAGCCAAGAGAATAACCCTTTGATATTTGGGGACAGTTAGACTGATAAAACTAAGACAGAAGGGGAAGAGAGGATGCAATACTAGCCTACAGCATGAGCAAAGAGCCGTGCCTAAGAGCCAGTTGACGGTCTAATGGCTCCAGTGCTCTGTCTAAGGACCTGTGGGCCAATAGACAGGAGGGATGAAGGGTGGAGGCAGCTCAGTCCTAAACAAAGTGCATTTAGATTCCAGACTGGTGCTAGTGCAAAACAGATGGAGTGAAAAGCAAAAGAGAGGGAGAATTATTACTGTCCTCAGAAAACAAGACCTTCGTATCAAAGTATCCAGGCTTGGTATTCCACTGATCCCAAACCCAGTTCCATTCATCAAACCACAGAGGCGGATAAAATTGTGGGAGTTCAACCAGATAGTGAAAAATGGTTGTGAGCAATATTCCCTCTAAGTTGCAAAGTTTTGTGCGCAAAAGTTCTACTTTGTGAGCTTCTGGCATTAAAGTTGTGAGCTGCTGCATCAATTAGTGTCCTCTAGGGTCATCCTTCTGGAGCTAAGACAAAAATGTGTGAGCTGGAGGCTAAAAATCTATGAGCCAGCTCACGCTAACTCAGCTCAGAGGGAACACTGGTTGTGAGACTAGCATCTTTCAGCAGTTTGCCACCAGTGGCGTTTTTCTTTTCACCTTGAATTCTGCAGGGAGGCAGATTTGCTTGTGCAGTCTTTTGTTTCTCAGTCCATGGGGATGGGGAATAACAAGCAAAGCCTCTAGTCCTCATGTTTTCTGAACGGGGTTTGGGAAACAGGAAAGCAGTGTCTGCCATGGGCTTCCTTGTTTCCTAGACAGAGATCCTTTTGCTGTCTGCAGGGCGACTTGTTCCTCTTCTCTGATTGTGATTCGCTCTTTAGCTATCTTGTTGGCAACAGTTCAGGACAACAAACCTAGGCTTCGGCGATGAGGAAGCATGCAAACGCAGTAACTTTTCCTCAGATTTCCAGTATCCCCAGCATCGTTTATTTCACAGCAAGAATTTGAGGCATGGATCTTTGCTTACATGGTTTGTTGTTGTTTTTGAAGAATTGATGGTAGCTTTGTGGATAAGTGTTTTCT
The DNA here is from genome assembly GCF_032191835.1 of Heteronotia binoei. Lineage (NCBI taxonomy): Eukaryota > Metazoa > Chordata > Lepidosauria > Squamata > Gekkonidae > Heteronotia > Heteronotia binoei. The sequence goes on from NC_083235.1 coordinate 21,358,521, forward strand.
GTGGATCCGTGGCTTTCACGGTTTCTGCCTTGAATGACCCCTTTCGTATTGGGCTCCCTCCCCCATCAGTATGCTATATTTAGGGCTCCTTTTTTTTTTTTTAGCAGGAATGCACAGGAACACAGTTCCGGCTGGCTTGGTGTCAGGTGGTGTGGCCTAATTTGCAAATGAGCTCCTGCTGGGCTTTTTCTACAAAAAAAGCTCTGTGTGAAACAGTGGTGACATCGGGGGTGTGGCCTAATATGCAAATGAGCTGCTGGGCTTGTGTGTGTGTGTATAGTGTGTAGTGTTAAGACTCTTATCTGGGAGAACTGGGTTTGATTCCCCACTCCTCCACTTGCACCTGCTGGAATGGCCTTGGGTCAGCCATACCTCTCACACAGGTTCTCCTCAAAAGGGCAGCTGCTGTACGAGCGCTCTCAGCCCCACCTACCTCACAGGGTGTCTGTTGTGGGGGGCGGAGGTAAAGGAAATTGTAAACTGCTCTGAGACTCTGATTCAGAGTGAAGAGCCAGGGTATAAATTCAATATCATCATCATCTCCTCCTTCCCTATCTCACCACCTAGCACGAAAAGAGCTAGAACTTCTGGCTGCCCGGCAATCTTAGGATGATCCGGCTCTTCTATACAAACACTGCCATGCTAATTATTAATTATAATGATTAGTGGGGGGCTTCTGAGCAGAAATGCACACGTTTGCACTGTTAAGAGGCATACATAAGAGCCAGAGAAAATCCTAAACTGGGATTTGACAGCAATGATGCGTGTGTGAGAGGGGAGAGTAATTAGGTGTTGCACAAGAAGTATCATTCAATAAAAAATTTATTTGGAGCAAGGAAATGCATAAAATAAAACTAGGAGCAAGAGAGGAGCCCAGAAGCACAAGCCCAGTTCAGCAGGCTTTGTCTCACAGCCTTCCTTCGCAGGCAGGTTCCATCCAATAGAGCCCCCATCTTCTAGGGCAATTTCCTGTGTTTTTGAAAGATTGGTCTCTGTGGGGGAGGAGGAGTGGGTGTCCTTGAACAGGGTCTGGGGTTCAGTAAGAGTCTGGACAACTTGCTTTTCTGTGAGGATTTTTTGCACAGCTGGAAGGACTTTTAAAAATTGTGTGTGTGTGTGCATTCCTGGAAGTCATGGTGACTCATGGCGACCCCTAGTGGGGCTAGAATGTTTTTTTTTTTCAGGAAGGGGGTTTGTATCCCAGCTTTGGTCTTCCTTGGAAGTCTCCCTTCCAAGTATTTGCCCAGGGTCATCCCTACTTAGCTTCCAAGATGTGACAAACGGGTGGAATTCTAGCAAGAGCTCCTTTGCATATCAGGCCACACACCCCTGATGTAGCCAATCCTCCAAAAGTTTACAAGGCTCTTTTTTGTAAGCTCTTGGAGGATTGGCTACATCAGGGGTGTGTGGCCTAATATGCAAAGGAGCTCTTGCTAGAATTCCACCCCTGGTGACGAGATCAGGCTTGCCTGGCCTATCCAGGTCTGGGCTCACAACTGGAAGTTCTGAGCTACTCAAATGTTATTTTTTTGGGGGTGGGGGGGTGAGACATTCTTCCCTCCCCTGCCCTGTAACTGCACATTTTGTGTCTGGTTGCATCTTTCCGAAAAAGCCCTGTTCTGTGGCTTCGTTATGATCAAAGATCAGTAGCTGGCGGCTGGTAGCTCTTTACAGGAAGCTGATCCCCCATCTCTGATCTATACCCCCGATAGGCTTCTTAGGAATTCAGTCCTTCTGTGTAGATAACAGCTGGGAAGTCAGGCAGCTAGGCTGGGTGGGTGGGTGGGAAGGGTGGAGGCACATCTCAAAGTCTTTGCAAACTGTCATGTCCTGTTTCGATCCTGCAGTCAGGGCGGGGAAGGGGAGGGGGAGCCAAGATTGACAGCTACGAACAGGGCTTTTCCCTGTAGCAGAAACTCCTTTGCATATTAGGCCACACACCCCTGATGTAGCCAATCCTGCAAGAGCTTACAGGGCTCTTAGTACAGGGCCTACTGTAAGCTCCAGGAGGATTGGCTACATCAGGGGTGTGTGGCCTAATATGCAAAGGAGTTCCTGCTACCCCAAAAGCCCTGGCTATGAACCTCGAGCCCCGTGGTACAGAGTGGTAAAGCTGTAGTACTGCAGTCAAACTTTCTGTTCATGACCTGAGTTTGAACCCGGTGGAAGCTGGGTTCAGGTAGCTGGCTCAAGGTTGTCTCATCCTTCCAAGGTTGGTAAAATGAGTCCCCAGCTTGCTGGGGGGGAAGTGTAGATGACTGGGGAAGGCAATGGCAAACCACCCCGTAAAAAGTCTGCCATGAAAACGTCATGATGCGACATCACCCCAAAGTCAAAAACGACTGGTGTTTGCACAGGGAACTACCTTTACCTTTATGAACCTTCTACTAATGTGCATCCCCTTTCTCTTCTGACAGCTGCCGTGAAGCTCTGCGTCTCCTTGCGGGTCCCACAGGCCATCCCCATGGACCTGCGGATCGGACAGCGCCTCGCCAAACCCGGCCCCGACACTGCCTTGCTGGCCCTGAAGCAGACGCAGCAACTGCAGCACCAGCTTTTCCTGGCTAGTTTGCACCAGCAGCAAGTAGAACAGCTCCATCACCTGCGGGTATGTTCCTCTGCATTTTTCTTAGGGAGGGAGGGTCGCTGGAAGGTGAAGCAACAGCGCCCCATATGGCCAAGGAGCAGCCAGCCGCTGGTCAGATTTGCTCCACAGACAAAGTTTTGCTTTGATTTCTTTCATAAGAACAAAAGAGAACCCACGTTGGATCAGGCCAGTGGCCCATCTAGTCCAACACTTTGTGTCATACAGTGGCCAAAACTCAGGTGCCATCAGGAGGTCTGCCAGCAGGGCCAGAACTCCAGAAGCCCTCCCACTGTTGCCTCCCAAGCACTAATAACACAGAGTATCCCTGCCCCAGATATAAGAACACAAGAGAAGCCATGTTTGATCAGGCCAGTGGCCCATCCAGTCCAACACTCTGTGTTACACAGTGGCCAAAACTCAGGTGCCATCAGGAGGTCTGCCAGCAGGGCCAGAACTCCAGAAGCCCTCCCACTGTTGCCCCCCCCCCCCCCAAACACCAAGAATACAGAGCATCTTTGCCCTAGACGTAGCATTCCCATCTATACCTGGTGGCTAACTACCACTGATGGACTTTTGCTCCATATGTTCAATCCCCTCTTGAAGTGAGTTTCCTCCACCAAAAGACTCTGGGCAAGGAAACAGTTTATTGAATGTGAGAACAGCCCATCTGTAAAACACACTCGTGTGATTTTGATCCCATTGGCGCAATCGGTCACTGACACTCGTTTCAGTCTCACGTCCCGGAGCTGATAATCAAGAAGACTGGGAGCTGTGGTTGCATTCCTGTAGACTTTATTTATTTATTTTGATTTTTAAAAATTTGTACCCTACCTTTCTAACGGGCACCCAACATGCTTTATGTTGTTCTCCTTTCCTCCATTTTATCCTCACAATGACCCCGTGAGGTAGGCTAGACTGAGAGAGCTGCTGGCTCAAGAGTCACCTAGCCAGCTTCTGTGACAGAGTGAGGATTCGAACCTGGATCTCCCAGACCCTAGTCCGACCCATTAGCCACTTCACCATGCTGTATAATCCCTGACCCGACTGGGAACTGTTACCCCGTTCCTCTGTTGTAGAATGATTAGTGCCATGAAGGGATAAGAATCAAGCACCATCAGTTTACTTGTAGTGCCACCAGAACCCACTCAATCCTCCTTGCCATGGGTGTGATCTGACATAGGGAACGTTGACTCAGGGAAGCTGAGACCCCCAAAATGAATGTTGTTGGTCCGTAATGAACAGGGGTTGTTTTGTAGAAAAATAGGTGGCAGAACTCATTAGTATATGATGCCCCCCACCTCAGCTAACAGCAACCCGATGCAAGAAAGGAGAGCCCCGGGTGAGCGAGGCCTGCTTGACCTGGCAAGAGATCTAGCCAGCCCAAGTAGGACTCATTTGCCTGGGACTTTCCTGGACCGCCCCACCCCCCATCAAAAGGCCAGCAAGCCACCCGCCACCAAAAATCACATAAGAAGTGGAGAAAGGGTGGTGTGGGTTTCTCCAGGAGTTAATGAGGGCTGCTGGGGGTGTGGCAAAGCCCCTGGTGGCTGGCTGGCTGCCCACTCTCCTAATCCAGGGATAGTTATGCAGCTGCACCTACTATTCAATGGACAAGGTAGGTGGGGAGGAAGAGAGGGAACCCTCAGAAAGGTTCAGGAGCTGTGCTCCTGTGAGCTCCTGCTGAATCTGAGGCCTGTTAATGAATACAGATTCAGGTGGGTAGCCATATTGGTCTGAAATGGCAGAGCAAAGTTTGAGTCAAGTGGCACCTCTGAAGTTTAATGTCCAGTGAAGTTTAATTCTAGGTATACGCTTCTGTATGCAGGGGGGGTTTTGTAGCAGGATCTCCTTTGCTTATTAGGCCACACACCCCTGATGTAGCCAAACCTCTTGTAAGCTTCCATGCCAGAGTGGGGGATTCGAACCAGGGTTTCCCACATCCCCAAGCCAACATTTTAAACACTATGCTATGCTAAATCCAGGCAGGTCACCTCCCAAACACTCTCTTTGAAGACTGCAAGAGTTCTTGCTCCGTCCTTGGTATGCTGGTCCAGTCTCTTTTTTCTCTCTCTGTTCTCAGGTACCGATGGAGCCACCTCCCCAAGAGCCCACGGCTGGGAAGCAGGAGCAGGAGCTGCGGCTGCTCTTGAACAAAGACAAAAGTAAACGGAGTAAGTACCACTAAGTCCCTTTGTCCTTGTTATAAGAACACAAGAGAAGCCATGTTGGATTAGGCCAATGGCCCATCCAGTCCAACACTCTGTGTCACACATTGGCCAAAAAGAACCAGGTGCCATCAGGAGGTCCATCAGTGGGGCTAGGACACTAGAAGCCCTCCCACTGTGCCCCCACCAAAGCACCAAGAATACAGAGCATCACTGCCCCAGACAGAGTTCCAACAATACGCTGTGTCTAATAGCCACTGATGGACCTCTGCTCCATATGTTTATCCAATCCCCTCTTGAAGCTGTCTATGCTTGTAGCCGCCACCACCTCCTGTGGCAGTGAATTCCATGTGTTAATCACCCTTGGGGTGAAGAAGTACTTCCTTTCATCCGTTCTAACCTGACTGCTCAGGAATTTCATTGAGTGTCCATGAGTTCTCGTATTGTGAGAAAGGGAGAAAAGTACTTCTTTCTCTACCTTCTCCATCTCATGCATAATCTTGTAAACCTCTATCATGTCACCTCTCAGTCGACATTTCTCCAAGCTAAAGAGCCCCAAGTGTTTTAACCTTTCTTCATAGAGAAAGTGTTTTAACCCTTGAATCATTCTAGTTGCCCTTTTTTGCACTTTTTCCAATGCTTTAATAGATCTTCAGGAATTGTCATCTTGGCAGCCTGATTGTCTTTTTAGGCCTTAGATTTCTGAAGGTGAATTCCCTCTGGCTGATAGAACTCTGTGTCCAGGGAGGGAATGGGTGTTGTACCTCAGTTAGAGAGATTTAAAAAACCTGGAGTGTTTGAAACTGGAAGCTCTGAAGAAATGGTGCCAACCATACCTCGGTACAGTGGTTTGTTCAGCAACTTTAAGGAATCCTCTGATCCTCCCTATGTTCAGAGAGGGCCGTAAGAAGAGCCCTGCTGGATCAGACCAGTGGTCCATCTAGTCCAGCATCTTGTCTCACAGAGCGGCAAACCAATACCTCTGGAGGGCCAACAACAGGGCACAGAGACTGAGGCCTTTCCCTCATAAGAAGAGCCTTGCTGGATCAGACCAGTGGCCCATCCAGTCCAGCATCTTGTCTCACAGAGTGGCCAACCAATTCCTCTGGAGGGCCAACAACAGGCCACAGAGACTGAGGCCTTTCCCTCATAAGAAGAGCCTTGCTGGATCAGACCAGTGGCCCATGCAGTCCAGCATCTTGTCTCACAGAGCAGCCAACCAATTCCTCTGGAGGGCCAACAACAGGGAACACAGACTGAGGCCTTGCTGGATCAGACCAGTGGTCCATCTAGTCCAGCGTCTTGTCTCACAGAATGGCCAGCCAGTTCCTCTGGAAGGCCAGCAGCAGGGCACAGAGACCAAGGCTTTCCCCATAAGAACATAATAAGGTCTCTGCTGGATCAGACCAGTGGTCCATCTAGTTCAGCAACTTGTCTCGCAGAGTTGGCCAGACAGTTCCTCTGGACAGCCAACAACGGGACACAGATATCAAGGGTTTCCCCATAAGAACATAAGAAGGTCTCTGCTGGATCAGACCAGTGGCTCATCTAGACCAGCATCTTGTCTAACAGAGTGGCTAACCAATTCCTTTGGAGGGTCAACAACAGGGCACAGAAGCCAAGGCCTTCCCCATAAGAAGCCTGCTGTATCAGACCAGTGGTCCATTCTGTCCAGCATCCTGTCTCACAGAGTGGCCATCAGTTCCTCTGGATGGCTGACCACAGGGCACAAAAGCCGAGAACTTCCCCATAAGAACATCAGAAGAGCCCTGCTAGATCAGATCAGTGGTCCACCCAGTTTAGCATCCTGTCTCACACAGTAGCCAACCAGTTCCTTTGGAGATCCTTCAGGAGTTCTTTGGGGCCCTGTTTGTTAATGGATTTAGCAGCCATTTGTCCTTGTGCCTGAAAATGAATTGGGGGCTAGTGCAGTTCAGAAAGCACTGAGTTTCCTCACAAAGGGCGAAAGTAATACATAAAACAAATTTTCTCTTGGATTTCCCCAGAATTTGATCTTTTTACACACTTGCACTTGCTAAAACCATTGTCTCTCTGCTGCTGAGATCAAATAGATACCTGTAGAGTCAGAATTTTTAATGTGAAATAAATTTGACAGGGAGTTGGGGTGTCAACCTCCAGGTGTGACCTAGGGGTCCCCCCCCCCAAGTTACAGCTAGAGATCTGTTCCCTTGGAAACGTGGTGTAGACTAGAGGCTGGGCTGTAGGGCATTCTACTCCACTGAGGTGGATCCCTGTCCTCCGCAGACTCCATCCCCAAATCTCCAGGAGTTTCCCAACATGGATCTGGCCACCCTATCCTTCTCCCATCCCCCACTAGTGGCCAATGGGGGACTAGTCAACTGCACTTCCCTTGAATGTAAAACTAAAGAATACAACTGAGGTGAGGATTATGGCTTACAGTCCAGGGGTGCAAGTGTAGAAGGAGACTGTCTGCAATCTGTGCAAATTGCCATTGTTGATTCTGTGGGTTCTTATAGGTGCCAACCATATAATGGCATTTTTCCCTCCGGCACTTTTCCTGCTAATTCAAAGCTTCTAGTGCAGGGGTGTCAAACATGCAGCCTAAGGGCTGGATCAGGCCCCCAGAGGCCTCCTATCAGGCCCACAAGCAATTCACTGTCATCTGCTTCCTTCTGCATCACAGCTTGCTTTGCCAGGCTTGCTCAGTCACGCAGGAGCTACAAAGCAAAGCTTCTAGTTTCTCCATTGGCTGACCAGCACACGAAGCAACTTGTGTACAAAAGCTCACAATGCCCAGCCATTTCATGTTTCCCCCTGGGTCTTAGGCTCAAAGTGCTGACCATGAGATTTCTGTAACGAATGTCCATAAATCAAAAATAGGTTTGCAATTTACAGACTCACACCTGAACAGCATACTCAAGATTGCTACAGCACAGACACTGTCTCCAGATTTTGATGGAATAATTAAGAGCAAGAGGTGTCAGTTATCAGAAACTTAAACAAAAAACTGCAAGAATGCTAATCTTTTAAGCATCTTTTAGGGTGGTTGTTGTTTTTAAACCCTTTAATTGTGTTTGTCTGTGTCCTTTATAAAGTTTATATCTCCACTACCTGGCATTACATTTTATGACACATGTGGCCTGGCCTGACAAGGGCTCATTTATGTCAGCTCTGGCCCTTATTACAAGTGAGTTCAACGCTCCTGTTCTAGTGGGCATGAATAACATATGGAATGGCTGACGTTTCTCCTTTTCCTAGCTGCTGTTTTCGCAAGAAGTTTCTCTTGTGGTGTTAACATCTTGAGGGCCACTTGGTGGTGGAAAGTGGCCTCAAGTCACACAACTGACTTATGGTGACTCTGTGATGTTCTCAAGGCAAAAGACACTTAGAGGTGGTTTGCCATGGGTCCGCCTCTGTGTCGCAACCCCAAATTTCCTTGCTGATCTCCCATCTAAACGTTAGCCTGCTTAGCTTCTGAGATAATTTAGGTCTAAAAGAGGTCTGGAAGATGGGGGAGTGGATGATGTAACTCAGTTAGAGAGGTCCATGTAGGCAGCTGTGTTGGTCTGAAGCAGTAGAAGAAAGCAGGAGTCAAGTAGCGCCTTTAAGACCAACAAAGTTTTATTCCGAGTGTAAGCTTTCGTGTGCTCTAAGCACACTTCATCAGACGTGGAATCAGGCACAGTGAGCAGAGCTACATATAGCTGATAGGCAGTGGTTTAGAATGCAAAATGGTACAAATTTAAAATCCAGTGACAGAACAGCAAAATTAACAAATTGAGCAAACCTTTAATCTGGGTAGCATGAGCATGAGAAACCAATAAAGCAGTAACGTGTCAAAATGTGAGAATCTCTGCTAATCACGCTATTGTTTATAAGCCTGGGCCAAAACGAGGGCATTTCTTTCTCAGAAGTTTTTCCCATCCAACTAATTCACCTTTTAACATGTAAACCTACCTATAGTTTGAGGTTAAAACATATGGAATGTTTGAAATTGGAAGCTCTGAAGAAATGGTGCCACCCATACCTCCGGACAGAGGGAGTTTGGCAACTTTAGGGAATCCTCAGCAGGATAACTTAGATTATTAGGCGATGATTTAGATTGTTAGATGGTTATTAGATGAGAATTTAAATTATCCCCTAAAGGGATAATTTAGAAAGCAGCATTTCCCAGCCTGTGGGTCTCTACCAAAAAGCTGGTTAGGAAAGCCATGAAAGTGGTCCCAGACTTTTTGCAATTTTATTGACTTTTGCATACTTTTTTTTTTTAAGTGGGTCACTGTATCCAGTAAATTTGGCCTTGTGGGGCACTATACTTTAAAAGTTTGGGAACCCCTGATTTAGTGCTTCCCTGCCATGCATTTTCCTGGGGTCCAATAAACTCGTTGCTGTTTTAGCAGACTTTTTTTTGCTGCTGCTGTTGTCCTGCTTTTTTTTGTAGCAGGAACTCCTTTGCATATTAGGCCACACACCCCTGATGTAGCCAATCCTCCTGGAGCTTTCAGGGCTCTTAGTACAGGGAGGAGCTCCGAGAGGATTGTAAGCTCTGGGAGGAAGGATTGGCTACATCAGGGGTGTGTGGCCTAATATGCAAAGGAGTTCCTGCTACAAAAAAAGCCATGGTGGTGGTTGTTTGAACCCCACAATACGGGTGGAGTCAAAATATCACAGAGCAATCCACTGCTTTACGCTTACGAAATGTGAACTGTTACAGGTTGGAGATGGGGAAGTTTTGCATATATTTTCTTAGAACCCTTCAGAGTTTGTTTTTGACTCGATGTGCAAAGGAGGGTTAAGCCAGGTAATGGAAGAAGAGGAAAATAAGGAAAGCAGCCCTCCTTTTCATCTAGTGTTGTCTCCCCCCCCCCCCAAAAAAGACCCTTGCATCGCTGCCTGCTCTCTTTCCTTTAGCAGGAACTCCTCTGCAAATTAGGCCACGGCCCCTGATGTAGCCAATCCTCCAAGAGCTTAGAGGGCTCTTAGTACAGGGTCTACTGTAAACTCCAGAAGGACTGGCTGCATCAGGGGGACATGGTCTAATATGCAGAGGAGCTCCTGCTAGAAAAAGAGCCCTGCACACAAATCTCGAAAGACCGTCGGGCCAGTTGAACATTATTCTCATAACTCTCAGTGTGCTTTCTTTTTCATTCTTTCTTTTTTAAACATGCAAAGATTCTAACATGGCAAAAAAAAAAAAAAAATCCCACAAGCATTGAGAAACTTGTAAACCAAGGGCTTGTCTGCTGTGGTAACAGTTCACCGCCTGCAGTGCCGATTTGAGGCAGATAGGGAGCTCCCATCTGTTGTTCTGCCACACCGCCATGGAACTCGTCTGGGAAAAGGCACAGGCGTGTCGGCGTGGGGCGGGTCACGCCGCTTTGAAGAGGAGAGCGTTCCTTGCAAACGGGGGGAAAAAACGGTTTGCTAGTCAAATGATTTCACCATCTTGGCAGTTGCATGGATTAATCCTGCAAGTGTATTTTCTGTAGCAGGAACTCCTTTGCATATTAGGCCAAACCCCTCTTACGTAGCCAATCCTCCTGGAGTTTACAGGACTCTTAACACAGGGCACGCCTCCTGATGTAGCCAATCCTCCAAGAGCTTAGAGGGCTCTTAGTACAGGGCCCACTGTAAGCTCCAGGAGGATTGGCTAGATCAGGGCTGTGTGGCCTAATATACAAAGGAGTTCTTGCTCCAAAAAAAGCCCTGAATCTTGCAGTGTGTATTTTGTGTGCCCTTCCCCCCCACCCCACCCCTGTGTCTCTGTCTCCACCTCAGAGACTGTTCTGTCATTTAGGGAGGGACGGTGGCTCAGTGGTAGAGCATCTGCTTGGGAAGCAGAAGGTCCCAGTTTCAATCCCTGGCATCTCCAACTAAAAAGGGTCCAGGCAAGTAGGCGTGAAAAATCTCAGCTTGAGACCCTGGAGAGCCGCTGCCAGTCTGGGTAGACAATACTGACTTTGATGGACCGAGGGTCTGATTCAGTAGAAGGCAGCTTCATATATGTGCATGTGTTATCATCAGAATGTGAGATGCCCTGATCCTTGGGCCTAGGGAAAGTGCATACATTGGTGGTTCACCAGAAAGTTTTCGGGCTACCTTGTGGCCTCCGGACCAGCCAGGACATGCCCTCCCACCTCCGCCACCACCGCAGCTGTGACACATGCGTAGGGGGATCTGCACCTGTCCCTCACTGCGGATCCACCTCTTGCTCTAGAAGCGATTGCTACACCCTGCTTAATCATCAGGACGAGTCTCACTCATGGATAAATAGAAAGAGCCGGAGTCCACGAGCAGCCTTAAAGACCAGAGCTTTTTCTGTAGCAGGAGCTCCTTTGCCTATTAGGCCACGCTCCCCTGATGCAGCCAATCCTCCAAGAGTTTTTACAGGGCTTTTCTTACAGGGCCTGCTGTGAGCTCCTCTGAATGTCTCTTGCCTTGAACACCCCATAGGGTCACTGTAATCCAGGAGTCGTTTTGTAGAAAAACAGGTGGCAAAGCTCATTAGCATAACTCATTAGCTTATGCCACCCGCCCACCAGCCAAAAGCAGCTTGATGCAAGAAAAGAGAGCCCCAGGCAAGCGAGGCCTGCTTGGGCTAGCGAGAGAGATCCAGCCAGCCCAAGCAGGTCTCGCTCACCTGGGGCTCTCCTGGGCCTCCCCCCCACAGTCAAAAGGCCAGCAAGCCACCCACCACCCAGAATCACATAAGAAGTGGAGAAAGGGCAGTGTGGGCCTCTCCAGGGGTTAATGAGGGCTGCTGGGGGCATGGCAAAGCCCCTGGTGACTGGCTGGCTGCCTGCTCTCCTAATCCAGGAATTGTTATGCAGCTGCACCTACTATTCAATGGACAAGGTAGCTGGGGAGGAAGAGGGGGAGCCGTCAGAATGGTTCAGAAGCTGCGCTCCTGTGAGCTCTTGCTGAATCTGAGGCCTGCTGTAATCCAGCTGTGACTTGCTGGGGCTTTATGCCCATGCAGGCTCATTGTGAATCTTACCAATCCATCTCTATTCCGAGTAGCAGCAGGGTTGTGGATTCTTAGAAAGAGCTCTTTGTCAACACTGATGCGAGAGAACGCTCAAGGGGGGAAGTGCCCGGTGTCTTTCTGAAAAAGAAGGTGTGCCCTCCCACTCTAACTTTGGTGGCAATCCTTCCCGCTGTTGAACCCTTCACATCAGGCCATTGGGAACACTCCAGATCCATTTGCTCTGGGGGAAGTCTCTTCCCCAGTTTTCCAGAGAACAGACATTGCTCCACTCAGCCAAGAGGTCATCATGACAGGGGCCGTAGCTCAGGGCTGGAGCCTCTGTTTGGCATGCAGAAAGTCCCAGGTTCAATCCCTGGTATCTCCATTTTTAAAAAGTCTGGCAGTAGGTGATGGGAAGGACCTGTTCCTGAGACCCCGGAGAGCTGTTTGCCAATCCAAGAAGACATGACAGTCTCTAAAAAGCTGTTCAGTCGTTAGTGGTAATTGGCCCATTGCAGGGCACATCTGGTTCCACATATAGCTAACTGCGTGTATTAAGACTGGGGTGGCCAAACTGTGGCTCAGGAGCTACATGTGGCTCTTTCACACATTGTGTGGCTCTTGAGCCCCCACCACCCCATCGGCCAGCTTGGAGAAGGCATTTCTCTCTTTAAATCACTTCTGCAAGCCAAGCCAGCTGGCAGCTTGGAGAATGCATATAAAGTTAAAGTTGCTTTCTTTCCACCTCTCTCTCCTTCCTCTCTCCATCTATTTGCCTCCCTCCCTCCCTTGCTGTCTTGCAGCTGTCAAACAATCTGACGTTTATTCTATGTGGCTCTTACATTAAGCAAGTTTGGCTACCGTTGTCTTAGAATATCCCTTGATCTTAGAGGATGCCCGACTTCTACCCTGACCTGGATAGCCCAGGGTAGCCCAATCTCATCAGATCTTAGAAGCTCAGCAGGTTCAGCCCTGGTTAGTACTTGAATGGGAGACCACCAAGGAAGTCCAGCTTGCTATTCAGAGGCAGGCAATGGCCAACCACCTCTGAACATCTCTTGCCTTTAAACCCTGTGGGGTCACAAGTCAGCTGTGACTTGATGGCAATAAATACATAAATAGAACCCACAAAGTTTTAACTACTTGCATGTCTCTTGGAGGCTAACTGATGGCCAGGGAAAATGGGCCCTCTGTGCCCTCACTTAAAACACTGGAGAGATAAATGCCCAGTTCCAGTAATCCAGTATATTGAAGATCTTCTTGCAACCTTATCAGTATTTGAACATACGGCATATAGATAAGAACTACACATGAACATATTTTTAGATATATAGGAGCCCTTTATAGATGCTTATGTGGCGACTTGCCACCATTGTTGTTATATTTTGTATTTCTTGTGGGAAATTGTAATGATTTTTTTTTTACATTAAAGCTGCCAAGTTCATGGCTCTCTATACATTTTCGCCATCTAGTGGTTAGAGCAGGATCTGCACCATCCTGCAACGTACCGTAGTTTTCTGTGTAGCGGTTTTTCCGTTCCTTAAAATGACCGTTTCTTGGAAAGTTGTCCCTCTGCCCCACGGGATGCTCTGCTTTTGTTTCTGAAAAAGCTGCATTGCTGTTGCAGTGGTGCCAGTCCCACCTATGCAGAGATGGCGGCATGCTGCTGCTTGTTGCTTTTAAAAGGGGCAGGTTTGCCTCTTAAGTCAAATACCGTGATTCCCAAGTACAGTCAAGAGGAGAATCTTCAGAGATCTGGAAGAACTGGGGGGGGGGGGGGGGGGGAGGTCTGTGAGATAAATCTGTGAGTCCCTGTTGTCTGTCATTTCAAACTTCATGGCCCCATATATAAAAAAGAAACAAAAATGCAAGTGGTCCTGAGGATTACAGGATCCGAGTAAGATTGTGACTTTAAAACAATGAATGTGTGCTCACTTGCATATTTCCATTCGTAGCTAAATACCATGTGTTCTGCTTCACGCTGTGCATCTTTTGATAGACTGTACAGGTCCTTTGCTTACATGTGTGCGTGCATTTTTAACTGATTGTTTATCTCATTTATTGCATTAAGAGAAGCTGCCCTGTTCTCTGTTCCATATTCTGGGCTCATCAAAATTTTAAGCATCAATAGGTAGGTAGGTAGGTAGATAGATTGGATGGATGGATGGATGGATGGATGGATGGATGGATGGATACCAGTCTTTCTCACTGCACTTCAGCCATCTAGGTCAGGGATTCTCAACCCCCTGTCCGTGGACCGGTCCCGGTCCATGGCCTGTTAATAACCGGGCCGTGAGTTGTATAATTATTTCATTATATATTACAAAGTAGTAATAATAATAAGACGACATTGGATTTATATCCTGCCCTCCACTCAGAATCTCAGAGTGGCTCACAGTCTCCTTTTTCTTTTTCCCCCACAACAGACATCCTGTGAGGTAGGTGGGGCTGAGAGAGCTCTCACAGCAGCTGCCCTTTCAAGGACAATTCTGTGAGAGCTATGGCTGACCCAAGGCCATTCCAGCAGCTGCAAGTGGAGGAGTGGGAAATCAAACCTGGTTCTCCCAGATAAGGGGGGGGGGTTACATTTTATAAGAGATTTTATTGAAACTTTCATAAGCAAGTACAATATAAAATTGAATGACGATAAGTAATGGTAAGCAAAACAGAAACAATGAGAAGATTTCAACCTTGAGATTAGGCTATCACGTTACAAGGTTGAATATCGGCTTAAAAAGAACATTGCAATAAACACAATGCTACCAAAAATATTACTAATAATAATAATGCTGCACTACCTAAGGTACTTTGCAAATCTAAACTAAATAACTAAATAGATAAATTAATGAGGACCAGTTACAATAAACTCAGATACAATACACACACACATATAGATACATACATAAGATGCAAGGCCTCATTTATGAAAACAATCAATGCGAGGTTATTAATGAAAGATATTCATCTTGTGGTAACGTTGAAGTGTGACGGCAGGAACCAAAATTCCTTTTCAAAAAAGGTTCCCATTTACGCAACATAGAAGAAGACTTAGACCCATAATAGGATTGAAAACGAACTAATTTATCTAAAATGAAATATTCCCAAAGTTTAGAAGTCCAAGTTTGGATGGAGGGAGACTCAGGTTTTTTCCAAGTTAAAGCTATAGCATATTTGGCGGCAGTGAATAACGGGGAAATAAATTCCCTTTGTGACTTAGAAATTAGGAAATCCCCCCAAATATTTAAAAGGATAACCTTAGGGTCAGATGGTATTACAATGCCTGTTAACAATAAAACCTTTGACTGAATTAAAGACCAAAAGGCCTAATCAATGGACACAGCCACCAGCAGTGAAGGTACGTGCCATGATTGCCACACCCCTTCCAACAGAGGGGGGAACTAGATGGGAAAAGATGAGACAAACGTACCAGTGTTAGGTACCACCTAGCTAACATTTTATATTCCTGTAATTTAATATTCATTGATCTTGATTTAAGAGAATGGGATTGCCAATTGCTGAGCCAATCTCTGTCATCAAATCTACAAGATAATTCTGATTGCCATGCATTCCTACAAGATGGAAAGTATAATAGTCCCTTTTAAGAAGCAAATTATGAACTTTTGAGATCAGACCTTTGATCAGTACACAAAAGATGTTCAGAGTCTAAAAACTTTGCTCTCAACACTGGCTTAAAGGAATAATGAGCTAAGAAGCTTTGCACTTGTAAGTATTCCATCCATGGCAAAATGGCAATGGAAATATGATCAAGTGAGATCTTAGGCTTTAGACGTCAGTGTGACAGAATGTCAAAAAATCTGGTGAGATTAGATTTACACCAGATACTAAATGAGTTGACGATAGTACCTGGTATAAAAGGCGAGTAATTACTCCGCTAGTAATGAAGTAGGAGGGGCAATCCTAGCTGAGCATCTATTCCATACCCTAAACAAAGCTTTTAAAAAAGGGTTACAGGAAGAGGTAAAACATCTACGAAGACTGTTCCAAAGAGCTTCCCTAAAACTATAGTGCAACAGACATAAGTTTTCTATCGTCTTCCATTCAGCAACATAGGAGGATCGGTAGAACTTAATTACATTGGTTAACACAATGGCTTCATAATACCTCAGAACGTCAGGAACTGCCAGACCACCTGCCTGATTGAATAAACGTAAAGTAGAAAAACATATACAGAGTTTTTTATTTTGCCAAATAAAATTGTTAATATCTTTCTGCCATTTTCTCAAAAGAGAAAGGGGGAGATCAATAGGAAGAGCACGAAAATAAAACAACATTTTGGGCAAGGGAATAATTTTAACCATTAAAGCTCTTTTCAAAAGTGACAAGTGTTTAGTCAACCAGTGTGCAACAAGGTCAGAAATAGTTTTTGAAAGCTCCTTATGATTGAATTTTAATGTCAGACATTGAAAGTAGAATAAAAACACTTAAATACTTCCACTTAGTATTCACCCAACTGTAATGATATTTCCTTTTAATGAATGAAGAAACATCAGGATCCAGATTTATAGGATAGATTTATTTTGATTGATTCAAAGGCCTGTTACACTACCAAAGGACTCAAGGTGTGAATAAATTTTGGGGAGAGAAGCTATTGGATCTGAAATAAAAAGAACCATGTCATCCGCAAATAAACTAATCTTTATACTAGAACGCCCTACGGGAATACCCTTAATAAGATTATCATTTCTAATTAGAATTGATAGCGGCTCTATTGCGAGTGCAAAGAGCAGAGGTGACAAGGGGCAATCTTGGCATGTACCCCTGGAAAAGGATATAGCAGGTGAATTGAGGGCATTAACACAGAGAAAAGCACAGGGAGATAAATATAATGCTTGTAAGACAGAGCAAAATTTCATTGCTTGTAATAAAGCTTTCAGATAAGAAGGCTCTACAGTATCAAATGCTTTCTCTATATTAAAAACCAACGCACACACATTAGGTAACTTATGCTTATGACTGTACGAAATAGTGCTGCCAAGTTTTCAGATATTGTCAGTCATATCACGAGACGGTATGAAACCTGTCTGCTCAACAGAAATATACTCTCATATAATCCTGTTAAGCCTCTGGGTGAAAATATTAGTAAATACCTTGTAATCATGATTCATTAATGAAATCGAACGATAATCTTTCGGGTCAGTCGGATCCCTATCTGGCTTGGGTATAACAATGACTTTAGCCAAGGACCACGATTTTGGAAGATGATCTGTCTCCAAAGCATAATTAAAAGTGTCAAGCAAATAAGGGGATAGAGAAGATTGAAAACATTTGTAAAAATCAGAGGAAAAACCATCCACCCCAGGGGATTTATTTGATTTCATTTTTTAAATTGCTGATGAAAGTTCTTGCTCCTCAATAGGTTGTTCTAAAAAAGAACGATGAGAATCAGAAATACATTTAAGGGAAGGAATTGATTGGAGAAAACCATCAATAGAATCATTGGGAGGACAAGTTGATTTATAAAGATTAGAATAAATTTTTTAAAAAATATTTACGATTTGCTTAGAGGATGTGCATAAAATTCCAGAAGAGTCCTTTCACCCCAAAATTCATTTCACGCTTTTTGACTTTCCAAGCCAGAAGACAGGAAGATTTTGGACAAGCATACCACCATGCTTGTTTTAGGTAAAGAAGACTCCTTTTTATTGTGTGAACCTCAAGAACCTCTAATTTCCTTCTTTCAATTAAAAGTAATTTATATACCTTGTTCGAACACGTTGCTTTATGCTGTGCTTCTAATTTTCTTATATTACCAATCAGTTCAGAACACACTTTGTCTCGCTTCTTGCGATAAGCAGAAGCAATTGATATACAGTGCCCCCTGGAGTACTGCTTTGTACGTATCCCAAATGACTGGGATGCTGACTTCACTGGAGATGTTATTTATAAAAAAAATCACAAGTAAGATTTTCTAGCTGCTTAACGATGTTTTCATCTTGCAACAACAAGTTATCAAACCTCCAGGCGAAACTTTTATCCTTGGGAACATTCTGTTTAAGAGTACAGAGAACAGCAGCATGGTCTGACCAACATCTTAGCATTTTAGATGATGGGTAAATTAAATGAGCAGAAAGTTAAACTTTCAAATGTAGGTGCATCTTCTATGAAGAAATTTCTTCAGCCCTCAGCTCCGGCGGCCCTGAATGTTTCCACTTCTACCTCAGGCCCCATGATGGCTGCGGCTAATCTGTCGCTGCCGCCGTGTGATTTGCTCATGGCACAGGATTTTCATTCAGTTATTGCTGCTTTTAAAGAGGAGATTTTTGAACATATTCGTGTTTCCTTGAGCTCAGTAACAGATCAGATGGAAGTTTTTCGGATCCATGCAAGATGTCTCTAAAACTGCCAAAGCAGCATATGAAACAAGTATGGTGAATGAAGAGGGCATTCGTAGTCTGAAATCTCATGAAAAATGGGCTACTGAACAGATTCTTCAGTTAGAAAATAAGGTTAGAGAATGGAATATAAAATGTCGTGGGTTTGATCTGGAGGAGGAAGGAGATACTCCACTCACTATGTTTTTAGAAAACTGGCTCTTAAAGGTGATTCCCTCTGAAGATATGGCTCCCCTCCCAATTATTCGTGCCTATTGTGTGGGAGTTTATTCAACAGCACGCCCTAACGACCCTAGACATGTGATTTTGGAGCTTTCTAATGTGAAACTGAGAAACAAGATTTTAGCTTTGTCTTGGGGAAAAGGAGGTTTATTATATAATACAAAGGTGATCCAGATTTTTCCAGATCTAGCAGCAGAAGCTTTGAATAACTGTCATCTTTTGAAACCCATTGCTCATCGACTGGCAGAGGCAGATATTCGTTATAGATGGCCCCCATCTGGAAAATTACAAGTTCAGCATAAAGAGAACTCATGGTCTGTGGAGGACGTTGATGCAGGGTTACAGTTGCTGCATTTGTTGGAATTGGAAGTCCCCATGGAACTTGGGAAACAGTCTAACAAGCATAAGCGTGATTTTACTTCTCCTTTTGAATCCAGCAAGCAAACAGTTCCGGATGTTAGAGGAGAGAGACTTTGAAAATCTACATTGTAACTCACATTGTACATGTTAGTGTACAATGTAACCTGTTCTATTGTTTGGTGCAATTATATGTTAGTGCCTGTGTTCAATTATATTTTTTGTTTATGCTATGCTTTCGCTCCCTATGGTTTTTAGGGGGGAGGTAAGGGTATAGGGGTTTGTGGGACCCTTGGTTTTCTTGTCTCCTGATGGGGTGGGGGCCGTGGCTAAAAGGCTTTCACAGCTTTTCCATTTGGGGGGTGGTGTTTGGGTTTTTTAGTTTTGGGGGCGGGATACTAGGAGGGGGGTGGGAAAGCTGCGACTTGGTTAAAAGTTTTTATGGGTTTTTAATCATTAAGCATCTGTTTCATGCGTGTTATATTTATGGTTGTATTCCTGCGTTTTGGTCATTTTTAAGGTATGGGGGGGAGCGGGGTGGTAGGGGGTTGCAATGTTTTACATTATATATTTTTTTTAATTTCATGGCTGTAGTTAAGTTACATTTGATAGTTTTAATATTTAAATTCATGAAGGCGATCCTTTTGGATCTTGCGTGTTCTTGTAGCTCACTGCCTTTTGGTGCACAGGTTAATAGTGAAGGTTTTAAGGGCATGTTCTTCATTTCAGGGTTACTAATGGGTGTTATTTATTTATCTTGCTGCAGTTTGCACTTAAGTGTTATTGTTTTGATATCAATTGTTAAGGTATTTGTGCTTTTTTAAATTGTGAGTCATAGCTTTTACTGCTTACTACTGGTCTTTTAAAATGCTAATGGTTTTATGAATTTTTTTGGTGCTACTGTTTTTGCTGTGTGTATAATGAATTGTATTCACTTTTGATTCTGCACTTTACCTTCCCTACGGGGTCTTTTAAATATATTACTTGTGGTGTTGATTTTTACTTTGGTTGGAGATGCTTCTCTTTGTTAGTATATGAACCTTTCTGCTTGTTTACTTTTTGTTTATCCTCTTACCTTACCTCATGGCTTCTGTCTTACAATGGCTAATCTAAAGGTGATTACTTTAAATTGTAGGGGCTTACAAAACATAATTAAATCCAAACGGATTCATAATTATCTGAAGCATCTTAAAGCTGATATTGTATTCCTCCAGGAGACGCATTTAAAGAATAACATCAGTTTTCTCTTTAAATCTAAATTCTTTCCTCACTGTTTTACTGCCCCGGGCTCTTCCAAAGCTAGGGGGGTGGCAATCCTTCTTTCTGCCAGTTTTCGTGCGCAAACGTAGAGCAAGATTCTCGGGGTCGCTATATTTTCATCAAAGGCACTTTAAATGGCACTGCAGTCGCTTTAGTTTCAGCATATGCGCCTAATGTGGGTCAAATTAGTTTTGTCAATGATTTGTTTATTAAATTACAGGATTTTCATCCTGGATTGGTTATCTTGGGTGCAGACCTGAATTATTTAATGGATCTAAATGCTGGTAGGAAAACTGCCTGGCCTAAGCGGCGTAAATCCAATCTATCTTGCCCTAACTATACCAGCCTTAAAAATTCAGTGCAAAAATTTGACCTAATTGATGTGTGGCGTTATCTTCATCCTGAGGGGCGGGATTTTACTTATTTTTCAAATCAATTTCGGACACATACAAGAATCGATTATCTTTTTATTTCACAATCCCTCTGTAATGGTAAGAGTTCACACACTTAACCACCGTACCAAAATAAAGTGCACAATTGTATCATCCCGAAACCTTCCCCCCCCCTCCCCAGTCCATGGAAAAATGGTCTTCCACAAAACTGGTCCCTGGTGCCAAAAGATTGTGCACCACTGATCTAGGTCAATATACTTCCCAGTTTATAAATCAGAGACAGGGAAAAACAAGGGTGTCAAAGAACATCCGGTGAATCCCTGCGAAGGGGAATTGAGATGGAAATGTCTTAAAACCGCAGGCCAACATGGTCACCTGCAGAGCTCCTCCGGCTAACTGCCTAGCACTGAGTCCCTGATCCACTTCCAGCCACCCTTTCCTCTTGCGCCATTGCACCTGTTGTCCTTGCTCCAGCTGGGCTCACACACGTGCCCTCAGGCATCAGCAGGGCAATGCTTCAGAGACTTGCCAAGCGAGATCCATCGACAGCCACCCTGGGAATTCCCTGCAGCCGCTTCCCACGCCCGTCGGTGCCTCCAAAGGGCTGTTGCCAGCTGCTGTCAGTGTAGGATAGCAGAGCCCGGCTGTAAAGATTGCAGACTCCTCTGACTGAGCTAAGGCTCCAAGTGAGCCAAGCCAGTTTGGTGTAGTGATTAAGTGCGCGGACTCTTATCTGGGAAACCGGGTTTGATTCCCCACTCCTCCACCTGCAGCTGCTGGAATGGCCTTGGGTCAGCCATAGCTCTTGCAGAGATGACTTTGAAAGAGCAGCTTTTGGGAGAGCTCTCTCAGCCCCACCCACCTCACAGGGTGTCTGTTGTGGGGGAGGAGGATAAAGGAGATCGGGAGCTGCTCTCAGAGTGGAGGGCAGAATATAAATCCAATGTCATCATCTTCTTCTTCTTCTTCCTATTGGCTGAGACTCCTCCCTCTCCTGGTCCCCTGTGAAGGAAAGAAAGAGGATTTCCGCCTCTTTGGAATCTCATGGGATTCAGAAGTCCTCAAGCTGCTGGTTTCCTGCTATTCAATCCCTCTCAGTGGTCTTAGGGAGAAAACCAGATCTGAAAAGTGGCCCAAAGGTCATCTAGTCCAGCCTCCTGTTCAAGTACAGGAAATTCACAGCTACCTCCACTCGCCTACATACACTCCCTCAGTGACCCCTACTGTGTGTCTAGAGGAAGGTAAAAATGCCTCCAGGATCCCTGGGCCAATCTGGCCTGGACAAGAATTCCTTTCTGACTCCAAAGTGGCAATTGGCATTACTCTAGATCTATAAAGAACAAACAAAGAGAGCTGAATGCTAACTCATTCCTTCCTGCCCTCCTCATAATCTGTCATTTTGTTCTCTAGCCAAATCTCTTATTAACCAGTGCTTCTTTAAACAGTTGATGGCCAAAGGACAGCTCCTGCTTCTACCTCTGGAGAGCCAGTTTGGTGTAGTGGTTAAGTGCGTGGACTCTTATCTGGGAGAACCAGATTTGATACCCCGCTCCTCCACTTGCAGCTGCTGGAATGGCCTTGGGTCAGCCATAGATCTCGCAGAGTCGTCCTTGAAAGGGAAGCTACTGTAAGAGCTCTCTCAGCCCCACCTACCTCACAGGGTGTCTGTTGTGGGGGCGGGGAGGAAGGTAAAAGAGACTGTGACCGCTATGAGACTCTGAGATTCAGAGTATAGGGCAAGATATAAATCCAATATCATCATCATTTTCTTCTCCTCCTTCTCTCCACTCCATTATGATGACTCTGGCAGTTGCATGGCAACTGTAGAATTCCATGGTCCCCAGTTCTGCCAACACTGAGAAGTTCCAGGGAGAGCCCTGACCTGGATAGCCCCGGCTAGTCCCATCTCGTCAGATCTTGGAAGCTAAGCAGGGTTGACCTTGGCTAGTATTTGGACAGGTGACCTCCAAGGAATACCAGGGTTGTGATGCAGAGGCAGGCGATGGCAGACCAATTCTAGATGTCTCTTGCCTTCAAACCCCACTAGGGGTCACCAGAAGTCGACTTGAGGAGGAGGAGGAGGAGAAGAAGAAGAAGAAGTTGTTGTTCCAGGGGAACTAGCACCTACCTGAATTAGTTCTTTTTGGAGGAGAAAATCCTGGAGATTTAAAACATTCTTATAGTATTTGTGTGAGGTTTTTTGTTTTTTTTAAAAAATAAGGAAGGTCCCAAAGGAGAGCCTTCCAAAAACTTTGTTGGGGATTGGACCTTTACCAGTGGATCTTATGTCTGGGGCAGCAATGCTCTGTATTCATGGTGCTTGGGGAGCAACAGTGGGATGGCTTCTGAAGTTCTGGCCCCATTGGTGGACCTCTTGATGACACGTGGGTTTTGGCCACTGCTTGACACAGAGTGTTGGACTGGATGGGCCATTGGCCTGGTCCAACATGACTTCTCTTCTGTTCTTATGAAAAAGAGAAAGACCCAAGTCACTCGGTCAAGGAAGACCCAAGACCCTTTTGTTTTGCTTGGGATGGAGCAAGGTATTATTCTTAGCTTAAGTGTCAACAATTCTAGCCCAATTAGCAGTTAATTTATCCTTAATAAGA
This sequence comes from Heteronotia binoei, assembly GCF_032191835.1. NCBI lineage: Eukaryota > Metazoa > Chordata > Lepidosauria > Squamata > Gekkonidae > Heteronotia > Heteronotia binoei. The sequence continues at coordinate 21,381,415 of NC_083235.1, forward strand.
TATTTATTTATTTATCTATTGATTGGCAAACTGGACATTATCATAAATGCTAAATAAGATGTTCTGCAATGTTATACCATGGTACTTTATGCACAGTAGAATTTTGTTATACATGGAATTAATCTACTTGATACTGCTTCACCCAACAAAGTTTTGTATAACTTGCCATTTTTAAAATAAACTTATCATATGTTAAAAAGAGAACATACCCAGACAGAGGGATGCCACCTGAAGAGCAGCTTATGTGGCTACAGCATACCTAGATTAGCTAATACATTTCCTGCCTCCTTCTTAAAAAAGTAAATTGTGATCTTTATTTCCATTAAATACATATTCTGTTTTTAAAAAGTGACTCAATTAAGGAAGACGGGGCCCTCAGTTTGCAAGGTCTGAGCAAGGCTTTTAACATTTGAATGTTTTAAAGGTCATCTGTTTGTAGAGTCACCGTAAGTCAGAAGTGGCAGGGAACACGCAGAAGGGTTCCTTAAATGGAGTATGATATTTTGTAGAGTTCATTGTCAGCAGGCTGGTAGCATATTTAGGCCCGTGTTGTTGTTTTGCCAAAAAGGAATTAGATCCCGGGGGAGGGGGGCTGGGGGGGGGAGGGTACTGAAGTTGGTGAAAAATGTGCTGTGGCCATTACAATGACCTCTTTCCTTGTTGTTCAACAGGTGCTGTGGCGAGCAGGGTCGTGAAGCAGAAGTTGGCCGAAGTGATTCTGAAAAAGCAGCAGGCCGCTCTCGAAAGGACCAATGCTCCCGTCATGCCTTACAGGTGATCGAGTTGTAGACACACATTTTGCAAACACGCGTGTGCTGTAGGATTGCCAGTTCTGGATTGGGGAATCTGGAGATCTTTTTTGGGGGATGGGGTGGAGTCTGAGGAGGGCAGGGTTTCGGAAGGAGGAGAGACTTCAGTGGGGTACAATGCCGTAGAGAGTCTTTCTTCCGGAGTGGCCATTTTCTCCAGGGGATCTGATCTGTGTCACTTGGAGATCCGTTGTCAGAGCGGGAGATCTCCAGCCACCACTTGGAAATCGTAACAAAAGGGAAAACTATATAGAAGAAGCAATGGTTAATACTTGGCCTGCTGTTCTGTATTTTGAAACAATTTGATCTCAATATGATTAACAAAAAAAACACTGGATGCCAGAATTTAACAACTGTTGGCAGAATTACGACAGAATGCTGATATTTCAGCAACAGCAACACTGGATTGCCTAGGTGACTATCCATTGCATTCGCATTCTTCAGGCTGCAGTACACTAGGTAAAGCTGTAAACATACAGATGAAAAAATAAAAGAACTATATGAACCAAAGACCTCAGAAGGATCACGATTCTGAAAACCGGAAAATACTTTCACCCTTGAGTTCAGTGGTGGAATACCCAGGCAACCTCCGATTGTAATTCTGTTTAGGGTAAAAAAAGGTAAAAGTAGTCCGCTGTGCAAGCACCGAGTCGTTGCTGACCTATGGGATTACATCGCATTATGACGTTTTCACAGCAGACAAATGGTGGTTTGCCCTTGCCTTCCCCAGTCATCTACACTTTCCCCCAAGCAAGCTGGGTACTCATTTTACTGACCTTGGAAGGATGGAAGGCTGAGTCAACTTTGAACCCAGCTTCCGCCAGGATCAAACTCGGGTTCTGAGTAGAGAGCTCAGACCTCAGTACTGCAGCTTTACCACTCTGCGCTGCAGGGCCTAGAGGGTTTTCCCAAATTGCTCCAAAGGGTTTCACCCTTCCACTTTCTCAGTCAGCCAAGGCACTGCAGAGGATGAGAGAGGACTGCGTTGCTCTGGCTGAAGGTAGCTGATAGTTCAGGAGAGAGAACTCGAGTCACTGAGAGCTGTGATCCCACCGCGTATTTCTTTTGCCCTACTCTCGTTTCGGGTCAAGCAGGCATGGCAGGTTTTCTTTTCACGTTGCTCAAGCCTGCAAGGCCTGTTTTGCCTTCTGAACTGTCAACCCTTGGAAAGAAGTATATTGCAATGGGACGTTAATGTGTGATTTCACACACATACGAAATAATGCATTTAAGTGCACTTTGCCACTGGATTTTACTGTGTGAAGTGGCAAAATCTTACTTGCAAGCAGGCCTCGGATTCAGCGGGAGCTCACAGGAGCACAGCTCCTGAACCTTTCTGAGGGTTCCACCTCCTCCTTCCCACCTTGTCCATTGAATAGTAGGTGCAGCTGCATAACAATCCCTGGATGAGCTCCACCACCTATTTTTCTACAAAACGACCACTGCTTGCAAGCGATCACTAAAGTACATTATTTGGCATTTACTTTTGAACGCTGACAAATTCCCCATCCGGGCCTTCCTCTTTACTTTTCTCCTTTCCTTCTGTAACAGTCCAAGGAATGAACAGTAATGGTTGTGAATTAGCAGGAGGAGGAAGGATTTGGTTTGGAATCAGAAGCGTATGAAAATTTGGGCAAAGTGTCTTGCAATCCTATATCAAGCGTACATGGCAAATCGTCATAATGGCAAGAGCCGTGAACCACTTTAGAAGGCAAACAAGATAGGCCCTGGCTGAGCCTGCTTTTTATATCTCCCGACAAGTGTAATTAGCAGAAGTGCAAAGCTGTAAAACCGTTGGCGATGAAATTAATTTTTCGCTATGACTTCCTGGCAGTTCCTATCAGAGCAGCTTCCGATGGCGTGTGCAATATTGACATGGGTGCTTGAGCCCTGGTTTCAGATGACAGTCATTTTCGTGTCTATCTGCAGGATACACGTGTCCAAATCACCACCAGGATTTAGGGCAGGGAAGCCACATGTGGCTCTTTCACACATATTGTGTGTCTCTCGAAGGCCCCACCGCCCTGTCGGCCGGCTTGGAGAAGGCATTTTTCTCTTTAAATCACTTCTCAAGCCAAGTCAGCTGGCAGCTTGGAGAACGCATTTAAAGTTAAAGTTGCTTTCTTTCCACTTCTCTCTCCTTCCTTCCTTCCTTCCTTCCTTCCTTCCTTCCTTCCTTCCTTCCTTCCTTCCTTCCTTCCTTCCTTCCTTCCTTCCTTCCTTCCTTCCTTCCTTCCTTCCTTCCTTTCCCCTACGCTCGCCAGCTGTTCCCCCCCCCGTTGCTGCACCGAGAGCTTCCCCCACCTCCCCAAGCCCCCGCAGCAGCCCCGCCGCTCACCTGGGCCGACGGAGCCCGGATGGCAGTCCAAGCAACGCCCCACAGCTAACGTGCTCGTCTCCGGGTCCGAGGAGCATGACCAGAGCGAGACGTTGGGGAGCAGGAGGGAGAAGCCAAGCCCAGCACCAGGCAAAGAGGAGGAGAGCCGCCTGACCCACGGTGGCGAGAAACGCCGCACCCCAGCATGCTGCAGAGGCCCAGGACGCCTGAGGCACGCCCAGGCAGCCCAGCCCCGGCACGCCTCTCCCGGGCGTCCGGGGCTTTGAAGGGGGGTGGAGCCCAGGAGGGGGGAAGGACTGGGACGGGAGGATAAAAGGGAGGGAGGCAGGAGGTCGGGGAGGAAGCTGGCCGGTGCTTATTGAGGCTGCCTCCAGAGAGAGAGGGACAGGAGCCGTTGCACAGCCAGAAGGGGAACGGGGGACTGTGGTGAAGTAACCTGGCTCCCACCCCTATTTCTGAGACCTCCGGGGAACACCCACAAAGTACCCGAGGGGGGCCGCCCGGGATAGAGGGACAGCGGCTGCACCGGGGGACCGGGAGGGGCGCCCGGGGTGCGACAGTGTTCTATGTGGCTCTTAACAATAAGCAAGTTTGGCCGCCCCAGGTTTAGGGGGATTTGCCCTTCTAAAGTGATTCACGGTTCATGCTGTCATGAAGATCTGCCGGGCACGCTTGAGAGAAGATCACAGGATCCCTTGCTGAAATTTTAATACAGTTAGGGTTAGGGACCTGCTGGGTAGCGGAAAATACTTTCTTTGCACAGAAGGATAAAATACATCTGTGGGCACTTCGCAACACAACCACTCTAGAAGGAAACACGTGCGTGTGATATCTGTTCATGACTTGTGGCTCTCAAACATCTGACATTTATTCTGTGTGGCTCTGACGTTAAGGAAGTTTGGCCACCCCTGCCTTAGGGCTTCCTGGCTTGCAGTTCACTCTCTCAGCTGCTAGGCTGCGCTGTCCCAAGTGTGCGGAAACAGCAAGCCTCTTTCTCTGTCTGTTTGTCCTCCGTCCTCCAGGTCTTTGGAGCCGATGGAATCTGAAGGGCAACCTGCTCCTGTGCTCCCCAGCTTCTTCCCTGCCGTCGCCAACAACTCTGGAGACTCCCCGGAGCACTTTCCGTTAAGAAAAACAGGTGCAAGGGCTGGGGGGGGGGTGGAGTTTGCCTAGATGACTGGGCGGGGTGTGTGGATTGGTCATAGCCATTAAAGCCCTATCTGGCGTGGGACCTGCCTACCTTCAGGACCACCTCTCCCCATACGTGCCTCAGAGAGCACTCCGTTCGGGGTCTCAAAACCTCCTTAAGATCCCCGGACTGAAAGAGGCTCGACTGTCCATCACCAGAGCCAGAGTGTTCTCAGCAATAGCCCCTGCTTTGTGGAATGCCCTCTCTGAAACCGTCAGGGCCCTGCGGGACCTCTCACTATTCTGCAGGGCCTGTAAAATCGAATTATTTAAACTCACTTTTAGCAGCTGAAGGGAGGTAGCTAGTTCAGTTTGCTTTATTACGGTTCATGACCAAATACACAGCACAATGCAGGCCAACAACAACCACATAAAAATTGTGAAAATCAAGATGGACCTAAATAGATGAAACATAAGATATTTAAAAAATAAATTTGAAAATAAAATATTACTCCACGGCACCGATAATCCCACTGAATCATCATAACTGAATCAAGAACTTCCAAGTAATCAGAAATGCACATCTTGGTTTTAATGATTGTAAACTGTATGATTGATTGTATTGCATAATTTGTTTTTAATGTTTTATGTTGTTTATTTCGTTACGGTTAGCTGCCCTGAGCCTGTCAGGGGAGGGTGGAATATAAATCTGATAAAATGAATAAAGAAGAAGAAGAATTGCAGATTTATACCCTGCCCTTCTCTCTGAATCAGAGACTCAGAGCGGCTTACAATCTCCTATATCTTCCCCCCCCACAACAGACACCCTGTGAGGTGGGTGGGGCTGAGAGGGCTCTCACAGCAGCTGCCCTTTCAGGGACAACTCCTACGAAACTTATGGCTGACCCAAGGCCATTCCAGCAGGTGCAATTGGAGGAGTGGGGAATCAAACCTGGTTCTCCCAGATAAGAGTCCACGCATAAATAAATAAATAAATAAATTGTGCAGTCCTGCTCCTACATCTTTCACAGCGGGATCATCCACCCGTTTCCCTGCATGTTGGAGGTCCTGTAAGAGGCACAGACAGAAAAGCAGGTTGAAAAGCTAGCAACTGCCTGGGTGTATTTTTTTCCGCTTGGTGTCAAACATGGGAGCAGGCTCTGGGTTATCTGTTCGAGGGATAAGCTGTAGACCATCTGCCTGGCATGCGGAAGGTCCCAGGTTTGATCCCTGGCATCTCCAGTTAAAAGGCCCAGGCAGGAGGTAATGGGAAAGACCTCGGCCTGAGGCCCTGATGAGCCGCCATAAATCAGAGTAGACAGTACTAACTTTGAGCAGCTGAAGCTCTGCTGAGCCCAGAAGAGGGTGAAGGACAATGTTCCCTCTAAGCTGAGTTAGTGAGAGCTAGCTCACAATTTTTTAGGCTCCGGCTCACACATTTTTGTCTCAGCTCAGGAAAAATGGCCCCAGAGCAAACTAATTTATGCAGCAGCTCACAACTTTAATGCCAGTAGCTCACAAGACTCTGCAGCTTAGAGGGAACGTTGGTGAAGGATCTCCCTCATCTTCACATTCTGCTTTGAGTTAAAGATTCGCTTACCTCAGACCAGCTGACAAAAAGTCTTGTGGATCTCTGAGCATCCAACCACCTCCAAACAAATCCCTGAGAACAGGACGGAGAGCTAGAAGGACCTCTGGCCTGATCAGCATAGCGGTCCTAACCTTCTTGTCTGTATCTTCTTCAGCCTCGGAGCCCAACCTCAAGTTGCGCTATAAGACCAAGAAGGCAGGCGAGCGGCGCAAGAATCCCCTGACCCGGAAGGAGAGTGCCCCTCCCTCTTTGAAGAGGCGGCCAACGGAAGCCATCGGTAAGAGGGCGCTTTGGAAGGGCTTGTGGGGGAAATGTTGGGCATCCTGAAAGCAGGTGTTGTATCCCTTGTCTGGTGGAGCCAGGGAGTGGTAGTCTAGCAGGGCCTTGTCAGCACAAGGAGAAAAGTTTTTACTTTTGCTTTTTTTATGTTTGTAACAATTCTGACGTTCTTCTTAGGTGTAAGGAGGCATTCCAAATTAAACCATTATTTCCCTTTCTCTGAGAGACACACCCTGTCAGTTCAGTACAGCTGTGTGTGAAACTGTACCTGTTTTAAAACAAAGTTCCCTTGCTCTAAATAGCCAATAACTTGTTACATCGCCCTGCCTTACCCACCAAATCACAAAATATTGAGCCCTTCTAAAGAAGAAACAATAAGCTTATTGCGTGTGTGTCTGTGAGTTCTGAAAAGAACGTGTTGGCGTGAATTGCTTTAGGAGAAGGGGAGGGGAAAGCAATAGAATTACCTCAGATTCCTTTTCAGGGGTGGCCAAACTTATTTAATATAAGAGCAGCATAGAATAAATGTCAGACGTTTGAAAGCCACAAGACATCAACCCCAGATGTCTGAGGGATGGATGGATGGGAAGGAAGGAATGATGGGAAAGAAGGAAGACAAAGAGATGGGGAGAGAGGAGAGAGGTGGAAAGAAAGCAACTTTAAATGCATTTCCTCAAGCCATCCGTTGGGTTGGTGGGGGCTTCAAGAGCCGCACAAGATGTGTGAAAGAGCCACATGTGGCTCTCAAGCCACAGTTTGGCCACCCCTGTGCTAACTAATGCAGTTTGAATCCACTTCAGTGACCATTTGCAGGTGGATTTTGCCATTCCACGTGGTAAAATCCAGTTTCAAAGTGCATTGGAAGTGCTTTATTTAGTGTGTGTGTTTGAATTTGCCTAGCAACCCCATAGAAGCGTGGAAGAATAGCATATGCCCAGCTTGAGCCATGCACACATGACTGTTTCAAGATCCATTTTTGCAGTCTTCTTCCAAGCTTCTTTCACAACTTTATACGTGGCCGTTTCTATTTCGCATTTTTGCTTTTTGCTCCTCCTGTATCCAAGGCTGTTTTTTCCCCCCCGTGTCCCTTGCAGACTCATCTCCCAGCAGCAGCAGCACCCCAGTGTCTGGGTGCAGTTCACCCAACGACAGCCTGGTGCCAGAACACGGAGCCTTGCCGGCTGCATCAGGACTCACGCAAGAGGTATGGAGCTCCCCCCGCCCACACACACACACAATAAGACCACAGAGAGGAGATACAGATCTATGATTGGCTCAATGGACTCAGCAAATCATTAACAGTTGTGCCAGCCGTTACTCAGCTGGTCACCTACGGTGGGTCAGAAACACATCTAGGCGACCAGGTACAGAATCTTTTGTGTACCAGAAGTCTTAATCTGTCACAGAAAGCCAGTATGGCTACTTCCGGTCTAATATAGGCTAATAGAAAATACTGTGACCCAATAATGCTTGTGGACATTTACCAGGCCAGGCAGCAAATGCTGTTCCTGGGGGGAAAGGAAACAGGTAGGCAGAGTTGATAGCTTGCAGAGGAAGGGAGGAATCAGTGAAAATCGCCTCTCCCCCTTCTGTCCTTGGAAAACTTCCATGGGATCCAACCGGGGCTGGCCCTGCCACTAGGCAAACTAGGCAATTGCCTTGGGCGCCAGCCTTCCGGGGAAGATGAATTGGGTGCCCCCCGTGTGACGCGGTGACGTCATCACTGCGGGGCGGGGGGGGGGCACCAGAAGTTAGCCTTGCCAAGTGTGCCAGACAGTCTGGGGCCAGCCCTGGATCCAACACTATATATTGTTCTTGCGTTCTTCTTTATGGTCTTTTTACAGAGCTTTCTAGCCCTAAACACTTAGGGGCAAAATCAGTCAGCCCTTTCGCATGCAAAATACACCCACCCACAGGGGGAAAGTGTCTCATTTTCTCATTTAGTTCTCTTCCATCCACCAGAGCAGCAGCAGCAGCTGCTGCAGGGAATGTTCTTCTGGAAGAACTTTTGGTGAACCAGTCCTTGCTCTTTTCTTCTTTCTGACTGAGTCCTCACCGGCATTGGCTCCCCCCGCCCCCCCCCCCCCAGGCTTCTCCTTGCTCCAGCTCAAGCGATGGATTCCCCACCAGTTGCTCCACGGGTCCTTCCCATTCCCATCGCGGCAACAAGATGTTGGTTTTCTGGAGTTCCGGTTGCCACGACAGGAGTGGGAAGGCGCCACAAGGCAAGAAGTGCCGCAGAGTTCCTGGTGGCTTGAGTTGGCGCAAGGAGAAGTGTGGGGGTGGAACAGTTGCCAGTGAGGAATCTGTCTAAGCCTACCAATTCTTGATTCTCCGCCCCCCCACCCCCCACTCCCATCTTTTTAGTCCGTTGCATCCTGCCAGCATAATTTTTATCTCGCCTGCATGCCTACAAAACGAAGGACCGCCTTGAAAAGGAGTCATGGGCGTGGGGGAGAAGAAACTACCCTCCCCCATGGAAGGGGTTTGCAAAGTGGAGACCTGGATCTCCTAAGGAATTGGACTTCCCCCAATGCCAGAAATCCCCAAAGCAAATGAGGCATAAATGGTCCATCCATGGATGCTTTTGACACCCCCTTGACGAATTCCCTGATGCTGTGGCATGTGGAAACCACTGGACTTGACTTTTGCTTTTCTTTCCTTGGAGCAGACCCCTCTAGCTCAGCGCCTGAGAATGCAGGAAAGCTCCTTGGCCCAGTTTGCTCTCCAGACCACCGGTTCCCTCCCGGCTCTCACCCTGGGACTGCCGGCCCCTTCCACGGCATCCACCAGGGTAGGTTTGAAAGGGCACCAACAGGAGGAGAGGGATGTTGGGCCCCTTTTTTTATCCCACATGTTTGGTTTACGGGCAACCTGGTCTTCATCTCTTACAGAGTTTCACTGGCAGGCCGGGGATGGAGGAAAGCAGGGCTCTTTTTGTAGCAGGAACTTCTTTGCATATTAGGCCACACACCCCTGACATAGAAGAAGAAGAAGAAGAAGAAGATGATGATATTGGATTTATGTCCTGCCCTGTACTCTGAAGCTCAGAGTCTATGAGCGGTCACAATCTCCTTTACCTCCCCCCCCCCCCACAACAGACACCCTGTAAGGTGGATGGGGCTGAGAGAGCTCTGACAGAAGCTGCCCTTTCAAGGACAACTCTGTGAGAGCTATGGCTGACCCAAGGCCATTCCTGCAGCTGCAAGTGGAGGAGTGGGGAATCAAACCCGGTTCTCCCAGATAAGAGTCCACGCACTTAAGCACTACACCAAACTGACTCTCCAGGAGCCCTGTAAGCTCCAGGAGGATTGGCTACATCAGGGGTGTGTGGCCTAATATGGAAAGGAGCTCCTGCTACAAAACAAGCCCTGGATGAAACAGACAGAAGAAAGCACTTCTGCACACAGTGCATCATTCACATGGGGGGCTCATCACCCCCAGATGCAGTGGGGGTGCTTACTTTCACGAGCCGATCAGGGGGAATTAGAAACAGTCATGGAGGATAGGCCCGTTAGTTGTTATCAGGCCTGGCAGCTAAAGGGGCCTCTGTGTTCAGAATCAACAGACCCCTGAACAGGCTTCCTCGGGAGGCGGTGGGCTCTCCTTCCTTGGGAGGTTTTTAAACTGAGGCTAAATGGTCATCTGACAGCGATGCTGATTCAGAGGACTTGGGCAGTTCATGGGAAGGAGGGCAGGAAGGACTGCATCAGTGCTCAGTTCCCATGGCCCTTTCGTACGCCCTCTGGGAAATGCTGATCACCACTTTGGGGTTGGGCAGCAATTTTCTCCAGGCCAGTTTGGCCAGGGATCCTGGAAGGCTTTTTGCCATCTTCTGGATATGGAGCATGGTGGTGTGTGGTAGGGGCAGGCCTTGGATTCAGTGGGAGCTCACAGAAGAGCAGCTCCTGAACCTTTCTGAGAGTTCCACCTCCTCCTCCTGAGAGTTTCACCTCCTTGTCCATTGAATAGCAGGTGCAGCTGCATAACAATCCTGGATGAGCTCCACCACCTGTTTTTCTACAAAACAACCCCTGGGTAGGGGGGAGGTATTTGTGAATTTCCTGCATTGTGTAGAGGGTTAGACTAGATGACCTTGGGGGTCCCTTTCAGTTCTGAGATTCTATGAATACCTAGTTGCTAAGGCAAGAATGGGAGGGAGGTTTAGCCTCCATGCCCTGCTTTGTAGGCCTGCTGGTGACACCTGGTTAGCTGCAGGATGTCACAGTTAATGGACCTTTGATCCAATATATTAGGACTGGATTCTTACACTATATGAGTCAAGACTGATTTCACAAAGAGTGTCCCCTTTAGTATCTAATTAGAATGACAGTTTCAATCACAATTCAGTCATGAGCTGGAAACAGTTCTTTTAAGAGCTATTTATTTTTTCCTGCTTTGGTTTCTGATGAACAGGTGGGGTTTTTTTTATGGTGTGAAAATCTGGTAAATCTGTTGACCAAATATAAAAGTGGAATGCATGTACTCATCAGGGGTTAGCACAGTGCTTGGAGGGCACCATGATGCCCACTGGCACCTTTCCTGGTACCTACCAAGTGTTTTTTGGAAAGTGGGCAGGGCTACATGGGGCTTTTGCGCAGCAAGGATTTTGATTGGCTATTGGAGACTTGATTGGCAGTCCAGCTTTTTAAAAATATTGCCTCAGCATTGGGCTGTCACTACAGCACTAGGTCCTTCGCTGTGTGACTGAAGGTAAGCTGCAGCTGGCTCCACCTTCTTTGGCAGCCATTTTGTGGCTATGCCTTCCATGCTGTGTCAAAATTCCAAAGGCGCCTGACAGGCTCAAAAAGGGTGGGGGACCCCAGTATACACTATGAACTAGAATCTGTATCAGCTGCCGTCAGAACTTTGGGAGGGAAAGGATTTTTTAAATATCTCTTGTCTGTCTCTAAAGCAGAAATCCTCAACTTTTTGGAGCCTATGGGCACCTTTGGAATGCCAGTACACGCTGGCAAATGCAACCACAAAATGGCCACCACAGAAAGCAGAGCTAGGCACAAAATGGCTGCTGCAGAAGGTGGAGCCATGTACACAGAGGAAGTCGAAGTGGAGGAAAGAAAGGGGAAATTTTAAAAATACACTGGGAAGGAGAAGTGAGAGAGAATAAAGGCAACACTGTGATGGCAGCTGCCACTGTGGAATAATGTTATTTTTATCTGCCCACTCAATCGGCCAATCTAACGGTCAATCAGAAGCCCTGCTGGGCAAGTGGCACCTCTGGTCTCCCTCACTTTAAAAAAAACACTTGGTGAGAACCAGGTAAAGTTGTGGTGGGTGCCATGGCACCCATGGGCACCAGATTTGGAACCCCTGTTCTTTGATAAGTGCGGAAAGAGACGATAGCATTTTGTGTTCACCTCGCACGTTTTGGAACTGGGCACTCTGGAACTCAGGAAGATGCTCCTTAACCTGTTCCCTTCCCTCCTCCCTGCAGGGAGATGGAGACCATCGGACACTCCCAGGCTTGGCACACAAGGTGCCCGTCCTGACCAGCACCCACGCGCCCATGTTCTTGCCAACCAACCTGGAGCAACATGAGCCGGGGAGCCCCCTGTCCACTCGCCTCCAGCCGGTGATCATTCTGGAACCTTCGCTCAGCCACGCCCCTCTCGTGACCGGTGTGTACCGCCTCCCATCATCGGAGGGAAATGGGTCACTGCAAACGCATTGTGGGTCCTTTTTCACATGGACAAAAGAAAACAGCAGTTTTACTCCGAGAAGGACCAGGGCGATCATAACATCAGTGAGATACTGGAGCACAACATGATAAGAGCAGGATTCCAGTGGCACCTTAAAGACCAACAAATTTGTGGCAGGGTGGGAGGTACTGCAGTCCAAGCTCTGCTCACGACCTGAGTTTGATCCCAGTGGAATCTGGGTTCAGGTAACATACAGGTTGTGTCTAGCTTGTCTCAGTGCCCTTCTCCAGGGGAAAAAAAACCCCAGCCTAGCTGCTACTACTACCTGCTGGTTCTTTCTTGTAAGCGTTCACCATGAGACTCCCTATCAGCTGAGTTCAAAACAGGAAAATAAAATAGTTGGAAACACTTCCTCCCTAAATTGGTGACAATTGTAGGAAGGAGCGCAAAACATCAAAGACAAGGCCAGCTTTCTTTCTTTTTTTAGTTAGTTAGCTAGTTAAACTGTATGAGTAGCTTTAGCACAAACAGAATTGAACCTGCATGACATATGTCAGCTTCCAGTGGGCGGCGGGGGTGGGGGGAGGGGGCTCTTAAGGTACCAGGGTACTCTGCACCTCTGACCCCTTCCCGAAGTTCTTTCTCTTTGTCCTCTTGCTTTTGCAACAGGAGAAAGGAGTTGTGCGTGGGGGTGGGGAAGGGAATACAGAGTTCCTCCTTTATATAACGAGGCGGGGAACGGAGGCAGCAAAATTAATTTTTCCTTGAGTGTGACAAACTTGAGTACATGCAATGTAAAAAGATTCTGCAGTTCAGCCAGGAAGCAGAGGGTCAAGTTCTAAGGCAAGATACAAGAGCCGAGTGAGGGTTATGTTCAGGGCTTTCTTTTTGTAGCAGGAAGAAGACAACGACTGCAGATTTATACCCCGCTCTTCTCTCTGAATCAGTCTCAGAGCGGCTCACGATCTCCTTTATCTCCTTCCCCCACAACAGACACCCTCTGAGGTGGATGGGGCTGAGAGAGCTCTCACAGAAGCTGCCCTTTCAAGGACAACCTCTGCCAGAGCTATGGCTGACCCAAGGCCATTCCAGCAACTGCAAGTGGAGGAGTAGGGAATCAAACCCGGTTCTCCCAGATAAGAGTCCGCACACTTAACCACTACACCAAACTGGCTCTCCGAAGAAGTGTGCAGCTACACAAGCTAAGTCACTCAGTTCTTACTTCCACCCAGACAGGGCTTTTTTTTTGTAGCACGAATTCCTTTGCATATAAGGCCACACACCCCTGATGTAGCCAATCCTCCAGGATCTTACAGTAGGCCCTGTAAGAAAAGTCCTTTAAGCTCGTGGAGGATTGGCTACATCAGAGGTTTGTGGTCTAATATGCAAAGGAACTCCTGCTAGAATTCCACCCCTGCAAATATCAATAACAATGACAGAATGATAAAAGAAAATTGAGCCACTAGTAAAATCAGAAAATTGTCATATTAACACTTAGCAGGAGAGTGTCTCAGAGATAGTATAATGGACAAGAATTTGGCCACAGGAGGTGTGATATCGCTTCCTGCCTGATCCTTTTAAATCTTGTCATGTATTGTTGGTGAGAAACAGCAAGAAGGACAAGAGCTGTGGGGACATATTGCTGTGTCAGATGGTGTGTTCAAATACCCACTCAGACCTCTGTGATTCCGGGGAATCAGCAGAAAGTCATCATTTTAAAAAAATATATCTTGAGGACTAGGAACTTGAAAAATTGAATTGTTCTCACAAAGCGCCACTTGGCATCTCTTTGTTTTGTAGTTCCCTCACCTGTAAAGGAAACCCAATGTTTGCATTGGTTAGGATGAAAATTTAGGTCTAGGAAGTGGACTTTGGTTTCCTTTCAGTCCCACAGAGCCAGTCTAGTGTTGTGGTTTGAGTGCTGGACTAGGAGATGGGAGAGCTGTGTTCAGATCCCCACTGTGCCTGCAAGTTTGCCAGGTGCTCACAAGGCTCTGCAGAGAGCCAGTTTGGTGTAGTGGTTAAGTGCACGGACTCTTATCTGGGAGAACCAGGTTTTAATTCCCCACTCCTTCGCTAGCAGCTGCTGGAATGGCTTTGGGTCAGTCAAAGCTCTCGCAGAGCTGTCCTTGAGAGGGTAGCTTCTTTGAGAGCTCTCTCAGCCCCATCTACAGGGTGTCTGTTGTGGGGGAGGAAGGTAAAGGAGATTGTAAACTGCCCTGAGATTCGGAGTGAAGGGCGGGGTATATCCAATTTCTTCTTCTTCTTCCTAAAAGAGCTAAAACGTGCGGGTGCCAGACAGTCTTAGGATCTCCTGGCTTTACTACACACAATGCCATACAATAATTATAATTAATCCTAAGACAAAGGGCTGGGCCAGAATGTGTGAGAGCAGCTTTCGCATTCTGGATTCAAAGGGTGTCTCTGTCTTCCTGCGTTGCCTGGTGTGCCAGTGTATTCAGGCTTCCATTCCTCCATTTCTCTTCTCCCCGTGCAGTTCCAGGGCTGGGAGCAGTCCCCTTGCACTTCAGCCCATTGCTTCCCCCGGAGCGGCTGCCGATGCCGGCCCACCACAAACCTTTGGGGCGGACACGCTCTGAGCCCCTGCCCACCAGCCCCAGAACTCTGCAGCAACAGCTGGCCTACCAGCAGCACCACACCCTCTTCCTCGAGCGGCTGAAGCAGCAGACGCAACTGGGCAAGGTAGGGGCCGGTTTGGTTTCTTCGGTCATTGGCGGGCTGGAGGGGGGAGAGAACATGTGGACTCCTGCGCACAATCCCGAAGGACAGTGTATCTTCCATGCAGCATCACAGGGGCCAGGTGTTAACAGGTCACGGGGGCCAGGTGCAAGGTTATGCATGGGATAGAGAAAGTAGAGAAATAAGTACTTTTCTCCCTTTCTCACAATACAAGAACTCGTGGACATTCAATGAAATTGCTGAGCAGTCAGGTTAGAACAGATAAAAGGGAGTGCTTCTTCACCCAAAGGATGATTAACACCTGGAATTCACTGCCACAGGAGGTGGTGGCGGCTACAAGCATACATAGCTTCAAGAGGGGATTGGATATACACATGGAGCAGAGGTCTATCAGTGGCTATTAGCCACAGCGTATTGTTGGAACTCTCTGTCTGGGGAAGTGATGCTCTTTATTCTTGGTGCTTGAGGGGGTCACAGTGGGAGGGCTTCTAGTGTCCTGGCCCCACTGATGGACCTCCTGATGGCGCCTGGTTTCTTTGGCCAATGTGTGACACAGAGTGTTGGACTGGATGGGCCATTGGCCTGATCCAACATGGCTTCTCTTACGTTCTTAAGGAATGCAGGATTCAGGTGGCCATTTTCCCGCCAGCTGTATTGTGCACACGGGTTGATCCTTGAGCAGGGGGCATTTTGTAGAAAAAGAGGTGCCGGAGTTCATTAGCACAACTCATTTGCATCACTAATTTGCCTATGCCACACACCCCTGATATCACTGGAAGGTGGACTAAATTATATCACTTCAGCGTCAGTCTTAAAATAATTCTTGAATTAGAATTGTCCTCATAAAACCTTACTCCCATCATACTTTTGAAATGATTTTCTCCTCTTTGGCCACAGAGGCATGAGGAAGATTTCCATCTGTCTGCTTGATATGTTTAGGTCACTATCCCATTTCTTTGTGGGGAGAAATATTAGAAAGTTCATCAAATCTTAAGAGTTCAGCAAAAATTCTCACAGGAGGTTTGAACAATGGAGCCCAGAAGCAAGTATTTGGCCGTGACGACTGCCAGCTATGTGGCCACATAGGAGAAAGTAATTTTAAAAGTATGATGGGAGTAAGGTTTTATTAGGACAATAATAATTCAAGAAGAGTCAGATCCTTGTATAAAACAATTTTTATTGGTAACATATGGTAATCTATTTCTTACATCTTTAATAACTTCATTTATCTATCCCATATATTACATTCTACCCACCCCTCCCCCCGTTACTTGACCCCCGCCTGTGTTATTTACTTAAAATGCTAATATTTAAAGGTACCCTTAACTATTAAAACAAAAATTTATATTCTTCTTTCTAAAACTTAATCATTATCAAAAATTGTCCAATGTCCTTTTATTTCCCACTCTTTTTCTACATATCTTCTAAACCTTTTCCACTCCGTCTTAAAGACTTCTAAATCATAGTCTCTTAATATTCTTGTTAATTTGTCCATTTCACTCCATGTCATAACTTTTATAATCCAATTCTATTTCTCTGGTATTTTTTCTTGCTTCCACAACTGCGCATATAATGTCCTAGCAGCTGAAAGCAAGTACCAAATTACAGTTCTATCTTCTTTTTCCATTTGTAATCCCAACAGAAAAGAGTCAGATCCTGAGCTAATATAATTTAGTCCACTTTCCGGTGATGTCAAGCTGTTTGCATATGCAAATGAGTTGTGTTAATGAGCTCCAGCACCTCTTTTTCTATGAAATGACCAGGAATGCTATGAATGAAACAGCTAGAACCAGACATCAAGTGTTCAGGTGCGGGACAGCCTCTCCAGGACTAGCAGGCATAGAATAAACAGAATAATTACAAACCTGTGAATCATTGAAATGTTAATAATCTGTGGCCAGTTGCCTTGTTTGGCTGTACCCTGCTGTGGTTGCTTGAACGTTTCCAGTCTCCTGCGACTCAGTCTCACCCGCCCACCTCCTTCCCGCAGCGCATGGCCAAGTCCAGCGAGAAACCGCGGCTGCAGCAGATCCCCTCTTCAGAAGATATGGAATCCGAGGCAGGGGACGATCAGGTGGACCTGCCCCAGGGCCAGGCAGAGGCTTCGCCACCAGGCAGCGCCAAAGAGGCTGAAAGGAGTCCCCGGCTGGGTCAGGCGCAAGAGGAACATGTCCTTCAGCAGGTACCACAAGTGTCCATTAGGGATTGGAGAATTCGTTAGGAGGTGGAAGCGTTGCATACCTAAGTTGCATTCTGGCAGGACTGTTTTTGTGGCAGGAACTTCTTGGCGTGTTAGGCCACACCACCCCTGATGTAGCCCATCCTCCTGGAGCTTACAGTAGGCCATGTGCTAAGAGCACTGTAAGCTTTTGGAGGTTTGGTACATAAAGGGTGTGTGGAGTAATATGCAAAGGAGTTCCTGCTACAAAAAAAAGCCCTACCTACTGGCATTTCCGTTTGTGATTCAACCGCTAACTTAACCACAAAAATGCGGTTCATGAACATCCCTGGTCGTGATACCACTGAGCTAGCTCGGGATGAGACAGTTGCTCAGTATATAGTCTCCGTTTTTGTACAGCCCCTTGAGGCCTACAGCCCTGACTCCATTTGGACATCTTTTGATGGTGGTGGCAGTAGCTTCCACCATTTTGTTCCAGACGCTGTGGTCCCATCTTCTGGAAGGCATAGGAGCTCCATCTTCTGGCAAACCCTTTGCATTGAGCAGCACCCAAAATCTCATGCAGCTTTAAAATCAGCACAGAACACTATTTCACAAATAACTTGTTTCTTTGGGACAGTGTTCATTCAGATGGCATCAGCAGCAGGAGTCCAAGTAACAGCCTCTGCTCCCCCCCCCAAAAAAAAATGTGTTTCATGAACATGTGCAGAGTGTCTTTTCCTTAAGGTGGGTTTTTACATTTTTTTTTTAAAGAAAACATGCCTCTCCCTTTTGTAACTATCTACACATGTTCCAGGAAGAGCCCCGTGGCGCAGAGTGATAAAGCTGCAGTACTGCAATCCGAGCTCTCTTCTCACAACCTGAGTTCGATCCCGGCGGAAGCTGGGTTCAGGTAGCCGGCTCAGGTTGACTCAGCCTTCCATCCTTCTGAGGCCGGTAAAACGAGTACCCAGCTTGCTGGGGGGAAAGTAGATGACTAGGGAAGGCAATGGCAAACCACCCCATAAAAAGTCTGCCGTGAAAACGTCGCGATGCGACGTCACCCCAGAGTCGGAAATGACTGGTGCTTGCGCAGGGAACTACCTTTACCTTTTACGCATGTCCCCCCCCCCTTTTTTTTTTTTTTGCAAGGAGGCATTTTTGACATTTTCAATGAAGTGGATTGTCATTTTTATCTTTAGAAAGCTGAGAGTGCTGTAACGTTGTGAACATCGCAAGACAATTTTCTCTGTCATCCACATTTTATGAAAAGTCATAGAAGCATAGAGTTATATGGGACCTTTGGGGTCATCTAGGTCAGTGCAGAATGCAGAAACTTCCTAAATACCTCACACACACACACAGTCACATCCCCAGTGACCAGTGTTCCCTCTAAGCTGAGTTAGCGTGAACTAGCTCACAGTTTTTTAGCCTCTGGCTCACACATTTGTATTCTAACTCAGGAAGGATGGCCCCAGAGCAAATTAATTTATGCAACAGCTCATGGTTTTAATGCCAGTAGCTCACAATGCAGAATTTTTGCTCACAAGACTCTGCAGCTTAGAGGGAGCATTGCCCATGACCCCTGCTCCATGCCTAGATGGCAAAAGTCTCCAGTATCCCTGGCCTGGAGAAGAATTGCTGCCTGACCTCAAATAGGCGATCAGCATTTCCCTGGGCGTATAAGAAAGAGCCATGGGAACTAACTTCCTGCCCTCCTCTCATTCCTTCTTTTCCCACGAATATTTTTAAACGCAGCTTGGTGTATTTTCACCGATATCTTGAGCCTGTTTTGCTCGATGTTTCCTTAGCTTCTTCCAGTTCGCACTCAAGATTCCAGAACCGTTTCATATCCTTTTGACAAGAGTAGATTTCCCATTTGTGCAATCCAAGGAGCTTGTAGCTATCCCACGCCAGCGCACTAGGGGGCAGCAGACACCAAGACGTGGACCTCAAAGGAGGCTCTGCATTTCGGGAGCATCTCCCCGTTTTGTTTTGAGAGAAGCGAGTGGACCGGAAAGGTTCTGCGGCTGACGCAAGCTTCACCTTGTCTCCCTTAGCGGGCACAGCAATACCTGTGGGAACAGCAGCAGTCCCTGCAGCAGCACCAGCTCCTCCGCAGACAGCCTCCCGCTGACACGCTGCTGGCCTCGACTACCCGTGGAGGGCACCGGCCACTCTTCCGGGCCAGGTCATTGCCCACGGCCACTACAGCCCCCCTGCCGTCCCAGGACTCCTCTTCCAAGACCGTTCCGCTGCAGGTGCAAGAACAAGCCACCAAGCCGCGCTTCACCACAGGTAAGGCGTCTGCTTCCTTCCATGCATCAGAACATAAGAGAAGCCATGTTGGATCAGGCCAATGGCTTCTCTATCCCATGCATAATCTTAGAATCATAGAGTTGGAAGGGACCTCCAGGGTCATCTAGTCCAACCCCCTGCACAATGCAGGAAGCTCTCAAATACCTCCCCCTATATTCACAGGATCTTCATTGCTGTCAGATGGCCATCTAGCCTCTGTTTAAAAACCTCCAAGGAAGGAGAGCCCACCACCTCCCGAGGAAGCCTGTTCCCCTGAGGAACCACTCTAATGGTCAGGAAGTTCTTCCTAATGTTGAGATGGAAATTCTTTTGATTTAATTTCAACCCATTAGTTCTGGTCCTACTTTCTTGGGCCACAGAAAACAATTCCACACCCTCCTCTATATGACAGCCCTTCAAGTACTTGAAGATGGTGATCTTATCACCTCTCACCCGCCTCCTCTCCAGGCTAAACATCCCCAGCTCCTTGTAAACCTCTATCATGTCACCCCTCAGTCGACATTTCTGCAAGCTAAAGAGCCCCAAGCGTTTTAACCTTTCTTCATAAGGAAAGTGTTCCAGTGCTATAATAATCATTCTAGTTGCACCTTTTCTGCACTTTTTCCAATGCTGTAATATCTTTTTTGAGGTACGGTGACCAGAACTGTACATAGCACTCCAAATGAGGCTGCACCACTGATTTATACAGGGGCATTATGATACTGGCTGCTGGTAGAGGCAAATAGTTCAGGGTGGATTGGGACATTTCACAGAACTGCCGCCAAAAATCCATCCCCTTCTGTGATGCATAGTAGGGGATGGGAGCCATGGTTGAGTGGCAGAACATCTGCGTGGCACGCAGAAGGTCCCAGGTTCAAACCCTGGCATCTCCAGTGGAAAGGAGCTGGCAGTTGGGGGTGTGAAAGTTCTCTGCCTGAGACCCTGGAGAGCTGCTGTTAGGGATACCTTTCCCCAGGTGATCGCCCACCTTTGTGGGCTCCTGCCCACCTCTGGCCAAGTGGCCAGCAGGAGGAAATTCCCCCTCCACCCACTAAACAGTGAGGCCACATGTGACACACTGGCGTCACCCGGAAGTGATGTCAGTGTGCTTTGGGGGCAAAACTTATATGGTGTGAGGCCAATTTTAACCATCAAATTTTGCCCAAAAAGCAGAGTGTCACTCCCGGGACACCACGGATGTGCGACATCCCCACCCACTCCTGGAACGCCCCCCAAAATCCCCCTTCCAGCGCATTGGCCTGGCAAGTCTGGCTGCAGTCCGTCTTAGACAGTCATGATCCTGATAAGACCAGTGGTCTCACTCCATGTGAAGCAGCTTCATTCAAGATCATTCAAGCCAAAGCCGAGGTGTCAAACATGCAGCCCGGAGGCCAAATCAAGCCCCTGGAGGGCTCTTATCAGGCCCATGAGCAACTCACTGTTGTCTGCTTCTTTCTTCCTAACTTGCTTCCTTCTGCATCACAACTTGCCTTGCCAGGCTTGCTCAATCACACAGAAGCAACAGAGCAAAGCTCCTCCCTTGGGGAGCAAGTGGGGGAAGGAGAACTAGCTCTCTCAGTTGCACAGCAGAGCTGCTGAGCCAAGCCTCTCTTCCTTCTGTTGACTGAGGCTCAGCAAGCCGGTGAGGTGGATTAGGCTTTGTGTATATATTTGTCTGTGTCCTTTATAAAGTTTATATCTCCCTGACCTGGCATTACATTTTATGACACACATGGCCTGGCCTGACAAAGTCAAGATCTGACCCTCATAGCAAATGAGTTCAACACCCCTGAGCTAGAGCATCTGCTTTGCTTGTGGAAAGACCCAGACTCAACCCCCAGCAGCTCTACCATTACTAGGTATTTTAAAAGACCTTGGCCTGGGATCCTGGAGAGCCACTGCCAGTCAGCGTAGACAATCTTAAGCTTGCTAGATCCCTTCTTGAAGAAGAAGACGACTGCAGATTTATACCCTGCCCTTCTCTCTGAATCAGAGACTCAGAGTGGCTTACAACCTCCTATATCATCTCCCCCCGCAACAGACGCCCTGTGAGGGTGGGTGGGGCTGAGAGGGCTCTCACAGAAGCTGCCCTTTCAAGGACAACTCCTGCAATAGCTATGGCTAATCCATTCCAGCAGATGCAAGTGAAGGAGTGGGGAATCATACCCGGTTCTCCCAGATAAGAGTCGGCACACTTAACCACTACACCAAACTGGCTCTCACCCCCTAGCCAGTGTTCCCTCGAAGCTGAGTTAGCGTGAGCTAGCTCACAGGTTTTTAGCCTCCAGATCACACATTTTTGTCTTAGCTCAGGAAGGATGACCCCACAGCACACTGATTTATACAGGAGCTCACAACTTTCATGCCAGTAGCTCACGGAGTAGAATTTTTGATCACAAGACTCTGCAGCTTAGAGGGAACATTGGTCCTAACTTTGCTATAGCCCTTCTTGAACCCCAGCTCTTCTGGGCGTGTGTGTGTGAATTATGTGTTTGAATGATGCCCACATCTTAAAAACAAATAAGTTCCCTCCCTGTACACAGAAATCTTGATTAACGTTCTTCTCCCTAGTTTGCTTTGGCTTCAGTCTGTGGAGAACTTTTTAACAACTCAGTTTTCACATAAGAGATTTCCCTCTCCCACCACCACATGTAGTCAAAAGTGGTCCAGTCATCGAGCCTAGAGAAAGCTATAGCTTTGAGAGCAACTTAGAGGCCCCTGTTCCTTCCTGATCTCTGGTTTTTGGTTTCGTCACAGGGATTGTGTACGACTCTGTCATGCTGAAACATCAGTGCACGTGCGGGGACAACAGCAACCACCCTGAACACGCGGGCCGGATCCAGAGCATCTGGTCCCGCCTGCAAGAACGTGGACTACGCAGCCAATGCGAGGTAGGGGGTGGTCGACCAAAAGGGAAAGGCATTTGCCACAGACTGTTCCACTGCGCTTCAGGAAGCGTGTGGAGGAAATCGCAGGGCAGAACTCCAGATCTGTGCCACGAAAAAGAAAGTCCAAATTGTTCAGCTAGGCAGCCCAATCCCTTACCGTTTTCGCACACAGCTAACCTCGCAGTCACAATCCTGTTCCCTCCGCAGCGTCCGGTCGGATTTCACACCATCTGCGCCGGAGTTACAGGAAGTGCCGCGGCTTTTGCGTAGCAAACGTAAACCGCTAAAACCCAGTTTACGTTTGCTACGCCGAAGCTGTGGCACTTCCTGTAACTCCGGCGCAGATGGTGCGAAATCCGACCGGACGCTGCGGAGGGAACAGGATTGTGACTGCCATCCAGACCAAGCTGGCTGTTACAGAGCCCCTTTTTGAAAGCAATAGTGAGTATATGGGATAACAATCGCAAGAGATTGGCCCCTCCTATCTCTTTAATTGCTGCCTTTTTGAGGCAACCCTGGTTTGTTCCAGCAGCAAAGCAGGACTCTTACGGTTTTTGGAGCAGAAACTCAATAAAATTCTTGTTTCAATTAATTGTTGGGAGCTCAATTTTGTCGATGGTTGAACTGAGAAAGAAACTAAATTGCCTTCCTTCTTGGTTTGAGTATACTCAGCTAACACACCTTCTAAACTCCCCAATGTTGTTAGCAGCTAAATTATGTCCTAAAACTGATTTTGAACGATTGGTGATGAATTTTAACCAAAACAGTAAACATACTATCTCTAAATTGTATCGCATGTTATTGGTAGATCATTTTAGACAGCCGCCTTCTTATGTTGTTGGCATAGAGATTATGATATGATTCTTGATGCAGACCATTGGGATTCTATATGGTCATCAGAAGCTTTTAACACCAATTCACTCAACACTTTGCAGTTAAATTATAAAATACTTTTAAGGTGGTATTATACTTCTATGCGTTTAGCACGTATTTTACCAGACTGTTCCCCTTTGTGTTGGAGAGGGTGTGGCCAGAAAGCTTCTTTTTTCCATTGTTGGTGAGAATGTGAGAAAGTCGTAAGCTTCTGGAAATGTATTATCCAAAAGGTGTCAGAAATTACGGGTGTTCGCATTCCATATACTCCAGATTTCATATTATTGTATAACTGGTTAGATTCGAAAATTCCATCTAGGCATCGCTCATTGTTGGTAACTCTGCTGACAGCAGCGAAATCTGTCATAGCTACCACACGGAAAAGCCCTAATTATTTAAGTGTTGATCGATGGTTTTCCAAAATTTGGGACCATATGGCCATGGAAAAAATTGCATCAGGTCTTAATTCTATATACCCCTACACGGCCCATGAAAAGTTTATTGCAAAATGGTTTCCGATAATTGAAAAGTTAGACAACGATCCTTGCTATGTAAATTCACTCTTGAAATGTGAGAGTTATAAATTTCTGTTACTAATGTAAATATGGTTAGTTTTGGGCAGGCCTTTTGGTTGTAATTCGAAATATTTGGTTACAATTTGTTTAGGGGTTTTTGAGGATATATGTACACATATTTTTAAGAAGGATTTTTTTGACTATTTTGTGTGTATACAATTTTATTTTATGTTCGTCTTTCTGTGGTGTTGAATAAATTTTTTTTAAAAAAGGATTGTGACTGCGAGGTAAGCTGTGTGCGAAAACGGTACCTGTCTTCAGAACAGGGGTGGAATTCTAGCAGGTGCTCCTTTGCATATTAGGCCACACACCCCTGATGTAGCCAATCCTCCAAGAGCTTACAGAAAAGAGCCCTGTAAGCCCTTGGAAGATTGGCTACATCAGGGAGGCGTGGCCTAATATGCAAAGGAGCTCCTGCTAGAATTCCACCCCTGCTTCAGAATATATACATCATGCCCTGGGACATTCCTTGGAGGTTGGCCATCCAAATACTAGCCGGGGTCGACTCTGCTTAGTTGACGAGATCAGGTTATGCAGGTGAGGGCAAGGAGCTGGATCAACATATGGAGCAGAGGTCCATCAGTGGCTACTAGCCACAAGCTATATAAATAGAACATTGTCTGGGGCAGTGATGCTCTGTATTCTTGGTACTTGGGAGGGCTTCTGGGGTTCTGGCCCCACTGGCGGACCTCCTGATTGCACTTGGGTGTAGGCCAGTGTGTGACACAGAGTGTTGGACTGGAGGGGCTGTTGGTCTGATCCAACATGGCTTCCCTCAGGGCTTGTTTTGCAGCAGGAACTGCTTTGCATATTAGGCCACACTTCCTGATGTAGCTGATCCTCCAAGAGCTTACAGTAGGCCCTGTAAGAAAAGCCCTGTAAGCTCTTGGAAGATTTGGCTACATCAGTAGGTGTGATCAAGAGCCCCGTGGCGCAGAGTGTTAAAGCTGCAGTACTGCAGTCCTAAGCTCTGCTCACGACCTGAGTTTGATCCCTGGTGGAAGCTAAGTTTTCAGGTAGCTGGCTCGAGGTTGACTCAGCCTTCCATCCTTCCGAGGTTGGTAAAATGAGTACCCAGCTTGCTGGGGAGAAAGTGTAGATGACTGGAGAAGGCAATGGCAAACCACCCCATAAAAAGTCTGCCATGAAAACGTTGTGAAAGCAATGTCACCCCAGAGTCGGAAACAACTGGTGCTTGCACAGGGGACCTTTCCTTTTTTCCTGTTACAAAAAAAAGCCCTGCCTTCCCTTATGTTCTTATGTCTGGGGCAGTGATGCTCTGCGCATTGCAGTGTAGCCTCATGAATTCAGAAGGCTGTGTACCCGTTGCGCAACCCACATTCTCAGTCCCAGTAAATCCCATGCTGTAGTCAGTACCAAATTTTCTGAGGATTCCTGTTTTGCAGATGCTGAGCAGATGTGTGTCTCACAAAAAACCCCCACACATTTGCACATTAAGAGAAATTTTTGAACAGGGATTTCTGTAAGAACAGTGAAAACCCCATATAGATTGTGTTGTATAAATCCCCTTTTAGAATACCCCCCATTCACCTCCTTTTAAGTTCTTTGAACTGTGAATCAGGGTTTTTCTAGCATTTGTTTCTGGGCAGTTTGGTTTATCCTTGACTATTATTTTCTAGTGATGGGGAGAAGGGAGGAGTTGTGAGTGCTCAGCAACTGCAGTAGCACACTTCCCTGTGCTCTGTGGTTACTAGGCAACATCCATATGCTTCTGTTGCATCACAGAACCAGGGAAACAGCCATTTAGGGTTGATGGCAGCCTGGTAGGTGAAGGGGAGAAGGAGGGGGATCAGAAAAACCACTTTCCCTCCCAGGTTGCTAGCAGTTGGAAAGCAGAGGACGGAGTGGCTCAATGGTAAAGTACCAGCATTACATGCAGAAGGTCCCAGGTTCAGTCCCTGGCATCTTCACTTACCTTGGGCAATAGGTATTGGGAAGGACCTTTCTCTGCCAGATATCCTGAAGAGCAGCTGCCAGCTAGTGGACATAACCCTGACTCAGATGACCTAGTGGTGGTGATCAGGGCTGTGGCTCAGCAGTAGAGGATTTGCTTGGCATGCAGAAGGTCCCAGGTTCATCAGTCCCCAGTATCTCCAGCTAAAAGGATTGGGCGATGTGAAAGACGTCTCGCTGGAGAGCCACTGCCAGCTATAGCAGAGGTGGCCAAACTTGCTTAACGTAAGAGCCGCATTGAATAAACATCAGATGTTTGAGAGCCGCAAAACGTGAACGTCAGATGTTTGAGAGCCGCAAGGGAGAGAAGGAAGTAAGGATAATAGATGGGAGAAGGTGGAGGTGGAAAGAAAGCAACTATGATTTTAAGAGCATTTAAATGCATTAAAGTAAATTAAAGAGAGAAATGCCTTCCCCGAGCTGGCCGACAGGGGTGGCGGTATCAAGAGCCACACAATATGTGTGAAAGACCCGAATGTGGCTCCTGAGCTGCAGTTTGACCACCCCTGGACGATAGTGACATGTTCTGCCTCAGTTAGGGGTGCCAGTCCCCTGGTGGGATAGTAAATACAACTGGAACTGGTGTGAAAGTAAGCTATATAAGATAACTACTAGAAGCAATAAAACTTTCGCACAAAGCGTGTAAATATGGGGTTTTGGTGAAATTAAACAAAAACAGAATTAAGGAACACTGAATATTCTTGAAATTTTCCCACAAAGTCTCTCAACAGTCATAGAAAATGATAGCCTCTTCAAATAGGACTTAATGAAGACTTGGGTGAAGTCTTTAATTTCTTAGTGTTCCACTCGTGAAGAGCTGGTAGTAGCAGCAGATCAGAGCATACGTTGATCCATGTTGTAAAGAGTAGAGCTGTGGCTCTGTGTAATGTCGGGAGAAAGAGGCTGAGGAAGAACTAACTACCGAAACCGTGAGGAGTCCTTTTAAAAGCAGTTCCTTATTCTCTCCGTACCATCACGAGTGGAACACTATGAAATTAAAGACTTCACCCATGTCTTCACTAAGTCCTCTTTGAAGAGGCTGTCATTCTCTATGACTGTTGAGAGACTTTGAGGGGAAAATTTCAAGAATGTTCAGTGTTCCTTAGTTCTGTTTTTGTTTAATTTCACTTAAAACGTATATTGCTTCCGGTGGTTATCTTATATAGTTCCCCGGTGGGGGCTGAGGATCCCCTGATTTTTGGGACTCCCCCCAGATGCCAGCCAACTGGCCAGAGGATGGAAGCCCCACCCTCAACAGACGTCCACAGCCCTGCCTGAAAAGACCAGGGGCCACCCACTCATGCCCTGCAAGCAGTGAATTAGTGGCTTGCAGAGCAGGCATGTGCTTTTTCCCCAACCATTTAAAGGGAAGCCGCAACTTAGAACGCCACCCAGGTCCCTCCGCTGGGGAGAAGACGGGACCAGGTAACGCTAGACTCAGTATAAGTCAGGTTCACACGTTTGTGAAGTTACTCATTATAAAGCATAACTGTATGTTCCGTTTCCTTGAGTCTTGTCCTGTCGGTGAGATGCAGGACTCATAACTGTAATAACCCCACAAGCCCACCTTGCCAGAAGAATTGAAAGTTTTGTGGGAACAAAAAGCAGGGCCTTTCTTGGCCCCAACTTGGGGAGGGGGGGAATAACAGCCAATAACCAGCAGAGGAAAATGAAACTAAAACTGCACGTGCTTTTGGGCCCTAAGGGACCAAGGGAAAATAACTAAACAGTTCAATAAGGGAACATCGCCAAATTCACAACTTGCCACAATATAACAGTAACAGTAACCCAATTCTGCTCCCCTGTACTAGCGGCCCCACTTTTGGGGAGGGGAGAGCCCGGAGCAGCTGGAATTCTACCACCTGGCTGCAGCTGTAGACTGTTGTGCTCCAAGCACTCAATGTAAGGCAAAGTCCTTCATTGTTTCTGCTGCTTCCTAGAACAACCACAAATGTCAGTCATGGCCTCCTGCCATCCCAGGCCTCACTTTCTGGTTTGGCTCTCTGGTTCACACCGAATCTGTCTCTCTGTTAGTGTCTCCGGGGCCGCAAAGCCACCTTGGAGGAGCTGCAGTCGGTCCATAGCGAACGCCATGTTCTGCTGTACGGAACCAACCCCCTCAATCGCCTGAAGCTGGACAACGGGAAGCTAGCAGGTAAGGAACAGTGCAACACTGCCCCCTGGTGTATGCTCCAAAGTGTAGAGCAGGGGTGGCCAAACTTGCTTAGTATAAGTACAAAGTAGAAGTCAGGTAGTTCCTTTAAGACCAACAAAGTTTTACTCAGAATGTAAGCTATCCAGACCAAATGGTCTTCCAGTTTATTACACTATTTTGCCATTTGATCTTTGTGTTTAAATAATTTTATTAATAACATATGGTAACATTATCCATTAATAACTTTTTTTTTATCTTCCCCATATGCTATTTTCTAAATCCCCCTCCTCCGTTACTTGACTCCCACCAATGTTATAAACTTAAAATGTTAACTCTTAAAGGTACCCTTAAACCATATGAACCATATAAGCCTAGATTCATGTTCTTCTTTTTTCTAATACTTAATAATTATTAAAAAATTGTCCAATGTCTTTTTATTTTCCATTGTTTTTCTACATAACCTCTAAACTTTTTCCACTCCTTTCTATAAACTTCCAAATCATAGTCTTTTAAGATTCTTGTTAGTTTATCCATCTCACTTCATGTTATTACTTTTGTAATCCAATCCCATTTTTCTGGTATTTTTTCTTGCTTCCATAACTGTGCATACAATGTCCTAGCCGCTGAAAGCAAGTACCAAATCAAAGTTCTATCTTCTTTTGCAAATGTTTCCATTTGTAATCCCAACAGAAATGTTTCTGCTACTTTCTTAAATTAATATCCCAAGATCTTAGAAATGTCTTGTTGAATCATCTGCCAATACTTTTTTGCTCTTTCACAAGTCCACCACATGTGGTAGAAAGAACTTTCATGTTTTTTACATTTCCAACATCTATCTGGGATCTTATTGTTCATCTTTGCCAACTTTTTAGGGGTCATATACCATCTGTACATCATTTTAAAACAGTTCTCTTTAATACTCTGACATGTCGAAAGTTTCATAGAGTTCTTCCAAAGATATTCCCATGTATCCATCTGAATCAGAGACTCATAGCGGCTTACAATCTCCTCTATCTTCTCCCCCTACAACAGACACCCTGTGAGGTGGGTGGGGCTGAGAGGGCTCTCCCAGAAGCCGCCCTTTCAAGGACAACTCCTATGAGAGCTATGGCTGACTCAAAGCCATTCCAGCAGCTGCAGGTGGAGGAGTGGGGAATCAAACCCGGTTCTCCTAGATAAGAGTCCATGCACTTAACCACTACACCAAACCAGAGGGGAAAGGATGGCCCATTAGCAATACCATCGGTCCTGGTAGGATCCTGCAGACCTGCTCAAATCTCCCCAGAAGTGTTTTTACGGACATTTTATTACACAGTCATTTTATTATGCTCCATTATCTCCAATTGGGGACCCCAGGCAGCTTACAGTGTAGTTCTCTCCTCCGTTACATCCATTTTTAAAGTCTATCACTAAGCTCGGGGAAAGATGGGATACAATTTTCTAAAATAATTTTTTGCTGCCCGTTCCCTGGTGCAAAGGGGACGGGGAACCTGCCTGCCCTCTCAGTGAGCACCTTCTTGACTTTAATGGGAGGGGGGATGACAAAGGCACGCCCCTTTCTTGTAACAGAGATGCAGCAATTTCAGAGTGAACGGGGGACATCCAGCTGTCTGAGCCTGGAAATATTGAAGGGGCTGTATTTAGGGACAGAGGAGCCCTGTGACAAAGTGGTAAGCTGCAGAACCGCAGTCCAAGCTCTGCTCACGATCTGAGTTTGATCCCAATGGAAACTGGGTTCAGGTAGCCGGCTCCAGGTTGACTCAGCCTTCCATCCTTCCGAGGTCAGTAAAATGAGTACCCAGCTTGCTGAGGGTAAAGTGTAGATGACTGGGGATGGCAATGGCAAACCATCCTGTAAAAAAAGTCTGCCATAAAAACATTGTGATGTGACATCACCCCACATGTTGGCAACAACTTGGGTGCTTGCATGGGGAACTACCTTTACCTTTATCTGTTTAGGGATATATATGGATATATTTTGGAGGTCACTATCGGATTTTGTCTTTCTAGGGGACTTTGCTATGAGATTCAAATGTTATTGCATCTTGTAATCTCTTTACTAATGGATTGTAAAGGGTTGTTGTTGTTTTTAATTGTAGCTCTAATCCTCCTTGAGTCCCAAGGAGAAATGTGGGCTATACATGAAAATAATAAGTAAATCTAAACAGCCCACCTCAAACACAAGCAAATTCCTGTTCCTCCATTCCAAATGGTGCTCCCTGTCAAGTGTTTTTAAATTTTTTCCTTCTCCAAAGTCTTCCGTGCTCCCAGTCACAGAATGGATGTAAGTGATGGGAATTGGTTTTGAACCACGATAATGGCCACAGTTTCCCTCAAGAATCCTTGGAACGGTATATGTGCAAAGATGCCAGGGGTTCTTCAGAAGAAACACAACACACACGGAGTTCCCTCACAAAACTACATTTCCCAGAATTCTATGAGGGGGAAGCCTCTAACCAAAAAGCGCTTTACATTTTGCTGTGTCACTGAGCTGCTGATGAGTCAGCAACAGGCACTTAGGTGCCACCCCTGGTTGCCTTCTGTCTCTCATCGTGTGTCTGTTTCCCGCAGGAATCCTCTCCCAGCGGATGTTTGTCATGCTGCCCTGTGGCGGAGTTGGGGTAAGTTCCTTCTCGGGAAGGCAGGCCCGTTCCTATCCCCCCCACCCCGCAAAAAAAGATCCCTTGACGTCCGGTTGCTTGCTGGTCTGACTGGAAACCACCTACTAAAATACATGGGGAAATTAACTTGACGATTCGACCCAGAGCCCTTTGGTCTGTTCTTGCTCTACCTCAACAGGATTGGTCAGGGAAGACAGGGGAAGGTAGGAGCCCCTGCAGGGCAAATCAAGGGATTCCTACGCATTGCACCCTACCTGGAATTTCCAGCTTGGGTGAAATTGGTTATGGATCAATGCCAACGTAGTCTGTTGGCAGGTCAAGCGGTTCCTGTAGACTTTTAGGCTAAGCCTGTAGAGTTCTCCAGCAAACTGTGAGGTCCAAGATAGGAGTCACATCCCTGCCAAAGACCGGCTCTACCACTAGGCAAATTAGGTGATTGCCTAGAGCGCTGGCCTTCTGTGGGCTCCAAATTGGACACCCCCAATGTGCCTCGGTGACGTTATCAGTGCAGGAGGGCACCAGATGTTAGTCTTGCCTAGGGTGCCAGACAGTCTAGGGCCGGCCCTGTCTCTGAGCAGCCATAAATGAGCCCCGAAGGTCATTCTGGGCAGATTTTCAGACCCTGAACATGTCACTGAAATCTACTGGACACGGGTATTTCCTGCCCAGGAGTTAGGGAGTGAAATTTTAAACCATTTTCTGGAGCCAGACCCTAAGCGATTCACCTCACCTTTAGAACTCCTTGAATGGCCCTTTCCTTCACCAATGCACCCTTTTGTCCCAGGTACCAAGTTCTTGTTGTCACTGAAGTGGCAGGCACCCACCTGGCTTGTACCACTTGAGACTGCAGGTGAGGGGGCTTCCGTGGTTCAATGCTCCCTTCCACATTTTTTTTTAAAAAGATCCCCGCATATAGAAAGCTAGATGTGAAGATTTTCAGCCTCGCCTTCCTGACATGCTAACTTTCTATGTGGAGGACTTTTTTTGGGGGGGGCTCACAGAACATTAGAACTACTTGCAGTCAAAAGTGGCTCAAACACAGATTTACAGCCTCGGAGATGCGGGAGCCCCACAGCAACTGGAGAATCCTTACTTCAGTGTGGCGGTCCCTACAGTCATCCAGCATCTCATCTCAGCACAATTCCCTCTTTGGCTCCCTAGCCAGGCCTGATCTCTTGCCCAAGGGGTGGGGCTAGGGCTAGTTTTGTGGTGGTGGGGGACCCCTTGCTCCCTTCTTCTCTGTGTCTCTCGTGTCCCTCCCCTCTGGGCTCTCTGTCACGTTCACTTTCGTTCATCTTCTGGCGTGCCTTTCTCTTTTTCTATTTTTTTTCTCTCGCTCTCTTTTCCAGGACGCTGCCTCCCAACCCATCCCTGTTCTCCTTCTCTTCTTAACCTCTTGGGCTCTCTCTCTCTCTCTCTCACTCTCTGTACCTTCATCCCTTTTCTTCCTGCCCTCGTCCTAGCTGAGGGGCCTCGGCTCCTCTCTCCCCGCCCTCCCGCCTTCCCCTGCACCCGGAGAGCAAGAGAGGGAGAGCCGGCCTGCGCCTGGAGCATTCAGGCAGAAGGGGGGTTCTGCTCACACATGGAGTTGATCAGAAGAGAATCTCTGAGGTTTTCCGGCTCTTTCTTTTGCCGATGACGTGATCCTGATCAAACCAAGATGTTTTGTTTTTGAGGACCAAAAAAAAAAAAAAAGTCCAAATAGAATCAAGAAGGTAAAAAGAATGGATTCCTCCTGCTTCTCCGCCCCAATTATCCCCCAGCCCAGGCTACCTAGAAGGGCATAACGAGAGTCACCGCTGTGTCCCTGAGCCCGGGGTTAGTAGATACGAGTCTGTGGGAGACCCTGCAGGTGTTAGATTAATTTCAGACTAGGATCCAGGGGTTCGAATCCCCGTGCTGCCATAGCTTGCTTGACCTTGGGCCAGCTGCACAGTTTCAGCTGAACCTACCTCACAGGGTTGTTGTGAGCATGAAGTGGAGGAGAGGAGGACAACGTAAGCCGCTATGAGTCCCCACTGGGGATAAAGCTGGGTTATAAATAAACTGGAATTAGCTGGAAACACGGCTGCCTCCTAGCCACACGGTCACCTTTTGATCATAGCTCGCTTTTACAGCGGGCAGCTCTGGTGTGCGATTCACAGCAACCATCCGAGGTCAGACCCTTCAGTATTTCCATTGCAAATGGGGAGCTGGGTTCAAAAGACGATGACACCCGAGGCTGAGACTTGGGTTTGGATCTCTTTTGGTCCGATGCCTGTGCTCTGTCCAGTGTTCTTTTCACTGGCTCTTCAGCCTTGCAGTCCCTTCCTTTGGCTGTGTATTTCTGCTCCAAGGGAAAAGTTTCCATGCAGAGAAATGGAAGGCTAGGTTTCCCCCTCCCTCCTCCCTGCCCTCCAAATGCAGCGCTGGATAACCTGTGTTTGTCTCTTCCCTGCGCCCAGGTGGACAGCGATACCATCTGGAATGAACTGCACTCCAGCAACGCAGCGCGATGGGCCGCAGGCAGCGTCACCGAGCTGGCCTTCAAGGTGGCCAGTCGCCAGCTCAAGGTAAGAGAGAACCTTTTATAGGCAGGATTATTTTCCCTGCTAGGATTGTACATAAGAGGAGCCATGTTGGATTAGGCCAGTGACCCATCCAGTCCAACACTCTGTGTCAAACAGTGGCCAAAAAACCCAGGCGCCATCAGGAGGTCCATCAATGGGGCCAGGACACTAGAAGCCCTCTCAGTGTGCCCCCCCAAGCACCAAGAATACAGAGCATCACTGCTGCAGACAGAGAGTTCCAACAATATGCTGTGACCAATAGCCACTAATGGACCTCTGCTCCATGTTTATCCAATCCCCTCTTGAAGCTGGCCATGCTTGCAGCCGCCACCACCTCCTGTGGCAGTGAATTCCATGTGTTAATCACCCTTTGGGTGAAGAAGTACTTCCTTTTATCCATTCTAACTCGACTGCTCAGCAATTTCATTGAATGCCCACGTTTTCTTGTATTGTAAGAAAGACTGTCTCCTAAAGGTAATATTTTCATTCATTCATTCATTCACATTTTATTTATATCCCGCCCTCACTGCCGGAGCAGGCTCAGGGCGGCTAACAACAAAGAAGAATTGTTCTCCCCCCCCCCCCCCGAGTGGTATTTTTTGAAAACACGAATGCAGCTACTGTGGAAGGCTGACGTTTACAGGAGAGGGAGCACCTGTATTGCCCAGAGCTACTTATCCATTTTAGCGGTAAGGTGGTGTAGTGGTTACAACAGGGGTCTCCAGCGTGGTGGCCGTGGGCACCATGGTGCCCACCAGCATCTTTTCTGGTACCTGCAAATTGTTTTTAGGAAGTGGGGAGGGCCATGTAGGGCTTTTGCCCTTCAAGGCTTCTGATTGGCTATTGGAGATTTGATCGGCTGCTCAGATTTCTTGAAAATGTTGCTATGGTCACAGCTGCCACTACAGCACAAGGATCTGCACTGTGTGACTGAAATCAAGCTGTGGCAATCATTTTGGGGCTGGCCCCACCTCCTGCAGCTGCCATTTTGTGGGTGGCTCCGCCTCCTGCAGGTGCCATTTTGTCGCTGCACTCATCATGCTGTGGCAGAATTCAAGATGGACCCACAGGCTCTACAAGGATGGGGAATGCCTGGATCAGAGTGTCAAGCTAGCAACTGTGAGACCCA
This sequence comes from Heteronotia binoei, assembly GCF_032191835.1. NCBI lineage: Eukaryota > Metazoa > Chordata > Lepidosauria > Squamata > Gekkonidae > Heteronotia > Heteronotia binoei. Next base: position 21,415,140 of record NC_083235.1, read on the forward strand.
GGACTGGGTGGCTTCAGGCAGGTCACTCTCTCTCAGTTCGGCCTACCTTGCAGAGTTGTTGTGAGGATCAAGTGCAAGAGGGGAGAAAAGCAAGGCATAAATATCTAAATAAATAACTGCATTTTCTGACTCTCTTATTTTTATTTATCATTTTGTTTGAAAGCATTTATAAGCCGTCTTTCCACCCAAATCACATTCCCCAAGGTTGTGAACATCAGGCATTAAAACTTTTAAACATTAAAACAACATGTAATGTGCACCTGTTTTGTGTTCCACAATATTAATAACCCCTACGCATTCAAAGCTGGTTTAGTGGGAGAATGGCTGCTTGTATATTCCACAGATCTCCCTGGGGGAGCTTAATGTGAAATGAGTAGGGGTTATTAATATTTTGGAATAAAATTTTCTTCTCACTGCACCATTGGGGGTTTTTTCCCCTCCTTTGTCTCTTTGCATGAAAAAGAGGACACCGTACAATCTAAGAGGAGAGGGATGAGGGAGAGAAGGAGGAGGGAACATCAAGAAAAAGTCTAGTTCTTCAGCTAATGACTCCACGATTTAAAAGAAGTACTGATGAATGCTGCTCAATTTATGATCATTTTAGTGGGTAGCCATTTGCCATAGGACGATGTGCCCTGCATGATGACATCACCCAGAAGTGATGTTATTGCGCTAGGCACATTGCAACGCGCCTGTGCTTTCTAGCCCTTCCCGAACTGAACGAACCAACAAACCACTAATTGTTCAGGAAATCAGAAAACATGAAACAAAAAGAAACCAACGAATCAGGTAACCCAGTGAACCATGAAATGAAACGAACCACCATTTTCATGTTCGTGCCTAATCTTCACAGGTGGCAATTGTCATTTGGTGGGGTGGCCCTGAATAAGAAGTTTTGAAGTTGGCGTACGCTCGGGTCTCACACAAACTATACTGAGGTTGAACAGCACCTTAAACTGTATTTTAAATTGTTTTTTATCGTTTTAAATTGTAATTGTGAATGTTTTTGAATTGATTGTCAGTCACCTGGGATATTATAATAATAATAATTAATAAATAGAAGACCTAGATCTGACAAAGGGGGCTTTGGCTATCGAAAGGTGTATGCTCTGAAATTCTTGTTGGTTGTTCAGGTGCTGTTGGCCTCAGATCTAGCTCTTCATTTAGGATGACATTAAGGTTTGAGTTTTGTTACATTGCAGTGAGTCCATCTGTTCTTCAGCACTCTGTAGGTTTTAGATTAGTAGTGGTGTGGGATAATACTGTCCATAACAGCTGCTCGCTCAACTGGCATTTTTTTAAATTTGCTCTTGCAGAACGGTTTCGCTGTCGTCCGACCGCCGGGACACCACGCGGATCCCTCGACAGCCATGTAAGGACAGCTCCTCTACTTGACTTCTTTTCTTCAAGTCTCAGGGTCATCTGCTGTTATGGGTGGCACCATCACATTACCGTTGTGGATGATACATATTCCTTGTTAGCATTCTAGACAGCGTTATGGATGTCGTTCTCAGCTGAAATGACTTGTACATCTGAGCCCTGGCTCACACCTTGTTTATCTGAATCCTTCTCGTTTGGGACTCCTGTGGAAGAGTGCAGAGTCTATTCCACCAGGCAGAAGAGAGTGACTGAGACTGGCTGCATTGCTCTTGCCTTTCCCTCTGATGAGAAGCTGGAGGAGAAAAATGAAGATGTCACTGCCCACATGATCCCAACCTCACCCTGGCCAGCACCCATGATATCAAGCTTTTGGGAGAGCCACTGGGTCTTGCTTAATTCTGCGAGTGGCTACTTTTGTCCATTAAGGAGAAACAATCGCTTGCAGAATAATCAAAGCTAAGCAGCTTTCCGAAAAGCTAGATTTTAACATCTGGTAGAAAGGATAAGGATGAGGGTCAGGTTGTGAAATGGGGCAGCTTCTCTTCTTTTTCTTCAACACAAGACAAAGAAAGAATTTCCATGCCTCTCCTTCCTCTCTGCACCCAGATGGGATAAAACGCTAAATGGGTATCTATCAAAGCCAGACCAAATAAGCTGTTTTCTGAACTATTACCCTGCAAAGACTCCAGCAGAAGTACAGATGTGCATAGACAACAGTTTTATTGCTCAATATCTTCTGATTCTGGGTTTAACATACCCTGGATAAGTAGAAAGACAGGGGATGAATCTCAAAGGTCAGGGATAATAAACAACCTCCCATGAAAAAGCATTGTTGTGATGTGGATGTTCTTCCTGGGATGTTTTATTCATGATCTTCACTAGGCCTGGGCACGAATCAAAACACGAACTCCAGTTCATGCTAAAAATGGCCGATTCGTGGCTTGTTACGAATCAGTTCAGAAAATGGAGCTGCACATAAAATAAAAACGAAACTGCTTGTTGTGAGGGACTGTGTCATTATTGGTGGGGGATCCTCCTTGCACACCGCAGTGTGCCCGGCATAATGACATTATCCAGAAGAGATGTTATCACTCTGGGCACATCACAATGCACCTGTGCTTTCTAGCCCCTCCCGAACTGAATGAACCAACAAACCACTAATTGTTCAGGAAATCAGAAAACAAAAAACAAAACGAACCAATGAATCAGGTAACCCAGTGAACCATGAAACGAAACGAACCACCATTTTGCGTTCATGCCTAATCTTCACACATGCCAGTTGTCATTTGGTGGGGTGGTCCTGGATAAGAAGTCTTGAACTCAGGCCTCACACAAACTATCCCATATACAAAGTGCTTCCCGAATATTTCAGTGCTCAGGCTTTAGCATATTTATTTATTTGATTTCTAGACTTCCGTCCCCCAAGCTGGGCTCAGGGCGGTTCACAGCATTCCATCTGTTGTTCCAATAAATAATCATCAAAAACAGGTTAAAAATTTAAACAACAATGAAACTGTTCCAGATGGTGTTAAAGTGTTTATATCCTATCCCTTGGAGGGGCAGAGAGATAAAGGAGGCTTTATATTAACCGTTGATGTCCTGAACCATCAGCCTGGCAGAACATCTCTGTCTTACAGGCCCTGCATTCGGTCCTGCAGGGTATGGATGTCATTAGGCAGAGAGTTTCTCTAGGCTGGCGCCAGGTCCAAAAAGATCCTGGCTGTAGTCAAGGACAGCTGGATATCCTTCAGGCCAGAGATCACCGGGAGATTCTTATCTCCATAGCATAATGCTCTTCGAGAGGTATACCCAGGGCTTTTTTTGTAGCAGGAACTCCTTTGCATATTAGGCCACACACCCCCTGATGTAGCCAGTCCTCCCAAGAGCTTACAGGGCTCTTATTACAGGACCTACTGTAAGCTCCAGGAGGATTGGCTACATCAGGGATGTGTGGCCTAATATGCAAAGGAGTTCCTGCTACAAAAATACCCCGTGGATACCAGGAGAGGGGGTTCTGTAGATATGTTGGCCCCAGACTGTTTAGGGCCTCAGAAGACGGATTTTTTCCACCAGTGGGGTAATCAAAAGACATGTACTGCTGTTGTGAAATACATTTTTTTTAAAAGTTCAGAACGATTTTATTTCAGAAATCATACATACGCTAACCATTATAAAAAGCCAAAATCGACATTTTACAAATAGGTTGTTACATATTAATATAAGATATAAAAATAATTGGCACTTATTAATGCCAAACCAATAAACTAGAATTAGACACACCCTGACCAAATTGCCACAAGCAAAATAATCTAGAAGAGAGGACCACTTGAGAAGAAGGGTAGACCTGCAACCTGGTCTCAACCTACCACCCAGACTGTGAGCAATTTTATCCAAGATAAAATATTCCCAGCACTTACTCAGCCAGACAATTAGTGAGGGAAGTGAATTTAACCTCCTGTCATGAGCCCTGATGAGGAGGAGCTGGAAGGGTTAACAGACCTGGAAGAGTTGCCAGCCAGTTCCACAGCTGAACAAACAGCAGCTGGCCCATCAATCACTCTCCAGGCACCAGTGTCAGCTGTTGACGATCAATCTCCAAGCTCTCCTCCTCCCATCTCAAGAGTTCGAAGCAGGCTCCGGAAAGAACTTTCAGAGCGAAGACATGAGGCACACCAATGCTTCAGATCTCTCAGCCCTGAGTTCTAGCAGAGTCACTGCCACCCAGGGAGCAGGCTGATTGAGACTCCCATATAGCTTCCACCCGGGGCCTGGTAACCTTGTGGAAGCAACAAGTCTATTCTCTGGCTTGCATCCACGCTCCTTCCTGATGCTTGATCCTGACCTGCTTGATTTCCTTGGCACCCTGACCTTTTGGCTTTTGGACATTGACTTCTGATTCCGGTTTGTGATTCTGCATTGTTGACTTGGCTCCTGCTTGACTTCCTGGACTTTGACCTTGGACTGGCTTTGGACTCCTGCCTGCACCCTGAGAACATGACACCTCCAATTCCTTGCTATTGCAAACTTTGCTGCAGTCAGCAGCAAGGATATCAACTCCTTCTTCCGCTCCAATATCCTAAAGTCCTCCCAGAGATTGAGAAGGCAAATTTTAGGGGATTGTGGGATCCGGACACCAGTAATAAAATAAATTTCAGTAATGACCTGAGACCAAAAAAGGGAGATTTTCGGGCACGTCCACCACACATGAAAATAAACCCCTCTTCCTCCACATCCCTCCCAACACAATGGAGTAAAAATGCCTTTAGCTGAATGTGATAACTGGGCAGGTGTTAAATATAAAATTAACTATATATGAAGCCATCAGAAGTGAAACAATGCCTAATTGATATTAGCACCGGATTGTTTTAACTGTTGAATTTAGTTAAAACTAAATTACGATGTAATCATGTTGTGAAATTTTACTGTTTTATTGTTTGTGATTTTATTTTTTGTGAGCCGCCCTGAGCCTGCCTTGGCGGGGAGGGCGGGATATAAATTGAATTAAATTGAATTGAAAGGAAGTAATTTTTAATGCAAGTAAGTTCTGATCAATAATCAATTTGGATTAGTTTTTTATATATGTAGTTTTTGTCTTTGTATCTATGTATGATTAGATACTGTAGATGATATAGTGGCAAAAGATCATGGTTTATATGCGCATGCTTATATAAGGCGGCTGTTATTTGTACTATGGTGGTTATTGCAGCTATTATTGTGTGATAAAAATGTAAGGAAAATGTAAGTATTGCTGTGCCAACGGGAAAGGGGAAACAAATTTCCACCTCCTTCCCCTGCTTTCAAGTTGGCTCTGCATGTCTGTCTCTTAAGGCTCAGGTCCCTTTGTGTGGATGCTATAAAAGTGCTGTTTTGCACAAGGGGAGAAGGAAAGGGCTGTAGCAGTGGATAAGGGAGGAGTTCAGGTGTCCCACAGGAGAGGGCAATACGCCAGAGCACTGCCAGTTCCAGTTGCTGTTGACCAACTTCTCTTTCTACTTCCTTCCTCCTCAACAGGGGCTTCTGCTTCTTCAACTCGGTGGCAATCGCAGCCAGGCAGCTGCAGCAGAAAGGGAAAATCAACAAGATCCTTATCGTTGACTGGGTGAGTCCTGGTGTTTCAAACAAGTCTTCCTCCCCTTTCTCAAGTCCCAAAATATTTTCCTTGTTATGCATCTGGAAGTGGTGGGCATACAAATTTGAGCTTTAGAGTGTGTGTGTGTGTGTGTGTGTGGTGTGGAGACGTCCAATAGGCCTCCTACATTCCCTCACCTCTCCTTGCCCCTTTCTCAGGACGTTCACCATGGCAACGGAACACAGCAGGTCTTCTACCGGGACCCAAATGTCCTCTACATCTCCCTGCACCGCCATGATGACGGCAACTTCTTCCCTGGAAGCGGAGCAGCTGATGAGGTGAACTTCCGTATAATATCTCAGGGGACAGCTTGCGTGGGGAAATGTCCGTGTGATTGGAGGTCCCAAACTGGAGATCTGCTGGCATCTTCATTAGACAGCCAAAGGTGTCTGATGTATGCTGGGCAAACATGGCCTCAGAGAGGTAAACACATAATCTTGAGTGGGGGGGGGGACCCTCCTCCTATACAAAAGGTATTTAACATTTAATGATAAATTAAATGCTAAAGTAAGACCCACAAATATCAGTTTGCTGGATAGGCCAAGAGGCTTCCTATTTCACTGTTGTCAGATGCTGCTCTAGAGGCCAAAGGTGAAAGGTCAGATGGGCACGACGTTATTTATCCACTTAACTTTGGGCAATATGAGCCAATAAGTTGGGGGTCCTTGGCTTTGTACGGCCCTGGGGCAGTCCCTCCCCCTTCTTGGAACATGCTGTGCTCTTTCAGAGCTGAAGTCAGAATCTCCTTCTGAGGCCTTTTCTGTGTCACACCTGTCTTTCACAAAGGCTCTTGTGTCCGCTGCATATTCTTCTTCCATACTTTCGCACCTTTTATGCTCTAGGACAGAGGTGTCAAACGCATTTGTTATGAGGACCGGATCTGACATAAATGAGACCTTGTTGGGCTGAGCCGTATGTGTACATATTTAAAATGAGGTAGCAGAGATATAAAATTTGTAAAGGACACAGACAAACACAAAATTTAAAAAAAAACCTTAAAATAAAACATGCTTAAAACATTAGCACTCATTTGTCTTAAAGGTGCTTTCTTTGTATCCCTCCCTCCCCAGGGGACCAGGAGGGGGGAGGAGCCTCAGCCAATAGAAGAAAGAGAGCCTTGGCTCAGTAGCTCTGCTGTGTGACTGAGAGACACTGGCAAAGCAAGCTCTCCCTTCCCACTTCCTCCCCAAGCTGTTATGCAGAAGGAAGCGAGAGAGAGAAGGAAGCAAACGACAGCCAGTTGTTTGGGGGCCTGTTAGGAGCCCTCTGAGGGCCTGATTCGGACCCTGGGCCGCATGTTTGACACCTGTGCTCTAGGATTTCCAGGGCCTCCCTCCCAATCTGCTGTCCTGTCCTTGGCTTTCCTCACACTTCCTCCCAGAGGGCCCTTGCTTGTGTCTTGACCTCACTAACAAAACTGTCCTTGCCTGCAGAAGTAGGATTACAAATGCATATTTTCCCAAAAACTTTGTTCCATTTGTAACCCTAATCCTATTGTATTGTTTATCAAATACCCCATTCTATCTATTGTATTGACTCGGTCTATGTAATCTGACTTGAGCCCAAATGAGAAAGGCAGACTATAGATGAGGTAGGTAGGTAGCAGTGTTCCCTCTAAGCAGAGTAAGTGTGAGCTAGCTCACAGATTTTTTGCCTCCAGCTCACACATTTTTGTCTTAGCTCAGGAAGGAAAGGAAAGGTCCCCTGTGCAAGCACCAGTTGTTTCTGACTCTGAGGTGATGTTGCTTTCACAACATTTTCATAGCAGGCTTTTTTTACGGGGTGGTTTGCCATTGCCTTCCCCAGTCATCTACACTTTCCCCCCAGCAAGCTGGGTACTCATTTTACCGACCTCGGAAGGATGGAAGGCTGAGTCAACCTTGAGCCGGCTACCTGAAAACCCAGCTTCCACCGGGAATCGAACTCAGGTCGTGAGCAGAGCTTAGGAGTGCAGTACCGCAGCCTTAACACTCTGCGCCACGGGGAAGGATGACCCCAAAGCACAATAATTTATGCAGTGGCACACAACTTTAATGTTAGTAGCTCACAACTTTAATCCCAGTAGCTCACAAAGTAGAATTTTTGCTCACAAGACTCTGCAGCTTAGCGGGAACATTGATAGGTAGGTAGGGGGAGGGAGGGAGGGAGGAAAGGGAGGGAGGGAGGGTGATTAACACATGAAATTCACTGCCACAGGAGGTGGTGGTGGTTACAAGCATAGACAGCTTCAAGAGGGGATTGGATAGACATGTGAGCCAGAGGTCCATCAGTGGCTATTAGACCACAGCATATTGTTGGAACTCTCTATGTGGGGCAGTGATGCTCTGTATTCTTGGTGCTTGGGAGGGGCCACAGTGGGAGGGCTTCTGGAGTCCTGGCCCCACCAGTGGACCTCCTGATGGCACTTAGGTTTTTTGGCCACTGTGTGACACAGAGTTTTGGACTGGATGGGCCATTGGCCTGATCCAACACGGCTTCTTTTATGTTCAGGAAGGAAGGAAGGCTGGTTGGTTTGTGGCTAGCAGTTCACACTATCAGGGCTTCAGTACTACAGGCCCAGAGCAGTGCACGTGGTCCTTGGAGACACAGCTGTCATTCACGTAACTGACCTCTCTGAGCATTTGTACTGCTGTGTTCGTGCCTGTTAAACGCCGGCCAGTCACTTCCGACTATGCATTAGAGTTCTCCAAAGTGCCCTTATCTGAGTCTGAGGGCCGTGGCTTCTTTAATAGGGGAACAGTGTTGGCAAGTTTTTAGAAAGCAAAAAACCAATTACAGGACAAAAGTGCCTTTTCTAAATGGCTTCTGAGAAGTGCTCTTGGAGGAGGCTCCTTTTCCCAGAGCTGGAAGACCCTCTCACTGTGCTAGCTGGCAGGGAGGTGATGGGGTTTCCTAGCTGGGGCGGGGGGGGGGGAGAAGGGAAAACAGACAGAACTCTTCATCCATCATGTTTTACAGCCTGCTTTCAAAGGGGCTTAGCGCTGAGAGTGGCCAGAGCCAGGTCCGCTCGCATCTGGTTCCCATCTTCCCCTCTGAGCTGGAGATATCAAAGGGGCTGGGGGTGGGGTCTTTATGATGCTTCCCTCCCCTCATGGATCCCTGGCAAGGCTGTGGCATATCACGCCAGGCTTCTCCACCCTGCCCCGCCCTGCTTCCTTTCCCTTCATCTGTCACACAGTTCAGTTTGATGTGGCCGTGCTTTCAGGATGGAGGGAATCTCAAGTGTGGATCTCATTCTCTCTCGCGCTCCAACCGGGGTATGTGACTTGATCTCATTTTAGAAATTAGCCCCTCCCCCCTTTTAAGAGAATCATAGAGTCAGGGTCAGCCTAGAGCATCCCTGATGAATGCTCCTCCTCCTTGACGATGGCCAGTGAAGGGGAGCTCACCACCTACCTAGGCAGCCTGTTCCACTACTGAACCATTTGTACTGTGCAAAAACATCCTAATATCCAGCCAGTACTTTCCTGCCTGTAACTTAAACCCATTATTGTGAGTCCCATCCTGTGCTGTCAAGAGAAACAGCTCCCTGCCCTCCTCTAAGAGAGCCACTTTGGTGTAGTGGTTCAGTGTGCAGACTCTTACCTGGGAGAACCAAATCTGATTCCCCACACCTCCACTTACAGCTGCTGGAATGGCCTTGGGTCAGCCACAAGGTCTCTCAGAGCTGTTCTGCTCAAGAGCAGTTCTGGGAGAGTTCTTTCAGCCCCACTAGGGGGTCTGTTGTGGGGAAAGGAAAGGAAAGGAGATTGTAAGCCGCTCTAAGTCTCCTTTGGGTAGTGAAGGGTGGGGGTATAAAACCAATCTCCTCCTCCTCCTCCTCCTCTTCTTCTTCTTCTGACTTTCAGATACTTAAAGACAGCAAGCATGTCTGCCCTCAACCAGCTCCTCTCCAGTCTGGGTGCTTCCCCACAGGGATTAATTCTGACGTTCGTGTCCTGTGGCTCTCAAAACATCTGACATTTTTGGCCATCCCTGCGTTAGTCTGTTTCAGTGGCCGGTCGCATCAGTCTCCTGTGACAGTATATCAGTTTCCCAAGATTCCTTAGTGTGCCTGCTGTGTACATGATGCCAGGATGCACATTCTAGGTCAGTGGTTCTCCAACCACTGGTAGGTGTACCACGAAAACTAGTCCAGGTGGGACATCAGGTTTTCACTGCAATTGCTCAGAATGCTCCCTCCCTCCATCCCCCTATCCACCAGCTAGTGTGATGGGCAATCTCCTTCCAACCCTGTCTGCCGTGTGTGGCTTTTTGCCATGCTAGGAGTAAGCTGGAACATGAGGTGTTTCTCTGAATCCCCTGCTCCCCCTGCCCACCATCAAGTGCAATTGGCATTTCACTTCTTACCTGCAGGCTGCCAGAGATTATCCATCAAATCTGTCGCAAGAAAATTTGCTTCCAACAGTACTATGGCAATTGTTTATGCCCTTCAGACTTACCGTAAATGATAAATAAAATTACAGAGTGCCTGTAAACGTATAAATGTCCTTACTGAAGAAAAAAGTGGGCTTTTTGCTGCTGTCACGGGGGCAACCAGGTTCTTTTACTGAGTTATCAGTGGGACATAAGATACAACAGAGGTGGAATTCTAGCAGGAGCTCCTTTGCATATTAGGCCACACACCCCTGATGTAGCCAATCCTCCAAGAGCTTACAAGGCAGGAGCTCCTTTGCATATTAGGCCACACACCCCTGATGTAGCCAATCCTCCAAGAGCTTACAAGGCAGGAGCTCCTTTGCATATTAGGCCACACACCCCTGATGTAGCCAATCCTCCAAGAGTTTACAAAAAAGAGCCTTGCAAGCTCTTGGAGGATTGGCTACATCAGGGAGGTGTAGCCTAATAGGCAAAGGAGCTCCTGCTAGAATTCCACCCCTGAGATACAAACAGTTGAGATCCTCTGCTGTTAAGTCAGGCCTCTTCACTGTTTCTGGTCCTGGGACCCAGCCTTAACAACCCTCGCCCCCAGACAGCAGCAGGATCCCCATCAAACACACGACAGGAAATCTCGTGACCTCAGTCACGTGACCAGGTGTGGTGTGGCCAAAGGCTTCAGAGCCTGCCTGCGCTAAAGTGGAATCCTCTCCCCCGCTGACGGATCTCACCATTCTTTCTCGCTCCTCCTGTCTGGGTGCACGTGAAGAGAGGCAGAAGGCACAAAGCCCTTGTACTCTACGTGCCACTTCCAGAACGTAGCAACAAAATGGCGGCTGTGTGCGTGCTCGTGTTGCAGTGTGTGGGCTCTGCAACTTGCCCAACCGACGGGCTGAAGACCACTTCTCTGGGTATTCAGCAATGGATGCTCTTCTTGTGTCACAATAACCAGATGTGGCGAGGGTACCTTCTCCTCTCTGAGGGCTTCTCATGAATAGAACTGGATAAGCCCCACTTAAGTGCCCTGTGTTTCTTTCGTTCAGGTGGGCTCCGGTGCTGGTGAGGGCTTCACCGTCAACGTGGCTTGGACAGGCGGCCTCGACCCACCAATGGGGGACCCCGAATATTTGGCTGCTTTCAGGTAGGCTCCCCGTTTTGAACCTCAGTCACTGAACCTTCATTTCCGGCACTGCGTTTCGTTCTTCCTTGGTCATCCTTTTAATTATGTTGAGAAGAAGGGAGATGCAATGAAGGAGAGCTTCAAATGCATTTTGGGATCCCCTGCTTGCTACTGGCTGAATGCGGCTTCCCAATCAATCAATATTTATTTCAGTCAAAGACCAGAACAGCAATAAAGGAAGACAACAACTCATAAGCGTACAATCGATGAAGTCAAGGCTCTTCCAAATATTTCCTCTTACAAATTACAATGTAACAAAATTTTGCTACTGCCTGAGTTATTGAGCTCTGTGTATCGTCCAATAAAAATTTCTGAAGTACCTCAGTTCTAAAATTTATATAAAACTCCCAAGGGTTTGAATTTAGATAAAAGTGGGGTGATTAGACGCAATCTTTCCTCTTGATAAAGTTCACAGTGAAGAAGGATATGTGAGACATTTCAGCTACTTTTTCTGAACAAAGACAACATCGTTTCTGCCTTGGTAGATGGGAGAACCTACCAGCTAATACGGCAGGTGGAAAAAGGTCAAGGCGAGCCCTTGAGAAAGCCCATCTATGTCTCGCAGTGCCTTCCATTGCCTGTGTGCTGTTAATGCAATTGGCTTCTGCTGTCATATAAATTAAACTGTGTCAGAGAGGAGCAGGATCCAAGCCCATTATCACCTTAAAGACCAACAAAATTTCCAAGGTATAAGCTTTCGAGAGTCAAAGTTGTCTTCAGCAATTACCACATGTCAAGCTTAGAAAAAGCCCAGCAGGAATTCCCCCGTGCCTTCCCAGTGCTGAAGCCATCAGGGAGGCCTCCTCGGACCTTCCCAAGTATGCCTGCCAAAGCCCTAGCCAGCCCAGGTGGAACTCTGCTCCTGTGCGCTCCCACCCCAAAAAAGCCATGTTTCTGAAGAGTCTCTCTCCTCTGGACAGGCTGATCAGGGTACACAGTTCTTTCCTGAGCAGTGTAACCCCCCCAAAAAAAGCGTACAAACTCCTTTCCTTCCCATCCCCACCCTGTGAGATAGGTTTGGCTGAGAGAGCTCTTTCCGCTCTTAAGAGAACAGCTCTTTCAAGAACTGTGACTGACCCAAGGTCACTCCAGCAGCTGCATGTGGTGGAGTGAGGAATTAAACCTGGTTCTCCCAGATTAGAGTCCGTGCACCTAACCACTACACCAAACTAGCTCTCAGAGATATATATAATATACTTAGATATATATAAGCATATACTATCTCATGTGGGAGGAGCCATGCTGGGGCTCTTCTCCAAGCCAGCAATCCCAACAGAGCTCAGGACATCCCATCACATTACCTTTGTGGCCCAGGAAGGAATAGCAGTGCTGCAGAAAGTGTAAGGGGGGGGTGTACCTTGGAAGTTCACTCTGCCACGTGGCCAGCCCCCTCAGGGCTCAGGGCCCATGAACGGGGTTAACAAGAGCTCTGCGTTTGGCCGAAGGCCCAGTTTGGAATCACAAACCCGGGCCATGCCAAACATGGGCTTTGGCAGCAGGCCCACCCTTCCACAGCTGCCCAACACATGTGCTTTGATTGTGCATGAAAGAACTCTATAAATAGGATTCTCCCCCCCCCCCACTTCGCCCCTCCTCGCTGCGCGCAGAAATGCAGCTCCCAGGCCCTGTGGATCTCGTGCCTCTTTGAGCTGCTTGCCAAGCATGACCCAGCTGATGGATGGTCTTCTCAAGAAGGCTGGGAATCTTACCCCAGCGGCCAAGATCACGGGCCTGTTGGGTTCTCTGGACAAGAGAGAACTGGGCGGGGGGGGGGGCGGTGAGGCAAAGCTTTCATGGCGAGGCGGCTTGAAAGAATCGGAGCCAGCTTACCCTTGGTGTCACTTGGAACGGTGCCAAGCTCTTCGTACTCTCTTTGTTCCATGGGGAGCACTGGAGAACAGCCTCCCCGTGGAAACGAGGCCTCCAGGCTGCTGGCTTCCAGGAGAGCTTGCAGGGCATGAAAGCAGCTCTAGAAAGCAAGCCGAAGGATGAGAAGATGAGGAACTGGTGGGGGAAAGGGGACAAAATGAACACACCAGTGCCGGATTAAACCCTGTGGAGGCCCCTAGGCAGTCAAAATCTCGGCGGGGGGGGGGGGGCCTTGCAAGTTATCTCAGAGTCAGGACACCTACCATGCTCCCGCAGCCCCGCTGCAACCTTCAGGCAGCTTCTCGAAATCCCCTTTGACAAAGCTGTGGGGGAGAGGCAGAGAGGGGCAGACATGGCAACACCACCAGCAGCCACACCAGGCAAGTTGGGCAAAGAATGGCTCAGTTGCTGGCAGCCCATGCAGATTGGAGGGTGGGCTGCAAGCGGGGGGAAATGGGGGGGGGGAGCCGGCCCATGGTCCCTAAAGGCGTGGGGGCCCCTAGGCTGGTGCCTACTTGGCCAAATTGTTAATCCAGCCCTGGAACATACTTAAGTTTGAGGGAGGTTGACTTCATTGGAACATTAGAAGAAATTTTCTGATGTTTCAGAAATGGAACCTTTGAGAGGAGGGGAACTGTACCTCATTAGGAGGTCTTCAGAGGGACACCAGGCACCCATATGTTGGAGATGCTCTGTCTTTGGGTTCCCTGTATTGAGCTACAAGGCCTTGAAGAAGGTTTCCAACTCTAGAATTCTGTGATGAGATCTAAAAGAGAACGGGGGAAACATAAAAACATTGAATCTGGGGCTGTGTGTATCTAGGGATGTGGTGGAAAATGTCATCAATTCATAGTGAACTTGTGTCAGTCCCAGGGCCATTCTGTAGTAAAAGAGGTGCTGGAGCTCATTAGCACAACTCATTTGCATATGCCACACACCCCTGACATCACCAGAAGGTGGACTCAATTATATCAGCTCAGCATCTACTTTCAAATGCTTCTTGAATTATAATTATCATAACAAAACCTTACTCCCATCATACTGTTTAAATTGCTTTCTCCTCTATGGCCACAATGGCATGATGATTTCCATCTGTCTGCTTTTTATGTTTCAGTTATTTTCCCATTTTTTGTGGAGGGAAATATTAGAACGTTTGTCATATCTCAGAGTTGAGGAAAATTCTCCTAGGGGGTCTGAACAATGGAGCCCAGAAGCAAGTATTTTTGGGGGGAGGGGTAAGAAAGAAGGAGCACAATAAAATGTTGAGGTTCCAGAGTTCCACTCCTGTGAGCTCCTGGCCAAAACGAGGCCTGGTCAGTCCCATAGGGTTTTCAGGGCAAGAGCCATTCAGAGGTGTTTTACCCAACCCTAGACTTCCTTTTTGGTGGCCTCCCATCCAAGTACTAACCAGGGCCAACCACTGCTGCTTAGCTTCTGAGATCTGACGAGACTCAGCTAGCCTGGGCTATACCCATAGACTAAAGAACTATGCCCAGAGACTAAAGCAGGGGTGGCCAACAGTAGCTCTCCAGATGTTCCCCCCCCTACAATTCCCATCAGCCCCAGCCATTGGTCATGCTGGCTGGGGCTGATGGGAGTTGTAGGCAAAAAAACATCTGGAGAGCTACCATTGGCCACCGTTGGACTAAAGCAATGGGTTCCATCTATTTATCTTGAAATATTTTTAACACGGGCTTTCTTCTGGAGGAAAACAAACAAAAAGGGGACTTGCTTATCCCCTTTTGACTTGATTATAAATTAATCTTTTTGTTTTGCCTTGCATCCATAAGTTTGTCAAAGTGGGACACAAACGTTAAAAAATCTATTAAAATTATCAGGAATAACATTAACAGGAGGGGGGGGGAGTTGCACCTAAAATTTAAAACTTGAATCCATTTGGTAAGAGCTTTAAAAAAAAAAAAACAGTATATAAACAGCATTACATGATTTTAGCAGCCATTAAAAATCAAGTAGGAAAAAGCAAAAAGGTTTACTGAGGGAACTAATCAGCCACAACCCACATAAAAACTAATTGCCAAAAGCCTGTGAGAATTTTATTTTTTAAAACCAGGGGCCTAACAGAAAACGCCTCACACCGATAACCTCAGAAAAGGAGCTGAGGCCCTCAGCTGTGCTAAACAAAGCAAAGTTTCCCATTGCCTTTTTGATTTTTCTAGCAATCAGGAGGGAGAAAAACACTACCCAAGGCATTGAAGCTGTACTTTCTGATCCTTTCCAGTCTTATTCAGTGACTCCTCTGGCCTCTGGGATTCTGCAAGCTCTTGCTCACACCTTCTCCATGCTCTCTTTATTTATTTCATTTATAGGGTTGCCAAGTCCAATTCAAGAAATATCTGGGGACTTTGGGGGTAGAGCCAGGAGACTTTGGGGGTGGAGCCAGGAGACATTAGGGGTGGAGCCAAGATCAAGGCTGTGACAAGCATAATTGAACTCCAAAGGGAGTTCTGCCCATCACATTTAAAGGGACAGCACACCTTTTCACTTTCTTCCTTCCATAAGAAATAATGAAGGATAGGGGCACCTTCTTTTGGGGCTCATAGAATTGGACCCCCTGGTCCAATCTTTTTGAAACTTGGGGGGTATTTTGGGGAGAGGCACTAGATGCTATACTGAAAATTTGGTGCCTCTACCCCAAAAAACAGCCCCCCCCAGAGCCCCAGATACCCGCAGATCAATTCTCCAAGATTTTCTATGGGAATAAATCTCCATAGGGAATAATAGAGTTCCCAGCAGACATTTTCCTCCCCTCCCCCCGCTTTCTGACAACCCTGAAGTGGGGGGAGGGTCTCCAAACCAGGGGATCCCCTGCCCCCACATGGGAATTGGCAACTCTGCCTGCGGTTCTTGCTGAGACTTGGATTTGGTAAAAAAAGGGGAAAACATGGTGAGATTGCAGTCCTAGGGATAACCGCACCCAAGATTTTGAGACTCAGGGATTCTAGAACAGGAGTGGTGAAACTTGCTTAATGTAAGAGCCAATAGAATAAATGTCAGGTGTCTGAGGGTTACAAAACAAGGAAGGAAACCTGATGGCTGGCTGGCTGGCTTGCTTGGAGAAGAGACAAATGTGCTTCTCCAAGCCGGCAAGGGGAGTGGGGACTTTGGGAGCCACACAATATGTGTAAAAGAGCCTCATGTGGTTGCCAAGCCACAATTTGGCCACCCCTGGGCTAGAAGCTTGCTTTCAAATAAATAAAACTATGTTTCTCAGGTCCAGAACATAAAATACATATTTTTAATTTGCTTTTCCCCAGATCCACATTTTCTAAACATTACAAGGGCCCAATTCAAATTGGGACTACAGCTTTGGGGGGGGGATGGGGGCTTGACCTTGGTTGTCACATCCAATTCAAGAAATATCTGGGAATTTTGGGGGTGGAGCCAAGAGATGTTGGGGGTGGATCCTGGAGCAAGGTTGCGACAAGCATAATTGAAGTCCAAAGGGAGTTCTGGCCTTCGTATGTAAAGGGACTGGACATCTTTTAAATGCCTTCCCTCCATTGGAATTAATGGATAGTGTCACCTTCTTTTGGGGCTCATAGAATTAAACCCCCTGATCCAATCCTTTTGAAACTTGGAGGGTGTTTTGGGGAGAGGCATTGGATGCTATGCTGCAAATAGGGTGTCTCTACCTCAAAAAACAGGGTCCCCCAAGTCCCAGATACCCATGGATCAATTCTCCATTATCCCCTATGGGAATCGGTCTCCATAGGGAATAAAGGAGTGCCCAGCAGACATTTCCCCCCACACTTTCTGATGACGCTGAAGCAGGGGTTGGGCCTCCAAACTGGGGGATCCCCTGCCCCCACCTGGGAATTGACAACCCTAAGCCCCGGTGTGCCATGCACTGTGGTCCAGACCCTGACTGGACCCCATGGCGCTTCATTAATTTGTTTGTTTGTTGGTTCTTTTATCCCACCCTCCCTGCAAGCAGACTCAGGGCGGATCGTGACGACAACAGAAACACAATCATTCAATAATTAAAACAGTGTAAACTTAAAAACAGGTAGTGCTAGCTGTTGAAAGTCAACATAGTTCCCTGAAGATTGAAAATTAGTTCCCTGAAGATGCTGTGTGGCTATGAAGAAAGCAAGTTTGACTTGTTTTAAAAATTCTGAGGGTTCAGGCCCAAAGAAGCAGAATTCAGTGCCCAGTCTGAATGAATAGAAAAGGTAGAGAAAGGAGTATTTTTTTCTCCCTTTCTCACGATAAGAGAACTCATGGACATTCAATGAAATTGCTGAGCAGTCAGGTTAGAGCTGATAAAAGGAAGTACTTCTTCACCCAAAGGATGATTAACATGTGGAATTCACTGCCACAGGAGGTGGTGGCTACAAGCATAGATAGCTTCAAGAGGGGATTGGATAAGCATATGGAGCAGAGGTCCATCAGTGGCTACTAGCCACAGCGTGTTGTAGGAACTCTCTGTCCAGGACAGTGATGCTCTGTATTCTTGGTGCTTGGGGGAGGGCATAGTGGGAGGGCTTCTAGCCCCACTGGTGGACCTCCTGATGGCACTTGGGTTTTTTGGCCACTGTGTGACCCAGAGTTTTGGACTGGATGGACCATTGGCCTGATCCAACATGGTTTCTCTTATGTTCTTAATATATGGACATTTGAAGCTGCCTTCTACTGAATCGAACCCTCGGTCCATCAAAGTCAGTCTTGTCTACTCAGACTGGCAGTGGCTCTCCAGGGTCTCAGGCTGAGGTTTTTCACTCCTATTTGCCTGGACCCTTTTCAGTTGGAAATGCCAGGGATTGAAACTGGGACCTTCTGCTTACCAAGCAGATGCTGTACGACTGAGCCACCATCCCTTGCCTTAGAATAAACTCTAACACTAAGCACCACCCTGAATAAAACCAGCTTGTTTGCCATACACAGCCTATCCAATGGTGTGCTTAGAAGCAACAGAGGGGAGGGGCCGTGGCTTAATGGAAGAGCCTCTGCTTGGCATGCAGAAGGTCCCAGGTTCAATCCCTGCCATCTCCCTGCCATCTAAAAGGATCTGTCAGTAGCTGCTTGAAAGGCCCCTGCCTGAGCCACTGCCAGTCTGAGCAGAGAGAGCTGATCTTGATGGTCTGGTAGATTCAGTATAAGGCAGGTCCGTGTGCTTCAAACATAGATAGAGTCAAGGGTTGGTGCCAGGCAGGGGTCATTTCATACAAAAAGAGGTGCCGGAGCTCATTAGTGCAACTCATTTCCATGAATCATTTGCATATGCCACACACACCCTGACATCACCAAAAGGTGTACTCAGTTATATCAGCTCAGCATCTACCTTAAAATGCTTTTTTGAATCATCATTGTCATAATAAAACCTTCCTCCCATCATACTTTTTGAATTATTTTCTCCTACGTGGCCACAGTGGCATGATGAAGATTTCCATCTGTCTGCTATATGTGTTTTGGTTATCTCCCCATTTTTTGTGTGGGGGAAAATATTAGAAAGTTTGTCAAATCTTAAGAGTTCAGCAAAATTCTCACAGGGGGTTTGATCAATGGAGCCCAAAGGAAGTATTTGGGGGGGGGGGGCGTTGGGATTAAGAAAGAAAGAGCACAATACAATTTAGAGCTTCCAGAGCTCTGCTCCTGTGAGCTCCTGCCCAAGATGAGGCCTGGTGCCAGGAATGGAAACCAGAACACTCAACATTCCAGCACAAGTAGTAATGAGGCGCTTCAACCTGGTTCTCTTTTATCCCCCCCCCCCTCTTTACAGGACAGTCGTGATGCCCATCGCCCACGAGTTCTCGCCGGATGTGGTGCTGGTGTCCGCGGGCTTCGATGCAGCCGACGGCCATCCTCCCCCACTAGGAGGGTACAAAGTTTCAGCTAAATGTAAGTCATTTCCCCCCCGTGCCAGGGCAAAGGAACGCCACGCTGTCGATGCGCAGAAAACATTTTGGCATCTGCTGCAGTACTGCAGTCCGAGCTTTGCTCACAATCTGAGTTTGATCCTGGCGGAAGCTGGGTTCAGGTAGCCGGCTCAAGGTTGACTCAGCCTTCCATCCTTCTGAGCACCCAGCTTGCTGGGGATCAAGTGTACGTGACTGGGGAAGGCAATGGCAAACCACCCTGCAACAAAAAATCTGCCAAGAAAATGGCATGATGGGACATCACCAGTGTTCCCTCTAAGCTGAGTTAGTGTGAGCTAGCTTCACAGTCTTTTAGTCTCTGGCTCACACATTTTTGTCTTGGCTCAGGAAAAATGGCTCCAGAGCAAACTAATTTATACTCTGGCTCACAGCTTTAATGCCAGTAGCTGATAAAGTAGATTTTTCACTCACAAGATTCTACAACTTAGAGGGAGTATTGGACATCACCCCATGGGTCAGTAACGACTCACTGCTTGCATGGGGGATTTATCACCTTTACCTTATTAATAGCACAATGCTGTAATGGTGTGTGTGTGTGGGGGGGGGGGGAGTTCATTGGCCAGAGGGGGCATCTCCCTGCATGTCAGACGAGCAGCTGAGGGGAGAGTTCAGAGGGTTCTGTTTTTCCTGCATCGATACAATCGCTCGTCTGGGTGCAACATAATGTAGTAGGAAAATACTCAGATGACCTGCATAGCACGGCCACGGTCTGTGGACTGACACCTACACTGAAAAAGGTCATCGCATGAAACGACCATGGGTAGGTGGGTGCAGAGGGGATGAGATGGATCTGAATAGGAAAGCAGTGTGTTTTGTCGGTTCAGCAAGGGTGGGCCTAGAGGAAGCAGAGTTGGGAACTGCCCTGCTTGCCCAGGAATTGCTCCCCCTGATGTCTGAGTTTGGGATTTCCCTGCAGGTTTTGGCTACATGACCAGGCAGCTGATGACAGTGGCCAGAGGTGCTCTTGTCCTCGCCTTGGAGGGGGGTCACGACTTGACAGCCATCTGTGACGCTTCTGAAGTCTGCATTTCTGCTTTGCTGGGTAATGAGGTGAGCCTATCGCAGGGGCAGACAAACTTGCTTAACGTAAGAGCCACATAGAATAAGTGTTAGATACTTGAGAGCTGCAAGACATGAATGTGAGATGTTTGAGAGCCACAAGACAGGGAGGGGAAAGAAGGCCTGATGAAAAAGAAATGCAATATTTGGTGGTGAGGCGGTTCAGGAATAAAATCTCTGTGGGGAAGACGCTTGTATGCAAAGCACTTCTGAATAATAACAACAACAAGAACAATAATAATAGGACTTATAGCCTGCCCTCCCCTATGCATTAAGGCTCAGGGTGTGTCACAACATCAGATCTCAGCATGGGTTCTGCAAGGGAAGATCTTGCCTCACTAACCTGTTACAGTTCTTTGAGGGGGTGAACAAACATGTGGACAAAGATGTTTACCTTGACTTCCAGAAAGCTTTTGATAAAGTTCCTCATCAAAGGCTCCTTAGTAAGCTCGAGAGTCATGGAGTAAAAGGACAGGCCCTCTTGTGGATCAAAAACTGGCTAATCAATAGGAAGCAGAGAGTGAGTATAAATGGGCAGTATTCACAGTGGAGGACGGTGAGCAGTGGGGTGCCGCAGGGCTCAGTACTGGGTCCCATGCTCTTGAACTTGTTCGTTAATGATCTGGAGTTGGAGTAAAGCAGTGAAGTGGCCAAGTTTGCAGATGACACTAAATTGTTCAGGGTGGTGAGAACCAAAGAGGATTGTGAGGCACTCCAAAGGGATCTGTTGAGGCTGGGTGAGTGGGCATCAACGTGGCAGATGAGGTTCAATGTGGCCAAGTGCAAAGTAATGCACAGTGGGGCCAAGAATCCCAGCTACAAATACAAGTTGATGGGTTGTGAACTGGCAGAGACTGACCAAGAGAGAGATCTTGGGGTCATGGTAGATAACTCACTGAAAATGTCAAGACAGTGTGCGAATGCAATAAAAAAGGCCAACACCATGCTGGGAATTATTAGGAAGGGAATTGAAAACAAATCAGCCAGTATCATAATGCTCCTGTATAAATCGATGGTGCAGTCTCATTTGAAAAACTGTACAATTCTGGTCACCGCACCTCAAAAAGGATATTATAGCATTGGAAAAAGTGCAGGAAAGGGCAACTAGAATGATTAAAGGTTTGGAACACTTTCCTTATGAAGAAAAGTTAAAACGCTTGGGGTTCTTTAGCTTGGAGAAACGTCGACTGTGGGGTGACATGATAGAGGTTTACAAGATTATGCATGGGGTGGAGAAAGTTGAGAAAGAAGTCCTTTTCTCCATTTCTCACAATACAAGAACTTGTGGGCATTCAGTGAAATTGCTGAGCAGTCAGGTTAAAACGGATAAAAGGAAGTACTTCACCCAAAGGGTGATTAACATGTGGAATTCACTGCCACAGGAGGTGGCGGCTACACGCATAGCCAGCTTTAAGAGGGGATTGGATAAAAATATGGAGCAGAGGTCCATCGGTGGCTATTAGCTACAGTATGTGTGTGTGTGTGTGTGTGTATACACACACATATATTGGCCACAGAGTGTTGGATTGGATGGGCCATTGGCCTGATCCAACATGGCTTTCTCTTATGTTCTTAAAATCAGCATATAATTAAGTACAATTTAGATTAAAATTAACAATCTGAGTGTTGGCAGTTCCACATTAGGTGGCACAACAAAGCAGATCCAGGATTGGTCCGTGGTTGAGAGCTGCCACTAATCCTCAACCATGTGCTTGGTGGAACGACTCCGTCTTACAGGCACTAGGGCTGCCAAGCTCTCATGGGGGGGGGGGGTTCTCCTATTTGGGGGTCCCCAACCCGCCAGTCCACTGTGGGATCCCCACATGACGTTGCCTGCACGATGACATCACCCAGAAGTGACATTATCACACCGATGACGTCACATGCCAGCCGCTCTAGGATTTCCAGAAAAACTCTATGGGTTTCCCGGACGCTCTAGCAATTTGGGAGGAAAACTCTTAACAGGCCCCGTGAAATTGTTTCAAGTCTCACAGGGCACATGTCTCCTTGAACAGAGTGTTCCACTAGGATGGGGCCAGGGCTGAAGAGACCCTGGCTCTGGTTGAGGACAGCCAGACAACCTCCGGGCCGCAGATCGCCATCAGATGGTTATTAGCTGAGCAAAGCACCCTTTGGATTACATGTTAGGAGAGGCAGTCCCTCAGATCTAACCATTACCAGCAAATAATCCCTTGTTTTCTTCTATGAGCAAACGTGCATCCTCGAATGACCAGCTGGGCTCCTTGTGAGGGCCTGTGCACAAAGCATGTCCACACCTTATGGATTCTTCAGGGCACATTTTGAACTGTCTTGCCTTATGTTCCACAGCTGGAACCCCTCCCAGAGGAGACCCTGCAGCAGAAACCCAACGCTAACGCAGTGCGCTCTTTGGAGAACGTCATCCAGGTGCAAAGTAAGTGAGAAGGCGGTCCTTCCTGTCCAACTGGGTGGGAGATGGGGAGGGAGGGATGATTGGACGTCAGACCACAATACTGCTTTTTCCTTTGTGCACCTTGTTAGCTTTTCTGTCGATGCCCAAACAAATCATATCTACAATCAGGGGTGGAGTTCTAGCAGAAGCTCCTTTGCATATTAGGCCACACACCCCTGATGTAGCCAATCCTCCAAGAGCTTACAAGGCTCTTTTTTGCGAGCTCTTGGAGGATTGGCTACATCAGGGGTGTGTGGCCTAATATGCAAAGGAGCTCCTGCTAGAATTCCACCCCTGTAACAAATTGTGCTCACAGGCACCAAAGATTACATATACGCACAAGCCGATACATTTCTCATTTCCCCAACAAAAAATAATATGTCGATAGGCGTCTATAGACTTAGGATCAGGAGGGATGGGCACGAATCAAAGCATGAACCGCAGTTTGTGCCTAAAGTAGCTGATTTGTGGGTCATTCTGAATCGGTTTGGGTATTTGCACTATGCATGATTTGCAAAATGAATCAGGTTGGGGTTTTGGACGGTTCATCTGTCTTGTTATCAGCAGGGGATTCTCCTCACACACCATGACATGCCTGGAATGAGGACATGTATTGGGCATGCCACGGGGTGGGGGGGGGGAGCTCTATCATGTGATGGAGCATCCCCTGGAGACATGCCTGGTGCAATAACATCACTTCCAGGTGACATCATCACACTGGGCACATTGCAATGCACCCGTGCTTTCTGGCCTTCCCGAACACAATGAACCACAGTTCATTCCGAAAATCAAAAAACCTATGAATCAAAACAAACCACTGAATTGGGCAAACCGATGAACCATAAAACGAACCACCGTTTTTGCGTTCCATGCCCATCTCTACTTAGGATTCTTTATGAGCACAGTGAACTTTGTGTCAGATGTAAGAAATATAGAAATCAGGTTCTGTTGAAGCAGCTGTTTGAACCGAAGAAGACATTTGAAATGTCCTTGTTTAATATCTGGAAAAGGCATCTTGACTGGATTTCCCCCCCCCACACACACACAGCTGTCTCTTTCATCAAAGTTTGATGTCCCTTTCATCAGAGTTTTTGGAAGTCTGTGGACTCCTTCTATGGACACAGGGCTGGAATTCTAGCAGGAGCTCCTTTACATATTAGGCCATCCAGCCCTGATGTATCCAGAGCTTACAAAAAAGAGCCTTGTAAGCTCTTGGAGGACTGGCTACATCAGGGATGTGTGGCCTAATATGCGAAGGAGCTCCTGCTAGAATTCCACCCCTGTATGGACATATTGTTTTTTGTTGGGGAAACAGTGAGAAGTGTATTTGTTTGTACTCATATGTAATCTTCGGTGCCTGTGAACATAATTTATATTTCCAGGTTGTATGTCACCTATTTTATATTTCCAGGTTGTATGTCACGAACCTGCTTTCTCTCTGAGTAACTTTTGCAATAACAGCATTTATATGATATGAATGGTGTGATGGCTATTGCTTAGCAACCTCCAGGTGGTGGCTGGAGATCTCCTACTATTACAACTGATCTCTAGGCAGCAGCAATCAGTTCCCTTGGAGAAAATGACTGCCTTTGAACTTGGACTTGGTGGCATTCTGCCCCAAGGCCCGCTCTCCTAAGGCTCCACCCCCAAAACATCCAAGTATTTTCCATCCCAGAGCTGGCACCCCTACCTGGGAGTGAATTGAGTCCAATCTAGACCAGCTGCCATCTGTATGACCCCAAGCTTGATCCTGCCTTTCTGTTCCAGGCCAGTACTGGACCTCGGTGCGGCGTTTTGTCCCAGCTGTGGGCTACTCATTCTTAGAAGCACAGCATCGTGACACAGAGGAGGTGGAGACCGTGACGGCACTGGCCTCGCTTTCCGTGATGACGGAGAAACGGTGAGTGGGCGTCTTCCCCTTTTGAGCCAAGACAAGCTGGCAAAATGGCCAAGTAGCATAACGTTGTCCAGGCTGTCTGTTGTGGGATTTGCCTGGTGGGGGGGCCAAAGTAGAGGCAACCCTCTAAGCTGAGTTAATGTGAGCTAGCTCACAGTATTTTAGCCTCCGGCTCACACATGGCGCAAAGTAGTAAGTTGCAGTACTGCAGTCCAAGCTCTGCTCACAACCTGAGTTTGATCCCAGGGGAAACTGAGTTCAGGTTGCCAGCTCAAGGTTGACTCAGCCTTCCATCCTTATGAGGTCAGTAAAATGAGTACCCAGTTTGCTGAGAGGAAAGTGTAGATGACTGGGGAAGGCAAATGACAAACCACCCCATAAAAAGCCTGCCAAGAAAACATCATGATGTGACGTCACCCCATGGGTCAGTAATGGTGCTTGCCAGGGGACTGCCTTTACTCTTTAAGGGTTTGGAACTTTCTTTGAAAGCCCTGCCCCTCTCACATACAGACAACTTCAATTTCCCAGAGTTCCCTGGGGAGAGGAAATAACTGTTAACCCAGTTTAAATCTGTGGCTTGGCTGTGCCCTTGGCAATATGGTCTTGCAGGTGCCATGCTTTGGCCAGGTGCATTTTCCCTGATTTTGTGTTCCCTGTGTTTTTAGGCAACAGGATGAGCCAATGGAAGAAGAGGAGCTCATGACCCAGTGATGTCTAAATCCACCTTCTGACAGCTTCCATTGTGTGACCCATATCAGAATCCTGGCTCCTACTCGCTGCACAGCCTGTGCTCACCTGAGCCACAGGGCTAGAAGGACTGCCTCAGAATTCAGACAGGGGCTTGCAGCGGATTAGCCCCCCCCCCTCCCCAAGGGGGGCCCACTGTGCGTGGAACTCCACCCTGCAAGCAGCTGCCCCAAACCACTAGGAATAAACTCGGATTGGAAAAAATCAGAGACCACCTGGTGGTACCCACACAGTCTGGGTTCAGACTGCAAAGCTGGAGAGCTGCGTTCTGATACTGGAGCGGTGCCTTTTCCCCTACAGAATCAAAGATGGTCCACAAGAGCCATCTGGCACGGAAGGAGCCCAGGATGTTCCTTGCTGAACTCTCTTTTCCAAGCAAACGGGGTCACCTTACCCTGGGAGTCGTAGGGAGAACTTTTAAAAGGCAAAACTCAAGAGTCGAGGAAGTGGCAGCTTCTTGGATCAGTGACATGCCCCACTTCCTACTAAGCGCCGTCCCAGCCTTACATTCCTGGTCTAGAATCCCCCCCCCCCCCCGATTTGCACTATATACAGACTTTTGTCGACTTTCCGTAAAACATGTGGGAGGAAGACACGCGCACATCCTTGTGGATTTTGACACGGCGGTTCCTCCCGCATCAAGGCGTGCTATGTACATACACAACTCCAGGGTGCCTATTGCCGGTTGGTTTTTTTGCCCTGATCCATCAAAGCAGGCAGTCTTATTCCAAAGAACAAACTTACAAGGGAAAGGGTGGGGAAGGAGATGAACAAATTTGCCCCTTTGTTATCCCAACCAAAAAAAAATGGATTCTGGTGATTCTCATTTGTTTTACGCAGGTTGGTTTTGCTTCTTTGTTCAACCCACCACCCCCTCCCCAAATTTCCAGTCATTTTGAATATATTTGCAAAACACTGCTGCAAATGCTCCATCGTCCATACGGGAGGAGGCTCTGTCTCCTATGTAGCTAGCTGTCACTTTTTCGTGGCCTTATGTAAAGGTAGCTGATTTTTCCCCCCGTCAAAGGGCTGTCACCAGAATGACCAATTTCCTTTCCCCCAACAAAGCACTTGTGTGTAGGAAGAAAGCATGCTGTAGATCACTGCAGACAACTAAAACTCATGCTCCCATTTTGCTGTATGGTCTTCGGCAGGGGTCCCCAACCACTGGGCCGCGGACCAGTACTGGTCCGCGGCCTGATAGCAACTGGGTTGTGGAGTGACGCAGAGTCGCTGCACCACTCCCGCCCTCCCAGGACCTGGACAGACAAAAGAGGCAGCATGGCCTCACTTGGATGGTCGGCAGATGTCTTTAAATGAAAGGGGGAGGCAGATTGACCTGCCACCTGGCCACCTAGTGGGGAGGTGACAGAAAAAGCCCCAGTCTCCACCCCATTTAAAGACCCCCATGGTGGGCAGGAATGGGGCCAGGGTGGGGGGAGCCTAGGGTGACAAAAACCCCAGCGCCGCCGCCCTACACCGGTCTGTGGAAAAATTGTCTTCCATGAAACCGGTCCCTGGTGCCAAAAAGGTTGGGAGCGACTGGTCTACGGGACAGTCAGTATTGCACGCGAGCAATAGGCCTCCGTGATAATGGCCTGCGCAACAGTTAGAATAGCCATGTTGATCTGTAGAAGGGAGCTTTGACTCTCAAATAGGGACGGGCATGAATCAGAATTCAGCATGAATTAGGCTGGTTCATGCTTCACAAACCAGGGGTTCAGGAGAAGGTATTTCCCCTCCCCCAAGATCCGCTCACAAACCTCTATGAGGTTCATGCGGGCAATGAAGGCATTTAAATACCTTTGCAGGTTACTACTGGGTTTGGTGACCCTGCCAGAAGTGAGTTCCAAAGGCATTTAAATGCCTTCCGAGCTCACTTGGGTTGGGCCTTGGGCAGGTGGTGGGCTTCAAGGGCATTTAAATGACGTTGGAGCTTCCTTCTTGACCACGAACCAGTCAGTGAAATAGACCAGATCATGCAAGTTCGGGGTTCACAGAAATCCCCGAACCTCCAATTTTTCAGTTCATGCCCATCCCTACTCTCGAAGATTCACACGCTGAAAACCTCGTTGGTCTCTGAGGTGCTATGGGACTCGGATCTTTACTGTTCCACTACAGACCAACCTGGCTGCCCTCAGAAATGGTCTGCACAAGGATTCAGCGCTTTTTTTTTTCTTCCCCTATGCAGAACTGTGGGAAATTTAGTCTTATTCAAAGAAGCTGTAAATCTCACTGCCTGGGGAGGGGTGAGGGAGGAGGGGGCTGCATCACTGCCTGGGGGCGGGGCAAGGGGTGAGGGAAGGACACATTGTACAGACTATGTATAGAAAACTGCTGGATTGAAACCAACCAGTAAATTGAGCCTTTGCCGCAACCAGCTGTGTTCTTTGTTTTTTTTAATAGTTGAGAGACAGGCTCTTGGTCACCTGTTCTGACACCAGCCCGCCTTTCTGAAACACCTGAGCATGACACCAGCTTTTTATGCAGGGTTGATTTTTGTAAGGAGTCGGTTTCATTCCGGATCTGACTCGATGGAGTGTTTTTGCAGTAATTTGTTGCTGTCACTAGGTAGAAACCAAGGATGCCAGGAACGTTGGCATGAACCTGGTCATCAAGCAAACTTTACATGATCACACTGCCGCAGGAAGTGGTGACAGCTACGGGCCCAGGCAGCTTCAAGCAGGTATTGGATAAACATACAGAACAGAGGTTCATCATGGGCTATTAGCCACACAGTATAGAGCCCCGTGGCGCAGAGTGGTAAAGTTGCAGTACTGCAGTCCTAAGCTCTGCTCATGACCTGAGTTCGATCCCAGCGGAAGCTGGGTTCAGGTAGCCAGCTTGAGGTTGACTCATCCTTCCGAGGTGGGTAAAATGAGTACTCAGCTTGCTGGGGGGAAAGTGTAGATGACTGGGGAGCGCAATGGCAAACCACCCAGTTAAAAAGTCTGCCGTGAAAACGTTGTGAAAACAATGTCACCCCAGAGTTGGAAACGACTGGTGCTTGCACAGGGGACTACCTTTACCTTTATAGATGGAATACTCATTCCGGAGCAGTGATGCTCTGTATTCTTGGAGCTGGGGGTGGGGGGAGTGCAACAGTGGGAGGGCTTCTGGAATTCTGACCCTGCTGGTGGACCTGATGACATCTGGTTTTTTGGCCACTGTGACACACAGTGTTAGACTGGCGGATGGGCCATTGGCATGATCCAACATGGCTTCTCTTACGTTCATATGATCAAACTCTGTCCCTTGCACCCAAAGCAAGCTCCTGATTCAGCAGCACTCCATGGCTCGCAGAAAGCCACATTCCTGTTTATTTCATTTTTATTTATTTATACCCTGCCTTTCTCCCTGATGGGGGCCCAGTGCGGCCTACATCATTCTCCTGTCCTCTTTATTTTGTCCTCACAACAGCCCTGTGAGGTAGGTTAGGCTGAAAGATTACAATTGGGCCAATGTCACTCAGCGAGTTTCTAAGGCACAAACGAGGATTCGAACCCAGGCCTCTCAAATCCTAATCCGGCACTGTACCCACTGCACCACATTGGCTCTCAACTGGATTGATTTGCCATTAATTGGAAGAGCCCCATGACTATTCATTTATTTGTTTAATTTGCATGATTGTCTTATCTTTCTCACAGCAGCTCAAGGTGGGTTACACAGAATGAGCCAATACAACCATAGAATCGGATGTTCAATAATCGATGCATAAGGATTTGAGCAGGGCTGACTTTGTAACAGGAGCTCCTTTGAGTATTAGGCCACACCCTTCTAATGTAGCCAATCTTCCAAAAGCTTACAGTAGGCCCTGTAAGCTCTTGGAGGATTGGCTACATCAGGAGGATGTGGCCTAATATGCAAAGGAGCTCCTGCTACAAAGTGAGCCCTGGATTTGAGGAGTCTAGAACCATCAGAAAGAAATGAAGCATAATATAAGGACTCGCGTGATGTATTAAGCAGTAAAGAAATGACAGAAGAGGAGGAGGAGATTGGATTTATACCCCACCCTTCACTCTGAATCTCACAGTGGCCTAATACCTTCCTAGCTAAAAGGAGGAAAGCCTAGAGCAAGACAGAGACAAACAAGACACCCTTCTTGGAGTGTAATTCTTATGTGTCTGCAGGGCTGTAGCCAGCAGGGGGTGCAGAGGCAGTGTCCCCCAAAGAATCTACAGCAACCCCACCCAGTCTTCCTCAGATTCTATAGGGGGCACTGTACTTGTGCCTTCTCCCACCGCTGGCTGCGGCCCTGTGTCTCTGCACAAGAGCACGATTGGATCATTCAGACATACCTGAATCAAAAGACTGAATTATAGAGACACCAGTGGGCAGGGCTCACTTTGCAGCAGGAGCTCCTTTGCATATTAGGCCACACCCCTGTGATGCAGCCGATCCTCCGAGAGCTTACAGTAGGCCCTGTACAAAGAGCCCTGTAAACTCTTGGAGGATTGGCTACATCAGGGGTGTGTGGCCTAATATGCAAAGGAGCTCCTGCTACAAAATGAGCCCTGCCAGTGGGGACCTTATGGGTGGAGCCCTTGATTGAGGAATGGATGTATTTCTTCGTTCAGGAATGACTGCAGTAGAGGAGAATTAGGCATATTCCCTGCCCGGTTGATTTGTCAAGAGAAAAGCCAACTGGTTTCAGGCCTTGCTGGATTTATGCAAGACTGTCAACGAATTCCTGGAGATTCAGCTGGCAAAGGTGATTGGGCAGCCTGGGACTTTCCTGGGCCAGATGGAACACTGAATGAAAAATGTGTTAAAACCTGACTCACTGGTGACTGGTCTAGTATGCAGAGAGGTCACTGGGTTCAGGCGCTAGCCACCTCCCCCCACATACACACACACCTCCACCAGCCTCCCCTACAAGGAACAGAAAGACGGCATCATTCAAAGGCGGGCCCATAGCAGCAGCAGCAGGAAGTGAGATGAAAAGGAGTTTTGGCGGCCTTTATAATTGCTTCCAGGCAGCCTGTTAACTTGTTAGAAAGGCATGCCAGACAGAGAGCGACCCTTGAGGGGATCAGCATTATTAAGGGACTTCCGCACAAGCTTGAAAGCTGGCATTTAGCGTCCGTGCAGCCCAATCTGGCCCTAACACCAGAGCTTTTTTGTAATAATATTTTTTTAAAAGGGGGGACAGTACTCGTATACAAATAGGGCTCTTTCAACTCCAACTTGAGAAATACCTAGGGTTGCCATTCCCCAGGTGGGGGCAGGGTATCTCCAGGGTCATTAGAAAGGAGGGGGGAGGGAGGGAAATTTCTGATGGACACTGCATTATTCCCTATGGAGTCTGATTCCCATAGGGTATAATAGAAAATTGATCCATGGGTAACTGGAGCTCGGGGGGGGGGGGGGGCTGTGTTTTGAGGTAGAGGCACCAAATTTGCAGCATAGCATCCAGTGCCTCTCCAGGGGATCGGATTCTATGAGCCCCAAAAGAAGGTGCCCCTCTCCTTCATACAGCTCCACCCCCAAAGTCCCCAGATATTTCTTGAATTGGACTTGGCAACCCTAGAAATACCTGGAGTGGAGAATGGGGGGGGGCTGGGTTTTGGAGAAGGGCAGGACCTCAGCTGGGTATAATGCCACCCTCTAAGGCAGCCATTTTCTCCAGAGGACCTGATCTCTGATGTCTGGAGAGCAGTTGTAATCCCCGGAGATCTCCATCCCCTCCACATGGAAGTTGGCAACCCTATTAAAGGTTGCACTGATTTGGGACACCCCCTCCCCAAAAGATCTATCAGTTAGTGTCAGTGAGTAGTGCCACCCAAAAAGCCTTGCTTACTACCAAAGTAGTCTGAAAAATGACAGTTTTATTTGGCTTTTTTTGCATCTAGCACTCATATAGTTACCCAGTCAAAAATGTTTCATCACAGTGGCAAAGTACAGCCATACATGGGAAGGAATGTAGGGCTTTGGAAGATCGGAATACCCCGTTTTCATCAGGGTTAGGGATCATTGCTATTAACCAGCAGGAACACATGTTCATGCTTGCAGCTATATTATACTATATTATATCTCTCCCTAGCCCCAGGTTGGGAAATACCTGGAGATTTGGAGCCTGAGGAAGGTGAGGTTTAGGGAAAGTCATAACATTATTATAGTTATAATATATATTATAGTTATAATATAGTTATACAGAGTTATAATGCCACAGAGTTCAGGCTTTCATTTGCTCCAGGTGAACTGTCACCTGTCTCCTGGAGATCAGTTGTACTTTTGGGAGATCTCCAGGCTTTTCCTGGAGGTTGGCAACCCCATATGTTCCTCAGTAGCTAACAACAAAGTAAAAATGCAGGAAGTGACTGATTTTAGCTAGGAGGTGGTAGGCTGCACACACAGGCTTGTTCCTTCTGTCTGGAGTTATTTGTTTAAAATAAGGGTGTGTTCACACTACACTAAATTATGCATTTTGCAACTGGATTTCTGCTATTCTCACACAGCTTCTGCATTTTCACTCACTCCACTTTCTGCATTTGGCATTAAAAAGCCGCAAGAACCTCCACCCCCAAATCCCTAAGCCTGAGTTTTCAGACTGGGGCAGCTACAGAATTAATTGCACATAAGGTGCATGTTGCTAAGGTGACTGTAGGATCCAGAGGGATTTCTTGGTAGTTAAAAACATAAGAAAAACCCTGCTGGACCAGACCAATGGTCCATCAGCATCCTATCTCACACAGTGGCTAGCTGAAGTGCCAACAACAGGGCATAGAGGTAGAGGCCTTCATGAGAACATCAGAAGAGCCCTGCTGGATCAAACTAGTGGTCCATCTAGTCCAGCATCCTGCTTCACCCAATGGCCAACCAGTTCCTCTGAAGGGCTGACAACGGCATAGAGACCAAGGCTTTCCCCTGATGTTGCCTCCTGGCTCTGGGATTCAGAAGCTTAGAAGCCTCTAAAAGTGGAGGTTCCTCTCAGTCACTGTAGCTGGTAGCCATTGATAGACTTATCCTCCATAAATCTATCTAATCGCCCTTTTAAGCCATTTATTCTTGTAGCCAATGCCATCACTACATCCTCTGGCAGCAAATGCCACATTTTACTTACTGTCTGTGGAAAGTAGAATTTTTCTCCTGTCAGCCCTGAGCTTACTACCCATCAAACTGTGGTGAGGGAAAAATCTCTTTCAGCAATTGGCTGGACACTGCTGATGTCACAGTGAAATTAATCTTTATTATGGTGTCAGCTGAGCTCAATAACTCAGAGAGGAAAGAGGATTTCCATAGAAGTGGTCAGAATACATGCTGCATTTACTAGGCTGAAAACTAGGGCTGCCAATCCCCAGGTAGGGGCTGGGGACCTCTCGGTTTGGAGGCCCTCCTGCTGCTTCAGGGTCATCAGAAAGTGGGGGGGAGGGAAATGTCTGCTGGGCACTCCATTATTCCCTATGGAGACTGATTACTACCATAGGGAATAATGGAGAATTGATCCGTGGGTATCTGGGGTTCTGGGCGGGAGGCTGTTATTTGAGGTAGATGCGCCAAATTTGCAGCATAGCGTCCGATGCCTCCAAGTTTAAAAAATGTTATGAGCCCCAAAAGAAGGTGCTTCTATATCCTTCATTATTTCCAGTGGAAGAAAGGCATTTAAAAGGTGTGTGGTCCCTTTAAATGCGATGGCCAGACCTCTCTTTGGAGTTCAGTTATGCTTGTCACAACCTTGTTCCTGGCTCCACCCCCAAAGCCCCCAGATATTTCTTGAACTAGACTTGGCAATCCTACTGAAAACTGGTGATTGCCCAGCTGGGGCCTCTGCAGCCCTTCACTGCTGTGATATCATTAGCACACTGACTGCTCAGGAGGAAACTGTCAGCAAGACTGCTCCGACTGTTGTTTTTGGGGGGGAGGGCGGGAGGAAAGGTCTGTTTCACTGAGGAAAGCCTCCCAAGGAATTTGTAACATAACACCCAAGACCAAGTTCCCTATTCCCATTACACTGAATGCAAGCAACATCGTGTATATACATAAGTACACTTATTTATAAGGAAGAGCCAGCTCATATTCCTTTTAGAAATGAAACTGGGGACCACTACCAGATACATGTGGTCCAGGCTCTAGGGTTGCCAGTCTCCAGGTGCTGGCTGGGGATCTCCTGGGATCTCCACTGACCTCCAGACAACAAAAATCACTTCCCCTGGGGAAAATGGCCGCTTTGGAGGGTAGACACTATGGCATTATACCATGTTGTGGCCCCTCACTTCCACAAACTCCACCCTCTCCAGGCTCCACCTCCCCCCAAATCTCCAGGTATTTCCTGACCCAGAATTGGCAACCCTGCATATTCAGCTATACCTGAAGGGAATGTAACACAAGAAATACTGAGTGCTGATATAAAGAAAAATAAAAATGGATTGTATGTGTGTTCACTATAACAGGGCTGAGGTAACTCTCATAATCCAGATTTCCAGGAAAGATCTGATTGTGGAATTACATCTTACTTTGGAATATGGGAGCCTGGTTTAAGTTTCCAGGGTAGCTCTCATGGATCTCTCTTCCACTCTTTTATCCTCACAGCAACCCTGTGAGGTAGTTTAGGCAAGGAGAGAATGATTGGCCCAAGGACATTAGGTAAATTTTGAAGTGAAACCAACTCAAAGGGTAACCCCTTTTCTTCCGTCAGGGCTACTGGTCCTCCCTCATTTGCATGAAATGCATGGGCAGCATTTCAACAGGTGAAACTTTCCCCATGGATGTATCTCCTGCCAAGGAAAAGTGCATTTTTGTCAGCCATAGTACTATCCAAGACTGAGGCCGTTTTCCCACTGACCTTACTCTGGAGCGACATCCCTCTTCACCGCGCAGCGTCTACGCGGATTTCCCACCAACTGCTGCGCACAACCAGGAAGAGCCGCGGGTTTTGCGTCGCAGATGTAAACTGGTTTTTAGCGGTTTACATCTGCGACGCAAAAGCCGCGGCACTTCCTGGTTGTGCGCAGCAGTTGGTGGGAAATCCGCGCAGATGCTGCTCGGTGAAGAGGGACGTCGCTCCGGAGTAAGGTCAGTGGGAAAACGGCCTGTCAAAAAGCTACCACATCTTTTGTGTTCCCAAAGTCAACCCCAAGCTCAATAAAGCACCACTTCAGCTTGTTGCAGTTATTGAGTGCATTGTTTAAAACCCAAGAACTTCAGGGCAAGGGACTTGGTTATCCCCTCCTCTTGTGTATATTCACAACAACCCTATGAGGGAGGTTGGGGGAGAGAGAATGACTGTCCCAAGTTTATCCAGCACTTTCATGACAAGTAGTATCTAATCTCCATGACTGTAACTAAGAATCGTGGGTGAATGCATACAGACCCCCAGAGGTTTGGTTGGAGGAGAGGTACACAGGGACTCATGAGGGGAGGGGGAAATGACAGATTTTCTTTGTGGTTTCTGTGAAGTCTCACACTTGGGTGTGGGGCCTGGAGCTGAGGGGAAAGCGCCCTCCTGCTCAGTTCCTTTCTGACTGCCACATCGTCCACACCTCATTGTTCCTTCACGTCCATTGAACTCCTCAATGTTTCTTCCGTCATCAATCCTCCCTATTTTTTTAGAAGCAGGTATTGGCTCACATGGAACTTCTACATTATAGAAGTTGGGAGCTCCTTTGAAGCAGTACCAAAGCTGTGCAGATTTAAAGACAGTAGTTCCATATAATCCTGGAAGCTGGCTATTACGAGCGGTCTATTTGGTCTCTGCGAATGTAACTTGTAATTATTGTTCAGTATGTTTGAGATTTATATTGTGCAAGTTTACAAGATATAAAAATTGTTATTTGTTCATTTTGGTGAATTTTGTTGCAGCTCATATTCACACTGAAACCCGTCTTTATTTCATCCTAACTAGGGATTGGCAACCCGAACTCGTGAAAATGTCCTCTTTTGGAATCGGAAGGTTAGGAATCTTCCTAGTTAGTAGCAATTATCACAGCTTAAATAGTAGGGGTATTTAAAATGAGATTTGTCAGAGTGATCACTTATCTGAAGTAGTCAAGAAGTATATCCTCTTTTTTGCTTTTCAAAATATGGTAGCCCTAAAATAAAGCTTTATTTAAGAACCAACATACTTGATAGTGAAGAAGAGAAGCAAGAGACAGTATTCTAACTACATCACTAGCTGAGAGAACTTCTGAAAAGAAGCAAGATATTTCCTTGAAATTGTTGTTGTTCAGTCGCACAGTCAGGTCCGATTCTTTGCGACCCAATGGACAAAGTCACACCAGGACCTCCTGTCTTCCACCATCCTCCGAAGTCTGCTCAAATTCATGTTAGTTACATCAGTAACACTGTCCAGCCGTCTCATCTTTTGCCATCCCCTTCTTCTTTTGCCTTCTGTTTTTCCCAGCATCAGGATCTTCTCCAGTGAGTGCTCCCTTCTCATTGGGTGGCCAAAGTATTTGAGCTTCAGCTTCAGCATCTGACCTTCCAGGGAACAGTCAGGGTTGATTTCATTTAGGACTGAAATTAGCAATCTGAAACAAACAAGGAATGACACTTGACATGAGAGAAGGCTGCTGCCCATCTGTAGGCAGGGCCGGCCTGGCCACTAAGCAAACAAGGCAATTGCCTAGGGTGCCAGGCTTCTAGGGGCACCAAGTTGGGTGCCTCCTGTGTAACTCAGTGATGTTATCAGTATGGGGCGGGGGGGGGCAGAAGTTAGCCTTGACTAGAGTGCCAGAGAGTCTAGGGCCACCCCTGCCTGTAGGGTCTTCTTCTCTGCTTCTTTGTACACCAGACATTGCTGGTGTACTTTCCACCCCCCCCCCCCCATGCCCTCCTAACCACTGTCCCTAAAACAGCTGCTTTCTTTCTGGTCAGATGACAGGCATACCCTCAGGGCAAGCATCTGGGGTTTTATTTTGCAATGGATTTTTCCATTCCTCACGGGTCCATTCCTCCTGAGTTCAAAACTCAGTGTGTTATGATTCATTCTTGAGCACGTGGATAAGAGGACAGATTGGGAAGTGAACTCAGTTACCTTTTGCTGTTTTTGTCTTTCCACACCATCGAAATAAAAATGCTGAATTTCTCTGTGCATGAGAGGCCTTGATCTCATGCCTACAGCACCATTTTCCTGCCTCTGAGTAATGAAGGAGGGCCTCACTGCTGGAGAATATTACTTCTTTAAAATCTTAGCCTGCCTTGATTGGTCTTCCTGCCTCCTTTTGCCTTCACAACAATCCTATGAGGTAGGTTAAAGTGAGTGGAACAGAGAAAAAGAATGGCCCTCTCGAGGTCAGCCTGAGAAACATGAGTGGGAATCTGAAAAATCTTCCTAGAGCGTAACTATAAGCTGCTCAGTGCTTGGGAAGAGGGTTTAAAGGGTAAAATAAGACAAAACTGATTGGTTCAGTTTCTTCTGATGTCACAATGTGTGAGGTTTAGTAACTGGGAGGAGGGTTTAAAAGATAAAATAAGACGAAGCTGACTGGTTCAATTTCTTCTGATGTCACAATGTGTGAAGCTTAATGATTGGTTCTATTACTTCTGATATCACAATGCATGAAATTACTGCAGTTGCCTTTGTGTTGCTACTCAACTCGGCACTATGAGGATGGAGATGGCATGAAGTACATTTGAAAAGATGGCATGAAGTATGTTTGAAAAGAGGGGCTGATGTAGGAGGTCAGAGGCCAAAAGTCATACCTGCGTTTGTCCAAACAGCCTAAAATACAAAAGGATGCCAGCTTCAAAACTAAATGTCCAAAGATATCTGGGCTGTGCTTTGGTGTCCTAGATAAGACTGCCAGCTCTGGGTTGTAAAATTCTTGGAGATTTTGGGAGCGCAGTCTGGGGAGAGGGGGGCTTGGGGTACA
Source organism: Heteronotia binoei (assembly GCF_032191835.1). Classification (NCBI taxonomy): domain Eukaryota; kingdom Metazoa; phylum Chordata; class Lepidosauria; order Squamata; family Gekkonidae; genus Heteronotia; species Heteronotia binoei. The sequence goes on from NC_083235.1 coordinate 21,451,916, forward strand.
ATGCTATAAAGTCCACCTTCCAAAACAGCCATTTTCTCTAGGGAACTGATCTCTTTTAACTGGAAACTACGTAGTTGTAATTCTGTGAGATCTGCAGGCCATCATCTGGAGACTACCAGCCCTGGCTCATGAGGGATATATAGCATTTTTGTAATTTGTATGTGTGTGACTGTGTGTGCACTGGAAGTCATGATGACCTTTGGTGAACTGACCCTACTGGGGGCCTGGAGGATATTCAGAAAGGTGGCTGAATAAAGCCTGCCTCCCGACTGCTGGCATTCCAAGGAGGTCTCCCATCCAAGTACTTGCCAGAGTCAACCTTGCTTAGCTTCTGAGATCCGACAAGTCATGAGATCAAGCTTGTCTGGACTATTCAGGTCAGGAATCTCTTGAAGGACATGATGGTCAGATTGCCCAGGACAGATCTGGAATTCTTTATTCCAAGAGAACTTGCATGGAAACAAGCTGGGAGTATTCAGCAGAACTAGACCCAAGAGTCTGAATAAACTGTGGAGCAGGGTCTTAGCAGCAAGCTGGCCCTTCTGTGGTACAATGATTAGAGGACTGTCTCTGTAGGAGGAGGGCCCAGACTTGTGTGCCTAGTAAAATTATTAGCTATCTTACTATGGAGTTGTTGTGTTCTGAATGGCCCTCCTCCTCTGCTTCTAATAGCAACAGCCCATGGAGCAAATGGAGCTTCCCCCACCACTTTCTACTGCGCTGAGCTGCTGTTAAAGAGCTGGGAAAGGAAAATATCTGCGACGCTACTCACGCTAGGGCTGCCAACCTCCAGCTGGAATAGAACACAATCTGAGAAGAAGAAGAAGAAGAAGATATTGGATTTATATCCCGCCCTCCACTCCGAAGAGTCTCAGAGGGGCTCACAATCTCCTTTACCTTCCTCCCCCACAACAAACACCCTGTGAGGTGGGTGGGGCTGGAGAGGGCTCTCACAGCAGCTGCCCTTTCAAGGACAACTTCTGCCAGAGCTATGGCTGACCCAAGGCCATTCCAGCAGGTGCAAGTGGAGGAGTGGGGAATCAAACCCAATTCTCCCAGATAAGAGTCTGCACACTTAACCACTACACCAAACTGGCTCTATAATGGATTACACAACAAAAAATGCAAGCTAGTGACCAATTTACTAAGAGGTATATAGAAATCAGTCCAAATGTCCAAAACATGTATATTCAAGTCCCAAAGTAGTGTGGTGACAAGCCAATCGATTAAGTACTTGTTTCTTTCATCAGACCTGGGACCAATATTGATTAAATTATATAGATTCTTTACACAATTTTCTTGCACAAGAAGCCACTTACTGAGCTGTAGCCGATGTGAAATTGCTGCTGGAGACGCTCTGCATCCCTCTTTTTTGAAAATTGTGTAAGGAATCTATATAATTTAATCAATATTGGTCCCTGGTCTGATGAAGACTGGAAAGAAACAAGTACTTAATCGATTGGCTTGTCACCACACTACTTTGGGACTTCAATGTACATGTTTTGGACATTTTGACTGATTTCTATATACTTCTTAGTAAATTGTTCACTAGCTTGCATTTTTTGTTGTTTAACCTCCAGCTGGAGCCTGGAGATCCCCTGTAAGTCTGATCTCCAGACATCAGGAATCTGTTCGCCTGGAGAAAATGGCTGCTTTGAAAGGCAGATTCTGCATGGCCCACTGAGGTTCCTCCCCAGCTTCTACCCTGCCCCCCAAATTTGACAAAATTTCCCAGCCTAGACTTGGCAACCCTAGACTCATGCTAAGATTTAACCTGAATACTGTGTTTTTTGGCTTAGTCTTAAATTTTAGTAAAGGTGTCTGGAAACACAGATTCTGGCATAGTTAAGGAATGGGATTTTAATGGACTAGAGTCGATTGTTAACAGCCTGGAAAGAGGGGGGTGTTTAAATAGCAATGTTATATGCAAAAATGGGCCGGTGGAATGTTTCATTGCATGGAGGTAAATAACAATCAGATTCAGCCTCTGCCAAAAGGGCAGGATGAAGATGAAGAAGATGAAGATATTGGATTTATATCCCGCCCTCCACTCCGAAGAGTCTCAGAGCGGCTCACAATCTCCTTTACCTTCCTCCCCCACAACAGACACCCTGTGAAGTGGGTGGGGCTGGAGAGGGCTCTCACAGCAGCTGCCCTTTCAAGGACAACCTCTGCCAGAGCTATGGCTGACCCAAGGCCATGCTAGCAGGTACAAGTGGAGGAGTGGGGAGTCAAACCCGGTTCTCCCACATCAGAGTCCGCACACTTAACCACTACACCAAACTGTTGGCAACCTTGGGTGAAGGATCCAAAGGCTCTCTCCTTTATATAGTTATAGGTAATTTTAAGAAGGATAACTTAAAACCATTTGTTGTGTCCATTGTTACACACCAGAACTATCCCAATGTTTAACACAGTATAATATACACAAACCCTTTTGAGCAAAGGGATTTGTGCATTTGAAATGCTCATTTAGGAGCCATGTCATTATTATATAATGCCAGTTATTTGGTTTGTACAGCTAGAGCATCAATCTGAGAGAGCGAGGCTCCTGATGAGTCACATATGATCTAAAATGTGGGGGTAGGCAGGGCCTTTTTTTAAAAAGCAGGAATGCACAGGAGCGCAGTTCTGGCTGACTTGGCATCAGGGGGTGTGGCCTAATATGCAAATGAGTTTTGCTGGACTTTTTCTGCAAAAAAGCCCTGTGTAAAACAGTGGTGAAATCAGGGGTGTGGCCTAATATGCAAATAAGGTCATGCTGGGCTTTTTCTACCAAAAAAGCCCTGGGGGTAGGGTTGCCAAATTTTTATCCATCCTCCACTCCTGTGTCTTGAACAAACATTGGAGACAGTAGTAAGCAGTTGTGTTTATTTCCAGCTCCAACAGTTGCTCCATATGCTCCATATCACAAGCCAGCGTCCAAGATATGAAGCTGACTGTAATAGAATAACGCCTACCGACATGGATCAGCGCATAATCTCTATGTGCAGAAACTTGGAAAACTATGTGTTGATCCATGTGGGAGTGTGTTATTGTGATTTTACAAGAGATTGAGCAGACAAAGACTATCAAAACCATTGGGAAGTTCCAGAAAGGAAGAGTTCTCTATCTCTCATTGGTGTTTATATTGTTCTGTGGATTCTTCTGCTCTTCGTGCTTTATTCCAGCATTAGCACAGAGGTTGTTCAGCATAAGCAAGTTATGATTTCCTGGGGAAGCAATGTCAGCACGTGGATTTGAAGAGACAGTGTTTATATAGGATCCTGGGAATGCGGCTATTGTGATTGAAGGAAAAGGGTGTGTGGACAGTGTGTATTAATGAGAAAAGTGTATCATGATTTTTTCTGTATTTATATAAGAATATAAGAGAAGCCATGTTGGATCAGGCCAATGGCCCATCCAGTCCAACACTCTGTGTCACACAGTGGCCAAAAAATTTATACACACACACACACACTGTGGCTAATAGCCACTGATGGACCTCTGCTCCATATTTTTATCTAACCCCCTCTTGAAGCTGGCTATGCTTGTGGCCGCCACCACCTCCTGTGGAGGGAATTCCACATGTTAATCCCCCTTTGGGTGAAGAAGTACCTCCTTTTATCCGTTCTAACCCAACTGCTCAGCAATTTCATTGAATGCACACGAGTTCTTGTATTGTGAGAAAGGGAGAAAAGTACTTCTTTCTCTGCCTTCTCCATCCCATGCATAATCTTGTAAACCTCTATCATGTCACCCCGCAGTCGACGTTTCTCCAAGCTAAAGAGCCCCAAGCGTTTTACCCTTTCTTCACAGGGGAAGTATTCCAAACCTTTAATCATTCTAGTTGCCCTTTTCTGCACCTTTTCCAATGCTACGATGTATGGTGTAGAATATATAATAATTGTGTACTGTTTGAACATAAGACATTATTCTTCGGTGCATTTGTTTTTTGTTGTTCTCACCTGGAAATTGGCAGCAATGGTTCCCCAATGGTTAGGTTTACCCTGACATAGGTGCGGTATATATTGGTAATAACCATATCCCTTGTCTTATCTTCTATGTACCATCACTGAACAGTTAGTTTACAAAGTCAATAAAGACAACAAGGGGTTGAATAACAAATTTCTCGTTTAAAATGATTCCAATAAAAACCAAATTGCAGTTACTGGAAGGATTCCCCTTTCCAGGTGGAAACAGTCCACTGGGGTGGGGGTGGGGGCAGGATTCAGTATTGTCACAGCTTTCAAACAGCTTGTCAGACAGAGTAAGGGAAACAATCTTGAATCCATTTATCCCCTCTGCAGTCTGTTGCATTCATAAATGGCATAACCAAACAACAAATTTTACTTTGTTTATTTTATTTTATTTTACTTTTACAAATCACAGCTTCCCACAAGAAATTCCAAGAATTATGGTTTGGTGAGGGTGCTGAAAATTCTTCGTTAGGGACTCCGAACCACCACCACCCCTTCATACAGAACTGCAATTCCCAGGATTCCCAAGGGAGAGAAAATGACCTTTACACCAGCTAAACCATCTGATTCCCCTTCATTTATGGTTGCCAGCTCTGGGTTGGAAAATACCTGGAGATTTTGGGGGTGAAGCCGGAGGAGAGGACGGGTTTGGTGAGGAAAGCAGGGGTGAAATTCTAGCAGGAGCTTCTTTGCATATTAGGCCACACATGCCTGATGTAGCCAATCCTCCAAGAGCTTACAAAAAAGAACCTTGTAAGATCTTGGAGAACTGGCTACATTAGGGGTATGTGGCCTAATATGCAAAGGAGCTCCTGCTATAATTCCACCACTGGGGTATAATGCCAGAGACTCCACCTTCAAAAGTGGCAATTTTCTCCAGGTGAATTGATCTCTGTCATCTGGAGGTCAGTTGTAAAGTGGGAGATCTCCAGCCACTACCTGGAGACTGGCAGCCATACCTTCATTCCACTTACTATGGTTAATAATACAGCACCGTTAATACTGTTTGTTTTTTTAATTAACCACTGTGAATAGGGTTGCCATGTTCAATTGAAGAAATATCTGGGGACTTTGGGGGTGGAGCCAGGAGCCACGGTGTGACAAGCATAACTGAACTCCAAAGGGAGTTCTGGCCATATCATTTAAAGGGACCACACACCTTTTAAATGCCTTCCCTCCATTGAAAACAATGAAGGATAGGGGCACCTTCTTTGGGGGCTCATAGACTTGGACCCCCGGTCTAATTTTTTTTGTTGAGGAGAGGCTATGCTGAATATTTGGTGCCTCTACATCAAAAAACACCCTCACCAGAGCTCCGGATACCCACAGATCAATCCACCATTATACCCTATGGGAATTGGTCTCCACAGGAAATAATGAAGTGCCCAGCAGACATTTCCCTACCTCCCCCCCCCCAGCTTTCTGGTGATCTTGAAGCGAGGGGGAGGGCTTCCAAACTGGGGGATCCCCTACCCCCAGCTAGGGATTGGCAACCCTAACTGTGAAATTAAACTAACAAACTGTCTTCAAATGAGTAAAGTAAAGCCCAGAATAGCTAGTTTTGAGTCCTGTAGCACCTTAGAGACCAACAAACGTTTTCGGGGTATCAGTTTTCGAGAGTCAGTCCCCAAAAGCTTTGTTGGCCCCTAAGGTGCTACGGACTTGAATCTAGCTGTCCCATTGCATACCACCATAGTTGGCTACCCTCTGAAAAGCAAACCCAGGCTTAAGCAAGGATTGAGCCTAGTGTGGACCCTCTTTTTAATACCAGCATAGCTGGAATATGAAATGATAATTCTGAAAGGCTGTGTTCCTCAGCATGTACAAAATGCATTTCCCTTGGCCCAAGTAACAAGGGCCAGCCCTCACCCTCACAGAGAAGAGAAGAGGGAATAGGTTCTCAGCCTCCCATTGGGGGCCTCCAACGTGCTGGCATGAAGCTGGCCTGAAAAGTTCCATCAGCGCCCAACATGCCTGGCACAAGGACGTCACCTGGAATGTCATGTGCAAGGACGTTCTAGAATTTGGGTAAAAACTCTATTGTAAAAACTCTATGGCATTTGGGTAAAAACTCTTATATTGTCAGCGAGCTAAGATCTGGCAACCTTAAGGGGGAACCAGCCTTCCAGATTAATGTTTGGGTAAGCTCTCCAGCAATGCCGCTTTTGGAAACGGGCAAGAGGCAGCTCACTTCGAAAAGCTTTAAGGCCTTGTGGGTTTGGGGCTTAGTTCTAGAAGAAAGCCAACTCTCTTAGGAAACAGAAAGCGATTAAAAAAAAGAGTATTCTTAAAACCTGCAAATTCAAAAAAAAAAATAAATTAGCTCCTGAAAGAGTTCCGTAGACGTTTTGAGATCGGCTTGTTACAAGCAAAGTCATCCGTGCCTATTGAGGTCACTGCTCTGAGGCATCGTGCTTCCCAAAGCCACCGCATGAAAGCATGGGAGTCTCCACTCCTGGATCCACATTGAGCTTCCTTTCCATCATGTTGGGGATGGAAAAGCACCTAGAAAGGGGCCTTCAGTTCCTCTCAATAGGCGTCCCATCGTTGCTCTTGTCTGAGGCAGAAGCATGGCGCATGGTGGCTTTCTTGCTGCGTTTACCTAAAAAGAAAAAGACACACACTAAACAAAACTCAGTGCCATATCTGAATTAGGGTTCCCATTCCCCCACCCCCGGCGGAGTTTCCCCCAATTTTGAGGCCTCCAACCTGCCTACACAGAGATGGCCGACTCAAATGTAATAGGAGGGGGAACACAGCGTAAATGATTCAACCAAACTCACAAAAGCCTGTGTTCACAAAAACGCTACACAAATGAATTAATATAAAATATTCGAAATTCAAAAAGGCATAATTAACAAGTACATACAAACGCTTCCAAATATTTTATATTGGCACGATGCTTGCTACAAAAAAAAAAAAATCTCCTTCCAATAAAGTCCTTACAAACAAGCAGTCTCTTTTCAGTGCTCAATGTTATCTCCACATGAGTCACTATTCTTGAAGAATGATGTGATGTATATAGTAGCTTCAAGATATGATATAACTCCACACCACGCAATTTCTGGATATGAAGCGTGTTTCACTCAGTGGCCCTTCATCAGGTAAGTCTTATCTCCTTCAGGGAAAGAAATTCTATCCAATACAATAATTCCACACTCTTATAATGAAAAGTTTGTATATAGCTTCCTTTTGGGGTCCCCATTAACAACTTTACTCAGCCTTAAAGTTTCACATGATTCAGAGTTCGGGTAATGTCCCTCACTCACTGTTTAAAAATACCTGGGGACCCCTGGGCTATTGCATGAAAAATAAATCTGTCCTGTACTGCTTTGAATGCAGGTTTGCTTGACTGAGTGTCCTCTCTCTGAGGGTTAAAGTACATAAAGAAATCTATTAGAGGTTTAACTAGCAACGCCCTCACCCACTGACATCCAGTGTGCAAGGAAATTAGCTTTGCGATTGTTGTTTTAAAATCATCTTAAAAAAAAAAACTGAATCACTTTTATTGTAAATTGATAACATTTGGGCAGTGGCTAAAAATGCAATACAATTAACAATGCCGTTCCCCATCTATAAGTCTACAAAGGAGCTGTTTTACTGAATTAAGAGCTTTTCTCGCCTACAGAGACCCAGGAGCATAATCTTAAAACTTTCCAGGGATTTTAAGATGTAGGATAATCTGCCCCCAGGAAGATTTCATTCTTTTGGGAAATTTCAAATCCAAAGGTTATGCTTTTTTGATTTGCTGACCTGACACATACTAAGTACTTCTCTCCCCAACCCCGCCCCAATTCCAGTTCCTTTCTGACTCAGTTTTATTTTTCTCCAAAGGAAATTAAACACACAAAACCCTTTGAGATGAGAGACGGGCTCCTTTGAACTGTGTTTCCTTTCTACTTTAAATGAAAGCAGCTGAGATCCCAGTTCCTTCCAGGGATCATAAACCAGACCAATATTATTTTCCACCATAGCTTGGGCAAGGCTGTGTAATTTTATTTTGCTTTTAACGTCTAACGGCTCCTAACCCATGCTAAGTACCTATCATCCTAACCCTTTAGGTTGAAGGAACTCGCTACATCTTCCCTAGCCTTCATGTAACACGAATAGGGTTGCCAATCCCCAAGTGGAGGCAGGGGATCCCCTGGGGCCCCCCACTTCAGGGTCATCAGAAAGTGGGGGGAGGGAAATGTCTGTTGGGCACTCTATTATTCCCTATGGAAAACAATTCCCATATGGTATAACGGAGAATTGTTCTGCAGGTATCTGGGAGAGCTGTTGTTTGAGGTAGATGCACCAAATTTTCAGGATAGCATCCAGTGCCTCTCCTCAAAATACCCTCCAAGTTTCAAAAAAGATTGAACCAGGGGGTCCAATGCTATGAGCCCCAAAAAGAAGGTTTTTCTATCCATTATTTCCAATGGAGGGAAGGCATTTAAAAGGTGTGTGGTCCCTTTCAATGTGATGGCCAGAACTCCCTTTGGAGTTCAATTATACCTGCCACAACCTTGATTCCAGCTCCACCTCAGTGTCTCCTGGCTTCACCCCCAAAATCTCCTGGCTCCACCCCCAAAGTCCCCAGATTTTTCTTGAACTGGACCTGGCAACCCTAAACATGAATGTAAGGCTCTTGATCTGATAAACAGAAAATCAAGGGACCACTGAAACCCCTTGGCAGGGTGATGGAGAGCTGGGCAGGGGAACATCTGTAGTGAAATTGCTTTTCAGTTTCAGAGGGCAGCCATGTTGGTCTGCAGTAAAACAGATCTGATTCTAGTAACACCTCAGAGAAAGTTTTAGGACAGAAGCTTTCAACAGTCCACTCTCCCTTGGTCAGACAGGAGTAGAAATGGAGATATCTGGCTGGTCACAGGTCCAATTCAAGAAATATCTGGGGACTTTGGGGGTGTAGCCAGGAGACACTGGAGGTGTAGCCAGGAGCATGGGTGTGACAAGTATGACTGAACTCCAAAGGGAGTTCTGGCCATCACATATAAAGGAACTGCACACCTTTTAAATGCCTTCCTTCCCTAGGAAATAATGAAGAATAGGGGCACCTTCTTTGGGGGCTTATAGAATGAACCCCGTGGTCCAATCTTTTTGAAATCTGGGGGTTATTTTGGGGAGAGGCACTGGATGCTATCCTGAAAATCTGGTGGCTCTACCTCAAAAAACAGCCCCCCCCCATGGATCAATTCTCCATTATTTCCTATGGGAATCAGGCTCCATAGGGAATAATAGAGTTCCCAGCAGACGTTTCCTTCCCTTCCCCTTGCTTTCTGATGACCCTGAAGCGGGGGGAGAGCCTCCAAACTGGGGGATCCCCTGCCCCCACCTGGGGATTATCAACACAGAAATGCTGTGCTGAGGCATTACAAACGTCCATGCTATGCAATATATACACATTTATCATCACTCATTCATCGTGTTACTACAATTCAGCATTCTGTTGTATTCAAAGTCCAAAGCGCATAAACATAAATAAATATCCACTCCAGATGCTTAAAAATAAAAGATGAGGTACCAACTCCTGCTGTCCTTTGTAATTTTTCCAGACACAGGTGATACCATGAAGCGACAGTTTTTCTTCAAGGCAGAAATCCTCCAATCCAACCCGTGAGGCAACACGAAATCGGCTGTAGTTGTGTTGCATTCAGACTTCCACTGACCGCATTTATGAACTAGGAACCAGTGCTAAGGCAGCTGCTCTCATTCGCGTTAGGTTGTCAATTTCAATTAGCAGAAAGATGAATGAGTGATGATAAATTTGTATATATTGACATAACATAGACGTTTGTAATGCTTTAGCACAGCGGTTTCTGTGTTGATAATTATCTATACGCTGTGGTTTCATCTATGTTTTGATCCACATGGGGATTGGCATCCTACTTACCCCTGACTGGAGACCCAGCCTTGCCCACCACCCTGCCTGGTCACGCCGGCATTGGATGGCCCTTAATTGGACAGAAGAAGTGGCTGCCCCGCCTTGCCCAAGCCCATCCCCACAGACAGTCCAAGACCCCAGCATACACTGTCATGGAACTGGATTGCTGAAGCCCAGCCTTGGAGGCCGAAAGAGAAACCTCCGCTTTGCTCCGCCAAGCTGCCAACTTTACATGGAGTGGTGACTGCTTGCCCAAGAGAAGCTCTGGGCTTATGCACACAATCACCCACCCCTCTGGACAGGTCTTGGCCAAACAATATCGCTTCCTGCTTCCATGAGGGCTGAGGTTTCCAGTCTTTTGACACAAGATAGTCCCACTGAACACCTTGAAATGTGCTGCTCCAGGGCTTTTTCTTGAGCAGGAATGCACAGGAACGCAGTTCCGGCTGGCTTGACATCAGGGAGTATGGCCTATTATGCAACTAAGCTTCTGCTGGGCTTTTTCTACAAAAAAGGTCCTTGCTGCTCCCAAAGCATGCATCTTGAAATGCATGCACCATGAAATGTGCTGCTCCCAATGCCTATATATATAGGGCTTTTTTTGTAGCAGGAACTCCTTTGCATATTAGGCCACACCCTCCTGATGCAGCCATTAAGACAAACTGTTAAATGCCCTTGATAGCCTCTAAGTGCTTTTGTGTCCAGCAGTGGATGCAGACATTTCAGGAAATTGCAGGAATGTGTAAAACAAGGAAATGAATTTCTGCAAATGAAAATAGGCAGAGAAAAAGGGGAGATGAGGAGGATGCATTCTACCAAGTTGATTGCCCAGTGCTATGTCCTGTAAGTGGCAGTATAATTTCAGATTTTAATATGTTTTAACTTTTTTCACCATTTTAATGAACACCAAACTTAAGTGATCTGCAAATGGGCCTTCTCGCCATTAAAAATAAAATAGCATTACTGTAGGGGCCTGAATGATTCAGACTGCTGGGACAGCACTGAGTCCTTCCACCATGCCGTTTCAGTGAGCAGCACTTTTTTGGCTGTTGTTATCCCAGGATACCTGACCTGGATGGTCCAGGCTATCGCAGTCTCATCATATCTCTGAAGCTAAGCCAAGTGGTTCTGATTAGATGGAACACCACCCAGGAAGACTTAGGTATGTGAAGATGGGCCTATACTTTATTTTTAAAATACAAGTTTTGTCTTAACTATGTAATCTGCCTTGAATCTCAGTGAGAAAGGCAGACAATAAAATAGATGATAGAGATTAGAGAGAGAGAGAGAATAGATGATTGATGATGATGAAGATTAGATTAGATAGATAGATGATAGATAGATAGACAGACAGACAGACAGACAGACAGACAGACAGACAGACAGACAGACAGACAGACAGACAGACAGACAGACAGACAGACAGATAGATAGATAGATAGATAGATAGATAGATAGATAGATAGATAGATAGATAGATAGATAGATAGATAGATAGATAGATAGATAGATAGATAGATAGATATAGATAGATAGATAGATAGAATTAAAGAGGTCAGTACAGAGAGACTAGAGGGAAAGAACAGACAAGGCTAATAAACTGCATACTAAAGGTATTAAACTTTCTGAAGAAGGATCCAGTTCTAAACCCACTTGCAAAGGTTCGGATCCTGTGTCATCTCTTTGCTCGCAGAAGGTTTTTCCATCAGACCAGTGAGACTTCCTTGCCTCCCCATCCCTCTGCAGTCCAAGATGAGCCCCCAAATGCTACTCCTGGAGACAAAGAACTCGAAGACTAGTATGAGGGGCAACTGGAGGTGTGCAGTATTGTATGTGTGTGTGTAGGGTGGGGAACAGCAAAAACCACCACCACTCTTTCCATCAGCAGAAATTCACTGTGGGATTCAAGCCAAACTCTACTTTACTTTCCAGTTGTGTATGGAATGCTGGCTTGTGAGCTGCCTTGGAAGGTCTACGTGAAACTCTTCCCCAGGATCAAAAGTAGGAATCTCTCATCAATTCACTGGCATAGCATGAGGGGGCTCGGGGGGAGGGACTTGCCCTGGGTGCAAAATTTTTAGGCGTGCAACGTGGAAGGAAGGACAAGAATTTAAAAATAGTGCACCCTCCCCATCACACAGAAAATCTCCCAATGTTCAAACATTCTACACAGTTTTCCAACATGACGGGGACAAATAAACGTTGCCACATAACATTTTACAGTATTTTTCTTCTTGCTACTTATAGCCATACTGTCTTCATGAAATCTTTATCGATGAATTACATACAGAATGCCTATCAATAGCATGATTTCCCGTTTGAAGATACTGGTACTGTAATGTTCCATAACTTGTATAAAAATCATATTTAAATTCTTAATTTTACACTAAGTGAATGCTACAACTATGTTCGCTGACATAAATCGCCTTTGGTGCCACGTTGTCATGTATAAGGAAGTCAGTCCTGATGAGCAGATTGCTAAGTGGACAGCTTTAGATTTGCTTTGGTGGGTATATAAGTGGAAGCTGCAAGAGAGTTTGACTAACTGTTGTGACATTAAGACCCCTTTTAACGATCACTGTTTCAACTGCCAGTTGTGAAAGAAGTTTCTTAAAACTTAAATTAATCAAAACATATCAAAGGTCTACAGTAAGCTAAGAAAGACTGAGTAACCTAACAATACTATCAACTGACAGAGATTCAATGTAGATTTCAATACTATTATTACAAATTTGCACAAATGAAATAAATTTGAGTATGCTAGCTACAGCATTAAATTTGTTTTGCTTTAATTACATCAGTATTGTTGTGACATTAAGAACCTTTTTAACGATCACTGTTTCAACTGCCAGTTGTGAAAGAAGTTTCTCAAAACTTAAAATAATCAAAACGTATCAGAGATCTGCAATAAGTCAAGAAAGACTGAGTAACCTAGCTGCAGCATTAAATTTGTTTTACTTTCATTACATCAGTATTTTCTTAAAATACAATACATGTGCTGGGGGGCGGGGGGTAAGGGGTTCAATACTGGACTGGTGGAAGGGATTCAATGAGTGCTAACAGTCCACAGGTTAGGGGCACAATACTTGCCTTGCCCTGGGTGTTGGCAACCCACACTACGCCACTGCATCTATTTACACTGAACAAGTTTAGACTTATTTTTCATCTCTGTAAATAGTCAAGAGACTTCATTTGCAGTCATTTGGGCACACTCTGCAGAGACAACCCCAAATTTGCCCTTCGGACTTCTGCTCCCAGATCAACTGATTCTTTTTGATCTTTCCTAGTCTTGTGACCCATTTCTAGATAATGATTTGATTTAGAGCACCTGTCCATACTTCAAAAGTCACTGCATTAGGGACACACAGGGGTCTCTATGTGTCTCTGCACTAAGGTCATCATCTTCAGGTTGGGAAATACATGGAGATTTTGAAGCCTAAGGTAGGTGGTGTTTGGGCATGGGATAGGGTTACCATATTTTGGAAAATGAAAAAGAGGATATATTTCCTGACTGACTAATACAGACTAGTGATCACTTTGATAAATCTCATCTTAAATTTGTTACCATTCCAGAGGGCCTGTAAAACGGAGCTGTTCCGCCAGGCCTATGGATGGAGGCAAGCAGGCGTCCTCATTTCAATACACCATCCAACTGGCCTCCGAGCACTGATTGCCATCTTGATTGCTAAAAATCGGGCCCATACTGCTGACATCCTTTGGCTATCTAAGTTGCCTTCATCAATCATGTCTTAATTTATGTGTTCACACCATTCATGCTGCCTTAAATTAATTTTGATTTAATGGTTTAATTGTTTTAACTGTTAAATTGTTGGTTTTAATTGTTTTACTATGTTGTGATCTGCCCTGAGCAAATTATGGGAAAGGGTGGACTATAAATCTACAAAACAAACAAACAAATAAATAAAATACTCCTGCTATTTAAGATGTGAACAGGGAATATCCCTAACCTTCCAACCCCGGATGAAGACTTTTTCTTCATTTTTTTTTAAAAAGAGACCAAAAGAGGATGGACTCCAAAAAAAAAAGAGGACATGCCATCTAAAAAGGGGATATCTGGAAACCCTGGCAGGGGAGAAACATCAATGGGGTCTAATGCCATGGAGTCCACCTGTCAATGTAGACCTTTTCCCCAGGTGATGTGATATCTGTCACCTGGAGATCCATTGCAATAGCAGGAGATCTCCTGCCACCACCTGGGGGCTGACAACTCTACTCAACAGCACACACTTTTCCCCTTTTGCAATGGCACATGGAGACTGGTGTTGAAGTTTTCCATGAGTTGCCAACCCTGATTGGCCAGAGGCAGCAGTGGGACAAAAGCAATGAGCAGACATATTACAGGAAGCAAGGCTTTCCCTCCTGTCTGCTTCTAAAAAGCAACAGAGTTTTAAGAGCATTTTGATATGGTAAGAGAAAGGCAAGTCATTCCCTCCCCTTCCTTCCCCGCAGACTAAAATTGCAAGTGACCCAGTTTGACTGGACTGATTGCTCATCTGGATGGCACAGGAAAGGTAGCATTCAGATCTGGTCTTGAATATGCTACTGGACTGAAATATTGTCGTTTTACTGCAGACTTACACGGGTTCCCTGTGAAACTATCTACATGAAATCCTGTGACCCGAGTTTAATGGTATTCTCCAGGGGTGGAATTCTAGCAGGAGCTACTTTGCATATTATGCCACACCCCCAATGTAGCCAATCCTCCAAGGTTCTTTTTTGCAAGCTCTTGGGGGATTGGCTACATCAGGGGTGTGTAGCGTAATATGCAAAGGAGCTAGAATTCCACCCTTGGTATTCTCTATGATGTTTTTCATTTCATTGCCACCAATCTTACATTTTACTTGCATCTCCTGGATTTTTACATTTTGTTTGCAAGCTTGCAGTGTGATGAAAGACACACAAAGAAAATTAATCCTTGCTAGAACAGGCCAAAACACTGGCTCTTCCAGGGTCCCCAAGATGCATACAAGCAAGCAGGGCACAGAGGCCAAAGACCTCCCCCGCCCCCCACATCGCCTCCAATTGCCAGCCTCCTTCAACTGGTAAAAAGTTTTTACAAAGTTGAGGACAAATGGATATAAGTAAATCTGCTCTTTAAAAGCATGTCGATAGATCCAGGTGGGCAGCCGTGTTGGTCTGAAGCAACAGAGCAAAGTTGGAGTCCGGTGGCACCTTTAAGATCAACAAAGTTTTATTCAGAATGTAAGCTTTCATGTGCATTGCCAGACAATGAAATAGGGAACAGTATGTGTGCATGCACACATAAGCTTACATTCTCAATATAACTTCGTTAGTCTTTAAGGCACTAAACGGTGAAGATAGTCCCCTGTGCAAGCACCAGTCATTTCTGACTTCCCCAGTCATCTACACTTTCCCCCCAGCAAGCTGGGGACTCATTTTATCGACCTTGGAAGGATAGAAGGCAGAGTCAGCCTTGAGCCAGCACCTTAAACCAGCTTCCACCGGGATCAAACTCAGGTTGTAAGCAGACTTGGACTGCAGCTTACCACTCTGTGCCACGGGGCTCCAACTTTAAAAGCATGGATATATATATATATATTTTTAATAAATTTAACGAAATCAACAATAATTTCAAATAATCTATGTCAGACTTCCTCAGGCAGACCTTTTTATAATGTGGGGGGCCACAACTGAGGAGGCACCCATGCAGGCAATTGTTGATTTAGTCCATTTGCAAGGCAGATATGTCTAATCCTCTTTTTCAAAATTCCCTTGGTTTCAACATCTGGGACAATCTTTCCATTCCTAGTTTATGCAAAGATCTAATCCCAATATCATTGGTAGCTGCCAAAATGTCTCTGGCTTGCTTTTGGAAAACACCCATCTATCTCATCATTTAGACAATGTCTCCAAAGAGTTTGGGAAATTCTAGCCATGGACAAAATATCTGATTGCATCTCAATAAATGAAAATTCCTTATTTAACTCATATGACCTGGAAAAAAATGTTTTCCCTTTTTTGAATTCATAGAAAAATACAAGTTTACTAAAAATTGGCCTCCTAACAAGAACTGTTGCTTTATATTGTATTGATGTATTATTTTCTGTACCAACCTTTTCCCACCTAATTATTATTTTGTGTTATACTTTGACTTTTTATGGTTATTTTTATTTTACTACCTGATTATCATTGTAACGTCTGACATACTTACATCATTTACACTCCTTTGTTGCAAGACTATTTGTAAAAAGTTTGTTATAAAAAAATTCCCTTGGTATAATCAATCAATCAATCCAAAATAGCATTATTTAAAGAATTAGCTATTCACATTGTTCCATAGCAACCCAAAATAACAACATAAGAACATCAGAAGAGCCCTGCTGGATCAGACCAGTGGTCCATCTTTTCTAGCATCCTGTCTCACACATTGGCCAAACAGCTCCTCTGGAGGGCCAACAAACAGGGCATAGAGGCTGAGGCCTTCATGAGAACATCAGAAGAGCCTTGCTGGATCAGACCAGTGGTTCACCTAGTCCAGCATCCTGCCTCACACAGTGGCCAACCAGTTCCTCTGGAGGGCCAACAACAGGGCAGAGAGGCCTAGGCCTTCATAAGAACATCAGAAGAGCCCTGCTGGATCAGATCAGTGGTTCACCTTGTCCAGCATCCTCTCTCACACAGTGGCCAGCCAGCTCCTCTGGCGGGCCAACAGGGCATAGAGGCTGAGGCCTTCCCCTGATATTATCTCTTGGCAATGGTATTCAGAGGTTTAGTGCCTCTAAACATGGTTCCGTTTAGTCACCATGGCTAGTAGCCCCCAATAGACCTATTCCCTGATAGACCTATCCTCCATTAATCTGTCTAAGCCCCTTTTAAAGCTGTGGCCATCACTACATTCTTGGGTAGCAAATCCCACAAATTCCACTCATTGAGTATTTTTTGTGTGTGTCCATCCTGAATCTATTGCCCATCAGTTTCATTAGATGCCCTCAAGTTCTAGTATTTTGGGTGGAGAAAACCCACACAGACCAGCCCACGTAGCACTGCATACAAGCTTTCAAGTTCTCCAGAATTCTTCAGAAGCGTGGTGGACTGGGCTGTTGTTTTTGTTACTAAACGGTACAGGGTGAGTATTGGTTATAGTTTCTGAAATTTTGAAAATGTTACATACTTCCTGATTTTGAATCTGTTGGGTCCAAGATTCCCAATCAGGCAAATCCCAAGAGGACAGCTGTGCTTGTCCATTTGCAAACAGGACTGAAATGACGTAACACATTTGTTGTATCAACTGAAAAGACTAACACATTTGCTGGAAAAACTAACATATTCCGACTTATGAAAGCTCCTGCTGTAATTAATGTTTTGAGGGTATTATAGGGCTCTGTTCTTTATGGAAGATTTCTGTTGTCTACTGTTCCCTCACCCTGTCCTGGACAGCCCAAGCTAGCCTCATCTTGTTAAATCTTGAAAGCCAAGCAGAATCAGCCCTGGTTAGTTTTTGGATGGGAGACCTCCAAGGAATACCAGGGTCACTATGAAAAGGCAGGTGAAAGCAACCAACTCAATGCTTCTTGTCTTGAAAATCCTAAGGGATCTTCATAAGGGATCTTCAGCTGTGATTTGATAGCACAAAGTAACTAATAACTGTCCCTAACCGTGCCTGTTGATTTAAGTCTGAGACAGGAGGGTTTTAAAGAACTATTGTACAGCCATTAGAGGTTCTTGAAATGTGTAACTAATATGATGATGCCGAAAAATAGGTGAGAATTACTGATACGACTTGGAAGTGAGCACCTCTTTACAATCATGAGCATCCGGTAGCCCAAGAGACCCTGGTTCAACAGTAAACAACCACTTCAATACAGAACCATACAGGGGCCATCAAAAATGATGAACATGTTTTCCTCACGTGCCAATTTTACCAGGAGGTACGGGCAAGGCTAATTAGTCCCTGAATAAGTAGATTTCAAGGCCATTCCAGTCTTTCTAATTTTGAGGTCACTAGGAAGTTTCTAATGGGAATGAACACACAGACTACAGGTCCTTGTGCGAGGGTCTTTTCAATTGCATGTGAAGCCCGCAAAGATATATTATGTTCTGAAGCCAAATTTTAATTGCTATTTTATGTACCCTATTTTCTACTGTTATCTTATGCGACATTTGAATATTTTGTAAGTGTTTTAGCTTTGTTTTTTAGCTTTTGTAATTTTTTCCTGATTTGTGCTTCGCCCTTGACCGTGTTAAAATTGAACAAATGAATGAATGAATACAGAACCATGTAGCACTTAATAAAATAGCAAGAAAATACCTTGCTTATTTACAATTGTGTAGAAGAAACAATTCCATGATAATGGGGTTTAATAAACATTTCTGTGAAAACCAACTCGTGTCTATCTTTAATTCACTGTTTGTTGGAAATAGTTCTTATCATCAGTCCTTCAACATAGTCATTAAGTCAGGTAAAAATCTCTGCTGTAAGCCATTCAATATGTGTATAGAAAAGTGGTAGATGCAAGAGGAACCGGTTTTGATCCAAAGATCTGCTTTAGTTTCACAGCCAAAATCCCGAAAGGTTATTCCTGGATGCACCAGTCCAAGTTAAAGTTGACTACAGTTGTCTGCTCTCTATGGCTGGTAAAACTTCTCCTTACCCAGCATTCAATGTGTCAAAATGTGTTGCAAACCTGAATTCTTAAACTTGGCATTCACTTGGGAAAGCTCAGCCTAACTGGAAATAGACCGCAGCAGCTACAAAGCTCCAGGGAAGAAAAGCGATACCTGCACCGTTAATCAGAACAGCCACCCTCCACTTCCCAAGCTAATTGTCTGATTTGATTTCAACAATCTGGCAACAGCCAATCTGAGGGGGGAATGTTGCCTTTGAGCATTACCAGCTGAATGGGTGTGTGTGGGGGGGGAATAGGTTGGTCAGCTCATGTGCCTTGAACCCTGACTTCAAGTGCAGAAATAGGTGGTGAATCTTTTTATGGTAGAGGCAATGACAAATGACTGTGCATCGAAAGCACAGCAACAATGGCCGGCTCCAAAGCTAGTCACACAGCTGCTTTCATAAGGGGTCCACATGTGTAAGCAGCAGGGTCTTTTTTTTAGCAGGAACTCCTTTGAATATTAGGCCATACCCCCAAGATTTAGCTAATCCTCCAAGAGCTTACAGTAGGCCCTGTAATAAAAGTGCTGGTTCAGGTAGCTGGCTCCAGGTTGACTCAGCCTTCCATCCTTCTGAGGTAAGTAAAATGAGTACCGAGCTTATTGGGGGGAAAGTGTAGATGACTGGGGAAGGCAATGGCAAACCACCCCGTAAAAAGTCTGCTGTGAAAACGTTGTGAAAGCAACATCACCCCAGACTTGGAAACAACTGGTGCTTGCACAGGGGACTACCTTTACCTTTTTTTTAAGCAGCTGGTAAGCATTTCAGAATGGCAAATAGACACAGCAACACAGTTTTAGCCTTATTTCATTTATATAAGCAATCTGCTGGGTTGAGTAACTTGGACGCCAGCATGTCTTTGAAACAGATTCAAAGCTAATGTTTCACTAGAGATGGAAGAGGGACCAAAACAATAAATTAATATCTCCTATCATGAAAACAATTTCCTCTTGGTCCTACATCCAAGACTGAAATAGGGGAGTGGTTCCGAATCTCACGGAGCGAATGTTGGTCAACCACTACCTCACCCAGAGATTCTGGGGGACAAATGGGGAAAGGTGAAAGCTGTGTATGCTAACGTGAGATCCTTAAAGGAAGGGTGGGATAAAAACAAAATAAACTGGATTTTGATACCTCCACAGCAAGGTTCCTTACCCTCCACCCCCTGGATTTGGTTTCCAAACCTGAGTAACTTAGAGTATCCATACAACTTTGTGGTTGCAAACTTGTAATATGTTTTAATCATCTTTCCCCCTTCTTTGATAAGCTCTTTTCCCAGAGCTGATTTGTGCTAAACTTTTCGGAAGCAGTCCAGTACAAGCACATTGTAGGGTTGCCAATCCCCAGGAGGAGGCAAGGAGTCCCTTGGTTTGGAGACCCTCCCCCTGCTTCAGGGTTATCAGCAGGGCGAGGGGAGGGAAATGTCTGCTGGAAACTCTATTATTCCCTATGGAGACTTATTCCCATAGAAAATAATGGAGAATTGATCCACGGGTATCTGGGGCTCTGGGAGGGGCTGTTATTTGAGGTAGAGGCACCATATTTTCAGTATATTATCCAGTGCCTCTCCCAAAAATACTCCCCAAGTTTCAAAAAGATTAGACCAGGAAGTCCAGTTCTATGAGCCCCCAAAGAAGGTGCCCCTATCCTTCATCATTTCCAATGGAGGGAAGGATTTAAAAGGTGTGCGGTCCCTTTAAATGTGATGGTCAGAACTCCCTTTGGAGTTCAATTATGCTTGTCACACCCTTGCTCCTGGCTCCACCCCAATGTCTCCTGGCTCCACCCCCAAAGTCTCCTGGCTCCACCCCCAATGTTCCCAGATATTTCTTAAATTGGACTGGGCAACCCTAGCACACTGTCATGCTGTCCAAATAGAAATAGTCAAATCTTCTTGCTTTGCAATGGTCCCACCTGCATCAGTGCCATTTCCCTGCTCTCAGCCCCTCCTGCCCTCCATATTCCCAATGTTAACACTAGATGGGGTTTTTTTAGAAAAGTAGTAATTGCTATAGTGCTATAGCAATTTCAACACTGTAGTGCCATAGTGATTTTTCTTGTTTTTAAAGCAGCAGGGTAAAATTGCAGGGGAAATGGCAGCCACAGGAGGAAAGTGTGCAGAAAACTCCCATGCAGAAGCATTTTGTTGCTTTTGGGCAATCCTGTGCATTTGCAGAAACAATGGAAAATCCTCAACGCATGAGAGCTACCCCTTCTTGCCTGTTTAAACACATTTCTTCCCTGCTCACTCAGTGAAAAGTGCATAACAATTAATACAGCAAAACTAGCAAAACTCGCAAAATAAAAGTAGTAGAACAGAATTAACAAAAGCAGGGGAATATACTATAAGATGGAAGCAATAAAACTAACCATTAAAAGCAAGAGAAAATGTGGAAAAGAAGGCAAAAATATAGGTGCTAGCTACTACCAAACACCCAGGGGGGAAAACTCTTCACCTGAGATCCAAGAGGACATTATCACAGTGTGATTGATCTGTGACTGAGGCAAAGATCACCTAATGCTGATGTCTGGTCAGGGAATCCCAGTGCTCCTGGGGCAGGGAAAGTGTAGCGGTGGGAATAGGCAAAAACTAAAGGGAAGGAGACTGAGATATGGGAATGCTTGCTATCCTTCCAGTCTATGTCCCATCCCAATGGTAGCAAGTAGTGGGGCCAAGAGAAATTACCCACCTCCGTCCCTGGTGTTGTGCAATGCCAGGTCCATTATTAATAAGACTGCAATCCTACGAGACTTCCTGCAGGAGCAGGCAATGGACCTGGCTTACGTGACCGAGACCTGGGTGCGAGATGGAGAGATGGTAGCTCTCTCTCAAATGGCTCCACCTGGGTACTCAGTCCTTCACCAGTCACGGTCTAGTGGGTGGGGGGAGGGGTGGCACTACTTATATGGGAGACTTACTCCTTCCGGGCGCTCCCATTCCCAATGATTACTGGCATAGAGTGCGCCGGCCTGGTATGGGATGTGGGGGAGAGTTTGGCTATCTGGCTAGTGTACCATCTGCCTACTGCACCAGCCAGTGCTTTACCATCCCTGATGAAGGCCATAGCAGGCTGGGCATTGGAGTAGCCACAGCTTTTAGTCCTGGGTGACTTCAACGTCCATGCTGATAACGCAAAGTCCTTACAGGCAACGGACCTGGTGTCATCCATGGCGACACTGGACTCTCCCAATATGTAACAACTACCACCCATCAGGCCAGGTACACGCTGGATTTGATCTTTGTGGTGGGAGTTACAGTGGACCAGATTACTGCCAAGGCAGTGCCATGATCGGACCACTATGCCCTGAAGGCCCGTATGGCTGTGCCGCCACAACCCTGTTTAGGCGGTGAGCATATTTTGGTTCGCCTGCAAAGCCAGATGGACCCTATGTGGCTTCAAATGGCTCTGCGGAATCCTTGGCCCCCTGGCGACTCACTGGATGAACTAGCGGAAATGTGGCATCAACAACTCTCCGCAGCCATCGACGAGATTGCTCCCCGGCGCCCTCTTCATTGCCGCTCAAGGCTTGCACCATGGTATACCCCGGAGTTGCGGCTGATGAAACGGCAACTAAGATGGCTAAGACGGCAGTGTGCCCGTGACAAAGCAACAAGAACATCTTATAGGCTGTTCATGAAGTCCTATGAGATGGCAGTTAAGGCTGCAAAGAGGGCTTACTTTGCAACCTAGATTGCATCTGCGAATTCTCGCCCGGCCCAATTATTTAGAACAATTCAGATGCTTACAAACTTGCCACAGAGCAGACCAAACAATAAGGAATTGAAAATTGGCTGTGGGGCTTTTGCAGATTTTTTTGCAGATCTCTCCGCCAATCTTGACACAGTGAGTGAACTCAAGGCCCCAAGTGCATCTTCTAGTTTGATCCTAGACCATTTCACTCCACTCAGCTTGGAGGAAGTTGACAAGGTCATTTGTACTGTACATCCCACTACCTGTGATCTGGGCCCGTGCCCGTCCTGATTGATACATGCTTACTGGATGGAATTGTGAACCCCATTGCAGGTGATTATCAACAGGTCCCTGATTGAAGGAACCTTTCCCATGCCCCTTAAGGAGGCAGTAGTACACCCTCTCCTCAAAAAAACATCTTTGGACCCGACCTTATTGGCAAACTACCGGCCGGTGTCAAACTTGCCCTTTCTGGGTAAATTCATTGAGAGGGCAGTGGCAGTACAGTTACAGGGATTCTTGGATGACGCTTCTGTTTTAGACCCATTTCAGTCTGGCTTCCAGCCAGGCCATGGGACGGAAACAGTACTGGTCACCCTCATGGATGATCTCTTGAGACATCTGGATCGGGGCGGCTTGGCAGTGCTGTTGTTGTTAGATCTGTCGGCTGCGTTTGACACAGTCGACCACCAGCTTCTGTCCCTCCGCCTCGCTGACGTGGTGATTCAGGGGTCTGCCCTGCAATGGCTTACCTCCTTTCTCCAAGGCCGGGGACAAAGGGTGGCTATAGGGGAGCAGTTGTCCCAGAGGCATCCTCTTGTATGTGGGGTCCCTCAGGGGGCAGTCCTCTCCCCAATGTTGTTTAACATCTACATGCACCCCCTTGCCCAGATTGTCCGGAGATACGGGCTGGGTTGTCACCAGTATGCGGATGACACTCAGCTCTATCTATTGTTGGGGGGCGAGTCTAGCTGTGCCCTGGAAGATCTGGACCTGGCATTGTAAGCCGTAGTGCAATGGCTCAGGCAGAGTCGACTGAAATTGAACCCAATGAAGACAGAGGTCCTGTGCCTGAGTCGAAGTGGCCTGGGTAAGGAAATCCCCTTGCCATCCTTTGATGGGATGCTATTAGCGCCAGCATCGAAGTTCAAGAGCTTGGGGGTGCTCCTGGAGCCTTCGCTGACAATGGATGCCCAGGTAGCAGTCACTGCCAAATCCGCATTCTACCATCTTAGGCGAATAAGGCTGTTGGTTCCATACCTGGAGCGCGACGACTTGGCAACTTGATCCATGCAACGGTCACCTCGAGAATATACTGTAACACCCTCTACATGGGGCTTCCCTTGACTCAACTTCGGAGGCTGCAACTGGTGCAAAACGCAGTAGCTGGATTGTTAATGGAGCTACCTGTACAGGAGCACATTCAACCTGTGCTGAAAGCGTTACATTGGTTGCCTGTGGTGTTCCAGATTCATTTCAAGGTGCTGGTTATAACCTTTAAAGCCCTATATGGCCTGGGACCTGTCTACCTTCGGGACCACCTTTCCCCATACATACCCCAGAGAGAAATAACGTTCAGGGTCTCAAAATCTTCTAAAGACCCCTGGACCGAAAGAAGCTCAATTGACCAGCACTAGAGCCAAAGCAATCTCGGTAACAGCCCCCACTTTGTGGAATGCCCTCCTCGAAAACATCAGGGCCCTGCGGGACCTGCCACAATTCCACAGGGCCTGTAAGACCGAACTTTTCAAACTCACCTTTAATGGTTAGGGGGAGGTGGCTATTACCTTCAGCATCGACAATCTCACTGAATTAATATAATGGAAAACAGAAGCTTGCCATCTCAGATTTTTAATATATATGGAAATGTTTTTATAGATCTAATTTTAATATGTTTGCTAATGTTTTTAAACTGTTGGTAGCCACCCTGAGCCTGTCGGGGGAGGGCGGGATATAAATCTAATAAATAAATAAATAAAACTTAACACATTTGCCTAGGGACAAGAGGCTATCACCAAGAAGACCCCATCTCTAATAGCCACCCACCTTATCTTTCAAAGTTGGAGCAGAGAGATGGTCTCTGATGAATACCTCAACTGCTGGGTAGGCTCCAGTGACAGCATGCTATCCTTGTAAATTTTGGTACTTAAAGGCCTAGCTTAAAGGCCTAGCACTTTGAACTGTGCCCAGAAACATGTTGGCAGCTGTGCATCCTCAGCAATGACAAGATACGTTCCTCATAATCTCTACCAGCTGGCAACTTTGCAGCTGCCTTTTGATCCAACAGCCGTTTCCAAACTGCCTTTGAAGGCAGCCCCCATGGAGAGCACATTGCAGTAATCTAACCAGGATGTGATCAGACTCAGAGCAAGAGTAATGGCGACCAGACCTTGATTTGCAAGCAAAGTCCTGGGCTGGTGTACCAGCCCAAGCTGGTGAGTGGCAGAAGGTGTCATGGAATACCCTTCTGGGATCCCGTAACAACACATCTGATGAGATTTGATTATTTAATCCATTTCCAATCAGATGTCCAATCAGTCTTTCCTCCTCAAACCAAGGTCAGTTCAAATGGCTTTGCTGCCCCAGGAGAAAAGAAGGAGGAAGAGGAGAAGAATCAAGTGGGCAGCTGTGTTGGTCTGAAGCAGATGAACAAAGCAGGAGTCAAGTCGCACCTTTAAGACCAACAAAGTTTTATTCAGAATGTAAGCTTTCATGTGCTAAAAGCACACTTCTTCAGACGAGGGGATCAGGTACAGTGTGCTTTTAGCACACAAAAGCTTACGTTCTGAATAAAACTTTGTTGGTCTTAAATGTGCAACTCGACTCCTGCGAAGAAGAAGAAGAAGAAGAAGAAGAAGAAGAAGAAGAAGAAGAGATTGGATTTATACCCCACCCTTCACTCTGAATTTCAGGGTGAATTCATACTACACTAACTAATGCGTTTTACATCTGGGTTTTTACTGTGTAAGTATTATATAGTGGGTTTAAAGCATTGAGGAGACGAGGTAACCGTGATAACAGCTCTTTATTAGCGACAGCATGGTAATGACTGCTCCCAACAAGACTGACGACCTGCAGGCCAAACCTATATACAACTCTAAGCTCCCGCGCAAGCTTGCCATTGGTTCATTCAAACAGGCAGGGATCTGTGATTGGTGTAGGGCAGCAGGTATTTGGATCCCACTTCCCACTTTTCTCCAGTTCCCAAGCTCTACTCTCCTGGCTCTAATGAGCTGGCAGGAATCACATATTTCAAGGCACATACATAACAGTAAGAATAGCAAAAATCCAGATATAAAATGCTTCCGTTGGTGTAGTGTGACTGCACCCTCAGAACCTCAGAGAGACTTACAATCTCCTTTACCTTCCTCCCCCTCAGCAGACACCCTGTGAGGTAGGTGGGGCTGAGAGAGCCCCTCTTCATCTTGGAAGTGGGTAGGGAATAAAGGGCTATTTTTCTTTTCTTTTCAGGAGCATTTCCCCTTGTGTCAAAGGAGTGAAAAGGAAAAGGCTTTAATGTGGAAAATCAGGGTGGGGGGGAGACATAACCTACCCACTGAATCTGGAGTGTGGGAGGATTTAAACTCCCCCGTGAGAGTTTGCAGCCATTTTTTCTGTGCTATATGTGAGGGAGTGGAGAGTTTCCCACCGTCCTCTTGGGTGGAGTGTGAGAAAGGGGGATGTGCTTAGCGGAGGGCATAGACTAAGGATGTAGATCAAAGTTGTGAAAGAGAGGAATTGCGCTCCCTGTAGACTAATTCCCTTCTTAGTCAGTGAGCCTTTGGGGATGCTGGTGCCTGTTAGATCAGAAAGCCCTGCTTCATAACTTACAAATCGTAAGCTGCCTTCAGATATTCCCGCAGCCCAACATTATGCTGGGGTATTCACAAGTCTGACTCGTTGCTGCGCTTCCTCTAACCCTTTGCTCATCCCTGCCTTCTTTCATGGAGAATGCCAACGAGAAAGTCTCTCCGATTGTCCTTGCCATCTGTACGGCGCAACAAGGGCTGAGTCCAGACAGGCTGTTTGGGGCGCAAGGAGGAGTGGAATTCTAGCAGGAGCTCCTTTGCATATTAGGCCACACACCCCTGATGTAGCCAATCTCTAAGAGCTTACAAAAAAGAGCCTTGTAAGCTCTTGGAGGATTGGCTACATCAGGGGGTGTAGTCTAATATGCAAAGGAGCTCCTGCTAGAATTCCACCCCTGGGTGCATGGGAGGTGTTTGGAACCAGCCGGCTCAAAGAGGAGCAGTCAAATCCTCTCCACACGTTCCACCACAAGGTGCTCCTACCCCGCCCACGGGGCGCCTTAGCACGGTCAGATGACTGTAGCACACCATTCCCTTGGTGTGGTTTGGGTTTTTTCCCCCATACATTTTTAGTGGTCATGCACACATGCGCTCATGCTGGGCAGGTTTTTTTTTTTTTTTTTAAAGAATATTGGTAAGTGCTTAGAGTGATTTGGTGGGTTTACACCACCAATTCACCTCTCTTGTGTGCTTCCGCATCCAGACACAGAAGAGGCTACTGGTGTGAAGCTCAGAAATTTGCTATCACTTTGGAAGTGGTAGCTTCTTGAGTCACTCTGAGGACACTGGAGGACAGGGTGAGTACGGGACTGGGGTGGGCGGCAGATATGGATGCACGTTTCTGGTTGGTTTCTAAGACATCCCTGGGTTGCTTTAAACTGCTTGTCTGTAACCAGCCAAAGATTAGCTAGACTTGGTTTCGGTTCTTAAACCAGCAGGAGTTTAGACCAGGGTTCGTGCCCAAGTTTAAAGTCCTGGTTGATTGGTGAAAAACTAGCACTGGTGATTTACCAAGCCCATGTTCTGACATCATAGCTGAGTATTGTGACAGTGCAACTCTAAACACATTTACAGACCACTTGGAGGTTCAGAAAGATACACCTCTGCATAAGAGTGCAGCGTCCATTTCTAGTTGGATTCTCCATGTGAAAGGGAAAGGAGAAGTAGTCATGGGTATGTATGAGCCCAGCAACAAGGTGTATGGTCCATATTAATGCCATCTAGTTGCAGCCAATCTCATCAGATCTCAGCACCTAAGTAGAGTCAGCCCTTCTTAGTACATCGGTGGGAGTCTCTAGGCAGGCAATGGCAAGTCTCTAGGTGGGAGTCTCTAGGCAGGCCTCTTGCCTTGAAAATCCTGCAGGGTTGCCATAAGTTGCTGCAACTTGACAGCACTTCCCACCATCAGGTGCACAGCCAAAATCTTAAAGTGGGAAGAAACCTCTTCTTTTGAAATCCTGGGAAGTGGAATGAATCAGACATGCTTTGCACATAACAAGCTGTTCCCTCCACCCTGTGGCTTGTTCTTCTTGCTTTTTTCTCCGACCACGAATGGTTACTTTCCTTAACACCCTTCATGTTTTTCTGGAATTGCACTGTATATCAGGGCTTTTTTTGAGCAGGAACACACAGGAACGTAGATCTGGCTGGCTTGGTGTCAGGGGTGTGTGGCTTGATATGCAAATGAGTTATTGCTGGCATTTTCCCACAAAAAAGTCCTGTATGAAACAATGGTGACATCCGGGGGTGTGGCTTAATAGGCAAACAAGTTCCTGCTGGCTGTTTTTACAAAAAAAAAGAGCCCTGACTGTATTCAACTGTAGCCTCTGGTTCTGCTCATGACAAATATTATTACCCTGCATCTTAGTGGCCATATGTGTGGCATTCACTCCCACACGCCTTGTTTAAAAACAAACAAAAAAATTACTTTGAATTGTGTTAAGGGAGCAGAAGACGGGCAGGCCAAGATCTTCCAACTGCTCAGTGTGAACATTGTCTTCTCCTTAAGACTTTCCAGGATCTCTCCGGCATGGCCAGTGCATGGGAGTAGGCCAAGTAGGCAGCCCCTCTCCGCATGCGCAGCATGCGTGCTCCTTGGAGCCTGCCTTCCCCAATGGGAAGCAGGCTCCATGCAGCACAGACGCTACCTGGCCGGTTTTGCATTCCTGGGTCTGTTACAGACCCGGGGAACATGAAAGCAGACGTTGCCTGAGCAGTGCGCTCCTCAGAGCCCAGCAGGGATAAATTAACCAACTGTAAAAGCTGAAGAAAAGCCAATTACAGTTTCAAAAAAATTGGCTCCTGTTGAAGTTGTATGTTGCCACTCATCCTTCCTATTCTACTTCAACAGAGCCATGGGGTGGGAGCCATAGCTCAGTGGTAGAGCATCTTTCTCACATGCACAAGGTCTTGTCCCTGGCACCTCCAGCTAAAAGAATCAAGTAGCATTTTCACAATTTTTAGTGCTTAATCTCACAACTTTTTTTAAAAAAATAAATAAATAAAAATATTTAAAAAGTAAATTAAAAATGTAAATAGTTTCAAGTTTCTTCATTTCTCCTACAATTCTCTCTTTTTTTTAAATTTCTGAAGGGGCGCTAGTGGGCAGCTTGCCTAGGGCACCAAAAACCCTAGCACTGGCCCTGCTCTCAGGGGCGAATCTAGAAACCAATACCTGATATTCATATTGTAAAAATCCAGATTTTAATACCAGGTGGGGTGGGGTGTACAGTACCCCCTCCACATACTCTAACAATCCAAGATGCCTTTTGAAAATAAATCCTCACACATCTTTATTGAAAATTAAGTTGCTTTGATCTTGTTAAGGCTTATTCCCAAACAAGAATTACTAGGACACCAATATAACACTCTATATATGTGATTCCAAAGAGAGATGAATCTGTAGAACTTTCCCTTTAAATCTGTGACAACCATGGGTTCTCCCACAGTTCAGGAATCAATGGTATTTCAACCCTCCCATTTGGGACCAGAACTTTTTTTTTTTGAGCAGGATCGCACAGGAACGCAGTTCTAGCTGGCTTGGTGTCAGGTGGTGTGGCGTAATGTGCAAATGAGTTCCTGCTGGCTTTTTCCTACAAAAAGATCTGTGTGAAACAATGGTGATGTCAGGGGTGTGTGGCTTAATATGCAAATGAGTTCCTGCTGTGCTTTTTCTACAAAAAAGTGCCCTGGTTCCACCCCCACCCCCCCAAAAAAACCTGAGGGTCATAAAAAGGCATCACACCCCAATAAAACTGAAGTGGAGGGGAAGCACTGCATGCAAAACACTTCCCCAGATATGGGGAAAGGATTTCTGATTGCCCCCAAATAATAAAAGCTCCCATTTGATAAATGCAGATTTCCTTCTTTCCCTATAAAGAAAGGTTGAAACGCTTGGGACTCTTTAGCTTGGAGAAACGTCGACTGCGGGGTGACATGATAGAGGTTTGCAAGATAATGCATGGGATGGAGAAAGTAGAGAAAGAAGTACTTTTCTCCCTTTCTCACAATACAAGAACTCGTGGGCATTCGATGAAATTGCTGAGCAGACAGGTTAAAATGGATAAAAGGAAGTACTTCTTCACCCAAAGGGTGATTAACATGTGGAATTCACTGCCACAGGAGGTGGTGGTGGCCACAAGCATAGCCAGCTTCAAGAGGGGTTTAGATAAAAATATGGAGCAGAGGTCCATCAGTGGCTATTGGCCACAGTGTGTGTGTGTATATAATTTTTTTTTGCCACTGTGTGACACAGAGTGTTGGACTGGATGGGCCATTGGCCTGATCTAACATGGCTACTTTTATGTGCTTATGTTCCCTTCCCCCTCCCTGCTTGTGCAGGGTTAACTATTCAGTTTAATACCACCTGCCAGCAGCTTTTGAACTGGGGTAAAAAGTTGTTCAGCCTAATCTGAATGCATTCTGTTAATGCAGTATTGATCCTGCACATACTGAATTTGGGATTTCATTTCGCATTCATTTTGAAAATCCGAGCTCGGCTTTCTCCATCTGCATGCTTCCAAACACTAAGCTTTTAAAAGGGCAGGAAAGGCTAGGGTTGCCAGATCTGTATTGGGAAATACCTGGAGACTTTGGGGGTGAATCTGGAAGGGGGTGGGGCTTGGGGAGGGGCCTCAGCATGGTATAATGCCATAGAGTTCACCTTTCAAAGCAGCCATATTCTCCAGGGGATATAATATAAATAACTGGTACCGATGTACAATAGAAAATTATAACAAATCACCCGTCAACAATAAAATATTCACACTCTGCATTGATCCGTGTTTGAAACAAAGTTACTGTGGCTCCAGAAAATGGTGAGAAAAGAGGCTGACGAAGTGTGAGATAAGTGAAACTGTGAGGACTCCTTTCTATACAGTTCTTCTTATTCTCTCCATTACAACGTCACAAGTGGAACTTTTAAGGACCACTCTGTAGCACTGTCTTATGAACTTGGTTAAGGCGGGTTCCTATGTAGAAATTGTGAAGTGCATATACTGGGGGAGTGCAAATACCTTATTGTTCCTTTGTTCTATTTTGTCTTTTAATTGCACTAGATCAATTGCATGTACACACAATGAGAGTGTGAATACTTTATTGTTGACCGGTGATTTGTTATAATTTTTCTATATTCTCCAGGGGAGCTGATCTCTGCCAGCTGGAGAGTTATATTTTCAGTCTGCCACTGCAATGTAAACTTAATTTTATTGTCAGATACCTGATGAAGGGAGCTTGGACTCTCAAAAGCTCATACCTCAAAAATCTTTTTAGTTTGTTAGGTGCCTCTGGATTCAAATCTAGCTGTTTTACTGCAGAGCAACATGGCTGCTCTCTGAAACTTGACACAATTTTATTGGACGACTTTACAGGGTAAGTTGTAAGAATTACTTGAACCGATGAGTGTGAACTGCTTTAAGTGCTCAGAAGCACTATATAAATGCTAACTATCACGTTTAACTCAGTGGATTGATTTCCAAACATATACAGCTTTATCTACATGGCAAAATTAAACTGGTTTAGGAGCCATTTCCTCTTCCTCTGGGGATCCTGGGAAATGTAGTTCTGTGAGGGGAGATAAAAGATATTTCATAAATTTCTCAGGGCACTTGCTAAATCATAATTTCTAAGGTTCCTTGGAGGGGAAACTGTTAAATGGGTATAAAAGAAATTGTGAAAGTATGCCATAAACTGGGTTTAATGTCTGGGGGTGCCTCTCACACTCTATTCATTAGGATTTGTTGTGGGAAGTGCCATCAAGTCCTAGCTGAGCCTATGGGATTTTCAAGGCAAGAGAAGCTCAGACTCAGAGAGAATACCTTGCTATTCCTTGGTGGTCTCACATTCAAATATTAGCAAGGACCACCGTTGCTTAGCTTCCAGGATCTGGCAAGATTGTACCAGCTTGGGCTATCCAGGTCAGGACATTAATCAATATTAGTGATCCACAAATATAATTTTTTTCTTTTTTATTTCCTGTATGGTTTCATTTGCAAGCCTCTCTGTTCCACCAATTTTCATTGCTGATGTTTCCTGTTTCTTACTTTTTTGCAGTTGAAGAGCAGCCGGTGCAAAAATAAAACTGAAATACAACACGTTCGTTTAATGTGAAAAATTCGTCACAAGGAAAATGAAAACGAAGATTTCCCCAATTCTGTTTGCATGAGGGAAAGCAAAACTGAAATTAGAATAATCTATTTCTTCCTCATTATAGTCATTCCCCCCCCCCCCCCGCAAGGAGGTGATTTGTTGTGATTTCCTCCCCTTATGCTTAGACTAGAAGAATGATCTCTGTGATGTGCAGATGGTTTATGCAGGACTCTTTCACAATATGGTCCAGATGGTGAAGATTTTGGGCACATGTCAGAAAGCATTGTTCTGGTTGTCAGTTTCAGAACTGCTTGCTGACGTGGCCATTTTTTAACAAACAAAATTGAGGCTATTGTACTGTTACACTATTGTGAATTGGCACCGTTTCTATTTTGTCTTTTAGGGGATATTTAGGTGCTAATCAGCTCAAACTGGGAAACAAATTACAGAGATACAATAGGAATTGGGAGGAGGAAGCAGATTCATGGTCAGAGTGGAAGAGAACTCCCTGAACTGATTGGAAAACCCAGGAGGTAAATTACTTCCAAAGAACAATATCCACTGACATGTGGATCCCCCGTAGTAATTCAGACTACAACTAATCCCAGAAATGCAATGAATTGATTGTGGGGATCATTTCACAGGGTAGCGATATTGGTCAGCAACTAGGGTTGCCAAGTCCAATTCTAGAAATATCTGGGGACTTTGGGGTGGAGCCAGAAGACTTTGGGGGTGGAGCCAGGAGACATTAGGGGTGGAGCCAAGATCAAGGCGGTGACAAGCATAATTGAACTCCAAAGGGAGTTCTGCCCATCACATTTAAAGGGACAGCACACCTTTTCAATGCCTTCCTTCCATACAAAATCATGAAGGATAGGGGCACCTTCTTTTGGGGCTCATAGAATTGGACCCCCTGGTCCAATCTTTTTGAAACTTGGGAGGTATTTTGGGGAGAGGCCCTAGATGCTATACTGAATATTTGGTGCCTCTACCCCAAAAAACAGCCGCCCCAGAGCCCCAGATACCTGCAGATCAATTCTCCATGATTTTCTATGGGAATAAATCTCTATAGGGAATAACAGAGTTCCCAGCAGACATTTCCCTCCCCTCCCCCCATTTTCTGACGACCCTGAAGCGGGGGGAGGGCCTCCAAACCGGGGGATCCCCTGCCCCCACCTGGGGATTGGCAACCCTATCAGCAACAGAACAGCTGGATCTGAGTCCTGTAGCAATTTAGAGACCAACAAGATTTTGGGGTTATGAACTTTTGTTGGTCTCTAAGGCGCTACTCGATTTTAATCCTTTTTTTGTATTTTGTATTTATGTGGCTGAGTACAGACAACCGGCTCAGGGAGGCATTGGGCAGCCCCAGAAGTGAGTGAGCAGAAACTGGAGCACCCTGGAGTGCCTAGATGGCCTGCGGAAGAGGAACAGGCTGCAGGCATCCTGGGGGAGCATTCAGAGCTCTCATGTGCCCCTTCTGCCTTTTTGAGCTGGCTCCCAGTAAGTCGGGGACAGGCCAGGAGCGGGACAGTAGGCAGCTGTGCATGTTTCGATGCACTTTTTTGGAGCACTCACCTGCTGTCCCTGGGGCAGCTTTTGTTGCCCATCTGAACACAGCCATTGTGTCTGCACCTGGAAGTCAGGGACACCTTGGGTGACTGACCCCTACTGGGGGCTCAGAGGATATTCAGAGAGGTGGCTAAATAAAGCCTCCCCTTGCCCTCTGGAGTTGGTATTTCAAGGAAGTCTCCCATCCAAGTACTTTCCAGAGTTGACCCTGCTTAGCTTCCAAAATCTGATGAGACTGGGCTTGACTGGATTATCCAGGTCATGGTGACAACTCTAATCTTGATTATGGGGAATAGCCCCAGCGTGGAACCTTCATCTGACTTTTTCTACTATTGCTCCTTTCCCTATCTGATTTAAAATGAAATTCTCAGAGCAAAACATACAACTTGTGTGTCTTCTATTGTGTCTTGCACTGTCACCACCTCTTACCCTGGAACCCAAGACATGGTCCTTTCTTTCCCGAGTTCAAGCAGGAGAATAGGCAGCAACTGGTCCTCCTGCCCATTCCCTTCTCTGCTCCTCTTGTCAGCTGCGCTATCAAGGACTACATCAGCGTCAGGCCTCAGATTCAGCAGGAGCTCACAGGAGCACTGCTGCTGAACCTTTCTGACGGTTTCCCCTCTTCCTCCCCACCAGCCTTGTCCATTGAATCATAGGTAGATTAGGAGAGAGTGTGTGCAACCCAAAAGAGAAACACGGAAAATTAGGAGAGGGCAGCCAGCCAGCCACCAGGGGCTTTGCCTTTGCCACACCCCCAGCAGCCCTCATTGAACCCTGGAGAAGCTTGTGTCACCCTTTCTCCACTTCTTATGTGATTTTGGGTGGCGGGTGGCTTACTGGCCTTTTGACTGGGGGTGGGCAGGAGAGCCCTAGGCGAGTGAGGCCTGCTTGGACCAGTTGGATCTCTAGCCAGCCTAGGGTTGCCAATCCCCAGGTGGGGGCAGGGGATCCCCCGGTTTGGAGGCCCTCCCCCCGCTTCAGTATTGTCAGAAAGCAGGGGGAGGGGAGGGAAATGTCTGCTGGGAACTCTGTTATTCCCTATGGAGATTTATTCCCATAGAAAATAATGGAGAATTGATCCGCTGGTATCTGGGGCTCGGGGGGGGGGCTGTTTTTTGAGGTAGAGGCACCAAATTTTCAGTACAGCATCTAGTGCCTCTCCCCAAAATATCCACCAAGTTTCAAGGAGGTCCAATTCTATGAGCCCCAAAAGAAGGTGCCCCTAACCTTCATTATTTCCTATGGAAGAAAGGCACTGAAAAGGTGTGCCGTCCCTTTAAATGTAATGGCCAGAACTCCCTGGGAGTTCAATTATGCTTGTCACAACCTTGATCTTGGCTCCACCCCTAATGTCTCCTGAGTCCACCCCCAAAGTCTCCTGGCTCCACCCCAAAGTCCCCAGATATTTCTTAAATTGGACTTGGCAACCCTAAGCCAGACCAAGCAGGCCTCGCTCGCCCGGGGCTCTCCTTTCTTACATTGGGTTGCTTTTGGCGGGGGGGGGAATATATGCTAATGAGTTATGCTAATAAGCTCCACCACCTATTTTTCTACAAAACGACCCCTGATCTCTATGATCCTAAGTACTTATACCCTTCTAAGCCCATTGTTTTCAATGGTTATAGAAAAGCGTAATGTAGCTTAGCATTGCGCTGCTGATGGACTATCCAGACAAGAAGCCCAGCTGCAGAGGGAATGGTTAGGATGTGTGAAAGCTTTCTTTTCTCTTCCTTGCAGCTGAAGATGAGGGAGGCTGCCCACGGAGAACATTTTTTTTATCCTGAGGAGCTGTGATTGGTGTATTTATTTACTTATATTATTTATAGCCCCCTTTCTCCATGAGACTCAAGGTGAATTAAACAGTAGAGTCAGCCAGCACAATCAACAAATACATTTGATGAGTAAAGCTTAGGGTTGCCAATCCCCAGGTGAGGGCAGGGGATCCCCCGATTTGGAGGGCCCGCCCTGCTTCAGGGTCGTCAGAAAGCAGGGGGAGGGGAGGGGAATGTCTGCTGGGAACTTTATTATTCCCTATGGAGATTTATTCCCATTGTAAATAATGGAGAATTGATCCATGGGTATCTGGGGCTTTGGGGGGGCTGTTTTTTGAGGTAGAGGCACCAGATTTTCGGTATAGCATCTAGCCCCCATCCCCAAAATACCCCCCAAGTTTCAAAACGATTGGACCAGGGGGTCCAATTCTATGAGCCCCAAAAGAAGGTACCCCTTTCCGTCATTATTTCCTATGGAAGGAAGGCATTGAAAAGGTGTGCCGTCCCTTTAAATGTGATGGCCAGAACTCCCTTTGGAGTTCAATTATGCTTGTCACAGCCTTGCTCCTGGCTCCATCCCCTAAGTCTCCTGGCTCCACCCCCAAAATCTCCTGGCTCCACCCCCAAAGTCCCCAGATATTTCTTGAATTGGACTTGGCAACCCTAGTAAAGCTATAGGTCCTCCATTTTCCATTTTATCCTCACAACAATTCTGCCTGGTGGGTTGGGCAGAGAGACCTGCAACCAGGTCAGGCAGACAGTTTCAGTTGTAGAGAGCCAGTTTGGTGTAGTGGTTAAGTGTACAGACTCCTATCTGGGAGAACCAAGTTTGATTTCCCACTCCTCTTACAGCTGCTGAAATGGCCTTGGGTCAGCCATAGCGATCATAGGAGTTGTCCTTGAAAGGGCAGCTGCTGTGAGAGCCCTCTCAGCCCCACCTATCTCACAGGGTGTCTGTTGTGGGGGAGAAGATAAAGGAGATTGTAAGCCGCTCTGAGTCTCTGATTCAGAGAGAAGGACAGGGTATAAATCTGCAATCTTCTTCTTCTTCATGGCAGGGGCATTATTTGAATCTAGATGTCCAGATCTTAGTTCACTGCTCCATCCACTAACCTCAGTTGCTGGGAGAACCAGTATGGAGGGGGAAATATCCTGCTTGTTCTAAATACGTATCAATGAGCAGAGGTAGCAGTATAGGATGATTACTTATTATGTCTTTTAGCTATTGAATGCTGCCGTCATTAAGATGAGGATACCCATGTTTTTCATTTTGGTTTTGCAAGCCAAAGGCTGAACCAAACATAATTGGTGAGATGCGTGATTGGATTTTCCATATTTATTTAATATATCAGTAGCACTTGCCTGGAAGGAGGGAGAGAGAGCCCAAGCAGAACTACTGAACTTTCCCCTCCTCTATGCTGCTTTCATTAAAGCTCCATGGTGCAGAGTGGTAAAGCTGCAGAACTGCAGTCCGAACTCTGCTCACGACCTGAGTTCAATCTCAGTGGAAGCGGGGTTCAGGTAGCCAGCTCAAGGTTGACTCGGCCTTCCATCCTTCCGAGGTCAGTAAAATGAGTACCCAGCTTGCTGGGGGGAAAGTGTAGATGACTGGGGAAGGCAGTGGCAAACCACCCCGTAAAAATGTCTTCCAAGAAAACGTCGCATGTGACGTCACCCCAGAGTCTGAAACGACTGGTGCTTGCACAGGGGATTAACTTTTTTATGCTGCTTTCCCAATTTAAATCCCTCGGCTTTGTCAGGAGAAGGGGGTATGATCTGGCTTCATGTTGCCACCTTAATAGCAGCATGCAAAAACGTTACAACACACCCAAACATTTTTTACGGCATAGGGAATTTGCTCCTTACCGGCAGTGAAGGCGGATCCCAATTTTATTCTGCATACCTGCCTATGCAGAAAATCCCCTCTTAGTTCTGCACGGCCTCTTTTTTTAGCTACCATGGAAGGACTGCAAGAAATCAGGGCTTTTTTGGTAGCAGGAACTCCTTTGCATATTAGGCTACACCTCCCTGATGTAGCCAATCCTCCAAGAGCTTACAGTTGGCCTTGTACGAAGAGCCTTGTAAACTCTTGGAGGTTTGGATACATCAGGGAAGTGTAGCCCAACATGCAAAGGAGTTTCTGCTTCAAAAAAATAAAAGCCCTGCAGGGAGTGATCATGCAGACTAGGAAATTCCCCAGATCACCACCCTATAGCCCTACAGCGACTGCTCAGTTCCCTTCTTATCTAAACCACTGCTGCTTAGAAGTTTAGCACTACATCAGTATTACAGGAAACTATTCCTAGTTATTGTAGGCATTTATTAGTCACAACTCAACTTTAAAGGTTAGCAAAGCAGTTTACAAAATGGAAGCCTTTAGCAGAATTATGTGCTATCCTTATCAGCCTCTGGTGGAACAGTTGCTACAGTCAAGCTGGCTTTGGCTTCTGGGTTTCTCAGGGAGGTGTTGGAACCCAGAATTAGATGCAAGCAGTCTTCTCAGCAGCCTGAACCAATCTTCTAACCCCAGGGCTACTGGAAGCCACTACTGTGCCCCATAACAATGTTTCGGTCTGCTCTCCCCTATCACCCAAGTGCAAGCCTCTTACGAAAATGAATCATATGACTTGCTACCAGCATGAACAGACTAAAAACTGGTTAATGTGCATTTAATATTTATCCTTTCTGTTCTTCACATTTACATATGTTCTCTCCTCTGAGAAGCTCAAGATACCCGTACAAGGTGTTTTCTCCATTTTATGCTTAAAATGACCCTGCAAGATTGGTTAGGCTGAGTGCCAAACTACAAGTGACAACCGAAGAAAGAGTCACACGGGATGTGGAACTGGAGAGCAAGCATTGGCACCGTGTACCACTGACTGCTGTAGAAGAGTTAACCGTTGAAGAACCAATCAAAAAGTATATGAAAAATTTTCCAATGATTTTTATTAATTTGTTCAGGGTGATTCACATCGACCAAAAGGGTATAGAAAAATTATTCAATATCAAAAATTAATTTCCACAAGGGAATGAAGCTGATAGGCAAAACTGGTCTGTTTCCCTGTTTCGCTGCAAGCTTTATCTAAGCCATGGCTTATTCAATTTATGATACAACTTCCACTCTCAAATAACGTCTCATTCTAAATTTCTAACACTTCCAAGAATCAAATGTTCAGATAAAGCTTACAGCGAAACAGGGAAACAGACCGGTTTTCCTGCTCAGCTTCATTCCCTTGTAGAAATTAATTTTTGATATTGAAGAATTTTTCTGAACCCTTTTGGTCGACATGAGTCACCCTGAACAAATTAAAAAAAATTATTGGAAACTACAAGTGACAGCAGACACAGGTCCATCCATTGGTTGCAGACACCTTTTTAGAAGTATTTATAGTTTTAAAAAAATTGTTGTGACTTGAGGTCCCACTCCGGATCGGGCATGCGATGCAGCAGCCCTGGGTGCTCGTCCCCCCACCCCGACACACACCTTTTCAGATGCAGAAAACTCCTGG
This sequence comes from Heteronotia binoei, assembly GCF_032191835.1. NCBI lineage: Eukaryota > Metazoa > Chordata > Lepidosauria > Squamata > Gekkonidae > Heteronotia > Heteronotia binoei. The sequence goes on from NC_083235.1 coordinate 21,490,349, forward strand.
AACCACCACATTCTGCACCTGATCCTGATTGGGGCCAAGTGGCAATTTTTAAAGAACTACAAATGCTTCTAAAATGGCACCAGCAGGCATGGCCACCATCACCAGTAGCTCGGCCCTGACAGAAAGTGAAGGGTTGAAAGTCACGTTCTTTCCCTTTTTCCTCCCCTCATTGAAGGGACTATTGAATTTATAATGACCCACCAGCACCACCTTACCCAGGAAGCAGAGCCCCCGGAATTTTATTTTCTTTCATCAGCCGATCTTCTCATTCCCCCCCCCCCCCAAAAAAAAAGTAGGATTGACATAAACTGACTCCGTGTTTTTGAAGTCTCACTCTCACAATTATTTCATGCTACTTCCCCCCTTCCATATGTAAATGCTGCCAACAAGGGCTTTTTTTTGTAGCAGGAACTCCTTGCATATTAGGCCACACCTCCTGATCTAGCCAATCCTCCAAGAGCTTACAGTGTTCTTAGTACAGGACCTACTGTAAGTTCCAGGAGGACTGGCTACATCAGGGGTGTGTGGCCTAATATGCAAATGAGTTCCTGCCACAAAAAAACCCTGCTGCCAACTCACATCAGCTAGCACTGAACATTTCAATATTTTTTTATTTGTTCATACTTATAAATATGTGGGGGGAGGGGAAGGTGGCATCATCTAGTCCAGTCTCATCAGATCTGGGAAGTTAAGCAGAGTCGGTGGTTGGAAAGAACACCTGCAGATGAATTCAATGGCAAACTACCTCTGCTTCTTGTTTGCCTTGAAAGCCCCTCGCTGAGGTCAGCATAAGTCATATGCAACTTGATGACCAGGGCTTTTTTTTTGAGCAGGAACGCACAGGAACGCAGTTCCAGCTGGCATCAGGGGCTGTGTGGCCTAATATGCAAATGAGTTCCAGTTGGGCCTTTTCTATTAAAAAGCCCTGTGTGAAACAATGGTATCATCAGGGGGTATGGTCTAATATGTAAATGAGCTCCTGCTGGGCTTTTTCTACAAAAAATCCCTGTTGATGGCACTTTATGCACGCACACACACACACACACACACTCATTTATAAATTCATAGTATTAGTATGTTTCACAGCTATTTCAAGGCTGCATTCTGCTGAGGCAAATCCAAATTTGCCATTGAGCCTTCCAGAACTTCCTCTCCCAGCTCACCATGTTCCAGCTTCTCCCTCCTGGCCTTGTGACTCACCAGCAAGAGTCTTGTGACCCACTATTTGGGATCCATTGCCCAAGACTAAGCACCACGGATCTGGAGATCTAGGGTGCAGGCCAAATCATATGTCTGGCCAAACTCTTTTAGCTACAAATGAGTCAAAACTCGTAGAATTTGATTTGTTTGATTTATTTGATTTTTAATCTACCTTTCCCGCAAACGGTCTGCATTTTGCTAGACTGGGGAGAGGATTAAATTCTAAAGATGCACATCAGGGCTAATGTGGTGTAGTGGTTAGAGGCAGCATCAAGGTAAGATCTGGGATCTGCATGTCTGAGATGTCCTCCACAATTACAGAAAATGCCTATTTTTTTCCCCTATCAGTGGCCTTGTTTGGTTGCCTTTCTGAGTGTTGTGACCAGAGCCAGCTGTGCCTCTAGGCAAAGTAGGTGATTGCCTAGGGTGTCGGCCTTCTGGGGAGACCAAATTGGGCACCCCGACGTGACTTGGTGATTTTATCAGTGCAGGAGGGGGGTGCCAGAAGTTAGCCTTGCCTAGGGTCCCTGACAGTCCAGAACCAGACCTGGTTGTGGCACACTACCGGGTGTGCTATTAGATGTTCTGACAAAGCAGCATTGAGAAACAACTCCTGTGAATTTGCTGAGCTTCCAACACACAGGATTCAGTTTGAGCGACAGCTTCCTTGAATAAGGTGCTTTTTTTTTTAATGTTTTCAATCGCCAGTGCATCTTTTTTCTAGAAACCAGCTACTCTCCACACTACACAATCACAGACACTTCAGAAGTCTTAAATTTAAAATGCTGAGGAGGACCAAACTTGGATTAGAGAGGTGGGGAGAGGGGGTTCATTGCCTAAGGCTAAATCTGCACTTTTGGGACAAATAAGCTGTCCCATCACAATTCAGGGCTTTTTCTTTTTTGAGCAGGAATGCACAGGAACACAGTTCCGGCTGGCTTGGTGTCAGAGGGTGTGGCCTAATTTGCAAATGAGTTCCTACTTGGCTTTTTCTACAAAAAAAAGCCCTGTCACAATTTATCACAATGGATAAGAAGTACCAAAGCACTCGGCAGCTCCCGGTCACACAAAGAGGCGATCTCAGTGACCGCCTCCCCCAAGCTATGAAATTTCCTTCCTTTCAGATATTAACCAAAGCCCAGGATCTGAATCCATAGATATGATATTAGCTCAGAGGACAGAATTGTGTGTATATTGGAGTTTTGTTTGTGACAGCAGTCCCCGAGGGGCAAGATACATTTTTGTTTGAACGGGTTTGTTGTTTTTTTTTGCCAGGGGGAGGGTTTGGCTGTGAGAATGGCTGCTGCAAAAAAAATGGAAGGCAAAGTTACACCTGCCCTGTAATGGCTATTTTTGTGTTTTTCACATATGTATATTAAATCAGGATTTAATTCTTGACATTATTTTTATAATGTTTTGTATTTAATGGCTAGCCACCTTGATGGCTTCATTTGGCCATAAAGGTGGGATGTAAAAATCTGTTAACAAAAATAAATAAAGAAATAAAGAAATAATAAAAATAGCAAGCCCCAGCTCGAATAATTTTCTAAAAGCAATATAATACATAAACTGCATATTGGTGATGGAAGTTCATCAAAGTGTTCAATGATTTATTGGTGACGCTTTTTAGTCTGAAAGTTAAGAGTTGTTGTTATTGTTGTTAATATTATTAGCCATTTGAGATCTGATATGTTACTTAGCCCCATACGTATTTGAACATATATGAACATATGAAGCTGCCTTATACTGAATCAGACCCTTGGTCCATCAAAGTCAGTATTGTCTTCTCAGACTGGCAGCGGCTCTCCAGGGTCTCAAGCTGAGGTTTTTCACACCTATTTGCCTGGACCCTTTTTTGGAGATGCCAGGGATTGAACCTGGAACCTTCTGCTTCCCAAGCAGATGCTCTACCACTGAGCCACTGTCCCTCCCCATTTGAAAGGAATGTACACAGTCCATGTCCAACATACACATGGCTATTCTTTGTACATGTATTGACTAATTCTTACGGATGCACATACAGCTGAGCCCACAATTCAAACCTCACTTTACTCAAGTACAGATTTTATTTTTAAAGTGAATGCACACTGGCCTTTTCTTTCAAACAGAGGCATGTGCAGGGTATATCCACATTCACTGCAATATGTGCATATAGCTATACAGAATAAAACATAAGGTACAGAAGATGGCCTTTCCCTAGGTTTTCTCAGCTATTACGGTTGCATGCACCTAGTGTTGCAATTGCATGTACCTGAAGCTTGGCAATTCTGCATGCTGAGAGTGCATGCTATCCACAGTCCTCTTGATCAATGAAATTGCCATGTTGCCTGAAAAAAGGAGTGTTTGGATTTTGCGCATATGTTCCTCTTCTGCACACGTTAAACGAAACCTCGGGTTTTTTGAGGTTCTGGTGCACCGAAGATGAAAATCCACACCTCTCCTCTTTCAGGCAACGTGGGAACTGTGTACTGGGTGAACCTGCATATTAACAAGCAACAGTTTTTATTCATCAGAATGCAAAAGATCGTATATTTCCTTCCTGAAATCTCAAAAAAGGGTCCTAAAACAAGATTCGGATAATATGCTAACACATTTTCAATTAATTGACCAGTTGCTTAAAAGGCTGGCAAGCAACTAAAAAGCCTATTATCTCTGACAGCCCTGATTTTCTGTTTACATATCTTGATGGGTTTTTGAAGATGTTTTAATTGTTTGCTAAACTGAAGATAGCAGTGAATGGCAGATGTACTGAGATCCATAATGGGAGAGGGCAGAGAAGGAGAGAACTTGCAGGAAATTATCAGGAAAGGGCAGCCATTAATTATTAATTAAGAATTCTTAATTCTTAAGTGTATGGATGGGACCCTGGAGACTAAGATCAATATGATTCATGCCATAGTATTCCATTACTATGTATTGACATGAAAGTTGGACATTAAAGAACGCTGACAGGAAGAAAGTTGATTCATTTGAAATGTGGTGTTGAAGGAGAATTTTACAGAAACTATGGACTGTCAAAAAGACAAATTAGTGGGTTCTAGATCAAATCAAGCCTGAACTCTCCCCAGAAGCTAAAATGACTAAACTGAGGCTATTGTACTTTGGTCACATCATGAGAAGACAAACCTAACTGAAAAAGACAATAATGCTGGGAAAAGCTTACAGCAGCAGGAAAAGAGGCAGACCCAAAATGAGATGGACTGACTCTATAAAGGAAGCCACGGCCTTCAGTTTGCAGGTCCTGAGGAAGGCTGTTAATGATAGCTGGGCTTTTTTTGTATCAGGAACTTCTTTGCATATTAGGCCACACACCCCTGATGTAGCCAATCCTCCAAGAGCTTACAGGGTTCTTAGTACAGGGCCTAATGTAAGCTCCAGGAGGATTGGCTACATCAGGAGGGAGTGGCCTTATATGAAAAGGAGTTCCTGCTACAAAAAAGCCCTGAACGATAGGATGTTATGGAAATTATTAGTGCTATGTGAGGTAGGACTTTGCATGTTCCTTGCCTTTTCCTCTGGAACAAGCAGATCTGAGTCCTTCACTGGGAGGCTGTAATAATCAGAGAAGGCAAGTCAGTGCCAAGTTTGCTTGCCTTAAATTTGGGACAAAAAGGGATGATGATTGACCATGTGGGTCCTCACATCCTCCAAGCTTGTATTCCACCCAATAGTAAAGGTAAAGGTAGTCCCCTGTGCAAACACCGGTCGTTTCTAACTCTGGGGTGATGTCACATCATGACATTTTCATGGCAGTCCTTTTTTTACATGATCTGTAAACCTGCTAGCCACTCATATTGGGAGAATATGGTCCCCACAACGCACCCAGTATATGCAGTTGGTGTGAATTGGGCAATGTGTGGATTTTCCAATGGGTATACATCTTTCATTCCAACAAGCTAGCACCCAGGATAATCGGGGTTTTGGTTGGCATGAGTGGAAGCTGAACACATGTGGAAAATTTTTATTTGCAGAAGATGGCAACCATACAGCTAGCAGGCTTGCAAGTTGCATTAACTTGATGGGTCTGCAAAAGATTAGTGAGGGTGCATTTGGGAGCATATAGGAGGATCAGTCCCCCTCCCCCCATACAAACACAACACCCCATAACCTTTATGTGTGTTCCTCAGCTTTTAATCTCATTTTTTTTGCAAAAGCACAGTTATAAATAGTCAATTCACCGTACAGATATTGAAATTGCAGGGCCATTCACCTCTTGATATCTTCTTTGAGTGCAAGTCTTATTATGTACATTCTGCAAACAATGGAAACACCCTTGTTTGTTCCTGATTTTAATGGCTAGGGAGAAAGAAGTTGGCTTGATAGTTCACTCAACTGTGTACTCTTTTTATCATTTTGGTGATGACATTTTGCTTTTTTTTAAAAAATATACTTCTTGGGTAATACCTTAAACCTTTGGGAAGGATTTTTAAAATGCAATAAACTGTGCTGGAATCTAGAGAAATGTCTGTCACATCGATGAACTCTGATTATATGGTGGTTGTGTAGCTCCTGACAACATCCAAAGCAATGTGGTTAATGTGGGAGTAGTACATGGTACAACATGGAGGCCACAAGGCAGGCAAAAATTGGATTTGTGCTTAACACTGGAGAAATCAAGTGAAATTGGACTTCATTTATTAGAAACTGGACTAGACATAAGCTAAAAGAACATGTTATAGAAGCTATATAAAGATACGTCAAATTGTTCTACTGTAATTGACAGAAGCAGCTAGATACTGTGCAACTAGGAAGATCTGGACTTTATATTAGATTATATGAAATGTTTTAATTGAAAATTGGCTATTTTGCATTGTATAGATTTGTAATGTATATATTTAAGGACTTGCTCTTTGTAACGAATGTGATTAATGATACCTTTTTTTTGTAATTTCTGTAAATCCTAAGCACATAAATAAAGGAATATTTTACAAAAAAATTGGAGAAATCACAAGAGCAGCTGATGTCCATTGAAATGCACGGGAGCTGTGCTTCTCCATAGATTTGCTCGTGGAGGTTAACAATCAAAGAGAAAACAATTACGCTGCCATCCAAAGTAGAGTTACAATCATTTGAGTCCACTGAAGTCCTTGGGCTTAGAAGGGTGTAACAGTGCGTAGGATTCCATCATTAAAAAATACATCTATAACAATTGATCTGACATTCACCGCTACTTACTCAAGAATTCATTTTAATACATGGATCTTCAAATTAAGGTCTATCACTTATACACGATCCTGATTACTTTACAGTGCCAATTAGATTTCCTTTCTCTCCTTCTTTTTATATTTGCCAACTGAGAGGAACGCTTCCTACATCTAGTGAAGTAGACTGTGGCTTCTGACAGATACATGCCACAGTACATTTGTTAGAGTTGAATGTTCCACAGCTCAAATGTGCTGATTGGATGATACCCATTATCTTTGTCAAGGTACCAAGAAGTACGAGCCACCCACATCTGAAAAACACTGGCAAAAATTAACTCTGTATAGGTCTTCATTCTCTGCTTCATATTAGTTCTCATTGCAGGAGAGACTGTCAGGGAGACCCTCAACAAATGGCCCATACCAAGGGTTGTTACCCTCCTGACCTATGGTGTGTGAGCTAACCTAATCACAGCTTGAGGGTCGAGGTCAAGAGAAAGGGGGTCCTGGGTTGGTGAGGTCTGCATTTCCCCTTCCTCCTGGAGCAAATAATAACTTCCCAGCATACGGAAATGGGCAAACTCGGGGGAGGCTGAGAGGGCATCAGGAGAGACTGTGGGTCAACCATCCCATGGGAGAGAAGGATGGCCAGAGGAAAAGAGGTCAGAGACTGGACTGAAAAGGTCTCCTTTTTCCCTGGCACTGTGCTGCCTAAAGCAATACAAGTGGGTGGTCACCTTTCCCTCTGGTTCAGTTGTCCCAGTTCCATGCCAGCAGATATCAGGCAATGAATAGGATACACTAGTCAGGAAGTAATATTCAGAAGTTATGGTTTCTTTTTAAAAAATTTACAGAGCCAGTATTTTTGCAGGTTATCAATTGCTTCAACAGATGCTAGGAGAATTGTGAGCTACAAAACAGGGAATAAATTGGTAGAATATTTCAGTAAGGATTATGCCTGGAGAAGCTAAAGGTAAAAGTACAGTATTGCTCTCTGTTGTTATAGTGTAAGAAGAAAAAACCCTGAATTTCAACCTTGATTGACACAGCCCCGCTTATGAATAAATTCCCATTTTTTCATCTCTTTTCAATGAGTGTATGTTGGAAGTCTGAGGTATTTGCATGTCATTTTTCACAGATGCTCAAACCCTTGCAGGTAAGGGGGTTGCCCCTAGTTTGTGGAACCTCCCCGATCTGTCTCATTGACCTTTTTGAAAGGGCAAGGGTGAATTTTTTAAAGGCAAGATTTAGAGTTGAGAATTGATTTGAAATGGTTTCGGTTGTCAAATTAATGATCTGAATTAATATAATATAATTCAATTAGATTGATTAATTACTTTACATTTTAAAAGGAAATGTATCACTTCCAAGCACACCAGTCCAACACGTTAAACGCAAAATAAATACTTAAGATTGTTTAATGTTACTGCTACATGTGTGTCATGCGTCTACATAAGAAAGACTTTAGACTATGGTATTTTTTGTTTGCTAAGGCTCAAGTCTATATTTGAATGTCTCACTGACTTCAGTGGGACTTGCTTCCTTCAAAAAATTCTAAACACCTTTCTAGTAATTAAAGTTATGAATATTCGCTTGCCAAATAAGATTCACAGAGCCTGGTAATAATTTCTTCAGTCTTCACATGATGATTAGCGGAATCAGAATAAATTATGTAAATTACTAAAACTTTCAGAATAAATCAGGCACTAGCAAAGGAATCAATGAAATGTGTTTAATTTGCATCACAGACTGCTGGATTTTCTGATAATGGAACATAACAAATACGAAATGTTCCCATTTCATTTTTTTTTTCATAGAGAGTTGCTTAATGTGTATATAAAATACCCTGAAAACCTTTAGCCATATGAAGGCGGCAATGAACCTTGTAAAGAATGGGGAAATTCCACCAGGTGTAATTTGCTCCTTTATTATCATGGCAGTTTGACGGGGAAACTGCATCAAAAGAAATTCTCCTTTTTTGCAGCTGTTTTGTGAGGATTTGAACCTGGAAACTAACAAGAAAAGTATAAAACTTGCCCTTTTATTTCCACTTCTCTGCATGCTGGCATTGTATAATTTATCCAGAAAAACAAACATGGTATTTTCTCCTGCTGATCTGGATAATTATAGGGTCTGATTAGACAGTACACAAAACACAAATTCTACCTTATCTTTCATAACTACTCTTCTGTGTCCTGTATCCCACCCTCTGTTCACAGTTCCTAGCATCTGACCACTCTAAATGCTGGTCCTTGATGTAAGCAGTGAGGCTCAATCTTACAGTCAGTCACCTGGGAGTCAGCAAATGTACTACATATGTGCAAGAAGTTTAACTATATATCTTCCCATACAAAAACACGCTCTCCTAAGCAGTACAGCGCAGGTTTGAATCACTGCTGCACATCACACATGCAATTGACTTCATTGGGCATCAACTTCCACGTCCTTTCATTGCCTTTAGAAAAACGGCCCTGACAATAATATTATCAGGGAATAAAATTAGCTGTTGACTGACAATTATACTTAGTCACAGCAAAGAAACTTCAATGGAATAAAAATTAATGCATAGCATCTCTAACAGCAACCATATGTGCTCATAGCTGAAACTTGAAGACTAATGGGGGTTACGAGTAATGGGGATTATGAGTATGGAACAAGAGGTGATCTTTACTCACAGTATATGATACTGAATGTGTGTTTTTTAAAGTTTGGAGAATCTCTGTGCACTGAGAGAAGAAAACATCATTCGTCATTTGTTTGTGCTAATCCATTTTGCCAGTATTGTCCAGTAGACAAAGTTGAGATAGTGGGGAATTGACAGGGTAACTCAGCTAGTATGAGACTATTTGGTGGCTTTTGGAAGACTGCTATGCCACAGCATCCGTTCCACATCTATCAGGTGGGTATAACACCTGCCTTTCTTATAGAAGCACTGTAAGGGTGAAAGATAGCTACTGTCTTCCACTTTTTGCGAGCAGTTCTACAAAACATATTTGCCATGCTATTTGTATGCACATAAATGCCATCAATGCAGGGAAGAATACAAAAGAGAAACCAAACATACAGGGCAGCAATCGTAGATTTTTGTGTTTGTATTAGGCCATTAAATAATGTGTTTTACATATGGAAATTCCCCCGGCCTACTTTATAAGGGTTATATAAATGTAGGTGGGAGTGGACATCCATTACATCTTATTGATGACTGACCTTAGCAAACAAATAAAAAATACAAAGCTGACAGGCAGGCTGTCTGATCAAAAAGGGTTATTTTATAGCAGAGGAGTATCATTTGCTTATTATATCTTTGTTCTACTCAAACTCAAATACAGCTCTGCTTACTTTAGAAGGGGTAAAACCGTATTTGAAATAAAATCCAGGGCCTGTCTGCAGGTTCAAGCTCTTGTATTTTATTGTATTCCATGCAATTTGTGGACAAATCATTTATTTATTTATTTGTTTGTTTGTTTGTTTGTTTTTTGTTTGTTTGTCTATTTTATTTACCTTTGATTTCTATTCCACCCATTCCAAAAGCAGACTCAGGGCGGCTAACAGTCATAGTAAAACCAACAATCTCAGTTAGAAGTATAAAATGATAAAACATAAAAGATCAACAATTTAAAACAAGATATTAGGTGCTATACAGAATCTTAAAGCATAGGTGGATCAGGTTATATTAGATCTTCTGTTTATCTGTTGGTGGTCCTTCTTATAGCCTCCCTCCAGGCCCTGAAGAGTGTTATGAGAGAGACATGTATACTCAACACACTTTCTCTCAGTAAGTAGGTTTTGCAAGTGTTTTTGTAGTCCAGAAAAACCTGCTTAACCAGAGGCAACTGTCTGACAAAAAGAATTGTGTACCCTGTATGGCAATGACCCCACTATCATACAGCTTTTGACTCTTTACTGATAATTTCTTTGTGGCTAAAAATTGTTTAGGTTTCATGTCATACATTAAAACCCGGAATCCTTCTTCCCTAATTTCAGCTGCCTTGAGTCTCTCTGTGATGACTCACTGATGATGAAAAAGCTCATGCCCTAAATTGACCCCTTGTATTCTCGACTATTTTAAACATTTCCAGAACCGAGTTCTGCCCTGGAAAATATGGTCTGTGGTTTAAACCCTAATGGAGCTCTGCTATCAGATTTAAATCTAAAGAGGAAGAACTGCACTGGAGAGGGAGGAGAAAGGCTGCAAACCAAACATACCTTCCAACCGGATCTCAGTGAGATGCTGACATGGACCATGCCCCTTCCATCCTCCAGACCGAGAAGGCATAGCTGAGCCTCTCGTGGGCCAGGAAGTTGCAGCTGGAGATCTTGTGGTCCAGTTCATCACTCTGCAGGACCTGGTAGAGGAAATCAATGTAGCGGGCAGCCAGCTTGAGTGTTTGGATCTTGCTGAGTTTGTCAGAAGGCAGTGTGGGTATGATTTTGCGGAGTTCGGCAAAGGCATCGTTCAGCGACTGGGTACGCTGGCGCTCCCGCACGTTGGCGATCACCCGCTGTGTGTGCATGTCCTCGAAGGTCTGTGGCACGGGACTACGTTTGCTGCGTTTACCCTGTGGGGAAGGCGTGCTGCATTCATGCGGAGCTGAAGATGTCAGAAGCTTGCCCAGCTGGCTCCTCTTGCGAAGACCCTTCTTGGGCAACCTCTCGCTTTCTTCCTCGCTGGTGACCAAGCTGTCTTCCGGTGAATCTGGGCACATGCTTTCCTCTTTCATTGTCAGCAAACTGGCTTCCCTTCGTTCTTGCTGGGTGGTGGAATGTGGACCGGATAGGCCGCAGTGCATCCGAGCAAGACAACCTGAGGTTTATGCAGAGGAATCTCAGGGATGGAACTCTTCCAGCCGTGGGTGTTGCAGGGGCTTCAGAAGCTTTCTGAACTTTTCCGGCCTTCAAAGATCTGCTTATTCACCGCCCCTCCTTACGTTAGGGCTAAAGAGAGGAGGGACATAATTTTTTTTTTTAAGTTTGTTAATGCCCTTTACGGATAGGGTAAATAGTGCTGGAGGAGGGGCCATGCACAGGCCAATACAACCGTTCACAATAATGCAAACATCAAGGGAGCTTATGGGTTCCAGATTGCTTTCCTTTCCTCTCTCCTTTGTATCCCCCCCATCAAAGCCCTTAGGCACAGATGCTTCAGCCAGACGCCTGGCTGCCGGAGGATGTTTCCCTCACCAAGCTAATTGACAGGGGTCTGCCGTGCTGACCCTTGCCCACAACCCGGTCGGTGAAGATCGCAGGGCAGCCCTTACTGCGTGCAAGGCCTTAGGTGGTTAATCGGCAGTAAAATGGCACATCATGCAGAATGGACTTGGGAGTCACCCGTTTCGGTGTCTTGCAGTTATCATGATGAAGTCCCTTTGTGTTCTTCGCAATAAAATTGGCAGAGGTATGCAGTGGGTCTCACCTTCCTCCCAGGGAATCAGAGACAGTTAGGCATTCCCTTCATGAAGCTGGCTTCTGTTTGCTAGGGAATATGTGGCCTTCGGAATTGCACAGAATGCTTTGATGGAATCTAGAAATCCATTTTGTGCGCTTGAGATGTGAGCAATGCAACCCCAGCACTGCGTATTTTATTCCACCGTAAATTCCAATGTGTTCTGAGGGGGGGGGGTGCTTTCTCTCCACTGAGTGCGCATAGATTTGCAACCTTAATTGACAGCTGAACTATTGAAGAGTTTCAGATAAATTGTTGAGGGTTGACTTTAATCCAAGGAGCTGAGAGTTCAAAGCACACGTGTGTTTTTTACAAAGTTATTCTGGGTCTGGCTTGTAGTTACCGTTATCTGCAACGGAGCAGGAAAAAATTAACCACGGCCTTTCCTTTTAACTAGTTCTTTTGTTTATTAAAAGTAAACATTCTTTGACTTCCTTCAGCATTTCAGAAAAGCAAGCAGATTAAGTTTCAGAGATTATGCAGATATATTCAAATAAAACATAGCTTTCTGGTGACATAAAAGTTCAGATTGATTTGCATGGCCCAAAATGGACTCTAGGATAGTGGATAGGAAACTGGTTAGAGAACTGCACTCAAAGAATAGTTGTCAATTATCCTTCACGGGGATTTTTTTGTAGCAGGAACTCCTTTGCATATTAGGCCGCACAGGGCCTTACAGGGCTCTTATTCCAGGGCCTATTGTAAACTCTTGGAGGATTGGCTACATCAGGGGTGTGTGGCCAAATATGCAAAGGAGTTCCTGCTACAGAAAAAGCACTGGCATTTCTTCTGAATGGAGGGAGGTGTCCAGTAGGGGGTCACAGGGTTTGGTTCTGGGCACAGTACTTTTAAATATTTTTATCAATGAACTGGATGAGGGTGTGGAGGGGCTACTTATTAAATTTTCAGATAACACGAAACTGGGAGGAGCAGTGAACACACCAGACGATAGAGACAGAACTCAACAAGATCTGAACATACTGGAAAAGTGGGTGGAAGTGAACAAGGTACAATTTAACAAGGATAAGTGCTGAGTTCTACATCTGGGTAACAAAAATTAGGAATACCCATACTGGATGGGGGATACACTTCTGGATAGCAGTGTGAATGAACAAGATCTTGGGTGCATGGGTGGACTGTAAGTTAAATATGAGCAGCCAGTGTGATACAGCAACAAAAAAGGCTAACGTGATCTTTTATCAACAGACTCATAACATCCAAATTGCAAGATGCCATAGTCGCTCTGTACACTGCATTGGTCAGGCTACACCTGGAGTATTGTGTGTAGTTCTGGAGGCCTCACTTTAAAAAGGATGTGGAGAGAATGCAGTGGGTGCAGAGGAGAGCAACGAGGATGATCTGGGGTGTGGAGACCAAGCCCTATGAGGAAAGGTTGAGGGACTTTAGAAGAGGAGGTTGAGGGTGGGGCATGATTGCTCTCTTTAAATATTTGAAGGGCTGTCACTTAGAAGAGGGCAGGGAGCTGTTCCTGTTGGCAGCAGAGGAGAGGACTTGTAATTATGGGTTTAAATTAAGGGTGGGAGGGTACAAGCTAGATATTAGGAAAAACTTTTGTACAGCAGGAGTTGTTCAACAGTGGAATTAGCTACCTAAGGAGGTGGTGAGCTCCCCCTCAATGGCAGTCTTTAAGCAGCAGCTGCACAAACACTTGTCAGGGATGCTCTGGACTAATCCTACATTGGGCAGGGGGTTGGACAAGGTGGCCTGGATGGCCCCTTCCACTTTTATGATTCTAAAACTGGCTATATGTCAGGATGCTGGGCCTTAGGCAGCTCTGGAAATTTGACAAGGTGGGATGTCAATGTAACATCTCCCTGGGGTCTCATGGGTGCCCTCAAGGTTGGCTGTTGTTTTGGCTGAAACCATGCCTAGCCTGGAAGCCTCTGATCAGTGGAAACCAATGAGTTCTCTGGGTGGATGGAACCTAAGAAGACATTATAGCCTAAGGCAGGAGTCCTCAACCTTTTTGAGCCTGAGGGCACCTTTGGAAATCTGATACAGTGTGGTAGGTATAGCTAAAAAATGACTGCCACAAAATGGCTGCCATGGGAGGTACAGCCAGCCAACAAAATGGCTGCCACAGCTTACTTTCCGTCATGCAGTGAAGATCCTTGTGCTCTGGTGGTAGTTGCTGCCAAAGCAACATTTTTTAAAAAATTGGAAGCCTTGCTGGGGAAAACCCCATCTGACCCCACCCACTTCCTAAAAACACAGAGTGAGCACCACAAGAAGTGTCTACAGATGCCATGACACCCACAGGCACCGCTTTGGAGACCTCTGGCCTAAGGAATGTTCAGTCCTCTAATCCTGGGTAGGTTCACTACATGGAGTAATAGCACAGATACAAAGGCTGCTGGTTCTAACCCTATCATCAGCTGCTACATGGCCATCAAATATGTTCAGTACACTCAATTGAGCCAGTTTCCCATTCATCTGCCATTAAATTAGATGCCAACTGTTGACTGTACTTTGAACACTAAGGGTGATTACAGGCCGACACTTAGATGGCTCTGAAATTGACCCAAAAAATTCTTCCACACACAAACATCTCCTGCTAGTCCCCATCCCATACTCACCCTGCCCTCTGGCCTCCTCAGGCCGGCTCAAAAATCTACCACTTCTGAAGTGGTAGCAAATTTCTGAGCTGACAGCCAGTTGCCCCGGCTGCGTCTGGAAGTGGAAGGGTGCAAGGGAGGTGCCTTGGTGGTGTGAAACTGCCAAGCCACCCAAAGTCATTTTTGGCTTTTTTTGTGTGTGTAAAACCTAACAGGAGCATTGGAGCAGATGAGCGCACGAGCACTTGACTCTTCAGGGGAGAAAAGGAGCAGTCCAGCTCCTGAGGTGCCTCTCCGTCTGAATGCTCCAAGTCACCTTGCAGACGGAATGGGGCCTTCTCTCCAGGGAGCATGCGGAAGCTTCAGGGAGGCTCTTTTTGAGCCAGTCCAATTCAGAACATCTCTCAGTTACCCCAAACTGCCCATCTGTTATCACCCTAAAAGTCCTTTTTAAAATGCTGATAAGCATACATGAAGTGATTCACGTCATTCGGGCCTTCATAATCAAGGAGTCCACATGATAGAACAGTTTGCCATATGCCTCCCCACAATGACCATGCCACCAATCAGAACTAATTCTGTGGACCTGAAAGCTGTTGGTGAACCACAGTGCTAATTTTTTTTTTAAACGCTGATTTTTTTCCCATACATTGAAATAAGCCAGCAGGTTCAAATGAACAGTGGCCTTTTTCTTGCTCTTTAAGAGAGGAAGGACTCATACTTGTGGTTGTCTTTGTGGGAAAATATGTGGTAGATGTTTGAGATTCCAGAATATGATTCAGTGCAGGGCTGGTTTATAGAGGGCTGCTCATCTGGTCGCCTGTGATGATGATGAATTGATTCCAGGTGATCAGGCAAAGTAACTTCTATAAATTAGAAGGGATGGTTCTTTCAAGCCAGTGTTGTGGCACACATAGGTAGACTTCAGTGGGATAGTTCAGAAGTGACATCATACCCCTCTGCATCACTGTAGGAACTGACCCAGTCAGTCGCATGCGTATTTACCATAGAGATGGGAAGTTCCTACAGTGTCACAGTGGTAGCGGCAATGTCAAGGCAATAATGTTTCCCCTTCCTGGGGTCAGCCTTCCTTCAACAGCTCCTGGGAATCACAGGCTTGGCAATGCTAGCCTGGATGGAGAAAGCAGACCTTACATGTGGCATTTTGAACTCTGTGATGGGCAGGTTATACGTGTAACATATAGTAGGCTCATTAAACTATTAATAACCAGGGATTGGCAACATTTGGCAGGACTTAGTTTGGAGTCAGTTCTCCTCTGTGGTCATTGTCTCATCCAGCAAGTCCTCTGGCATAAACACACAAATAATTTGAAGCAAGGGTGGATTTCTAGCAGGAGCTCCTTTGCATATTAGGCCGCACCCCCATGATGTAGCCAATCCTTCAAGAGCTTACAAAAAAGAGCCTTGTAAGCTCTTGGAGGATTGGCTACATCAGGGGTGTATGGCCTAATATGCAAAGGAGCTCCTGCTAGAATTCCACCCCTGATTCGAAGTAAATGGAAGGTCTCACAACTTTGTAATGAGTTTGCAGAAGGTCAGAAGCAGCACAAATCTATCCACCTGTTTCTGACTTTCCCCCAGTGTATTTGGGGGACAAGATGCCAAACTTCCCTCTTTCCATGTTCTCTAGCTATGTCGGTGGGGAAGTAAAGTAGCTTTTCACTTCTAGAGAGGTTGGATTCTCTAAGTCCTGTTCAAATGTTACAGGGCATGCATGCACGTCCTGCATGTACATGTATTTGTAAGAAACAGCCAATAGAGAGGCTGCGATCAGATGGGCCATTTGATCCAATGTTGTTGCTTCTTCCCTCCAAATTAAAAACACTTGTTCAGATAGAGACATCTATATCCGGTTCCCCAGTTGTTGGCATCCCATTCTCACCCCCAACTTTCCCAAAACTGGAGAAAGTCTGGTCTTTATGGATTGAACTGGTTTCACTGTGCATTTCTTGATGTCTGAACTCTCTTGCAAAATCAAGCCATTTGGGAAGTCAGATTGCACACTTCTGTCCGTGTGCCATTTAAAAAAATCCAGTTGCCAGTATGCGCATAAGCCGATCTTTGCCCCAGGGTTTTGAATCACCCCTTGCACATTTCTGCACCCTGTCAGAATCGGGAGCCCCCGGGGGAGTTGTTTTTGAGTGACCAATCCCCCCGCCCAAAAAAACCCCTCTCCTGTTTCTTGGAAAGCCATGGAAATAATCCCTAGTTAGAGTCCCATATTGGTAGGGAGCCTAGGGAGGCTGGCATATGTGATTAAGGGAGTCTTGGGTAAAGACAGAAAAATTTAAAAATCCAGGCAGCCATGCTTTTGAGTAAACCTCAACTAAATGTCTGCCCCAAAAATGTGTGCAGGACTTTCTGGGCATGGACCTTGGCTAAAGTTAGGGTTGCCAATCTCCAGTCGGGGGCAGGGGATCCCCTGGTTTGGAGGCCCTCCCCTTGCTTCAGGGTCATCAGAAAGCAGAGAGGGGGAGGGAAATGTCTGCTGGGGACTTCATTATTCCCTATGGAAACCAATTCTCATAGGGTATAATGGAAGAAGAAGATATTGGATTTATATCCCACCCTCCACTCTAAATCACAGAGTCTCAGAGTGGCTCACAATCTCCTTTATCTTCCTCCCCCACAACAGACACCCTGTGAGGTGGGTGGGGCTGAAAGGACTCTCACAGCAGCTGCCCTCTCAAGGACAACCTCTGCCAGAGCTATGGCTGACCCAAGGCCATTCCAGCAGGTAAGTGGAGGAGTGGGGAATCAAACTCAGTTATCCCAGATGAGAGTCCACACACTTGACCACTACACCAAACTGGCTCTGGAGAATTGATCTGCAGGTATCTGTGGCTCTGGGGGGTGCTGTTTTTTGAGGTAGAGGCACCAAATTTGCAGTATGGCATCCAATGCCTCTCCTCAAAACACCCCCCCAAAATTTCAAAAAGATTGGACCAGGGGGTCCAATTCTATGAGTCCCCAAAGAAGGTGCCCCTATCCTTCATTATTTCCAATGGAGGGAAGGCATTTAAAAGGTGTGATGGCCAGAACTTCCTTTGGAGTTCAGTTATGCTTCTCACAACCTTGTTGCTGGCTCCACCCCAAAGTCTCCTGGCCCCACCCCCAAAATCCCCAGATATTTCTTGTCTTTGACCTGGCAACCCTAGCTAAAGTGGGGGCCATCAAAGTTCTATAAGAGCACTATAGGCTTCTGCTTTCAATGAAACTGGCTAATTCTTTGTGGATTAAAGATTGATTCCAGATTAAGGCAGTTTCATATTGCATTGCTAAATGCTGATTTTTATCAGCACTTCTGAAGCTAAATTTCCAAAGCTGACATTTTTTAAACAAGGAGCAACCCGGGCACTTGTCCTATTCAGCCATAACTTCTAGCACTTTTCACAAGATTTCTGTATATGTCTGTAATTGATTTTGTCAATTTGATTTCCAGCACTGTTTGACCGTAGCTCGCATTTTTTGTGAACGATACTTCAATGAATTATGTAAGCCTTTATTGCCATTATTTTATGTTGTCTTTTTAGTGATGGTACCCTGTCAGTGCCCTTAGAGGTAGAGCCCACTTAGGTCAGGTCAATCTGTAAATCTGAGACAGCTGGTTGAAGTTGACCCAAAGCAGGGTGAAGGTTATGCCTGCATAGAGGCTCTGCAGCCACCGTGGAGCCTCCAGTACTCAGAGCCATAGCTAATTCACCTTCCATCTATCCTTTCAGCAGCTCCTGGATCCCTGTCTTTTTGATTATCATTATTGTAGCAAAGATCTGTGGCTGAATCACAAATAAACCTTCCTTCTACGAATAGCCTTAGGTGGAAACGAGGGTCTATAAATACCAATAAACATAATAAATCCTGGAGATGGTGGCAAGGCTCAGTCTGTTTGTACTCCCCATAGTGCAGCGCAGGATCTGAGCACAAATCTTGCTTCCAGAAAAAAACAGCAACTCTAATTTCTTACAAAAAAAAAATAATGGTAGGATTACTGAGAATTTTGAAAGGGCCAGAGGATGGAACAGAAGTCAAAGAGGGTAATAAGCAGGGCCTACTTTAGCCCCATGGCGCAGAGTGGTAAAGCAGCAGTACTGTGATCTGAACTCTCTGCTCGTGACCTGAGTTCAATCCCAGCGAAAGCTGGTTCAGGTAGCCGGCCCAAGGTTGACTCAGCCTTCTATCCTTCTGAGGTCAGTAAAATGAGTACCCAGCTTGCTGGGGGGAAAGTGTAGATGACTGAGTAAGGCAATGGCACACCACCCCGTAAAAAGTCTGCTGTGAAAGCAATCTCACCCCAGAGTCGGAAACGACTGGTGCTTGCACAGGGGACTGTAGCCTTCCTGATTGCTAGCTATACCTCCTGGCTGAGCAATCCTGGGCTCTATTCCTAGACATGCAGCAGTGGTAATAAGGAATTTTGAAGGCTCCCCCCCCCATGTCCCCGCTCTCCATCTCCTCAGCCTGGCAAGCCTAACTTTAAACATATTCATATTAAAATGTCTTATTTTTTTCAGGTCCTTTGCAGTAGACTTGCCAGTCCCCATGTCTGGGGAGGGGAACTCCTGTTTTTTCAGGCTCCTGCCTACTGCCAGCCAGCAGGCCAGTGGTGGGAAGTCCAGCCCCAACAACCACCATGTGCCTCTATATCTCAGCAGGCTTAGAAGCCAGCAAACTGCCTGTGTTTTGGACTGTGTGCGTGCCTTTAAATCCTGTAGTTAGTACTTGGATGGTAGATCAAGAAGAAAGCTGAATGGGTGGGGCAAATAGTCAGAGTCACAGAGAAGCAAGCAATGTCCCTCTCTTTATTTGGAGGAAAGCTCCACCCCTTAAACTACTCTGCTTTTGTTTTCCTGTTGGTATGTAGAAGCTGATTGAAATACAGCAGATGGTTACATTCAGCAGCTCCCATGAGTAAATTGCCCCAGTGAGATCACAAAAGTGTTCACTTTCATTTAGTGGAAGTACACCCAGCTGCAGGGGGACAAGGAAATGAAAACTGTATTCAGGGGAACTGCACTGCTGTGTTTTTCTTTATTTTAGGGAATGAGAAAGTCTCCTGGCTCCACCCCTAAAGTCCCCAGGTATTCTATGAGTGGGACCTGGCATCCCTACTTTGCAGTGTTCACTAGAATGACAGTGGAAAAAATTTTGGTCCAACAGCATGACTGGAATTAGAAAGCAGAAGCTCTTGGGCAGAGCACAATCCTATGAAGGATGCAGGCTTTCAAAGCACTTTTTCACCGCTCATGTATCAATACCTGCCTTTATTAGGAATGTGAGTTCCGCTCCCTTACAAAAGCCTACAAATGGACCTTGGGCTTGTTTGGAGGTTCTAGCGGGAGCACAGCTATCATATACCACTGCGTGAAGAATGGTATACTCTTTCTATCTGGGATGGTTTTCCTCTTTCACTGAGCATGCAGCTTCAGGAGGAATGCACATGGAGTGGTGAGGGAGGGAGGGGACACCCGCCTAGCCAGCCAGATCAGCTGAATCAACCTTGGCGATCAATGAGGTGACAGATGTCGCAGCCAGATCACCCTCACATCCACCTTACAAAAGCCAAGGAAGCTGTGGGCAAGCGATAGCCTGCTTTATCCAATTGCATAATAATAATAAAAAAATTACAGTACATTAAAAAGTATGCAATACATAGTGGACAGATTAAGTAACTACTTCTGAGGATAATTACTTGGATCCACACTTAGCGTTTCCATGGGGACAAGCCCCCCAGCCACAAATTGTGATTTTCCCTCCTCCTCCACTCCTGTAGCAACCCAAAATACCCCCTCAATCTTATTTGTAAGGGCACCTTGGCCCACAGGAACAGGAATTTAAGGAGCCATTATGTCCCCAGCGGAAGCTGAAAGATCATGTTGTGTGGGCTGCACTCATGGAAACGCTAATGTGGATCCAGACGAAGAATTTTTATTTTGTCTTGTTATGTCTGTGTAGGTTTATTTTATTGCCAGCATACCATCCTTAAAACAATCTTGTGAAGGAATTGAGCCTGGGAGTATCTAAGCGGTCCACACATAGTCACCTCGTAAGTCTGAGTGGGAATTTGAACTGTGGTCTCCCCCGTTCCTAATCCTACATTACAACCATGACATCCATGACAATACACCAGCATGATCCTTGCTGTTTCATGCAATATTCCCTCTCACAGGCCTATTAACAAAGAAGAATTTGGAGCTATGACAATCTCCTGTTCCAGTAATTGTCCTGAAGTCAGTTCTGGGAAATAACAGCACAGTATTTCTTGTGAAATGTAACAAGCTTCCACACAAGGCTACAGTGGATTTTGACAGTCATCATTGTCTTTCCAAATTTTCCCTTAATCTGAATATTTGTCTCCAAGGAAAGGAAAGGTCCCTTGTGCAAGCACAGTCGTTTCCGACTCTGGGGTGACGTTGCTTTCACAACGTTTTCACGGCAGACTTTTTTTTTACGGTGTGGTTTGCCATTGCCTTCCCCAGTCATCTATGCTTCCCCGCCCCCCCCCCCCCCCAGCAAGCTGGGTACTCATTTTACCGACCTCGGAAGGATGGAAGGCTGAGTCGACCACGAGCCAGCTACCTGAAAACCCAGCTTCTACCGGGGATTGAACTCAGGTCATGAGCAGAGCTTAGAACTGCAGTACTGCAGCTTTAACACTCTGCACCACGGGGCTCTTTTTGTTTCCAAGTTATCTTTAAAAAAACCCATGTAAAAAATAGAGAATGTTGCTAGGTCAAATGGTTAAGATGTTGGGATCTCCTACAAAAGGTTATTTTTTTACAGCTTAGCTTAGGGAATGATTTGTGCTATTTTAATAACCTTCATCTGACAAGATTGACCATCCATTCAGTCTAAGCAATCCACACATGGTCACCGCATAAGTCTGAGTAGGGATTTCTTCAAACTATGCAAAACTGAATTATTTAAGAGGGCTTTTCTATGCAGGCTATGGAGCAAATGATTCACAAAGATAAATGATTAAGGACTGTGGTCTCTACTACTTTGGTTAGGCTGATGAAACCAGGGTCTTACTATGTGATTTTTTGCAGAATTTAATGTATCATGTTAAGACTTGTGCTTTGTTTCAGTGCTATTTTTAGATTCATACCACCCCGTAAAAAGTCTGCCATGAAAACGTCGTGATGTGACGTCACCCCAGAGTCAGAAACAGCTGGTGCTTGCACAGGGGACTACCTTTACCTTTAATCCTGTTGTATAGTTTATCAAATACCCTGCCCTGTCAATTGTATTGACTAGCTCTGTATAATCTGCCTTGAGCCCAAGAGAGAAAGGCAAAGTATGATAAATAAACAACTAAAAATAGATACTTTTTAAAGAACAAATGCTCAGAGTTCAGAGGACCCATAACACAGTTTGTTTTAACATTATAGTGGCACAGTGCTATTCCATTGCTGATTGTTTCTTTCAAAAGACGAACAAGCTCCAGCAACATGTGGGAGGGACAGCTGAAGATGGGGAGCTGGGGCAGATAAGGGAACCCTCCCCTCTGGAAAACTCCATTGCCATTGCAGGGTATCAATAGCCAAAGCAGCAACAGGGACAATGGACAAGTCGGTCCTTGTGTGGAAATCATGGCAATAATTAAGCAGAATTTTCGAGGTGCTTCGTTTCAACATGAGAAAAAGTGACAAGTGCTTAAATCTCTTGTTATGTAATCCCGCCCTTCATTTTGGTGGCTTGACCAAGCTGCAGATGAGTGTCTCAGAAAAAAAAGTAATACTTATAGGAATAATTACTTGTCAGAAATCCCCTAATATTTTGAAGGAAAAGGCCAAAGGATGGTGCGTAGCAAACTTACTTTCCCCAGTTCATTTTCGAAGGAGAAAAGAATTCTGTGACGTTCTGATCTGCCCTGAATTTCAGCAGCTGCTTGCACCCTGTTCAGTGGGACCCAGATATATTTTCCATGATGCATATTCATAGAATTGGTGGGGGCCATAGAGGCCATCTTGTCCCATCCCCTGTTCAATGAAGGTTCAGCCTTGAGCATCCTGACAAATGTTCATCTAGCCATTACTTAAAGGCAGCCAGTGCCAGGGAACCTACCACCTCCCTAGGCAGTTAATGTCACTCCTGAAGTACTCTTACTGTTAAAAAAAAAGAAAGAAAAGAAAAAGAATCCTAATATCCAGAAGGTATCTTTCCATGCATAATTTAAGCCAATTAGTATGACTTTGAGAGTAGGACCATAAAGAAGGCCGAGCGCAGAAGAATAGATGCTTTTGAGCTGTGGTGCTGGAGAAGAATCTTGAGAGTCCCTTGGACTGCAAGAAGATCAAATCAGTCAGTCCTAAGGCAAATCAACCCAGACTGTTCCCTGGAAGGTCAGATGCTGAAGCTGAAGCTCAAATCCTTTGGCCACCCAATGAGAAGGGAGCACTCCCTGGAGAAGACCCTGATGCTGGGAAAGACAGAAGGCAAAAGAAGAAGGGGATGGCAAAAGATGAGATGGCTGGACAGCATTACTGGTGTAACTAACACGAATTTGAGCAGACTTTGGAGGATGGTGGAAGACAGGAGGGCCTGGTGTGACTTGGTCCATGGGGTCGCAAAGAGTCGGACTCGACTGTGCAACTAAACAACAACAATTGTGAGTCTTGCCCTCTGCTGCCAACAGGAGCAGTTCCCTGCTCTCCCCTACATAACGGCCTATTAAATACTTCAAGAGAGCAATCATGTCCCTCCCTCAGCTGCCTCTTCTTCAGACTGAGAAAACTAATTACTTATGACCTTATTATTCTAACATTCAGCAGAGTATTTTATCTCCAATTTTAAGTGGCATCTCTGATTTACCTTCTTCCTACAAATTATTATCTCTTCTCAACAATTCCGAAATAAATGTCACTGAAACTGTGGCTAGGTTTCTTCAAGCAGCTGTCTATTTACATAGTGATATTCTTAAATTAACTTTGGGCTAATTTTATGATGCTGTATTTTATACTGAGTTAAGTGTCTTAACAACAATAGAATCCTTGCTAAGGTTCATGTGACTGAAATGTATTTTATTGTATTAATTATTAATATATTTTAAGCTGATTTATTGTTAGAGTTTTATATTGTAAGCCTCCCTGAGCCCGCTTCGGTGGGGTAGGGCGGGATATAAATCGAAATAAGTAAATAAATAAAGGTAATTGAACTGAACTAATTACTTATACAAAAATCTAAAGCGCTACCTCAAAAGTGCCAAAGTGCTTGCTTGGAAATTCTGTCCATAGTATATATCTTAGAAACATTTACATTGATTCACTTGACAGTGCAACATCTTAGATCATTTAGTCATTTTACAATGGAACAAAAAGGCCCCAGTTCTTAAAGATAGAAGCATACAGTGTTTAAATAAGATGTAGTCTGATTAAAGTCCTTCTTTGTGTCCAGCCTTCGGCCTAAATTGCCTCTAGCTTGCAGCTTCAGCTTCACTGTCATTATACTCAACCTCAAGAAAAGACAGGCTTCTTTATTTGTATCACACCTGCTTCCTCAGAGGCATTGCAACAGAAAGAACAGCTTTACACAGACCGGAGAATCGTCACTTTCAGCACAGCTCCAGGTGTGGCTTGACCAATGTGGTGTACAGCAGGACTATGACATCTTGCAATTGGGATGTTATGTGCATGCAGATGTGCACACTGACGTCACTTTACAGCATTACGATATTGGCTGTGTGATGTCAGAATGGAAATAAGGTATTTTGCATATGAAATTGCAAACAAACTGTACAAATCAAGCACAGATAACCAACAGCACAAAAATCAAATGTCCAGCCTCTTGGCTGGACTAGAATAGCAAGATAATAGATCTCATTTTGTCCTTTACAGAGACTGCAACATTCATAGATGTTTGTGGATATGAGTACACACAAGACACGTGATATCTTTAGTGGTAGAAAAGAGCAAGAGTCCTTAAAGACTCCTTAAAGAATACCTTAAAGCAGGGGTGTCAAACTCATTTGTTATGAGGGCTGGATCTGATATAAAGGAGAACTTGTCGGGTCGGGCCACGTGTGTAATAAAATGTAATGCCAGGTAGGATATCTGGACAAGTGGATATGCAAATTTGATAAAGGACACAGACAAACACAAAGGTTCTGTTTTTTAAAAAAAACTTTAAAACATGCTTAAAAGATTAGCACTCTTGCAATATTTTGTTTATTTAACAGTTTGTGATATCTGACACCTTTTGCTCTGAATGATTGCATCAAAAGCTGGAGACAATGTCTGCGCACTAGCAGTCTTGAGTAGGGTACTCGGGTGTTGTCCAGGTGTGTATCTGTTAAGCTGCGGACCTACTTTTGATTTACTGACATTCATTACAGAAATCTCATGGTCAATGCTTTGAGCCTAAGACCCAGGGGAGAACATGAAATGCCTGAGCACTGCAAACTTTTATACATGTTGCTTTGTGTGCTGGCCACCCAATGGAGAAAATGGAGGCTTTGTTTTATAGCTCTTGTGAAATTGAGCAAGCCTGGCAAAGCAAGCTGTGATGCAGAAAGAAGCGAGCGAGAGAGAAGAAAGCAGGTGACAGTGAGTTGCTCATGGGCCTGATAGGAGCCCTCTGGGGGCCTGATCCAGCCCTCGGGCTGCATGTTTGACACCCCTGCCTTAAAGAATAACAAAGCTTGTGGCAGGGCAGGCGTTTTCATGATGAGTCTCTGCTCACTTTTCTTCAAATACAGTGCTGAGCAGTGACTCATGGAAGCTCCTCCCCAGCCACAAAATTTTGTTAGTCTTTAAGGTGCTCCTGGATTCCTGCTCTTCTCTACTGCTACAGATAGACTAACATGGCAACCAGTCTTGAAGAAGTCTTTACTATCACTTGTAAGCATACATCCCAATTTTTGCTGGTCTGTCCAGTTGGCATAACTGTATCCTCTAGAATAACATAAAGAAGGTTAACCTCATCAAACAACTGCAGTAGAAAACCCCACCCCCAGACAGTCATTGACGATGCACTGATGTCCCTTCCAGAAGTGACATCATCAAGTCAGTGACATGGGGTGCAACGGTCTACTTTTGGAGCAAAACTTCTTTGTTTTGCAGCTGTTTTTATATAGAGTTTTACCCCCAAAATAGTGTCACCCCGATGCAATGACATCACTTCCTTTTTAAAACTTCTGTTTGCTGCTGACAGCTGGGATCCATCAGAAACCATAATACCAAACCATGGTTAAAGATAAACCAAGGTTAATAAATAAACCAACTCTAAAACACGGTTTCAGGTTCTGGTTTTATAGAACCTAACTCATGATAGTTGGAAGGGAAGGAAGCATAGTATGGCCAAGTCTCATCAAATCTTAGAAGCTAAGCAGGGTTGGTACTTGGTTGAGAGACCACCAAGGAAGACTCAGCAGAGGAAAGCAATGGCAATCCCCCTCTGCTTCTTCCTTGCTTTGAAAGCCCTTTGCTGGGGTTGCCATAAGATGGTTGTGATGGCACTTTACACACACACATAGACACAACCAGAGCTCCTTTGCATATTAGGTCACACACCCCTGATGTAGCCAATTCTCCAAGAGCTTATATGGCTCTTTTTTGTAAGCTCTTGGAGTATTGGCTACATCAAGTGGGGGTGGCCTTATTCAAAGGAGATCCTGCTAGAATTTCACCCCGGACACAACTAATGATAGTTAGTGGAATGGCTTGCCATTTGGACAATTACTCCCACCATTGTTAATTTAATTAAAGGATGGTGTTACATGAAGTCTGATCTGAGCTCAAACTTCCTTTTTTTAAAAAAACAAAAAACTTCTGTTTGAGGCTTACAGCTGTGATCCATCAGAACTTTCCTGGAAAAAATAAGGATTTCTACTTGTAGAGTATGACTTTTTCATTTCCTTTCTCCCACTGAACCTCCAAATGATCCCTAATTTCAGGGGCATTAGACCTTCACTGGGAGGGGGAACAGCCCAGAAAGTTGCACTCCTTAGGAGAAAATCTCTCAATCTGTGGGAAAGTTCTGGTGGGATGCAGGCCAATATCCTAGAGCAGGGGTGGCCAATGGTAGCTCTCCAGATGTTTTTTGCCTACAACTCCCATCAGCCCCAGCCAGCATGGCCAAGGCTGGGGCTGATGGGAGTTGTAGGCAAAAAACATCTGGAAAGCTACCGTTGGCCACCCCTGTCCTAGAGGGTAGTCATATGAATGAATCGTCTGGGTAAATGTCTGAGAGCCAGTTTGGTGTAGTGGTTAAGTCCATGGACTCTTATCTGAGAGAACCGGATTTGATTCCCCGCTCCTTCACTTGCAGCTGCTGTAATGGCCTTGGGTCAGCCATAGCTCTTGCAAGAGTTGTCCTTGGAATGGCAGCTTCCGTGAGAATACTCTCTGCCCCACCCACCTCACAGGGTGTCTGTTGTGGGGGAGGAAAGCAAAAGAGATTGTAAGCCACCCTGATTCTGATTCAGAGAGAAGGGAGGGGTATAAATTGACTGTCTTCTTCTTCTTCTGAACTCAGGTTAGCAGACAAGAGCAAAGCTCAAATGGCATGAGATATTTTGCACAAGTTGAGTCAGGGTTCCCTGACTCTGAGACTCTCAAGGCCAAAGGTGGCATGCAGAAAACAACATCCCCCAAAACATCAGGAGGGCCCAGTTCAGATGGGGACCATGGTGTGGGGGGAGGAGCTTCAGCCTTCTGCCTGCACCATTTTCTTGAGCGGAAACAGCCCCAGGCAGAACTGGTTGCACTGAACTAATATTGTATGGCTGTTTTCCGGTGGTTACCCTGACTTCTCCAAATGAAGTTGTATATTTGCAAATCAATATTACAATCTTAACTCTCCAATAATCTCTCCTCATCAGCCCTCTGCTTCTGGAATGTCCTACATTCTGGGGAGGATAAAGAACAACAATTTTTGGACAGACGAACACTTTTCAAAGGCCATTTTATTTAACTAGCTGGATCCATTTGGAAAAATGTCCAAGTGTTTACGGAAATTTAGGCGGATGACGAGTTTGACAAATATGCCGCTGTTCAACACAACACAGAGGGAAACTGGTTCAGATTTCAAAATACAGCAGACAGCTGGATGTGCGGTTGGGCAACATCCGGAACTGATGATCCGGGCTTGTATCCCTTAAATAACTTCATCACAACAATGGAGATGATGATAAGAAATTAACAACAGACTCTTGGGAGCTGATACAAGGGAGTCTCAGACTGAGAAA
This sequence comes from Heteronotia binoei, assembly GCF_032191835.1. Taxonomy (NCBI): domain Eukaryota; kingdom Metazoa; phylum Chordata; class Lepidosauria; order Squamata; family Gekkonidae; genus Heteronotia; species Heteronotia binoei. Next base: position 21,517,913 of record NC_083235.1, read on the forward strand.
TCAAAAGAGGAAGGGTGAGTTGCTGTTGAGAAAAATCTGAAATGCAGTAGTATATTAATAAGATCTTTGCGGGGAGTCAAATGCTAAGATTGCCAAGCAAACATAATAATTTTTGTCAGTTCTTCCCCAGTTTTGAGAAAGTTCCAAGGGTCCTCCAAAGCTGCTTCATTAGGCTTTCTTCTTTCTTCCAAACTTAATACAAAGACTGCAATTCCCATCATGCTTATTTCTCAATTCACTCTCCTTCTCTTGCACGGGCCAGGAACTAACTTTTCTTGCTGATGTAGCAATAGCCAATTTGGCTATCATTTCAACCTTTCCCATTAAATTGTCAGCAGGAGTGCCTCAAAGAATTGGCTTTTTTGGCACACGTTCGCCCTCCTCTAACAACTGTGATCCGTGTGAGGAAACTAGTTTCTGCCAGTAGATCTGTTTTTAGGTTTTTATCCAAGGAACACAAAAATCACTCCCTTGTATATGCAACCAGTAGTATAACGAAAAGGAGTCAAACAATGGAAAACAGTATAAATCACAAAGTGCAATAGAGGCAAGCATAAATTCATACAAAATAGAATAGAATATCAATATAGTCCATGGTATTCAAAGACAACAGTTCACTGGAAACAGAACTAAAATTGAAGACTTCACTTAGTATAAAAGGGATTCCACTTGTTTCACAGGAACCTTAAGAACATAAGAGAAGCCATGTTGGATCAGGCCAATGGCCCATTCAGTCCAACACTCTGTGTCACACAGTGGCCAATATATGTTTGTGTGTGTGTGTATACACACACACACACACATATATTCCTTGGCTATTAGCCACTGATGGACCTCTGCTCCATATTTTTATCCAATCCCCTCTTAAAGCTGGCTATGCTTGTAGCCGCCACCACCTCCTGTGGCAGTGAAATAACCTTCCAAGAAATTGTCTATCAATGTCAAAGTCAAATGATTCCACAATAAACTGATTATAAATAATATTGCATCTCCCATATTAAGTTCTCTTAAATTCTCTACGGAGTTCAATGTGCACTGTTTTGGGAATTTCCTTTGTCAAAAGATGATAAATATGTCCAGGAGAGGAATGAAAGATATGGTACAATAACTATTTGATATAAATTATGTAATGATGGAGCCACAACATCTGAAATATCTCAGAACACAATGGTCAGTAGTATGGAATGTAGTAGTCCATATGCAGAAACTAGTTTCTGCCAGTAGATCTATTGCTTTAGGTTTTTATCCAGAAAACGAGGAAGCCAGGGTCCCCTTGGTCAGATTGCACGACTGTTCTTACATGGGAATGGTGATGTGCTGAAGTCACAACAAGGTCAACTCAGACAGAACTTTCAAACATACTTTTAGATGTTCCTTGGAAACTTTGTCATTAGTTCCTCAATGAGAATAGTCACAGAGAAGTTTACTTGAAAGGTATCTTACCCATCACAACCAACCAGAGTCAGGGCTCTTTTTCTATCAGGAGCTCCTCTGCATATTAGGCCACATACCCCTGATGTAGCCAATCATCCTGGAGCTTACAGTAGGTCCTGTACTAAGAGCCTTCTAAGCTCTTGGAGGATTGGCTACATCAGGAGGCATGGCCTAATATGCAGAGTGGCTCCTGCTAGAAAAAGAGCCCTGACCAGATACTAACTATGTTCTACATCATGTGCTTAGGCTCGGTTTAGGTAGGAAGGAAAATGAGGTAAAGATCCTGAGATGGCACAGTGGGATGTACCACTTCAGGTTACAGGTGGGGAGAGAGATGTATGAAATGTTCCTGCTGTGTAGAAATTCAGTGTCCATAAAAACTGCGCTAAGAGAGGGGTTCTAAACTAGCTCCTTGTATGTTCCCTGCCATTATGAGCAGTGGAAGGAGAAAAATGTAGAGTTGCCAGTCTCCGGGTCCTGGAAGGGGATTCCCCTGTTTTTTGAGGCTTCTCCTTACTGCTGGCTGGTTGGCCAGCAAGGGAAATGCTGCCCTCAAATAGCGACATCACTGCATGACATTGCTGACACAATGACACCACCAAGAGTCATCGCATCAGGGATGTCGCAAAGTGATGCTCTGGTTTAAGGGCAAAGCTCCAAGGTGTGAAGCTAGTTTTACCAAACAGTTTAGCCCCCAAACCAGAGTGTTGCCACGTAATGTCCCCGATGTGATGAGATTGCTTCTGGGTGATGTCATCACATTAGGGACATCCCAGAATGCCCCTCAAATCCCCCCGCCAGTGCAATGAGGGAATCTGGCAACCCTAGAAAAATGAAATTTAAAAAAATAGCTGTCAGGCCTAAACTGTGATGTCCCTCACAGGAAAACCTGGAAGTGACATAATGCATCTCTAGAAATTATCAGAAAGTTCCAGTGATTCTTATGGAGAACTGACATCACTTCAAGATTTTGCAGGAAGTGATGCCATGCTACTGCCACAACCCACTTCCCTGCCACCCCATTTTCCTGCTGATGGCCAGACCAGGCCTAGCCATCCTACCACTAGGTTTGGACAAGAATGTCCTGTCCCTTTATAGCATGTGTAGAAATAGCAGGTGTAGTGTTTTGTGAAGGTAAATAACATCAGCTGAGCTGAATCTGCATAGAGCAGGGGTGGTCAATGGTAGGTCTCCTGCTGTTTTTTGCCTACAACTCCCATCAGCCCCTGCCATTGGCCATGCTGGCTGGGGCTGATGGGAGTTGTAGGCGAAAAAACATCAGGAGAGCTACTGTTGGCCACCCCTGGCATAGAGGATTTTCTCCATTGCAGCTATCCAACTCATGCACTTTTCTCATTTCCACATGGCATCATTCCTCCATACCATGAACAGACCATTGCTTTTTAAATACCTTTGCTTCTTAAATACCTGTGTGTAGAAAAATTATGTTTGCTGGCATAACATTATCAGGATAATCTTTTTCTTGTGTATGAAAGTGATTGTTTGCCATGTGTTTGCATGGGAGTTACCCCCCCCTGCCCTCTGCATTTTCACAGTGAACTGCCTGCCAAGGGTTGTTTTGGGGTAGGGTTGCCAGTCTCCAGGTGTTGGCTGGAGATCTCCTGGGATGACAACTGATCTCCAAGCTGCAGAAATCAATTCCCCTGGAGAAAACAGCAGCTTTGGAAGGTGGACTCTATGGTATTAAATCCAACTGAAGTCCCTCCCCTGCCCAAACTCTTCCCTCCTCAGGCTCCACCCCCTAAATCTCCTTGTATTTTCCAATCTAGAACTGGCAATGCTGGGGGGGTGGAGTGCAGTTACTATAATATGGCAATACAAAAGCAGGAAAGCTGGGAGAGCGGGTTTTGGCAGCATCTTGGTCAGTGCTAAACTGAGCTCACATATATAGGAGAAAAACATTCATTACACACTGCGGCAGGTAGGAATTTGCCACAATGTCAGGGCCAGATTAACAATTAGGCCAAGTATGCACTGACCTATGGGCCCCCACACCTTTAGGGGCCCCGGGCCAGCTCTCCCCCCTGCCGTTTTTTCCCCTGCTTGCAGCCCTCACACCCTGCACCCACAGCCAACAACTGAGCTGCTCTTTGCCTGACTTGCCTGGTGCAGCTGATGCTGGCATCATTGCCAAGTTTGCCTCTCTCTGCCTCTCCCCTGCAGCTTTGTCAAGGGGGCTTTTGAGAAGGTGGCTGCAGCAGAGGCCACAAGGCAGCGGGGTGGCCGCTCCAACTCTGAGATAATTTGCAAGGGGCCCCCAAGATTGTGGCTGCCTAGGGGCCTCCACAGGGTTTAATCCGGCCCTGCGTTCAGTGGTACTTTTTGTAAAAAGTGGAAGGAAGTTAGCATTATGATATTCTTGATCAGTGCTACACATGCATGATTATTTCTTAAAAGGGGCGGACAGAGACTCATGAGAGCAGCATAGCAATGGGTAGGAGAATGCGGTACACCTCTGGTGTGAAAGGGCAGCCATGGATAAAAATGGTGAAGAAATCAGATTATCCTGGGCTGTCCAGAATCACTGTTGCCAAAGACAACAGTTAAATAATTTGGTATATGCTTTCAGCTGCACGGACATTGTATGCGCAAATGTGGAAACAAGACAAAATATCAGAAATATGGGAATGGACTTTGAAACTTATGCATTGGAGTGAAATGGACAAATTTATGAGAATCTTAAAAGAATAAGATTTAGAGAAATTTAAAAACGATTGGGGATAGCTTCAAAAATTTATTGAAAAACAATGGAATGTTAAAGGACATTTGGTGATCTATGACAATGATTAATCTCTAAGGAAACGTTGTATGGATTATAGTTCAAAAGACAATGATTAAGAAGAAATACCATGAAGATGGATTATAACTTTTGAGTTTTTTGAAGAAAGATTTCTAATAGACAAAGCTTTTTACCTTATAACAAATTAGATTAAATAATAATATGGAGACGTTTGATAAGGGGGAACATGCACTGTTGGGGGTCACAAAAGGGTGGGGGTGGGATGGAGAAAATGTGATATATGTGTATTAACATTTAATGACAAACGAAAATATGCTATTACAATAAATTGTTTTGAAACAGCAGAATCTCTGCTGCAAGGGCGAATTGATGGACAATTGCTCTGGCAACATGTCCATCCCTGGAAAAACCATCCCGCATGGAATCAGCTCAGGTATTTGCTGCCCGTCAATCTGATATTAAGAAGTCAGCAGTTAGAGGGGCCATCTTAAAAGCTGGCAACCCTAGGGAAAGAACTCTCCCTTAAAGGGGGGAAATTAGCCATCCCATTGCAGAAGTGATCAGTCAGCAACCCTACTTAAGACAAATTCTAGAATCCTTTGAAGGAATCTGTGGGTGCTCTGCTCGGATGAGTCAAGAGAGGAACTCTGAAAACTATTGGACCGGATGCAAAACCACACCAAGGTAGTGGGGGGGGGGCTACATATGTGCTGTAACTCACAGTATGCTCATGACGCAGCAGCCTTACAGAAGCAGAGGATGTCTGGGTATGGTCAGTCCCCGGATAAGAGACCTCCTGGGACCCCTACATGCGCTATCTTTGAACTTGACTTGCGATACCCTTGCCCACAAAGGTCAGCCACTGATTTCCCCCAGAGCTCATGTGACATGTCACTCCTCACAGATTTCCTGATTTATCTCTTTCCAGAAAGCCATTTGGGACAGTGAGTTTTGCAACAAAGCCAGGACATTTAGCAACACCTGGCGGGGAGTCGGGAATCATCTCTAAGTGACCAGAGTGACTAATTGCCTTGAGCTGAGAACATGAAGAAGCCAGAAATAGCTGCTGCCTTGGGGGTGAGCACTGGGAGCTGGGGGCGGGGAACGAAGAGCTGATCTGGGTTCACAGGTTTTTCTTATTATTCCTGGGCTAGAGTGAAAACATATGTGGTGTGAATAAAAATGCAAAGCATCCGTTGGAGCGTGCTGTTGCTCTGGTAACCCCAGGGAACGTGGCCATGCAAGATCCCAAAGAGGCTAACTGTAAATGGGAACCTGAGAGTTTGGCGGCCCTTTGATGCTGAGGCCTGCAGCCCTGATCAACGGATGGCCTCGCCATTCATTTCCTTGTCACTGTGACATCACCTCTTTGGAACTTTTTCCTGAAAGGGACAGAAACTAGATAGGTGCCAAGCTCATTCAAGGCTTGCTCGTTCCCCCCAATCCTACATAAAGTAGGGTTCCTGGTCTCCAGGAGATCTGGGATTACAACCAATCTCCTGATAACAAAGATCAGGTCCCCTGGAGAAAATGGCTTCTTTGAATATGGTTGCCAGGTCCCTTTGTTGCTCTGGTGGGGCAATTTGGGGTGGGGGTGTTCTGGGATGTCCCCAATATAGTGCTTCACTTGGAAGTGATGTCATCATGTTGGGGATGTCATGTGGTAATGCTCTGGATTTGGGGCAAAACTATGTGGTAAAACAGGCTTTAAACAATAGAATTTTGCCCTCAAACCAGGGTGTCGGCGTGTGATGTCCCCAACATGATGATGTCACTTCCAAGTGATGTCATTGTATTGGGGATGTCCCACAGCAATGTCGCTGTTAGGGGTTTCCCCTACCAGCCAGCTGGCAGGTGGTGGGCAGAAGCCCCCAAAACCAGGGGAATCCCTGCTGAAACCTGGAGCTGCCAACCCTATTACCGGAGGATTCAATTCAATTTCAATTTATACCCTGCCCTATCCCGCAAGTGAGAACCTGAGCATTCAGTGGCCCTTTGATGCTGAAGCCTGCAGCCCTGATCAACGGATGGCCTTGCCATTCATTTCCTTGTCACTGTAACATCGCCTCTTTGGAACTTTTTCCTGAAAGGGACAGAAACTTTAGGTACCAATTCTATGGCTAGGATGGATTCTATGGCATTATTATCAATATTGGTAAACACCGTGGTGTTCATCGGTGCCACACTGTGGATTTGGGCTGAAAACTCTGGGCTGGAAAATTCCCAGAGACTCAGGAATGGATCCTGGAGAGGGTGGAGTTTGGGGAGGGGAGGACCTAGTGGGGTATAATGTCATAAAGCCCACTTTCCAAAGCAGCCATTTTCTTCAGGGGAGCTGTCTGTAGTTGAGAGGTGTTGTGATTCTGGGAGAACTCCAAGCTCCACCTGGAGGTTGGTAGTTCTATGTGAATCAGTGTTTGCTACCATAGGGCTGCCAAACTCCTGCCAGTTTGGGGGGCCCCAACCTGCTGGCACAGAGCATACTGCTGGGGGGATCTCCGCTCTCAGAGTCCCATTGCCACATGATGTGCCCTGAGTGATGATGTCACCTGGAAGTGATGTCATCATGCAGGTAATGTTGCCATAGAGTTTTACCACGAATCCTAGAGTGTCTGCATGATGATGCCACTACCAGATGATGTCATCGTGCTACTTCGGGAAATGCTGGGAGATTTTGGAAGCAGAGCCTGGGGAAGCAGGATTTGGATGGGTGACATCACTTCCTCCGTGCCCTTCTAAAAGTTTCCCCAGTCTCCATGGTTTTCACCATAGAGATTAGAAGAAATAGTTAGAGCATCACCATAGATACCATTCCCCCATTTTTCTCCCATTGCTTAGATAAGTATGAGCCAGAGACTGAAGGTGGTGGCAGGAGGCTGCCCACTGCCATTAGGTAAATGCCAACCCTAGTGTGGGGCTTACAAAATGTAGATTCCTAAGGCAGAATATCCTTCCTAGAGATGATTCCAAATCTTTCCTCACTAACATTTCAGTCCCCGAATTACCATTTCAATTTTGCTTCTGCCTTGTATGAACTGAGCACATAGTCTTAATATTTTCTTTATTGTCATCATGCCAAATTTTCCCTATAAAATGCACTCATTTTTAAATAGTAGTTTTAAATCATGACTATATAAATGACACATGTTGTACATATAAATACTGGTTAAATTACATATAAATTACATATAAAACCTCCCCAGGGCTAAGTAGGAACAGAGGATTCTTATCTCACTACAGATGCTAATTTTCTGCCCCTAAGCATTTCCCCTCCACTCTAATCAAGCAAATTACATTTTGTCCTGTACCTTTGCATCCTGACTTCCTTTATTGCTACATCCCTCCTACCTTCTGACTGGGATATAAAGACTAAGATAGCTCCATTCTGACTTGTATCAAAAGCTTATGCCTTGTAAAACCTTGTTGGTCTCTGAGGTGCTACTGGTCTTGCCTTTAGCTGTTCTACCAAAGGCTGACATGGTTACCCTCTGGATCCATATAAAATCATACAACTTAGCCTATCTAGAAGATCAGCCACAAAATGAAGAGGAGATTGGATTTATACCTCACCTTTCACTCGGAGTCTTGGAGTGCCTTACAATCTCCTTTCCCCTCCTCCCCCCACCACAGACACCCTGTAAGGTGGGGGGGTGGGGCTGAAAGAACTCTTTCAAGAACTGCTCTTGAGAGAGCAGCTCTCTCAGGAGCTGTGGCTGACTGAAGGGCAGCAGGTGCAAGTAGAGGAGTGGGGAATCAAGCCTGGTTCTCCAGATTAGAGTCTGCACACTTAACCACTACACCAAAGTGGCTCTCTCACTACACCAAAAAAGCAGAGAACCTAACCTCTGGCAAAGATATAAACAAATAGTAAAAGGAAAAACATAGATGATAGTTGAGCACCCTTACTCATACCACAGTGACCTATCTAAAATAGGCATCTACCTATAGGACCTACTTAAAATGGCATCCTACCTCACAGATCTATTTAAAATGCCCTCCTATGTCAAAAGCCTACTTTAGATAGGTGGGCGGTGGGTGTAAAATGGTCTGTGAAGGCAGGATTTTCTCTAGGACCTACTTAAAATGGATTGCTACCTGACAAAGACCTACTTAAAATACACTTCAACCAATGAGATCTACAGAATAAGAACTCCTGATGTTACCAGCCGTGAAAACCTGAAATCTTTAAGAACTCCTGAGGTAGGCCTTCCTGGATCATGGGATCCAAGTAACAAGGCAGCCTACCTCCCAGACTTATTTAAAATGGCCACCTATTTCAAAGGCCTAATAAAAAATAAACTTTTGGGACACACGTTAAATGGACTCCTAAGGTAAGATTGCCTTGAGGATCCAATGTAAAACTGCTGCTTCAAATACCTACTTATCATATATTTCAGCCTATGAGATCTACAGAAAAAGAATTCCTGAAGTACTTGTCCTATGTACATCAGGAATCTGCCTTCAAGCCTTCATTCTTCAACTGTCTAATGACACCCAAGGAGGGGCTGTGGCTTAGTGGAAGAACTGCTGCTTGGCATGTAGAAGGTTCCAGGTTCAATCCTCAGCATCTCCAGTTCAATAAGGGACCAAGTTGCAGGTGATGTTGAATGACCTCTGGCTCCTAGGGTCTAATTCAGTATAAGGTAACTTCATGTGTGAACCACTTGTGCCTGTGCGAGTAGCATGAGCATAGATTCTGCCACAGAACTCTCCAAAATGTACCTATATCCACATGATAAATACCACTGTTCAGTCACTGCTTAGGGAGTAGCTGTGACTCAGCTTCCAAGTACATATCCAGGCATTGGTTCAGTGTCTGACATCTCTTGTTAGTAGATTTCAGACACCAGGCTGGTGGGGGGAAAACTCTGCTTGAGACCCTGGAGAGTTATTGGTGGTCAGGGTTCACAGCGGTGGGCTAACAAGGCCTGATGAAAGGAAAACAAGAGGTGCCTGGACTTAAACCTCTCTTAAAGCCACATCCTCTGATCTGGGAGAAAACTATCCCCTAACTCCCATTGAATCAAGGAAGGCTATGGTGACTCACAGCCAAGATCTCAATTGTCAAAAACCCTTGGGGACTATTATAACTTTGGAATTCAGATGGTGTTTGTGTGTGTGTTGTGTGTACATGTGTCTTTGAATGCTCTTTTTTTTTTAAAATCCACTCATGGAAAGTTAACAAGTTAGAGGTGCACTTTCAATCCACAAATAATGCACTTTCAATCCAATTTCAGTGCACTTTCCAACTGGATTTCACCAGTTCACACAGCAAGATCCAGTTGGAAAGTGCACTGAAAGTGGGTTGAAAGTGCATTATTTAGTGTGAGCCAGAGCCAGAAAGTATGATGCAGGTCTATCTTATTTTATCCGAAATATGACATTTTGAAACTCCAAATACACCATTTTGGTTGTATTCAGGGGGTTGTTTGAGCAGGCAATTCCCCTATCTGCATTCTGAGGTGGTATAGCTATGGGAACATTGTCCCATATCTATGGATTCTCTGAAGATAACGGATCAGCGCATAGGGTTGCTGGCCTTCAGGTGAGAGCTGGAGATCTTCCAGAATTACAGCTGATCTCCAGATGACAGGGTTAATCCCCTTGGAGAGAAAGGCTGCTTTGGAGGGTGGACTCGACATGATTGAGGTTTACAAGATTATGCATGGGATAGAAAAGGTAGAGAAAGTAGTACCTTTCCCCCTTTCTCACAATATGAGAACTCATGGACATTCAATGAAATTGCTGAGTAGTAGGGTTAGAACTAATAAAAGGAAGTATTTCTTCACCCAAAGGGTGATTAACATGTGGAATTCACTGCCACAGGAGGTGGTGGCAGCTACAAGCATAGAACATATGAAGCTGCCTTCTACTGAATCAGACCCTTGGTCCATCAAAGTAAGTATTGTCTTCTCAGACTGGCAGCGGCTCTCCAGGGTCTCAAGCTGAGGTTTTTGACACCTATTTGCCTGGACCCTTTTTTGGAGATGCCGGGGATTGAACCTGGGACCTTCTGCTTCCCAAGCAGATGCTCTACCACTGAGCCACCATCCCTCAGCTTCAAGAGACAGCTTCAAGAGGAGATTGGATACGCATATGGAGCAGAGGTCCATCAGTGGCTATTAGCCACAAGGTATTGTTGGAACTCTTTGTCTGGGGCAGTGATGCTCTGTATTTTTGGGGCTTGTGGGCACAGTGGAAGGGCTTCTAGCCTCACTGGTGGACCGCCTGATGGCACTTGGTTTTTTAGGCCACTGTGTGAGACAGATTGGCCTGATCCAACATGGCTTCTCTTATGTTCTTATCCCATGTCGGGTCTTCCTCTTTTCCTGCTGCCTTCAATTTGTCCTAGCTTTATTGGCTTCTCCAGTGAATCATACCAAGCTCCCTTCGAGTTGCTTTTCGAGACCAAATTACACATCTAGAGAATCAAATTATACATTCTAGAGAATCTAATCACAGCTGTCATTTCTGCTTGGCCCCTGGTTTCTCGGCAGCAGACTCCTTGGGGCTCAAGGACCGGCTGTGGCATTGCCCTCGGGCAGCAGCAGTAGGGGGTGTTGCCTCCGGCAATGGCGTTTTGCACAAACTATACTTCAGCGTTTCACACCCACCCACACGCTCTCTCAAGATGGCTCCGTCACCTCCCCCAAAGACATGCCGAAATTGCCAGTGACTGTGAGTCTGACGAGCTGCCACTCTGGCTTTAGGAGCCACAGATTTTATTTATTTTCGACAGAGGAAATTCTCATCCAATTACACTCTGTTTGATGTGGATGGAGGAAGGGGGGGAAGGGGGGAAGGAATGGGATAAGGGGGAAATGGCCTCTGCCTTTCTCTCTCTCTCTCTCTGCAGTTGCCTTAATTGATTGACTACATCAGGAGGAAGCAAGAAGGAATTGCAGGGACCAGCTGGAATTGTTCTGTCTTTGGAGAAGTGGCTTACTTGAAAAAGGAAAGCAGCCCAGGAGGAGTACAAAGGCAGGAAGTTTCCTCACATGCTCATAAGCAGGCTACAGTATATGTATTCTTCTAAAGGATAAGGGACACATTTCACTCTCTTATAGGGTTACCGCCCCCCCTCCGCAGGTAGCACCTGGAGATCTCCCACTATCAGGCCTCCTTCTGGGCAGGAGCGCACGGGATCGGAGCTCTGGAACCTCTAAATGTTATTGTGTTTTTTCTTTCTTAAACCTGCTATTAAAAAAAGCCCTGGAGAGAGTTATGGCTGACCCAAGGCCATTCCAGCAGCTGCAAGTGGAGGAGTGGGGAATCAAACCTGGTTCTCTCCGGTAAGAGTTCATGCACTTAACCACTACACCAAACTGGCCCTCTGGGAAGAGAGGTCCCATATAAGATGAAACCAAAGACAAGCAAGGGCCAGAGAGGCTCAGCATCTGACCACTGAAAGAGTCTTAGGTTAGTGGCCACAGCTCAGCTGGCAGCGGCCCCAGAAAACAGAGTTTTTTCTGGTCATGTGGGTGGATACGTTGCAATGGGATTGGTCAACAGCCCTCACAAATGGAAGAAGGATACCCCTGGAGCATCATCCTAGTGTTAACTTTCCTTCTCTGATTCAGAGCCCTAATAAGATTTCTACCCAGGGGTCATTTCTTAGAAAAAGAAGTGCCAGAGCTCATTAGCACAACTCATTTGCATAACTTATTTGCCTACACCACATATCCTTGACATCTCCAGAAGGTGTACCAGATTATATCGGCTCAGCATCTACCTTAAAATGCTTCTTGAATTAGAATTGTCACAATAAAACCTTACTCCCATCACACTTTTTATATTATTTTCTCCTATGTGGCCACAGTGGCATGAGGAAGATTTCCATCTGTCTGCTTTATATGTTTTGGCTATTCTCCCATTTATTTGTGGGGGAAAATATTAGAAAGTTTGTTAGACCTTAGAGTTTAGCAAAATTCTCCCAGGGGGTTTGAACAATGGAGCCCAGAAATATTTGGAGGGGGGGATAAGAAAGAAAGAGCACAATAAAATCTAGAGGTTCTGGAGCTCTCCTCCTGTGAGCTCCTGTCCAAAATGAGGCCTGCTTCCATCCATATTACAATAAACCTATGCTACAGGGTTGCCAACCTCCAGGTAGGGTTGCCAAGTCCCCCCCAGCCTCTGACAGGGGACTTCTTTCGTGCGCGCTTCATGTGAGTGGTGTGATGACATCACCCATGAGTGTACCATAGAGTTTTCCCTCCCAAATTGCTAGACCATTTGGGAAAACCATAGAGTTTTCCCAGGAATGCCTAGAGCGCATGGCGTGCGATGTTGGCGGCCTGATGATGTCACTCGCGGGTGACGTCATCGTGCCGGTGATGTCAGGGGAGGTTCCTCCTGCCGTACCAGACCAGGGGCTTGGAAGTCCTACCTCCAGGTGGGGGTCTGGAGATCTCCCAGAATTACAACTGGTCTCTGGATGATTAAGATCCAATCCCTTAGAGCAAACAGCTGCTTTGGAGGGTGGATTCTATGGCATTATCCCCTGTTGAGGTCCCTCCCTTTCCCAAACCCTGCCCTCCCCAGAATTCGCCCCCAAATCTCCAAGAATTTCCACCCCAGAGTTTGCAACCCTAACAGGCAGGCACACTATGCCCACTGCTCCATCCACACATCTGCACAGAGTCTCCACATGCATTTTTTTTTAAAAAAAAACCTTAATGGCCCACTTTTAAACTTATGGTCTCCTCACACATATGTGGACATACATATATAAATCATTGAAAAAAAATTCCCCACTCCCCCTCCCCCCAAAAAATCTCTTTAATATCAAACGCATAAAACCAGGTGTGAAAGATACAACTGTCCTGGGAGGGGGAGAAAGAAGAAAGAGAGTACGATTTGACATTTTATTGACTTCACCGAACACTTTATAACAAGAAGCTGTTCATAGAATACTCGTAAGAGTGAATGTGAACGCACCCAGTCATTTGTCCCAGAGAATTTCACCTAGCGGTTCTTCCGTAGAACATGTTTATAGGGACTGGTTCCTGCAACACATGAAGATTTTTTTTGAGCAGGAACACACAGGAACGCAGTTCCGGCTGGCTCGGTGTCAGGGGTGTGTGGCCTAATATGCAAATGAGTTCCTGCTGGGTTCTTTCTACAAAAAAACCCCCTGTACAAAACAATGGTGACATCAGGAGGTGTGGCCTAAGATGAAAATGAGTCCCTGCTGGGTGTTTTCTACCAAAAAAAGAGGCCCTGAACACAAGAAATTACAGAACCTCAGAGGATGTGCGCCAATTATGGTTGGCAGGTGTTATAGAATGTAATGCCAGGTAGCGCAGATATAAGCTTTATAAAGGATGCAAACACAATTAAAGATTTTTAAAGCTTAAAATAAAACATGCTTAGAAGACTAGCACTGACACCTCTTGCTCTGAATTATTGCATCGAAACCTGGAGACAATGTCTGTACAGTAGCAATCTTAGGTATGCTGTTCAGGTGTTGTTCAGGTGTGTCTCTGTAAGTTCCAAACCTGCTTTTGATTTATTGACATTCATTACAGAAATCTCATGGTCAATGCTTTGAGCCTACGATCCTGGGGAAAACATGAAATGGCTGGGCAGTGCAAGCTTCTGTACGTAAGTTGCTTCATGTGCTGGTCAGCCAATGGAGAAAATAGAGGCTTTGCTCTGTAGCTCTTGTGCGACTGAGCAAGCCTAGCAATGCAAGCTGTGATGCAGAAAGAAGCCAATGACAGTGGGTTGCTCACAGGTCTGATAGGAGCCCTCCAGGGGCCTGATTCCGGCATGGCTTCCGGAGAAGGACTGTTTTTGCATGCGTGAATCATGCACGGAGCGATGACATCATTGTACCATACAGTTTTCCCATAAAGTACCATAGAGTTTTCCCTCCCAAAATACTAGAGCGTCAGGGGAAACCATTGAATTTTCCCAGAAACGCCTAGAGTGGCCAATGTGCAACGTTGCCGGCACAATGACATCACTCGCAGGTGATTTCATCACACCAGCAACATTGGGGGAGGTTCCCTCCACTGGCCCAATGTGGCCCAGTGGGTTGGGAACCTCCCGGGCAGGAGAACCTGATCCAGCTTTCGGGATGCATGTTTGACAGTGGGTCCTATAGGGTTGCCATAAGTCCAATGGGATTTGACAGCACTCTCCATCCCCACTAGGGAACCTTTCCAATCAGCAGAATAAGACAGATCTTGCAACCCAAGAAGGATTCCCTGATAGGGTCTCTCTTTCCACATTGTTTCTATCAATCTTTTACTGCTTGGGAAGGTTATCCCCCCACCCCACCCCAGGTACTTTGTTTGTGGTCCTACTGTTCTCATAGAAACTTCTCACGTGTAGCTTCTGGTGTTTTGTGAGTATCAAAGCTAGTGACTCTGCAACCCATCTGCATGTGAAAAAGTGAGACTACTATGTGGAATTTCCCCCGTTTCTTTTTAGTTTCCATTCTAGTAGGTCAATTCTTCAATTTTACTGGTAAATGTGCTATTGTGGTCTTGTGTGTTACTGAAACTGTCGCTAGCAGGGCAGCCTACGCACTCCGTTCCTATGTATTACTCATGCTGAGTGCACACACATGAATAGCCAGGGTGTCTGTGGAGATGGGTGACTCATTCCTGTGCACGCACACTCCAAGTGATTTCCACTGAGTGTCAGTAAGAGTTTGTTTCACCAAACACTCCGGCTCCAGTCTATATACAGCGGAATGAGGTGGTGGAATCCTGGTACAGTAGAGTGGACTATACCAGTTCATAGGGTTGCCAACTTCAGATTAGAAATTTCTAAGGATTTGGAGGGCAGAGTTTGGGGAGGGGAAGGAGCTCAGCAAAGTATAATGCCTTAGAGCAGGGGTGTCAAACATGCGGCTCGGGGGCCAAATCAGGCTCCCGAAAGGCTCCTATCAGGCCCCCAAGCAGCTGGCTGTCATCTGCTTCCTTCTTCCTCTCTCTTGCTTCCTTCTGCATCACAGCTTGTTTTGCCAGGCTTGCTCAATCACACAGGAGCTATAGAGCAAAACCTCTACTTTCTCCATTGGCTTTGGCTCCTCCCTTGGGGAGGAGGGGGGGGAAGCAGAACTTGCTTTGCCAGGCTCTCTGAATCTCACAGCAGAGCTACTGACCCAAGCCTCCCTTCTTCTATTGGCTGAGGCTCCTCCCCCTCCTGGTCCCCTGGGGAAGGAAGGAAAGAGCCAGAGCTTCCTTTGCCCAGTTCCCTGGATCCCATTGGAGAAATACAAAGAATACACCTTTAAGACCAATGAGTACTAATGTTTTAAGCATGTTTTATTTTATACTAATGTTTTAAGCATGTTTTATTTTATATATATATTTTTAAAAAAAATCTTTGTGTTTTTCTGTGTTCTTTATAAAGTTTATATCTCTGCTACCTAATCTTAAATAGGAACACACATGGCCCAGCCTGACATGGCCAGACAAGGTCTCATTTATGTCAGATCAGGCCCTCGTAACAAATGAGTTTGACACCCCTGCCTTAGAGTTTATCCTCCAAAGCAACCATTTTTCTCCATGGGAACTGATCTCTGTCCCCTGGAAATCACCTGTAATTCCTGGATATCTCCAGGTCCCACTGGAGGCTGGCAAACGTCTCAGTTCAGATTACAGGTGGGGGGAATCATATTTATAATACTACTTCTCAGGGCTTTTTTGGTAGAAAAAGCCCAGCAGGAACTCATTTGCCTATTAGGCCACACCCCCTGCTGTCACCATTGTTTCACATAAGGCTTTTTGTGTAGAAAAGGCCCAGCAGGAACTCATTTGCGTATCAGGCCACACCACCTAGCACCAAGCCAGCCGGAACTGTGTTCCTGTGCGTTCCTGCTCAGAAAAAGCCCCGCTTCTTCTGTCTAAAAATGTCCGGCAGATTTTTAAAAGACAGTATGCCAGGTTGAAAGGTTGTAGCCTAGGGTTGCCAATCCCCAGTTGGGGCTGGGGGTCCCCTGGTTTGGAGGCCCTCCCCCACTTCAGAGTTATCAGAAAGTGGGGGGTGGGATTTCTGCAGGGCACTCCATTATACCCTAGGGACACCAGTCCCCATAGGGTATAACGGAGAATCAATCAGTGGGTATCTGGGGCTCTGAGGAATAAAGGGAAGGTTTTTAAAAGGAGCACAGTCTCTTTAAATGTGATGACCAGAACTCCCTTTCAGAGTTCAATGGTGCTGTCAGAACCTTGCTCTTGGCCCCATCCCCAAAGTCTCCTGGCTCCACCCCCAAAGTCCCCTGCTATTTCCTGTTTTTTGAGGTAGAGCAAGAAACCTAGTGGGGAATCAGTCCCCATTTCTCAATTTTTCTACAATTTTGATATCAGGGGTGTAATGTTCCAGGCAGGGCTTTTTTATAGCAGGAACTCATTTGCATATTAGGCCACACACCCTAATGTAGCCAATCCTCCTGGAGCTTATAGTAGTCCCTGTACTAAGAGCCCTTAGTAAGCTCCAGGAGGATTGTCTACATCAGAGGGGTGTGGCCTAATATGTAAAGGAGTTCCTGCTCCAAAAAAAAGCCCTGGTTCTGGGTATTTCTCTGTCTCATCAGAAGTCCCAAAGAATCTTTGTTTCAACATTCTCCAAGATCTTGTCTAGTGTGTGCTCCCATGAATTTTTGGCTGACGGCAAGCCATCCTTCTTGCAAAGATTCCAGGGCAACACAGCTGCAACTGTATTGTGATGTTCTTTATAGTCAGTTTGAACAATTTTACTGCAGGCACTGATGATGTGGTTGACTGTTTTTTTTCCCCTTTGTATATTATTATTATTATTATTTAATAATAATGAAATCTGCAGCTCTAACAGCATCAAATAAGAAACACACGTAACATAAAATACAATGGAAGGTAGAGAAGAGTGTGGGAGGGCCCATGGGCGCATACTGCAGATCCTGTTTTTCACTCTGCTACCTTTAATGGCTATCCAAATCTGCCACTTGTGTCAAGTTCACTTGCCTTCCTTGGGCACGTAGTTAGGCTGCTCTTGGGCACATCAAGGCTGCAACCACACACACCTAAATAATGCACTTTCAATTCAGTTTCAATGCACTTTCCAACTAGATAACAGAGTCAGTTTGGTGTAGTGGTTAAGTGCATGGACTCTTATCTGGGAGAACCGGGTTTGATTCCCCACTCCTCCACATACACCTGCTGACGTGACCTTGGGTCAGCCACAAGCTCTCTCAAGGATGTTCTGCTCAAGAGCAGTTTCTGTCAGAGCTCTCTCAGCCCCACCTACCTCACGGGCAACGCTCCCTGTAAGCTGCAAGGTCTTATGAGCAAAAAGTCTACTTTGTGAGCTACTGATATTAATGTTGTGAGCTACTGCATAAATTCGTGTGCTCTGGGGTCATCCTTCCTGAACTAAGACAAAAATGTGTTGAGCTGGAGGCTAAAAATCTGTGAGCTAGCTCACGCTAAGTCAGCTTAGAGGGAACACTGCTCACAGGGTGTCTGTTGTGGGGAGGGGAAGGAGATTTGTAAGCAGGACCGGATCTACATGTTTTTTGAGTGGGGGGGGGGAGGAAATAAAAAAAATGAGGCCCCCTTCTGGGCCCATTCTATCTTCTGGGTCCATAGAATAGAATGGACTCCACACCCAA
Organism: Heteronotia binoei; assembly: GCF_032191835.1. Taxonomy (NCBI): domain Eukaryota; kingdom Metazoa; phylum Chordata; class Lepidosauria; order Squamata; family Gekkonidae; genus Heteronotia; species Heteronotia binoei. The sequence continues at coordinate 21,535,711 of NC_083235.1, forward strand.
TTTGGTGGCCCCCCTCCGTCAGCGCCCGGGGCAAGCACCCCCCTCTACCCGCCCCCTAGATCCGGCCCTGTTTGTAAGCCACTCTGAGACTCCTTTGGGTAGCCAAGGGTAGGGTATAAGTCCAATCTCTTCTTCATCTTCTTTGCCAGTTCACACAGTAAAACCCAGTTGGAAAGTGGATTGAAAGTGCATTATTTAGTGTGTGTGATCGCAGCCTAAGTGAGGGTGCTCAGCGCTTAAAAAGGCGGGGGTGCTTCCAAAGGTTCCTCTGTGTCACGGATTCCAGCCTAGCAGGAGAGAAACAGCAGCCAGGCTTGCATGAGGGGCTCCGCTCTCTCTCCCCTCCCTCTCTCCGCCAGGTTGGGCTTGCTGGCATGTGAACTGTAAGCAGGAGAAGGGGGCAGCTAAGTGTTTCAGTGCCTGGGGCTGCAGGGGGGTGATTCCCGTTTGACAGAGAAAATAAGGTTCCATTTATTATGAGAGAGAGAGAGAGAGAGAGAGACATCAAAGAGATGCACTTCAAAGGCAACGTCTCCTTCCCCTTTAACGTGTTCCACATTGCGGCCTGTACTCAGTCCAGACACGCACCCGCAGGGAGCGCAACCTGGGTGCAGTGCCCTCTTCAGGAACCTCGGGCTCATTTCAGAACCGGGGAAGAAGTTTGGAGTGAGATTACCATGCCAGTGGCCAAACCAGGATGGTTTTTCAAGGGATGCGCCCTTGGGGGATGGAGCGCCACATGTTTGATTGTGGCCATGTTCAGTGTTGCCTCCCAACATTTTCACCACATCTCCAAGAAGGCTATGTTTGGTTGTTTGATTGTTTAGATTTTGCTTCTGAAGATTTTGTGGGTTTTCATCCATTATTTTTAAAATCCTGGCCTCTGTCTGGCAGGCAGAAAAGGCATGGATGGATACATAACTGGAAACCGGATTGAGGGAGTGGTTTCCTCCCCAGTTCACAGCCACTGAGGTTGCAGCTCGAAATCTTACTTGGGTTGCATTGCAGATGATAGGCCTGTATTTAAGTCAATGTGTTTAGTGAGGGTGTCTGTAGGTTAATTGCATTTGATAGCCATGCTCATTTGCAAATCACATTTCAAGTATCTAAAGAGGCTTCACATTCTGGATTTTAAAAATCATTACAAGAGCCCTGTGTGAGATGCCAGTATTATGTTCATCCCCATATTGTAGGTGGGAGTCTAAGACAATAGCAACGTGTGTGTATGTGTGTGCGTGCATGTGTGTGTGTGGGTGTGCGGTTGGGTGGGTGGGTGTGTTAAGTGCTGTCAAGTTGCTGCCAGTTTGGTGTAGTGGTTAAGAGCGGTGGACTCTAATCTGAAGAACTAGGTTTGATTCCATACTCCTCCACATGCACCTGCTGGGTGACCTTGGGTCAGTCACAGTTCTCTCAGAGCTGTTCTCTCAAGAGCAGTTCTCTCAGAGCTCTCTCAGCCCCACTCACCACATAGACTTACCACATAGGGTATCTGTTGTGGGTAGAGGAAGGGAAGGAGATTGTCAGCCACTCTGTGATTCCAAGGGAAGGGTGGAGTATAAATCCAAACCACCTCCTCCTCCTCCTTCTTATTCTTCTTCTAACTTATGGCAACCTTATGAATTAATGACCTCCAAAACATCCTATAATTAACAGCCTTGCTCTGGTCTTGCCCTGAGAGCCCTGGCTTCTTTGACTGAGTCCACCCACCTCACGGTGGGTCTTTCCCTGCTGCCTTCAGCTTTTCCTAGCATTATTCCCCACCCCTGGCATTCTTCTCTTCTTATAATGCGACCAAAGTACGATAGTGTCAGTCATTTTAGCTTCTAGGGAGAGTTGGGGCTTGATTTGATCTAGAACTCACTGATTTGTCTTTTTAGCAGACCACAGCATCTGTAAAACTCTCCTCCAGCTCCACATTTCAAATGAATCAACTTTCTTCCTGTTTCCTTTCTCCATTGTCCAACTTTCACAGCCCAGACATAGTAATGGGGAATATTATGGTCTGAATTAACTTGATCATCAGCAGCACATCCCCACACTTAAGCATCTTTCCTAGGTCTTCCATGATCGCTCTTCCCAGTCCAAATCTCCTTCTGATTTCTTGGTTGCAGCTTCTCTTTTGGTTGAAGATGGAGTCAAGGCATAGAAAAACTTGAAGACTTTCAATTTCTTGCCTAAAAGAAAACAATTTGAATCCAGAATTCTGCAACTCAGGCTTTTAGCCGTTTAGTAGTACATCTCTGTCACAATTTTGAGTTACATTTTTTTTCTTTCATTTTGTAAATTGTGAGTATTTCCAGCTCCAATTAATTTCAGACAAATGCTTACAGCTCCTTCAATAAAGCAGTCCAGCAGCAACAAAGACTAACACCATTTATTCTAGCACATTCTTTTGTGACTCAGAGCTATGTGCTCTCAGGACATTCTTAACACATAACTGCTGGTGAAATAAAATATATTGAATGGCAAGAAGGATGCCGTTGTGCTGAATGGCAAAGTATGAAAAAGGAGGATCTATCAGATGGAGCCCTTCACATTTGGAGGAAGAGCAGAGGGGAAGAAAGTGTCCTCAGTCTGTACACTATAAAGTTGGCACTTAAAAAAGACCAAAAAGAAAAGAAAAAACCACCCCAAGCCTCTGTTCTTGTGTTTTAACAGCACCGTCATCTGTGGACAGTAGCAAATGCTTTTATTGTCAAACTCGGAAAAAAACACCACCGGCTGGTTTCTGAAGATCACGCTTTTGTTCAAGGGACAACACAAAATGGGGCTGCTGTTTTCTGGCCACTAAGCTATCCTTGCAGAGAAGAAGATGTGCAAAATATTATATTCAGTAACTGCCCTCCCCTCCCCCCCTAGCCCTCTGTTCTTAAATTCCATTCTCTAGAGGCCTTCTGAAGAGAAAGACAAAACTACACTTGACATGCGGGAATCTGTGACAAAATCCTCCAATGTATATAAAAAAAACCAAAGTGGGGCACAGATTTCTTTTAGTACTCCACCGTGGTGCCATTTCTATGACTGAAAATGGGCCCTCCCCATGGCTGTTTTTAGCTCCTATAGGGACCATTCTTTTTTCTTTCATGAGGTAAAATCAGCCCAAGGGGCTCTTTTTGACAGAAAAAAACATGGAGTGAAGAGAGAGTTCACCCACCACACACAACTTTCCAAGAGGAGACCTGATTCATATATATATATATATATATAAACATTTTTATGCTGCCTTTCCATCCAAATTAGGGTTCCCAAAGCTGTGAACAATCAGAACCATTAAAACAACTTTTAAAAATATGTATCATAAAACCAAGTGAAAACTAGGGATGCCAGCCTCCATGTGGGACCTGGGGAGGCCCTGGCTGGAATTACAGCTCATTTCCACACTACAGAGATCAGTGCCTCTGGAGAAAACTGCTGCTTTGGATGGTGGACTGTATGGCATTGTGCCCCACTGAGGACCCCAGGATTCATCCCCAAATCTCCAGGAGTGTCCCAACCTGGATCTGGCAACCCTACTCCTCTCCATTCCCTGCTAGTGGCTAGGGGGGACGTGGCAACTCTATTGAAAACAACCATTAAAGTAAACATACAAACTATTAACATGCATAAATTGTATATGTATACTTCCTATATAAGCAGGAAGCGGGGTCACTGGGGGAATGCCACACAGAACAGAAAAGTCTTCATCCACTGGCAGAACACAACAATCGAGGGGGCAGAGAAATTTCCCTGAGGAGGGAGTTCTGTAATTTTGCTGCCATAGCTGAGAAAGGCTTTTTTCAGACTGCCCTCCATCTAGCTTCAGATGGGCATCCAAAGAAGGACCCCTGAAGAACATAGGTTCATATGGCAATAGGCAGTCCTTCTATGCTGATCTAACGCTAAGTGGGGCTTAAGAAGTCGATACTCGCAACCTTGAATTGAGTCTCAACACAAATTGGATGCTACTGTAGGTAGAACAAGACCTGATATGGTCCCTACGACCCACTCCACTCAGCAATCTGAATGTGGGATTCTGTACCAGTTCTTGTTTTCGTACACTCTTCAATTGTGTGAGTTCTGCATGGCTATTTCTTAAAGCTAGCTTACAATAAGGTAAGCTGGAGAGAGTTGGAGCATTCTGTCTGAGACAAGTGATGCTCTGTATTCTTGGTGCTTGGGAGGGGCAACAGTATGAGGGCTTCTAGTGTCCTGGCCCCACTGATGGACCTCCTGATGGCACCTGGGTTTTTTTGGCCACTGTGTGACACAGAGTGTTGGACTGGATGGGCCATTGGCTTGATCCAACATGGCTTTACTTATGTTCTGATATAACTAAATTATGCTGGGTTAGCTATGCAAAAATGCAGGGGTTAAGGAACAGTTGAGAAAAAAGGGAAAGCAGTCAGTTGAGTGGAAGGGAGGGGAGGAAACTGGATGATTAGAAAGAGTCAAAAAGGAGAAGCTGGGGCAAGCGGCAACTTACTGGATGGGATTTCTCCTTCTGAAGAGTTCTGTTTCATACATTCTGTGAAGTGACAAAAGTGTGAGAGCTTCCCTCACCCTGCTGGGCAGGCTAATTTCCCCTGCTGGGAGCCACAACAGAGAACGGTGGGGAACAGGCAACTGTTGATCTTACCCCTTTGCAGGGTGCCATCTTCAGAAGGCTTTACTTGGTTGAGTGAAGATGTCTCAACAGCAGAGTATATTTTGAGAGGAGTTCCTGTAGATATGGTTTTTTAAAAAAGAGAGAATAATGCTTTAAAATGGTCCTGTAGAAATACTTTAAAAAAGAGAAGGCACCTTCTGGTCCATGAATTCCAAATCTAGGGATGCATTTTGACTGGTTTGATGAAAAAATAATCCAAAGTGGAAGGCTCTTTATTTTGGTAAAGTACTGATTGGTTACAAACATCAGGAAAACATCCAGTCATTGGGTTATTGCTGGAAGAAGCCTCAAAATGTTATACAACTCCATAATCCTAAGAATGCTTTTCTAGGGAACAAGACCCACTATAGACTTGAGTATGATTCTGAGTACAGCTGTGTACAACTTCTCTCTAAGCAGTGTCATTTTTAAGATGGTGGTGGAAAGTTGCTGGATTTCTTTGGTGGTCTCCCATCCAAGTACTACAGGGCCAGTCCTGCATCGCTTCCAAGATCCAACAAGATTGGGCTAGCTTGAACCATCTGAGGGAGTGTCCTTCTCCTGTATCATCCTGGTTTTTCCATTGCATTCTTCTCCTTTACTAAGACATGTAAAGTGATTGCCCCTCTACTACCTCCTCAGCAGCAGCTGTGATCAGTTGTTGCCTTATGGCCTACTGGTGGTGCCGGGCCCTTGGCTCTCATCTTTGATGTTTACCAGGCAAGACCCTTTTCAATTGTAGCCCCATCCTGGTGGAATACCCTCCCTGATGAGACTTGGACCCTATGGGACCTCCCTAGGCTCCTCAAGGCCTGTAAAGGTGAGCTTTTCTGTCAGGTCTTTGTTCTTTGGGTAAGTGTATTTTGGGGGGCTCAATGCTGGATCCACCATTATCAGCTGTGAATTGTTTCCATTTTCTACTTTGTATTTTTATACTATTTTAATTATATTCAGGGCTTTTTTTGTAGCAGGAACTCCTTTGTGTATTAGGCCACACACCCCTGATGTAGCCAATCCTCCAAGAGCTTACAGGGCTCTTCTTGCGGGGCCTACTGTAAGCTCTTGGAGGATTGGCTACAACAGGGGTGTGTGACTCAGTATGCAAAGGAATTCCTGCTACCAAAAAAAGCGCCCTGATTATATTTATTACCTCTGCTTTTATATTGTTGTGAAGTGCTTTGAGCCCCACTTTGAGGGGAGGGGGCAGTGTACAAATTGAAATAATAAACAAATAAATATTTTGCCCCTAGAAAAGAGGAGCGGACTGGAGCAGAACTGAAAAAGAGGGCAAAACAGAGGTTCCAACCAGCACAGGTATTCCTGCGCAGCAACCACTCTTTTGGACTCCCTAGCTCTTAGTGCCCAGAGGCCATCTGGACTAGGAGGGATCAACAAGATCACCCCCAGATGGCTTGCAAGTGCCAAGCCTGCTGAATCTGCCTGCCTATGATTTGAAAATACCTAAAGACAGCTGTAGGGTTGCGTTGCCCATAATAGCACAATCCTATCAAAGGTAAGTACCACAGGTTTCCCTAGGAGATTAAGTACCTAGTTAATGTCCCACTGAAACTACTAGGGCTTAAAAATACTTGGCTTGTGTTTGTCAAGGCCAGAATAGGGCTGCCAATCCCCAGGTGGGGGGCAGGGGATCCCCCGGTTTGAAAGCCCCCCACCGCTTCAGGGTCATCAGAAAGTGGGGGAGGGGGAGAGAGAAATGTCTGCTGGGCACTCTGTTATACTCTATGGAGACCAATTCCCATAAAGTCTAATTGAGAATTGATCTGTGGGTGTCTGGGGCTCAGGGGGGCTGTTTTTTGAGGTAGAGGCAGCAAAAAACTGCCTTTCTTCAAAACACTCCCCCCCCCAATGTTTCAAAAAGACTGGACTGGGGGGGTCCAGTTCTATCATCCCCCAAAGAAAGTGCCCCTGTCCGTCATTATTCCAAATGGAGAGAAGGCAGTTAAAAGATGTGCGGTCCCTTTAAATGAGATGGCCAGAACTCCCTTCGAAGTTCAATTATGCTTGTCATACCCTTGCTCCCAGCTCCACTCCCAAAGTCTCCTGGCTCCACCCCCAAAATCCCCAGATATTTCTTGAGTTGGACTTGGCAACCCTAGCTGAGAAGCTAAACAGGATTGGTCACAATAAGTCCTTGGATGGGAGACCACCGAGGAAGACTGGGGTTGCTAAGCAGAGGAAGGCAAGGGCAAACCATCTCTGCTCATGTCTTGCCTGGAAGACACCATGGAAGCAGTCACCATGACTTAACTGTGACTCAATTACACCTCTTCTTAAACTACTTACCTTTAGCTAGATTGTAACCAGGGGTGAAATTCTAGCAAGAGCTCCTTTGCATATTAGGCCACACCCCTTGATGTAGCCAATCCTCCAAGAGCTTACAAGGCTCTTTTTTGTAAGTTCTTGGAGGATTGGCTACATCAAAGGGGTGTGGCCTAATATGCAAAGGAGCTCCTGCTAGAATTCCACCTCTGATTGTAACCAAGGCTTTTAAAAAGCAGGAATGCACAGGAACGCAATTCCGGTTGGCTTGACATGAGGGGTGTGTGGTCTCATATGCAAATGAGTTCCTGCTGGGCTTTTTCTAAAAATAAAAGGTCCTGATTTTACCCTTTTGTTTTACACATGAAATTGCATCTGAAATGCTAAAAAGGTATAGTAGTGTTTGAGAGCCCCTGTTCAAAATATGTACTGGGTGGAGGTATACACTGCAGGGAATCACTGATTTGAGTTCATCTCCTAAAACCGTATAGGGAAGATGTGTTTTTATTTTTTTTTTTGAAAAAAACTGTCATTAGCTGGAGGAGCATCAACCTTCCCCCAAAGGCAGTTATGCTTTTCAGATAGTCATGACTGCCCTCTTCTGGCTGGCCTTGCACTTTCAGTCTTATAGCCTTGAGAGATAGGAAGTACTTTTAAGAATGTGGAAAGAATTGTGTTAGAAACATAACCTCCAATATACCTGCTATGTATTGTACATAGTTCTGTAACAAAGCATGCTTCTGCCCTCCAGGATCCTAATACCTACACTCCGATTGGCTGTTCTCAGTGAACCAGCCTATCGAGGCGCTGGGCATGTATCTTCATTATGCAAATAATAGGATCCTGAAGAGACCAATAGGGCGGTTTCCCGCCAACTTAACGGGTGTGGTTTGGTGTTTCCTGAATGTATATATTCCCTGTTTTTCTGTGTGTTTCCTTGTCCCGATTCAAAATAAAAAAGAGTTGCATCTACCCATGGCTAAATTCACTACATTACAATATCACTGATAAAAATGCTGCTAGCATTTCCATATGCTTCATGGTGTGAGAGCCCTGTTCCCCACACTTACACAAGTAGACATCACAGAAGATTCTATTTTTCCTACTGTATCTATTTATTCTTCAAAACTCATCACTGGTTTTAGAACTTAGCTCAGGTTTGTTTGATTAAAATGTGAATGTGCAAAACATATTTGTTCTACAATGCCCACCCAAATATATACTCCAGCAGCAAACAGCAAGTTTGTGTGATAGGGTTGCCAGCCTCCAGGTGGGACCTGGAGATCTCTCACTTTTACCACTGATCTCCAGCTGGCAGAGATCAGCTCTCCTGGAGAAAATGGCTGCTTTGAAGGGTGGACTCTATGGCATTGGACCATGCTGAGGTGAGGTCTCTCCCCTCACCAAACTCTACCCTCTCCTGGATCCACCCCCAAAGTCTCCAGGTATTTTCCAACACAGACCTGGCAACTTCATTTGTGTATTATACTGTAATAGTGTGTTAAACAAGAGGTTTGTGTGTTATTAATAGTGTGTTTGAATATTGAAGAAGATTGCTCTACTCTTTCTCAGAGATTTTTCTGAGACCTTAGAAAATGATAATTCTAGCAGTGGACACTATTTCCAAACCTGTAGAAGCTGTGAGTGGATGGAATAAGTATGCCTCCTCGAGGCAACAATGCTTGTATTAAACTATCCACATTTTTTAGAGGGGAATTATGATCCCACTTCTGTGAGCCCTGAAAAGTTTCTTGGGCAGCACCGTTTAGGCTGGTTCCCTTTGGAACAGAGGACACTAGATCAGTGTTCCCTCTAAGCTGAGTTAGCGTGAGCTAGCTCACGGATTTTTAGCCTCCAGCTCACACATTTTTGTCTTAGCTCAGAAAAATTGACCACAGAACACAATAATTTATGCAGTAGTCACAACTTTGATACCAGTGGCTCACAAAGTAGAATTGTTGATCACAAGACTCTGTGACTTAGAGGAAACGTTGCACTAGATGCTTTCGGTATCTTTGCAAAATTTCTAAGTAGGAACACTTGAACACCAACAGTTCAGCTCTCATCCTGTTGGCCAGTCGCAAACAGGGAGCCAGTTTTTCAGTTGACCGTTCATCGATTTGTCAGTCCATTTGCGGCTGCTTATCAAGCTGAAATAAACTATTCCTTCATAGCGCAGTCATTTTTTCAAGCATGTATCTTTTCATACAGCTCGATTGAGTTCTACTCTCCTCTGTACTTGCTGTGCCAGTCCTCCATTGTTTTAAATAGACAGTTCAGTCGGTTACAGATCCTATAAATCATGCATAAATAAATGCTGCTCTTTTTTAAAAAAAAAACCCTGCTTTTCCAGGCTCCTCTTTGTAGTACCCGGTGATGTTAATAGCTGCCAATCTATTTGTGTCTGGAGGGGGGGGGGAAACTGATGCAAACTTTTTCAGCAGGTATTTGAATCATTCAGCGCAGAAACTAACAGACTTACTGATCGGCTCAGCAGGGCTGGATCTAGGGCGGAGCAGGGGGGGGGTGCTTGCCCCAGGCGCTGCCAGAGGGCGGCGCCAAATTTGGTATGGAGTCCATTCTATTCTATGGGCCCATAAGATAGAATGGGCCCATAAGGGGGCGTCATTTTTTAATTTTGCCCCCTCCCTCAAAAAACATGTAGATTTGATCCTGCAGCTCAGGTCTGACAGTCACATTCGAACAAGCCACATTCAAGTGGCAAACACCTTGACTGCAAAATTCATGCCATCTGTATTTACATGTTGGGCACAGGGAACAATGGCAATTGTACAGGCATAAAGGTGAATTATTTTTTAAAAAAACAAACAGAAATAAAGATGATTCCCATCCCACATCAGATCCCCAAATAAGAGAGAGATCCTCAGGGCTTTTTTTGTAGCAGAAACTCCTTTGCATATTAGGCCACATACCCCTGATGTAGCCAATCCTTCAAGAATTTACAGTAGGCCCTGTAAGCTCTTGGAGGCTTGGTTACATCAAGGGGGCATGGCCTAATATGCAAAGGAGTTCCTGCTACACAAAAGCCCTGGAGATCCTCATCCAGCACCTTGAGGTGCTTCAGCCATTTGGCATAAGATTCTCTCATATTGTATTATTCCTGTTTCTTTTGGTGTGACTCTTTTCCTCCTAGTAAATAAGAGGAAAGCAGGAATGTGGAATGCACTAGACCCATAAGCTGAGAGATCCCAAAATATGTGTGATGAATGGATGAGCTGCTGTGAATGACTTGGTAATGATATCCCAGGCAAAGTTTTGTTTGTTTTTGGAAAATTTATATGCCACCTCTCCAGAGACCTGTTCAAGGCAGATTACAAAACAGAATGGGATAAAACCATAAGCCTGTAAAATCCTTTACATTCACAAGCAAGGCTTTTTTGGTAAAAGGAACTCATTTGCATATTAGGTCCAAGAGCTTATAAGGCTCTGTTTTGTAAGCTCTTGGAGGACTGGCTACATCAGTGGGGTGTGGCCTAATATGCAAAGGAACTCCTGCTAGAATTCTACTCCATTCTTGATCAAGAGCTATGCACAGTAAAACAGATATTTCTAGGGCAATTTTTGAGCAGGTTGCTCTAGAAACATCTGCATGCTATATTGGCAGTGCAGAGAGGGCCTTTGCTCAACATCCCAGAACATGCTTGGACTGCAGGAGGTCCCAGAATTAATCCTCACTTAAAGGATTTCACAAAACAGGCCTGGGAAAGCCTAGGAAATCTGCCAGTGCTCCCAGCTGATGAGATGAACATGGCATGCTTCCATGAAGGAGTGTAGATTCAAATCTGGGTTTCCCAGATCCCAGTTCAACCTGTACTCCACACTGGCTGTAGTTGATTGGGAATGCCTGTTGTAGCTGCACCCTTATTAGCATTGCAACTGTATAATTGACCTAAATGAAGACCGTCATGATGGATAACCCTGACTGGCCAATGGAGTGTATGATGGAATTAGAATGCTCAAGGCACATAGCACTGCAGAGTCCAATGTGTGCAGTGTGAGCAGGCAAAAACTAGGGTTGCCAAGTCCAATTTAAGAAATATCTGGGGACTTTTGGGGTGGAGCCAGGAGACATTAGGGGTGGAGCCAAGATCAAGGCTGTGACAAGCATAATTGAACTCCAAAGGGACTTCTGGCCATCACATTTAAAGGGACGGCACACCTTTTCAATGCCTTCCTTCCATAGGAAATAATGAAGGATAGGGGCACCTTCTTTGGGGGCTCTTAGAATTGGCCCCCCTGGTTCAATCTTTTTGAAACTTGGGGGGCTTTCTGACGACCCTGAAGTGGGGGGAGGGCCTCCAAACCGGGGGATCCCCTGCCCCCACCTAGGGGTTGGCAACCTTAGCAAAAACAAAGCTACACACGGAACCTCTTTATCTTGGTAAACTAGCATGAGTCCTTTTCCTTAAGGAACTCCATTCTAGACAGGATAGAGATAGATTTCTAACCTAGTCTAATTAGCTAAGATGGATGGAGATACATGAGATACTCTCATGTTGCCAAGATGGAGAGACCTATAATGATGAGTGATAATTGTTAGAAGTTAGTCCCCTGATGGCTGTATTAGGTATTCATGAGAGTTGGGAAGAAGCAGTTGGCAGCTCTGTCTGAAGAAAACTCCAAAATCCAACAAGAACACAATTTCTGTACTACTACTACTACTACTGCTACTTATTAGATTTATATCCCGCCCTCCCCGCCGAAGCAGGCTCAGGGCAGCTATTATTAATATTTTACTAGCAGCATTTTACTATTTCTGTACTATTATTAGTATGTTAATGTATTATTAATTGTATCCAGGAATTTTTTTCTTAGCAGAAACGCACAGGAATGCAGTTCCGGCTGGCTTGGCATCAGGGGGTGTGGCCTAATATGTAAATGAATTCCTTTTTTCTACAAAAAAGCCCTAGGTGAAACAATGGTGACATCAGGGGGTGTGGCCTAATATGAAAATGAGTTCCTTCCTGGTTGCATCAGAATCAGGGCTTTTTTTGTGTGGAAAAAGAGCTGTGGGAACTTTCAAGAGGGAAATGATGGAGAAACACACAAGTGCCCCTCATGAACTTTTAAACATTTTTTGAGAAGTTTGTTTTCACTAAGAGTTTTCTGCTGCATTTCCCCAGAGAAAAAAAGCCCTGAGGAATAATAAGAACATGAATACCAACCAAAATGACATGGAACAGTTTGTGAGCGTTTTGAATTCACCCAAACTGGTCATCTGAGGGGATGTTAAAAAAAAATGTTAAAAACCTCAAAAGCTTACACACTAGATGTACCCTTTTGATTGGTCCTTAAGAAAGGTATTGTGTTGAAGGTGTTCTTGTTTTCAGAAGGGAGGAAGGGGCAGGTGTGTGTGCCCTGGCACAATGGCTTTTGTTTGTTGGGCAGGCTTCAAATTTGGGACACAGACAGAAGGCAAAGGAGACAGATACTGGCTTGAAGCCCATTGGAGTGGTGGACCTTTCTGTGGTCCCCCCTCCCCAGGGATCTGATGTGGAATAACAAAACTCTTGCCAAATAGAAGTGTCTATTTTCCTCCATTTATGCTCTTCTCACAAATAAAAGAAACATTACACAACCACTTTAAGACTTGGATAGTTTTTTCTGGCAAAGACAAATTACCTCAGATAGCACTACCCCAGGACTTCTTGCCGGTTGGAAATGTGAGGATTGTGTAACGATGTTCCATTAAACTCGCTTGAGTTTTAAATGACCTTTAGAGGTCTGTCAAGCAGAGAATATATTGACATCACTAGACAAATGTACTGGTTAGTTTGGGGCTATGGACTTACCAAAACCAAGAACCTTTCCTGTTCTTGTGCTTCTAACAGCATCTCGACTTGCCGTTATCCTGCCCACGGCAGCTAACCCACTGCCCTCAGCCCTCCAGAAACAGACTTTTGCAAGGAAAAAAAAGGTCAGAAAATGGTCTTCATAGTGCTGTTCTAGTACCATAATTTCCCCATTTCTCTAAAAGTTTTTCTTTTTAAAAGAACCAAATAAGAAACAAAATGTTAATTGAAACAGGGTGACCATTACAGTCTGTTATAGTGAAATAAAAGTCCAGTGATACTTTAAAAACTAATATTGAAATAGATTTTGTTAATCTTTAAGGTGCCACTGGATGTTTGTTGTGTTTAAGTGAAAGCCAGATGATAATGCCATTATTTTAATTACCTTCCACTTACTGGTAGTGGTGTAGTGGTGAAGAGTGGTGAACTCTAATCTGGAGAACTGGGTTTGATTCCCCACTCCTCCACGTGAAGCCAGTCATAGTTCTCTCAGGGGTCTCAGCCCATCTGCCTTACAACAAAGTGCCTATTGTAAGGAGAGGAAGGGAAGGTGATTGTAAGCCACTCTGACACTCCTTTGGGTAGTGAACGGGGGGGGGGGGGAGGAGGTATAAAAACCAACTCTTTGTATATGAGACACGTATGAAGATACGCAGAGGAGACTTTTAAAATCTTTGTTTTAATTTCAACAGTATTACATTTGAAAATCAAACAGAACACCAATGGAAGCATAGATACATTGCTATAGCTAATCTAATACAATCCTTCAAAGTCTCACCTTCACTGTGTGTTACATAAAACTAACTGATGTTTAACAATTGGTTGCATAATATACATAAGCAACCGGACTATCAAAAATAAATTAACTTTCTATAATATTGATTCTGTGGAATGAAAGAAAAAGTGAGTAAGGGGTACCGAACAGACACTACATGTCTTTCATATTGATCATAAGGTATGTCATATGAATTATAAACAATTTTGCATAATATGAACGTTTCCCACAGCCTTTGATACCAGGCTTCTAATGTGGATGGGGTTTTATTTACCCAATGTGAGGCTATGACTAGCCGTGCCATGGCTATTAAAATATGAATTAATTCTGATGTACTGGAGCTTAAACTTTGGTTTTGCCAATTATGAAAAAAATATCAAGTTCCAGTGCTCAGGTTGTGTGGGTAATTTTGCTTATATGTCTATTTACCTGTTGCCAAAATGCATAAATATATCTGCATCACCACCAACAGTGGATAAAAGTCTGCTTTTTTGCCACAAGACTTTTTGCAGAGGGAAACGTTGCTATAGTATTTAATCATGCTGGCCCTGTTTTCCTCTCAGTGGTCTTTTGGGATTCCAAACAGCAGCTTTCCTAAAAAGGATAGCATTTTTAAAAGTCTGTATGTAACCTCTGTATATTTCTGTATCTCCATATTTGATGCTAATAATGTAAAACTGTGGTCTTACTCTTTTGACGCATTACTCTTTTGGCTTCGGTTTGGCACGCAATTTCATTTTCAATCCAAGGAAACCATACAGAGAATAGTCTTCCCGTCCTGCTTTTCTCAGCTTCTTTATGTTTGAAGCTGTGTGACTTCTCACCACCTATCTTACAGGGCCCATAACAGAGACAGAAGTTGACAGAAACCTTGTGGAATGAGGGCCTCATACATCCACCCTTGGAAACCAGGGCAGGACAGGTCGGTGGAAAAGCGTACAGCAGTGGTTCCCAACCTTGTCAACCAAGGTGGATACCTTTAGAATTTTGAGATGGGGGGCACCATCACAAAATGTCTGCCATGAGGGGGCAATTACTAGATATTGGGAGGTTTCAAGCCAGACATCTTCCCATGAAGAGCTGCAGCTGTTTATGAATAGATTACAGGGGTGGAATTCTAGCAGGAGCTCCTTTGCATATTAGCCTACACACTCCTGATGTAGCCAATCCTCCAAGAGCTTACAAGGCTCTTTTTTGTAAGCTCTTGGAGGATTGGCTACATCAGGGGTGTGGCCTAATATGCAAAGGAGCTCCTGCTAGAATTCCACCCCTGAATAGATACTGCCTTGGAGTCTGGACCCAAAAGCAATGCCCTCCTGGAGTCTCCTGAAAAACTTCCTACAACAGTGAGCTTTGAGGAAGAGTTGTTTTGGGAAAGAAGGAAGCGGGCTCCAGGAAGTAGGTGCCATCATGCCTATGGGCACTACATTGAGGATGTGGTGCACTCCTGTGACTTCCTGAAGGTATAGTACATTTCTATCTTGCCCTTTCTCCAATGAATTCAAGGCAGTGTAGATTATCATCTCCTCAGGTCACCTAGTGAGTTTTCCTACCAAGAGGGGATTTGAATCCAGATCTTCCCTGATCATAATCCAACAATCTAACCATTACAAAATATTGTCCGTCAAAGGAAGCACTGCCCCTCACCTGAGCTCTGAGGTGGAACAAAGCTTACAGATAAGATGAATCACTTCAAGAAATGGATCATGGCCACAGCTGTTGTAGTGTTGCCAGTTTCCAGGTGGTGCTTGGAGGTCTCCTGGTTTTACAGGTGCTCTCCAGATGGCAGAGATCAGCTCATCTGGAGAAAATGGCTCATTTGAAGGGTGGACTCTATGGCATTGTACCATGCTGTGGCGCTTCCCTTCCCCAAACTAGGGCTCCCAAGTTCCCACT
Source organism: Heteronotia binoei (assembly GCF_032191835.1). Taxonomy (NCBI): domain Eukaryota; kingdom Metazoa; phylum Chordata; class Lepidosauria; order Squamata; family Gekkonidae; genus Heteronotia; species Heteronotia binoei. The sequence goes on from NC_083235.1 coordinate 21,551,099, forward strand.
GGGAGTGGGAGATCCACCAGTTTGGTGGGCCCCAACTCGCCAGCAGGGAGGAGGCTGCCAGGGGGATCCCTGCCCCCCACAGAGCCTGTGGCCACGTCTCATGATGACCTGGAAGTGACGTATTGCACCAGGCACATCGTGCAGGACGCTCTAGGAATTTGCTGAAAACTCTATGGTTTCACGCGGGGATGCTTTAGTGATTGGGAGACATGGAATCCTACCCCAAACTCACTCTCTCCTAGATCCACCCCCAAAGTCTCCAGGTATTTTCCAACATAGACTGGGCGACACTACAGCTCAGCCACTGATGGGCAACCATTTTTGTTGCCCCTGAGGTGACAAAGATGTTCACTGAGGGGCTCGGCCAAGCCCTTTCAAACTCACTTGCAGGCCTAATTGGCTCCAGACTGCAGCTGGCTGCCGCCGAATCCCAGAACCGGGCCGTTCAACCGCAGCAGGGTTACAGAGCCTTGGCACGGGTCCTCCTCCAGGAACTCCATCAAAGCCGAAAGGCCATCCCAGCCCTTTGGCTCCCAAATGCATCCCAAATGTTCCAATTACTGAGGCCTCCCACCAGCATCTCGGCTCCTTGGCTCGGGGACAAAAATCCACAGATGAGGAGAAACAAAACATCCACGCCTCATGCTGTCGAGGTGCCAACACAGAGGCTGAGGCCTTGGAAGCCTGAGTGGAAACAGACCTTGGCGGCTTCTTCCCAACGAAGACCCCAAAGGCCCCACCCCAAGTGGCAAAAAAAATTAAGGTTCCCAGGCCGAGATCTTTGGACAAGGGCCTGCTGGGGCACTGCCAACGTTGGTTTTTTGAGACTGTAGGTGCTGAGAAGATCCTTGCTCCCCAGTGCTGTATGATACTAGACCCTTTCCCTAAATATTTGGTTTTCATCTTTAAGAAAAAAATTCTATAGAGAATTTTGTTATACAAAATTACAAGGGAAACTATGCAGGCATTATCGCTCCTTAGCATTGCTAACTCTGGGTAGGGAAATCTCTGGAGATATGGGTGGTGGATAGAGTTGCCAAGTCCCCCCACAGCCTCTGGCTATACCATAGAGCTTTCCCTCCCAAATTGTTAGAGCATCTGGGAAAACCATAGAGTTTCCCCGGAAATGCCTATAGCGGCTGGTGCGTGACGTCGGTGGCACGATGATGTCACTCACAGGTGATGTCATTGCACTGGTGATGTCGATGGTGGTTCCTCGAAGGCCAGCAGGTTGGGAACCTCCTGGGCGGAAGAACCTAGGGGTGGAGTTTGGGGATGGTGGGGTTTGGGGAGGGGAAGGACCACAGACGGGTTCAAAGCCATGGCATCCATCCTCCAAAGCATCCATTTTCTCCAGGGGAAAAGGAGAGCTTGCTTTGCCAGACCCTATCGATCACACAGCAGAGCTAGTGAGCCAAACTTCTCTTCCTTTTATTGGCTGAGGCTCCTCCCCCTCCTGGTTCCTTGGGCAAGAAAAAAAAGAGCCAGAGCTTCCTTTGCCCAGTTCCCTGGATCCCATGGGAGAGATACAAAGAAAGCACCTTTCAGACCAATGAGTGCTACTATTTTAAGCATGTTTTAAGTTTTTTTTAAAAAAGATCTTTAATTTTTTTTGTGTCCTTTATAAAGTTTATACCTCTGCTGCCTGGCATTACGTTTTATCCCATGGCCTGGTCTGAAGGTCTCATTTGTGTCAGATCCAGCCCTCATAACAAATGAGATCAAATCCCTGGCCTAGAGAAGAAGGAAGAAGATATTGAATTTATATCCCACCCTATACTGTAAGTCTCAGAGTCTCAGAGCAGCTCACAGTCTCCTTTACCTTCCCCCCACCCCCAATAACAGACACCCTGTGAGATAGGTGGGGCGGAGAGAGGTCTTGCAGCAGCTGCCCTTTCAAGGACAACTCCTACGAGAGCTATGGCTGACCCAAGGCCATTCCAGCAGGTGCAAGCGGAGGAGTGGGGAATCAAACCCCGTTCTCACAGATAAGAGTCCACGCACTTAACCACTACACCAAACTGGCTCTCATCTCTCATAGAGCATCCCTGACAAGTGTTTATCCAGCTACTGCTTAAAGATTGCCAGTGAGAAAGAGCTCACCACCTCCCTAGGTAGCCAAGAGTTGAACAACTCTTATGGTAAAAAAGGGTTTCCCTAATATCCAGTCGATATCTTCCCACTCTTAATTTAAACCCATTATTACGACTCCTCTCCTCTGCTGCCAACAGGAACAGCTCCCTGCCCTCCTCTAAGTGACAGCCCTTCAAATACTTCAAGAGAGCAGTCATTTCTCCCCTCCACCTCTTCTGCAGACTGAACATTCCCAAATCCCTCAGCTTTTCCTCATTAGGCTTGGTCTCCAGGCTCCAGAGACCAAGCCCTATGAGAAAAGGCTGAGGGACTTGGGAATGTCTCCATTATTTTCCCTTTCCTCTGGGGAATACCCTCAAATCAGTCCTCATTGCAACAAAAACTGCCTTTCTTTATCGGACTTTAGAAATTCCAGAGGATGCACCAAGTTTTGCACTGACACCACTCACACCCTTTTCTCCCTTTAGCTTTGTTGGATCAGGACCAAGCAGGGCTGCCAGAAATATGGGAGTTGTCTTATGTGTCCAAGCACATGTTTGCAAAGTGCTGGATATGTAATTTGTGTGATACTGTCTCATTTCTAGAGCTTCATGCTGAGGTCCACATTGATTTTGCATCTAGATCAGCGGCAATCTAATGCTGTGATTATCTCCCTATCCTGCCCTTAAAAATTACTTCAGCTACTTCCCTCCTCTTTCTCTTTCAAACACAGGACAAGGAGGCACCCCCCCCCCTCCAGCATCCTTTCCCGTTTGCCTTTCCTTCTTCACATACACACACATATCCCCTTGGGCTCTGGATAGGGAAGGGAAAAAGGAAAGGTCCCCTGTGCAAGCACCACTTGTTTCCGACTCTGGGATGACGTTGCTTTCACAACGTTTTCACAGCAGACTTTTTACAGGGTGGTTTGCCATTGCCTTCCCCAGTCATCTACACTTTTTCCCTAGCAAGCTGGGTATTCATGTTACTGACCTCAGAAGGATGGAAGGCTGAGTCAACCTCGAGCCAGCTATCTGAAAACCCAGCTTCCACCAGGGATCGAACTCAGATTGTGAGCAGAGCTTAGGACTGCAGTACCACAGCTTTAACGCTCTGTGCCACGGGGCTCTTTGGGGAAAACAGAGGTAACTGCATATTCCACACGCCGCTGCAGAGCAAGCTATAATGCAGGGGTGGCCAATCTTGCTTAACATAAGAGCCATGTAGAACGAATGCAGATGTTTGAGAGCCACAAGAAATTAACATTAGATGTTTGAGAGCTGGAAGGCAGGCAGGCAGATAGATGGGGAAGGAGAGGTGGAAGGAAAGCAACTTTATCTTTAAATGCATTCTCCAAACCGTCAGCTGTCTTGGCGAAATGATTTAAAGAGAGACATGCCTTTTGTAGTAGGAGCTCCTTTGCACATTAGACCACTCCCCCTCCCCTGATATAGCCAGTTTGGTGTAGTGGTAAAGTGCATGGACTCTGGGAGAACCGGGTTTGATTCCCCTCTCCTCCACTTGCACCTGTTGGAATGGCCTGGGGTTAGCCATAGTTCTGGCAGAAGTTGTCCTTGAAAGGGCAGCTGCTGTGAGAGCCCTCTTAGCCCCACCCACCTCACAGGGTGTCTGCTGTGGGGCAAGAAGATATAGGAGACTGAGTCTCTGATTCAGAGAGAAGGGCGGGGAATAAATCTGCAGTTCTTCTTCTTCTCCAAGCCAGCAGATGGCAGGGAGGGGCTTCACGAGCCACATGATATGTGTGAAAGAGCCACATGTGGCTCCCAAGCCACAGTTTGGCCACTGCTGCTGCAATGCAAGGTGGGTACAAAGACAGCCAAGGAAAGGTTCCTTCACCCAAGCACTGTAGACCTGCTCTGAAATTCTGAGGTTCTGGTTCAAATTTCCACAGGTATGGTAAAGCAGGTCCGGGGGGGGGGGGGGGGAGTTGACCCAACAGTGGGGGAGACGTGCAAGTATTCCTTTGATTCCTTAGCCCTGCGGTTAAAAAATACTCCCCAAAATGCAATTAGTTTTGGAGGGTAGCCATGTTTGGTCTGCAGCAGAACAGCTAGGTTAGTGTCCAGTAGCATCTTCAAGACCAACTGGTCTTTCAAGGAATAACATTTTGAAGCTCTAAGGTGCTAGTGGACTTGGTTCTAGCCAGAGCTTTTTTTATAGCAGGAATTCCTTTGCACATTAGGCCACACACCCCCTGATGTAGTCCTTTTGGAGCTTACAGTAGGCCCTGTACTAAAAGCCCTGTAAGCTTCAGCAGGATTGGCTACATCAGGAGTGTGTGGCCTGATATGCAAAGGAGTTCTTGCCCTGATTCTAGCTCTTCAAAAACGCAGGATTTGCTGGGGAGCTTTTCACAGCAATGAAGAACAGCTGCCAGAGGTGGGTGCTTCAATTTGCCTAATAGCAGGGTAAGGCCTATCCTTCTTTGCCTTCAGAAGGCCGAGTGCAGAAGAATAGATACTTTTGAGCTGTGGCGCTGGAGAAGAATCTTGAGAGTCCCTTGGACTGCAAGAAGATCAAATCAGTCAGTCCTAAGGGAAATCAACCCAGACTGTTCCCTGGAAGGTCAGATGCTGAAGCTGAAACTCAAATACTTTGGCCACCCAATGAGAAGGGAGCACTCACTGGATAAGATCCTGATGCTGGGAAAGACAGAAGGCAAAAGAAGGGGACGGCAGATGATGAGATGGCTGGACAGCATTACTGATGTAACAAACACGAATTTGAGCAGACTTTGGAGGATGGTGGAAGACAGGAGGGCCTGGCGTGACTTTGTCCATGGGGTTGCAGAGTCGGACTCGACTGTACGACTAAACAACAAAATTGTGAGTCTTGTCCTCTGCTGCCAGCAGGAGCAGTGCCCTGCTCTTCTCTACATGACGGCCTATCAAATACTTCAAGAGAGTAATCATGTCCCTCCCTCAGCTGCCTACCCACGTAGGAAGGTTTAATCTCTGCAGAAACTGTGAAACCAGTGGTTTTTCTTTTTGTTTAGAAAGCATTGTTTGGGCTGTTTCCTGTGCAGGCAAATACGGGTGACTTCGCTGTCTCAATTACAGGGGTGTTCGAATTGATCTTGAATCTTGATTATAAGTAGTTGATTAGTAGTTTTACTGTCATGTTCAGAAGGCAGTGTGGGAGGGTGCCACACCAAGGCTTGACACTCTGTTGCCTAGGCTTGATGAAAATGATGTAGACCAAGCTTTCCTGGAGCCTTTGGCCCTGTAGAGCTGGGGATCATCACAGGAAGGCCTACCCACGTAGCTTCAGAGTGGCATACATGACACACACCGACCTCCAAATCTGCACACTTTCTCTATCCATTTCCCCTCTGTCCACAGGTTGTTTGTAGCTCCCCCCACTCCGGTAAGAAATACATCACACAAGGTGGTTCTTTTTTTCCTTTATTTGTAAGAAAAAGCAGCCTTTTCCCGGAGAGCTGGTTGTGCATTTGCAACGAGTGTTGTGCAGGAGGAAAGGGGAGGGGAGAAACACTAACGTGGTAGAGTTCCCAACAGCAAAGTTAAACAGGGATGTAACAGGAAGTTAAAAGCAGCGTATCAATGGGGTTATTGTGACCATTGTGTAACATTGTGGAGAATGCAGGACGGACAGCCAGATTCCCTGCTCTTCACAGGCCACCACGCTCAATCCCTTTGCCTTTCGTTGTGTGTCCTCTGCCCTCCTTCCAACAAACAGACCACGAGCCAATTGGATTTACCCATGAGCACCTTCTGAGTTTCCTGACCCCCTTCCCTAGATTTGCCAATGCAAGGCCTCCACGATGTTTTGGGGCCTTTGGCCAAACTCCCTGGTTCTTGTAGCCACTGCAGAATTACAACCAGATGAGTCCCCCTCCCAACTTTGGGGGCGGGGGTGTCACTCAGCTCTTTAAAAAGGCACAAGTGGCTTTTGAGATGTCAGGAACTGGTCGTTCTTTTCGTGGCCAATCCTTCCTTTGAGAAGAAGACTGCAGGTTTATACCCCGCCCTTCTCTCTGAATCAGACTCAGAGTGGCTTACAATCTCCTTTATCGTCTTCCCCCAAACAGACACTCTCTGAGGTGGGTGGGGCTGAGAGGGCTTTCACAGCAGCTGCCCTTTCAAGGACAACTCCTGCGAGAGCTACGGCCCACCCAAGGCCATTCCAGCAGGTGCAAGTGGAGGAGTGGGGAATCAAACCCGGTTCTCCCAGATAAGAGTCCGCACACTTAACCACTACAGCAAACTGGCTCCCTGTGGAAGTTGACTCGTCATGCCACTACGGACCCTACTGAACAGCCACGGCAGGGCTGCAGGCAGCAGCTGGTTCACTTCCTAACCCACCAGAGGAAAACAAAAATGCACAATCCCTGTCCCACTTCCACCAGCAGGTTTTGAAACTACCAGGGTGTCAGCCATGGCTGACAGAATGCATCAAGCTGAAAACATCCTGGGAGCATCACAGGTATCATTCCAACCCTGAGTAAGGCCGCACAGGATTTAAGAAACCTTATTTCTTGACTTAAAAGCTGTATCGCAAGATTCGTGGCTGCTGTTGAGTCCGATTTCCCTCAGGCTTTTCCTTGGAACGAGACTCACAAACCTAAGGTTGCAAAACTCACAGAAAGGCCCCATTGTTGATACAGCGATGTTCAGTATGGGCAGGGCCTTTTGGGTAGGAAAAGCCCAGCAGGAACTCATTTTAATATTAGGCCACAACCCCAGACATCACCATTGTTTAGCATAACGCCCAGCAGAAGCTCATTTGCATATCAGACCACACCCCCTGTTGCCAAGCCAGCCGGAACTGTGTTCCTACTCAAAAAAAGCCCTGAGTACGGGTGCAGACAGGGAGGGAAACGCAGGCCCAGGCTGACGGATCTGCATTCCAAAGGCAGAGGGGGAAAGATGCATCACAATCAGGGCTTTTTTTGTATGCAACTCCTTTGCACATTAGGCCGCACACCCCTGATGTACAGGGCTTAGAAGAAGACTGCAGATTTATACCCTGCCCTTCTCTCTGAATCAGAGACTCAGAACGGCCTACAATCTCCTGTATCTTCTTCCCTCACAACAGACATCCTGTGAGGTGGGTGGGGCTGAGAGAGCTCTCCCAGAAGCTGCCCTTTCAAGGACAACTCCTGCGAGAGCTATGGCTAACCCAAGGCCATTCCAGCAGCTGTAAGTGGAAGAGTGGGGAATCAAATGGTTCTCCCAGATAAGAGCCCATACACTTCTCTTATGTTCTTATGCAGATGAGTTTCTGCTTAAAAAAAAAAAAAAAGCCCAGATCACAATCCAACCAAGCGAGACACTCAAGGGTGCTATCACTGAATGGTCCTGGCAGTGGCAAACTATCCAACAGCAATCAACGTACAAAGATCTGGCTGAAAGTGACAGAGGGCTTCCGGACCGTGAAGTTTGTCTCATTTCTCCAGCTCTGCTCCCAACCGATTTTGACCTTAAAAAGTGTTCCAATTAAAACGAACCCCTCCTAACTTTTTTTAAGAGATCACCAGCAGCACCTTACAGAACACGTTTGAATAAAGAGAACGGCTAGTTTTAAAACCACGGCTGGACAGATGTGGCCATCTAAGAACCAGCGGTCCCGTTTCCTTCAGTGTAGTGCACTAAACTTAAAGCATAAAAATTATACAGGTTGTGCAAGCGTTATGGGGCAGTGAACACCAGTGTTCCCTCTAAGCTGAGTTAGTGTGAGCTAGCTCACAGATTTTTAGCCTCCAGCTCACAGATTTTTGTCTTAGCTGAGGAAGGATGACTCCAGAGCACACTAATTTATGCAGGAGCTCACAGCTTTAATGCCAGTAGCTCACAAAGTAGAATTTTTGCTCACAAGACTCTGCAATTTAGAGGGAACACTGCTGAACACTAGTGCTTTTTTTGTAGCAGGAACTTCTTTGCATATTAGACTCCACCCCCCTGATGTAGCCAATCCTCCAAGAGCTTACAGAGCTCTTCGTACAGGATTGGCTACATCAGGGGTGTGTGGTTTAATATGCAAAGGAGTTCCTGGTACAAAAAAAGCACTGGTGAACACATTTTTGTCCAAACACATGGGGCAAAATGCAGATGACACAACCAGCTCCTAAGGGCAGGCAAATCCCCCTGCCTCGATGGAAATGAGACACTCATTGGGCTATTCTGACAATGTAATGCCATTTTAGATCCTAGTCCAAGTCTCGGAATAAGGTGGAATGTTATTTTGCCCTAAAATAAGAATAAGGTTTGAAAGGATTCCCCCCCTCCATTTCCCATATTCTACAGGGCTCGTCTTCAAAAATATCAGAGCCAACATCAACTAAAATCTCACTTTAAAAACATCAACACCCAACCCCCTAAAAGTGCCTGGAGAAGAAAAAGGGTTGGAGGTACATTGTGCATAAATATCCACAGGTTTCCTTCTCCCTAAAGCTGTGAACAGCGACAAAGAAAGAAAAATTAATAAGATGTGCATGGAGAGGGAGGAAGCATTGTTCAAAATAGTGTTCTCTCAGGATGAAATCATGCCTTGCTCTATGAAAATACATCTGTATGAAAGTAGTACAAACCAGCCCTTTTGGGGGCTTTTATGGAGCACCTCACGAGCAACACAAAATGGCGGCCAGCAGTACATGAGCTATGAAGGAGGGCATAGGGTGTGCATATCAGTTGCTTCAGCCTTCCCAAATTAAACCACACACGCAAAATGGGGGACAGAAACACACACAGAGATACACACACTCGGCCTACAAGGTCTTGGAATCCTGGTTTTCGTTGCGTTCGAGGAGACAGAACTCTTGAGCCCTTCCTCAAAACAAAAACATGACTCTTGCAAAAAGGTAATGCGGACAAGATGGATGGAAGTGGACGAGCAGCAAGCGGCTGGATAAAAGCAGTTGAGGAGAAAGCCCTTCCCCCCGCAAGTGAAACCATCAAACGGGTAAGCGGATGTGGGGCAGGTTTGTGGTTTCAACCTCTTGTCAGCTTCCTGCTTGCTGGCATACTGGTCCGAGCACTCGCTCAAATTGTCCAGCAGTCCCCTAATGCACGTATTCCCCTGGGGGGGATCAAAGTCCGAGTCTCAGAAGTCACTGAGAATGCTGATGTCCGCAAATTCGTTTCTGTACCGGAAAGAATACAAGCAGAGGAGGAAGGCCCACTTGAAGGAGAGGAGGCTCCAGATGCAAGACAGGTAATAACTCTTTGGATCTGTCAAGGCTAAATGGAGAGAACAGACAGAGTAAGATACCACAGCAGAACAGTTCAATCTCTGATGCTGGTTACTCCACAACTTCTGAACTCGAGCAACTTTCCCCATAGCCAATGGTCACCAACATTAGCACTCTATGAACCTGTGTCTGGCATATCCCATTCTGAAGCCCTCTTATGCACTCCCCAAACACCACCACAGAATCTCCAGGGATTTCCCTCCAACCTGGAAAGATATCACTAAAATCCTATGGGTGAGTGCCCCCCCCACCCAAGCAAAGGCATTTACTCTCCCCCCCCCACCACCTCAAGGGGACTTGATCTCTGCCATCTGGACTCCAGACAACAGATCTCTCTCCCCCTCCTGGAGAAAATACCTGATTTGGAGGGTGTACTATATGGCATTATATTGCCCTGAGGCCTTTCCCTTTCCTGACAAAAACAGCCTGTGTTGCCTAGCAACAGCATGACTAGCACTTCCCAGACAGCAGCTATGGCTTCTAAAGAAACACTCCCAGTGGGCCTGGGCTCTCTGACCATTTCTGTAGCCCTTGGAGGCTGCATGTGCTAGAAGGCCTTTCATGAGGCAACAGTAGCTCTGTAGCCCTATCTGAGACCAGCTGACAGAGAGTACACAGAGAAGTGTTGGAGATGTGGCTGTCTCTGAAGTAAAACTGCTTTTGGCAGTGTGTTCAACATTCCTGGGCCTGCAGTAGGCTGGGACAGGGGTGTCAGCCAATGGGAGGCCAGAGACTGTGACTGACATGTGATGAGCCAATAGTGTGTTCCCACAGTAACTGCCAGAACTAAGGTTGGTTGCATTTTACTGACAAAATCAGTTTTGCTGGCTAGCAACATCCACCTGGGCAGGAGAGAGGAGCAGACTCAACCAATGGCATGCAAGTACTCCTGACTGATAGTCTGACAGGCCCACAATCCCACCGAGTCCTAACCAATCAAGACAGTCACATTTGCCACCATGACAGGAGAATTATTACCAAAAGATTTGCTGTGTGCACTATATTGTGTTTTGTGTTTTATAGCTCTGTAATGCACCGTGAGTCTCAATGAGAAAAGAGGCTGAGAAATTAAGTAAACAGAACTAAACAACGGATTAGAGCTAGTAGGAAGGAATCTTCCAAACTGTCAATGGTCAGACCACTGATCTCTCAAGGACATTAGTGCCCGCTTTAAGGACACTGATCTCTCAAGGACACTGTCCTCTGGCAGTGGCTCTCCAGGGTTTTGTGCAAAGGCGTTTCATGTCACCCAGTCCACTTCACTGAAGATACCAGGGACTGAACTTGGGTTCTGCATGCAAAGCAGACAGCTGTGAGTCCCTTTGATAATGAGCACACAAAGCTTCCTTGTATCAAGTCAAATCCTCCGTCAAACAAGGTCAGTGCTGTTTACTCTGACCGCCAGCAGCTCCACATCAGTGTCTTTCCTGACACCCAATCCTTTTCACTGGAAGGTGCCAGGGACTGAACTGGGGACCTTCTGCATGCAAAGTATGGAGATAGATCCAGATGGGTGGCCGTTTTTGTCTGTCTCAGGGGTGGCCAAACTTGCTTAAGCCACCAGTTTGGTGTAGTGGTTAAGTGTGCAGACTCTTATCTGGGAGAACCGTGTTTGATTCCTCCCTCCTCCACTTGCACCTGCTAGCATGGCCTTGGGTCAGCCATATCTCTGGCAGAGGTTGTCCTTGAAAGGGCAGCTGCTGTGAGAGCACTCTTCAGCCCCACCCACCTCACAGGGTGTCTGTTGTGGGGGAGGAAGGTAAAGGAGATTGTGAGCCGCTCTGAGACTCTTCGGAGTGGAGGGCAGGATATAAATCCAGTATCTTCATCTTCAATATCTTCTTAATGTAAGAGCTACAGAGAATACATCAGATGTTTGAGAGCCACAAGACATGAATGTCAGATGTTTGAGAGCCACAAGACAAGAAGGAAAATGGATAGAAGGAGGGTGGGAGAGGTGGAAAGAAAGCAACTTTAACTTTAAATGCCTTCTCCAAGCCACTTGCTGGTTTGGCTTGGAGAAGAAATTTAAGGAGACAAATGCCTTCTCCAAGATGGCTGATGGGGCAGTGGGGGCTTCAAGAGCCACACAGTATGTGTGAAAGAGCGACACATGGTTCCCGAGCCACAGTTCGGCCACCCCTGGTCTGTCTCTAGCAGTAGAAAACAGCAAGAGTCCAGTAGCACCTTGAAGACGAACAAAAATTGTGGCAGGGGGTGAGCTTTCGTGAGTCCCTGGCTCACTTCTTCAGATAGCCTTCAGGTATAAGGAGTTATCTGAAGAAGTAAGCAAAGAAGCTCCTGCCTTATCACAAATGTTGTTAGTCTTCAAGATGCTACTGGGCTTCTGCTCTTCTCAAGTGCACACAAAGCAGATACTCTGCCCTGGATAGTTGAGGCCCTATGCCAGGGGTGGCCAAACTGTGGCTCAGGAGCCACATGTGGCTCTTTCACACATATTGTGTGGCTCTTGAAGCCCCCACTACCTGATCAGCTGGCTTGGTGAAGGCATTTCTCTCCTTAAATCACTTCTCTAAGCCAAGCCATCCGGAGAATGCATTTAAAGTTAGAGTTGCTTTCTTTCCACCTCTCTCTTCTTCCCCACTCCCCCATCTATTTGCCTGCCTCTCTTCCTTCTTTGCTTCCTTGCAGATCTCACACATCTGACGTTCATGTCTTTCAGCTCTCAAACGTCTCACATGGATGCAATGTGGCTCCTACATTAAGCAATTTTGACCACCCCTGCCCTACACAGGCTATTTGCCAGTCTCCTTAGCCCCTGACCTGGAGAGTCCTGCTAAGGCTGATCTAATCAGATCTTGGAAGCTAAGCAGGGTTTCTCATAGAATCAGAGTTGGAAGAGACCTCCAGGGCCATCTAGTCCAACCCCCTGCACAATGCAGGAACATCACAAATACCTCTCCCCCCACACATACATCCCCAGTGACCCCTGCTCCATGCCCAGAAGGTAGCAAACTCCCTCCCATCCAAGATCCTCAACCAAATTGGCCTGGAGAAAAACTGCTTTCGGACCCCAAAGCAGAGATCAGCATTTCCCTGGGTGTGTAAGAAAGGGCCAAGAGAACTACGGTAAGCGCTGATGCCTGCCTTCCTTCTCATGATCTGCCTAATTCACAGACTCAGCATTTCTGTCAGATGGCCCTCTAGGCTCTGTTTGAAAACCTCCTGAGAGCCCACCACCTCCCGAGAAAGCCTGTTCCACAAAGGAACTGCTCTGTCAGGAAGTTCTTCTTAATGTTGAGCCGGAAACTAGCCAGGTTGTCCTTGGCTTGTATTGGAATATGACACCACTAAGGAACTCCAGGGTCGTGATGCAGAGGTAGGCAAGGGCAAACCATAGTGTCCAGATCACGTGATGTGATAGTATCGCTTTACTCTGCTCGGGTAAGACCTCACCTGGAGTACTGTGTTCAGTTTTGGGCACCGCATTTTAAGAAGGATATAAACAAGCTGGAACGGGTCCAGAGGAGGGCGATGAAGATGGTGAGGGGTCTGGAGACCAAGTCCTATGAGGAAAGGTTGAAGGAGCTGGGGATGTTTAGCCTGGAGAGGAGGCGGCTGAGAGGTGTTATGATCACCATCTTCAAGTACTTGAAGGGCTGTCATAGAGAGGATAGTGTGGAATTGTTTTCTGTGGCCCCGGAAGGTAGGACCAGAACCAATGGGTTGAAATTAAATCAAAAGAGTTTCCGGCTCAACATTAGGAAGAATTTCCTGACTATTAGAGCGATTCCTCAGTGGAACAGGCTGCCTTAGGAGGTGGCGGGCTCTCCTTCCTTGGAGGTTTTTAAACAGTGGCTAGATGGCCATCTGACAGCGATGAAGATCCTGTGAATTTGGGGTAGGTATTTGTGGGTTCCCTGCATTGTGCAGGGGGTTGGACTAGATGACTCTGGAGGTCCCTTCCAACTCTATGATTCTATGAAATCACTTCTGTCTTGAAAACTCCATGGGGTTGCCGTAAGTCAGGTGCAACTTGATGGCACTTTCCAACCAACCAACCTTGGCCAGCAGAAACAGAACAAATAATGCATCCACATTTACTTTGCAAGGCCAACATGAACACGAGAAGTGACTGAATGCAGAGTCAGAACATTTTCCCATCCAGCTCACCATTTCTACTCTGACCAGCATCAGCTCTCTGGGTAGAGATCCTGCCCAGCTTTGCTCCCTCCATCTGTAGTAGGGATGCCAGCCTCCAGGTGGGACCTGGGATCCCCCTGGAATTACAGTTTATCTCCAGACTACAGAGATCAGTTCCCCTGGAGAAAACGGATGTTTTGGAGGGTGAACTCTATGTTGTTGTACCCCACAGAGATCCCTGCCCTCCCCAGGCTCCAGACCCAGTATGGTGTAGTGGTTAAGTGTGTGGACTCTTATCTGGGAGAACCGGGTTTGATTCCCCACTCCTCCACTCGCACCTGCTGGAATGGCCTTGGGTCTGCCATAGCTCTGGCAGAGGTTGTCCTTGAAAGGGCAGCTGCTGTGAGAGCTCTCTCAGCCCCACCCACCTCACAGGGTGTCTGTTGCAGGGGAGGAAGATAAAGGAGATTGTGAGCCGCTCTGAGACTCTGAGATTCAGAGTGGAGGGTGGGATATAAATCCAATATCATCATTATCATCAGCAGCACCCAAATCTCCAGGAGTTTCCCAAACTGGATCTAGCAACCCAACCCCCCTCTCCCCTGGTGATTGAGCCTACTGGTAAGGTTGCAGAATTTCATTTTTCTACAGGTGGAATTTAGGACTCTCCCCCACACACTCTTTGGACCACGTGCTATAACCAAGCCCACCTACAGGGCGAAAGAAGCAAAACCAGCTCATACTCACACTGCTGCTGCGTAATGGCCAGCGCCAGGAACGTGCAGAACCCGACTGCAGCGAGGATGGAGAAGAGAATGCCGACGACGAGAAAGAACTTCAAGCCCTTCAACCAGGTCCTCCAATAATCCTGCACGTACATCACGTGCGTGATGAGAGCCCAGAGTGCCAGCACACCTGTATTGCACGCAGAGAAAGAGAGAAGCTGTAAGGAGTCAGGATAGAGACTCAGAGCCTACCAGCAAGCACCACAACGAAAGGTATTTTTTTTTAAACAATCCTAGCGCTGACGACCAGTTTGCAAGCCCTGTTCCCATGTTACAATGGGAACCACGTACAACCCGCATATACCTGTTTGTAAGGAAGAGCTGGCAGGTATTCAGTTCACAAATGAAACAGGGGACCAGAACCTCGATAAACATGAAGTTCTAGACAGTGGTTCAGCTGTACATATGCTGAACATAAAGTGAGAAAGATTCAATGTCAGGCATTAATCCTCTGAATCCCAGAGCCAAGAGGCAACATCAGGGGAAGGCCTATGCCTTTTTGCACTGTGATTGACCCTGCAAAGGAACCGGGAGGCCGTTGTATGAGGCAGGATGCTGGACTAGATGGACCACTGATCTGATCCAGCAGGGGTGTTCTTATGAAGTTCATGTTGTACACAGATGGTACGTGCGTTCACTGTGCATGATCACAGAATCACAGAGCTGGGAGGGACTGCATCTCTGTAGTCTGGATATGGCTCCAGGGCCATCTAGTCCAACCCCTATGCAATGCAGGAACTTCAAAAATACCTCCCCCACAATCAGGGCTGGCCCAAGACTGTCTGGCACCCTAGGCAAGGCTACCTTCTAGTGCCCCCGTCCTGCACTGATAACATCACTGACAACAACAACAACAAAATTTTATTTGTATCCCGCCCTCCCCGCCGGAGCAGGCTCAGGGCGGCTAACAGCATCATTCAGGTTTCAGTGAGTCAAATGGGGGTGCCCAATTTGGCACCCCAAGCAATTGCCTAGTTTGCCTAGTGGCAGAGCCAACCTTGCTCACAAGAGGGCTTGTCTCTACTGAGAGCCAGTCTGGTGTAGTGGTTAAGTGATTGGACTCATATCTGGAGAATCGGGTTTGATTCCCCACTCCTCCACATGCACCCGCTGAAATGGCCTTGGGTCAGCCATAGGTCTCGTAGGAGTTGTCCTTGACAGGGCAGCTTCTAGGAGAGCTCTCTCAGCCCCGCCCACCTCACAGGGTGTCTGTTGTGGGAGAAGAAGATAAAGGGGATTGCAAGTCTCTCTGAGACTCTGATTCAGAGAGAAGGGTGGGGTTTACATCTACAGTCTTCTTGTCAACACGGCTTGTCTCTTCCAGGGGAAGGGGGCCATCCAAGGACTCCCACATTCAAGGGCCACCATAATGCTGGGGCCAGCAGGGCAAATTAATTCCAGTTTTGTTTTGCTGCATTTCTGCAATGCCTCCTTGCTCGGAAAAGCAAGATGTCTGTGGTGTGCACACACGTACACCAGCAAATCAGTGCACATTACAGAGTTTTTGCCAAAGCAAACATGAACTCTGCATCTTTGGCAAATTTGTGTCAGGTTTCTCAATCTGCCTGAACTCTCCCTAGAAGCTAAAATGACTAAACTGAGGCTGTTGCTCTGATACTGGATTTATATCCCCCACCTTCACTCTGAATCTCAGAGTGGCCTACAATCTCCTTTACCTGCCTCCTGCACAACAGACACCTTATGAGGTAAGTGGGGTTGAGAGAGCTCTCACAGAAGGGCAGCTCTGCGAGAGCTATGCCCTTGAAAGGGCAGCTCTGCGAGAGCTATGACTGACTGAAGGCCATTCCAGCAGCTGCAAGTGGAGGAGTGGGGAACCAAACCTGGTTCTCCCAGATAAGAGTCCGTGCACTTAACCACTACACCACACTGGCTCTTTTTGGGTGTCATTCATTCATAGGGTCCCCGTAAGTTGGAAGTGACTTAACAGCACATAATGCACATATGTTTTATGCAATTTATTCTACTAATGAGAAGACGACTATGCCAGGCACTGAAATGCAAACCTTGAAGTTCTCCAAATCCACACTTCCCCATTCGGTTTCATCACATATTGCCCTAAGAAGTTTTTTAGCTTATTTTTGCAACCTTAAGGACTAGAAGCATGCTTCATTAAAAGCGAATTCATCTCTCAAGATAGATTTCTGTGCTTCTGCGAACCTCAAAGTTGCACGCCACCACAAATGCTGCCAATACAAATGGTGGCATATATATTAAAGGATTATTAACAGTAACGTATTGTCACTATTATTAAAAGTGTGTGTGTAAATGTATGCATTTATTAATATTTTTATAAAGTTTGTAATCCTTGCACCGACTCTCTAAGCCAGGGCAGTATCATCATCACTCACAAACCACAGATACAGGGACCGATTCTGGGTGGCTAGCCAAAAACCACCTATTGATTCCACAGCGGAGGCAGGATTCGAACCAGGGGCTTCCCGATTTGCGGTTCAGTTTCTTAGCTATTATGCTATCTCAGCCCTTCAATATACCGATGAGCACGTATCAAAATAAAGGCTTTTTTAGAAAAAGAAATTTTACATGCAAGTTAACTTTCTACAAGCATCGGGGGGGGGGGGCTCTGAAAATGCTTCTCTAAGCTAAAGAAAAGGGGAAGTTCTGAAGCAATGGAAGCTTCTGGGTTACATGAAAAATAAAACTTGCAAAAAAAAAATGTGAAGTCACCCTTCTTTTTCCTAGGCTGCAGCCGGAAACACGTGGTCTGTTTATCGTCTCTTAGAAGAAGCTGACTCAAGGCCACAAGGCAGGTCACCCTCCAACTGATGCTGCACTTTCAGAACACCGTGACTCAGCAGAACTGGGAACTCTTTGGAAAGGACTTCTTTCACATGACACAGCAAAAGAGAGAGCAAGAGAACTGGGCAAAGGGATTGAACTTTGCAAGGCGCTCATGACTGTTTCTGAACTCCCAGCAGCTTCCACCTTCTAAATAAGCTCGTGACAATTTGGGATCAGGGTTGCCATCTTTTGAGCATGGAGCAGGGGTCACTGGGTGGGGGGGGGCAGGCTTCATTTTGAGCAGGAGCTCACAGGAGAAGAGCTCCAGAGCCTCTAAATTTTATTATGCACTTTCTTTCCCACGCCCCCACCCCCCAAAAAATATTTGCTTCTGAGCTCCATTGTTCAAACCCCCTGTGAGAATTTTGCTGAACCTAAGATTTGGCAAACTTTCTAATATTTTCCCCCCGCAAAAAAAAAAGGGAAAATAACCAAAACATATAAAGCAGACAGATGGAAATCTTCATTATGTCACTGTGGCCACACAGGAGAAAGTAATTTTAAAAGTATGATGGGAGCAAGGCTTTATAATGACAATTATAATTCCAGAAGCATTTTAAGGGAGATCCTGAGCTGATACACCTTCCAGTGATGTCAGGGTGTGTGTGGTGTATGCAAATGAGTTGTGTTAATGAGCTTCAGCACCTCTTTCTCTATAAAATGACCCCTGGGGTATTTGTGAATTTCCTGCATTGCCTAGGTAGTTGTACTAAATGACCCCAGAGGTTCCTCCCAACTCTGTTTGTTGCAGACAGTGACTGAAAAACCTTCCCAGGTTTTGTGCCTTGGATCCACATAGTACAGGAGGAATTATATCAGCATTGCTACATTCTAGATCGGGGTGCCGAACTGATTTGTTATGAGAACCGGATCTGACATAAATGAGACCTTGTCGGGCTGGGCCATGTGTGTACTTACTTAAGATTGGGTAACGGAGATATAATACTTTTTAAATGACAAAGACAAAGACGACTAAAGATTTTTTTTAAAAAAGAAACACCTTAAAATAAAACATGCCTAGAACATTAGTACTTGTTGGTCTTAAAGGTGCTTTCTTTGTATTTCTCCCAGGGGTTCCAGGGAACTGGGCAAAGGAAGCTCTGGCTCTTTCCCTCCCTCCCTAGGGGACCAGGAGGGGAAGGAGCCTCAACCAATGGAGAAAATCGAGGTTTTGCTCTGTAGCTCCTGTGAGATTGAGCAAGCCTGGCAAAGCAAGCTGAGATGCAGACGGAAGCAAGAGAGAGGGAGAAGGATGCAGACAAGAAACAGTTACTCCGGGGGTCTGATAGGAGCCCTCCGGGAGCCTGATTCAGGCCCCCAGGCTGCATGTTTGACACCCCTGCTCTAGATGCTAAGCAACTTTCCCATGATTGAATGCAATCAAGATATGCAATAAATCTAGCAATATGATGTCATTACAGCTTATCTAGTTTATCAGCACGTACTAAATTGATCCAGAAGACCAAACGCATTTCAGCTATTGCCTTCTTCAAAATATTTCTCTATACTGAGGATTCCGTTTGATTCTGCACACAAATATTGATCTAATTGTTTTGATTTGGCTTCATGCCTAATATATTTAGATATAAGACTTCACGTTTCTAGAATGCAGCTGCAAATTTTAAGACAATTTCTGATCTCTAGCCTTTGGCAACATTTTTTTCATGAAAAGACCACTATGATATAGATATTTGCAGATCTATTGCTTTAGAGTACATGCACAGTGTCAATGGTACTTAGATCAGAATTTTCAGCTCGTGGTAAGCTGTGATGTGTAATACATGATGCATTTACAGCAATGGAAAACAAGGAAGCATTTGGTAGATTAACTTCCTACGTGACAAACACATGCTGGTGGTTCTTCATAAACTAGTTCAAGCAATAAATATTTGAAGGATTGAAAGATCCATATATTTATTGCATACAATATACTCCATAGATTTACTGCATACAATGTACAAGCCTTTCTCTCTTACATCTCTATGAATTAAAAAAAATTGGCATGTATACAACATACTCCAGATAATCAAATAGATTGTGTTTCCTATTAGATCGTTGAATCACCCTCAATCACAGTCAGAGCTGACTCACGCATGCAAGTTCATATTTATTTTATTTTTTTTTAAAAAAACAACTTTCTCACAATTCTTAACCCAGATGACTTCACAAGGCAGCTTAACCATGCTAATCCAGAACAAAGTTTTGAGTCCAGTGGCACTTTTAAGACCAACAAAGTTTTATTCAAAATATAAGCCGGGGGGGGGCCAAACTGTGGTTCGGGAGTCACATGTGGGTCTTTCACGCATATTGTGCGGCTCTCAAAGCCCCCACCATCCCATCGGCTGGCTTAAATGAGAAGGCATTTGCCTCTTTAAATCACTTCTCCAAGCTAAGCCAGCCAGCGGCTTGGAGAACACATTAAAAAAAAAGTTAAAGAAAAAAAAAGAAAGTTGCTTTCTTTCCACCTCTCCCTCCCTCCCCTCCTTCCAGCTCTCAAACATCTGACATTCATGTCTTGCAGCTCTCAAATATCCAATGTTTGTTCTATGTGGCTCTTATGTTAAGCAAGTTTGGTCACACCAGTATAAAAGTATACATGTGTTTGTTTCAGACACACTTAAATGGACGTTACTAGCCCTTGAATCTGTTAAAAATCTTCATTACGTTGTACGCTAATTTGCTGTTCACCCGCTACCTATATGGACTGATAACTCATTCAGCCTTCAAGCCCAAAGGATGCAGTGGGACTGAGGCAGGCCTGCCTGGTCTCTCCTGGCCACTGGTGGAGGATGGGGGAGTGAGGTTGCCAGATCCAGGCTGGGAAACTCCTGGAGATTTAGAAGTGGAGCCTGGGGAGGACAGAGACCTCAGGAGAGTTCAGTGCCATAGAGCCCACCCTCTAAAACATCCATTTTCTGGAGGGGAAACTGATCTCCATAGTACAAAGACTGAGCTATAATTCCAAGGGATTCCCAGGTACCATCTGAAGGGTGGCATCCCTAAATAGAGGCTTTTTTGGAAATTAAGCTCCTTACCCCACCACCATCACCTACTACTGCAGCTCTTGACTACCGTATGCCAAGGGGGCCCTTCCCTTGAAGGCAGTCTAAGTTTGGTTTCTGTCCCCCACCCCACCCCCAGCAAAACCCTGTCCTCTCTTTCCCTTCTTCCTGGCCAGAACAAACAAGCATTAGAAACACCAGGGCTGCTAAATGCCGTCTCTTTGCTCAGGCTCCAACATACACAAACACTTGGCTGGTTCCTCTGGGTGCTCCGAAGTAGAGGTGTTCTGTGCAACTCACATCGGCACATTCCCTTTTCTGCATGCTAGAATGAGATAAGAGACATCAGCGAAGGGCCAAGAGGAAAGATTAAGAAGGGAGGAGCCATTTCAGGGCCAGGTGGCTCCGACCCCAACAAAACATCCTTCTGGCTCACCCCACCCCCAGGCTGCTCTGTGCCCAGGCCTCGGGCCTCGTCCAGAATAACACCAAGCATCAGCTCTCAAAAGGTCAGCCACTTTGACTCCCTCACATTTCAAAACTACTACTTTCCCAGGATTCGTTTCTCCCTTCATCTTCCCAGGCCCTGACCTGCATAGTCCAGGCTAGTTGGATGTTGTCAGATCTCAGAAGCTAAGCAGGGCAGGCCCTGGCCCATACTTGGATGGGAGACCACCCAGCAAGTCCAGGGTCCTGATGCTTTGCCCTGAAAACCCCACGAGGGGTCACCATCAGTCAACTTTGACTGGACAGCTACCCCCCCCCCCCCAATTAAGAAAAACCACCACCAGCTCAGGATTATACCAAAAGTAATCCTCCCTCCTTGAGCATCCGATTGCCAGGGACAGGACTGGCCCTGTCACTAGGCAAACTAGGTGATCACCTAGGGCGATGACCTTCTGGGGGTAATGAATTGGGCCCCCCATGTAGGGTCGCCAAGTCCCCCCTAACTTCTGGCGGGGGACTTTTCGCACATGCAGCGTAATAACGTCACCCACAAGTGATGTCATTGTGCTGGCAACGTCGCACGCCGGCTGCTCTAGGCATTTCTGGAAAAACTCTATGGTTTTCCTGGACGATCTAGCATTTTGGGAGGGGAAAAGTCTATGGTACCTATTGTACCATAGAGTTTCCCCTCCCAAATTGCTAGTGTCCAGGAAAACCAGAGTTTTCCCGGAAATGCCTAGAGCGGCCAGCGTGCGACGTCACCGGTGCGATAATGTCACTCACGGGTGACATCACTGCACCAGCGATGTCAGGGGAGGCTCCCCCTGCCGACCCAGTGTGGGCAGCGGGCTGGGAACCTCCCGGGTGGGAGAACCACTGCCTGGACCGGGGGCTTGGCAACCACATGACTCGGTGACATTATCAGTGCAAGCGGGGGTGCCAGAAGTTAGCCTTGCCTAGGGTGCCAGACAATCTAGGGCCGGCCCTGACCAGGGACATCCCTCTTCCATGTCTCAGAACTTGCACAGTATCCATGACTCCAAACAATGTGTTACTCCCGGCAACCAGGGATGCAGTTAGGTGCCATCCAATGAGAAATGGCCTTGTTAAGGCTCCTTGGAGAGCATGCCCAGTTCAAAGCCTTCTGGGCCTTCTCGACACCTCCCAGCTCAAGGGAAGCCCTCTTAAAACACACACAGTCTTTGGATGCAGGATTCAGTCTGTGCCTAGTGCTGAAGTCTGCTTTTCCTGTGACAGTAGGGATCTGTGGATAACCTCACCTCAAAGGGGGAACATTTGGCCTGGGGCTCAAATGGAGGTATCAGTTATTTTGGGGAGCACTGGATAAGTTTTGTAACTTCTTTAAGCAAAAAAATTGATACATTTCATCACTTTAGAAAAAAAATATTTCTTAAGTTTTGTAACTTCTTTAGAAAAGCATTTTTTAAAAAAAAAAATACATTTCACTTTTTGTGGTTCAAGAATTTTTATTAAATTTCCATTTCACTTTTTGGGCACCTTGTTTTACTTTAATATGTTGTGGTGTTTTAATTTTATTGTAACTGCGGGCTGCAAAAATGGGAAGTGGCTGGGGCCTCTGTGGACCTCTGAGGGGGCCTTTGTATTGGGTGAAATGAAAATTAAATCATTTCCCTTGGAAGCACAGAAGCTTCACACCAGGGGTGTCAAAGTCATTTTTATGTGGACTGAATCTGAAATAAATGAGACTTAGTTGGGTCAGGCCATGCAAGTCATAAAATTAATGCCAGGTAGGCAGGGGTCATTTTGTAGAAAAATAGGTGGTGGAGCTCAATAGCATAAGCCCCCCCCCCCCCCGGAGCCAAAAGCAACCCGATGCAAGAAAAGAGAGCCCTGGGTGAGCAAGACCTGCTTGGGCTGGCTAGACATCCCATCAGCCCAAGCAGGCCTTACTTGCCTGGGGCTCTCCTGGGCCACACACCCCCAGTCAAAAGGCCAACAAGCCACCCGCCACCCAAAATCACATAAGTAGTGGAGAAAGGGTGTCATGGTCTTCTCCAGGTGTTAATGAGGGCTGCTGGGGGCGTGGCAAAGCCCCTGGTGGCTGACTGGCTAACCACTCTCCTAATCCAGGGACTGTTATGCAGCTGCACCTACTATTCAATGGACAAGGTAGGTGGGGAGGAGGAGGGGGAACCCTCAGAAAAGTTCAGGAGCTATGCTCCTGTGCACTCCTGCTGAATCTGAGGCTTGCAGCTAACAGAGATATAAGCTTTATATAGAACACAGGCAAACACAATTAAAGAATTTTTCAAACTTTTTAAAACATGCTTAAAACATTATCACTCATTGATCTTAAAGGTGCTTTCTTTATATATCTTCCCTGTGATCCATGGAACTGGGCAAAGGAAGCTCTGGCCCTTTCCTTCCTTCCCCAGGGGACCAGGGGGAGGAGCCTCAGCCACTAGAAGGAAGAGAGGCTTGGCTCAGTAGTTCTGCTGTGTGACTGAGAGAGCCTGGCAAAGCAGGCTATGCCTTCCCACTTCCTTTCCAAGTGAGAAGCCTCAGCCAATAGAGAAGACAGAGGCTTTGCTCTGTAGCTCCTGTGTGATTGAGCAAGTCTGGCAAAGCAAGCTGTGATGCAGAAGGACGCAAGAGAAAGGGTGGAAGAAATCAGACAACAGCCAAAGTTTTTGAAGGTGCGCCACTGACAGCGGCGCACAAGGTCAAGAGTTTGGGGGTACTATTGGAGCCTTCCTTAACGATGGAGGATCAGATATCAGCCACTGCTAAGTCCGCATTTTTTCATCTTAGGCGGGCAAGGCAGTTGGCGCCTTTCCTGGAGCATGACGATCTAGCAATGGTGATCCATGCAACGGTCACCTCGAGGTTGGACTACTGTAATGCCCTCTACATGGGGCTGCCCTTGTGCCAAACCCGGAAGTTGCAGTTAGTGCAGAATGCCGCGGCCCTGTTGTTATTGGGGCTCCCAAGATGGGAGCACATTCGGCCAGGGCTCCGGATTCTGCACTGGCTGCCAATAATATACCGAGTCCAGTACAAGGTGCTGGTTATTACCTTTAAAGCCCTATATGACCTAGGACCTGCCTACCTTAGGGACCGTCTCTCCCCACATGTTCCCCAGAGAGTACTGAGATCGGGATCTCAAAATCTGCTTGTTATCACTGGGCCAAAGGAGGCCCGCCTGAAATCCACCAGGGACAGGGCCTTCTCTGTAACGGCTCCTTTCTGGTGGAACCAGCTGCTGGAAGAGGTGAGGGCCCTGCGGGACCTTGGCCAGTTCCGCAGGGCCGGTAAGACAGCCCTCTTCCGGCTGGCTTATAACTAACTAGCATTGGAAACTGAGTGTAGTTTTGATAGACCGCCGTTATATGTTTTATTATTTTACTGTTTTAACTGTGTAAGATGTTTTAAATTCAAAATTTATGTTAGATTTTATGTGTTGTGAGCCGCCCTGATCCACTTCGGTGGGAAGGGCGGGATATAAATTGAAATAAACTTGAAACTTGAAAGTTGCTTACAGGCCTGACAGGAGCCCTCTAGGGGCCTGATCCAGCCCCTGGGCTGCATATTTGACACCCCTGCCGTTTACACAGTATCCTCAATCCTTTACATTTCCCAGTTAAGGGGGAAATGCTGTTCAAACAACTTACAAAGATAATCTGATGCCAAGGGCAGCAAGAGAAAGAAATTTTATCAAAGATTTCAGGTTTTCACGGCTGGTAACATCATTAGGGTTTGTAGAATCTTTCGGGATCAAGTGCCGTGTTCTACTGGAGAAAGTTTTCCTTCCAGACGTTTTGTTCTCAGCTGTGGAGAACATCCTCAGTGGCGTTGCAGCCGGAGCAGGCGCTCAGACCAGCCAAGAAGGTCTGAGCGCCTGCTCCGGCTGCAACGCCACTGAGGATGTTCTCCGCAGCTGAGAACGAAACGTCTGGAAGGAAAACTTTCTCCAGTAGAACACGGCACTTGATCTCGAAAGATTCTACAAACCCTAAAGAAATTTTACTTACACATTCACGTCAATACATTTTACTGTGAACAGATTAACTTCAAAAAGGTTAACTTGCTGCATCTCCAAGCCCAGGTAAGAGAGAGAAGAAAAAGTGAGGTCCCACATAAGATGAAATAGAAGGCAAGCAAGGGCCAAAGAGGCTCAACATCTGACCAATGACAGGGTGGGACCAACTGCCAAGAGTAGAATTGTCTTGGCAGAGAATTCTCTTAACTCTTTCCCTCCCAGATCCTCTTGCAGGCAGAGTTGCAATATCCAACACATTCAGGGCACAATGCAGATGTTTTCCGGAGAGGCTTCGCAAAGCATCGTGACAACAATGAGCAAGTTTCAAATGGCTCCAGGGCAGGGGACTACTTTGATTTAGGGCAGGGGACTACTTTGACTTCCACCAAACAATTCCCGTAAGAGGACTATGGTCATCAGGCAGCCATATGTTGGCTGTCCCACCACTTAGGGCAGCCCGTCTGGTGTTGACCAGAGCCCAGGGCCTTTTCCACTGTGGCTCTGGCTCTGTAGAGTGGGCTTCCTAAAGAGCTGAGGGGGGCGGGGTGCTCTTTGCAGATCAATCTCCAAGGAGATATTTGAAGTTTTGGGAGTGTTCTAGATGGGGCAATAAAACCTGTGCCTAGATCTGAAGCTGAAAATGGCAGGGGAGAGAGAAAAAGGTGTGTGTGTGTTATGTAACATCAAAATGTCCTATGGTTAACAGCTTTGTGAATGGTGAACTGCAGTTTCCATTTCATGTTGGGTCATTCCTCCTGCCATCTTCAACTTTTCCCAGCATTATTGTCTTTTCCAATGACTCTTGTCTTCTCATTATGTGGCCAAAGTCTGATAGCCTCAGTTTAGGCATTTTAGCTTCTAGGGAGAGTTCAGACTTGATTTGATCCATAATCCACTTATTTGTCTCTTTGGCAGTTTGTGGTATCGATAAAACTCTCCTCCAAAACCACGTTTCAAAGGAATCAAATTTTCTTCCTGTCTGCTTTCTTCACTGTCCAACTCTCACAGCCATACACCATAATGGGAAACACAGTGAAGGAAAAAAGATTGGTGGGAGAAGCTACAGACATGGCTGGGTGAGCAAAAAAGGAAAAAAGTAAGAGAATATTGCAGAGATGGAAAAAGTGCAGAAGTGGGCAACCAAGATGATGAAGGGTCTGAAGCACTTCTTCTATGAGGAAAAGCTGAACAATATGAGATTCAGTTCCGCAAAAGATGACTAAATGAAGACATGATAGATAAAATTATGCATAGTGTGAAAAAAAGTATAGATCTTTCTCCCCGCATCCCACAATACTGGAACTCAGAGCACCCCAAAAAACTGAGGGACAATGAATTCAGGGTAGACAAAAAAGAAACAAAGGTCATCTGTGTGAGCTTGATTGGGCAGAAAGGTGGGATATAAACAGAGCTTTTTTTGTTGCAGGAACCCCTTTGCATATTAGACCACACACCCCTGATGTAACGAATCCTCCTGGAGCTTACAGTAGGCCCTGTACTAAGAGCCCTGTAAGCTCCAGAAGGATTGGCTACATCAGGGGTGTGTAGCCTAATATGCAAAGGAGTTCCTGCTACAAAAAAAGCCCTGGATATAAATGTTGTACATAAATAAAATACAACTATACGAATAATAAAACTGAAGAACTCAGTGGGGGTAGTGACAGCCATGAGCACGGATGGGTTATGAGTAAGATAGGCAGATTCATGGAGGAGAGGTCAAGTAACGGCTACCAGCCCTGGTGAGTAAAGGGAAAACCTCTATGTTCAGAGGCAGTCAACCTCTTAAACCCAGGGTCTGGAGGCAACATCAGGGGAGGGCTTTGGCCTTTGTGCCCATTGTTGGACCTCCAGGGCAACTAATTGGCTGCTGTGTGAAACAGTATGCTGGCCTAGATCAGACCTCCCCCACGTGAAGAGAGGAGATTGGATTTATACCCCGCCCTATGCTAACCAGAGGAATCTCACAGTGGCTTACAAATCTCCTTTCCCTTCCTCTCTTCACAACAGGCACCCTGTGAGGTGGGTGGGGCTGAGAAAGCTCTCCCAGAATTGCTGTTGAGCAGAACAGCTTTGAGAGACCTTATGGCTGACCCACATCAGCAGAAATATGTGGAGCAGCAGGGAATCAAACCTGGTTCTCTCAGATAAGAGTCCACGCACTTAACCACTACACCAAACGTGGTGCTCATGGGCACCATGGAATCTGCCAACACCTGTCCTGGTGCCCACCAAGCATGTTATGGGTGGGCCAAGTTGGACTCTTGCCCAGCCAGGCTTCTGATAGGCCACTGACGTTCTGATTGGATGTGGTTTTATTCTCTCACAAACTCCTCTTTCCTTTTTAAAAAAAATTTACGACTCTTAATCCCTTGCACTTGCGCTTCCTGTGGTGTGGCTCTGTCTCCCGCTGTGCCCATTTTGGGGCTGGCGCCACCTCCTGAGGCAGCCATTTTTTGGCTGCACATACCACCCTGTGTCAGAATTCCAAAGGTGCCCGAAGGCTCAAAAAGGTTGGTGACCCCTGAACTGGAAGAACTACTGGTCTAATTCAGCAGGACCCTTCTGAAATTCTTATGTGAGAATAAATTAACCCCCTCCTTGCTCTATTACATTTTGAAGCCATTTATATTTTTTATTCTACACAGTTAGACCCATTCCTGTCCATCTGCCATTTCAGTGCAATTAAATCAAAGTAGATTTCCTGACGTAATTGTATTTCTGTTTTTTTGGAAGCTGTCATCCACCCTGCCTGTGCTGGATTAAACTCTATGGAGGCCCCTAGGCAGTAAAATCTCAGGGAGCGGAGGGGCTTGCAAATTATCTCAGAGTTGGAGCACCCACCCCACTGCCTGTGGCCCCCGCTGCAGCCTGCAGGCACCTTCTCAAAAGCCCCTTTGACAAAGCTGCAGGGGAGAGGCTGAAAAACACAAACTTGATGATGATGCCAGCAGCAGCTGCCCCAAGCAAGTTGGGCAAAGAACGGCTCAGTTGCTGGCTGCACGTGCAGGTTGGGAGGGCTGCAAACAGGGGGGAAACCGGGGGGGGGGGAAGCTGGCCCGGGACCCCTAAAAGCATGGGGCCCCATAGGCCAGTAGCTACTTGGCCTAATTGTTAATCTGGCCCTGCTCCCTACTCCCTCTCTCTTTTAGGTGCAGAGCATCAATTTCAACACTGAACAGCATTGCAAAGAGCACATGAAGGGACTCTTCCCGGGCACGTTGAGCAATGGCTGTGTTTTGCAAAGCGTTAACAATGGCTCCTTCCTCCCCTCCGTCACTCCCATCACTCCCACGCCACAACGAGAAGAACTCTTTTATCTCCTTGACTGCCACAATGGGAAGAACTCTCTTATCTCCTTGACTCCACATCGGGGCCAGATAATCCAAAGCCTTGCTTTATCCAACAAACCCAACCCACTGTGTGGCTTAAATATAGCAAAAGAAGAAGAAAGCCTCTTAAGAGGAAGGGAAGGGAACTATCACACAACGTTCTTGCTCAAGGATTGTGCTGACATCCTTCACTCCAGGAATCAGGCTGCTTGCTTCCATTCTTCCTGGATTTCCACCCGTCCATTGTCCACCCTGGAATAATTTACCATAGTCCTGGACTCATGTGTTTGTTATCCTCCAAGGTTTCTTGCACCTCTCCCCTGTGACGCAAGCGACGCAGCCTAATCCTGCACTTGTTGTGGATCACTCCCATAATCACATGGCAGGAAAAAAACCCTGGTAGATAATAGCCGGTGATCAGTATCAGAAATTGCTCAAAAGATAGCACAGTATCTAAAGTACCAAACTGGAGGCAGGTTTCCTAATTCAGCAAGGGAGGGTACGTGCCCAGAAGTTTCTAGGTTCTGCTTTTCTTGCACAATTGGGAATCCCATGGGCAAATCGAACTGTGCTACGTAGACCTGGGTTTACTTAATAAGAATGACTCAATGTTGGCATGTCGTAACTGACGCATGGCAACCCCTCGTGGGGTTTTCAAGGCAAGAGACGAACAGAGGTGGTTTGCCTTTTCCTGCCTCTTCTTGGTCTTCCTTGGTGGTTTCCCATCCAAGGGCCAACCCTACTTAGCTCCCAAGTTCCAATGGACCCAGACTAAACTGGGGTGTTCAGGCTGCATATATGGCAAACATATTAATGCATGCATCAAGGTAACCGAAAAGTGCATCCCCCATCCATGAGGAAGAACTTCCTGACCGTTAGAGCGATTCCTCAGTGGAACCGGCTTCCTCGGGAGGTGGTGGGCTCTCCTTCCTTGGAAGTTTTTAAACAGAGGCTAGATGGCCATCTGACAGCAATGAAGATCCTATGAATTTAGGGGGAAGTGTTCGTGAGTTTCCTGCATTGTGCAGGGGGTTGGTCTAGATGACCCTAGAGATCCCTTCCAACTCTATGATTCTATGAACATATGAACATATGAAGCTGCCTTATACTGAATCAGACACTTGGTCCATCAAAGTCAGTATTGTCTACTCAGACTGGCAGTGGCTCTCCAGGGTCTCAAGCTGAGGTTTTCCACACCTATTTGCCTGGACCCTTTTTTGGAGATGCCGGGGATTGAACCTGGGACCTTCTGCTTCCCAAGCAGATGCTCTACCACTGAGCCACCGTCCCTCCCCTGACTGCAGCTTCTTCAAGTATTTCTTTTTGCTCAGGCTTTCCCAGTGCTGTTCTGGGACATCATCAACAACAGCAGACAGAGCGACACGCCCAAAGATTAGCGGGCCAGTCATTTCTTTGCTTACTGATGCTGCTGACACCAATGCCATGGACTGTCAAAAATACAAATCAGTAGGTCTGAGATCAAAGCAAACATGAACTCTCCCTGGAATCTCAAATGACTAAACTGAGCCTGTTGAACTTTGGCCATGTCAAGAGAAATCAAGACTCACCAGAAAAGACAATAATGCTAGGAAAAGTGGAAGGCAGCAGGAAATGAGGAAGACATGAGATGGTTGGCTCAATCATAGAGTTGGAAGGGGTCATACAGACCATCTAGTTAGTCCAACCCCCTCCTCCATGCAGGATCAGCCTAAAGCATCCCTGACAAGTGTTTGTCCAGCTGCTGCTTAAAGGCTGAAAGTGATGGGGAGCTCCCCACCTTCCTAGGCAGCTTGTTCCACCTCTGAACTACTCTGACTGTAATTTCTCCCCCCTAATATCCAGCTGGTACCTTTCTGCTTATATTTTGAGCCCCTTGCTTTGGGTCCTACCCTCCGCTGCCAAGTGGAACAGCTCCTTGCCCTCCTCTAAATGACAGTAAAGAGAGCAATCATGTCCCCCCTCAATCTCTTCTTCTCCAGACTGAACATTCCCAAGGTCCTCAGAGTTTCCTCATAGGGTTCTTCCTCCAGGCCCTAGATCATCTTCATTGCTCTCTTCTGCACCCGCTCGATTTTGTCCACATCTTTTTTGAAGTGAGGCCTCCAAAACTGTACACGGCAGAGGCCCCCCAACCTTTTTTATCCCAGGGACCGAACCGCAGGGCTTGGCCACAGCCAGCGGCCCCCCCCCTCCCCGCGTTTCCTCCTCCCTCCTCTGCCCCACCCCCCGCAGCCTTGCCGCCTGCCACCACGCAGCCCCACCATCTCCTGTTTTTACCACTTCAAGGCCAGGGAAGGTGAAGCGCCTTTCAAACCAACCCCCCCCACCCCCACTGTTTCAATGGTCACTCACTGCTGCCGCTGCAGTTTTCCCTGCTGATTGGATCAGCTGATCAGCAGGGGGTGGGGGAGGTCAGCCTGGAAAGCGCTTCATGGCACCTCCCCTGGCCTTAAAGTGGTATAAACGGGGGACGGTGAGGCTGCGTGGGGGGATGACAAGGCTGCACGGGGAGGGGGGGCAGCTGCGCGACCCACCTGGAAACAGGCCACAGACCAGTACCGGTCCGGGGCCTGGGGGTTGGGGACCCCTGGTACACGGTATTCCAGGTGTGACCCTGACCAAGGCAGCATATAGTGGAGCTATGACCTCTTGTAATTTTGATGTAACCGCCCTTTTGATACAACCCAAGACTGAATTTGCCTTTTTTGTCACAGCATCACACTGACTGCTCATATTAAGTTTACAGTTCGCTAGTACCCCAAGATCTCTTTCGCACACACTACTTCCCAAAAGTGCATCCCCCATCCAGTATTTGTGCTTCACATTTTTGTGGCCCAGGTGTAAGATTTTGCACTTATCTTTGTTGAATTACATCCGGTTTGCAACTGCCCACATCTCCAGATTATTCAGATCTTGTTGCATTTTAACTCTATCCTCTGGGTGTTTGCTACTCCTCCCAATTTGGAATCATCAGCAAATTTGATGAGCAGCCCTTCCACTTCATCCAGATCACTGATAAAAATGTTGAAAAGAACCAGGCCCAAAACCGAGCCCTGCGGCACCCCACTGGACACCTCTCTCCAATCTGAGAAAACTCCATTGACAACCACTCTTTGGGTACGTTCCTCTAACCATTTCCCTATTCACCGAACTGCCCTATAGGCCAGTTTGCCCATCAGAATGTCATGGGAAACCTTATCAAAAGCTTTACTGAAATCCAGCTAAACCACATCCATAGCCTTCCCACAATCCAGTAAGCTTATTACTTGATTAGAGAAGGAAACCAGATTGGTCTGTCAAGACCTGTTGGAGACAAATCCATGCTGACTTCCTCGAATCACCAAGTTATCCTTCAGATGCTCCCAGATCGACCCCTTTAAAATCTGCTCAAATATCTTTCCAGCAACAGACTAACGGGCCTGTAGTTACCCAGTTCATTCTTCTTCCCTTTTTTAAAGAGTGGGGCAACGTTTGCTCTCTTCCAGTCTTGTGGGACATCCCCAGTTCTCCAGGAGGTCTCACAGAAGCCCTCGGCCTCAGTCTGAAAGACTTGAGCAAGGCTGTTAAGGACAGGAAGGATGTTTTGGAGAATGCTAAGCCATAGGGTCACCATGTCAGAAGCAACCTGACAGAACTTTATACACACATCTACTCCTTTTATATAATTTTTTCTGCTAATGAGGAGGAGACACTGCCACGCAGTGAAATGCAACCCTTGGAGGACGTTCATTCATAGGGTCACCATAGCTCAGAAGAGACTTCATGGTGCTTAACAAACACACACACATGATCACAGACTTTTGTGGAAAGAAGTCACTGTGCTTCGACACAGCTGAGTCTTTAACAGCAAGGGCCTCCAGCAAACTCAAAACGAGTTTTAAACTGACTGGACTGGTAACAATTTCAGCATTAGATTCTACCTGCATCATAAAATTACAACCTCCAAAGTCTGGCACTCCTTGGCCTGTACATCTGGCAGAACCCACAGCTGCTTCATTCCCCACAAATAGCTGGAAGCAAGAAAATGTTATTCGCAGCTGGTAAAATGTCAGTCATTGCAATGGGTGAAAGTGCACATTATGAGACACGGGGGAGGATTCAATGCACTTGGGAGCTGTGCGCATCAAAACACACGGTGCACTGGCAAGTACACATAAGGAACTATGTGGTCCTTGACAAGTGACCAAGTGACAACTGTGTTAATTACTGTCAGAGGGGGCCAGAACATCTGTAGCAGAAGGAAGATTTTATCTGCACTGCCACTGTTACCCCAAGTGCAGCATAGTCCTTTCCCCCCAAAAGGGGAGCTGCAACAGGCACATGAGGAGGGGAAATTCCATTACCCCAGGAATCCCTGTTCTTCCCCCTTGATCCAGATCGCCTCCTCCCAGCCTAATCCCCCGCTGCCCACACTAGATCTAGCTACAGTTCTCCTCCCACTCCACTTACCCATTTCTCTTTTGTCGTCAAGTCAAGTCACAGCTGACTTATGGCAACCCTATGGGGATGGGGTTTTCATGGCAAGAGACGTTCAGAGGTGGTTTGGCCTCTGTGTACAGATCCTGGACTTCCTTGGTGGTCTCCCATCCAAATACTGAACAGGACTGAACCTGCTTAGCTTCCAAAATCTGGTAAGATCAGGTTAGCCTTTATCTTCAAGCTCAGGATGACTTTTCTGCATAGATCTAGAGCTGCACACTCTCTTCCACAACAAACAGAGGATCTCATTTTAAGCAGGCTAGAGTTAAATATTCAACAGGTGCACATGACACAGGGCAACGCTAAGATTTCACAAAGTCAACTGCAAGTTCTTCTGAACCCTATGTCTCACAACAGGGGTGCGCATTGGACGCACAACCCAAATGCAATTTCTGTGGAATGGTTTTCAAAGTTGATGTACGGATTCTCCAAATGCTTAATTTCCTTCTCTGGTGAACTATAATTAGTTATAATTATAACTATAATTAGGATGCCACTAAGAACATGCCAAAGTGACAATTGTGTTAATTACTGTTCTATTATTGTCACTGCCATTATTGTCCTCACTATCTCTCTATCACACAAACACACACACTTTCCTGCTACAATAACCCGGCAAGCCCATTTTAAAACTTTAGTTCATTTTTGGAAAATCTGGTATGAAGGTCTTTAGACTTAATATGCATTCATGGTTTAGGCTTTTAGGTGTGCTACAAAGTTAGTAAATCTAAAACGTCAACTGTTTTTAGGGTTGCTGTCATTAGCCATCATTTTTAAGCCATAAGGCAAAGAAGTTTTCATGAACTAGACAAGAAGTTGGGTTACAGCAGGGGTCCTCAACCTACGGCCCGCTGAGGACGTTTATGCGGCCCGCCGGGTTATGGCAAAATCAGAACGGAAGTGACGTTCGACCTAAACTCGCGTTAGCAATGCACACTTCCGGCACTGGTCTGAGGCGGCAGAGACAGAGTGTGAGGTGATACCGAGGTGAGGTGAGTTCCCAGGCTGGGGTGTGTGGTGTGGGGAAGGGAGAGAGATGCAGAAGACGGAGAACTGACGGGCCGCGGCCTTGTACAGTAACAGCAGCCACCACAACAGTCCGGCCCTCCAGCAGTCTGAGGGACAGTGAACTGGCCCCCTATTTAAAAAGTTTGAGGACCCCTGGGTTACAGGAAGGGATTGTGGCCACAGTTAAGCAAGCATCTGCTTTACGTGCAGAAGGTCCCAGGTTCAATCCCCAGCACATCCAGTGAAAAGGACTAGGGAAGCAGGAAAGACCCTGGAGAGTAAACAAGACTGAGATAGATAGACCAAGGGCCTGACCCTGTATAAGGCAGTTAAGAACATAAGAGAAGCCATGTTGGATCAGGCCAATGGCAAATCCAGTCCAACACTCTGTCACACAGTGGCCAAAAAACCCAGGTGCCATCAGAAGGTCCACCAGTGGGGCCAGAACGCTAGAAGCCCTCCCACTGTTGCCCCTCCCAAGCACC
Source organism: Heteronotia binoei (assembly GCF_032191835.1). NCBI lineage: Eukaryota > Metazoa > Chordata > Lepidosauria > Squamata > Gekkonidae > Heteronotia > Heteronotia binoei. The sequence goes on from NC_083235.1 coordinate 21,584,883, forward strand.
AAGAATACCGAGCATCACTTGCCCGAGACAGAGAGTTCCATATACCTTGTGGCTAATAGCCACCTCTGCTCCATATGTTTATCCAATCCCCTCTTGAAGCCATCTATGCTTGTAGCCGCCACCGCCTCCCATGGCAGTGAATTCCATGTGTTAATCACCCTTTGGGTGAAGAAGTACTTCCTTTTACCCATTCTAATCCAACTGCTCAGCAAATTCATTGTGTGACCACAAGTTCTTGTATTGTGTGAGAAAGGGAGAAAAGTGCTTCTTCTCCTACCTTCTCTATCCCACAAATAACCTTATAAACCTCTATCATATCACCCCTCAGGTGATGTTTCTCCAAGCTAAAGAGCTTGAAGCACTTTAAGCTTTCTTCATGTGTTCTAGCCAACATACATACCACCAACACAGGTGGCAACTGAGAAGCATGAAGGCCTAGCAACTTACGGTACTTAATGGCTCTATTTTCACATTTCTTTTTAAGGCATTTGTCCCTCACCCTAATCAAAGGGAGAAGAGGTCCAAACTCCCTTGGCAATCCTTCGCAACACAGAGTTAACAGTGACATCATCCAACCCACGTGACCACCGAAAGGCATTAGGGACTAGCAACTTCGTTTCCAGGATTTAGACGCAGAGGTGCCTTAAGGAAGGTGTTTCCCCCACCCCATGCTCCAAAATGAGGGGGAAGAACAGAAATGCACTCCACTTAGCGGCGCCTCGCAAGGGCAGGTGCTCAGAGCAGCCTCTCCGCACTCGCGTTCCCAATTTGCTAGCTTGTAAACAACCAGGGCGTGGTAGTTATTCCGGAGCTGGGGAGCACAGATTGGGCTGTTTTGAGCCGATTCGAATGGCTATTTCTCCAGATGCAGCGAGAGCAGTGGGGCCGCCCCACTGTGTTTGGGATCGTGTGTGTGTGTGGGGGGAGAGGCTCCAGGGGGAGGCAGGAAAAACGGGAGGGGGCAATGCAAACTCCCCTCCCCTCCCCAGCCTGGACAAACACCCAGATCTCCACCCCCACCCTGGGAGCCCCCGGGCCCCGTTTCCCTGGCCAGCTTACCGGAGAGCCCGCCGGCGGCGGCGGTGCAAGGCTGCCGCAGGCTGGGCGCCAGGTTCCAGGCGAGAAAGGCCGACAGCCCGGAGACGGTGCCGGTGGCGGCGTAGGCCAAGCGGATCGCCAGCTTCCGAGAGACCGCCATGCCCTCCCTGCCGCCGCCGCCGCCGCCGCCTCCTCCTGGAAACCCGCCGAGCCGCTGAAGTCGGTGCGCTCGGCAGGGCTCAGGGAAAGAGGGGTTGCCGAAGGTCGCTCCGCCTCCCTCGCCTGCCCGGCGACGCCCCGGTCTGCAGCGGCTCCCTGCGGCCGAGGGGACTTGCTGCGCCCCGGGACGGTTCGACCGGCGGAGGGTGATGGCACCGCCCCGGGATCGGGTGCAACGGCTTCGAATTTCACCTGCGCGGACGAGCCGATTCCGATGCCGTTTCCCAAGGAGCGTGCTGTTGGCAGGGCAGCCGCCAACATTGCCTAAACGCACCCTGGTTCCGCAGCCAGCCTCCAGGGGGGAGCAGTGTTCCCTCTAAACTGAGTGAGCACTGAGTTCAATCACGCTTGTCACAACCATGCTCCTGGCTCCACCCCCAAATATTTCCTGAATCAGACCTGGCAACTTAGTGGACTCCATGGCTTGGTACCCCACTGAGGACTCCCCGTCCTCTCCAAACAGCATCCCCAAATCTCCAGGAATTTCCCCACCCCGAGTTGGCAACCATACAAGGTCCAGCCTCCAGAGATGCCATTTTCCTCCAGAAGAATTGATCTGTACAGCCTGGGGATCAGTTATAATTCACAAATATTTCTAGACCTCACCTGGAGGCTGGCAATCCCACAACCCGTGAAGTGTATCTCCGTTAGCTCAGTGCTTTTATAAAATGAGATGTAATTTCAGGGGCTCTCCAGGTCCCACCCAATATTCCCTCTAAACTGTAGGCGAACTAATAAATAAATCGAACAAATAAATTCACAACAGCTGGGAAAGGTGTGTGCAGAGGTTACAAAGGGAAGCTGCTTGAAAACAATATCCAATGAAAAGAATCACCCCTTCAGTCAGGTGTCGTTAAATACCAGAGTAGGATTAACATAACATGAAATAAAATATACAGATACAGTAGAAAATTGCAGCAACATAGTTGACAGTGCTTTTACACCCATGGATTTAGGTGTAACTCTGTGTTGATTGGGACTCTCACATCCGTGTGGATGTGTCTAAAGGGTTGTCAAGTTTCAGCCAACTGAAGGGTTTTCAAGGCAAGACATCATGAACAGAGGTGGCTTCCATTGCCTGACCTTTGTGCAGGGACCGTGGACTTCCTGGGTGGCCTCCCATCCAAGTACTCACCAAGGCAGACCCTGCTTAGCTTTTGAGATCAGATGAGATTGGGCTAGCCTGGGCCTTTAATCTGTCAGGAGTGCAGAATGCAAGACATTTGCACTTATAGCGAGCAAGAAATCCCAGTTCCTCATTCAGGCTTAAAGCGAGGTTTAGTGGTTAAGAGTGACAGACTCTAATCTGGAGAATCGGATTCAATTCCACACTCCTCTGCATGAAGCCAGTTGGGTGACCTTGGGTCAGTCACAGTTCTTTTAGAGCTCTCTCAGCCCCACCTCCCAAATAAGTCTCACTTGCCACCTAGTGGTGCATAATGCTAAAAGAGCTAGAACTTCAGGTTGCCAGACCATCTTAGGATCTCCTGGATATACCGTACTTCACACACTGCCATATGATGATATCATCTTCAAGGAGCTCAGGACAGTGTACACATTCTCCCCAGGGTTGCCAACCTCCATGCAGGGCCTGGAGATATTTCAGAATGACAGCTGATCTCCAGACAACAGCAATCTGTTCTTGTGGAGAAAATGGCAGCTTTGAAGGGTGGACTCTGAGCTCCCTCTCTTCCACAAAACAGGCTCCACCCCGAAGTCACCAGGAATCTCCCTGACTGGAGCTGTCATTACCTTTAAAGCCCTATATGGTCGAGGACCTGTCTACCTTAGGGACCATCTCTCCCCATATGAGCCCCAGAGAGCACTGAGGTCAGCCGGAAAAAACTTGTTGACCACCCCTGGACTGAGAGAGGTGAAGCTGCAAAGCACCCGTAACCGGGCCTTCTCCTCTATAACCAACTTCCAGAGGAAATGCGGGCCCTGCAGGATCTAGAACAATTCCGCAGGGCCTGCAAGACCTTCCTCTTCCGACTGGCTTTCGCTGATGAAAAAGGAAACTGCTAATGAAAACCGCCATCACAAAAAACATAAAACCAACATAGCATTAGCACTTTATCAATTTAATTTTAACCTAATTTTTAAACTTAACCAGAATTTTTAACTGAAATGTTTATAATGTTTAAATGTAATTTTATTCACCTTTGTATAACTGAAACCTGAATGATGCTGTTAGCCGCCCTGAGCCTGCTCCGGCGAAGAGGGCGGGATACAAATAAAATTTTGTTGTTGTTGTTGTTGTCAGCTCTTTATTCCCCTGGCACAAATATTGACATCACATCAGCCCTGTGAGGTATGTTAGGTGGAGAGTGAGCGATTGGCCTAAGGTCACCCAGCAAGTTTTCATGGCGGAGTGGGGGATTTGAACCCAGGGCCTAGTCTGACATCCAAAGCACAATTTACAAGATCAATGTGGTTTTAGTTTTGTTTTTTTTTAAATTATGACTGAAGTTCAATATAAAATAGTCCTCCCAAGGCGGGGATTGTCAACTAAGCAAGATTCGAGCTGATGGAGCAGCGTCTCAGCTACTCCCTCCTCTGGGGAGCTCATTCATGTACACTGGAAGGTTTGGGGATTTCCAGTCGGAGCAAGTTCCAGACACGTTTATGATGCAGAATGGGCCAGGCGCATGACTGATATTTCCATATCTTCTTAAGACAACATAGCTCACAGTGAGAACAAAAATACCCAAGATCTGAAATTATATTTCCAAATCTCTCTCGGCTTGGCTTCGCGAACGAAGATTTAAGAAGGGTGCAATAGTCCACGTCTGCTGCAGGCTCGCTGGTGGCTGACAAGACCAATGTGGGACAGGCAGGTCCGGCCACAGCGGCTGCAGGGAAAAGTCTGATTTAGGGTTGGTCCTGTAGCAGTGCGATTCTTCCTCAATCTCCTTTTGTCCTCAAGACCAGCTATGCGTGCGTTCTCAAAGGAAGAGACAGCCTGGTGGATGGTGTGCCTCCATGCTTTGCGATCTGAGGCTAGGTCAGACCACTGGTGATGGTTGATGTGACAGGTGCCAAGGGATTTCTTCAAGGAGTCCTTGTACCTCTTCTTTGGTGCCCCTCTATTTCGATGGCCGGTGGAGAGTTCGCCATACAGGCCAATCTTGGGAAGGCGGTGGTTTTCCATCCTAGAAATATGCCCTGCCCAGCGCAGCTGCGTCTTCAACAGCAGTGCCTCAATGCTTGTAACCTCCGCCCGCTTGAGGACTTCAGTGTTGGTCACAAAGTCACTCCAGTGGATGTTGAGGATGGTGCGAAGGCAGCGCTGATGAAAGCGCTCAAGGAGTCGCAGGTGATGACGGTATAAAACCCACGATTCGGAGCCGTAGATGAGGGTTGTCATCACAACCGCTTTGTAAACATTGATCTTTGTGCCTTTTTTCAGATGCTTGTTGCTCCACACTCTTTTGTGCAGTCGGCTAAAATACCAGTTTCCAAATACCAGTTGTTTAATAAGCCACCGGAGTCTAAGAAGAACGTGCCTTCAAGCTGTAATAGGACTAATGTGTGCGGGGGCAAAACTCACAGCTGATTTATGGAGACCCCAATGGAGCTTTCAAGGCAAGAGATGTTCAGAGGTGGTTTGCCGTTGTCTGCCTCCGTGTCACAACCCTGGTATTCCTTGGTGGTCTCTCTTCCAAGTACTAACCAGCCCTGACCTTGCCTAGCTTCCGTGATCTGACAAAATCAGGCTCACCTGGGCCATCCAGCTCAGCAGTGCTGGATTAAACCCTCTGAAGGGCTCTAGGCCTCTTGCAAATTATCTCAGCTTTGGAGCGCCCACCCCACCACCCATGGCCCCCACTGCAGCCTGTAGGCACCTTCTCAGAAGCCCCTTTGACAAAGCTGCAGGGAGAGGCAGAGAGAGGCAAATTTGGCAATGATGCAAGTTGGGCAGAGAGCAGCTCAGTGGCTGGCTGGGAGGGCTGCAAGCAGGGGAGAAACCTGGGCAGGGGGGAGCTGGCTTGGGCCCCTAAAGGCGTGGGAGCCTGGAGGCCGGTGGCTACTTTGCCTAATTGTTAATCCAGTCCTGCAGTTCAGGGCAATGGCGACTACAGCCTTAATTCTAGTTCAGAAAGAATGTGAGTGGGATCTAGGTTGGGTCTGAACATTTCAAATGAACCCTAGATTTGACAGTGGCAAATTAGCCACAACTACCTTGGCCACGTTTACAATGCTTACGCAATGCCCATATGGAGAATTTCTTAGAGGACTCCCCCCTGCCTGCATGTGCATGAAGACGTTGCATTTATTTACTTACTTAACTAATGTTATTTACAGTCTGCTCTGCTCACTGAGACTCCAGGCAGGTTACACAGTGCAAGTCAATGCTATCCGTAGTAGGAAACATCTAGTGAGCAATAGGACTAGGATTACAAAAGTTGGAAACAATGAAGGAAGCAAAACCAGATTTTTTTGAGCAGGAATGCACAGGAACACAGTTCCAGCTGGTTTGGTGTCAGGGGTGTGGCCTAATATGCAAATGAGTTCCTGTTGGGCTTTTTCTACAAAGAAGGAAAGGAAAGGAAAGGTCCCCTGTGCAAGCACCAGTCATTTCCAACTCTGGGGTGACACTGCTTTCACAACGTTTTCACGGCAGACCTTTTTACAGGGTGGTTTGCCATTGCCTTCCCCAGTCTTTTACACTTTCCCCCCAGCAAGCTGGGGACTCATTTTACCGACCTCAGAAGGATGGAAGGCTGAGTCAATTTCAAGCTGGCTACCTGAACCAGCTTCCGCTGGAATCGAACTCAGGTCATGAGCAAAGGGCTCCAACTGCAGTACTGCAGCTTTACCACTCTGCGCCATGGGGCTCTGTATCTACAAAGAAAGCCCGGTGCAAAACAATGGCGATGTCCAGGCCTCGGATTCAGCAGGTGCTCACAGAAGCGCAGCTCCTGAACCTTTCTGAGGGTTCCCCCTCCTCCTTCCCACCTTGTCCATTGAATAGTAGGTGCAGCTGCATAACAATCCCTGGATGAGCTCCACCACCTATTTTTCTACAAAGCCACCCCTGTGGCCTAATATGCAAATGATCCCTGCTGGGCTTTTTCTGCAAAGAAAGCCCTGATTAGACATGATCATGGAATCACATGGGGAGGGACGGTGGCTCAGTGATAGAGCATCTGCTTGGTAAGCAGAAGGTCCCAGGTTCAATCCCCAGCATCTCCAACTAAAAAGGGTCCAGGCAAATAGGCGGGAAAAACCTCAGCTTGAGACCCTGGAGAGCCGCTGCCAGTCTGAGTAGACAATACTGACTTGGATGGACCCAGGGTCTGATTCAGTATAAGGCAGCTTCATATGTTCATAAGTAGAAAACAATGCAGTGTGAGCATTATATTATATATATCAGGGTTCCCCAGCATTATCCCCATGAGCACCATGGCACCTGCCTGTACTTCCCTTGATGCCTGCCAGAGGCACGGTTTGTTACTGGCTGCCCTCATTCAAAGGATTTCCCACTGGAGGATCAGGGGCTGCCTTTAATTCTGTGTCCCATGCACAGCTGTAGAACAAGCTAAATGCTGCGCATCTACCCTAGAGATTGTTAAAGCTAATAATTTATTTATTTATTTATTTATTTATTCCGTAATTTATATCCCGCCCTTCCCACAGAATGGCTCAGAGCGGCTCACAACAACGACAAAACGATAAAACAATAAATAATGAACCTCGACTCCAATAATTCCTTATGTGTTAAATTAAACAAGTCGGGATCTACATTAAATCAAATACCTGTCCAAAGAGGCATCTGCCAGGGCTGTGTATGGGAAATCATCCTGTACCCACCTTGCTATATGCTAGGGGTGGCCAAACTGTGGCTCGGGAGCCACATGTATGGCTCTTGAAGCACCCACTGCCCCATCAGCTGACTTGGAGAAAGCATTCATCTCTTTAAATGATTTCTCCAAGCCAAGTCAGCCAGAAGCTTGGAGAATGCATTTAAGGTTAAAGTTGCTTTCTTTCCGCCTTTTCCTCCCTATTTCCTCCCCCATCTATTTTCCTTCCTTCCCTCAAACATCTGACGTTCATGTCTTGCACCTCTCAAACATCTCACATTCATTCTCTGTGCCTCTTACCTTAAGCAAGTTTGCCACTCCTGCTATATGCTGAGGACCTTGTCTTGCTCTCTCCAGAACTCAGATAATTTTAAAATGAACGTAAGAACATAAGAGAAGCCATGTTGGATCAGGCCAACGACCCATCTATCATCTACCTTCACACACTGTGCTATAAAAACATCCATTGTCCATTGCAACAGTGAACATATGGAGATAAACGAAGATAAATCTAAGATCACGGTGTTTACAAAGTCAACAAAATGACTGAACGAAAGATGGAAAAATTGGCACATACGAATTACAACCGGTCGACAAATTTAGATATCTGGGAATTGTGTTTCAGTCAAATTTATCTCGGTCCCAGCAGGTTCAGTATCTCAAGCAGAAAATCAGCTTAGCTCTGCTGGCTTTAAGGACTGGAGAATCAGCCTGGGCTTTACTTAGTAAGTGTGTGGTTCCATCCCTCTTCTGCTGTAGCAGGAGACCTTCCAATTGCAGCTTCTTGTTCCATGCAGCTGCTTGACAGCCTGGTGGGGGGAATGGGAGGCTCTTTAGCAGGGTGGAATTCTAGCAGGAGCTCCTTTGCATATTAGGCCACACACCCCTGATGTAGCCAATCTTCCAAGAGCTTACAAAGCTCTTTTTTGGAAGCTTTTGGAGGATTGGCTACATCAGGGGTGTGTGGCCTAATATGCAAAGGAGTTCCTGCTACAAAAAAAGCCCTAGTTTTCCCCTTGCTTGCAGCCCTCGGAGCCTGCACATACAGCCAGCAACTGAGCCACTCTTTGCCCAACTTGTCTGGTGCAGCTGCTGCTGGAGTTGCACCACGTTTGCCTCTCTCTGCCTCTCCCCCTCAGTGTTGTCAAAGGGGCTTTTGAGAAGGTGCTTGCAGGCTGCAGCAGGGGTGGGGCAGGTGCTCCAACTCTGAGATAAGCCCCCCCCCCGAGATTTTGACTGCCTAGAAGGGTTGCCAAGTCCCCCACAGCCTCCAGTGCGGGAGTTGTTTCACACGTGCTTTGAGAGTGACATCATTGAGTGATGTCATCGTATCTATTGTACCATAGAGTTTTCCCTCCCAAATTGCTACAGTGTCTTGGAAAACCATAGAGTTTTCCAGTAAATGCCTAGAGCTGCCGGTGCATGATGTTGCTGGCACAATGATATCACTTGTGGATGACGTCATGGCGATGTCGGGGAAAGTTCACTCTGCCAGCCCAGTGTGGGCCAGCAGGTTGGGAACCTCCCAGGCGGGAGAACCCCTGCCCAGACCGGGGGCTTGACAGTCCCATTGCCTAGGGGTCTCCACAGGGTTTAAGAGAGACAGTTTGGTGTAGTGGTTAAGTGTGCGGACTCTTATCTGGGAGAACTGGGTTTGATTCCCCACTCTTCCACTTGCAGCTGCTGGAATGACCTTGGGGTAGACATAGCTCTGGCAGAGGTTGTCCTTGAAGGGCAGCTGCTGTGAGAGTCCTCTCAGCCCCACCCACCTCACAGGGTCTCTGTTGTGGGGGGAGAAGATATAGGAGATTGTAAGTTGCTCTGAGTCTCTGATTCAGAGAGAAGGGCGGGGTATAAATCCGCAATTCTTCTTCTTCTTAATCTGGCACTGCTTCAGGGAGCTCAGCTGGGTATAATGCAGTAGAGTTCACACTCCAAAGCAGTTCTTTTCTCCAGGGAAACTGATCTCTGTCATCTGGAGACCTGTTACAGTACCAGGAGATCTCCAGGCCCTACCTGGAGGCTGGCAACCCCTAACTTGAAGAGACAAAGGCCCAGGGAAAGAAAAGCAGAAGAAACAGGAAGTCGAGGCAAAGAACAGCAAACAAGTGACCCTGTTTATGTGGCGTCTTGTTTTTGAGATCGCTGATTCCGGTATTACCGCCCATCGGATTACAAATTCCTGTCGTGTTGTAACTGTTGTTCTTCTGTTTCTCTGACATCACCCTACGAGATCCACCTAAGCAATGGATCAAAACGTGACTGTGCCAGTCGACTGATATGCTTGGGATTAAACTGCAGTCCAGCCATTGCAGCTTTTTGGAGCAAAGTTGAAAATTTTAAGTAAACCACACACCACGTTTCCAAAAGTTTTCCAAGTATTCAATTTCATTCCTTCCCCCCCCTCCGCACTTTTCATTTTTGTAATGTTTTGAGCTCTGTGATCTAATGGCATTTTGCTCGTCCCTTCCCACATCTGACTGCAATTTATTTGGCAGAGTCCCGTCTGAAAGAGAAAAATGTCTCCCCTAAGTATTGACCATCCAGAAGTGTACTGATCCCACTCATGAGAAAGCCTGGCCTGGAATGATAAAATGATGAGTTTTGACATATCTCAAACATGAAAAAGTGTGAACGCACCATTTTCCCACAGAAGGTGGGGGTTGGCTTACATTGTTCCTCACGAAATTATTTTAGCTTGATGTTGATTTATGAAAGTGCCCAAGAGAATGTGGAAAGAAGTTGTTTTATTATTTTTAAATGTGTGAGGTAAGGGTGATGGAATAGAAAAGGGTAGGGATGCCAGACTCCTGGTGGGGGCAGGGGTCTCTTGCTGCCAGACCCCACCTCTCCACCACTAATCAGCTCACTGGTGAAGGGAATTACACCCCTCCCCGAAAAACAAGGGAGGAACACCCAACATTTCAGCAATGTAACTACATGATTTCAACGTGACCCGGCAGTGACATAGGCATGCAGGGCCAGCCCGTCCATTAGGCAGCACTAGGTGGCTTCCAAGTAGGGTTGCCAAGTCTGGCAGGGGACCCAGAAGTGATGTCATCGCACCTACTGTACCATAGAGTTTTCCCTCCCAAATGGCTAGAGCATCCAGGAAAACTATAGAGTTTTCCCGGAAACGTCTAGAGTGGCTGTGAGTGCTGTCGCTGGTGTGATGACGTCACTTCTGGGTCCCCTGCTGCAGAGAGGAGGGGACTTGGCAACCCTACTTAGAAACCACCTAGTGCTGCCTAATGGAGTTCTTCTGGAAACGCCTAAAGCGGCCGCTGCACACAGTCGGCAGGTGATGACGTCACTTCCAGTTGATGTCATCATGCTGACAACATTGGGGGCCCAATGTGGGTCGATGGGTTGGAAACCTACCAGGCAGGGGAATCCCCACCTGGACCAGGGGTTTGGCAGTCCTACTTCCAAGGGTGTGGCCCTGGGGAGGCATCAATTTGAGCCCTCCTCCCCATCCTCACCTCCTCGGCAAGGGAAATAGGCGAGTGTGGCGGTGCTGCTCCTGTGCCTCAGAGTGGTGCATGACATCCAGCCACTGTTGCGCAACCTCTTGGGTCTGGAAGTTTCTGGAAGCACCTGGCTGAATGATGGCAGCTGGGCAGCACTGAGTGAATAATGGCAGCTGGGCAGGAGCCACACCACGCCACCACCGTAGTGCTCACCCTAGCCAGGGGCAAGGGTGGGGGAAGGAAAAGTGCAGGTGGTGGGACGGTGGGACAGGGCCTCACCTTGGGTGCCAGTTGCCCTAAAACCAGTCCTGTAGGTACATCAGGGACATTGGGGGTGACACTCTGGTTTTTAGGTAAAAACTGTGGTAGAATTCTATCATATCTGCCCCAAAACCACAGCATCTCTCCAATGTGCCCATATCACTTCTGACTTCACGTTGGAAGTCATGTGGGCACATCGCTGAAACATGCAAGAAACTCCCAGCTCCTGGTAAGTTCACTCTCCAATCCCCCACCGGCTGCCAGAGGGACCTGGCAACTCTAGAACAGGGCTCCCTAATCTTTTTGAGCCTATGGGCTCATTTGTAATTCTGACACAGCATAGTGGGCCCAGCAGCAAAATGGCTGCCGCAAGAGGTGGAGCCAGCCACAAAATGGCTGTCATAGCTTAGCTTCACTAATAACAGTCTAGACCCTTGTGCTGTGGTAGGAACTGCTGCCAAAGCAACATCTTCAAAGCCAATCAAATCACCACTAGTCAGTTAGAAGCTTTGCTGGGCAAAAGCCCTACCTGTCCCCATCCATTTCCTGAAAACACTTGCTGGGTGCTAGAAGAGGTGCCATCAGGTACCATGGCACCCATGAGCAGCACATTAGGTGCCCCAGAGTAGAAAATCTCAGGACAGTTTCATGTGGACATGGCTTCTGAGAACTTAAAGTTCAGAACCCCACTCAGGAATGAAGCTCACCATGTGGCCTCTTGGGCCAATCATGCTCTGTCAACCTAACTTACCTCAAAGGATTGTTATGAGGAAAATATGGAGAAAGGTTTTACATTTGCTCGCTGGCAGTGTACAGTCTCCTCCCACTGATGTCTTGAGGAGTGGGAGAAAAAACTGAAGGGAATGGTGTTGATGGGGGATGCTCTAGGAATTTCCTCTAGACTTGATGGCTTTTCTCATAGAGATTGGGAAAACTCCTAGAGTGTCTCATCGGTGACATCATTCCTTCTTGAAATTCTTCCTCCTCCCAGGCAGCCCCCCCCCCCCCAATAATCTCTTGGCATTTGCAAGCACAGGGCTGGAAATCCTATACATAGAAGGGCAAAACAATCTTGCAGTCTTTGGAAGAACAGTGGGACAGAAATTGTATAAAGTCCTTTTTTAAAAAATAGACAGCCTTGTTTGTTCCTGGCTGTTTGTTTCCTTCACTTGCACCTGCTGGAATGGCCTTGGATTAGCCATAGCTCTGGCAGAGGTTGTCCTTGAAAGGGCAGCTGCTGTGAGAGCCCTCTCAGCCCCACCCACCTCACAGGGTGTCTGTTGTGGGGGGAGAAGATATAGGAGATTGTAAGCCGCTCTGAGTCTCTGATCCAGAGAAAGGGCAGGGTATAAATCTGCAGTCTTCTTCTTCTAAAGCCCATTGTTTGTATACCTGAACTGCCTGGCCCTACAATTCTGGCATGTACCCATGGAAGGCTGCTCACCTTGACTTCCGGTTTGGGAAATGATGCAGTGGGTGATCTAATTACACTTATCGTTGCTTCATTGAGCCAAATGGCCCTACAATACTGTCTTGGAGCACAGCGAGGGCTGCTCAATTTGCCATCCACTTTGCTGGATAATGCAATGAGTTATCTAAGAAAGCCCATTGTTTGCATCACTGAACTGCCTAGCCCTACAATACTGGCTTGTACCAACAGAGGGCTGCCTTCAGTTTGGGGGATGATGCAGTGGATGACATAATACTCAATGGCTGCTTACAGACAGGCGGTTTAAGTCGTCCCAGGGATAACAGTGGAGCGAATCTAAAAAGCATGTCCAAGTGTGCACATCTGCCTGCTGTCCCCGTCCTGTACTCACTCCGTCCTGTACTCACTCCGTCCTGGTCCAGATGGGAGCTGCCTCGGAAAGGTACCGCTTCTGAAACGGCACCTAATTTCCAAGGTGGCTCTGAGGCACCTCCCTGGCTGTCTGGACAGCCAGGAAGCACCCGGAAAGCATCCAAGGAGCGGCAGATGGGCACATGAGTGCTCTGGATGCTCCTCTAGGGTGCCTGCAGCCCGTCCCTGTTCTGGGGGTAGGGCATGTGCGTCTGGATGCTCCCAGGCACTCCTTTTCCGGCCGGCTCACTTACAGGGCGGCTTGATGCTGCCCTGAGCCAGTGGTCTGTAAGCAGCCAATGTTTGCTTCATTGAGACCATTGGCTCTGAAATGCTGGCTTGGAGCCCAAACCAGCCCTGCCACTAGACAAACTAGGCAATTGCCAAGAGTGCTGCTTTCTGGGGGGTGCTGAATTGTGCACGCCCCCTATGACTAGGTGATGTTATCAGCACGGGTTGTGGGGTGTCAGAAGCAAGCCTTGCCTAGGGCTGGCCCTGCTTGGAGCATCGTGAGGGCTGCTCAGCCAGTCATCCAGTTTGCTGGATGAGGAAATAGGTTATCTAATATAGACCATTATTTGCATCGCTGAAGTGCCTGGTCCTAAAATGCTGGTTTGTATCACCAGAGGGCTGCTCAGCTTTGCTTTCAGTTTGGGGAATGATGCAGAGGGTGAACTAAACAATGGTTTGTCCTTGGTTGCATTACTGAACTGTGTGGCCCTACAATGCTGCCTGATAGCACAGTGAGGGCTGCTCAGCTAGCCCTCCAGTTTGCTGGATAATGTAGTGGGTGATCTAATAAAGCCCGCTGCTTGCATCCATGAACTGCCTACCCCTGCAGGGCTTGCATGTAGCATCGGAGGGCTGCTTAGGTTGACTCCCAGTTTGTTGAATGATGCAATGGGTTATCTAATAAAGCCCGTTGTTTGCAGCCTTGAACTGTGCGGCCCTACAATGCTGGAGCATAGCACCAGAGGGCTGCTCAGTTTAACTTCCAATTTAGGGGATGAGGTAGAGAGAGGAGGAGGAGGGGAGAAGAAGAAGACTGTAGATTTATACCTCATCCTTCTCTCTGAATCAGAATCTCAGAATGGCTTAAACCCTCTTATCTTTTCCCCCCACAACAAACACCCTGCGTGGTGGGTGAGGCTGAGAGAGCTCTGACAGAAGCTGCCCTTTCAAGGACAACTGCTACGAGAGCTATGGCTGACCCACGGCCATGCCAGCAGGTGCAAGTGGAGGAGTGGGAAATCAAACCTGGTTCTCCCAGATAAGAGTCCGCATACTTAACCACTACACCAAATTGGCTCTCTGTAGTGGGTGACTTAATAATATTCATTGTTTGCTTCATTGAGTCCAGTTCCCTTACAAGGCTGGCTTGTAGAACAGTGAGGGCTGCTCACCTAGCCATCCAGTTTGCTGGATGATGCAATTGGTAAGGACTGACTTAATCAGTTATATATTTAAAAAGTGTTCTCAACCAGGATATAAAAAAATGAAATCTGCTTTAACTATTCCTTGCCAGTCCCTTCTAAATCACTCTCCCCATTTTTGCTATTTGAAGATGCCCTGTTAGCAATTTGGGCAGCCAGCAGGGTGGTTGGAGTGTCAGACTATAATCTGAGAGGCCCAGGTTCAAATCTCCATGCTGCCGCTAGGGTGGCCAACCTTTGGGTGGGGCCTGGAGATCTCTCAGAATTACAACTGGTATCCAAGCTACAGCAATCAATTCCTCTAGAGAAAATGGCAGCTTTGGAGGGTGGTTTCTATAGTGTTATCAGTTGCTGAGATTCTATCCCCAGGCCCCACCTCTAAATCACCAGGAACTTTCCACCCTCCAGTTGGTGGCTCTGTCTGCCCTGGAAGTTTGCTGGGTGGGGCCCTGGACCAGTCACATGCTCTCAGCCTAACCTACTAGTGGTAGGCTACCACATTCCTTCACATTATTGCAAAGATAACATGGAGGAGTATGTTATGTCTTTTTGGGTCCCATATGGGGAGGAAAGCAGGAAACAGGGTTCCTAGCCTTCCGCTGGGGGCGGGGGTTACTCCAATTTTGGGGCCTCCAACCCGCTGCAACGGAATTGGTTGGTGAGGAAGCCTGCCCCCAAAGAGCACCAGTGTATCATAACATGCCTGGCACAATGATGTGATGTTATCACACCAGGCACATTGCAGGGGGATGCTCTAGCATGGAGTGGGGGGGGGGGGGGCAAACTTGCTTAATGTCAGAGCCACATAGAATAAATGTCATATGTTTGAGAGGTGTGAGATGTGGACATCAGATGTTTAAGAGAAGGAAGGAAGGAACTAGATGGGGGAGGTGGAGGTGGAAAGAAAGCAACTTTAACTTTAAATGCATTCTCCAAACTGCTGGCTGGCTTGGCTTAGAGAACTGATTTAAAGAGACAAATGCCTTCTCCGAGCCAGCCAACAGGGCTGTGGGAGCTTCAAGAGCCACACAAGATGTGTGAAAGAGCTATATGTGGCTCCTGAGGCACAGTTTGCCCACCCCTGCTCTTGCATTTGGGGAAAAAATACTTTTATGATAATCACTTCCAGGTGATGAACTCTGCCCCCCCCCACGCAGCTGAGAGCCAGGTAAGATCCTGCATCCTTAGCAGGAAATGAAACAAGCAGTACAGTGATTCTTCAGGGTTCAGTGCCCTCCCCAGGAACTCTTGCTGATTCATAAATTACAAACCTGCATTCTGGAATCCTGTTTCTCTCAAGCCTACATTGGCCAAATTCGGATTGGAAGCACATTGCTATAAATTTTACAATCATTCAAATAGTCTTGCCTCCTCGCTTTGAAGATTTCCACGCTTGCTGCACATCTTGGAGGATTATACTGGCCTTAGTGGCTTACTGAAATTTGACTTGCCAATACAGCTTATAGGAAATTGATTTTGGACTCTTGTGGACATGATTAGCATGAGTTTGCTATTTGAATGTATGTGGTGCAGAGTGGTAAGCTGCAGTACAGCAGTCCAAGCTCTACTCACGACCTGCGTTCAATCCTGGTGGAAGCTGGGTTCAGGTAGCCAGCTCCAGGTTGACTCAGCCTTCCATCCTTCCGAGATTGGTAAAATGAGTCCCCAGCTTGCTGGGGGGAAAGTGTAGATGACTGGGGAAGGCAATGGCAAACCACCCCATTAAAAGTCTTCCGTGAAAACATTGTGATGCAACGTCACTCCAGAGTCAGAAACGACTGGTGCTTGCACAGGGGACTACCTTTACCTTAAAAAAAAAAAAATTATGGGTCCAATTTGTGCAATTTCTATTTCTTGCACTTTGGTGTTATTTAATTATTTGTAATATAGCATTTATATTTATAATTCCTTCATTGTGCTTTATATGTATTGAGGGTGGATATTCACGGAAGCCTTAGGATTTTTCTCCAACCCACCTGGAGGCTGGCAACACTATTAGGGAATGGAAGCTCCTCAACTCTGGTGCATAAGCATTAATTGCACCCACCCATTAATTGCACCCACATCTGAATGCCGGGGAACCTAGAATCCACCGCCTGATTTCTCCCACTATGACTATGATATATTTTAAAGCATTAGTATCATACCATAGGTTGTATTCAAGGTTTCATTTCATCACGCACCCCCTCCCCCCATAAGAGTCTTTAACCAAAAGAGCAGTCATCCTCTTGGCATTTTAAAATGTATGGAAAAGAGACGATGGAGGTGCAAATGAAAACAGTGTTCAGCCAGAAGTTGAGCTGTCTGCAGTCTGTGATAACAGAGGAACTGGGGCTTGTGAGAAGAACAGAGGCGTTGCTAGCATTTTCATCTGTGACAGGTCAACGGGTATGAAATCACATGACCATTTAAAAAAATCAAAAACGTTCAATGTTGATGCAAAATTTCAGTTTGAAGTGCACATTTTCACAGGATATTCCTTCCAGGCTTTGAAATTCAAATGTTTTAGATTTTGTGGCTTTTAAAAAAATACTTGGGTGGGTGTCAAAGGTGGAAAATATCATCAGTGGATAACTGCGACAGCCAATTGCATGCTCTCTATCAAACATCATGTGGATCATCAATTCAGGTGGGCAGCCATGTCAGTCAAGCCGCAGAAAAATGTTGAGTCCCGTGGCACCTTTAAGACCCGATCTGAGACCTGACCAAGTGTTCCTGCACACAAAAGCTCATCCTTTTCATAAACCTTTGTTGGTCTTAAAGGTGCCACATGGCTCAACACTTGTCATCACGAGAATCAAATATCATGAAGATGCCAATTGTAGGTGACACCCACACAGAGCAATTGCTTCAGATTTCTCTGGTGGGGGCAAAAAGATTAGCAGGGAGAGACAAAATTAATTTCAAGCTTCAAAGACTATTTGGTACATTTTTTAAAAAGTGCATTTTGAGAAGAATTATTGCAAGCGGTAGGTATACTTGGACACCTGTCAGTTTGACTTGTATCCTGTTGGCCAGTCGCAAACAGGAAGAATTTTCAGTGATTATTTCAACTGTTTATTTATCCTTTTGTGGGTGTATGACAGCTTGTTATGCTGTTTTCCTTCCTAACCATGTGTCAGAACTTGTAACTATTGCTGAGGCTTCACTGTAATGTAACTAGTACCTGCCTTGTACTTTCAGTATTACTCATGCTCAGATTATAACTGAACCAAACTGACTCCATGTTGTAACCTCTTAACAACCCCGAGTGCCTATGTAGTAATTAACCTTGCCCTGCTGGTATCCAAAATATTTAGGGCTGTAGATTGAATTATGGTGTGTCTCTGCACATTCTCACACTGGTGCCCTTTGAAGCCAAGCCGTGTGGCCTTCAGAACGAGGAGGTAACCTCCTTACTGATAGTGGATGGTGGGAAGACAGATGTGCTTGCAATGGTGTGAATTGTGGCTTTGTGATGTGTTTGCTTTAGTGTATAAAACTGTACTAGTGTTGGCCCTTGCCATCACTGTTATCTCGTCTCTTCCAGTACTTAGTTCTCTCTAATAAAATCCTAGCTTTGAAACCAAGTATGGGATCCGTTTGAAGTTCTTAAGTTCTGACATTATAACAGTGATCCCATTGTTTCGTGGCTTATCTGAACTGGAAACCTGGTCCGATGGCGGCAAAAGTTCCAGACAGCGGAGAGCCCACCACCCCTACAGACGATCCGCCGCTCGACCCGAAGGTGACGGGGGTCCGGCGCAAAATTAAGGTCCCGGCGCCTTTCTCGGTCGACGCGTTCCCTGCCCCACGACCCTGGAGCCCGCGGAAGTCCACGGCCGCAATCGACGCCGCGGAGCAGCGCTACCGGAGCATGTTGGGCGAAAGGAAAGATATTCACCAAACTTGACCTTCGGGACGCGTACTTCCGCGTCCGCATCAAGGAGGGGGATGAGTGGAAAACGGCTTTCAACACCCCTCTAGGACAATTCGAGTACCTAGTCATGCCCTTCGGACTACAGGGGGCCCCCGGGGTATTCATGAACTTTATCAATGAAGTGCTACGTGACTTTCTCTTTAAGGGGGTGGTGGTGTACCTTGATGACATCATTATCTATTCGCAAGATCTCAAATCTCATGTGCCGCTAGTCAGGAAAGTGTTAAACACCCTCTGTAAACACAAATTGTACGCCAAGTTGGCAAAGTGTGAATTTCACAAAACTGAGCTTGACTATTTGGGTTTCCGAGTGTCGGGGGAGGGACTGTCAATGGACCCCGCAAAGGTCCAAGCGGTGCTGGATTGGGAACCCCCCAGAACCCGCAAACAGCTCCAAAGTTTTATCGGATTCGCAAATTTCTACCGCGAGTTCATCAAAGGGTTCGCCACAGTCATGCTTCCCCTAACTGAACTCCTAAAAACCAAGGGCAAAAGTGAAGAGGCGAAAAAGCCAGGCGCACGCTTAACGTGGACGCCGGACTGCCAAAAGGCTTTCACCGAATTAAAGCGCCTCTTCACCTCAGAACCCGTGTTAGCACACCCCGACGAGTTGAAACCCTTCGTGGTTCAATGCGACGCCTCCGACGCCGCAATCGGAGCCATATTGATGCAAAAGGGAGAGAACGGGGTGCTTCGTCCATGTGCCTACATTTCTAGAAAATTTTCGAACGAACAAAGGAATTGGTCTGTCTGGGACAAGGAAGCGTTTGCAGTCATGTTTGCCCTTAAAACCTGGCGCTCCTGGCTTGAAGGAGCGAGGGTACCTTTTAGAAATTTGGACCGATCACAAAAACCTCGAGGCCCTCACCGGGCGCCGCAAAATGACTGCAAAACAAATCCGGTGGGCGGGCTTCTTTGCAAAATTTGACTTTGTGTTGAAACACATCCCAGGCTCAAAAAATTTTTTGGCAGACGCCCTCTCACGCATGCCCCAACACGACAGTCTCCGAGAGGAAATTGTAGATTCACTCATTCCCCCGTCAGCCATTTCGGGCGGAGTCACCACCCACTCGGGGAAACTACCCAACCCTCCAGACGGAGACCTTCTACCCCGGTTTCTTACTGAATCAAACCTAGAAACTGACCGTCCACCTAACCTAACTAAGGGTGAAAACGGTCTCTGGTTGCACAACGACAAAATCTATGTGCCCAGCCCCCTCAGAAAAGAAGTCCTCGAACGCTGCCATTCTAGTCGCCTAGCAGGCCATTTCGGCTATGTCAAAACGCTCAACTTACTCACCCGACAGTTTTGGTGGCCAAAAATCAAAAAAGACGTCTCCGAATTCGTTCTCGCCTGCCCCACTTGCCTCATGGCAAAACGAAGGGGGGGTAAACCCCCCGGCCACCTAGTCCCCCTCCCCACGGCCAACCGGCCTTGGTCAGTAGTCTCCATGGATTTCATTGTTGAGCTTCCTCCCTCACAGGGAAAAACGGTCATTCTCGTTGTAGTCGACACTTTTTCTAAACAGGCTCACTTCATCCCCTGTAAACAACTCCCCACAGCAAAAAAGCTCGCTCAGCTCTTTTTCACTCACATTGTACGCCTACACTCGTTCCCCGACAAGGTCATTAGTGACCGCGGAACGCAGTTCGTTGCCAACTTCTGGCGGGAGTTCTGCAAACTTGCTGGCATTGAACAGGGTCTCAGCTCCGCCTATCACCCCCAGTCGGACGGACAGACTGAGAGGGTCAATGGCCTTCTGGAACAATATCTCCGATGTTTTATTAATTTTCAACAGTCCAACTGGGTGGACCTCCTCCCCTTCGCTGAATATGGCTATAACAACAGCCTCCACAGCTCTACCAAAACTTCTCCCTTCCAAATCATTAACGGCTACGAGGGCAAGCCGTTTCCCACGCTCGCCCTCCCCGCCAGCCCATCCGAGCCCACTTCTTGCCAACAATTTATTTATTTATTTATTTATTTATTTATTTATTTATTTGATGGACTTATATCCCGCCCTTCTCACCGAAGTGTCTCAGGGCGGCCTTCGTGAAGGCTGGAAGGGTATTCAGGAAAATCTGGAGGAAGCGAAAAAGGCATACAAAAAGCAGTTCGACAAGAAACATTCCCCCGAGTGGGAATTGAGGGTGGGGGATACGGTCTTCTTATCTACAAAAAACCTCCCCCTCCCACAAACGTGCCGCAAGCTTGCTCTAAAGTTCCTGGGGCCCTTTAAAATCAAAAGGGTCATAAACAAGGTAACCGTAGAACTCGACCTGCCCAAGTCTCTAAGTAAGATCCATCCTATTTTTCATTGCAGCCTCCTTCGGAAAGACCCTGGTGCTACGTCATTCCATCCCAGGGCCCCGCCGCCCCCTCCAACGACAGTGAGGGGTCAGAGTCACCATGAGGTCCAGGAAATTCTGGATTCCAGAGTAAAAAGGGGCCAGTTGTATTACTTGATCAGATGGAAACACTTCCCTCCGAGCTGTGACGAGTGGGTCAAGTCACAGGATGTATCCGCTCCGCAACTGCTGAAAAAGTTTCACCTACTGTACCCACACAAGCCCAAGTTGGTTCCCCGTGGGGGGGGGGCGCTTAGGGGGGGCAGTATGTCAGAACTTGTAACTATTGCTGAGGCTTCACTGTAATGTAACTAGTACCTGCCTTGTACTTTCAGTATTACTCATGCTCAGATTATAACTGAACCAAACTGACTCCATGTTGTAACCTCTTAACAACCCCGAGTGCCTATGTAGTAATTAACCTTGCCCTGCTGGTATCCAAAATATTTAGGGCTGTAGATTGAATTATGGTGTGTCTCTGCACATTCTCACACTGGTGCCCTTTGAAGCCAAGCCGTGTGGCCTTCAGAACGAGGAGGTAACCTCCTTACTGATAGTGGATGGTGGGAAGACAGATGTGCTTGCAATGGCGTGAATTGTGGCTTTGTGATGTGTTTGCTTTAGTGTATAAAACTGTACTAGTGTTGGCCCTTGCCATCACTGTTATCTCGTCTCTTCCAGTACTTAGTTCTCTCTAATAAAATCCTAGCTTTGAAACCAAGTATGGGATCCGTTTGAAGTTCTTAAGTTCTGACACCATGCAGTACAGCAGAACTGGCTTTTTGTGTATGCATGTTCTCCCACAGCTTTATTAAGGTCTACTAAAAGGGGATTAGATGGATTTAGGGTTGCCAAGTCCCCTGCTCCCTTCAGCGGGGGACAAATTGCTCTAGCAATTTGGGAGGGAAATTCTATGGTACCATAGAGTTGCCCTCCCAAATTGCTAGAGCTTCCAGGAAAACCACAGAGTTTTCCCGGAAGCTCCTAGAGTGGCCTGTGTGTGACATCAGTGGCACAATGACATCACTTGCAAGTGGCATCATCGTGTCGGCAACATTGGGAGGGGATCCCCCCCACCGGCCCAATGAGGGCTGGTGGGTTGGGGACCTCCTGAGCGGGAGAACCCCCGCCCAGTCCTGGAGCTTGGCAGCCCTAGATGGAATCATGGAAGATAGGACATAAGAACATAAGAGAAGCCATGTTGGATCAGGCTAATGGCCCATCCCATCCAACACTCTGTTTTGCACAGTGGCCCAAACCCAGTTGCCAACAGGAGGTCCACCAGTGGGGCCAAACCTCCAGAAGCCCTCCCACTCTTGCCCCCCCAGATCCAAGAACACAGAGCCCCACCCCCAGACAGAGTGTTCCAACTATATCTTGCTGATGGACCTGTACTCCGTATGTTTATCCAATCCCCTCTTGAAGCTGTCTAGGTTTGTAGCTGCCACCACTTCCTACAGCAGGGAATTCCACATGTTAATGACTCTCTGGATGAAGAAGGTCTATCAGCGGCTACCAGCCATGGCGACTAAAGGCAACCTCCAAATTCAGAAGCAGTCAAACTCTGAATCCCAGAGCCAGGAGGCAACATCAGAGGAAGGCCTCAGCCTCTGTGCCCTGCGGTTGGCCCTCCAGAGGAACCGGTTGGCCACTGTGTGAGACAGGATGCTGGACTAGATGGACCATGGGTCTGACCCAGCAAGGCTCTTATATTCTTGTGTACTGCCTTCCCCATCCTTGCTGTAACTCCTTCAGTCAGCATGCAGTTACTTAAATAGATAATTGGATCACTCACAAATCATATGCATTATTTATAAATAAATGTTGTATTTGAATAAAATCCTACCCTCTGCTATTTGCCTGAGTATTCTCCAGTGACGCTAATAGCTGCTGATCAGATTGGAAGGGCCTCATCTTTTCACATGCACAATTTTGCAAAAAGCCTGATGCAAACCCAAAGTGTTCATGGGGGGGGGGGGGTTGGCAAGAATTGAACAGGCTGTGTGTTTGGCTGGTGTAGAGCTGACACCTGGAAATGTCACTGCCCCTTTTAATAAGGAAGGCTGGATTCTGGCCCTCATTAAATTACACCTCTCATGACATATCAAGTGAAGTTTTGGGGAGAAAGAGGGGTCATTTTTTCAGAAAAAGAGGTGCTGGAGCTCATTAGCACAACTCATGTGCATGTGCCACACCCCTGACATCCCCAGAAGGTGGACTAAATTAGATCAGCATCTACCTTCAATTGCTTCTTGCATTACAATTGTCATAATAAAATCTGACTCCCATCATACCTTTTAAATGGCTTTTTCCTATGTGGCCACAGTGGCATGAGGAAGATTTCCATCTGTCTGCTTTATACGTTTTGGTTATTTCCCCATTTTTTGGGGGGGGGGGGGATATTACAATTTTTTTTCAAATCTTAGAATTCAGCAAAATTCTCACAGGGGGTTTGAACAATGGAGCCCAGAAGCAAGTATTGGGGGGGGGGGTGTAATAAAGAAAGAGCACAATAAAATTTAGAGGTTCCAGAGCTCTGCTCCTGCCCCAAGTGAGGCCTGGGGAGAACTATACCTTACATCTGCCCTGCCCTGGATGGCCCAGGCTAGCCCAGTCTTGTCAGATATCAGAAGCTAAGCATTTGCTTAGGAAACCAACAAAATAGTAACATGTCAGAATGGGAGAATGATGGTGAGAGTGTCATAAGGCAATAAATGGAGGCTGATCATTGCTCTGTTGCTTGCAGGTCTGGGTTAAACTGAGAACATGCCTTTCCCAGAGGTGTTCCTGTCCCTCTAATTTACTTTTGAACATGTAACTTACATTATAAACATCATTCTAGTTTGCCATTGGGGAAAAAGAATACATTAAAATATAGTGTGTTTAGTAGGAGCTAGTGGTTAGGGTATCCAAATCAGATCTGGGAAGTCCTGATTCATATGCCCACTCTGCCCTGGCAGCTTGCTGGGAAAACTTGGACCAGTAATATACTCTGAGTTAATCTGCCTCATAGATTCGTTGTGAGAAAAAAAGAGAAAAGGGGAGAGTGTGTCAAACCACTTCAGTGTCCTTTTTGGAAGGAAAGCTGGGGATACGTGATGTTAGTTAATAAATTAAGTTGATGAAAGGAGTCAACTGATTTATATGGCTAAATCTGAGTCCAGCAGCACCTTAGAGAACAAGATTTTTTGAGAGTCAAAGCTCCTTTTATCTAATTGAGGGAGCTCTAATGCTGGAAAGCTTATGCCCCCTCCCCCAAATCTTGTTGGTCTCTAAGGTGCTCCTGGGCTTGAATCTAGTTGTTCTACTATGGATCAGCTACCCTTGGAAACTTCAGGGATAGTCTGAATTGTATTAACTAGAAAGTCTGATGTGAGAAAGGAGGGCCAGTTTGGTGTAGAGGTTAAGTGTGTGGACTCTTATCTGGGAGAATCGAGTTTGATTCCCCACTCCTCCACTTTCAGATGCTGGAATGGCCTTGGGTCAGCCATAGCTATCACAGCTGGCCTTGAAAGGGCAGCTTCTGGGAGAGCTTCTCTCAGCCCAACCTACTTCACAGGGTGTTGTGGGGGAGGAAGATAAAGGAGATTGTGAGCTGCTCTGAGACCCTGAGATTCAGAGTGAAGGGCAGGATATAAATCCAATATCTTCTTTCTTTAAACTAAAACTGCAATCCTGTGCATGTGTAGAGAGCAGGTGCCACAGTGCTCACTGTAGATTACTTCCGGGTAACCATGGAGAGCAAGCCCAATGAGAAAAGGCTAAGGGATTTGGGGATATTCAGTCTGGAGAAGAGGAGGTTGAGGGGGGAGACATGATTGCTGTTTTGAAGTATTAGAAGGACTGACACTTAGAGGAGGGCAGGGAGCTGTTCCTGCTGGCAGCAGAGGAGAGGACTGGCATAGGAAAAACTTTTTAACAGTAAGAGTTGTTCAATAGTGCAATTGACCCCCTCACTGGCAGTCGTTAAGCAGCGACTGGACAAACACTTGTCAGGGATGCTCTGGAAAATCAGAACACCAGTGCAACAGTTCAAACAGCCTATCAACAATTTGCCTTATGGTCCCTATAGCTTGAAAGAGCTCTGCTCAGATACTGCTATCAGAAGCATCATATTTGAAAGCAAGGAAGCCTGCAGTTCCTTGTCATGGGTGCTGGGGGCCCTGCAGAAGCCGAGCCTGCAGAAGAAACTGTGCACCTGCACCAGTGCCCCTCCCTCCTGCTGGAGAAGATCCAAGCCCCCCTGCCTCGCCTTCTCGGGTGGCTCGTGTGCGTGACCGCCTTCGTCGGGACCTCAGGGATCGGAGGAGGGCGGCACGCTCACGAGCAGGACGCTCCCTGAGCCCTGAGTTTTGAAAGGATTCTGGCCCTTCTAGGAGTGAGGATGCTTGAGTCTCAGCAGGATCCTGGCTGCCTCTCTGAGCCAGCAATTAGCCCAAATGGGCAACAGACAGCAGAGGGCTATATAGCTGTGGGCTTTGGGAGGAGGCTTTGTGGAAGCAACTAGTCACTTACCTGACGTTCTAGCATCCACTTCGGCTTCTGGACCCCCTGACTTTGGCTTCTGAACCTCTGACCTGCGATACCTGGACTGTGATTTGGTTTTGGCACTTTGGACCCTCCCTGCTACCCAGCTACAGACCTTGGACTGCCCCTGGGCTTCGCCTGGCCTGGCCCCAGCCCGTGACATTCCTCCCTTTCCACTCTTAAACCAGAGGTGATTCCAGCCACTGTTTTTGCTGGATTAGTGGGATCCAACATTTCCTGTAATAAACCCACATCTCTTCAAAAAACATGCTTGATTCAAGGTCTTGATCTCTCCTCTCCCCCCCCGCCCCATTCCTCACACATCCATGCTCTCTTCTTCCCTTCAGCTTGGACCGTGCCACAACAGTTTTGAAATATGAAATGCAACCAGGTCTTGGCCACATGAAAATGTGAAGCTGCCTTATACCCATCTCTCTAGTGCAGGGGTAACCAAACTGGCTCGGGAGCCACATGTGGCTCTTTCACACACATCGTGTGGCTCATGAAGCCCCCACCAGAGAAGGCATTTGTCTCTTTAAACCACTTCTTCAAGCCATGCCAGCCAGTGGCTTAGAGAATGCATTTAAAGCTAAAGTTGCTTTCTTTCCACCTCTCTATCTCCCTCCCCACCTATTTTCCTTCCTTCCTTCCTTCTTTCCTTCCTTCTCTCAGACATCTGACATTCATGTCTGGTGGCTCTTACCCATCTGACATTTATTCTATGTGGCTCTTATGTTAAGCAGGTTTGGCCACCCCTGCCCTAGTGGGTCTCATCTAACCACCTCCCTAAAACTGCAGAAACACCTGCAAGGAATTTTCCTCTGTGTGTTTGGGGGCTGCATTGTGGTTGCACCCTCCCACCTCAGAATTCCAAAGGTGCCCATGAGCTCAAAAAGGTTGGAGTGCTCTGTTGTCTCTCTGAAGGAGGCACAGTTAGGGTTGCCAGGTTTGGGTTGGGAAATACCTGGAGATTTTAGGGAAGGAGCCTGAGTTTGGGGAGAGGAGGAGCTTCAATGAGATATGACTCCAGAGCCTCATGCATGGGGGGCGGGGGGCAAGGGAGTGCGTGTGCCCACAGAGAGGGCTCCGAGTGCCGCCTTTGGCACCTGTGCCATAGGTTCACCACCACTGAAATAGAGGCACCAAATTTTCTGCATAGCATCCAGTGGCTGTCTCCAAAATACCTTCCAAATTTCAAAAAAGATTGGACCAGGGCTCCAATTCTATGAGCTCCCAAAGAAGTTGCCCCTATCCATTATTTCCAATGGAGGGAAGGCATTTAAAAGATGTGCATTTAAATATGATGGCCAGAACTCTCTTTGGAGTGCAATTATGCTTGTCCCAACCTTGCTCCTGGCTCCATCCCCCAATGTTTCCTGGCTTCACCCTCAAAGTCCCCAGATATTTCTTGAATTGGACTTGGCAACCCTATTAGTACCTGGATGGGAGACCACCCCGGAAGACCAGGCTTTTGATGCAGAGTCAAGCCATGGCAAACCTACACTGGACATCTCTTGCCTTGAAAACCCCACAAGGGGTTGTCATGAGTTGGCTGTGATTTGACAATACTTTCCACCACGACACTGCATGTGTTGGTTTCAGATATTTTGCTTTATTAGGAGGAAGGAGAAGAGGAGGAGCAGGAGATTGGATTTATACCCCGCCCTTCACTACCCAAAAGAGTCTCATGGTGGATTACAATCTCCTTTGCCTTTTCCTCCCCACAACAGGCACCCTGTGAGATAGGTGGGGCTGAGAGAGCTCTGACAGAAACTGCTCTTGAGAGAAACAGCTCTGTGAGAACTTGTGACTGATTCAAGGTCACATCAGCAGGTGCATGTACAGGAGTGGGGAATCAAACCTGGTTTTCCCCGATAAGAATCCGCGCAATTAAGCACTACATCAAACTGGCTCTCAGTGATGGGAAAGATACTTTTAGTCATTCCTGCAAGCCAATTTCCCACTGGAATCCCCCCACCACCACCCACCCATGGCATCATGACTTTCATACATCAGGTATCCCTGTAATTGAATTGCTTTTCAGGGCCAAAGGGGGGAAAAGGCAACATTTCCAATAAGATTATTTCAGTGTTTGACCCTGGAATGAGTCTAAAAGCTTGAAACTTCTGTTCAAGTCAATCAAACCCTGAGCACTGGTAACTAAATATTTATATTTTATTTATTTATTTATTTATTTATATTTTGACTTATATCCCGCCCTTCCCACCGAAGTAGCTCAGGGCGGCTTACAACATAATAAACTTACATAATTTTAGCTTAAAAACATTTACATAAGAAGATTAAAACAATAAATAAGACATAAAAAACATAAAGACCAGCGGTCTATTACATGCATTTTAGTTCCATCTAAAAGTTCTCAGTGTCAGTTAGTTGTTGTAGGCCTGCCGGAAGAGGGCTGTCTTACAGGCCCTGCGGAACTGCCCTAGGTCCTGCAGGGCCCTCACCTCTTCCGGCAGCTGGTTCCACCAGTAAGGCGCCGTTACCGAGAAGGCCCGATCCCTGGTGGATTTCAGACGGGCCTCCTTTGGCCCGGGGATTACTAACAGGTTTTGTGAACCCGATCGTAGTACTCTCTGGGGAACGTGTGGGGAGAGACGGTCCCTAAGGTAGGCAGGTCCTAGACCATATAGGGCTTTAAAGGTAATGACCAACACCTTGTACCGGACTCGGAATGTTATTGGCAGCCAGTGCAGATCCCGAAGCCCCGACCGAATGTGCTCCCATCTTGGGAGCCCTAATAGCAGCCGGGCAGCAGCATTCTGCACTAACTGCAGTTTCCGGGTCCGGCACAAGGGTAGCCCCATGTAGAGGGCATTACAGTAGTCCAACCTCGAGGTGACCGTGGCATGAATCACCGTTGCTAGGTCGTCATGTTCCAGGAAAGGGGCTAATTGCCTCGCCCGCCTAAGATGAAAGAATGTGGACTTGGCAGTGGCTGCTATCTGAGCCTCCATTGTCAATGAAGGCTCCAATAGTACCCCCAGGCTTTTGACCCTGTGCGCCGCTATCAACGGCGCACCGTCAAAAGCTGGCAGGGGGATTTCCCTTCCCGGGCCACAACGACCCAAGCAAAGGACCTCTGTCTTCGCCGGATTCAGCTTCAGCCCGCTCAGCCTAAGCCACCTAGCCACTGCCTGTAACGCCCGGTCCAGATTTTCTGGGGCGCAGGCAGGCCGGCCGTCCATAAGTAGATAGAGCTGGGTGTCATCAGCATACTGATGACAGCCCAGCCCATACCTTCGGGCAATCTGGGCAAGGGGGCGCATATGGATGTTAAATAACATCGGGGAAAGTACCGCCCCTTGAGGCACTCCGCAATCAAGCGTGTGTCTCCGGAACAGTTCGTCCCCAATCGCCACCCTTTGTCGCCGACCGTCAAGGAAAGAGGAAAGCCATTGCAAGGCCAGCCCCTGAATCCCCGCGTCGGCAAGGCGGCAAGCCAGCAGCCGATGGTCGACCGTATCGAACGCTGCCGATAGGTCTAACAACATCAGCACCGCCGAGCCGCCATGATCCAGATGCCGCTGAAGGTCATCCACCAGGGCGACCAGCACTGTCTCCGTCCCATGGCCCGGGCGGAAGCCAGACTGGCAGGAGTCAAGGACAGAAGCGTCCTCCAGGAAGCTCTGTAGCTGCAACGCCACTGCCCTCTCAAAAATATTCTTGTGTTGTCCCTTAAACATTAACAGGAAAATGCTGGTTGTTCCTTAGTGTTCCCACAAGAGGTCCTCACCGACTAGAGATGTTACAATAAATCAGTGATGTTTTATTTCTTATTTCCCTCAGCCAGTGTGAACCTTTTTATTTCACTCATTTTTGCAGCTGATATATTCCGGTTTGGGGAGGGGAAGGGTGCACCGATGCCATTTTGTCATCGTTTTCATATTAGGTCCTGTCAGGGCTTTTTTTTTTTTTATCAGGAACACACAGCAATGCAGTCCTGGCTGGCTTGGGGCCAGGGGTGTGGCCTAATATGCAAATGAGTTCCTGCTGGGCATGAAACAATGGTGGCATCAGAGGTGTGGCCTAATATGCAAATGAGTTCCTGCTGGGCTTTTTTTAATACAAACCTGCTGTGTGAAACAATGGTGACATCAGGGGTGTGGCCTAATGTGCAAATAAGTTCCTGCTGGCAGGGCTGGCCTGAGACTGGCACCCTAGGCAAGGCTAACTTCTGGCGTGCCCCCCCCTGCACAGATAATGTCACCAAGTCACATAGTGGGCACCCAATTCGGCACCCCCAGAAGGCCTGAGCCGTAGGCAATGGCCTAGTTTGCCTAGTACCGGCCCTGCCTGCTGGGCTTTTTCTACAAAAAAGCACTGAGTCTTGTTCATATGCAAAAGCAGTATTCAAAATTGCACAGGCGACAAAGCCCTCCCAAGCAGGAAGTGGCATGGTGTGAAGGCAGGCATCAGAGGAGATGCCTGCCTAGAGAGTAGGGATGCCAGCCTCCAGGTGGGACCTGGAGATCCCCGGGAATTAGTGCTCAAGTCCAGACAACAGAGATCAGTTCCCCTGTAGAAAAATGGATGCTTAGGACGGCAGACTCTATGGTGTTGTACACTACTGAGGTCCCTGTCCTCCCCAGGATCCAGTTTGGTTAAGAGCGTGGACTCTTATCTGGGAGAACAAGCTTTGATTCCCTACTCCTCCACATGCAGCTGCTGGGTGACCTTGGGTCAGTCACAAGTTCTCTCAGTGCTGTTCTGCTCAAGAGCAGTTCTGGGAGAGCTCTCTCAGCTCCATCTACCTCACAGGGTGTCTGTTGTGGGGAAGGGAAGGGAAAAGAGATTGTAAGCCACTCTGGGTTTAAGGGCGAGGTATAAATCCAATCTCTTCTCCAGGCGTTTCTGAACTTGGATCTGGCAACTTTACCCCCATTCCCTGCTGGTTGCCAGGAAGGACCTGAGAGCCCTAGTGGGGGCCCCACCAGAATCCATGGGCCTGGCCTCTGCCCCAGTGTATGCCGATGCTGGCCTTGGTCACTTTAGTACAAGTTATGGCCCTGACCTGGATAGCCCAGGCCAGCCTGATCTCATCAGATCTCAGAAGCTGAGTAGGGTCAACTCTGGCAAGTACTTGGATGGGAGACCTCCTTGGAATACCAGCAGTCGGGAAGACAGGGACAGGCTTTATTTCAGCCACCTCTCTGAATATCCTCTAAGCACCCTGCAGGGGTCAGCCACTAAAGGTGACTATGACTTCCAGTTACACACACACACACACAAATACAAAAAAAACCCTGAAAAACAAAACAAACAAAAAAGAATCCATCCATCCTTTATGAACTTTTTCCTAGTGCGTGTTATTTTTCGTTTACTTAACATCACTTATTTTCCATGACATTTCTTTTTTTGTATCAAGTGAAGGATCCTTAAGAAAACAAAACATGGAACCTGCAATAAATTCCTAATGATTGAAAGGTTTTGTTTTGTTTGCTAATTTCCATTCCTGCTGCAGTCCTCTGACTCCAGCCCCTTCTGTTCCTTAATGTCCTCTGTCCCCTGGACAGGGCTTTTTTTTGTAGCAGGAAATCCTTTGCATATTAGACCACACCTCCCTGATGCAGCCAATCCTGCAAGAGCTTTCAGGGCTCTTAGTCCAGGGCCTACTGTAAGCTCCAGGAGGAATGGCTACATCAGGGGTGTGTGGCCTAATAAGCAAAGGAGTCTGGCTACAGAAACAGCGCTGCTCCCCCCCCGCCCCCAACCAAGGGGAGTGTTTTCACCTGCTGGTGGAAGGAGAACAGCAAGGAAGTCCTTTTTTGCTGATGGGAATCCCCTCCATTAACAGGTTAGGCTTCCCAACCCTCCCGCCCTGGCGGGGGACCCCAGGGTTTCCACCCTCTTCCCCCGCTCCCCCAAAAAACGGAAGCGGGGGGAGGGGGGAAACAGTGCCGGGGAGCATGGCGAGCCGCCCAATCCTGGGCGCCACTGCCGTCCCCTCCCCGCCCACCGCAGCTGCTCCTCCGAGATGGGCCCAGGCTGAGCCCATCTCGGAGGAGCAGGCAAAACCAGAGAAGGGGAGGGAGAGGCAGGCCAGGAGCATGGTGAGCTGCGAATCCGGGCCCTTCTAGGACCCGGACTTGTGGCTCGCCACGCCCCCAGCCCGCTTCCACCCCCCCTCCGCTTCCACCCCAGAGGCGGAGCGGGCGAGGCCACCGCGCCGCTGCCGCCTCTTCTCTGCTCGCCGTGGCTGCTCCTCCGAGATGGGCTCAGCCTGAGCCAATCTCGGAGGAGCAGCCATGGCAAGCGGAGAAGAGGTCGCCGCGCCACTGCCGCCTCTTCTCCGCTCGCCGTGGCTGCTCCTCCGAGATGGGCTCAGGCTGAGCCCATCTCGGAGGAGCAGCCATGGTGAGCGGAGAAGAGGCGGCAGCGGCGAGGCAGCTCGCCACGCTCCCCGGCGCCGTTTCCCCCCTACCCCCTAGCTCCACCCCAGTGTCTCTTGGCTCCACCCCCAAAGTCTCCTGGCTCCACCCCCAAAGTCCCCAGATATTTCTGGGGTTGGACTTGGCAATCTTATAACAGGTTTACCACAGGCACCAAATACTGGCAGCATCCCCAGCTGGTTCTAAATCACAATAGAGGAAATGGACACCATGCTGAAACAACCAAGGTTGCCAACCCCAGATCAGGAAATTCCAGGAGATTTGGAAGGGGAGGGAGCTCAGCAGAGATTTAGGACAACAAAATCCACCCTTCAGAGAAGCCATTTTCTCCAGGGGAAGGAGGGTTACCAGTTCCTCTCTGGCAATTGGTAGGAGGTGGAAGTGTAGGGTTGCCAGCTCCAGGCTGGAAAAATACCTGGAGAGTTGGGGATGAGCCTGGGGAGGACAGGGACCCCAGTGTGTGTGTGTGGGGGGGGGTAGACTCCACCCTCCACATTGTCAATTCCAGGAGAACTGATCTCTGTAACCTGAACATGAGCTGTAATTCCACCATATTTTAATGTATTTTTTCCTAATGGCAAACTAGAATGATGTATATATTTATGTTACATGTTAAAAGGTAAATCAGTTGGACAGGAAAAACTTCTGGGAAAGAAATGCCCTCATTTTGACCCAAGTTTATTAGCAGCAGAATAATGAACAGGCATTCTCACATTTTGACATGTTACTGTTTTATGGTTTCCCATGCTAATGCAACCCAGATCAAAGGTTTTCTGAATTTGTTAATTTTACTATTCTACTATTGGATTTTAACTTTGTACCACTTTGCATTCCAAACCCCACCAGCTATATGTGGCTCTGCTTACTGTACCTCATTCCTTGTCTGAAGAAGCGTGCATGCACACGAAAGCATACCCTCTGAATAAAACTAAGTTGGTCTTAAAGGTGCAATCGACTCCTATTTTGTTCTACTACTTCAGACCAACACGGCTGCCTACTTGGATCCAAAATGAACAAACTTACTTAAAGTCAGGGCTTTTTTTGATCAGGAAAACACAGGAATGCATTCTGGCTGGCTTGGCATCAGGGTGTGTGGCCTAATATGCAAATGAGTCCTTGCTGCTTACATTACACAACAACAACAATGCTACCAGGAACAATGGGATGTAATATAGTGGTTAGACCAGCAATTCCCAACATGTTGCCCCTTGGTGCCATAATACCACCCTCCAAAATGCTTCTTGGTGCCCCCTTGTTCTTCCCTAGGGCTACCAGGTGCTCCCTGGCCACAGATGAGGGATAGGAGACAAGAATGGCCAGATCCAGGTCAGGAAACTCCTGGAGATTTGATGATGGAGCAAGGATGGAGCACCAGGTGACGACATCATGCCGGGCACATCGATGCTGATGGAGCTCTTCAGGGATGGGACTACCCCCACTGTCCAATCCTGTGTCAGCAAGTTGGAGGCCCTGATATCAAGGTAAACCCTACCCCCAGAGGGAGGCTGGGAACCCTACATTTTGTTATGGTGGCCACCACTGGCAGTCAACGTTTCAGACGTGCCCACAGGTTCAACAAGATTGGGGGTCTCTGAATTGGACTATCCAACTAGGCTTGGGAGACCCATGCTTGAATTCCCCACTCTGCTGTGTTAGCTTGCTGGGTGACTGTGCGCCAGTCACTCTCTCTCAACTAATCAACCTCGCAGGGTTGGTGTGAGGATAGAAAATTGTGGAGATGTTTGTTTGTTTGTTTATTAATTTATTATTTTTTAAATTTTAATTTAATTTAATTAATTAAAAATAAAAATAACTAAAATAAAAAAAGGAAGAAAATTGTGGGGATGTCACCATTGTTTTGCACAGGGCTTTTTTGGTAGAAAAAGCCCTGCAGAAACTCATTTGCATATTAGACCACACCCCCTGGTATCATCATTATTTCACACAAGACTTTTGTAGAAAAAGCCCAGCAGGAACTCATCTGCATATTAGGCCACACACCCCTGACACCAAGCCAGCTGGAACTGCGTTCCTGTGCGTTCCTGCTCAAGAAAAAGGAAGGAAGGAAGGAAACAGAGCCTTGGATATAATTATAAGAAAATAATACATTCAAAGTTGCTGGGTGTGAGGATCAAACTTGCAGAAATACATTGTTCAGACTGTCACTGTGGATTTCCTTTTATCCATGCTGTTTTGCACTGTATCTTTATATACACAAGGCGTCATTTCACCATCGCCTATCACCTAGCAAGCACTCATATAGATAAAGACATAATAGCAATATGAGGCACCCCTGATAAGTAGGACTTCTTATTTCACCACTTGGGTTTGCATTTTTTGTGTGTCATAGAATTATAGAGTTGGAATGGACCCCCAGGGTCATCTAGTCCAACCCCCTGCACAATGCCAGAAATGCACAACTACCTCCCCCCACCAACACACACCAGTGACTCCTGCTCCATGCCCAGAAGATGGCAAAAAACCCTCCAAGATCCCTGGCCAAACTAGCCTGGAGAAAAATGCTGCCTGACCCCAAGCACTAGTCCAAGCACTAGTACTCAAAATAAGTTGCCAGGCGGAGTAGAGCTAATATTGGTTTGAGTCAGGGGTGGCCAAACTGTGGCTCGGGAGCCACATGTGGCTCTTTCGCACATATTGTGTAGCTCTTGAAGCTCCCACCACTCCATCAGTTGACTTGGAAAAGGCATTTCTTTAAATCACTTATCCAAGCCAAGCCAGGCAGCAGCTTGGAGGATGCATTTAAAGTTGCTTCCTTTCCACCTCTCCCTCCTCTATCCTCCCTCCCTCCCATCTATCTTGTGGCTTTCAAACATTTGATGTTCATGTCTTTCTTGCGGCTCTCAAACATCTGACATTTATTCTATGTGGCTCTTACATTAACCAAGTTTGGCCACCCCTGGTTGGGGGGGGGGGGGTTAGCTACTTTTTAAGCTATTGGCTATTGCTTCAGGGAGCTCAGGGCAGCCAATGCCAGATTAAACCCTGTGGAGGCCTCTAGACCAGTGGTCCCTAATCTTTTTGGCACCAGGGACCGGTTTTGTGAAAGATAATTTTTCCATGAATGGGGAAGGGGGGGGGCATGGTTTTGGGATGATACAATTGATACACTTTATTTTGGTGTGGTGGTTAAGTGTGTGGTTAAGTGTGCAGACTCTTATGTGGAGAACCGGGTTTGATTCCCCACTCATCCACTTGCAGCTGCTGGAATGGCCTTGGGTCAGCCATAGTTCTCACAAGAGTCGTCCTTGAAAGGGCAGCTGCTGTGAAAGCTCTCTCAGCCCCACCCACCTCACAGAGTGTCTGTTGTGGGAGAAGAAGCTACAGGAGATTGTGAGCCACTCTGAGATGTGGAGGATATAAATCCAATGTCTTCTTCTTATTATTATTACTACATTGTAATATATAATGAAATAATTATACAACTCAAGGCCCGGTTACTAACAGGCCACGTACCAGTACTGGTCCATGGCCCAGAGGTTGGGGACCCCTGCTCTAGACAGTCGAAATCTTGGGGTGGGGAGCACCTCGCAAATTATCTCAGAGTCGGAGCACCCACCCCACCACCCGCGGCCCCTGCTGCAACCTGCAGGCACCTTCTCAAAAGCCTCTCTGACAAAGCTGCAGGGGAGAGGCAGAGAGAGGCAAACTTGGCAAGGACTCCAGCAGCAGCCACACCAGGCAAGTCGGGCAAAGAGCAGCTCAGTTGCTGGCTGCGCATGCAGACTGGGAGAGCTGCAAACAGGAGGGAAAATGGGGGAAAGCTGGCCTCGGGCCCCTAAAGCATGGGGGCTCATAGGCCAGTGCCTACTTGACCTAATTGTTAATCCAGCCCTGAGGGCAGCGGTTCTCCTCTGCTCTGCTTGTCTCACAACAACCTTACAAGGTAGGCTAGGCTGAGAAAAGAATGACTGGTTACCCGGTAAGTTTCACAGCAACAGGGTATGTGAACTAGAATGGGTGCATGTATGAATGAGAGAATAAGAAGTACTGGAGTATAAGAAGTATTGGAGTGTTGCGATTCTTCTTGACCCCTCCTTGAAGAAGACTCTTTAGAAATGGAGTATTACTGAGGGTGGCGTCTCTGTGGAAGGAGACATGAGAAATCCTTTACCCACATAAAGAATGGGCAAATGACCACTACAAGCTCTTTCTACTACAAGTGCCTTCTACTACAAGCTAGGGTTGCTAAGTCCAATTCAAGAAATATCTGGGGACTTTGGGGGCGTAGCCAGGAGACATTGGGGGTGGAGCCAGGAGCAAGGTTGGGACAAGCATAATTGAACTCCAAAGGGAGTTCTGGCCATCACATTTAAAGGGATCGCACTCCTTTTAAATGTTTCCCCTCCACTGGAAATAGTGGAGGATAGGGGCATCTTCTTTTGGAGCTCATAGAGTTGGACCCCCTGGTCCAATCTTTTTGAAATTTGGGGGGTGTTTTGAGAAGAGGCACCAGATGCCCTGCTGCAAATCTGGTGCCTCTACTTCAAAAAACAGCCCCTACAGAGCCCCAGATACCTGCAGATCAATTCTTCATTATACCCTGGAAATCTGTCTCCATAGGGAATAATGGTGTGCCCAACAGACATTTCCCTCCCCCTGTTTTCTGATGACCCTGAAGTGGGGGGAGGGCCTCCAAACTGGGGGATTCCTTTCCCCCACCTGGGGATTGGCAACCCTAGTATAAGTACTTTCTGCCTGTCAAGTTTGGAGTTTAGACTGAATTATATTTTCATGAACTTTGGGGCTGTGAATTGTTTATTAACAGGCCTTGGATTCAGTAGGAGCTCACAAGAGCGCAGTTCCTGAACCTTTCTGAGAGTTCCACCTCCACCTGTCCACCTTGTCCATTGAATAGTTGGTGCAGCTGCATAACAATCCCTGGATGAGCTCCATCACCTATTTTTCTACACAATGACCCCAGTTTATTAATATATTTATAAATAGTCTGTCACTGAATGCTATATGAGAGCCAGTTTGGTGTGGTGGTTAAGTGCGCGGACTCTTATCTGGGAGAACCGGGTTTGATTCCCCACTCTTCCACTTGCAGCTGCTGGAATGGCCTTGGGTTAGCCATAGCTCTGGCAGTGGTTGTCCTTGAAAGGGCAGTTGCTGTGAGAGCCCTCTCAGCCCCACCCACCTCACAGGGTGTCTGTTGTGGGGGGAGAAGACAAAGGAGATTGTAAGCCACTCTGAGTCTCTGATTCAGAGAGAAGGGCGGGGTATAAATCTGCAATTCTTCTTCTTCTATAAGCTGTTTATAAATGTTAGATGGCAATTTGGTTCACCACTGTATTATATTTTGTTGTATCCACCTGGAAGCTGGCAGCCCTAGATCCAACAGCACACCGCTTCTATCTCCTGTGGTACAGTGGACTGAATTTCAGTCTTGGATTGTGTAGACTCTGTTGTGATGCGTGCTAGATGATTTTTGGGCAGTCAATCTATCCAACCTACCTCAAAGGGGTAGCTGATGTTGTGAATGGGGACTCAAGTGAAAACTTTAATGGTGTTCCTGCCGGGCTCATTGGAGTCATAAGAACGGAGCTTGGGGACTTGGGAACAATGGGCAGCAGGATCCAAATCCCTGCTGCCCTGTTCCAATCATGGTCACTGCCATGCACTCTTCCATGCATTGAACTCACTATATTATAGTTGGGAAGAGATTTTCAAAAGGCAGACTTGCAAATCTGAGTTTATGGGAAGGAAGATAAAAGTTAAGAGTCCACCTTCCAAAGGTGTGATTTTTCTCCCGGGGAACTGATTTCTCCAGGGGAAAGTTTATCTTCCTCCCCAAAAACTCAGATTTGCATGCACGCCTTTTAAACAAATGTGCCGTGTTTTAATTCTACTTGTTCCTATCACCCACATCTGTGATGGCTGTTCTGTGTGTTTCCTGTAACCTATGGTGAGCCATTCCGAATGTTCCCACATTATATGTCCTTCTCCCAAGGGCATAGTTTGCTTGGGGTGAGCAGCCAGCTCAGAAAGATACCCCCCTGCCTTTTTCTTTGTCATGCAGTATTGCTGCATATCTCTTTTTCCAGAAGTACCTCTGCCCCTCTTGCCCCTTCTGAAAAGGACCCCTCTCCGCTTGCGTCACAATCTTTATCTCTCCCATCTGCGCTAAGGTCAGGAAGCAAGGAAACCAGTGGGAACAGGTCACGCCTGTTCCTGAGGGAATCAGACAACCCATATTTTTCTTCCTCGGAAGGGGTGGGGGAGAGTTGGCATACACAGGAAACGTGCAAGTGTTTTCCTAAGTAGTCAGCTAGATTATGATGATCAGGGGTCCTCTTGGGCCTCTGGTCCAGCAAGCCAATCTGACTGATGGGCGTGCTTATATGTGCAAACTTTTGAGCTACACTCAGCATTTCCGACTTCACAATTCTTCCTGACGCAGAATTCTGTTTGACTCGAAAGCTTGCACATTCTTCTTTCTGTTTTGCAGTTTTGACCCCCAGAAAAAACTAAGATTAATTAGGGTTGCCAGCCTCCAGGCAGGGCGTGGAAATCTCCCAGAATTACAAGTGATCACGCTATAGAGATCAATTCTGCTGGAGGAAATGGCAGCTTTGGAGGGTGGAATCTGTGGTATATCATAGCGTCTAAGAGAAATGGAAATCCTAGAGTGTCATAACATCCCTGCTGAGCTTCCTCCTCTGCCCAAACTCCACCCTTCCAGGGCTCCACCTGCAAATCTCCAGGAATTTCCCAATGCACAGCTGGCAACCTTAATACCAATTACACCAGTCTTATTATCTGAGCATTCAAATATTGCTTTGTGTTTGTGGTCAATGCAAAAAGAAGGTTACAAGATTATGCATGGGATGGAGAAAGTAGAAAAAGTACTTTTCTCCCTTTCTCACAATACAAGAACTCGTGGTCATTCAATGAAATTGCTGAGCAGTCAGGTTAAATGGATAAAAGGAAGTACTTCTTCACCCAAAGGGTGATTAACACATGGAATTCACTGCCACAGGAGGTGGTGGCGGCTACAAGCATACACAGCTTCAAGAGGGGATTGGATATACACATAGAGCAGAGGTGCATCAGTGGCTATTAGCCACAGTATATATATATATATATATGTGTGTGTGTGTGTGTGTCTGTGTCTGTGTATACATGTGTATATGAATGTATGTATATGTGTGTGTGTATGTATATACACACACACACACACACATATATTGGCCACTGTGTGACAGAGTGTTGGACTGGATGGGCCATTGGCCTGATCCAACATGGCTTCTCTTATGTTCTTATGAAGGTGATGCTGGGTGGGGAGGGGGAGACAGAAAATCATGGAAGCTTTTGTAGAGATCCAGAAAGGGCAGGGGCGGATTAAGGCTCACTGGTGCCCTAAGCACTGACCAATCTTGGTGCCCCCCTTCTTTCCACACTGACCCAGTCCATTTTAGTTGTTGACCTGTCTGACCAGATATACAATGCAGGTTGCAGCAATATAAAAATTTATTCATATGATAACACAATATACTGTACAAACTAAGCCAAGCTTGGGCTACATAAAGCTCTACAAAAATGCAATACAACATCTATTTTAATATTTCATAAGTTAAATGTATCAAAGTTTCAATATTCATTACCTGAAAGGCATTTTTCTACATTTCATTTTCGCAAAATCACTGATAACATCCTTGAAATTAATACTTCTCAGAATATCTGCTTCAATTGTTAATATACACAGTGAGTTGAGTCTTTCGTGAAGCATAACTGATCTATTTGGGTTTTTTACACATTTGTTGTGAGAAAGACCTCTCTGTTGTGCAGTTGGTGACCATTAGTGTTAATAATATTCTTAAGGCAATTTCATCATTTGGAAAGGCACTCTCTAGTTTGTCTTCTGTAATTGCGTTGTAAAGTTCCATGTGAGTGAAAGATGTTTTCTTGGTTGTTTTAAACTTATGAAGGACATATGAATGGAACTGCTGAAGCTTTGTAGACAAAGTGTTGTTCATGTCATCTGGATAAGCATCAATGAGTGTCTGACAAGTCTTTGAGTGCCTTTCACTTTCTGATAGTTGAGAATTAGCACCTTGTTGGGTGGCATTAGGAACACCTGTCAGACAAGAAAATCTGTCTGCTATTTCAGTGTACACCTTTTGTCTCCTCATTTCCATTTCTAACTTTTAAACAATTACATAAAAAGTGGAGATACAGAATTTGTCTCTGGTACTGAGAATGACCTCTGGTACATTTCCATCGTTGGACATTATCTTTCTTATACGCTTATACGTTTGAGTTGCTTTGTATTCTACATCAGGGAGCATGTCCTTTGCAAGTGATGCAAATCTCTCAAACTCATCTCTTGATGTGTGCAACTGGTCTGCCAATAATGAATACAAATCTGCACATGTTTGCAAGATCACATTTTCACTTCGAAGAAGTTGACTTGTTCTATGAAACTTTTCTAAAGTTTCATTCCAAAAATTCAGCATGAACACAAATTCCAGTTCTTGCATCTTGTTTGCAATATTCTTTGCCTCTCTTCTAGTGTCACCTTTTTGCAACTGGTCACCTGATAAATCTTCCAAAGCTTCCAGAATCTCGAAGAAAGAATTGATAATTGCTGCAGTTGCCACAGCATGTGCTTCCCATCTGGTGTCTGAAAGTGATTTCAGCACTTTTTCATTTCCAATGCAACCTTTGAGAATTTTCCACCAAGCAGTTGAGGCTGAAAAGTATCTGTAGAGCAGTTGTACAATGGAAAAGAAATCTACTGCAATTTGACAGCAATCCACAGCACTTCATCCAACTAAATTTAGTGAATGAGCTGCACAGGGTACATAAATGGCAAACTGATTTGAAGAAGATATTGGATTTATATCCCGCCCTCCACTCCAAAGAGTCTCAGAGCGGCTCACAATCTCCTTTACCTTCCTCCCCCACAACAGACACCCTGTGAGGTGGGTGGGGCTGAGAGGGCTCTCACAGCAGCTGCCCTTTCAAGGACAACCTCTGCCAGAGCTATGGCTGACCCAAGGTCATGCTAGCAGGTGCAAGTGGAGGAGTGGGGAATCAAACCCGGTTCTCCCAGATAAGAGTCCACACACTTAACCACTACACCAAACTGGACCTCTTTTTTGCATCCAAAAGTTTTTGCTGCATGCCATTGTAACATCCAGACATGTTGGAAGCATTGTCGTATGACTGCCCTCTGCATTTAGCAAAATCCAATTTACAATCATCACATAAGTACTTCAACACCTGCTGTGCCATAGCTTCACCAGTGTAGTTTTGTAATTCCAAAAATGTGATAAATCGTTCAACTGGCTGTCCATCTTGCAAGTATCTGAGCACCATGCTCAGTTGGTCAACATGCGAAAGATCAGGCATTGAGTCCACAGACAGACTGAAGTACCCAGAAACATTAATTTCGTCAATGATGATGGAGTGCATT
Source organism: Heteronotia binoei (assembly GCF_032191835.1). Classification (NCBI taxonomy): domain Eukaryota; kingdom Metazoa; phylum Chordata; class Lepidosauria; order Squamata; family Gekkonidae; genus Heteronotia; species Heteronotia binoei. The sequence goes on from NC_083235.1 coordinate 21,625,592, forward strand.
TTCTTTGCCACTAACTCAATAAGTTCCTCACATATCGTTTTGGACCGGTACGAAGGGTTGTCTTTTCCAGCATTGCCATACCGTGATATGTGAGCAGCCAAGAACGGGTTAAACCGACTTATCAGTTCGAGTAGCCCAAAATAATTCCCATTATTGAGAGACCCAAATTTTTCCACTTTTCCTCGGAATGCCAATCCTCATTCAGCCAGTGTGCAAATGACACACCAAAGCACATTCTCCCAGTAATTGTACTCCTCATCAATTTGTTTTTCCAGTGGCTGTGTCAAGACTAAGATTTGTTTCCTAGTTAAATATGTCAACATGGCATCTCAGTGAGTTGTACTTTCTTCCATGGTTGTCAATTACAGCAGTGTTTTGCCAGTCACTGAATCCCTCATTTCTAGCAAAATGCGTTGACCCTTTGGGTGCAAATAGTTTGCAAACAAAACAGTAAACTGATCCTTTTGAAGGAGAGTACAACAGCCATTCTCTTTTGTAGTGTTCACCATTGGCTTTTATTCCAAAAAAATATCTTCTGTGAACAGTATCTCTTTGGCTTCCCACTGATGAAATTGTGACACGAGTTGTCAAATGGCCCATTGTGGTGCTGACATTCACTGGGTCCACAAGCAACCCAATAAGTCACATCATCACCATAAAATTCATCCCACAACCCTGGGTCCTTAGCTTTGTTCATTTCATCCTTGGTCAGTTCTCTAAACTCCTTGGACAGTTCACGCTTCATTTTTGATGTTTACATGGGGCTGAAATTAAAAAGGGACAGAGAGGGTCATTAAAATGACTGTCATGACAACTGAATTTGGCTCCATCATTTCACTTTTAAACACATGCATTTTACTTTTAAACATAGCCCACGACACTGCGCATTGCCAACAAAAAATAGAAGATAACCCTAGGGTGCACCATGATCAATTTGCACTAGTTTTATCATTTTTTTTTTTTTTACAAATCTTCATTCGTTTTTTTTTCTTTTCACCCTTTTCCCAACTTTGTGGTACCCCCTTTGGCCCTTGTGCCCTAAGCACGTGCTTAGTCTGCTTAATGGTTAATCCGTCCCTGAGGAAGGGGATGCGACTGTCTTAGATTGCCATACGATCAACGAAACCAAGCTTTGTTCTCTCTTGTGCCTCATAACAGCTCACGATGTCCAGAAACCAGTACTTGAAATAGACAAATCAGCTAGGGTTGCCAGGTACAATTCAAGAAATATCTGGGGACTTTGGGGGTGGAGTCAGGAGACATTGGGGGTGGAGCCAGGAGCAAGTTCATGACAAGCATAATTGAACTCCAAAGGGAGTTCTGGCCATTACATTTCAAGGGACTGCACACCTTTTAAATGCCTTCTTTCCATTGGAAATAATGAAGGATAGGGGCATCTTCTTTGGGGGCTCATAGAAGTGGACCCCCCTAGTCCAGAGGTGGCCAACGGTAGCTCTCCAGATGTTTTTGCCTACAACTCCCATCAGTACCAGCCAGCATGGCCAATGGCTGGGGCCAATGGCTGGGGCTGATGGGAGTTGTAGGCAAAAAACATTGGCCACCCCTGCCCTAGTTCAATCTTTTTGAAACTTTGAGGGTGCTTTGAGAAGAGGTACTAGATGCTATCCTGCTTCTACCTAAAAAAAAAAGCCTCAGATACCTACAAAATAATTCTTCATTATGCCCTATGGGAATTGATCTCCATAGGGAGTAATGGAATGCCCAGCAGACATTCCCCCCCCGCCCCTGCTTTCTAATGACCCTGAAGTGGGGAGGAGGGCCTCCAAACCAGTGGATCCCTGCCCCCACCTGGGAATTGGCAACCAAACAAAGTAATGTGGAAAATGGAGCAGGGAAAGATAACCTCCGTGAAAAACCAGCCTCGGTAATAGCAAAAAACTTGTCAGTTCTATGCTTATAAAGTACTGATAGGTTTTTTGCTATTACATACTGAGGTTGGTTTTTCACAGAGGTTTGCATACCTTTCCCTGCCCAACTGGCGAATGGCAACCCTAAAACCAGCTGGTCTCCTTCTTTCTCCCCTTTCACCCTTTTCTTGTTTCCCATTTCCCTTTCTCCACCATGTCCTTTTCTTTTGATCCTGCTGCTCCTTCCTGTCTTGATCGCACTCACCCACTTCCCCCCTTCCTTTTCCTCCTTCCTTGCCCTTTTTTCTAGGGCTTGTTTTTTTTTTCATCCAGTGTTAGGCTGCAGCTTTCTCTGTGCCGGCTGGCTTTCTCCCCAGTTGCCCACCTGTGATGGGCGCCATCGGACATAGCAGAGGGATTGTTAGGAATGTGTAATACTGGATTTTAAAATGGTAACCTGTTGTTTTTATCGTATCTTTAACTGTTGGAAGCTGCCCTGAGCTCTGCTTGACCAGGAAAGGAGCTGAGCAAATAAATAAATAAACACACCTACCATCGCATACCTGACAATCAAATGTCAGCTCAAAGCCCAGGAGCACTCTGACCTGGGTAGTTCAGGCAAGCCCGATCTCGTCTGATCTCAGAAGCTAAGCAGGGTCGACTCCGGCAAGTGCTTGGATGGGAAACCTCCCTGGAATACCAGCAGTTGAGAGGTCAGGAGCAGGCTTTATTCAGCCACCTCCAATATTCTCCAGGCCCCCAGTAGGGGTCAGTCACCAGAGGTTGCCGTGACTTCCAGGAACATGCACCTACAAAAATACCTCCACCCCAAAGTCCAGGAGCAAGGACTACCTTCTCCCCCCCCCCCCCACCAAACAGTTGTCAATCTTCAGTGAGACAGGTGTAAACCAAGGCTTTTTTTGCAGCAGGAACTCCTTTGCATCTTAGGCCACACACCCCTGATGTAGCCAATCCTCCTGGAGCTTACAGTAGGCCCTGTACTAAAAGCCCTGTAAGCTCTTGGAGGCTTGGCTACATCAGCGGTGTGCGGCAATGTTCCCTCCAACTGCAGAGTCTTATGAGCAAAAATTCTACTTTGTGAGCTACTGGTATTAAAGTTAGATCCAAGCAGGCAGCCGTGTTTGTCCGAAGCAGTTGAACAAAGCAGGAATCAAGTGCACCTTTAAGACCAACCAATTTTTAACATTTTAAAATTGGTTGGTCTTAAAGGTGTAACTTGACACCTGGTATTAAAGTTGTGAGCTACTAGCGTTAAATTTGTGAGCTACTGCATAAATTATTGTGCTCTGGGGCCATTTTTCCTGAGCCGAGGCAAAAATGTGTGAGCTGAAGGCTAAAAATCTATGAGCTAGCTCACGCTAACTCTGCTTAGAGGGAATAGTGGTGTGTGGCCTAATGTGCAAAGGAGTTCCTGCTATATTTTTTTTTTTAAGCCCTGGTGTAAAGAGAACTCCATCATCTTCTTTGCCAAGGGCAGCTCTTCAAGCCGCAATCAGCTTCAGAGGTGTGCTATCCCTCATGGGGCCAAGCCCTACATCGGTGTACACATGTCCACATATATGGAAATGATAGCGCTGGGTCTGTCTGAGGCCCGCAAAGATTAATGATTAGTCAGGTGCAGGTAACAATAGCCTGAGAAACAAACCCCCGATAAGGGAGCGATAGAGCAGAGCTTGCGTTCGAAAGAGAGCAGGGAGCTCTGCTTAATGGGCCAGTAAATGGAAATCAGCTGGGGCTTGTGTTCCCGTTCTGCCCCTCCCTCCTTCCATTCGCTGCAGGGTTGGATATTTGCAACCAAGGTGCCAAAATCTCATCAGGGTGGTAAATGATACAGCCTGAATGAGAAAGGCCCAGACCTAGCGGAAGTTGTAAATAGGGGAGATGCTAGAACTGGGGTGGGCAAACTGTGGCTCAGAAAGCCCCCACTGCTCTGTCAGCTGGCCTGAGAAGGCAGTTCTCTCTTTAAATCACTTTGCCAAGCCAAGCCAGCCTGGAAATCATACAGACATGTTCTGAACCTTGTTGGTCTCCTGTGAATGTATTGTAAAGATTGGATTCCAACTTCCAGTGATAAACAAGCCTCCAAACTGAAGAAAGACGGATGAAACATCTTGATATCTAGAACAAACATCTTTGGAAGGGCTTTTTTTCGTTCCATGAACTAAATACTGGACTATTGTTACTCCTTTGTGATTGGAAAGACTGCTTTTGAACTGTCTTCTGTTTATGTCTTTTTGCTACATGTTCTTGTTTATTTGAAGTTCTATGTGCAAGCTTTGTCAGAACACCACTGATCCCAACATTGCACTGTCTTCTTGTTTAAAAATTATGGTGTTTCTTAGCGGGGTTTTTTTATTTACAAAACCAAGCCAGCCAGCAGCTTGGAGAATGCATTTAAAGTTTAAGTTGCTTTCTTTCCACCTCTTCCTCCCTCCTCTTCCCTATTTTCCTTCCTTCCTTCCTTCCTTCCTTCCTTCCTTCCTTCCTTCCTTCCTTCCTTCCTTCCTTCCTTCCTTCCTTCCTTCCTTCCTCCCTGTTCTCAAACATCTGATGTTCATGTCTCGTGGCTCTCGAACATCTGACATTTATTCAATATGGCTCTTACATTAAGCAATTTTGGCCACCCCTGTGCTAGAAGGTCCATGAACAAAGTTTTTCTCAGGTGTTCTCTGTAAAAATCTGGAGTTAAGTTCCCCCTCTCACACACACATATTATTTTTCCTACCTGAGATGCCAGGGGTTTGGCTCTTGGCAGGGCTCCTAGAGTATACTGTATGCTGTTTTGGGTATTGCGCCCCCTAGGGATGTCAGGTGGGACCTTGAGATCCCCTAGAGCTGGGGTGGCCAAACTGTGGCTCTTTCACACATATTGTGTTTATGTTGTTTATTTGATTTATATCCCGCCCTCCCTGCTGAAGCAGGCTGAGGGTGGCTCACAATGCAAAACAGAACAACAATAAAAAGCATTTAAGTTAAAACATTAGATTAAAATAATTTAAAACAGTTTGGTGCTAATTTCAGTACCATTTAAGGATGGCATTCAGTGATCTTGAGACTTAAAATTTAGATCTAATCTTGGGGGTGGTCGTCATTTCAGTTAAAGGCTAGATGGAATAGTATCGACTTGCAGGCCTCATGGAACTGGGCAAGGTCCCTCAAGGCTCTGACCTCCTCAGGCAGTTGGTTCCACCAATAAGCAGCAGTGATTGAGAAGGCTCTTTCTCTGGGTGAGTTCAGTCTTGCCTCCCTCAGCCCAGGGATTGATAATAGATTTTGTGTTTCTAACCTAAGTACCCTCTGGGGAACATGTGGAGAGAGATGGTTCCTAAGGTAGGCAGGTCCTCAGCCTTTCAAAAACCCCACCACCCCATCGGCTGACTTGGAGAAGGCATTTTTCTTTTTAAAAATTACTTCGACAAGCCAAGCCAGCTAGCATCTTGGATTTAAAGTTGCTTTCTTTCCCCCTGTTCTCCCCTCCCCCATCTGTTTGCCTGCCTTTCTTCCTTCCTGTCTTGTGGCTCTCAAACATCTGATGTTTATTCTATGAGGCTCTTATGTTAAGCAAGTTTGGCTAGCCCTGCCCTAGAGTTACTGCTCGTTTCCAGCAGACAGAGTTCAGTTCCCCTGGAGAAAAAATGGATACTTTGGAGGGTGGACTCTGACATTGCACCCCACTGAAGCCTTTGTCCTCACCAGGCTCCATCCTCAAATTTACAGGAGTTTCCCAGCCTGAATGTGGCAATCCTATCTCCTACCAGAGGTCGGGGGGGGGGGCAGAAGGGAGAGGCACATGGTAACCCTAGCACCACTTCTTACCCTTATATCTTATCTTCATCACCTGACTGTCCCCAAATATCAGAGGGCTTTTGCTTTGACCAGATGAAATGTTTTCCCATCTGCTGTTTTGGTGGCTAGATTCCAGGGAGTACCCTACTCAGACAGATTAGGTACATATAGGTCTGGAGCGACTGAAACTTTATCCAATCTTTTCTTTGATGGTATGTTGATTTCCCCTTTGAGAGATCTGTGGACACAGCTGGTGATAATTTCTGAGGTTTCCCTGGTTTATACGCCTTTTCAACTCTTTGAGGCCCATCCTCGTGTTGCTTTGGTTGCGGCTGAATTTCTGGCAGCAGCAACTTCTATGACAGGATGGAAATAGAATAATAGAACCCTAGAGTTGGAAGGGATCGCCAAGATTATCTAGCCCAGTGGTTCCCAACCTTTTTGGCACCAGGGGCTGGTTTTGTAGAAGACAATTCTTCCTCGAACAGGTGGGGGGTATGCTGGGTTTTTGCCAGTCCAGGCTGCCCCCCCACCCCATCCCTGCCCCCCATGGGGGTCTTTAAATGAGAGGTAGGTGAAGGTCGCTGCTGCAATACCCCTTCTGCTTACCCAGGACCCAGGCACATGGAAGACATGGGGCTTCAGAGCTAGGTCACACTGCCTCTTTAGCCTGCCCAGGTTCCAGGTGGGTGAAAAGGGTGGTAGGGTGACCATAATGTCTGAAGGCCAGCCAGGGACACGTTGGGGGGGGGGGGAGGTAGGGGCGCGCGCGCCGCCGGAAACAGGAAGTGACGTCACTTCCGGTGACGTCACTTCCGGTGACGTCATGCCACCACAGGAAACAGGAAGTGACATCACTTCCTGTGGCATCATTTCCCCGCGTCACCTGCCGGAAATGGGGAAGTGACATCACTTCCTGTGACATCATTTCCCCCAAATGACATCATTTCCCCCAAATGCCACTGCCGGAAACAGGAAGTGACTTCACAGCACTTCCTGTGACATCCCCAAAAATCCCCCAAATATCACCGCCGGAAACAATTTTGTTCTGAAATCCTGTATATACTTCATCAGTATATGGGATAAGGCACTTTCTCAACTGTGCTGCATAATGCAGCCTATTTATTTTGTCCTGTTGGCTCTGTTGGCTCTATCTGCGCCACCTTCATCACTTTCGGGGTGTGGATCCCCCAGTGGGGTGGTCTCCCGACTCCCTCCGCCGGCTGTTTCTGATAGCCCTGCGCCCCCTCTTTCATTTGATATGTGTCCCGTGCGGGTGCCACCCTCCCGCCGGGAGATGCCGCAAAATGAGCCCCCTTGAGGCTTATGGCGGCAGGGCTCGGGGGAAGCGAGCTAGACTGCTGTTCTTTTGAGGGGTTATAGAGTGTTTCGAGCCCGTCCCTGTGGCATCGGTCCCATCGTTGTGGGACCCAGGGGGCCGGCGCAGCGGCACGCCGAAGCAGCCTGTCACTAATAACACAGGTCGAGATGCAGGACAGGAACCCGGAAGTGACCGACAGGCTGCTTCAGCGTGCCGCTGCGCCGGCCCCCTGGGCCCCACAACGATGGGACCGATGCCACAGGGACGGGCTCGAAACACTCTATAACCCCTCAAAAGAACAGCAGTCTAGCTCGCTTCCCCCGAGCCCTGCCGCCATAAGCCTCAAGGGGGCTCATTTTGCGGCATCTCCCGGCGGGAGAGTGGCACCCGCACGGGACACATATCAAATGAAAGAGGGGGCGCAGGGCTATCAGAAACAGCCGGCGGAGGGAGTCACGAGACCACCCCACTGGGGGATCCACACCCCGAAAGTGATGAAGGTGGCGCAGACAGAGCCAACAGAGCCAACAGGACAAAATAAGTAGGCTGCATTATGCAGCACAGTTGAGAAAGTGCCTTATCCCATATACTGATGAAGTAAATACAGGATCTGAGAACAAAATTGCACCAGAAGACACAAACACAAAGCTCCCTTACACTGAATCAGTGCTTGGGTCCACCAAAGTCAGTATTATCTACTCCAGTCACAAACACAAAGCTCCCTTACACTGAATCAGTGCTTGGGTCCACCAAAGTCAGTATTGTCACATAAGAACATAAGAGAAGCCCTGTTGGATCAGGCCAGTGGCCCATCCAGTCCAACACTCTGCGTCACATAAGAACATAAGAGAAGCCCTGTTGCATCAGGCCAGTGGCCCCCCAGTCCAACACTCTGTGTAACATAAGAATATAAGAGAAGCCCTGTTGCATCAGGCCAGTGGCCCCTCCAGTCCAACACTCTGTGTAACATAAGAATATAAGAGAAGCCCTGTTGCATCAGGCCAGTGGCCCCTCCAGTCCAACACTCTGTGCCACATAAAAATATAAGAGAAGCCCTGTTGCATCAGACCAATGGCCCCTCCAGTCCAACACTCTGTGCCACATAAAAATATAAGAGAAGCCCTGTTGCATCAGACCAATGGCTCATCCAGCCCACCACTCTGGTCACATAAGAACATAAGAGAAGCCCTGTTGGATCAGGCCAGTGGCCCCTCCAGTCCAACACTCTGTGTCACATAAGAACATAAGGAGGGAAGGAAGGGAGGAGGGAGGGAAGGGAAGGGAGGAAGGAAGGGAGGAAGGAAGGGAGGGAGGGAGGGAAGGAAGGAAGGAAGGAAGGAAGGAAGGAAGGAAGGAAGGAAGGAAGGAAGGAAGGAAGGAAGGAAGGAAGGAAGGAAGGAAGGAAGGAAGGAAGGAAGGAAGGAAGGAAGGGGGGAGGGAGGGAAGGAAGGAAGGAAGGAAGGGGGGAGGGAGGGAGGGAAGGAAGGAAGGAAGGGGGGAGGGAGGGAGGGAAGGAAGGAAGGAAGGAAGGAAGGGGGAGGGAGGGAGGGAAGGAAGGAAGAAAGGAAGAAAGGGAGGGAAGGAAGGAAGGGAAGGGAGTGAGGGAAGGAAGGAAGGGAGGGAAGGAAGGAAGGAAGAAAGGAAGGAAGGGAGGAGGGAGGGAAGGAAGGGAGTGAGGGAAGGAAGGAAGGAAGGAAGGAAGGAAGGAAGGAAAGAAGGAAGGAAGGAAGGAAGAAAGGAAGGGAGGAGGGAGGGAAGAAAGGAAGGCCGCCCCCCCGCTTTCGGCCCCCTTACCTGCTTCCAGGGCGGCGGAGAGTCCAGCGGCGGCGGCGGTGAGTCCTGCAGCGGCGGCCTCGCGGCGAGGGAAGGAGGGAGCTGCCGGCGCTGGCCTCTGGAGGCCTCCAGGGACCAGCGCCGGGCCTCTCCGCTACCGGCGCTGGCCTCTGGAGGCCTCCAGGGACCAGCGCCGGCTGCTCCGCGGCCTCTCCGCGGCCTCTGCTGGTCGCTGGGGGCCCTCCAGAGACTCTGGAAGGCCCCCAGCGACCAGCGGAGGCCGCAGAGAGGCCTTCGCTGGTCGGCGCTGGTCCCGGAAGGCCCTCCAGAGTCTCTGGAAGGCCTTCAGGGACCAGCGCCGGCTGCTCCGCGGCCTCTCCGCGGCCTCCGCTGGTCCCTGGAGGCCCTCCAGAGACTCTGGAGGGCCTCCAGGGACCAGCGGAGGCCGCGGAGAGGCCTTCGCTGGTCGGCGGTGGTCCCGGAAGGCCTTCCAGAGGCTCTGGAAGGCCTTCCGGGACCAGCGCCGGCTGCTCCGCGGCCTCTCCGCGGCCTCCTCTGGTCCCTGGAGGCCCTCCAGAGTCTCTGGAGGGCCTCCAGGGACCAGCGGAGGCCGTGGAGAGGCCTTCACTGGTCGGCGGTGGTCCCGGAAGGCCTTCCAGAGGCTCTGGAAGGCCTTCCGGGACCAGCGCCGGCTGCTCCGCGGCCTCTCCGCGGCCTCTGCTGGTCCCTGGAGGCCCTCCAGAGACTCTGGAGGGCCTCCAGGGACCAGCGGAGGCTGCGGAGAGGCCTTCGCTGGTCGGCGGTGGTCCTGGAAGGCCTTCCAGAGGCTCTGGAAGGCCTTCCGGGACCAGCGCCGGCTGCTCCGCGGCCCCTCCGCGGCCTCCGCTGGTCCCTGGAGGCCCTCCAGAGACTCTGGAGGGCTTCCAGCGACCAGCGGAGGCCGCGGAGAGGCCTCCGCCACCGCTGCCGGCCCCACGCGCGGACGGGGAAGGCGGCGAGGGAGGGAGGGAGCGTCCCTGCGCGTGCGCAGGGTCCCTCCCTCCCTCGCCGCCTTCCCTGCCGGCGCCCGCGGCCCACCGCCTCCGGAGCTGGCTAAACCGGGACCTCTAAATGGTCCCGGTATAGCCAGCCCGGGAGGCGGGAATAGGGGGCCAGAACCGGGACATTCCCGGGCTCCCGGGACGGTCTGGCCACCCTAAAGGGTGGTGAGGCTGCTTTGCCTCTTTTGGGGAAAGGGTTGGCAGGGCTGCTCTGCCTCACTCTGTAGCCTGGTCCACGGACTGGGGGTTGGGGACCCCTGATCTAGTCCAACCCCCTGCACAATACAGGAAATTCACAAATACACCCCCCCACACACACACACAAAACAAAATAAATACATTTCTTATTGATGGCAACCAGGGGTGGAATTCTAGTGGGAGTTCCTTTGCATATTAGGCCATATACCCCTGATGTAGCCAATCCTCCAAGAGCTTACAAAAAAGAGCCTTTTAAGATCTTGGAGGATTGCCTACATCAGGGGGTGTGGCCTAATATGTAAAGAATTCCACCCCTGATGGCAACTATATGGTGACTAACATTTTTACCATACAGTAGATTCCATCCATTCACTATACGTTTTAAAGTTGCCCTACATGCAAGTGAATGTTTTTTAATGTTGTCTGTCTTCTGAGCTGTTCCTGTAAGTTTGCTGTTAAAATACATGCATTTTTTTTTAAAAAGTGTGTCAGAAAGGGAGGGGGGAAAACTCAACCCAAATTTAATCATTGCAATAAAGGGTCAAGCCACTTATAACACAAATCACAAAAATGTATAACATTCATTATAGAGTGTACAAAGCAATGTATTTTTAAAAAGTAACATCTACTATACTGCATAAAATTTGCAAACAAAATACAATTTCACATAGGCATTTGATGGACTTCCAATAACCACATTAAAAAGGTAAAGGTAGTCCCCTGTGCAAGCACCAGTCATTCTCGACTCTATGGTGACGTTGCTTTCACAACATTTTCACAGCAGACTTTTTACGGGGTGGTTTGCCATTGCCTTCCCCAGTCATCTACATTTCCCACCCCCCAGCAAGCTGGGTACTCATTTTACCGACCTCAGAAGGATGGAAGGCTGAGTCAACCTCGAGTCGGCTACCTGAACCAGCTTTCACTGGGATTGAACTCAGGTCGTGAGCAGAGGGATCTGACTGCAGTACTGCAGCTTTACCACTCTGCACCACGGGGCTCTTACAACCACAATATCCATACACATTTCGATCTTAAAGAGGTAACTGGACCCAAACTTTGCTCTATGACTTTATAAAGGAAGCCATGGACCCTTAGTTTGTAAGACCTGAACAAGGGTGTTAATGATAGGATGCTCAGGAATCAGGTCATTAAGTTATAGTGTTGCGACTTGACAGGACTTAATACACACACATACACACACACAGGGATTATTTGGGGATGGAGTGAAATTGCAACAACTCTACACATGTTACCTAGTCTATGAAAGTTGATGTGGCCTTATCTCCACAGGTCTTTGAGGGACTACAAGCTTCAGTTCAGTTCAAGCTTAATATGAGCTCGGTGTGGACCATTTTCCCTTGTAAAGGCGTTATATTGGCACGGCATAGGCTAGAAAGATATTCTTATCACGTATGACTGCTGTTGTGAATGAGTCACTCTTCCTTGTATTTGGGCCTTGCAGAGAATTGTCAACCTGACCTGGACGACCCAGGTGAGCTCGTTTAGGTCAGATCTTGGAAGGTAAGCACTGACATGGCTTGATGAATTTCATAATCAAACTCTGAAAACGTGTGTTCAAAATTGTTCATGGTGCCTGTATTGTACATTATTATGGTGACTGCAGGGCTTTTATTGTAGCTAAAACTCCTTTGCATATTAGGTTACCCCCCCATGTAGCCAACCCTCCTGAAGCTTACAGTAGACCCTGTAAGATAAGCCCTGTAAACTGCAGGAGGATTGGCTACATCAGGGGTGTGTGGCCTAATATGCAAAGGAGTTTCTGCTACAAAAAAAGTCCTGGGCAATTGCATGTTCCATTTGTTGTTTTAGTATAAATGAGAACCATTTTGCCAATGTGGCCAAATCTGTAGATTCCATCAGGCATTCTGACAGCCCCCAGAGCACTTTAAGTACTCTGCTGCAGGGATGTGACAAGAGCATCCCGGATCTGGTTGAAGCTGTCATTAAAGCTGAAGTCTTTTCAGTTTCACTGTGACAAGTGTAAAGATAGAATTTAAAATTTCCATTGTTGTAAAATGTACCCAAAAGAGGAAGGTATTGTTTTAAATAACTGTAATCCAAGTTTTATTGCATTATTTATTAGATGTCTCATGTGAATGATTGCACGGACATACTCTGCGTCAGGGCTTTCTCTTTTTTTGTAGAAAAAGGCCAGCAGGAACTCATTTGCATATTAGGCCACACCCCTGCCACCAAGCCAGCCAGAACTGCGTTCCTGCTCAAAAAAAGCCTTGCTCTGTGTAATCCATTTTGAGTCTCAGTGAGAAAGGTAGATTATATATAAAGTAAATAAAATGATGTTTGCAAGAGTAGGATTCTTCTTTGTAATGAATAACCATAGGGTAAAGCACAAGGTGTCCTCAGGTAGGGTATTTTCCTGCAACTTTCCATCTTCAGAGCAAACACAACACCCCCACCCCACCTCGTGAATGAGATTCCTGTGCATATATTAGCAAAAGAATATTGGTGCTCACTTCTGGACCTAAATTCCTCATTATTTTGTCTCCCGTTCTGTCAAAAAACAATTTACCCAGCAAAAAGAGTTCTACAGGACTATTGTGACACACTGTCCTGTTCACTCTGTCTTTTTCTTTACTTTCCTCCGTGTCTGCTACAACATTTTTTAAAATCCCTTCATCCCTCCCTCCTCTCTCTCTCTGCTTTACTCCAGCATAATTTCCCTCTCCCCACCCCGCACGCTTTTAAAATCAGGAGTCTTCAGTCTTGCTGTTAATTGTGTTCTAGCCAATTGCATAGAGGATTCACCCCTAAAAGATTTATGACAGGATTCATTTCATTTCATTTATTCGATTTATACCCCACCCTCCTCGCAAAGCAGACTCAGGGCGGGTTCCATCAGTAAATTTTTACCTCAGTTTTTAACCTCAACTCCTTCCTTTTTCACATAGAAAATTTATACCTGAAAGAGGTGTGAAATTTCAACCAGGATGCTGATTGGGGGGGGGGCATGGCAAATGATTGGTAGTGGGGCACTGCCCCTTTTGTGCCACTGTGGCTACGAGCCTGCTCATTGGAGAGTGTAGCCTCAAACACTGTGTTTTATTCCTTCCTTTTAATAGAGGATTTCGACACCGGCCTGGATCGGGAGACTATTAATTTTGGGCCTCCTACTGAACCTGGTTTGTGCTTCAGTGCAGAGTTAGAGGAGAGGGAGGACAGCTTAATTATCCTCCTGATCAGTGCCAGACACCCAGAGTCCATCCCTGGGTAACAGTAAGCCAAGTGATTTGTTTTGTTATGAGATTTCGTTTGGATCAGGGTCATACGGAGGACCTAAGTGGAATCTTTGTCTGGGGGCCCATAGTGGCTCTCAGCAGCCCTTTTTACTGCAAGACCATTCGACCGGCACAGCACCCATTGCACTGGCTACCAAACAAGTACTGGGTCTGCTTCAAGATTTTTGTAATGACGTTTAAAGCCTTACATGGCCTGGGACCGACATACTTGAGGGACCGCCTTTCCCCATATATGCCCCGGAGGTCGTTGCGGTCTATACAACATCTCCTGACCACCCCTGGCCCAAAGGACATCCATCTTGCCTTGACCAGGGTCCTCACCTGTTGGCTCTGGCCCCCACCTGTTGGAATCAGCTCCCTATGGAGATCCAGGCCCTACCTGAGTTACTATCATTTTGTAGGGCCTGTAAGATGGAGCTTTTCCACTGGATTTTTGGTTGAGGCAGCGGGTATCCTATTCCAGCAACTATTCCATCAGTTGGCTTCCCTTGTTGGGACATCATGCTTTACAGCCTTGTTGTGACATCATGTTTCACTATGGTGCTCTCCTATTCATCATGTTTTGGGGCCGAAAACAGCTGTATACTGTGAAATGTGCCCTTCCTGCCTGACGATACACCTTATTTCGTTCTATTGTTATTGGTTTGCTAATTTTATTGTATTGTTTTAAAATTTAAAGTGTAGGGGGGGGGTTAATTGTTGTTCAGTTCATGTTGTGATCCGCCCTGAGCCCGTGATGAGAAAGGGTGGAATATAAGCCTACTAAACAAACAAGCAAATAAAGAGATGCTCAGGTGGTTTGCCATTGCCTGCCTCTGTGTGGCAACCCTGGACTTCCTTGGAGGTCTCCCATCCAAAAACTGTCCAGGACCAACACTGCTTAGCATCAGGGATCGGATGAGATCGGGCTAGCCTGGACTATCCAGATCAGGGCACCCACCCACATACCTGGGAATTAACTTCCATACTTGGGACTTCAAAGGATGTCTGTCAAGAGGCCAAACTGCAGGCACGCAAAGCCTTCACAGTGTGCATTTAGGCCCTTGGGGGTTATACATGAAATAAAATAAATAAAATTATAAGACCTGCTGCAAAAGGCATGGCTGTGCAAATGTTGAACTTGTTAGAACTGCAGGGTGCACACGGCACAGCAGGAGTTGCGTGGGTTGCTGCTGAGAATATGTTCACACGGTGCCTTTTGCCCCTTCGCAAATTCTTTGTTATAAGGAGCTCCCCTCTAAGCAGGACAGAGTAGAGGCAGCGTTCTAACTAACTAGCTAAACTAGGATAGATGGAGATGCAGGAAAGCAGGTTCTTCTCTCTTGGTTGCAAGACAGAAGGGGTTAGCTGGTAGGAAGGAAGACTCCCTGAGAGTAGCAATCTACACAAGGGGCAGCATCAGAGCAGTGGAAAAGGCAGGAGACACAGGCCTTGACCTTTCTGCTTCTCTATGGTCCCTCTCTGAAGTCTGAGGCTAAGAGACAGGGCAGAGTCCTTCACTTCCAATACAACTCGCCAGGTTTAGTGGACTGATGGGAGTTCCACTGCTTTCCCAGAGCAGCAGGCTGGTGCATGGTTAGCAGATAGAATCCAATAAATCAAGCGAGGGCTTTGATCCTGGCGGGAGAGTGCTGGAGGAGTGTTCCAGTTAGGGCTTGCCAGGCAGGCTGAGTGTCCTCAAGGGGTTTTGCTTGCTTTTGTCCTAATTGCCAGAAAAGCCTGAAAGCAGACTCTGCTTTTCTCAGCCTGTGGGTCAGGACCCAAAAGTGGGTCATGAAGCCTCCGCAATTGAATCGCAGGCCAGCTCTCTCCTATTGCTGCCCCTGTCCTTTCCAACCCTCTCTTTTGTATCTTGGAAACTAGGATCTGGCCCTGGAAACAGGATCTTTTACATGTCATACATGAGTTGGTATTTTTTTCTTTAGTGCATTTGCATGTTGGTCAAGTATAACATAGAATCATAGAGTTGGAAGGGACCTCCAGGGTCATCTAGTCCAACCCCCTGCACAATGCAGGGAATTCACAAATAGCTCCCCACCACCACCACCCCAGTGACCCCTGCTCCATGCCCAGAAGATGGCAAAAAACCTCCAGGATCGCTGGCCAAACTGGCCTGGAGGAAAATTGCTTCCTGACCCCAAAGTGCTGATCAGCATTTCCCAGGGCATGTAAGAAAGGGCCACAAGAACTAAGCACTGATGCAACTAAGCGCTGCCATCAATCATTTGCAAAATGACAGCAAATAGGTATCTAAAACTGTGGGGCACTCAGCCAGCAACCACAGTAATCAATTATTTCGTGACATTAAAGTTAGGAAAACAGTGCAAATGTTACAATAAAGGAGGCCAGAGTCCAAGTAAATGACCCATCTTCCAGGGCTGAGAAAGCAACATCTGCATTTCCTTACATACCTCTTCCTTGTATATACTTCCACAGTGGGGGTGGGGGGCGGGTGGCTTGCCTGCAGTTGAAGCGGATGCCATTAAAACGTTCTAATCTCTGCTCTCCATTTCCCTGTTATCATTCATGCTTGTAGAAACTGGCATGAGCTGGTAGTTATCTGTGCTTTAGGAAACCTGGTGCTTGAGTATGTAACTGGATAAGCGTCTATTTCATGGTGGCTAATGCACAATATCTTGGCACTTGCGGTTGGTGTCAGAAGATGCCAGATGTGTTATTTCATTTTCATTGGCCAATCCGCTTGTTCACTCAGTGTGATCTTGACTCGATCGGGTTAAGTGATTTTAAAGGCTCAAATGGCTTTCGTTTCAACCAGGTTACCAACGAAGTGAAGCGAATCTAATGAGACTGCAGCTTGTTCCTGAATGTTCCCTTGGCGTTGACGTGAATCTGGCAAGTTTTTGAATTTGTTTCAAGATTGGATGGTTTCTTTCGTCTGTAGTAAATAAGGTCCCATGAACTGTTTGATGTTTGTATGATGTGGGCTTCAGATGAGGCAGCTGCAAGCCACAACAGCTGTAACCCTAAGTGCCCATCTGGATGAATAAGCCCCAACTGAACTCAGTGGTCTGGTCTTGTGAGCATGCATACTTAGAACTGTACTAGTTTGTACTAAGAATTTGCCCATCTAGGCCAGCCTTGTCCTTTATAATTCCATATTTCCTTATGAAGATCGGCACATGATGGCATAAAAAGTATGGAGGAGGGAATCAGCTCAATAACCAAACTAAACAGTTTCCCATCCTGTCAATTGTATTGGTTCATTCTGTGCAATCTGCCTTACGTGAGAAAGATGGACTATAAATAACATTAATTAAAAATAAGTATAGGAATCACTGGAAACTCTATGTGATGTCACTTCTCTCCTGGAAGTGAAATTCCTGCCACCCAAAGAATCAGTGGCTGGAGAAAAAAACCCCAAGGTTTCCGTGATAAACAGCCTCCAAAATCAAGCAGTGCAAGAAAAAGGTAAAGGTAGTCCCCTGTGCAAGCACCAGTCATTTCTGACTCTGGGGTGACATCTCATCAAATGTTTTCACAGCAGACTTTTTACGGGGTGGTTTGCCATTGCCTTCCCCAGTCATCTACACTTTCCCCCCAGCAAGCTGGGTACTCATTTTACCAACCTCGGAAGAATGGGAAGCTGAGTCAATCTTGAGCCAGCTACCTGAGCCCAGCTTCCAAAATCAAACAGTACCAATTTTCAAGTCTTGCGTTGGTCACTTGGATGTGTGTTTAAGTTGAAATCTTGCCATGCTCTGAAAGAATAATTGAAGCTAAAAGTGAAACGAGGAAACATTAAGTATGACCTGGTCACTGTCTTGTGGAGCTGTGTTGTGAGAACTGAATTAGATTCTGGATATTATCCATGGATTCCTCAGAAGTCATCTTGGACTGTGGATCCCTATGGAATGGAAGAACTGTATGCTGATGAATGGACATTAATCTGCACTTTGAATCTATGAACTTTGGTTCCTCGTTGGTTATTGTATTGTGTTCCATATTTCAGGATATGTTCATGAGAGTTTTTTGTATGAGAATGTATCGATATAGGGTATTTTGTATAATTGATTTGTAATGTTTGGTTTTGGAGGCTGGTTATCATGGAAACCTTGGGTTTTTCTCCAGGCACTCTCTGCCATGATTCTCTGTTTGGTTGCACCCAAAAGATCAGCTGCAGGGTTTTGCCATTGCTAGTAAGACTGAGGACTGTTCCAATGGGAAGAATTGTTTCAATGGGAAATGGTATTCTAGAATAAATTTTGAAGACGTTTTAGATACAATTGTAAACTTGAAGAATCGTGATTGGTGTGTTCAGAACAACTTGAAGCATATTGGAATACGGTAAGGATGCTATCTGAACAACTTGGAGAATTTGGGTTGTGTTCTGCATCATCACTGTTCATTTGAAGGATGATGCAAAGAAGTGCTTGGGAAGCTCACGATTCTTGAGGAAGACTGGTGAAGCAGACTTTTTACTGGGTGTGCGCTGAATCGAAAATTCTTCACGTTATTCAGTAGCCTTCAAGAAAAGATTTATAACACACAACCAAGTTGAAGATCCTTTACCTATGTTTTGTTGGTACAAAGCTCAGTAGTATACATGGGTTTGGGATTGTTGATATAACATATGAATGGAATTGTCAAAAAGCATGTATAGTAGATTTTTGTACGAAAATTAGGAGTAACATTTCCAATTCTGTATAGAGTTATACAGTTCAATAATATACAGTATTTAAGGCATTCTGTTTTGATTTATTCTAACATCTGCACAGTGCATTTCTTGTTGATTACTTTTACCATTCCACTGTGGCCCCCTTATATTTTTATTTCACCATAGGGGAGACCTGGCAGCCCTACTCTGTGGGACCGCCTTCCCCACATGTTCCCCAGAGAGCACTGCGATCAAGTTCTCAAAATATTTTGGCTGTCCCTGGGCTAAAGGAGGCTAGGCTCAACTCCATCAGAGCAGGAGCCTTCTTGGTTGCAGCCCCAATACTTTGGAACACCCTTCCAGAAACCATCAGGGCCCTGCGGGATTTATCGCAGTTCCACAGGGCCTGCAAGACTGAACTGTTTCGGGTGGCATATAACATCTAATGGGAGAGGGCTGCCACCACATCTGGATCCATAGCGCTCTTATTACTGACTGCCCAGGATCTGTGCGCGTGAGAAAGAAAATATTATACGATCTGCCTAAAGTAGCACCATTGTTATTTATCTGATTGTTCTATTGTTTTATTGTTTTAATATTGTTTTGTTTACTGTCTATTTTATGCCGTTAGCCACCTTGAGTCTGTAGAGAATGGGCGGGATATAAATATAATGTAAATAAATAAATAAATAAATACTCCTCAACTAGGGTTGTCAGCTCTGGGTTAGGAAATACCTGGAGATTGGGGAGTGGAGCCTGGGAGGAGGAGAAGAAGATTGAATTGATACCCTGAAGGGCTTTTTTTGTAGCAGGAACTCCTTTGCATATTAGACCACACCCCCTGATGTAGCCAATCCTCCTGGAGCTTACAGCAGGCCTTGTAATAAGAGCCCTGTAAACTCTTGGAGGATTGGCTATATCAGGGGTGTGTGGCCTAATATGCCAAGGAGTTCCTGCTACAAAAAAAACTCTGATCCCCTGCCTTGCGTTTGGCATTTCAGAGTGGCTTACCATCTCCTTTCCCTTCCTCTCCCCACAACAGATACCCTGTGAGTTAGGTGGGGCTGAGAGAGCTCTGAGAGAACTGCTCTTGAGAGAACAGCTCTAAGAGAACTTATGACTCACCCAAAGTCACCCAGCTGGCTGCATGTGGAGGAGTGGGGATTTAAACAGGGTTCTCCAGATGATAGTCCACTAATCTTAACCACTACACCAGGGGTGGGGAACCTCTGGCCTGTGGGCCGTAAATGGCCCGCAAGGTCCCTCAGTCTGGCCTGGGGGGATCAGCTGGCCTGCGGGGATTGCTGGGGGCTGGATGCGCTGCCCAGGGGCCTCCCTGGGGCCAGCTGGCCTGCAGAGATCGCTGGGGGCTGGCCGCACTGTGTGGGGCCTCCCCTAGGGTTGCCAATCCCCAGGTGGGGGCAGGGGATCCCCCGGTTTGGAGGCCCTCCCCCCACTTCAGGGTCGCAGAAAGCGGGGGGAGGGGAGGGAAATGTCTTTTGGGAACTTTATTATTCCCTATGCAGATTTATTCCCATAGAAAATCATGGAGAATTGATTGGTGGGTATCTGAGGTTCTGGGAGGGCTGTTTTTTGGGGTAGAGGCACCAAAATTTCAGTATAGCATCTAGTGCCTCTCCCCAAAATACCCCCCAAGTTTCAAAAAGATTGGACCAGGGGGTCCAATTCTATGAGCCCCAAAAGAAGGTGCCCCTATCCTTCATTATTTCCTATGGAAGGAAGGAATTGAAAAGGTGTGCCGTCCCTTTAAATGTGATGGCCAGAACTCCCTTTGGAGTTCAATTATGCTTGTCACAGCCTTGATCTTGGCTCCACCCCTAATGTCTCCTGGCTCCACCCCCAAAGTCCCCAGATATTTCTTGTATTGGACTTGGCAACCCTAGCCTCCCCAGGCCAGCTGGCCTGCGGAGATCGTGGGGACTGGCTGCGCTGTGCAGGGGCCTCCCCAGGGCTGGCTGGCCTGTGGGAATCACTGGTGGGCCATCCAGGATCGCTGGAGAGCATGGAAGAATCACTGGCCTTTCAAGTAAGTTTTCCCCTCGTTTCTTTATTTCCCTTTCTTTCTATTTCTTCCCCCTTTTTATTTCCCCCCAATTTATTCTCCCCCCAATTCTTTATTTCCTTTTATTTCCATTTCTTCCCCTTTCTTTCACCTATTTCTTTTTTTTCCTTTTTCCCATTTCTTCCCATTTCTTTATTCCCTTCTCTCTGCAGCCTGACTGGTGGGCTTTGTGAAGGACAGCTGATGGTGTATGTGAGTGTCTTGGGTCTGGTGGGAGCAGCTACAGTTTCTGCATGAAGGGAGGGGGGTGGGAGCCAGCTACCACCAGTTCAACTTGCACTTGATTATTCCAGATGGTGTGGCCTAATATGCTAACGAGTTCCTGCTGGCCCGCGAATGATGTTATTAATTTCTAAATGGCCCTTGGCAGAAAAAAGGTTCCTCACCCTTGCACTACACCAAACTGGCTCTCAGGGTTTAGAGAGGAAATGGACTTCAATGGGGTATAATGCCGTAGAGCCCACCTTCCAAAATGGCCATTTTCTCCAGGTGATCTCTGTCACTTGGAGATCAGTTGTAACAGTGGGAGATCTCCCGGCAGCCCTTTCCTCACCCTTTCCTCCCACTGGAGAACAGAGGCCTGGGAGGGCCAAAAGCCAAGCCTAGGTGCTTGTTAGCTGCTATTATACATGTTTTTTGCAAACATGTGTGGCTTCACTCTCCTCAAGCACCTCATACAAGGTCACTTCCTTGCATTCTGTTTCAATAAATCCACACAAAACGAACTCTTCACGGTCAGGGACATCGTTTCAGATTTCAGTGGGGCCAAGGGGGAGGGAGATTTTCGGTAGGGTCGAAAAGGCTTGTTGTTGAAGCTGCAATTCTGTGTTGATGCAATTCCAAGAATGAGTCCCATTGAATTCTATGGGACTTAGTTCTGAGTTACTGCACGTAAGATCTGCCTGCCGCATTACATAAAAACAGTGCATCTTCAGGAGCATTTATTGTGAATGCTTCCCTCCTCCCCCACCATAATCTGTCAATAATATTGTTTTGGACATCCTCCTTTCAAGTGAAAGGATTTGTGCCTTTGACATGCCAAATAGTACATAAGCATGTAGAATTGTTTAATAACAATAGTGCTGGATTAAACGCTGTGGAGGTCCCTAGGCAGTCAAAATCTTGGGGGCCCCCACACAAATTATCTCAGAGTCAGAGCCTTGCTGCAGCCTGGTGAGAGACCCCTTGGCAGTTGGTAGCTCTTACCTGCCAATGCTCAGCTTGGCAGGCAGCAACTGGAGCCAAGGGTGAAATGGAGGGGAAATTAAAAAGAAAAATAAGGCCTGGGCTACTTAAAGGAAGTTCTGACCATGGAGTTCCTTGAGATTCCTAGAGCTACCTTTGTCAAGGGTTACTAGGTCCTTACCTTGCACCAACAGGGGGTAGGAAGGAGCTTCCTGGGAGTGTGGGGGGCAATGGTGCCGCTCGTGATGTCCTCGATGTGCTCTGGTTTGGGGGCAAGATTGGCAGGGGGGATCCCCCATTCCCACTTGGGGACTGGGCAACCCTACATCTTGTCACTTCTGGCTTGCTCTAGGAATCACCAGGAACTCTATGATCAGAACTTCCTAGAAGCAGCTCAGGCCTTAGTTTTCTGTTTAATTTTTCTCCTGGGATGCTGCTCCCCCATAGACCTCCTGCCAATCGCTAGGCACTGTTTAGCATCCCTGGTTTCTACGGAAGAATGGGGGAGGGGGGAGACACTTGAATAAAGATACTGTCACATGCTTTGTAGCATCACAAAGAGAGTGAGAAAGAAATAAGAGTCCCTTGATGTGATTTTGGATCCACAGCTGTGACAGTGAATGAAACCACAGGTATGGAAAGCATGAGGTAGGAATGAGGCTCTTCTGGGTAGGCCTGCTCTGAGCTGCTATCGGTCCTCAGACAAAGAATTCTGCTCTCCCTCCCCACTTCACACATTTAGGCCCCTGTTGAATTATAACAGGGATGCTGTGTCTGTGGCACATTGACCAGTTCCCAAGCACCCAGTGTGATTAAAGCCCTTCTCCCAGTTTTAAACCCCTAGACCTCATTACAGTCATGATGGTGGAAGTGGCCAAAAGATTGAGTATCTAATTGTGTTCCCGGGCCTGGATAGCCCAGGTTAGCTCAATTTAACCAAATTTTAGAAAGGAATCAGGTTTAGCCCTGTTTAGTAATTAGATGGGAGACCACCATGGACCGCCAAGGTTGCTACACAGAGTAAGGTTGCCAGCCTCCAGGTGGGGCCTGGAGATCTTCCACTTTTACAACTGGCCTCCAGCTGGCAGAGATCAGCTCATCTGGAGAAAATGCACGCTTGGAAGGATGGACTCTAATGGCATTGTACCATGCTGAGGCCCCTCCCCTTCCTTTTAAAGGTGATGGCCAGAACTCCCTTTGGAGTTCAATTATGCTTGTCACAACCTTGCTCCTGGCTCTACCCCCAGTGTTCCCAGATATTTCTTGAATTGGACGTGGTAACCCTAGAGCAAATAGTTGCCCTTTCCATGCCTGCATGGTATGGTTGCAGTGTTGCCAGTCTCCAGATGGGGCCTGGAGATCTCCTGGAATTTTCCAGATTACAGAGATTAATTCTTCTGGAGAAAATGGCTGCCTTTGAGGGTGAATTCTATGATATTACACTCCGCTGAGGTCCATCCCCACCCTAAAAGTCACCCTCTCCGAGCTCCATCCCCATATGTCCAGGAATTTTCCAACCTGGAGCTGACAGCCCTTGATACAGCTGCAGCCTCCAACAGGGCAACTGTGCTGGGGGAGTCTCTGGGGCTGCTGCACATTCAGACAAATGACACAGTGGGGATAGGGCTGAGCCCCTGGGCCTGCCCTCACATGCCAGAGTCTCAGCCATGGGCTTTTTTTTTTAGCAGAAATGCACAAGAATGCAGTTCTGGCTGGCTTGGCACCAGGGGGTGTGGCTTAATATGCAAATGAGCTCCTGATGGGCAGTTTCTACAAAAAAGCCCTGAGTGAAACAATGGTAACATCAGGTGATGTAGCCTCATATGCAAATGAGTTCCTGTTGGGCTTTTCCTACAAACAAAGCCCTGCTCAGCCCCATGCGCCTTTACTCCCCATAGCCTCTTGCTCCAAACTCACTTACAGTACTTGAAGAGCGCTTGCCTAGGGGGGATTACTTCCGAGTTGAGAAATTACGGGCTGTGGGAGGGTTTAATCCTACCTGTCCATCAACACCTTTTGCTCTAAAAATAGGATCTATTGCTTTGTATGTGATTGGTAACCAAACACAAGGCACCATGGTCTCCAAGCCGGACAAAAACAATGAAAAGACCACGCAATTCTCAACAAACATATATATAAGTAAATCACAGTGTAGAATAATCAAACAATATAAATGAAGTTACAATCCATGAATGGTGAAAAACCTTTTCAGTCCAAAAAGAGATGTTCTGCAAATATAGTCCTATAGAGAGTACTATCTTCTTTTCTTCCAGTAGCCAATGGGACTTCTCTTGAACAAGAGACAAGCTTCCAAATAGGAGAGAAGGATCCCTGAGCCCGACTTGCTATTCAAATATGAGCAGTTTTGTGTCTTCTTCAAGAGCTTCGTCCCTTCTCAATTAGTGTCTCAACCAAGTTTCTTTCCAATGGAACACAGCAGCCTCCAACAATCACACAGCTTCACCATTACCCTCAGGCTGTTTGACTGTAACTTCATCTATATTGTTTGATTATTCCACACTGTAATAATATACTTATAGAGATATATGTTTGCTAAGAATTGCACAGCCTTTTCATTGTTTTTGTCTTATATGTGATTGGGGCAGATCTGGATTAAATTCAGTGTCTTTGGCACTCACTAGATGTCACGGGCTCTCGTTCTCAGCCTAGCCTACCTTGGAGGGTTGGGGGGGAGTTTGGGGGGGGGGATAAAATGGGGGAAGTTGAGGAAGTCTTTCAAGGAATAAATAAGAAATGATGATAGCATTTGAGCAGGAGAGGGAATGGAAAGGAGCCAGGGTTGTGAATTTCTGGAGATTTTGGGGAGTGGATGCTGGGAAGGGTGGGGTTTGGGGAGGGGGGAGACCTTAGCAAGGAATAATGCCTTAGAGTTCTAGGGCAGCCAAGTCTTCCTTGGCTACCAGTGGGAGATGGGGGTGGGGTACGGTTGCCAGATCCAAGTGGGGAAACTCCTGGAGATTTGGGGATGGAGCCTGGGCAGGGCAGAGACCTCAGTGTGATACAATGGCATAGAGCCCACCCTCCAAGGAATCTATTATCTCTAGGGGAACTCTGGAGATGAGTGGTAATTCCAGGGGAATCTCTAGGTCCTACCTAGAGGTTGGCATCCCTAAGTCCACCTTGCAAAGTAGCCATTTCTGCTAGAACAAAGTTGGCGCTCCTTTAAGATCCACAAAGTTTTATGGAGAATGTAAGCTCTCGTGTGTGTGCTAAAAGCACACTTCGTCAGGCAATAGCATGGGATGGAATTAGAAGTCTGACATGCGGAAAGAGTGGCCAGCGAGTTAGTATGCAAAATAGTGGAAATGTTTTTAGCAGATTAAAAGAATAACAGGTTGGGGTCTGGTAATCGTAGGTTTGGGTTGACTGGGCGGGGAAAAAAACAGCAAAGGCAATAAACGTCAGAATTGGGAGACTGATGTCAATGTAATTGGGTCTCTTAATTGTGAGGAGTAATACATCAAGAGTCTGTTGTAATGTTCCACGCTGGTCTCTAAAGCATGGGTTACAACATTTCCCTGTAGAATGAAACTAGAGTCTACTCAGTTCACATACTAATACAAAAATACCGTGGATACAGGGCCAACCGTGCCTCTAGGCAAACTAGGTGACTGTCTAGAGTGCCGGCCTCACATGTGACTTAGTGATGTTACCAGTGCCAGGGAGAGGCACCAGATATTAGCCTTGCCTAGGGTGCCAGACAGTCTAGGGCCGGCCCCGCGTGGCTCCTGTATACTGCTATAATTCTCCAGCCACCAGCTGGAGACTGTCAACGCCCCCTCCTGCACCAACCGCGTTACACCTGCCAGAAACGCAGCGCGTGCTAGCAGAGGACCCGCGTCGTGTTCCGAACTCCTCGCCTAGGCACCGCGCCGGCGGAGGGGAACGCTCTTTGCAGGCAATTTGTGCAAGAAGCCGCAGCGCCTGGCCCTCTCTCTCTCTGCTTTTGAACTCTTCCAGACTTGCTCGACCAGAAACGTGGCTGCCCCTGAGGGGGGCGTGGTGAGTCCCAGCCTCGGAAGAGAGGCTTTTCCAGCCGAGAGGTTCTGGGCACGTGGCCAAATGCGCTCCTGGCGGCAGCCTCGGTGGCGCTTTTCCTGCCGCCGCCGCCGCCGCTCCTGGGTCTCCAGAAGTGGGAAGGTGCAAGAGCGCACCAGACACACACACAACTCGCTCGCTCGCTCTCTCCTTGGGACTGCGTGTCAGTCCAGGAAGCGAGCGGCAAGATCCTGGTGGCTCCCGCTTTTGTGCCTGCAGGTGTGTGTTTGCGTCGTGTGCCAACAAATGGGCTCGCTTACAGAAAGTGCCGGGTGTTAAGGTCAGTCTCGATGGAATTGCTGGCGTCCTGGGCTTTGGGGCTTCTTCGGCCAGGAGGTTCTTCAGCTCAGCTGGGATCCTGAAAGAGTCCAGACTGTGGATTGCGCTCCCCGCTTCTCTAGGAGGACTTCCCAATGTGGACTGGACCCAGGACATGGAGGTGAGGATCCGGCAGAGCTCGGTTACCTTGAGTGGTCTAATTGATGTTGCTTCTAAATCAGGGCTGGCCCAACTTGCTTAATTTAAGAGGCGCATAGAATAAATATCGGATGTTTGAGAGCTGCAAGACATGAACATCAGATGTTTGAGAGCCGCAGGACAGGGTGGGAGAGATGGAAAGAAAGCAACTTTAACTTTAGATGCATTCTCCAAGCCACTGGCTGGTTTGGCTTGGAGAAGTGATTTAAAGAGTGAAATGCCTTCTCCAAGCTGGCCAATGGCATAATGGGGGCTTCAAGACCCATACAATATGTGTGAAAGAGCCACATGTGGCGGAAGGAAGGAAGGAAGGAAGGAAGGAAGGAAGGAAGGAAGGAAGGAAGGAAGGAAGGAAGGAAGGAAGGAAGGGATGGTGGAGGTGGAAAGACAGCAGCTTTAACTTTAAATGCCTTCTCCAAGCCAGCTGACAGGGTGAAGTGGGCTTTGAGAACCACATAATATGTGTGAAAGGGCCACATGTGGCTCCCAAACCACAGTTTGGCCACCCGTGTTCTAGATATGTGCTTGGCAGGATAAGGATAAGTTCTGTCCATGTAGGGACACTGTAGCGAAAACATGAGAAAGAGCTTTGGGGCAGGCACCTGTAAGATCGATGTGTATATCGTGTCCTGGGTTTCCCTGGACCAGAATCCACCCTGTCAGATGTGTGAGACGGTTCCCTAAATATGCTCCAGAATAAAATAAATGTTGACTCCTGAAGGAGGAACTTCCAAAGTGACCTTAGATGGCTCTCTGGCCAACCCACTGTTCTCTCAGCCTCGCTTCCTGCAAGCTGAGTTACAGAAACTGTCATGTTGATCTACCTTGAAAGGTTGTCATTAAGGGTTGTGGGGATATTGCAAGCGAAAGACTAAGGAGATCTCGAAACACTGTGTCAACATTCCATGGCCGTTGTCGTTGCCCTCCTTTTACAGTGTGTTGTAAGCCTGACCCTGCCCTGGTGTCGTTCTAGTTGTCAAGACACAGCTGACTTATGACAAGCATGTGGGGTTTTCAAGGCAAGAGGCGGTTTGTCATTGCCTGCTTCCACATCGTAAGCTTGGAATTCCTTGGTGGTCTCCCATCGGAGTACTAACCAGGGTTAAGCCTGCTTTGCTTCTGAGATCTGATGAGTTCAGTCTAGCCAGACCAGGTGAATACAGAGCAACAAACAGAAAAGAACTAGAATTTGAGTCCAGCAGCACATTAGAGACCCCAAAAGGAGTCCTCTAAGCTGAGTTAGTGTGAGCTAGCTCACAGATTTTTAGCCTCCAGCTGACACATTTTTGTCTTCGCACAGGAAGGATGACCCCAGAACACACTCATTGATGCAGTAGCTCACAGCTTTAATGCCAGTAGCTCACAAAGTAGAATTTCTGCTCACAAGACTCTTGCAGCTTAGAGGGAACACTGGTCCTAGCTGTTTTTTGTTTGTTTTTCTCAAAGGTGGCCTTGAACAAGGAGGGCAGGTGGCATGTCGGGCTTCCGCTTGGTGACATCACCCCCTTGCCCCAGCTCTCTGGGGGGCTTTCGGGTACCGGGCCTGAAGGAAACCTGCTCTATGTGATTTGGAGAAAGATGCACTTGTTTCGCAGCTGTAGCTATCAGATCCAGCTGGAGGGGCAGAAAGGCGGCACCCCCAGGATCCAGGGCATCCGATGGGTAAGTGCCAGTGTTCTTGGGCTTTGGGTGGTGGGGTGAGGAGGTAGTTGGGGGGGGGGAGTTATTGCTGGGATGGTGAATGCAGATTGGTTTCCCCTGGGCAGAGGTATGCCAACTGATGTGGGCGCAAGCAGAAGGTTGCTATTGTACCCAAAAGCTGATTTGGCAGCCTGCTCTGGGTCAGTGTGATAGTGGATCACTGGAGATCGGTGTGTTCTTGGTTCCAGAAAGGACATGAAGCAGGGCCTCCCCCCTTATAACTGTAGTCTGTGTGCATGGTAGTTTTTAGCACTCAGGGTCTACCAGAGCCTCTCAGTCAGTCCTGTATTATGCTTCATAGCATCTCTCTTTGATCCAGAACAAAGTAGGCGTCCAGTAGCACCTTAAAGACCAAGTTTTATTCAGAATGTAAGCTTTCGTATGCATGCCTACTTCATCAGACAGTGGAATGGGGAACAGTGAGCAGAGCTACTTATAGCTGGTGGGCTGTGGTTAAGAATGCAAAGTGGTACAAAGTTAGAATCCAATGGCAAAATAGTGAAATTAACAAATTGAAAGAGCATTTTGCCTGGCTGCCCACCTGGATCTTTCTCTTTGATTTAGTTCTTTTCTGCTCTGTGTTATTTTTTCCTGCCTAATCCAGTTGGGTAGCCGTGTTGGTCTGAAACAACAGAACGAAGTCAGGAGTCCCGTGTCACCTTTAAGACCAACGGAGTTTAATTCTGGGTGGAAGGTTTTGTGCGTATGCTCATGAAAGCTTATACCCAAAATTCAACTTTGTTGGTCTTAACAGTGCCACTGGACTCTCAGCTTTTGTTCTACCTAATCCAGTTAGTGTGACTAACGGCCAGTGCAGGTGTGCAAATATTTGTTCAATATATTTATGTCTGTCTCCCAGCTAGCTCATATTACACATAACACCCTTGTAAGGTAGCCAGCCTTGAAGGGTAGGGAGTGTCATTGACCCTGTGGCCAGGGTTTCACAGCCAGATGTCCCTGATCCAGGTCAGTCCAGTACATTTTAATCTTAGCCTCCCTTCGAGGAGCTCGGAGAGGCAAGTTTGGCGCTTCCTTTCCTTTTTTAAAAAACCCTTCTAATGACCCTGAGAGGTAGGTTAAGCTGAGAGGAGTTGTTCCAGGGTTACCTAACAGAGTCGGAATCTGAACCCAGGTCTCGTGGACCTGAGCTCTAAGTTGGCTCTCAGCTATTTTCTACACCCTACTGACTTGATTGCAACATGCCTATATGGGAACCCTTAATAATACCTAGCGCTCGTCCAGAGCTTTTAGCAACTTCAAAGGATTCCACATATTATTTCAGTAATTGTTACAACATCTCTATAAGGTAGTTTGGTATGATTGTCCCCATATTACACCAGTGAAGAAATCACTGTGTTATGTATGTGTGTTAAGAGCTGTCTGTAATATACAATTACAAGCAGTGCATCTAACAATGGGTTGGATGCAGCTAATTTTTGTGCCTGTGTCTCACCCGTTTCGCCTTCATATACTCCCTGTAACACATGGCTTTTGCCCATGTAGGACCTGGACAACCTTTTTGGGTGGTCAAAAGGCACCTCATGCTCCCCTTTTCGGGAGTAAAAAAAAAAAGAAGCTGTTTGGATCCAACCCACTGAGCAAATAGTAACCAGTGACAATCCTACACACGTGCTGGTAGCTGTATGTACACAAACTGAAAATCAACAATCGGTCTAGGCGTTCATGTTTTCTTTGGGCTACTGAACTCTGGATTCTGCAGCTGCAAGTTTGCGTGTGATCAGAGCAATTCTGTCTTGTGAGTCTCTTCTCCTGCCGCACAGTGAACTGATTGCATGCATACGCATATCAACACACACAAAGCCACCTTATACCGAATCAGACCATTGGTCCATCAAAGTCAGTATTGTCTCTGCCGACTGGCAGAAGTTCTTCCGGGTCTCCGGCGGAGGTCTTTCACATCACTTCTATCCTGGTCCCTTTCAACTGGAGATGCTAGGGATTGAACCTGGGACCTTCTGCATGCCAAGCAGAATCTCTTCCACTGAGCCATGACCCCTCCCCTAGATTACATTCCAGGCATAATAAGAAGGGTCAAGACTGTACCCTTCCCTTACAGCAAGACTGGTAGAAAAGAGCAGGAGGCCAGTAGCACCTAAAAGACTAATAGAATTTGTGGCCAAGTGTGAGCTGTGACTCACAAAAGCTCACACCCTGCTGCAAGTTTTGTCTTCAAGGAGCTATTGGATTCTTGCTTTTTTTCTACTGCTGCAGACAGACTAACATGGCTACCCATCTTGATCTAACAAAATTGAGTACTAACTCTTTTTTGCCATGTCCCTGTTCCAAGTTGCCCCTTCTCATTGGCAGCACACAAGCCACTGTGGCATTGTGGTTAAGGCTGCTGTACTAGATTTGGGTTCAAATCTGACAGGAAAGCTCACTAGGTGGCCTTAGACTAATCGCATGCTCTTAGCCTAACCTACCTCAAAGGGTTGTGAGGACAGAACAGATCAGAGGAAGGGAGAATAATATAAACCACTTTGGGCCCTCATTGGGATGGGAGATGATATATAAATAAATAAATCAGTGGAAGATGAAGGGGCATTTGTTGGTTCAGCACTGGCCATGGCACCCTTCTTAAGGAATCATGGGAAATTCTTTGGTAAAACCATAGAGTTTCTGGCAATTCCTGGAGAGGACAGATGCCATTTCCTGGTTTGTCCTGGAAGTGACATCATGCTGCTGGGCCAGTGGTCATTTTTTTCTCCCACTACCACTAGAGCAGCAGTGGGAAACAGGAGCTGGGGTGCGGGATCCATCCTGCACTTTCACTAGGCCCTTGGCTGTACTAACTACAAGGCATCTTCACCTAATGGCAGCCTCGTCCCAGCTGTTCCTTCAGTGCGGTCATTCCTGGCTCTCAGAAGGAAACAGCCATTGTGGTCTGAGGAAACAGCACCCCCCCCCGCCCATTTTTCTGCCAAACTAAAACATTTATTTTTAATCCCCCCCCCCCCCCCCCAAAAAACACCTTTGTTCTCAGGAAGCAGTGAAATGAGCTAAAGGCTCTTAGGAGAATGGGGACTGCGACCAATTCTTGTCAGTATTGTCTGTCCCTCTAGCAACGTTGAGGAAATGCTGAGTCCTCGGTGGCCTGGAGGCCAGGCTGTTATCCCTTTGCTTAAAATAGACCAGAGTGTTGCAGGAGTCGGGAGGACCTCCTTGCATCATTAGCAGGAGATGCTTCTCTGATCATCTGAGGGCAGGATCCCCTGCAGCAGGAAAAACAAACAAAACAAAAAACACCAACAAATACAGCCAGAGGTTAATTCCTAATTGGAGTGGGAACATTCCACCCCGCCTTGCCTCAGAGTTATGATTCTCTCCTGCTTTCCTTAGAAATAATCTAGGAGATTTATTAGTGACAGAAAAATGTTCTGGACAAGCTTAGAGGTGCTTTTGAAATTTGCTATTCTTCCCTCAATCCCCAAAAGCCGAGAGGAGAACACAGGAAGTTGCCTAAAAATGGACGAAACCTGTGCTCTAGCAAGGCCAGTCTTGCCTGCTCTGACTAGTAGTGGCTTTCTAATAATAATAAAAAAGTAAAAGACTAATAAAAGTCTTTTACATTTCATTCTCGATGCTTTCCCAACTGGAGATGCCATAGACTGAACCTGGAACCTTTTGCAAGCATGCAGAGGAAGATGCTGTACTGCTGACAACCAGCCCCTCTCTCTTGTCATCGATCAGGGCCCGTTTAAGGTCCTATTTTGGGTCTAGACTGTGAAGCAGGGGGAGACATCCAATACAGAGTTACTGCAGGCTAAACCTATTGAAATCAATGAGTTTAAACTGGAGTAATTCTACACAGGACAGCAAGATTCAACTCCAGTAGCACCTTAAAGACCAAGTGGATAGATCCAGGTGGGCAGCAGCTATGTTGGTCTGAAGCAACGGAACACCATTGGAGTCCTGTAGCCATGAAATTAAATGACGTTTGCTCCTTGGGAGGACAGCTATGGTGAACCTGGGCAGTATAATAAAAAGTAGAGACATCACCCTGCCAACAAAAGTCCGTATAGTCAAAGCGATGGTATTCCCAGTAGTAATGTATGACTGTGAGAACTGGACCATAAGGAAGGCCGAGCGCAGAAGAATAGATGCTTTTGAGATATGGTGCTGGAGAAGACTCTTGAGAGTCCCTTGGGCCGCAAGAAGATCCAATCAGTCAGTCCTAAGGGAAATCAACCCAGACTGTTCCCTGGAAGGTCAGATGCTGAAGCTGAAGCTCAAATACTTTGGCCACCCAATGAGAAGGGAGCACTCCCTGGAGAAGATCCTGATGCTGGGAAAGACAGAAGGCAAAAGAAGGGAGCGGCAAAAGATGAGATGGCTGGACAGCGTTACTGATGTAACAAACACGAATTTGAGCAGACAGGAGGATGGTGGAAGACAGGAGGGCCTGGCATGACTTTATCCATGGGGTCACAAAGAGCTGGACTCGACTGTGCAGCTGAACAACAACAAAAGCACCTATGACAAAGTTTTATTGAGAATGTAAGCTTTTAGCACATGAAAGCTGACATACTCAATAAAACTTTGTTGGTCTTAGAGGTGCTACCAAACTCCAACCTTAAAGACCAGCAAGACTTCCAGGGTATAAGCTTTCAAGTGTCACAGCCCCCTTTGTCAGGTGCAAGTAGGAAATAGGATTGCAGTATTAATTTTCTACCCTTGTAGTTCTGCTACCTTCTCTGCGCCCCCCCCCCCCCAAAAAAAAAGTCCTGAAAAGAAACAGACAGGTACCCTCAATTGGCTGGTCTGTTATTTCCATTCCAGGGCTGATAACAGCAGGGTGTGCACGTGTGTGTTTTGATGGAGCCTTGTGGAAAGGTTAAATCTTTTCTTGGTACAGCCCTGATTGTTTTGCAGGCCAATTATTGGCCTGCAAAACATGCTAAGGAGATTGATTGTGGATCTCCCTGTGTTCTTTTGGTTTTGGCCTCCAGCAATGAATCAGGAAGTCCTTGTCTGAATCGCAGCTCTGCCATTAATTCATTATGTGGCTTCAGGCAAACCTCTCTCTCTGGGTTGTTAAACTTCAGGTGGGACCTGGAGATCTCCCAGAATTACAATTAATTTCCAGACTACAGAAATCAGTTCCCCTGGAGAACATGGCTGCATTGGAGGGTGGGATTTATGGCACTGTACCCCTCTGAGCTCTCTCCCCTCCCCAAACCACACTTTCCCTACACTCCATACCCCAAATCTTCAGAAATTTTCCAACTAAGAGTTGCCAGGTCCAATTCAAGAAATATCTGAGTACTTTGGGGGTGGAGCCAGGAGCGAGGTTGTGACAAGCAAAATTGAACTCCAAAGGGAGTTCTGGCCATCACCCTTAAAGGGACCACATACCTTTTAAATGCCTTCCCTCCATTAGAGATAATGAGGGATAGGGGCACCTTCTTTTGGGGCTTCTAGAATTAGACCTCCTGATCCAATCTTTTTGAAACTTGGAGGGTGTTTTAAGGAGAGGAACCAGATGTTATGCTCCAAATTTGGAGGCTCTACCTAAAAAAACAGCCCCCCTGGGTCCCAGATACCAACAGATCAATTCTCCATTATACCCTATGAGAATCCGTAGGGCATAATGGAATGCCCAGCAGACATGCCCACCCCCTGCTTTCTGATGTCCATGAAGTGGGGGGAGGGCCTCCAAAGGGACCCCCTGCCCCCACCTGGGGATTGGCAACCCTGCCCGGAATTTGGCATCCCTGCTCACTCTGAGCCTACCCACCAGCATTATTGGGATAATAACACTAATCTACTTTACAGGATTGTAGCAAGCAGGGCTTTTTTTGAGCAGGAATGCACAGGAACGCAACTCTGACTGGCTTGGCATGAGGGGGTGTGGCCTAATATGCAGATAAGTCCTTGCTGGGCTTTTTCTGCAAAAAGCCCTATGTGAAACAATGGTGATGTCACGGGTGTGTGGCCTAATATGCAAATGAGTTCCTGCTGGGCTTTTTCTACAAGAAGGATTATGTCAAGGCAGTCTATTTGGCTACACATTTTTAAAATAAACTGTGCCATAGTTCAAATTAACATCCAACATGTGGCTAGGCTAGAGATTCCAGTCTCCATAGGGGACCTGGGGATCTCCCGGAATTACAGCCCATCTCCCAACTACAGAGCTCAGTTCCCCTGGAGAAAATGGACGCTTTGGAGGGTGGGCTCTGTGACATTGTACCCCACTGAGGTCCCTGCTCTCCCCAGACGGTTCCATCCTTAAATCTCCAGGAGCTTCCCAACCTCGAGCTGGTGACCCTACCCTCCCACTCCCCACCAGTGGCCAGGACGGACCTGGCAACTAGGGTTGCCAAGTTCGACTCAAGAAATATCTGGGGACTTTGGGGGTGAAGCCAGGAGACTTGGGGGATCAAGCCAGGAGCAAGGGTATGACAAGCACGATTGAACTCCAAACGGAGTTCTGGCAATCACATTTAAAGGAACTGTGCTCCTTTTAAGTGTCTTCCTTCCATAGGAAATAATGGAGGACAGGGGCACCTTCTTTGGGGGCTCATAGGATTGAACCCCCTCAAACCCCTCTCCCCCCAGTCCTGAAGAGAAACAGACAGATTGCCTGGTTTGTCAATTGCCTGATTTGTTATTTCCATTCCAGGGCTGTAGACAACAGGGTGTTTTGAGAAGAGGCACCGGATGCTGAAATGTTAGTGCCTGTACCTAACAAAAAGAGCCCTGTGGCGCAGAGTAGTAAAGCTGCAGTACTGCAGTCCTAAGCTCTGCTCATGACCTGAGTTCGATCCCCGGCAGAAGCTGGGTTTTCAGGTAGCTGGCTCCAGGTTGACTCAGCCTTCCATCCTTCCGAGGTGGGTAAAATGAGTACCCAGCTTGCTGGAGGGAAAGTGTAGATGACTGGGGAAGGCAATGGCAAACCACCCCGTAAAAAGTCTGCCGTGAAAACGTTGTGAAAGCAACGTCACCCCAGAGTCAGAAACGACTGGTGCTTGCACCTTTCCTCCCTACCTAATAAAATAGCCCCTCTGGAGCCCCAGATACCCACGGATCAATTCTCCATTATACGCTATGTGAATCAGTCTCCATAGGGTATAATGGAGTGCCCATCAGACATTGTTTCTGATAACCCTGAAATGAGGAGGGCTTCCAAACCAGGCGATCCCCTGCCCCCACCTGGGGATTGGCAACCCGACTGGCAACCTTAGGCAGATTCTAAAATTTTGAGTCCTAGAGCTTTGTTCCAGGCTCACAGCCCTCTTTGCCTCTGCCTTCGTCTCCAAGGTCAGCGGCTCAGTTTTCCTTACAAAACAAAACAACAACAAAAATTTCAAGAGGAAGGAGGCTCCCCAGGGGAACTCCTGGCTGTTCTCTTTGGTCTCAGGAAGGGCGACGGCCTTTGGGAACAGCGGTAGCCAAACAGAGTCAGGAGGAAAAAACGGCAGGACCCAGGTTTTGGCTGGCTGCCCACGCCGGCCGGATTTCTGGCGACAGTCAGACTCTCTGGCCCTTGCGTTAGCAGGCAGGAAGATGGGGAAGCGACAGCTCCCGCTTGGGAGGCGGCTGGCAGTCTTGAACACAGAGAAAGGGACCGGAATAGTGATTCGGAACCCGAGAGGGTGTGGCTTGAGGTAGATAAAGGAGGTCTGGGGAATCCCGAAGAAAACGCTGGGGCCGGTTTTGTTGAACTTGAAGTCAGAGTTAACCGTCAGAGCCAAGAAATTGGTAGAGAGTAAAAAGGTAGCAACCGCAGAGTCGTTACCCACCCGTGGGGTGACATCACATCATGACGTTTTCATGGCAGACTTTTTACAGGGTGGTTTGCCATTGCCTTCCCCTGTCATCTACACTTTAGAAGAAGAAGACATTGGATTTATATTCCGCCCTCCACTCAGAGCGGCTCACAATCTCCTTTACCTTCCTCCCCCACAACAGACACCCTGTGAGGTGGATGGGGCTGAGAGGGCTCTCACAGCAGGTGCCCTTTCAAGGACAACCTCTGCCAGAGCTATGGCTGACCCAAGGCCATTCCAGCAGGTGCAAGTGGAGGAGTGGGGAATCAAACCCGGTTCTCCCAGATAAGAGTCCGCACACTTAACCACTACACCAAACTGGCTTTAACCCCCAGCAAGCTGGGTACTTATTTTACTGATCTTGGAAGGATGGAAGGCTGAGTCAACCTGGAGCTGGCTACCTGAACCCAGCTTCTGCCAGGATCGAGCTCAGGTCATGAACAGAGCTTGGACTGCAATACTGCAGCTTACCACCCTGTGTCACAGGGATCCTACTTGGTAGAGAGTAGACTGCCGCTTTTAACCTAGTTTCAAGGAGTTCCCCACAAAGTGACCCAATAGGGAGTCATTTTTTTTATAGTAATGTCCAGGGCTTTTTTTGTAGCAGGAACTCCTTTGCCTATTAGGCCGCACCCCCTTGATGTAGTCTATCCTCCAAGAACTTACAGGGCCTACTGTAAGCGCCAGGGGGATTGGCTGCATCAGGGGATGTGGCCTATTATGCAAAGGAGTTCCTGCTACAAAAAAAGCCCTGGTGATGGCTACTAGTTCACTGTTATGGGAGCGGCAGGTTCAAATTGGGTAGAAGACTGATCAGTTGGGTTGCCAACCTCTTAGGTGGCACCTGGAGACCTCCCACTGTTACTATTGACCTCCAGATGGCCAAGATCAGCTCCCCTGGTTGTTTTGTCTACTAAATTTTTATTTTAAATTTTCAATAGGGGTACAGAAGGGGAAATAGGGGAGTGGGGAAAAGTGGAGAAACATATAAATAAGCTTTGTTATAAATAAATGCAAATATATGGGCAGTTTTACTAATATGAATACTGAAGATATTTCTTATTCCATGTACAAACATGTAAGAAGAATAGTTTAACAAATACGTGGTGTGACATGATGTGTTAGCATCAGGACTTTTTTGTAGCAGGAACTCCTTTGCATATTAGGCCACACACGCTTGATGTAGCCAATCCTCCTGGAGCTTACAGGAGGCCCTGTACTAAGAGTGCAGGGGTGTCAATCTCATTTGTTATGAGGGCCAGATCTGACATAAATGAGACCTTGTCAGGCTGGGGCATGTTGGGCTGGGCCAGGTGTATACCTGTTTGATTAGGTAGCAGAGATATAAACTTTATAAAAGACACAGACAAATACAATTAAAGATTTGTTTTAAAAAACCCTTAAAATAAAACATGCTTAAAACATTAGCACTTGTTGGTCTTAAAGGTGCTTTCTTTGTATTTCTTACATGGGATCCAGGGAACTAGGCAAAGGAAGCTCTGGCTGTTTCTTCCTTCCCTAGAGGATCAGGAGGGAGAGGAACCTCAGCCAATAGAAGGAAGAGAGGCTTGGCTCAGTAGCTCTGTTGTGTGATTGAGAGAGCCTGGCAAAGCAAGCTCTACCCCCCCCCCCCTTCCTCCCCAAGGAAGAGCTTCAGCCAATGGAGAAAATAGAAAGTTTTGCTCTCTAGCTCCTGTGTGATTGAGCAAGCCTGGCAAAGCAAGCTGTGATGCAGAAGGAAGCAAGAGAAGGAGAAGGAAGTAGATGACTGCCAGTTGCTCAGGGGCCTGCTAGGAGCCTTCCAGGGGCCTGATTTGGCCTCCGGGCCGCCTGTTTGACACCCCTGGTTTAGTCCATACTCCCGGTCACTCTTTCACTCTGATTTGCAGCAGTCACTCTGTAATGTTTCTGTGGCTGCTGATGGAGATCCTTTTAGCTGGAGAAGCTGGGGACTCAGTCAGGGGCCTTCAGTAGGCAAAGCATGTACTCTTCAACTGAGACAAAGCCCTGTTCTCTCAATGAAAATGTTGGCTTATGGTACCTTCTGCCGACGACTAGGAGGCCAAGAAGGAACTGGCAAGGAACTGGGAGGTTTGACTGGGGGACAGTGGGGAGTAATTCTACGTTGTAATTTGTGTGTGTGTGGGGGGGGGGTGAGTACTGAAGGGAGCCTTTATTCCATGTGTTTGAAGTCAGCAGCCAGCCAAATTTGCCAAATTCTTAACCGCTAGCCTGGGCAACAGATGTCACCTCTTTGAGGACAGTCCTGAGTGTGCCAGCCTTATGTAACAGTCTAGTTTGGAAAAGAGTTAGATGGGTCTCCTGCAGGCCAAAGTCCCCCCTGTCCCCCAGCCCCATCAGGACATCTTGTGATCACACGCTAAATAATGCACTTTCAATCCACTTTTAGCACACTTTCCAACTGGATTTTACCTTGTGAACTGGCAAAATCCAGATGGAAAGTGCATTGGAAGTGGACTGAAAGTGCATTGTTTAGTGTGTGTGATCGCAGCTTTGTGCTCCTGGCTGTAAATTAAATCTCCCCCTCCCCAAATGTGGCAGCAACGAGGTAACTTCAGGCTCTTCCTCAAATAGCTTAGTTTTGAGTCTTTTATTTTGCGGACCATAGCCTGATATCTGGAACCACTGGTAGTGCAGAAGACGTACTCCCGTCTCATGTGGTGGTGGTGGAAAGCACTGTCTAGTCACAGTTGACTTATGGTGACCTCACAAGATTTTCAAGGCAAGAGTTGTTCAGAGATGGTTTGCCATTGCCTGCCTTTGGGCTTCCTTGGTGGCCTCCCATCCAAGGGTGGGAGGGGGACCCTGTTTAGCTTCCAAGATCTGATGAAATCAGGCAAGCCTAGGCTGTACCAAACTTAAAAATGCTGCCTTCCATTTTGCAAGAACACAAGAAGAGCCATGCTGGATCAGGTCAATAGTTCATCTGGTCCAGCATCCTGTCTCACACAGTGGCCAACCAGTCCCTCTGGAGGGCCAACAACAGGGCATAGAGAGCAAGGCCTTCCCTGATGTTGCCAGCTGGCTCTGGGATTCAGCGGTTCCACTGGAGTCTCGCTGTGTCTGAAATCTGGTAACTTTCTTGGAAGGCAGGATGGTGGCCCCCTGAAGTCACAAGAGACAGCTGGAAAGTGGGAAACTGGGAAGCGGAATCCTAAGAGAGCCAGTTTGGTGCAGTGGTTAAAGTGCGCGGACTGTTATCTAGGAGAACCGGGTTTGATTCCCCACTCCTCCACATGCACCTGCTGGAGTGACCATGGGTCAGCCACAAGTTCTCTCAAGGCTGTTCTGCTCTAGAGCAGCTCTGGGAGAGCGCTCTCAGCTCCACCTACCTCACGTGGGGAGGGGAAGGGAAAGGTGATAGTAAGCTGCTCTGTGACTCCTTTGGCTAGCGAAGGGCAGGGTATAAATCCAGTCTCCTCCTCCTTCCTTTCTATGTCCTTTGAGGTCAGTGGGCTTAGAAGGGTGTTACTCTGTTTAGAATGCCACTGTAAGTTGATGATGGCAGTTTACTACTGCTTTGACGCAAGAACCTTCCGGACATGCTCCAGGGATTTTAAAGCTCACAGCTGGCCAACAACAGTTTGATATTATATAGTTAGTTACTGTTTTCACCGGATGTTTGTCGGTGACAGTGAGGATGGTTTTAGGGCAGGGAGTTACCTCTGTCTTCAAAGGCAAAGCCAGGTGCATGGAGGGCTCTTTTCTGAAAAGGTGCAATACAAAGATATTTACTGTTTTATCTTGTTGGTTTTATAATATAAGCCACCCTGACCCCATCTTTGGGGTAAGGCGGGGTATACATTGAATAAATGCAATGAAAGATCATGCACCTTAATCTGTTTGCAAATTAGAGGGCTGTGTAGCTTCTTTTTCTTCGGGCCCATACGTAGGTGCAGATTTAACCCCTTATTTATTTTATTTCATTTATGCCCTGCCTCTCTTCCCATCATTCCTGCATTGTTCTCCTCTTCTCAGGTTTATCCTCACAACAATCCTGTGAGGTAGGTTAGGCTGTGAGCATGTGACTGGCCCATGGTCACCCAGTGAGCTTTCACAGCAGAGCAGAGGATTTGAACCCGATTCTCCCAGATCCTAGTCTGACACTCTTAACGATTGCAGTATGCTGGCTCTTTCTAGCCTTTACTCTGTTTCACTGATTTAACCTAGACTCCTGTATTTGTTATTATTTAGAGGAAGGAGAAATTTGTTTAAAGAACTTTTTTTTTCGCAACTGCAAAATACTGATAGCGGTATTTTCTCTCTCTCTCTGTCTCTGTCTCTCTCTGTCTCTGTCTCTCTGTCTCTGTCTCTCTGTCTCTGTCTGACTGTCTCTCTCTCTCTCTCTCTCTCTCTCTGTCTCTCTCTCTGTCTTTCCCTCTGAGGCAAGCTGATGCTTACAAACTCACAATTTGCATTCATCGGTGGGGTAGATGCATAGCATCTTTCAGATCCGCTTATTCAATGCTAAACAGTATGGGAGATAAGCTGACTTTTCTCTCAGGATGTTTGGCTTCCCTGGTGGTGCTCTGCACCTTTTTAAAACTGTGTTTTTGTTGTGTCTTCTGGTTGCTTTTGAACTACTTTCAGCTTGCTTAAAAACTTTTATGAGCTGCCTTGGAAGGGGGGCCTTTTGGCTGGAAGGCAATGCATAAAGTAATTAAATGAGTCATAATAAATCAGCTGGTAATGTAGACTCCACCAAAGCGGCAGTGGCAAACAATAACAGAAGTGAAATGCTTGTTAATGCTGACCTGTGCGACTGCTATTTGGAAAAGGTGGGTCTCGAACCCAAGAATACGAGCTCGTAAGATCGTTGTCGATGAGGAAAGAAGAGTGGCACGCTCTCGGGGTTGGTTCAACAGGAATGATATCCTTCTGGGGACAGGACGTTTCCTGGTTAACCCAAACCAACGGCCTAAGCCTTCTCCAAGTGCAAAGGTTCCAAAGACCATTGCGCTGGTGATGCTGCCTCTTCCCTCCCCCCCAAAATCATTTAGCTTTGATCAGGGGTCGTTTTGTAGAAAAATAGGTGGTGGAGCTCATTAGCCTAACTCATTAGCATATGTCGCCCCCTCCCCCTGCCAAAAGCAACCCAATGCAAGAATGGAGAGCCCAGGGTGAGAGAGGCCTGCCTGGGTTGGCTAGAGATCCAGCCAGCCCAAGCAGACCTCCCTCACCTGGGGTTCTCCTTGGCCACCGCCCCCACAGTCAAAAGGTCAGCAAGCTACCCACCACCAAAAATCACATAAGAAGTGGAGGAAGGGTGGTGTGGGCTTCTCCAGGGGTTAATGAGGGCTGCTGGGGGTGTGACAACCCTCCTGGTGGCTCTCCTAATCCAGGGATTGTTATGCAGCTGCACCTACTATTCAATGGACAAGGCAGGTGGGGAGGAGAAGGAGGAACCCTCAGAAAGGTTCAGGAGCTGTGCTCCTGTGAGCTCCTGCTGAATTCAAGGCCTGGCTTTGATCATGGTTGGCTGCCGCCACCCCCCACATCATTTGTCTTTTTTCTAGGGCCGCCAGGCCTGTGTTGGAAAATATCTGGAGAGGGTGGGGCTTGGGGATGGGAGGGGCCTCAGCACGGCAGAATGCCACAGAACTCACCCTCCAGAGCAGCCATTTTGTCCAGGGGAGCTGAACTCTGCCAGCTGGGGATGAGTTGTAAAAGCAGGAGATCTCCAGGCCCCACCTAGAGGCTGGCAACCCTACTTTTTCATGGCTAACCATCATCGGAGAGGAAACATCTTAGGTCTGAGGAGCGCTGTGCGCCAAAGAGTTCCTGTTCAATGTATGTCCAAAGTTATCACGTGTTGATTTTGAAATTCAGCTTTATGGGGATGCTGAAGGTCAAAAGGGATGAAATTGCTTGGAGGCAACATGGCTAGGATTTTCCCAAAGTGGATTACAGCTGCAAAGGCCTCCCTTTGGAGCCCCAGGTCAGGCAGGAAATCCCCAATTCCTTGCCACAAGGGGTGGAATTCTAGGAGGAGCTCCTTTGCATATTAGGCCACACACCTTTGATTTAGCCAATCCTTCAAAAGCGGCCCCATGGCACAAAGTGATAAAGCAGCAGTACTGTGATCTGAACTCTCTGCTCACGACCTGAGTTCGATCCCCGGTGGATGCTGGGTTTTCAGGTAGTCAGCCCAAGGTTGACTCGGCCTTCCATCTTTCTGAGGTCAGTAAAATGAGTACCCAGCTTGCTGGGGGGAAAGTGTAGATGACTGGGGAAGGCAATGGCAAACCACCCAATAAAAAGTCTTCCGTGAAAACGTTGTGAAAGCAACGTCACTCCAGAGTCGGAAACGACTGGTGCTTGCACAGAGGACCTTTCCTTTCCTTTCCTTTTCCTTTCAAAAGCTTACGAAAAAGAGCCTTGTAAGCTCTTGAAGGATTGGCTATATCAGGGGTGTATGGCCTAATATGCAAAGGAGCTCCTGCTAGAATTCCACCCCTGCTTGCCACCGTTCCATAAATAAAAGAATACATTTTAAAAAGTCAAAGGTGTTACCCATGTGATGATATCACTTCTTGGGAATATCCAAAAATGACAGTGGTAGTAACTCTACGAATTGCCAGAAACTCTGGCAATTCCTAGAGCTAGCTACCACAGTTACTTCTTGGCATTCTCTAGTAAGTGACATCATTACATGGGAGAAATTCCCCCTCCCCCTACACACACCCTGTTCCCCCCTCAAATGGATTGAAGTGACACAGGAAAGGGTGGAGGGGTTAACTCTCCACCCTGGCAAAGCCTGGAGCTGTTATAACCCTTTAAAGAAAATAAGAGAGGGATCTACCCTCCTCCCCACCTTTAATGGGTTGAGAGCAGGCTGGGGAGGTCAGTTTCCATTGGCAAAACCAGGTGGAGGATCAAAGCGTTAACCCCCCTATCAGAATCTGGGCTGTATTTAAGATATTGGATTTATATCCCGCCCTCCACTCCGAAGAGTCTCAGAGCGGCTCACAATCTCCTTTACCTTCCTCCTCCACAACAGACACCCTGTGAGGTAGGTGGGGCTGGAGAGGGCTCTCACAGCAGCTGCCCTTTCAAGGACAACCTCTGCCAGAGCTATGGCTGACCCAAGGCCATTCCAGCAGGTGCAAGTGGAGGAGTGGGGAATCAAACCCGGTTCTCCCAGATAAGAGTCCTCACACTTAACCACTACACCAAACTGGCTCTCCAGTTTAGCATTTGAAAGGCATATAGAGGCCTATGTTTGCTGAGGAATCCTTCATCTTGTTGATGAACTGTAGGACAATTTGGTGACCTTCCCAGCTGCAGAAGATACAATGCTTTGGGAATTCTCACCCTACCCCCCAGAAGCCATCAACCCAACAGCACCTGTAAGTGAAAGTGAGGAGGAAATCAAATCAGGAGAACTGACCTTTAATTCTTTGCAGGGGAATTGCAAGTGAGCTTGGGATACCCTTCCTCCAGTTTATTTTGGCTTTATGAATAATGCTTTTCTCAGACCCAATTCCCATGTGCATTGTCAGGCCTAGGAAGGCTAAAATGTTCTTTCAAATCAGCTTTCCTGCACAACTATTAATCCATTCAGAAACATAAGGGCACTTAAAACTCCCTTTTTGTTTCTCACACATGTGCAGGGCTTTTTTTTTTTTAGCAGGAATGCCGTTCCAGCTGACTTGGCATTGGGGTGTGTGGCCTAATATGCAAATGAGTTCCTGTTGGGCTTTTCCTACAGAAAAAAAGCCCTGTGTGAAACAATGGTGATATCAGGGTGTGGCCTGATATCCAAATGAGTTCCTGCTGGGCTTTTCCTACAGAAAAAAGCCCTGCAAATGTGTACCATCTATTGGAGACCTTATTTAATCATCGCTGTTACCCAACTGAAGCCGTTAACATGGTAGGAGCAGGTTAGAAGTACAATCCCATTAATAAATCTAGAAGAGTCAGCGACGGAACCCAGAACCTTGAAGGGAACTGCCAAACCTTTCATCGCCAACCTAGACTAAAAATTAGAATATCTTTCAACATAAGTTGTCGGCAATCAGCTTTGAAAGGTGTGGGTGGAGATCACACGTGAGCCTGCTTTATGCTGAGTCAGATTCTTGGTTAATTCAGGTCGGACTCATCTCCTCTGACTGGCAGCGTCTCTCTAAAGTCTTCAGCAGAGGCTCTTCCCATCATCTAGTACAGGGGTGGCCAACCGGTGGCTAGGGAGCCACATGTGGCTCTTTCACACATATTGTGTGGCTCTTGAAGCCCCCATCACCCTGTTGGGTGGCTTGGAGAAGGCATTTCTCTCTTTAAATCACTTCTCCAAGTCAAGCCATCCTGTGGCTTGGATGCATTTAAAGTTAAAGTTGCTGTCTTTCTACCTCCAACTCCCCCGTCTACCTACCTACCTACCTTCCTTCCTTCCTCCCTCCCTCCCTCCACCCTTCCCCCCCTTCCCCCTTCCCCCTCCCCCCTCTTTCCTTCCTTCCTTCCTTCCTTCCTTCCTTCCTTCCTTCCTTCCTTCCTTCCTTCCTTCCTTCCTTCCTTCCTTCCTTCCTTCCTTCCTTCCTTCCTTCCTTCCTTCCTTCCTTCCTTCCTTCCTTCCTTCCTTCGCAGTAGGTGCCCTAACACTGAACCATAGCCTCTTTCTAGCTGTTTTCTACTAAGTATTACCCTTGGTCTATCATATCAAAATCCATAGTGTCTACTCTGACCAGCAGCAGCTGTCCAGGGTGTCAAGCCAAAGGTCTTTCATATCTCCTGCTACATGTTGCACTTTACCATGAGGTTCAAGGGACTGGACATGGGACCTTCCAAATGCAAAGCTGGTGTTCTCTCCCTGAGCCGC
The DNA here is from genome assembly GCF_032191835.1 of Heteronotia binoei. Taxonomy (NCBI): domain Eukaryota; kingdom Metazoa; phylum Chordata; class Lepidosauria; order Squamata; family Gekkonidae; genus Heteronotia; species Heteronotia binoei. Next base: position 21,669,626 of record NC_083235.1, read on the forward strand.
AGCCTCTGGATGGCATTGATTGAGTCTGCTTGCGGAGAGGGCGGGATAGAAATTTAAAGTAATAATAATAATAATCCATGATCCTTCCTCGCATCTCAAAGTTGTCTCACAGGAAATCTAGGAGCTGATAGGAAGCACACTTTTTTTTAGGGTTGCCGGGTCTGCTCTGGCCACCGGCAGAGGATAAAGGGGGGATATGGTTGCCACTATGTTAATTTCCTGCATTGGGCAGGGAGTTGGACTAGATGACCCTGGTGGTCCCTTCCAATGCTCCCTCTAAGCTGTGGAGTCTTGTGAGCAAAAACTCTCCTTTGTGAGCTACTGGCATTCAAGTTGTTTGCTACTGCATCAATTAGTTTGCTCTGGGGCCATTTTTCCTGAACCAAGACAAAAATGCGTGAGCTGGAGGCCAGAAAACTGTGAGCTAGCTCACACTAACTCAGCTTAGAGGGAACAGTGCTTGCATCCCTATTTTTTGGTAAAAACTTGCCCGGCACCCCCTGGTAACGGCAAACCTGTTGGCTGCTTGTAACAGCGCTCCACCGACTGATCCAGATACCCAGAAACAGCAGTGTTTTAACTTGTAACTAATGCAAGTCATCTCATTCGCAAGCAGGAGCAGGCTCATCTAACTGCACAAATATCGATCTGCAGGCCCTAAATTCTCTACTCTTGATGACACTGTGGGTGCTTAGTTTTTAATGTACCTGGAAGATACATGGCACAGGGCAGCATTGGAAAGAGCTAAGTGAACATCAGTTGAGAGAGCTTGACTCACCTGTGCTCCTGGGCTAATCCACTTGTGTTTTCAGCACTATCTTAGCAAAGCAGGAGGTGGCAGAAGGCCCCTGGCACGAAGGACTGGCACACCTGCCCAACTGACGTAATACCTTCTGAGATTGCAGATTAGGCAGCTTTCCGTTCGTTCAGCAGGGCTCTACTGCACGGTTGAGGGCAGTGAATCGAAAAGGTTGCAAAGACCTGCTTTTCCCTTCCCTTAAAAAAAAAAGTTTTGACCATATGTCTTACCAGGGTTTGTTTTGTAGAAAAATAGGTGATGGAGCTCATTAGCATAACTCATTAGCATATGCCGCCCCCCCCCCCCAGGCAAAAGCAACCCGATGCAAGAATGAAAACTCCCCTGGGTGAGCGAGGCCTGCTTGGGCTGGCTGGAGACCCAACTAGCCCGAGCAGGACTCACTTGCCTGGGGTTCTCCTGGGCTACCCCTCCCCCAGTCAAAAGGCCAGCAAGCCATCCGCCACCCAGAATCACATAAGAAGTGGAGAAAGGATGGTGTGGGCTTCTCCAGGGGTTAATGAGGGCTGCTGGGGGTGTGGCAAAGCCCCTGATGGCTGGCTGGCTGCCCACTCTCCTAATTCAGGGATTGTTATGCAGCTGCACCTGCTATTCAATGGACAAGGTAGGTGGATGGGGAGGAGGAGGGGGGCATCAGAAAGGTTCAGGAGCTGTGCTCCTGCTAAATCTGAGGCCTGTATCTTACTCTTCTCTTTTGCATGGGCAATAGCAGTGAGGCACAACATAGTGGATTCCCAGCGAGTAGGGTTGCCAGTGTCCAAGTGGAACCTGGAGATGTCCTGGCATTATAAATTACCTCCAGTCTATAGAGATCAGTTCTCCTGGAGAAAATGGCTGGTTTGGCTGGTATGCTCTGTGGCTATCATACGCTGATGAGGTCTCTCCCCTCCTCAACCCCCACCCTCTCCAGGTTCCACCCCTAAAATCTCCAGGTATTTCCTGACCCAGAGCTGGCAAACCCTACCAATGAGCAGGGGTAGAATTCTAGCAGAAGCTCCTTTGCATATTAGGCCACACACCCCTGATGTAACCAATCCTCCAAGAGCTCACAAGTGTCTTTTTTGTAAGCTCTTGGAAGATTGGCTACATCATGGGGGTGCGGCCTAATATGCAAAGGAGCTCCTGCTAGAATTCCACCCCTGTCAATGAGTCATCTAGTAATGGTCTACAAACCAGAGGAAGTTGGTTGGTACCAAATAGGGGACCAAAGCCTATAGATCTCTTCAGATGGAAACTAGGGGACAGAGAAGACAAAATGTTATGCCAGACTGTTGCCAGATTTCATTCTTAACAATTGCTGCTTTTCCCAACAATAACTCCCCGCCTCCCGCAAAAAAAAGAGAAAAAGACAGAGTTATGCAGTGGCTGTGTCAGGTTATGACTGGAGAGATCCTGTTTTGAATCTTGGCTTTTGCTGTGGAAGTTCTCTTGGGGAACCTTGAGGTCAACAGGCACACTCAGTACCCCCAGAGTACTATTTCATTGAAAACAAAATTGAGAATCATTGCAACAGTATGATACTGTAAACCCTTGTTACCAGATGTTTGCACAAAAGTTTTGTTTTGTCTCGCACAGACATGTCTCATCTATTACCTACCTGTGTGTTTAAAAAATGGTAAATATTGGTATTGTAAATAGGCTTCAGTCACCTAACACTTCTGCCTATCTTATGTGCATTCAGCTCTCTCCCCACTAGTGGAACCAAGGGTCAAGAAGGTTATTTTTGAGTGGAACTCAAAAGAGGATTTATGCAGTGAAAAACAATGTAATTGGGTAACATCCTGTAGGTTTGCCAACTCTGGAGTGGGAAATCCCTGGAGTTTTGGAGGTGGGACCTATAGCAGGAGAGGTTTGAGGAGGGACCTCAGTAGAACATGCCATAGAGTCTGCCCTCCAACACTGCCATTTTCACCCCTCCTCCATGGGAACTGTTCTCTGTATCACTTTGACATACAAACATCACTTCCAGCATGAAACCAGAAGTGATGTCATTGCGTTGGGATGACACTCTAGGATTCCCCTAAAATTCTGTGATTTTACTATAATTTGGGGCTGACAGCCCTAAACGTACCACAGAATTGCATGTGTATGGGCAGCAATAAATCTTGCCCATTTTCAGAGTGTCGGGCTGGAGGCCAGCAAGATGGATCTTTCTTACACTGTACTGGCACTGTCTATGTTTGTAAACACTTGGTTGGGAGAAAACCTGCACTCCTGTCCTTTAGGGAATTCATCAGATGGTTCTTTCCTCCCACCTGTTCCCATTGCTTAAATGTGCATGTGAAGAAGAATTTGCCAGGACCGACTCAAGAAATATCTGGTGGAGTGGAGCCAGGAGACTTTGCGGGTGGAGCCAGGAGCAAGAGTGTGACAAGCATGATTGAACTCCAGAGGTATTCTGGCCATCACATTTAAAGCGATCACACGCCTTTTAAATGTCTTCCCTCCATTTGGAATAATGAAGCATAGGGGCTCAGACTTGGACCCCTGGTCCAATCTCTTTTGGAACTTGGAGGGTGTTTTGAGGAGAAGCACCGGATGCTATGCTGAAAATTTGGTGCCTCTGCCTCAAAAAATAGCCCCCCAGATACCCGCAGATCAATTCTCCATTATACCCTCTGGGAATCAGTCTCCACAGGGTATCATGGAGTGCCCAGCAGACATTTCCTCTCCCCCCCCCCGCCACTTTCTGATGACTCTGAAGCGGGGGCACAGCCTCCAAACTAGGGGATCCCCTGCTCTTAGCTGGGGATTGGCAACCCTAAGAGGGCAGTTAGGAGAGAGTCCTGAATGGTTCAAGGACTTTTGGGAAGGAGGGGCAACTCCAGGAACAGAGGGATTCAATTCCTTGTATTTTGCTTTGGCTTGCAATTCTCTGCATCTAGGCACTAAGGATTTGCTTTAGAACTTATGGATCCTGTAGGGTTGCCAATCCTCAGGTGGTGGTTGGAGGTCTCCAACTATTACAAATGATTAGGGCTGCCAAGTTCCCGGGCTGGGCGGTGGTTCCCCACCTGGGAGGTTCCCAATCCACCAGCCTGCATTGGGCCGGCAGGGGGAATCCTCCTCCAACATTGCCAGGACATCATCGTGCTGGCAACATCGCATGCCAGCAGCTCTAGGAGCTTCCAGGAAAACTCTATGGTTTTCCTGGACGCTAGCAATTTGAGAGGGAAAACTGTGGTACCTATTGTACCATAGAGGTTTCCCTCCCAAATTGCTAGAGCATCCAGGAAAACCATAGAGTTTTCCCAGAAGCTCCTAGAGCAGTTGGTGCGTGACATTGCCAGCGCAATGGAGGCTGTGGGGGACTTGGCAATCCTACAGGTGATCTCTAGGTGAAAGAGATCAGTTCCCCTGGAGAAAATGGCCACTTTGGAAGTTGGACTCTGTGGCATTATACCTCATTGAAGTCCTTGCCATCCCCAAACCCTGTTGTCCTCAGGCTCCATCCCCAAATCTCCAGGTATTTCCTAACCTGGAGCTGGCAACCCTACGTGTAGGCAGCAGGGGGAAAATTAAACAGCAGGCTTGGAGGCTGAGCCATATAGTTTCTGCAATCCAAGAATGTTGCGGTGGGACGGGTGCGGGACGCTGCCTGCCCCACCTTGGTTTAGCATGTGCTAATCTGTTTTCTGGATGGCAAGCCAGCCAACGTGACCGGGCCTGTGTCAGATTTGGGGCATGTCTGTCTAGTGCCCAGTTGCCCCTGAAGTCCTTTAATGAACTGAGCCTGGGCCTGAGGCAGTTTTGATCGCTTTTGGCAGCAGGCCGCTCTTGTGATGTTTGCCGTGTAAACACCTCACGGGGTGGGGAAGCTGTTTGCACTCCATGGCTGGGGAAGTGAGACGCCTTGGCAAGCTAGCAAGGGACTTCGGGAGGGAGGGGAGAGCGTCCTGAGAGGACATTTCTGAGAAGTGGGAAGAACGGGATGTGGCCCATCGCTTCCTGCCCTTTCTGGCCTATGAAGGCTGGCCTTAACTTTTAGTCATGGGCAGCGAAGGTTTTATTATTCCTGAAAACCTGTCAGTGTGCTGGGCTCAAGCCTAGAACAACTGGAGTGTACATTAAAAAATGAGCATCTGAAAATGTGTGAGAAATTCCTGGCAATTTGGAGGACAGTGGCTGTAGGGCTGCCAAGCTCCAGGTAGGAAACAAAGCACAAAGCTCACGGCTCTCACACACTGCAAAATTTAGGAACAAAATGCAACATGAAAAATCAAACACACTTTCATGTTGCATTTTGTTCATAAATTTTGCAGTGTGTGAGAGCCATGAGCTTTGTGCTTTGTTTTTTGATTTCTGTGCACAGCTTCCTCTTTGGTTGCAGAAGCTCCAGGTAGGACCTGGACATCTCCTGCTGTTACAACTGATCAAATATCAGTTCCACTGGAGAAAATGGCTGCTTTGGAGGCTAGACTCTATGGCATTGTACCATGCTGAGATCCCTCTGGTCCCCAAACCCTGCACTCCACCTCCTAAATCCTCAGGTATTTCCCAACTCAGTGCTGGCAACCCTACCTGGAGATCTCCGGGAATTACAACTGATTTCCAGACAATTTATGTTAGTTCCCCTAGAGAAAATGCCTGTTTTGGAAGGCGGAATCTTTGGCATTATATCCCGCACTTCCCGGGCTCAATCTCCAGGAATTTCCACCCTGCTGATGGCAACCCTTAAGCAGACCTACTTTTTCAGACAAGATAGTTGATTTCCAGGAGGCGCCTGGAGATTTCCTGAAATTATTCTACAAAACTAAAGGGTTGCCATCAGCAAAGTAGTAGACCTACTTTTTTCAGACTTAATATAGTTGATCTCCAGGAGGGGCATGGAGATTTTCTAAAATTATTCTACTATAGGGTTGCCATCAGCAAAGTAGTAGACCTATTTTTTCAGACTTAATATAGTTGACCTCCAGGAGGCGCCTGGAGATTTCCTGAAATTATTATAGGGTTGCCATCAGCAGGGTGGAAATTCCTGGAATTCTGATTGCTTTCTAGACTAGAGAGATTCCAGGAGATCTCAACCCCCAGATAAACCAGTGCAGTTACGAAGCTGAGCTGCAGCAAAAGCTCAGTGAGGAAAGGCTCTGGTGCCAAAGCAAAAGTAGAAAGCAGTGTGTGTTACACCTTATTATTATATTGTCCAAATGTTGCAAGTGGGCCCATATCAGAGTATCTTAGGTGTGTGTGTCAGGGTGGGGTGGTGAAGGCACACATCTGCCCTATTGCATGACAAGGAATGTTGGCCATTTAAGTGTGTGAACTGTCCCATTTCTGGGACAGCCTCTCTAGAGAAAATGTCTGCTTTGGAGGCTGAACTCTATGACATCAGATCCTCAAATCTCAAGGGAATTCCAAAGATGGAGTTGGCAGCCCTACTTTGTTCTCTCTCTTATGCAGTGTTCCCCCTAAGCTGAGTTAGTGTAAGCTAGTTTTTCAGACTACCACAAAACTGGTTTTAAGAAAACGCAGGACAAGTTCAAATTAAACCCTAACTGGCAAATGACACTGTGCGTAAGGAAGGGGGAAAGTGGCACCCTTCAGAAGCTGTGCTGCAACACAAAAAACTCAGTGCAGAAAGCTTAGGGTAACCAGATGTCTTCTTTGGGCTGCCAACCTCCAGGTAGCACCTGGAAATCACCTACTGTAACAGTTGATCACCAGACTAGAGCTCAGTTCAAATGAAGAAAATGGATGCTTTAGAGAGTGGACTCTGTGGCATTATATCCTCTTGAGGACCCTGCTCTCTCCAATCCCTGCCTTCTCCAGGCTCCACCCCCAAACCACAGGCATGCACATGTAGAGTTGCCAAGACTAATTCAAGAAATATCTGGGGACTTTGGGGGTGGAGCCAGGAGACATAGGTGGTGGAGCCAGGAGCAAGGTTTTGACAAGCATAATTGAACTCAAAAGGGAGTTCTGGCCATGATATTTCAAGGGACCGCACACCTTTTGGAAATAATGAAGGATAGGGGAACTTTCTTTTGGGGCTCATAGAATTGGACCCCCAGTCCAATCCTTTTGAAACTTGGACGGTTTTTTGAGAAGAGGTACTGGATGCTATGTTGCAAATTTGGTGCCTTTACCTCAAAAAACAACCCCCCCCCAAGCCCCATATACCCATTAATCAATTCTCCATTATACCCTATGGGAATTGATCTCCATAGGGAATAATGGAGTGCCCAGCAGACACCCCCCCTGCTTTCTGATGACCCTGAAGTGGGGTAGGGTCTCCAAACTGGGGAATCCCCTGCTGCCACTTGGGGATTGACAATCCTATGCACATTTCGCAAACCAGAGCTGACCGCAGCATATATGTCTCCTTTTTCAAAGGATGTACTTTTTAAAGGCATGTTTTCTGAAATGTCTGAATTTGGCTTTTGGGCTCCAATAAAAATAGCTCCAGGTGGCTTGGAAGGCTGGATTCCTGAGCAGTCACAGAGTTCTCCAGAGCCACCTGCAATTGGAACAGGACCTTGTAATTTGGGGGGAATTGAAAACAATGGGCCTTTAAGAAGGGCCTGGGAAACTTCCCATTTAAGAGTGCGCACGAAGGTAGCAGATAGACCTGGCATTAGGGTGAGTTGGATCTCTATTTAAATTACAGTAATTCTGAGTCCTGCAAAACATGTCTGCTGATGGAAGGTATTTCAAGCAGCAGAGTGGACCTTCCTTACTCTTCCTTCATGCTGTCATCTCAGATCTTTCCCCTCCCCCCCCCCCAAATGCTGTTTTTGTGGAAGTTGGGTTTAGCAGGGTGCCAGTCTCCAGGAGGTGGTTGGAGATCTCCTGGAATTCCAACTGGTCTCTGGGTGACAGATATCAGCTCCACTGGAGAAAATGGCTGCTTTGGAAGGTGGAGTCTACAGCATTGTACCCTGCTGGAGTCCCTCACTTTCCCAAACCGCACCCTCCCCAGGTTCCACCCTCAAAATCTCCAGGAATTTTCCCAAACCAGAGTTGGCAACCTTAGCTGGGAGTAGAGATTCTCCCCCCCACCCCAGAATAAAATGAGGTGGGAGTTGGAGATTAGCAGTGGGAGAGGGTATCAACAGTAATTGCCTCCACCCTTCTGTTAGTAGAACTTTTCTGTGAGGTCCAGTTCTATGTACATCTGCATCTATGTTTATAAATTAGCATATTCAAATTTGGTCTTTCCCCCTCTTTTTTCCTTTTTGGGGGGGTCTTCTCTAGATAACCACCCTAAGTAGAGTGGGAAAGAAACAGAAATGAAGAAATTTAGGATGGGTCATGTCTCTCACTTTTCTTTATGTTTAGCAGTGAGGCAACTTCCCTCTCTTACATGCATCCAGCATCCATGTGATGACTTTGCTGCTGGGTGCTTGCGGGTGGTGACATTTTCTATAGGCTTCCATTTGGATTGTTTCCCTCCATTTTGCATATCCATGAGTGGTCAAAAAGTGCCCACTAACATCTTGAGAAACTGTTAGTTGACTGATCGCTCTCTGTCAACTAAACCACTCAAAGGTGAAAAAATTTCCAGGGGACCTCTTGTGACCGTCCTTGAAATACCACAGCACTTCAGTTAAGCACACACTTAGCAGTGCTGAACTCAGATGGGGCAACAGGGCAAGGAGACCAGCAGTTTCCTAGAAAGTTATTTGAAGTGAATCTGGCTTCACTCTAGAAAGTGCTTCTGGCCTAAGATGATAACTGGTATCTGTCTGTCCAATATAATGTATCCCTCCTGTCCTCCAAGGTGTTTGGGCTGTTATATCTTGTTCTCCCTTTCTCAAGTTGCTTCACAACAGCCCTTTGAGGTGGGTTAGGTTGAGAGGAAGTGGTTGGATCAAAGCCACCCAACAAATGGCAGTAGATGAGGAAATTCAAAATCCCCCCCCCCCCTTCCCCATTTACCAACCAGAGTGACTGTCTAATTTTGCCTCATGATAGGACAGGCTCCATGATTATGGACTGCCCTGATTTCTGCTGAAGAAGTATAGCATCTGTTCACGTATCCTGTGTGGGTATCTGGTGTATATTGATTGGTTTTAGGGTTGTCAGCTCTGGCCTGAGGAATTTCTGGATATGTGGGGGTCAGTTACTGGGGAGGAGAGAAAGCTCAGCAGGGACATAATGTCACTCTAGGACATTTCTTTCTCCAAAGCTCCATGCATACCATATTCAGAAGCTGCCATTCCTCCAGGGAAAATGGACACTGTGATGTGGAGATTATTTATAATTCCAGGAAAACTCCAGGCTCCATTTGTGGTTGGCAGGCCTGATTGATGCCTAATATTGGAACTTACTTGCCATCTAAGTTCCCTTGGTGCAAATGGTTTTTGTAAGGGCTGGTTCACACATACAAGCAAATAGGTGAAAATGAGGAGTCGGAATATTGAGATGGTGAAATGGATATTAACTCTCAAGACTACAGGCAGTGGGCTCCTGTTGTGAACCTTTGAATAAAACCCTCTGGCTCTCCACGCAAATGGAAAACTGCAGCAGCAGAAAGAGAATGGGATTTTTTATTGCGTGAGATGCTGTGTTTCTATTTGCAAGGAGTCTTTGGAGTAGGGGAACCCTCCAAAATATGACCTCTTCTATAATGTTTGAAGTGGGGCAATCCATTCGACTAACCCACAGGACTCAGCCCATCTCATTTCCTACATGCATGACCCATAGTTACAGGTCAAATGTGGAATGCTATCCTCAAGGCACTGCCCATACATGCATGCCATTCCTGAGTTATGAAGCACAAAGCGATATATTATCAAGTGAAGCAATACAGGTTTGGTATGTGGTAACATGGATAGCTGAGAACAGCATGTATACTCTGAAGTCAGTTTCACCGAGGTCAGCAGAATTTACTAGGATCACAGTTTTTCTTGCTAGGATCGACAGCCAGTGTGGTGTAGTGAAGAGTGTCAGACTAGTATTGGGGAAACCTGAGTTCGAATTCCCACTTATGCCTTGGAGGTGCTCTGGGCAATCATGGGCCAGTTGCTGTCCTGCAGCCTGACCCCTCACAGGGCTATTGTGGGCATAAAATAGGCTTGCCAATCCCCAGGTCCCAGCGGGGGTTCTTCCGCTTTCCCAGGCTGCTTCCCGCCCCCAGTCAGCTGGCCGGCGGGGGAAGCCCCACCCCCAAAGCCACCATGTGACTTTCCCCCTCCGGAGGCTCCAGTCTCCTCTTGGAAAGGCTTCCTCTTGGGATGGTGTCTGTGTTCCTTTGAAGAAGTTGGCTGCAGCTCATGAGTAGGCTTTTGCTTTTGACATGTACTGGCTGCAACTCGTGACTCACTTTAGAGTCGCCAGAAATGGGGGAGGGGGGGGAGAACGTCTGCTGAGCACTTCATTATTCCCTATGTGGAGATTGATTCTCATAGGGTATAATGGGGAATTGATCTGGAGGTTTCAGGGGCTCTGGGAGAGCTGTTTTTTGAGGTAGAGGCACCAAATTTTCAGTATAGTATCTAGTGCCTCTCCCCAAAGTACCCCCCAAGTTTCAAAACAATTGGACCAGGGGGTCCAATTCTATGAGCCCCCAAAGAAGGTGTCCCTATCCTTCATTATTTCCTATGGAAGGAAAACATTTAAAAAGGTGTGCTGTCCCTTTAAATGTGATGGCCAGAACTCCCTTAGAATTCAATTATGCTTGTCACACCCTTGTTCCTGGCTCCGCCCCCAATGTCTCCTGGCTCCACCCCAAAGTCCCCAGATATTTCTTGAATTGGACTTGGCAACCCTAGCATAAAATGGTGTCTTAGGGTTGCCAGTGGGGGACTCTAGCCCTCTTCTGTGGGATCTTCACACATACCATGATGACTTCACCTGGAAGTGACATCATCATGGTGGGCTTGTCATGTGGGGGGTGCTGTATCATTTTGGGGGGAAAAACTCTATGATTATTGAGTCCTCCCCCCCCCCCCAAATAATAGTGTCCCCTGCATGACAATGTCACTTCTGGGTTACATCATTTGGGTGTGCTGGTGCTTTTCAGGGGTGAGGCTCCCTCCACTGGCCAGTTCCATGGAAATGGGTTGGAGTCCCCAAAATAGGGGGAACCTTGCCCCCAGCAGGGGAATGGGGACTCTAAATGAAGGCAAGGAGAACTCTGTAAGCTGCTTTGGGTCCCCAATGTTACCTCAGCTTAGTGGGCATTGAAGATTGTGCACGTCTGTCCTTTGACCTTCAGGGGATTGTCTTCCAGAGTCGAATAGGAAGCCTCTTTGCCTATCTAGTGAATGGGCATTCATGATTCTTAATTAGTCATGAAATACAACACATTCAGGGCTTTTTTTTTTTTTTTAGCAGGAGCGCACAGGAACACAGTTCAGGCTGCCTTAGTGTCAGGGGCATGGCCTAATATGCAAATGAGTTCCTGCTGGGCTTTTTAAACGAAAAATCCCTGTGCAAAACAATGGTTGCACCAGGGGGTGTGGCCTAATATGCAAATGACTTCGTGCTTGTCTTTTTCTGCAAGAAGAGCCCTGGACACGCTAAGATAATATCTACTGATAGCATCAGGGTAGGGTGCAGGAGGAGAGTCCTGAGATTATGTTTTGCCCTAGTTCAGCATTGGGACATTTGTGATTTTCCTAGCCTTTTATGAAGAACACGGTAGAAGAAGAAGACTATAGATTTATACCCTGTCCATTCACCTGCTATTGCCACTCCACATCTGAAATCACCTTTGTAAAGTTTATATCTCCAGCCCCCAACAAAGTGACATGTATGCCAGATCTTTGCCCTCATAACAAATGAGTTCGACACCTCTCTATGCTACCCTGAGCTCCATGGAGGGATAAAAATAGATGTTTAATTAGACAATGTTGTGTTTGGTCTCCCTTTCGCCATCCGGTCAGCCTGAGGTCTTTTGATCCCCAAAGGTAACAGCAGATCCTTTTTCACAGAGTCATTTCCTTTGCCTGAAGGATGCTGCTGCCGTGCTGCATTGCGCTGGGTGCAAGCAACAGACAGTTCCTTCCTCATCTTGTAAACTGGCTAAAGAAGTTTCCTTGTTCTTTTCCCTTCCAGACCCCGCTTCCAGACAGTGAGCAAGCCTTGGTGTCCAGCCACAACCTGAAGCAGGTAAACTTCCCTTTGCGAGAAGTCACACAGTGTCAGTATGAAAGATATTCATGGTTCCTTGTGGTCACATTGTATTACACACCTGAGAATCTCACCATTCATGTTTTTTCTTTAAAACAAAGCCCTAGCCCCTTATCATGCTGACGGAAGGGCTGCATCCTTTGTTGAGACACGCAGTGGCAAAATTGCCTTGCAAACCAGAGCGCCTTTAGAGAGGCATTGTAGGTGTTTGCCTCGTGATTGTTGAAAGTAGAATACATTATGCGATATAAAGCCGTTGGTGAAATGTCTCTAAATCTGTATCATTTATGTAGCCAACCGTATCTGGGTTGGTCCACTGCCAAATATGTAGCTATTTAACTAGAATGACATAGGGTTGCCAGTCTCCTGGTGGCTTCTCAAGATCTCCTGCTATTACAATCAGCCCCGTAGCCAGACATTTTTGGGTTGGGGGCCCCAGGAGATAAAATTTTGGGTGGGTGGGGGCTGCGGGGCTTGGCTCCTTTCAGCGGCCAGCCACCCAGCCCCAGCTCTCCCTCTTGTGCTCTCTCGCGCGCGTCCTCTCTGTCGCTCTCTCGCTCTTTCACTCACTGCTGCTCTCTCTCCTCTCTCACTGTCACTGTCTCATGCTCTCTCACTTGTGCTCTTGTGTGCGCCTGGGAATGGAGAGGGAAAGGGGGTTTACATGGAGTGGCCTGGCCCCTCCTGCCCCCCCCCCCCCCGTAGCTACAGGCCTGATTATAGTTGATCTTGAGATGAGCAAGATCAGTTCCCCTGGGGAAAAAAAATGGCTGCTTTGGAGGGTGGACTCTATGGTATTGTATCCTGCTGAGGATCTTCCCTTCCCCAAACCCTGTCCTCCCCAGCCTCAACCCCCCAAATCTCCAGGTGTTTCCCAACCCAGAGCTGGCAACCCTAAAAGTAGGTAACATGAAGGGTATTGCAGCAGTGCTTAGCCCCAGTTTTAAGCCTGCTTACCTGGGAGGTAACCCCCTTTGCTAAAATGGGAGCTACGTCTATGTAGGTTGGCAAACCGACTTCTAAAGTAAATTAAGAGTGACCTGCTTATGGCTGTGACTGAGGATCACAACAAGGCATCTATCAAATGCTTTTAATCAGGGGTCATTTTCTAGAAAAATAGGTAGTGGAGCTCATTAGCATAACTCATTAGCATATGTCACACCCTTCTCTAACATCACCGGAAGTATGTCATAAGGCACCGCCCACCACACATGCTTCACCACAAAAGAATCTCCAATCCAGAACTGATAAGCCTACCTGGGGGAAAATTGTTTTAAGAGCACAAAGAAAACAGTCAAGATGTTAATGGTTTCATTATAACAAACATTTATTATAAAATCAACAGCTCTGAAATTAATGATAGCACTTAATATCATAGATGATGAGACGGGATCTTCAGTGCCCCTCAGGATGGGCACTCAGTACAAAGGCAATTTTAGCAACAGCATCTGTTGTCACGAAGAAGAAAGACCCAAATGTTAAAGACAGTCCTCTGAAAAGCCAGGGATTATGCAGCTGCACTGGTTTATTCAATGGTCAGACAAAGGAATGGTAGGTGAGGAGAGGGAGGAGGAGGGGGAGGTGGAACCCTCCAGAAAGGTTCAGGAGTTGCGCTTAAGTGAGCTCCTGCTTTTAATAGAAGTAATATGGAAGTAATTCCATGGTGCAACAGTTCCACAGTTTAAGGAAGTGTTCCTGCTCACTGGAATTCCCTTCCCCTTGAAGTACATTTTAGACCCCCTCAGTATTTATTTGTTTATTTCTGTGGATTTGTATTCCTCCCTTTCCCATAAGGGCTCAGGGTGGATTCCAACATATCAAACTGTTAAAAACCAACAATGCATCAATAGATAAACAGTATGACAGTTAAACAATTAAAACATATTAAGTGTTTAAGACAACTGACAGCTGAACCAATAGCTTGGATTTAATGTAAGTTAAGGCAGCGTGGATAACAATTTAGGTGTCCAAAGATGCCAGCTATATCGGCCCGATTTCCTCCAATCCAGATGGTAGTCAGTGTTGGGAGGCCAGTTAGATGGCATAACTAAATAAGGACGCCCACCTGCCTCAGCCAAAGGCCTGGCGGAACAGCTCCGTTTTACAGGCCCTGCGGAATGGTAACAGATCCGGAAGGGCCTGAACCTCCAAAGTTGGGGCCAGGGCCAAAAAAGCCCTGGCCCTGGTCAAAGCAAGGCGGACATCCTTTGGGCCAGGGATGGTCAGAAGATGTTGGGTGGCCAAACGTAACGACCTCCAGGGCTTATACGGGGAGAGGCGGTGCCTCAGGTATGCTGGTCCCAGGCCACGCAAGGCTTTAAATGTCAATACTAATACCTTGAAGTGGATCTGATACTCAGTAAGAGTTTCCATCTCCTGTTTGGGAAATACCTGGAGATCTGAGAGATGGAACCTGAGGAGAGTGCAGTTTGGAGAGGGGAGGGGCTTCAGCAGGGCATAATGGCACAGAATCCACTTTCCAAAGTGGCCGTTTTCTCCAGGTGGATGGGTCTCTGTTGCCTGGAGATCAGTTGTAATTCTGGGAAATCTCCACCTGGACCACCACCTAGAGGTTGGCAGCCCTTCCTCATTGCAGGCTTTCTACCATCCACCAAAAAACTCACAACCAATTCTCAGAAGGCCTTTTAAATGCAGTTCTTGACCTAATTTTGAATTCTAGCTGGGTTTTTTTTAATGCTTTCTGGATTAATGGCTACATGTGGATTTGTACTTTTGTTAACTTGTTTACTTCCTTGAACACTTTTCTTAAAGCATAAATATATATTATGAATCCAGATAACTACAGAAAATTATACCAGTTCCACAGGAGATCTGCAATGCAGCCCTAAAGCGGAGTTTCACCCTTCAAAGCCGGTGGACTTCAATGAACTTCAAAGGGTGTAACTTGATTGTGCAGAATGGAAAGAGCCCATAAATGGTGTTTCCACTGTGATGTTAGGGTTGCCTCCAGGTGCTGTCTGGAGGTCACCTGAGATAACGACTGCTCTCAAGGCCACAGAGATGCTTAATCAAGTCATGAGGGGACTGAATAAACATCTGGAGCAGAGGTCCATCAGTGGCTACTAGCCACAGGGTGTAGATGGAACTCTTTGTCTGGGACAGTAATGCTCTGTATTCTTGGTGCTTGGAGGGGCAGCAGCGGAAGGGCTTCTAGTGTTCTGGCCCCACTGGTGGACTTCCTGATGGCACTTGTTTTTTTTGGCCACTGTGTGACACAGAGTGTTGGACTGGATGGGCCATTGGCCTGATACAACATGGCTTCTCTTATGTTCTTAAGTCCAATTTTCTATATATTCCAATAAAAACCATCTGCCCCTTGAGGTCAACCGTTACAAATATGGCACATTCAGTCAGTGGTTTCCCACCTTTCCAGACCCAAACCCACTGAGAACGAGACCCATATGTGACCAGAAGCCTTGCGACATAAGAGTCATGTGACAGGAAAAAGGAGGAGGAAATTATGATCACACCATGGTGGGCAACCAACAAAAAAGAGTTCGGTGCAACAAACAAATCAAGCCTCCCAGGCGTCCTCACTAGGTAGAATTGCCAACCTTCAGGTGGAGCCTGAGATTTTCCAGAACTACAACTGATCTTCAGATTATGGACATCCATTCTCCTGGAGGAAATGGCTGTTTTGGAGAGTGGGCAGTATGGTATTCTACCCCACTGAGGTCCCTTTCTTCCCCAAACCCCACTCTCCTCATGTTCCACCTCCAAAATCTCCAGAAATTCCCCAAACAGAGCTGTCAACATTATCCTTTGAAGGGAGTGGAGACAGCATCTCCTGATAATAAAGTCATTTCCAGGTGCATGATCAGAAATTATGTTACCATGTTGCTGGCTGCTCTAGCATCTGCTCAAAGCTGGAGTTTTGAACAAATGCTAGAGTGCCCGGTGAGGTGGTGACATCACTTCCAGAGCAACTGGAACTGATCTCATGCCTTGGGTCATTGCAGTCCCCACATTTCTCTCCCACTGTTTACCAAAGATTGGACAGGCAACAGGGGCAGAAGTTGCCCTGCTCCCCAGCCTGGTAAGTGGCAAACCTAGCCCCCTATACTGACTACTGAGTATAAAAGTCTCTTGCCCAGCCAGTAAAGCTGTCCTTTCGTTCTTGTTTCACAGGTGTCATCAAACAAAATCCAGAAGGCAGGGAGGCTCCTTGCTGCACACTTAGCAATCATGTATCCAGACCTTATCCGTGATCATAAGCACCACCTCCGGCTCTACAGGTATGTATGCTCCTCACTTGGCCTTTGTAGTGAGAGATTAGTGTTGTCTAGCTATGGGCAATGCCTGTGGACCAATTTTTGTTTTCTTTGCCGTTTCACGTCTGATGCAGCTGAAGTTGCCACCAAAGTTTTGCCCCAATCAAAATTCGAAGTATATAATACATGTTCCCCCCAAATGAAGCGTCTAAGGCAGTGTTTCCCATTTGCAGGGTCGTGACCCGGTACCGGGCCACGGAAGCCTCACTAGCGGGTCACAAGAAAAGCCAAAGCTAGCCCCGCCCCCAGCAAAGCTAGCCCTGCCCCATCTCTGTGTTGTGCAGAGAGAAGCTGGGCTGCTTCTCCTTCCTTTTCCCCCTCTCCCAGTGTTTGAGAGAAAAGCCTGGAGGCCTGGGTGACAAAGAAAGGTGTGTGTGTTTTTTTCAGCTGAGAGGGGCGGGGAGTGGGCATTCCAGCAGCTGTTTTTTTACCAAATGACCCCTGGGCAGAATTTTTGCTGGCTGGGGTCATCTGATGGTGAGGAAGGCTTTTTTTTTTCTTTGCCCCCGTACCTTCCTTCCTTCCTTTCTTTCCCTGCAAATGATGCTGTCTCTGTATTCTTGGTGCTGGTGGATGGGGGGAAGCAACAGTGGAAGGGCTTCTAGTGCCCTGGCCCCACTGGTGGACAATCTGGTGCTTTTTGGGCATTGTATGAGGGAATTTTGGACTGGATAGTCCACTGGCCTGATCCAACATGGTTCCTCTTATGTTTATGTTCTTTCCTTTCCTTCCATTTCATTATTTCCCTTTCTTTCCCTTTCTCTTTCTTTCCTTCCATTTTTGCTGGATGAAACTGTTCTGTTCATCATACTGTTGTTGCAGACATAGGAACTCTACCAATGAAAAGTTGGCACCCCCAGTTGTAGCCAGATGGCCTTCTATGAGATTTCTGTGTGGATGAGTGAGAATAAGAGATGTGGGGCAGAAAGAGATTATTGGAGATTACTGTGGTATATCTCAACAGCACTGGAAGAGATGGTACTATGAACTTGACACCATTTTACTGGTCCTGCTTTTAACAGCTGTCTGACACCAAAATTAAACTCCTCCTGTAGATATTAAAAAGGATGAAAGTAGTTCAGTGGCTAAGTATCTGCACAACAGATTGCTTTTAAAGGCATGGGAAACACAGCCAGTAAAAAGCTGCTAGCCCCTCATAAATATCCTTTTTGGGATAACTGAAGAAAAGCTTGTATGAACTTCATAAAACTTGAAATTAGTTCATTAATTGCAGTACAATTCTCTGCTACCTTTCACAGCAATTTCCCAGTGTTTCAACCAAAGAAAAGTGTGAAAAATAGCTGTTGAAAGATTTTCTTGAAACCAAGCAAGCTTGGTTGTAGCTTGAGTCAGGGTTCCAGTAGCAGCAGCTGGCCTACCAAATGTGTCAGCATATTTTGAGGTAGAGCAGCTGCCAGGCCCCAGTGCTAGCATTCCTGGTGGCAATGGCAACAGCACTCCCAACTGCATACACTGGCTAGTGCTGTTGAGGAAGGGATGTGTAGGTGGTGCAGGCAACTGAACATGGGCATTAGAAGTGTTTGCAAGCTGGAGAAGAATACACAGATAGATGCATGCAGGTGTGGGGGTGAAAAGAGAGGATTGCCCACTTTCCACCCCCATTTTGGCTCAGCATGAGTTTCAGAGAGATTTTTCTGAAAATGAATTTACTTCTGAAGAAGAGGCAGGTTTGGGGGAGTGCCCTGGAAGTGACATCACAGGAAAAGGTGGAGTTTTGGTTCAGTGTGCCTCAGAAGTGACATCACTTGGTCCTTGACACCACAGAAAATGACGTAATTCCTGTCTCCACCCCCAAGGTCTCCTGGCTCCACCCCCAAATTTTAGTGGGCCATGAAGGAGAAGTGTAAAAATAACCAGGCCACGGGAAAGAAAAGTTTAGGAAACCCTGGTCTAAGGAATTTCAAGGGAAGCCAAAATTTTCTAGAAAGCTGGCAAGATTTCAACATCTTCAGGCTTTTCCTAAAATTAAATTGAAAGGGAGCAAAGTGGTTCTTTGAAATGACTGAGGGATTTCAAAGAGTCCCCTTTCTCTACAGCTTGTGAACTTTTTCAGTGTGGGGAATATAGGTCTATGTCTTATAGAGCTGGATAATTGCTCTGTCTACTGGGGGTGGTTTCCCAGGTCTTGGGCAGAGAAGAGGGATACTTAAAACTTGAGATCCTGGAACAGTCTGAGAGAAGCTAATAGGATTAAACCTGGGCTCTTCTGAATGCACAGCAGGTGATGAGTTCTCACTCCAGATGTGAATCTGCATTATATTCTAAATTCATTTAGAATTCTATATAGTCTACATTCTATGTGTTATGTGTGTTATGGGACATCAAGTAATTTCCAACTTACAGTGGCCTTAGGAATTCAAAACCTCTTGCTCAGGTTTTGCAAACTGAACCGAAGTCAACCCACCTCATATCGAATGTTCCTCTTTTTCTGCTGCCTTCAGCTTTTCCTGGAGTCATTTTGTAGAAAAATAGGTGGTGGAGCTCATTAGCATAACTCATTAACATATGCCACCTCCCCTCAGCCAAAAGCAACCGTTGCAAGAAATGAGAGCCCTGGGCGAGAGAGGCCTTCTTGGCCTGGCTAGAGATTCAGCCAGCCCAAGCAGGCCTCACTCGCCTGGGGCTCTCCCCTCCCTCCCACAGTTAAAAGGCCAACAACCACCTGCCACCCAAAATCACATAAGAAGTGGAGAAAGGGTGGTCTGGGCTTCTCCAGAGGTTAATGAGGGCTGCTGGGGGCATGGCAGAGCCCCTGGTGGCTGGTTGGCTGCCTGCTCGTCTAATCCAGGGATTGTTATGCAGCTGCACCTACTATTCAATGGACAAGGTAGGTGGGGAGGAAGAGGGGGAACCCTCAGAAAGGAGCAGGAGTTGCGATCCTGTGAGCTCCTGCTGAAACTGAGGCCTGTCCTACACCATATCTCAAAGAGTCTGAATAGAAATGGTCCTTGTTATAGTCGATACAAAATTCAGAGTTTCAGAATCTGATTTTTACTCATTTGATTGTTGAGTGTGACATTTACTTCTAAAAACAGAGTTGATCTAGACAAGACACAGGAGAACATGGTTCTCCAAACGTCTTCAGGTTTCTCAAATCGCAGGTGAGGTTTGCATATGGGGAGGGGCTTTGATTTGACAGGGGGGGGTGACTGCTGCAGGAGGGCTTAACACTCTCTGCTATTGTTTTCCTGGCAGAATTGACAGCCTAAGCTGGTTTGCACCCCAACCTGTCTTGTTGTCCTAAAAGGGTATAAAGCAGCTTGATGGTGCCATGTTCTCCAACTAGGATCTGGAATAGGGTCAGGGGTGGAATTCTAGCAGGAGCTCCTTTGCATATTAGGCCACACACCCCAGATGTAGCCTCCAAAAGCTTACCAAGGCTCTTTTTTGTAAGCTCTTGGAGGATTGGCTACATCAGGGGTTTGTGGCCTAATATGCAAGGGAGTTCCTGCTGGAATTCCATCCCTGAATAGAGTTGCCAACCTCCAGGTGGTAGCTGGAGATTCCCCAGAATTACAATTGATCTTCAGGCAACAGAAATCAGATTGCTTGGAGAAACTGGCCATTTTGGAAAGTGGACTACATGGCATTATGCCCCCCTGAAGTTCATCCCTTCCTATCCACCCCTCCTCAGGCTCCACCTCAAACATTTCTAGGTATTTCCTAACGCAGAGCTGGCAACCCTGATCTGGGATCTTTTAAAGTAATTCAGAGGTCATAGGAGGGGTCAAGCATTCCCTCCCTGCCAACCTTTTGATTCATTTGTGCCATCTTGATGAAATTAAATGAACGTGGGTCTGGGAAACACTCAGATAATGTATAATTATCCTCTACAGACTCTTGGCAGAAGCTGAATAGCTCTCTTTAACAGAAGGGAGGAAGCCATTGCTTCAAAACTCTCTCACCTTTGACATTCGGAATGGACTCCCCCGGGTCTCAAAGCCTTCCTGTTATCTCTTGCTTCTCCCAGGCAGTGCTCCTCGGGCAAGGAGCTGGTGGACGCGCTGCTCAGCGCCGGGCTGTCGGTGCAGACTCGCAGCCAAGCCCTCGGACTCTGCCAGGTGCTGATGGATGAAGGAGTCTTGGCTCATGGTGAGATCACATTTCTGGTGCTCTGTGGGATGGGGCCAATTCAGCACACTGCCCTGAAACAGGGTCTCATAATTCTCCAGCCAACGCTCGCTTAGGCTGAGTTGAGCTAGTTAAGCCTGACTTCAGGCTGAAGGGGTAGCTTGCTTTCTGAAGCTTGGGTGTCGTTTGCCCACCCTCCCAGCTGTGAGGTCACAAGAGACGGCTGGCGCATCATTGATGATGTCATAAATAATCCCTCCTTGCTGAAGCTGGAAGTCAAGCCAGCAGCCAGCTTGATCGGCTCTGCCTAAAGAAGAGCTTGCTCGGGACAGTCTTGTGAGGTAGAATAACATTTGTCACGCTCTTACAGATGGGGAATTGAGCCAGTTGGGAGGGCAACTTGGGCTTATTTTGTAAGGTGCCCATCCTCCAGGGGGGGCCTGGAGATCTTCCAGTATTGCAACTGATCTCCAAGACAGAAGAAGAAGAAGATGATATTGGATTTATATCCTGCCATCCACTCTGAATCTCTGAGTGGCTCACAATCTCCTTTACTTACCTTCCTCCCTCACAACAGACACCCTGTGAGGTGAGTAGGGCTCAGAGATCTCGCCCAGAAGCTGCCCTTTCAAGGACAAGTCTGCGAGAGCCATGGCTGACCCAAGGCCATTCCAGCACCCGCGAGTGGAGGAGTGGGGAATCAAAGGACGGTGGCTCAGTGGTAGAGCATCTGCTTGGGAAGCAGAAGGTCCCAGGTTCAATCCCCGGCATCTCCAAAAAAGGGTCCAGGCAAATAGGTGTGAAAAACCTCAGCTTGAGACCCTGGAGAGCCGCTGCCAGTCTGAGAAGACAATACTGACTTGGATGGACCAAAGCTCTGATTCAGTATAAGGCAGCTTCATATGTTCAAACCCAGTTCTCCCAGATAAGAGTCCGTGCACTTAACCACTGCACCAAACAGCCAAGATCAGTTCCCATAGAGAAAATGACTGCTTTGGATGGTCTATGTCATTGTACCCTGCTAAGATCCCTCCTCTCCTCAAATCCTGCACTCCCCAGGCTCCATCTTAGGCTTTTCGGTGTCGACAGCTCAGATCTGGGATGCACAAGCTTCAGTCACCACCCTCTCCAGGTCATTGTTGTAAGGATAAAATGGAGGAGAGGAGGAAGTTAGCAATAGCTTTGAGTACCCATTGGGTTCTCTGACCTGGATTGCCCAGGCTAGCCCAATCTCATTAGATTTTGGAAGCTAAGCAGAGTCAGCCCTGGTTAGTACTTGGATGGGAGCAGGGGTGGAATTCTAGCAGGATCTCCTTTGCATATTAGGCCACATACCCCTGATGTTGCCAATCCTCAAAGAGCTTACAAAAAAGAGCCTTGTAAGCTCTTGGAGGATTGGCTACATCAGGGGTATGTGGCCTAAAAGGCAAAGGAGTTCCTGCTAGAATTCCACCACTGGATGGGAGACCACCAAAGGAGTCCAGGGTTGCTACGCAGAGACAGGCAGTGGCAAACTACCTCTGAATATCTCTTGCCTAGAAAACCCTACAGAGTTGCCATAAGTTGGCTGCGACTTGATGGCAACAACAAAAATATATTCTGTAAATGAATAATAAAGTAAATGTTGGGACCTTGCGGTGTCTTTGGATACCGTGCCATCCCTTTCTGTAGGGCTTTTTTTGTAGCAGGAACTCCTTTGCATATTGGGCCACACAACCCTGATGCAGCCAGTCCTCCTGAGTCTTACAGCAGGCTGTGTACTAAGAGCCCTGCAAGCTCTTGAAGGACTGGCTACATCAGGGATGTGTGGCCTAAGAGGCAAAGGAGTTCCTGCTACAAAAAAGCCCTGCTCTGGATTTCCTTCCCTGTTACTTTTCAGCCTTACTCCTGGTCCAGCCTCCCTCTCTCTTTCCTCTCCCCTTCAGTATTAGAAAGGCTTCCTAGTTCAGGAGTGAAGTGAGGCTTTAACAGATGACATTAGGAGGGATTCCAAAACAGATAGGTCACAACTGGCCAGTCACATCTCCCCAGCATGACAGAGAGGATAGCCCTCATTTCTGCCAGCTCCTTCTCTCTCTGCCTGATCCTTCTCTCTCTTCCAGAGCCAGTTTGGTGTAGTGGTTAAGTGTGTGGGCTCTTATCTGGGAGAACCAAGTCTGATTCCCCACTCCTCCACATACGGCTGCTAGCATGGCCTTGGGTCAGCCATAGCTCTCGTAGGAGTTGTCCTTGAATGGGCAGCTTCTAGGAGAGCTCTCTCATCCCCACCTACCTCACAAGGTGTCTGTTGTGTGTGTGTGTATGTGGGGGTGGGAAGGTAAAGGAGATTGTGACCGCTCTGAGATTCAGAGTATAGAGCGGGATATATATCCAATATCTTCTTCTTCTTCCCCCTCTCATTCCCTGTTCACCTGTCTCCCCCTTTGTAGTACGGCAGGAAAGCTATTTCCAAGACCGCGATGCCCAGTTTTTCCGTTTTGTCGCCCTGGAGCCAAGGGCTGGGGACCAAGATGGGGAAGAGCTACAGGAGGCACTGGCGTTGCTCTCCCAACTGGGCCCAACTGCCTTGCTTACCACCATCCTGCGCAAACCGTGAGTGTTGGGCTTGAACTGGGCAGCAGGCAGGGAAGAAGGGGCAGGCTGAGAGGTCCGGCTGGGCACAGGCATAGCCATTTGCATCCAGCACATGGGGGTGGAGTCTGAGGGCTTCTGAAATCGGTGGATCTGGATCAGGGACAATTCACGTGGTACAAAGTCCTCAGGTCCTAGGGTTGCCAACCTCCACATGGTTATACAGAAAGAGATGGCTATACAGAAAAGTGAGATTGTAACACAAAGGAAAAAACTGTATAAAAGCAACAACTGTTGATACAAGTCTTGGCTTGCACTCTATATATTGAAACAAGCAATTTATTATCAATATTATTGACAAAAAACACTACACGCTAGATGCCAGATTTTAACAGCATTGGCAAAATTACAGCAACAGCAGCAGCAATGGATTGCCTAGGTAACTCTCCATTTCCTTCGCCTTCTTCAGGCTGCAGTACACAAGGTAAAGCCTTGACTTCAGTAATGGAATACCCAGTATTTCCTTCAAGTGTATATTTAGACACTCCCCGGCTTTCCCAATTGTTGTATAGACAGTTGCAGTTGGAACCTCAGAGATCAACCGTCTTCCATTAGGGGTTACCCTTCGTCAGATTCAAAATGTCTCTGTGCTAAGCTCACATGGTAGCTGGAAATTGCAACTACCCAGCTGTGAGGTCATAAAAGACTGCTGACGCTTCCTTGATGATGTCATAAATAATCCCTCCTTGCTGAGGCTGAGCCTGGTTGATCCTGGTGGTCAACCCAGCAGCCAGCTTGATTGGCTCTGCCTAAAGTTTGCTTGGGACAGACTTGTGGTGGGGAATTGAGCCCGTTGAGGGCAATCTTTGGCTTATTTTGTAGGACTGCCAACTTCCAGGTGGGATCTAGAGATCTTCCAGAATTACAACTGATCTTATTTGTGGGGTACCCCAGGGGGCAGTTCTTTCCCCAGCATTGTTCAATATCTATATGCGCCCCCTTGTCCAGATGGTCAGGAGGTATGGGCTGGGTTGTCATCAGTATGCGGATGACACCCAGCTCTATCTACTAGTGGGTGGCCGGTCTGGCTGCGCCCTGGATAATTTGGAACTGGCGCTGCAAGCTGTGGTATCATGGCTCAGGCTGAGCCGGCTTAAAGCTGAATCCAACAAAGATGGAGGTTCCTTAAGTCGCAGCAGCCGAGGAATGGTGATTCCTCTACCAGCCTTCGATGGGGCGCCATTGACGCCAGCGTTGAGGGTTAAGAGCTTGGGAGTGCTTCTGGAGTCCTCCTTAACTATGGAGGCCCAAGCAGCAGCCACTGCCAGAGCTGCTTTTTTTCACCTTCAGCGAACATGGCAGTCGGTCCCTTACCTTGAGGGCAGCGACTTAGCAATGGTGATCCATGCCTCGGTCACCTTAAGAATTGATTACTGTAACGCTCTCTACATGGGGCTGCCCTTGAATCAGATTCAGAAGCTGCAGCTGGTGCAGAATGCTGCAGCCAGGCTACTAATGGGGCTTCCCCGTCAGGAGCACATTCAGCCTGTGCTGAGAGCGCTGCACTGGCTGCCTGTTGCATACCGATTCCGTTCCAGGGTCCTGGTATTAACCTTCAAAGCCCTATATGGCCTAGGAGCTACCTATCTGTGGGACCGCCTTGCCCCGTATGTTCCCCAGAGAGCACTGTGATCAAGCTCTCAAAATCTTTTGGCTGTCCCTGGGCTAAAAGAAGCTAGGCTCAATTCCACCAGAGCAAGAGCCTTCTCGGTTGCGACCCCAATACTTTGGAACACCCTCCCAGAAGCCATCAGGGCCCTGCGGGATTTGTCGCAGTTCCGCAGGGCATATAACATCTAATGGGAGAGGGCTGCCACCACATCTGGATCCATAGCGCTTTTATTACTAACTGCCTAGAATCTGTGCGCGTGAGAAAGGAAATATTATATGATCCGCCTGAAGTAGCACCATTGCCATTTATCTGATTGTTTTATTGTTTTAATATTGCTTTTGCTTACTGTCTATTTTATGCTGATAGCTGCCTTGAGTCTGTATAGAATGGGCGGGATATAAATATAATGTAAATAAATAAATTAAAATAAAAATCTCCAGAGAGCCAACGTCAGTTCCCCTGGAGAAAATGGCCACCCTGTAAGGTGGACTGTATGGCATTATACCTCACTGAAGTCCTTCCCCTCTCCAAGCCCTGCCCTTCTCCAGGTATTTGCCAACCCAGAGCTGGCAACCCTATCAGGTTCCCTCAATGTCTGCCTTGGTTCTGTTGACCAGACACTCTTCAGAGTTCCTTACTCAGAATGTAAATCCTCGGCTTGTGGGGATCTGATTTGTGTTGGGGAGGGGTGGAATTCTAGCAGGAGCTCCTTTGCATATTAGGCCACGTACCTCTAATGTAGCTAATCCTCCAAGAGCTTACAAAAAAGAACCTTGTAAGCTCTTGCGGGATTGGCTACATCAGGGGTGTGTGGCCTAATACGCAAAGGAGCTCCTGCTAGAATTCCACCCCTGGTATCGGGACAACTGCATATACCGTGCAGGGGTGGCCAACAGTAGCTCTTCAGATCCATCCATGCTGATGACCCAGCCTCTAGTCAGGCGACGGACCTAGTGTCATCCATGGCGACACTAGGACTCTCTCAGTTTGTTACATCCTCCACCCACCAGGCGGGGCACATATTAGACTTGATCTTTGCGGCCAGGGTTATGGTGGACGATATAACTGCAGAAGCGGTGCCATGGTTGGACCACTTTGCCCTTAAGGCTCGTGTGGATGTTCCACTCCAAACCCGTCTAGGCGGCAAGCTTATTATGGCTCATCCGTGGAGTCAGATGGACCCGCAACGGTTCCAAATGGCTCTACGGGATCCCTGGCCCCCTGGCGATTCCCTCGATGACCTGGTTGATGCTTGGCATGGCCAACTCTCCAGAGCCATCAACGAGATCACACCTCGATGCCCTCTGCGACCTCGCACTAAGCTGGCCCCGTGGTATACCCCGGAATTGTGCCAGTGGAAACGAGGACTCAGATGGTTAGAGAGGCAATGGCGGCGTACTCGAGACGAAGCGACTAGAACATCTTATAGAGAGTTTATGAGGTCCTATGAGATGGCAGTCAAAGCCACAAAGAAAATATACTTTGCGGCTAAGATTGCGTCTGCAAATTCGCGCCCGGCACAATTGTTTAGGACAATTCGGAATCTCACAACACTGCCACAAGGCAGGCCAAATGTTAAGGAATTAGAGATAGGCTGTGAGGCTTTTGCGAAATTTTTTGCAGACAAGGTCATGTCGCTCCACCACGACTTCCCCGCCACATTAGATACAGTATGTGAACTCGAGGCTCCATGCCTGTCTTCTGGTTTGATCCTGGATCACTTCGACACATTCAGTTTGGAGGAAGTTGACAGAATCCTCTCTACTGTATGTCTAACAACCTGTGATTTGGACCCATGTCCCTCCTGGCTAATTAAAGCTTGCCAGAGGGAGCTAAGATGTCCTATACGGGACATCATAAATAGATCCCTCTCAGAGGGCCTTTTCCCAACACCCCTTAAAGAGGCTGTGGTCCGTCCCCTCCTGAAAAAGGCTACATCAGACCCGATTGAATTGGCGCATTACCGGTCGGTCTCCAATTTGCCCTTTATGGGCAAAATTATAGAGAGGGCAGTGGCGTTGCAGCTGCAGAGTTTTCTGGATGACGCTTCCACCTTGGATCCATTCCAGTCCGACTTCCACCCGGTCCATGGGATGGAGACAGTGCTTGTTGCCCTCATGGATGATGTACAGCGGCATCTGGATCGAGGTGGTTTGGCGGTACTGTTGTTGTTAGACCTATCGGCCGCGTATGATATGGTCGACCACCAGTTGCTGACCCGCTGCCTCGCTGATGCAGGGATTCAGGGGCTGGCCTTGCAGTGGCTTTCCTCTTTCCTTGACAGTCGGGGACAAAGGGTGGCGATTGGGGGAGAACTATCCCAGAGACACCTACTTAATTGTGGGGTGCCATAGGGAGCGGTCCTCTCCCCGATGTTGTTTAACATCTACATGCGCCCCCTTGCCCAGATTGCCTGGAGATATGGGCTGGGTTGTCACCAATATGCTGATGACACCCAGCTCTATCTATCGATGGATGGCCGGACTGACGATGTCCCTAAAAATGTGGACCTGGCACTGCAAGCCGTGACAGGCTGGCTTAGGCTGAGTGGGTTGAAGTTAAATCCAGTGAAGACAGAGGTCCTTTGCATGAGCCGTGGCGTTCTGGGAGGGGAAATTCCCCTACCAGCTTTTGATGGGGCACCACTGGAAGCAGTGCGCAGGGTCAAGAGCTTGGAGGGTGCTTCTTAAGGTCTCCAACTTCTTTTTTAATATCTTTTTTTATTGCCAAATGCAATTTGTCCATAGCTTTTAACATTTTTACCTCCAGAGCGTCAAATTGAGCCTGCATCTTGTCAAATGATTGGGCTCTTGCACGTGTTGTTCTTTCTACTGACATATAAAAAATCACCAAACCTTAAAAAAATCCCCACATAAAATTTAGCATCCAATCCAATAGCTTAGAGCCAGTTCTTTCAGATGAGACTAGTTTCGTTTTTCTCCCTTCTTCCTGAGCAAAGATATTGAATTTTAACAATTTTGACAGTTTTTCTCCCTTTTAAAATGGCAATCGTTATTTCTCTATGGTACAGTTCCAGCCTAGAGAGGTCTCTCTTCGTCTTTCTTGATCTGAGTCTTGGACTCAATTCCTTCCTAGTTCAAAGGTCGGATGTCACAGCTCTTGTTGTCCTTATAGGCTCTGATTTATTGTCCAGCCCCTTTTAGTTTCACTTCCTGTCACAGCTTAGACTGATCTCGTGTCTAATCTCGCAGTTTTTTGAGCTGCATGAAGAAACCGCAACCACAAAAATTCACAACAATATGTCCTTTCTCCAAAATATCTTTGAAGGCAATTGTTTTTACGGCGTTCAGTTTTCCCAAGCTGAATTCTTTTCCTGCTGTGCCCCCACTCAGCTCAGTTCATTCTAGGTTCTGCAGTTTATGGGCATATATACACGGCAACTCTCTTTTCTTTCTTCTGCGTCACCAGCCTCCCATTGCCAACTTTCACTCTTATCTTGAAGGGTTTTTTTTTTTTTTGCTGTTGTTCACATCCAAAGCCACAGAGCTCAGCTTAACAAGGTAAAAGTTTTTTTTCCATTCAATTATGCTTTGCCTTCGTCTGTTATTAATCCACTCAGTGTTTAAACTATATTCAAAGTCTCTCAGAGTGAAGATAAGAATGATGAGTCTACCTTTTAGATGTTCTCAACTCCCCCGGCTGCTATTTTCTTGCAATTAAAATCAGTCCTTCTAGCGTGCTTGGATTCCGACAGCCTTAAGTGACCGAAGTCACTTTAGAGTCACTGCAGACGATGGTTGACATTCCATTGCCGGACATCAAGAAATGAAGGAGTCAGCTCCCTGACTGCTCCAGTTCGATATCAACAGCATTAAAGGAAGATAAGTCGTCTTGGGTTAACCCTTGCCTAGGGTTAATGAGCATAGACCTTATCAGGGGTCTTTAATACCCTGAACAGTGACAATAAAATCCCCCTCTGTTAGGGAGCTGCAGACTGTCTTCCAGCCAAACAGGAAGTCCACAAGGGAGTGGGCCTTCTCGGTAACAGCACCGAGGAACCAGCTACCAGAGGAGATACAGGCCCTATGGAGCCTTAATCAGTTCTGTCGGGCTTGTAAAACCGTCCTCTTTCAACTGGCCTTTTAAGGTGGAACCATTACACCATCACTACAAAAACTGTGTTCATATGCATATTAAGACTGTAGCACCATTTTATGTTATATTGTAATTTAAATTATTAATGCTGTTTTTATGTAATTGTATTTTAATTGTAAATTGCTTTGAATTTTATTGTTGTATCATAGTACAATGTATTATGTCATGTAAGCCGCCCTGAGCCTGCTTTGGCGGGGAGAGCGGGATATAAATTAAAATTTATTATTATTAGATTTTTTTGCCTACAACTCCCATCAGCCCCAGCCATTGGCCATGCTGGCTGGGGTTGATGGGAGTTGTAGGCAAAAAACATCTGGAGAGCTATCATTGGCCATCCCTGGAGAGTGATGGAGCTTAATCCTTTCCGCCCCCATGCTGTTTTCCCAACATGGAACAGCCTTGGGCAAGTGCCAGTGCCTTTGGGAATTAAGTCCCATTTGTGAAACTCCCAGAGCATCTCTGCAGGATGGACAAAACTGCTTTTTTTGTTTTGTATGTATGATAGGTCTGGCTTTTAATTGTTTTAATGGTGGGTGTTTTCTTGTTGTTTTGATGGTTTTAAAACGTGATTGGCACTGTGTACATATTAATTTGTTAGTCACCTTGTGGCCCACGGGGAGGCAGGAAGATGGGATATAAGTTTGTAAAATGCGTAAATGTTAAAAAGATCTGGGACAGACGCATTAGCAGATGCAAGAACATTATAATGCAGGGGTGTCAAACTCATTTGTTATGAGGGCCAGATCTGACATAAATGAGACCTTGTTGGGCTGGGCCATATTGGGTTGGTCCAGGCCGTGTGTGTACCTATTTAAATTAGGTAGCAGAAATATAAATTTTATAAAGAACACAGACAAACACAAATGTATATTTTTAAGAAACTTTTTTTTTTTTTTTTTTTGCTGTTTATGCGTTTATTAAATCTGCGGTGTGAATCACAAATACAGATACAGGTACAACACAAAAATGATACTTTGTCACATAATACATATTACAGTCATCCAGATGGGAGTGAGTGTGGTTTATTCCCTTATAATAAAAAAACCTGGATAGCAAGGCTATATGACATGACGGGAACCTCAAGGCATAGGGCAAACACAAAAAAAGAAGGCGGAAAAAAAAAAAAAAAAGAGTCAGACCGAATCGGAAAGGGAAGTAGCAAACAGTTTGCCTTGCGTTATCCTTCATACCTCAATCATATATTAATGAAAAAGTTACCGAATTTATATTTATTTCTTATAATTTTTTTTCTCAAGCCATTTATAAAATTTCTCCCATTTTCTGCTAGCTTCTTCTTTGGACATTCCTCGTAATAAACTAGAAAGTATGTCCATTTCAGCAGCTTGTAGAATTTTCTCAATCACTTCATTTATGTCCGGGCAGCATTTTTGTCGCCAGTATTTAGCAAACGCTATCCTCGCCGCTGTAACTTAAAATGTTAGCACTCATTGGTCTTAAAGATTCTTTCTTTGTATTTCTCCCATGGGATCCAGGGAACTGGGCAAAGGAGGCTGTGGCTCTTTCCTTCCTTCCCCAAGGGACTGAGGAGGGAGCCTCAGCCAATAGAAGGAAGAGAGGCTTGGCTCAGTAGCTCTACTGTGCAATTGAGAGAGCCTGGCAAAGCAAGCTATTCCTCCTCCCTTCCTCCCCAAGGAAGGAGCTTCAGCCAATGGAGAAAACAGAGGTTTTGCTCTGTAGCTCCTGTGCAATTGAGCATGCCTTGCAAAACAAGCTGTTATACAGAAGGAAGCAAGAGAGAGGGAGAAGGAAGCAGATGACAGCCAGTTGCTAGGGGGCCTGATAGGAGCCCTCTGGGGGCCTGATTAGGCCCCTGAACTGCATGTTTGACACCCCTGTATAATGTGATGTAGCCCTTCCTTTCATGATGCTTGGTAGTACCACATAGTACTAATGGAGAAGCCAGAAAGTGCAACAGAAGTTGGGAAGGATATTTTTTTATTGATACCGACTGTAGCAGCATTTTGCATAAGGGTTTCGTTTTTTCTTTTTCTTTTTCTTTTTCTTTTGCTCCTTCTCCTACCTAGAGGAAATAGCTAAAGAAGATAGTTGGGGAAGTGGCTAGAGAAAATAGCAGGAAGACTTTGTCGTACAAGTCGCTTAAATAACAATCTGGATTTCATTGAGCTCACACACATCTTGGGGATGAAACTGCTAAAGTGGTAGGAGGGATACTGGAAGAGGTGTATGTTTTACCATGTGTGCTTTACCCTGACTTTTCTCCTCAGAGAGCCAGTTTGGTGTAGTGGTTAAGTGCGTGGACTCTTATCTGGGAGAACCGGGTTTAATTCCCCACTCTCCACCTGCAGCTGCTGGAATGGCCCTGGGTCACCCATAGCATTCGTAGGAGTTGTCCTTGAAAGGGCAGCTGCTGTGAGAGCTCTCTCAGCCCCACCTACCTCACAGAGTGTCTGTTGTGGGTGTGGGGGGGGTGGGGAGTAAAGGAGATTGTGACCACTCTGAGATTCAGAATATAGGGCAGGATATAAATCCAGTATCTTCTTTCTCTCCTTCTCCAGCCCTGGCCACCGCACTGAGGAGGAGCTCGCACTGATCTTTGAAGAACTTCTCCACATCAAAGCCGTAGCCCATCTCTCCAATTCTGTAAGTGACGGACAGCTCCTTTAACCATTCATCTCAGTGCCTCTTGCCCTGTCTATCGGGCACCCCCCCCCCCAATGTAGACAATCCTCCTGGAGCTTACAGTAGGCTCTGTAGTAAGAGCCCTGTAAGCTCTTGGAGGATTAGCTGCATCAAGGGTGTGTGGCCTAATATGCAAAGGAGTTCCTGCTACAAAAATCCCTGGTAGTTGTTACAGTGCTCTTAACATTTCTCTCCCCCCTCCCCCCGCTCAGTCATCTGGGAAAACTCAAAAATCTCCTTTGTTGAGAGTCTCTCAGAATAGCACCCAGTTCTGGAGGTCACCCTGTCCAGCTTTCTTTTGCAGGTATGGGAGAAGATAGTTAAAGTTTTAAAAATTAAGTGTGATAAGATGGAAGTTTGTGAAGAAGTGTTGGAAACAAAAGAAATAATATAATTATTATTAGAGTAAGAATTAGGAAAAGTGGTATGGGGATCGGGTGAAATCGGGTAAAGAAAGGAAATAAGATAAAGAGGCAGAAGTTTATGTATTTGTTGTCAGTATTCAGTTTAATTTGTAGAAGACAACAAGCAAAAAATGAAAAGTATTTATATGAGATGGTTAAATGTATAAATCTGTTTTAAATTAAAATATTAATTTAAAAAAAAGAAATCCAATGCCCCAGCTAGTGGGATGAACACCCCAACAAGCATAGACTGTAGCATCACATTGGAAGTGCACATGATCTAAAGCAGGGGTGTCAAACTCATTTGTTATGAGGGCTGGATCTGACATAATTGAGACCTTGTTGGGCCAAGCCATGTCAGGCCAGGCCATGTGTGTACCTATTGAAGATTAGGTAACAGAGATATAAATTTTATAAAGAATACAGACAAACCCAAATATATATTTTCTAAAAATGTAAAACATGCTTAAAATGTTAGCACTCATTGGTCTTAAAGATCCTTTCTTTGTATTTCTCCCAAGAGAACCAGGGAACTAGGCAAAGGAAGCTCTGGCTCTTTCCTTCCTTCCCCAGGGGACTGGGGGGGTGGAGCCTCAGCCAATATAAGGAAGAGAGGCTTGGCTCAGTAGCTCTGCTGTGCAATTGAGAGAGCCTGGCAAAGAAAGCTGTGATGCAAAAGGAAGCAAGAGAGGGGGAGAAGGAAGCAGATGACAGCCAGTTGCTCGGGGGCCTGATAGGAGCTTCTGAGGGCCTGATTCAGCCCCCAAACTGCATGTTTGATACCCCTGATCGAAAGGAACAACCCCTCCCCCAATTGAAATCATGGAGAATAAAATGACTTGGCTGCAGCACTTGGATAAATGCGTTTATTTAGGCTAATCAAAACTGATAGATGATTGAATTACATTTGAATTATATTTGCTGTTTTCTCACAACATACATCAGTTCTTCAGTTGAACGTGCTGCTTGCTTAAGTGGTCCATTGGGCAGCATTTTTGCTTTGGAAACCTACTGCACCTGGGAGAGATTTGCTCCAGTCTCCTTGTGGTTAGCTTTTGGCTTTGGACTGCTGCCATTTTGACATGAGAGAACTTGAAGCTATGCCAGCACAGCACAGGGGTCAGAGCATGTGGTTAGCAAATAGGAAACCAAATCCCTGCTGAGTTGTGAAGGGGTGCGGGTGGAGCCCCTGAATAAGCCACTGTCTTTCCGCTGAGCTAGTTTTTATTAACCCTGACACATTTAAGAGAATTACATGCAGGGCTTTTTTTTGTAGCAGGAATTCCTTTGCATATTAGGCCACACACCCCTGATGTAGCCAATCCTCCAAGAGCTTACAGGGCTTTTCTTACAGCGTCTACTGTAAGCTCTTGGAGGATTGGCTACATCAGGGGTGTGTGGCCTAATATGCAAAGGAGATCTGCTACAAAAAAAAAAAGCCCTGGTTACACGTTTGTCAATTTCACATCGGCATCACTCATGAGACAAGGGGATGGATCCAGTAACACCAGTATGGAAGGATTCTGTCTGCAGAACAGAACTTTCCTGCCTGCTTCAACTCTACTGCTCTCCCTGAAATGTTGCTCCTGGGGGACGGGGGACCCTTAGGAATGGCATGAAGAGCAAATCAGGGGTTTGCAGCAGGAAGAAGGGACTGATGGGAAATTATACCTCCTATTAGTGAAAAATTTAGCATGGATCCAACCCAAGTTTAGCATGGATCGTGCACCAGTTTCAAAGTTTCCTATATAAATAAAACTTAATTTGCTGAGTGTATAACCATTCAAAAGTGTGATTGATCTCTGGAAAGCATGTGTTTTTACTATGTATAAGGCACCAGCCTTGACTCTCAGCATTGCCAGTTAAAGGCTTTCTGGTACCAGTCCTGTCACTTGTTGATAACACTCTGCCAAGTGGGGAACATAATTGGTTAAGTAGGCCATTACTCAGATAGCAGGGATGACATATCAATTTGCCTTGGGGCCATGCCAGGAACGGAGAAAGCAATTAACCCTTCAACCTCCACTCAGAACCAAGCTCCCTGGTTTGTTACCAGCACTTTAAGGGGAAAATACATATTTTTTGGAAGTCATGTCATTTCTCCTTTAAAATACTAATAACAAAGTGGGGAACCTGGTCTTGAATAGTGGAAGCCAAAGAGCTAAATATCCTGTCCTCCCCCCCTGCACTGTCCCAAGGCAAGCTGAGGTTTCATGAGCCTGCCATTTGCATTTTGTAGATGGAAGAAGACACTACAATCTCCCATCTTGTCTGACCTCACTAGACCAGTCCTAAAGCACTTTGTCTCCAGCAGCTGTCTGCCATTTGCTCCTGGAAGCTTCCTATGCACATCTAGGCAAGCAAAGCTATCTTTTTTTCTGAAGAGAGAAGTCTGATTTTTAGCTGTGCACATTCTTCGTGAAACTTATTCTCTGTGCGTCAAATGCATGGCTTGTCCTCTACCTTATAGTACTGACTTCCCTCTCCAAAGCTATGTCTGGCCTTGCTTCCCTTACCCCATAAATGGTCCAGCTACATAAGCAATGATCCATACTCATATGCCTCTCTCTGTCTCTTCTGGCAGGTCAAGAGAGAGCTGTCTGCTGTGTTGCTGTTTGAGTCCCATGCAAAGGCCGGAACTGTGTGTAAGTAAACTGGGTCACAACAATTTGGCCACTGGGGGGGTGTCTGTCTCCCTTGACTTTCTACAGTTGCACCCAGAGAGGGGCTTTATGGTCCTCCCACGTTCCATATAGAAGGTCCAGTTGGTACAACCATACTGATATGGGCAGGGGTGGAATTCTAGCAGGAGCTCCTTTGCATATTAGGCCACACACCCTGATGTAGCCAATCCTTCAAGAGCTTACAAAAAAAGCCTTGTAAGCTCTTGGAGGATTGGCTACATCAGGGGTGTGTGGCCTAATATGCAAATGAGCTCCTGCTAGAATTCCACCCCCGAATACGGGCTGGGGGGTGTGGCTCAGGGGAAGAACCTCTGCTTTGCATGCAGAAGCTCCCTGATTCAATCCGTGGCATCTCCAGTTAAAGGACCAGGCAAGGTGATGCGAAAGACCTCTGATTGAGACCCTGGAGAGCTTCTGCCAATCTGATTAGACAGTACCAGCTTTGATGGACCATGGGCCTATTTCAGTATAAGGCAGCTTCCTGTGGGTGGCTTGTAGTCACTGTGAGTTGGCTTCTTTGAAACATGACTGGTTTTCTGTTGTACTGTTTCATCACAGAATCATAGAGTTGGAAGGGACCTCCAGGGTCATCTAGTCCAACCCTCTGCACAATGCAGTAAATTCACAAATACCACCACCCAGGGCTTTCTTTGTAGCAAGAACTCATTTGCATATTAGGCCAAACCTCCCTGATGTACCCAGTCCTCCTGGAGCTTACAGTAGGCCCTGTACTAAAAACCCTGTAAGCTTGTGGAGGATTGGCTACATTAGGGAGGTGTGGCCTTATATGCAAATGAGTTCCTGCTACAAAAAAAGCCCCATTGCCACCTAAATTCACAGGATCCTTATTGCTGTCAGATGGCCATCTAGCCTCTGTTTAAAAACCTCCAAGGAAGGAGAGCCCACCACCTCCCGAGAAAACCTGTTCCACTGAAGAATCGCTCTAACGGTCAGGAAGTTATTCTTAATGTTGAGCCGGAAATTCTTTTGATTTAATTTCAACCCATTGGTTCTGGTCCTACCTTATGGGGCCGCAGAAAACAACGCCACACCATCCTCTATCATCACAGGTAACTTGTGCCAGGCATGGTGAATCAAAAGACTTAGAACCAGGGGTGGATTGGCCATGAAGGCCACCAGAGAAAGTTCCAGTTGGTCTTTAGGTTGGGGGGCTCTCCCAATGCCCCAGGAGCCTGTTGCTAAGAGACTAGTAGCTGTTGGTTTTGTGACCTGATGGCCTCCATGATGGAGATGGGACCTGCTACTGGGGTGAGCTGGTTGTGTTCCCACTTTACATGGGTGCAAACTGAGCGCAAGCTTTGAAGAGCTTGCCTCTTCTCTCCCTGCTCCACTGAAGAGGTGGGGTCAGGCAGACCCCAGTGGCAGGGCCTTGCCAGTGCTGTTTTTGCCTCCTGGTCTGCCCCTTGTAGATGCAACCCTATCCGTTCAATATCCAAAGAAATAGGTTTTGTTCCTTTATTCTTCAGTATCCTCCTCCTATGGACCAGTAGATGTGTTGCAAACTTCACATGAATACATGAAGCTGCCTTATACTGAATCAGACCTTTGGTCCATGGAAGTCAGTATTGTGTACTCAGACTCTCCAGGGTCTCAAGCTGAGGTTTTTCATGCCAACTTGCCTGGACCCCCTTTTTTTGTTGTTGGAGATGCTGGGGATTGAACCTGGAACCTTCTGCATGCCAAGTAGATGCTTTACCACTGAGCCACAGCCCCACCCCTTCAACAATATTATCACCATCCCTTTGCAAATTTGCCTGGCTTGAACTCCTTTGATTATATACAGTGCAAGCTGCTGATGATATAGCCTCTGCGTGCCCTAATAAAACATGTATACCTGTGTTACATCATGCACTAGCATCTTGTGCTACAGAGACAGGTTGTTGCTTCTTACGGCTTCTTTTATGCAGCCTGTGAACTAAACCATTGCCAGAGAAGAGGCATGTATCTCTGGGACTGTGATTAGGTCATCATTCTCAAGCTATTTAAGTCTGTAGGCTTTGAAGGGCGTAAACTGCCTGAGACAGCCCTGAAAATTTCCAATTTGTAAAGACACAGAATTGTTTTTTGTTTGTCCCTTCACAGTTGGACCCATCCTTTAAAAGAAAGACTGCATTGTCTGCTTGTTGTGTTTGACAGTCGGGGATATTTAAGTGAAGTCACTGATCAGTTCAAGATTAGTGGGATGCATGGGCAGACATCCAAGCTGCACAGGGATACCTAAGTAGTATGCTTCAATTCAAAAATATTAAACTGTTCCTCCCCCACTTCTACTGTGTCTAAAAATGAGAGGTGGCTGTGGCAGATGGGTGGGTGGAGTGAGGCAGATGGCTGTGATAAGGCAGTGCAATGGTGTAATTTAGATTCATTCAGATATCTCACTGAAGAAGTAGCTTTTTGCTGGCTATAAGCAGGACATGAGTTGAACCAGTGGGTGCTCAGGGGCAGTGTTCCCTCTAAGCTGAGTTAGTGTGAGCTAGCTCACAGTTTTTTAGCCTCCAGCTCACACGTTTTTGTCTTAGCTCAGGAAAAATGGCCCCAGAGCAAGCTAATTTATGCTCATGAAGTAGAATTTTTGCTTACAAGACCTCACAGGTTAGAGGGAGTATTGGTCAGGGGTGCCTGCTTATAAGACTTGTTCTTGCTTTGTCCATGTTTCTTCCCCCCTTCTCTTCCATTTCACTTGGCCATGGCTTTGCCAATGTCAGAAATGTTGATTCCAACACACTGTATATCTTCCTTTCACAGTGTTCAGCCAAGGGGACAAGGGCACATCCTGGTATATCATCTGGAAGGGATCGGTCAATGTTGTCACTCATGACAAGGTGTGTGTTATCTCCTCCCTCAGTCTGGAGAATTGAGTTTGATTCCCCATTCTTCCTCCTCATG
Source organism: Heteronotia binoei (assembly GCF_032191835.1). Lineage (NCBI taxonomy): Eukaryota > Metazoa > Chordata > Lepidosauria > Squamata > Gekkonidae > Heteronotia > Heteronotia binoei. The sequence continues at coordinate 21,706,918 of NC_083235.1, forward strand.
AAGCCAGCTGGGTGACCTTTGGTCAGCCACAGTTCTCTCAGACCTCTCTCAGCCTCACCCACCTCACAGGGTGTCTGTTCAGGGAAGAAGGAGGGAAGGTGATTGTAAATCACTCTGATATTTCTTTGGGTAGTGAAGGGCAGGATATAAATCCAGTTCTACTCCTTCTCCAGGGCAAGCCTGAGGTTATGTCCAGAGGATCTAGAAATCTTCATACTCTGATCAGACCCTCCCTCCTCCCTGTGGGGAGCATGGGTTTGTTTAAATGTTTCCTGTTGTATGAACAGTGGGGGCAGGCATAGTGGTTAGAGCTGTGGCAGGCAGCTCCCAGCATGAATGCCAAAGAGCAGGGCTGGAATTCTAGCAGGAGCTCCTTTGCATATTAGGCCACACACCCCTGAAGTAGCCAATCCTCCAAGAGATTACAAGGCTCTTTTTTTGTAAGCTCTTGGAGGATTGGCCACATCAGGGTGGTATGGCCTAATATGCAAAGGAGCCCCTCTAGAATTCCACCCCTGCCAAAAAACATCCCACTGGCCCATCTTCCTTGGCATGCACGAAGGCTGGCTTCCCCCCCAAGCAACTGGGACTAGCTGCTGGCAGTGGCATGAGAGAAGGCAACAGGCGTGGCTTATGTTTAGCGCCTTGCAGACCCAGGCAGTCACCAGCATGAGCCTCTTCTATTGCCATTGTGAATCAGTTTTCTTGCCTTACCTGTTCCTCCCTCTCCAGTTTCACCCTTCCAGTTCCATCCCATCTTATCCCTTTCAGTCTGTTTTCCCCTCCCCCAGTATTGCTACTAAACTGTGGCTGAGTATTCTCAGCAAAGTTGGAAAGTAAGATCTGTGTTAACTCTAAACAAATATGTCTACTTTACTTGGATGCATGTCTGAACGAATATTATTATTGTCTTGTCCATTTACACTGTTGGGCAATAATTAAATTGAGCAGGATGGGTATATCGGTTTAGGGAAGAAACAAAGTATTGACAGGATCTTTTTTTTTAGTCTATCCTTGATTTTATGCTCAATTTAGATATTTATAGTTTTATTGTCTGTTGTGATTTTATATTGTGAGCCGCCCTGAGCCTGCTTCGGCGGGGAGGGCGGGATATAAATCAAATAAAGTAAAGCAGGGGTGGCCAACGGTAGCTCTCCAGATGTTTTTTGCCTACAACTCCCATCAGCCTTAGCCAGCATGGCCAATGGCTGGGGCTGATGGGAGTTGTAGGCAAAAAACATCTGGGGAGCTACCGTTGACCACCCCTGAAGTAAAGTAAGTAAAGTAAATGGAATTTTCTTTTATAATATAATTGTATTGCCTCCTACTTCCTATTATCTAGATCCATATGAACAAAAGCCTAATAAAGGCTTCAGTAACCAGTAATCAGTTTTCTCTTTGTCTGTCTGTCCAAGGACAACCCTTGTCTCTTCCTCTACCCTTTGTTGGGCTGCATATCAAAATCAGAACAGATAGACACAGAGCTTTTTTTTTTTTTTTGGAGCAGGAACGCAGTTCCGGCTGGCTTGGCATCGGGGGTGTGGCCTAATATGCAGATGAGATTCTGCTGGGCTTTTTCTACAACGCTGATGTCAGGGGGTGTGGCCTAATAAGGAAATGAGTTCCTGCTGGGCTTTTTCTACAAAAAAAGCCCTGGATAGACAGATGGTTCATTTTTTAAGCTCAGTCATCAAGCTCCCTGGGTGTTGACATCCTTCAGCCTAGCTTACCTCGCAGGGTTGGTGTGAGGATGAAAGGAGCAGCACCTATGTCATGGCTGCCTCTGAGAGCCTGGGTTATATCATGTTTAGGTCTAACTTAGGCTGCTTAGGAAAATTAGAAAAGTGGGTGTCTTTCTGTCAGGGGATATACAGCCCCTGTGATCTTGTCAGAGGACTTGAGCACCGGTGTTTTACTTAAACTCCAACTAAAGATCCATATTTTTGAACAGCTATTTCGGCTTCTTTACAAAAAAGCATACAACAAACTTAAGCATCGCATAATCAAAGCATAACATACAGAGATACAATTAGGGCTTATGTAGGTTGAGGAGCATAGTGTTAATCAGGGGGGGTGGGGGTTGTAGAAAAAGCCCAGCAAAACTCACTTGCATATTAGGCTGCACTCCCTGACATCACCATTGTTTTGCACAGTGCTTTTTTTGTAGAAAAAGCCCAGCAGGGATTCATTTGTATATTAGGCCACACCCCCTGACACCAAGCCAGCCGGAACTGCGTTCCTGCTCAAAAAAAGCCCTGGTGTTAATTCTTTTTACCAGCAATTGGTTCCAAGAAGAGCCTAGAAATGAGGTGCATTCTATCTTAGTGCTGAATTTCTTTGGAGTCATTATTGCCTGCTTCAGCATAAAATTCTTCCGATCTTTTCTTTTAACAATGCATTCTTTCCATTTAGTTTTACAAACCACTGTTGCGTGTTGGCATTAAAAATGTCACACTAAATTATGTTAACTTTTACTGACCTTTTGCTCCCTATCTCTATCTCCTGATACCTCTCTAGGCATCATTCTGTTGACATTCCTTTTTCTAGCTGCTCATAAAACCATTGTTTGCTATGACGACATTACTTACCATACCAAACCTTTAATGGCATAACAATGGCAAATAAAAATACACAGAATATAAAAATTTAAACACTGGTGATAAAATCAAAACGAAACCGGAATTACAGATGCTTTCATACACGGTCAGATTTAAATTTAAGGATGTCAGCCAAAACTTTTGCCACAGCCTCGCTAAGCTCCCCCTCAGAATCATTCAATAAATAATAACAGGGTGGCAGAATAGATAAATCTGGGGAGAAAAAAAGCTTGCAAAACAAATCTTTACGAAGATTATGATAAATGGAACAATCAAGCAATATATGCTGAATTGAGTCAGGAATATTCGCTGCACAGGAACAGAGTCTGTCGCCTAAAGGGACTCAATGATATCTCCCTTGTAGAACTTTGGAGGGAAACGCATTTAGTCTAGCCAACATAAATGCCCTGCGGTGACTTGAAATGGTTAAGTTTGATAGATAATGGAGCATTTTGCCACAGAAAGCATAAGGACCTAAGAATGCTGGGGAGCAAATATAGAGGTCTGTTGGACGTAGTTTCGTTTCCTCCAACTCCAACAATCTCAATTTAATACATCTGAAAATATATGACTCATCAGATGTAAAAAAATCATCAACCTCTATCCCCAACTGGTTAAGTTTGGACATAAGAACTGCTGACCAGGATGAGATATATGGGTCTCTTTTCAGACAATCAAGAAGGCTGTTAGGATCTGCTCTAAAGTGAATTTTAAGCCAGAATTTAAACACTGCGATCCAGGCTTTTGTCTCCACCAAAAAACTGACCCACTTCAGAGCAGAGAGCAAAGTAGGACACACATTTTGGCATTCCAAGAATTTGTCTAAAGAATGAGGCTTGAATGCCCTCCACTTTCCTGGTAAATACTGAGATCCATATAGGGATACCATAGAGAATTTGGGCTAGCATTTTAGCTTTGAAAACTTTAATTGCTGCCGAAACTAATTGGTTGCCCCTTGCAAAGAAAAATTGTTTAATTTGAGCAACCGAACATTTAGCCAAGTTGACGGTGTTATTACGATGTGAAACCCAACTTAACTTGTGGTTAAAAGTGATCCCCAGGTATTTAAAAAATTTTGTTTGCTCAGTTGTTGAGTTGCCAATAAACCATCTCTGTGCCAGCAATTTGAAAAGACAACTACTTTAGATTTGGCATAATTGATAGAGAGTGAATTACAATTACAGTAGTCATAGAAGGCGTTCAGATACCTTTGCAGGCCCACACTTGTGCAAGAGAGGATGGTAGTATCATCAGCATAAAATAATAAAGGGACCGCTCGGCCTGCTAGTTTAGGCGGATGACCATTAATAGGGTTCAAAAATTGTGCCAGGTCAGTTAAAAATAAGTTAAAAAGATGCGGAGCCAGCACGCAACCTTGTTTAACCCCCTTTAACACTGGGATTTTACTAGTCAGGTCACCACTAGAAGAAAATTACTTACTTGGACCAAAAACAAAGATGCATACTTTTCTGTGATGGGGTTAGTGCCTCGGGGCTTTCACCTTCTCCGGTTAGATCTTTCCTAGTTTCAGTAGAAATAACAGATGAGCGTATAGCTGAGGGACTGAAAGTAAGTGGGATCTGAAGCAAATGCCTAATTTTTTTTTAAAAAATTCATCTATACTCCACACTTCTCCCCGAAGCAGCTTATATTGTTTTCCTCTTCTCCGTTTTAACCTCACCACAACCCTGTTGTTTGATGGAAAAGGCAGTGTCTGGTGTATAAAGAAGAGAAGGAGACCCTGATAGAGGCAGCAAGGAAACAATTAGATAGGATAGTGAGAACAGGACCTTCTCTATCCTGCGGAGTGTGTAATTTCTTCTCTGTCTCCAGATCGCTACGCTTAGGGCAATTTCCTCCTCCTTGAAAGTGCCACATTCAAGAGATGTAGTCAGGGGTTGTTTTGTAGAAAAATAGATGGTGGAGCTCATTAGCATAACTCATTCGCTTATGCTGCCACCCCCCCCCCCACCAGCCAAAAGCAACCCGACACAAGAAAGGAGAGCCCCATGCGAGCGAGGCCTGCTTGGGCTGGCTAGAGATCCAGCCAGCCCAAGCAGGCCTCACTCACCTGGGGCTCTCCTTGGCCACCGCCTCCCCCCCCAGTAAAAAGGCCAGTAAGCCGCCCACCACCCAAAATCACATAAGAAGTGGAGAAAGGGTGGCGTGGGCTTCTCCAGGGGTTAATGAAGCTGCTGGGGGTATGGCAAAGCTCCTGGTGGCTGGCTGGCTGCCCACTCTCCTAATCCAGGGATTGTTATGCAGCTGCACCTCCTATTTAATGGACAAGGTAGGTGGGGAGGAGGGGGGTGTCAGAAAGGTTGAGGAGCTGTGCTCCTGTGAGCTCCTGCTGAATTCAAGGCCTGGATGTAGTTAGGAACCTATTTCTGTCTCTCCTCTTTCCTATCAAGTATGTTAGTTCCTAAATAAACTGCTTTGCGAGCCCTCTCAATTGCACAGCAGAGCTACTGCGACAAGCCTCTCTTCCTTCTGGTCCCCTGGGGAAGGAAAGAGCCAGAGCTTCCTTTGCCCAGTTCCCTGGATCCCATGGGAGAAATATAAAGAAAGTACCTTTAAGACCAAAAAGTGCTAATGTTTTAAGCATGTTTTAAGTTTTTTTTTTAAAAAAACCCTTTAATTGTGTTTAAAATGATTGTGTTTGTCTGTGTCCTTTATAAAGTTTATATCTCTGCTATCTAATCGTAAATAGGTAAAATGGCCCGACAAAATGGCACTTAAAATGGCACTTACATGGCCCAGCCCGACAAAGTCTCAGTTATTTTAGATTCGGTCCTCATGACAAATGAGTTTGACACCCCTTCTTTGACCGCTATGCCATACTGGTTCTCTATAACAGGTCTGTTCCATTCTCTATAATGGTCTGTTCCATTTGCAGGGATTAGTGTGCACCCTCCATGAGGGTGATGACTTTGGGCAGCTGGCACTGGTGAACGATGCCCCCCGGGCAGCCACCATCATCCTCCGCGAAGACAACTGCCACTTCCTGCGTGTGGACAAACGGGACTTCAATCGCATCCTCAAGGTGGGCCTGAGAATAGGTCAGCAGCAGGCTGGAGACCCCTTCTTTTCTGGGATGATGCTCAGTTCCTGGTTGTCTTTGACCTAGTTGAGGGTGCTTGGTTTAAGTGGAAAGTACCTGTGGGCATGTGCTAGGGTTGCCAGGGCAACTTACTTGGTCAGCAGGGGACTCCCAACATCCTTCTAGGAGACTTGAAGTGACATTGACCATTTTTGGGCCTACTTCTGGTTTGGGGCCTATTTCCAGTTGGGGGGGGGTGACACTTTGGTTTGGGGGCAAAACTCTATGCTAAATTTGGCTTCAAAGCAAATTTTCTGGGCAAAGCTTTACCCAGAAAACAGAGCGCTGCCTAGGGTTGCCAAGTCCAAGCCCAGAAATATCTGGGGACTTTTGGGGTGGAGCCAGGAGACACTGGGGTGGAGCTAGGGGGGAGGGGGGAACGGCGCCAGGGAGCGTGGTGAGCCGCCCCGTCTCGGAGCGGGCGACACCGCTGCGCTGCTGCCGCCTCTTCTCCGCTCGCCGTGGCTGCTCCTCCGAGATGGGCTCAGGCTGAGCCCATCTCGGAGGAGCAGCTGCGGTGGGGGGGGCGGCAGTGGCGCGGCGGCCTCGCCCGCTCCGCCTCTGGGGTGGAATCGGAGGGGGGGGGGTGGAGGCGGGCCGGGGGTGTGGCGAGCCGCAAGTCCGGGTCCTAGAAGGGCCCGGATTCGTGGCTCACCGTGCTCCTGGCCTGCCTCTGCCCTCCCCTTCTCTGGTTTTGCCTCGCTGGTTTTGCCTGCGCTGCTGCCACCTCTTGGCTGCTCCTCCGAGATGGGCTCAGCCTGGGCCCATCTTGGAGGAGCAGCTGTGGTGGGCGGGGAGGGGGCGGCAGCGGCGGCCTCACCCGCTCCGGGATGGGGCGGCTCGCCATGCTCCTTGGCGCCGTTTCCTCCCCCCGCTTCCGTTTTTTTGGGGAGCGGGGGAAGAGGCTGGAAATCCTGGGGTCCCCCGCCAGGGCGGGAGGGTTGGGAAGCCTAGCGCTGCCCCCCACCAGAAGTAGGCCTATAACCAGAAGTAGGCTTAAAGTAGGCCCCAAACCAGAAGTAGGCCTGAAAAGGTCAGTTGGGGATAGGATTGCCAAGTCCAATTCAATAAATATCTGGGGACTTTGGGGATGGAGCCAGGAGACATTGGGGGTGGGGCCATAAGCTAAGTTGTGACAAGCACAATTGAACTCCAAATGGAGTTCTGGCCATCACATTTAAAGGAACCGCACACTTTTTAAATGCCTCCCCTACATTAGAAATAATGAAGGATAAGGGCACCTTCTTTTGGGGCTCATAGAATTGGACCCCCAAGTCCAATCTTTTTGAAACTTGGGGAGCATTTTGAGAATAGTCATCAGATGCTATGCTGAAAATTTGGTGCTTCTATCTCAAAAAATAACCCCTCCAGAGCCCCAGATCAATTCTCTATTATACCCTATGGGAATCAATCTCCATAGGGAATAATGAAGTGCCCAGCAGACATTTCCCTCCCCACCCCGTTTCTGACAACTCTGAAGCGGGTAGGGCCTTTTCCCATCTGGGGATTGGCATCTCTACTCACGAGTTGCTGAACTTCCAGCTTCTTCAAAGAGCAACCAAAGGTTCAAGTTTACCTTTCCTATGCAAACAACCTCTGAAAAGATTGTGCAACCAACGGAGGGTCTGGGCTGCTTTCACAGCCACTGGGAGCACAGCAGCCAGGTTCTTCTGCCTGCTTCCCCCACCCCCATTCAGCCTTAAAAACACAAACACACCATCCCAAGAGGAAGCCTTCAGAGGTGGGAAGGCACATGGTGGCTGTGGGGGCGGGACTTCTCCCCGCCGGCCAGCTGACTGTTAGCGGGAAGGAGCCTGGGAAAGTGGGAGAACCGCCCCCTGGGACCTGGGAATTGGCAAGCCTAGTTGGGGATGGAATTTCCCCCAGCTGGCCAGCAGTGAGCAATAGCCTGTGAAATCAGGGGTTCCCCTGCTCCCACTAGGGTGCTGGCAACCTTAGTATGTGTAGCCAAGTATCTTGATATGTACTTATGTTTGTGGCTTTTATGGCCACTTTGTGCGGATGCTACCTTTGGAAAAGCAATGGGAGCTACACAGAGGATTGTTTCCATGTGGAAACAGCCATAGAGGCAGGGTCTCAACTGTAGGCACTTCCTTTACTGGAGGAGACCCACAATGACCAAAGCTGAGACTATCTGCCTTTTTGCTAACAGTTATTGGACAGCTTTAACAGGCTGGTCTGGTCCACGAGAGTGCCATATGATTTGCTAGTCTTTGCTTGCCTTCCTAGGATGTTGAAGCCAACACCCTGCGGCTGAAGGAGCATGGGAAGCTGGTGCTCGTCCTGGAGAAGAATTCACAAGGCGGTATTTCTAGTCACCTTCCTGGGATTCCAGGGAGCAGTAGGTACAGCGGTTTGTTGCCTTCAGCTCCCTTCTCTCTCCTGGGGGCAGATGTAGCTTTTTTTCAAGTAGGCAGTGATGCATGCATGAGCTTTTCCATTTCTGTCTTCCCCGTGAGATGGAGTAAGGAAGCGATCATCAGCAGGCCTACTGTAAAGTAATTTCTATGTTTTCTAGTGGGGCTTACTCTTAGGAAAGCATCCTTAGGATTGCACTGTAAGACTTCTGTCTTTACAGGGGGCTGGATAACCAGCTCAACCAATCTGCTGCAGTACCTTTTTAACAGGATGCAATGCGGGGGAGGCCTCTTTTCAAATGCCAGCTGGAATGTTATTTGTAACAAAATCTCCAGTTCTCCTGATGCAGACTGGCACTCTAGCATTATAGGAACACTTCTCTCCTCCGGTGTAGTGGTTAAGTGTGTGGACTCTTATCTGGGAGAACCGGATTTGATTCCCCCCTCCTCCACTTGCACCTGCTGGCATGGCCTTGGGTCAGCCATAGCTCTGGCAGAGGTTGTCCTTGAAAGGGCAGCTTCTGGGAGAGCCCTCTCAGCCCCACCCACCTCACAGGGTGTCTGTTGTGGGGGGAGAAGGTATAGGAGATTGTAAGCTGCTCTGAGTCTCTGATTCAGAGAGAAGGGCGGGGTATAAATCTGCAATTCTTCTTCTTCAGAGATCTCCTCTGTGCAAATAGTTCTGGTGTCAATAATTAGTGTTGTTCCTCAGCATATTTATGTTGCCCAGAGGTACACTGCATCATGTGTTTTGTAGTCTAAAGGCTGCATGTGCATACTGATTATGTATATGTGCATGCACAGCCTCAGCACACTGCTCCTGTGAGCAAAGCAGATATCCTTTTGCAGGGGTCGTTTTGTAGAAAAATAGGTGGCACTCATTAGCATATGCCCCCCCCCCAGCCAAAAGCAACCTGATGCAATAAAGGAGACCTCTGTTTGAGCGAGGCCTGCTTGGAGTGGCTAGAGATTCAGCCAGCCCAAGCAGGCCTCGCTTGCCTGGGACTCTCCTGTGCTGCCCTCCCTAGTCAAAAGGCCAGCAAGCCACCTGCCACCCAAAATCACATAAGAAGTGGAGAAAGGGTGGTGTGGGCTTCTCCAGGGGTTAATGAGAGCTGCTGGGGGTGTGGCAATGTCCCTGGTGGCTGGTTGACTGCCTGCTCTCCTAATCCAGGAATTGTTATGCAGCTGCACCTACTATTCAATGGACAAGGTAGGTGGGGAGGAAGACGGGGAACCCTCAGAATTCAGCTCCTGCTGAATTCAAGGCCTGTCGATTTGAATGACACTAATTGCCTGGATGTCGGACTACAACACCCATGATGTAGTAGGACTGTGAGAAGAACAAGCACACAGAGAACCTGCAATTGTGAACTGAGCAACTGTAAGCATAGGAAGTATACCAATACAGATATGAGACAACTGAAATTTGACAGGACATATATATATTTTTAACAATAATCTGACTTGGGAAAAGGTACTTTTACAACAACTGCTTGAAAGAGCTTCCCACATGCAAACCTATATATATTGACAGTATATATATATATATATATATATATATATATATATATATATATATATATATATATATATATATATCTGTTAGTCATGTGATCTGAGATGACCATGCCTTGTTCTCCACCTCAGATACACAGTTATGGCTGGGACCCCTGAAAAGATTCTTGATTATCTGTTGGAAACCATGCGTTCAGACTCTACTCTCTCGGACCCCGTAGGTAAGCACAGAGTAACTTGAAGGGAGGAGCCGGCAATGAGGAGTTTGGTGCGGGAGAGGCTGAAGCTCTACCTGTGCTGTTCTGGCTCCCCTCTCCTAGGAAATGGATGGAGGCAGACAGGTGTATTGAGCGCAATGCATATGACTTGCTCTGAACCTGAGGTCTGGGTGTAGAAAATGTGAATCCAGATCTCCCATGTTTGCTGGTAAAGGGTTGTATCCAACCATCCCTGCATTTTGCAGAGTGCGATTTTCCCACTGCAGTACATCGAGTCCCTCCCACGGGGATGGGGCTTCCAGGCCCCTGCTGGAGATGGGAGATCCCCTGCACTTGGGCCCTACCCCCTGCTGCCAATCAGTTGGCTGGCAGGGGGACTTACCAGGAGCAGGGGGGAGGCCCAGGCTACATTGCTGGCAACGTGGCAATGTCCCTTCCAGCATGTACTGGAATTGATGTCATCACATCAGCAACTTCGGGGTGATGCTTTGTTATTTGCACAAAAATTCTATGTAGAAGCCATTTTTACCGTAGAGTTTTCGCCCAAATAACAGAGCATCACCTGGCACAATGCGATGATGTCGTTTCCAGTACATGCTGGAAGTAATGTTACCACTTTGCCAGCAGCGTAGCCTGGGTCTCCCTTCTGCTCTTGGCAAGTCATCACCCACCCCTTGCCAGTTTCTGAGAGGGATCTTGCAACCTTATAGGGGGGGGCAGCAGAATCTCAAAAACAGCAGGAAGGTTTGCAACAGGAAGGGGGAATTGGCCACCCCCTTTTCTCAAGATTCAAGTGCCTTTAAGTCTTTCAAACTCTCTGGCTGGAAACACATCTATGTATCCTAAGTTGGAATTTCTGTTTCCCAATGACTTTTCCGCTTTCTTTGCAGACACATTCCTTGGAGATTTTCTCTTGACGCACAACGTGTTCATGCCTACACCACAGCTTTGCAGAGTTCTGCTCGAACAATATCCTTCACTGCTTGGATTTGGACTTGAGAGCACTAGAATTGGCAGGGAATTTTTATTGGGGTCCCTTGTTACAGTGGGCTGCTAGAGAATGCCTTTAGAACACAGTTCGCAAATTCCTCCCACCTGTGAATGGGTAAATGCTGGGGTGGGGGCAGTGTTCTTCAGCAGCCAGTTTTTTAGGGTGACCAGTCTCCAGGTGGGGCCTGGAGTTTCCCCAACATTACAACTGATCGCTAGACTAGAGATATCAGTTCCCTTGAAGGAAATGGCAGCTTTTTTTTGGGGGGGGAGGGGGGGTTCATGCTCTATGACAGGGGTGGCCAACGGTAGCTCTCCAGATGTTTTTTGCCTATAATTCCCATCAGCCCCAGCCAGCATGGCCAATGGCTGGAGCTATAGGCAAAAAACATCTGGAGAGCTACCGTTGGCCACCCCTGCTCTATGACATCACATTCCTGCTGCCCTCCCCTCCCCCAACTTTGCCCTCCCAAGAACTGTCCCCAGATCTCCAGGAATTTCCCACTGCAGAGCTTGTAACTCTATGGAGGGCACTGTTGCTGATTCTTATGCTATAGAAATGTCAAGTTTTGTACACGTAACTTCTGCGGGCATCCCTGACACAAATTAAAATGGTATTGTTACAATAGTGTAGGTATTGATGATGATGAAGAAGAAATTGGATTTATATCCCGCCCTCCACTCCGAATCTCAGAGTGGCTCACAATCTCCTTCCTTTCCTACAACAGACACCCTGTGAGGTAGGTGGGGCTGAGAGAGCTCTCCCAGAAGCTGCCCTTTCAAGGACAACTCCTACGACAGCTATGGCAGACCCAAGGCCATTCCAGCAGCTGCAAGTGGAGGAGTAGGGAATCAAACCCGGTCTGCACACTTAACCACTACATCAAATTGTAATTTCCCAGCAACTTCTCAACACATACAACCTTTTGGGGGGGGGGGGCATGGATTGGAGCGAGATTTGAATCCAGTAGCACCTTAGACACCAACAAGAGATTCAGGGTTTAAGCTTTTGAGAGTCAAAAACCCCTTTCTCAGACTCTCAGAAGCTTACACTCTGAAAAAAATGTGTTGGTCTCTAAGGTGCTGCCGCACTCTTCGCTACAGAGCAACATGAGTGCCCTTTGAAACTTCCTCTCTCTTTTTGCTCCCCAAAAGGCTCTTGCCCTCCCATTTCCCCATGCCTACAAAACATTGGCACTGTGGGAGATCTGTGTCATTTGAGTTTGTTTCCAGGATTTTGACAAATGTGCTTAAGGAAAGCAATTGTTTCAAAACTACCCTGCGGTGTTCTCTGTCTGCCTGCCACTCTGTGCCTCCTTGACTTGTGCTCACCTTCCATGCGGAGCCTTCCGATGGCACTGAACACGACAAGGCTGCCTACGTCCTGAGCAAAAAGCAGAAGATCCTTTGGCTGGTGAACCAGTGGGTGATGCTGTACGGACGCTTGCTGCAGGCAGAATCCAGCGCCTTGACCTTCTTGCAGGTATGAGGGTGGGGAAGGGTCAAGGAGCAATTAATTAGTAATCACAGAGCAGTGTGTGTAGTAGAGCCAGGAGATCTTAAGATGGTCTGGCAGCCAGAAGTTCTGCCTCTTTTAGCATTATGCTCCACTAGTTGGCGAGCGAGACTTGTTTTTAAGGCAAGAGACATTTCAGAAGTGGTTTGCCATTGCCTGCCTCTGCATAATGACCCTGGTATTCCTTGGAGGCTGCCCATCCAAATACTAGCCAGGGCTGAGCCTGCTTAGCTTCCAAGATCTGATGAGATTGGTCTAGCCTGTGCTATCCAGGTCAGCAGGGCTTTTTTTGTAGCAAGAGCTCCTTTGAATATTAGGTCACGCCCTTCTGGTGTAGCCAGTCCTCCAAGAGCTTACAAGGCTCTTAGTCCAGGGCCTACTGTAAACTCCAGGAGGATCGGCTACATCAGGGGTGTGTGGCCTGACATGTAAAGAAGTTCCTGCTACAAAAAAAGCCCTGCAGGTCAGAGAGGAAGGTAAGGAGCACCATCAGGAGCATAGGGCAAAACATGACCTTGGGGTTCTCCTGTACTCCTTCCCCAAACTATCAGTATATAACTCAGCAATATATAAGTACATATAAGGTGCGTGCCCCTGTGGGCCAGGTGGCACCCCTATTTGGACACGCCAGGCCTGCTCATACCCTGAACATCTTGTTGTACTCCAAGGTGCCACTGTACTCGAACCTAGTTCTGCTATTGCCGACCAATACAGCTATCCTTGGACGCAAAGCGAAATTTAATGATGATAAAATTCATTGCATGAAGTAGACCTTTGACGGTCATGGATTCTTGATTTCACTTATTCAGAGCCCGCAGTCCAGTCAAGTGATCCAGCCTCGAGCCTGTTTTCAGGCCTACGGCACAATCGTGATCCTTGCATTATTAAACTTGGCAGGGAATTTGGTTGTTCTGCAAGTGGGAGGCAGTAGAGCCATGCCTCTGAGTGTTTATGGATTTTGCCCTATGCGGTGATCCCAGGGACAGGTCTTTCAGAAATGGCAAGGAACGTACTGTAATTCAGTTGTGGAATTCGCTGCCAGAGAGCAGGGTGATGGCTGCTGACATAGTCATCATCAAAAGGGAATTAGGCAGATTCATAGGGGAGAGGTCCCTCAGTCGTTAGCCATGGTGACTAAAGGGAACCTCCATGTTCAGAAGCAGTAAACCTCTAGATGCCAGTGCCAGGAGGCAGCATTAGGGGAAGGTCTTGATCCCTGAGTCCTGCTTTTTGGCTCCTCCAGAGCAGTTGTGTGCAGGGCTTTTTTGTAGCAGGAACTCCTTTGCATATTAGGCCACACCCCTCTTGATGTAGCCAATCCTCCAAAAGCTTACAGGGCTCTTATCACAGGGCTCTTATCACTTGCCCTCTGACAGGGCCTTCTGTAAGCTCCAGGAGGATTGGCTATAGCAGGGGGCATGGCCTAATATGCAAAGGAGTTCTGCTACAAAAAAGGTCCTGTACCAATCCTCCAAGAACTTACAGGGCTCATTGCAGGGCCTACTGTAAGCTCCAGGAGGATTGGCTACATCAGGGGTGTGTGGCCTAATATGCAAAGAAGTTCCTGCTACAAAAAAGCCCCCTGGCTGTGTGAAACAGGATGCTGGACTAGATGGAGCACAGGTCTATTCTAGCAGGGCTCTTCTGATGGTCACACTGCATGCCCATTTGCTCGGTATCTGAAGAAACAAGCAGTCACTCATGAAAGCTCATCCCCCACCACAAATTTTGTTAATCTTTAAGGTATGACTGGACTCTTGCTCTTTTCTACCGCTACAGACAGACAAACAGGGCTCCCCATCTTGATCGTTCACTAGGCAGACAAATTGGCTTCCTGTTTTACTCTCAGCCACTGCTCTGAAGGTGAAAGGTCACACAGGTGCAGCCTTGTTTGCCAGCTGACCCTTGGTGGTATAAACTAGTATGTTGAGAGCCCGTTGAGATCTCCCAGGCACTTTGGCCTCTCCACCCCCGCACTGGATGTGCAACAGGTATCCATGGAGTACAGTAAAAAGCAGAAGCCAAGTTTAGGTAAGATTTATTTGTTTGTAACTTTTTATTACCCACAATAGCTCAAAAGCCAACCATTTACCACGTAACACCATCGAAACACCAGGAACATGCGTTGTAAAAACACAGCACTTTCCAAAGAAAGCAAATACCGCCTTGATCGCCTGCCAGTGGGAGTCCGTATATTTTCAACTTCAAATGCGCCCTTGATGAAGGAGCCAGCTGAAAAAGCAGTTTTATAGATGTCTTCCAGATGGTTGGGAAATTGCTTTCCTGGGGGCATATGCTACAAGTACACTGGCCCCAGCTACATGGTTTCATAAGGTTGTTTAAATGGATTTGCAGAAATATGATCGCTGATCCTGAAAGGTTGGACAAAAGCTTGCGGTGATTTGGGTTCAGGGAGTGAGTAAGTGGAGAAAGGATTGCCAGGCAACCACCAGGAGGGTTGTGGGTGGGCAGCTAGAGATGAGTGCAACTTCTGTGATGTCATTGCCAACCCAGAGGTGACATGGGGTAATTCTAGGAATTGCCAGAAACTCTATGGTTTTTACCATAGAATTAGAACATAACAACATAACAGAAGATAGGTTGGATTAGGCTAATGGCCCATCCAGTCTAACATTCTGTGTCACAAAGTGTCCAAAACCCAGGTGCAGCCAGGAGGGGCCAGAACTCTAGAAGCCCTCCCATTGTGGACCCCCAAGCTTCAAGAATACAGTGCATCACTGCTCCAGACACAGTGTTCTATCTATCCCTGTGCAAGCACCAGTCGTTTCCGACTCTGGGGTGACGTTGCTTTCACGTTTTCACGGCAGACTTTTTACGGGGTGGTTTACCATTGCCTTCCCCAGTCATCTACACTTTCCCCCCAGCAAGCTGGGTACTCATATTATCGACCTCAGAAGGATGGAAGGCTGAGCCAACCTCAAGCCGGCTACCTGAAAACCCAGCTTCCGTTGGGATTGAACTCAGGTTGTGAGCAGAACTTAGGACTGCAGTACTGCAGCTTTAACACTCTGTGGCTAATAACCACTGATGGACCTCTGCTCCATATGTTTATCAACTAGATATATTCAACAGTTTTGCATTGTTTATGCTGAAGTTGTTCTCTTAAAGTATTAAACGTCACTTATGCAATATTACTTGATGTTTTATAATTGTGTTCAGTATATTTCAGTAAAGTTTATTTGAAAAGCTTTTTTTAAGGTTGGGGAGACAAGGTACCCCTGCTTTAAATATATATCACAGCAAAGGGATCATGTTGGGCCTTTCCTTTTCAGACCCTTTCTGAATGTGTGGCCGAGGACACTCGTTTGGGTCCTGTCCTGAGGGAACAGCTGCAGGATCATCGCAGGAACCGAGTGTGAGTCCTCCATTCTATCTCAGATTGTTTGTGAATGGAGGAGGAGAATTTGGGCATGTGAGAAGGTCAAAGCTGGTGGGCAATGGTTAAGAATGCAAACTAGTACAAAGTTAGGATCCAATGGCAAAATAAAGAAATACTCAAATTGAACGAACATTTGGTCTGGATAGCATTTGCATGGGAAACCAATAAAAGGCAATAACAGTTGCCTGTTAATTGCACTTTTAGAATAACATATCAAAATAATGTTTGTGGTATTAACATGCTCAAATAAGAGATACTGACTGTTTATCACATTACATATACTAAACCCATTTTCATTATATTCTAATGTATTCTCTTTTTTCTAATGGCAAACTAGAATGATGTTTATAAGGTATGTTAACATGTTAAAAAGTAAATTAGGTCGACAGGAACATCACTAGGAAAAACGTCTTTTTGTTTCACCCAGACTTGTAGCAATAGAGCAATTAACAGGCAGTTTTTATTACCTTTATTTGTTCCCCATGCACATGCTATCCAGACGGAATGTTGTTTCAATTTGATTATTTCACTATTTGATTATTTTGGACTCCAGCGGTAACTTTCTATGGACCTGAATGCTGAACTATAGTATCGCTATCCCCAATTGGTGAAACAACCTCTGCATCTCTCACCAGGTCTTGAGACCTGCTCAGGACCAAGTCCAAGATCACTACTCCTCTGGCTGGCTCTGTGACCAACTGTTCCAGTGCACAGTCATTTATGATGTCCAGGAATCTCATTTCTACAGCATGACTTGAGGACATATATACTCAGTTAATGTGAGGGTAGTTGAAGTCTCCCAGTATAATATTATCTGCTTAAAAAAAAAAAAAGTAAAGGTAGTCCCCCATGCAAGCACCAGTCATTTCCGACTCTGGGGTGATGTCGCATCACAACGTTTTCACAGACTTTTTTTACGGGGTGGTTTGCCATTGCTTTCCCCCAGTCGTCTACACTTCCCCCCAGCAAGCTGGGTACTCATTTTACAGACTTCGGAAGGATGGAGGGCTGAGTCAACCTGGAGCCGGCTACTTGAACCCAGCTTCCGCCGGGATCGAACTCAGGTTGTGAGCAGAGCTTAGGACTGCAGTACTGCAGCTTTACCACTCTGCGCCACACAGGGCTCTATCTGCTTTAGTCACCTCCTTTATTTCCTTCTCCATCTCATGAACAGCCTCCAGGGTTTGATCAGGTCGGTGATTGTAAAGTTTGACTAAATAACCCTTAAAGGTAAAGGTAGTCCCCTGTGCAAACACCAGTCGTTTCTGACTCTGGGGTGCATATCACATTTTCATGGCAGACTTTTTTAATGGGGTGGTTTGCCGTTGCCTACCCCAGTCATCTGCACTTGACCCCCAGCAAGCTGGGTACTCATTTTACCGACCTCGGAAGGATGGAAGGCTGAGTCGACCTTGAGCCGGCTACCTGAACCCAGCTCCTGCCGGGATCAAACTCAGGTTGTGAGCAGAGCTTGGACTGTAGTACTGCAGCTTAACAGTCTGCACTACAGGGATCTTTAATAAATATAGACCCCTGGTGCAAGCACCAGTTATTTCTGTCTCTGGGGTGATGTCGTTTTCATGATGTTTTCACGGCAGACTTTTTATGAGGTGGTTTGCCATTGCCTTCCCCAGTCATCTACGCTTGGCCCCCAGCAAGTTGGGTACTCATTTTAACGACCTCGGAAGGATGGAAGACTGAGTCAACCTTGAGCCGGCTACCTGAACCCAGCTTCCGCCGGGATTGAACTCAGATCGTGAGCAGAGCTTGGATTGCAGTACTGCAGTTTTACCACTCTGCGTCACAGGGCAGTATTTCCACCCATACTGCTTCTCCTGGGGAGTTAATTCCTCTGATGTTTTCTACCTTATTTGATTCTGTGCCCTCTTTGATGTACTATGCAACACTCCCCCAACCCGTCCCTCCCTGTCCTGCCTATAGATCTTATATGCAGGAATGGTTGTATTCCATCGATTCTCCCTACTCCACCATATTTCTGAGATACCTACTGTATCTAAATTCAGGCCTCAGATTCAGTGGGAGCTCACAGGAGCACAGCTCCTGAATCTTTCTGAGAGTTCCACCTCCTCATTCTGAGAGTTCCACCTCCTTGTCCATTGAATAGTATTGCAGCTGCATAACAATCCTTGGATGAGCTCCACCACCTATTTTTCTCCAAAACAACCCCTTTCTAAATTCATTCAACACCAAGCACTCCAGCTCTCCCATTTTGGCTTGGAGACTTCTAGTATTGGCATATAGACACTATAATGTGCTTCCCTCTCTGGTAACCCTCGCTTCCCTTGACCCTTTAGTTGCCACACATGGCCCTCAGTCACCATCCGGCCCTCAGTTGCCATCCAGTCCTCACTCCCAAGTTCTATTACGCTCCCATCTGTAATTATGCTCCTCTTGTCCTCTGACTGTGAATATAGAAACATCATCTGCCTATCTTTCCAGAAATTACTTTTTATACAGATACCATCTTATTCTTGAAATGTTCAGCACACAAGGACTCAAAAGGGTGTTTTGCATTCTCTTCCACTTGCAAGTGACTTCTGTGCAGGAAACTGGTATAAAAAGTGACCTGGTTCTTGGCAGCTACACAGGGCAGGGTTGCCAAGAATTGCACTTCACTGTAGCAAGCGGTCATGACTCCTTTTGAATGGAGTCATCCAGCCAGTTTATCTGCTGATGTCATGTGTGCCATATGTTCCCAACTTGGCAGGATAGTGCGATTTACAACCTCAGTTGTTATCTTCACAAGCCTGTGAAAGTGAGTTGGTTAGAAGGCTGGAACCAACTCCGCTCCCCATACGTTGCTCCCCATATGTTGTCATGCCCTTAGTAGCTTGTGTTGGATGTGCAGGACTTTGCTCTGCCTCAGCCTTAGACTTCAGAGGGGGTTTAATAAGAGAGGCCAGGACACAGATCATCCTTTCTTTTACTCTCTAATTCTATCCTTTTGATTGCTGCTCTTTGGGAATCTTTCTTCCTTCCAGTTTGACACCTTCTCTCCACACTGTGCTACAGTACTCTTTGAGAGCCAGTTTGGTATACTGGTTAAGAGTAGCAGACTCTTAATCTTGAGAGCTGGGTTTGATTCCCCACTCTTCCTCCACATGAAGCCATCTGGGTGGCCTCAGTCACAGTTCTCTCAGAAATAAACCAACTCTCCTCCTCCTCCCCCCTCCTGCTCTATGAGATAGCCTATGAGAGCAGGACATGATTCCTGCATCTCTAAAGAAGAAAGAGAAGAAGAACTGCAGATTTATACCCTTCCCTTCTGTCTGAATCAGAGTCCCAGAAGAAGATGACTGCAGATTTATACCCCGCCCTTCTCTCTGAATCAGAGTCTCCGAGCGGTTTACAATCTCCTTTACCTCCTTCCCCTACAACAAACACCCTGTGATGTGGGTGGGTCTGAGAGAGCTCTCCCAGAAGCTGCCCTTTCAAGGACAACTCCTATAAGAGCTATGGCTAACCAAGGCCATTCCAGCAGCCACAAGTGGAGGAGTGGGAAATCAAACCCGGTTATCCCAGATAAGAGTCTGAGCACTTAGCCACTACACCAGACAAAGGATTCATATTGATTGGCAAAAATAGAGGCTCTATGTATAACTTGATTTCTTGTTGGCACACAAGATTGGCTCTGCTATGTTATGTGCTGTGAGCATTCTGCAACCCAAATACTCCTTCAGCTTTGTCCAGGAAAGTCCAACTTTTACAGGTTGAAGAACCATAGGCATTTCATAATGATGAGATGAGGTTCCCCACAAGCTGAAGAACCACATAGGCATTCTGTAATGGGGAGCTGCCCATTCCTCTAGCCTCTTTCAGGCTTGTTATTTAGGATCACTCTTCTGCTTCAGAATGTATTTCTCAAATACATGCATGTGCCTACTATAAGGTCAGTTCAGACATAATGGAAAACCGTGGTGTAAATAAAGTTAACTGTGGTTTTGTGATTGTCGGAATGCAGGCCCAACCGCTATAACTGGTAAGAATCCACCAAGCCAGGTTCTGGAGCTGGTTTGTTAACTACAGGTAGCCTTGCCTGTCTTTTTGCATGATGTCTGAATGTGGATACCTTGGTTTTATCCTGACTTCCATTGCCCTCCTGGCTACATGAAGAAGGCAATGAAACCAGCACTTAACTACAGCAAGTCAGGATTTGATTGGTTGTCTGTGAGACAAATCCTGGCAAACCAGCCTCTCCCTGGTTAACGTAACCCTTGGTTTTGTGTGATGTCTGCCCTGAGTCTTTACAACCAGTAAAAAACTGAATCGTTGTTTTAAGGTCTGAAATAGACTCCTCCTGACAACTGTTTTCTCTCCCTGGATAGGTTAGAAAATGGCAGCAGCCACACCCTGTCTCCGAAACTTCAGGTAATTTGCCAGTTTTTAATCAAGGGACCTGCAATTATCTAATTGCTCTTCCCAAAGCTGTGCAGAAGTGACATTATTCCACAGGGTGTGTGTGTGTGTGTGTGACACTATGCAAAGTTAACATATTTGTTTAATTTCCCACAAATCACTTTTCTCTTGGAAGTTGGTCCCCTTTGGGATTATTTTTGAGGGATCATGTAGTCGTAGTGTAAAGGAAGAACTCACAAAGCCAAGTGTTCCAGAAGCTCTGGATTCTGCCACTGGAATCAAGTATCCAAATGAAGGATCTCAATAGGAATACGTTTTTCTTTGCAATACGTCTTCTGTTACCAATCATTATGAAGACGTGTTCTGAAGTTTTGTCTCAGGCCATTAGAAATCCTACTCAGCATGCCCCACCCTTCCAAATTCTGAGGTTTCTCTGGGCATCGTCTTACAATTTGCAAGCCTGCAATTTAATGAACTAGTAACTTGCATTACAAAAAAAAGCAATCTGAGAATCTTTGGATGTTGAATTCTGTTACCTGGTACCCAGGGCTTTTTTTGTAGCAGGAACTCCTTTGCATATTAGGCCACACAGAACCCCTGATGTAGCCAAACCCCCAAGAGCTTACAGGGCTCTTAGTGCAAGGCCTAATGTAAGCTCCAGGAGGATTGGCTACATCATGGGTGTGTGGCCTAATAGGCAAAGGAGTTCCTGCTACCAGTCTCCTAGCTTGCACTGTGCTGTCATGGACTTAGAGCGGTCTGCATGACAACACAAAGGTGTCAGACAAGGATGTATTTTATCTCCCTGTCTGTTCAGTCTATATGTAGAGCATATTTTAAGGAAGGTTAGATTAGCTTTAGAAGACAACAGAGTGAAAACCGGCAGAAGAAGCATTAACCATTTGAGGCATGCCGATGAAACCACATGACTGGCAGAAAAGAGTGACGAGTTGAAACCACTACCAACGAAGGTTAAAGCAGAAAGTACCAAAGCAGAATTACAGCTGAACATCCAGAAAACAAAAGTAATGACTTCTGGGGAATTATACAACTTGAAGGTCGATGATGAAAGAAATTTAAATTGTTCACGGTTTTCTATTCCTTGGCTCCGTCATCAACCAAAAGGGAGACTGCAAGCAAGAAACCAGAGACTGGAGAGGGCAGTCACGAAGGAGCTAGAAGAGATTCTTCAGCGTGCAGAGGTGTCACTGGTGACCAAGATCAAGTTAATTCATGCCTAGGGCTTTTTTTGCAGCAAGAACTCCTGTGTATATTAGGCCACACACCCCTGATGTAGCCAATCCTGTTGGAGCTTATAGTAGGCCCTGTACGAAGAGCCTTGCAAGCTCTTGGAGGATTGGCTACATCGGGGCGTGGTCTAATATGCAAAGGAGTTCCTGCTACAAAAAAAAATCCCTGTTCATGCCATAATACCTCATTGCTATGGATGGATGGGAAAGCTGGACAATGAAGAAAGCTGATTCATTTGAAATGTGTTGTCGGAGAGTTTTTATGGCTACTGTGGACTGCCTTTAAAAAAAAAAAAGAAATTAGTGGGTTCTAGATCAAGTCAAGCCTAAACTCTCCTTAGAAGCTAAAATGACGAGCCTGAGGCTATGGTAACTTTGGTAACTGGAAAAGATGATAATGCCAGGAAAAGTTGAAGGCAGCAGGAAAGAAAGAAGATCCAACTTGAGATGGATTTGCTGTTAATGTTGATTGATTTATAGGGTCACCATAAGTCAGAAGCCACTTGATGGCGTTTCTTTCACACACATGCACACGCATACATGGAGGGGCCCATTCAGTAATGGTCTCAACCCCTTCAGGTCCCAGCGCTGACTGTTGGCTTCAGGCTCAAATGTACAGTATGTTCACTACATGTTGGGTCATGGGTGATTACCCGGACTCACAATCAGACATACACAGGGGGAACTCTTTTCATATAGTGTTCATTCACTCGGTACCACAAGGCGCGGGGGAAGGAGCTTCCAATTTCCCTCCTGCCCCACTTCCACCCAGTGGAGGGGGTTTTGCCTCTTTTTTCTGGCCCCACATGTCCTTCCTTGGGCACATGGAGCTAGAGAAAAAGGCTGAAATGCCCCCCTGCTGCCACCATTTCTGCTGGCAAAACTGGATGAGAGGGAAACTGGAAGCTCCTCCTCCTTTCATGCAGCATGGAATGAACAAGCACTGTTTCAGGTGAGCTGCTCCAGTATCAGTATATGCCAGACTGTGAGCCTGGCTGCACCCCCATGAACTGAGAAGCATTGAGCCTGTTGTGTGTTCAACTGAACCAACACCAAAAAGAGAATACGCTGCATTTCCACATTTCTTCCTCTCATTCCAAGGTGAGGAATGCTGTGGACTGGTTTGCCAGCCAGGAGGAGCCATTTCTGAACAGCAGCTACACCATCAGAGCTCAGGACAAAAGTAAGTGCCTTTGTTAAACCTATGAGTCAAGCCTCCTGCTGCTTGCTTTTCATTCAGTACTCAAGATGAATCTCTGAACTATCTACAAACCACAGGCCAAGGATTTGGCTGACTGGCAGCTGCTGCAGTTCTTCTTAGATTCACTGGTATGGTGTAGCCATGAATCTCTGTTAGGTATCAAGGCGTATGAGGCTTACATGCATCAGCCCCTCCTCAGTACTGTGTGTGGTTAGAAGTATGCTGGGCCCTGTAAGATTCACTGATATGGTTCAGTCATCGATCTCTGTTAGGTAACAGGATGCTTCTTGGTACTGTGTGTCCTTACTGTGTGAGCTAGTGAAGCAACAGAGTTACACAGAGTCTTTTGTCAGTCTCAAACTAATAAGTGTCTTTTATTTAGGGAACTCCATTCCAGATAGTATAGGATGAGAGGTAGGGACAGAATCTATTGAATTAGCTATGATGGATGCAGAGTGTATGTCCTGCATCCATGGTGCTAAAGATGGAGAGCATACTTCTTCTTTGCTTGTGCATGAGAGAGCGAGAAAGTGGAAGGAAGTCTTGTTCCCAAGAATAGCGTTCTTCTTCAAAAGGATAGTATCAGATTACAGGAAGGAAAGGATGCCCTGTGGATCCTGAACTCCTCTATCTGTCTAAATCCAGGGGTGGAATTATAGTAGGAGCTTAACAAGGCTCTTTTTTGTAAACTCTTGGAGGATTGGCTACATCAGAGGTGTGAAGCCTAATATGCAAAGGAGCTCCTGCTGGAATTCCACCCCCGTCTAAATCTATAGTGCTGTCTCTGAGGTCTGAGGCAGGAGACAGTATGCACTCCTCCACTTCCAACAGTTCTTTCCTAGATGTCATGAAATATAAAAGCTCTCAAAATGCCTAGCTCTTGCAACCTAGCCACGTGTTTGAGCTATGATGACAACATGAAGAACCCTTTGGGATCAGACCAGTAGTCCATCTAGTCCATCGTCCTGACCCACATGGTGACTAACCAGCTACCCTTTAGGGCCAACAAATGGGACAGAGAGGCCAAGACCTTCCACTGATGTTGTCTTCTAGCACTACTATTGAGGGCCGGTCTAGGCAATGCATGTGACACAAGCTAAGTATTGCAGTCAGTACACAGGAGGTGGAGGGCACTTATTGGAAACAAAGAGAAGCCTAGGTTGGGATGGCCGGTGACATCACTTCCAGCGTGCACCAGAAGTGACGTCATCACATCAATGGCAACATAAGGATGCTCTGGTACTTGGGCAAAAACTTGATGGTAGAAATCTTACCAGAGTTTTTGCCCAAATACCATTGTGTCCCTGGGTCAGCAGCAACAAGTTGTTGTTACTTCCAGTCAGGGCTCTTTTTCTAGCAGGACCTCCTCTGCATATTAGGCCACATACCCCTGATGTAGCCAATCCTCCTGGAGCTTACAGTAAGCCCTGTACTAAGAGCCCTCTAAGCTCTTGGAGGATTGGCTACATCAGAGGGGCGTGGCCTAATATGTAGAGGAGCTCCTGTAGAAAAGAGCCCTGCTTCCAGTGAATACTGGAAATGGCATCGCCATGTTACTGATGACACAGGCGAGGCCTCCTTTTGCTGCCAGTACGTGGCTGGCCAGCCTACTGATTGGCACCAGGGGAGGGCCAATGGTAGGGTGTTACAACTTTAAGTGGGAGCCACTACTGGGAAAGACTGGGCTTTGGTAGATGGGTCCATAAGCCTGTTTTTCAGCAGCGTTCTGCTTTTTGATGAAGCTATGTGTCCAGAGGGAAGGGGAATCCAGGGACAAAATGCAAGTATTTTAGTCCTCAAAGGGAATGGGGAAAGTGCCCAAATGATGCAGTTGTTTTGACTTTTTGTTTGTAAAGCTAATTCCCTGGGTAGTGGTGGTGATAGGGGGAATACACCAAGTTCAAAGAGCGGATGGAGCGATCCAGCTGGGTTCTGGCGGACTGGGTTGCAGCTGGACCCTTTTCTAATGGGCCACTCCCTTCCTGTGCTAAAGCGCACTCCCTCTGTGGGTCTTGCAGAAATCCCTGCAGGGCAGCAAAGGGCGGTGTGCAGAAGTTCACGTCCTTTTGGGTGGCTGGGATTGCATGGAACAAACAAACAAACAGTCCCCAAAATGAATGTTGTCTTTGGCCAGGTTGTACAGCCTGATGGCTATTCAAAACTAAATCCTGCTTGAGGAGGATCTGAAACTGGTACCTTGCGTACATGATGCCAAAACGCATTTATAGGGCTCGATCCCATGGAACTCTTCGGCTCATGCACATGCTCTGGCACAGGTGGAAACGCAAAGTCCTTCCAAGAAGCCCTGGAAATCTTTTTGTTGCTGTTCAGTCGCACAGTTGAGTCTGACTTTTTGCGATCCCATGGGCCAAGTCACGCCAGGCCCCCCTATCTTCCACCATCCTCTGAAGTCTGCTCAAATTCATGTTAGTTACATCAGTAACACTGTCCAGCCATCTCATCTTTTGTTGTCCGCTTCTTCTTTTGCCTTCTGTCTTTCCCAGCATCAGGGTCTTCTCCAGGGAGTGCTCCCTTCTCATTGGGTGGCCAAAGTATTTGAGCTTCAGCATCTGACCTTCCAGAGAACAGTCAGGGTTGATTTAAATATAAAATATATATTTCCTTAGGACTGACTGATTGGATCTTCTTGCAGTTCAAGAGACTCTCAAGAGTCTTCTCCAGCACCACATCTCAAAAGCATCTATTCTTCTGTGCTCATTCAATGTATTCCACCTTGTGTTGCTGCTTGTGCAAGACATGGTACAAATTGGGTTTCCAGGTCCCCCCTGGCCACTGGTGACGGCAAGGGTTGCCTGCTCCAGACTGGAAACTTCTGGAGATTTGGGGGTGGAGCCCAAGGAGGACAACAACCTCAGTGGGGTACAATACTATAGAGACTACCTCCCAAAGCATCCATTTCTCTACAGGAGAACTGATCTCTGTAGTCTGGAGATGAGCTGAAATTCCAGGGGATCGCCAGGTCCCACCTGGAGGCTGGTATCCCTAGGTGCAAAGTCTATTTCAGCAGGGTCTCCTTTCCCCAGATAAAGACCTTCTGAGAGATCTCATCATATTGCTCTTCCGAATTGGGCTTTAATGACTTCATAGAATGGCTTTTTGCTTGAGGTAGACGGCAACTGGCCTCACCTGGATAGCCCAGGTTAGTCTGATCTCATCAGATTTCAGAAGCTAAGCAGGGTTGGCCCTAGTTAGTATTTGGATGGGAGGCCCCCAAGGAAGTCCAGGGCTGCTACACAGAGGCAGGCAATGGCAAACTAACTGTTGCCTTAAAAACCCTATGCAGGGGTGTCAGACATGCGGGCAAGGGGCCGAACAGGCCCCCCGGAGGGCTCCTGTCAGGCCCCTGAGCAACAGGCTGTCATCTGCTTCCTTCTCCCTCTCTCTTGCTTCCTTCTGCATCACAGCTTGCTTTGCAAGACTTGTTCAATCACATAGAAACTACAGAACGAAGCTTCTGTTTTCTCCATTGGCTGAGGCTCCTCCCTTAGGGAAGAGGGCAGGGGGAGGGAGAGCTTGCTTTGCAAGGCTCTCTCAGTCGCACAGCAGAGCTACTGAGCCAAGCCTCTCTTCCTTCTATTGGCTGAGGCTCCTCCCCCTCTTGGTCCCGAAGGAAGGAAAGAGCCCGAGCTTTCCTGGATTGCGTGAGAGGGATACAAAGAAAGCTCATTTAAGACCAATGACTGCTGATATTTTAGGCATGTTTTTAAAAAGTTTTTTTAACTTTTAAAAGCACATTTCACTTGTGCTTTTCATATTAGGCTACACCCCCTGATGTAGCCAATCCTTCAAGAGCTTACAAGGCTTTTTTGTAAGCTCTTGGAGGATTGGCTACATCAGGGGTGTGTGGCCTAATATGCAAAAGAGCTCCTGCTAGAATTCCACCTCTAGGTGGATCCCACCTAGTGACTTTTCATGAATTAATCACACTGATAGATAATTGTTTCAGATATTATTTTACAAAATCCAAGGCGGGGTGGGGCGGGAAATCATCAACTTTCTAGGAGCATTTATTTGCTGCAGCAACCTTTGTTCATGTTCCTTCCTCTGTTTCCCGGCGTCTTCCTTTCCTGTAGTTGCCTATGACATATATAGGCCAGACTATTCCTGCCTGACGACGGTGGTGCCGGTGAACGCTCCCATGAAGGAAGTCCTTGCCTCGCTGGCCGACAATCATGACTGGAGCAAAGAATGGATCCTAGTCAAGGTCAATTCAGCAGGGGGTGAGTAATACACACGCTGCCCATTGGTGCGGATGGTAGGAATCCGTCCTTCCATCTGAGGAGTGTACAGGAAGCACATTCCTATTTGCATGATTACAACCACCTTTTCCCAGGCATACTTAACGGTGAAGTCAAGTTTACAGCAGTGGAAACGCCCTTGTTTTCCTTCGGTGTATATCAGAAGATCCCAGCTTGGTGCCCGTGGACACCATGAAGCCCATCAACTCATTTCCTCATGCCCACCAAGCAGAAAGTGGGTAGGGCCTAGGGTTACCAAGTCCGATTGTTGTGCTGGCAGGAGAGAGGGAGGGACTTTCCAGGCATGGGGAGGAGTGTTGAAATGTACCTACATAAACCAGAAGTGATGTTGGCACACTGGGAACATCGGTGGAGAGGTGCTCTGGTTTTGGGGCAAAACTCTATGGTAAATTTCACTTCCAGTCATAGAGTTCTGCCCAAAACCCAGAGCATCACTCTGACATTCCTATGTCACTTCCAGTTTTCATAAGCACAGGAGTGGCCCAAGGGCGCATGGCGCCCTAGGCAAACTTACAGCCCACCGCCCCCCTCCACAGTGCCCCCTGTCTAAAAAGAGTTATATCGGGGGAGTGGCCTAATATGCAAAGAAGTTCCTGCTACAACAAAAGCCTTATTGATAAGAATAAAATGGAAGAGAGGAGAATAATGTAAGCTACCTTGGTTCCTCTTGTGGAAAAAAGCAGAGAGTAAAGAAGCTTTCGCTGCAGTCTTTCCGGTTTTTCCCAGCTTTGCCGCTAAGTAAACAAACAAAATCAAAACGTGATGTGGACAATATAACCGTGTTAAGTTTTTCTTTATTCATGAGTCACATGGTCCTTGTTTGGGAGACATTGGAGACAAAAGGCACCCTAGACTTGGCAAGAACCAAAGAAAGCAATACTGCCACTTCGTGGCCATTGTGAGCATCGTCATATCTTTGACTAATTTCTATCTCTTGCAGATAAAGAAGTATTGCCCATGGAGTCCATTGGCGTGTTTACGTCCCTGGGGTTGAACGAGAGGCTCTTTGCTGTCAGCCTTCAGGAGCTCCACACCTTGGTGAGCGCATCTCTTTCATAAATCTGTGCAGGGCAAAACTACCCCTCCAGGGAATCCTCTCTTGTTAATTTCCTGCCTCATTCCACCACCCAGGTTTCTAGACAGTGTACCTGATGCAGATCCCATTGTGGAAAACATCTTTGTGACCCTGTGGTCAGAGAGGGCAAAAAGGCAGACAGGGGGATATGGGGCATACCTGGAGCTGTGTCCTTCTGGAAATATTCCACAGAGAGTGCAATCCTATGCAGAATTCTCACAATATAAGAGCTTGTGGACATTCAATTAAATTGCTGAGCAGTCGGGTTAGAACTGATAAAAGGAAGTACTTCTTCACCCAAAGGATGATTAACACATGGAATTCACTGCCACAGGAGGTGGTGGCAGTTAAAAGCATAGACAACTTCAAGAGGGGACTGGATAAGCATATGGAGCAGAGGTCCATCAGTGGCTATTAGCCACAGGGTATAGATGGAACTCTCTGTCTGGGGCAGTGATGCTCTGTATTCTTGGTGTGGGGGGGGGGCAACAGTGGGAGAGCTACTAGTGTCCTTTCCCCAATGGTGGACCTCCTGATGGCACCTGATTTTTTTGGCCACTCTGACACAGGGTGTTGAACTGGATGGGCCATTGGCCTGATCCAACATGGCTTCTCTTATGAATTACTCCTGTCTAAACCTAGATTTCAGTGGGTTTAGACTGGGATCACTCTGCATAGGATTGCTCTGTAAGACTTTCTGTCTGGGTATATAAAGAGGGACCTTGAAAAAGTCTTCTTTTTTAGGATTTCTATAAATGGTTGGCTTTGGATTAATTTCAGCTAACGTAGGCATGGCTAATTATTGATAAATGGGGAGATCAAGCATGCACAGTTCCAAAATGGGGCAAAGTAACAGAGGCCACTTTAATGTGGGAAAATGAAAGGATGTAGGATTGGCGACTGTGTTTGGAAATACCTGGAGATTTGGAGGGGGACCCTGGGGAGAGAGGAGTTCAGGAACGGCAGGGACTTCAGTGAGGTATAATGAACACAAGAACCTAAGAGAAGCCATGTTGGATCAGGCCAGTGGCTCATCCAGTCCAACACTCTGTCACACAGTGGCCAAAAAAACCAGGTGCCATCAGGAGGCCCATCAGTGGGACCAGGACACTAGAAGCCCTCCCACTGTTGCCCCCCCCCCCCCAAAGCACCAAGAATACAGAGCATCACTTGCCCCAGACAGAGTTCCATCCAGGGTTTTTTTGTAGCAAGAACTCCTTTGCATATTAGGCCACACACCCCTGATGTAGCCAATCCTCCTGGATCTTACCATAGGCCCTGTACGAAGATCCCCGTAAGCTCTTGGAGGATTGGCTACATCAGGGGTGTGTGGCCTAATATGCAAAGGCGTTTCCACTACAAAAAAAGCCTTGGTTCCACCCATATTT
Source organism: Heteronotia binoei (assembly GCF_032191835.1). Taxonomy (NCBI): domain Eukaryota; kingdom Metazoa; phylum Chordata; class Lepidosauria; order Squamata; family Gekkonidae; genus Heteronotia; species Heteronotia binoei. Next base: position 21,736,206 of record NC_083235.1, read on the forward strand.
TGTGGCTAATAGCCACTGACAGACTTCTGTTCCATATGTTTATGCCATAGAGTCCACCCTCCAAAGCTGCCAGGGGAACTGATCTCTGTCACCTGGAGATCAATTCTAATTCTGGGAAATTTCCAGGCCCCATCTGGAAGTTGGCAACCCTACAAGAGTTCACCCTCTCTCCCTCCCACCCCCACACTCATGCTACAGTCCCAAAGCAAATCAGTCTCCTGCAGACTTTTAAGATGAAAAGACTGACACGGCTTCAGGGAACCTGGTTAGAAATAGTATTGTGTAGTTTGACCCTGACAGGCAGCAGCTATCCAGGAATCTCTGATGGAAGTCTTTCACATCACTTCCTACCTAGTCCTTTTACCTGGAGATGCCGGGGATTGAACCCAGGGCCTTCTGCATGCAAAGCAGCTGCTCTACCACTGAGCCATGGTCCCTGCATTTGCAACACTAATGCCTATCCACAGTGGCTTTAGGACTGTTCTTGTTTATCCAGGCCCCTCACCCTGAGCAGCTAGGCCCTGCTGTGGGCACTTGGGACAGCCTGGATTTCATCAGTTCCAAGGATCTGTCCAATCAGATCACAGAGCATGACTGGAACCTCTTCAAGAGCATCCATCAGGTAAGAAGACACCCCCTAGGAGCCATGGCAACGTGACTGGGCTTGTCGCTTAGCAGAAATTCCTGCCTCTTGCCTTGTGGGTAATGGGAAGCAGGGGTGAGATGTCCAGCCGCTAGGCTTGCAGGTTTTAAGGTGGAGCTGAGTGGAGACCTAGTGGTTTTAAGGGGGGAGTTTAGCTGAGACTCTCATGGCTGTTGTGTTGCTGCTGTTTTTTTTTTAAGGTGGAGCTGATTTACAGCATTTTCGGGCCTCAGAAGTTCCCCAGCGCCACCACGGCCAACCTGGAGCGTTTCCTGCGTCGTTTCAACGAGCTGCAATTTTGGGTCACCACAGAGATCTGCCTCTGCCCGGAGGTCATCAAGAGGGCCCAACTTCTCCGCAAATTCATCAAGCTGGCGGCACAGTAAGACTTCTCAAGGTGTGGGGTTGCCAACTCCAGGTTGGGGAATTCCTGGAGATTTTGGGAATGGAGCCTGGGGAGCGTGAGGGTTGGGGGAGGAGAAGGAGCTCAGCATGATATAAGGCCAGAGGATCTAAGCTCATCCTTAGCTTGAGTTTGGAAGTCCGGTGTGCAAGCCCAACTTGGATCTCAGCTCCTCCTTGGGCTGAGTGTCACCCGTGACTTTTTGTTTCAGCCTGAAGGACCAGAAGAACCTGAACTCCTTCTTCGCGGTGATGTTTGGCTTGGGCCACTCCAGCGTCAGCCGCCTCTCAAGGACATGGGAGGTACGTTTATTCTGCAGAGTGGAGGGGAAGCCACACAGTGAGCAGTGACTGCTTGGAGACTGTGGATCCAGTCAGTGGCTTGGATATGCTGGAACGTTTCTGTCGATGGAAGGACTTCCACCAAGCAATTGAATAATAGAATCATAGAGTTGGAAGGGACCTCCAGAGTCATCTAATCCAACCCCCTGCACAATGCAGGAAATTCACAAATATCTCCCCCTAAATTCACAGGGCCCTCATTGCTGTCAGATGGCCATTTAGCCTCTGTTTAAAAACCTCCAAGGAAGGAGAGCCCACCACCTCCTGAGGAAGCCTGTTCCACTGAGGAACTGCTCAAATTGCTATTCTCTTGCCTCCCCTCTCCTGCTGCAGCTAAAAATGTCCTCTGAAATGCTGCTCTTGGGGGGGCCCCAGTGCCCTTGGAACACCATCGGGCATTTGGGACAGCACCAGGAGGTGAGAAATCCCACTGCAGGTGGAACGCCTTCTCTCCATTAATGGTGGTAGGAAGTGCCATCACATTGCAGCTAGCTTCTGTCAACCCTGCCTGGTTCTTGCATATAAGTCCTGCGCTTCCTTGGTAGTCTCCCGTCCAACTCTAACAAGATTGGGCTAGCAGAGGGGTAGCCAGACTTGCTTAATGGTTGAGAGCCACATGACTTAGATGCTGGGAGGGAGGGATGAAGGAAGGGAGGGAAGGAAGGAAGGAGACTGCAGATTTATACCCCGCCCTTCTCTCTGAATCAGAGACTCAGAGCGGCTTACAATCTCCTGTATCTTCTCCTCCCACAACAGACACCCTGTGAGGTGGGTGGGGCTGAGAGGACTCTCACAGCAGCTGCCCTTTCAAGGACAACTCCTGGGCTATGACCCAAAGCCATTCCAGCAGCTGCAAGTGGAGGAGCGGGGAATCAAACCCGGTTCTCCCAGATAAGAGTCCATGCACTTAACCACTACACCAAACTCAGGAAGGAAGGGAGGGGAAGGGGTAGAAAGGAAGCAATTTTAACTTTGAATGCATTCTGCAAGCCACTGGCTGACTTGGCTTAGAGAAGTGATTTAAAGAGACAGATGCCTTCTCCAAGCCAGCTGACAAGGCAGTGGGGGCTTCAAGAGCCACACAATATGTGTGAAAGAGTCACATGTGGCTCCTGAGCCACAGTTTGGTCAGACTGGGCTAACCAGAGCTATCCAGGCCAGGTCAGAGATAAGCAGAGGTGGTTTGCCATGTCATGACTCCTGACTTCCTTGATGGCCTTCCATCCAAATACTGACCAGGGCGACCCTGCTTAGCTTCCGAGATCTGGCAAGATCAGGCTAGCGTGGGCCATGGGGAAACCAGTAATAGGGAAATGCAATTCACTGCCACCTTTTACCTACCCCGTGGCACAGAGTGGTCAGCTGCAGTACTGCAGTCCAAGCTCTGCTCATGACCTGAGTTCGATCCCGGCAGAAGCTGAGTTCAGGTAGCCAGCTCGAGGTTGACTCAGCCTTCCATCCTTCCAAGGTCGGTAAAATAAGTACCCAGCTTGCTGGGGGTAAAGTGTAGATGACTGAGGAAGGCAATGGCAAACCACCCCATAAGAAGTCTACCAAGAAAATGTGATGTGATGACACCCCGTAGGTCAGTAATGACTTGGTGCTTGCACAGGGGACTTCCTTTTTTTTCTAAAGGGAAGTTTAGCTTTTGCTTCTGAGCATGCACAGAGTGTAAATTCAACATTTCTCTTTCAACGCTCCAAATTCTTCCTGGAATCTTTGCAGAGCCATTTCACCGATCCGTAATTCCAAGTAATTGATGTGTATTCTTGCATAGTTCATGTTAAGTGCGTGTTGGCTAGATACACCCCAATTTCAACACTCTGTCAAACTGCAGCTTCCCACATCCTGGAAAAATGTCCCCCACATGAGCCAAGCAAAGGACGTGATGAGCAAGCACTTTACAGAAGTGCGGAAACAACCAGATGACTCAGGAATCACAGCGAAGGCATCTCGGCTTGATCTTGCTGGGCTAGGAATTAGCCCCCAAATGCCTACTCAGAGATATGTGGGGATTTATTTAACGCAAAGTTTATATCCCATCTTTCCACTTTGTCAAGTCCCTGAGGCAGCAGTCAAGGAAAACAAACAAGGCTAAGCAAAAATCCAAACAAGGAGCGGATGGAACATCTGTGCACCTACAATGGAATAAACCAAAGTGGGTGGGTGGGGAGGGGAGGGGAACCGCAACAAAATCAGAATGGCTTGGAGAAGTGAAGATGGTTTTTGAGAAATGGGCCACCCTGACTCATAGCAAGGAAGTTGAGTCCGTTTCCTTCTGGTCAGGAATTTTTCTGAGCAGGGACATACAGGAATGTAGTTCCAGCTGGCTTGGGATCAAGGGATGTGGCCTAATATGCAAATGAGTTCCTACTGGGCTTTTTCTACAAAAAAGCACTATGTGAAACTAGGGTGATGCCAGGGGGTGTGACCTAACATGCAAATGAGTTTCTGCTGGGCTTTTTCTGGACTCTTATCTGGGAGAACCGGGTTTGATTCCCCACTCCTCCACTTGCACCTGCTGGAATGGCCTTGGGTCAGCCATAGCTCTGGCAGAGGTTGTCCTTGAAAGGGCAGCTGCTGTGAGAGCCCTCTCCAGCCCCACCCACCTCACAGGGTGTTTGTTGTGGGGGAGGAAGGTAAAGGAGATTGTGAGCCGCTCTGAGACTCTTCGGAGTGGAGGGCGGGATATAAATCCAATATCTTATCTTCTTCTTCTACCCCAAAAGCCCTGCTTCTGGTGAACTTTGAAGCATTATGGACTGTATCCCAAGCAATTCTCCCACGAAGCTGTGGAGTCCTGTGAGCGAAAAATCTACTTTATGAGCTGCTGGCATTAAAGTTGTGAGCTGCTGGATAAATTTGTTTGCTCTGGGGCCAGGTTTCCTGAGCTAAGACAAAAATGGGTGAGCTGGAGGCTAAAAAACTGTGAGCTAGCTCACACCAACTCGGCTTAGAGGGTTAAAGAGTTAGAATACTTTCCCTATGGTTAAAACGCTTGGGGCTCTTTAGCTTGGGGAAACGTTGACTGAGGGGTGACATGATAGAGGTTTACAAGATTATGTGTGGGAAAGAGGAGGTGGAGAAAGTACTTTTCTCCCTTTCTCACAATACGTGAACTCATGGGCACTCAATGAAACTGCTGAGCAGTTAGGTTAGAACAGATAAAAGGAAGTACTTCTTCACACAATGGGTGATTAACATGTGGAATTCACTGCCACAGGAGGTGGTGGCAGCTGCAAGCATAGCCAGCTTCAAGAGGGGATTGGATCAGCATCTGGAGCAGGGGTCCATCGGTGACTGTTAGCCAAATCGTATTGTTGGAACTCTGTCTGGGACAGTGAGGCTTTGTATACTTGGTGCTTTGTGCGGGAGGCAACAGTGGGAGGGCTTCTAGTGTCCTGGCTCCACTGATGGACCTCCTGATGGCACCTGGGGTCTTTTTTGGCCACTCAGTGTTGGACTGGATGGGACATTGGCCTGATCCAACTTGGCTTCTCTTTCGTTCTTATGAACATGGATCCCAAGAATTATTTTCCAGTCAGATTTCTCACTCCATTGTGCCCAGTTGCCTTCTCCGCAGCCTCAACCCCACGTGACTTTGACCCACGTGAAGCCTATAATCCCTGGTAATCAAAGGGGCTTCCTCCTCTTAAATGAACATATGAACGTATGAAGCTGCCTTCTACTGAATCAGACCCTGGGTCCATCAAAGTCAGTATTGTCTTCTCAGACTGGTAGCAGCTCTCCAGGGTCTCAAGCTGAGGTTTTTCACACCTTTTTGCCTGGACCCTTTCTTGGAGATGCCAGGGATTGAACCTGGGACCTTCTGCTTCCCAAGCAGATGCTCTACCACTGAGCCACCATCCCTCCCACTATCCCTCCTCTTTCTGTCTCTCACCAGAGGAAAAGCTAGTAGGACTGAGTTAAGTGTTTTTTTAAAAAAAAAAAAGAGATTTGTGTTCATTAGTGACGAAGGCAATTAATCTTCCTAACTTTTCTCTCCCCTGAATTCCCCAATGAGGCAGACATAAGCAGAAAAGACATCTCAAGGCACAAGGGTTCCGCTCTAAATATTAGCATCCACAGGCAATTATTGAGTTATCAGAAAGGTTTTGTACAGGGGAATTGCTTAACTGTGGGACTGAGACCGATTTCCCACCAGCTGCTCTTCTCCGTGGGGCTTCCGTCGGATTTCACACTATCTGCACCGTGGCTGCAACTCGATTCGCCTTTTTCGCACAGCAAACAGAAACTGGCTTTTAGAGGATCTTGTTTGCTGTGCAAAAGAGGCGGAGCAAGTTGCAGCCCCAGGGCAGATAGCATGAAATCCAATGGAGGGGAGAGAGAGCGGCATATGGCTAGTGGGAAATGGATCTGCCTGCATATAGCTCAGGTGCAGTTTTCACTGAATCCTTCATCATATACAAGTAAGAATGGAGATCCCTATATCCTGGTCTGAATGAGGGGGGCGGGGAACATTACAGAGAAAGGAGCCAGGATGCAGAGGTGTAGTTAAAGATATAATCAGCTTGATTAGAGCAAGGGAGAAATGCTTTGGGGCAGAAAAATAGCATCGGTAGAAAGATAAAGAACCTTATGTTCCTGCTCAGCCTTGACTGATCCATTGCTCTGGACTTGTGGATTAATTCAAGATCTGCAATCTCACACCCCTGCCCTTAAAGCACTAGATAAAGAAATTAATAGTAATTTAATTAAATTAATTTTTTTAATTTATACCCCACCCTATCCCGCAACCCCACCCCCCATGGCGCAGAGTGTTAAAGCTGTGGTACTGCACTCCTAAGCGCTGCTCATGACCTGAGTTCGATCCCTGGTGGAAGCTGAGTTTTCAGGTAGCCGACTTGAGGTTGACTCAGCCTTCATTCCTTCCGAGGTCGGTAAAATGAGTCCCCAGCTTGCTGTGGGGAAAGTGTAGATGACTGGGGAAGGCAATGGCAAACCACCCCGTAAAAAGTCTGCCGTGAAAACATTGTGGAAGCAACGTCACCCCAGAGTCGGAAACGATTGGTGCTTGCACAGGGGACCTTCCCTTCCTTTCCTTTCAGCTTACAGCAGCAAAAACAAACATCAGAATTAAAGCATCATAAAACATCATAAAACAGTTTCAGTAGTCAAAACAGCATACTCAGAAGAGACAGACACTATTTCAGGCATAAGCGGCAAACATATAACAGCACGTATGGCCAATGATTGGTAAGTGGACAATGTTCTTCTTTCCGCTACTCCATTACTTGTTGATTCATGATTCACAGCTGAAAAAAACAGCACTATGGGAAAGGATTGCATCCAAGATTTTGTAAGGAGTTACGAAAGCTTTGCCTCTGGTATTTGATGTGTCATGGCTGTTTTCCACATGCAAGTCATCTCTTAAAGGGTTAGAACACTTCCCCTATGAAGAAAGGTTAAAACGCTTGGGGCTTTTTAGCTTGGAGAAACGTCGACTGCGGGGTGACATGATAGAGGTATACAAGATTATGCATGGGATAGAGAAGGTAGAGAAAGAAGTCCTTTTCTCCCTTTCTCACAATACAAGAACTCATGGCAATTCAATGAAATTGCTGAGCAGTCAGGTTAGAACAGGTAAAAGGAAGTGCTTCTTCACCCAAAGGGTGATTAACATGTGGAATTCACTGCCACAGGAGGTGGTGGTGGCTACAAGCATAGCCAGCTTCAAGAGGGGATTGGATAAGCATATGGAGCGGAGGTCCATCAGTGGCTATTAGCCGCAGCATATTGTTGAAACTCTCTGTCTGATGGCACCTCCTGATGGCACTTGGTTGTGTTATTTTTGTGGCCACTGTGTGACATAGAATGTTGGACTGGATGGGCCATTGGCCTGATCCAACATGGCTTTTCTCATGTTCTTATGTTCTCTTGACAATCAAGTAACAAAAATGCACGTGTGAGCTTCACCCTCTGACACTCTGGGCTAACTGGTGAGCGGTTTCTGACTATGACCCCTCCTTCTTTTCCATGTTGCAGAAGCTTCCACACAAGACCAGAAAGTTGTACAGCTCCCTGGAACGCTTGCTGGTGAGTGCAGGTCTCTATTGCCCTTTGGAAGCTGCTGGGAACTTGCCTTGTTTGCTCTCTTGAACTGCCCCTGGAACGGTATTTCCCCTCCATGCAGAGCTAATAGCAGCTCCAGAGGAGAATTTTAAAGAAACACGGGAGGGAAGGGTCTTCTCAAAGCTGGCTGCAGAAACAGGAAGAAGACCTTCCAGGGCTCTTTTTGTAGCAGGAGCTCCTTTGCATATTAGGCCACACCCCCTGATGTAGCCAATCCTCCAAGAGAGAGGGCTCTTAATACAGGGCTTACTGTAAGCTTCAGGAGGATTGGCTACATCAGGGGACGTGGCATAATATGCAGAGGAGCTCCTGCTACAAAAAGACCCCTGCACTCCCCCCCCACCCCCCCCACCCCATCTTTCTGAGTATCCAAGAGGAACGGACTCACTGGGTTTTCTTGCTTTTTCTGCAGTCAAAGTTGACTGTAAAACCAGGAAGAAAATCTACTCCCTGCCTCCATCTGTTGGAGAGGTGCGGGCTCACTGGGTTTTCTTCTTGCTTCTGCAACTAAAGTCGCCTGCAGAAGCAGGAAGACCTCCCCCCCCCCCCCCAAATGCTTCTCCATCTGTAGGGCGTGGGTGTTGAGCTAGGGGGCATGGCCCCGTGATGCCCTGCTGAACTACACCTCTGGAGCATCTTCCCTATGAGGAATGGCTGAAGAGCATGGGACTTTTCAGTTTAGAAAAGAGACAGTTAAGGGGGGCATGATTGAGGTTTATAAAATGATGCATGGAGAAGAGAGAGTTGACAAAGAGAAATCCCCCTCCCTGTCCAAAATGCTAGAACTGGAGAGCATCCCATGAAGCTGATGGGCAGTAGGTTCAGGATGGACAAAAGGAAATACTTCCTTATCTCCTTACCTTTTCCTCAGGCTCTTCTTTTTCAGCTCACTGCACACTCCAGCAGCCGCTCTGACACCAGTCTACCTGTCCTTAAGCTCAGCTGACCTCTTGTGACATCATAATGAAGCTCAGCTTCACTGTGGCATCAGTGCTGCCCAGCCAATCACTGAAAGAGACTGACTGATAGGCAGTAGGTTCAGTTACACTGAGAGTGATTAAAATTTGGCATTTGCTACTAAAGGCACTAAGCCTCTAAATCCCAGAGCCAGGAGGGAATATCAGGGGAGGACCTTGGCCTCTCTGCCCTGTTGTTGGACCTCCAGAGGAACTGGTCGGCCACTGTGTGAGACTGGATGCTGGACTAGATGGACCCTCACTGCTCTGATCCAGCAAGGAACTGGTCGGCCACTGTGTGAGGCAGAATGCTGGACTAGACGGACTCTTGGTCTGATCCAATAGGGCTCTTCTTATGTTCTTAACTGTGAACCTAATGCACACGCTATTGCAATTATCCCATTTTCATTTTTTTCCCCCAGGACCCCTCTTGGAATCACCGAGTCTATAGACTGGCTATGGCTAAACTAACTCCACCCATCATCCCCTTTATGCCCCTCCTTCTTAAAGGTACAGTAACATTTCTATTAAAATAGTAAAACTGCATCAGACGTTTGCAGTGAGCACTCTTTTTATCATAAGAGCTCCAAATTAAAAAAAAAAAGAATTAAAACGTTTGGAGAAAAGAACCTAAGAATAGCTATAACCAATCAATCAGACACAAGCGGGATCATAGTTTCCCCCTAGAGTTCCTTGGTGGTCTCCCATCTGAGTATGAACCAGGGAAGACCCTGCTTAGTTTCTGAGATTAGATACTCTCTGCTGGGCTATGCTGGTGGTGGCCTCTCGTGAATGATGGAAAAGTACAGAGCTCACCTTTATCTTATAGACATGACCTTCATCCATGAGGGAAATCGCACATTGGTGGAGAACCTTGTCAATTTCGAAAAGCTGGTAAGTGGTGAGGGATGACATGGGAGGGGAAGGAGTGTAGCCCTAGCATGCCATATTTTTGGCAAGAACAACCCCATACCATTTGAAATACAGCCCCCCCCCCATTTACAGGCCCGGTGCTAGGGGTTCTGGCACCCCAGGTCGAACCCTGCACTCCCGCCCCTTCCTAGGCTCTTCTCATGTGCAAGAAGAAAGGAAGGACACGACTTTCTTTCACAAGAAAGAAGGACATAGCCTCTTCCTGGCTCCCTTTGAAGCAGGAGAGGGGTGGGTGAGGGATGGGCTGGGCTGGGCTGAGCGTTCTCAAAGAAAGAACATGTGGCTCACCCTGCCCCTTGCCTGGCCCTCTCCCATTTCAGAGGGACCCGGAAAGAGGCTACCTTTCTTGCCTCTTCCCAGCTCTTCTGAAGCAGGAGAGGGCCGGGCAAGGGATGTTCGGGTCAGCTAATTAAGTAGGCTACTTAATACCTGTTGGAGGAATTAATGTGTCAAGCTGTCTAGGAGTTGAGAGGTTTTGGATGAACACGCAGAACCTTTTTAAATTTTTAATTGAAGAACAAGAGATAAACATAGAAATGACAAGGCAAAGGAATTCCATGGCAGTAGTGGAAAGGGATGTCAAGTCACAGCTGATTAAGGGTGACCCCCATGGGGTTTTCAAAGGCAAGAGATGTTTGGAGTTGGTTTGCCATTGCCTGCCTCTGTACAGCAACTCTGGACTTTTTTGATGGTCTCTCATCCCAAGTACTAACCAGGGCCAACTCTGCTTAGCTTCTGGGATCTGATGATGGGATTAGGCTAGCCTCGGCCATCCAGGTCAGAGTGAAGAAACTACATAGAATGCATCAATGCATAAGGGGATGGTGGCTCAGTGGTAGAGCATTTGCTTGGTAAGCAGAAGGTCCCAGGTTCAATCCCCAGCATCTCCAACTGAAAAGGGTCTAGGCAAGTAGGCATGAAAAACCTCAACTTGAGACTCTGGAGAGCCGCTGCCAGTTTAGTAGAGAGTACTGACTTTGATGGACCCAGGGACTGATTCAGTAGAAGGCAGCTTCATATGTGTTCATATGACTAGATGTAATGAACACCAAGCAGAGCAAAACCTCCTCCTTCCAGCCTCCCACTGTAGCTCACTGAAATTCTGCCTCTAGGAGTCAAGGGACCCTCTCACTGAGCACAGGATCCACAGTGCCGGCCTGCAGCAGGAAAGGGGAAGGGGAGAAACCACCCCTTTGCTTCCTCTGATAAAAAAAAAAACCTACTAACAGTGGTTAATAGCTGTAGGATGCAGCCCCATAGAAGGCAATGTAAACATCATTTAAATCATAATATCCTTTCAAAAACGTGTAATGGCCACCAGGTAATATACAGTGCGTAATCGTATCTTTTCTTTCTGCTGAGATGCCCACACTCAGTCAGCGTGCTGATCTCAGCTCTTTCCCATGTTTTCACTAGCCAGTTCTTAATAGATGGCTTAGATTGTTGCCAGCTATTGATGGCTTAATAGCTGTTAATAAACCATTGGCTAACATAGCAAATCTTTGAGGTAGTACTCTTTATATATATTTTTAAAACCCTATGCAATACAACTAATGGATTTATAGGAAGTGTAAGATGCACCATCTTATTTATTTATTTTACAAAAAAGCGGTATTTGAGGGCAACTCCGCTATGTAGGAAAATGATCAACTTTTTCGGTCAAGGGCATCTGCAATCAGGAAAGTTTATGAGCAGTGCCGTAGACTCCATAAATCAGTTTATAATGATTTTCTGTTTATTTAATGCAAAATATTGAGCTCCATGTCCTCAGCAATTGAAACTCTCCGGATCCGCCCCCCTACACAAACACAAAACGGTCTGCAGAGAGCAACAGCTGTTTCTTTTAATGTAACCTTTAAGGTAAAGACACTAGAAGCAATAAAATGTATTAGTTTCTAATTTGCCCAGTGGGCTTCCTGAATTGGAAGACCCTGATGGCCTTTGAGGGCACAATACTGGGAGAAACATGTGACAGGGCCTTTTTGGTGGCAGCCCCACCATTATGGAACAGCCTGCCCTGGGAGCTACACCTGGCCACCTCACTTACTTCTGATCATCAGGAGATTGCTGGAGACAATTTAATTTAAGACAGCGTTTGGCTAACTATTTTATTAATATATTGGCAGTTCTAATTGGATTGGCTTGGATAAGTGATTTAAAAAGAGACATGCCTTCTCCAAGCCAGCTGACAGGGTGGTGGGGCCTTTGAGAGCCACACAATTTTAAATTGTGGTCTTCTCTGTGTTTTTATCATTGCTGTTTTGTTTGTATTTTAATTGTGTGTTTTTTATAATGGTTGTTACATTTATATTGTAAGTTGCCTCATGTTCCACAAGGTAGAAATGCAACTAACAGTTGTTTTTAAATAAATAAATCATAAATAAAACTGAACTGTAAATGTAACTCGGTGTCTTCTTCATAACAGCGCATGATGGCCAAGGCGGTTCGTCTTGTGCATCGCTGCCGGAGCCACCCCAACCGTGAGTGAAGGAAAGCTGGAGGGGAAGAGCCATTGGTAGAAATAAACTAGTACTAGCAGCACACAATAGTCAAAGATACTGGCCACATCAAGACCTTCAGGCAGAATGGTCCCAGTACACCAGGGTGGCCAAACTTGCTTAACGTAAAAGCCACATAGAGTAAACATCAGATGTTTGAGAGTTGCAAGACCTGAATGTCAGGTGGTTGAGAGCCACAAGACAGGAAGGAAGGAAGGCAAATTGATGGGGGAGAGGAGGGAGGGAGAAGTGGAAAGAAAGCAACTTTAAAGGCTTTCTCCAAGCCGCCGGCTGGCTTGGCTTGGCTTGGCAAAGTGATTTGAGGAGAGAAATGCCTTCTCCAAGCCAGCTGACAGGGTGGTGGGGACTTTGAGAGCCGCCCAATATGTGCGAAAGAGCCACATGTGGCTCCTGAGCTGCAGTTTGGCCACTCCTGCAATACACCCTTCTGCTTCTCCTTTATTGCATTGACTCATTTTCAAAATGCCTGGCCCGTGTGATGCAGGAGTTAGAGTGCTGGGCTAAGACCAGGGAGCCCCAAGTTCAAATCCCCTCCCGCACCCAACAAGCTCAGTGGCCGAGCCCTGGTCTGGTTGTACCCTTGCAGCCTGTTATGAGGCGAAAACAGAGGAGGCAAGAACCAAAGCTGCTTTCCTGGACTCCTTGGAGGAGAAGTGGGTCGGAAACATGGCAGACAGCTCACTTCATGTTTAAGGCCTCAGCAGTTTGTTAGAAATATGTTATGTCGGGCTCATTGCGATGCAGTTTGTTTAGGGTTCTCGGGGGTAGGAAAGAAAAGAGAGACAAGAAGAATGAAGAAACCCATAGTATTTCTACTGTGAATGGTCAGAGGAGACTATATTATTGGCAAGAGCAGGGCTTTTTTGTAGCAGGAACTCTTGTGCATATTAGGCCACACCTCCCTGATGTAGCCAGTCCTCTTCAAGCTTACAGTAGGCCCTGGAGCACTGAAAGAATGACTGTCTAGGTAACAAAAACTGGGGGTTTTAGAGGTGTGGGTTAGGAAATACCAGGCTCCTCAACTACAAGCCTCTGCATTTTTCTTCCCACTGTAACAGTTCCACTGTCCCCCTTGCGGAGTCGTCCTCAGCACCTCCTGGAAGAAGCTCGGGCAATGCGTGCCTCTACTTGTAAGCGCACAGAAGACCTCTTGCTGTATGAACCTTGTGGGAGAATAGGATGCCGCTTCCTACCATAAAGTGACATTCTGAGACAGCCTAGAGGGGTGTGGAGGAAAGGAACCATAAAATGACATTCTGAGGCAGCCTAGAGGGGTGTGGAGGGAAGGAACCATAAAGTGACATTCTGAGGCAGTCTAGAGGGGCGTGGAAGGAAGGAACCATAAAGTGACATTCTGAGGCAGCCTAGAGGGGCATGGAGGGAAGGAACAGGCCATGTGATGGACTATTACCTAGTGAGATTGATTGCCGAGAGTTTCAGGGCTCTTAAATGACTTTATTTTATTAATTCGCAGTTCACTTCGGGAATTTTTAGCCACAAACAGTTTGATGGCTGGTATCTAAGATGCTGTCTAGATGGTAACAGCCATTGTCAGAAGATTTCTGTTTTCATGTGACATACTAGTTGATTTATAAGAATCACCATGGGTATTTTCCACGTTTGGTTAGTGCCTCAGGCTTCCTTCTTAAGAATTCTGTGGTAACAACTGGGCACCCCCACAATCCTTGTGGGGAGAATTCCTTTCCCCTCTTATCTTTAATTACATCCATCGCTGCCATCAACCCATTATGGCTACTGCTTTAAATTAAATTAAAGCTAAAAGGGGAAGGGGACCCCCTGTGAGTATCAGGGCATCTGCCTCAGTCACACCTATGCTGGCAAGCCCAGGGTTGCTCCTGGCCATTGCCACTAAGCCTAGCGTAGGTCCAGAAACTCCGCTACCGTATGAATGATGTATGAAATATGAGAAGCGTAATATGCTCTTTTGATGTGTTCTGTGAATATAATAGGATTTAATGTGTAAAGGATTTAAGTGGTCTTTAAGACTTTTTCACCAGCTATTAGTGTTGTTCAGTCCCCAGTTGGGGGCAGGGGATTCCTTGGTAATCAGGCTCTCTCCATTTCAGGTTCAGAGCAATCCCTCAGCACTCGGAGCCCTGCTGCTACCTGGGCCTACATCCAGCACTTGCGGGTGATTGACAACCAGAAAAAACTTATACAGCTCTCACGAGACCTTGAATCCTGATGCTGCAAGAGCCCCCCCCCCCCAACTAGGACACAAGATGTACAGATCGCCTGACCTAGGGCAAGAACTGCTGTGAAGGGCATCTTCTTGAGGGGGGTTAACGCTGCTTTCAAGACTAGGCCATGTACAACTCTGAGCAGATGGGAAGCGAATGCCTCATTCCCTCTGTGGCGCCCATGAACTCAATCCTGAAGCCAGGATAGTTGGTATGAGCTGCAACCAGGGCCAGAGGAAGGAGGTGCCTGCTTCTGTGGTTCTTTTTGTAAACTACATAGTCTCCGGCTTGTAAAGGACTGCTTCGTGGAACTCATTTGGCTGCCTCATGGTGAAAGGAGCAAACACTCCCATTATCGCTAATCAGTGTTCAAGAGAAATGTGGATTTCTAAAAAAGCGTGTGACCAGTCTGGCTTTCTTATGCCTCTCGGAATGCTGCTTTTTGATGACGACATCTCTCTCTCATCTTTGGATTATTGTTTAAACTAAATAAGCTATGGTTTAGGGCCTTGGACTATTGCGGACCTCTTAATACAAAACATGACTATGTTTCAGGGAACGTAAGAAGAGCCCTGCTGGCTCTGACTGAGGGCTTTTTTTTTTTGAGCAGGAGCACACAGGAATGCAGTCCCGGCTGGCTTGGCCAGGGCTCCGGCTCAAAAAAGGATCTCTGTCAGAGGGAAGGCGCTAGGCAGCCACACACGCCATCCTCTCTGCCGCCTCCAGCCTCCAACAGGCTTGCAAAGTGAGAGATGCAGAGCCGCCCACAAGTGCCCCCTTCCAGGAAAAGCTGGGCCTGCCACTGCCCACTCCCCCTCACATGGCTCTCTCTCTCCAGCTGTGTTTTGGGGGGGGCAAGGTCTCTCATTGCGCTCTGTGAGAACACACATCCATGAAATGCAGCTGATGGCACTGTACTGTTCTGTGTCAATATGCCGAAAGTAATCCACTGAACGGGTGATGTCACTTCAGTGATGCCAGGGGATGTGGTCTAATATGCATATGCGTTCTGCAGAAAAAAGCCCTGACCAGACCAATAGTTCATCTAGTCCAGCATCCTGTCATACACAGTGGCCAACCAGCTCCTCTGGATTCCAACAACAGGGAATGGTGACTGATGTTGCCTCCTGGCTCTGGGATTCAGAGGCTTAGTGCCTCAGAATGTGGAGGTTCCCCTCAGTTGCCATGACTGTTAACCATTGGCAGGCTTATCTTCCATGATTCTGTCTAAGCCTCTTTTAAAGCTGTTTATTCCTGAGGCCATTACTACATTCCCTGGTAGCGATTCCACATTTTAATCACTCACTGTGTAAAGTGGTATTTCCTTTTGTCCCTCCACTGGTAGGATATATATTTTGAGAGTAATTTTATGGGGCCCTCTTGATGTAGTTTATGGCATCAGCTTGTACTAATCTGGCTGTGACTCTTGCTACCAAATATTATACTTTAGACAGAGAGGAAGAAAAACAGTTGTAGTGTAAATTTGGAAGCAGACCTGGGCCACAATTATACTAAGCAATAGACGAGTGCACCTTTAAGACCAACTAAGTTTTATTCAGAATGTAAGCTTTCGTGTGCTCTTCAGCAGACTTCGTGCTTACATTCTGAATAAAACTTAGTTGGTCTTAAAGGTGTATTTGTCTACTGCTTTGTTCTGTTGCTTCAGACCAACATGGCTGCCTACTGGGATCAATCTACAATTATACTAAATCAGTCTCTTGATTTCTGTGCTGTTGTGGTACACACGTGTATAGAAGTATAGCAAATCCTTTCTCTCTGAGGGAATTGGATGACCCAGGCTTATATCTATTAATTGGCACCTATAATAGATAAAAGTGGTATCCAGTAACTACTGATTTTCATACATAGGTTTTTTTTTGAGCAGGAACTCCTTTGCATATTATGCCACACACCCCTGATCTAGCCAGTCCTCCAAGAGCTTACAGGACTCCAGGGCCTACTGTAAACTCCAGAAGGATTGGCTGCATCAGGGGTTTGTGTCCTAATATGCAAAGCAGTTCCTGCTACAAAAAAAGCCCTGTTCATACATGGTAGCAGAATCGAAGAGATGCACCCAGCACTCCTTGCCACATGGCAGAAGGTGCTGGAACTTACTAACATGCGTCTGCTGCCATTGCCAGAAGCAATATGCACACCCAGAAGCGGTAGCTTGGTTTGTGTGTGGCTTCTGACATCACTACAGGTAGGTGAGCAAGTGTGCCATGGTCTGCATGCCACTGTAGCAGCTCCTCTTCCTGTCTGTAGCTTCCTTCAGTCATGGAGACAGGAAACAGGTGGTGAGCTTAGGGAGGAGAAGCTGTGATTTGGCAGTAGCTGATTATGAGCTACACTCAGAGGCACAGACAGTGGGGGAACAATTTAAAATAACAGAATTGTTGTGTGCACCATGATGTCATTTCCAGGGAGAACCCAGAAGTTATGTCAGGTAGTTCTAGGAATTGCTGGAACTCTATGGTAAAATGTCACTTCTGTGTGAAAACGGTGGTGATGTCTGGGGGTGTGGCCTATTATGCAAATGAATTCCTTCTGGGCTTTTTCTACAAAAAAAGCCCTGGTGTGAACAATGCGGTGTGGTTCTCTGTCACTGCCCCACAAAGCTCCCATTGGTTGCCAGGCAATGCCTGACAACCCTAACACAGACACATGCAAATACTGACTCAGTTTAGATATAACACTTTATTGAGAGCCAGTTTGGCATAGTGGTTAAGTGCGTGGACTTTTATCTGGGAGAACTGGGTTTGATTCCCCACTCCTCCACTTGCACCTGCTGGAATGGCCTTGGGTCAGCTATAGCTATCGCAGGAGTTGTCCTTGAAAGGGCATGTGCTGTGAGAGCCCTCTCAGCCCCACCCACCTCACAGGGTCTCTTTTGTGGGGGGAGAAGGTATAGGAGATTGTAAGCCATTCTGAGTCTGATTCAGAGAGAAGGGCAGGGTATAAATCTGCAATTCTTCTTTACTTTACTTACAACTCCACCTTTCTCCCTAATGGGGACTTGGTGCAGCTTACATCATTCTCCTCTTCCGCATTGATCCTTACAACAACACTGTAAGGTAGGTAGGTAAGCATGTGACTGGTTCGGGTTCAGCCAGCAAGCTTCCGTGGCAGAGTGGGGATTCAAACCTAGGTCTCCCACATCTTAGCCCAATGCTCTAACTGCTACACAGCACTAGCTCTCATGAACGTGAAACCATGGTTCATTTTAACTATAATGATTAGTTTATAAAACCAAGATCTGGCTCACAGAGAGCTAATAAATTCAAATGCTCCGCAAAATGCTGATCTTGTCACATTTGCTCTTCTGCAGCAATTCCATAGCTAGGGAGCATGCAGGGGCTGTGGCTTAGTGGTACTGCATCTGTTTGGCATGGAGAAGGTTCAATTCCCAGTATTTCCAATTTAAAAGACAGTGGCGGTGCAAGGGTGGCAGCACAAAGCCAGCGCCCAAGGCAAGGCTCCGCCAACCACTCCCGCACACAAGCCTGAGTGTGAGCCTGGTGGCCCAGTCAGCAAGGCTCTGCATCTCATTGGTGCTTCCAGCACAGACGTGGGAGGCGGAGCCACGTTTTCTGGCTGGGGCACAGGAGCGGGACATACTGCTTTGCAGCATATTTCCCACAACCCTGGGACAAGGGTGGGTGGAAGGGCTGAAACCAGCGCGCTCTCCCAACCCCGCCCCCCTAGGCAGCTACCTAATGCTCCCTTACGGATATGCCAGGCCCTATAAAAGGATCAAATAGAAGGTGATATGAAAGACCTCTGCCTGAAACCCCAGAGGGCTGCTGCCAGTCTGAGTAAATACCCTGGTGGACCAAGGGTCCGGGTTCAGTATAAGGCAGTGTAATTTGTCATATGGTAATCTTATATATAATGCCCCGTGGTGCAGAGTGGTAAAGCAGCAGTACTGTGGTCTGAATTCTCTGCTCACGACCTGAGTTCGATTCCAGCGGAAGCTGATTCAGGTAGCCGGCCCAAGGTTGACTCAGCCTTCCATCCTTCCGAGGTCGGTCAAATGAGTTCCCAGCTTGCTGGGGAGAAAGTGTAAAAGACTGGGGAAGGCAATGGCAAACCACCCCATAAAAAGTCTGCTGTGAAAACATTGTGAAAGCAACGTCACCCCAGAGTCGGAAACGACTGGTGCTTGCTCAGGGGACCTTTCCTTTCCTAATCCTATATAAAAGGCAACATCAGGAAACAAACCGGGTTTAAGCCAGTATATCTGTGTTTGCAGGTCTCCCATGAAACCATAATGCAAGCTAACCGCGGCCAATAAACCAGTTTCAAACCACTTTGATATGCCCTCACTAGTCATAGCTATTAAAGCAGTCTACATTCAGATAATTCCACCGTTTGTATTATCAAACTAGAGTGTCGCACCAGCTCTGAACTGAGCCACCTTCTGTAGCATATCCATTGAAATTTCCCTATTGAAAATTGTTGTGGAAAATTGAAATGGTCCAAAATGTGAGAGTTGCTCATGGAACTCCTGAATTATGAAAACTCTTATCTTCCTTAGTGCTTTTCTCCCTTTTTGTCTCCATGTCTTTAAAGAGCCAAGGAATGTATTCTTTCCCCCCTTTATGTCAGTGGAAGCACAATACATTTACACCTCTGCTAGACTCCAGCACAGAGTCCCCAATGTGGTGGGCCCACCAAGTTTTTTTTAAGAAGTAGGTGGGGCCAAATGGGGCTTTCTCCCAGCAAGGCTTCTGATTGGCTATTGGAGATTTGATTGGCTGTTCAAGTCTTTTTTAAAAAAAATGTTGCTTTGGCAGCAGCTGCCACAGGACAAGGATCTGCTCTGTGTGACTCCGCCTCCTGCAGCAGCCATTTTGTGGCAGTCATTTTGTTGCCATGTCCACCATGCCATGCCAGAATTCCAAGTGTACCTGCAGGCTCGATAAGGTTGGAGACCCCTAGTCTAGCAGCTTGCTCATATCCTTCATCTTGCTAGGCAGAAAAAACTTGATTGCTGTCTGCCTTTTTGTATTTTTTGGTTTGAAAGCAAGGATAAAGAATCCTGTGATTTCCTGAAAAAGCCTGTGCACTAAAAGAGAGTTCCCCCCCCTCCTCACAACATCAAGAGTCCCCAGACTGCACTAGGACAGCCCATGGGACAATGGGAACTGCTTGAGTTGTGAGGGGTTAGTCAAATTAAAAACACTGAATATTGACAGATACACAAAAATATATATGTCTTAATTACAAAATAGATTTAAAAACAGACATTGGCCCTGCTGATAGCCTCATTTGTACAGTGACAACAACAACAAAAGACCATTATGGATCCTGACTCCTCCAGAAAAATTTCATCTCGGTCAATTTATAAGAAACGATCATTGAGTTGTAATGTCAGGAACCATTCTGTAATATTTCGTTGACTATTGAGGAAGGCCAATGGGCCAAAGCACACCTGGTCAAAGTCAATAATGATGATTTTTGGTTTGTAACTACTTTGTAATAAATACATGTATATTTTTGTATATCTGTGACTACTTTAATGTTTTAAACCGACTAACAGAATTATTGGGCCTCTACATTCAGATCTTCTTAACCGTTAGGTTGTTAATTCAATTCAGTTTGGTTTAAGTCCTCCCAACCCCCCTTTTCCATTTTCAGTTGGGTTGGGGGAGGGGGGAAGCAGAAAAGTGGCATGAACTGCCTCTTCCCTGGTGTTTACCAGACTCCAGGCTTTTCAGCACAGGTGAGCTCCTGGACCCTTCCAAGAGCATGTCCATGTCTCAGTGTCCACATCAGACCTTTCCCTGTAGGTAGCTGTTTTGCTCAGGTGACCCCCACCTGATCAACTGCTGATTTTTTATATATATTTCACAGCTGTTTTCACTTATCAGCTGAAAGATGACATGCCTTAACTACATAATATATTACTATGGGTACACAACTGGATTTGCAGTTGGATGTGTATGATGATGATATTGGATTTAAATCCCGCCCTATACTCTGAATCTCAAGAGTCTCCGAGTGGTCACAGTCTCCTTTACCTTCCTCCCCCACAACAGACACCCTGTGAGGTAGGTGGGGCTGAGAGAGCTCTTACAGCAGCTGCCCTTTCAAGGACAACTCCTGTGAGAGCTATGGTTGACCCAAGGCCTTTCCAGCAGCTGCAAGTGGAGGAGTGGGGAATCAAACCTGGTTCTCCCAGATAAGAGTCCGCACAGTTAACCACTACATCAAACTGGCTCTCTGTATGTGTGTATCTCCGTGTTTGTCTGTGTTAAGCACTGAGTTAAGTGCTGATTGCCACTTTGGAGTCTGAAAAGTATTGGGCTTGACGCATGAGGAGACTCAGGTAGAGTTGATCACAGCTCTTTATTTGTGATTGCAGCATGGCAACAGTTAAACTAAGACCAAAGAACTGGGCCAACGAGGCCAACTATATACACTAAAAGTTCCCGTGCTTGAACGTCATTGAATCATTTGAACCAGAAGGGGGCTAGCTATTGGTGTGGGGAAGCAGAGATTTGGATCCTGCTTTCCATTGTTTCAGTGTCCCCAAGCTCAGTCTTAGAAGGCTCCAATGAGCCAGTCAGGAACTGGCAACTCACAGTCAAACACAGTATCCAATACACAACAGAGTTGGATAGCAATTTTTCTCCAGGCCAGTTTGGCAAGGGTTTCTGGAGGTTTTTGCCATCTTCTGGGCATTGAGCAGGCAGGGGTCACTGGGGATGTATGTGTGTGTGTGTCAGGGGGGGAGGGGAGAAGTATTTGTGTGCAGAGGGTTGGACTAGATCAGGGGTGGCCAAGGGTAGCTCTCCAGATGTTTTTTGCCTACAACTCCCATCAGCCCCAGCCAGCATGGCCAATGGCTGGGGCTGATGGGAGTTGTAGGCAAAAAATCTGGAGAGCTACCCTTGGCCAACCCAGGACTAGATGATCCTGGAGGTTTGTTCCAAATCTGTATTTCTGTGATTCTAAGTCAAGGTAGAGACCTCACCCTGCCAACAAAAATCCATATAGTCAAAGCGATGGTATTCCCAGTAGTAATGTATGGCTGTGAGAGTTGGACCATAAGGAAGGCTGAGCGCAGAAGAATAGATGCTTTTGAGCTGGGGTGCTAGAGAAGGATCTTGAGAGTCCCTTGGACTGTAAGAAGATCCAGTCAGTCAGTCCTAAGGGAAATCAACCCTGACTGTTCCCTGAAAGGTCAGATGATGAAGCTCAAATACTTTGGCCACCAAGTGAGAATGGAGCACTCACTGGAGAAGACCCTGATGCTGGGAAAGACAGAAGGCTAAAGAAGAAGGGGACGGCAAAAGATGAGATGGCTGGACAGTGTTACTGATGTAACTAACACGAATTTGAGCAGACTTCGGAGGATGGTGGAAGACAGGAGGGTCTGGCGTGACTTTGTCCATGGGGTCGCAAAGAGTTGGACTCGACTGTGTGACTGAACAATAACAAGTCAGAACAGACTTATGGTGACTGTAGGTTTTTCAAGGCAAGAGAATGAAAGAGGTGGTTTGCTATTGCCTGCCTCTGAAGGGCAGCCCCAGGCTTCCTGAGTGGTCTTCCTTCCAAATATTGCCCTGACTTGACTCTGTTTAGCTTCTGAGAGCTGACAAGATCAGGCTAGCCTGGGCCGTTCACATCAGGGTAGTCAGATTTACATTGAAGGAACTCACCATAAACAAACAAAAAAAAAAACATTCATTCCTTGGGAGGGGAGAGAAGGAGCTTCCTGTTTCCCTCCTGCATCACTTTTGCCAGTGAAAACTGAGGTGTGAGTGTGTGTTGCATTTCCACCCATCTTCTCTGGCTCCACATGTCTTTTCTGGTGATGGAGGAAGGTGCCATCAAACCACAGCTGATTTATGGTGATTCCAGAGGTTTTTCAAGGCAAGAGTCGTTCAGAGGGGGGGGGGGGTTCTCATGGCCTGCCTCTTTGTCACAACCAGGGGTGGAATTCTAGCAGCAGCTCCTTTGCATATTAGGCCACACCTCCCTGATGTAGCCAATCCTCCAGGAGCTTACAAAAAAAGAGTGTAAGCTCTTGGAGGATTGGCTACATCAGGGGCGTGTGGCCTAATATGCAAAGGAGCTCCTACTAGAATTCTACCCCTGGTCACAACCCTGGCTTCCCTGGTGATCTCACATCTAACTGCTAACCAGGGCTGACCTTGCTTAGTTTACAAGATGTGACAAAATCAGGCTACTTGCGGGCCCATCCTTTTTTGAGCAAAAGTAAAGTTTTCAGTCAGGAGATGTAAACTAGGTAAATGGTGCCATCTGTTGGTGAGGGAAAAGGCAAGCTGTTGTGAATTACGCAACTTCTTCTGTGTAGGATGGAGAGAGAGACAGAGAGACTGCTGTTGAATGTAAAGTTAATTACCGTAACCTAATTAACTTTCCATACAGTTTAGTGAAGAACAGGAGTGAAAGTAAATTATTCAAGAGTGAAAGTAAATTACTCTATTACAATTGATCTCCAGGCAATAGCGATAAGGTTCCCTGGAGACAATGGCTGATTTGGAAGGTGGGCTCTGTGTCCCTCCCAAATTGCCAGTTATTTTCCTACCCAAAGCTGGCAAACCTAGGAAAAGGAGGAGACAGGTAAGCTAACGCTGATCATTGTAGCCATTGAAGGGTCTCTACCAAGTGAGTCCGATGGAGTAGCTAACAGAGCTTCAGGGTTACCAGGCCTCAGATTTAGCAAGAGCTCACAGGAGCACAGCTCCTGGACTTTTCTGAGGGTTCCCCCTCTTCCTCTCCACCTACCTTGTCCACTGAGTAGTAGGTGCGACTGCATAATAATCCCTGGATTAGGAGAGCAGCCAGCCACCAGGAGCTTTGCCATACCCCCAGCAGCCTTTATTAACTCCTGAAGAAGCCTGCATCACCCTTTCTCCACTTCTTATATGATTTTGGGTGGTGAGTGGCTTGCTGGCCTTTTGAGCGGGCCGGGGGCGGGGGGGGGGAGGGGAGGTGGGAAGCTCTCTTTTCTTGCATCAGGTTGCTTTTGGCTGGGGGAGTGGCATATGCTAATGAGCTCCACCACCTATTTTTCTACAAAACGACCCCTGAGGGTTATCATTCTCTAGCAGGGCCACATTATGACTCTTGAGGGCCCTAGGCACTTTTTCTTCACGGCCCCCAGGGTTGCCAGTCTCCAGGTGGGTCCTGGAGATTCCCTGCTTTTACAACTGATCTCCAGCTGGCAGAGATCAGCTCCCCTGGAGAAAATGGCTGCTTGGAAGGGTGGACCTCTAGAATTGCCAACCTCCAGGGAACACCTGGAGATCTCCTGCTATCACAATTGATCTCCAAATGATCAGGATCAGTTCCCCTGGAGAAAATGGCTGCTTAGGAAGGAGAATATATCATGGGAATACTACCACGGCAAAAACAATATTAGAGGTTAGGGCTGCCAGGTCTGTGTTGGAAAATATTTGGAGACTTTGGGAGATGGATCAGGGAGAGGGCGGGGTTTGGGGAGGGAAGGGGCCTCAGCAGGGTACAAGGCCATAGAGTCCACCCTTCAAAACAACCATTTTCTCCAGGGGAGCTGTTCTCTGCCACCTGGAGATCAGCTGTAAAAGCAGGAGATCTCTATGGCATTATATCCTGCAGAGGCCCCTCTCTTTGCAAACCCCGCCCTCCCCAGGCTCCACCCCCCCCAAACCTCCAGGTATTTTCCAACCCAGAGTGGACAACTCAATGTCCTTGGTCTCCAGCAACTCTCCCAGGCAGCAGACCACAGGGTTGCCAGCCTCCAGGTAGGACCTGGAGAACCTTGAATGCCAACAAGAGTGAATACTGACTAACTGGTTTTTTACTGTTGAGCATTGATTCCAGAATAAATTGTGTGTATGTGGTCGGACGAAGGTCATTTTTGAAACACACAAAGACTGAACCTGGAAAGTGTACTACCATCTCCATGCTACACTTAGAATCGCAAGCCTTCAGCATCAGTAGGAGCCTTCAGTCTGCATAGAGACTTTCATGTCTATATTATATATTATATATGAGTTAATTGTGCAGGACTTGCAAAGAGAGTGTTTTCTCTAAATGACTTACTGGACTCTGTTATCAGCGTTTTGTGCAGACCAGTAATTGTCTTGTATTAACTTTACTAAGTACAGCTTCAATTGCTCTTGTTATTTTGCCAGTACTCACAGTTTGAATCAAACATATATATTTGGTAATAAATCACTTACACAGACTTAGTAACACAGGGGGTTTTTTTGTAGCAGGAACTCCTTTGCATATTAGGCCACGCATCCCTGATGTAGCCAATCTTCCAAGAGCCTACAGGGATCTTTTTACAGGGCCTAGTGTAAGCCCTTGGAGGATTGGCTACATCAGGGGGCATGGCCTAATATGCAAAGAAGTTCCTGCTACAAAAAAAGCCCTGAAAAAGTGATGTAATAAGTGAGCCTTGGCTGTAAGTGTGTAATTTACATTGTAATAGTTGTACTGATAAAACTGTTTACACTGCAGTTATCTCTGGTTCTCAACCTTGGCTGTGTATTTCCCACTATGTTGCCAAGCCTCCAGGTAAGACCTGGAGATCTCCTGCTTTTACAACTGATCTCCAGATTTTCCAGCTCAGACCTGGCAACCCTACCCATCCAGGACTTCACCAGGACGTTCAACTGGCTGCTATCTTGCTGCTCATTAAGTCCAATGACAGCTTGTTCCAGCAAAAATTAAGGAATTGTGGGTCAATATTGTCCCCTCTGGAGGCAAAGCCTATCAACAGCTGCATAGGGTCAATCCAGATTCCTTATCAGGAGAGAAGCAAGCTAAGAATGGTTTAATAAGGCACCTGGTAGATAACAGATGAATGAAATGACTCACTGGCACTGCAATAGACGCGCAGCATAAACAAAAGAGCACAGTACTTTTCCTGTGGCAAGACAGACCTTGGGATGACTAATATTCCTAGCCAATAGAGGAACCTTAAACGACGATGTAGTAATAGTGGTAAAAGTCAACATACATTGCATTTTAGATAAAGTGACTGAAAAGAAACATTAGCAGCACAACTCCAAATAGCTATATTTGGGGCAGGGTGGGGGCACTTTGGTTCCAAATCACTTCCAGCTAGGGTTGCCAGCCTCCAGGTGGCAGACCTGGCAACCCTAATCTCTACTATTGTTTTTTGCTGTGGTAGTATTCCCATGGGAATACTACCACAGCAAAAAACAATAGTAGAGATTAGGGTTGCCAGGTCTGTCTTGGAAGATACCTGGAGAAGGATCTGGGAGAGGGCGGGGTTTGGGGAGGGGAAGGGCCTCAGCAGGGTACAAGACCATAGAGTCCACCTTCAAAACAACCATTTTCTCCAGGGGAGCTGTTCTCTGCCACCTGGAAATCAGCTGTAAAAGCAGGAGATCTCCAGTCCCCACCTGGAGGCTGGCAACCATTCAAAGCAATATTTGTATGGCTATTATCAAGACACACACATTTAAAAAATTCACAAAATTCAAAAATAGTATTTACACGGTGCTACCGGGTTGGAGAAGCCTCGTGGCGCAGAGTGGTAAAGCTTCAGTACTGCAATCCAAGCTCTGCTCATGACCTGAGTTTGATCCTGGCAGAAGCTGGGTTCAGGTAGCCGGCCCAAGGTTGACTCAGCCTTCCATCCTTCCAAGGTCAGTAAAATGAGTACCCAGCTTGCTAGGGAGAAAATGTAGATGACTGGGGAAGGCAAGGGCAAACCACCCCATAAAAAGCCTGCCATGAAAAAGTCATGCTGCAACTTCACCCCAGAGTCGGAAACGACTGGTGCTTGCATAGGGGACTACCTTTACCTTTACTAGTGTTTTTTTCTACAATAATGACACCGTCCATGGTCCTGCTGTCCTGTTTACACCCTCCAGGTGGTGGCTGGAGATTTCCTGAGGTTCTCTAGGGAATAGAGATCAGTTCACCTGAAGAAAATGGCTGCTTTGGAGGGTGGGCTGTATGGCATTATATCCCACTGAAGTCCCTCCCCTCCCCAAATTCCACCCTCCTTAGGCTCCACCCACAAAATCTCCAGATATTTCCCAACCCAGAGCTGGCAACCCTACATTCAGCCCATCTAATCACTAAACTCAATTAAGCTACACCCTTTAATTCAAAGGAATTCCTTAAGAGCCCTGTGGCGCAGAGTGGTAAAGCTGCAGCACTGCAGTCGGAGCCCACTGTTCTTGACCTGAGTTCGATCCCAGTGGAAGCTGGTTTAGGTTGCCGGCTGCAGTTGGACTCAGCCTTCCATCCTTCCGAGGTCGGTAAAATGAGTACCCAGCTTGCTGAGGGAAAAGTGTAGATGACTGGGGAAGGCAATGGCAAACCACCCCGTAAAAAGTATGCCGTGAAAACACTGTGAAAGCAATGTCATCCCAGAGTCAAAAACAACTGGTGCTTGCACAGGGGACTACCTTTACCTTTAAAAAAAAATTCCTTATCTGCCTGCCAAAGTTCTGTGGTTTGGGTCTCTCTATACAGTAACATAGATGACTCCTCTCTTTTCTAGGGGACTTTGGGGGTGGAGCCAGGGTATGACAAGCACAATTGAATTCTGAAGGGAGTTCTGGCCATCGCATTTAAAAGGACTATGCTCCTTTTAAATGCCTTCCCTCTATTTGGAATAATGAAGGATAGGGGCACCTTCTTTGGGGGCTCATAAAATTGGACCTCCCCCAGCCCAATCTTTGTTTTGAGGAGAGGCACCAGATGCTATGCTGAAAATGTGGTGCCTCTACCTCAAACAACAGGCCCCTCAGAGCCCCAGGTATCCACGGATCAATTTTCCATTATGCCCTATGGGAACTGGTCTTCCTAGGGAATAATGGAATGCTCAGCAGACATATCCCTCCTTCTCTCCTTTCTGATGACCCTGAAGCAGGCGGAGTGCCTCCAAACCAGGGGATCCCCTGCCCCCACCTGGGGATTCATTCAAATTACAATAAATTCCATGTATAGTCCACTGGTACAAAGATAACAATTTATACATGAAAACTTATATAAAGGTGCCAGAGTTTCTCATCCAGAAACCAAATCGTTTGTGACACATTTCCGGTAATATACGTGTTTCAAACACGATTCTTCGTCCGACAAAAGAGATTAATTTCTCTGGATCCACAGCTCAATTCAAAGTAAGTCTAGGTCAATTTCACAAGGCAACAGTTCTCATTGGTGGCTGACAGCTGGAGGCTGATAGTAATTACTCTGGAACCAGTGCTCTATACACTACAAACAGAGTGTTACTGGTCAGTTACTCAAAGCAGGCATTATCAGTTGATTCCAGAGAAACTGATCTCTTTTGTCGGACGAAGAGTCGTATTTGAAACACGTATATTATCGGAAACATGTCACAAACAATTCAGTTTCTGGATGAGAAACTCTGGCACCTTTATATAAGTTTTCATGTATAAATTGTTATATCTGTGCCAGTGGACTATACATGGAATTTATTGTAATTTGAATGTATCTTCAGACATGTAGTGTATACTTCTGTGTATGTATGTTCATGGTATAAGTGCAAAGTGATCTTTAGGAGTAAACAAAAGTAAGCATTATAGCAAACTAGTATTACTTGTGAATAACAGTTATATGTGTTGGTGGATTTAACACTTTCAACATGGTTTTCTCCTAGTCTCCACCCTTCCATGTTCCCCCCCCCCCACTTTTTTGTCCCACCTGGGGATTGGCAGCCCTATGTGTGAAACAATGGCAATCTCAGGGGCTTTGGCCTAACATGCAAATGAGTTCCTGCTGGGCTTTTTGTACAAAAAAGCCCTGCTCACCGACGTTCTCCGAGTTTTACCCAGTCATTTTCTCTGGGGAGAATGTGATCAGGTCTTCCCATCCAACACTGCCCCCCGCCCCCCAATTCATATTTAATATCAATAAAGTCAGGCAGGCAAGGTGTTTTTGGTTCCGATTCCCAATAAAGGCTGTTCACCATTCTGTTTGTTCCTGGCAAATGAGCTAACCCTTCCTTTTATTAAGTCAACGGCTGCAGAGGCGAGATGCATGCATCTTTATCTCCTCCTTCTCCTGATTGGTTGAAGTTGATGCACTGTTCTTGGTGATGTTCAAAGTCTCTTGGAGTCAGTCAAGGTCATGTAGACCAGTGATCTCCAGCCCATGCGTTGGCACCAGTGTTCCCTCCAAGTTGTGCACACGAGCTGCTGCTCATCAACACAGGAAGCTCGTTCAGCAGCAATCTGGAGCCACACAAGGTCTTGCACTGCCTGTTGCCCATTTTAAGATTACAGCAATTATACTTCGCTCAGGATGTGAACTGCTCCTCTTAATGGGGGGGGGGGGTGGAATAGAGGCAACATTGGTTGGGACTAGTGCCGGATTAAACCCTA
Organism: Heteronotia binoei; assembly: GCF_032191835.1. NCBI lineage: Eukaryota > Metazoa > Chordata > Lepidosauria > Squamata > Gekkonidae > Heteronotia > Heteronotia binoei. The sequence goes on from NC_083235.1 coordinate 21,764,646, forward strand.
TGGAGGCCCCTAGGCAGACGGCAGTCAAAATCTTGGGGGCCTCCTTGCAAATTATTTCAGAGTTGGAGTGCCCGCCCCACCACCCACATCCCCCACTACAGACTTCAGGCACCTTCTCAAAAGCCCCTTTGACAAAGCTGCAGGGGAGAGGCAGAGAGAGGCAAACTTGGTGATGATGCCAGCATCAGCCCCACAGGCAAGTTGGGCAAATAGCGGCTCAGTTGCTGGCTGCGTGTGCAGGCTAGGAGGGCTGCAAGCAAGGGGAAAACCAGGGGAGAAAGCTGGCCCAGGGTCCCTAAAGATATGGGGGCCCACAGGCCAGTGCCTACTTGGCCTAATTGTTAATTCAGCCCTGGTTGGGACCCTCAAGTGAGTGACTGGAATCTCACCTGCTCTTGAGCCCCTGTACAGATAAGATTTTCTGCTGCTTTTCAGAACTGGCCGTTAATGTGCATGTGCAGAGAGCAAAGCAGCCAGACTTACTGCCTTCTTGCACGTGTGCACTAAGAAAAGCACAAGGAAAGCGAAGGCAAGTCCAAACTGATGGTGAGCCTTCCTAAGTATTAGTGAAAAATGTACACACATGACATTGAACAGAAATGCAAATGAACTGTGCAATAAAATTAGCACATGCTTAAGACCTCTTGTGTGGTGCATAGGATAGGGACACTACTTTGAACCAGTTTTTTTGGCATAGAAAAGGAGACGCCCCTCTTCCAGGTGTGACACACATGGTTCTTTCCCTATAACCCCTTCATAGTAACCTTGTGAGGTAGGCTAGGCGGAGAGCGAAAGACTAGTTCAAAAACTCCCAGTGAGCTTGAAGGGTGACTTTAAGGCAGTCTTGTCTCCGCCCTGTTCTGTCCCTACTACTGACAGGGGCTGAGGCTCATGTTCTTCCATGGCTTATAGAGATCATGCCCTGTTGAGCACTTTGAATATGCAGAAGGCTATGCTGTTGCACCTTCCAAAGCAGCTATTTTCTCCGAGGGGAGTTGATCTCTGTAAACTGGAGACCTGCTGTAATTTTGGGAGTTCTCCAGGCACCATTCGTGCAAGCTGCAAAGTAACATTGTATAGTAATGTGTGAGCAATTGCCTTTAGCACGGGTTCCAAAGCTAAAAGAAAGCGGCCAGTGGAAGGTGAATGAAACACAGAACTGAACCTAGGGCCTGCGCAGCCGCCGCACCTGTCAGACCTGGGTCTGCTACCCATAGGAGAAATCCTATACAAGCGTGGGACTGTCTACGTCTTTCAAGCAAAGGAGAACTGAGACAGTGGACTGCAAAGTACTACTTTACAAGAGTGATGTGAAATAACTTTTTGATTTTCCTATGGACATTTAATGAATTTTGGTTTGTGATGATGATAATATAATTGCATCACTATGAAAGAAATTGCTTAAGCATTTATTTGCAACATAAAAACGCAGCGGTTTATTTCTAGTGTTTGCTAATCAGTACACTGCAGTTTCCGGATTGCCCACCACCTGGCAACCCTAGCTAGCCGTAACTGGAAGTTGGCAATCCAGAATTTGAAAACTGCCTATCCCCAATAACGGTTATGGTTGTCAGCCCCCTGGTGGGGGCTGGAGATATCCCACTTTTACAACTGATCTCCAGCCGGCAGAGATCAGCTCCCCTGGAGAAAATGGCTGCTTGGAAGGATGGATTCTTTGGCATTGTACCATATGGAGGCCCCTCCCCAAGCCACACCCTCTTCCAGTTCCACCCCCAAAGTCTCCAGGTATTTTCCAACACAGACCTGGCAAGCCTAATAATGATGCAGGCAGTGCAATGCTGCATGAACATCACCGCAGAACGGACAAGAGCTCATGGCTGCATATTATTGGCACTCAACAACAATTGTACAAAAATATAAATACTATATTATGTGAATCAATGAAGAACAATTTCAAGTGTGCAAATAAACATGTTTTAAAAATGCAACTTAATGCGTGTTCTTTTTTCGTTTCGACTCAAGTCCCCGTTGAGACCGAGAAACGAAACACCAGCGGAAAAGAAACTTACATTTACACTCCATTCTTAAACACAGTGAGTCAAAGGATGCTGGCTCCTCCCAGGATGTCCAGAGAGAACGCCTGGCGGTCTCACAATCTAAAAAGCTTAAATTGAATGCAGATGTGGCATGCCACTAATAATATCTAAAGGTACACCCACTCACAAATACAGACATTAAACGGGAAGTGATAATAGGAAGAATGTAGAACAAATTTACAAGAAGCGTGAAAAATCCAAGTCGACATTCAAACCATTGGGGGGCCAAAGTGCCCAATCTAAATGACCAGAAGGTTTCCTCCCTAAGCAATATTTGTCAAACACCTTGCTCCTGACCTACTTTCCCTTCAAACTTATACAGAACAAAGAATTGAATGTCCTCTGCTCCATGGCCCACCTATGTAAAATGGCTGACATGCGGGGCATCTGTCACAGCAAGACGGACCCATAACTTCTGTTCCAAAATCCTGGTTCTCAATTGAGAGGTTGTATTCCCCACGTAATACTTAGAACAGGGGTGGCCAAACTGTGGCTCATTCACACATATTGTGTGGCTCTTCAAGCCCCCACTGCCCCGTTGGCTGGCTTGGAGAAGGCATTTCCCTCTTTAAAACATTTCTTGAAGCCAAGCCAGCTAATGGCTTTGAGAATGCATTTAAAATTAAAGTTGCTTTCTCTCCACCACCACCTCCCTCTATTTTCCTTCCTTCCTTCCTTCCTTCCTTCCTTCCTTCCTTCCTTCCTTCCTTCCTTCCTTCCTTCCTTCCTTCCTTCCTTCCGACTCTTAAACATCTGACAGTCATGTCTTGCAGCTCTCAAACATCTGACATTTATTCTGTGTGGCTCTTATGTTAAGCAAGTTTGCCCACTCCCGATTTAGAACATGGGCAGACCAGGCAGTAAACCGGGTGATGTGCAGGGGTGGAATTCCAGCAGGAGCTCCTTTGCATATTAGACCACACACCCCTGATGTAGCCAATCCTCCAAGAGCTTACAAAAAAGAGCCTTGAAAGCTCTTGGAGGATTGGCTACATCAGGGGGTTGTGGCCTAATATGCAAAGGAACTCCTGCTAGAATCCCACCCCTGGGATGTGAATCCTGTTAGTTTCTTTGATGCTGTGTAGAATTGTCTAAATTTTTTGACTATATGGTAAACAGTAGGTTTTTTTAGTCTGAATATCTGACAAAGCAATGTGTGAAGCAGTGAGTTCCAGCCTACGGCCCCAGGTACAGTCTTCCCCGCACTGAAATTCACCGAAGAAGAGCACTGATCTCTGGTACAAAACCACTAAAACGATCGCAGTGGAGTTTATCGTAATATGAACTGCTGGTCTTTCATTTCCTGGTCTCAGCGGGGACTTGTCGAGTCAAAGCAAAGGAAGAACACACATTAAGTTGCATTTATTTTTTTTTTTAATGTTGCACTCTAGAAATTGTTCATTATTGATTCATATAATCTACTATTTATACTTTTGTACAATCGTTGTTGAGTGCCAAGAATTCGCAGCCATGAACTCTGGTTCGTTTTGCAGTGTGTTTTCCACAGCGTCCTCTGTTGTTGCTACCGCATGAACATCACCAGCGTGCTCAAAAGCCATGCTTCGCTCACGGTGCTCCACTAGAACTTGTTTGCCTTGTTTGCGAAATTCGTGACCTCGACTGTTGGCCCAGTTCCCAGGTTTTCTCTCTCCCCTTCCTTCTGAGGCTGTTTCCTTGAAAGAAAAGCCTGCCTCCACGTGTTTGTGTCTACGCTCAGAATGGAAACTTCTCACAACAAAAACCCATGGAGGGCTTCCAAGGAGGAAATAACCACTGTTAGAGCTACTCCCTCCTTCTTGTAGCCACTCCCGGCATATTATCATGCGTTAGTGCTGCTCCGGGAAAGGAGAGTGTTGCCTCCTGTTCTGTCAGGAGGATTGGAGGAGTCTTCAGCAGGCATGGCCTCTTTGAGGGATGACCCTGTGGAACGGCTTCAGGACGAGGTGTCTTGTTCCATCTGCCTGGAGTACCTGAGAGATCCAGTGACCATCGACTGTGGCCACAACTTCTGCCGCACCTGCATCTCCAACTACTGTGAGAGGGGAGCTGGTTCAGTGACCGGAGTGGCTCTTTGCCCACAGTGCCGGGCTGGCTTCATGCTGAGCAGCTTGCGCCCCAATAAACAGCTGGCCAACATCGTGGAGGGCATCGAGCGGCTGGCTCTGCGGCCAGGCCGAAGCCCTGCCAGCGAGGCCTTGTGTGAGAGGCATGGCAAGAAGCTGCGCCTTTTCTGTCAGGATGACGGGCAGCCCATTTGTCTGGTGTGTGACAAATCCCGAGAGCATCGTTCGCACACGGTCCTGCCCATCGAGGAAGCAGCTCACGACTACAAGGTAAGGAGGCCTATGAGTTATGGGGGCCAAACTAGATGCACGTGTACATGAGTCTGCCATATGTATAGATTGAGGTGGGGTTCCCTTTAATTTTAGAGGAATGGGGAGCTGAATCCAACCATGACACTTGTATTTTTGTTAGGGTTGTCAGGTTCTCTCCAACTTGCCAGTGGGGAGTGAATAGGGTTGCCAGGTCCAACTCAAGAAATACCTTGGGACTTTGGGGGTGAAGCCAAGATCAAAAGTGTGACAAGCACAATTGAACTCTGAAGGGAGTTCTGGCCATCACATTTAAAGGGACCACACTCCTTTTAAATGCCTTCCCTCCATTTGGAAATAATGAAGAATAGGGGCACCTTATTTTGGGGCTCATAGAATTGGACACCCCCCTCCCATGCAATCTTTTTGAAACTTGGGGGTGGGGTGGGGTTCGGAGAGGCACTAAATGCTATGTTGAAACTTCAGTAACTCTACCTCAAAAAACAGCCTTCCTGAGCCCCAGATACCTACAGATCAATTCTCCATTATACCTTATGGGAATTGATCTCAATAGGGAATAATGGAGTGCCTAGCAGACATTTCCTTCCTCCCCTGCTTTCTGATAACCCTGAAGCAGGGAGAGGAGGAGGAGGAGGAGGAGGAGGAGGAGGAGGAGGAGAAGAAGAAGAAGAAGAAGAAGAAGAAGAAGGAGGAGAAGAAGAAGAAGAAGAAGAAGAAGAAGAAGAAGAAGAAGAAGAAGAAGAAGAAGAAGAAGAAGAAGAAGAAGAAGAAGAAGAAGAAGAAGAAGAAGAAGAAGAAGAAGAAGAAATTGGATTTATATCCTGCCCTCAACTCCGAAGAGTCTCAGAGCGGCTCACAATCTCATTTACCTTCAACAGACACCCTGTGAGGTGGGTGGGGCTGGAGAGGGCTCTCACAGCAGCTGCCCTTTCAAGGACAACCTCTGCCAGGGCTATGGCTGACCCAAGGCCATTCCAGCAGGTGCAAGTGGAGGAGTGGGGAATCAAACCCGGTTCTCCCAGATAAGAGTCCGCACATTTAACCACTACACCAAACTGGCTCTCCAACCAGAGGGATCCACCGCTTCCACCTGGGGGTTGCAGCCCAAAGTGTAAACTGTGAAATACTTTGGACTGCTACTTCAACCTGGAGGTTGGCAACCCTAGGGGTGGAGTGGAGAAGAATGCTGAAAATAAACGCAATGTCCCTATGTAACCCAGAAGTGATGTAGGCACGTCAGGCATGGGGGGGGGGGGACTCTGGTTTTGGGGCAAAACTCTATGGTAGAATTAGCTTCTACCATAGATTTTTGCCCAAAAATCAGAGCATCCCCCCCCCCACACACACACAATCATGAAATGTGCCTATGTCAATTCCAGGTCATGTAGGCACGCTGCATTCACTTCTTGCTTCTTGGTGGTGGGGTAATTGGGGGGAGGAGCACCTGAAACCAGGAAACTCACACCATGGGGTCTGGCATCCCTGATTCCTGTCTGAGGCATTTCTGCTAATCAAGTTAGAATGGGGGGTGGGGAGGGGAGAAAGGGGACGTGTAAGTAGTATTTTGAGAAAGAAATTAAGATGAGGTCACTTCCCTTCACTCATTCAATACTTTTCACGTTAAAATTATACCTTCACATCCCATTTCCAAGGCTTTTTTGTAGAAAAAGCCCAGCAGGAACTCATTTCCATATTAGGCCTCACCCTCTGACACCAAGCCAGTCGGAACTACGTTCCTGTGCATTCCTGATCAAAAAAAGAAGAAGCCCTGCCCATTTCACTGGACACAGACTCATTAAACAAACATGTCACCAGTATGGTGTAGTGGTTAAAGACTAGTTTCTGGCAATCCACTTTCAAATCTCCACTCAGACCATAGAAGCTTGCTGGGTGACCTTGGACCAGTCACACACTCTCAGCCTACCCTACCTCACAGCGTTGTTGTGAGAGTAAAATGGAGGAGAAAAGAATGATGAAAGCCGCTTTAGGGTCCCCTTTGGGGTGCTGGTGTGTGAAAAGAAGGATATAAATAAAGCAAATAAATGATTCCAAGTTAATCCACTACAGTGGAGATGTGAATCCTTCTTAAATAAATGTTATGACTCATGGAATCGCATGTGGCTTTCCTCAGAATTCCTCAGACGTGTTTGCTTAGGAACAACCTCCAAATCAGCTTCAGGCTAAACCTGGTGATGGGCTGATCACTCCCTAATTTTTTTTTTTAAAATAAAGGTGTATTTATTTGATTTCTTCCCTTTAAGAAAGTTCAGAGGGGTTTCCAGCAGATCCCCTGTGATTTTCCCACCAAACAGCAATCAGGTCCAGATTCAACCAGGTTAAAAATCCTCTGGTCCCAAATCACTGAAATCAAACATAGTTGAAGTTATTGAAATGTTTTTAGCTTCTGTAAGAATTTTTCAGATAATTCTCTTGAGAATAAGAACCCCTGAATTCTGTTTTAGGTGAAATTCAGAGGGCAATTATAGATATATTATTGTCTTCTTCTTCTATTATTATTAAAAAAAAACCAACCCTCTAGAGCAGGGGTGGCCAAACTTGCTTAATGTAAGAGCCACATATAATAAACATCCAATGTTTAAGAGCCTCAAGGCATGAATGTCAGATGCTTGAGAGAAGGAAGGAAGGAAGGAAAATACCTCAAAAAACAGCCCCCCCCCCGAGCCCCAGATACCAGTGGATCAATTCTCCATTATACCCTATGGGAATCAGTCTCCATAGGGAATAATGGAGAGCCCAGCAGACATTTCCCCCACCACCACCACTTTCTGATGACCCTGAAGCAGGAAGGGGGCCTCCAAACCAGGGGATCCCCTGCCCCCACCTGGAGATTGGCAACCCTAGCATAGAATGCTCGACTTCTTTGTGGGGGTCTCCCTTCCAAATACTGACAAGGGCCAACCCTAAGAGAACATAAGAGAAGCCATGTTGGATCAGGCCAATGGCCCATCCAGTCCAACACTCTGTGTCACACAGTGGGCAAAGAAACCAGGTGCCATCAGGAGGTCCATCAGTGGGGCCAGGACACCAGAAGCCCTCACCCTGTTGCCCCTCCCAAGCACCAAGAATACAGAGCATCACTTGCCCCAGACAGAGAGTTCCAACAACCCTGCTTAGCTTCTGAGAAGATCTTACAAGATCAAGTTAGTCTGGGCTATTCAGGTCATGGGAAAATCAGAGCTACCTGACACAAAAACCTCAGGCTGTTTCCCTTTAAGTCAGAGAGACAAATTAATCAGCATCTCTACCCATTTCGAAGCTTCATTGAGGAGGGTCAGTTTTTAGCAGAAAGGCTGGCTAGAAATGCCAGAGCTACTAAACAAGAAACCAGATGTTCCTCTGCTTAACCAGTTTTTTAAAACAAAACAATACCCAGCAAGTTCTTTAATAATGAAAGAGCACAAAGGATTACAGCTTTCATATCTAACTGTTGAGCAACTTCCCTTAAACCTTGTGGTTTTGGAGCTTGCTGGGATTCAGCCTTGGTCTTTGGGTTGGCAACAAATTTCCTCCCACACCCCAAATCTGACTTTACATTTGTGCCTTTCAACAGCAGCCAGCTTTGCAGAAATTAAGCTGGTAAAGTTTTGCTTTCCCCCCCACCTCCTGGTAGGAAGATCAGGAAAGGTTTGCCTTCTTAATATTTACATGCAAGAGAACATTCTTCAATGCAGAGCGGCAAGATTCATTGAGATGGCTTTTGCTTGCCCGCTGCTTTCATCGCCTCTTCCGTATTCTTGCAGTTGGTGGTATCCCTTTTTTTGCCTCCAGGGACAATGAGTGCAGTCCCATGACTTGTGTTGCCAAGTGTTTTTTTTATTAGCCCTGGCTCCTGTGTTTTTAAGAGCCCCGTGGCGCAGAGTGTTAAAGCTGCAGTACTTCAGTCCTAAGCTCTGCTCACAACCTGAGTTTGATCCCCGGGGGAAGCTGGGTTTCCAGGTAGCCGGCTCGAGGTTGACTCAGCCTTCCATCCTTCCGAGGGCGGTCAAATGAGTACCCAGGTTGCTGTGGGGGAAGCTTAGATGACTGGGGAAGGCAATGGCAAACCACCCCGTAAAAAGTCTGCCGTGAAAACATTATTGTGAAAGCAACATCACCCCAGAGTCAGAAACGACTGATGCTTGCACAGGACCTTTCCTTTCCTGTGCTTTTAAAGGCAGTATTATTATTATTTTAAAGGCAGTATGCCCTGTGGGGGAAATAGCGGGTGGTAATAACAATTACCTCCATTTTTAGGAGATTTCATCTGCTGATTTCTGCAAAGCATTACTTTCTAAAGATACTAGAGCAAGGCAGGCTGGCAAGCTTCCTTGGTCAGTTGGTACATGAATGGGCCAGGTTGGGAAATCCCTGGATATCTGAGGGTGCAGTTTAGGGAGGGACCTCAGCAGGGTATAAACCACCCTCTGAAATATCCATTTTTTTCCCCTCCAGGGGAACTGATCTTTGTTTTCCGGAGATCAGTTGTAATTCTAGCACAAGGGCGGACAAACTTGCTTAACGTTCCTACACTATCCACTACTAAACAAAAGTTCTGTCAGGACTTTTCAGTTTAGAAAAGAGATGGCTACGGGCAGACAGGGTCAAAGTTTATAAAATTATACACGGAGTGGAGAGAGTTTACAAAGAGAATCCCCCACCCCCCAAAGTACTAGGACTCGAGGGCATCCAATGAAGCTGGTGGGCAGTAGGTTCAGGATGGAGAAAAGGAAACGCTACTTCCTTGTCTCCTTGCTCAGGCTCTTCTTTTTCAGCTCACTGCATACAGCAGCAGCTACTCTGACTCCAGTCTTCCTGTCCTTAAGCTCAGCTGACCTCTTGTGACATCATAATATAGCTCAGCTTCATTGTGACATCAGCGCTGCCCAGCCGGTCACTGAAAGAGACTATCCGATAGGCAGTAGGTTCAGTTACACGGAGAGTCGGGTGAGCAATAGGTTCAGGACAGAGAAAAGGAAATACTAATTAAACAGAGAGTGGCATTTGCCACCAGAGACACTAAGCCTCTGAATCCTGGAGCCAGGAAGGAATATCAGGGGAAGACCTTGGCCTCTATGCCCTGCAGTGGAACTGGGTGGCCATGATGTGAGACATGATGCTGGACTAGGTGGACTATCGATCTGATCCAGAGGGGCTCTTCTTTATGTTCCTGTATGAAGGTCTTGGCCTCTATGCCCTGTTGTGGCCCTTCATAGGAAGTGGTTGTGAGACAGGATGCCAGACGAGGTAGACTGCTGGTCTGATTCAGCAGGGCTTTTCTTGTGTTCTTATGTTCATGAATGCAGTTGCTAAGAGTCCACCCCAAAGGATGTGTTCTTCAGTTCTTTCAGTTTCCCAATTTCCTCTTCTTGAAGCAAGCATGTTGGCTACACTAGGAAACAGTGGCAACTGCTTTAGGTGCCTGGCAGTGTGGGGAAGGAGAGTCTCCTTTTCCTTGTTTTCTGCCCAAATCATAGTATTTTAGATTGTTAGGATGGGCTATATCACCCCAAACAAGCGATGCAAAGTCCGATATTTACTGATCATGCTGGTTTCGCAGCACATCTCTGGCTGCCTTATCACTGTCTTGCAAAGTCAAGCCATTGGGGAAGTCAGATCACTCATTTCTATCTTCACTGCCATTTTTTTTGGTGCACCTAGCATTGTGCACATAGATACATAAAGTGGATATCTACCTGCTCCATTTCCCCATCCACAATATTGTGCTTTCTCCTTAGATTAAGCTCCAGGAAGCTATGGATTTTCTGAAGAAGGTGCTGGGAGAAGCAACCAAGCTGGAGACCCAAGAGGAAGAGAAAACAGCCCAGTGGAAGGTATGGGTCGAATCATTTTGTTGTGGTTACTTACTATGGAGCTCCGTGGATCAAGCTGCAAGCAGATTGTTAGAGTGCTGAAATAACAGGGTTGAGATCTTTAAAAACAGGGTGCAACTGGCCATCTGTAACAGCAGACTTTGGAGCTGAGGGTGACTGAAAGGTCCCAAAAAGTAGAAATATGAAACTCTCCCACCTCTTGCTCCTACACCTTCATAACCTGTGCATCCTTCTACAGGGCAGTGCTTGCATAGACCAGGGCTCCTTAACCTTTTGGAGCCTGTGGGCACCTATGGAATTCTGACACAGCATGTTGGGTGCAGCCAGGGGTGGAATGCTAGCAGGAGCTCTTTTGCATATTAGGCCACACACCCCTGATGTAGCCAATCCTCCAAGAGCTTACAAAAAAGAGCCTTGTAAGCTCTTGCAGGATTGGCTACATCAGGGGTGTGTGGCCTAATATGCAAAGGAGCTCCTGCTAGAATTCCACCCCTGGGTGCTGCTACAAAATGGCTGCCACTGACTGGCTGCCGAAGGAGCCGGGTCCTGCCATATAATGCTACAGCCTATACGAGTGAGCATGCGGCCGGTGCTCTGTGGCCTGCACTGGCCTATAGAGTACCGGATCCGCTTCAAGGTGTTAGTTCTGACTTTCAAAGCCTTACACGGCTTGGGACCAGCATACCTGCAGGACCGTCTCTTCCCGTATACACCCCGGAGGTCGCTTCGTTCAGCCTCCCAAGATAGGCTGACTGTCCCCGGCCCAAGAGATGCAAATCTTGCCTCTACCAGGTCCAGGTCCTTCTCAGTCCTGGCTCCAACCTGGTGGAATCAGCTCCCTATAGAGATCCAGGCCCTACCTGGCTTACTAGCCTTTTGTAGGGCCTGTAAAACGGAGCTGTTCCTCCCGGTCTTCGGATGAGGTGGCAGGCATCTGCCCATTAGATCAGTTGGCCTCCCCTACTGTATATCCTACTGCGCTGATTCACTGCACTGTCCAACTGCACCATCTCATCATAATTGTTCTGGTGAGCTATTTTGTTTATGGAATAATTGTAATTGCTTTTAATTAATTTATGATTTTATTGTGATTTTTATTTATGTTGTGCTCCGCCCTGAGCCCCTACGGGGGAATGGGCAGAATATAAATAAACTATTATTAATATTATTATTATTAATAATAATACCTTAGTTTCATAGCAAAGATCCTTCTGTTAGGGTGGCAGCTGCTGCCAAAGTATTTTAAAAATCTGCACAAACCTTCAGAGCTCCAGTGACCAATCAGAAGGCTTGCTGGTCCAAAGCCCCAAATGGCCCTGCCTGTTCAGTGGACACCAGCAAAGGTATTAGCAGGCACCATGGTCCACTACATTGGGGACTCCAGGCCGGGCTTTTTTTATAGAAAAAGCCCAGCAAAAACTCATTTGCATATTAGGCCACACCCCTGACATCAGCATTGTTCCACACAGGGCTTTTGGGGTAGAAGAGCCCAGCAGGAACTCATTTGCATATTAGGCCATAACCCCTGGCACCAATCCAGCTAACTGTTCCTGCTCAAAAAAAGCCCTGACTCCAGGTATAGGCATATGCTATGCATGTGTATGTGTGTGTGAATATGAGTTTTATTAAAAGGACATTGGAGGTCCATTAGATCTCAACTCATGTGAATGTAGGGTTGCCAGTCCCCAGGTCCCAGTGGGGGTTCCCCCACTTTTGGGGGCTTCGATGTGCTGCCAGCCAGCTGGCCAGTGGGGAAAACCTCACCCCGGACATTGTGCAGGGATGCTCTGGTATTTGGGCAAACTCTGGTTTTGAGGGCAAAACCCCCATAGAGTTTTACCCAAATACCAGAGTGTCCTTGATGTGATGATGTCACTTCTGGTACCATCGCCTTGGGGACGCCACACGATGGCCCTACTCACGCCCAGAATGCCTTCCAAATTCCCCTGCCAAGCAGGCAAGGCGGCCCGTCAACCCTATATGAATAGTGGAAAATATTGCATGTCTTTGGTACTGGATGAAATGATCATGAAAACTCATTTAACAATGCAACAGTTAAAATAGTTCATGTTGACACAGTTGAATGCAGATGGGATCAGGGGATTTTTTCTGCTGATATGGTTGATGCTTTTTTCAATGCCCTGATTAACCCCTGGAATGAGGAAATGACCTGGGCAGCTGACATGATGATTCCTAGACAATCTCTCTCAGGTCTAAGAGCCTGGGTAGCTGAAGGTGGTGAAAAGAGAGAGAGAGAGAGAGAAAGAGAGAGAAATGGCTAGAGTGAGGGTGGACAAAACTTAAGAAGAAACCAACAAGATGCAAACTAAAGCTCACTTTAAAGCGTACTTCCCAGTGGTGATAGTGGCTAGGAAACAATACTTCCCTGCCACTGTTGCATATGTTCGGTGTAGACCTGTAGAATTCTTCTAGGTGGTCAGAGATCCAGGGCTGGAATTCTAGCAGGAGCTCTTTTGCATACTAGGCCACACACCCCTGATGTAACCAATCCTCCAGGAGCTTACAAAAAAGAGCTTTTGGTAAGCTTTTGCAGTATTGGCTACAATCAGGGGTGTGTGGCCTAATATGCCAAGGAACTCCTGCTAGAATTCTACACCTGCAGAGACCTATTAGATTCCGGCCAGTGGGAGGAGACAGACCCCCTGCAATCATTTTGCTAAGCACTTCGCAGATCAGATCTCTTGCACCCCTTCCGATTTGGACTCTACTTTAGAAGCAACATGATCAGATCGTTTCAGGATGCTCCAGTTTGCTCAGTTGTGTGGGATACCTATCGGCTTGTCCAGTCTGAGGATGTGGACAGGATTCTTGGAAGTCTGGGATCTACCAATCGATTCACTTGTTTTGCCCCTTTCTTCTCCTGGTTGCTTAAATTTGCTGCGGGCAGGGTGGCTGACCGACTGGGTCAGGGAGACAGTAAATGCCTCCTGGATCTTGGAGACTTGAATAACTACCATCCAGTCTCCAATGTACCATTCTTGAGCAAGGTTATTGAACGTGTTGTGGCTGGGCACTTTCAGGGATTCCTTAAGGAAAAGGATCATTTGGCTCTGTTCCAGTCTGGTTTCAAGCTTGAAACAGGCTTGGTTGCTCTGGCACAGGGGTGGCCAAACTGTGGCTAAGGAGCCACATGTGACTCTTTCACACAAATTGTGTGGCTCTTGAAGCCCCCACCACTCTGTTGGCTAGCTTGGAGAATGCATTTTAAATTAAAGTTGCTTTCTTTCCACCTCTCTTCCTTCATCTCTCCCCATCTATTTTCCTTCCTTCCTTCCTTCCTTCCTTCCTTCCTTCCTTCCTTCCTTCCTTCCTTCCTTCCTTCCTTCCTTCCTTCCTTCCTTCCTTCCTTCCTTCCTTCCTTCCTTCCTTCCGTGGCTCTCAAACATCTGATGTTTATTCTATGTGGCTCTTACATTAAGCAAGTTTGGCCATCCCTAGTCTGGTGGATGGCATGCACCGGGAAATGGACAGAGTGAATGTGATCCTGTTATTTCTCCTGGACCTAACAGTGACTTTTGATACTCTGGATAGGGTTGCCAGGCCTCCACAACGCACTGGCAGGGGGTGGGAGGGAGCGATGTTGCCAACTTGGTGATGTCACACAGAAGTGGTGTGGGCAAAAGTCTATGGTAAAATCACCCTTGAACCATAGGAAAGGAAAGGTCCCCTGTGCAAGCACCAGTCGTTTCCGACTCTGGGGTGACGTTGCTTTCACGTTTTCATGACAGACTTTTTTTTTTTTTACGGGGTGGTTTGCCATTGCCTTAGAGTTTTGCCCAAAAACCAGAGCATCGCTGCATGACATCCCTGATGTGATGTCACTTCTGTGTGACATCATCAGGGCTTTTTTTTTTAAAGCAGGAATGCAGTTCTGGCTGGCTTGGCACTAGGGGGTGTGGCCTAATATGCGAATGAGTTCCTGTGGGGCTTTTCCTCCAAGAAGAGCCCTAGACATCATCATGCTGTTTAGGGGTGGTGTTTCCCCTGCCGGTTAGTTGGCAGGCAGTGGGCAGAAGCCCCCCAAAGTGGGTGTTCCCTGCCCCACCTGGGGAATGGAAACCCTAACTCTGGAACTCACTCCCCAGGGAAATTCCTCTGTCTCCCTCTATTGTTGTCTTCCACCAGTGGATGACAATATAATGTGCATGTGTGAGCCAGGCTGGATATTAGGTAGAAAGGATTTGTATAAAGAGGTGGGTTTTTTGGCTTTGACTGCCACCTTGTGACTGGTTTGAACATAAGCACATTAGAAGAGCTCCGTTAGAGACTAAACTGGTTTTTGGCGGTTTACATTTGCGACGCAAAAGCCGCGGGACTTTGCGGCTCTTCCAGGTTCTGCGGAGCAATTAGTGCGAAATCCGCGTAGACGCTGCGCGGTGAAGCGGGACGTCACTCCGGCGTAAGGTAAGTGCGAAAACGCCCTAGAGGTCTCCTCAGCCATCATCCTGCTTTACATAGTGGCCAGTGAGTTGCTTTGGAGCGCCAACAAACTGTGTTTCCCCCTGGGGTTGCCTCCTAGCACTGCTAGATCTGAATATGGAGGTTCCCTGTTGATATCATGGCTAGGAGTAGTCACTGATGAGCCTGTCTTCCATGAATTTGTGTAATCCCTTTTAGAAGTCATCTCTGCTTGTGGACATCACAATTTAATTAGTTTTTGGGTACCGAAGTATTTTCTTTTGAACATCCTGAATATGCTGTGAGAACAGAAGAGAAACCATGTTGGATCAGGTCAGTGGCCCATCCAATCCAACACCCCGTGTCACACAGTGGCCAAAACCCAGGGGCCATCAGGAGGTCCACTAGCAACGCCAGAAACCTGGAAGCCCTTCCACATTGCCACCCCCAAGCACTAGGCGTACAGAGCATTACTGCTCCAAACACAGTGTTTCATCTATATGTTGTGTATAATAGCCACTGATGGACTTCTGCTTCGTATGTTTATCCAGTCCCCCCTGGAAGCTATCTGTGCTTGTAGCTGCAACATACAGCAGTATAACAAATATATAAAAAGAAATAAAATAAGATTGCAGAGAGCAGCAGTTCAATTTTATAATGTGTACAACAGACAAAGCAAATTGAAACCCCCTTAACTGTAGGCATTAACTGTAACCCTGTTCCCTTTATAACAAGGTTCTTGTAAAACATCGCATTGCCTGTCTACCTTAGGGACCGTCTCTCCCCATATGAACCCCAGAGAGCACTGAGGTCAGCCGGGAAAAACTTGCTGACTATCCCTGGACCGAGAGAGGTGAAGTTGCAAAGCACCCGTAACCGGGCCTTCTCCTCTATAGCCCTGAGCCTATGGAACCAACTTCCAGAGGAAACGCGGGCCCTGCGGGACCTAGAACAGTTCCGCAGGGCCTGCAAGACCTTCCTCTTCAGACTGGCTTTCGCTGATGAAAATGGAAATTGCGAAAGAAACCGCCATCAGAAAAAGTAAACATAGCATTAGCACTTTTAAAAATTAATCAATTTAATTTTAAAACTTAACCAGATTTTAATTAAATGCTTATAATGTTTAATGTAATTTTATTCATTTGTATAATTTAACTCTGAACTATGTTGTTAGCCGCCCTGAGCCTGCTCCGGCGGGGAGGGCGGGATACAAATAAAATTTGTTGTTGTTGTTGTTGTTGCATATCTTCTGCAAGTCATTCCACCAGGTGAGAGTCTCAATAGCTGTGGCGTTTTGTACTCGCCGGGGTTTCGATGATTATTTGATTGTTTTTATTTTACAAAATTGATACCCCATCTTTCTACCCTCATAATGGACTACCAAAGGAGCTGGCAAACTAAAAACATACATAATAAAACCACGTCTTAAAATAATTGAAAAACAAAAGCACATCATAAAAACAAATAAAACCAGAGCTAAAGTACTTGCAGAAAAACATCAAAACAACAATTCAAAAACAAGGCAGGAAGGAGGGGAGGGATCATTCAAGGATGTCAAAAGAAACAAAGAAGCCGCCACCTACGCCACCAAGCCGTTGGAGATAGTACAAACTAAACTCCTGCGCAAGGTTCTGTTTGTTCCCAGTTGTGTGCCAAACACTGCCATCAGGTTGGAATCTGGCATCCCAAGCATCGAGACGTCTATGTGGTTAAACACCTTTTGTTACTTTTTGAAGGTTCTCTCAAAGCCAGGTGGCCTTCCCCATCTGATTTTTTTCGACTCTTTTGTGGCAACTTGGGAGAAAAGGTGTCTAGATCATTTTAGACTCTGTGATCTCTCCCCTGAGTCCCTAGCAATGATGGAACTGAGGGATGCGAAAGAACTTCTGCGCCTGAGGTTGGTTGAGCTTGAACTGAGATCTGCTAGAGCTAGTCTTTCTGCGCACATTTTCTTAGGGAAGCAAGCCGAAGTACTGTCCCCAGCCAGGTATCTTTTCAACATCACTATCCCAAAATATCGGATAGCTTTCTCAAAAGCACGACTCAACGCACTTTTCTCTTCGGTGCTTTTGGGACGTTATGCTGGGTACCCATATCTGGAAAGATTGTGCCCCTGCAATTGCAATGAGGTTGAAACAACTCTCCACATCGTTTTGCAGTGCCCTAATTACAATGACTTGAGGGCAAGATTAATCTCTCCGATTCTCGGGTCCTTGGCGGGCAGGCAGGAGGATGAGCAAATTGCCTTCCTCCTGTCTGACGCTCATTCTGATGTTTCATCTAAGATTGCCCATTTCTGTTATGCTGCTCAATTGGAAAGGAGGGAAATTGAGAGTGTAAATCTTGGTTATGAGTTTTAACAATATGTGTAATAGTAGGAGTCAGGAATTTTGTGTAAGAGGTGATGGGTTTGTTTTTATGATTTTGTTTTTGTTTGTATTAAGCTGGTCGGATGACCGTGAATAAAGAACTACTAGACTACTGGTGGAAACCGGCAAACAGAAGGGGACTTCAAGGGCAGACCCATGTAGAACATTTTAAAGCAATCTAGCCTCAAAGTCAGCATAGATCCACATGATCAAAATGGTTAGATCAAGGCAGGAATCTGTCTTCCGGGCTAAGTGAGGATGGAATAAAGTTCCATTTACATGTGTATGTGTGTCCCATCCACCCACCCTGGCTATTTTTCTTCTAAATCGAACAGTCTCAGATTTTCCAGACTTCCCTCCTAGGAAAGGTGCTCCAGCCCCTTAGTTATCTTGTTTGGGTTCTTCTGCATTTTTTTTTTTCAGTTTGGACCACTACATAGGAAATTATTGTAACATTTTGGATGATGGCAGAGAATGCTATGTAGGGTTGACAAACTGTTTTTTCTGCTGACCATGATCCTTTAGCAGTAGAAGAAGAAGAAGATATTGGATTTATATCCCGCCCTCCACTCCGAAGAGTCTCAGAGCAGCTCACAATCTCCTTTACCTTCCTCCCCCACAACAGACACCCTGTGAGGTGGGTGAGGCTGGAGAGGGCTCTCACAGCAGCAAAGGACAACTTCTGCCAAAGCTATGGCTGACCCAAGGCCATTCCAGCAGGTGCAAGTGGAGGAGTGGGGAATCAAACCCAGTTCTCCCAGGTAAGAGTCTACACACTTAACCACTACACCAAACTGGCTCTCCTGTAGATTGAAGGCAATGGCAATTCACCCCGTAAAAAGCCTGCCAAGAAAACATCATGATGTGACGTCACCCCATGGGTCGGTAACAACTTGGTGCTTGCTCAGGGGACTACCTTTACCTTTTTTCACCATGAGAAAAGAGCATTTAGAATCACTGAGCTGGAAGGTGCCATATGAGTTATCTTGTCCAATCCCCTGCTCAATAAATGATTAGCCTAAAGAATCCCTGACAGATGTTGAAGACTGCCAACGAAGGGGAGCTCACCACCTTCCCAGGCAGGCAATTCTAAAGCTGAATGACTCTTAATATAAAATATTCAGCAGGTATGCTTGGGGGGGAAATCTCCCCCTGCTAAATTTCTGCCTGTCGAGCTGCACTGAAAGGTATAAGAACAGAGCTGAAAATGGTGGCAGATCTCAGCTGGTGGGCTGTAGAGTTCATGCATGCCAAAGTGAGATCCTCATACTGGACAGTGGAAGAAGCAACTGGGTCATTTCCTGCAGATGTATCTGCCTCTTCTTCACTCATGCCAACTGCTAACGCGGAACAGTGGTTGTGTCAGCAGGAAACTGTTCTGGTTGGCTGGCTGGGGAAAACAACAGTTGCCCAATCTGTTGATTTAAGTCCTCTTGATTCTTCAAGTGGAATGCAGCGGGGCTCAATAGTTCTAGGTTTTGCCCACTTTGGATTGTGAAACTCTTAGAAATTCAGGGGTAGTGCCTGGGGTGGGTGAAATTTGGGGAGGGAGAGGAGCTCAGTGTCGCTCTGATGCCATAGAGTTCAAAGCTGCCATTTCCTCCTGAGGAAACTGATCTCTGCAGTCTTGGGATCGATTATGGTTCTGGAAGAAATCCCGGCTTCAGAGAGTCAGTTTGGTGTAGTGGTTAAGTGCACAGACTCTTATCTGGGAGAACCGGGTTTGATTCCTCACTCCTCCACTTGCACCTGCCATAGCTCTTGTAGGAGTTGTCCTTGAAAGGGCATCTGCTGTAAGAGCTCTCTTAGCCCCACCTACCTCACAGGTTGTGTGTGGGGGGGTGGGGAGTAAAGGAGACTGTGACCACTCTAAGACTCTGAGATCCAGAGTATAGGGCAGCATATAAATCCAATATCATCATCATCTTCTTCTTCTTCACAGTGAGGTTGGTAGCTGTATTCAAAACCTCCCTGCAGGACTTCACCCCTTGACCCTAGATACAACAGGTGCTGGTAGCACAAGAGGTAGGGTTGCCATCTCTGGGTTGGGAAATACCTGGAGAATTTGGGGGTGGAGCTGAGGAGAGTTGGGGATGTGGGAACCTCAGTAAAATAATGCCAGAGAGTCCAACCACCAAAGCAGCCCTTTTCTCCAGGGGAATCAATCTCGGTTGTCTTTGGAGATCAATAGTAACAGTGGGAAATCTACAGGTTGGCAGTCCTAGAAGGAGAGGAAGATGGCACTAGGTTTTGTTCTAGCTTGACATGTAACAGAGTTGAATCCTGATGCTGGAAACAGGGACTAATGTCTTCAGGGCTTAGGAACGCAGTTACAGCTGGCTTGGCACTAGGGGGTGTGGCCTAATATGTAAATGATCCCTGCTGGGCTTTTTCTACAAAAAAGCCCTGAATGTCTCCATTCAAAGAAACCCACACCCCATGCCCACCAGTATTCCCCTAATTTTGCAAAACATTAAACTGACCCAGCTGCGTGATTGGGGGCTTTTTGCCTCCATCTTTTCAGCAGAATCCTGCAGACGCTGCCTGTGTACCTGAATCAAATGTTTTGACATAAATGATTCAACACTAGCCTAAGCCAATCATGACAACACAGCCAAATTATTCCAGGGCCCTTTTAAATCTGCCACTTGCCTTCGGATGTAGAGGAATGTGGGTGTAGAACTGCAGGATGGGAAAGGGGATCTGATGGACTTAGCCTGCAGTCAATTGAGGGTATTGTTACGATCAAAGCTTTCAGAATTAGGAAACCCCCTTAGCAAGCCCAGCATTTCCTTCCTTGATGTCCTACAAGTCAAAGTATGATGGACTGTCAAGGGTTAATGCCTAACGGAGTCTGAGAACCTCTGAATGACAGCTTGTTCAAGTGAAATTCTGTTGGGAGAGTCAGTTAAGAAATGACAGTTGGAAACTGCAAGTTGACAGTTAAGCCCTGACTGTGGACTGGGAAAGAGGCAAAAGGAGTGAGTGGCTCAAGGAGGATCCCCCATTCAAGTTAAAAAGGAAAATTACATCTAGTTAAGAGTGTTGTTGTTTAGATCTTTGATTAGAGGAAGTTGTTCTATGAACATAGAAGGATTTTTTTCTAGACTGAGACTGTGCAAGTTACTTCCAAACATTTAAGCAATGTAAAACAATACTAAACAACCTTGCAATGGTGTCTCCCTTACCTGTACTGGCTCCAGCTGCATAGCTGTAAACGTAGAAAAAAATCCGGACACTACATTCTGGGTTGAAACAGGAGACTACTCATACAGGGTATCTGTGATTTAGTGGAACACACTCACCTTGTGAAAGATCAACTGTTGAGAGACTGTGACATATGTTGGGCTTTGTATATATGAATTAAGGAACTGGACATTGAATTGATTGTGATGTTGATATTGTAGATGAATATTGTTGTAGTGATATCTGGAAATAAGGCTGAGAAATTAAGAGAAATGGACACATTAACTTGTTAGTAAGTACTTTATTGTGCTATTATCACAGTTTCTTGTTTTTTGTATCTCTAATTGTTGGCTGTGATACCCTCCTTTTCTGCTTCCCAGTGGTCAGGCTCAGGGTGGTTTACATCAAGGTATATAGAAAAACAGATTAAAACCAACATAAAACAGTAAAACATCAGATTCTCTTAAAAATCAGATGGTATCAAAATCCCTATAATGCCCCCCATCTCGCAGCACTATCTAAGTCCCAGTGGTGCTGATATCTTGCGGGGAGGGGGGGTGGAAGTGGGGGTGCCAAGTTGAACCATTGCTGCCCTCATTGGAATGCCTGGCAGAACATCGCTGCCTTACAGGCCCTCTGGAAAGGTAGTAAATACCACAAGGCGGGAATTTGGCAGAGACTTCCACCAAGTTGGGGCCAGGGCAGAAAAGGCCCTGGCTCTGGTTGAGGACAGCCAGATAGCTCTAACGCTGGGGACCACCTGCAAATGTTGATCACCTGAGCATGAAGCTGTCCTAGGGGTACACCAGGAGAGGCGGTCCCGAAGGTCCGTAGGTCTGTTAAGGGCTTTAAAGGTCAACACCAACACCTTGAACACCAATACTAAACAACCTTGCAATGGTGTCTCCCTTACCTGTACTGGCTCCAGCTGAAAGCTATATAGCAGCAAACGTAGAAAAAAATCCGGACACTACGTTCTGGGTTGTACCAGGAGGGAAACAGGAGACAGAGAGACAGGAGACAGAGAGCCAGTTTGGTGTAGTAGTTAAGTGCATGGACTCTTATCTGGGAGAACCGGGTTTGATTCCCCACTCTTCCACTTACAGCTTCTGGAATGGCCTTGGGTCAGCCATATCTCTCATAGGAGTTGTCCTTGAAAGGGCAGCTGCTATGAGAGCTCTCTCAGCCCCACTCACCTCACAGGGTGTCTGTTGTGGAGGAAGGAGATAAAGGAGATTGTAAGCCGCTCTGAGACTCTAGATTCAGAGAAAAGGGTGGAGTGTAAATCTGCGGTCTTCTTCTTCTTGAACCTGATCCGGTACTCCACTGAAAGCCAATGCAGTTCTCACAGCACTGGAGAGGTGTGAGCTGTGCGCGGGGTCCTCATAAGGACCCAAGCTAGGGTTGCCAAGTCCAATTCAAGAAATATCTGGGGACTTTGGGGGTGGAGCCAGGAGACTTTGGGGGTGGAGCCAGGAGACTTTGGGGCGGAGCCAGGAACAAGAGTGTGACAAGCATAATTGAACTCCAAGAGAGTTCTGGCCATCACATTTAAAGGGACAGCACACCTTTTTAAATGTCTTCCTTCCATAGGAAATAATGAAGGATAAGGGCACCTTCTTTTGGGGCTCATAGAATTGGACCCCCTGGTCCAATCGTTTTGAAATTTGGGGGATACTTTGGGGAGAGGCACTAGATACTATATTGAAAATTTGGTGCCTCTACCTCAAAAAACAGCTCCCCCAGAGCCCCCGAAACCTCCAGATCAATTCCCCATTATACCCTATGAGAAGACGTTTCCCTCTCCACCCCCCTCCCCCCCGCCCCCCCCTTTCTGGGAAATCTGATGCAGGAGACAGAACTCACTCACCTCCGGAGGTGCAAAGGCACATGGTCCTTTGGGGGCGTGGCTGGGCTCCCCTCCCTTCACCGGCCAGCTGACTGGGGGCGGGAAGCAGCCTGAGAAAACGGAAGATGGGTGCGAAGGGCTGCCGTTCTCCTCCTCCCCTCCCCCCCGCTTTCCCTTTTATGGCCAGCGGGGGGAGGAGGCTCCAAATCGGGAGTCTCCAGGCCTACCGGGGGATTTGGGACCCCTAACCCAAGCCATTGCATTCTGAACCAGCTGGAGTTTCCGGATCAGCCTCAAGGGGAGATCCATGTAGAGTGAGTTACAGTAATCCAGTCTGGAGGTGACCATTGTATGGATTAGGTTGGAGTGAGACAGGTAGGGGGGCAATTGCCTGGCTTGGCACAGTTGGTAACATGTCAGCCTGGCAATATTGGTGAATCCCTGCAAAGTGAAAAGGGAGATAGCTCTTTAAAAAGGACTGATCCTTGGTCTGTGTATGAAGAAGGATTTTAGGAATTTAGTTGTATGTTTCCATAGGTCTCCAAGCCTTCTCCAAGAGCCTTTCATTCAATGAAATTGCAGAGCAGTCAGGTTAGAATGGATCAAAGGAAGTACTTCTTCACCCAAACGGTGATTAACACGTGGAATTCACTGCCACAGGAAGTGGTGGCAGCTACAAGCATAGATGGCTTCAAGAGGGGATTGGATAACATATGGAACAGAGGTCCATCAGTGGCTATTAGCCACAGCATTTTGATGGAACTCTGTCTGGGGCAGTGATGCTTTGTATTCGTGGTGCTTGGGGCTTCTAATGTCCTGGCCCCACTGATGGACCTCCTGATGGCACTTGGGTTTTTTGGCCACTGTGTGACACAGTGTATTGGACTAGATGGACCATTGGCCTGATCCAACATGGCTTCTCTTCTGTTCTTATGATTTGCCTCTAGGCTTTAAGAGTTAGTGAAACGCAGAAACCTATTTTTTTGGGGGGGGGCACAGTGGGAGGGCTTCTAGACCCACTGGTTGACGTCCTGGTGGCACTTGGTTTTTTTGGCCACTGTGTGACACAGAGTGTTGGACTGGATGGGCCATTGGCCTGATCCAACATGGCTTCCCTTATGTTCTTATGTTATTATGCTTGTGCGTTTAATCAGAACCTGAAAAGAAAAGAAAGCATCACTCTTCAAAGTTTTAAAGACCTTACTGAACAGCAAAAACACTTGTTATCAATAAATTACCTGGTGTTACTGTGATTGCAAAGTGATATGAACATATGAACATAAGAAGCTGCCTTATACTGAATCAGACCCTTGGTCCATCAAAGTCAGTATTATCTTCTCAGACTGGCAGCGGCTCTCCAGGGTCTCAAGCTGAGGTTTTTCACACCTATTTGCCTGGACCCTTTTTTGGAGATGCCAGGGATTGAACCTGGGACCTTCTGCTTCCCAAGCAGATGCTCTACCACTGAGCCACCGTCCCTCCCCTATGATGTCACTTTATATTATCTGTTCACCTCATACATTCTACACCTGATTCCACCTGACCTTTTCTCCAAGTTAAACAAAATGTTTTGTTTATTTTGAACTCTCAAAAGCCTCTAATGTGCCATTTCAGAAGCAGAATATAAGGAAGTTATTGCATCTGTTCTCTCAGTTTCCTGGGCTGAGCCAGCGTCAAATTACCTATAATAAAGTGACTGGGTGGGACAGCCATAGATAAACAATAAAAAAGAAAATAGATATTTGCTCAGCGAGAAAGAAGATGACGAAAAGGGGAAATCCTGTGTGTGGGGGAGGGAAGAGGGCCATACGAGGTGTGATGGACTTAGGCACTTAGCCTGAGTACCTGAGAAGCAGGCTTGCAGCGATTGGCTGAATCATTGCCCAAGCAACGGAAAAGTATCCTTTTGAGGTTTGCTCAGCAGAAAATCACCTCAGGATTTTAGTCTGAGCCAGGGAGTCTTCGAGAGAAGTCTTCAGTATACCAGTCTGAAGTGAAGACAGTGGGCTTAGGCCGGGCAGTTGTAAGATCAACTGGATGAGGGGTCGAGAGTGGCCAGAGTGGCTGGGCTCCTTGTGGGAGACAGAGCTGAGTGGACTCTGTCTGAAAGAGGGAGTTTTTAAGCGGTTTGAAACTCTCTGTGGGAGATTTTGCCAGCGCATCAGGCAATCTCCAAGTACAAACAAGATCACACAAATACACACTGAGGGGTGAACTGGATTCTGGTGGTCAGCAAGGTTACCCAAGACTCAGACCAGAGGACTAGCTGTGGGGCTGAGACGCATCGGTATTGAGGGGTGCGAGTCCTGGAAGATAGCTAGGGTGAAAGGGTCTGTGAGGGAGAATACTGACAGCAGTCAGGAGTTCTCTATGTGTGTGTGGAAGAGTGATTGAGGTTTGTTATTTTTATGATTTGGCACTGCCAAAGTTAGGGGATACATCTGAAGACACAGCATTCTGAGTGCCCAGAAGGCACAGACAGCCTGTGTGAAGTAGAGTCTAGTGAGACTCTGAAACCTGCCTGGTTTATTGTTTATTTCAAAGATCTTCTGCCAAAGTTGTGTTATATTTTACCTCAGCCTGATTAGTCTCTACTCTCTGTAATTGATTTATTCTACCATCCATCTGCCTGCCAACTGATTCTGTGCTATTGATTAGTTCCAATCAATATTATTTCATCCCTCTTCCTTGCCTTTTGTTACCTAATAAATATTTTGTGGTTTTTAACTTTAAAACTGTCTAGTGCCAATTATTAATCGTTCTGACAGGATTTCTGGGAGTGTTACTGAGGGACTGAGGGAAGGTGGCCGGGGAGAAAATTTAAAGTGGGGTCTCCCGAGTGAAGCCTCTGACTGGATCCCTCACACAAGGGTTTCCAGCTTTTGAACAGGCTCCTGTTAAGTGCGCATGATCTGCAGACATTAGCAGAGGGGTAGTCAAACTTGCTTAACACAAGAGCCACATAGAATAAATGTCAGATGTTTGAGGGAGGGAGGAAGGAAGGAAGGAAGGAAGGAAGGAAGGAAGGAAGGAAGGGAGGGAGGGAGGGAGGGAAGGGAAGGGAAGGGAAGGGAAGGGAAGGGAAGGGAAGGGAAGGGAAGGGAAGGGAAGGGAAGGGAAGGAGAGGAGAGGAGAGGAGAGGTGGAAAGAAAGCAACTTTAACTTTAAATGCATTGTCCAAGCTGCCAGCTGGCTTGGCTTGGATAAGTGATTTAAAGACACAAATGCCTTCTCCGAGGCAGCCGACAGGGCGGTGGGGGCATCGAGAGCCACACAATATGTGTGAAAGAGCTACATGTGAGTCCTGAGCCACAGTTTGGCCACCCCTGCATTAGCAGGTCACAACGCTTATCTGCATAGCATGAAAAAGCTTCAGATTCACTTATCTGATCTATCTGATGTTCAGGACAGAAAAGCAGACCACAGCGGCATCTTTCCTTTGCTGCGCTCTAGAACAAATCAATGAATGAGCAAATCCACTCATATGCCTCAAACCACTCCAATGGGACTGGGTTAACACTAGCCGAGCACCTCCATGAAATTATATAGAATGGCTAATTCTATTATTAAGTAGTACAAAGGGCTGTGGCTCAGTGAGAGTGCATCCGTTTGGCATGCAGAAGGTCCCAGGTTCAATCCCTGGCATCTCCAGTTAAAGGATTAGGTAGGAGGTACGGTTGCCAGGTCTGACTGAAGAAATATCTGAGGACTTTGGGGGTGGAGCCAGGAGCAAGTTGTGACAAGCACCATTGAATTCCAAAGGGAGTTCTGGCTATCACATTTAATGGGATTATGGACCTTTTAAATGCCTCCCCTCCGTTTGAAAATAATGAAGGATAGGGACACCTTCTTTGGGGGCTTTGGGGCTTATATAATTGGAACCCCTGGTCCAATCTTTTTGAAACTTGGGAGGTGTTTTGAGAAGTGGCGCCAGATACTATGCTGAAAATTTGGTGCCCCTACCTCAAAAAATCGCCCTTCTCCCAAGCACCAGGTACCCACTGTTTGAGTCTCCATTATATTCTATGAAGACCAATCTCCATAGGGAATAATGGAGTGCCCAGCAGACATCCCCCCCCCTTCTGATAATCCTGAAGTGGGGGGAGGGCCTTAAAACCAGGGGATCTGATGCCTCCAGCTGAGGATTGGCAACCCTAGGAAGGAGGTGATGCAAAAGACCTCAGTTGGATACCCTGGAGAGCTGCTGCTAGCCGGAGTAGGCAGCGCTTACCTCGATAGATCAGTGTCCTGATTCAGAATAAGGCCGCTTCATTGTGAAGAAAGAGGAAGCTGTTTTTTAAAAATGAGATTGTGCATTTATCCTTTAATGAATTGCTTTCCTCTCAGATGGGGCAGGCGATGCATTTCAGTGGTGAGCTAATGGATCGTATCTGGAGAAAAGCCAGCTGAAGCAATCAGATGCCCAGTTCTCTTTTCTCTTTTGATAGGAGAAAGTCCAGCAGCGCAGAGCCTTAATTGTATCTGGGTTCGAGAGACGGCGCCGGGCCTTGCATGAGGAGGAGCAGCTGCTCCTGAGACAGTTGGAAGAGGAAGAACAGGCAACTCTGAAGAAGCTGCAAATGAATTGGGCGTTTGTGCTGGAACAGTGCAGTGGCCTGCGAGACCTGATTTCGGAGATGGAGCACAAATGCCAGCAGCCTGCTGCCTCGTTGCTCAAGGTGAGTCAGTCTGGGGGATTACGTGCTGTAAAAAGAGGGCTTTTTGTCTTCAAGACTGGTGCAGAAAAGGGAATTTGGGTTACAGGAGGGGCTGACAGTACCATAACTATCTGGCTGAAAGTGGCAAGGACAGCTCAGGAAGAAATCGGGTGATCCCCAAGTGGGCCCTGGAGGTGTCCCGGAATTATAGCTGATCTTCTCAGACTACAGAGATTGGTTTCCCTGGAGGAAATAGAAGCTTTGGAGGGTGAAGCAGAAGTCCTAGAGTGGCATCACATTCCTGCTGAACTCCTACCGTCCGTTCCCCAAACTCTGCCCTCCTGATGCAAAATACCCAGGGATTTCCCAACTAGAGTTGGCAACCCCAAAGATATCTTCAGGGGGTTTTTTTTGTAGAAAAAGGCCAGCAAGAACTCATTTGCATATTAGGCCACACCTTCTCATGGCACCATTGTTTCACACAGGGCTTTTTGTAGAAAAAGGCCAGCAGGAACTCATTGCATATTAGGCCACACCCCGACACCAAGCCAACCAGAACTGTGTTCCTGTCCGTTCCTGCTCAAAAAAAAGAAAAGAAAAGAAAAAAAAGCCCTGGATGTCTTTTATTTGTTGTCTCTGAACCAAGGAGGTCTCATTTAAGAAAGAAAAGAAAGCTGATTCTCAAGAAATTGGGAAAAAAATTTTTTTGCCCATTATCTCCCCCCCTCCCCAAGTTCCTGTGGTATCATAGGAACCCCCTAAACCGCCTCTCTAACCCCCATGCCCTGTGATTTCTAAAGTACTACATCTGGCATTTTGGTAAAGATGGATTTTGGGGCTGCAAGCGTCAGGTTGATCCAACTTTTTCTTAAAGACTAGAAAACAATAAGAGCCCCGTGGCGCAGAGTGGTAAAGCTGCAGTATTGCAGTTGAAGCTCTGCTCACGATCTGAGTTCGATCCCAGCAGAAGCTGGGTTCAGGTAGCCAGTTCATGGTTGACTCAGCCTTCCATCCTTCTGAGGTCGGTAAAATGAGTACCCAGCTTGCTGGGGGGGGAAGTGTAGATGACTGGGGAAGACAATGGCAAACCACCCCGTAAAAAGTCTGCTGTGAAAACGTTGTGAAAGCAAAATCACTCCACAGTCAGAAACGACTGGTGTTTGCACATTTTTTTTAGAAAACAAAACATCCTGCAATTCTGAATTAGACACTCTATTCTCTGCTGTCTAGAATGAACATGAATAAGCAGCAGCAATAAGACACCAGGACACAGTGTGGTGGACTGCTTAGACTGTCACAATAGGGATGTGGGAGAGCCCCATTTAAATCTCTACTGTGAGACTTTTGGGCAGGGCTGCCAAGCTCGTGGGTGGGTTGGGGGTTCTTCTGCTTTGGGGGTCCCCAACACGCCAGCCATCAGTGGGCTGGTGGGGGGATCCCCTCCTGATGTTGCTGGCACAATGACATCACTCATAAGCAACATCATCACACCGGTGACATCGTGTGCTGGCTGCTCTAGGAGCTTTCGGGAAAACTCTATGGTTTTCCCGGACGCTCTAGTAATTTGGGAGGAAAACTCTATGGTACCAAGGCTGCCAGGGACTTGGCAACCCTACTTTCAGGTGACTTTGGGCCAGTTGCACCCTAACCTACTTTGTGGGGAATTCTGAGAGGAGAAAATGGAGGAAGAGAGACTGCTGTTTTGTTTTAGTTTCTTGCATGTAGATTAAAAATGGGCTATATAGTTTCCCTGACCATTTACACTGTTTCCTTTTCCCCCTTCTTCCTCTCTCTAGGATGTGAAAAACACCTTGACCAGGTCAGTAGAAATATATATTTCTGATAGGGATGCCAGCCTCCAGGTGGGGCCTGGGGATCCCCTGGAATTACAGGTCATCTCCAGGAGTTTCCCAACATGGAACTGGCAACCCTACCCCTCATCCTCCAATGGTGGCCAGAGAGGTTCTGGCAACCTGAGTTTCTGACAGCACAGTCTTATGAAGAGTTACTGCAGTCAAAGACGACAGATTTCAATGAGCACAGAACTAGAGTGGTGATGTGGTTTAAAGTGGCAGGCTCTATTCTGGGGCACTCCTCCACATGAAGCCAGCTGGATGACATTGGGCCAGTCACAGTTCTCTCAGAGCTCTCTCAGCTTTACCTACTTCACAGGGTGTCTGTTGTAGGGAGAGGAAGGGAAGGGAAGGGGATTCTAAACTGCTTTGAGACTCCTTCAAGTAGTGAAGACGGGGGCATAAAAACCAACTCTTCTTCTGGAGAAAGTTTACATAAAATTGCACTGCTAGTCTCTTTTTTAAAATTGCTTTCTAGAAGGACCATATAAATGGTACCTTTGGCTTTTGTGGATTAATTGTGGCATGTTTAATTAAACGGAAGTGTACAACCCAGTCTTAATATTTTAAGCCAGTATTTTATTTTATTCTTAGTGCATCTAGTGTATTAGATATGGAACCAATCTAAACATTTGCTGTTGACTTTGATTCCAATTTTTGATCTCAGATTGTAATAAGCTTAAACTGAATCTGGGTAATTGTGGGTTAGGAGCCCCATGGTGCAGAGTGGTAAGCTTCAGTACTGCAGTCCATGCTCTGCTCATGACCTGAGTTTGATCCTGGCAGAAGCTGGGTTCAGGTAGCTGGCTCAAGGTTGACTCAGCTTTCCATCCTTCTGAGGTTGTCAAAATGAGTACCCAGCTTGCTGGGCATAAAGTGTAGATGACTGGGGAAGGAAATGGCAAACCACCCCATAAAAACTCTGCCAAGAAAACATTGTGATGTGATGCCACCCCATGGGTCGGTAGCGACCCAATGCTTGCACAGGGGACTACCTTTACCTTTCATTGTGGATTAATTGCGTAATCTGCCTTGAGTCACACTGAGAAAAATGAACTATAAACATAAAATATAACAAATCAACGTTCTGTTTAGGAGTGAAAACGTGTCGTTGCTGGAACCACAGCCTATCTCTATGGATCTACTGGATTCATATGATGTCCCTGGGTTGATGGAGTCACTCCGAAGATACAGAGGTAGACGATGCAAAGTTATACTAGGAATGGGGCCGAGTTCGTGTGCAATTGATGGCTTTCATTTAGGCCTCCGAAGCTTAAGCAACTGAACAAGAACTAGGGTTGCCAATCTCCAGGTGGGATAGAATAGAATCCGAGAGAGGTCACTATAATGGATAACACAACACAAAATGCAAGCTAGTGATCAATTTACTAAGAAGTTTATAGAAATCACTCCAAATGTCCAAAACATGTACATTGAAGTCCCAAAGTAGTGTGGTGACAAGCCAATCGATTAAGTACTTGTTTCTTTCCAGTCTTCATCAGACCTGGGACCACTAACAAAAGAAAATATTATACAAAAATATCAGAAGGACATTCAGAATACTAATTGGTCAATCATACTCTTAAAGGGCACTAGCTTGCATTTTTGTTGTGTAATCCCCAGTTGGGGGCAGGGGATTCCCTGGTTTGGAGGCCCTCTCCCTGCTTCAGGGTTATCACAAAGAGGGAGGGGGGGTATATCCGCTGGGCACTCCATTATATCCTATGGAGACCAGTCTCCATAGGGTAAAATGGAGAATTGATCCATGGGTATCGGGGGCTCTGGGGAGGGGGTGGTCTGTTTTTTAAGGTAGAAGCACCAAATTTTCAGCATAGC
Source organism: Heteronotia binoei (assembly GCF_032191835.1). Classification (NCBI taxonomy): domain Eukaryota; kingdom Metazoa; phylum Chordata; class Lepidosauria; order Squamata; family Gekkonidae; genus Heteronotia; species Heteronotia binoei. The sequence goes on from NC_083235.1 coordinate 21,795,037, forward strand.
AACTGGTGCCTCTCCTCCAAAAAAACCCCTAAGTTTCAAATATATTGGACCAGGGAGTGCAAATCTATGAGCCCCCCCCCCCCAAAAAAGTTGGTCCCATTCTCCATTATTTTCAGTGAAGGGAAGAAATTTAAAAGGAGCACAGTCCCTTTAAATATGATGGTCAGAACTCCCTTTGCAGTTTAATCATGCTTGTCACAACTTTGCTCCTGGCTCCACCCCACAAATCCCCAGATATTTCTTGAGTCAAACCTGGCAACCCTAATGAACCGGAGCACCATCTTTTGTTGTTATTGCTCTTAGTGGCATCTTCTAGAACTGCCCCAATGTAGCCCCGTGGCGCAGAGTGGTAAAGCTGCAGTACTGCAGTCGGAGCCCTCTGCTCACAACCTGAGTTCGATCCCAGAGGAAGCTGGTTCAGGTAGCCAGCTCAGGTTGACTCAGCCTTCCATCCTTCCGAGGTCGGTAAAATGAGTCCCCAGTTTGCTGGGGGGAAGTGTAGATGACTGGGGAAGGCAATGGCAAACTACCACGTAAAAAGGCTGCCGTGAAAACGTTATGAAAGCAACGTCACCCCAGAGTCGAAAATGACTGGTGCTTGCACAGAGGACTACCTTTGCCTTTTTAGAATTGCCCCACTGACTTGACCCAATTCCAACCTTTTGCTCTGCCAAGGAATCAGAACATTTGCAATCAAGTGTTTGACATAGACCGGTGTTCTGCTCCAACTAAACCCCAGTTATTCAAGAACAAAAATAGTACTTGGGTGGGGTGCAGAGATTCTTGTCGGTCAGTCCAGGAAGGAGTAGCCACCAAGCAGCTAAAGCCGTCAGAGTTTCCAAAACCGCAATCAAAACTATCCACCAAGGAGATGGTGGATATTGGTCAACATGTGCAGAGGTTTGAGGGCCTGCAGTTTGTAAGGAAAAGCCCAGATATAGGGTAACCAACTCCCACATGATGGCTGAAGATTTCCTGAGATTACTACTGGTCTCCAGGCAACAGAGATCAGTTCCCCTGGAGAAAATGGCTGCTTTGGAGGGTAGACTCTATGGCTTTGTACCCTGTTGAGGGAGCTCCCTAGCACAAACTCTGCCTTCCTCAAGCTCTACCCAAATCTTCAGGTATTTCTCGTTTTCTCTAGGGAAGCTGATCTCTGCCAGCTGAAGATCAATTGTAAAAGCAGGGGATCTCCAAGCCGCACCTGGAGGCTGGCAAGGGTTGTTCAATCTGAGTTGGAAAATATTTGGAGACTTTGGGGGTGGATCCAGGAGGGGCCGGGGTTTGGGGAGGGGAGGGGCCTCACTGGGGCTTAATGCCATAGAAGAGTCTGCCTTCCAAAGTAGCCATTTTTTCCAGGGAAACTGATCTCTGTAACCTGATGATAGGGTTGCCAGGTCTGGGTTCAAAAATACCTGGGGACATTGGAGATGGATCTGGGAGAGAGCAGGGTTTGGGGAGGGGAGGGCCTTCAGCATGGTCCAATATCATCAAGTCCACCCTTCAAAGCAGCCATTTTTCCAGGCGAGCTGATCTCTGTTGTCTAGGGATCAGTTGCAAAAGCAAGAGATCTCCAGGCCTTTCCTGGAGGCTGGCAACACTATTTGTATAATAAGACATATTTAATTTTTTTTAGCATCTACAGTATCACCCTTTTCTTCCCTTCCCTTCCGAGGTAATTTACACAATCCGATTTCATCATCACAACAACCCTGCAAAGTAGGGTAGGCCAAGAGCTCATGACTTGCTCATGGCCATTCTATGAATTTTTGTGGCTCAGGGCACCTTAAAATTTCTTCCTTAACTTGCAAACTGACTATGAAGACAGGAGTGCTTTGTCAACATTGTTCAACAATTATAAACATTTCCTCATTTGAAAAGGCCACACACTTCCCCTGCCCTGTAATTTGTCCTCTGCAAGGGTAGAGGCAGCTCAGAATATGCTTTCCCCAGCAAAATGTGGCCAGGTCCCCCCTGGACACTGGTGGGTGTAGGGTTCCTAGCTCCAGTCTGGGAAACTCCTGGAGATGTGGGGGTGGAGACTGGGGAGGACAGGGACCTCAGCAGGGAGACGCCATAGAGTCCACCCTTCAAAGCATCAGTTTTCTCCAGGGGAACTGATCTCTGTAGTTTGTAATTCTGGGAGATCCCCAGGTCCCACCTGGAGGCTGTAGGATTGCCAGGACCAATTCAAGAAATATCTGGGGACTTTGGAGGTGGAGCCAGGAAACTTTAGGGGTGGAGCCAGGACACATTGGGGTGGAGCCAGGAGCAAGGTTGTGACAAACATAACTGAGCTCCAAAGGGAGTTCTGGCCATTACATTTAAAGGGACTGCATGCCTTTTCAAATGCCTTCTTTCCGTTGGAAATAATGAAGGATAGGGGCACCTTCTTTAGGGCTCATAGAATTGGACCCCCTGACCCAAACTTTTTGAAACTTGGAGGATGTTTTGAGGAGATGCATCGGATGCTATGCTGAAAGTTTGGTGCCTCAACTTCAAAAAAGAGGCCCCCTCAGAGCCCCAGATACCCACAGATCAATTCTCCATTATACCCCATGGGAATCGGTCTCCATGGGGAATAATGGAGTGCCCAGCAGACATTTCCCTCTCCCCTCATTTTCTGATGACTACGAAGCAGGGGGAGGGCCTCCAAACTGGGGGTCCCCTGCCCCCATCTGGGGATTGGCAACCCTAGGAGCCTGGCATCCCTATGACCTGCAGCAAAACAGCTGGGGAGGAAGGAGTTAAAGTTTCTCCTTCTCCATTGTTCTGCTTGAGAAAGCAGTCCTGGCTGCTCCGCTTGCAAAAGGGAAATAGAAGAAATCCTGACCTCTAATTTGGACACACGTGAGGATTAAAATGCATAATTGCAGCAAGGATTATGAATCTAAGTGCTAGCGAAATGACAGTGAAAGCCGTAATTGATGTGCAGTTATTTGAGGCTACAATACAGGTGGGGGGGGGGACGGTTCAGTGAAATCTGTACTCTGGGTCTGGGATTGCAGCAACACAGCACAGGACCTGATATGATGCATTTCTGCCCGCAGCCCCGGTGACCTTTGACCCTGAGACCGCAAATCCCTACCTGCTTATCTCAGAGGATCTGCTCAGCGTCCGAGTGGGGGATCAGAGGCAAGATGTGCCCAAGAGCTCAGTGCGTTTTGAGACGTGCACCTGCTTGCTGGGCCGGGGACAGTTCACCTCTGGGAGACACTACTGGGAAGTCCACGTGGGCAGCAAGACCAGCTGGACACTCGGCGTGTGCAGAGAATCGGTGAGCCGCCAGGGGATCTTCACGCCCTCACCCGCGACAGGTTTCTGGACCATTTGGCTGCGGAACGGCGACGAGTATGCCGCTCTCACTTCCCCCCTGACAGAGCTGGTGCTCAGGGCGAGGCCTAGTATAATCGGCATCTTCTTGGACTACGATGCAGGCGAGGTCTCTTTCTATAATGCGGACAATGGGTCCCACATCTTTACGTTCACAGACTCCTTTATGGGGATCCTCCGGCCGTATTTCTATCCCGGGGTCCGGGCAGGAGGCCTCAATGATGCTCCACTCATCATTCTACCAGCATCCTGCCAGAGCCCAGACATATCTTACTCTACTAGCAATGAGGCCTTTTCAAGTGACTGTGGCATCCACAGCAGTTTCATAGGTTTGTTGGATCTGCTGAAGGATTAGGGACATCTGTGCCAAAATGAACAGTAAAGAGAGGAATAATAATAATCATCCTATGGCAGTGTGCATAATATAGCCGAGAGAGCCTAAGATTGTCTGGCAGTCAGAAGTTCTAGCTGGTTTTGCGTTATGCACTATTAGATGGCGAGCTAGACTTCTTTTTAAGGCAAGAGATGTTTCAGAGGTGGTTTGCCATTGCCTGCCTCTGTGTCATAACCCTGGTATTCCTTGGAGGTCACCCTTCCAAATACTAGCCAGAGCTGATCCTGTTAGGCTACTGAGATCTAATGAGATCAGGCTAGCCTAACAATCCAGGTCAGGGCAGCAAAGAGAGACAAATTTAGACTATGAACAAGATCTGATCAATGGCCTAACTGGAAGTTGGCAAGGTATTTTCTCCCAGATCAATGACCCTGGAAGGCTAGGTGTATTTCACCCTTGAAACATGTAGCATGGCTCACTTTCTTAAGTCATCTGGTGCTCTTTACCTTAGAATCATAGAGTTGGAAGGGACCTCCAGGTCATCTAGACCAACCTCCTGCACAATGCAGGAAACTCACAAATACCTACCCCTAAATTCACAGGATCTTCATTGCTGTCAGATGGCCATCTAGTCTCTGTTTAAAAACCTCCAAGGAAGGGGAGCCCACCACCTCCCGAGGAAGAATGTTCCATTGAGGAACCGCTCTAACAGTCAGGAAGTTCTATACTTGACATGGCCAGTTTGATGTAGTGGTTAAGTGTGCGGATTCTTATCTGGGAGAACTGGGTTTGATTCCCCACTCCTCCACTTGCACCTGCTAGCATAGCCTTGGGTCAGCCACAGCTCTGGCAGAGGTTGTCCTTGAAAGGGCAGCTGCTGTGAGAGCCCTCTCCAGCCCCACCCACCTCACAGGGTGTCTGTTGTGGGGGAGGAAGGTAAGGGAGATTGTGAGCCGCTCTGAAACTCTTCAGAGTGGAGGGCGGGATATAAATCCAATATCTTCTTCTTCTTCTAATGTTGAGCCGGAAACTCTTTTGATATAATTTCAACCCATTGATTCTGATCCTATTTTCTGGGGCCACAGAAAACAATTCCACACCGTCCTCAATATGACAGCCCTTCAAGTACTTGAAGGTGGTGATCATATCACCTCTCAGCCGCCTCCTCTCCAGGCTAAACATCCCCAGCTCCTTCAACCTTTCCTCATAGGACTTGGTCTCCAGACCCCTCACCACCTTGTCGCCCTCCTCTGGACCAGCTCCAACTTGTCTATATCCTTCTTAAAATGTGGTGCCCAAAACTGAACACAATACTCCAGGTGAGGTCTTACCAGAGGAGAGTAAAGTGATACCATCACTTCATGTAATCTGGACACTATACTTTGTATACCGTTTTGGTAGTACACCAAAGTATATACACAATAAAATGCTTTTCTATACTTGACATGGCACAATTTGCAATTTGTAGCTGATGGATGGAAAGCTGGGCCTTACAGCAAGGTGGTGGGCTGAATGAATATTTGGTGCCTTCCAACTCTGTAATCATATAGAGCCTCGTGGCACCAGAACTGGGAATAAAAGCAACTGGATGTCTTGTCCCATTGCCAGTTGTCTCCTTTTTTGTGATAGATGCTACTGGCTCAGGCACACTGCAGCCTGGATGCTGCCATTCACATGGCCTTTTCCATGCAGAAGTGATGGCCCCTTAAAGTCTTGTAGAGCCAGGAATGGCTGTAATAGGTCATGTATTTACATTCACGAGAGATGAACGGCAGTGTTAGATGAATATCATTACATTTTGCAAAGTGTTTATGACATCAGAGCAGGGCTGGCCCTAGACTGTGGCACCCTAGGCAAGGCCAACTTCTGGTGCCCCCCCCCCTTTGCACTGATAGTATCACTGAGTCACACGGGGGTGCCCAACTTGGTGCACCCAGAAGGCTGGTGCCCTAGGCAATCACCTCCCCCCCCCCCCGGCACGGGCAGGCCACCTTGCCACCGCCACTGCCAACACGCTCAGGCACCAACCTCGTGCTTACTGGCTTTGGCCAGCATTGCAAGAGAATATCAAGCGGGAAAAGGCTTCGCTCCCCCCCTCCTTTCCTGTTCCGGAAGGGAGGGGTGAGAGCAAAGCCTTTTTCCGCTTGATATTAACAGAGTGATTTCAGCATAGCTCTTTATTTTGTGAGAAAACACATGTGGCAAGCTGCAACTATATACACACAAACTCAAGCATTTAAACAGTCCAATTGAAAACTGGCACTCAAAAGCCTTTGTTTGCAGGATTCAATCAACTAGTTCAGGATAGCATAAGAGAACTTCCAAGAACGCTGGTGAGCTTACACACAGCCGTTTTCTATTATTGGGGATTAGCAAGATATCAAGAAGCATTAACACCATAACAGCATAAGAAAGGATAAGATCCAGGAATGCCAAGACAAACAGGCTGGAAGGAAGCAAAATGACAACACCCAGACTGTGAATGCAAGTGCTAATAACAAAGTAGGAAGTCTAGTTTCTATTAGCAAAAGTGAGTGAACATATGAACATATGAAGCTGCCTTATACTGAATCAGACCCTTGGTCCATCAAAGTCAGTATTGTCTTCTCAGACTGGCAGCGGCTCAGAGTGGACCTTTAAACCTTCTCTCCCCCCTCCCCCGCACAACTCTGAGGCCAACTGATACAAACTTTTATTTTGTATTTTTTTCGACAAACAGGTGTGCTTGATCTTCTCTTGTCTGAGCCCTCATGATTGACTCAAGATTGTTCATTAACTGAGCAGAGATCTGAAGAAGAAGAAGATTGCTGATTTATACCCTGCCCTTGTCTCTGAATCAGAGTCTCAGAGTGGCTTACAATCTCCTTTATCTTCTTCCCCCACAGCAGGCACCCTGTGGTGGGGCTGAGAGAGCTTTCACAGCAGCTGCCCTTTCAAGGACAACTCTTGTGAGAGCTATGGCTGACCCAAGGCCTTTCCAGTAGCTGCAAGTGGAGGAGTGGGGAATCAAATCCGGTTCTCCTAGATAAGAGTCCATGCACTTAACCACTACACCAAACTGAACATAGGTCTCTCTATCTAAGTGCAACTCCAATTGTGTAACTCTGGTAAAGTTCAAATTTGTGCTATTTGTTTTTTTAAAAACCCTAGCAGGGCATCTATCCAATGATACAGCTGTGCGAAAGGACTTTTTGAAGCTGCACTAGAGACAGGTCCTTGACAGCATGAAGGGTGTGGAGGAAGTGAAGAGACCAGTCCTATTTTTAAATCTCTTAAAACAGAAGAACTTGAGAACACCCAAAGTCCACATCGCAAACCTTATGTACAAATATGGAACTTGAAACTAATAGACAAGGCTAGACAAGTTCCGCTGGGAATAAATGAATCAAGGACTCCTTGTCAAATAAGAATGTGTGATGTCATTCTCTTAAATCTTTACTTTTAAAGATTGCACACATTGTTCCCTTCCTTCTCCATCACTCAGCTCCCTTCAAAGAGAAAATGAGCAGAGCAAGCAAAGAAACGTACTTCCTCCTCTGGTAGTTTTCTTTTTGCAGGGAGCTTTTTAACTTGAGGTGAAAGAGCATTCCAAGATGGAATCCATCACCTGCATCCAAAGTGGCACAGTCCGTTCTGTCCCCCGAACATTCCTCTTAATCCGAAGCCCCACCTGCATTCTATGCCTGATCTGAGGTGAGAGGCATATGTTCTGATGGGATGTGCTGGTTAACAATTGTGCTGCCTTTCAGCCTCACATCCCAGGGAATGAAGATCAGAGAGGGGAGGGACAGTGAAGGTGTGGGCGTGCATGCCCACTTGCGCATGGTCATGCCTCTAACTGTTGAAGGAGATACTAATAACCAGGGCTTTTTTGTAGCAGGGACTCCTTTGCATATTAGGCCACACCCCCTGATGTAGCCAATCCTCCAAGAAGAAGAAGAAGACATTGGATTTATATCCCGCCTTTCACTCAAGAGTCTCAGAGCGGCTCACAATCTCCTTTATCTCCCTCCCCCACAACAGACACTCTGTGAGGTGGGTGGGGCTGAGAGGACTCTCACGGCAGCTGCCCTTTCAAGGACAACCTCTGCCAGAGCTATGGCTGACCCAAGGCCATGCCAGCAGCTGCAAGTGGAGGAGTGGGGAATCAAACCTGGTTCTCCCAGATAAGAGTCCGCACACTTAACCACTACACCAAACTGGCGTTTACAGGACTCTTAGTACAGGGCCTACTGTAAGCTCCAGGAGGATTGGCTACATCAGGGGTGTATGGCCTAATATACAAAAGAGCTCCTGCTACAAAAAAAGCCCTGGATCCACCATTCTCCCAAAAGAAACAGACATGTGTCCAGAATGGCAACACATGTCAGCACAAACAGGTGTGTCAACGTGAGGGCCGTTGACTCAGTGGTAGAGCGTGTGCCTGCCATGCAGAAGGTTCCAGGTTCATTCCCCAAAATCTCCAGTTAAGAGAGATGATGGGGAAGACTTCTGGAGAGTTGCTGCCAGTCTGAGTAGACAATACTGACCTTGATGGACCAATAGTCTGATTCAGTATAATGCAGTTCCATGTGTTTATCAGCTGCACACAAAGGCATTTGTTAGGATATAACATTGCATCTAGTTGGATCTTCAGATCTGTCACGACCCCGCTGGCCCATAGCTACAAGGGGGCTCTCATAAGGCAAAGTCCCTTCCCCAATTTGTTGAACTCAGCCAGAAGATTGATTGTGACTTGTCTTCTCGGGTAGGAAAGACAGGGGGGGAAAAACCCTTTTGTAGGTAAAAGCTGTTTTCATTTCTCTGCTACCTATCTTGAGGTGCAGACTATCATTGTCTGGCCAGTGAGATCATTAGAATTTCCGGACTGAAAAGGTGTGAATTGACTGCATCATTGACTCTAGCTTGGTGGGTCATTAGCATTTCGGTGAGAAAATCTTTTTTAAAAAGATGAAGGTGACAGTTTTGAACAATCCAAACCTCCAAAGTACTCTACAAGTGTATTTATGAAGTTTCCTATAAATGAGACACGTCAGCTGCTCAGAACAAGACCAGCATCCATTACTTTGCACAGCTGATCCACTTAGCAGGTTTCCTCAGAAGAAAAAGAAGACGTTGGATTTATATCCCACCCTATACTCTGAATCTCAGAGTCTCAGAGCGGCTCACAATGTCCTTTACCTTCCGCCCCCACAACAGACACCCTGTGAGATAGGTGGGGCTAAGAGAGCTCTTACAGCAGCTGCCCTTTCAAGGACAAATCCTACAAAAGCTATGGCTGACCCTCGGCCATTCCAGGAGGGGCAAGTGGAAGAGTGGGGAAAAGCCTGGTTCTCCCAGATAAGAGTCCATGCACTTAACCACTACACCAAACTGGCTCTCAGTTCCGCTGTGCTATACTGCCCCTGGTCAGCTCTCCCAAGGAAAAATTCCTGGCTATGATCTTGCCACCCCACAACTCCACTTTAAGAAACCTTGGGAACACAGGTGTGTTGTGAAGAATGACAACTTGATTTAACAAAGAATGACATCTCCACAAGCCACACACGGGGCTATTTTTCAGCAGGAATGCAGTTCCAGCTGGCTTGGTGTCGGGTGTGTGGCTTAATTGACTTCCTGCTGGGCTTTCTCTACAAAAAAAGCCCTGCGCAAAACAATGGTGACATCAGGGGGCGTGGCCTAATATGCAAATGAGTTCCTGCTCAGCTGTTTCTACCCCCCCCCCCAAAAAAATCCCTGGCGATAGGTAAGACAACAGTGACAGAGATTTACCAGGGAGAGAGACCAGAAAAAAGGGACCAATTGGAAATGGAATGCATGTGATCAGGCAAGCTTCCAAACACACAAATAAGGAAAGTTTGTTTGGGGTTTTTTTGCCTTCAAGTGGCAGCCAGCTCACAGCAAACCCTCATGGGGGTTTCAAGGCCAAAGACGCTCAGGAGTGTTTTTCCATTGCCTGCTCCTGGTATTCCTTGGTTGTCACCCGTCCCAATCCTGACCTAGGATGCTGAGAGCAATTGACTGGGAAGTCTCAGACTGATTCTTCACTGGCATTTGCTCCACCCCTGCGCTTCTTGCATCGGCTCAAGCCGTCAATTCCCCACCAGTCATTCTGCGGAGCCTCTTGCTTCGGGGCTCCTTCCCATTCCCATCGCGGCAACCGGAACTCCAAAAAACCCAGGATGCTGTTGCTGCGATGGTAATAGGAAGGAGCCGCGACATAAGAGGTGCCTGCAGAGCAATTTGTGGGGATTCCATCACTTGAGCCAGCACAGGGAAAAGCATGGGGGCAGAGCGAATGCCAGTGAGGAATCGGTCTCAATCCACTGCTAAATCTGATTGCAAATGCTTGCTATTGTGCAACAACCACGAGATATTTCAGGATCTAGGGCTGCACATAGCATTACACTTCCCCACAGCATTATCCCGAGAGCGTGGCTACTGTATGAGGAGTTGTATTCCCTCTAAGTCAGGGATGGCAAACGTGCAGCCTGTAGACCAGGGGTATAGAACTCATTTGTTATGAGGGCCAGATCTGACATAAATAAGACCTTGTTGGGCCGGGCCATGTTGGGTTGGGTCGGGCCATGTGTGTACCTATTTAAGATTAGGTAGCAGAGATATAAATTTTATAAAGAACACAGACAAACACAAATATATATTTTAAAAAAACTGAAAACATGCTTAAAACGTTAGCACTCATTGGTCTTAAAGATGCTTTCTTTGTATTTCTCCCACGGGATCCAGGGAACTGGGCAAAAGAAGCTCTGGCTCTTTCCTTCTATACCCCAGGGGACTGGGGGGGGGGGGACCTCATCTCAGTCAATAGAAGGAAGAGAGGCTTGGCTCAGTAGCTCTGCTGTGCAATTGAGAGAGCTTGGTAAAGCAAGCTCTTCCTCCCCCTTCCTCCCCAAGGAAGGAGCCTCAGCCAATGGAGAAAATAAGAGGTTTTGCTCTGTAGCTCCTGTGAAATTGAGCAAGCCTTGCAAAGCAAGCTGTTATGCAGGAGGAAGCAAGAGAGAGGGAGAAGGAAGCAGATGACAGCCTGTTGCTCAGGGGGCTGATAGGAGCCCGCCGGGGGCCTGATTTGGCCCCCAAACTGCATGTTTGACACCCCTGCTGTAGACCAAATCAGGTCCCCGGAGAGCTCCTGTCAGGCCTGAGAGCAAATATGCTTCCTTCTCCCTCTCTGCTTCTCCCTTTTTCACAACTTGCTTTGCCAGGATTTCTCAATTGCACAGAAGCTACAGAACAAAGCCACTATTTTTCTTATTGGCTGAGGCTCTTCACTTGGCAGGAGGAATTGTGGGGTGCAGGGACAGCTTTCTTTGATACTGAACACAATATTGCAAAAGTGCTAATACTTTATGCATGTTTTGTTTCAGGGTGTTTTTTTTTTTAAATCTTTCATTGTGTTTGTCTGTGTCCTTTATAAAGTTTATATTTATGCTATCTGGCATTGCATTTTATGACACCCATGGCCCGGCCCAACAAGGCCTCCCTTACATCAGATCTGGCCCTCATCACAAATGAGTATGACACCCCTGCCCTAAGCGTTCCCTCTAAACTGAGTTAGTGTGAGCTAACTCGTTTTTCTTAACCTTTGGCTCACACATTTTGTCTTAGCTCAGGAAGGAGGCCCCCAGAGCAAACTAATTTATGCCGTAGCTCACCATTTTAATGCCAGTAGCTCATAAAGTTGAATTTTTTTGCTTGCAAGACTTCACGGCTTTGAGGGAGTATTTCTGTGTGGCATTTCCTGGGGCGATTCTGCCTGTGAGCTGTTATTGGCAGCAGCATTTATATTCAGGTAGAGGCACAAGTGACTCAAGCAATCCAGGCTGCATGCGAACCATGAAATGCATGGAACAGACACCTCCCAGAAACAATTTCAAGAGTCCTCCAGCTGGCAGCAGTTCCATTGGGAGCAAGCAGGGAATTATGGTGAACATGCATTTCCGGTTTTTAAATAGATTAGGTTTTCAGGTACAATAGGAATGGAGGGGGGAGGAAAGGAAAAAGGGTGGGACACATGAATTAAAAATTATAATATTTTTTCTTATACATTATTCATTTCATATCTTCATCTCCAACAACAATCGTCTTATAACATTTCCGCAGTTACATCTTATAATTCATTAATCATTAATATCTCTCAGAACTCCTACTAACACAAAACAGATATTTTTACACGGCAGTACTTGTCATAAATCACATTTCTATCTTATTCCAGAAGTTTATATATTATACCCTAACCAGCAATATAATGGTCCCCATATTTTCTTAGTTTCACACAGATTAACATCTTTCAATCTATCAAAGATTTCAGGTTTTCACGGCTGGTAACATCGTTAGGGTTTGTAGAATCTTTAGGGTTTGTAGAATCTTTCGGGCTCAAATGCCGTGTTCTACTGGAGAAAGTTTTCCTTCCATATGGAAGGAAAACTTTCTCCAGTAGAACACGGCACTTGAGACCGAAAGATTCTACAAACCCTAATGATCTTTCAATCTGGTTGATAATGTATCTATTTCTGCGAGGTCTAAAAGCTTAGCTAATAGTTCCTCTTTATTAGTATTTCATATATTTTCCAATATTTAGCAAAAATTATCCTAGCTGCAGTCACTGCGTGTATTGAAAACAATTTAATCTGTCTGGAATAATCATCTGGTAACATGTTTAATAAGAAAGTCTCTGGTTGAAATCTAATTTGTATTTTCAGAATCTTTTGTAGTAGATCATGTACCATCTTCCAATAAGATTTGGCTCTATCACACAACCACCACATATGATAAAAAGTTCTGGTTGTAGTCTTACATTTCCAGCACTTGTGAACATGCGTTTCCACTTAGCTTCACGCTGACCGAACTGTAACAGTTAATTGTAGTATCATATTCTGCCACTAGATGTCACTGCATCCTCATTCTCAATGGCCAGTGTGCCATCTGATGGGGGGAAAGTAAAGGTAAAGGTAATCGTCGTTACTGACCCATGAGGGTGACGATGGAAACAAGGCTGTAATTCATTGTGGGTCTGTGCAAAACTGCCAAAGGGGGTCACTCAATTAAAAACAATGCCATAGGAGCAATATAAAACAACACGCCTAAATAATGCACTTTCAATCCACTTCCAATGCGCTTTAGAGATGATTTATTGCAGGTTAAGTTTTTCAGTTTGCTATAGAAAAAAATCCACTTGCAAAGTGCATTGAAAGTGGATTGAAAGTACATTTATTCAGGCTTGGCTTGTCTGTTCCCACCTTCAGAGGCTTGGTGGATGGCTACCAGGGAAAGAGCCTTATGGCACCTCCTCCGCCAAACTCCCTCCCCAGATCTGCTTGTTTAGTAAACTAGCTTTAAGTGCTAGGTGAAGATCTTTGAAAATAAATTCAGTCAGACATATTTTTGTTTGCTGATGCCCCGCTTCAAAGTTTTTTGGGTTTTTTTTTAAAAAAACACCTGTGCCCTTTAGCAGAATAAAGCAGAGAGTCTACAGAACTCTAAAACCTTTAACTACATTTGAAGAACTTCACTCTCTCTCTTAGGAGGATGAGTTAGGACCACCGCCCCCCAGTGCGTCTTTTTCCTTAATATCCTCTTTTCTAAGGTCTGCACAAGGACTTCAGTTTGCCATTCCTGTGCCGCTCCCTTCCATCAGGTTTCTGTCCAGATTAAATCACCTGATTTTCTTCTTGGTTGTCTCAGTCTAACTGCAGGTCACTTGTGGAGGGTCTAGCTAGGATCAGACTGTGTACAAGGCCTTTGAAAATGTGGCAGCCCACCCAGTTCCCAAGCCAACCTTCAGCTCTGCCATTTGCTCAGAATCTGTGCTGATGACCTCACAATGAGGTGACAGTAGGTCACGTGTCCCACCTCGTGTTTGTGTGAAATGCTGTAAAGTTGCAGCCATGTTAAGGTGACCCTGTGGGTTTTTCAAGGCAAGTATTGATCAGAGGTGGTTGGACATTGCCTGCCTCTGCATAGCAGGGACTTCCTTGGTGGTCTCCCATCCAAATAGAAAAAGAAGATATTGGATTTATGCCACCCAATATTCTGAATCTCAGAGTGGTCACAATCTCCTTTACCTTCCCCCCCCCACCACCACCACAACAGTCACCCTGTGAGGTGGGTGGGGCTGAGAGAGCTCTTACAGCAGCTGCCCTTCCAAGGATAACTCCTGCGAGAGCTATGGCTGCCCCTAGGTCATTCCAGCAGCTGCAGGTGGAGGAGTGGGGAATCAAACCTGGTTTTCCCAGATAAGAGTCCATGCACTTAACTGCTGCACCAAACTGGCTAACCAGGGCTGACCCTGCTTTTGGGCAAGGATTTGTCATCTCATACTTACATGAGAAGATGGAATGGAAGAAAGAGAGGAGGAGGAGGAAGAGAAGAAAAAGAACAGAATCATAGAGTTGGAAGGGGTCATACAGGCCATCTAGTCCAACCCCCTGCTCAATGCAGGATCAGCCCACAGCATCCCTGACAAATGTTTGTGCAGCCACCACCATAAGAGTGCCAGCTGATTCCACTGCTGAACAACTCTTACTGTAAAAATGTTTTCCCTAATATCCAGCTAGTACCTTCCTGCCCTTAATTTAAAGTCATTATTGTGAGTCCCAAGAAGAAGAGATGGTTTTTACTACTTGAAGGAGTCTCAGAGTGGTTTACAATCTCCTTCTCTTCCTCTCCCCACAACAGACACCCCAGTGAGGTAGGTGGGGCTGAGAGAGCTCTGAGAGAACTGTGACTGACCCAAAGTTACCCACTTGGCTGCATGTGGAAGAGTGGGGAATCAAACCCAGTTCTCCAGATTAGAGTCCATCACTCTTAACCGCTACACCAAACTGGCTCTCTAGCAGCCTTCCAGCAGTCAGGTATGTTGAAAATGGCAGATGCAGACGGCCTGAGGGGTTGACTGTATGACCCTATATGGTTAGCATTCGCTGTTCAGCCTCAAACTGGATGAAACCAACAAAGTAGGGGAGATCATAGGTAAGACTGAGGTGCCCAACAGGAGGATAAGGCTCCACCCAAGAACAGTCTTCTTCACCCAAGAACATGGTGTTGCAGTCCACTTCGGCTCCACTGAGAGAGAGAAAAGTGACTTTTATCTTATTTGATGAGACTGATCAGCTTCCTTCAATCTGACATGAGAAGGAGAGGCATTAAGTAACACTTCAATACATAAATAAGGTCACAGAGCTATACAAACACCCCAGATGTCAAAGGTCTTGTCACAAGGCGGGCAACCAGTGATGGAATTCATACTCATTACGTAACAATGTTAGGGAGGGATGACAGTATGGTACAGTCTGATCTTGTCAGTTCTTGGAAGCTAAACAGGGTCAGCACTTGGAAGGGAAACTTCCAAGGAAGGCTCTGCAGAGGAATGCCTTGGCCTACCACCTCTGCTTCTCGCTTGCCTTGAAAGCCCCTTGCTGGGGTCACCATAAGTCGGCCACAACTTGACAGCACTTCACACACATCCGCAACAACAACAACCTAATCACAGAACACTGTGCGGGCTGCCAAGAGTTAGAGTGAACATTATAGTTATTAGGTCCATGGCAACATTTGTAGGTTTAACCAGGATCACCTTTGTGGTTCTCGTTTTGGTTGCACAGAGCTGAAGTCTGAGATTGCAGCCATCTTGGTGGGTTTTCATCTCTTAAAATATGTTGTATATGTGACCTGAATTGTGACGTATGGAGTTCTTGCCTGGCTCACTGGAGCCTGTAGGACTGAGCTTGGGGACTCAGGAACAATAGGCAGCAGGATACAAATCCCTGTTGTCCTGCTCCAATCATGAGCCTCCTGCTGGTTTGAATGGTCCAATAGCAAGCTAGCGTGGGAACTTTGAGTGTATATATAGTTGGCCCCGGTGGCCCAGTCTTCAGTCTTTTGAGTGCAGTGCTATATCATGCTGTATCTAATAAAAGAGCTATGATCACTACCACCTTGCCTCTTCATTGCGTGGAACCCACTATATTATAAAATACATTAAAATTGATTTTTAAACATGAAGACACAGTGACAATGGCAACAAAACAGACAGTTTGGTGTAGCGGTTAAGTGTGTGGACTCTTATCTGGGAGAACCGGGTTTGATTCCCCACTCTTCCACTTGTACCTGCTGGAATGGCCTTGGGTCAGCCATAGCTCTGGCAGAGGTTGTCCTTGAAAGGGCAGCTGCTGTGAGAGCCCTCTCAGCCCCACCCACCTCACAGGGTGTCTGCTGTGCGGGGAGAAGATATAGGAGATTGTAAGCCACTCTGAGTCTCTGATTCAGAGAGAAGGGCAGGGTATAAATCTGCAATTCTTCATTATCATCATTAAATGAAAACAAAACAACTGAGCTTCTATTCACTGGAAAAGAATAGGTTAGAGGAGCCAGTTGAATGGAGAAGGAACTAGGGAAATCAGCACAACTTCCAAAATAGAAAGTGAGGAGAAGATGTCAGGAGGTGTGGGGTGAAGGGTCAAGGCCAGGTTCCTGGAGGAGTGGGTTCCAGAGCCTGAGAAAAATTGCTGACAGAGCCAGGCCTATTTAATAAAGACCAAAAAATCTTCCCTTGATAAGACCAGCTTCTCTAGAAAAAGGTCATGGAGCAATTAAGACGACAGCAATAGGACCGTCTGCTCACTGGACCATCACAGGCCGATGGTGGTCCAAAAGGGAATATTTAGTATAGTAACCTCTAAACTGTGGAACCCTCTTCTGGGGAAGAAAAATGTTAAGAAAACAGCGCCTTAGTTGTGAGAAGGACATTAAGGAAACAGCACCTGAGTTGTAAGAAGACAGTTGCCAAACATTCCTTTCTTAGAAGGCATTGGATCCTTTGTTCCGATCTGACATAAATGTGACTTTGTCGGGCCAAGCCATGAGTGCCATAAAATGTAATGCCAGGTACTGTAGATATAAACTTTATGAAGGATACATGCAGACTCAATTAACAATATTTTTTACTCAGAATACAAAACATACTTTAAACAGTGACAGTTTTACAGTATTTCCGCAAAGTATCTCCCTGATGTCCACCTTTCAATTTTCACCACCCATTACTCATTAGCACTGGGACAGTATAAAGGGATGTAATGCACAGCCTCTGTCATCTGATACTAAAGGTGTTCACAGGGCAGATAAGAGCTCTGGATGGGAGTTGTAGGCAAAAACATCTGGATAGCTACCGCTGGCCACTCCTGACCTATTTGACTTAGTCTATTAAGAGAAGCCCATCTTTCCTATTCCTAACTGTTTAAGAGAAGCAAGCAAACATTTTCTTGAGCAACAGATCCAGAAGATAAACAGAGCCTCTCCTTTCCAAGATATCCCAATAACTTGGCCACAGATTTCATTGTCCCAAATACTTTCCAGATTATTCATGGAGGCACTCCCTCCCTTCCCTGCAAGCAATTTCTCAGGACCTTCAGCCATGTCTCCAGGACTGCCTGAGTCATCTCCCTACTCTTAACTTGTCCCCCTCATAGCAATCCCTGTGTTTATATATGAATTAACCACCGTGGGTAAAAAGTGCAAAAGTGATATCACTGCAATATGACAAATAGCAGATGCAACTGCTGTCAAGTTGCAGCTGACACACTGTGACCCCCACAAGGGACTTCCAAGGCAAAAGAGAAGCAGAGGTGGTTTGCCGCTGGCTTCCTCTGCAGAGTGGTCGCCCATCCAAGTACTGATCCTGCTTAGCTTCTGAGATCTAACAAGATCGGGCTATACCAGGAGTGGCCAAACTTGCTTAACATAAGAGCCATGCAGAATGAATGTTAGATGTTTGAGAGCCGCAAGCCATGGATGTCAGATGTTTGAGAGAAGGAAGGAAGGAAGGAAGGAAGGAAGGAAGGAAGGAAGGAAGGAAGGAAGGAAGGAAGGAAGGAAGGAAGGAAGGAAGGAAGGAAGGAAGGAAGGAAGGAAGGAAATGGGGGAGGGGGAGGACAGAAGAGGTAAAAAGAAAACAACTTTAAAATGCATTCTCCAAGCCACCAGCTGCCTTTGCTTGGAGAAGTGATTTAAAGAGAGAAATGCCTTCTCCAAGCTGGCTGACAGGGCGGTGGGGCTTTGAGAGCCACACAATGTGTGTGAAAGAACCATATGTGGCTCCCGAGCTGCAGTTTGGCCACTCCTGGTATAGCTATACTATACACTCTATATACTATATACTAGTTATACTATGCCACCTTTCTTCATGACAAATAAAAGCACCCTAAATGCTGCTAAGCAGTATTACCCCACCTCACATGTATAAACAATACCTCTTTTTTATATTCATATCACCCACATATGTATAATGCCTCTTTTTTGTGTGTGCAAAATAAATGTTAGAATATTTGACTCAGTCATCTCACACAGTCAGTTTGGGAGTCCCATTTCCCACTGGCAGTCACATCAGCATGATAGATACAGATCAGGTCCACATCAGCTAGAGGTCCACTGAGTGAGTAGAAACTTCAGCGAATACTTGGAAGGGTGTGCTTTGATACCAAGAAACGTGCATGTTGCCAATTCCTGCACTGCAGGGAAGGTTTCTGAGAGTCCAGAGCAAACAGGAGGCTCCACCCATTTTGAAGAAGATGACTGAAGAGGATTACAGATTTATTCGCTGCCCTCTCTCTGAATCAGAGACTCAGAGCGGCTTACAATCTCCTGTATCTTCTCCCCCCCCCCACAACAGACACCCTCTGAGCAATGTTCCCTCTAAGCTGCAGAGCCTTGTGAGCAAAAATTCTACTTTGTGAGCTACTGGCATTAAAGTCGGGAGCTCCTGCACACATTGTTGCGCTCTGGCGTCATTTTTCCTGAGCTAAGACAAAAATGTGCGAGCTGGAGGCTAAAAGCCTGTGAGCTAGCTCATGCTAACTCAGCCTGTGAGGTGGGTGTGGCTGAGAGGGCTCTCACAGCAGCTGCCCTTTCAAGCACAACCTCTGCCAGAGCTATGGCTGACCCAAGTCCATGCTAGCAGGTGCAAGTGGAGGAGTGGGGAATCAAACCTGGTTCTCCCAGATAAGAGTCCGCACACTTAACTACTACACCAAACTGGCTCTCCAATAAAACAGGGTTTGATTCCCCACTCCTCCACTTGCAGCTGCTGGACTGGCCTTGGGTCAGCCATAGCTCTGGCAGAGGTTGTCCTTGAAAGGGCAGCTTCTGAGAGAGCTCTCTCAGCCCTACCAACCTCACAGGGTGTTTGTCTTGGGGAGGAAAATAAAGGAGATTGTGAGCCACTCTGAGTGGAGGGTGGAATATAAATCCAATGCCGTCTTCTTTTTGCTTACCTTGTTTTAGGATAGGCTGGGACTGAATTAAATCTGATACTGATACTGAAATCTTTATTAGGCATTTGTTGATAAGAATCCAGATAATAGGAAGTAGGAGGCAATACAATTATGTTATAAAAGAAAATGCCATTTAAAAATACAAACATCTAAATTTAGCATAAAATCAAGGATAGACTTTTTTTAAAAAGATCCTGTCGATACTTCATTTCTTCCCAAAGCTGATAAACCTGTCCTACCCAGTTTGATTATTGCCCAACAGTGAAAATAAGCAAGGAAATAATAACATTCATTGAGACATACATACAGGTAGAGTAAAGGCATATTTGTTTAAAGTTAAACAGCATAGATCTAACTTTCCAACTTTGTTGAGAATACTCAGCCTCCATTAATAGCAATACTGGGGGAGAGAGAAATAAACTGAAAGGAATAAGATGGGATGGGATTGGAAGAGTGAAGCTGAAGAGGAAGGAACAGGTAAGGCTGAAAAAAAGGAAGCAAGGAGGAAAAGGGGTATCAGAGAGGTGGGGAAGAAACAGAGACTGCCAGGGAAAGAGATGGGAAAGAGGATAAGGTGGTGGAGAGGAGGGAGTGGGATAGTTGTTAGGACTGCTAGGGAAATATGGAGCGGAGGGGAGGAAGGGGCAATGAGGTCTCATTTCCTACCCTTCCTGGTATAAGACCTGTGGGGGCTGCATATCATTGCATATCATTTCATTGCATTGCATGAAAAAAAAATCACACAAGGACAACACCCAAAAGCAACCAACAACCAATACAAGGACACAGATCAGAATAAATCTGAAAATAGCAATACAAACTTAGAACCATCCAAGATTCAGAAAGGGTCACATGAAAGGGCTGGTGGGGGAGTCTTAGTAATAACATTGTCCCAGGCTCCAGCTGACTAACTCCTAATTCCTGAAGTGGATAGAGTCCAGCTCCTCATGCTGTAGATACAGCACTACACAGACTCATGGAAATGTCCAGATTCTCAGATATTGTTCTCCTTTCAGCAAAAGTGCAGGGATCAGAATTGTTTGGCGAGGTAGCCACTCTTGAGTTGGCAAATCTCTAAAACTCATGCACGGTGTATTTCCTGGCTATTTGAATGGCTAGAGTGTGCAATGCACATGCCCCACACATGCAGGAGATGTCTGAATGCTCCTCTCATGTGTGTGTGTGTGTGTGTGTGTGTGTGTGCAGCCTGTGTTTTTCCCAGAAGCTGTGGGGGGACAGTGTGATTGTCATGGCACACATCAAACAGCACCGGCTTTTTCAAAGCCAGGATATGGCTGCATGCAATTCCCAATGTGATCTCACCCTTCCTCTCTTGGTGCTTAATGTTAACATTACAATCCACCTATAAAGTATCGATTCCCTCCCTTCCGTTATTCATAGCAAAATAAACTAGCTCCAAACTTCACGACATTTCATTCTCCTGCCTGGCATTTCTCACACTGTAGGAAAACTGCTATGCGAGACCCAGTATGGTACAATAGTTAGAGTTTTGGATTTTGACTGGGGTTTGATTCTCTACTTCACTGCAAAGTTCGAGTGAACCGAGTGAACCTTCTTAACTCAGCCTTCTTCACAGGCAAAAGGTGAAACCACGCTTTAATTTTCATGAAGTCAGAATTTTGGCCCACGGATGAACGATCACTCAGATCCTGCCTTTGACATGACAAATGTCATTTCACTTCCTGCTCTCTGATGAGGAGTCTCTATAGCTGCTAAAGTGTATACGGGTGACCCAGCTAGAGAGAGAATCACAGGACAATGAGTAAAACCTGTATCTACACATTGTGATTACAATAATGAAAACACCTCTTATTATCCAAAATATTTACTAAAGAATTACGTAGCCCATAAATTCAAGCAGTTGATAAATAGTTCAGAGTTAAAGTGCTCTCAGTATTGTCTGTGGTCATATCCTTTATTACTAACCATGGTTAATAAACCAACTTCAGACTGTGGTTTCAGATTGTGATTGGATGGACCCTAACTAACCATACCTCGTTCACCAAATGGGCTACCAAGTGTGTGACCACCAGTGTTTGGAGTGCCCCCTTCATGCATCAAGAGCATATCCATGGGTATCCAGATAAAATTTAACTAGAGATGCCACCTGTGTATACCGAGGTCCAGAATTTGGTAGTAGCACCTTGCTATGGGAAGGAAAAGGTTCCCAGAAATGTAGCAGTCAGAAAGCAGAATAAAAGTTCAAATCTTTATTTAGAACAAAGTTTGAGCTCAGTGGCACTTTTAAGACCAACAAAGTTTTATTCAAGTTGTACACACACTTCCTTTGAGAGCATTTTGTCTGAGGAAGCGTTGGTGCGCATGAAAGCTTTCACCTTGAATAAAACTTAGTTGGCCTTAAAAGTGCCAAACAAAAAGTGTTCTGCTGCTTCAGACCATACAGCTACCCACCTGGCTCTATCTTTATTTAGAAAAAAACAAAAAAGCAGGATGTGGTGAGAGAGCTGCAAAATCTCCCTCCCTCTCTCTCACCCCCCCCCCCCCAATCCTTAACACTAAGCAACCTAGCACCTAACCAACAAAGGCACACAATAAAGGGGTGGGTAGGATGAAAATTTACAAGCCTGACACAGTGAGGCATTCCTGAGAATCTGGGGTGGAAGGACAGTGGAGAAGGAAGAAACAGGGTGGATATGGAGGCTGGCTCCAGATTTCCAAGGGTCATTGCTGCTATGTAGAAGTAGCTACACAAGAGTAGCAGCAAGAAAGTTTTAGAGAATGGCTACCACATAGTTCTGAGGTTTGGGGGAGACAGACCGACAGAGACAGAGAGAGAGAGAGAGAGAGCTCCAAAGCTGGAATGAGTCTGGAGGGGGAAAATCTGAATCTTACTGGCCACAGGAATGCAGTTCAGGCTGGCTTGGTGCCAGTGGGTGTGCCCTAATATGCAAATGAGTTCCCTGTAGAAAGAGCCTTGTAAACTCTTGGAGGCTTGGCTACACCAGGGGTGTGTGGCCTAATATGCAAAGGAGCTCCTGCTAGAATTCCACCCCTGATCCTTCCCTCCCCGTGGAGCAGATTTACACTTTGTACAATAAAATCAAATCCATTCTGCAGGAATAAATTTCCCACACAGTACAGCCATTTCTTCAGCTGGAGCTGGCAACACTAAATCTTGCATGCTGCATGCCAAAACCTGGTTCCGTTACCGACATAGTATCCTGCATCCTCTCTGAAGCTGATTTCACATAGCAATTCTACTGTTTGCTCCTGCTAATGAGGTAACCATTTGCTAAGGATGACCTTTCCAATTAACAATCAAGGCTTCATTCCTAAGAAGAGGCACCTGAAAAGAGTTCTTCTAATTCAACCTTATGCAGGTTATACAGCCTCCTTCCAACATTTACAGCATTTAAAAGGAAAGGATAATTAAACCTGGTCATCACAGTATCATACTGAGGGGTCCTTTCAGGCTGAGAAGACTCTTTCTGGAGTCCCATCTTAATTTTACTGAAATATGGGGGTTCTCTTATGGATGCCTATATGCTCTGGCATCAGTGTAGCCTGTTTCAGAGAATCTCAAAAACCTAGGGCTGCCAGGTAGGTCTATGTTGGAAAATACCTGGAGACTTTGGGGGGTGGATCCAGGAGAGGGTGGGGTGTGGGGAAGGGAGGGGCCTCAGCATGGTACAATGCCATAGAGCCCACCCTTCAAAGCAGCCATTTTCTCCAGGGGATCTTTGCTAGCTGGAGATTAGTTGTAAAAGCAGGAGATCTCCAGGCCTCACCTGGAGGCTGGCAGCCCTACAAACCATAAGTGTATCAAGTGTTCATGCTTTGTCTGAATTAAGCCACAGAGTTGTTGTGAGCATCAAGCAGGAAATATCCCCATGTGCACCAACCACTGTGAGCTGCTGGAAAGGAAGGCAGGAAACCAACATGATAAATGCATGGAGTAGATGATGTTTCCTCCACTTGCAGCTGCTGGAATGGCCTTGGGTCAGTCATAACTCTCACAGAGCTGTCCTTGAAAGGGCAGCTTTTGTAAGAGCTCTCTCAGCCCTACCTACCTCACAGGGTGTCTTTTGTGGGGGAGACTGTAAGTCACTTTAAGGCTCTGGGAATTCAGAGTGAAGGGCGGGGTATAAATCCAACATCATCATCATCAATGATTGTTCTCCTTCTCCAAGTCAGCCCCACATATAGCATCATGAAGTCATCCAGCCCGAGTCTCTACTTCCCATTTCATGGTGTCTCAAATATGGGTGAAATTGCCGCATCAAGAGCAACTCAGCTGTAATTAATGACATCAGCAGATGTGAAACTGTGGCTTTCTGGGGTGTAATAGGAAAGACACATTTTGATCTTAATCCAAAAATTCTTTGGAGAGGCTGGCTGAGTGTCATCGTGCCTCCTGGGGCTGGCTCACTCTTCAGGTTTGCTCAGATCACAGTATGACAAATTTGCTTACCAAACTCCAAATATTTTTGTTTCCCTGGACTTTGTCAACTCTTGGAGGATGTGTTCGCACCAGTGGAAGAAAACCCTGATCAAATGTGATCAATGCATTGTGCAGAGGGTTGGACTAGATGACCCTGGAGGTCCTGTCCAACTCTATGATTCTATGTCCAAGGGACTGGCGGAAACCCCATAAATTAGAGAAATGGGTGAACACAGATATGGTTTTTTTAAAAGAGCTACAGGTCTAATTTTGAAGCAGGGTGAATTTGTTCAATCCAAATGCATCTTTCTGTCTCCAATATAAAATACTGGAGAGAAAGAAAAAATAGTTTTTAAAGTGTTTAGTAGAAGCCGGCTGCGATGGGGCCAAGAAATGTCCCTACCAATCCTCAGATTTTTTTTTTTTAAGTGTCATTTTTTGTTTGTTTGTTTTATTGAATTTTATAAATTTTACAGGTTAACATAGCAGGAAAAAAAAATCAGTAACTATCAGATGAAGAAATGGATGGATTCAAGTGGGTTGCCGTGTTGGTCTAAAGCAGCAGAACAAAGCTTGAGTCCAATGGCAAGCTTAAGACCAGCAAAGTTTTATCTGAAGAAGTGTGCTTGCGCACGAAAGCTTACACCCTGAATATAACCAGGGCTTTATTTTGAACAGGAACGCAGTTACGGCTGGCTTGGTGTCAGGGAGTGTGACCTAATATACCAATGAATTCCTGCTTTTTTGTAGAAAAAGCCCTATGTTAAACAATGGTGACATCAAGAGGTGTGGCCTAATATGCAAATGAGCTCCTGCTGGGCTTTTTCTACCAAAAAACCCCTGAATATGTGTTGGTCTTAAAGGTGCCACTGGACTCTGACTTTGTCAATACATAAAACATTTGTTTCAAAAACTTTTTAGAAACACAGAAAAGGTAAGCCGCTTGCATACGGGAAGAGAGAAAATGAAAAAGCTGATTTAGCATTTTATCATCAGCAGTTCAAAATGTGGTACTCCCCCGCCCTACCCCTCCAGAGCTAGCTCCTCCCCACAGCCTTGGTGTTTGAAGACTCATAGGGGGCCTCTTTCAGTCAAACGCCTGGGTCTCATTGCATGGACAAAGACAGAGGGGGAAGCAAGGAAGATCAGTCAGAGGCAAAAAAAAAATAAAGTCGAGAAGAATCAAGCCAAGAAGCAGGACTTTTTTAGTAGCAGGAGCTCCTTTGCATATTAGGCCACACACCCCTGATGTAGCCAGACCTCCTGGAGTTTACAGTAGGCCCTGTAAGAAGAACCGTGGGAGCTCTTGGAGGATTGGCTACATCAGGGGTGTGTGGCCTAATATGCAAAGGAATTCCTGCTACAAAAAGAGTCTTGCCAAGAAGCCTAACCTGAAACAGGCAAGGCTGAGTTCCAAGAAGCCAGGCTGGCAAGGGAAGGGTAACGTTCTGCTCTCTGCTTGCGATCAGCAAGCCAGTTTTTCAACAGGCAGTTCCTGAGCGGCTCAAACCTGCTCAGCAGGTTGTTTCCATATATTCAAATAGTACAGTACATTGCAATGGAAAGCATTTCATACGTGTGGGCTCTCACATGGCCCACGAAAAACTGTAGTCCATCTCACTCTCACAGATTTGAACATCAGAAGAATACTTCTGGTCAGGGGGTCATTTTGTAGAAAAAGAGATGCCAGAGCGCATTAGCACAACTCACTTGCATATGTCACATACCCCTGACATCACCGGAAGGTGTACTAAATTATATCAAGCTCAGCATCTGCCTTAAAATGCCTCTTGAATTAGAACTGTCATAATAAAACCTTCCTCCAGTGGTAGTGTGTAGTGGTTAAGTGTGTGGACTCTTATCTGGGAGAACCGGGTTTGATTCCCCACTCCTCCACTTGCAACTGCTGGAATGGCCTTGGGTTAGCCACAGCTCTTGTAGGAGTTGTCTTTGAAAAGGTAGCTTCTAGGAGAGCCCTCTCAGCCCCACCCACTTCACAGAGTGTCTGTTGTGGGGGAAGGAGATAAAGGAGATTGTAAGCCACTCTGAGACTCTGATTCAGACAGAAGGGTGGGATATAAATCTGTGGTCTTCTCCCATCATACTTTTCAAATTACTTTCTCCTATGTGGCCACAGTGGCATGAGGAAGCTTCCCATCTGTCTGCTTTAGATGTTTTGGTTATTTTCCCATTTATTGTGGGGAAATATATTAGAAAGTTTGTCAAATAGTTCAGCAAAATTCTCACAGGGGGTAATTCTCACAGGGGATTTGAACAGTGGAGCCCAGAAGCATGTGGTTTTTTTTTGGTGGGGGATAAGAAAGAAACAAAGAACACAATAAAATTTAGAGGTTCCAGAGCTCTGCTCCTGTGAGCTTCTGAGCCTGCTTCTGAGCCAAGGCCTTCCCCTAATGTTGCCTTCTGGTGTTGCTATTAGATTCCCTGCCTCTGAATGTGGAGGTTCTCTTTGAACAGACTTGTGAGCAGCCATTGAACCTTCTTGTTTCCAGGTACCATTCTGCAAGGGCTGCCTGGGTCAGATTGAAAAAAAAATCTGGAGAGTTTCTGAGTGCAGCCTGAGAAGATACCTCTGCAGTAGGGTTGCCAGCCTCTAGGTGGAGCCTGGAGATCTCCCACTTTCACAACTAGGGTTGCCAAGACTGTTTTCCTGCGTGCTTTGCACACGTGGCATGATGACATCACTCGGAAGTGACGGCATCACGCTGGTGATGTTGCGCACCAACCACTCTAGGAGCACCTGGGAAAACTCTAGGGTTTTCCCAGATGCTCTAGCAATATGGGAGGGAAAACTCTATGGTACCCAATGTGGGGTGGGTTGGGTTGGGAACCTCCAGGGCAGGAGAACCCCCGCCTGGCCTGGGAACTTGGCAGCCCTATTTACAACTGATCTCCAACTGGCAGAAATCAGCTTTCCTGGAGAAAATGGCTGCTTTGAAGGGTGGGCACTATGGCTCCACCCCCGAAGTCTGCAGGTATTTTCCAACACAGACCTGGCGACCCTGCTCTATAGAAACCCACCCTCCAAGCTGCCATTCTCTCCAGAGGAACTGGCCTGTGTTGTGTGGGGATCAGTTGTAACCAGTTGCAGGAGATCTCTAGGCTCCACCTGGAGGTTGTGCAAACCACACAGAGAATCAAGGCAAAAATAGGCAGAGAAATCCCAAGCACTAGGCTTCCATGAAAACTAGCCTCCACACAAGGAAACAAAGCAAACTGTTTAAACAATAATATATCAATCCAAAGTAGACCATGAAATTAGTCCTCTATGTAAGACAAGGAATGTAATCACCGGAAACCAGCTCAGTTTTTTCAGCAAATTAACGCCAAATTCATCCAAAAAAATCCAGGTGAAATAAATTTGATATAAGACTGTTCAGTGTCTCTTAATATGTGCAGCCAGCAGTCCATAAAAGAACAAGGTCGTACTGGAGCCCTTGTTTCGCGTTAGCTTCTTAGAGCTTCTCACATCATTTTCATGCACTGGGTCAAAACGCCGTACTGTTACAAAATTGAGGTGCTATTCAACTTTGGATTAATACATTTATTGTTTATACAGTTTGCTTTGTCTCCTTGTGTGGAGGCTGGTTTTCACGGAAGCGTAGTGCTTGGGATTTCTCACCTGGAGGTTGGCAACCCTACATTCTGCAGCCAATTTGGGCAGTAAAGAATGAGCAAACCTGTACAATAGTTATTTATAAATAGACACTCTGTTTTTAATAAGCCAGGCGGGTTCGTTTGCTAAAGTCGCAAACGGGGACTGAGAACTTCTTAATCAGGCGGCGCAAAGATAAATACATTTTTAGTCTCTGGACATAATGTCCTTAATCCATATCAAATCGTGTTCGGTCCCCTCCCAGGGAATAATTAGGAGTAATTCAAACAGAACAGTTGTGATTGTGAAATACGACTCCTGTGGCTTGTAACAGGTTTAGCATAAAGTTTTGCTGATGAGGAGTTCTGGAAATGGCTTGGAGAACCAGCGAGCCATTCCCAGTGCATTGTTACAGTGGCTTTTCAGCATTTTGTTAGACTATATGAGAGTCACTTTGAAGTTTTGTACATTTATTACTGCTGGTTAAGAGCAGGGCTTTTTTTGTAGAAAAAGCTCAGCAGGGAGTCATTTGCATATTAAACCACACCCCTTGACACCACCCGGAGACTGGCAGCCCTAGGGACTTCAGCCACCACAGGGAAAGGACAGAGCTAAACTTTGTTTCCAAAATGGCTGCTAGCTATCACATTCCGCTCCCCCATTAATCCTTTAAAAGGCACTTTCCCAGCACAGCCCTGCTATACTCCTATAGCACAACTGGGCTGGGAACAGAAATGGGAGGGGGAAACAGATTTCGAGCTGTGATGCAATCACTGTCACACTTCCTTTTTTTGCTTGTATGTGATAGAGGAAAAGGACAGGAGCAAGGAGTGGAAGGGGCAGCCACTGCAAGTGGAGCAAAAATTAGCGTGCTCCAACTTTGTTCTCACCTGCTCCTGCCTCTCTTGTTGGACCTGCTGTCATGTTTTCACACCTCCATCAAGGTGCAACATTTTATTTTAGGGAGTGTATATCCTGCTTTTCAGCCGTACAGCGTGCTCAAAAGCAGTGAATGATAAGAACTGGGGGGACCATAGAGATTAAACTATGTCCTGTCCAACTATGAAAACATCACACTTTTTCATCTTATGAAGTATGAACACACGTGAAATTTTATACCCAGAATTAAATGCTGGCCTTAAAGCTGCCATTAGAATCCAATTTTGTTCTGTTGTGTCATACCAGGTCATTTTTTCTTTGGCAGGAAAAGCCTAGCAGGAACTCATTTGCATATTAGGCCACACCCCCACGTCACCATTGTTTCACACAGGGCTTTTTTGTAGAAAAGGCTCAGCAGGAACTCATTTGCATATTAGGACACACCTCCTGTGCCAAGCCAGCTGGAACTGTGTTCCTGTGCATTCCTGCTCAAAAAAAGCCCTGCTTCAGGCCAACATGGCTGAATCTTCAGACCAACCCAGCTGAATGAAACCAAACAATCCAGGATAAAATCCAGAGAACTATTAGTTAAAGTCCTGTTATTTAAGTACACGTTTTATTTAGGTAAGTGCATACAAATGTAGAACTGAAACAAGGGGTGGAATTCTAGCAGGAGCTTCTTTGCATATTAAGCCCCACCCCCTGATGTAGCTAATCCCCAAAGAGTTTACAAAAAAGAGCCTTGTAAGCTCTTGGAGGATTGGCTACATCAGGGATGTGTGGCCTAATGTACAAAGGAGCTCCTGTTAGAATTCCACCCCTGACTCAAACCCCACAGACTGAACCGCTCAGATTTCATATTTCTTGTGATACAGGGATGCAGCCTAGCACACTTTCTAGGAGTGGACCAGCCTTCAAATGTACCAGGAAAATTTCCAGTGGGAGGCTGCCACAGAGCGCCTCTGGTGGCCAGGAGCAAACTGAAATCTAATGAAGGCCCAAGAGAAAATATGCACCTGTATTGCCACTGATCAACACAATCACACACCATCTAGCGAATTGATATAATTGTGCACAAAATGTTAAAACATAACAAGTAATGCAAGTACAGTCTTCCCTGGATTGGTATAGATAGCTTCACTGTTTAACATGAACTGCTATGGGATCTGTGTTCAAATTCAAAACTCTTGACATTTGTCATTTCACCAGCAAACCAACTCACATGACCCCTGCAGTGCTGGCTGCACCACAGAGGGTGCTCAGTTTGTATCTGGGGTGTGGACAATCATAGCAGTAGGTGCTTGCCCATCATCTCTATGGCCTTGGTCTAAAGGACCCCATAGCAACACTACAGGGGCTGCTTGGCTCAGCTTGCCCCATGGCTGTTTTAACATCCCAGTCTGAGCATAAGAACATACATGGAGCCCACCTGGATCAGACTAAAGACCCATCAAGCCGAGTATTAAGAACAAAATAATATAAGAGAAGCCATGTTGGATCAGGCCAGTGGCCCACCCAGTCCAATGCTTTGTGTCACACAGTGGCCAAAACCCAGGAGCCATCAGGAGGTGGCTTTTGGAGCATAAGAAAAGTCATGCTGGATCAAGCCAATGGCCCATCCACTCTGATGCTCTATGTGGCCAAAGCCCAGGTGCCATCAGAAGGTCCACCAGGAGTTTAGGAACATTAGAGAAACCATGCTGGATCAGACCAATGGCCCATCCAGTCCAACACTCTGTGTCACACAGTGGCTGACCAGCTGCCTCTACAAAGTGTCCGAGCATGATTAGGGATGCCAAGCCCCTGGTCCAGGTGGGGATTCCCCCGCCCAAGAGGTTCCCAACCCACCAGCCCACATTGCGCGGGCGGGGAAACCTCCCCCTATGTCGCCGGCGTGATGATGTCACCCAGAAGTGATGTCATCATGCCAGCAATGTCACATGGCAGCCACTCTAGGTGTTTCTGGGAAAACTCTATAGTTTTGAGAGGGAAAAACTCTATGGTACAGTAGGCACCATACAGTTTATCCCTCCCAAATGGCTAGAGCATCCGGATAAACCATAGAGTTTTCCCAGAAACACCTAGAGCGGCCGTGTGAAACATTGCCAATGTGATGACGCCACTTCCGGGTGACGTCAATGCGTCGCATGTGTGCAAGGCGTGCACGAAAGTCCCCTGCTGTGGAATGCGGGGGACTTAGTAACCCTAAGCATGATGACTGGAACCGCATCTTCCCCCACACTGGCAGTATAGCAGTGGAAAGTGCCATCAAGTCCCAGCTGACTTATGGTGATCCTATAAGGCAGGGGTGGCCAAGGGTAGCTCTCCAGATTTTTTTTGCCTACACCTCCCATCAGCCCCAGCCAGCATGGCCAAAGGCTGGGGCTGATGAAAGTTGTAGGCAAAAACATCTGGAAAGCTACCCTTGGCCACCCCTGCTATAAGGTTTTCGAGGCAAGAGGCATTCAGAGGGAGTTGGCCATTGCCTGCCTCTGAAACACAACTCTAGTATTTCTTGGAGGTCTCCCATCCAGATACTAAGAAGGGTGGACCCTGCTTAGCTTCTGAGATCTGATGAGATCAGGCTAACCTGGGCGATGCAGAGCAGGGCAACCCTGGTAGTGACCTACACAATAAAATGCCCTGATTTAAAGAATCTTGCATTTGAAATCCACATAAGGGTGTAGAAACACCAGTGTTTGGGATGGGAGGACAGGGTAATAATCAGAGGAGAGGAAGAAGTCATGGGAGAAGTAGCCCGGTGAGGGATGAATGTGGTTATTTGTGTTGCAGCTATGTGAACTTTGTTCCCGATGCAGGTGTTCCACCATCTGCCCAACAGTTTGCATTTCGTGCACTGTTAATTGTACTCTTCCTGAAGAGTTGCCAGCTTCCAGGTGGGGATAGGAATAAAGCCTAAGACTGCCGCATACACCAGTTTCTAAGAACTGTATTAGAATCTTGAAGTACTCTGTATTACTCTAACTAATAATAATAATAATGATGACTTTTTGGTAGCAGGAACTCCTTTGCATATTAAGCCACACACCCCTGATGTAGCCAATCCTCTTGGAGCTTACAATAGATCCTGTACTAAGAGTCCTGTCAGCTCTTGGAGGATTGGTTACATCAGGGGTGTGTGGCCTAATATGCAAAGGAGCTCCTGCTACAAAAAAGCCATCATCATCATCTTCAGTATAATTCACTTTGTATACAGCAAGCTACTACCATGTATGTCAACACACTTCAAAATGTTTACAAAAGGAAATAAGGCCCTAATCCAATAATGTAATCACCATACCCCGCAGTAATACTCCTGCAAGCTGATGTATCCAGAAAACCAGTCTCCCTTTAAAAGGGCACATTTCTCTTTAAATGGAAAAAGCTCCATGCTTCAGATTCCTCAGCCTTCGAACAGGTAAGTCTCCCTTTGGAACTGAAAAGGCTCCATGTGTTCTATTTGAAGGCTTATGAGTCAGTTCCAAAGGGAGGATGGAGACTGATTTTCTTGATACATCAGCTTGCAAGAGTGTTGCTGCAGGGAATTGTGGACTATTAAATCATTGGATGAGGACCTTATTTCCTTTGAATTGTGTTGACATACATGGTGGCAGCTTGCTGTATACAAAGTGAATTATAGCGATATCTATTATCACGGCTTTTTTTGTAGCAGAAACTCCTTTGCATATTAGGCCACTCACCCCTGATGTAGCCAATCCTCCAAGAATTTTCAGGGCTTCTTATTACAGGGCCTACTGTAAGCTCTTGGAGGATTGGCTACATCAGGGGTGTGTGGCCTGATATGCAAAGGAGTTCCTGCTACAAAAAAGCCCTATTGTTATTATTTATTAGAGCCTACATGTTAGACTAATACAGAGTACTTCAAGATTCTAATATGGTTCTGAGTAAATGGTATATGCAACAGCCTCAGGTTTTTCCACATAGCATCCATTATCGAATTCTCTCCCACATATTGACTTTATAGCTTCCAGGTGGGGCCTAGACTTCTCTCCTGATTACAACTAATCTCCAGGTGCCAGAGATCAGTTCCCCTGAAGAAAGTGGCAGTTGGAAGGTGGACTGTATGGCCTCTAAGGCTGCCAGCATCCAGGTGGTGGCTTACAACTGATCTCCAACTGACAAAGATCAGTTCAGCAGGAGAAAATGGTCGCTTCAGAACCTGGACTATATGGAGTATACCCTGCTAAGGTTAGGGTTTCCAAGTCTGACTCAAGAAATATATAGGGACTTTGAGGGGTGGAGCCAAGACACTTTGGGGGTAGAGCAAGGATGCACAATTGAACTCCAAAGGGAGTTCTGGCCATCACATTTAAAGTGTCCATGTTCCTTTTAAGCGCCTTCCCTCCATTTGGAATAATGAAGGATAGGGGCACCTTCTTTGGGGGCTCATAGAACTGGACCCCCTGGTCCAATCTTTTGGAAAGTTGGGGGGGGGGGTTAGGAGAGGCACCAGATGCTATGCTGAAATTTGGTGCCTCTACCCCCCCACAGATACCCACAGATCAATTTTCCATTATATCTATGAGAATCGGTCTCTATAGGGAATAATGTAGTTTACAGCAGACATTCCCCCCCCCCCCATTTTCTGATGACCCTGAAGTGGAGGGAGGCCTCCAAACCAGGGAATCCCCTGCTCCCACCTGGGGATTGGCAACCCTAGTTAAGGTCCCTGCCCTCCCTAAACTCCACCCTCTTCAGGCTCCAGTCCCAAAACGTCCAGGTATTTCCCCCAACCCAGAGCTGGCATCCCCAAGTCACATCCCTGCTGATCTCCCTCCCATCCCCAAACTCTGCCCTCCTCAGGATGTGCCCCCAAATCTCCAGTTACTTCCTCACATCTCTAGAGATGGCAACTAGGGTTACCAGGTCCAACTTAGGAAATATCTGGGGACTTTGGGGGTGGGGCCAGGAGACCTTGGGGGTGGAGCCAGGAGCAGGGGTGTGACAAGCATGATTGAACACCAAAGGGAATTCTGGCCATCACATTTAAAGGGACCGCACACCTTTTAAATGCCTTCCCTTCATTGGACATAAGGGAGGATGGGGGCACCTACTTTGGGGGCTCATAGAATTGGACCCCCTTGTCCAATCTTTTTAAAACTTATTAGGGGGGTGTTTTGAGGAGAGGCATCAAATGCTATACTGAAACTTTGGTGCCTCTATCTAAAAAAAAACTCCTCCAGAGCCCCAGATACCCATGGATCAATTCTCCATTTTACCCTATGGGGAACAGTCTCCAGGAGAGCCCAGCAGACATTTAAACACCTCCCCATCCCACTTTCTGATGACCCCAAAGTGGGGGGAGGGCCTCTGAACCAGGGGATCCGGCAACCCTACTGGCATCGCTATGACCGACAGCTGATTCGACCATCCTCAATCTGGTGGATGGTACGGTACACAAATTCATGTCACTTTTCCCTATCTCAACGGGATTTGTATGCAAAGACAAGGCTTGGCATTCTTGCAACATTCTTGAATGTCTCAGCCTTGCTCATCACAACAACACCCCAGCACATGATCTGAACTTCGCACAGCATGGCTGTAAGAATGTGCTCATTCGTTGCAAACTTGAACAACCAGGGGCATTTCTCAGCTGGCATTTAAGGCTGACTCATTTGCTGCCTGGGTGACTTGATCTTTGCTGAAACCAGTCTCCTCGCTTTGTGGGATTGCTCCACTTATTAGGGGGGTGTTTTGAGGAGAGGAATCATTCAAGTTTTGAGAATGGAATCATTCAATTTTTTTGATGTATACATCTAACGCACAAAGAATATCTTGATCTGAAGTAGATCCCGATGGGCTGCCGTGTTGGACTGAAGCAATAGAACAAAGTTAGAGTCCAGTTGCACCTTTAAGATGAACAAAGCTTTATTCAAGCTATGAACTTTCACAGAATCATAGGGTTTGAAGGGACTTCCAGGATCATCTAGTTCAACCTCAAAGTGGCAAACAGCATCTTCCTGGGTGTGTAAAGAAAGGGCCACAAGAACTAAGCACTGATGCAACCCTTCCCGCCCTCTTTCCTGTGGTCTGCCTGTGTTCACAGAATCAGCATTGCTGTCCGATGGCCACCTAACCTCTGTTTAAAAACCACCAAAGAAGAAGAACCCACCACCTCCTGAGGAAGCACATTTCCTCAGATAGTTCCATTTCTATCTATCTGAGGAAATGTGCGTGTACACAATGGCTTATCCCTTGGATAAAACTTGGTCAGTCTTAAAGGTACCATCGGACGTGAAAGTTGTTCCCTGGTCCTAGGGTCCTTCTCACACGAACACACATACAGCTGCCTTATAGCAAATCAGACTATCAATCATTCTCTACACAGACTGACAGTGACTCTCCAGGGCTGCAGACACCTGGTGCAATCAGAGAACATTATCACTGCCATCCCCAGGGTTCACTTCATAGAAAAAGAGGCCCTGGAGCTCATTAGCACAATTCATTTGCATCTGCCACATACTCCGACACCACCAGAAGGTGTACTAAAGTATATCAGCTTAGCGTCTACCTTAAAATGTTTCTAAAATTATAATTGTCATAACAAAACCTCCCTCCCATCGTACTTTTTAAAATTACTTTCTCCTATGTGGCCACAGTGGCATGAAGAAGATTTCCATCTGTCTTCTTTCAATGTTTTGGTTATTTCCCCATTTTTTTGTGGGACAAAATATTAGAAAGTTTGTCAAATCTTAAAGTTCAGCAAAATTCTCACAAGGGGTTTGAACAATATTGCCCAGAAGCAATGATTTGGGGTGGTGGTGGTAAGAAATAGCACGCTAATAAAATTTAGAGGTTCCAGAGTTCTGCTCCTGTGAGCTTCTGCCCAAACTGAGGCCTGGCTATCCCTATGTGATTACCTCTGCTATCCTTACCTGTGTTATTTCTGCAGCCCTTGCAACAGCCCTATGTGGGAGGTATTATTACTCCCTTTTTGCAAATGGTAGACTGAGGCAGTCCAAGAGTAGGTGGTTGTGAAGGATGAGGCCCAGACAGGCAAGATGATGCTGTGACAGTTGTGGATATGAAAGGTTGAATTGGCATCCCAGAGACTGGCAGAGTATGGGGAAAAGACTCAGTGTTAGCATGCCCAAGGTAAGGCATCTACCAGGGCCCAGCATTTCTGATAGGGGTCCCTGCTGTTGACTCCTCGCCCACTCTCTTGCTAAGAGAGCCAGTTTGGTGTAGTGATTTAAGTGTGTGGAGGACTCTTATCTGGGAGAACCGGGTTTGATTCCCCACTCCTTCATTTGACCTGCTGGAATGGCTTTGGGTCAGCCATAGCTCTGGCAGAGGTTGTCCTTGAAAGGGCAGTTGCTGTGAGAGTCCTCTCAGCCCCACCCACCTCACAGGGTGTCTGTTGTGGTAAGGGGGGGAAGGTAAAGGAGAGTGTGACCGCTCTGAGACTCTGAGATTCAGAGTATAGGAAAGGTCCCCTGTGCAAGCACCAGTCATTTCCAACTCTGGGGTGATGTTGCTTTCACGTTTTCACGGCAGACTTTTTACAGAGTGGTTTGCCATTAGGGCGGGATATAAATCCAATATCTTCTTCTTTTTCTAAGGACTTGTGCACCCAGCTGTGAACATGGCCATTGCCACTGGGAAAGAGCTGCAGGTAGTCAGGGGGCAGTGAGCATGGGTGGTGGTGGGGGTTTGTAAGTGGGCAGGGAAAGAACATATGGGCAGGTGAGGGGCATGCAGGTGGGAAAGAAGGTAGGAAGGAATACATTTGTTCTTTGGAGGTTTGAAATGAGCCAAACCTTCACTCTGAGTTTTAAAAGGTTTTTCCTCCCTTCCCCCCTCTGGCAGGGAACAGACAGGAAGGAGGAGGAATTCAACCAATTGCTTTCCAGGCTCACCTTAGCTACAAATGCTAATAGGTCTAGCCAGGGGTCATTTTGTAGAAAAAGAGGCACCAGAGCTCATTATCACAAATTATTTGCATAACTTTTTTTTTTTTTGCATATGCCACACACACCCTGACATCACTGGAAGGTGTACTAAACTATATCAGCTCAGCATCTACCGTCAATCCTTCTTGGATGATAATTGTCATAATAAAACATTTCTCCCATCATATTTTTAAAATTACTTTCTCTTATGTGGCCACAGTCGCATGAGGAAGATTTCCATCTGTCTGCTTTCTGTGTTTTGGTTATTTCCCCATTTTTGTGTGTGTGGAGAAAGATATTAAAAAGATCTTAAAAGTTCAGCAAAATTCTCACAGGGGGTTGGAATATTGGAGCCCAAAAGCAATTTTAAGCAGCCATTTATCAGGCATGGGCACTATACAACCAACTTCCAGTCTCCCTCCGAGGCTGGACCAGATGTTCAAGGACTGTAAATTAATTAGCCAGTAATCTTTCTTTCATGTTTCTTTTATTTGGCTTAGCTGTACCTAGCTCTGTCCTGTAATTACCGTGAGGACCTGGTGGTAATAAAGTTGTTTAACTGATCAGCCTGAACACTGCCTTCCTTATTGCCTCGCCACTCAGAAACGCTGACATAAGATTCACTTTTGGTGTCTATCCTGGGGCAACATTAAGTGTGTGGGGCAGATTTATGAATCCTGAAGTGGGGGCGCTCTATGGGAGTCAAGAAGCAGCTTTTTACCTCAGCTTCCTCTCAGGCCTGTAAGCCAGCAGGGGAAACCTGAGGGGAAAGCGTCCTCTCTTTTATGGAATGGTAAAGCCATTCTGCTACAATTGGAGAGCCAGTTTGGTGTAGTGGTTAAGTGTGTTGACTCTTATCTGGGAGAACCGGGTTTGATTCCCCACTCCTCCACTTGCACCTGCTGGATTGGCCTTGGGTCAGCCACAGCTCTGGCAGAGGTTGTCCTTGAAAGGGCAGCTGCTGTGAGAGCCCTCTCCAGCCCCACCCATTTCACAGCGTGTCTGTTGTAGGGGAGGAAGGTAAAGGAGATTGTGAGCCGCATGGCAGCAGGGAGATTTCAACCCGTGACTTTTAAATTTATGACTCAGCCATTACAGTTTCTATCGGAAGTTAAGGACTTTGCACTGTCTCTTAGCCTCAGATTTCGGAGAGGGACTGTAGAGAGTCAGAGAGATAGAGAGGTCAGGACCAGTGTTCCCTCTAAGCTGAGTTACTGTGAGTTACCGGTAGCTCAGTTTTTTAGCCTCCTGCTCGCACATTTTTGTCTTAGGAAAAATAGCCCCAGAGCAAATTAATTTATGCAGTAGCTCACAACTTTTAGAGAGCCAATTTGGTGTAGTGGTTAAGTAAAGGTAAAGGTAGTCCCCTGTGCAAGCACCAGTCATTTTCGACTCTGGGGTGATGTTGCTTTCACGTTTTCACAGCAGGCTTTTTACGGGGTGGTTTGCCATTGCCTTCCCCAGTCATCTACACTTTCCCCCCAGCAAGCTGGGGACTCATTTTACTGACCTCGAAAGGATGGAAGGCTGAATCAACCTTGAGCCAGCTACCTGAACCAGCTTCCGCTGGGATTGAACTCAGGTCATGAGCAGAGGGCTTCGACTGCAGTATTGCAGCTTTACCACTCTGCACCATGGGGCTCTTGTGCGGTTAAGTGTGCAGATTCTTATCTGGGAGAAGTGGGTTTGATTCCCCACTCCTCAATTTGCAGCTGCTGGAATGGCCTTGGGTCAGCCATAGCTCTCATAGAGCTGTCCTTGAAAGGGCAGCTTCTGGGAGAGCTCTCTCAGCCCCACCCACCTCACAGGGTGTCTGTTATGGCGGGGGGAAAGGTAAAGGAGATTGTAAGCCACTCTGAGATGTGGAGTGGAAGGCGGGACATAAATCCAAAATCCTCCTCCTCCTCCTTCTCCTCCAGTAGCTCACAAAGCAGAGTTTGTTCTCACAAGACTCCGTAGCTTAGAGCAGAGGTGTCAAACATGCAGTTCAGGGGCTGAATCAGGCCCCTGGAAGGCTCCCATCAGCCCCCCAAGCAACTGGCTGTCATCTTCTTCGTTCTCCCTATATCCTGCTTCTTTCTGCAGAACAGATTGCTTTGCGAGGCTTGCTCAATTGCACAGGAGCTACAGAGGAAAACCTCTATTTTCTCCATTGGCAAGAGCTTTGCCAGGCTCTCTCAATTGCACAGCAGAGCTACTGAGCACAGCCTCTCTTCCTTCTATTGGCTGAGGCTCCCCCCCCTAGTCCCCAAGGAAGAGCCAGAGTTTCCTTTGTCCAGTTTCCTGGATCCCATGGGTGAAATACAAATAAAGCATCTTTAAGACCAAGAGTGCTAACGTTTTAGGCATGTTTTAAGTTTTTAAATATATATATATATATTTGTGTTTGTCTGTGTTCTTTATAAAATTTATATCTCTGCTACCTAATCTTAAATAGGTACACACATGGCCTGGCCTGACATGGCTCAGAGCAACAAGGTCTCATTTTTGTCAGATCCAGCCCTCATAACAAATGTGTTCGACACCCCTGAGAGGAAATATTGGTCAGGACCCTGGGCATCCTTCCTTTATTCTGCTCTGGTGTTCTCCTTGCTATTCTCAAGACATCTCCCTTTCCCTCTGGCTCATACCTTCCCCCTCTGCCTTCTCTGTTTCTCTAGTACATCATAGCAAGAATTTGGTGATGCTCCCTTATTGCACTGTTTGGTTATTTCCCCCTGGTCCCTTAGGGACAAAAGCAGATGTAGTTTACTTTCACTTTCCTCTGCAGGTTGGTGACTCTTAGTTTTTGTTTGAGCAGAAGCCTGGTAAGGCCCTGCTGTTGTCCCAATAAAACTTTCAGTCCTTCTAGCAAGGTGCAATTGTGGAATTATTATCACATTCTCCATCTTCCCACCGTGAGAGCAAGTCGAGCTTACCTGCTTCTCCATCCATCCTAGCTGAGCTAGTTCGTTCAGAATGCTACCTCTACTCTGTCCTTATAATAAGCCAACCTCCAGGTGGTGCAAGAACAAAACCCAAAGGCATCCAGCCTTGATTATGAAAAAATTGACAAATTTATACAAAATACTTCCTACATAAGCAAATGTTCTAATCTGCAGGAAAAAAAGTTGAGCTATTGCTATTTATGAATTACGGTATTCAAGATTGATGAAGCTTGTTAAAGCGTCGTGTGAAACAGGGCAATATGTGCTTCCCTGTTGTGAAATTGCGCTGTGCTGCTTATCATCTTTACACCTGTCTTTGCTGAAAGGACTGTCTAAGCATCGGACTCCTACTTCACAGCTTGTTTAATTTCTTCCCCAGACTTCCACCACAAAGAAATGAACTTTGGCATTGAATGAAAGGACTTTGGGTTCGGGCTATCTTGTATTTGTATTTATAAGAAGTATCGTTTGCTTATGTAGGAAGTATTTTGTATAAATTTATCAATTTTTTCATAATTGAGGCTCGTTTTTCGTGGATGCATTTGGGCCTGCTTCACTTTTCCACATTACTCTTTTGGTTACTCTAACCTCCAGGTGAGAGCCAGTTTGGTGTAGTGGTTAAGTGTACGGACTCTTATCTGGGAGAACGGGGTTTGATTCCCCACTCCTCTACATGCACCTGCTGGAATGGCCTTGGGTCAGCCATAGCTCTCAGGAGTTGTCCTTGAAAGGGCAGCTGCTGTGAGAGCCCTCTCCAGCCCCACCCACCTCACAGGGTGTCTGTTGTGGGGGAGGAAGGGAAAGGAGATTGTGAGCCGCTCTGAGACTCTTTGGAGTGGAGGGCGGGATATAAATCCAATATCTTCTTCAGGTGGTGGCTGGAGATCTTCTGGGATTGCAACTGATCTCTACGCAACAGAGATCAGTTCTCCCGGAGAAAATGGCCATTTTGAAGGACAGAAGCTACTAGGGGATGAAACCCCATGAAAACCCTCCTCTTCCCAAACCCTGCTTTTCCCAGGCTCAAACCTCAAAACCTTCAGGAATTTCCCAACCTGGAAATGGCAACCCCAAAAAGGACTCCTATTAGTTTACTAAGAAAAAAGAAAGGCTCTATGTGAATTTTATTTCCTCAGCAGTAACTAACGCAGCTTACTCTGCAGTTCTAATAGTTTCTAAAGCATAACTCTAAAGCAACAGGATAGCCCAAAATAAAACAAGATCCCCCAAATAAGCCCGGCCAGTGCAAGGCTGCTGCCTCTGCGTGGAGCTCCTTCTGTTCTCGAGGCCGATACCTATTTCAGCAACGGCTGCAAACGAGAATTTCCTGCCCGGATGCCTGGTTCATTTTGATTTATATCGCAACGCCATGCAGTGTGGTAACTACAGCCCAAGCATCCTTGTCAGTGACACGCGAGCACATGCCTCTCTCCACCCGTGTGTGATGCCACTCTCTCTCTCCTCCATCCTTTAAAGGCCCCGCCTCACCTGGCTTGAGGGAAGCCCGCCCCGTATATAATCCTGCAGCAGCAAAAGCCGGTTTAGTGTTGTTGATTCTCTTTTGCCTCGGAGACTTCTCGGGATAATGAAGGCTGGGGTATTCCTTCTCCTGCTCGGAGCTGCCTGCAGCCTGGCCTCCAACTGTAAGTTTTTGAGCTCCCTGAACAGACAGGAAACTGCTGATCTCTTTGACCTTGGCAGGTGCTGAGGAAACATTGTAAGGAACTAGAATGCCGGCATCTTCTATGAAGTAGAGGGTTTTGTGTTGTTGTTTTTTTTGGTTCTTGGGCATTTCTTGATAACACTTGTTTGCTGTACCCTTGATAACTTGCAGATGAACAAGGGAACTCAGCACTGGGGTTGCCAAGTCCAATTTAGGAAATATCTGAGGACTTTGGGGGTGGAGCCAGGAGACATTAGGGGTAGAGCCAGGAGCAAGGTTCTGCTAGTGAGCTACTAAGGCGTTCTGGCCATCACATTTAAAGGGACTGCACATCTTTTAAAAGCCTTCCCTCCATTAGAAATAATGAAGGACAGTGGTGCCTTCTTATAGGGCTCATAGAATTGGACCCCCTTTTTGAAACTTGGAGGGTATTTTGGGGAGAGGCATTGGATGCTATGCTGAAAATTTGGTGCCTCTATCTAAAAGAAACAGCTCCCCCCCTGCCCCAGGTACACGTGGATGGATTCTCCCCCATGAGAATCAGTCTCCATAGGGAATAATGGAGTGCCCAGCAGACATTTCCTCCCCCCACACACACACTTTCTGATGATCCTGAAGTGGGGAGGAGGGCCTCCAAACTGGAGGATCCCCTGCCCCCACTTGGGGATTAGCAATCCTACTCAACACTGCATTTGAGGGGGCTGTGTAGAATTTTTGCTCACAAGACTCCACAGCTTAGAGGGAGCATTGGTGGTGTGGGGTGTGAGATGAGGAATGCATGTGAGCTTCTCTTTGTAGGGTTGCCAACTCTGGGTAGGGAAATTTCTGGAGATATGGGGTGGAACCTGGGCAGACCAGAGTTTGGAGCAAGAAGGGACATGTGGTGTGTGATGTCAAAGAGTCCACCCTCCAAAGCAGCCATTTTCTCCAGGTGAACTGATCTCTGTCACTTGCAGGTCAGT
Source organism: Heteronotia binoei (assembly GCF_032191835.1). Taxonomy (NCBI): domain Eukaryota; kingdom Metazoa; phylum Chordata; class Lepidosauria; order Squamata; family Gekkonidae; genus Heteronotia; species Heteronotia binoei. Next base: position 21,836,368 of record NC_083235.1, read on the forward strand.
TGTAATTCTGGGAGATCTCCAGGCCTCACCTGGAGGTTGGCAACCTTAAATTGCAGAGCAGGCAAATGTGTCTGTGTGACTCTTCACTCTGGGTTGATCCCATTTGTTTGTAAGAACTACAAATTCTGCAGTTTTCCTGTTTATATCCTATTAAATTTGATGCCATCCACAGACAGATGCATGTAAGAGGGTGACATTTCAGGGTTATAGTGTAATCAGGTTCCCTGGCCAACGGCAGAGGATGGGGGGGTAGAGTTGCCAGATCCAGATTGGGAAATTCCTAGAGATTTGGGGGTGGAGCCTGGGGAGGACAGGGACTTCAGTAGGACACAATGCCATAGAGTCCACCTCTCCAAAGCCACCATTTTCTCCAGGGGCACTGACCTCTGTAGTCTGGTGATGAACTGTAATTCTGGGAGATTCCCAGGTCCCACTTGGAGGCTGGTATTCCTATGGGGTGAAATGAACAGAGTAGAGGCTCGCAGAAAAGTACCCAGTGCCTCTTTTGCATGTGTCTATATGGGTGGTGTGGGGAAAATAAGTCAACTGAGGAATTAGCCAGCCTTTGATGTGGTGAGTATGAAATTCTACCAGTCACAAAGGTTTCCTTGATTCTTGAGGATACTTTCTCATCCCTGCTGTTGCCACCCCCTAATTGGCACTTTGATTTCATTTGTCCCTTGCGTGAGTTGAACCTGCGTTTCTTGTATGTTCATACCATTTTATGTGGACTTCTACTGAAATTCCACCGCCCCGCCCCCCGTAGAATGTACACTTTTCAACCAGCACTGCAGTGTTGGACACTGGTTCTTATACTGATAATTCACAGGTTTTTTTAATTGCTTTATGATATCATTTTTACAAGTAAGCTGCCTCAGACCAAACTCCAGAGAAGAAACATACACATTTCCTATATCATAATGGATAGCCACATTAGTCTGTCTGTAGCAGTAAAAAAGAACAACTGCCCAGTAGAACTTTAAGGATTAACAACATTTGTAGCAGAAATGTAAAAGGAAAATAATTAAAGCAGAATGGTGGCAGGCGATTTGAAGACTCTAAAATCTGGATCAAACTGAATGTAAAAACGCCCAATGGTGACCTCAGGGGTGTGTGGCCTAACATGCAAATGAGTTCTTGTTGGGATTTTTCTATATATAAAAAAAGCCCTGTGGAGACTCAAGGTTGCCAACTTTGGACTGGAAAATTCCTAGAAAGCTGGAGGTGGAGCCTGGGAGGGGATGGTTTCAGGAGAGGCAGGGACCATACCTGCCATTTCCTCTAAAGTTGCCATTTCCTACAGAGGAACAGATCTCTGTTAATTGGAGATCAGATGTAATAGTGGGATATCTCAAGGCTCCTCCTGGAGGTTGGCAATCCTGGACTTTTGTAAGAATTGCCATGACAGCTTGAAAGCAAAGTGCAGGTTTTAACTTTTAAAGCCCAGAGATGCCTCTTTCTATATCAGCCTCCCCTGCCTTCAAAACTTAGATTTCCCAGGGAAAAGGGCCTTTTGAGTGGTGGCACCATGACTGTGAAACAGCCTCTCTTTGAGAAAATCACCCAATGCCATCTTTTTAGGTGCCAAGTGAAGATTTTTTAAAAAAACTTATGTTGGCTTCTGCTCAGCACACTGGGCCTTGAGGCCAATTGCTGTACTGATGGTGAAATTTAATGAAATTGTTAACGCAAGAAGATAACTTCTTGTCATCTGCTGCTAAATGTAATGTGGAGGAACCTTTTTAATTTGAGGAAAGAACTCTGTTGTATCCAGCTGCTGGGAAAAAAGAAATGGAGGGAAAGCATCATTAACTGGCACATCATTTGGAACATGGCTGCTGCGGTTTTCTGTATCATGTCATTTGAATGTTTGATATTTGAATATTTGAATGTTCTTTTGGATATTGTGTTTTAATGCACTTCATTTAGAGAACTGATATGCCACCATTCCAGATTATTCCATGAAGCAATTTTCAAGTGAAAGCAATATAATAAAATCATAAAAACATCCTATATTCTCTCTTTCTCTCTCTCTCTCTCTATCTCTCACATAAAAGCAGCATAAAGCAACCATTAAACAGATTTGTTTTCTGACTACCTGGAGAAAAAAAGTCCTGCTACTTTAACGAAGGCTTAAAGAGGTGTTAGTTACTAGCTGCCCATTTCCACACTGTACGTCTCTGCTAAGGTAGAAAAGATATTTTTTTCCTCTGGGTTGTTATTCTCCCTAGAAGCAAAGCATAAAACAGCTAAAAATATTAAACCTGTCAATTCCAAGCCTAGGTAAGATGGCTATGTTGTGGCCTTGCGCCTAAAAAAGAGTTAAATGCCATGTGATCCTCAAGAGGCATCATTCCCAAGGCAAGATGCCAACACCAAAAAGTCCCTGTCTATAGTCGCCATCTAGCTCACCTTCTGAAAGCAGGACCACAGAGAGAAGTAGACTTAACCATTTGACTGTATTGCACTGGAGGAGATGGACCTTCTAGCATGATTATCTTTATAGCTATAGTGAAGATGACATTTATCATATTGCATTATTGCTACATAGCATTGTTAGCCACCATATGGTAATGTGAGATTTTTAAAAAATGATTATGGTAATGTGACTTAAAAATAATTAATGATTAATGAATAATTGAATGAGTAATAAATGAATAATTATGGGATAGGTACAGGAATAACGTGTGTGTGTGCAGTAAGTATTAGCAAATTAGAAATTGGGCTGCTGTATTAGGGATTAGGGATTAGCAGACTTTGTGGTAAACATGATTGATAGGTAACTATACCGTGTTTGTACTGAGTTAAATGTGTGTACATGTGAGTGTGTGTGTGTAGTTTGCCTTGGAAACACAGAAGCTTTATGGAGTTCCCTTGATCCTCCATGTTTCCCAGTTAAGGGGAAAATGTTGTTCAAACAAATTAAAATTAAAAAGATGACCTGACTCCAGTGGTAACAAGAGAAAGACATTTTACTTGCAAAAATAGGTGCACATCTTTCATGACATATTGATGCAGGTACATTTAACTGACTGTGAACAGATTAACTTCAAAAAGGTTAACTTGCTACAGCTCCAAGCCCAGATAAGAGAGAAGAAAAGTCCCATGTAAGATGAAACAGAAGGCATGCAAGGGCCAGAGAGGCTCAGCATCTCACCAATGAGAGGGCGGAGCCACCAGCCAAGTGTACCCCAGTGAGAGAATTCTCTTAATCCTTTCCCTCCCAGTTCCTCTTGCATGCAGGCTGTGATCACACACACTCAATAATGCACTTTCAATCTACTTTCCAACTGGATCTTACTGTGTGAACTGGCAAAATCCAGTTGGAAAGTGGATTGAAAGTACATTATTTAGTGTGTGTGAGAGATCACGCCCCAAGAGTTATAGTATCCAACAGTGGATGAGATTACTCTTGCCAGGTTATGGATGGTTGGACCAGGTAGGGTTGCCAATCCCCAGTTGTGGGCAAGGAATACCCTGGTTTGGAGGCCCTCCTCCCACTTCAGGGTCATCAGAAAGTGGGGGAGGGGAGGGAAATGTCCGTTATTGCCTATGGAGACCAATTCCCATAGTGAATAATGGAAAATTGATCTGCGGGTATCTGGGGCTCTGGGGGCCCCCTGTTTTCTGAGGTAAAGGCACCAAACTTTTAGAATACCATCCAATGCCTCTCCGCAGTATACCCTCCAAGTTTCAATGTGTCCAATTCTATGAGCCCCAAATAAGGTACCCCTATCCTTCATTATTTCCAATGGAAGAATGGCATTTAAAAGGTGTGCGGTCCCTTGAAATGTGATGGCCTTTGGAGTTCAATTATGCTTGACACAACCTTGCTCCTGGCTCCGCCCCCATGTCTCCTGGCTCCACCCCCAAAATCCCCAGATATTTCTTGAATTGGAATTGGCATCTCTAGGACCAGGTCATTAAATGATGTGTGTTAATGATGGATCAGGTGATTTAATTATTGAGGGGGGGGGGAGAATTACACCTTCCATTAGGCTGTGCAAAAAAAAAAATCAAAATCAATAATGTGTACTTAAATATACACCAAACAGTAAGACTACTTATAATTGATGGCTAATCAGGTGATTTGCTTGCCATTCATTTAAAAAATTGATTGCTGGGTGCCATTGAGTGACGATAGGGCTGTGGGTTGGGTTGCCAACTGCCTGGAGGGAAAAAAGGCCTATTTAATAGAGACCTGATGGGATGTGATTTGTCAAGTGATGTTGTTTACCTCAATAAAAAGCATCAACAGCTCATCAGCACACATGAAGCCTCTCTTAAAGTGGCAGGCCTGTTGAAAAACTTGTTTGGGGGGGGGGGTTTCTCCAGGCCTCTTGGCAACCCTGTAGGCAAGTGTTGAGGCCCAGTGAGGGTAAGGTGAGAAATATCTGGAGATTTGGGGGGGGGAGCCTGAGGAGATTGGGGTTTGAGAGGGGAGGTACTTCAGTGGTGTATAATGCCATGGGGGTAGGATTGCCAAGTGCAATTTAAGAAATATCTGGAGACTTTGGGGGTGGAGCCAGGAGACACTGGGAGTGGAGCCAGGAGAAAGGTTGTGTCAAGCATAACTGACCTCCAAAGGGAGTTCTGGCCATCACATTTAAAGGGACTGCACAACTTTAAAATGCCTTTCTTCCATAGGAAATAATGAAGGTTAGGGGCACCTTCTTTTGGGGCACATAGAATTGGACCCCCTGGCCCAATCTTTTTAAAACTTAGGGGGTATTTTGGGGAGAGGCACCAGATGCTATGCTGCAAATCTGGTGCCTCTCCCTTAAAAAACGGGGGCCCCAGAGCCGCAGATTGTCCCCATTATTTCCTATGGGAATACATCTCCATGGGGAATAATGGACTGCCCAGCAGACATTTCCCTCTCCTCCCCCGCTTTCTAATGACCCTGAAGCAGGGGGGAGGGCCTTGAAACCGGGGGATCCCCTGCCCCCACCTGGGGATTGGCAACCTTACATGGAGGCCACTCTCCAAAGCAGGCATTTTCTCCAGGGGAGCTGCTCTCTGCCAGCTAGAGATCAGTTGTGAAAGTGTGAGATCTCCAGACCCCACCTGGAAGGTGGCAACCCTAGGACATACCTAGTAAAATCAAAACTTTAATTTCAGAAAACAGAAATTCTAAAAAATGAGGTTCGTTAGCTAAAAGGAATTTGAAAGGAAATTTCAGGTGAGTCAACTGTCTCACGAAACTTTAGATGCTCCTTAAAAATAGTACAGCACAGATTTAGATAAAACATATTCCACAGATTATAAAAAGCTGCACATTAGTCTAAGAGGATTTCCAATGTGTTTTAATAGTGCGAAGGAACCCATAAAAGGCAAGGGAGCCTGTCTTTTAAAAGAAGAAGTCTTGCTCAAATGAAGAAAATGTAAAAAGAACGCAAACTCTTGCAAAACAAATGTGGGCTGGAGACAGAAGAGGCTGGATGGGGCCCTATATAACAGAACAGAGTTAATCCCTTCTAAACTCGTTGATTTCTGTAGACTTAGAACAGGGGTGGCCCAATTGCAGCTTGGGAGCCACATGTGGCTCTTTCACACAGATTATGTGGCTCACTGCCCCACCAGCCAGCTTGGAGAAGGCATTTGTCTCTTTAAATGACTTTTCCAAGCCAAACCAATCAGTAGCTTGGAGAATGCACTTAAAGTTTGTTGTTTTTATTTTTACCTCTCCCCTCCTCTGATCTATTTTCCTTCCTTCCTTCCTTCCTTCCTTCCTTCCTTCCTTCCTTCCTTCCTTCCTTCCTTCCTTCCTTCCTTCCTTCCTTCCTTCCTACCTACCTACCTACCTACCTACATCTGATGTTAATATCTTGCGTCTCTCAAACATCTAACATTCATGTCTTGCAGCTCTCAGACATCTGGGTTTATTCTATGTGGCTCTTATGTTAAGCAAGTTTGGCCACTCCTGCCTTAGGATCTAACTCTGTTTAGGACTGCTAGATCCAAGTCAAGTAGCACCATAGAGACCAACAGGATTTTTGAGGTAGAAGATTTCAAGGGTCAGAGTTCCCTTTAGCAGAGCTTTGCCTTTTGAAAGGCAAAACTCCTGCTGGTTTTGACGGTGGAAGAGGACTCAAAATCTAGCTCTTCTTCTGCAGACCCAACACAGCTCTTTTCTGAAACGATCTGTTTAGGACTACCTCATTACAGAGCAACCTAAGAAGGTCTACTCAGTGAATCTTACTCAAGACAAATCAGTGAGAGTGACTCCCAGATAGGGTTGCCAGCTCCAAGTTGGGAAATACCTGGAGGTTTTGGGAGTGGAGCTTGAGGAGGGGGGGTTGGAGGGGAGGGACTTCAGTGGAGGGGTTGGAGGGGAGGGACATCACATCCACCTTCCAACACAGCCATTTTCTCCAGGTGAACTGATCTCTGTCACCTGGAGATCTGTTGTGAGAGTGGGGGGTCTCCAGCCACCACCTGGAGGCTGGCAACCAAAAAAGAGTTGCACAGAAAATGAGACTGGAGAGAAACCCGTAGGCTCCATGTAGTGCACCTCTTAAAGAAATACATTCTCAAAACTTCAAGTAATAATGATGACTCTCAAATGCCAATATTAGTGTTTTACTCCACTTTCAAAAGTGCAACAAGTATACATTCCAGGCGGAAGAAATACCATCTCAACACTTCTTTTCAGATAAACGTATTCTCCTAGCCAGTAGGCAATAACACTTATGAATAAATGTCCAATATTTCATAAATATTTAACCTGTACAGCAACAGGCAAAACTGGTTTAATGTCCTGTTTCACTCATTGGCTTTTTCCCAGCTTCTGTAAAACAATTATATTCATTACCATCCATTTATTAATTCACTGTCAGTTCCTCATAAAACAGATTCATCTTATCCCATGAATCTTATTTTTCAACATTAGAATCACTTTCAAATTTAAACAGTAGAATCACTTCTCACACACTTACAACATTGTAACAAAGACTTCGAAGATCAAATCAGTCAGTCCTAAGAGAAATCAACCCTGGAGGTTCCCTGGAAGGTCAGATGCTGAAGCTCAAATACTTTGGCCACCAAATGAGAAGGGAGCACTCACTGGAGAAGACCCTGATGCTGGGGAAGACAGAAGGCAAAAGAAGAAGGGGACGGCAAAAGATAAGATGGCTGGACAGCGTTACTGATGTGACTAGCACAAATTTGAGCAAACTTCGGAGGATGGTAGAAGACAGGAGGGTCTGGCGTGACTTTGTCCATGGGGTCTGAAAGAGTCAGACTCGACTGTGCGACTGAACAACAACAAAGTCTTATCCACTAACCATCATCTTAATCTTTTACAAAGATGATACCAGAAATATGGTTCCCCAGGTGTGCTTCATTAACTCCACCCATACCTGGTGAAACTATACAACTCCTCCACTAATTTCTTAGCTTAATCATTACCCTCACAGACCACCTTACTACACACTTTAGTCCTCCTGGAGACTGGCAACCTCAACAGAAAAGCATGCATAGCATTGCACTGCAGAACTGCAAAGATGAAAAAACCAAAGTTTTATTGGAAAACAAGGAAACTTCAGAGAGGCTAATGAACTCTTTGGTTTGGTCTTCACTGTAGAAGATTTTGAAGACAGTTGCACGTTTGGACTATGGATTGGTGTGGACTAAATTTCCCACTCAAGGAAGGCACTGCAGTAAGTAGAACAGAATGTTCCTTCTGCCTCCTTTACCATTCTCTCTGTAGCCCACTGATTTCCCCCAAAATGGCGCTCCTGGAGGACCATCAGGAATGGCACGAGGGGCAAACTGGGGGGGGGGGGCTGCAGCAGGAAGAGGAAACTGGTAGAAATTTGGGTTGCTGGTTCTCCCCTGACCACAGGCAGGGGTTGGGGGGATAGGGTTGCTGGAACCAAATTAGGGGACTCCTGGAGATTTGGGGGTGGAGCCTGGGGAGGAAAAGGACCTTGCTGGGGTACGATGCCATAGAGTCCACCCTCTGAAGCACTCATTTTTTCTGGGGGCACTGATCTGTGTAGTCTGGAGATGAGCTGTAATTCCAGGGATACCCAGGTCCCACCTGGAGGCTGGCATCTCTAGTAGAAAGTAACCCACTCCTTCTGTTAACAGATAATTTCATTGGTACCCAGCATTGTACCCAGTGGTCCATCTAGTCCAGCATCCTTTCACACAGTGGCCAACCTGTTGCCCTGGAAGGCCAGACAAACAGGGCATAGAAGATGTGTGCCTCACTGGCTGTTGCTTCTTAGCACTGGAATCCAGAGGTTTAGTGCCTCTGTAGATGGAGGCTCCCTTCAATAACACTGGCTAATATCTACTGATAGGTCTCTCCTCCATAAATCTGTCTTACCCGCCTTTGAAAGCTGTCTACACTTGTGCCCATCACATAAGCTGGTGGTGAACTCCACAGTTTAGTTATTTGTTCAGTTAAGATGTATTGCCTTTTGTCTGTCCTGAACCTACTACCCAATAATTCCACCGGGTGTCCTGAGTTAGGGTTGCCATCCACCCGGTGGGGACTGGAGTTCTTGCGGAATGACACCCTATGCCCAGGCTACAGAGATCAGCTCCCCTGGGGAAAAATGACTGCTTTGGAAGGTGGGATCTAAAACATTATACCCAACTGATGTTCTTCCCCTCCCCAAACTCTACTTCCAAATCTCCAGGAATTTCCCCATCCAGAATTGGCAACCCTATCCCAAATTCTAGTATTATGGGAGAGAAAGCAAACGGCTCCCACTGTTGTCTTTGTTTACCTCATGCATAAGTTTATAAACTTCTACCATCTTTCCTCTTGTGTGTGAAGTACCTTCAAGTCACAGCTGACTTAAAACAATCTGTAAGGTTTTCAAGGCAAAAGGGTAGCAGTGGTGATTTGCCAGTGGCCTCGTCTGCGTTGTGACCCAGGTGTTCCTTGGTGGTCTCCCATCCAAATGCTATCCAGGGGCTCCCCTGCTTAGCTTCTGAGATGTGATAAGATAGGCTAGCCTGGGCTGTCCAGGTCAGAGCTATGATTTTGGGATGCCAGCCACCAGGTAGGGCCTGGGAATCCCCTGAAATTTCGGCTCATCTCCAGACTGCAGAGATGAATTTCCATGGACTAAATGGATGCTTTAGAGGGTGGACTCTACAGTATTGTACCTCACTGAAGTCCCTGTCTTTCCCAGGCTCCATCCCCAGATCTCTAAAAGCTAACCAATCTGGATCTGGCAATCCTACACCTTCATCTCCTGCCGGTGGCCAGAGAGGACCTGGCAACCCTACATTTGCCTTCTTTTTTCTTGACTGAAAAGTTCCACACTCTCCAGCCTTTTATCATTGGCATGGGCATTTGAGAAACGATATCAAAACATGGCTGTGAGCAGTATTCCCTCTAAGCTGAGTTAGTGTGAGCCAGCACACGGTTTTTTTAGCCTCCAGCTCACACATTTTTGCATTGGCTCAGGAAGGACCATCCCAGAGCAAACTAATTTATGCAGTTATCCAAATAACTTGCTCACAACTGTAATGCCAGTAGCTCACAAAGTAAACTTTTTGCTCATAAGACTCCACAGCTTAGAGGGAACATTGACTGTGTGAGTGATTTTTTTTAAAAAAGAGCTAATTAAGAAAGCACAAATCAGCCATTTGGTGGCTCAAGTTAGTCTGCTGGAAAACACAGCCTTTGCTTAGAACAGGGGTGGCCAAACTTGCTTAATGTAAGAGCTGCATGTAAGAATAAGCGTCAGATGTTTTAGAGCCACGAGACGTGAACATCAGATGTTTGAGAGCTGCAAGGAAGGAAGGAAGGAAAGAAAATAGATGGGGGTGGGATTAGAGAGGGAGAGATGGAAAGAAAGCAACTTTAAATGCTTCTCCAAACTGCTAGCTGGCTTGGCTTGGATAAGTGATTTAAAGACATAAATTACAGGGCAGTGGGGACTTCACGTGCTTCATAATATGTGTGAAAGAGCCACAGGTGGCTCCTGAACCACAGTTTGGCCACCCCTGCCTTGGAAGATCTCTTGGCTTCGTCCAGCAGGACTGGCATGTCTTAATGTTTTAATCATTGGCCAATGTAATGAAGGGGGTGTTGGGAGAGAAATATTTTCTGTTTTTTATACTTTGTTATATATAATCATCTTCTATATATATATATATATATATAATTATGTTATGTGACCCATTTTGTTCCTTTCTGTATTCCCTTTATACTTTTTCTTTGGGTAGCCATGTTGGTCTAAAACAGCAGAGCAAAGTTGGAGTCCAGTGGCATCTTTAAGACCAAGCAAGGCTTTATTCTGGGCCTAAGCTTTTGTGTGCCTGCACACGAGGAAGTAAGTCACCTGAGTGACAAGGAAACCACGGGTGGCAGAGGTCAAGTTTGTGCCTGAAGTCATGTGCCCGGCACACTACTAAGAACAAAGTGGCTATAGTTTGCTACCAGGGTTGCCAAGGAGAGTAGCTATTTCTTTAATTGGCTGTACCCACTTTTCCATTTCTGTCTGTGATTTGATGTCACTAATTCAATCATTCTTAACCTCCCACCCCTCTCCTTGCAGCTTTGTATACCGCACCAGATTCCTGCAAAGGGCGATGTAAGGAAAAATACAACCGCCAAGATGACTGTCATTGTAATACTGAATGCGAAAAGTATCAGAACTGCTGTGACGACTTCCATGAGCACTGTGAGCAGGGTGAGTGGTATTCCCAAAAGGTGATGGTGGTAATAATGGTGATGATGAGGATCAGGGCTTTTTTTGTAGAAAAAAGCAGGAACTCATTAGCATGTTAGGCCACACCCCCTGAAATCATTGTTTCACAGAGGGCTTTTTAAAGAAGGGATTCATTTGCATATTAGGCCACACCCCTGATGCCAAATCAGTTGGAACTGCGTTTTTGTGCGTTTCGGCTCAAAAAAGCCCTGATGAGGATGATGTTCAACAGAACTGCCTGAGATATTGCTAGTAGGGAAGGGCACGAACCACAAAATGAACTGAATTTTTCCTTCAATGGGACTGGTTCAAGGCCTGCTTTTACCCAGGTCATTTGGTTGCTGTTAAATACTGGGTTTGATGCATGAGGGGAAGCCCTTGCATAGTGATTAAAGCTCTTTATTAGTGATTTAGCATCTCTACTAAGTGACTACAAACTACTGTTAAGTACCAGAACATGCGGCAATATATACAGTTGGGGCAGGAGAAACCCAGCCCCCAAGAAGCAGAAACTCTTCTGTGATTGTGCCCTTTTTGGATCCTTCATTAGAATATGCATCCTCATTGACAGATCCTAGGATCTCTGATATCGCCTCCCAATTGGCCAGTTTGAATTATGCAGCCAATTGGGATGCAGATCTTTGGATCTTCTCAGTTTATTGTGTTGCACTTCAAGCTCAGGATGTAATACCCAACATTTCCAGGCATGCCTTCACATACGTAACTGTTGCACTGTTCCCAAACCCACAACAAGCTGCCATTTTTCTGTGGAGGTTCAGGTAGTTCCTTGGCCAACCAGCCTGGGGCTGATTCAATCAATTCTGAGGTAACACTGAGGGTGGACTTGTGGAGAGCCCTTGAAACACCCATAGTAGTTGCCCACATCTTTATTGGCAGCTCTGGAGCTCCCATTCTGCTTTATGGGAGCTGATTATATACCTACACTACACCCTGACTCAGCTGTTTCCACATTGCAGCAGAAAGAGTGAGGAGTTAGTTGCTGAGTAAAAGAGAGTTAGGAGGAGGAGAACTGATTGCTGCTGGTTGATTCAAGAGGAAGCTTTGAGTAGGGCTGCCAAGCCCTTGGTCCAGGTGGGCAATGTCACGTGCCAGACACTCTAGGCATTTCCAGAAATTGCTATGGCAATTTGGAAATGCCTAGAGTGGCTGGCGCATGACGTCTCCGGAGGCTGAAGGGGCCTTGGCAGCCCTAGCTTTGAGGGATTCATTTTTTCCCCACATAGGGGGGGGGGCAATTTTTTAAACATCTCTCCCAGCTGGGAGGATGGGTGGAGGAAAGCCTGCTGAATACGCCCTGTGAGTTTTGCATCTCTAACTCACAAGGGGTTTTCTACCATCTCATGAACTGCACGAACCACATGAGCCATGAATTGGTTCAGCAAACAGAAAAGTTCACGAGAGTTTGTGGTTTATGGAACTCAGTGAACCACCACAAACTGCCATTTTCCTGGTCCATGCCCATCCTTAATTGCTAGCCATTCCATGTTACAAAGAACAAGTCTTGCTGTTGCATCACATCTCCCAATTAACAAGTGTGAAACAATGGGTGCAATATGTTGTGAAAGAGTGCATTTGATAAGCAACGTGATTATGAACCAACCCTGTGGAACATATCTGACGGCTGTGAATGATAACCCATTTGCAACAAAAACGCAGTTCAGGCACTATTATTTTGGCAATTCAAGAGTGCATATGGGGAGATCGCAGTATGCAGGACAATCTTGATGCACATGGTCATCATTTCGTGTGTATGATGCAGTGTGTATTTTCTAGCTTTGGTACATCTAGTTGGGAACCTGGGTTTTGGAGGCTATGCTTTCCCGCAAACCTAAGCTAGAAATCAAGCTTGTTGCCCTATTTATACAAAATGATGGCCACATATATCAGTTGTGTAAGCCTGAGAAATGAAACTATAAGAACAGAGATGAAGACGCGTCACAGTTATGTGGTTATTGTTCAAATCCTTCCTTTAAAAAAAAAAAAAATCATATTTATATCTGCTTTCTCATATTGGTTGTCCTGACTCTGTTGCTCAAGTGTTTGGTGAAACTGAAATATCGTGTGAAATCAATGGCTCTGTGCATCCCTGAGACTGGTTAGTGGGTTTTGAAACTAGCAAACACAAACCCTGAGGCAGAGCAGCTGCTAAGACCCAGGTCTTCTGATGCGGCCCACTGCCACCACTCCCCAATACTCAGGGGAAGGGTGGGTGAGCACTGGGAGGGAAATGGGAAAGGAGAACACAGGCAGGTGGGCAAGCAGATACAAGTTGGAGGCCACAGTGATAAGCAGGAAGGGGAAGGGGGCCCCAGACACTCTCTCGCCAGGGCCCACTGAAACCTAGAACTGGCTCCGCTAGCAGATAAGGTTCCTTATCACTTAGCTGTTGTGAGTCCTCTTAGGAACAGATATATATATAGCTCAAGATGCCTTTGCATGGGAGACAGATGACAGATAGATAGAAGACAGACAGACAGACAGACAGACAGATAGATATGAAAAAAACAAAGAAAAAGTACGAGCACCTTTCCTCTCCATCCCCTCTTTGGGGGGATCCCTCACCCCTGATGTGATGACTGAATAAGAGCACTTTAAAGATGCCATCAGGGTTTGACATTTTTTAATGTAACTGATTATATATATATATATATATATATATATATATATATATATATATATATATATATATATATATAGTGTGTGTGTGTGTGTATGTATGTATTTTTTAATGTTGTACATTGTGCTGAGCCCGGCGCTAGCCAGGATAGGGCGATTCATCAAATGTAAATAACAACAACAACAATAATATTATTAATAATAATAATATAAGGAATACAGAAAGGAAAAAATGGGTCACATAACATAATTACATATATCAAAGATGATTATATATAACATAGATATAGAGAGGGAGAAAGATTTGAAAAAAAAACGCAAAGAAAAAGTATAAAGGGAATACAGAAAGGAAAAAAAATGGGTCACATAACATAATTATATATATATAGAAGATGATTATATATAACAAAGTATAAAAAACAGAAAATATTTCTCTCCCAACACCCCCTTCATTACATTGTAAAGCTTTGGGGACTTTGTCTATGACCTAGAATTACATTTACTTCTGAAGGAGTACCTTTATATTCATCATTTTACGTTTCAAATTTCATAAATGATCTGTTTTGCAGCTCCATGATTGGTTTCTTTGTTGCTACATACACAGTATCATATTTTTTCACTTCACTGTTATTTTTAACAAGTAGGTAATATAGCAAAAATACAGAAGGAAAGACTACTATATATCTCATAAATAAGAAACACACGGGTTATATGTATTAATATCTCCCATCTTTTCCTTTCAATACAGATAGCAAAGAGATGGAACAAGCATCTGAGGGTGAGTATTTGCAACACCTTCCAGATGAAATGCCTGACATGAAAAAAGTTACAATACATCAATAGGTATTTTTATATGCCTGAATGTCTTTTCGAAGGGCCATCAAATTGCAGAAATTCCTAAATGTAAACAGGCCTTTTGATCTTGCTTGGCCAAATCTTTAATATCGTAACACAGATGTCCCCAACCTTTTTTTAGCCTGTGGACATATTTGGAATTCTAGTACAGCATGGTGGATGCAGCAACAAAATGGCTGCTGTGATAGGCGGAGCTAGCCAGCAAATGGCTACCACAGTTCAGCTTCAGCCACACAGATCCTTGTGTTCTGGTGGCAGCTGCTGCTAAAGCAACATTTAAAAAAATGCATAGCCAATCAGAAGCTTTGCTGGGCAAAGGCCCTTGCTGTCTCCACCCACTTCCTAAAAACACTGAAAGTGTAAAAGGCAATGACAAAACCACCTCTGAATGTCTCTTGCATTGAAAATTTATTTTATTTATTTATTTTGGTAAATTTATATTCCGCCCTTTCCCAGACGGACTCAGGGCGGATTACATCCAGATAAAACCAGTCAAATACAATAAAACCAAGAAAATTCAATTAAAACAGCACTGTACTGTATAACAAAAGTAGGCAGGCTCATAGTGCAGGTTGGAGTATAGTGGCCCAGATATAATAGTTCAAATGACAGATCACTGTGGGAAAGGAGAGCCGATGGTATAGGCAATAAGGAAAAGGACGCCCACTTGCCTCAACCAAATGGCTGGCAGAACAGCTCCATTTTACAGGCCCTACGGAAAGGTAACAAATCCAGTAGGGCCCATATCTCCACAGGGAGCTGATCCACCAGTTTGGGGCCAGGGTCGAAAAGACCCTGGTCAAGGCAAGACGGATGTCTTTTGTGCCAGAGATGACCAGAAGATGTTGGTTGGCAGATTGTAGCAACCTTCAGGGCTCATATGGGGAGAGGCAGTCCTGCAGGTATGTCGGTCCCAGGCCATATAAGGCTTTGAATGTCAATATTAAAACCCTGAAGTGGATCCGGTACTCAACAGGTAACCAGTGCAATGCGCACAGCATCGGTCGACTGCCTGTACAGGCAATCCAGTTGTCATAAGTCAGCTGTAACTAGAGGGCAAGGGGGAAAAGTCAGACCATTACAGGCATTTCCCTTACTCGTCCTTGTGGTAAGATGATGACCTCTCCCCCAGAGGGATTCTCCAGGAGCAATGATGCTATCAGTCAGGAGGAGCTGCAAAAAGTATCTGAGCAACTTTACCAAAGTGACAGCAACAAAGCAGAGGAGTCTGACATCACCCTTAACAAGCAGGCCTTGATATCCCAGACTTCAAAACTGAAAGATCAGTCCCCAGAAAGGTGAGTGGCAAAGATGAATGTGACACAATCAGGGCTTATTTTGAGAAGGAACGCAGTTCTGGCTGGCTTGGCATCATATGTATGGCCTAATATGCAAATAAGTTCCTGCTGGGCCCTGTGTGAAACAATGGTGGCATCAGGGGGTGTGGTCTGATATGCAAATATTTTCCTGCTTGGCTTTTTCTACAAAAGAGCCCTGTGTGAAACAATGGTGATGTCAGGGGGTGTGGCCTTCTATGCAAAGGAGTTCCTGCTGGGCTTTTTCTACAAACAAAAAAGTGCTGGATATAAGTAAAGCAAAGAGTTTGAGTGAGAACAATCATGTGGCCATGCCTCAGCTGATAGGTTATTATGGGGAAGTCAATTTAACATTCCTTTTTTAAAGCTGAAATTGAAAATTCCATTGACATTCTTGGCTTTGCAGGCTGTATGCGGATATCCAAAATACACAGACATGCAGAACCAAAAGTTTCTGTTTCTTAATTTCAAGGTGGTATGGGGATGAAATAACCTTGACCTGGATGGCCCAGATCTCCTCAGATCTCAGAAGCTAAGAAGGGTTGGTGGTTAGTAGACCACCAAGGAAGTCCAGGGTTGCTATTCAGAGGCAGGCAACAGCAAACCACTTCTGAATGTCTCTTGCACTGAAAACCCTACCGGCTGCACCTTGATAACACTTTCTAGCCCCAGTGGATACCCAGTGTCCTAGATGACTCAGACTAGCCCAGTTTTTTCGGATCTCAGAAGCTAAGCAGTGTAGGTTATGGTTGGTACTTGGACAGAAGACCAGAGGCTGCCCTGCAGAAGCAGGTTGGATGGAAGACCAGGGGGAAGCTGGAGGCTGCTCTGCAGAGGCAAGTGATGGCAAACCACCTCTGTTTGTCTCTTGCCTCGAAAACCCCATGAGGTCACCTGCAACAATGGCACTTGACAAAATTTGGATGCAGAAGTTACAGTTGAATTGCTCGGGGGCAATGGAACAGAATTCCCTTTGTGTATGTATCACTAGTTCAGAGAGTACCATTTGGGAGGAGAAACTGGCTTCAGGAGCCAGGGATGTGGTGAAAAAGAGATGCCCTATCCCTTGGCCAAAGGATTAATGGGATGTTGACTTAGCCTTCCATCCTTCCGAGGTTGGTAAAATGAGTATCCAGCTTGCTGAGGGGAAAGTGCAGATGACTGGGGAAGGCGATGGCAAACCATCCCATTAAAAAAAGTCTGCTGTGAAAACGTCATGATGTGACATCACCCCAGAGTCGGAAACGACTGGTGCTTGCACAGGGGACTGCCTTACCTTTTGAGAGCCAGTTTGGTGTAGTGGTTAAGAGTGCGGACTCTTATCTGAGAGAACTGGGTTTGAGTCCCCACTCCTCCACTTGCACCTCCTGGAATGGCCTTGGGTCAGCCATAGCTCTCATAGGAGTTGTCCTTGAAAGGGCAGCTTCTGGGGAGAGCTCTCTCAGCACCACCCACCTCACAGGGTGTCTGTTGTGGGAGAGGAAGATAAAGGAGATTGTGAGCCACTCTGAGATTCAGAGTGGAGGGCGGGATATAAATCCAATATAGTCATCTCCTTCTTAAATAACCATGCCATGAAAACTGTCTGTTTCCCATCTCCTCGCATTAAGCCTCTATTCAAGAGGCAGGGCATTCTTCTCAAGACTTGCTGGCCATCCCAGCCATGGTTTCATGCTAGGGGTTGTGATTGGCATGCAGGAGGGCCTCGATTTGGTATCTCCACTTGAAAGGGATTCCCTTCCTTCTACAGACTCTTCTCGTCCGTCAATGAGAAGAAGCTCTTCTCCAAGCCGACGTACGCCAGTTTCATTAAGCTGCTGGATAACTTCCAAAGGGAGGTTGGAAAGGGGGAAGACTTCACTGCTGAGCAGCTGAAGGAAGAGGATCGTTTCCTGGAGGAGATCATGAAGACAGAAGTCATGAAAGAGCTTTATGGGTTCCTTCACGACAAGAGTAAGTCACAGAATCACAGAGCTGGAAGGCTCTTTTTTGTAAGCTCTTGGAGGACTGGCTACATTAGGGGGTGTGGCCTAATATGCAAAGGAGCTCTTGCTAGAATTCCACCCTTGGCCATACAGGCGATCTTGTCCAACCCCATGCGAGATGCAGAATCAGCCTAGAGCACCCCTGATCACTGTCAGGAAGGAGATCTATCACATTGGGAAAAAATGCATTGTACCATTAGCGGGATTCCCATTTGTCCCATCTATGGCAGGCCACCTCCAGGTAATTGTGGCCATCTGTATCCTCTCCTTTCTCCAAGGAGCTCTGGGTGGAAGACATGTTTCTCCCTTCTCTGTTTAATCATCACAACAATCCTGTGAGGTTGGTTAGGCTAAGAGGGAATGTCTGCCCAGTAAAATCTGTGGCAAAGGTGGAGATTGAACCTGTGTTTCTCAGTTCCTCGAAATCCCAGTCCTCAAACAGCTATCACCACACTGGAGGAGAGGGGAATGCAGCCTGCCTGGGAGATTCTTGGAAGAATTAAATAAAGATGAGCAATTATGCTCGCAAGACTAAATGCATTACCTTTTGCAGTTTCTGAAGGCCACAAATTGAGCGTGCCATTCTCAAATAGATGTTTTAGCTGCAGTTTAGGTGCTATTGAATCTGTAAGATTAATGTTGTTAGCCGCCCTGAGCCTGCTTCAGCAGGGAGGGCGGGATATAAATGTGAAAATAAATTAAATAAATAAATAAGACAAGCTCTTTTGAATATCCCTGAAATTAAAAAAAAGCAAGATAGAAATAGATTAAACCTTTGACACAACAGCAGACCCGGTCCTTATCAGCTGTCCTTGTTTCTAAACGATGAGCAGATTCAAGAGTAGAAAATATACTAATTGTAGCTAATTTTTTAGTTCAGGCCATGAGACTTTGGGCAACTTACAAGAGAACAGTCTTGTAGCATGCATACTAGCCCTCTCTGGTCTGCATTTTTCCTTTCTTCGTTGTATTCCCAGTTATGTTTGATAAATGCTACTCAAGACCTATAGGTCAGAGGAGTAGAGTAAGAAAGAAAGAAAAAAGTATATTGATACGATCAGGGCTTTTTTTGTAGCAGGAACTCCTTTGCATATTAGGCCACACCACCCTGATGTAGCCAATCCTCCAAGAGCTTACAGGGCTCTTAGTACAGGGCCTACTGTTAGCTCCAGAAGGATTGGCTACATCAGGGAGGTGTGGCCTAATATGCAAAGGAGCTCCTGCTAGAATTCCATCCCTGGGCCACTCCCCCCTGATGTATCCAATCCTCCAAGAGCTTACAGGGCTCTTAGTACAGGGCTTACTGTAAGCTCTTGAAGGACTGGGTACATCACGGAGGTGTGGCCTAATATACAAAGAAATTCCTGCTACAAAAAAAGCCCTGGATATGATTATTTGCAAGTAGCTGGGTCATTGCAGATAAGTACAAACATCTGTAGCACACAGCGGCTCCGGCAATTGCCAGAACTTTCTCCTTTCAGGCTCCAGCCCTATCATAAAACATCACAATGTGTTTCATAACATCCCTGGTTATGAAGAGAGGATGTTACAGGGAGGTATAATGACTCAGCGGGCTCTTCTTTAATTTTGATTGGTTTTTTTTTTATCAGGAAATGGCTTTTTGCCCACCCTTCTCTCTTTCCCCAGATCGTTACAGCACGGAGGCAGAGTTTGTCACTGACTTAAAGGAGATGTGGTTTGGCCTTTACGCCAGGGACTCCAAGACCAATGAGGATGGCTCTAGCGGCTTTGAGCATGTCTTTCTTGGTAAGATTACTGCCTTGAAGATTGCAAGATTAAATGCAGAGCCAGTTTGGTGTAGTGGTTAACTGTGTGGACTCTTATCTGGGAGAACCGGGTTCGATTCCCCACTCTTCCACATGCACTTGCTGATGCAGACTTGGGTCAGTCACAAGTTCTCTTGAGGCTGTTCTGCTCAAGAGCAGTTCTAGGAGAGCTCTCTCAGCCCCACCTACCTCACAGGGTGTCTGTTGTGGGGAGGGAAAGGGAAAGGAGATTTGTAAGTGGGTCTGAGACTCCTTTGGGTAGAGAAGGGTGGGGTATAAATCCAATCTCTTCTCTCTTCTTCTTCTACATGAACACACATGAAGCTGTCTTTATACTGAGTCAGGCTAAAGTTGTCCATTCGGCATAAACCGAGCTGGAAAAAACATCCAAAAAATGCCTTACCGGTATCAGCTGGTTGCTGAATGGGACTCAGTTTTGGCTACCTGAAATGGCAACTTAGTTCAGCCACCAGATAGTGGAATTTAAAGGGCATTTAAAAGAACTGTGGTCCCTTTAAATGCTTTCACCAAGCCACACAACTCTGCAGTGAGTTCACCTGGAAGGCGTTTAAAGGGTGCAATCTGGATTAATGCCTTCTGGATTAATTTGTCACTTGGAGAAGGTGTTTAAAGGGACTGTGCAGCTTGGAGAAGGTGTTTAAAGGGACCATGATCCCGTTGAATGCATTTTTCACTCCAATGAAAGCAATGGAGAGCCTTCTTTAGGAACCCATCACATTGGACCTTCCTGCATTGTGCAGGGGATTGGACTAGATGACCCAGGAGGTCCCTTCCAACGCTATGATTCTATGATTCTACTGCTGTTTTTACAAATTCCTATCCTAATTGCAATGTGGATTATGCATAGTAATGCAGGAAATTCACAAATACCTCCCCCACCTCACACACGCCCAGTGACCCCTGCTCCAGGTGGCAAAAAACCTTCAGGATCCCTGGCCAAAAGAATTGCTTCTTGACCCCAAAGTGGTGATCTTGGATGTGTAAGAAAGGGCCATGAGAACCGAGCACTGATGTAACCCTTCCTGCCCTCCTTCTCATGATCTACCAAAGTTCACAGAATCAGCACTGCTGTCAGATGGCCATCTAGCCTCTGTTTAAGTCTCTAAGGAAGGAGAGCCCACCACCTCCAGATGAAGCCTGTTCCACTGAGGAAGTGCTCTGTCAGGAAGTTCTTCCTAATATTTACAGTCTACTCTGATTGGCAGCAGCTTTCCAGGGGCTCAGGTGCAGGTTTTCACATCACCTGCTGCCCTGGTACTTTGAACTGGAGATGCCCTGGTACTTTGAAATGGAGATGCTGGGAACTGAACTTGGGACCTTCTGCATGTCAAACAGATGCTCTTCCACTGAGTTATTGTTCCAGTCTCATGATGAGACATTACTCTTTACCATCTAGGAGAAATCAAGGAAGGCAAAGTGTCCGGATTCCACAACTGGATTAGCTTCTACCTGCAGGAGAAACAAGGCCACCTCAACTATCTCAGCCACAGCTATGATGGTCCAGTGAGTATTGCACACAGATGGTCTTCCAGATACTCTAAGACAAGGGTGTTGAACTCATTTGTTACGAGGGCTGGATGACATAAATGATATGTTGTTGGGCCGGGCCATGTGTGTCATAAAATGTAATGCCAGGAGGCAGAGATATAAACATTATAAGGGACACAGGCAAACACAATTAAAGATTTTGTATCTTTCCCATGTGATCAAGGGAACTGGGCAAAAGAATCTCTGGTTCTTTCCCTCCCTCCCCAGGGGATGAGGAGGGGTGGAGCCTCAGCCAGTAGAAGGAAAAGAGGCTTGGCTCAGCTCTGCTGTGTGATTGAGAGAGCCTGGGAAAGCAAGCTCTCCCTCCCTCCCCCCCTTCCTCCCTAAGGGAGGAGCCTCAGCCAATGGAGAAAATAGAGGTTTTGCTCGGTAATTCCTGTGTGATTGAGGAATCCTGGCAAAGCAAGCTGTGACACAGAAGGAAGCAAGAGGCAGAAGAAAGAAGACTTGCTTGTGGGGCAGAGAATGGTGGGGGCTTCTCCCGCAGGGGGAAGGAGAGGAGCTGGATGGAATGAGATAATCCCATTGTCAGCTTTCGAGGAGGGAAGGAAGAGAAAATCTGGGGATGGGCGTTCTTTCCTTTAGTTCTCATTGCAGCCTGTGTCACCATTCAAGCCTGGATAGGGTTGCCATCCTCCAGGTTGGAGCTGGAGATCTCCCAGAATTACAACCGATACCCAGATGATGGGGTTCACTCCCCCTGGAAGAAATGGCTGCTTTGGAAGGGTGACTCTTGACATTTTCCACCCACCTAGGACCCTCCCTTTCTCAAACTTCACCCTCCCTAAGATCCACCCCCAATTCTCCAGGAATTTCCCAACCCAGAGTTGGCAACCCTAGTTTCGAATGCCACTCCGGCCTCACCTGTTCAGCCCCTACTGGGGTCTTCATTCCAATTAGGCTGGGACCCCTGATGCATTCCTTCTTCCTGGCCTCCTCCTTATATATACAGGGCTTTTTTTTTTTTACCGGAAACACCTTTGCATATTAGGCCACATCCCCTGGTATAGCCAATCCTCCTGGAGCTTACAGTAGGCCCTGTAAGAAGAGCCCTGTCAGCTCTTGGAGGATTGGCTACATCAGGGGTGTGTGGCCTAATAGGAAAAGGAGTTGCTGCTACAAAAAAAGCCCAGTATATGAAGTTAGGTACCGTATTCTGAAAAGCATAAAAGAGGACATATTTCCTGACTGAACTACAGGGCAAAACAGGTCAGCCTTCCAACCCTAAAAGGAAATTGTCATCATTTTTTTAAATGAGTCCCAAAGAGAACAGACACACACACAAAAGGACATGCAACTGGTTACCCTAATGAAGTCGTTTGACTCCTACTGTTCATCCTGATGAACAGGGCTTTTTTTTGGTAGCAGGAACTCCTTTGCATATTAGGCCACACACCCCTGATGTAGCCAGTCCTCCCAAGAGCTTACAGTAGGCCCTGTAAGAAGAGCCCTGTAAGCTCTTGGAGGATTGGCTACATCAGGGGGGCATGGCCTAATATGCAAAGGCGCTCCAGCTACAAAAAAAGCCCTGCTTGATGAAACAACCCAGCTGCTTTGCTTTGGTCAGCCCTCTGCAGTACCCTACAAAGTACTAACCATAGCCTGCCACCTAGTGTTGTTCAGTGGTATGGCAGGATTGGCTAATGAATTACCATAAACATTCCCAAATGTTGCTTTTACTGTTCAGTGGACCTCATATCCAGACGTGCTCGGGTTGCAGTTCAGCTGGGATGGATTTAACAAAGAGGTTGGATCAGCCTTCATTGGAAGCAGCCCCGAATTTGAATTTGCCGTCTACTCATTGTGCTTCATTGCTAAGCCCAATAAAGTGTAAGTATCATGCCTACAGTGCTCCGTCGAACCCTATAGTTAGAGACTTGTAAAAAATTTTGCATAAATTTAATACTTGTAAATTGCAAAAAGTATAGGGTTGCCAAGTCCCCTGAGTTTTCCTGCGGGGGACTTTTCCTTGCTTGCAAAATGTGCGCACGAGTTAATGACATCATCCGGAAGTGACATCATTGCGCCAGTGATGTTGCTTGCGACCGCTCTAGGCATTTCCAGGAAAACTCTATGGTTTTCCCAGCCACTGTAGCCATTTGGGTGGAAAAAACTCTATGGTACCTATAGTACCAAAGAATTTTCCCTCCCCAATGGCTAGAGCCGTTGTGGGCTGGTGGGTTGAGAACCTCCTGGGTGGGGGAATCCCTGCCCGGACTGGGGGCTTGGCAGGCCTAAAAAAGTACAAGATACTTGTTAATTTTTTGGCACAGATTTAATAACTTTTTAAATAACTTTTAAAATAACTTTTTAAAGCATATCACTGCATCCAGATGTGCTCGAGATACAGTTCCCTATTTTTTTTTTTTAATTAGGAGTAGGGGCTCAGTACTCTCTGGACCTCTGGCAGGAATCTTTTCACATTCACAACCTGATATGTAATCAGGGCTGGCCCTAGACTTTCTGGCACCCTAGGCAAGGCTAACTTCTGCCCCCCACCTCCCCCCCCCCCGGCACTGATAACATCACTGAGTCACATGGGGGTGCCCAATTTGGTGCCCCAGAAGGTTGGCACCCTAGGCAATCACCTAGTTTGCCCAGTGGCAGGGCCGGCCCTGTGTGTAATGACATAGCTCTGGTCCTGGATTAGTCTAAATGGATGTCTTTCAGGCCAGGGATCACCAGTTGATAATGTTTTGAGGTACATATTATAACGCCCTTCTGGGGACGTATCATTGTTGGTTTCTAAGATACTACTGGACTCAAATCCAGCTGTTCTACTTCAGACCAAAACATCTACCCTCTGAAATGCAGGAGTTGACTTTCCATTTGTAGATGCTGAAGCCCTTGGCTGGGTAGTTTGCTTTGCCATATGTACCTCTCACAGCTCAATGTGCCCTGTTCCAATCCACTTTTTCAAAGATGCATGAAGTTGCAAATGGAACATAATTCTAAAACCCACCAATCTGCCCCAAAATAATATGTTAGCAGCAATGTGAGAGTCACAGCTGGCTTGATTCAGAGCTAGCATATCCCCCCTCCCCCCCAGTCTGAAACTTAACAATTGGCACCTTGATCTCTTATAATGGATGGGTGGAACAGATTCAGTGAGAGATGAGACTGAATGTCAGGTTTCTTTTCTCTAGGTGCCATCTGAAACTTGGGGGTCATGATCTGGGTATCCAGACACACACCTGGGATAAATGTACCTATGGCAACGGGAAAAGGTACATTGCCACAGCTTATGTGAAGACACCATGAGAAGGCAAGATGAGGAATGAGAAGGAACATGTTGAATGACCAGATCTGCCCCTTTCGGCATGTATTCCTGCTCTCACACCACACCAGGAGATGCTCTCTGGCAGACCTGCCTTTCATCTTTATATCCTCTGTGAATGTTGTTTGCCTTATGGAGCGCACAGCAGAATTGTGAGACTGGAATTCCAAGGCTCGTCTGGTAATTGTTCTTTCCATCTTTTAGTTGTCCACTCTTAGATAATGGACTTTATGGCCTGCAGTGTATTCTATAATTTGCATGGTCGTGTGCGGCCAACTGTTGGTGCATTGTTGGCACATTTAGAAGGGGTACTCAGTCCACTTCCTGTGATGCAGTGGCCCATTGCTTGGGGAAAGAACTGTTTGCAGCCTTGCACATGCTCATGTATCTTGGGGCTGAAGTTCAAACAGGTGAGAAGACTTGTATCTAGGAAACCTGGGTCTCCAGCCATGCTCCTAATGAGCCTTAGGCCAGCTTTCATTTCTCAGTTCCTCAGTGCACAATTATCCTACCTCACAAAGCTGTTGTGGGGATGAACAAGGAGTCAGCAAAAGACAATGCAGATGAAAAAATGGTATCGGCATCCTATGTGGTGCAGTGCTTTGGGGGTTGTTTTTTTCTATGTCTCCTCCTGTTTGACAGCCCAGCAGACTTTAAGGGTAGTCCTAAACAGAGCTACACCCTTCGAAGCCTGTTGAAGTCATTGTGTTTCGAGAGACATAACTCTGCTTAGGATTGTGCTGTTTGTTACTTTTATGGTGCAATAAACGATATCAAATCCTTATCCTCAACCATGATGCTCCTCTTTTGCTTGATTTATTAATTCATTCTTGAGTCAGTTTGGTGTAGTGGTTGAGTGCGCGGACTCTTATCTGGGGGAACGGGGTTTGATTCTCCACTCCTCCACTTGCAGCTGCTGGAATGGCCGTGGGTGAGCCATAGCTCTCGTAAGAGTAGTTTGGTATAGTGGTTAAGTGTGCGAACTCTTATCTGGGAGAACCAGGTTTGATTCTCCACTCCTCCGCTTGCAGCTGCTGGAATGGCCTTGGGTTAGCCATAGCTCTCGCAAGAGTTGTTTGGTGCAGTGGTTATGTGTGTGGACTCTTATCTGGGAGAACTGGGTTTGATTCCCCAGTCCTCCACTTGCAGCTGCTGGAATGACACACACACACACACACACACACACCCTTGCACTGATAATGTCACTGAGTCACACGGGGGGGGTCCAATTTGGTGCCCCCAGAAGGCCGATGCCCTAGGCCAGGGATGGCCAACGGTAGCTGTCCAAATGTTTTTTTGCCTACAACTCCCATCAGCCCCAGCCATTGGCCATGCTGGCTGGGGCTGATGGGAGTTGTAGGCAAAAAAACATCTGGAGAACTACCGTTGGCCACCCCTGGCCTAGGTAATTACCTAGTTTGCCTAATTTATTTATTTTTATTTATTTATCAAATTTACATATGAACATATATGAACATATGAAGCTGCCTTCTACTGAATCAGACCCTCCTGGGTCCATCAAAGTCAGTATTGTCTTCTCAGATTGGCAGCAGTTCTCCAGGGTCTCAAGTTGAGGTTTTTCACACCTATTTGCCTGGACCCTTTTTTGGAGATGCCGGGGATTGAACCTGGGACCTTCTGCTTCCCAAGCAGATGCTCTGCCACTGAGCCGCTGTCCCTCCCCTGAAATTTATATCCTGCCCTTCCCTGATGGGCTCAGGGTGGCTAACAACAGTTTAAAAACATTAACAATGAACAAACATAGAATATTAAAAACAAAATATATAATAAAACAGTCACTAAAACTCCGATGACACGTTTTTGAATTCCATTATATTAATTCAGTGAGATTGTTGGTGCTGTAAGGTAATAGCCACCTCCCCCTGACTGTTGAAGGCAAGTTTGAATAATTCAGTTTTACAGGCCCTGTGAAATTGTGGCAGGTCCCGCAGGGCCCTGATGTTTTCGGGGAGTGCATTCCACAAAGTGGGGGCTATTACCGAGAACGTTCTGGCTCTGGTGGTGGATAATCGAGCTTCTTTCGGTCCAGGGATCTTAAGAAGATTTTGAGACCCTGAACGTAGTGCTCTCTGGGGTACGTATGGGGGAAAAACGGTCCCAAAGGTAGACAGGTTCCAGACCATATAGGGCTTTAAAGGTTATAACCAGCACCTTGAAGCAAATCCGGAACGTCACAGGCTATACCCAAGGCTCTGCCTGTGGTGGAACTGATCATTCCTCCCATGGAAGAGTTGAGCGAATGCTTATTGGAGTGAAGGAGACTGGTCGGCTGCTTCTCTAGGTTGATTTGATCTGGGCAGGCATCAGGAAGGAAATCTCAGAAGCCACTCACAGCTGAAATCCTCTGCCATTGCTGGCTAACTATCCATTATAAACACTGCGACATGTGAACTGTCTAATTCCATTGACCATCTTCCAACAAACATCCGCCAAACACTGAGCGCCGGACACCCAAAGCAAATACCGAATGCTGACGGCAATCATCACAGCTTGCCCGAATATAGATCTCAGACGTTTAAGGACAATCAAGTACTTGAAGAACACGTAAAGAATATTTAACATCTTGTGGAGGAGAAGCTGGGGGAACAAATTTATCTCGCCTCTACAGCAGGGTTCTCTCTGATGTAGCTGCAGGAAGATGAGCAGCCACATGGGGGCGCTCAGGGTACACCTGTGCCCACCACATTTGCTCTGCCTGCATGGGATGCGGCTTCTTGTTTGCTGAAAGCCCTCAAAGCTGATGAAAAGGGAAAGGCAGAAAGATGGAGATTTCCCCTTCTTTTCCCCATAGCTTCACCTCTACTTTGCTACCCTTATTCTCTGCTCTCCTGATGATTGTGGGGGCAATTGCCGTGAGTGGGGCTGCTAAGGGTCACCACCACCATAAGCCCCAGGGGAAAGGAGAGCTGTTGCTCTCCTTTGTATCACCTGGGTTCAATACAAGCATCAGATGAAAATAAATCAAATGACATAGTCCTCCTTCCCCTCCCCTTTTTGGTCATCAAATCACAGCTTACTTATGGCAATCCCCTGGAGTTTTCAAGTTAAATGTTCAGGGTGGTTTGTAGGGTTGCCAATTTCCAGGTGGGGGCAGGGGATCCCCCAGTTAGGATGCCTTCCCCTGCACTTCAGGGTCATCAGAAAGCAGGGGAGGGAAATGTCTGCTGGGAACTCCATTATTCCCCATGGAGACCCATTTTCATATGGTGCAATGGAGAATTGATCCAAGGGTATCTGGGGCTCAGTGGTGGGGGCTGATTTTTTTGAGGCAGAGGCACCAAATTTGCATCCAATGCTTCTCTTCAAAACACCCTCCAAGTTTCAAAACAATTGGACTAAGGGGGTCCAATTCTATGAGCTCCAAATGAAGGTGCCCCTATCCTTCATTATTCCCAATGGAGGGAAGGCATTTTAAAGGTGTGCGGTCCCTTTAAATGTGATGGCCAGAACTCCCTTTGGAGTTCAATTATGCTTGTCACAACCTTGCTTCTGGCTCCACCCCCAAAGCCCCCAGCTGTTTCTTAAATTGGACCTGGCAACCCTAGTAGTTTGCCACTGCCTTTCTCTGCCTCAGGAGGTCCCTGGTTTTCCTTGGTAGTCTTCCATCCAAACATTGACTGCGGTCCGCTCCTCCTGTGTCCTTTAGAGTAGAACAGCGCTGGTCATTCACAGAAAGAGGGTAGATCTTGCTGACTCCCAGAGCTGCAGAATGGCCATAAAGCCACTTGAGATCTTTAATGCCAGCATTAAAGCCTGGAGAGGAGGTGGCTGAGAGGTGATAGGATCACCATCTTCAAGTACTTGAAGGGCTGTCATATAGAGGATGGTGTGGAATTGTTTTCTGTGGCCCCAGAAGGTAGGACCAGAACCAATGGGTTGAAATTAAATCAAAAGAGTTTCCGGCTCAACATTATGAAGAACTTCCGGACCGTTAGAGCGATTCCTCAGTGGAACAGGCTTCCTCGGGAGGTGGTGGGCTCTCCTTCTTTGGAGGTTTTCAAACGGAGGCTAGATGGCCATCTGACAGCAATGAAGATCCTGTGAATTTAGGGGGAGGTATTTGTGAGTTTCCTGCATTGTGTAGGGGGTTCGGCTAGATGACCCTAGAGGTCCCTTCCAACTCTATGATTCTATGAAACTGTCCTCCATGAGTGCTGAAAATATGCAGCAATATACAAAATGGGGATGTGGTTTCCACTCTATGAACTGGGGATACCAACCTCCAGGTGGGACCTGGAGAGCCCAAAATTACAACTGATATGCAGAAAACTACAATCAGTTTCTCTGGGAAAAAAACAACAACAGCTCCTTTGAAGAAAGGACACAAAGGCATTATACACTGCTGAGGTCCCTTCCCTCTCCAAACCTCGCCCTTGTCAGGCTCCACTCCGCCCCCCCCCCCAAAAAAAAAACTTTCCAGGAGTTTTCCAACCCAAACTGGCAGCCCTGCTATGAACAGATTACAAATACAGCATAGATCAAGGGTGGCCAGACTTACAAAATGCAAGAGCCACATAAATGTCAGATATTTGAGAGAGCTGCAAGACATGAATGTCAGATGTTTGAGAGCTGGAAGGAAGGAAGGAAGGAAGGAAGGAAGGAAGGAAGGAAGGAAGGAAGGAAGGAAGGAAGGAAGGAAGGAAGGAAGGAAGGAAGGAAGGAAGGAAGGCAATCAAACAGACTGAGGTAGAGGGAAAGGGGAGAGAGATGAAAAGAAAGCAACTTTAACTTTAAATGCATTCTCTAAGCTGCTGGCTGGGCTTGGAGAAGTGAATTAAAGAGACAGATGACTTCTCCAAGCCGGGCAGTGGGGGCTTCAAGAGCCACACAATATGTGTGAAAGAGCCAGATGTGGCTCCCAAGCCACAGTTTGGCCACTATAGATAGAAGCAGAGATGCTTCTTGATCCATGTAGCTCTCTTCCGATTCCTTTCCAGTGTAATATCTATCTCAGACTTTTTATGTCTTGGACTTGACATGTAGGGTTCCCGGGACATTAGCAACCAGCAGGAAATGGGAAGGCGGAGCTCTGCAAGAGTGCCATTTATCACTTCCATTCCCCCCCACCCCCGGAAGTGACATCACACCGTCTGCCTGACAGCCAGTTCTACATCCCCCTTGCCCGTCACTGTCCTGCAGTGGCAACAAACATGGCACTGGGGAAAGGGCACTCTCACACTCGCCAGGGGACTAACACATCACTTTCTAAGAGATCTGGCCAAGACTAGGGTTTTCAACCTCCAGGTGAGGCCTGCTATTACAAATGTTTTCTGGATAATCAATTCCTTTGGAGACAATGGCTGCTGTGGAGGGTGGAAAAAAAAAAAAGGAAAGGTCCCCTGTGCAAGCACCAGTCATTTCTGACTCTGGGGTGACGTTGCTTTCACAATGTTTTCACGGCAGACTTCTTACGGGATGGTTTGCCATTGCCTTCCCCAGTCATCTACACTTTCCCCCCAGCAAACTGGTTGATTTTACCAACCTCGGAAGGCTGGAAGGCTGAGTCAACCTCAAGCCGGCTACCTGAAAACCCGGCTGCCTGAAAACCCAGCTTCTGCCGGGGATCGAACTCAGGTTGTGAGCAGAGCTTAGGACTGCAGTACTGAGCTTTACCACTCAGCACCATGGGGCAATTCTACCCTGCTGAGGGCCCTCCCCCTTTCAAACCCTGCCCTCCCCAGATTTCCTCCCCCGCCCCCCATCTCCAGGTCTTTCCCAACCCAGAACTGGCCACCCTAGGCAGTTCCAGCTTTTGAGCCATCATTTAAAAAAATAAATAAATCAAAAATCATGACACAGAAAAACAAAACAGGGCACTACTCAGCTAACAAAAAAGTGTGCCTTTTTCCAAACTTCAGAGGAATGCACATAAGAAAGTGGCAAAACTTATCAACACCCCCCTCCAAAAAAACCCCAAGAAGTGTCCCCCCCCCACCTGCTCCATTTTGAAACTGTTGTCTTGAGGCCTGTATCTCCCTTTACACAAAACCCAAGAGGCTGGTCCTGCCCCGGGGCTCTGTTATGACATTGCGGGGCTTTCTAAGGGTGGCCAATTCTTCTACCAGCCCCCCCCCCAGCTGCAGGCATCTCTCTTTCAGCTCCCATCCCTCCTCCCGTCAAGACAGACGCACAGAAAGAGAGAAGCAGGAGCAAACCGCAGCAGCAGCCCTGGGTCCCAGGGTGGGGACACAGCTTGAATAGGAGCCGAGCTGAACGCTCCGCTCGGAGCCAGAGCCGCTGGGGGAGCTGGGAGACAGGAGGAGCCCGACAGATGGCTCAGCTGCAACAGTTTCTGAGCAATGGGGCAGGCCTCCCTCCACCATCTGCCAGGGGGTCACAGGTGACACCCAAACACTTCGCTGAGCGAGGGGGAGCACGCACACCCATGCACAAAACAACACAAAAAAGAGAGAGGATGCTACGGCTTGATTTATAGAAATGCACGTGTTCGTTGAAGCCCATGCCTGGCTTCGCAGGGCCGGAGCAGTGTAGAGTTTTGTTTGCCCTGTGCTACTCTGCAGCTGCTTTTCAGCTGTGGCTTCTGTGGGCTTCCCTAGTGGCCAACAGCACCTCCACGGGCGTGGATGGATGTGAGAGCAATGGGCCAGGAAGGGCAGAGAAGTTTGCCCCTCTTGGTGGTGGTGGTGGTTAAGTTAAAAACTCACAGGCACGATGACATCACTTCTAGGAACAAAGTAGGAAACATACAAAGCTGCCTTATACTGAATCAGACCCTGAGTCCATCAAAGTCAGTATTGTCTACTCAGACTGGCAGCGGCTCTCCAGGGTCTCAAGCTGAGGTCTTTCACGCTTACTTGCCTGGACCCTTTTTGGTTGGAGATGCCGGGGATTGAACCTGGGACCTTCTGTTTACCAAGCAGATGTTCGTCCACTGATCCACCTTCCCTCCCAAACAATGGTGGTAGCTCTAGGAATCTCCAGAAACTTTATGGTAAAACCACTGAGATTCATCATCACTCCCAGATTGTACCTAGAAGTGACATCATCATGCTTGTGATACCACCCTCCCACCATTTCTCCATCCCCATTCTCCCACTGGTTGCCAGCATTGGCCTGGAAACTCTACTGTAGGGTCAGATAAAAGCCTAATAAAAGTCAGAATGACAGCAAAGTTAGTACCACCACCAGTTTCTGGACAATGAGAAAACTTGTTGAGGTGGAATTATTTGTACCAGCTGCTGGAAAGACCCACGGTATGGCTCCCTTGGGCAGGAGTTCCGTAGGAAGGGTACCACAGCCATAAGAGCCCCGTTGCTTGTCGCCACATGGCATGCATCTAGAGTTGCTGTGTCTGTCCTGGAAACCAGTATGAGACCGGGTGGGGTGGGGACATGGGCAGGGGTGGCCATTGGCAACACTTGTGATGTCACTTCCTGGGTGTGGTGGGGACATGGGCAGGGGTGGCCATTGGCTATGGTGTGATCAGTGCTGGCCCAACCGCGTGTGGCACCCCAGGCAGCCCCCTTGCAGCGCAGCACCGTGCTCCATCACACCGCCCCCAGGGCGCTGCACCGAGGCACGGCACCTGCTGGCCCCCTCCTTCCCTTCCCCATCCCATGATGTGGCGCGCATCTATAAGATGCATATCACGTCCAGTATGGCTTAAAGCAGCTCACAATCTCCTTTTTCCTTCCTCCCCCACAACAGACACCCTGTGAGGTGGGTGGCGCTGAGAGAGCTCTCACAGCAGCTGCCCTTTCAAGGACAACTTTTACCAGAGCTATGGCTGACCCAAGGCCATTCCAGCAGCTGCAAGTGGAGGAGTGGGGAATCAAACCTGGTTCTCCCAGATAAGAGTCCACACACTTAACCACTACACCAAACCGGCTCTCAAAGGGATGTGATTTGCAGCACCTCTGTAGGAATTGCCAGAAACAGTGGGTTTTGGTGATTCTTAGAGAGAATTGACATCACTTCAGGTGAAAACTGACAGCCATTTTTAGCCATGGCAGAATCAACATTCACATTAGGCACATCCTGATCTATAGGTCAGTCTCCTAGCTACTATGCTCCAGAAATTTGTAAAGCTGAATAATTTAAATATTAAATCCATTCCTGTAAAGCAGCGGTCCCCAACCTTTTTGGCACCAGGGACCGGTTTTGTGGAAGATAATTTTTTCCATGGACCAGGGTTGGGGGGTGGGGTGGTTTTGGGATGATACAATTGTGCACTTTATTTCCATTAGTTTGGTGTAGTGGTTAAGTGTGCAGACTCTTATCTGGGAGAACTGTGTTTGATTCCCTGCTTGTCCACTTGCAGCTGCTGGAATGGCCTTGGGTCAGCCATAGCTCTCTCACAGAGTTGTCTTCTGTGAGAGCTTTCTGTGAGAGCTTTCTCAGCCCAACCTACCTCACAGAGTATCTGTTGTGGGGGAGAAAGATAAAGGAGATTGTAAGCTGCTCTGATACTCTGAGATTCGGAGTGGAGAGCAGGATATAAATCCAGTGTTGTCATATTATTATTATTACATTGTAATATATAATGAAATAATTATACAACTCATGGCCCGGTTACTAACAGGCCACGGACCGAGACCTGTCCACGGCCCAGGGGTTGGGGAACCCTGCTGTTGAACATAAATCTTTAAAAACTTGCTATGTATAAAACCCAGTGTCTTTCCCAAGAGCACCAAGCATATCTTTGAAAAGTGGAAAGCTAAAAATGGCAAAAAAAAAAGCACATAGGGTGTTTTTACATTCAGTTTGATCCAGAGTTTTAGAGTCTTCAAATCGCCTGCCACTGTTCCACTTTAATTATTTTCTTTTACATTTAAGCGTTTCAGTTTGGAAGAGGGCAAACTGATCAGAGGGCAGCCGGAATACCAGTGCTTAGTTAAATGTATACGATTGCTTGTCATGTCAACACTGCAAAAACAATACAAATTTAAATTATTAGATGAGGCAAGCAATGAGATGTAAAAATTTCAAGTGCTGTCAGTTCTCATGCAAATTACTGCACCTTGTGGCTTTGGGAGGAGTCTTTTAAAACGCATGAAAACTTCTACAATACAAGTTTGAAACACCTGCAGAGAAAAGACCAGATCGAAACTAACGTGGAGAAAAACGTTGCAGCAGCAGCTCCAAAACGCATCTCATCGAAACAAATGTAGATTGTGAGAACATTAGGTAATGTAAAAGGTGAGTTTCCAGTGCGGTGATAGAGAGTCACAAACTGCCAGTGTAAAACACCCATAGACATCCTAAACCAACACAATCCCATGTGCTCTGCTTTGGTATGAATGTTCTCCTGTGCTGCTGCTGCTAGGAAACGAGGGGTTCTTGGATCAAAATATCAGGTGAGGCGATTCTTCTCTCTGTTGCTGGAGTTTTGTCAGTATGACCTGCGTCACTGCATGAGGGGATCCATGACCCGGCTCATGAATGATTGCACCTGTCAAACGTGAAATCCTCACCGGGTAAATGTGTGTTGCAGAAAGTTTGCAGCAAGCAGCCCTTACGGATAGGAGAAAATGTGTTGTGCCTTCACATTGAGGTGCGGTTCTGTGAATCTCTGGCTGAGGCTCAGTCTCGTTGATGTATGTTGGAGAGGGAGGCGGCAGAATGCGCTGCCCCCAGGGCTTTTTTTGAAGCAGGAACTCCTTTGCATATCAGGCCACACACCCCTGGTGGAGCCAGTCCTCCAAGAGCTGACAGGGCTCTTCTTACAGGGTCTACTGTCAGGGCCGGCTCACCCACTAGGCAAACTTCCGCCGCACTTCCCCCACCCACCCAAACTTGCGGCGACGAGGCTGGGCCCTAGTGGCTTTGAGGCAGCAGCACGTTTTTTGAAGCCAGCGCTGGAGGAGGCTTCTCTCCCCCTGACTTCTGGTTCCGGAAACGAGTGAGGGGGGGGCCTCCTTCCATGCTGGCTTCAAAAAATGTGCGGCTGCCTCAAAGCTGGTAGGGCCTGGCCTCGTTGCGGCAAGCTTGGGGGGGGGGGCGCAAGTAGGAGTGCGGCACGGCGGAGGGAGGGAGCCTGCCGGGAAGGGGGTGCCGGGCAGGAAGCCTGCCTGGGGCACCATGCACCCTAGGGTCAGTACTGCCTACTGTAAGCTCTTGGGGGATTGGCTACATCAGGGGTGTGTGGCCCAATAGAGTTACAAAAAAAGCCCTGGCTGCCCCACTTTGAATACAAAAGTCAACCAACATAGCAAGCAAAGAGAGGAGGTAGAACTTGGGCTGCCAGGCCACAGATGACATCCCCTGGGCCAATTGGGAGCCGGGGCCTAACAGTGCCTACATCACTTCTGGTTTAAAGAGGAAGCGACTCAGAGAAACTGTGTGCTTTCATACGTACTAAATAATGCACTTTCAATCCACTTTCAATGCACTTGAAAGCCCGTTTGGGGTAGTGATTAAGAACGGCGGATTCTACTCAGGAGAACCGGATTTGATTCCCCACTCCTCTTCCACTTTCAACTGCTGGGTGACCTGGGGTCAGTCACAAGTTCTCACAGAGCTGTTCTCTCAGTAGCAGTTCTCTCAGAGCTCTCTCAGCCCCACCTACCTCACAGGGTGTCCGTTGTAAGGAGAAGAAGGGAAGGAGATTGTAAGCTGCTCTGAGACTCTGAGTGAAGGGTAGGGTTGTCAAGTACCTTTAAGCCCCCGGTGAGGAACTCTCCTATTGTACCATAGAGTTTCCCCTCCCAAATGGCTAGAGCCATAGAGCAAACCATAGAGTTTTCCCGGAACCGCCTAGAGCGGTCACCGCGCGATGTCGCTGGCGCGATGATGTCACTTCCGGGTGATGTGGGTTGGGAACCTCCCAGGCGGGGGAATCCCTGCCCGGACTGGGGGCTTGGCAGCCGTAGTGAAGGGCAGGGTATAAATTCATCTCTCCTCCTCGCAATTGGATTTTGCTGTGTGAAGTGGCAAAATGTACTTGCAAACGATTGCTCGAAACAACTCGCTTGAAGCCCTAAACTGCACTAATCAACTTGAAGTGAGGCAGGTCTTCGACACTGGTTTTTCTTTGCTTGGCATTTCTTCTTCACGTTGGACCCCCTGGGGCTGAGGCCAGCCAGGGCCCCAGCGAAGCAAACACTTCCCCAAACTAGGAGAAGGTGCTTCTCCGGCAGAACAACCCGAGGACACTTGTCTTGTGTGAACCATTGTCTCCTGAACAGCCCCTTCTGCCGTTGACGAGCAGCCCAGGGACCGCCGTCCAACCCTCACCCAGATGCTCCCTTGCAAAGTCATTAAGCGAGCAAAACGAAAAGGGGCCCCCAAAGCTCTTGTGGGAGGGGCTGGCGGGACGGTCTTAAATTCCCTGACTTCACTGCACTCAGGTGGGGCATGAGGCTCCGGCTGCCCCTGCGAGATCCAAAGCTCCCCCCCCCCCGTCAGCCGCAGGCCTCGGGGAGCCCCACGTCATCCCTCGGATGGCAACAGATGTCTGACAATCTCCTCGCCGGCCCCTGCCCTTCCCTCTCTTCCCAGGCCGCTGCACAAGCCTTTGTCGCAATCTCGGGATTTGTTGGCTAAAGAGACAACCACGGCTGCACTTGACTCCCTCCGACTCCCCTGACACACTGGCAATTTCCATTTCTGCAAAAACCGCCCCCCCCCCCCCCCGAGCTCCCAGCAGATGAACAAGAGGACATGGCAGAGCAGAGCCATGCCTCTCCTCGCCTGTGGATCGCCAGTTTTTAGCCAACGAAAATGTACAAAGGATCTGTAAAAGGTTAGGAAAAGGATCAAAGGGTGCAACCCCAGCTCTTGAGCAAAGAGGTTTATTTTCTGCACTGAGGACAGAAGCAGCAAAAGAACCGTCCACAGGGCTTTTTTTTTTGTAGCAGGAACTCCTTTGCCTGTTAGTCCACACACCTGTAATGTAGCCAATCCTCCTGGAGCTTACGGTAGGTCCTGGACTAAGATGCCTGTAAGCTCCAGGAGGATTGGCTCCATTAGGGGTGTGTGGCCTAAAATGCAAAGTAGTTCCTGCTTCAAAAAGAGCCCTGACCGTCCATATTTGTCAGGAAAGGTGCCTAGGAGGAAGGTGGTGAGCTTCCCTTCATTGGCAGTCTTCAAAACGCGACTGGATGATTATTTGTCAGAGATGCTTTAGGCCAGGGATGGCCAACAGTAACTCTCCAGATGTTTTTTGCCTACAATTCCCATCAGCCCCAGCCAGCATGGCCAATGGCTGGGGCTGATGGGAGTTGTAGGCAAAAAACATCTGGAGCGCTACCGTTGGCCACCCCTGCTTTAGGCTGATCCTGCATGGAGCAGGGGGTTGATGGTCTGTATGGCCCCTTCCAACTCTATGATTCTATTCTATGAAAAGAAAGACACTGGGCGTTTTCGCACAGGGCTTACCCCGGAGCGACGTCCCTCTTCACCGCGCAGCGTCTGCGCGGATTTCGCACCAACTGCTTTGCAGAACCTGGAAGAGCCGCAAAGTCCCGCGGCTTTTGCATCACAAATGTAAACCGCCAAAAACCAGTTTACATTTGCGACGCAAAAGCCACGGGACTTTGCGGCTCTTCCGGGTTCTGCGGAGCAGTTGGTGCGAAATCCATGCAGGCGCTGCGCGGTGAAGAGGGACGTCGTTCCGGGGTAAGCCCTGTGCGAAAACGCCCACTGGCTGCATAGGGTTGCCAGGTCTGTGTTGGAAAATACCTGGAAACTTTGGAGGTGGGTCAGGGAGAGGGTGGGGTCTGAGGAGGGAGGGGCCTCAGCAGGATCCAATGCCAGAGAGTCAACCCCTCAAAACAGCCGTTTTCTCCAGAGGAGTTGATCTCTGCCAGCTGCAGATCAGTTGTAAAAGCGGGAGATCTCCAGGCCCCACCTGGAGGCTGGCAATGCTATGGCTGCAGCAGTGGGTGTGAGTGGGATTTAAGAACTACCTTGGGTGTTGTGGCAGATGGTGATCCATAGCAAAGGAAACTGGAGATTGCAGCTCATGGTTTTCTCACGCTCTCTGAAGGTGAAGATCAGGAGTGGCCAAACTTGCTCAATGTAAGAGCCTCATAGAATAAACATCAGATGTTTGAGAGCTGGAAGGAAGGAAGGCAAATAGATGGGGAGGAGAGGGAGAGGGAGGTGGAAAGAAAACCACTTTAACTTTAAATGCATTCTCCAAGCTGCCGGCTGGCTTGATTTGTAGAAGTGATTTAAAGAGAGAAATGCCTTCTCCAAGCCAGCTGACAGGGCAACCACATAATATGTGTGAAAGAGCCACATGTGGCTCCTGAGCTGCTGTTTGGCCACCCCTCTTTAAGATCATAGGGCGAAGCCCCAGTTCCAAGTTGCTTTCCAATTCGACCTGTGCAGTGTTGCCAGCCCCCCAGTGAATGGGGGGCATCCTCCACCCTCAGCGCCTGTTTCCCGCCACCCCCCAGGAACCACCCTTCAAATCTGTCAGTCCAATTTGGGGCTCCAACCTAATGGCCAACTTGGCAGATGATGCCCAGCTATTCTGGATGGTGAACCTTACTTTCCCAGTACCTGCTCCAGAACTCTGGCTGCTACCACACACTGCTCTTCACTAGAACTTCGCACGCCTCTCAACCAGAAGCCTTGGGATGCATGAATAGCAAAACTTGGTATCTGGTCATCGAAGCTGCAGAAATTGCGGCTGGTGCTGCCTTGAATCCCAAAAGAATTCCAACTATTAAAGTGAAGATGGTTAAAGCCTGAATTCAGTAAAGATGGCTGCATTAGACACTAATCCCAGAGGCCTCTGGGATGCATACTAATCTTTTCTAGTAAGTGATATGGCTCTAACCACCCTGATGGGACTCTGGCCACAGCTGGTAGCATGGTGCATGAGGAAGCCCAGTTATATATTCCCCTAAAGAGGATGAAAGCATATGTAGGCTGGAGCACTGTGTGTTTTAGTGAGAGGTGGGGGATGAAAGGGGAGATGGTCAAAGCCAGCCCAAGACTGTCTGGCACCCTAGGCAAGGCTAACTTCTGGTGCTCCCCCTCTGCACTGAACATCACCAAATCACATGGGGTGTCCAATTTAGTGCCTCCAGAAGGCCAGCGCCCTAGGCAATCACCTAGTTTGCCTACTGGCAGGCCCAGCCCTGGAGATGGTTGAAAAACAAGGGGGACCAGATGCAAGAGAAAGGAGATCTAGGGGGGATTTCAGCCAGTGAAGAGAGCCAGCTTGGTTGCCAATCCCTAGTTGACTGTTTTGTATTTTGTTGGGACTGGCCTTGTGTGACTACTCTCATTGTAAAGAATCCCTAGCTGGAGGCAGGGGATCCCCCAGTGTAGAGGCCCTCCCCCTGCTTCAGGGTTATCAGAAAGCGGGGTGGGGGGTGTCTGCTAGGCTGTCCATTGTACCCTATGGAGACTGATTCCCATAGGGCAGGGTTTCCCCCTCCATGGCCCGGTTATTTTTACACTTCTCCTTCTTGGCCCACTAAAATTTGGGGGTGGAGCCAGACTTTGGGGGTGGAGCCAGGAGACGGAAACGATGTACAAACAAGCCTAAAACTCTTGCAATATTTTGTTTAGGAAAGGCAGGAGAATAGTGGGATTTTTGCAATGCAATTTTTAAAATAAAATATCTAGAAAAAGCACAAAGATCACACAGCAGAAAACAAAAAATATAAAATGCTCTCAGCCTGGGAAAACATGAAGCAGGGCATTTCAAGCTTCTCTCCCCACCCCCCAGGAAAGACAGAAGCCAGGGGGAAGTCATGCCTAGTTTGCACACACACACCCCACGCCTCCCTCCTCCCTCCCTTCTCCACCCCAGGTCAATTTCAGGCTGTGTAAAGCTCTCCATCTCCCTCCCCGCCGCAGACCATCTCGTTGGCAGGGAAAACGGCGCACGCCGAGCGCTGATTCATCTCTCAGGCAGGCCAGTGGCAGATCGAAAGGATGGCATCCAAAAAGGGCGCTATGGCTGTTCCCGCCCCCACATTTCCTGGATGAAAAAGAAGTGTGGGAGTGGGAGCTGCCATGGTGCCATTTTCAGATGCTGTCCTTTCGATCTGCCGCTGGCCTGCCTGAGAGATGAGTCAGCGCTTGGCGTGCGCTGTTTTCCCCGCCGACAAGGTGGTCGGTGGGGGGAGGGAGATGGAGGGCTTTACACAGCCTGAAATTGACCTGGGGTGGAGAAGGGAGGGAGGAGGAGGTGCAGGGCGGGCGCAATGCTGGGGGGGGGGCGTCGGTGGGAGGCCTCACGACCCGGGATCGAGGCCTGCGTTGCCCAGTGCCAGGTCGCGACCCTGCCATTGGGAAACACCGCCATGGGTTATAATGGAGAATCGATCTGTGGGTATCAGGGCTCTGGGGTGGGCTTTTTAAAGGTAGAGGCATCAAATCTTCAGCATAGCATCTGGTGCCTCTCCTCAAAACACTCCCCAAGTTTCAAAAAGATTGGGCTAGAGGGTCCAAATCTATGTGCCCCCAAAGAAGGTGCCCCTATCCTTCATTATTTCCAATGGAGGGAAGGCATTTAAAGGAAATGCAGTCCCTTTAAATGTGATGGCCAGGACTCCCATTGGGGTTCCATTGTGCTTGTCACATCTTTGCTCCGGGCTCCATCCCCAAAGTCCCCAGATATTTCTTGAGTCTGAGCTTTTAAAGAAGTTTCTCATGGGCATTAACACGCAGATTACAGCTTCTTGTGCCTGTAAAGTTCATAAGGATATTTTATGTAATACTCTAGTTCAGCAGTGTCAAACATGTGATCCAGAGGCCAAATCAGGCTGCCAGAGGGCTCCTATCAGGTCCTCAAGCAACTGGCTGCTGTTTCCTTATCCCTATATCTTGCTTCCTTCTAAATAACAGCTTGCTTTGCAAGGCTTGCTCAATTGCACACGAGCTACAGAGCAAAATTTCTATTTTTTCCATTGGTTGAGGCTCCTCCCTTGAGGAGGAAGTGGGGGGCAGAGGAGCCTCAACCAATGGAGAAAATAGAGGTTTTGCTCTGAAGCTCATGTGCAATTGAGCAAGTCTTGCAAAGCAAACTGCTATTTAGAAGAAAGCAAGTTTCAGGGATAAGGAAATGGCAGCCAGTTGCTCAGGGGACTGATAGAAGCCTTCTGGGGGCCTGATTCAGCCCCTGGACCACATGTTTGACACCCTTGCTCTAAATTTTATTGTTCTCTTTCTTTCTTATACCACCCCCACCCCCCACCCCCAAAAAAACTTGCTTCAACCCCCCTGTGATAATTTTGCTGAACTCTAAGATTTGACAAACTTCGTAATATCCCCCCCCCCAAAAAAAAAATGGGGAATTACCCAAACATATAAAGCAGACAGATGGCAATCTTCATCATGCCACTGTGGCCACATAGGAGATAGTCATTTTAAACGTACAATGGGAGTAAGGTTTTATTATTATGACAATTATAATTCAAGAAGCATTTTAAGGCGGATACTGAGCTGATATAATTCAGTACACCTTCCGGCAATGTCAGGGGTGTGTGGCATCTGCAAATGAGTTGTGCTAATGAGCTCCGGCACCTCTTTTTCTATGAAATAACCCCTGGGTACACTTCATGATGAAGTATGCATGCATCCTGAATAAGCTCACAGTCTGAATCAAACTCAGTTGATCTTAAAGCTGCTACTGGACTCCAACTCTGATCTATTGCTTCAGACCAACACGGCTGCCCACCTGGATCTATCTAAAAAGAAAAGACAGCTACTTTATCCTTTGCAGAGGAACAAAACCCTGAACCCTTTAGAATCATTTTTCAAGACCCAGAGTCTGGGACTTTCTCATACAGAATGTGAAATACCTTAATGCATTTAAAAAAAAAAATACACTCAGTTCTTTCCTGTAGGGCTATGCTCAGAGACTGTGGCTTTGATACCCGCTCCCCTCTTCTTAGTCTCTTGCTAGCCCACAGGAGAAAGGGGAGCTGGCGGGACCATTTGGTGCAACAGTCCGTGTGTGCAGGGCTCCCCTCCCCCAATGTATGCCGAGGAAAAGGCGGGTGGGGAAGGAGGAGGAGCAGCAGGTCCCAAACATGGTCGGCCGCTCATTGACAGCTGGGCCTGAAACAAAGCCACCCAGAGCAAAGGTTAATGAGGCAACGATGCTCTTTTGAACAGAAGAATGTATGGCAGTTATCCCATATGGATCCCTGCAGCTCTCTCTCCCCCAGAGAATGGGCTCGGCTGAAGGAGAAGTCACCAGAGGAAGTTTTAAAAGACTAGGCCCTTTGCCATAGGGTAAGGTGATGACACCCACCCACCCCCAGTCTAGGGTATGGTATAATCCTAATCAGGGGTCATTTTGTAGAAAAATTGGTGCTGGAGCTCATTAGTACAACTCATTTGCAGATGCCACACACCCCTGACTTCTGAGCCGCAGGTATACTAAATTATATCAGCTCAGCATCTACCTTGAAATGCTTCTTGAAATCATTGCCTTACCCCTGTCATACTTTTTAATTGACTTTCTCCTATGTGGCCACAGTGGCATGAGGAAGGTTTCCATCTGTCTGCTTTAGATGTTTTGGTTATTTCTCCATTTTTTTGTGGGGAAAAGTATTAGAAAGTTTGTAAAGAGTTCAGCACAATTCTCCCAGGTAGGTTGAACAATGGAGCCCAGAAGCAAGGGGGTTTTTTGAGGGGGGGGGGTAAGAAAGAAAGAGCGCAATAAAATATAGAGGTTCCAAAGCTCCGCTCCTGTAAGCTTCTGCCCAAAATGCTGAATGTAGTAACATCAGACCCCTTCACAAGAACACATCCATAGCTTTTTTAGGGTTATGTGCTCAAGTTAGCCTGATCTCACCAGATCTTGGAAGCTAAGGTTGGTCCAGGTGAATACTTGGTTGGGAGACCACCAAGGAAGTCCAGAGGTGATATGCAAAGTCAGGCCATGGCAAATCACCTCTGCTCGCCTCTTGCCTTGAAAACCCTTTGGGGTCGCCATAGGTTGGCTATAACTTGATGGTGCTTTCCACAATTAAATATTTTAGCCCTGGTCTGGATAGCCAGGCTAACCCAATCTCATCCAAATCTTAGAAGCTAATCAGGGTCAGCCCTGGTTTTTATGGAGATGGGAAACCACCAAGGAAAGCCAGAGGTTGCTATACAGAGGCAGGCAAAACCATAGAGTTTCTGCTGATACCTAGAGAGGTATCAATATACAACAGGAGAGGTCAGACAGGAAACTAACACTACTAACCCAAAGGTAACTGTGACCAAGATCACTAAAATATATACAATATCTATTATATCAAGAACAGGCAAACTCTAGAATTACTAGGGTTTGTAGAATCTTTCGGGCTCAAGTACCGTGTTCTACTGGAGAAAGTTTTTCTTCCAGACGTTTCGTTCTCAGCCTGGAAGAAAAACTTTCTCCAGTAGAACACAACACTTGAGCCCGAAAGATTCTACAAACCCTAATGATGTTACCAGCCGTGAAAACCTGAAATCTTTGATATAGAATTACTATTCACATAAAGAATACTCAGTTCGATTCCATAAACCAGGGGTGTCAAACATGCGGCCTGGAGGCCGAATCAGCCCCGAGGAGGGCTGCTATCAGACTCCCAAGCAACTGGCTGTCTTTTGCTTCCTTCTCCCTATCTCTTGCTTCCTTCTGCATAATAGCTTGCTTTGCAAAGCTTGAGCTACAGAGCAAAACCTCTATTTTATCCATTGGCTGAGGCTCCTCTCTTGGGGAGGAAGGGGGAGGAATAGCTTGCTTTGCCAGGCTCTCTCAATTGCACAGCAGAGCTACTGAGCCAAGCCTCTCTTCCTTCTACTGGCTGAGGCAACACCCCCCCACACCAAGTCCCCTGGGGAAGGAAGGAGCGAGCCAGAACTTCCTTTGCCCAGTTCCCTTGGTCGCATGGGAGAAATAACCCATAAAGTCCATAGTCTTCCTGAAGGTATCAATCTTTCCAATCCATGTAGTGATTCTGTATCTCCATTAATCGCATGAAAATATATCTGTGCAACAGGACAGCTGGTGTTTCAATAACTATTTCAAGGCCACTTTACTTCAGGCACAGAACTAAAATGTTAGTTCAGCATCCTTAAGGCTGTCTTAAGGATACAAGCCCAGCTGGCAGAGGTGTGTTTCTTAGCAAGCATCTCTTTTCTGAAACAAAGCAAGAGCCCTGACAGAGGATCACAGTCTTGCATCTGCATTAACTTTAGAAAGCAACTCCAGCCCCTGGATACTGAAAATCCACATGGTTCCAGTTTGTCCCTCCCCTCCCTTTCTGTTGCTGCCTCCTTAAAGAGAAAGGAAAGGAAAGCAGGAGAGAACAGAGACAGACCACCCCCACCCTTCTATCTCAGCTGGACTGTAAGATTTCTGATTTTTCTTTTTAAATCAAGCACATTCCCTATTTCTAGGTCTTGCTCCAGTTAGCTGGATCCTGTCCTTGTTCACGCAAAAGTGTAAATGTGATGGGGTTTACTTGTATGTAAATATGCACAGCTGAACTGCAGCTTTAAATTCTTCTCCCTCACTTGGCTTCACCCCCAAAGTCTCCTGGCTCCTCCCCCAACGTCCAGATATTTCTTGAATCGGTGTTGGCAACCCTATAAAATGTGGCTACAGACCACAGAACTTTGCAACCCCCCCCTAAACCTACAGTACTACCCCCCCCCCCCCCAATCTCAGTGACATGATGATATCACTTCTGGGTGACATCCTTGTGGCTTTGCACATGAAGCAGAAGATCCTGGGAAGCACCAGGGATCCCTCTGCTGGCAGCCAGGTAGGAGCTGGTAACTCTACCGTAGTTTAAAAATGCACAACCTGACTTTCAACATAACTCTGCTTACTGTCAAAGGACTGGGGGCTGTACTGGTTGTGTGTGACTAAGGAAGGAGACCAGACAGGTTGAAAATGAGAAGAGAGGTATGTGACTGCTCAGACCCCATCCACCTAGGGTTGCCAAGACAAGTCCAATTCAAGAAATATCTGGGGATTTAGGGG
Organism: Heteronotia binoei; assembly: GCF_032191835.1. NCBI lineage: Eukaryota > Metazoa > Chordata > Lepidosauria > Squamata > Gekkonidae > Heteronotia > Heteronotia binoei. The sequence goes on from NC_083235.1 coordinate 21,880,391, forward strand.
GCGGAGCCAGGAGACATTGGGGTGGAGCCAGGAGCAAGGTTGTGACAAGCATAATTAAACTAGAAGGGAGTTCTGGCTATCACAGTTAAAAGGACCAACCCTTTTAAAATGCCTTCCCTCCATTTGGAATAATGAAGGATAGGAGCAGCACCTTCTTTTGGGGCTCACCAAATTGGACCCCCAGTCCAATCTTTTTGAAACTTGGAGAGAGACACCAGATGCTATGCTGCAAATTTGGTGCCTCTACCTCAAAAAACATTCCCTCCAGAGCCCCAGATACCCACAGATTAGTTCCCTATTATACCCAATGGGAAAGTTTCCACAGGGAATAATGGAGTGCCAAGCACAAACAAAGGAGCCAGTACCGAAGGAGAGCAGCAGGGTGCATCCCAGCTGGCCGCTAAGCTATCTTTGGGAGGTCCCCACCCCACCCCTGGAATTCACCCCCCCTTGGAGGTAACACCCAGGAGGGGGCCCAATCTGAGTCCTCTCTGCTCAGAAGGAACCAAAGCGTCTTAGATTGTTGTCCATTTCGATCCTCACAACAACCCTGAGAGGTAGGCTAGGCGGAGAGAGTTTATGACCAGCCCAAGGTCAGCCAGCAAGCTTCCATGGCACAACTCATGGACATTCAATGAAATTACTGAGCAGTCGGGTTAGAACTGATACAAGCAAGTCCTTCTTCACCCAAAGGGTGATTAACATGTGGAATTCACTGCCACAGGAGGTGGTGGCAGCTACAAGCATAGCCAGCTTCAAGAGGGGATTGGATAAGCGTATGGAGCAGAGGTCCATCAGTGGCTATTAGCCAAAGCGTATTGTTGGAACTCTCTGTCTGGGGCAGTGATGCTCTGTATTCTTGGTGCTTGGGAGGCACAGTGGGAGGGCTTCTAGAGTTCTGGCCCTGCTGGGGGACCTCCTGATGGCACTTGGGTTTTTTGGCTATTGTGTGACACAGAATGTTGGACTGGATGGGCCATTGGCCTGATCCCACATGGCTTCTCTTATGTTCTTAAGCAGACATTTCTCCCCCCCCCCCAAACACGCTTTCTGATGACCCTGAAGCAGGGGGAGGGCCTCCAAACTGGGGAATCTCCTGTGCCCACCTGGGGATTGGCAACCCTACATCCACCCCTTGTGGCTGGTTCATCCGCCTCTGTCCTCACCCCTCATTCCTGGCCTCCTTGCGGGACTCAAGGCAGCTGACTGACCCCTGAGGTGGAGGCAGCCTCCATTTTAATCCAATCTATCAGGGAGGTAATGAAGTGTAAAAGTATGGATTCAATTAAAAGGGATTTCATTGTAGGCTGGGAGCCTGTGAGCAGACGGAGACAGGGGCTCGCTCTGTTTTGAAAGAGGCCATCTTTGCCACCATGTTGGTGCTTTGTGCTGACCTCAAAGGGCAACTCCGTTTGACAGAGGTGATGACACCAGCCCTTGACACATCTCATTGCCAGCCCTATTGACTTTCAGACCCCTCAGAGAGCAGAGGGTGTGTCCCTCACACCTCTTCAGAACCTTGACCTCTTTTTTCTTTGCTTCCTTTTTAGCGTGGCAGCAGTGGCACAGGCTTCTCAAAGGCCTCAAAGGGGTTCACAGACATGGGTGACATCAGCTCAGCCAATCAGGAAGCTTGCTGCTATGAACAGGGGGAACTCCAATCAGTGACTCTGACTAGGGGGAAGGAACTCACAGGTTCCTCACCAGTTGATTTTCTGCAACACAAGTTTCTTCCACAGAACACTATTTCTAATAAACAAATTTATTTCTTCAGGAATGTATCCCCTGAATCTCCAGTAACCTGCCTGATAGGATGCCAGCCTCCAGGTGGGACAGGGGATCCCCTGGAATTACAACGCATCCCCAGACTCTCTTAGTTATACCCCAGGGAGGTCCTTGTACTCCCCAGGCTCCATCCTCAAATCTCCATTTTGGTGACAGTTTGGTGTAGTGGTTAGGTGTGTGGACTTTTATCTGGGAGAACCAGGTTTGATTTCCCACTCCTCCACTTGCAGCTGCTGGAATGGCCTTGGGTCAGCCATAGCTTTCATAGGAGTTGCCCTTGAAAGAGCAGCTGCTGTAAGAGCTCTCTCAGCCCCACCTGCCTCACAGGGTGTCTGTTGTGGGGGGAGGAGGTAAAGGAGATTGTGACCACTCTGAGATGCAGAGTATAGGGTGGGATATCTTCTACTTCTTTCCATAACAACTTAGACCAACAAGAGCTATTGAGCATACCAGTGTTTGAGTAAGGGAGCTTTGACTCTTGAAAGCTTACACCTGAAACTCTTGTTCCTATCTAAGATGCTACCGGACTTAGATCTAACTATTCCAATCCCATGGGCCTGCAGGCTTAAACCAGTAGATCCATCGACTAAAGCTTTATTTTATTCATGGCCAGAAGCCAGTAGTCTAAGACAGGGATGTCAAACTCATTTGTTATGAAGGCTGGATTTGACATAAATGAAACTTTGTCAGGCCAGGCCATGTCAGGCTGGGCCAAAATTAGATAGCAGAGGTATAAACTTTATAAAGGACACAGACAAACACAATTAATTATTTTTTTGTAAAAAACTTAAAATAAAACATGTTTAAAACATTAGAACTCATTGGTCTTAAAGCGGCTTTTTTTGTATCTCTCCCATGGAATCCAGATAACTGGGCAAAGGAAGCTCTTCCTCTTTCCCTCCCTCCCCAGGGGACTGGGGGGGGAAGGATCCTCAGCCAATAGAAGGAAGAGAGGCTTGGCTCAGTAGCTCCGCTGGGCAATTGAGAGAGCCTGGCAAAGCAAGCTATCTCTCCCCCCCTCCCTTCATTCTCAGGAGAGGAGCCTCAGTCAATGAAGAAAATAGAAGTTTTGCTCTGTAGTTCCTGTGTGATTGAGCGAGCTTTGCAAAGCAAGCTGTGATGCAGAAGGAAGCAAGAGAGAGGGAGAAGGAAGCAGATGGCAGCCAGTTGCTTGCGGGGCGGTGGGGAGCTGGTAGGAGTTCTCTTGGGGCCCAATTTGGCCCCTGGGCCTCATGTTTGACACCCCTTGTCTAAGATCTCGAGAGGTTCTTCTGAATAAAAGAAGGACGATTCTTGTGAGAAGATAAGATTGGGCTTCTTCTCCTCCACCAACTCCACAGCATCCACCCAGGACTGCCTGAAATGACAGCTGTCATGGCCCAGTCAGCAGACATGCTCTGCTTTATTATAATACACAGTTCAGGAGGCCTCCCGGCTTAATCCTCAACAGATCAACTAACCGAGGGGAGATTTGAAATTATTTGCAAAAACTTGCTGCCCCCGATGAGATTACGGCTTCTGTTTAATCGTGCTCAACGAGGGACCCCCGAGGGGGGGGAGAGGGTTTAATGAGAATTTGTGCAGGAATAATCCGGTCTTTTCAACTCGTCCCGTCAACCAATCCTCCCTGGAAGTTGTAATCAGGCAAGATGTTCTTAAGCAGAGATGCTTTAGGAGGGTGGGGGGCGGGGGAGGCGGACTTGCGGAAACAAGTGAGTGAATCTTAAGAGGGGATTTTGGAAGAAGCAGAATACTTTTTCAGGGCTTTTTTTTTGTAGCAGGAACTCCTTTGCCTATTAGGCCACACACCCCTGATGTAGCCAATCCTCCTGGAGCTTACGGTAGGTCCTGGAATTAGAGCCCTGTAAACTCTTGGAGGATTGGCTACATCAGTGGGGTGTGGTCTAATATGCAAAGGTGTTCCCGCTGCAAAAAAAAGCTCGGATTGACTTTGATGACCTCTACTGGGGCATGGACATTTCAGAGAGGCAACTTGATATTGTCTGCCTCTGCATCCCAGCCCTGGTATTCCTTGGAGGCCTCCCATCCAAGTATTTGCCATGGTCTGCCCTGCTTAGCTTCTGGGATCTGATGGGATCGGCTTGCTTGGACTACCCAGGTCTGAGCCCTCGCCACATGATTTCCATGTTCACACAATAAAATGTATGTTCGTGAATCACATCCAATTCATTTGCTCACGGTGAGCATATACGCAGCAACCAGCGATCTGACAAAATCTTAGTGGTAGTACCCCTGATCCATATAGGAACCTTTCTCTGGTTGCTTTTAACATGTCTCTGTAGCATCATAAGAGCCCCGTGGTGCAGAGCGTTAAAGCTGCAGTACTGCAGTCCTAAGCTCTGCTCACGACCTGAGTATGATCCTCGGCAGAAGCTGGGTTTTCGGGTAACCGGCTCGAGGTTGATTCAGCCTTCCATCCTTCCGAGGTTGGTAAAATGAGTACCCAGCTTGTTGTGGGAAAAGTGTAGATGACTGGGCAAGGCAATGGCAAACCACCCCGTAAAAAGTCTGCCGTGAAAACGTTGTGAAAGCAACGTCACCCCAGAGTCAGAAACGACCGGTGCTTGCACAGGGGACCTTTGCTTTTCCTTTCCTGTAGCATCATAGATGATTCGGCACTGAGTGTTCCACTGGGCGCCATTAGTTTCCTGTCAAGCCACCAACACCAGCTTATATTCAGATAAGAACAGGAAATAAGACTTCAGCCTCAGCACAGCTTAGCGTAGAAATTAAATATGAGCAATTCAGCATCTAAGAGTCCCCGTTCAAAGGCTGATACAAGGCAGTGTTCGCTGAGACGCACACATTCCCTGCGCCACGCATCTCACACAGAGAGACACAGTTTGTGTGCCTTCTGGATCCTTCTTGCACTCAGCCCTGGGAGGTTGGGAAGGCATGTGGGCTTCTCCAGTGGCCACGGCCTGACCTCAGTGCTCACAACTCTGTCAGCCCCAACGGATCCAGGCAGCACAGCACAATAGCCCCGGTAGGGCCTCAGCCCCTCTGGGAGGGAGACACCATCTGCCGTGAAAATCGACACCCGCTGACAAAGAGGCAGGAGCCGTGAGGCTGCCACCCCCACAGCTTGGGCAAGCGAGTGAGTGCGAGGATTTGAGCATGGGCAGGTCACCCCGCCCCTGGGAGCTGTCCTCCTCAGGAGGAAGGCCTGCCCTTGAAAGCAGGAAAGGTGAGAAAGGAGCGAGGTGTAGTTTTCTTCCTGCACTGATACATGTTATATTATCAGCAGTGTTCCCTCTAAGCTGAGTTAGTGTGAGCTAGCTCACAGATTTTTAGCCTCTGGCTCACACCTTTTTTGTCTTAGCTCAGGAAAAATGACCCCAGAGCAAGCTAATTTATGCAGTAGCTCACAACTTTAATGCCAGTAGACAGCTGTGTTGGTCTTAAAGGCGCACTTGTCTACAACTTTAATGCCAGTAATTCACAACGTAGAATTTTTGCTCACAAGACTCCACAGCTTAGAGCAGGGGTGTCGAACATGCAGCCTGGGGACTGAATCAGGCCCCCAGAGGGCTCCTTTCAGGCCCCCGAGCAACTGGCCATCTGTTTCTTTCTCCTTCTCTCTTGTTTCCTTTTACACCACAGCTTGCTTTGCTAGGCTTTCTCAGTCACACAGGAGCTATAGAGCAAAGCCTCTATTTTCTTGGCTGAGGCTCTTTTCTCGGGGAGGAAGGACGCAGAGCTTGCTTTGCCAGGCTCTCTCAATCGCACAGCAGAGCTACTGTGCCAAGAATCTCTTCTTTCTATTTGCTGAGGCTCCTTCTGGCCCCCTGGGGAAGGAAGAAAAGAGCCAGGACTTCCCTTGCCCAGTTCCCTGTATCCCATGGAAGAAATACAAAGAAAACACCTTTAAATTAAGATTGAGTGTTAATATTTAAGCATGTTTTATTTTTTTTAAAAAGTTGTTGTGTTTGTCTGCGTCCTTTACAAAGTTTATATCTCTGTTACCTAAATAGGTACACTAGGGTTGCCAAGTCCAATTCAAGAAATATCTGGGGACTTTGGGGATGGATCCAGGAGACATTGGGGTGGAGCCAGGAACAAGGATGTGACAAGCATAACTGAACTCCAAGGGAGTTCTGGCCATCACATTTAAAGGTACAGCACACCTTTTAAAATGTCTTCCTTCCATAGGAAATAATGAAGGATAGGGGCACCTTCTTTTGGGGCTTATAGAATTGGACCCCTTGGTCCCATCGTTTTGAAACTTGGGGGGTACTTTGGGGAGAGGCACTAGATACTATAATGAAAATTTGGTGCCTCTACCTCAAAAAAAAGCTCCCCCAGAGCCCCCGAAACCTCCAGATCAATTCCCCATTATACCCTATGAGAATCGATCTCCACATAGGGAATAATGAAGTGCTCAGCAGACGTTCCCCCCCCCCCCCGTTTCTGGTGACTCTGAAGTGAGGGATTGGCCTCTCTACTAACGAGTTGCAGCCAACTTCTTTCAAGTAACACAGACATCCCATCCCAAGAGGAAGCCTTTCCAAGTGGAGACTGGAGCCTCTGGAGGGGGAAAGTCACATGGTGGCTTTGGGGACGGGGCTTCCCCCACCAGCCAGCTGACTGGGGGCGGGAAGGAACCTGGGAAAGCAGAAGAACCCCCGCTGGGAACCGGGGATTGGCAAGCCTAAAGTACACACACAGTCTGGACCAAAATGGTCCAGCCCAACAAGGTTTCATTTATATCAGATCTGGCCCTCATAACAAATGGGTTTGACATCCCTGACTTAGAGGGAACACTTATTATCAGGTGCACAGGAGGAAGAAAATGCAGAGGAGAATGCTTCCCCATTGCTGTGTCTCTGGTACAGTGAAGCCTGTTGAATCCTGGCCTGGCATAAAGCTGCATAGTGCATACAAGCCTCACCGGCGGCACTAAAACCAGGGCTTTTTTTGAGCAGGAACACACAGAAACACAGTTCTGAATGATTTGGGACCAGGGATGCGGCCTAACATGCAAATGAATTCCTGCTGGGCTTTTTCTACTAAAAAAGCTCTATGTGAAACAATGCTGACATCAGGGGGTGTGGCCTAATATGCAAGTGAGTTCCTGCTGGGCTTTTTCTACCAGAAAAGCCCTGACTAAAACTACCGGGTCACCCTACAGCACACACATTCAAATGTCCTGTAAAAGGCCCTTACCACTAGGTCTGTCAATGTCCAGGTGGGCAAAACCAACAACATGGGAACACAGTTCATATTACGGGCAATACAAGAAACAAACACTGTAATATACAGGCTAGCAACGTTTAGTAAATTTTTAAAGAGTCACATGAAACTATTGTATGCATTATAAAGAAGCACAACTTTACAACGTGACAAGAAAGGTCCATCCAATGAGCACCCAGATATAAGCTCATTTTGTCAATGACTTCCTCAGGAAAGTTCCTATTTCCTTGAAGGTTATCAATCTCTCAAGCCCCGTGGCACAGAGTGTAGAGCTCCGTGGCGCAGAGTGTTAAAGCTGCAGTACTGCAGTCCTAAGCTCTGCTCATGGCCTGAGTTCGATCCCTGGTGGAAGCTGGGTTTTCAGGTAGCCGGCTCGAGGTTGACTCAGCTTTCCATCCTTCCGAGGTCGGTAAAATGAGGACCCAGCTTGCTGGGGGGAAAGCGTAAATGGCTGGGGAAGGCAATGGCAAACCACCCCGTAAAAAGTCTGCTGTGAAAATATTGTGAAAGCAACGTCACCCCAGAGTCGGAAATGACTGGTGCTTGCACAGGGGACCTTTCCTTTCCTTTTTGCTTATCAATCTCTTGTTACAATTCATTGTTAATGCTTTCTGCAGTGTCTTTACTTTCTTCCAAAACTCTCATCCCGGAATAAACCATGGTAATTAGAATAAGATACAACACAAAGCTGAATGAACAGTTCATTTCTGTGCTACCTGGAGGATTTGTAACAGAATTTTGGAGAGCAGTTTTGACTCATGGAAGTATGGATTTGGGAGTATGTTTTGTATGAGTGTTGTTGTGTGAGCCAGTTTGGTGTAGTGGTTAAGTGCACCAACTCTTATCTGGGAGAACTAGATTTGATTCCCCACTCTACCCCTTGCAGCTGCTGGAATGGCCTTGGGTCAGCCATAGCTCTCGTAGGAGTTGTCCTTGAAAGGGGAGCTGCTGTAAGAGCTCTCTCAGCCCCGCCCACCTCACCGGGTGTCTGTTGTGGGAGTTGGGGAGGTAAAGGAGATTGTGACCGCTCTGAGACTCTGAGATTCAGAGTATAGGGTGGGATATAAATCCAATATCATCATCTTCTTCTATATGTATTATTGAATGTTTTTCATTGCTTACTGTGTATTTCGATATTGCATGAGAGGTGTTTGCTATTACTATATACAACTATATGGTAAAGAGTTAGTGAAGACTGCAATGTATTATTTACTGGGGCTTTCCTTAGCTTGTTCTAGGTGTTGAGGCCGGCAGCAATGATATTCCTCCAACTCTGCCCTCCCAATTCTGTTCTGGGGGCATTTTGTGTGCCCCCTGTTGCACAAAATGTGAGAAATAGAATATTCTTGGAATCCCGAGTCTTCATCACTGTCTAGGGGCACTAGTCAGTGGTAGATAGTGCTGTTAAGTCACATCTGATTTATGGTGACCTTGTGGGGTTTTCAAGGCAAGAGACATTCAGAGGTCGTGACTCTAGTGTTCCTTGGAGGTCCCCCATTCAAATTCTAGCCATGGCCAACGTTACTTAGTTTTAGAAATCTGACAAGATCAGGCTAGCCTGGTCTATCCAGGTCAGGGTGCACCTTACAGTTAGGTGTGCCAAATCTACGCCCTACTGCTCTGTACTTGCTGCATGATGCCTCTGTAATGCACCATGTATTCTCTAGTTTGATTTTTTTTGCAAAATGGGGGGGACAAAAGCAACCCCATCAGCAGGGCATTTTTTTTTTTTAGCAGGAATGCACAGGAACACAGTTCCGGCTGGTTTGGTGTCAGGGATGTGGCCTAATATGCAAATGAGTTCCTGCTGGGCTTTTTCTACAAAAAGAGCCCAGCCCCTCAGGAAATCTCAGATTGTTGAGGAGAACTCCTGCCTGTTTGGAGCTTTGTGGGTTGCCTGAGACAATGCGGGGAGAGGAGGGAGGAACCCCAGCCGCTTAATCTCCTGGCCTTTGGCCATTACTAAGCAAACATTCTGTACTTCTCTGAAAACAGATTGAAAATGCTGGCTGATCTGGAGCTTACAGGGGGTTTGCTGTAGAGCGGAGCTCAGATTTAGTAGAATTACTGGCTTGCGTCTCCTGTTCATTTGGGGGAATTTGTAAGTCACGGCTGGGAAATAAAATAAATGGGGGGGGAGCACCGATTCTAGGGCATGTTCGAATGGGCACTGTGCTCAGATGATTTAGTGGCATTGCTTGTTCTTCCCTTAAACTGGGCTTCTGAACCTCAGCCTGATGTTATTTAGAACCTTTAGAGTGGAAACTAATAAACCTGGAGCTTTTTTTCTGGAAAAAGAGGTGCCGGAAGTCTCAAAAGGGAAATGAAGAAGAAACACACAGGTGCCCCTCATGAACCTTTAAACATTTTTTGAGAATTTTGTTTCCATGAAGAGGTTCTGGAACTCCATTGCACCGCATTCCCTCAGAAAAAAAAAAAAAGCCCCGAATAAACCCAATTTGCCCAGGGCCTCGTACCCAACCTCTCTCTGTCGGTGACAACTGACCACAAGAACGAAATCCCTGTAATCTCTTTCATTAGGACCAGCCCAGTTGATGCAATACATTGTTCAAACTTTCAGGTCCACAGAACTCTCTTGGAAGGCTGGGTGTTAAAAAAATTAAAAAGTCAGAAGGGTAGAAATAGGCCTGCCAAGCCCCTGGTCAGGTTGGAGAAATCCCAATCCCTGAGTCCCCATTCTCTGCCACTGCTTGGAGTACTGCTGGGGGGGGGGGGTGGGAATTAAAATTAAAATAAATAAAAACTGAAAAAAAATCCAGAGGTCACTGGTGGAACCCATGTGATGATTGCACTACAGGAGAACACTTGGAAGTAATGGTAGGAGTTTTAGGAATTGGTGGAAACTCTATGGTAAAACTATAGAGTTCCCACCAATTCCTAGAGCTACTTCCATTGCTTCTGGGTATTTCCTAGAAGTGACATTATCATGCTAGTGACACCACCCCCTGCACCATGTCCACACCTGGCAACCCTGTGGAAATCAGATTTCTCAAGTCATGGTGTAAAGGTCTGATCCTGCAAGGATTGTCTGAGAGATGTAAGCAGACGATTAGCTTAGCTTTATTGCTGGTGTGGTGTCACCTTATAGTGCATTCTCTGGAAGCTGAATTCCATCCATGTTGTCCCATCTTTGTTCTTTCACTGAAAAAGCATCCCAAGACCATCCACGCAAACACACACACACAAAGCTGTCTCATGTACATATTCCTGCTTCTAAATGCACAGTGTGATTATGCAGGACAGGACAGGTCCAGCATATCTGACAAACTTGAGAATTTGCACTGAGCATTGCATGGGGGAAGTAAAGGCATGAAGCTGTGGATATACATGCCAGAGAATCATCACTTTGATACAAATCCTGAGCTGTTCTGGGGAAGTCTGCATCACTTTTCCTGTGGCTTTTTGGTCCATCTTATCTGAGCTATGAGCACAGCCTGAATGAATGAATGAATGAATGAATGAATGAATGAATGAATGAATGAATGAATGCAGAACTTTTTTTGTAGCAGGAACTCCTTTGCATATTAGGGCACACCCTCCTGATGTAGCCAATCCTCCAAGAGCTTACAGGACTCTTCTTACAGGGCCTACTTTAAGCTCTTGGAGGATTGGCTACATCAGGGGTGTGTGGCCTAATATGCAAAGAAGCTCCTGCTACAAAAAAAGCCTTGAATGAATTAATGAATGAATTAATGAAGCAGCCTTGAGTCAAACCATTCATTTATCTAGTCCTCTGTCATCTATTGACAGCAGCATCTCCAGGATTTTGGCAGGGGGGGACTTCCTTTCCCAGCATCCGAAATCCCTTTGACTGGAGATGCTAGGAATATTTGTCTGACACATGCTCGGTCACTGATCTATGATGTTCCTCCCTATTGCATATATGGGGTTACACAGATGTTGTTATGCTATGAGAAGTCAGTCTGTTCCTTGGCTTTTTGTGTCCTGTATCTCAGGAGCTAAACCAGTGCCCTGTATGTGGGGCTGCCCTTGACGACTATGCAGAAGCTGCCCTTGGTACAGAACAGAGCTGCTTGTCTGATTATTAGAATACTTGTTGTAGTGTATTAAATAAATTTTACAATAAATAAATAAGTAAATCCAGAGGCCTGGGCATGATACTCCAGTTCTAACAGTGGAGTCTTAAGTAGAGTTACACTCTTCTATGTCCATTGAAGTCAGTAGATCATGGCCAGTTTGGTGTAGTGGTTAAATGCACGGACTCTTATCTGGCATAACCAGGTTTGATTCCCGACTCCTCCACTTACATCTGCTGGAGTGACCTTGAGTCAGCCACAATTACTCTCAAGGCTGTTCTGCTCAAGAGCAGTTCTGGGAGAGCTCTCTCAGCCCCACCTACCTCACAGCAGGGTTCTGTTGTGGGGAGGGGAAGGGAAAGGAGATTGTGAGCTGCTCTGAGATGCCTTTGGCTAGTGAAGGGTGGGGTATAAATCCAAGGGTCGTTTTGTAGAAAAATAGCTGGTGGAGCTCATTAGCATAACTCATTAGCATATCCTCCCCCCCAGCCAAAAGTGACCTGATGCAAGAAAGGAGAGCCCCAGGCGAGCAAGGTCTGCTTGGGCTGGCTAGAGATCCAGCCAGCCCTAGCAGCCCTCGCTCACCTGGAGCTCTCCTTGGCCACTCCCCCCTCCAGTCAAAAGGCCAGCAAACCACGTGCTGCCCAAAATCACATAAGAAATGGAGAAAGGGTGGCATGGTCTTCTCCAGGAGTTAATGAGGGCTGCTGGAAGTGTGGCAAAGCCCCTGGTGGCTGGCTGGCTACTTGCTCTCCTAATACAGGAATTGTTATGCAGCTGCACCTACTAGTCAATGGACAAGGTAAGTGGGGAGGTGGGAAAAAGGTTCAGGAGCTGTGCTCCTGTGAGCTCCTGCTGTATTCAAAGCTTGTATAAATCCAATTCCTCTTCCTCCTCTTAAGAACATAAGAGAAGCCATGTTGGATCAGGCCAATGGCCCATCCAGTCCAACACTCTGTCACACAGTGGCTAAAAATATACACACACACACACACATATATATACACACTGTGGCTAATAGCCACTGATGGACTTCTGCTCCATATTTTTATCCAATCCCCTCTTGAAGCTGGCTATGGTTGTAGCCGCCACCACCTCCTGTGGCAGTGAATTCCACATGTTAATCACCCTTTGGGTGAAGAAGTACTTCCTTTTATCCGTTTTAACCCGACTGCTCAGCAATGTCATCGAATGCCCACGAGTTCTTGTATTGTGAGAAAGGGAGAAAAGTACTTCTTTCTCTACTTTCTCCATCCCATGCATAATCTTGTAAACCTCTATCATGTCACCCTGCAGTCGACGTTTCTCCAAGCTAAAGACCCACCAAGCGTTTTAACCTTTCTTCATAGGGAAAGTGTTCCAAATCTTTAATCATTCCAGTTGCCCTTTTCTGGACTTTTTCCAATGCTATAATATCTTTTTTGAGGTGCAGTGACCAGAATTGTACACAGTATTCCAAATGAGACCTTCTTCTTCTCCTCCTCCTCCTCCTTCTTCCTTGATTGAGTCCATCCATCTCATGTTCAGTCTTCCTTTTTCCTTGCCACCTTCAACTTTTCCTAGCATTGTGGTCCCCGCCCCCCCCCCCCCCAGTGTCTTCTCATAATGTGACCAAAGTATGATAGCCTCACTTTGGTCATTTTAACTTCTTGGGAGAGTTCAGGCTTGGTTTAATTCAGAACACCTTTATTTGTGTTTTTGGTGGTCCACATTATCCCTAAAGCCACATTTCAAAGGAATCCACTCCCTTCCTGTCAGCCTTCTTCATTGTCCAGCTTTCACACCCACAGTGTGGGAACACTTAAAATACACATTATATATTTGCAATCTGATTCTGAAAGCCTCAGAGAGCAGGATGCTTTTAAAGCACGCTGAGCTCCTTTTTTTGAAATCTCTTTTGGCAAGAAAGCTGAAAGGTCTCCCTGTGCCCCAGATCTCTATGATCCCCACTTCATCCGTCCGTCGGCACCATCTGACTGACACTCAGAAGCATCTCCCTCCTCATCATACCCTTGCTTCGCTCACAGAGCTTTAGCCATTAATCCCTCCATTTCCGCCTCAGAATTACATGTGTCATTAGAGCTGATCTCAAATCAGCCCTTGCCCGGGTCAGATGTTCCTGGTCTGGTGAAGCATCCCCCTCTCAAGCCAGTGGCCTCCGGATGGGACCTGGGGATCTCCTGGAATTACAGCTCAGCTCCAGGCTACATAGATCAGTTGCCCTGGAGAAAATGGATGCTTTGGAGGGTGGGCTCTATGTAGGGTTGCCAAGTCCCCCGCAGCCTCCGATACAATAGGTACCATAGAGTTTTCCCTCCCAAATTGCTAGAACATCTGGGAAAACCATAGAGTTTTCCTGGAAGCTCCTAGAGCAGCCAGCACGCGATGTTGCCAGCGCGATGGTGTCACTGCAAGTGATGTCATCACACCGGTCACTTCAGGGGAGGATCCCCTCCCCCGCCAGCCCAATGCAGACCGGCAGGTTGGGAACCTCTGGGGTGGGGGAAACCCAGCCCGGCTTGGGAAGTTGGCAGCCCTAGCTTTATGGCACTGTACCCCACTGAGGTCCCTGTTCTCCCTGGGCTCTGCCCCCAAATCTCTAGGAGTTTCCCAATCTGGAGCGGGCAACCCTACCACCACCTCATCCCTGCTGGTGGCTGGGAGGACCTGGTGACCCTACTTTTGATGGAAGTGTCAAGTGGAGGCAGCAAAGCCCTCAATGTGCCTTCTGTGATTGAGAAGGGCATTGAACGACTTGAGCTGAGCCATCTCAAAATGAAGCAAAATGCGGACCAGTGAGACAGCTATGCTCTCAGAGGAGAGAGGAAAGAAACTGGGATCGTTTCTCTGAACCCTGACTTGCAATTCCAGCATGTCCCACCTCAAATCTGCAACTACCCCTTACCGAGTTACAGTTTTAGCATTTCATTTTAGCTACATCTGGCTTTTTGCCCCAATAGGGAGCCAAAGTGGCTTACATAGAGTTGTCATCATCCTGGTGTGGCCTGGAGATTTCCCAGAATTACAGTCTAATATGGCCTAATATGTATGCAAAGGAATTCCTGCTTCTACTCTTTGGTAAGCCTTCTCCTTTCCAGCATATAGATACTATCTCTCCAGGGATGCTGATCCTCTTCCATTTTTGGCCCAAATGAGGAGTTAAAGAACTGTCACTAATCCAATCCCCCACCCCATTTGTCCCACCTTTCCTCATTGGTGACCATTACATATCAACAGGGATAGATCCAGATGGGCAGCCGTGCTGGTCTGAAGCAATAGAATGAAGTTGGAGTCCAGTAGCACCTTGAAGACCAACAAAGTTTTATTCAGAATGGAAGCTTTTGTGTGCCATAAGCACAATTCATCAGATGTAGTATGATAAAAGCAACCATCCCATACTATTGCCAGTCCCTTGGCAGCTTCCACAGTTTAGTCCTCATCAGGGCTTTTTTTTTTTTTTTGTAACAGGAACTCCTACCATTTTGATATAATGGTTAAGTGTGCAGACTCTTATCTGGGAAAACCGGGTTTGATTCCCCACTCCTCCACTTGCACCTGCTGGGATGGCCTTGGGTCAGCCATAGTTCTGGCAGAGTTCTGAGACTCTAAGATTCAGAGTGGAGGGCGGGATATAAATCCAATATCTTCTTCTTCTTCCTTTGCATATTAGGCCACACCCTCCCTGATGTAACCAATCCTCCTGGAGTTTACAGTAGGATTGGATACATAAGAGGGTGTGGCCTAATATGAAAAGGAGTTTCTGCTACAAAAAAAGCCTCTTTTGCCAGGATGCCAGGTATGACCCATTGGGCAGACTGAGCTTTTTCTGCAAGTTTTAGTTTATTGAATAGCTTGAACCTTCACAAGTGCAAAAAAATGCTTCTAAAACTGGGGTTTTAGATGTTTTGTGTGAGTTTCACAGCAGCGTCTTATTAGACGAGGAGTGAAGGGTGGGGGCTTTATTTTCCAGCAGATCAAGGAAGGAGTGTGGTGGCTTAGTGACAGTGTACCCACTTTTTATGTCAAATGTCTAGGGTTGCCAGCCTTTCCCCAGTGGTGGTGGAGGTCCCCACTTCTAGGGTTATCAATCCCCAGCTGGGGGCAGGGGATCCTCTGGTTTGGAACCCCTCCCCCTGCTTCAGGGCTATCAGAAAGCAGTAGGGGATAGCTGCTGAGGGGTTCGTTATATCCTAGGGAGACAAGTCCCCATAGGGCATAATGGAAAAGCAGTCCATGGGTATCTGGGGTTTGGGGTGTGTTTTTGAAGGCAGAGGCACCAGATTTTCAGCAAATAAGTTCCTGCTGGGCCTTTTCTACAAAAAAAAAGCCCTGCATATACTCTTGTTGCAAGATGGTACCCTTCTTTCAGAACTTGAAGGAATGGGTGGCTCTGTGATGGCGCTGGAGGTGCTGGTGGTAGGGAAACTTTTGCTAGACAGAGATTTAACATAGAGGAACCTCTTAACATGCCTTTTAAGCAGCAGAGAATAAATAATCCTCACTTTTTCATTCATTTATTCATTCGTTCGTTCATTCAGAAACAAAGAATCAAAGAGGTGGAAAGAGCCACACAAGCCATCCAGAACCTCTTTGTGGAAACAAAATTCTCAAAAAAATGTTCAAATGTTCATGAGGGGCACCTGTTTTCTCCTTCATTTCCCACTTGGGAGTTTCGGCACCTCTTTTTCCAGGGGGGAAGAAAAAAGCCCTAAGTGTATTATGTTAATGGGGAAAATATCTGCATGTGAGAAAGTACTGGGATTGAAACAGATATGCACAAGATACTTTTGTACAAGTCTGGTCTCCCTTCATGGCTTTTTTGGAATGGAAACAAATCTAAAGAACGTCAAAAATGAGATACCGGACCTTGTTTGGATTGTCGTGTCTTATCTCATGGATATTATGTTATATGAGTGAAAACTCTTGTGGGAGACATTTCACTCCCCCCCCCCCATTGTCACAATCTCCTTTTTCCATTTCCTGAAAGCTCCCTTACCTATCCCCTTTTCCTGTTTCCTTCTCTCCTTCTTGGGATTCCAGCCTCTGGGTGGGGGCTGGAGAACTTCTGGAATCACAACAGATCTCCCAGCTATGGAGAACCAGGGCTTTTTTTGAGCAGGAATGCAGTTCTGGTTGACTTGGCATCACGAGGTGTGGCCTAGTATGTAAATGAGTTACTGTTGGGCTTTTTCTACCAAAAGCCCTGGGAGACACAATGGTGGTGTCAGGGGGTGTGGTTTAATATGAAAATGAGTTCCTGTTGGGCTTTTTCTACAAAAAGAGCCCTGTGGAGAACAGTCCTCCAGTTAGGGTTGCCAGCTCCAGAATGGGAAATTCCTGAAAAATTTGGAGTGGAGTTTTGGGAGGGTGAGGTTTGGGGAGTGAAGCAACATCAGCAAAGCCCTAGAGTCCACTTCCCAAAGCAGAGGGGACTGATCTGTCATATGGACAGCGTGTAAGGCTAAATATAGATTATAGGTTAACAGCCCATCACTCCTCCCACCTAAAACCTCCCACTCAAAAATCTTTGGATTATCTCTCAGGCTGCAGTGTTACTCTCCATCAAGGTAGCGTTCCAATTCCCTCCCCCCCCCCAAAAAAAATGGGGCTCTAGAAGAAGAAGAAGAAGATATTGGATTTATATCCCGCCCTCCACTCCGAAGAGTCTCAGAGCGGCTTACAATCTCCTTTACCTTCCTCCCCCACAACAGACACCCTGTGAGGTGGGTGGGGCTGGAGAGGGCTCTCACAGCAGCTGCCCTTTCAAGGACAACCTCTGCCAGAGCTACTGCTGACCCAAGGCCATTCCAGCAGGTGCGAGTGGGGAATCGAACCCGGTTCTCCCAGATAAGAGTCCGCACACTTAACCACTACGCCAAACGCCAAACGCCAAACGCCAAACTCTCTCTCTAGGAATTTCCTAACCTCCTTCCCTCCTTTTGGCAATCCCTGTATCCTCTCCCTGCCTCCTCCTCTCCTTTTCAGCCATTCAGTAGCCTACCTTTTATCTGCCTCCCATCTTCAGCTATGTTGTTCAGTCGCACAGTTGAGTCTGACTCTTTGCGATCCCATGGACAAAGTCACGCCAGGCCCTCCTGTCTTCCACTATCCTCTGAAGTCTGCTCAAATTCGTATTTGTTACATCAGTAATGCTGTCCAGTATTCGTATTTGTTACATCAGTAATGCTGTCCAGTATTTGTTACATCAGTAATGCTGTCTTCCACTATCCTCCGAAGTCTGCTCAAATTCGTATTTGTTACATCAGTAACGCTGTCCAGCCATCTCATCTTTTGCTGTCCCCTTCTTCTTTTGCCTTCTGCTTTCCCAGCATCACGATCTTCTCCAGTGAGTGCTCCCTTCTCATTTGGTGGCCAAAGTATTTGAGCTTCAGCTTCAGCATCTGACCTTCCAGGGAATAGTCTGGGTTGATTTCCCTTTGGACTGACTGATTTGATCTTCTTGCAGTCCAAGGGACTCTCAAGATTCTTCTCCAGCACCACAGCTCAAAAGCATCTATTCTTCTGCGCTCAGCCTTCCTTATGGTCCAACTCTCACAGCCATACATTACTACTGGGAATACCATCGCTTTGACTATACAGACTTTTGTTGGCAGGGTGATGTCTCTACTTTTTTTATACTGCCCAGGTTCACCATAGCTGTCCTCCCAAGGAGCAAACGTCTTTTAATTTCATGGCTACAGTCACCATCTGCAGTGATCTTGGATCCCAGAAATGTGAAGTCTGTTACTACTTCCACGTCTTCCCCTTCTATTTGCCATGGTGTGATGGGGCCGGATGCCATGATCTTAGTTTTTTTGATGTTGAGTTTCAAGCCTACTTTTGTGGTCTCTTTCACCCTCAACAAGAGTTTCTTTAGGTCCTCCTCACTTTCTGCTATTAGAGTGGTATCTTTTGGTTGTCCCCGGGCCAAAGGAGGCCCGCTTGAAGATCACAAGAGACCGGGCCTTCTCTGTAATGGCTCCATTTTGGTGGAACCAGCTGCCGGAGGAGGTAAGGGCCCTGCGGGATCTCACCCAATTCCGCAGGGCCTGTAAGACAGTCCTCTTCCGGCTGGCCCACAACTAACGGCCCTGTATACCAACTACTGAATGCTGTATATTGTATACTGAATTTTTATCTGAAGCTGAATAGAGTGTAGCTCCACGACTGCTGGCTGTTTTAATGATGTATAGTTATAACAAATGTCTGATTTTAATTATATATTGTGAAATGCTAATTTAAAGTGTAATTTTATATTTTTATGTTAGTTTTATATATGTTGTAAGCCGCCCTGAGCCACTCGGTGGGAAGGGCGGGATATAAATCCCAGATAAAATAAATAAATAAATAAATAAATAAATCTGCATATCTGAGGTTGTTGATGTTTTTCCCGGCAATCTTAATTCTTGGCTTCTGCTTCATCCAGGCCAGCATTCTGCATCATGTACTCTGCATATAAATTAAATAAGCAGGGTGACAATATACATCCTTGTTGAACTCCTTTTCCTATTCTAAACCAATCAGTTGTTCCATATCCCGTTCTGACCATTGCTTCTTGACCCTTATACAGGTTTCTCAGGAGACACGTGAGGTGGTCTGGTACTCCCATCTTTTTAAGGACTTGCCACAGTTTGTTGTGATCCACACAATCAAAGACTTTAGCATAGTCAATGAAACAGCTATATTGACTCTTTATTTACTTCATTTATAGCCATCTTCCTCCACAGTGGGGACTAAAGCAGCTTACATTATTCTCTTCACCTCTTTTTCGTCCACACAACAATCCTGTGAGGTAGGTTAGGCCAAAAGCATGTTACTGGTACAAAACCACCCTGTGAGCTTCCACAGGAAGATGGGGATTTGAACTTATGCAGCTCAAACTACTATACCACACGGGCTTCCCGAGGGTGGCTGCTATTGAATAGTAGCAGGTAGCCAGGCCTAGTTCAGTCATACAAATTGGGTGGTATGATTCCTTCTAGACCTAGGACTGCCAATCTCCAGATGGGACCTGAAAATATCCCTGAATGACAACTGAACTCCAGCCAACAGAGATCTGTCCCTGTGGAGAACAGGATTGCTTTAGAGGAAGGACTCTACTGCATTATATTTGGCTGAGGTCTCCCCCTCCCCAAACTCTGCTCTCCTCAGACTGTACCTCCAAAGCCCCAGGAGTTTTCCAACCTAGAGTTGGCAACCCTAGGTAAGCCTGACCGCAATAAGTTCTCCCTCAAAGGCCAAAATAGGGCTGAAAAGGGCCCTTCCCTCTCCTCCTGCCTTTTTACTGACAGAAACTGAAGCCTGGACTACTGTGATTGCCTAGCAACAGCCACTGAGGGAATCTATTGCTTAAAGCGACAGGCGCTCCTTTAATCATTTTGGGATATTTTAAGTGCCCAGTGTATTTTTTTTTAAAGTTTTCACATATTTCTGCAAACCTGGGACTCTTTTCAGGTTCGTAGAAAGATCTGCCTTGCCTGTTCACAGCTCCAGCTGCTGGATTTAAGTATCCAATGATATCCTGACTTTGTTATTAGAATATAAGATGTTATGTATTATGTAGTCTCATGTATTGAATATTATGAAATAAACCAATTTTAAAAAAAGGATCAGATCACAGGTAAAGTATAATATAGTGGGTTTGATGCATGGAAAAGACAAGGTGGTAGTGAACATCAGCTCTTTATTAGGTGCAGCATTAGGTAGACTGTACTTCAAGACTGAGGAACTAGGCCAATGGGGCCAACTATATACAACTCAGGGTTCTCACGCAAGCATGCTGTTGGGTCATTCAAACCAGCAGGGGGCCCGTGATTGGTGCAGGGCAGCAGGGATTTGGATCCTGCTGTGCATTGTTCCCAAGTCCCCAAGCTCGGTTCGTATGGCTCCGATGAGCCTGGCAGGAACATCTATTTCAGTCTTCACTTGAGTCAGCATACACAACATAGTGAAGGACCTCTTCCTTGTTGGAATTATGTGTCTGTTCTGTATGTCCTTTGCAATGTTCTAAAGTTCCAGTCATGATAGGGTTAACGCTGTGCCTGATTCCCTATTGTCTGCATGACCGAGGAAGAAGATACTGACTGCTGTCAATCAAGATCTAGAAGCGGGAAAACTGGCTTATTTGTTTGGTCAGTTAGTCATGTGACTTCCTTTGTTCAGGCAGAGAGGTCAAGGAGAAGGGGGAAGTATCCTCCATTAAGCATGTGTTCTTCAATGTGTTAGCATGTAGTTCTTAGGGTTTGTTATTTTCACCTCCCAGTACCCTTTCCCTGTAGAAATAAATATGTTTTTTGCTTTCTTGTTAAATGCCTCTCAATGATTATTTGTTCCAGCAATCCATCGAACTGTTTGAGATATAGCAATTGATTTTTCAAACAGAATTCCCTAGATTCCTGACATGTTAGAGAGCAGCTGCCATGGGGTTGCCAGCTGTGGGTTGGGAAATACCTGGAGAATTTGGAGGTGGAGACAGCAGGGCTTGGGTAGGGCTCACTTTGTAGTAAGAGCTCCTTTGCATATTAGGCCACACACCCCTGATGTAGCCAATTATCCAAGAGTTTATAGTAGGTCTTGTAAGAAGAGCCCTGTAAGCTCTTGGTGGATTGGCTACATCAAGAGTGTGTGTGGCCTTAATATGCAAAGGAGCTCCTGCTATAAAGTGAGCCCTGGTGAGGAAGGCAGGGACTTCAGCATGATACAGTGCCTTCAAAACAGCCATTTTTTTTCCAGGGGAACCACTCTCTGCCGTCTGGAGATTACTTGTAAAAGCAGAGATCTCTAGGCCCCACCTGGAGACTGGCAACCCTAGGTCTGAGTGGGCCATACTGACCTTGGTGGCTCAGTGGTCTGATTCACTATAAGGCAGCTTCACTATAAGGCAGCGTTCATCCACAGGCTCTTATTTATATCTCTCTGCCTTTCTAAACTTCCCTATCTTGCAATCCAATGGCCGAGAGACGGGGAGGGCTGTAAAAAGAAGACAGCGAAAGACAAGCGACGGAACAAGAGAGATGATTTACCCAAGAAGCAACAGTCTGATATTTAAGCTTAGTGTAGATGAAATCCTCAGGGTTTCACCCAGCTGGGCACATTTAGAGGCTCACCGGCTCATGGAGTTATCAGATTACAAACTCTCGGAATTATAGCCCATAAACCAGGGTTTAAAAAGGCTTAGCAATTATATGGCTCTCTGGGCTCCCTGGCCAGCTGGCTGCAGTGGGGAAAGAGCAGGGCAGCCGACTTCAGGGCAGAGAGCAATAATTATTCTGCCGTAGCTTCTCCGTCCCTGGTTCTGCTGGGTTAATGAGTTTGTACTGGCTTCTTTGTGTATGTGTGGAGAGTTAGGGTTGCCAACCTCCGGGAGATGGCTGGTGAGCTCCTGAGTTTACAACTAATCTCCAGGTGACAGAGATCAGTTCCCCTGGAGAAAATGGTCTTTTTGGAAGCTGGACTCTGGGACATTATACCGCACTGAGGAGGTCCTTCCCCTCCCCAAACCCAGCCCACCTCCAGTGCCACCACACAAATCTCCAGGTATCTCCTGACCCAGAGTTGGCATCCCTATGGATAGTATACCTCAGGGGTGGCCAAACTGTGGGTTGGGAGCCACATGTGGTTCTTTCACACATATTATGTGGGCCTTGAAGCTCCCACTGCCCCGTCAGCCAGCTTGGAGAAGGTTTTTAAAGTAGAAATTGTTTCCTTTTCACCTCTCCCCTCCTTTCTCCCCCCCATCAATTTGTTCTCTTATCACCTTCCTTACCACCTTTCCCTCCTTCCTGTCTTGCGGCTCTCAAACATCTGATGTTCATGTTTTGTGGCTCTCAAACATCTGTTGTTTATTCCAGGGGTGGAATTCTAGCAGGAGCTCCTTTGCATATTAGGCCACACACCCCTCATGTAGCCAATCCCCCAAGAGTTTATAAGGCTCTTTTTTGTAAGGATTGTCTTGGAGGATTGGCTACATCAGTGGGGTGTGGCCTAATATGCAAAGAAGCTTCTGCTAGAATTCCACCCCTGGAGAGCCAGTTTGGTGTAGTGGTTAAGTGTGTGGACTCTTATCTGGGAGAACCGGGTTTGATTCCCCACTCCTCCACTTGCACCTGCTAGCATGGCCTTGGGTCAGCCATAGCCCTGGCAGAGGTTGTCCTTGAAAGGACAGCTGCTGTGAGAGCCCTCTCCAGCCCCACCCACCTCACAGGGTGTCTGTTGTGGAGGAGGAAGGTAAAGGAGATTGTGAGCCGCTCTGAGACTCTTCGGAGTGGAGGGCGGGATATAAATCCAATATCTTCTTCTTCTTCTTTATTCTATGTGGCTCTTATGGTAAGCATGTTTGGACACCCCTGGTATAGCTGGAGGCCTGGTGAGGAGGAAAAGCTTCACCTGCCTGTCATGTAGCTCTTAAAGGCCCAGAGTCTAATTTCTGTAGCTGGGGATCCTTAGGATTGAACCTGGGACCTTCTGTATGTTAAGCAGATTTTTTACCACTGAGCCACAGCTCCTCCTGAAGCACAGCCGTAGCCTTTTCTCTTTCCCATGACAAAATTGCATCTGCACAGCAAGGTTAAACTACATTTGCTGGAACCGGCATGGAGCAAAAGTAGGACCTGGCTTTCCCTGTTTGTGTCTCTCTCCCCAACTATAAGGGATGTCACTGTGGTATATTTATTGTATATAGGCATGTATGCAATGGAACTGTCTGCTCCTCCCCTATTATCTGTGTGATTTAGTTTGGTCCTGTTGAGCAGAGCACTTGTTTCAGTTTTCCAGTTTTGTCCACTAGCTGAAGTTGTTGGAGTTGTCTCCTCGCAAATAAACGGCTGATGGTTTGGGCCAGCTTGTCTCTGCTGAATGGATCTGAGAACGGGTGCCTAAGTGAGTACTCTAGAAGAAGAAAACTGAGGATTTATACCCCGCCATTCTCTCTGAATCAGAGTCTCAGAGCGGTTTACAATCTCCTTTATCTCCTTCTCCCACAACAGACACCCTGTGGGTGGGGCTGAGAGAGCTCTGACAGATGCTGCCATTTCAAGGACAGCTCTGTGAGAGCTATGGCTGACCCAAGGCCATTCCAGAAGCTGCAAGTGGAGGAGTGGGGAATCAAACCCGGTTCTTCCAGATAAGAGCCTGCACTCTTAACCACTATGCCAAACTACTCTAACCAGGGAACCCACAGCCAAAGAGGGACAGTACAACTGCCTGCCCGCCCTGCCCTTCCAGTGAGGCCGACTGATTGCTATCTGGTTGAATCCCTAACCAGGGCACCCGGATAATGAATTTTAAAAATGTAACACTACACTTCTGCTGCAGCTCCTGGGAAAATCTGAACTAAATATGTATGATCTATCCCCGTTCCTTGTGGAGGTAATCGCTGCTACAGATTCATTTTCCCTTAGCATGCCATGAAATTTCATGTTGAACATTTTTAAAAGTAAAATTTACCATGATAAAGTTTTGACTTGTGAAAACTTACACCTTGAAACTTATGTTGGTCTTGAAGGTCCTTCTGGACTCAAATCTAGCTCTTCTACCACAGACCAGCATGACTCTCCTCAGAACCATGTTCAATAGCGACCATCAGATGTGACCTAACCACCTGGACTGTTTAGTTTGGCACTGAACTACATGAACTGTTGGCAAAGAAATTAATTGCCCCATCCCAGTTCTGCACCTATGCAAAAATGCTGCCTATCCAAATAGAACTGAAGCCATTAATGTTGTTAAGGTACCATAGAGTTTTCCTCCCAAATTGCTAGAGCATCCAGGAAAACCATAGAGTTTCCCCAGAAATATCCAGAACGGCTGACGCACGGCATCACCGGCATGATGACATCACTTCCAGGTGACATCATCACACAGGTGATATCAGGCGGGGATCCCCCCACTGGCCCACTGTGGGCCGGCAGGTTGGGGATCCCAAAAGCGGGAGATTCTCTGCCCGTCCCAGGAGCTTGGCAGCCTTACATCCAATTCTGACTCTATGATTCCATGTGTCATGATCCTGAGCCTAGTGAAGCCTATAGGCTCCAGAGAAGCCCCCCTAGGAGTTATTACAGAAAGCCTACATTTCCCAGGATCCCTTCTGTCCCTCTAATTGGGTGGTAAAGTTCTGGAGGGAAACTAGCCCAGAGAGGGGTGGGACCTAGGAGGAAAGCATAAAAGGGCCAAGCATGGACAGGGTTTGTCTTTCCTGAAGAGGCTGTAGGCAGGGAGGTTTTCTCTAGAAGGCTGAGCTGGAAGCAGGCTGTAGTCTAAAGAGCTTGCAGCTGGGAAGAGATCCTTCACCCAAGGGAGGTGGTGAGTTTTGGTATTACTAGCAGAGAATGTCTAGCTAAATGCATCAGGGCTTCTGTTTATTTGCACCAGCCTTTACTGTTAATCACCATAGCACTACATGGCAAACCACCCCGTAAAAAGTCTGCCGTGAAAATGTTGTGAAAGCAACGTCACCCCAGAGTCGGAGATGACTGGTGCTTGCACAGGGGACCTTGCCTTTCCTACTGTTTTTAGAGCACTAATAAAAAACTTCTTTTTATTGTTATACTGCCTGGGTTCTCACGTCTCCTTGGTCACAGTCAGGGCTTGTTTTTTTTTTTAGCAGAGATGCACAGGAATGCAGTTCTGGCTGGCTTGGCATCAGGGGGTGTGGCCTAATATGCAAATGAATTCCTGCTGGTCACAGTTAAGAGGTATTTGCTAATAAGGAAGACAAGGGTTGTTGGGTGCTCTGGGCCCTCCCATGCAGGCCTTTACCAGCCAGTAGAAGGCCCTCCTAGGCCCCTGCTGTCTGACACCATGACGTGCATTCACTTAAAGCAGAGCTCCCCAGCCTGCAGGCACCCTTGGAATTCTGACAAAGGGTAGTAAGCATGCCTGAAGAATGGCTACTGCAGGAGGTGGAGCCAACCACAAGATGTCAGGGAGCAAGGTTACAGATATAACCCTAATAGTAACTCTTCAATATTCTGGACAGAAGCTCTGTTTTACAGAATGCCTTTTAATCTGCACAGCTGGGCAAAAGCTCTAGCCAGCCCCGCCCATACGCACCATATCAGAGACTCCAGCTTTAACATTCTGGATCACAAATGAAGAAGAGCCCCGAGCAGTGTGATTCAAATGGGGAAGAGGCTTCCAATCAGTCAGAAAACACTGGGCTGTAGGATGTAATGGTTTGAGCACCAGTTTGGACAGGGATCCTGAAGGGGTTTTCTGCCATCTTTCGGGCATGGAGCAGAGTGTGGGGAAAGGTACTTGAGAATTTTCTGCATTCTGCAAGGGGCTGGATGACCCTGGAGGTCCCTTCTAGTTTGGTGTAGTGGTTAAGTATGTGGACTCTTATCTGGGAGAACCAGGTTTGATTCCCCACTCCTCTACTTGCAGCTGCTGGAATGGCCTTGGGTCAGCCATAGATCTCACAGAGCTATCCATGAAAGGGCAGCATCTGTGAGAGCTCTCTCAGCCCCACCTATCTCACAGGGTGCCTAGATGGGGTTGCACTAGATGACCCTGGAAATCCCTTCCATTTGGTGTAGTGGTTAAGTGCACAGACTCTTATCTGGGAGAACCGGGTTTGATTCTCCACTCCTCCACTTGCAGCTGCTGTGATGGCCTTGGGTCAACCATAGCTCTTGCAGAGTTGTCCTTGAAAGGGCAGCTTCTGGGAGAGCTCTTTCAGCCCCACCTTCTCACAGGGTGTCTGTTGTGGGGGAGGAAGGTAAAGGAGATTGTGAGCCACTCTGAGATTCAGAGTGAAGGGTGAGGTATAAATCCAATATCTTCGCCTCCTCCTCCTCCTCCTTATTCCAACTCTATAATTCTATGACTTTGCTCCGCAGGCATCTGTGACTTTACTGGTGGGTCTTTTCTAAATGCTGCTCCAAGTTTGCACAACTCTGTGGCTGGCGGCGCCACCGCCGCACCGGAACCATCTGCCCTGATTTTAATCAGTGATGCTGAAAGCCATTAATTCTTTCACTCCTTTAAACTGTGCAGGCACAGGCGGCGGAAGAACGTTCCCTCCTCGTGTGCCATCCTTCTGGGAAACAGAGAGCCCTGCACAGCTGCAGGCTGAGTCCCGGCTGGGCCAGCAGCTGCTCCAAGCTTGCAGAGCATCGGAGTTCAACCGCAGGCTGGCAAGCTCACACGGAATGCTGGGAACTGGGCATGTTGTCAGGTCTGGTGAATGGGAGCCAATGGGACTCAGGTCCAGCTGTGTTACAGCTCAGCCAGCTGGGGAAATAGACGCTGCCAGGAACCGATGGAGAATGCTCCCCTCCTTCTCCTGCATAGACACTAATCCTACCCATGGTTGCTATAGGGGTGGCCAAACTTGCTTAATGTAAGAGCTACATAGAATAAATGTCAGATGCTTGGGAGCCACAAGATGGACAGAAGGAAGGAAAGAAGGAGAGAGAGAGAAAGGAAAAAAATGGGGAGGAAGGAGGGAGGGAGGGAGAGAGGTGGAAAGAAAGCATTAACTTTAAATTCATTCTCCAACCTGCCAGCTGGCTTGGCTTGGAGAAGTAGTTTAAAGAGAGAAATTAAGCAGACCAATAGGGTGGTGGGGGCTTCCAGAGCCACACAATATGTGTGAAAGAGCCACACATGGCTCCCGAGCCGCAGTTTGGCCACCCCTGCTATATAGCAACCCCAGAGCACGGGTGTCAGAGAAGACTCGCCAAGGAAACAGAGGCATTCATTGCCACTGGAATACTGCAACAGATCATTTTGCTTTTCCCAGTCTAAAAGGGATGGAGAACAATTTCAAAGATTTTAGGGGGGAGAGTAGGGGGAGAAAGATCTGGGAAAACAATCAGAGCTTCAACATGCCCAAAGCAAAGAGTCACAACATGGATTCCATATTTAAGCACCATGGAGAGGGCTCTGGTTAGCCAGTGAGGGGCCAGCCAGTGAATCGCTCTGTAGGTAGCATTATTTTGCCCTACTGATTTTTAATGAGGTTTTTTAATTTTATGATTTGGCAAATTCCACTTAAAGAATCCAAGCTTGAGTGAGATGTTAAACTATGGGATCCTGAGAGCACTTTCCTGGATGTAAGCCCCATTTTGAAAGCAAGACCGGTTTAGGATTGTTCCCTAAAAGGGGAGTGTGGGGCGGCGGGGGGGGGGGGGGGTAAGGGTTACCTTGAAGGAGGGAAGACCAACCTCCTCCATCTTCGCAGGATTCCATTTCAGCATGTTCAGTCTTATTCATTTTGCACTTTCCCCCCATCCCTGAATAAATTTAAGAACATGCCTCAGGGCTTTGCAAAAACGTATTGCCCTGAAATCTCTTTACCCCTCAAGCATATTGGAGTGTGCAACTCAAGGTGCCTGGACAATGGAGGGCGCTAAATCACATGAAGGGTATATAGGTGTTATCTCCTTGAATAGGCTGCTTCTCTTTGTCTTAACCTGGGAACTGCCCTCTGACCCTTCCCTCTTTCTTGCTTTTTCCGCTTACTCCATCCACATGGCCTTCCATGGAGACACATGTCTCTGCAGGTCTCTCTTGTAGAGACAGCGCCCTCATACTCTTCCGCACAATGCCAGAACAAGTTGGCCATTTGTGGATTTAAAAGTTTTATTCATTTCAAAAAGTTGAGAATGGGGAGTAGGAAGGAAAAAGAAATAAAGGTTACAAATCAGTCTTAATCTGCATAGAGAGTACTTTCAAATAATACAAGTCTACATCTGCAATACTTTCTTAAAATACACAGATTGTCACATATTGTTCTCTAAACTGTGCAACATCAACATCAACATTTTAATATTTAGTGTTATAAATATTTTTGTTAAAATAACTATTGAATTTGACATTTCCAGTAAAAGCAATCTTATAATACAGAATACAGGAAAAGGGAGATATAAGTTCACACAAGAGAATCTTAAGAGTCTTGAGTATCTAACCAGGCATAGGAGTGTTGGACTGGATGGGCCATTGGCCTGATCCAACATGGCTTCTCTTATGTTCTGAACTGGATCTAATTAAATAAATGTCAGCTTGCCATTATTTTTGCAATATACTTCTTGGGAGATTTCGTTACTGTGCTCAATATCACCCAAGGTTTTTTTTTGGTTTTGTTTTTTTAGCAGGAAAGCACAGGAATGCAGTTCTGGCTGGCTTGGTGCAAAGGGGTGTGGCCTAATATGCAAAGGAGTTCATGTCGGCCTTTTTCTACAAAAAAACCCTGTGCAAAACAGTAGTGATGTCAGAGGGTGTGGCCTAAATATGCAAAGGAGTTCCTGCTGGTCTTTTTCTACAAAAAAGCGCCTTGATATCACCCTTCCATGACTGGACAAGAATCTACTATGTTAAGCAAATATCCCAATTAAGCCACTATTGCTTCAATTCCCACGCTGCTCTATGGCAGCACCCCCTCCCCAGCACAACAACAAACGTAAAACTATGGAAGAGACAAGGAGCAGCTGAGACAGCTCCATTCTCCCTCCCAGCAACGGCCCCAGGCCTCTCCCTCCCTGTCGCCCGCTGCCTGCCTCCTCTTGCAGCTGCCTGGCCTGTGCATTGGGGCAAAAGAAGGCTGCCTGAAGCACACACAATCCATCTCTTGTGGGGATCAAGTAGGTGCCTTTTGCTGGCTCCCCCTGGGCTCGGCACTTGGGACGCTGCAGCCGCTGCACCTCCAATTCTCCGTGCACCCAGAGCTGGCAGAAGGCGCTCAGCTGTGCTCAAGGCTTGTGCCACCAAGGAGCCTGGATGCGCCTGAAAGTGCCAGGCCCTGCTGCTGCTGCCCAGGGCATGCCAGGCTGCGCTTTACAATGGATTAAGCGACGCAGGAGGGGCTGGCACTAGGCTGTTTGTAACACTCCAGCTGGAGCCGGAACACACCAGGGAGGCCGAGGGGATTTTAGAATGTTCCTCTCCCCAGCCCTCTGCTGAGTGTCAAATTAGGAGGTCTCTGTGATCTAAATCTCACGAGTGCAGCTATATATAAGTGAACATCAGAAACTTGACAAATGTCAACATGCCCGAGCAAATACTGAGGATCCTAAATGCATATCATGAATGCCCCAAATATTTCCCTGACCTGGATAGCCCAGGCAAGCCCAGTCTTGTCAGATCTCAGAAGCTAAGCAGGGTCAACTCTGGCAAGTACTCGGATGGGAGCAGGGCTTTCTTTCTAGCAGGGACTCCTTTGCATATTAGGCCACACACCCCTGAGGTAGCCAATCCTCCTGGAGCTTACAGGGCCTACTGTAAGCTCCAGGTGGATTGGCTACCTCAAGTGTGCAGTCTAATATGCAAAGGAGTTCATGCTAGTAAAAAGCTTTGGATGCGAGATTCCTTGGAATACCAGGAGTTGGGAGGACAGGCACAGTTTATTCAGCCACTTTCCTGAATATCTTCCAGGCCCCCAGTAGGGGTCGGTCCCTAGAGGTTGCCATGACTTCCGGGTACGTACATACACACTTGCGCAAACACGCATATAGAAAATGAATGGCCGGAATATTGATTCAGACATACCTCATGCTGAAAAATGACTAACACTGGTAGACTTCTGAGGTTTTTGGACTTTCATCACTGTATTTAACAGCTAAGTGCTGGCCTGTATACAGATAGGCAAATCCACACAATGGGACGGAGAGCCAGTTTGGTGTAGTGGTTAACTGTGTGGACTCTTATCTGGGAGAACCAGGTTTGATTCCCTACTCCTCCGCTTGCAGCTGCTGGAATGGCCTTGGGTCAGCCATAGCTCTCACAGTGTTTCTGGGAGAGCTCTCTCAGCCCCACCTACCTCACAGGGTGTCTGTTGTGGGGGAGAAAGATAAAGGAGATTGTAAGCCACTCTGAGACTCTGATTCAGAGAGAAGGGTGGGGTATAAATCTACAGTCTTCTGTAGCTACGATACTGGGTTCCATGGATTTGGTGGAATCCTCAAATTAGGGGTTGAATCCTCCCAGGTTTATGGGGACATGTTCCTATATAAAGGTAAAGGTAGTCCCTTGTGCAAGCACTGAGTCGCTACTGACCCATGGGGTGATGTCACATCATGATGTTTTCATGGCAGACTTTCTATGGGGTTTGCCATTGCCTTCCCCAGTCATCTACACTTTACTTCCAGCAAGCTGGGGACTCATTTGACCAACCTCGGAAGGATGGAAGGCTGAGTCAACCTTGAGCTACCTGAACCCAGCTTCCACCAGGATCAAACTCAGGCTGTGAGCAGAGCTTGGACTGCAGTACTGCAGCTTACCACTCTGTGCCATGGGGCTCCTTGTTCATATATCCACATCATTAAAAAAACAAAACACTGGACTGGGGTTCTGAAAGAAAAAATGCCGCAAATCAGAGTAGGTGAAGAGGGGAGTTCACATATGACTCCTGAGCCACTGATTTGATTGACTATTGTGTCATCATTGAGAGGACCCCCCTCATGCCCTGCCCCCCCCCCCATTTTCCCACTGGTTGCCAGGCAAGGCAAGAAGGAGGAGGAGGGAGAGGAGAGTTGGCTTTATATCCCACTCTTCACTACCCAAAGGTGTCTAAGGGCAGCTTATAATCACCTTCCCTGTCGCTCTCCACAACAGACACCCTGTGTCTGAGAGAGCTCTGAAAGAACTGGAACTGGCCCAAGGCCACCCAGCGGGCTACATGTGGAAGAGGAGTGGGGAATCAAACCTGGTTCCCGATTAGAGTTCACTGCTCTTAACCACTATACCAAGCAGTCTCTAACAGGCCTATACATGCAGGCGGATTTAGTTTTGGTGTCTCTTCATGTCCTTGCACGCAAACATCTTTTGATCCTGAGCAGCATTTCAAATACAGTTTGCAGCATCGCATTTGTATATATTCGGTCTTCAAAGTGAAAAAGTCATCCATCCTAGTGGACATGTTGAAACCCTAGGCCTCCACAAACGTTGATCTTTGGATCCCAGGTTAAGAATTTTATGACTGAGTTACCAACCTCAAGGTGTGCTCTAGAATTCTCCCAGAATTCCAACTAACCTCCAGATTACAGAGGATACTTCCCCTAGAGGAAATGATAGGTTGAGAAGGCAGACACTATGGTGACACCAACTCAATGAGCTCCTTTTCCTTCCTTAATCTCCACTAGGGCTTTTTTGTAGAAAAAGTCCAGCAGGGACTAATTTGCATATTAGGCACACACCCTGTCACCATTGTTTTGCACAGGGCTTTTTTGTAGGGAAAGCCCAGCAGGAACTTATTTGCATATTAGGCCACATCCCCTGATCCCAAGCCAGCCGGAACTGTGTTCCTGCTCAGAAAAAGCCCTGATCTCCACCCTCCTGAGACTCTAGGGTTGCCATCCCCCAAATAAGGACCTTTCACACACACACACACACCCAGCTCCTCCCTACCAGTGCTCTGAGCAGTGGTGGGAGAATGTCAAAAAATGGCTATTGGGACAGTAATGTGTTGTCACCTCTGGGGAAAACCCAGGAGTCATGTCACGCCTCTTTGGGCATCTCCAGGAACACTATGGCTTTACTAGACAGGTGTGATCATTTCCAGGTTTTCTCTGGAAGTGATGTCTCAGCTTCACCATCTGCCACCCCCAAATGTTCCTCCTGTTGGTCACCAGGTAGGGTTGCCAAGTCCAGCTGAAGAAATATCTGGGGACTTTGGGGGTGGAGCCAGGAGACATTGGGGGTGTAGCCAGTAACAAGGTTGTGACAAGCATAATTGAACTCCAAAGGGAGTTTGGGCCGTTGCATTTAATGGGACCACTCACCTTTTAAATGCCTTCCCTACACTGGAAATAATGAAGGATAGCGGCACCTTCTTGGGGGCTCACAGAATTGAACTCCCTGGTCTAATTTTTTTGAAACTTGGAGGGTGTTTTGAGGAGAGGCATCAGATGCTATGCTGAAAATTTGGTGCCTCTATCTCAAAAAACAGTCCACCTCAGAGCCCCAGGTAGCCATGGATAAATTCTCCATTATACTCTATGGGAGTCGGTCTCCATAGGGAATAATGAAATGCCCGGCAGACATTTCCCCTCCACCCGCTTTCTGATGGCACTGAATTGGGGGGAGGGACTCCAAATCAGGGGATCCCCTGCCCCCACCTGGGGATTGGCAACCCTGTCACCAGGCCTTGTAACTCTATCATACACTGGCCCTCAATAAACAGGAATGTCTCCAGGCAAAGTTGGTAACCAGACTTGTCATTTAGATTTTCACTTTGTGTTGGAAGTGAAATGTTTTCAGTGCACACCAAAAAGTTTTTAAAGTGTTCATGGATTAAATGAATGTATCCAGAATTAAGCAAAGATAGACAAATGGTCTTTTCTGTTGAAACAAGATCCACCACTTTTATTGAGGCCAAAAAGCAAATTTTTCTTTCTTTACAAAATGATAATAATATAGATATATATACTTTAGTACAAAAAGAAATGCTGAAATAAATCCAACCAGTTTATCAACCCTCCTTATTCCAAAAGCTGTTAACAGGTGCCTCCGGAGTTCACTAGAGTCCCAGAATTCTACTCTCTGCATATAATCCCACTGCAAAAGGAGAGGGTTTCTCCAGCGTGGCTCAGTGCCTGACAACCTGGGACCACACCGGGGAGGTCACGAAGTAGGCGGGGCCAGGAAGTAGCATTTCATCAGTAGGAAATGGCCCAAGGGCGCCTAGTTGCTACCTAGACTGATAAGAACGCAATATGTTGCTGTCTTTGCTTGAAAAGAAAAGAAAACAAAAAACCCTAAATTGCATAGCCTTGACTTTGAAAAGGGGATTAATTTGGGTTGCCAGCCTCCAATGTTACCTGGATCTCTCCCACCAGAGGTGGAATTCTAGCAGGAGCTCCTTTGCATATTAGGCCACACACCCCTGATGTAGCCAGTCCTCCAAGAGCTTACAAAAAAGAGCCTTGTAAGCTCTTGGAGGATTGGCTACATCAAGGGGGTGTGGCCTAATATTCTTGCTAGAATTCCACCCCTGTCTCCCACAATTGCAATTGATCTCCAGACAGCCAACATCAGTTCCCCTGGAGAAAATGGTCGCTTCGGAGGGTTGACACAATGGCACTATACCCTGCAAAGGGCCCTCCTGTCCCCAAATTCCACCATCCTCAGACTCCAAGTATTTTTCAACCTAGAGCTGGGCAGGACTTTTTTTGTAGCAGGAACTCCTTTGCATATTAGGCCACCTACCCCCAATGTAGCCAATCCTCCAAGAGCTTACAGGGCTCTTCTTACAGGGCCTACTGTAAGCTCCAGGAGAATTGGCTACATCGGGGTGTGTGGCCTAATATGCAAAGGAGTCCCTGGTACAAAAAAAGAGCTGGCAACCATAGGATCATTGCTTCTGTTGCTGCTTCAGCTGCTGTGTAAATCTCCAGTGAGAATCTCAATAGGGATGCAAACCACTTCCAACATATTATTGCTTGCTCACACTACAGACTGACGTTTCCCACCCCCCTCCCTCAAAAGGGGAAGAGGCAGGAATAAGTTAAATAAATAATATCTAATAAATAACGATGGCTCAAAAGGCACCACAAAACAAAGAAAAAGAGAGAAAGAGTAAAGAGAGAAAACACCCCAACTTCACACAAACATTTATCCCCACAGATGCTAAAACCGTCAACTAAACACTTCCAGAAGTCAGCGAAGGGAAACCAACAATTCATTCATTTCACATTTTAGGCAAAGGAAATAACTTAGAGACCATATAAATAATAAATAGGAGGGCTTAAGACATGGCTTCTCCTGGCTGGCTGGCCAGGTGTGTTCCTGAAATGCAGCTCAGAAAGGAGCATGAGAAAACACCTGCGAGTTTGTGGGTTCTGTTCAATCTCCCTTATCCATCACAGTGACCCCGCAGGATTGGCATGCTAATCAACATACTGATCCTATGTTGTGAACAGACTGCCTACTATACAATAATGGTCAAATGTCATCCGACGCTCTGTCAAGCAAAGAATGCCACTATGTAGCTGGCAAGATACCTTTAAAAAAATATTATGTGGGGGGGGGCAAAAGTGGGAGGGCTTTTAGTGTCCTGGCCCCACTGATGGACCTCCTGATGGCACCTGGTTTGCTTTGGCCACTGTGACAGAGTGTTGGACTGGATGGGCCATTGGCCTGATCCAACATGGCTTCTCTTATGTTATGTGTTGTGCATTAGCAGCGATTGCCTTTATATATTCATCTCCAGACAACAAGATGGTGAGGGGTCTGGAGACAAGTCCTATGAAGAAAGGTTGAAGGAGCTGGGTATGTTTAGCCTGGAGAGGAGGCAGCTGAGAGGTGATGAGATCACCATCTTCAAGCACTTGAAGGGCTGTCATATAGAGGATGGTGCAGAATTGTTTTCTGTGGCCTCAGAAGGTAGGACCAGAACCAGTGGGTTGAAATTAAATCAAAAGAGTTTCGGGCTCAACATTAGGAAGAACTTCCTGACCGTTAGAGCGATTCTTCAGGGGAACAGGCTTCCTTGGGAGGTGTTGGGCTCTCCTTCCTTGGAGGTTTTTAAACAGAGGCTAGATGGCCTTCTGACAGCAATGAGGATCCTGTGAATTTAGGGGGAGGAATTTGTGGGTTTCCTGCATTGCGCAGGGGGTTGGACTAGATCAGGGGTGGCCAACGGTAGCTCTCCAGATGTTTTTTTGCCTACAACTCCCATCAGCCCCAGCCACTGGCCATGCTGGCTGGGGCTGATGGGAGATGTAGGCAAAAACATCTGGAGAGCTACCATTGGCCACCCCTGGACTAGAAGACCCTGGAGGTCCCTTCCAACTCTATGATTCTATGACTTTAACAGTTCCTATTCCTTTGCTCTGTTTCTATTTTTTTTTATTATTGTGACTATAGATCATCCTGCTTGGCTCAGGCTAACTCAATCTCATTAGATCTTAGGAACTAATCAGGGTTAGCCCTGGATAGTATTTGGATGGGAAGCCACCAGGGAAGTCCAGGGTCACTATGCAGAGGCCAGCAATGGTCAATCACCTTTGCTCCTCTCTGTCCTGACCTGGATGGCCCAGGCTATCATCAGATCTCAGAAACTATTCAGGGTTGGTCTCAGTTAGTACTTGCATGGGAGACCACCAAGGAAGTCCAGGGTTGCTACACAGGGGCAGAAAATGGCAAATCACTTCTGTTCATCTCATGCCTTGAATGGGGTAGCCAGGGGTGGAATTCTAGCAGGAGCTCCTTTGCATATTATGTCACACCCCCTTGATGTAGCCAATCCTCCAAGAGTTTACAAGGCTCTTTTTTGTAAGCTCTTGGAGGCTTGGCTACATCAGGCTTGTGTGGCCAAATATGCATAGGAGCTCCTGCTAGAATTCCACCCCTGGGGGTAGCCATAAATTGGATGCAAGTTAATGGGAAAACAGCACAACAGATTGGCCGTCTTAGTTTTCCTGATCAATGCCATGAAGAAGAACTGGGTTGTGAACAAAACCTTATCTAAGATTGATAAGAATTAGAATATCCCATTATATTTTTTTAAAAGAAACTCATTTAACTGGAGCAATTAAGTAAGTAAGGTGTCTTCTTCTTATGGAAGGAGTCTTCCTCCAACAGAAAATTGCTACAAAAGAGCTACATTCTTCACTTAGCAGGATTCCTCCTCTGGTGGAAAAGATCTGCAGGACCCAGCCTGATATTTGCTCACTATTTGACTTGTCAATTGACCAAAATTAAAGGAAAGGGCTGTGGCTCAGTGGCACAGAGTCTGCTTGGCATGCAGAAGGTCTCAGGTTCAACCCCTAGCATCTCAGTGATCAGGTGATGTAATCAGGTGATGCGAAAGACCTCCATCTGAGATCTTGGACAGCAGCTGCCTGCCTGAGTAGACAGTACTGAACTTGATGGGCCAGTGGTCTTACTCAGTATAAGATATGTTCAGATTCTTTTTGATCCCCAACTTGATCTTCCAACCAGGGATGCATGAACCACCATCATCTTCCTTTGGAATTTCTCTATTGCATTGCCTGAGGAGGAACCGCTAAATTTACTGGACGCAAAAATGGCCTCAATAGAATATATGAAACCTCCCCTGAATAAGGTAGGTAGGCTTTTAACAAAACTCATTTATTTAGCTTCCTTTGGCACTCCTCCAATGCTTCATCTAATGATGAACCCACAAATCCTTCAAAAATTTTAGGGCGCTTTCACAAATACTAAATAATGCAGTTTCAATCTACTTCGGCCACCGTTTGCAAGTGGATTTTGCCATTAAACACACTGTCAAATCCAGCCGCAAAGTGCATTGAAAGTGGATTGAAAGTGCATCATTGGCACTTTCACACATGCTAAATCCACTTCAGTGACCATTTGCTAGTGGGTTTTGCCATTTCACACAGTGAAATCTGGCTGCAAAGTGGATTGAAAGTGCGTCATTTAGTATATTTGAAAGCACCCATAGTGATGTTATTCACTAAGTGATTATTTACTTAGCGATTTTATTCCAGGGATACCCTGAAATAGCTACCATAAACACCATTCGTACTGGATTGCTCACAGGTAGCTTTGGTAACAAACAGAAATTAATACCTGTGTTTGTATTGCATGGTAACTGCATTAATCATTGGGAGTATCTGTGCAATGCATGTAACAAAATAGACCTTGGCCAAAGCTATCCACTTAGGTCTGGTAATCAGAGCTCCCTGTTTAGTCCTGGGAATGATCCTTCCTCTCACCTAGTTCTCCCAGCAAAATATCAGGCAGCTGTTATTGCTTTAACTTTTAATACTAAAACAGGATTCTGAATGAAACGCAAAACAGGATCAGCCTCCTCATAACTGTTGCCTGGTACCCCATGTTTCAATAAAAATTAAAATCATTGTTTAGTAATCGATAATGACACATGGCATTTCATTGGACAAATACTATCAACAGCAGGGGTGACCAAACTTGCTTAACGTAAGAGTCACATAGAATGAATATCAGATGTTTGAGAGCCACAAGACGGAAGGAAGGAAGGAAGGAAGGAAGGAAGGAAGGAAGGAAGGAAGGAAGGAAGGAAGGAAGGAAGGAAGGAAGGAAGGAAGGAAAATATGAGGGGAGGAATAGGTGGAAAAAAAGCAACTTCAACTTTAAATGCATTTTCCTAGCCACCAGCTGGCTTGGCTTAGAGAAGTGATTTAAAGAGACAAATGCCTTCTCCAAGCCAGCCAGTGGGGTGGTGGGATTTTCAAGACCCATACAATATGTGTAAAAGAGCCACATGTGACTCCCAAGTCACAGTTTGGCCACCCCTGATCAACAGTGTTCTCAGCTGCTTGACTAAAACTAATGGAAATTATATTTGGGGAGAGAAGGGAACATTGGACACTGTTGAGTATTCTGAATAATTATGACAGCCAACCCGGATGAAGTCAAGCGCCAACATCTGATATGGAGTCTAGGACCTGGGTCTCTCACATATCATACATTAGATGGGATATATAACAAAATCCATTATCCTCTGGTGGCCGGCTGTAGAGTTCCCCTGAATACATATTAAGTACCCTGACCCAGCTCTTGGCTATCTATGGTTTAGGGTGCATGGCTTCTAGGAAGTCTTGGGTTTTGGGCACCTCTCATTGTTCAGTGGCTGAGACTGCAGGCTCTTCTGTTTCTATAAGGTACATCCCATCACTTTAACCTTCCATGATTTCACTTCTGATTCATACAAGTGTCCTGTACAATTCCATGGGTTATTGCTGGAGGCATGGACATTGGAATGCAGTCAAGGAAAAACTGTTCTTCATACAGGTATAGGTGAAGGTGATTCAGGAATCAGAGGGAGCTTCTTGCCTTGCTGGAAAGACGAGAGTATCTTTCCATTTGGGTCGACTTCCATTTTGTGATGCAGTTACTACTTTGGATCTTTCAAGAGAAAGACTAGAAGCTAGTCTAGAGAATGCCCACATTCCTCTTATTGCTATTCTTCAAAAGTCCTGAGCGTTAGTAAGTAGCAATGTTGCCTTTCCCATCATGGTGTGTAGTCGATAGAGGTGGACAAATATCAGCACTGCCGTTCACATGAAACACATCCACCATCGCTCACCTTTTGCCTGTGGAATAATGATTGCTCGTTGTGTGACTGAATGATTGTGATCCTGAAAAGATACTCAGTGTGGCGATGGTGTTTACAAACAAGCCCCACAGGTCTATAAATGTTACATGT
Source organism: Heteronotia binoei (assembly GCF_032191835.1). Taxonomy (NCBI): domain Eukaryota; kingdom Metazoa; phylum Chordata; class Lepidosauria; order Squamata; family Gekkonidae; genus Heteronotia; species Heteronotia binoei. The sequence goes on from NC_083235.1 coordinate 21,918,557, forward strand.
CTTCATCCTAAATGACAAACCAGTGAGAAAATATTGAGATATTCTTGAAGAATTGACACCCGTTCAAAAGCCCCCAGATCAGCACCGCTGAAATATATTCAGGCTCATAAGAAATGGGGTATGTCAGGGTGGGGGGCACTTCCCAAAGGGCTTCCTCTGAAAACAGTCCAGACTTTATCTTCGGATACCATTGGAGCAGGTGGAATCCTTCCTTCCACAACTCTATGGATGACACCAACGTAACTATAAGGCATCATCGTCCTTTACTCCACAGCCATTTAAACTCCTTAGGTTATTCACTGAATATTGCATTGAGCTGGGCTCCAACCACATGATGAGGATAAGAGTCGTAAGTCATATCGATGGGGATGTCATACCTGGGCATTGTGGTTGAGAAATGGGAGGTATGTCCATGAGAACTGCCCAGACTGACAGACGGGTAGTGGGCCATGAAGCTGTAGGATTTTTCCAGGTCTGGAGACCCATCTTGCTTTAGAGAGAAGTTCCCACTGATGCTCAGTGGGGGGGTCAGGGGACCCTCATATGGAGGAGATGTGCAGTCTTGGTGGTGGTTGCCGAAAGAAGGGTCCACCAGGCTTTTGAATGTGGGGGGCTTGAGATGGACCACATGTGTCTCCATGTTTCCATAGGGAGGGCTGGGCAGCCCAGGGGACTGGTAGGAGAAACTGTGGCTGGGCACCCCTGAGTCAGAAGTGGAGTTTTTTTCCTCCCCTTTCTCCAGGAACAAAGACTGAGGCCCCAGCTGCAGGCAACCGGCAACCAGGTTGCTGGTGGGTTGGGACAAACCTTTACAGAGCATATCCACAAAACCTTTCCCTTCTGGTGTCTGCCCACTCTCCAGCACCTCGGACAAAGCCCAAATATAGTTCCTGGCTAGTCTCAAGGTCTCGATTTTGGACAGTTTCTGCGTTTTGGAGTAGCAGGGCATCACCCGCCGAAGGTTATCCAGAGCATCGTTGAGACCGTGCATTCGTGTTCGCTCCCGAGCGTTGGCTTTGACCCTCCGAGCCCTGAACCGCTCCAGCCTTGCCTTAGTCATCTTCTTCTTCTTTGGCCCCCTTCTCTTTGGCTTCCCACCATCTTCTTCCTCTTCTTCTTCCTCAATGCTGTCATGGTCTTCGTTCATGCCTGCAAGGATATTGTAGGAAGCTTGTCGGCTGTCTTCCTCCTTCATCTCATCCTGGGAGCTCAGGGCTTCGTCCATCCATGCCTGAGAAGATATGAGCTCAGCCATCTCTTTGGCCTTGGCATAGGGCTTGGTCATCCCTTTTCTCTGTGAAAATGACAGAACCACAAATCCAGATAAAGTCACCAGTGCTCAGATCTAGAAAATACCTTCATTCTTTTAAACAAAAACACTACAGTAGAGGACCTTAGCTGCAAACACTTCTTTGTTTCCTGCTATGCCATATTAAGCACATAGTATGATCTAACACTGTCTGGTCCTCTGATAAGATTTTGGAAACTCTCAGCTTTCAGAATGACTAGAATGAATGAATTTAAGCAGCACAACCATCCCACTGAATGTCTAATTCAAATTCCTCATATCATGGCTTCCAAAAATATGAGGATTTTAAAACATGTAAAGGGACATCATACATAACAGGGGTGGCCAAACTGAGACTCGGAAGACACATGTGGCTCTTTCACACATATTGTGTGGCTCTCAAAGGCCCCATCACCCTGTTGGCCAGCTTGGAGAAGGCATTTCTCTTTTTAAATAACTTCTCCAAGCCAAACCAGCCAGCAGCTTGGAAATTGTATTTAAAATTGCTTTCTTTTCACCTCTCCCTCTCCCCTTCCCCATCTATTTTCCTTTCCTCCTTCCTTCCTTCCTTCCTTCCTTCCTTCCTTCCTTCCTTCCTTCCTTCCTTCCTTCCTTCCTTCCCTCCCTCCCTCCTTCCTTCCTTCCTTCCTTCCTTCCTTCCTTCCTTCCTTCCTTCCTTCCTTCCTTCCTTCCTTCCTTCCTTCCTTCCTTCCTTCCTTCCTTCCTTCCTGTCTTGCAGCTCTCAAACATTTGATGTTCATATATTGCGGCTTTCAAACATCTGATGTTTGTTCTGTGTGGCTCTTACATTAAGCAAGTTTGGCCACCCCTGATATTTAACTTGCAGGGAGGAAATGGCCAAAGTTGTTGAATATCAAGTGTTTTTAAAATATTTATCTTCAGCTGTACAAGGGCAAAGACAGAGTCTTGGTTCATAACAAGGGTCTCTTTCAAGCCCTCTGAAATAACAGGAGACACCGGTTTTCCGGATATTTCTACTTGAGCTTTCATAACCTGAGCTCCTTCCCTCGTAAACCCCATTTTCCTCTGGTGAATAATGAATGTTGAAAACACGGCTGAAAAACAGGCCCAGTTTCACGATAATCAACCGCTTGTCGGCTTGACTGACTCATTTAATCAAGCTTAAATGTGTAAGCAGCTTTAATTTCCAATGTGCCATCCAACTAATCAGTCCACTGGCCTTCACCCCATCCCAGTTTGGCAAATCCCACTTTTAATATGCCTGATGGGACCGGCAGAATGGATTAAAGTGATAATTGTTGCGCGAATGGGCAGAGTATCCACCAGGGTCCAAGCAGACCCTAATTATCTCTTAGTAAGTAATTAAAATGTAGGAAGCAGACCTTTCCCCTGAAGCATACGCAGGGGCCAGATTCCCGCGCAGACCTGATCTATGACATCCCAGTGCTCCACTCTTATGGATGAACTGGAGAGGATCATGGGAGAGCACAGTTCTCTGGTTCAACTAAAGTTGTATCCTTTTTTAGAGGACATCTGGGAGTAGTTAACACAGAGGCGTTAAAAATGTAGGACAGGTGGGTCCCAGGACAGGCTGGCTCAACTAGTGAACCGTTAAGTCAAGTGCCGCTCACCTACCATGTTTTGTGGTCCCTGGGTGTGCGATAAACCTTGTTACTTTTGCCACCTCTCTAGAACAGGTGTGGCCAACGGTAGCTCGCCATATGTTTTTTGCCTACAACTCCCATCAGCCCCAACCAGCATGGCCAATGGCTGGGGCTGATGGGAGTTGTAGGCAAAAAAATCTGGAGAGCTACCGTTGGCCACCCCTGTTCTAGAAGAAGAAGACTGCAGATTTATACCCCACCCTTCTCTCTGAATGAGAGTTTCAGAGCTGCCTACAATCTCCCATATAATCTCCCCCCACAACAGACACCCTGTTAGGTGGGTGGGGCTGAGAGGGCTTTCAAGGACAACTCCTGCAATAGCTATGGCTGACCCAAGGCCATTCCAGCAGGTGCAAGTGGAGGAGTGGGGATAAGATAAGAGTCTGCACACTTAACCACTACACCAAACTGGCTCTCCAGGAATATAAAAAACCCAACAGGGAGAGTTGTTAACAGGGCTTTTTTTGTAGCAGGAACTTCTTTGCATATTAGGCTACACACCCCTATGCACCCAATCCTCCAAGAGCATACAGTAGATCCTGTAATAAGAGCTCTGTGAGCTCTTTGAGGATTAGCTACATCAGGGGTGTGTGGCCTAATATGCAAAGGAGTTCCTGCTACAAAAATAGCCCTGGTTGTCATGCAACAGAGAGGCCATATTACTTGGGTGGAGTCAGGGCTCTTTTTTGGAGCAGGAACACAGTTCCAGCTGGCTTGGCATCAGGGGATGTGGCCTAATATGCAAGTGAGTTCCTGCTGGGCTTTTTCTACCAAAAAAAAGCCCCATGTGAAACAATGGTGATGTCAGGGGTGTGGCCTAATATGCAAATGAGTTCTTGCTATTTCCCCCCCCCCCCCTTACAAAAAAAAAAGCCCTGGGTGGAGGACAAAATGATACTACTGTGTAGCACACGTCCACATAAGGGAGATATTGCCTCCAAGATTTTAATTTTTTTGCTCTAAAGTCTTATGGTTTATGGTGACCCCGTGGGGTTTTCAGGGCAACAGATGTTCAGAGGTGGCTTGCCCTTGCTCGGCTCCATGTCCCAACTGTGATATTTTCTTTCAAATATTAGCCATGGCTGACCCTGCTTAACTTCCAAGTTCTGACAAGATCAGGTTAGCCTGGGTTTATGAAGGTCAGGGTCTCCATGCAGGGGTTGCATGCAAGGGCTTTTTTTTGTAGCAGAAACTCCTTTGCATATTAGGCCACACACCCCTGATGTAGCCAATCCTCCAAGAGCATACAGTAGACCTTGTAATAAGAGCTCTGTGAGCTCTTTGAGGATTAGCTACATCAGGGGTGTGTGGCCTAATATGCAAAGGAGTTCCTGCTACAAGAAAAGCCCTGCTTCTGGGCTTTTAAAAAATGATATCTGATGGACCACCAGGGAAAATACCTGGAAACTTTGGGGGCGGAGCCAGGAGAGGGCAGAGTTTTGGGAGGAGAGGGTCCTTAGCAGGGTACAATGCCATAAAGTCCACCCTTCAAATCAGCCATTTTCTCCAGGGGAGCTGATCTCTGCCAGCTGGAGATCAGGTGTAAAAGTGGAAGATCTCCAGGCCCCACCTGGAAGCTGTGCAACCTAACAGAGAATCACCGATAATAGCACTGGAGATATGTCAAAAGACTTCCGTGACTACCGGCCTGAATCAACTCATAACATTAAACAAACATCATACAAATCAGTGAATATATTTAAAGTTCTTAAGAAGGAATCTTTATCTACCAGTAAGTAACATTTTTGATCTCAGCACCCCAACGTGCATTTTTAAACCCTGGAAATGCCCCTACCCAGATAGCATTTTTTTAAAAAAAAGAATCCACAGAAAAGTGCATTTTTAAATCCTAAAAATACCTGTGGGATATATGCATCTACCCAGGTGGCTTTTTTTTTAAGAATGCACAGAAAAGTGACTCTAGAACATTTTTCTCTTAAGACATTGTCATCCATAGTAAACAAAAGTACACTTAGTTATTACTTATAGGCTGTGATCAGACACTTTAAATAAAGCACTTTCAATCCACCTTAGATGCACTTTTCAACTGGATTTTCCTCTGTGAACTGGCAAAATCCAGTTGGAAAGTGCATTGAAAGTGGCTTGAAACGGCATTATTTAGTGTGTGTGATTGCAGCCATAGTTTGCTCTCTGACAATAGCAAAAAACAAAAACAAAAAACCCCAACAACCTGGGTTAAAAGCCCTGGAAGCCATGCAAAGATGGCTTTAAAAGGGGGTTAGATAGATTCCTGGAGGACAGGTCTATCAGTGACTACTAGGCATGGTGACTAAAGCGATCCTCCATGTTCAGCGGCAGTGAGCTCTGAATACCAGTGCTGCACCAGGAGGCAACATTACGGGAAGGCCTTGGCCTCTCTGCTCTGTTGTTGGACCTCCAGAGGAACTAGTCGGCTACTGTGTAAGACAAGATGCTAGACAAGAGGGATCACTGGTCTGATCCAACAGGGCTCTTCTTATGTTTTTATAAGTTTTGCCATTCCAGTAAGGTTTCTAGCCAAAACCTGCGTTACATACAAAACTCAGGAATTCATTAAGAAAACTCTAGCCCAGTGACCCATTTTAAAATACTCCAGAAAGAAACAGCCCTTTATGATAACCTAAAGACCCTTCTTGCCAACCTGGAGATTATTTTCTTGGGATTAAAAAGTAGCACAAGTATCAAAAATGTAAGGAATTATTATTTTAGATTTTTTAAAAAATATCATCCTTTACAATTCATAAAAGTGTGTATTAACTGGTTAATTGTTTAATATCTTAGGCTCAAACCACTGTTTTTGTCATTTCATATTTTTTTAAAAAAATACCTATGTACAGGAACTATACTAAGGATATTGTTAAGGGTTTAGGATCATGCTTAGATTTTACTGTCTTCCATATTTACTGGTAGATTTTATTTTGATGAGCTGTCTTTAGGCAGAGGGGGGAGGCAATTTTTTTTTTAACAAAGTCAGATCTTACACGACGATCAAACATACTTCTCTGGTCTGCCTGCCTTTTCTTCCGAAATCATTTTGCTGTTGCCAACAAGAAGCTTAGAACTTTGCTGCGCTCTCCTGTATGAGTCATCAATGCCTTTGTGACAACCGCAGCCATTAAACCCACCCCTTGTTCGTCTCAGACCAACCTGCATGCCTAGCAAACAAGCAATGAACAACAGGCCACATGCTAACAAAAGGGGTTAAAGCTAGGGTTGCCAACCTCCAGGTGGTTAGACAATACTAGCACTGCCAAGCCCCCAGTATGGGTGAGGGTTCCCCCACCCAGGAGGTTCACAACCCGTTGGCCCACATTGGGCCGGTGGGGGGAACCTCCCCGGCATCGTCGGCACAATGATGTCACCCAGAAGTGACATCATCATGCTGGCAATGATGCGCAGCAGCCGCTCTAGGCATTTCAGGGAAATCTCTATGGTTTTCCCAGACGCTCTAGCATTTGGGAGGGGGACTTGGTAACCCTAGATAATACAAAAAAACAAAACTGTGATGTACAAGCTAATAAAAATCCTGACCCCAAAGTAGCAATCAGTATTTCCTGAAAGAAAGGGCCACAAAAACGAAGCACTGATGCAACACTTCCTGCCCTCCTAGTTACCGGTTTTATCCTCAGTCCTGTGGAGAAGATGAGGCTGAGAAAGAGTCATGTGACTCTACTATATGCATTTTAAAGAGGTACAACCCTACAACATGGTCCATCCACAATGAGCACGCAGGTATAAGCTCATTTCGTCCTGTCCAAAGACTTCCTCAGAAGTATCTGGAGTATTCCTATTTCCTCCAGGGTTATCAGCCTCTCATTTCAATTTCATTATTAATAATTCCTGCAGTGTCTTTACTTTCTTCAGAACTTCTTATCCTCTCAGCACCACTAAAGTGTTAATATTTATAAACATATGAAGCTGCCTTATACTGAATCAGACCCTCAATCCATCAAAGTCAGTATTGTCTACTCCGACTGGCAGCGGCTCTCCAGGGTCTCAAGCTGAGGTTTTTATGCCAACTTGCCTAGACCCTTTTTAATTCCCACATGTTCCCCAGAGAGTACTGAGATCGGGAACCCAAAATCTTCTCGCTATCCCTGGGCCAAAAGAAGCCCGCCTTAAATCTACTAGGGACAGGGCCTTCTCTGTTATGGTCCCTACATGGTGGAACCAGCTGCCAGAGGAGGTGAGGGCCCTGCGGGACCTTATTCAGTTCTGCAGGGCCTGTAAGACAACCCTCTTCTGGCTAGCTTACACCTAACTGATATGGGAAACTAATGTAGCTTTACCAGATGCTTACTATACATACTGTTATAAGGTTTGATGTTTTTAAGGTTTTAAATGTTTTGAATGTTTTAACTGCCTATATATTTAAATGCTAATTTAATTTTATGTCTTATTATCTGTTGTGAGCCGCCCTGAGCCACCTTTGTGGGAAGGGCGGGATATAAATCATAAATAAATAAAAAAATAAAATAAAAATAATTGGAGATGCCAGGGATTAAACCTGGGTCCTTATGCTTACCAAGCAGATGCTCTACCACTGAGCCACCATCACTAAACTTCTTTTTAACCAGATGCAAAAGCCTTCTGGAATTTTGCTGGCAAAATGCTTCCTGCACTGGTTAAAATAAGAGCAAGCCATTCTTTTTGATGGCAAAAAACTCTCTCTTTGTAGCAAGCCAGTCCCCAGTCTTGTTCCTTACCAAAAGCACAATCCTTCTGGAATTTCAGGCTAAATGCTCTCTATAATTTTTATAGAGAGAAAGCAAGCTATTCCTGATTGATGGTCTTAATGCTCTCAATATCACTTAAGTATGTGACTCTGGAGCTAGCTAGTCCAAAACTCTTTTCTGGCCAAATGTAAAAGCCTTCTGACTTTTGCTAGCAAAGCTTTTGAGAAAGTGGGGACAGAGAGAGTAGGGATCCTTTCCTCTTCATCAATTTTCCCAACCACCAAAAAGGTCAGATAAATTGCTCTGTTTGTTTCTTATCAGATTCCTACATGGCTTAGCTTCCTAGGCCTCTGACCTAGGTACGCATTCCCTTCGGCATCATACCAATGCTTGTTGGCTTTTAGGGATATGAACGGGGAGGGACGGTGGCTCAGTGGTAGAGCATCTGCTTGGGAAGCAGAAGGTCCCAGGTTCAATCCCTGGCATCTCCAACTAACAAGGGCCCAGGCAAGTAGGCATGAAAAACCTCAGCTTGAGACCCTGGAGAGCCGCTGCCAGTCTGAGTAGACAATACTGACTTCGATGACCGAGAGTCTGATTCAGTATAAAGCAGCTTTATATGTTCATATATGAGTCTACAATTATTAATCAAATGGTTTGTGTTAACAAGGGCTTGAACAGAACTGACATGTTTCTTAGCTGCTACATGCATTGGATTGCTTAACATAATTAGAGAGGCTGGAAGCCTAACTAGTAACGACATGATACACTTTTCTGGGATCTGACTCTGGGTATAATGATAGGCATGAATTGGGTCATCAGTACACACAAACTTTCCCCAATGAAGGGTATGTTTCCAACAGTCACAACTGTTCAGCGGGATCACTGCTCCAGTGTTATTGGCTTGGTCAGGGGTCGTTTTGTAGAAAAATAGGTGGTGGTGCCTATTAGCATAATTTATTAGCATATGCCGCCTCCCCGCCACTAGCCAAAAGCAACCTGACGCAAGAAGAGAGTCCCAGGCAAGCAAGGCCTGCTTGGATTGGCTAGAGATCCAGCCAGCCCAAGCAGGCCCTCGCTCGCCTGGGGCTCTCCTGCCCCCCCCCCCAGTCAAAAGGCCAACAAGCCACCCACTGCCCAAGCTCACATAAGAAGTGGAGAAAGGGTGGCATGGGCTTCTCCAGGGGTTAATGAGGGCTGCTGGGGGTGTGGCAAAGCCCCTGGTGGCTGGCTGGCTGGCTGCCCGCTCTCCTAATCCAAAGATTGTTATGCAGCTGCACCTATTATTCAGTTGACAAGGTAGGTAGGTGGGGAGGAAGAGGGGGGCCATTAGAAAGGTTCAGGAGTTGCATTCCTGTGAGCTCCTGCTGAATTCAAGGCATGAGCTTGGTACTTCTGAGCTTTGCATACAAAGGTCACAAGCTACACCACTTTCCATTTTCACCAGTGACAGATGGCATTTCTCAGACTTCCTTTCCCAACGCAGTTACAAAACCATCTTGCTTTCCTGTGACATAACTGGACATGTTCAGTAGACCACTGACTACAGAAATAGGAGTCCTAGAAGAAGATATTGGATTTATATCCTGCCCTATACTCTGAATCTTAGAGTCTCAGAGAGGTCACAATCTCCTTTACCTTCTCCCCTCCCCCAAACAACAAACACCCTGTGAGGTGGGTGGGGCTGAGACAGCTCTCCCAGAAGCTGCCCTTTCAAGGACAACACTGCAATAGCTCTGGCTGACCCAAGGCCATTCTAGCAGATGCAAGTGGAGGAGTGGGGAATCAAGCCCGGTTCTCCCAGATAAGAGTCCATGCACTTGGCCAACTAGTTCCTCCGGACAGTCAACAGCAGGGCATAGAGGCCAAAGCCTTCCTCTGATGTTCCCTCCTGGCTCTGGGATTTGGAGATTTAGTGCCTCTGAATGTGAAGGTTCCCCTCAGTCACCATGGCTAGTGCCATTGATAGACTTATCCTCCATGAATTGATCTAATCCCTTTTTAAAGCCATTTATTCTTGTGGCCATCACTACATCCTCTGGCAGCCAAGTCTACATTTTAATCACTCTCTGTGTAAAGTAGTATTTCCTTTTACTCATCCTGAGCCTACTGCCTATCAGCTTCATAGGTTGCCCTTGAGTTCTAGTATTTTGGAAGTGGGACGCCAAGAGCTATCATGATGATTACCCCCACCCCCCACCCTCGCAATGGAAGTTGGTTATAAATTAGAGTTGGATGAGGCAACATGGATTGTCAAAGCCATGTTTGCACTGCATTGGACCCAAGACTCAGGAAGTAAATATGTACTCTTTAGAAAAGCACTGGCAAGACAGAGATCCTTATGATACTTTTGGAGAATTTGGGGATGCTGAAAAAAAATCCAGAAAAGGATTCAGGAGAGGATTGTGAAAAATGATAAAGAATCTAAAGGGCCTCAGGTTAGCAGGTATTGGAAAAACCCTTTCTCTACCAGAGACACCAAAAAGTCACTGTCAGTCAGAGCAAACAATATTGTATTTGATGGCTATTGGCCTTACTCAATTAAGACAGCTTAATATGTTCACTGATAGCTGAAAATCGAGAAGCAGTTCAACAGTGGACTAAGCAGCAGATATAGACCAAGCACTTCTAAGAAATGTTTCTGATCTTCCTGAAATTCATATTTCTGTCAACATGTTTATAGGTGTTGAATTCCAATTTTACTTTAGGGAAATGGGCAAGGCTTTGTCTGAGTAATTTTGTTCCTCAAATGTCTACAGATGTTACATTTGAGTAGAAAGTATCAAATCCAGGTTAGATTTCCCATTGTACAAAATCGTTGTGACTATTATAAGCACATGATCACTGCCTACAAAATAAGAATAAGAACAATAATAATAACAATAACTACCCCCACCCTCTCTCTACTTATATATAAGGCTTGAGGAAAACTGTTCCAAAGCTGATGAAGTCTGCATGCACATGAAAGCCTATACCCAGAATTAAACTTTGTTGGTCTTTCAGGCACCACTGGACACTAATCTTGTCCTGTTGCTTCAGACCAACATGGCTACCCACCTGAATAATTGTTTCAGTGGTCCTTGATTGGCTAAGATTACCTGTGTAATCACTTCAAGAAGCACTGCCCTCACTCTGAATAGACTTCATTTGCCCTTATATCATTTGGCCAAATCTGATGCTATGTAGCATCACGATGCAACCATGCCCAGCATGGGATCCCTGATTGAGTGGGATGACATGAGGAACAATAAAAGCGGGGGGGGGGGGGGGGTGGCATTAAGGCAGTGGAGAATGCCTATAAACAGTCCTAAAAATGTACTTAATGGTTTATTTGGTTGGTTTGTCTTTTTTAAACATTGAGAGTCTGTAAGAATAATTGGCCTTGTTTTCAATTGTTTATCCTTTCTTAACAGCAGGAAACAACACAGTATCCAGGTTTCAGAGACCCTCTTAAGGTATGCTCAAGAGCTCGTATTAGCCTAGTGAGGTTTTTACAAGGTTATTTTCTTCAAACGGCAGACACAAGAAAAATTCCCCATGCGTGTTTTGCAACATGATGCAAGGTGCCGCTGCTTATGAAACACAGGCACAAACTCCCTTCGTTTTATTAAACCATATCTTTGGATTCCTGAAAATGTGTTTTATGTGTAGAGGAGTGTAGATTTACAGTATAATCCTAAAATGTACACTCAGAAGTAAATTCCATTAGCTATATGGAACATAAACTGCTTTCACACATGTCAGGTAATGTACTTTCAACGCACTTTAGTCATCATGCACAACTTGATTTTCCTGTGTGGAACAGGAAAATACACTTGCAAAGGATTAATAAAGAGCATTGCAAGTGCGTTATCTGATGTGTGTGAAAACAGCCCTTATTCTCTAGCACATGTGTCCAGGAGAGAGAAGGCAAAATGGAACAGCACAGTCTCCTCAGATCTCAGAAGCTAAGCAGGGAAGAATCTGGAAGGGAGACCACCAAGGAAGGCTCTGGAGAGGAAGGCAAGGGCAAAAGCATCTCTGCTTCTCATTTGTGTCTAAAACCCTTTGCTGGGGTCACATTAAGTCTCTCTCTCACACACACACACACACACACACACGCGCACACGCTTGGGGTTGCAGGCTTAGACTGCCGGTGCAATCCTGAGCAAAGTTACATCTTTTCAAGTCCGTTAAAGACAATAGGTTGAACTCTGCTTAGGAATGCAGTGTAACAAAAAAAATCCTTCCTGTTTACATCTGCAGCTTGCAATCTCCTAACTAAATTTACTTGCCCTAATAAAAGCAGATTTGCCTAGCGAGTTTCCCAAAACACCACCCCACCTCCCCTTCTGAATACTGGTAGCTTGAGGGAATTGGGATGGGGGTGCATGACTTAATTTAATCACAATACTTAATCGCACTAGCTGAAGTGTAACTTTATTTTGTCAAGCCAAACTTTATCAGGACGATGAACTGTTTCTTTTCTTTTTAAAAAAAAAAAAAACACATCACTCAAAGTTGAATATGAAGCACAACATCTGGGGGAAGCATCAAAAAGGAAGACCACCCCCCCCCTTGGAGATCTTCAGGAAGCACTGAGCAGAAGTGGGGGGGGGGTTTGAATAGCAGGCATCTCTTAACAGGGCAGGAGGAGAGATTTGCAGTTGCCAACTGTATTTTAACTGAAAATATTTTTAGCTATTAATGCAAGCTGTCGTGAACCATGAGGAAAGGGGGGGGGGGATATAGATAATTTAATCAATGGATCGATCTGCACATGGAACTCATCTTTTCAAAGATCCAAACCATAAATGCAATTTGCAAATCCCATTTTTTCTCCACCCGATTTGTCCAAAACTTAATTTCACCTTTACAGAAATAGTGCTTCTGTTGGTTATTCACGAGTCTTGTTTTCTCAGAGAGCAGGCTCTTTGGTTCCTGCCCTAAAAAAGAGGCCATAGGGGATAATTCGCAGGTCACCTCCACCAGCCACGCATAACCTAATGTGCTGTAATCTAATCATCTGGGCCATTCTGCATTTTGGCAATCCTTTCCTCACATCTTTTGCCAACCAAACACCACTGAACTGAAGTCCAGCTCCCCGGTCCCGTCCTGCCCATGCAAGGGCTGCCTTGTTGCAAGAAATACCGGGACTAAGTGACTCTGCTTGGAGAAGAGGGCTGCAAAGGGACCGAAGGGCCGATGGGTGCACCTGATTAATATTCCTGGGGAATTGCAAGCTGTGCCTCTCAATCCACTTGGGGAAGTCCGGGGAGAGTTTGGCCAGATGGGGCTCAGCCAAAGGGCACAGAAAGGAGTATCACATTTCCCCTGTTTGAAAGGGCTCTGAGCAAATGAGATCACCATCCTGGTCTTTTGCAAACCATTATTTTTGCCCTGTTCATTCCCCATCTCTCTTCCCCCCCCCCCCCCATTCTTTATCAAGCTCTAGGGAGTATCATTGCTGTTTTACAAGCGTCTAGCACTGTCAGGAGGAGGGAGAACAAGCGCCGAACCTATGAAGCTGCCTTATGCTGAGTCTGTCTGTTGGTCCCTCCAGCCACGTGTTGTCTGCTCTGTCAGGCAGAGATTTCCCAAAGTCTCAGCAAGTTCTTTCTCGGCCTTTCTCCTTGTGATCCTTATAGCAGATCTTAGATCAGGGGCAGCCCAACTTGCTTAATGTAAGAGCCACATAGAATAAACGTAAGATGTTTGAGAGCCGCAAACCATGAACATCAGATGATTGAGAGCCACAAAACAGACAGGAAGGAAGGGAGGGTGGGAGAAAAAGAGAGAGGGGGGGAGGCGGGGAGAGAGGAAAATAGATGGGGGAAGGAGAAAGGAAGGAGAGATGGAAAGAAAGCAACTTTAAATGCATTCTCCAAGCCACTAGCTGGCTTGGCTTGGAGAAGTGATTTAAAGAGACAAATGCCTTCTCCAAGCTGGCCAACAGGGCAGGGAGGGCTTCAAGAGTCTCACAGTATGTGTGGAAGCATCACGTGTGGCTCCCGAGCCATAGTTTGGCCACCCCTGTCGTAGATAATGCTGGGGATTGAACCTGGACCTTCTGCAAGCAAACTGTGTTATTGAGCACTGATCTCTGTCTCCGTCCCAGTGATGACCAAGAGAGGAAAGATTCAAGCAAATTTCAATTGTAGAATGCTTCTTGCATATAGGAATGATGGGCAATGGAACCAATTGCCCCAGGGAATGTGTAGGAACTGCCTCCTCCATTGTTTGTAAGAGGGGGATGAGAGGATAATAATCAAGGGAGGATTGTCCATTCTAGGGAATCTTGCTGGACCATAAATGAATCCATTCATTTATTTATTATGCTTTCAAGGCACAGCTGACTTATGGGCAACCCCTTAGAGTTTTCAAGGCAAGTGACATTAAGTTGGTTTGCCATTGCCTGCCTCTGCATCATAACCCTGGTTTTGCTTGAAGGCCTCCCATCCAAATACTACCCAGGGCCAACCCTACTTAGCTTCTGAGATCTCATGAGATTGGGCTAGCATGGGCTATCCAGGCCAGGTTCCATTTAAATATACAGTTCACCTCACCCTTACTCCAGGCAGGGACCAAAACGTACTTCTCTCTGGTACATTTAAAACAACTCTTTGGGAAGGCCAGTGCTATTTCTGTTTTACAGTTGAGTGAGAGAAGGAATGATGTGGTATAGCCCTATGTTGTCAGATCGCAGAAGCTAAGCAAGGTTGGTACTTGGATGAGAAGACCACCAAGGAAGTCTCTGCAGAGAAAGGCAATGGCAAATCACCTCTGCTTTTCCCTTGCCTTGGAAGATCCTTTTTAGGGTTACCAGAAGTCAGCTGCAACTTGACAGTATTTACTTACATATATAAGTAAGATAGTGCTGGCAATGTATCTAAAGGTAGTCCTCTGTGCAAGCACTAGTCGTTTCTGACTCTTGGGTGATGTCGCATCATGACGTTTTCATGGCAGACTTTTTATGGGGTGGTTTGCCATTGCCTTCCCCAGTCATCTACACTTTCCCCTCAGCAAGCTCTGTACTAATTTTACCAACCTCAGAAGGATAGAAGGCTGAGTCAACCTCGAGCCGGCTACCTGAAAACCCAGCTTCTGCCAGGATTGAACTCAGGTCATTAGCAGAGAGCTTGGACTGCAGTACTGCAGCTTTACCACTCTGCGCCATGGGGCTCTGGTTACAGCCTGAAGAGGATCAGAACAGGGGAGATCATTGTGCCCCTTGCCCAATAAGGAGTGGCATTTCAACCCCCATCCCCAAGCCGGCTAAGCAGGTGAAAGAAAGATTTGTCTAACTAAATGAGGTCACAGTTTCAGAGAGCCAAGACTCTGTCCACTAGTCCTTTATGTCCCTGTCTAGAAACTATAAAATCTGACAATAAAATCACTTCCTTCCCCACCAATTCATTAATCCAAAATGCTTCCCTGATGGTTTCCATAATGAAAAGTATGAATGGAGATTATAGTTGCTTACTTAGCACCAATGTACATAGGCAAAGTTACACTCATTTATCTGGATCTCCTGTACTTCCACCATTTTAACCACTTTGGTTGTGAACTGGAACATCTGCTGTAGTCAAACTACCTCTGGGATCTCTCATCCCCCGTTAACTTGATTAGCTGTATTTTCCTGCCAAGTGGTAAGTTTTTACAACATATTAGGAACAGATTCATGACACATTTTGTTGTAGAAAGTGTTGGTTCAATGGCTATCTGAGCCCACCCTTAGATAGGTATAGCAAGGTTCCTTCTAATTTCCTCACCTACTGAGTGGAGCAGTTCACATCGTGAGCAGAACAGAACTGCTGTGATCTTCAAATGGGCAAGGGGCAGTGCAGGACCCTGCGTGGTTCCAGATTGTTGCTGAGTGGAGCTTCCTATCTTCATGAGTGGCTGCTCTCGCACACAGCTTAGAGAGATGCACAGAGCTATGGTGTGCTAAGGGATAAAGTGGTTTGGACAATGATTTTATAAAATCACTTAGTGATTTTAATTTTGCCCCTAGAGACCTGGGAAATGATTTAAGGATAATTGAGGGTTGCACACTCGAGATTAATGAATGTGAACTAATACACTTTAATGAACTTTTAATTGCAACTGGGTACTCACTATCAAGGTGGACCATAAAGGCTGAATATTCCTTCCTTCCTCCCTCCCTCCCTTCCTTCTTCCTTTCTTCCTCCCTCCCTCCCGGTTCCTTCCTCATTCTTCCTCTCGCCCTCCCTTCTTCCTTCCTCCCTTCCTTCTCCCTCCCTCCCTGTTCTTTTCTTCTTTCCTGTTCCTTCCTTCCTTCCTTCCTTCCTTCCTTCCTTCCTTCCTTCCTTCCTTCCTTCCTTCCTCCTTTTTCCTTCCTTCCTTCCTTCCTTCCTTCCACTGCATGAACACTTTCTACCTGTGTTTGCCCGTGGAATTGACTTCCGAGTTCAGGACTGGAAGCGGGGGTGGGGGGACACACAGAAGGAACTGTTATTCCCACCCACGCTCCCTCTCTCCTGGCAGCCATGCAGACCAGCGAATCCCCCCTTACCGTGGTGAAGGGTAGCCTGGGCCACCCTTTCGTTTGATCCTCGCTTGGAATAAAAAGTGAGCCAAAGTCCTCCGCAGCCTTCACTCGCGGTCGAGCATTCTCTGCAGCCCGGCGGGACGTTTCAGCACCAGCGAGCGCGGTCAGCTCCCTCCCTCTAGTTCTGATTTCTTTTCCGCCCTCTGGCTCGGATTTCCTTCCTTTCTCCCTTTCGCCCGCTTAGCCGGCTTGGCTGGGGTGGGGAGGGGGCGTTGAAATAACACTCCTCATCGGGCGCGGAGCACAGCGATCTCCCTCGTTCCCATCCTCTCCAGACTGCAACCAGCTGCCTCGTCGGTGGGCTTTGCAAGGAGCGGCGAGGGCTTCTCCGTCCGGCAGCGCCTCCTGCTTCTGGCGAACTCGGCGGGATCCCAACACTTTTGAAAGCTTGCTCGTGTCGGGGTTTTCCCCCTGCTTGACTGAACCTCCGGGCGGCTCCTCCCACTTTGGGACGGAGTCAAAGCCAGAGAGCTCCGAAGGGACATACACCCCCCTCCCCTTGCGCGGGGAAAGTTTGCATCGCTTTCTCTGCCGCTCGTTTTCTTTCTGGAACCGCAGTCGTGCCATGAGAACTCCTGCGACTCCAAGCCTCCTAAGAAAGCCGCGCCGTTTGATCCAACCCCCCCACCCCCACCCCCAGGCCTTTGTGAAAGGTCTATTCTCTGCACATGTTCAGAGACACTCCACCCCACAGGACTCAGCACTAGCCATCCAAACATGGCCCGTTGCTTGCGAAATCCCTGGCGCCGGTTAAGGGAGTGAAAGGGTTTAGGCATTTCAAATTCCACCTTCTAGGAAGTGAGGTTTAGTTTTTAAACATCAATGGGACTGAGGCTTAGGTTTGCTCACAAGCCCCATAAGCCTGGGGGTGGGGGGAGGTGAAGGCTTGGTTGTGCTTTTTTTTGTTTATGGGTTTTTTTTAAAAAAAGAAGAAGAAGCAATTCTGCACATGCTCAGGGGTACTACTTTTACCTTTCCTTCTTGTGGACCAGGGCCAAACCCCAACACCAAACCCATGAATGGGAGCAAACACATTAGTCAAGGCCTGAGGAGCCCAATTGAATCGCCCTGATGAGAAAGTAGATAAGACCAAGAGTCCAACAGCACCTTAAAGACTAACAAAATTTGTGGCAGAGTAGCCAGCAGTAATGTATGGCTTTGAGAATTGGACCATAAGGAAGGCGGAGTGCAGAAGAATAGATGTTTTCAAGCTGTGGTGCTGGAGAAGACTCTTGAGAGTCCCTTGGACTACAAGAAGATCAAATCGGTCAGTCCTAAGGGAAATCAACCCTGACTGTTCCCTAGAAGGTCAGATGCTGAAGCTGAAGCTCAAATACTTTGACCACCCAATGAGAAGGGAGCACTCACCGGAGAAGACCCTGATGCTGGGAAAGACAGAAGGCAAAAGAAGAAGGGGATGGCAAAAGATGAGATGGCTGGACAGCATTACTGATGTAACTAACATGAATTTGAGTGGACTTCAGAGAATGGTGGAAGATAGGAGGGCCTGGTGTGACTTGGTCCATGGGGTCACAAAGAGTCGGACTTGACTGTGCGACTGAACAACAACAAAAGGAGCTTTCATGAATCGCTGCTTACTTTTTCAGGTGCTATTGGATTCTTGCTCTTTTCTACAGCTCTAGTCAAACTAACGCAGATACCTGCCTTGATCTATCCTTATGAGAAAATAAACTACAGGTGGATTGTCTGATGCACTGTTGAAAGAAGAGGAGTCTGGTTAGTTTCTGTTTACAGAAGGCCTTTAGACATGTCCCTAGAAGGGTCTCTGTATCCTCCTTGTGGGTTCATCCACTGCCTTCTCCTGTCCTTCATGCTTCTCCTTGAAGCCAGTAACCCATTCCTTGTCTCCCCTGCATTTGACCACACAGCTCTCTCCTAAACCTTTCCTGATGCTGACTCTAAAACACTCTTTCCATCTCTGCTTGATTCAGGGCTTTTGTTGTTGTTGCACGAACTCCTTTGCATATTAGGCCACGCACCCCTGATGTAGCCAATCCTCCTGGAGCTTGCAGTAGGCCCTGCTCTAAGTCCTGTGAGCTCTTAGAAGATTGGCTACATCAGGGGTTTGTGGCCTAATATGCAAAGGAGTTCCTGCTACAAAAGAAGCCCTGGCTTGATTTATAGACAGAGGTATTGTGCCATTTCTGTGGAGGTGATTAAAAGCAAGCTGTCTACAGTTAAAATGATGTTTTTCACTTTTTTTTGGGGGGGGGGGTGTCAGGTACAACTCCTCCCAGATTTGAACCATTCTTTGGAATTTGATATCTAGCCATAATAACTACAACCACCTATTCTGTTCTAGCCAAGGAAGGAAACCTAAAAAATCCATTCATCAGGAAATAATATTTTTAATTAAAGTCCTAACTATACATTTTGGGAAAATATATAGCCTTCTGTATTTTTTTTCCTTGCTTTAACCATTATTCTGCATCTAATATTTTATTCCTTTCTTTTTCTACAAGCAAGTTTTCTGGCTGTTAATGCAGATTTTGACGCAAATTTGATTTTGGGTGTATTGCTTTTTAAAAATCTATTCAATTATGTTTGTGGTTGTTTTCAATTTACAACTTTTATTATGTTGTTTGCAGTTCAATTTATGGTTTTGATCATTATAAGTGTTTTCTAATTTTTATGTATAATGTTATATTGTAAACAATATTAACTGGCTATAATAAATTTTTCAAGTACTAATCATGTTTTCCTATCAGCAATCTAGTCTTTTACTGCATCTTTTAATCTATATTATTTAAGTGCTGCTATGTTATTGTGTTTCATATATACTTGTTTCTATTCTATTTCTATGCCTCTGTATGTATAGGTGAATTATATGAAAGATTTATACAGAACACTCACACGGGGTTTGATTCAAAAAAGCACAAGCATGACTCCAGGTCTATCACAGAAACATCCAACCCCCTTTTGTTTTATCCAGTTCCCACATAAGAACATAAGAGAAGCCATGTTGGATAAGGCCAATGGCCCATCCAGTCCAACACTCTGCGTCACACAGTGGCCAAAAAACCCAGGTGCCATCAGGAGGTCTGTCAGTGGGGCCAGGACACTAGAAGCCCTCCCACTGTTGCCCCTCTCAAGCACCAAGAATACAGAGCATCACTGCCCCAAACAGAGAGTTCCAACAATCTGCTGTGGCTAATAGCCACTGATGGACCTCTGCTCCACATGTTTATCCAATCCCCTCTTCAAGCTGGCTGTGTCACCCCACCCCAACAGGAGGTTCAGGTCAGACAAAAGGAAATACAACTTTACACAGAGTGTTATTAAAATGTGGAATTCATGGCCAGACAATGTAGTGATGGCCACAGGAATAAACAGCTTTAAAAGGGGATTAGATAGATTCTTGGAGGATAAGTCTTTCAGTGGCTACTAGCCATGGCGGCTGAATGGAACCTCCACATTCAAAGGCATGAACCCTCCAAATCCCAGAGGCAGGAGGTAACATCAGGGGAAGGCCTTGGCCTCTCTGCCCATTGTTGGCCCTCCATAGGAACAGGTTTGCCATTGTGTGATACAGGATGCTAGACTACATGGTCTAATCCAGCAGGGCTCTTATTATATTCAAGTTCTGTTGGAAGGCCTTAGGACCAGTGTGGGATATAAAAAGGTAGTCCCCTGTGCAAGCACCAGTCGTTTTCACACCGTTTTCACGGCAGACTTTTTATGGGGTGGTTTGCCATTGTCTTGTTTTTAAAGAGCTGTGTCTTATCAGCTTTTAGTTAGTGGAAGTGGATTGTTC
Source organism: Heteronotia binoei (assembly GCF_032191835.1). Lineage (NCBI taxonomy): Eukaryota > Metazoa > Chordata > Lepidosauria > Squamata > Gekkonidae > Heteronotia > Heteronotia binoei. The sequence continues at coordinate 21,938,493 of NC_083235.1, forward strand.
CCTACCTGTCACTTCTCACAGCATTCCCTACCCATCACTTCTCTCTTCTGTGGTTTCTGGGGAAAAAAAAAAAACCTATGCTGAAAATCAAGGACTCCGTATGGGGGAAAGTCATGCGCAACAGGAGAGTTGCAATGAGGAGCAGTAATCAGGCAAATTCACCTCTCTTCCCTTTTATTTATTTGCTCCATTTATACCCCACTTTTCTCACCAGTGGGAACACAAAGTGTTTTATGCCATTCTCCTTTTGTTCTGGTGGATCTAATTCATTTACTTACAGGTTATGTTAAAAAAATCCCAGGGAACAGACTTTGGAGACACATTATTGTCTGAACTGAAGGGAGACATCTTTTCAGGGAATACCACCTTTAATTTTAGTTTAGTTCACCAACATATTTGCCTTGCATTGACATAATCCCAGCCTCAATCCGTGACACCTTTATCCAGTGCTTTTTTGTAGCAGGAACTCCTTTGCATATTAGGCCACACACCCCTGACGTAGCCAATCCTCCTGGAGCTTACAGTAGGCCCTGTACGAAGAGCCCTGTAAGCTCTTAGAGGTTTGGCTACATCAGAGGTTTGTGGCCTAATATGCAAAGGAGTTCCTGCTACAAAAATAATGTCCTGCCTTTATCTAACAAAGGCCCCCTGATATGGGCTATGGCACCCACTGAACCCTTTTCTGACACCTGCCCAGTGTTTTCAGGAAGTGGGTGTGGCTATGTAGGGCTTTCCTCCAACAAGGCTTCTGATTGGTCAGTGGAGATTTGATTGACTGTGCAGATTTTTTTTTTTTTTTTAAAAAATGCTCCTTTGGCAGCAGATGCCACCACAGCACAAGGATCTACATTGTGTTACTGAAGTTAAGCTGTGGCAATGGTATAGTGGCTGGTTCCGCTCCTGCAGTGGCTATTTTGCATCAGTCATTTTGTTGCTGCATCCAGTGTGCCTGAATTCATAAAGTTGCCAGAGGCTCAAAAAGTTGGGGGGGGGGGTTGCTGATCTAAATCCTCTAAAGCCTGCAAATATTTTTTTTTTAATCTGCATTAAAGGTATTTCAAAGAGGTTGGGTCATTCTCAGAACCAATCCTAAGCAAATCTTTATGCAACTTGATCCCTTCCCTTTGTTGTAAGTATGTTGGTCTGATTTCAATGGTGGCTATTCCCAAATAACCATGCAGCCTTAACCTCTGGCACTTCGCTTTCCACTTTTCATCGTCGATAACACAATAACCCAAAGGAAAAAGCTGAAGAGAGCCATTCCTTTTGATGAACCGAGGTCTTTTCATCATCCATTGTACAAATGTGGGGGAATGAAAATGTCATCCTGAGGTTAAGACATAACAATGGTCTAGGTAGCAGCTGCCTGTATTCATGCATTCATGTTTTAGTGTTAGGGCTTATCTCCAAATTTCACATCAATTGGAATTTCGCGGTGCATTTGGATGTTCCAGCCTAAGCAGACCAGTCAAGGAATTTTATGGGAAATTGAAAGCAGTATTGAAAAGATGAGCAAAAATTCCTGTTTCAGTTGATGGAAAGTTTCCCAAAACAAACCATGCTCAAGAATCCCACAAACCACATCCTCTCCAAACCACACATACCCATTTCTGTCCAGTTTCATTTTCATCCTTTTCTTCCTTCAAGGAACACAAGCAGACAGCACAATTCTCCTAGGAGGCAGTGATTTGCTCAGAGTCACCCAGTGAGTTTCACAACAGAGCATGGATTTGAACCTGAGTCTCCCAGAGACCAGCCTAACATCCAAACTGCAACAGTATTTCCCTGAGTTCTATATATGGGGAGACTTATTCAGATTACTCAGTAGTGGTGTATAAGTATGCTGTACATTCTCAGAGACCCTCTATTATTGATTCATATAAAGCAGCGTAGAGTCCTATCGAGCCCCGTGGTGCAGAGTGGTAATGCTGCAGTACTGCAGTCAGAGCCCTCTGCTCATGAACTGAGTTCAATTCCAGCGGAAGCTGGTTCAGGTAGCTGGCTCCAGGTTGACTCAGCCTTCCATCCTTCTGAGGTTGGTAAAACGAATACCCAGCTCGCTGGGGGGAAAGTGCAGATGACTGGGGTAGGCAATGGCAAACCACCCCATAAAAAGTCTGCTGTGAAAACATTGTGAAAGCAACATCACCCCAGAGTCGAAAATGACTGGTGCTTGCACTTTTTTAGAGTCCTATCATATTATGACCTGGATGGTCCAGGCTGGCCCAATCACATCAGATCTGAGAAATTAAGCAGGACAGAAGGCCACCAAGGAAGTCCAGAGTTGCTATGCAGTCAGGCAATGGCAAGCCACCTCTACCGTTAACCTGCTGCAATTTCACAGGAAGAGGGGGGATGGTGGAGAGCACCCAAAGCAATGAAGATGAGTCAAGTGGATGGGTAGGTTCCTATGGGAGAAGGCAGTCCTTAAGACAGGGGTGTCAAACATGGGGTCTGGGGGCTGAATCAGGCCCCCGAGCAAGTGGCTGTCATCTGCTTCTTTCTCCCTCTCGCTTGCTTCTTTCTGCATCACAGCTTGCTTTGCAAGGCTTGCTCCATTGCAAAGAAGCTACAGATAGAAACCTCTACTTTCTCCATCGGTTGAGGCTCCTCTTTTGGGGAGGAAGGGGAGGAAACACAGCTTGCTTTGCCACAGTCTCTCAGCCACACAGCAGAGCTACTGAACCAAGCTTCTCTTCCTTCTATTGGCTGAGACTCCTCCTCTTCCTGGTCCCTTGAGGGAGGGAGGAAAAGAGCCAGAGCTTCCTTTGCCCAGTTCTCTTAATCCCATGAGAAAAATGCAAAGAAAGCATGTTTAAGACCAATGAGTGCTAATGTTTTAATCATGTTTTAAGGGGTTTTTTTTAATTAATTGTGTTTGTTTGTGTCCTTTATAAAGTTTATATCTCTGCTACCTAATTTTAAGTAGGAACACACATGGCCCAGCCCAACATGGCCCAGTCCAACGAGGTCTCATTTATGTCAGATTTGGCCCTCATAACAAAATGAGTTAGACACCCCTACCTTAAGGTATCCTCTCCCCAAGCTGTATATATGAACACACATGAATCAGATTGTCGGTCCTTCAGGGTCAGTATTGCCTACTTAGACTGGCAGTGGCTCTTCAGGGTTTCAGGCTGAGGTCTTTCATGTCACTTACTTCCTGGTCCTTGATTGGATCTGGGACTTTCTGCATTCCAAGCAGATGCCCTTCCACTGAGCCAGGGCCCCTCTGTGATGTCACAGGCTTGCTGTTGAAATCAGAAGTGACATCACAATGGTCAGAGGATCTTTGGTTGAACAGGCAGAGCAGATACTGGGTAATGAGGCACTTAAGAAGAACAGCAGGAGACTCTTCAGGGGGAAACCCAGAGGAAGGCAACAACAACAACAACAATCCTCCAGGATCCCTAAGCCAGTTTGGCCTAGAGGAAAATTCCTTCCTGACCCCAAAGTACTCTGTGCAGCTGGACAATTCAGCACCCTGGGGCCACCTGATCCTATCACTGCTAGGTGCTGTCACTGTCGCTATGTGTTCCTGCATGCAGGGTGAGAAGGAGACAGGAAGATTTTTAAAGTCCAGACAGGATCTAGCTTACATCTGTGGTCTTACAAGGTAACCCACAGATTTAAATCTGTAATCAGGGCCTATAAGAACTTTGGTATATTTTGCAATGTAATATTTGTTTCTTAGTTTTTATTCAGGTATTTTACCAAAGAAAGCGGAATCCTGCAACCCATATGTACTTTGAAATGCAAAAAAATACATATAGAATACCTGTAAATACTTGCATTGCATTTCTCCCATAAAAAGCCCCCAGCACCCAGTCAGGCAGCTTGGAGAAGGCATCTGCATCTTTAAATCACTTATCCAAGCCAAGCCAGCCAGCAGCCTGGAGAATGCATTTAAAGTGGCTTTCTCTCTATCCCTCCCTTCCTTCCTTCCTTCCTTCCTTCCTTCCTTCCTTCCTTCCTTCCTTCCTTCCTTCCTTCCTTCCTTCCTTCCTTCCTTCCTTCCTTCCTTCCTTCCTTCCTTCCTTCCTTCCTTCCTGTCTTATGACTCTCAAACATCTGATGTTCACATCTTGCAGCTCTCAAACATCTGATGTTTACTCTATGGGGCTCTTACGTTAAACAAGTTTGACCACCCCTGATTTCCAGCATTAGCAAAAAGAGAAATCTATTGTATTCTGTTGTCTTCAAGGTTGTCCTGAAGGTTGCCAATTTTGGGTTGGGAAATTCCTAGAGATTTGGGGGCAGAGCCTCAAGAGGGTATGGATTGGAAAGGAGAGGGAGCTCAGCAGGGAATGATGCCCTGGATTCCACTCTCCATAGCAGTCATTTTCTCCAGGGGGAACTGATCTCTACCAACTGAAGACCAATTATTATTCCAGGGGATCTCCAGGCCCCACCTGGAGGTTGGCCACCCTAGCTCTGAGGGAAGGGGGCTGGCAGCATCGAGTGCAGTGGGGAGCCAGTGGAGGTGTGTGTAAATGGCAACCAGGATGGGGTAGCGTTAATTAAGACTAGTTTCTGGGAGACCTGGGTTCGAATCCCAACTCGTGCTACGGAAACTCTCTCGGTGATCTGAACCAGTCACACTCTCTCAGCTTTCCCTACCTTACAGGGTTGTTGTGAGGATACAAGGGAGGAGAGGAGAAGGAGGTAAGAGTTGCTTTGGGTCCCCCTTGGGGAGAAAGGCAGGGTACAAATGAAGTAACTATAACAATAAAAACTGTCCCCAGTCTTGTGCTCCTCAAGGGGAGTATCATTCAACCTGCGCCAGGCTCTTTGCAGCATGTAATCAGCAGTTCAAGCACATCATGGGACTCACTGGCTTCTTCCGCCTGTATGCTTGCCAACCTCCAGGTGGTGACTGGAGATCTCTCAGAATTACAAGGATGCAGAGCCAGACGTTGACTGGATGGCACCCTAGGCAAGGCTAACTTCTAGCACCCCACCACACACCAATAACATCACCAAGTCATATGAGGAGAGCCCAATTCTGTGACCCCAGAAGGCCAGCACCCTAGGCAATCACCTAGTTTGCCTAGTGGCAGGGCCGGCCCTACAAGGATCGCCAGATTACATAGTTCACTGTTTTTGTTTAAACCATTGTCTCTACTTCTCCTGGAGAAAAGGGCTGTTTTGGAAAGTGGACCACAGGGCACCTGACCCTACCAAGTTCCCACCCCCTCCCTAAACACCGCCCTCCCAGGCTCCACCCTCTCTCCCATCTCCAGGAGATCCCCTAGCCCGGAGTTGGCAACTGCTGGGCGAAGCCATCTCATGCAGACCACCTCGCCCTGGCCAGCCAGCAATGAACAGGGATCCTCCTGCGTTCGTTAGTCTTTAGTTCCCTCTAAGCTGAGTTAGCGTGAGCTGGCTCACAGTTCTTTAGCCTCCAGCTCACACATTTTTATCTTAGCTCAGGAAGGGTGACCCCAGAGCACCCCAATTTATGCTGCAGCTCACAACTTTCATGCCAGTCGTCAGGGCTTTTTTTGAGCAGGAATGCACAGGAACGCAGTACCGGCCGGCTTGGTGTCAGCGGCAGGGCCGGATTGGGGGTGGGGTGGGGGCAGAGGGGGGTGCTTGCCCCGGGCGCCGACGAAGGGAGAGGCACCAAATTGGGTATGGAGTCCATTGTATTCTGTGGGACCATAAGACAGAATGGCCCATAAGGGGACGTCATTTTTTAATTTTGCCCCCTCCCTCAAAAAACATGTAGATCCGATCCTGGTCAGGAGGTGGGGCCTGATATGCTAATGAATTCCTGCTGGGCTTTTTAAACGTGAAACAATGGTGACATCAAGGGGTGTGGCCTAATATGCAAACGAGTTCCTGCTGGGCTTTTTCCTACCAAAAAAAAAAGCCTCGCCAGTAGCTCCCCGCTTGAATGCCAGTAGCTCCCAAAGTAGAATTTTTGCTCCCAAGACTCTGCAGCTTAGTGGGAACATTGATCGAAGGGCGGCTCGGGTCCCCTCTCCAGGCTGGGATGTTGGAAGGGGAGGGAGAGGGGGAGGCAGGCAGGCGCTGCCTAACAGATTGCCAGCCCTCAGCCGCACCCGCCGGCCTGCTCCCCGGCAGATGGTGCCAACAGGTTGCGGCTTGGCGTCCTCTCGCCTTCCCCCCCCCCCCCCGCCCTTTGGAAAAGCGGGAGAGGAACCAGCCAAAACCCAGAGGCTGGCAGTTGGACGGGGCAGGGGGTGGGGATGAGCAAGGGACGCCGTCCTGCCCCTAGCCCTGTTCCCCTCCTCCCCACCCCGACCCACAGAGCTCACAGAAAGAGCAGCCGCGACCTGCTGCACGCCCCGTCTGCGCCGCTGACCCCCACTGAACCGAAGCGAGACTCGACGGCTCCCCTCGCCTGCCTTTCAAAAGCCGGGCTGGCGGAGCCCACGTGCCGGGGAGGATAATCCCATTGTCGGGACTGGCTTCACATCTGTCAGAGGGAAAGGGGGGAACTCGCTTCCCCTCCTCGTCGCCATCTCCCCACCCCCCACCCCCCACCCCAAGGGAGCTCTCTGTCAAGATGGTGCATCTTCTGTTCCCTGCCTGCCAACCAGGCCTGGTGCGCTGGAAGGCTTCGCCCAGGGACCTGGGATCTTAGGAATCGTTTCAGATCCCTCTTCCTCCGCCCTCCCCCACAACCTTCCTTTCTGCTTTTGCTTCTCCTTTGCTTGGTCCTTCCCTTCCCTTGCATTTCTCCCATAAAAGGAACGCCTTTTTATGGCCAATAAAACTGCACAATGCAATGTGGGTCGATTATTCAGGGACCCCCGACACGGTGCTAGATCTGGGAGCGTGATCGAGATGGGTAGCCCTGTTAATCTGTCATTAGCAAGGGTGGTCAAATTTGCTTAATGTAGGAGCCACATAGAATAAAATTGCTGAGCAGAAAGGTTAAAACGGATAAAAGGAAGTACTTCTTCATCCAAAGGGTGATTAACATGTGGAATTCACTGCCACAGGAGGTGGTGGCGGCCACAAGTATAGCCACCTTCAAGAGGGGTTTAGATAAAAATATGGAGCACAGGTCCATCAGTGGCTATTAGCCACAGTGTATGTGTGTATATAAATTTTTTTGCCACTGTGTGACACAGAGTGTTGGACTTGATGGGCCGTTGGCCTGATCCAACATGGCTTCTCTTATGTTCTTATGTTCTAAATGTCAGATGTCTGAGAGCCACAAAACATGGACATCAGATGATTGAAGGAGGGAGGGAGGGAGGGAGGGAGGGAGGGAGGAAGGAAGGAAGGAAGGAAGGAAGGAAGGAAGGAAGGAAGGAAGGAAGGAAGGAAGGAAGGAAGGAAGGAAGGAAGGAAGGAAGGAAGGAAGGAAGATGAGAGGGAGGAAAAGAGAGGTGGAAAGAAAGAAACTTTAACTTTCAAAGCATTCTCCAAACTGCTGTCTGGCTTGGCTAGGAAAAGTGATTTAAAGAGACAAATTCCTTCTCCAAGCTTGTTGACGGAGTGGTGGGGGCTTTGAGAACATAAGAGAAGCCATGTTGGATCAAGCCAGTGGCCCATCCAGTCCAACACGCTGGGTCACATAGCGGCCAAAAAAAACCCAGGCGCCACCAGGAGGTCCATCAGTGGAGCCAGAAGCCCTCCCACTGTGCCCCCCAAGCACCAAGAATACAGAGCATCACTGCCCCAGACAGAGAGTTCCAATAATAAGTTGTGGCTAAGAGCCACTGATGGACCTCTGCTCCATATGCTTATCCAATCCCCTCTTGAAGCTGGCTATGCTTGCAGCTGCCACCACCTCCTGTGGCAGTGAATTCCATGCGTTAACCACCCTTTGGGTGAAGAAGTACTTCGTTTTATCAGTTCTATTGTCTTCCTTTTACCGACCTCGGAAGGATGGAAGGCTGAGTCAACCCTGAGCCTGCTACCTGAACCCAGCTTCCACCAGGATGGAACTCAGTCTTCCTTTTATCAGTTCTATTCTATCAATTTTATTGGGAGCCAAACAATGAGTGTGAAAGAGCCACATGTGGCTTCCGAGCCAGTTAGGCCACTCCTGGTCTGTAGCAACAGGAAAGAGCTGGAGTCTAGGAGCACCTTAACGACTAACAGAATTTGTGACAGGAGAGGAGCTTCTGTGAGTCACTGCTCACTTCTTCAGGTACAGCTAGGATGGAAGTCCCATCTGTCCTGCATATTGGAAAGTGGAGTGATTTCAGATGCTGAACAACATTAGCAGGCAAATGACAACAAGCAGGTGAATGACAATAGCAGGCGTGATCGGATTAGGTGTGATACACAGAGGGGTAGTAGTTGTGGAGAGATCACCACTGACAATGAGACAGGAAATCCAGGTCCTGGTTCAGTCCTTGGGAGTTGTTCGCAAGTGACATTTGGGGTGAATGGACACTCAAGAGGGTAATTGGCATCAGCTGGCCCCAAGCCATATGGGCATTTGGTGTGGTTTGTCAGCAAGGCATAAAGGTAAAGGTCGTCCCCTGTGCAAGGACTGAGTCCAGAGGCGTCACTAGGGTGGGTTGCACCCTGGGGTGTAACTGATTCAAGTCACACACCCCCCATTGGGCATCACCCCTTTTGGAGGGCTGCGTCACCCCCTCCGCACACAACCCCGCCCACTTCACATGGCCCCTCCCTCATCCACCCTCTGGTCACATGACCAGCCCCCGTAATCCAAGATACCAGTTTTGCAGCATTTAAGTTTCCCCCACTCACCCACACGCTTTTAGCTGAGCCGGCGGCAGCGCGGCCCCGGTTTCAGAATCCTGGCCAGCCCACACACAGCAGCAGCGTTCTAGTCCCAGGGCCAGCCCCTTCCTGTTGGGGGGGGGGGTCATGGGTCAGTGCCTGGGGCCAATGAGAGTGCTCTGGGGGAGGGCCGCCCCTTGGCCCCGCCCTAGTGACGCCGCTGACTGAGTCGTTACCAACCTATGGAGTGATGTCACATCATGACGTTTTCTTGGCAGACTTTTTACAGGATGGTTTGCCATTGCCTTCCCCAGTCATCTATGCTTTACCTCCAGCAAGCTGGGTACTCATTTTACCGCCCTTGGAAGGATGGAAGACGGAGTCAACTTTGAGCCAGCTATCTGAACCCAGCTTCCGTCGGGATCGAACTCAGGTTGTGAGCAGAGCTTGGACTACAGGACTGCAGCTTACCGCTCTGTATGTTTTTTGGGACTCTACCCTACCAGACAGAACCTGTGTTCATACAGGTAACTTCAGAAGGCAGCTGAGTTGGACTCCTGTATAACACTTATGTTCAAGAACAGAGACTAACAAGGTTTTCAGAGTAGAAGATTCCGAGAGTCCTAGCCCCCTTTGGCAGGTATCTCTAAGGTGCTACCAGACTTGAACCTAACTATCCATACAGGTGAACAGATTGCATTCACAAGTGATAATGAACAAGTATCAGGAGAGGATTTCATTAAACTTTTCATGAGAATACATAAAAGTAAAAAATATATATACGTAAGATCAGGGGCGTCAAGCATGCAGCCTGGGGGCTGAATCAGGCCCTCGGAGGGCTCCTATCAGACCCCCGAGCAACTGGCTGTCATCTGCTTCCTTCTTCCTCTCTCTTGCTTCCTTCTGCATCACAGCTTACAGAGCAAAGTCTCTTTTTTCTCCATTGGCTGAGGCTCCTCCCTTGGGGAGGAAAAGGGGAGGGAGAGCTTGCTTTGCCAGGCTCTCTCAATTGCACAACAGAGATACTGAGTCCAGCCTCTCTTCCTTCTATTGGCTAAGGCTCCTCCCCCTCCTGGCCACCTGGGGAAGGAAGAAAAGAGCCAGAGCTTCCTTTGCCCAGTTCCCTGGATCCCATGGGAGAAATACAAAGAAAGCACCTTTAAGACCAATGAGTGCTAATGTTTTAAGAATGTTTTATTTTAAGTTTTTTTTTTAATCTTTAATTATGTTTGTCTGTGTCCTTTATAAAGTTTATATATCTGCTACTTAATCTTAAATAGGTACACACATGGCCTGGCCCGACATGGCCTGGCCCAACAAGGTCTCATTTATGTCAGATCTCATAACAAATAAGTTCAACACCCCTGCATAAGATCCTAAGAAAAAAAGAAAAGGGGAGGGGGGGAAAAGAAAACAGAGAATGTATTTCTATATACATCTACAACTCGTTCATCTTAATTCTCCATTCATTCTCCCTATAGATCCATAACTGCAAAAAACCTCTCTATATAATTTCTCATCCTTTTATTCTTCAGACCCACAAATCATCGGTTCATTTTCCCCATTTCCTGCAAAAAGTCCATCAGAGGTTTCCAGTTAGCTATAAATGTATTTAATGACTTTTGTCTAACCAAAGAAGCAAGTTCAGCCACCTTTCCTAATTCCATCAGTTTCACGATCCAGTCTTCTATTATAGGTGTTACTGAAGATTTCCATTTCTGAGAATATAGTAATCTTGCCTCCGTTGTCGTCCTTTGCCCACTCCTGAACATTCATAAGCAGAAGAGCTCTGCTGGATGAGACCAGTGGTGCATCAAGTCCAACATCCTGTCTCACACAGTGGTCCACCAGTTCCTCTGGAGGGCCAACAACAGGACAGAGAGGCCCAGACCTTTTCCAGTTGGTGGGATTCAGAAACTTAGTGCCTCTGAATGTGGAGGTACCCCTCAGTCACCACGGCTAGTAGCCACTGATAGATTTATTCTCCATGAATCTATCTGATCTCCTTTCCAAGCTGTTTATTCCTGTGGCCCTCACTCCATCCTCTGGCAGCAAATTCCACATTTTAATCCCTCTCTGTGCAAAGTAGCATTGACTCTCCCCAGATCGTTCTCTTTCCAAGGACTCCCTGGCTGTCTGTGATGGCCCCAACTGCCTCTACACTGCTTGATATGTTGCCACATTCTCATTCCAGCTCACCCCTCCACCCCACTCCACCCCAAGTGCTTTAGAACAGAATATAAATGAGACCTTGTTAGGCTGTGTATCATAAAATGTAATGCCAGGTAGCGGAAATATAAACTTTACAAAGGACACAAACACAATTAAAGATTAGGGTTTGTAGAATCTTTCGGACTCAAGTTCCGTGTTCTACTGGAGAAAGTTTTCCTTCCAGACGTTTCGTTCTCAGCTTCCAGACGTTTCGTTCTCAGCTTCCAGACGTTCCAGTTTGGAAGGAAAACTTTCTCCAGTAGAACATGGCACCTGAGCCCGAAAGATTCTACAAACCCTAATGATGTTACCAGCCGTGAAAACCTGAAATCTACAATTAAATATTTTTTTTAAAAAAAAACCCCTCTCTCTCGCTCTCTCTCTCTTCCTCACTCACATCCCTCTGAGAGTTCCATGCTTCATGTTCCTGGGAAATCTTTTCCAGTCCACTATCTTGAGTGCTAGACCCCCAGCAGTTCCCCACCCCCATTATCTCAGCTTCCTAAAACTGAATCAACACTCCCCCCCCCCTCATTTTAAAATTTTATTGAGAACACCAACGTAATAAAATATAAAATGGCATAACACGTTATAAATAATCAAGTAATTCTAAAGCAGCTCTACAAACATAAGTGCAATTCTCAGGCAAACAAGTACAAGAGGATATAATGCATGAGATTTAAGTGTTTAAAGACTTACTATCTGCTCAGTCAAAAGTAGATCACTGAAGCATATAATGGATTACATGGTAAAAACTCATTATCCATTACATATGAAATAACAGGAAACCAAGGTTGAACTATTGGTGAAGAGTAATTAAGGGAAAAGGTTAGTTTGCTTTGTATGAAGTAGTCCCAGATTTTAATATACCAGAACTGAATTGTGGGAGCATTTTTAGCTTTCCAGTTAGCTGCAATTTGTGTCTTCGCTATGGAAACTAGGATCAGAGTGATCTCTTTTTTGTGAGAGTCTAATTGGCGAGGTGCCCCAAAGTCAAGCAAGACTGCTTCTGGCGTGAGGGGAATTTCTACTGAGAGTATTTCTCTAATTGCTGTTAGTATTTGAAACCAAAAGGATTTACTAACAGGACATTGCCACCAGCTGTGCAAGAAATTTGCCATTTGACCACAATTGTTGCAACATTGATGTGAGGATGATGAATCAATATAGTGCATAGTAAGTATTGAAAGATACCACCTCCAAAGAAGCTTCAATGACTGTAGCCCAGGGGTGGCCAAACTTGCTTAACATAAGAGCCACATAGAATATATGCCAGATGTCTGATGTTTCAGAGCCGCAAGACGAGAAGGGAGGGAGGTGGAAAGAAAGCAACTTTAACTTTAAATGCTTTCTCCAAACCGCTGGCTGGCTTGGCTTAGAGAAATGATTTTAAAAGACAAATGCCTTCTCCAAGCTGGCCGATGGGGTAGTGGGGGTTTCGAGAGCCACACAATATGTGGCGAAAGAGCCACATGTGGCTCCCGAGCCACAGTTTGGCCACCCCTGCTGTAGCCTTACAATGTAAATTTTTGATTTCATGTTGGGTGTATTCCATATCTGAAAAACAACACTTCAAAGGAAGGAAACATCACTTGAAAGCCCCTTTAGGCAGCAAACGCCTTACAGACACACGCGCATGCGCGCAGGCCTATGACACCGGATGACAATTTGGTGTCAGCCCTGACTCTCTTCCAGCGTGGCGTGCCCTCCTTTCCCAAGTCGCAGCGGCAAGCATGCCTGGAGCGTCCAAAGAGCTGACTGCGAGCCAGAGCCGGCCAGCGGCTTCCCTCTCGACGCACATGGCTCCCCTGATTGGACGCGCTGCTGCGCATTGTATCCCTTTGGCACCTTCAGCAGAAAGTCCGGGGACCCATCTGTCAGCCGGCAGCGCGTCGAGCGGGCCGCGCGCGGCTCCTCCCTCCCTCCCTCTCCCCCTCCCCCCCCCGCTCCGCATTCCCTCCAGGGACTCGGAGACTCTCCGTGCACCATTCAGCCCCCTGTGCAATCCAAAGCAGCCAATCGGAGGCCGCGCCAGGCTTCCATTCTCCCCGGAAGACAAAAAGGAACCACTTTCGCTGGGACAAAAGTTGAGTTAGTTGCAGTGATTAGGCCCTTGTCCCGAGACAACAGAAGGGACAGGCGGGAGGAAGGGAGAGAAAGGGAACAGATGAAGGAGGCAGGGACCCGGGATTCCCTGGGGAAGGGGAGGCGGGTAGAGAGGGATGCTGATGGGACAGGAGCTACGCCCCGCCCCCCTCCCCCATCCACCCATGAAAGATTCCTAAATCTGAGATATCGAGAAAGAGAAATTCTTCATGTTCTTTTCTGATTTGACATTTTTGCATGGCATTTAGGGTTGCCAAGTCCTATTCAAGAAATATCTGGGGACTTCGGGGGTGGAGCCAGGAGACTTCGGGGGTGGAGCCAGGAGCAAGGTTGTAACAAGCAGAATTGAACTCCAAAGGGAGTTCTGGCCATCACATTTAAAGGGACCACACACCTCCCCTTCACTGGAAATAATGAAGGATAAGGGCACCTTTTTTTGGCGGGGGGGGGGGTGTCATAGAATTGGATCAATGGTCCAATCTTTTCGAAACTTGGATGGTCTTTTGAGGAGAAGCATTGGATGCTATGCTGCAAATTTGGTGCCTCTACCTCAAAAAACAGCCCCCCCCCCAGATACCCACCGATCAATTCTCCATTATTCCCTATGGGAATTGATCTCCAAAGGGAATAATGGAGTGCCCAGCAGACATTTCCCTCCCCCCCCCCCCCGCTTTCTGATGACCCTGAAACGGGGAGGGCCTCCAAACCATGGGATCCCCTGTCCCCACCTGGGGATTGGCAGCCCTAATGACATTCAGAATGTCAGCCTGCATGCTCTTGCGTGCATTCACATGAACAGAGCGTGCCCAGCAGGGCTTTTTTTCCCCTTTTGTAGCAGGAACTCCTTTGCATATTAGGCCATACCTCCCTATTGTAGCCAATCCTCCTGGAGCTTACAGGGCTCTTAGTACAGGGCCTACTGTAAGCTCCAGGAGGATTGGCTACATCAGGGGTTCCTGCTACAGCAAAAGCCCTGGTGCCCAGGATGCATTGAAAGTATGTTAATGACTGCTGATTCTGTCCTGAATAGGACATTTGCCTGCAGGGCAGGGAGAGAGGCTGGTACATAGGAGATGAGCCTGTGAGAAAAAGGGCAGCTTGTGAATGGCAGGCAGAGAGGAAAAAACCCAGGCTGGATGCATAGCCCCAGGATGGGTGGGCTGCCATAGTCCCTCTCCGTGGATCGGCTGCACACCGTGGGAAAGTCCATTTGCCTTCACGATGCTGTGCAAATCATGGATTGTATATGACAAAGAATGCTACATGGGAGGCCCAAGAAAGTCTCTGTTATCCAAGGAGACAGAAGGGAAGCAGTTTTGACTGACTGCAACTCCCTACACTGCAGGGCATTGTGTCCAGATCCCCAGTACTGACATTTGGATGAGGGTCATATAATATAGTGAGTTCAACGCATGGAAGAGGCGAGGTGGTAGTGAAACATCCGCTCTTTATTAGGTACAGCATTAGGCAGGCTGTACTTTAAGACTGGAGAACTGGCCGACAGGGCCAACTGTATACAACTCAGGATTCTCGCACAAGCACACTATTGGATCATTCAAAGCAGCAGAGGCTTGTGATTGGTGCAGGGCAGGAGGGATTTGGATCCTGCCGCCCATTGTTCCCAAGTCCCCAAGCTCCGTTCATATGGCTCCAATGAGCCAGGCAGGAACACCCAGTTCAGTTCTCACTTGAGTGCACATACACAGCAGTCATGACAGGCAGAGGAAGGGGACATCCAGATCCATTCCACTTCGGGTTCATAGGATCCAACCCTAGAGAAATAATAAACTCCTCCCAAGGCCTGCAAGGTGGAAATAGCTAATTGTGGCAAACCAGAAGTGAGCACAAGAAGCTGCCTTCTACAGAATCAGACCCTTGGTCCTTCAAGGTCAGTATTAAGACTGGCCCTAGACTGTCTGGCACTCTAGGCAAGGCTAACTTCTGGCACCCCCCCTCCACACACACTGATAACATCACCAAGTCACACGGAGGCACCCAATTTGGTGTGCCCCAGAAGGATGGTGCCCTAGGACATCACCTGGTTTGCCTAGTGGAAGAGCCAGCCCTTTCAGTATTGTCTACTCAGACTGGCAGCAGCTCTCCAAGTGGAGGTCTTTCACATCACCCAGTGGCAGATCCTTTAACTGGAGATGCCAGGAGAGAACCAGAGACCTTCTGCATGCCAACCAGATGCTTTACCACTGAGCTAGGGCCGCCTTGTGATGTCACATCTTGCTGTTGCAACCGGAAGTGACCTCACAATGGTCAGGGAATCTTATGTTGAGGTCTCAGAGCAAATACTCAGTGAAGAGGAAGCACTCAGGGAGAACAGCAGCAGAGCTCTTCAGGGGAAAACCACAAGAGGCCAGGCAGGCAGGAAGTAGCTGGGGTGAGTAGACAAGTATGGAGTACTGGAGTACTGTGTAAGATTCTGGTCACCGCACTTCAAAAAAGATATTATAGCATTGGAAAAAGTGCAAAAAAGGGCAACTAGAATGATTAAAGGGTTGGAACACTTTTCCTATGAAGAAAGTTTAAAACCCTTGGGGCTCTTTAGCTTGGAGAAATGTCAACTGAGGGGTGACATGATAGAGGTTTACAAGATTATGCATGGGATAGAGAAGCTAGAGAAAGAAGTACTTTTCTCCCTTTCTCACAATACAGTAACTTGCAGGCACTCAATGAAATTGCTGAGCAGTCAGGTTAGAACGGTTAAAAGGAAGTACTGATTAACACGTGGAATTCACTGCTGCAGGAGGTAGTGGCGGCTACAAGCATAGTCAGCTTCAAGAGGGGACTGGATAAACATGGAGCAGAGGTCCATCAGTGGCTATTAGCCAGTGTATTGTTGGAACTCTCTATCGGGGCAGTGATGCTCTGTATTCTTGGTATTTGGGGGGCACAGTGGGAGGGCTTCTAGTGTCCTGGCCCCACTGATGGACCTCCTGATGGCACCTGGGGTTTTTTGCCACTGTGTGACCCAGAGTGTTGGACTGGATGGGCCATTGACCTGATCTAACATGGCTTCTCTTATGCTTTAATGTTCTTATGAGGTGACCGCTCCTTCCAAAGCAGAGGACAGGTGAGCCCAGGAACTAAACTGAGGTTTTCCTGAAGGGATTGTCCCTATGTGATAGACCATGAAAGACTGTCCTGGCCACCCATGATCAGCCTGAATGTATGTCCTGTGGGCCAGAATGGTTGCAGATGCCCATAATAAGCCAGAAATGATGTTAGCTTCTAAGGCGGGACCAAGAGGTTAGAGTGCCTAACAGACAGGAATCTAGGGTTGGGGTTATGTCCTTTGATACCACATCAGGTTAAGCTAGAGTTCCCAAGTCTGGCAAACAGCAGGAGATGGGGGGTGGGACATAGTGGGGTGGGACACTGACAACAGCATGACATGACTTCTGGGAAGTGATGTCACATCTCTCTAGTTGTTGCTAAAAACTGTTCCCTGGAAGTGCGGTCACATTTCTCTGGGGATCACCAGAAATAATATCAGCACTCTCTTGGAATTGCTGGAAACTCTTATGGTTTTATTCCAGTGCTTCCAGCGAATCCTAAAAGTATGTGATGTCACTTCTGGGTTTTACTCAAAAGTCGCATCAAACCATCAGCTCAACAATTTATTCCCCACCCCCTCCCGCCTCTTGCTGCCAATCTGAGCAGCAGCAGGAAAGGAGAGCTGGGGGCAGGGAGATCTCCCACTTCCACCAGGGGGCTGGCAACCCCAGGCTGAGCACTTCAGGAACACTTAAAGACATCCTACGCCAACCAATGTGCACACAATGACTGCCAGCCAGTATACCATGACCACCACATCTGAGTCAGAACAGCTGTACAGTCAGAACAGCTTTCTCTCCCAAAGCAGCTAACATTGTTCTCTTCTCCATTTTATCCTCACAACAACCATGTAAGGTAGGCTAGGCTGCAAGTGAGGATTTCAATTTGGGTCTCCGAGATCCAAGAAGAAGAAGTGGAGGAGGAGGAGGAAGAAGAAATAGAAGTGGAGGAGGAGGATGCAGAGGAAGAAGAAGAATTGATTTAATATTCCACTCTTCAATACCCAAAAGAATCTTGGAGCAGCTTACAGTCACCTTCCCTTCTTCTCCCCACAACAGACACCCTGTGAGGTAGGTGGGGCTGAGAGAACTCTGCGAGAACTGTGACTGGCCCAAGGTCACCTACCTGGCTGCATGTGGAGGAGTGGGAAATCAAACCCGGTTCTCCAGATTAGAGTCTGCCGCTCTTAAGCACTGCACCAAGTTCACTCTTAGGATGTGTCCCCCCAAAATTTGTATGACAAAGTACCCAGTTATAGGGCTTCAGCTGTTTATTTCTTGCACTTCCCTTTCTGCAAATCCATAGAGCTTTTATGCTTGTTTCAAAAAAAGATCCTCACCAACCGAGTCTGCCAGAGTCTGAACTGCACCAGTCCGGTTTTGCCCCTGTGTCCTTCTTCCCTTCACAGCCTCCTACTCCCCTTTTCCTGTTGGGAAGCAGTTCCTCAGGCTTTGTCCCACTCCCCAGGCGCCCACAAGCCACCCCCTTGGCCGCCTGTATTGTCCACCACCTTGCCCCGTGGGATGCAGCTGTGAGCTGTGGCGGCACCTCTATCTATCAGAGGGGGGACCCCTCTGGACACTGCCCTTTGTCATGCAGAGGAGGCCACACCACATCCCCGCTTGGGCCCCCCTCCCCTTGGTGCTACCATCACTCAACTTGACAAACATGGGCCAGCGAGCACTGGCCAAGGGCAGCCGACCCCGATGGGGTGCGACCGTCCCCCCTGTGCCCCCAGCCTCACACCTGATCTCCCCCCCCCCCTTTAATTGTATTCCCCACCTCCTGCCCACTGTCATGCTAATTGGAGCCCATCCAGCTGCAGCTGCCCGGATTCAATTAGAACTGTCACATAAGACCTGGGTAATTCTATTTCCACGCAGGGTCTCCGGGCCCTCTCCTGAGCCGGGTGCAAGGCCTGGGTGAAAGGGAAAAAGGGCACATCATGGAAAATCTCCCCCCTCCCAATATTTACCAGGGCAATTTTGTGCTGTCCGGGGCCTCGGCGGGCAATTGGATTAGCCCGTCGTGGGTGTTAGCTTTTGGGGATGGTGGGGTGGGGAGGAACACAATGCTCGGTCTTCATGGAACGGTCAGGGAATGAAGCTACCTCCAGGCATCTAATCTATCAAAATGCAAAGGAGGGCAATGTCTCTAGTTAGGCAGGGGAGGAGATCTTAGCAGGTGCAGTTTGTCATGAGAAAATCGGCACCCACGGAACTTGGAAAGAAACCAGGGCCCCCACGGGGGTATGCCTTCAATGCTCTCCTGTCTGCCTCTCATTGTCTTCTTTATAGCCGGAAGGCCACTAGGAAGCACAAGGAACTGGAACAAAGCTATCAGTGGTTTAAAAGTGTGACCATTTATAATAAAGACACCCCCTCCCCGTCCATACACGTTTTAGCTATTTCTAGGATGGTTTTATTGTTAGTATTCATATTGCTTTCCAGTTCTCAGCTTGTTCCTTCCGACAGCAGCTGTATTGTGAAAACTGCCAATGTTTCCAACAAGGTTTTTATTCAGAACGTAAGCTGTTGTGTGCATGCACACTTCATCAGACAATGAAATGGGGTACAATGAGCAGAGTTACATACCTCAGCTATACTCAAGGCCGGATTTACTAGCTCTTCAAGGAAGAGTTGCTTGTGCGGGATGGGAGCTGATGAATCATTAGAACATGTTATTTTTGACCACAGTTTATATCATGACATCAGGAAAGGTCATGCCGATTGTCAATGCCTACCCTGGTCACAATAGGAAGATACACATGTCAATTTTGCTTGCAGGCAAAGATCAAAATTTGACTAGGAGGGTTGCTAAGTTTGGCTGGTGGCTTATCAAATTAGGGAAGAAACAAAGAGACCTAGACAGGGTTTTTAGTTTATCCTTGGTTTTTAACACTGACAGTTCCCCTCGTAGCTTTATGATGCTGTCTTTTAAGGATTAAGAAACTGCGAGGGGAACTGGAGGGAGCCGCGTGTCAAAATGTGCCCACAGAGCTGGTGGGAAATTGATCACTTGAGCTGGGAGATAAGAGAAGCCTGGGGCTGGAGCAATGCTACTGAGAAATCGATATCAATGAAATTAATGAGCAGTAGGCTTAGAACAGATAAAAGGAAGTACTTCACCCAAGGAGCAATTGACACGTGGAATTCACTGCCACAGGAAGTGGCAGGGGCTACAAGCACAGACAGTGCAAGTGGGGAATGGATAACTATATGGAGCAGAAGTCCCTCAGTAGCTACTAACCACTAGATATAGAAGGAGCACTCTGTCTGAGGCAGTGATGCTCTGTATTCTTGATGCTTGGGGGGCAATAGTGGGAAAACTTCTGGAGTTCTGGCCCTGCTGGTGGACCTCCTGATGGCACCTGAGTTTTGGCCACTGTGTGACGCAGAGTGTTAGACTGGATGGGCCATTGGCCTGATCCAGCATGGCTTCTCTCATGTTCTTTTGGGCTGTGATCAGACATCCTAAATAATTCATTTTCAATCCACGTTCAATGCCCTTTCCAACTGGATTTTACTGTGTGAACTGGGCATAATCCAGTTGGAAAGTGCATTGAAAGTGGGTTGAAAGTGCATTATTTAGTGTGTGTGATCACAGCTATGTTCGCTCAACTTAGTTTGTCATGTGGTGTACATCCAGTCCTCTCCTGGAATCTTATTTCATAAACAAGTTAATTATCCTGGTCATATATAATACAGAGGATTAATAAAACTACAAGACGGTGAACCTGAGAGAAAATCTGTGGGTCCATTGTGGGAAGTGTCTTTACTAGTGAGAGAAGAGGCTCTATTTATATCATTCATTTATATCGGCTCTGATATTTCCAAGTATTTTTTGTTTGTTTCCAAACTAAGTTTTGACAAGCATCTGCCTGGAAGGTTTGGGGAGGGGGCATTGGCAAAATGACCCGTGTGATCCCTTCTAGCTCTATTCTCTGAATACAGCAAGCAGCTGAAGACGGAAGCTGTCATGTTTCCATAATTCTCCCCCCCCCCACACACACACACTCCCTGCTCTTCTCCGAGAGTCTGTGCTGCCTCCACCATACAGCAGTCAAGCTTTAGCAGTTGGTGAGTCTCCTGATAGCCCAGCAGGTTAGACAGCCTGTTTAGCATCTGAATGAGCTTTAGAAAGTTAACATGATTTGATTTAAGGGCTTCAATAGGCCAAACAATGTTCTCTCACGGGCAGAGGATGTCCCGCGGGCCTTAGGGGGTCAACTCACAAGAGGTTGTCTTCCCCCCTCCTATTTTTCCTACTAACGCAGGCTTACATCCATCACTAAAGAGAAGTCAAAAGCCCCAACATCAGGCAGTTATGATTTACTGCAAAATTCTTGGCATCTAGTTTTCTTTTTAAAAGTCACATCCATTTCTTTCTTCTTCTTTTTTTAAAAAAAAACACACGTTCCAAATGTTTGGGATGAAGCCTTTTAAAATCTTTCATTGAAAATTAGGGACGCAAACTTCACTCTAACTGGAGACATGAGAAATGCTATAGCAGAAAAGTGTGCATGCTCCCAAGCAGGGCTTTTTTTTGTAGAAGGAACTCCTTTGCATATTATGCCACACCCCTCTGATGTAGCCAATCCTCCAAGAGCATACAGGGCTCTTAGTACAGGACCTATTGTAAGCTCCATGATGATTGGCTACATCAAGGGGATGTGGCCTAATATGCAAAGGAGTTCCTGCTACAAAAAAAGCCCTGCTCCCAAGTATGGGATCAGCAGATGGCTAGGGGTGGTCTGTGTTTTGGTTCAACTGTGGCCATATTACATGGAAGTCGTCTACCCTCCATGAAGGCCTCAGTTCAAGGTCAGTCTTTGTTCTTTTGTTGCCTGTCCATATGAACATCACCTTCACACTCAAGTTTGCAGACAATCTCAGGTCCTCAGATAACCTCAATTCTTAGTCCAGGCACTGTTCTGCACACTGAACTGCTCAATGATGATATAGGAGCTCCCATCTGCAAATTGCAGTGCAATGCATCCTGAGATTTCTCCCAAGGGGCTTTGTAAGCTGGCATGATTCTTGCAGTGTGGATTTCAGTACACTTGAGTTATCAGTGATCCATCATGTATGAGTGGTCACACGGACAGGATAGACCAAATCCACCCATGAGGGTTTCTTTGCCATACAAACCAATACTATTTTGGAAGCCAAGATCATGAAGTGATGAAGTGGGGCAGATTAAAACATTTTTTCAACCCTTTCCCCTCAGCCTAGCTCCAATATTAAGCCTGGCTGGGAGGTGGCAGGGAATGAATTTAAAAGCACCAAAGTACAGGGAAGTAAAGGACAGAAGAGAGCAGGGGTTACTCGCTCTGACTGCTCAATTTTTATTTAAAAATATGCTCTCCTTTTGTCCACAATGGGGACCTGAAGTGGCATTTGTCATCCTCTTTCCCTCCATTTTATCCTCCCATCAGCCTTCTGAGGTAAGGTAGGCTAAGTGTGTGTGACAGGGCCATATGAGAATAAACACACGAAGATGCCCCTTCACACCTTGCTTGGCCCTTCATTTAATTAAGTAACAATGGCTTTGTGATGGTTTTCCTGAGGGCTAGACTGACACCTCCCCCCCCCCCAAAAAAAGAGATTTTTCCCACCACTCAGGTTCTTAGTGGGAATTTAAAGATTCTGGTCCTGGGTATAAACCCACCCAGGTCTGGCTGAGGGATAAGGAGGTAAAACTGACAGAAACAAGATGGGTTGCTTTTAAGAGAACAAGTGTATTTAGAAAGAAACACACAACTGAGGTAAATATTAACACTTCACCAGGACTTGTGGGGTGTTAGGTTTCAAAGAGTAACTAAGGAACAACACTCTTTCAGGCAATGTTTATAACCAGAAAATACAGTGTTCTGTGCCTCAACATACCAGACCCAGCAAGATCCCATAGAAATATTGTAACAGGTTTACATATTCAGAGAACAATGAAAAGCAGGTCTACACAGAAATAAGTCCCATGTTACTTAGTGGGGCTTACTCCCAAAAAGGTACCCTTAGAATTGTAGGTTGTAGCCTAAATTATGCAGAGAGGTGAACTTAAAGTCCTGATCTGTCTACAGATTTTAAAATCAGTTTTATTTAAAAACAAATACAAAAAACCCTTCTTCTTCTTCACTTGCACCAATCACTGATTCTCAATCCTCAAAATCTAACGAATCAAACTCCCCCAGTCAGGTACTTCCCCCAGTCGGCATCATTTTATAGCAGGAGCTCCTTTGCATCCCCGATGTAGCCAATCCTCCAAGAGCTTACAGGGCTCTTAGTACAGGGCCTACAGTAAGTTCTTGGAGGATTGACTACATCAGGGGAGTATAGCCTAATATGCAAAGGAGCTCCTGCTACAAAATGAACCATGTCTGGGCTGGTTCAGAGCACCACTCCATTGGCTGTCGAGTTGCCAAGGTGCATTTCTAAATTTATAATCCAGGTGGGGCCTGGAATTATACCCAAACTCCAGCTCATGGAAATCCACTTCCCTGGAGAAAATGGCTGCTTTGGAGGATGGACTCCATGGCATTATACCCTGTTGAGGTCCATCTCCTCCCCAGATCCTGTCCTTCCAAAGCACCACCCCCAAATCTTTAGGAATTTCTCAACTTTAGAATCAGCAAGCCAATTTTCTGTGCTCTGCCTGTCATGAGTTGCCTGTCTTTTTCTTTCACCAGGGCTAAGAAAAGCTCAGGGCAGTGAGTTTCATCAAAGAAATGACAACAGCAAGAGTTATTATTGGCTAAAGACCACCAGCCTGGGCCACACTGGCTCTGCCTGCACTAGGACTATCAGTGGCAAGGCAATGGCTAGGTCTTTGAACAAAATGGCTACCACAGAAAGAAAAGAGAGTTGAAGAGCCTGGTTCAAGCTGGCTGCCTCATAGCATGCTGGGAGTTTCCTGGCATCTGCCCTGAAGGTGGGTGTCTAGGGTCAGTGGACGGAGCATGAGAGAGAGAGCTGTGAGAGTGTATATAAGCCTTGAGGGCCAAGAAGGACTCCTTGAGAGAAGTGGGGAATAGGAGCAACAGAGAGGGAAGAGGAAGATTTGGGCGCAGTTTGAAGCTCCCAGACTGAGACCTCTGGGGGAGCATCAGGAATGCAGACAGAAGGGGAAAACCACCCACAGTAATAATTCCCTCCATTCCCCAGTATCTTAACCTTCATCCAAATCTCCCCCTCCTCCAGAGCTGATTTTATAGAAAATTAAAAGTAAGAATATCAAAGCAGGGGTGGAATTCTAGCAGGAGCTAGGCCACGCACCCCTGATGTAGCCAATCCTCCAAGAGCTCACAAGGCTCCTTTTTGTAAGCTCTTGGAGGATTGGCTACATTGGGGGGGGGGTGGCCTAATATGCAAAGGAGCTCCTGCTAGAATTCCATCCCTGATCAGAAGAGCCCTGCTGGATCAGACCAGTAGCCCATCTAGCCCAGAGAGACAGGATGAAGATGGCCACCTCTTCTGTTTATTTTACCTGAAGTAAAGTTCAGTGGCTATGGTTGCCAGCTCTGGCTGGGGAAATACCTGGAGATTATGTGGGCGGAGCATGAGGAGGGTGGGCTTTGGGGAGGGGAAGGGCTTCAGTGGAACATAACGGCAGAGTCCATCTTCCAAAACAGCCATTTTTCTCCAGGTGAACTGAACTCTATTACCTGGAGATCAGTTGTGATCCCAGGAGATCTCCCACAATCACCTGGAGGCTGGCAACCCTATCTGTGACAGAAAGACAGGATCCGTCACTCACCTATGTTCTTTAGTCACTGCTTTACATGGCTTTGCTTGTGATTAAATGTGAAGTCATTTATGGTGTATCTCCTGGCGCACGCAAAATGAATGTTGCGATTCAGCTAAGCAAGGGGGAAAGTGTGGCCTTCATGAAAGATAATGATTTCAATTGCATAAATTAATCTGCCTAGAATAGGAATTTGAAAACGACCCTGCTGCTTCATAAGTGTTTCAGTCATATTCATTCTCAGTCATTTGTACTCTCCTTTTACTCTGGCTTTTGCTGACCTCTGCTGGAATGTAAATGTCAGTTTTTCTTCCTGGAATGCTCTGTGTTTCTCCCTTCAGCTGATGCTGACTGTGGAAAATCTCTGGCCATCTCTCAAAGGCAGCTTCACTGAATTGTTCTCTTTCTAATACTGCAAATGATGTGTTGGGATGTCATCACATTGCAAGTTGAACTGAAGCAGGAAGACTTGCGCCATGACAAAAAATAATGTTATTTTGAAACAGTAGACATTAGAGGGACAGAGGAGTAAGGGTGGGACAGCTCCCTGGGCTTGAATTGGAACTGGGGGTTGGAAAATTAGGGACCAGGTGGAACCTGGGAATCCCTTGGAAAGACACTTCTTCTCCAGACTTCAGAGGTTGGTTGCTAGGGTTGCTGGGTCCAATTCAAGAAATATCTGGGGACTTTGGGGATGGAGCCAGGAGAAATTGCGGGTGGAACCAGGAGCAAGGTTGTGACAAGCATAATTGAACTCCAAAGGGAATCCTGGCCATCACATTTAAAGGGACCACACACCTTTTAAATGCCATCCTTCCATTGGAAATAATGAAGGATAGGGGCACCTCCATTTGGGGCTCATAGAAATGGACCCCCTGGTCCAATCTTTTTGAAACTTGGAGGGTATTTTGAGGAGAGGCATCAGATGTCATGCTGCAAATATGGTGCTTCTATCTCAAAACAGCCCCCCCCCAGAGACCCACAGATCAATTCTCCATTATACCCTATGGGAATCAGTTTCCCTCGGGAATAATTGAGTGCCCCCACTCCATTTTCAGATGACCCTGAAGCGGGGGGAAGGCCTCTAATTTGGGAGATCCCCTGCCCTCACCTGGGGATTGGTAACCCTGTTGGTTGCTCTGGAGAAAATGAATGCTTTAAAGGGTGGACTTTAAGGTGTTGTGCCCCACTCAGGTCCCTGTCTTCCCCAGTCTCCAGCCCCAAATCCCCAGGAGTTTCCCAACCTGGATATGGCTACCTTACCACCCCATCCCCTGCCAGTAGCCAAGGGGGACCTGACAACCCTAAAGTCAGCTCCAGCTTAGGAAATTCCTGGTGACTTGAGGTTGGAGCTTGTGAAGGGAGGAATTTTGGAAGAGGAGGAATCATGACAGGGATGCCACAGAATCCCCCCTGTGGGACTGATCTATGTAGTGTAAAGGTCAGCTGTAATTCTGGGAGATCTCCAGGCTCCACCCAGAGGTTGGCAGCTTTAAATTTCTGGTTGGGTGACATATAATGCCTCATCACTTATTTCTATCTGGACTATTTTCTCTAGACTCAGTGTTAGTGGATAAACGAAGATCTGTTTTTCTGCTCAGGAATAAGAGTGAAAAAGATTCCATACTTCTGGGAATAAGTAGAGACAATGAAACACTGGCAAGTACAGAAGTCAGTATTTCGTGGAATAGCTTGGCTGTTCACAAACAGTTTGGCGCTGTTTGCTGGATTGGGTGTGGGTAATGGGCAGTCAAATTGCAGCCAGTTTATGGCGATCCCACGGAGTCAAGGCAAGAAACTAAGAGAGGCAGTTTGCCATTGTCCCTAAGTAACAACTCCGGACTTTCTTGGTCGTCTCCCATCCAAATACTAACCACAGTTGACCCTGCTTAGCTTCTGAGATCTGACAGTGTGCTTTGAAGTTCGCAGAATCCCTAGGAATAAGTGCTAAAACCTTAATTGTGAAAGGTATAGTGCAGTGGTGGCCAACGGTAGCTCTCCAGATGTTGTTTGCCTACAACTCCCATCAGCCCCAGCCAGCATGGCCAATGGCTGGGGCTGATGGGAGTTGTAGGCAAAAAACATCTGGAGAGCTACCATTGGCCACCCCTGGTATAGTGGACTCAAGTCCATCTTGAAGGTAAGTAAAATTATCTGCCCAGGGCTTTTTGTTTGAAGAAAAAGCCCAGCCAGAACTCATTTGCATATTTGGCCAAATCCCCTGATGTCACTCGTGGGCATTCGATGAAATTGCTGAGCAGACAGGTTAAAATGGATAAAAGGAAGTACTTCTTCACCCAAAAGGTGATTAACATGTGGAATTCACTGCCACAGGAGGTGGTGGCGGCCACAAGCATAGGCACCTTCAGGAGGGGGTTAGATAAAAATATGGAGCAGAGGTCCATCAGTGGCTAATAGCCACTATTTTGGCCACTGTGTGACACAGAGTGTTGGACTGGATGGGCCATTGGCCTGATCTAACATGGCTTCTCTTATGTTCTTATGTCACCATTGTTCAGCACAGAAAAAGCCCAGTAGGAACTCATTTACAGATTAGGCCACACCCCCTGACACCAAGCCAGCCAGAATCGCGTTCCTGCTAAAATAATAATAATAAAAAAGCCCTGGATCTGTCCACATCTCATTGGCCGGGCTTCTGCTGAGGAGAAGAAAACTTCCATCGAGTCCTCTGAATTAAACTAGTCATGTTTATAGGGGATTTAATGTCAATTTTTTTAATGCTAATTTTTCAAACACAAAATGGTTAGAGAGAACAAAGAAGTATTCTTGATACAAAATCATTGTCCTTCAAGGAACTAAAATAGAAGTAGACTGGAAGGAATACTCTGTTTGACAACCTCCCCCCCCCCCCCCTCCAAACCTATACTCATGAACCCCACGTGAACTGTGGGCCCCAGTTGTTGAGCTCTGGGCATCGTTTAACCACTATCTGGCATGCTCTTTGGGCAGCTGCTTTGGCAGTTCCCATGGGTTTATGGCATGTCTACCCTGGGGGATAGCATTAGCAATTATTTCTAGAGCTTGGCACACAGTGGGAAGGAGGCCATCTCCCTTGCTGCCAACCTATTTTTTCATGGTTAGATTTCCCCAGGAGAGGGACTTTTTTTTTTCTTCCTTTCAGATTTCAGAGGCTGGGAAGCAGATTCATCAACCTGCAAAGCTCTGGCAGAATTTTAAGTGCATCGGTTGTGATTATTGTGCAGTATCATAATAACAGCAATAGCAACATCAGCACAGGTTGAATAAATTTCCTTATCTTAAAATCAAAGGGACTTGGGCCTGTGATGTAAAGAGCTAGAACACTGGCCAGTTTAAATATTCATACACACACTCACAGAAGCCCTTTGTGCATGACGTTACTGATGTGGAAATCAATGACCAATTTTGCACTAGACTTTTGATCCTGGTTTAGCCCTGTCCCCAAACTGACATTCTACACTAGAATCATAGAATCAGACAGGGTTTTTGTTGTTGTTGTTTCAGGAACTCCTTTGCATATTAGGCCACATACCCCTGAGGTAACCAATCGTCCAAGAGCTTACAGGGCTCTTAGTACTGAGCCTACTGTAAACTCCAGGAGGATCGGCTACATCAAGGGTGTGTGGCCTAATATGCAAAGGAGTTCCTGCTACAAAAAAGTCCTGGAATCAGATAAACCAATCCTATGACTCTATGATTCTATGATTTTAGTGTAGAATGTCAGTTTAGAAACAGGGCTAAACCAGGATTAAAGTTCTAGTGCGAAACTGGTCAATGTGTAGAGAGGGAGTGCCCTGACCTGGATGGTCCTGGCTAGTCCACACTTGCTAGATCTTCAAAGCCAAGCAAGGTCAGACCTGGTTAATACTTGGATGGGAAACCACCAAGGAAGTCCAGGGTCAGTATGCAAAGCAGGGATGGATTAACAATTAGGCTAAGTAGGCCCCATGCTTTTAGGGGCTGTGGGCTGGCTCCCCCCCCCCATTTCCCCCCTGCTTGCAGCCCTCCCAGCCTGCAAGTACAACCAGCAACTGAGCTGCTCTTTGCCTGGTGTGGCTGCTGGCATCGTCTCCAACGCTGAGATAATTTGCAAGGGGTACCCAAGGTTTTGACTGCCTAGGGGCCTGCACAAGGTTTAATCCAGCACTAATGCAAAGGCCTGGATGGCATGCCAGATGAATGCATGAAGCTGCTTGATGACTCTATCAAAGTCAGTCCTCTCTCCTCTAACTGGCAGCAGCTCTCCAGGGTGTCCAGCAGAGGAGGTCCTTCATATCACCCACTGCCTGTTCCTTTAATCTAAAGATGCAGGATCAGGGTTTTTTCTTTTGCAACAGGAACTCATTTGCATATTAAGCCACACCCCCCGATGTAGCCAATCCTCCAAGAGCTTACAGAGACCCTGTAAGAAGAGCCCTGTAAGCTCTTGGAGGATTGGCTACATTGGGGTGTGTGTGGCCTAATATGCAAATGAGTTCCTGCTACACAAAAAGCCCTGTGCAGGGCTGAGCCTAGGACCACCTTCATACAAAGCAGATACTCTGAGTCATGGCACCACCCTTATTTTGACAAGTAATGTAAGTAGAAACATTTCAAGGAAGATGGTGGTCAACACAGCATTCTGACATGACAATGTTGGGACAGCTGTGCTTAAATGTGGGAAAATTAGACCCAAATGGAGCCAGTAATATCAGTGTTGCACTGCCAGTCCCAGGGCTTTTTTTGAGCAGGAGTCTAGTTTCAGCTGGCTTGGAATCAGGGGGTGTGGTCTAATATACAAATGAGTTCCTGCTGGGCTTTTTCTACCAAAAAAGTCATGGCCAGTCCTCTTTGATGAGTAGTCCTGCATCATTTCCATATAGAATAAACCGTATAAGTGGGCTCCCAAATACTCTTGTTAAGAATTCTCCGGTGCAAAACTGGATGCTGAATATTCTCTAAGTGTATGAATATTCCCCATTTGCATTCTTCTTGAACAATCAGTGACTGAGTAAAATTACAAAGAGTCGCATATCATCTGAAAGATTAAATTCATTTATTGAGGCGTACAGTTTTATGAGCCTGAGATCACTTGATCACATGCATAAAGTGTTATGTTCAGTTGGCAGGTAAAACTGGGTGGATGGATATGCACCTGGAAAGATACAAAGCAACAGACAATAGAAGGGACAAGGGTGGGGCATTATTCCGGAGTGAAGTGAGAATAATCAGTATTCCAAGGTACGCAAAACATGGAAAAACATAGATAAAAACAAGTTCCATTTAAAAGAATAAAACAATCCAATCAAATGGGTCAGGGCTATACCTTACTGTCAATGGATTAGCAAAGTACAACAAATCTGAACAGTGCAAAAAGAAACCATGATTTTGTAGTATATCAGCACTTTAGTGTATTGCATAACTAGCATGCATACCATTCAGTATTCGAAAACAAGTCTAACTGTATTTTTGACAGTTGTTGACAGCTGATCTGCAGAAGTATTCAACGGTGCCTAACAAAATCTGACAGTTGACATGATGAACCAGTCAAAATGAGCCTGCATCTGTCAGGGTCTTATAGTAATCAGTCTATATCCAGCAGATGCTATTTGATAGGATGGAGTCTACATTTGACAGTATCTGATATAAGACTTGCATTATAATTTAGTTCATTTTGTACAAACTACTTAATTCTGTAAATCAGTAAATACTGCGTTAAAGTTAAAGGGCTTTTCTGCATTCACATTTTCCTTACTTGTAAGTTCCTGTTTCTTTCTTTCTTGGGGGGGGGGGTGTCTGTTCTGCACATAGTTTGCTCCCTCTAGTGTTCAGTTTGATATTACGCTGGTTTATGTCTGACATGAAAACATGCAGTTTAAATCTGCCGGGAGATATACTGGACATAAATTGGTGTGATATTGAATTGACCACTAGAGGGAGCAAACCACATGCAGAACAGAACACACAATCCTCCCTCCAAAAAAATCCAGAAACCTACAAATGAGGGGAATGAGCATTTGGAAAAGTCCTGATTCTGACAAGAACATCTCCCAAAGTGTATCAGGTTTTAAAATTTTCTTCGCATGTACTGTACATATGACAGATCCAATTGTACATAATCTTGGCTGCATAGAATCCTAACTCATGGGATAGGTGGTTAAATTTTTAGCAAATAAGGTTGTTGTCTAAGTATACTCAAACATGTTGCTACATTTGAGAACACATTCGAGGAAGATGCTGGACGTTATATTGCTGGAACATCTAGTTACTGTGGTATTCTTTTGCTTTACTTATAATGATTCACCATAGATTCATTTGCAGGGAACAGCAGGAAGGATGGAGCCTCTGGAAGGGAAACAGATTTTAAAAGTGAATATAGTGCCATGATTCAGAAGATTAGTTCAAAACATAAGAACATCAGAGAAGTCATGTTGGATCAGGCCAATGGCCCACCCAGTCCAACACTCTGTGTCACACAGTGGCCAAAATACCCAGGTGCCATCAGGAGGCCCACTAGTGGATCCAAGAGGGGGGCAACAGTGGGAGGTCTTCTGGTGTCCTGGCCCCATTGATGGACCTCCTGATGGTACCTGGTTTTTTTGGCCACTATGTGACACAGAGTGTTGGACTGGATGGGCCATTGGCCTGATCCAACATGGCTTCTCTTATGTTCAGGATGCTAGAAGCCCTGCCACTGTTGCCCCCCCCCCCAAGCACCAAGTTTGGGGGACCATGAAACTCATGGGGAGATATCATCTTCCTTCCCATTGCTGAGCTCAGAGTAACTCCAGTCCCCACCACTTCCCTTGAAGCCTAGTGACAGAGTCTGGGAGCTGCTCTGAGCCCTGGGCAACTCTCAAGGTCTGCCATGGTCGGGCCCAGAGTGGCACCTGGGCTCCCAGGATGTACAGATAATGCTGTTTTAAGTGGGGGGGGTCTAATCCCCCAACTGATATTTTTTAACATTTCAGATTTTCATGCAAACTGGGGGGGGGGTCCCCCCAAGTTTGCAAAAGCATCTGTTTCGCATCAGTGCAATTTAGATATCCACAGACGGAAGCCGGACTTCTCTGTTAGCAATGCCAAAATTAAACTTTTAACAATCCCAAGAGATTGTCCCTCCAATCTTTATCAAATCATGCAAGTCAATCACTGAAGAAGTTTAAATTGGTTCTGAATGTGCCCCCTCTTCATTTCTGCTGCCATTTTAATCTGAATGAGTGAACATATTTGGTTTGTACAAATAGCAGACCAAATGCCACACTTACTAGAATCGGGGAGCTCCACCTATAGCGGGAGCAGAGATGTAAAATTTCCAGAAATTCTGAAGCCATGGAAAAAATACCCACTAGTGTTCCCTCTAAACTGAGTTAGCACGAGCCAGTTCACAGATTTTTAGCCTCCAGCTCCCAAATTTTTGTCTTAGCTCAGGAAAATTGACCCCAGGGCACAGTAATTTGTGCAGTAGCTCACAACTTTAATGCCAGTACCTCACAAAGTAGAATTGTTGCTCGCAAGACTCTGCAGCTTAGAGGGAACATCATACACCCACCCCTTTTTGCAAATATCAACAACAGAAATAAAAAGACATGCATTCAGAATCTGTGAAATTGCCAGCCTACTGGTACAACACAGACATAAAATCCAAAAAGTGCTAATATGTCAAACCATTTCTATCCACATCCCCCCACTCACCCCTTCTCTTTGCTCCCCTCCACACTCACCCTTTTTGTCTAGCCGAGCCATGCTTTTATCGAGTTGATTCTCATATCACCAAACACCCTTATTAAACGTGCAATCACATCACCCAGAGATGCAAAAAACCCTCTGGGTGGATCCTTAACAGTACCACGATTAGCTAAAGGGAGAACAATGAACAGGAGTCACATCCTTCTGGATTTCTTTCTATTGATGCTCTCTTTCTACTCTCCAGATCTTGCCAGACAACAGACAAAAAACTACTTTCTATAGCAGGGGTGGCCAAACTTGCTTAACGTAAGAGCCACATAGAATAAACATCAGATGTTTGAGAGCCACAAGACACGAATGTCAGATGTTTGAGAGCCACGAAGGAAGGAAGGAAGGAAGGAAGGAAGGAAGGAAGGAAGGAAGGAAGGAAGGAAGGAAGGAAGGAAGGAAGGAAGGAAGGAAGGAAGGAAGGAAAACAGATGGAGGAGCGGAACGTGAAAAGCAACTTTAACTTTAAATGCATTTAAATAAATTAAAGTGAATTAAAGACACAATTGCATTCCAGGCAGTGAAAGCTAGGTTGGTGCAGCAGTTAAGTATGCCGGGTTTGATTCTCCACTCCTCCACTTGCAGCTGCTGGAATGGCCTTGGGTTAGCCATAGCTCTCGCAGGAGTTGTCCTTGAAAGGACAGCTGCTATAAGAGCTCTCTCAGCCCCACCTACCTCACAGGGTGTCTGTTGTGCGGGGGGCAGGGTGGTAAAGGAGATTGTGACCACTCTGAGATAGTGCAGGATATAAATCCAATATCGTCTTCTTCTTCCCCAAGCTGGCCGACATAATATGTCTGAAAGAGCCACATGAGGCTCCCAAACCACAGTTTGGCCACCCCCTGTTCTATAGCATTAGCCCCAATCCAGCATTTCTGGTGTGTAATGAATGGGTCTTACAGCATTAAGGTGGTTCTTTTTTTGTTTTGTTTCTTACAGTGTGTGGAAATCTGTGTTTCCACATGGCACAGAGGGATCAGAACTGCCCAGTCAATGCGTCATAAGAAGCCACAAGTTGTTTTGTTGTAAAGTGCTGTTCTCTCACCATGTGTTTTGTAGGTCACAGTGGCTCCCAACCTCTTTGGCACCAGGGACAGGTTTTGTGAAAGACAACTTTTCCATGGCAGGGGGTGCTGGGGTTTTTGCCGCCCAAGGCTGCCCCCCACCCATGCCCTGCCCATGGGGTGGGTCCTTAAATCATAGAATCACAGAATCATAAAGCTGGAAGGGACCTCCAGGGTCATCTAGTCCAACCCCCTGCACAATGCAGGAAACCCACAAATACCTACCCCAAATTCACAGGATCTTCATCGCTGTCAGATGGCCATCTAGCCTCTGTTTAAAAACCTCCAAGGAAGGAGAGCCCACCACTTCCCGAGGAAGCCTGTTCCACTGAGGAACCGCTCTAACGGTCAGGAAGTTCTTCCTAATGTTGAGCCGGAAACTCTTTTGATTTGATTTCAACCCACTGGTTCTGGTCCTACCTTCCGGGGCCACAGAAAACAATTCCACATCCTCCTCTATATGACAGCCCTTCAAGGACTTGAAGATGGTGATCATATCACCTCTCAGCTGCCTCCTCTCCAGGTGAAAGTCGCTGCCATTCTGCCCCATTCTGCAGAGCGTCTCCAGCAGCAATTTCACATTGGCTACAGCTCAGTATGTGGCTTCTTGTTTTGGACATTTGGACTGATTTCTATATACTTCTTAGTAAATTGGTCACTAGCTTGCATATTTTGTTGTGTTTTTTGTTGTGTTGTGGATAGTGACCTCTCTCGGATTGTATTCAATCCCCAGGTGGAGGCAGGGGATCCCCGGTTTGGAGGCCCTTCTCCTGCTTCAGGGTCATCAGAAAGCGGGGGGCGGGTGGAGAAATGTCTGCTGGGCGCTCCATTATTCCCTATGGAGACCAATTTCCATAGGGTATAATGGAGAATTGATCTGCAGGTGTCTGGAGCTCTTGGGAGGGGGGCTGTTTTTTGAGGTAGAGACACCAAATTTTCAGCATAGCATCCAGTGCCTCTCCCCAAATACCATCCAGGGGGTCCAATTTTATGAGCCCCAGAAGAAGGTGCCCCTATCCTTCATTATTTCCAATGGGGGGAAGGCATTTAAAAGGTGTGTGGTCCCTTTAAATGTGATGGCCAGAACTCCCTTTGGAGTTCAATTATACTTGTCACAATCTTGCTCCTGGCTCCACCCCTAAAGCCCCCAGGCATTTCTTGAGCCCAATGCATCACTGTTGGACCTGACAACCCTACCTCCAGCACTCTTTCAAGACAGGCCTGGCCAGGTCTGGAGTGATATGGTCCCTAGGACTACTCTAATCAACCTCCTGGCTGCAGCGTTCTGCACTAGTTTGTAGGGGTGTCAGCTTCCAAGCGGGACCTGGGGATCCCCCTGAATTACAGCTTGTCTCCAGATTATAGAGATCAGTTTCCCCGGGGGAGTCTATGGCATCATACCCACTGAAGTCCCTGCCTTCCCCAGGCTCCATCCCAAAATCCCCAAGAGTTTCCCAGCCTGGATCTGGAATTTCTACCAGTTGGAGAAAGTCTCCTTAAGCTGGAGAAGTGTTGAAACTTTGCTAGGCAGAGTGGAAGAATACATGCCATGATCTGCCCAAACGGGGATGGGGAGTCAATGAAACTCATCACGGGATATTTTAGCCCCAGAAACCCCAGAGGAAGAAGGAACTGATGGGGGAATGCTCTGTTCTTGAATGGCAGTCCTAAGAGCAGGGGTGGAATTCTAACAGGAGCTCTTTTGCATATTAGGCCACGCACCCCTGATGTAGCCAATCCTCCAAGAGCTTACAAAAAAGAGCCTTGTAAGCTCTTGGCAGATTGCCTACATCAGGGGTGTGTGGCCTAATATGCAAAGGAACTCCTGCTAGAATTCCACCCCTGCCTAATAGAGAGGAAGAATCTTGGGGTAGCCCCAAGGGAAGAGGAGGAGGACTTGGGTGATTCAAAAACTCCCCCCCCTTCCTAACCTGACATAATAGCAGGGCTTTTTTTGTAGCAGAACTCCTTTCCATATTAGGCCACACACCCCTGATGTAGCCAATCCGCCAAGAGCTTACAGGGCTCTTGTTACAGGGCCTACTGTAAGCTCCAGGAGGATTGGCTACATCAGGGGTGCGTGGCCTAATATGCAAAGGAGTTCCTGCTCCCAACATGTCTAAAAGAGGAAGAAGGTGCTTGAGCCCAATGCATCACTGTTTTGAGTGGGGGAGCCGGTGCACATTTGGCAGTGGCCGTGGGCTGCCATGCTATCGAGCCACACTGTCCACCTGACAAAAATAGAAACACAGTTGTCTCCTTTGCACTCTGCTCATCATTACTCACTAACTTACCATAGTTGATGAAGACCACACCTTCTGAAGCCTCTGTAGAGGGAG
This sequence comes from Heteronotia binoei, assembly GCF_032191835.1. Lineage (NCBI taxonomy): Eukaryota > Metazoa > Chordata > Lepidosauria > Squamata > Gekkonidae > Heteronotia > Heteronotia binoei. The sequence goes on from NC_083235.1 coordinate 21,973,414, forward strand.
AAAGACATGTCGGTTTGAATTAAGGTTTCTTGAATAAGCAGCAGTTTCGGTACATCTTAAAGACTACCTAAATTTTATTTCAGCGTAAGTTTGCAAGAGATCAGGCTTTCCCACATACTCATTTCCCCTGCTCCTAAGTTTCTGTTTCTTCATCTTTTCCCTCCTGTTCTGCAAATGTTTTGCTCCCTCTAGTGGTTAGCTCACTACTATTGCACCAGTTTATGTCCAGCTTATTTCCCTGCAGATTTAAACTGCGGGTTTTTATGCCAGACATAAAACGGTGTAATACAAAATTCACCAATAGAGGGAGCAAAACACATGTAGAACAGGCCCCCCCCACCCAAAAAAAGAACTAACAAAGGAAATGAGAATGTGCAAAAGCCCTCAAAACTTGGCAAAAAAATATATATGTTCTTGTAATTCTTCCTTTTTTATCCCCTATTGAAAAGAGCCTAGAAAATGATGTGGCCTGTAAATATTTTAGTAGGAAAGAACACGTTGTCATACACTTTTCTTGAGCGGGGCTTTTCTTGAGCGGGAACGCAACGAGGTTCCGGCTGGCTTGGCACCAGGGGGTGTGGCCTAATATGTAAATGAGTTCCTGGTGGGCTTTTTCTGCCAAGAAGCCCTGTTTCACACCAAAGGAACTATTAATTTGTATAGTGTTATGTTTATTAATTTGCATGCATAATACTTTGCAGAGTGACTTCAGCAATGACAACATCAAAAGGACAGCTTACAAGGTGGGTACAATTCTGAGTTTTAGAATGGGAAGACGACAGAGGAGAAGGAATGCGCACACTCGGTGTATAAAAAGGAAGTCATGCTTGTTTAGGTTTAATCTGAGTTGGATGAAAAAGGGAATCTCAGCAGGAGATCTAGACGGAGAAGGGCAGCCATGAAGAAGCCAGAAAAGATTCTTAAGTGCAAGGATCAAGACCAAGTTGGCCACCAACAGGGCTTTTTAAAAATCAGGAACGCCTTTGCATATTAGGCCACACCCTCCTGATGCAGCCAATCCTCCAAGGGCTTAAAGGGCTGTTATTACAGGGCCTACTGTAAATTCCAGGAGGATCAGCTACATCAGGGGGGCATGGCCTAATATGCAAAGGAGTTCCTGATACAAAAAAAGCCTTGGTTACTAAGGTCACATTAATTCATGCCAGAGTATTCCCCGTTACTGTGTATGGGCGTGAAAGTTGGACAATGAAGAAAGATTCATTTGAAATGTGGTATCAGAAGAGAATTTTACAAATAGAAGAAGATATTGGATTTATATCCCGCCCTCCACTCAGAGCGGCTCACAATCTCCTTTACCTTCCTCGCCCACAACAGACACCCTGTGAGGTGGGTGGGGCTGAGAGGGCTCTCACAGCAGCTGCTCTTTCAAGGACAACTTCTGCCAGAGCTATGGCTGACCCAAGGCCATTCCAGCAGGTGAAAGTGGAGGAGGGGGGAATCAAACCCGGTTCTCCCAGATAAGAGTCCGCACACCTAACCACTACACCAAACTGGATGGCCAAAAAAGACAAAAATCAAACGTACCAATGCTGGTGGTTGAATCTTCATCAGTAGGTGCGGAGTCTAAAAGGGGAACAGAAGATACACGTAACTGTCATACCAAATAACAATGAAGTAGGGCCTGAAGTCAGCAGTTCTGACCTATTATCTGTCCATGGCGTCTAGGACTCAGGGGTACACTGCCTCTGAAAATGGAAGTTCTGCTTTGCTATCAGATTCCCTATTCCAAAAATGTAAAACACGTACCAGGGCTGATGGTCGAATCTTCATCAATAGGTGTGGTCTCTAGAAGGGGAACAGAAAATCTGCCTAACTATCACACCAAGAATTAGGGCATGAAGGGAGACACTCTGCCCTGTTATCTGTCCCTAGCCTTTAGGACTCAGAAGCTACGCTGCCTTTGAACATGGAGGTTCTACATTGCTATCAGATTCCCTATTCCAAAAATGTGAAACATGTACCAGTGCTGGTGGTCGAATCTTCATCAGTAGGTGTGGTCTCTAAAAGAGGGACAGGAGATACATGTAACTATCATACCAGATAACACTGAAGCAGGGCTGAAGTCAGCAGCAGCTCTGCCCCCTTATATGTCCATGGCCTCTAGGACTCGGAAGCTACACTGCCTCTAAAAATGGAGGTTCTACTTTGCTATCAGATTTCCTGTTCCGAAAATGTAAAAAACGTACCAGTGCTGGTGGCCGAATCTTCATCAGTAGGTGTGGTCTCTAAAAGGGGAACAGGACATAACATGAGGCTATCATACCAAATGAGCCCCATGTTGCATAGTGGTAAAGCTGCAGCACTGCAGTCCAAGCTGTGCTCACGACCTGAGTTCGATCCCGTCAGAAGCTGGGTTCAGGTAGCTGGCTAGAGGTTGACTCAGCCTTCCATCCTTCCGAGGTCAGTAAAATGAGTCCCCAGCTTGCTGGGAATAAAGTGTAGATGACTGGGGAAGGCAGTGGCAAACCACCCAGTAACAAAAAGGTCTGCCAAGAATACATCATGATGTTACATCACCCCATGGCTTAGTACCAACTCAGTGTTTGCACAGGGGACTACCTCTACCTACCCTTTTATCATACCAAATAAATAAACAAGAAGAGATGTTGTCTCTACCATGAGATAAAAGAAATAGCTACCTTTAAAATAGGGTTGCCAACCTCCAGGTGGTTGCTGGAGATCTCCTGGGATTGCAACTGATCGTCAGGTGACAGAGACTGGTTCACCTGGTGGACTCTGTGGCATTATACTCCTCTCCCTAAGCCCCGCCCTCCTCAGGGTCCACCCCCAAATTCTCCAGGCATTTCTCAACCTGGAGCTGGCAACCCTGCTTCCAAACAGCTTCTTAAAAGGTGCGCAAGACAGAAAGTGGGGAGGGACCAACTACCCCCACACGCAATGAAAAATGAATTAAACAGTCTATTTTTAAATGTGTACAATTACATCAAGGAAATCTGTACACAGGAATACAAGTAAATCCAGCAACGACTTGCAAGAAAACATGGATGAGAGAAATACAGAAGAACTCAATGATGTTGAAAGTCAGACAAAAAATCAAAAAGATGGAAGCCTGCCAAAGAATGTTTATTACAGCTGCTAGTACGACGTTTCAACTTATCTTCTCCGGATAAATAAATACTTTTTCTTCAGATACAGAATATGTGTCTTTCTTTCTTATCCGAGGCCACCAAGATCACAAAAGTGAAAAACAAGCTAGCAAGGCCACATAAAAGGGGGAAAGAAGATACACATAACCAAGGCTTTTTTTGTAGAAAAAGGCCAGCAGGAACTGCAGGGCTTTTTTTGTAGCAGGAGCTCCTTTGCATATTAGGCCACACACCCCGATGTAGCCAATCATCCCAGAGCTTACAAAAGAGAGCCCTGTAAGCTCTTGGAAGATTGGCTACATCAAGGGTGTGTGGCCTAATATGCAAAGGAGCTCCTGCTACAAAAAAAGCCCTGAGGAACTTATTTGCATATTGGGACACACACACCCTTGATGTTGCTGTTGTTTCACACAGGGCTTTTTTGTAAAAAGAAAAGCCTAGCAGGAACTAATTTGCATATTAGGACACACCCTCTGGCTGACACTAAGCCAGCCGGAACCACATTCGTGCGCATTCTAACTAAAAAAAAAGCCCTGCACATAACTATCATACCAAATACAGCTGCAGCAAGGCCTGAAAGGAAGTAGTTCTACCCTATTATCTGTCGATGGCCACTAGGACTCAGAGGTACACTGCCTCTGAACGTGGAGGTTCTACTTTGCTATCAGATTCCCTGTTCCAAAAATGTAAAACACGTACCAGGGCTGGTGGTCGAATCTTCATCAGTAGATGTGGTCTCTAAAAGGGGAACAGAAGATCTACCCATCATACCAAGAATTGGGACATGAAAGGAGACATTCTGCATCTTTCTTTCTTACCCAAAGCCACCAAGATCACAGAATTGAATAACAAGCTAGAAAGGCCACATAAAAGTAGGGGGGGCCCTATACAGAACTATCATACCGAATAAAGCTGAAGCAGGGCTTGAAGTCACAGTTCTGCCTTGTTATCTGTTCGTGGCCTCTAGTACCCAAGGGTACATTGCCTCTGAACATGGAGGTTCTACTTTGCTTTCAGATTCCCTATTCCAGAAATGTAAAACACATACCAAGAGCGGTGGTCAAATCTTCATCAGTAGATGTGGTCTCTAAAAGGGAGACAAGAGATACACGAAACTATCATACCAGATAACGCTGAAGCAGGGCTGAAGTCAGCAGCTGTGCCCTGTTTTCTGTCCATGACCTTTAGGACTCAGAGGCTACACTGCCTTTGAACATGGAGGTTCTACTTTGCTATCAGATTCCAAAAATGTGAAACACTTCAGCCTGTCCATGGCCTTTTGGACTCAGAGGGTTTACTGCCTCTGCAAGTGGAAGTTCTGCCTTCCTATCAGATTCAGTCTATTTGGTGCCTGGGTTAATTTTTTTAAACACCCCCTCTTCTATCTATCTATCTATCTATCTATCTATCTATCTATCTATCTATCTATCTATCTATCTATCTATCTCTCTATATCTATTTTTGCCATCAAGTCACAGCTGACTTATGGAAATCCTACAGGGCAGAGGTGTCAAACTAATTTCTTATGAGGGGCAGATCTGACATAAACGAGACCTTGTCAGGCTGGATTGTGTATCGTAACATGTAATGCCAGGTGACAGAGTTATAAACTTTATAAAGGGCACAGACAAACATAATTAAATATTTTTTTAAAAAAACCCCTTAAAACATTAGTGCTCTTGCAATATTTCAGTAACTGGCAGCTCTCGCTCTGAATTGTTGCATCAAAATTCAGAGACAATGCCTGTGCTATAGCAATCCTGAAAATGCTGTTCAGGCGTTGTTGAGGTGTGTATCTGTAAATTGCAACCCTATTTCTGATTTATTGACATCATTACAGAAATCTCATGGAATGGCTGGACATTGTGAGCTTTTGTACAAGCAAAGAATCGCAGTCCGAGCAAGGGAAGGAGAGTTGGAAGCCTAGCTGGGCCAGTGCGATGTACAGTGCCCAGCAAGCCCATTGCCTTCCGTTCATAATATTAACAAAGGTTTGCTACTAGACTACCCTTAAATACATTTTGTCACCAAGCAGGATAGGGATGACATAGGGTTTACCAGGGGTGGAATTCTAGCTGGAGCTCCTTTGCATATTAGGCCCCCTCACCCCTCCTCGATGTAGTCAATCCTCCAAGAGCTTTCAAGGCTCTTTTTTGTAAGCTCTTGGAGGATTGGCTACATCAGGGGGGATGTGGCCTAATATGCAAAGGAGCTCCTGCTAGAATTCCACCCTTGGGGTTTGCCATATTTTGAAAAGCAAAAAAGTAGACATATTTTCCTGGCTGAGCACTTCAAACAACTGATCATTGACAAATCTCGTTTAAATACTCCTACTATTTAAACTGAAACTTGCTTCCACTGGGGAACTATTGGCCAAAACAGGCTCAGCTTCCCAACTCAAAAAGAGGACATTTTCATCAGCTTTTTTTAAAGAGCCCAAAAGAGGATGGACACCAAAAAAAGGAGGAAAGGAAAGGAAAGGTCACCTGTGCAAGTACCAGTCATTTCTGACTCTGGGGTGACGTTCCTTTCACAATGTTTTCATGGCAGACTTTTTATGGGGTGGTTTGCCATTGCCTTCCCAAGTCATCTACACTTTCCCCCCAGCAAGCTGAGTACTCATTTTACTGACCTCGGAGGGATGGAAGGCTGAGTCATCCTTGAGCCAGCTACCTGAAAACCCAGCTTCTGCCGGGGATCGAACTCAGGTCGTGAGCAGAGCTCAGGACCGCAGTACTGCAGCCTGAACACTCTGTGCCACAGGGCTCTTTAAATAAAAAAGAGAAAATGTCCTCTAAAAAGAGGGCATCTGGTAACCCTAGATAAGAATGTCTTGAGGCAAAGAAGTGAAAATAAAGAGGGGAGACACAGAAAAAATAGGTGAAGGGAAACAAATAAATAAAGCGTGGAATGGAGGGAGAAAATTTAACGGCGGGAAATGTTTTATCTTGCTGCAACACCCTTTGCGAGATGTGGCTGAGCTGAGTGCAAGGACAGGCAGAGAGAAAGGTTGGATTATTGAAGGGAAAGACCCGCAGGCTGTCAATCTGTTCTTGTTAAGCAAGTTTCCTTCAGTCTTGGAGAAAGCCTGGAAGTGTAGCCAATCCCAGTATGTTGTTTCTTAGGCTGAGACTTTCTTATACCCCTAGTGGCTGCAGAACTGCATTTTAAAAATAAAGGGAAGACATTTGGCAGGGCACAGAATGATTCATGGACACCCTTCAAAGACCTCCTCCCCCCCCCCCCAAAAGGTAAAGCTGCACCCAAAGTGAGCCACCCCACACCCACCCACACCCCCAGTATGCCACTAATCAGATTCCCTGTTCTCAAATTGGAAAGAAAGTGTACCAGAGCTGGTGGTCGAATCTTCCTGAAGAGGAGGTGTTGTCTCTGCAACGAGGACAAAAGACATTCAGAGCTTCTGTGAGGGAATAATGTCAGTTACTAGCCTGATGGAACTTTCTACACTTGGCCACCTACACTTTGCCAAATGTAAGGGCATAGAACAAGAACATCAGAAGATCTCTGAAGGATAAAACCAAAAGCATCCAGTTTCTAACAGTATCTAATCAAGCTATCCTCCATAGATGCTAATCTAATCTGGGGGTGGCCAAACTGTGGCTTGGGAGTCACCTGTGGCTCTTTCACACATATTGTGTGGCTCTCCAAACCCTTAAAGACTCTTCAGCCAGCTTGGAGAAGGCATTTATTTCTCTAAATTACTTCTCCAAGCCAAGCCAGCCAGTGGCTTGGAGAATGTATTTAAAGTTCTTTCCACCTCTCCCTCCATCCCCATCTTCCTTCCTTCCTTCCTTCCTTCCTTCCTTCCTTCCTTCCTTCCTTCCTTCCTTCCTTCCTTCCTTCCTTCCTTCCTTCCTTCCTTCCTTCCTTCCCTCCCTCCCTCCCTCCCTGTCTTGTGACTCTCAAACATCTGACATTTATTCTATGTGGCTCTTATGTTAAGAAAGTTTGGCCACCCCTCATCTAATCTTTTACCCCTAAACTGTGACATTGATTGCTATATATTATTTATGGAATCAGCCTAGAAATGCCACCCTCCAGGTGGGGTCTGATGATCTCCTGGAATTATAGCACATCTCTGGACTACAGAGACAAGTTTCCCTGGGGGGAAAATGGATGCTTTGGAGGGTTGACATTGTACCCCACTGAGGTCCCTGTCCTCCCCAGGCTCCACCCCCAAATCTCCAGGAATTTACTAACCTGGAGCTGGCAGTGCTATGCCCCTCCACCTTCTGCCATTGCCCAGAGGAGACAAGGCAACCCTAAATCAAACCCAAGCATTCCACACTTTAGTGTTGTCAAGTGGCAACCAATTTATGGCAACCCAAACAACAGATTTTCAAGGCAAGTGAGAATCTGAGGTGGGTTGCTATTGCCTTCCTCTGCAGAGTCTTCCTTGGTGGTCCCCCATGCAGGTAGTGACCCTGTGCAGTCAAGATCAGGCTATACCAGGGGTGGCCAAACTTGCTTAACGTTAAGAGCCACATTAAATAAACGTCAGATGTTTGAGAGCCACAAGACATGAATGTCAGATGTTTGAGAGCCAGTTTGGTGTAGTGGTTAAGTGTGCGGACTCTTATCTGGGAGAACCGGGTTTGATTCCCCACTCCTCCACTTGCACCTGCTAGCATGGCCTTGGGTCAGCCATAGCTCTGGCAGAAGTTGTCCTTGAAAAGGCAGCTGCTGTGAGAGCCCTCACCAGCCCCACCCACCTCACAGGGTGTTTGTTGTGGGGGAGGAAGGTAAAGGTGATTGTGAGCTGCTCTGAGACTCTTCGGAGTGGAGGGCGGGATATAAATCCAATATCTTCTTCATCTTCATCTTCTTGAGAGCAGCAAGGAAGGAAGGAAGGAAATAGATGAGGGAGGGAGAGGTGGAAAGAAAGCAATTTTAACATTAAATGTATTGTCTAAGCCACCTGCTGGCTTGGCTTAAGAGAAGTGATTTAAAGAGACAAATGCCTTCTCCAAGCTAGCCAACAGGGCAGAACCACACAATATATATGAAAGAGCCACATGTGGCTCCCGAGTCTCAGCTTGGCCATCCCTGGGCTATATCATACTGTTCTACATCCTACTCCCTCCAAGAATTAGGGTACAGTTAAGAGGCCAGAGAGAAGGTATTCCAGTCCAACATACCTCCAGTCACCAAGGCGCAGGTCAGCAGTAGGAGAGTCAATATCTTCATGGTTGGAGGTACCTGGGATCCTCTAGGCATGCAGGATGGGAATGGAGAATCTCTTTTTATGTTGTGGACCTTCCTTCTCCTTCCAACTAACTTATGAAGGCAAGAATAACTCATAGCAGGGGGGTGTATGGTCGGTAAATGGGTTAAGTCGATTATTGACCTAAGTGATTAAAGTATACAGTGGATAAATAAGGAAGGAAAATGAGTTTAGAACATAAGAACTGCAGACCTTGAGCCAAGCAAGATTAAACATGACTTTTTAAAATTGTCCTTCACATAAGGGCTTTTTAACAACGCTTCCTCCAAAAAAATTGACGGTGGATTCCCTGCCCCAGGCAGATCCTGGTTGCTGCTGAAGCATCTTTAGATGTGGATGTTTTCTTCTCATGAGGTGTCTTCCTCTGAGGAGGAGGAGAAGAAGAGTCCTTAAGGTGCTACTGGACTCTTGCTCTAATAATAATAATAATAATCCAGGTGGGCAGCCCTGTTGATCTGAAGCAACAGTTGGTCTGAATAGAACGAAGTTATAGTCCAGTGGCACCTCTAAGTCCAACAAAGTTTTCTTTAAGGTACCTGAAGAAACGTGCATACACATGAAAGCTTATACCTTGAATAAAACCTTGTTGGTCTTAAAGGCGCCACTGGACTCAAACTTTGTTCTATTGCTTCTGTGACAGTGTTTGTAGTATAGGCAGGTGATCCTAAGATTGTCTGGCAGCCAAAAGTTCTAGTTCTTTTAGCATTGTGCACCATTAGGTGGTGAGCAATGTTCTCTCTAAGCTGTGGAGCCTTGTGAGCAAAAATTCTACTTTGCGAGCTCCTGGCATTAAAGTTGTGAGCCGCTGCATAAATTAGCTTGCCCTGGGGACATTTTTCCTGAGCTAAGACAAAAATGTGTGAGCTGGAGGCTAAAAAATGGTGAGCTAGAGGGAATATTAGCAGTGAGCTAGGCTAGGTTTTTTATTTTAAGGCAAAAGACATTCAAAAGTAGCTTGTCATTGCCTGCCTCTGTGTCAAGCTTCTGGTATTCCTTCCAAATATCAGCCAGGACCAACCCTGTTTGGTTTCTGAAATCTGATTTGATTGGGCTAGTTTGGGCTGATTAGATCTGATTTGATTGGGCTAGTTAGATCTGATTTGAATGGGCTAGTTACTCTTGCTGTTTTCTAGGTAAAGGTAAAGGTAGTCCCCTGTGCAAGCACCAGTCGTTTCCAACTCTGGGGTGACGTCACATCACGACGTTTTCACGGCAAACTTTTTATGGGGTGGTTTGCCATTGCCTTCCCCAGTCATCTACACTTTCCCCCCAGCAAGCTGAGTACTCATTTTACCGACCTCAGAAGGATGGAAGACTGAATGTTCATGCTAGACTTTTCAGTTTTTGTTGGTTTTTAAAGAAATTTTAATATATTACAATCCAAAGTAATATATGCACATATATAGAACAATTACCAAAATTACAGAAAGAGAAGGTATTACCAAACATTCGTTACAATTAAGAAGGAGTAATTAATTTAAAATTAACAATTCTGTGGGAGAAAATAAGAGAAAATCTTCTACTTTATATTTATCGTAACTGGAGTGTGGTTACTATCTTAAGGATCTCACCATATTTCTGTAGATATTCTAATATTGGATACCAGATAGAAAAAAAAATATATCTGGGTCTATTAATCTTTTGTTCATTTCAGTTCGCTTGGCCATTATATATATATATTCCATATCTTCGAATGCCATAAAGTCAGAGAAAGAGCCGCTTCTGCTTCCCATTTTTGTGCTATCGCCAATTTGGCTGCATAAATTAAAAATGCTATTCTTTTATAATTAATCGAGGATATTTTAGAGTCTTTCCTAAAATTTAGAGTCTTTCCTAAAATTTAGACTTTTCAGTTTTCACACAGCTTCACCCACTCTCTAAAAACAGTTGGTGGACACCAAGAAGGGTGTCGGTGGGTGATACGGCACAAAGGGGTGCCACATTGGGCTCTCCCAGCCTAGGTTGTCAAAAAACCTTGGGACGGCTCTGTCATTGTTGCTGTCTAACAACAACTGAGCATCCTTCTTGAGCTAAAATGAATGCCTCAGCTGCAAATTAATCTGAAAAGTCACCCATTTTTTCCCCAGTGGGTGGCTGGTCACCTTCTCTTTTCATGATGGAGAGGAGTCATGGTAGGTCAGTTCATAAGTTCATCTGTGAAGTTACAGATCTTGAAAGCAGGCTGTGAAGATTTGCATATGCCATGCCGTTGCTGCTGAGGCAAGCGGATATTTACTCAGAATATGGATTTGCCATTTAGAAACTTTTGTTTGTTGGAATGCTTAACTTCATTTCAAAGAGGTAGGGCTGCCAACCCCCCAATCCAGGCAGGGAATCTCCTGCCCAGGAGGTTCTCAACCCGCCAGTCCACATTGGGCTGACAGGGGGAACCTCCCTCCGTGTCACTGGCGCGATGACTCACCCAGAAGTGACGTCATCAAAATGGCACCGCCGTGTGGGGCTGCTCTAGGCGTTTCCAGGAAAACTCTATGGTTTTCCCAGATGCTCTAGCCATTTGGGAGGCAAAACTCTATGGTGCAATAGGTGCCATAGAGTTTTAACCTCCCAAATGGCTACAGCGTCTGGGAAAACCATAGAGTTTTCCCGGAAATGCCTAGAGCAGCCCCGCACGGGGGCTGCCATTTTGATGATGTCACTTCCGGGCGATGTTATTTCATCGCGCGGCACACGGCGCACACACAACTGTCCTCCACTGGGGGATGAAGAGGACTTGACAACCCTACAAAGAGGGGTCTTCCAGTAATCTCAGAGGCTCACTTCTGGAAACCTCCTGGCAGAAGTAATGTCTAGACATCTTGCTAATCTTTTTTTTTATTTTCTGAAAGCTCCCCAGAAGAGGAACTTACAAATTCACATTGAAACCTTGCTTCAGATCCCTCAGCTACATACTTAGATCTGAACCTTCAGAAAACCAATGAAGAAAGCCAAGGGAGAATGAGAGTCAGAATGCCGTTGACTCTCAAACTTATCTTCTGTTCTTCATCTGTGGAGACTACAAACCAGGTCTGGCTCCTGGCAGCAGAGTACAAGTATCAGAACAGGGGGCAGAGGGGAAATATAGAACCAGGGCTTTTTTTCCTTTTTTCTTTTTAGCACAGAAACACAGTTCCAGCTGGCTTGGAATCAGGGGGTGTGGCCTAATATGCAAATGAGCTCCTGCTGGACTTTTTCTGCAAAAAAGAGCCCTGTAGAGAACTATAAATATGGCATCTCCCTCCACCTTGTCATTATTTTTATGGATGAAAACCTGAGGCCATGTGAAACTTCCAGAATCATCCTGACCCAGGGTAAATAATGGAAATCTGGGCCCTGATCTTCAGAAGAGAACCTACGGTCTGATACACTCCCATTCCAGCAGGTTGACTGCATGACCTTGAAGAATGGAGGACACCCACCGTCCATCTGGTTCTTGGTATGATTGCCTTTGAACTTGGCCCAGTATAACTTAGCCCTGATGCCCATTTCTGTATTTCATTAAGCACACGGTTTCTGGTTCCTGGCCAGGGTTGCCAATCCCCAGGTGGGGCAGATAAGAAGCACTAAGGCATCCACGATAAACCAGCCTCAAGTATGAAAAAATTCATAGATTTAGCAATATAGTATAAAGAACTTATACAAAAATGCAATGTATGTCACACCCGAAACCAACATCCTTTTAGTTACAACCAGTGTTCTTATTCTTTAAAGTCCGGGGTGTGGTAAGACAAGCTGTGAAAACAGAGTCCAACGCTCCAAGACTTCTTTCAGCAGTAGGCGGTGTAGAGACAAATAGCAGCAAAGCGCCAGATTGCAACAGGGATGCACATATTGCCCTGTTTCACACGAGGCTTCTACAAGCTTCAAAATCATTTAAATCATTCATACGTGGCAGTAGCTCAAATATTCTGCAGATTCCAAATGACCGTGGAGTTTTGCCCAAAAAACAGAGTGTCACCCCTGACATCACCAATGTGCCTACGTCACTTCTGGGTGATGTAGGCATTTTGCCTCCGATGTCCCTTATGTGGTGCCTTCCTCTGTCTTCTCAGAGTGTCCCAGTAAGTCCCCCACCTGCTTCTTGTTCGGACCTGGCAGCCCTACATTTCAGCAAATCTGCATGTAATTCTCAGACCTGCTGAATTCATGACTTTTAATTCCTTAAGCCACAAAATATTGTTCAACGATCTGAAATGCAGGCTGTACCAAAAAAGGAGGAGGAGGAGGAGGATATTGGATTTATATCCCACCCTATATTCTGAATCTCAGAATGGCTCATAGAACTGCCAAGCCTCTGGGCCGGGAGGGGGTTCTCCTGCCCAGTAGGTTCCCAACCTGCCGGTCCACATTGGGTCGGTGGGGGGAACCTCCCCCGATGGTACACCAGAGTTTTTACCTCACAAAATGCTAGAGCATCCAGGGAAACCATAGAGTTTTCCCAGAAACGCCTAGAGTGGCCGGAGCATGACATCACCAGCGCAATTATGTCACTCGTGGGTGATGTCATCATGCCGCGTGTGCTTTGTGCGTGCGAAAACAGTCCCCCACCAGTGCCTGCGGGGAACTTGGCCACTCTAGCGGCTCACAGTCTCCTTTACCTTCCTCCCCCACAACAGACACCCTGTGAGATAGGTGGGGTTGAGAGAGCTCTCACAGCAGCTGCCCTTTCAAGGACAACTCTGTGAGAGCTATTGCTGACCCAAGGCTATTCCAGCAGCTTCAAATGGAGGAGTGGGGAATCAAGCCCAGCTCTCCCACATAAGAGTCTGTGCACTTAACCACTGCACCAAACTGGTAAGAGGAAGCTCCTGGAGGCCATAATCACAGCACCAGGGCTTTCAAGGTTTTAGGGAGAAGGATGGACTTACTTCCCCACTTCAGTTGTAACTTAAAACAATCATTCCTTCCCTGTCCATAGTTGATTTCAAAGGTACTGTACAGCCAACCCACTCTCATCAGATCTTGAAAACTAAGCAGGGCCAGCCCTGGTTAGCACTTGGGTGGGCGACCTCCAAGGAAGTCCAGGGTCGTGATGCAGAGGCAGGCAACAGCAAACCTGTTTGTCTCTTGTCTTGAAAACCCTACAAGGTCGCCATAAGTCAGCTGCCACTTGACAGCAATTTCCACCACCACACAGCCAAACGTATTGTCATCATTTGTTATTCTCTCTGATTCAATGTTTGCTCATAGTATTGGACCAGACATAATCTGTTGGCTTCCAGGATCCCGTTTTGTCACTTGCAGCCTGTTTCTCATGACTCATCTAAACTCAGCTGGCTGCATTTCTCCTTGAGTCAACCTTTATTTAATTATCTACAACATTCCGTGTTTTCTTTCCATAATTAATGCTGTCATTCCTGAGTTGCCCATCCCACCTTGCCGTTCTTCCCTGTCAACCTCCTTGATTGGTGCTTGTTGCTTACATAAGAGAGCAGAGTAGGCTCCTCATTCAGTATCAATCAGTACTGGAGATCCATCACATCATATCGAGCATCAAGAAGCTTCTAGGTGGCTCTCGTGTGTTTCCATTATGAAGTTCTGGTTCCCACTTCTATTGACAACCACTGTCTGGGCATTAGTATCTGGGGGTAAGTACAGGGTGGTCATCCCATGAATACCTCTCAGGGTTGTCAACCTCCAGGGACTTACTGGAACACCCAGTAAGGGGACGGAAGCACAACATAAGGGACATCAGAGGCAACATGTCCCTCCGCTATTACAATTGATTTCCAGATGACCAAGTTCAGTTCCCCTGGAGAAAAATGGCTGCTTCGGAGGGTGGAGTCCTGGGCTTTTTCTGAGCAGGAATACACAGGAATGCAGTTCTGGCTGGTTTAGCATCAGGGGTGTGGCCTAATGTGCAAACAAGTTCCTGGTGGGCTTTTTCTACAGAAAAGCCATGCATGAAAGAATGGTGATGGCAGGGGGTGTGGCCTAATATGCAAATGAGTTTCTGCTGGGCTTTTTGTGCAGTTTGGTGAAGTCTATGGCATTTATACCCTGCTGAGATCCCTCCCTACCCCAAACTCTACCTGCCCCAGACTCCGCTCCCCTCAAATCTTCAGGTATTTCTCTTCCTGCAGCCAGTAATGGTTTCTATCTTGCTGCAATATAATCTCCTTAACTTTTTTTAGCAGGAACTCCTTTGCATATTAGACCACACCCTTCTGATGTAGCTAGGGTTGCCAAGTCTGATGTAGCTGCGACCGGCGAGGGAGTCTCCTCATGCACACTGTGTGCGCATGGTGCGATGAGATCACCCGGAAGTGATGTCATCATGCCGGTGATGTTGCACGGCAACCACTGTAGGCATTTCCGGGAAAACTCTATGGTTTTTCTGGATGCTCTAGCCATTTAGGAGGGGAAAAAAACTTTATGGTACCTATTGTACCATAGAGATTCCCCTCCCAAATGGCTGTAGAGTCTGGGGAAACCATAGTGTTTTCCCAGAAATGCCTAGAGTTGCCACCATGCAATGTCGCCAATGTGATGACATCAATCCAGGTGACATCATCGCTCCAGCAATGCTGAGGGAGGAGGAACCCCCGGCCAGACTGGGGTTTGGAGCCCTAGATGTAGCCAATCCTCCAAGATCTTACAGGGCTCTTATTCCAGGGCCTACTGTAAGCTCCAGGATTGGCTTCATCAGGGGTGTGTGGCCTAATATGCAAAGGAGTTCCTGCTACCAAAAAAGCTCCAAGCATTCCATAAGGTATGTTAACTGAAAACAGTAGCACTGACTGCTGGAAATTCTCTTCTAGAGCCTGATGATGTTGATCGAGAGTCCCAAGCACATTCTGCACATGGTAAGTATGAAGTGTGGGTGTGTGAGCGGGTCTAGCACAATACAAGATGGAAGTGCCCAGGATCAACTGAAACGGGGAAGAGATCAGGGTGCACAGGAAGAGCAGAAGATCTCTGTGTTATAAAGCCTCACACTCAGCCAGTATGGGGGTCATTGTTAAAGTGTCAAACTGTGATATGGAAGACCCATATTCAAATTCTCACTCCATTATGGAAGTTTAGGGACTTTGGGCCAGTCACACACTCTAAGCCTGTCCTATATGACAGGGTTGTTGTGAGGATTCCTGTTCTGGAACAAGACCACTTCTGGTAGAAAAGTGCCTTTCTCAATGTTTAAATAATTATTTCAGAAGGAGGAGCAGGAGGCAGGCTGTGAGGCCTCTTGGCGTCTCTCGCTCGCTCCATTCTTGGCTTCATCCGCCCCTCCCTCCCTCCTCACCTTGCACTGCCACTGCACCTTCCAAGTGCTGCCAGCAAGGGCTCCACCTACCAGCACCAGGAAGGCTTAGGTGTTGCAGCTATGTGCCGTGGGCTGTGATGATGAAGAAGAAGAAGATATTGGATTTATATCCCGCCCTCCACTCCGAAGAGTCTCAGAGCGGCTCACAATCTCCTTTATCTTCCTCCCCCACAACAGACACCCTGTGAGGTGGGTGGGGCTGGAGAGGGCTCTCACAGCAGCTGCCCTTTCAAGGACAACCTCTGCCAGAGCTATGGCTGACCCAAGGCCATTCCAGCAGGTGCAAGTGGAGGAGTGGGGAATCAAACCCGGTTCTCCCAGATAAGAGTCCGCACACTTAACCACTACACCAAACTGGCTCTCCTAGGGTTGCCAAGGGCCTAGGGTTGCCAAGTCCAATTCAAGAAATCTCTGGGGACTTTGGGGGTGGAGCCAGGAGACTTTGGGGGTGGAGCCAGGAGACACTGGGGTGGAGCTAGGAGCAAGGGTGTGACAAGCATCACTGAACCCCAACGGGAGTTTTGGCCATCGCATTTCAAGGGACGGCACACCTTTTTAAATGTCTTCCTTCCCTCCACCCTCCCCTTCTCTGATTTCACCTCAGAGGCGGAGCGGAGCAGGCGATGCCGCTGTGCTGCTGCCGCCTCTTCTCCGGTTCACCTTAGCTGCTCCTCCGAGATGGGGAGGCTTGCCACGCTCCTTGGCGCTGTTCCCCCCCCCGCTTCTGTTTTTGTGGAGAGCCGGGGAAGAGGCTGTAAATTCTGGGGTCCCTCGCCAGGGCGGGAGGGTTGGGAAGCCTAGATGGGCCTCAGAGCTGGACCACCCACTAGATTTCTTAGCAGGTGCAGGCAGATGAGTGCTGGTGCAGGCCCTCCTCAGCACTTCTTGATAATTCTAAAAATATTTTCTATCAAGGCCTTGTGGGACCTGGCTGATGCCAAATGGTGCCGAGCCCCTGGGGGGCTCCTGTAGCCACAGGCCTGTTGTGTGGTATTCTGGTCCTCATTAACACCTGTTTCACTTCTCTTTAATGCCTGTTGACTGAGTTTTTTTCCACAGCCTTTTTTTTTTTTAGCAAGAACACACAGGAACGCAGTTCCAGGTGGGTTGGGAGCAGGAGGTGTGGCCTGACATGCAAATGAGTTCCTGCTGAGCTCTTTCTACAAAAATACCTTGTGTGAAACAATGGTGATGTCAGTGGCCTAACATGCCAATGAGTCCCTGCTGGGCTTTTTCTGCAAAAAAAGCCCTGTTTTTTTATTTCTAAAAATAATCTCAGAGTTGCCCATGTGTAGTTTGCTGGGGGGAAAGCATAGATGGCTGGGGAAGGCAATGGCAAACCACCCCATTAAAAAGTCTGCCATGAAAACATTGTGAAAGCAATGTCACCACGGAGTCAGAAATGACTGGTGCTTGCACAGGGGACTGCCTTTACCTTTAGTTTGCCACAAGGTTTAATTCCCTTAATTTGTTGCTCCCCCTCCCCATGAATGATGCACAGATGTGTATGGATAAATCATTGCAAAGCAATAATTCATTAAAAACATTTATTGGCCATCTTTCCTTGTCTCCGAGCTTGAAGGGGCTTACAATATACATAAGATACTTAAAATAGAGTACCTACACTACATAAAATCAAAACTCACTGGCAGCACTTGGAAGGTGCAGTGGCAGTACAAGGTGAGGAGGGAAGGAGAGAGGGGTGAAGTTTAGGTTTGTGATAATCAAATGCAGACCTGAATAAAAACATCTTTCAGATCAAAAATGAGATGGCCAGACACATCTCCATGGGGAGATTGTTCCATACTCATGGGAGCTGACACTGAAAAAGCCCCCTTGTATACCCAACAAATGAGCTTCTTTGATTGATAGTGCAGCCAAGAGGACCACTCCCTGTTACCTTAATTCCCAGACAGAGGCATATAAGAATGGATCAAACCAGTGGCCCATCTAGTCCAGCATCCTGTCTCATATGGTAGCTAATGAGTTCCTCTGGATGGCCAACAACAGGGCAGAGAGGCCAAGGCCTTCATAAGAACACCAGAAGAGCCCTGCTGGAACAGAGCAGTGGTCCATCTAGTCCAGCATCCTGTTTCACACAGTGGCCAACCAGTTACTATGGAGGCTGAATAACAGGGCATAGAGGCTGGGGCCTTCATAAAAACCTAAGAAGAGCCATGAGGGATCAGACCCGTGGTCCATGGGCAGACCAATCCTGAGTTCTGCTGCGGAGGCCTGCCCAAGTGTAGAACTAACGTAGGCAGCGTAAGTTGGCTTCCAAAGGGGAGAAGTTACGCCAAGCAGGGAGGGGAAGGGAACATAGCCGGACAAGCGGGCATGAGAGAGAAGCCATCGCCATAGTGATTCCGCCCGTGCGTGCGCTATTGACTCACTGCCGAGGCGGGGGTGAGGGGAGGGACAGGGAAACACAGGACCACTGGATTGAGCAGTCCATTGCACGTGACCAGGAGAGGAAATGGAAAGCTTGCTCCGAGAGGCTGCCAACCCCCTCATGCCCACTCAGAGACTCATGCCAATGGCAGGCAGACAGGCAGAGGCATTCACCCCCTGGCTAGCCACAAATAAACAGGAAGCGCAAAGTGCAGGAGTCCACTTCCAAAGACACCAGCCTTTCTACTAACCCAGGTAACTTCTTTTTCATCAGGATTAAATTTCAGATGGTTCACCCTCATCTAGTCCATTACTGACTCCAAGCACTAGTTCAGAACATCAACAGCATCCTCAGAAATTAGGTGGAAAAGAAAGGCAGAACTGGATATAATCTGCATATTCATGACACTGCACCCCAAATCTCCTGATGACCTCTCCTATTTAATATCTGCATGAAGCTGATGACCTCTTCCAACAGCTTCATGTAGGTATTAAATAGCACTGGAAATAAGACCAAACCTTGCAGAATCCACAGGTCAATAGCCATGGGGCAGAGCATGAACTGGGGATGCGCCTGAACTGATTGAGAAATGAATGATCATCATGTATTTTGTTCAGTTTGTGGTTTGAAGAACCATCACGAACTTTCATGAATTTTGATGCAATTCATGGTGGTTCATGGCAGTTCCTGAAAAGCAGAAACCCCAGATTAAACCCCTTCTTTCTGCTCACCATGAAAAGCAGTGGGGAGCAGAAAGCAGGGTTTAAACTTTAAATGACTTATGAACTGATATAAACTGGGTCAGTTCATGAACCAACCTCCCTGTTCATATGGGTTCGTGGTTCAGTTCATGGTTCAGCCACAAACAGAACAGAAGAACCACAAAAATGTTCCAAATCTGAACGTGTGCCCACACTGGCAGCTAACTAAGATTGGATCTGGGCAATTTTGTCTGCAAAGTGCATAGCAAATTGATCATAGCAGGCCACTGTGTGGTCAAAATCCTGTTCTATGATGTAAACGCCCTTGAAATACATGAAACAGTTCAGCTGGATGATTACATGCAGACTCAATGGTGGCTGAGGAAAAATTGTCTTTTGATCATCACCACTGCCATGGAGCATGAGCCCCATGGCGCAGAGCGGTAAAGCTGCAATACTGCAGTCCAAGCTCTCTGCTCATGACCTGAGTTTGATCCTGGCGGAAGCTGGGTTCAGGTAGCCGACTAAGTTAACTTAGCCGACTAAGTTAACTTAGCCTTCCATCCTTCCAAGGTCGGTAAAATGAAGACCCCACTTGCTGGGAGGAAGTGTAGATAACTGGGGACGGCAATAGCAAAACATCCCACAAAAAAAGCCTGCCATGAAAATGTCATGATGCGATATCACTCCAAAGTTGGAAATGACTGGTGCTTGCACAGGGGACTACCTTTACTGCCATGGAATAGGCTGTAATATGGGCTCCATGCTGGGTTCAATCGATTTTGCTCTGAGCCCTCCACCAGCAGTGATCTAAAAGTTGTCCCTTACCTGATAAACCAAGGAGACTGCTTGGCTTTCTCTGGGGAGGGAAGGGTGGTTAGGGCCAATTGTGTCAACAGCCCAGGCCATTTCCCTGTTCCAGAGAGAAGTCAGGTCCTTGACACAATAATTAGCAGAAGAATCATTTGTGCAACCCAATGCACAAACACATCAAGGTTGGTCCTTGCCCACGTTTTTATCAAGCACGAGGGTATCAGTGTGATGTAGTGAAATGAAAAAAGGAAGAAGCTGTAATGGAGGAACTGAGGGCTGAGTCAAACAGTGCATACGCAGGGCTCTGTACAAAATTCAGAAACAAGAAACGAGACAATGGAGGGCTCCTAGTCCATCAGCTTCACTACAGATACTAAGGAAAGGAAAGGTCCCCTGTGCAAGCACCAGTCATTTTCGACTCTGAGGTGATGTTGCTTTCATAACGTTTTCATGGCAGACTTTTTATAGGGTGGTTTGCCATTGCCTTCCCCAGTCATCTACACTTTCCCCCAAGCAAGCTGGTACTCATTTTACCAACCTTGGAAGGATGGAAGGCTGAGTCAATCTTGAGCCAGCTACCTGAAAACTCAGCTTTCACCGGGGATCGAACTCAGGTCGTGAGCAGAGCTTAGGACTGCAGTACTGCAGCTTTAACACTCTGCACCATGGGGCACAGATACGAAACCAGTTAATTGAAATTCCAAAATCTGGGGTCAAAGTCAAATGAAGAAAAATTTGAAAGTATCTTTAGTTTTGAATAAGTAGTAATGCAGTGCTGACCAGGATAGAAACGAAATCATTTGGAATAGTTCCTAGAGGAGAATAAGTTCTTACTTTCTTGTTCCAGCGGTATCTGCAGTACCTCGTGGATTATTTCCTGACTTTCTTGGAGTTTTTGGAGATGGCATTAATGTGTTTGGTGATTGGGTCTCTGACCTGTCTGACACATTCCTTGGAGGAAGCTCAGGTGAGTGTGGAAGGCTGGAAGAAACAGGAAAGAATTCAAAATACGTAGTAAATATGGGAAGGGGAAAGTGCACATGTGAGAATGTGAGAGACGGATTTAAGTTACCTGTATCATCTTCCTGTTTATTTTCAATGCCTCTGCTGAGTATGCCTGGGATAGAGAAGGTAGAGAAAGAAGTACTTTTCTCCCTTTCTCACAAGCCAAGAACTCAATGAAATTGTTGAGCAGTCGAATTAGAACAGATAAAAGGAAGCACTTCTTCACCAAAAGGGTGATTAACACATGCAATTCACTGCCACAGAAGGTGGTGGCGACTGCAAGCATAGACAGCTTCAGGAGGGGATAGGATAAATATATGGAGCAAAGGTCCATCAGTGGCTATTAGCCCCAGTGTATTGTTGGAACTCTCTGTCTGTGGCAGTGATGCTCTGTATTCTTGGTGCTTGGGAGGGCACAGTGGAAGGGCTTCTAGTGTCCAGACCCCACTGATGGACCTCCTGAGGCCTGGGGGTTTTAGGCCACTGCGTGACATAGAGTGTTGGGCAGGATGGGCCATTGGCCTGATCTAACATGTTCTTATGAGTATCCCAGAGGGTTGCCCAGTTCAGAAAGCTAAAATATCAGAAATTCCATTTATTTACTAAACACTATTTTCATATCATCAGTGTTCACATTTAGACAACCTGCCCTTCTTTGTCTACATGTTTTAAATCACAGTACACAAATGCAAATCTGGAAAATGTTCACATAAATTCTTCTTTATTTGATTAATGGCATCTTGTATGTAAATTGTTATCCTTAGTCTGGACATGCCACATAGTCTGAGCCCTTGGACTCTTCCTCGTTCTCATGTTCATTACTTGTGCATCCCTGTTGCTTCTCCCCCCCCCCCCCCCACACTTTTCTGCATGAGTTTTGTGCCCTCTACTGGTCAATTCAATACTAGAATCATAGAGTTTGAAGGGACCTCTAGGGTCATCTAGTCCAACCCCCTGCACAATACAGGAAACCCACAAATACCTACCCCAAATTCACAGGATCGGCATTGCTGTCAGATGGCCATCTAGCCTCTGTTTAAAAACCTCCAAGGAAGGAGAGCCTACCACCTCCCGAGAAAGCCTATTCCACTGAGGAATTGCTCTAACGGTCAGGAAGTTCTTCCTAATGTTGAGCCGGAAACTCTTTTGATTTAATTTCAACCCACTGTTTCTGGTCCTACCTTCCGGGGCCACAGAAAACAATTCCACACTATCCTCTCTATGACAGCCCTTCAAGTACTTGAAGATGGTGATCATATCACCTCTCAGCCACCTCCTCTCCAGGCTAAACAACCCCAACTCCTTCAACCTTTCCTCATAGAACTTGGTCTCCAGACCCCTCACCATCTTTGTTGCCCTCCTCTGGACCCGTTCCAGCTTGTCTACATCCTTCTTAAAATGTGGTGCCCAAAACTGAACACAGTACTCCAGGTGAGTTCTTACCAGAGCAGAGTAAAGCAATATTATCACATTACATGATCTGGAAACTATACTTCTGTTGATACAGCCCAAAATTGCATTTGCCTTTTTAGCCACATTGCTGTAAGTCTGGTATAGCTCCCTCCAGATTTAAACTGCAGGTTATGCCAGAGATAGAGAGAGGTAATATAGAATTAATCACTAGAGAGAGCAAAACACATATGGGAAAAGAAGAAAAACAAAACCATCAGGACACACAAGCAATTAAAATGAGAATGTAGAAGTGCCCTTTGGTTTGTGGAACAGATAATCTGATTCAAAAATATAAGGAATCCCATCCAAGTGCTTGCCAGAGTCGACCTTGCTTAGCTTCTGAGATCTGATGAAACTGGGCTTTTTGTATGCCACCATTCACTACACGCCCACAAGGTGGTTAACAGCTTAAACCAATGTACTGTGTGGTTCCGGGACCTGGGGTGATGACAGTGTGAACAGTTTAAGTGTATTGACCTCTTCTTAATAGGAACAGAACAAGCTGAAAGGTCTGCAGGTTCATAGATCTCCAAACATGAGGAATTGATTAGAAATGGGTAAGATCACATCCACTATTCTGCAGCCCAGGGCATTTCTGTCTGAACTCTGTGAACAGGAATGTGGGAGAAGGCAACAGTGGCTTTTATGAAGGAGAATCCCTCCCCCTTTCCTCCACAAAGGGCTTGTGCTGGGGGATTTCTGCTTATCACATAAGAGCGGGGTCTTGGTCTTTCATGCCTGGAATGTTTTCTGCCAGGAGCATCTCTAAAGCAGAGGAGCGTCTGATTAATCCAAAATGTAGGTGAACCTGCCTTACATCATATCAGATCACTGATCCATCTAGTTCAGGGGTGTCAAACATGCGGCCCGGGGAGTGAATCGGGCCCTCGGAGGGCTCGTATAAGGCCCCCAAGCAACTGGCTGTCATCTGCTTCCTTCTCCTTCTCTCTTGCTTCCTTCTGCATCACATACATGAACACAACCGAAAGGTTAGTGAGAAATGACTAATATATTGACAAAAATACAATGAATATATCAACAATAATGAAAAGAACAAGTCCTTTGATAAGAAACAATCCAAAGAGTGTCAATTTCCAAGTGTCAATTTCCTGTTCCCGAGGAGGAATCAGTGTGCCATACTCCAGTAGATGCCGAAGCATTCAATTCTCACACATAGACAAATACACTCAAATGAACTCCCTGGACAGGACGTCGACTTCTATTACAGCTATTTCAGATCTATATCAATGAGGGATATCCCACAAATTTTGCAATAGTAAATATTACAGCTTTTGAATACAATTCATAAGGACCTGAAGTCTCCAATAAATGTTCTCTCAATTATGGCTCACGCTCAGAAATGGCTCGAAACAGCCGTTTTTTTTCTTTCTGCATCACAGCTTGCTTTGCCAGGCTTGCTCAATCGCACAGGAGCTACAGAGCAAAGCCTCTATTTTCTCCATTAGCTGAGGCTCCTCCCTTGGGGAGGAAGGGAGGAGGTATAGCTTGCTTTGCCAAGCTCTCTCAATCACACAGCAGAGCTACTGAATCAAGCCTCTCTTCCTTCCAATGGCTGGGGCTCCTCCCTCTCCTGGTCCCCTGGGGAAGGAAGGAAAGAGCCAGAACTTCTTGCCCAGTTCCCTGGATTGCACAGAGGAGAGACAAAGCAAGCACCTTTAAGACCAAGAAGTGCTAATGTTTTAGGCACGTTTTATTTTAAGCTTTTAAAAAATCTTTGTGTTTGTCTGTGTCCTTTATAAAGTTTTTATCTCTGCTACCTGGCATTACATTTTATGACATACATGGCCCACTCAACAAGGTCTCATTTATGTCAGTTTCAGCCTTCATAACAAATGAGTTTAACACTCCTGATCTAGTTCAACATTCTCTGGTCTTACTGGCAGATGCTGTTCTGGATCATAGGCAGGAAAAGTCTTTCCCATTATCGGACATCCTTTCATGTGACATGCCGGACACTGAACTCGGAACCTTCTGAGTGCAAAGCATGTATTGTTCTGCAGACCTAGGGTTGCCAATCCCCAGGTAGGGGCAGGGGATCCCCTGGTTTGGAGGCCCTCTCCCCACTTCAGGGTCAACAGAAAGTGGGGGGAGGGGAGGAAAATGTCTGCTTAGTACTCCAATATTCCCTATGAAGACCAATTCCCATAAGGTATAATGGAGAATTGATCCACAGGTATCTGAGGCTCTGAGGAAGCTGTTTCTTCAGGTAGAAGCACCAAATTTGCAGCATAGCATCTGGTCTCTCTCCTCAAAATATCCTCCAAGTTTCAAAAAGATTGAACCAGGAGATCCAATTCTATGAGCCCCCAAAGAAGGTGCCCCCACCCTTCATTATTTCCAATGAAGGGGAGACATTTAAAAGGTGTGCGGTCCCTTTGAATGGGATGGCCAGAACTCTCTTTGGAGTTCAATTATGCTTGTCACAACGTTTACTCCTGGCTCCACCCCCAAAGTCCCCAGATATTTTTTGAATTGGACCTGGAAACCCTATGCAGACCCATAGCCCACTCCTCTTTTAATAGTTTTGGAGAAGACCTATGATTTTAGAAGTTAGCCCTATAGCTGTAACATTAATGTTTTATCAGTAAAATGGACTGATAATAGAAAGGGATGGTGGTGTTGTCCTGAAGACAATGCTTTCTAAATGGAGTGCATTTTCTTTTCTACCAGATGGTAAAGATGACAATGAGCCCTCTGATTAGTAATAGCTCTTTAAGTCTTGCTCTCTAAGACGTTCAAGCAACAAGTCTCGCTTAATTAGCTGGGATGAAGAATAATGAAGCATCCACAAGTTCTAACTCAACCTGCAGCTGATGTACCAATCAAGCAATAAACTATCAACCTGTCAATTGTTCTGCATTTTACTTGACTCAGCTGATGCGTAGCTTCTTATGTAGTGAGCCAGGATTTTGTCTTCTATGGAGCTTGTTGCATTCACTTATATCCTTTTGCCTGCTCTTATTCCATCCCCCAAAGTTGCTCAACGTACGCTTTCCCAGAGAGTCAGGAATTGCATCCGCTTCTCAAAGATGACGAGTTCAAATACTAAATCAGTGTTGGGACCAATGTTCCCTCTAAGCTGCCGAGTCTTGTGAGCAAAAATTCTACTTTGGAAGCAACTGGCATTAAAGCTGTGTGCTGCTGCATAAATTCTTGCACTCTGGAGTCAACTTCCTGAGCTAAGACAAAAATGTGTGAGCTGGAGGCTAAAAATCTGTGAGGTAGCTCACCCTAACTCAGCTTAGAGGGAACACTGGTTGGGACATATATGGCACATATGTGATGGTAATTTTTCACCACCGCCACCAGTATATAATTACAAATTTAGACATCTGGTTTACATCAGGGGCATATGAGGGGCAAGTGGAACTTTTATCTGGGAGTCCATGGTGACTCTTGGCAGCTCTACTTGATGGACTAATGGTCTGATTCAGTATAAGGCAATGTGTGTTGAGATGCGAAATTTCCAGAAATTTTGAAGCCACTGGTAAGGAAAAGAACATTTGTTCTGCCACCCGGAAAAAGGGCATGTTGAGGGGAAAAGTGAAAATATATGCAATAATCTGTTTCCAGTAAACTGAAATTTATTTTACTGATTTAACAACACAAAATGTATTCCATATTACATTAATTATGGTTAATTACCATATATAATGGGTTAATCATATAAAATTGAACTATTTGGCTTTTCTTTGGGATTATAAATCCCTTTTTCTTCTATAAGAAGAAGCAGAGTGTTCTGAATAACTCTGGTTAGGTCTGATTCTGAGACTGATTTTGCATTATGCTTGTTCCAGGGTGCAGCTCTTTTGCTACTGGAGCTTCTCTTTGTTTTCACACAAATTACCCCAGAGTTGCAAGTTGGTATGCCACTATTCCGCAGCAAGCAGGATATGTATCCTGCTTGCTGTGGAATAGCATGACTAAAAAGGGAATCGCGGCAAACCAAGATGAGGAAGTCCACAGCCAAAGCTACTGTGAAGTCCAGCCTCTACCAAAAATCATAAAAAATTAGTCCAGAATGAAGAAATAATTCATATATTAAATTTTGACAAGTATAAGACTTTTTGTCAAGTATAAGACTGGGGAGGGATGGTAGCTCAGTGGTAGAGCATCTGCTTGGGAAGCAGAAGGTCCCAGGTTCAATCCCTGGCATCTCCAAAAAAAGGGTCCAGGCAAATAGGTGTGAAAAACCTCAGCTTGAGACCCTGGAGAGCCGCTGCCAGTCTGAGAAGACAATACTGACTTTGATGGACCAAAGGTCTGATTCAATATAAGGCAACTTCATATGTTCATATGTTCATATGTTGTACAATATAAGGAACGGTTACACCAGAACACCAGTCTCTCTTTGTCTCACAAGGAAAAGTTGTAGCTCCCTTGGGAACGTTCTGGTGAAATTAATTAGTGATCAGCCCGTTCAATATCTTCAAACATGTACAGACCGCAATTCATTAGGCTGTGCAGCCAGTCAGTCTGTAGTGCAACAGGTTTGTACTTGGTGGTTATTCATTGAGCAAAGCTGTTGGCATTCTTACCCATGATTGAAATTCTTTATGTAGAGCTTGAAGAAGCTAAAAGCAAAACAGGGAATTAGTACAAACCTGTTGTACTATGGACTGACTGGCTGTACAGTCTAATGAACTGCGGGCTGTTTGAAGATATTGAACGGGCTGAACACTAATCAATTTCACCAGAACGTTCTCAAGGGAGCTACAACTTCTCCTTGTGAGATAGAGTGGGACTGGTGCTCTGGTGCTCGTAGCTCCAAGGCAATTTGTACGAAAATGGAGAGAAGCCCTGGTAGCAAAAAGGCTCTCCACCCCGGAACAAGCATAGTACAAAATCGGTATGATATAGGTGTGCACTTAAGAAACCCTAGGTGTCTAGTTAGCCTTCCTGTACAATCATCTAACTCCTAGTCAGATGTACATCTCAGTTAGTTCCGAGTTTGTTCTTAATTTAGTACACAAGTAAATACTAATGGAGAATCTCTGCTTCCATTCAAAATATTTTTTGTTGTTAAAGTATAACTATTGTATTCTTTAAAAAGACTAAATCCACAAAATATTATGCTGTTCATCCATCATAGTTACAAGGGTAATTAAAGAAGAGCAGTCACATGAGCCCATAAAAGTTCCTTAATCCAAAAGTAAACAGGTTACAGGCAAGGAACCCATTCTGAGAACAAGTTCTCTATCAGCACCACTTCCCGTATTTATAGGGAATATTATATCATTAGCTAACTAAGGGTACAAATTCTTAGCTAACCCAGGGCTGTCTGGCATCCTAAACAAAGTTAACTTCTAGCAAACTGCCCCTCTGTACTGATAATCTCACAGACTGACCCAAGGCCATGCCAGCAGGTGCAAGTGGAGGAGTGGGGAATCAAACCTGGTTCTCCCAGATAAGAGTCCACACACTTAACCATTACACCAAACTTAAGAACTTTTAAAAAGCAATTCCCATAATTTAAGAATTAATGCACAGAATTTGGCAACCTGACATGTAATCTTAGAATTTTTATCCAATAGAAACTAGTGAAACCTTGTTTTGTTGGTCTTTATGTGACCAGGGATCATATCAAATAGCGGGATAATAATTCCAAGATGAGCCTCCCTGAAAAACGGGCAGCAAAAGAACATGTGCTCTACAGACCCAAACTCCCCTAAGGGGCATGAATATTTGCTTAGTTAGAATAAATCCCAACACACACTCTTTTACCAAAAACCTCAATAAACTCCATTTAATCTTCTTAAAATCAATTTTCTGTCATTATTTTCCTGATGAATCTTGGCGCTCTCAGCCTCCACTCTAGGTAAAAGATCCCAGGTTTCCCCTCTCACCAAAAACATGCACAGGAATTCCCTGGTAACCCATCTGCTATACTTTCTGACTTTTTAGGCCATTAAACACAATGTGCAATGACATCACAATGACATAACAGTGGAGGCACAGGGCTGCCAAGCCCCCGGTCTGGGCAAGAGTTCTCCCACCTGGGAGGTTCTCAACCCGCTGGCCCACACTGGTCTGGCGGGGGGAACCTCCCCCGACATCGCTGGCATGATGACGTCACCCGCGAATGATGTCATTGTGCCAGTGACGTCATGCACCAGCCGCTCTAGGCGTTTCTGTGAAAACTCTATGGTTTTCCTGGACGCTCTAGCAATTTGGGAGGGAAAACTCTATGGGGGGGACTTGGCAACCCTAGGAGGCATCATGTGGTGATGATCTAACAATCAATTTTTGTGTCATATAATTAGCTTGAAGGGTGGATGCTATTCACATGTTCATTTTCTGCAGTTACTATCTAATTTGTGAAACTGAGAGCAAAATCTCTGAAGAACCGTGTGCAAAGGTGGTGGGGGGGAACACTTTTTAAATGACTAATAAAATGAGTCTTACTTAAGGAATACTCAGCATAGCTTCTATCCAAACAAAGAAAAAACCCAATGTGAATGCTGGGATTTGAAGACAGCTGCCCTTCCATATGATCATCTGAGACAGTTGGGACAAGAAAGAAACAGAAGCTAGAGGTGTGAAAGAGAGCTAATTATGAGCTTTTTCCAGGCTCATTAATTAGTCCTGTTGTGGGCTGTTTGCTGAAATCAAGCACTGAATTTCAGTTCTGAAGTTCATTTCTGATTCCTCCCATATATTTTTCCAAGACCTGTTCCATAGTTTCACTCTTGTATGTAATAGTTCTGCAAATGGATAAATTGCATCGCCCTTCTGTAAACCCTATATTACCTTCTTGCAAATAAACCTTAATGCTTATGTTACGACGATCACATCATCCAGTTGTATATTGTATGAGTGAGTATGAACAGGGCTTTTTTAAATAGCAGGAAATTTGCATATTAGGCCACACCCCCTGATGTAGCCAATCCTCCAAGAGCTTACAGGGCTCTTATGACAGGGCCTACTGTAAGCTCCAGGAGGATTGGATACATCGGGAGGGGGGTGTAGCCTAATATGCAAAGGAGTTCCTGCTTAAAAAAAAAAAGCCCTGAGTATGAATCTTCTGAAACCAACATCTTCCATCACAGGGGAATCAACATAGGGACAGACACTTCCTCCATGCTCAGGCCTAGCATTGAGGGGCCAAAAATCATACAGAGGCAGGAAGATGGAGCCAGAAGGTCATTCCTACTTTACCTCACCACATGTTGACTGAATTTATGGAGGGCGATCATATAGAACAAAATCTCAATCTGGATTGTGTGTTAATGTTTAAAAAATGACTTTTCCCCATAGCTTCAGCCAGTAATGAGGGTGGCAATGAGGAGGAGGACGACAACAACAACAGCAGCGATGAAGATGGGGATGTCACTGACAATGATGGTGGTGATGAAGGTGGCAATGGTGAGTAGCATGGGAGAGTGAGAAAACACAATGGGCTTTGATGACTTACTTATGAATGTTGGGGTTGAACAAAGCCACCGCAGAAGTGATAGGAAAGCTTGAGGAACTGAACTGACTATGATTTGTAACTGATGCTAAGCGAGTCTGCTCACTTAGCTATCGTGGTTTTGTGTGTTCATAATGAGATGTCAATGAGAGAACACAGTTTCTGTGTATGTATGGGTATGCACATATACACACATATACATATACACACATATAAGCAGTGAAGTGGCCAAGTTTGCGGATGACACTAAATTGTTCAGGGTGGTGAGAACCACAGAGGATTGTGAGGAACTCCAAAGGGATCTGTTGAGGCTGGGTGAGTGGGGGTCAACGTGGCAGATGAGGTTCAATGTGGCCAAGTGCAAAGTAATGCACATTGGGGCCAAGAATCCCAGCTACAAATACAAGTTGATGGGGTGTGAGCTGGCAGAGACTGACCAAGAGAGAGATCTTGGGGTCATGGTAGATAACTCACTGAAAATGTCAAGACATTTTACAATTGCAATAAAAAAGGCCAATGCCATGCTGGGAATTATTAGGAAGGGAATTGAAAACAAATCAGCCAGTATCATAATGCCCTGTATAAATTGATGGTGCCGTCTCATTTGGAGTACTGTGTGCACTTCTGGTCACAGCGCCTCAAAAAGGATATTATAGCATTGGGAAAAGTGCAGAAAAGGGCAACTAGAATGATTAAAGGTTTGGAACACTTTCCCTATGAAGAAAGGTTAAAATGCTTGGGGCTCTTTAGCTTGGAGAAACGTCGACTGCGGGGTGACATGATAGAGGTTTACAAGATTATGCATGAGATGGAAAAAGTAGAAAAAGAAGTCCTTTTCTCCCTTTCTCACAATACAAGAACTCGTGGGCATTCAATGAAATTGCTGAGCAGTCGGGTTAGAACGGATAAAAGGAAGTACTTCTTCACCCAAAGGGTGATTATAGGGTTCAATCCAATTCAAGATATATCTGGGGACTTTGGTGGAGGAGCCAGGAGACTTTGGGGGTGGAGCCAGGAATAAGGGTGTGACAAGCATACTTGAACTCCAAAGGGAGTTCTGGCCATCACATTTAAAGGGACGGCACACCTTTTCAATGCTTTCCTTCCATAGGAAATAATGAAGGATAGGGGCACCTTCTTTTGGGGCTCATAGAATTGGACCCCCTGGTCCAATCGTTTTGAAACTTGGGGGGTATTTTGGGGAGAGGCACTAGATGCTGTACTGAAAATTTGGTGCCTCTACCCCCCAAAACTGCTCCCCCAGAGCTCTAGATAACTGCAGATCAATTCTCCATGATTTTCTATGGGAATAAATCTCCATAGGGTTCCCAGCAGACATTTCCCTCCCCTCCCCCTGCTTTCTGATGACCCTGAAGCGGGGGGAGGGCCTCCAAACCGGAGGATCCCCTGCCCCCACCTGGGGATTGGCAACCCTAGGTGATTAACATGTGGAATTCACTGCCACAGGAGGTGGTGGCGGCTACAAGCATAGCCAGCTTCAAGAGGGGATTGGATAAAAATATGGAGCAGAGGTCCGTCAGTGGCTATTAGCCACTGTGTGTGTATGTGTGTGTATATACATATATTGGCCACTGTGTGATATAGAGTGTTGGACTGGATGGGCCACTGGCCTGATCCAACATGGCTTCTCTTATGTTCTTATACATATACATATGCAAGTTCTTATACTTATACATATACAAATAGATATACATAATTCTTGGGGAACATGGTAAGGACCTTCTTTTTAAAATGGCTTTAAGTAGCAAATGTCACATACATCGAACTCTTATTGCAATACAACATAAAGCCTCCATCATTAATTCCCCCCCTCCTCATTTTTCTTAGCTCAAATCTCAGATGTTGTCGACAGCCTATTCGGGGAAGGTGGTAAGGATTCTCCTTTCTAAGCTATAGTCAAATGAACAAATGTCACATATTGTCTTAGCTAAAACATTCAGTCTCGTAGTGTAAAGGATAGATTGTCGTTCAGGACTTTTTTTGTAGTAGGAACTCCTTTGCCTATTAGGCTACACCCCCCTGCTGTAGCCAATCCTCCTGGAGCTTACAGTAGGCCCTGTAAGAAGAGCAGAGGAGAGATGAGAAGTGGGCTCCTGACCCTGATCAGCTGCGAAGATCAACTTCTGATCTTCCAGCAAATAGTTTACTGTTTACAAGCAGCAAGCCCATAGGCCACAGCAGGGCTTTTTTTTTTAAGCAGGAATGTGCAGGAATGCAGCTCCAGCTGGCTTGGTGCCAGGGGGTGTGGCCAGTGTTCCCTCAAAGATGAGTTAGTGTGAGCTAGCTCACAGATTTGTAGCCGCCAGCTCACAGATTTTTGTCTTAGCTCAGGAAGGATGACCCCAGAGCACAATCATTTCTGTAGTAGCTCACAACTTTAATACCAGTGGCCAGGACTTCTTTGGTAGACAAAGCTCAGCAGGAATTCGTTTGCATATGAGGCCACACACCCTGATGCCAAGCCAGCCGGAACTGCGTTCCTGTACTTTCCTGCTCAAAAAAAAGCCCCACCAGTGGTTCACAACTTTAATACCAGTAGCTGACAAAGTAGCATTTTTGCTCACAAGACTCTGCAGCTTGGAGCGAACGTTAGGTGTGGCCTAATATGCCACAGTTTCTGCTGGGCTTTTTCTACAAAAAAAGCCCTGTGTAAAACAATGGTGACATCAGGGGGTGCAGCCTAATAAGCAAATGAGTTACTGCTGGGCTTTTTCTACAAAAAAAACAAAAAAAAGCCCTGGGTCACAGACATCCCAAGGCTGAGACATCAGAAGCCAACTCTTGCTTAGGGACAGACCGTGGCATGCAGAAGATCCCCAGTTCAATCTTTGGCGACTAAAGTTAAAAGGATCAGGCAGCAGGTGATGTGAAGGACCGCACCTGAGACCTTGGAGAGTCTCTGCCAGTCTGACTAGATAATATTGACCACTGATGGACCGGCAGTTTATTTCGGTACAGATTCATGTGTCCAGAAGCTGATCATTGCAATCAGCTGACCCCTCCACACACTTCTGTTGGCTGAAGCAACTCTGCAACCCAGGGTAGCTTTCCAGCCTGGAGAAACTCTGAAATCAAAGAAACATAAAAAGCTCTGTAACACAGGCTGGATCCTGCCCTTTGATTTGTTTAATTTGGATGTCTTGGACAGGGCCAGATTAACAATTAGGCCAAGTAGGCACTGGCCTTTGGGCTCCCATGCCTTCAGGGGCCCCGGGCTGGCTTTCCCCCCAGTTTTCCCTCTCTTTGCAGCCCTCCCAGCCAGCATACACAGCCAGCAACTGAGCCGCTCTTTGTCCACTGGCCTGGTGAGGCTGATGCTGGCATCATCATCAAGTTTGCCTCTCTCTGCCTCTCCCCCACAGCATTGTCTAAAGGGCTTTTGAGAAAGTGCCTGCAGGCTGCAGTGGGGGCCACGGGTTGTGGGGTGGGCACCCTGAGGTAATTTGCAAGTAGGCCCCGAGATTTTGACTGCCTAGGGGCCTCCACAGGGTTTAATCCGGCACTGGTCTTGGAGGTCTCGCAAACATCTGAACCAGGGAGAGGGCTTTCTAATTGTGTACATAACCATCTTTAAGGAAGGTGGGAATTAGATCTGCGTGCAGAGAAGAATTCAGAGCACAGCACAGAAACTATGTTGTCACCAATGTTTCCTCTAAGCTGTGGAGCCTTGTGAGCGAAAATTCTACTTTGTGAGCTACTGGCATTAAAGCTGTGAGCAAGCAATTTGGCTACTGCATAAATACGTTTGCTCTGGGGCTATCCTTCCTGAGCTAAGAAAAAAAATGTGTGAGCTGGAGGCTAAAAAACTGTGAGCTAACTCACCCTAATTCAGCTTAGAGGGAACATTGGTTGTCACTGATTTCTCATGACCAAGAGCACTACTATAGAGACTAGAGAAAGGTTCACATTCAGTGCCCAGCACCTCACACATACCAAAAGCACAGATTTTGAGCTAACCAAATCCAAATACTTCATTAAAATTATGTATCTGGTTTTTCAGGAAGAGACTGACATTTTTGGATGGCTCCTGCCCCCCCCCCCCCACCTTAGGATATGATGTAGTGGTGTAGGGCGCTGAAACATGTATAAGTCATCGATTATTACTGGAAGGTTGGAGAGGGGGGCGGGCAGGTAGACCTTGCTTTGGCTGAACTGTTGCAGTACAACACAAAGACTTCATCATTACTAGATTTAGGGCTTTTTTGTAGCAGGAACTCCTTTGCATATTGGGCCATACACTCCTAATGTAGCCAATCCTCCAAGAGCTTACAAGGCTCTTCGTACAGGGCCTACTGTAAACTCCAGGAGGATTGGCTACATCAGGGGTGTGTGGCCTAATATGCAAAGGAGTTCCTGCTACAAAACAAGCCCTGACTAAACATCTTTTCTTCATTCTCAGCTGAGGTCACAGATGTTCTCAAGGACCTTTTCGGGGAAGACGGTAAGGACTTTCCTTTCTAAGCTGAGGTCAAGTAGCGCGTGTACAGGTTTCGTATACATACTTTGCTTTCAAAAATTAGTCTCAACATGTAAGGGATCAGTTACCATCTATTAGGGATGTGATTCATTTCACTGTGAACCTGACTGGCAGCCCAAAATACTGTTTTTGAGATTCAGGACCTGTAGCGTATCAGCAGCTTCAAGCAAAGACCCTTTGTTTGAGAGGTTACTGGCAGCTGCACTCAGATTGGCCGCTCTTGCTGAGCCAGCCAATCAGAAAATATACATTTGAATGAAGCCCATTGCTGAGTCAGCCAACAAAGTAATTTCCACTGGAATGAAGCCCATGCAAATGAAGGATCCAAGGGCCTGTTTTTCTATTGGGCTGTTTATTGCTGGAGATGTGTTTTGGGTGGAGTTTTTGTGTATATAGAAGAAGATGATGATATTGGATTTATATCCCGCCCTCCACTCCGAATCTCAGAGCAGCTCACAATCTCCTTTATCTTCCTCCCCCACAACAGACACCCTATGAGGTGGGTGGGGCTGAGAGGGCTCTCACAGCAGCTACCCTTTCAAGGACAACCTCTGCCAGAGCTATGGCTGACCCAAGGCCATTCCAGCAGGTGCAAGTGGAGGAGTGGGAAATCAAACCTGGTTCTTCCAGATAAGAGTCTGCTCACTTAACCACTACACCAAACTGGCTCTAGCTGCAGCTTTCTGCATGTGTTTTCAGAGTGTGTTCTCGCTAAATAAAGAGCTATGCTGAAATCACTCTAGCTTCTGAACCCACTACTTAACAGGACCAGAGGACAAGCCAAACACAGATGTGTTTTGCTCCGGAAGAGCAATGTAAGAAGCTGCCAAACAAAGACTTCAGGTCTCTTAACTTTATTGTGTTTCAATCTTCCCCAAACCAGTGCAGGTGCATTGACTGAAGTGAAGCAGATGCTGAAGTCCACCCCTGCTGTGAAATTATTGTTTCAAAGGTTGACAGTTGGAACTGTTAGATTCAAAACCATTAGCACCTTAGAGACCAACAAGATTTTCAGGGTATGGGCTTTCAAGGGTTAAAACTCCCTTAGTCAGACACTGGATTTGATTCTCAAAAGCTTTGACCCTGAACATTTTGTTAGTCTCTAAGGTGTCACTGGACTTAAATACAACTGTGAAACTATTCGGGTTTTTTTCTCAGTACTTTCAAACTTTACACTGCAGCTAATGGGTCCTTCAACCATACTACTTTTTTGGTGATGGGTTATTTCAGAAGGTGCTAGTACAGTGCCAGTGAGGACTCTCTCTCTCTCTCTCTCTCTCTCACACACACACACACACAGAAGATCTGCTGATTTTGCCTTGTTGTCCAGTTTTGGACTAGCCCTGACTCAGATGCAGCATTTGGGGGAGGGTGGAATGATGAGAAGTCCAGTCTCTGAGCCAGTTTGGTGTAAGAGAGCAGACTCTAATCTGGGAGGACCAGGTTTGATTCCCCACTCCTCCTCCACGTGAAACCAGCTTGGTGACCTTGGGCCAGTCATAGTTCTCTGAGTTCTCTCAACCCCACCTACTTCACAGGGTGTCTGTTGTGGGGAGGGGAAAGGAAAGAGTTTGTAAGCCACTCAGAGACTACTAATGGAGCGTGGGGTATAAATCCAATCTCCTCCGCCTCTTCTTCTCCTTCTCCTCCTCAGTTTTTAGTGGACCTTTAATCCTCCCATTCCACAAAAACAGGGAAGAAGAGGGCCATACATTATTACCAGAAGGTGGGGGGGGGCAGGTAGACCTTGCTTTGGACGAACACCTCCATCATCCCCAAATTTAGCCTACATCACTCCCAAATTTGTTTTCCTTTTTCTCAGCCGAAGTCACAGAGGTTCTTGATCAAGTTCTCGGGGAGGACAGTAAGTACTTTCCTTTCTAAACTGAGGCTGTGGCACATACATGCCTTGCATACTGCCTTAGCTAAAAAAAATGTGTTCTCATTGTGCTAGGGATCTCTTAGGGATGACAGTAATTCCACAGTAATTCCTGTTTCACAGATGAATGTATGGTTTCTGAGACATCGGTTTGTTCAGCTCAGGCAGAGCAATGCAAACAGTTGCCAAACCAAGGCTTCAGATCTCTAATTTTGCAATGATTTAGCACTTCCCTAACCAGTATTGGTGTCGACATCAGCTGAGGTGGAGCAAATCCCAAAGCCCACTCTTGTTAAATGATTCTATTTTTTTTCTCAAAATGTACAGACCTTACACTGCAGTTAGTGGGTCATTCAGCTGTGTTGCTTTATGGCACAAGGTGTCAGTGTTCAGTAACATTTATGCCGTTTTGCCTGGGCCGTGTAAGAACCTGGAACTAGCATTTGAGCTATAGGGGACCTTTCTAATTGTGGACATAATCTCCTTTAAGGAAGGTGAGAATCGGATGCAGGGCTGCCAGGTTCCTGGACCGGGTGGGGTTTCCCCCTCCCTGGAGGTTCCAACCTGCTGGCCCACATTGGGCTGGCGGGGGGTGGATCCTCCCCCGACGTCACCGGTGTGATGACATTACTTGTAGTGATGTCGTTCTGCCGGCAACAGCACCCACCAGCCACTTTAGGAGCTTTTGAGGAAACTCTATGGTTTTCCCAGATGCTCTAGCAATTTGGAAGGAAAAACTCTACAGTACCTATTGCCAGAGGCTACAGAGGACTTGGCAATCCTAACTGCGAGCTCAGAGAGGAAGTCAGAGTGTAGGAACTGGGGTGTGTCACTGATTTCTCATGACCAAAACCAGTACTATAGACAGACAGACACATATTCAATGCCCAACAGCCCGCCCTCCGCCCCCTGCACGCACACACACAGCCCAAAGGCACAAAGCTTCAGCTAAGCAAACTCATATCCTTACTTAAAATTATGTACAAAGTTATTCAAGAAGAGACTGGCATTTTTTGATCGCTCCTGACCTTTTTTCTCACCACTGCTGTCCTCCTCCCTTCCCTGCCCCTCAAATCACATGCGGGGCCAGCAGCAGAAGCAGCCCTGACCTCTGGCACAAGTTAAAGGGCCCGCCAATCAGGTGATTGGTGGAGGGGGAAGGCCAGGGCTGCTTCTGCGGCCTGCCCCGCACATGATTTGAGTGGCGGGGAATGGAGGGCAGTGGCAAGCATAGCTTGACTGTAGGTTGAGAGCCCTGACTTGGGGCTAGGCTTCCCAATCCCCAGGTCCCAGCGGGGGATCCCCTGGTTTTACAGGCTTCCCCCCTCCGCCAGCCAGCTGGCCGGCGGGGGAAGCTCCACCCCCATAGCCATTATGCACCTCCTGGAACGATTCCCATAGGGAATGATGGGGAATTGATCCACGGGTGTCAGGGGCTCTGGGGGGGCTGTTTTTTGAGGTAAAGGCGCCAAATTTTCAGTATAGCATCTAGTGCCTCTCCCCAAAATACCTCCCAAGTTTCAAAAAGATTGGACCAGGGGGTCCAATTCTATGAGCCCCCCAAAAAGGTGCCCCTATCCTTCATTATTTTCTATGGAAGGAAGGCATTCTAAAATGTGTGCTGTCCCTTTAAATGTGATGGCCAGAATTCCCTTGGAGTTCAATTATGCTTGTCACACCCTTGCTCCTGGCTCCGCCCCCAGTGTCTCCTGGCTGCACCCCCAAAGTCTCCTGGCTCCACCCCCAAAGTCCCCAGATATTTCTTGAATTGGACTTGGCAACCCTACTTGGGGCCCCAGGGCCTGCCAGAAGTTGGGGGGCTGTGCCCCCACAGGCCCACTCATAGCTACAGGCCTGTTCCTGACAATTTTTCTAGGATGTGGAGGCACTAAAGGTTCTATAGGTTATAGATTATGACTGGAAGGTATGAGGAAGGGGCAGGTAGCCCTTCCTTTGGCTGAGCTCTTGTTGCAGTACAGTGCAAAGCCTACATTCTCTCAAAATGTGCTTTTTTTTTCCTTAGGTGGCCTCTCAGGAATTGTTGATCTAGTTTTCGGGCAAAATGGTAAGGACCATCTTTCTGAACTGGGTTTAAGTAGCAAATGTCACATACATTGAACTCCTATTGCAATACAACATAAATCCTCCATCATTAATTCTCCCCTCCCTCATTTTTCTTAGCTCAGATCTCAGATGTTGTCGACAGCCTATTCGGGGAAGGTGGTAAGGATTCTCCTTTCTAAGCTATAGTCAAATGAACAAATGTCACATATTGTCTTAGCTAAAACATTCAATCTTGTGGTGTAATAGATTGTCATCCAGGGCTTTTTTTGTAGCAGGAATGCCTTTGCATATTAGGCCACACACCCTTGATGTAGCCAATCCTCCTGGAGCTTACAGTAGGCCCTGTACGAAGAGCCTTGTAAGCTCTTGGAGGATTGGCTACATCAGGGGGTGTGGCCTAATACGCAAAGGAGTTCCTGCTACAAGAAAGCCCTGTTGTCATCTATTAGAGACATTACCAATTTCATGGTGAACCTGTTTTGCAGCCGGACGTACTGTTTTTTAGACTCAGGGTCAGATGGTGAGCTGAACACAGATGTGCCTGGCTGAAGCAGAGCAATACGAGCTGCCAAACAGAGGCTCCAGATCTCTGGGTGTTATCACACTGGGAAATTGGTGCAATATTATCTTGAGTTTGGTCCGTTTCAGAGGGATCAGACAATGCCTGTTGAAGTGGCAGGATCCCGGTAGCAGTCCGTGGTTGGCCATTCACACTGCTAACGAGCCTCAACCACGGACCCGCCACAGGAAGGGATTTTGTTTTAACAAAGTCCCCCCAGTGTGTTTGCTCAAGCGGAGAAGTGCACAACTGCTCTTCAGAGTGGGGTTTAGGAGGGAACCCTGAAAGTGCTGGAAATGGGTTGACACGATCATACAGCTCTTCCGCTTATGAGTTGCGTCCGGGCATTCAAATGACCAGCGATTATGCGACCTAAATGTGATTCAGGGGGAAACTTCTTGGAAGATCCAGGTGGCTTTTTAATCTGGATAGGAGACGTCTGGAGATGGCGTGGGAATGGCTGCGGCTCGGAGGACAGTTGGGCTTGTGTGATTGCGCACATTTAATCTGGATGGGAGGCGTGACTAGGTCGCACCAAATCCCTTGTGTGAAAGCACCCTCTGTGTTTTAGCCTTCCCCAAACCTGCGCCGGTGTCAGCATTGACTCAGGTGGAGCGGATGCCCAACGCCTACCCGTTTGTGAAATGATTGTGTTTCTATTCTCATAAAACTCACTTACTTGACAGTGCTTTAATGGGTCTTTCACCTTTGTTACTTTAGGGTGATGGATTATGTCAGAAGGTGCCTATATTCAGTAACAGTTGTGATTTTTTTGTCCTGGCTGGACCCATAAAATCCTGAAACTGGCCCTGCCCCAAACACAGCAATGAGGAAAGGGTACAGGCAGGGGAAGAGACCAAGTCCCAGCTGGGGTCTTGGTAAGAAGGCAGAGAGGGAACCTCAAGGGCAAGTTATTTATTTATTTATTTATTTGATTTATATCCCGCCCTACCCCACCGAGGCGGGCTCAGGGCGGCTGCTTCCACAGAAGCCCCAGCCACGAGCAGGGGCTAAATGGGCCTCCAGTGGTGCTCCAATTAACAACTCTGCAACCCAGGGTAGCTTTTCCAGCCTAGAGGAAACCTGAAATCGAAGAAACATAAAGGCTCTGTAACACTGGCTGGATTCGGCCCTTTGTTTTGCTTAATTTGAATATCTTGGAAGTCTTGCAAACATTTGAACTTGGGGGAGGGGGCTTTCTAATTGTGTACATAATCATCTTTAAGGAAGGTGGAAATTAGATCTGCATGCAGAGAAGAATCTGGAGCACAGAAACTATGTTGTTGACACTGATTTCTCATCACCAAGAGCAGTACCATAGACGAGAGAAAGGTTCATATTCAGTGCTCAGCACCTCACACACATCGAAAGCACAAATTTTGAGCTAAGCAAATTCAAATACTTCATTAAAATTATGTATGTGGTTTTTCAGGAAGAGACTGACATTTTTAGATGGCTCCTAACTCTTCCCCCTTAGGATGTGATGTAGTGGTGTGGGGCATTGAAGCATGTATACGTCATTGATTATTACTGGAAGGTTGGGGCGGAGACAGGTAGACCTTGCTTTGTCTGAACTGTTACAGTACAACGCAAAAGCTCCATCATTGCTAAATTCCTTTTTTTCATTCTTAGCT
Source organism: Heteronotia binoei (assembly GCF_032191835.1). NCBI lineage: Eukaryota > Metazoa > Chordata > Lepidosauria > Squamata > Gekkonidae > Heteronotia > Heteronotia binoei. Next base: position 22,013,477 of record NC_083235.1, read on the forward strand.
CAGGTCACAGATGTTCTCAATGACCTTTTGGGGGAGGATGGTAAGGACTTTCCTTTCTAAAATGAGGTCAAGTAGCACGTACAGGTTTCACGCACATACTTTGCTTTCAAAAATTAGTCACAGTGTGTAAGGGATAAGTTACCATCTATTAGGGAGGTGACTCATTTCACTGTGAACCTGATCAGCAGCCCAAAGTACTGTTTTTGAGATTCAGAACCTGTAGTGTAGCAGGCTCTTTAGCTTGGAGAAATGTTGACTGCAGGGTGACATGATAGAGGTTTACAAGATTATGCATGGGATGCAAAAAGTAGAGAAAGAAGTACTTTTCTCCCTTTCTCACAATACAAGAACTCGTGGGCATTCGATGAAATTGCTGAGCAGCCGGGTTAAAACGGATAAAAGGAAGTACTTCTTCACCCAAAGGGTGATTAACATGTGGAATTCACTGCCACAGGCGGTGGTGGCGGCTATAAGCATAGCCAGCTTCAAGAGGGGGTTAGATAAAAATATGGAGCAGAGGTCCATCAGTGGCTATTAGCCACAGTGTATGTGTGTGTGTGTGTGTGTGTGTGTGTGTGTGTGTGTGTGTATATATATATATATATATATATATATATATATATATATATATATATATATAATTTTTTGGCCACTGTGTGACAGAGTGTTGGACTGGATGGGCCATTGGCCTGATCCAACATGGCTTCTCTTATGTTCTTATGTTCTAGGAGCTTCAAGCAAAGATCCTTGGTTTGAGAGGTTCCTGGCAGCTGCACTCAGATTGGCCATTGCTGAGTCAGCCAATGACTAAGAACAGTATCAAAGACACAGACAGACAGCCCCCCATACACCAAAAACACAAAGTTTCAGCTAAGCAAACTCATATCTTTACTGAAAATTTTGTACAAGATTATTCAGGAAGAGACTGGCATTTTTGGATACCTCCTGACTTTTTTTTTTTGTTACAGATGTGATGTAGTGGTGTGGGGCGCTAAATCCTGCATGGGTCATGTGCAGGGCTTTTTTTTACAACAGGAACTCCTTTGCATATTAGGCCACACCCCCTGATGTAGGCAATCCTCCTGGAGCTTACAGTAGGCCCTGTACAAAGAGCCCTGTAAGCTCTTGGAGGATTGGCTACATTAGGGGTGTGTGGCCTGATATGCAAATGACCTCCTGTTACAAAAAGAGCCCTGGTCATGTGGGTTATTAGAGGGGGCAGGTATACCTTACTTTGGCTGAACAGTTGCTGTACAACACAAAGACTCCATCATTACTAAATTTCTTTTCTTCATTCTCAGCTGAAGTCACAGATGTTCTCGATGACCTTCTTGGGGAGGATGGTAAGGTCTTTGCTTTCTAAGATTGCGTCTAGTTGCACTCATGGGTTTCACATAGAGATCAGTTGCCGTCTATTAGGGATGAAACTAAATTTCATAGTGAACCTGTTTGGCACCTGAACATCCTCTTTTTGAGGCTCCTGATCAGAGTGTGAGCCAAACACAGATTTGTTCGGATCAGACAGAGAAATGCAAACAGCTGCCTGACAGAGGCTTGAGATCTCTAACGTTGTTGCCCTCCTCAGTCCAGTGCTGCTGTCAGAATTAGGGGAGGTGAAACAGATGCTGAGGCCCACCCCTTTTACAAAATAATTGTGTTTCTTTTCTCAAAACTTGTAGACCAGGGGTGGTCAAACTGTGTCTCTTTTGCACATATTGTGTGCCTCTTAAAGCCCCCACCACCCCATCGTCTGGCTTGAAGAAGGCATGGCTCTCTTTAAATCACTTCGCCAAGCCAAACCAGCAGGCAGATTGGAGAATGCATTTAAAGTTAAAGTTGCTTTCTTTCTACCTCTTCTTCCCTCTTCCCACCTTCGTCCCTCCCTGCCTCCCTGCCTCCCTTCCTCCCTGCCTCCCTCCCTCCCTTCCTTCCTTCCTTCCTTCCTTCCTTCCTTCCTTCCTTCCTTCCTTCCTTCCTTCCTTCCTTCCTTCCTTTCTCCCTCTAATGTTTATGTCTTGCAGCTCTCAAAGATCAGACATTCATGTCTTGCACCTCTCTAACATCTGACATTCATGTCTTGTGGCTCTCAAACATCAGACATTTATTCTATGTGGCTTTTACGTTCATAAATTTTGGCCACCCCTACTGTAGACTCTACAGTGCCATTAATGGGTCTTTCAATTCTGTGGGTTTATAGTGATGGATGACTCCACAAGATGTCAGTATTCAGAAGCAGTTATGCCTTGTTGATTGAGTCCCACAGAAACCTGGAACTGGCCCTGCCCCACACACAACGATTAGGAAAGGGTTGGACAAGAAGCTCACTCACTGCTCAGTTTGCAAAGGGCTTTAATTCCTCCCATCCCACAAAAAGGGGGAGAGGGAGATGAGAAGTGAGCTCTTGACCCTTACAAGGTGTGAGGCAGCTTCTGACCCCCCCATCCCCAACACTCTACTGTGTACCAGCAGCAATCCCATGGGCAGCAAACTTTTCATGGTCAGGCCCTCAAAAGCCATAATCACCCTTAAGGAACATGGGAATGAAGAATTCAGAGCACAGAACATGTACTGTGTCGCTGATTTCTCACAACCCAGACCATTACCATAGACAGAAACATGTACATACCATGTCCAACACTCCACACAAACCAAAGTTTTGAGTTAAGCAAATGCAAATATTTCATTACAGTTATGTACATAATTTTCCATGGAGATACTGACATTTTTGGATACCTCCTGACCAGCGTTCCCTCTAAGCTGAATTAGTGTGGGCTAGCTCCACCTCACACATTTCTGTCTTAGCTCAGGGAGGATGGCCCCAGAGCAAACTAATTTATGCAGTAGCCAAATTGTTCACTCACAACTTAAATGCCAGTAGCTCACAAAGTATAATTTTTGCTCACAAGGCTCCACAGGGAGCATTGCTCCTGATGCTTTCCACCCCCAGATATAATAGTGGTGCGGGGAACAGTGCCAGATTAAACCCTGTGGAGGCCCCTAGGCAATTGAAATCTCAGGGGCCCCCCTGGAAATTACCTCAGAGTGGGGCGACTGCCCCACCACCCGTGGCCCCCACTGCAGCCTGCAGGCACTTTCTCAAAAGCCCCTTTGACAAAGCTGCAGGGGAGAGGCCAAGAGAGGCAAACTCGGCGACAACACCAGCAGCAACCGCACCAAGCAAGTTGGGCAAAAAGCAGCTCCGTTGCTGGCTGCACATGCAGGCTGGGAGGGCTGCAAGCAGGGGGAAAATTGGGGGGGGGGAGCTGGCCCAGGGCCCCTAAAGGCATGGAGGTAGGGTTGCCAAGTCCAATTCAAGAAATATCTGGGGACTTTGGGGGTGGAGCCAGGAGACATTGGGGGTGGAGCCAGGAACAAGGGTGTGACAAGCATAATTGAACTCCAAGGGAGTTCTGGCCATCACATTTAAAGGGACAGCACACCTTTTTAAATGTCTTCCTTCCATAGGAAATAATGGATAGGGGCAGCTTCTTTTGGGGCTCATAGAATTGGACCCCCTGGTCCAATCGTTTTGAAACTTGGAGGTACTTTGGGGGGAGGCACTAGATACTATATTGAAAATTTGGTGCCTCTACCTCAAAAAACAGCTCCCCCAGAGCCCCCGAAACCTCCAGATCAATTCCCCATTATACCCTATGAGAATCGATCTCCACATAGGGAATAATGAAGACGTTTCCCTCTCCTCCCCCCTCCCTCCCCCGTTTCTGGCAAATCTGATGCAGGGGATTGGCCTTTCTACTCACGAGTTGCTGCCAGCTTCTTCACAGCAACACAGACACATCATCCCAAATTGAAGCCTTTCAATCAAGCCTCCGGAGGTGCAAAGGCACATGGTCCTTTGTGGGTGGGGCAGGGCTTCCCCCCCCGCCAGCCAGCTGACTGGGGGCGGGAAGCAGCCTGGGAAAATGGAAGAACGGCTGCTGCGATCGGGGCTGGGTGGAAAGGGAAGGGCAAGGAGAAGCTGCTGCAATCCGGGGTGGGAAGGGAAGGGACAAGGAGTAACTTCTGGGATCGGGGCTGGGTGGGAAGGGTCGCCATTTCCCCCCCACACTGCTTTCCGGATTTTTGGCAAGCGAGGGGAGGAGGCTCCAAACCAGGGGTCCCCCGCCTAGAAGGGGATTTGGGAAGCCTACATGGAGGCCCATAGGCCAATGCTTGCTTGGCCTAATCATTAATCCTGGTGAGGCACTATATGGGTTATAGGTTATGAATGGAAGGTGTGAGGGGGCAGACTTGGCTTTGGCTACACTTTTATTGCAATATCATAGAAAGCCTCCCTCTATACAAAACTTAATTTTCATTTTTCTCAGCTGGGGTCTCAAATGTTCTTGACAACCTTTTCGGGAAGGAAGGTAAGGACTTTCCTTTCCAAGCTGGGGTCCAGTAGCATTTATAGCCTTCACACCCAGCCTTAGCTTAAAAAATTTACTTGTGTCACTGAACGGTTGAATGGAGAACCTAAAGGTTGAGAAGATCTGGATGTATAGGCCTAATAATTATGTTAGTCAAAAACATTAAATATTGACAGATATACAAAAACACGCATGTATTTATTACAAGAGCTGAGCTTTTTTTGAACAGGAACTCAGTTCCAGCTGGCTTGGCATCAAGGGGTGTGGCCTAATATGCAAGTGAGTTCCTGCTGGGCTTTTTCTACAAAAAAAGCCCTTTCTGAAACAATGGTGACATCAGGGGGATGTGGCCTAATATGCAAATGAGTTCCCACTGGGCTTTTTCTACAAAAAAAGCCCTGCAAAATGGATTTTTATAAAACAGATGTTGGCCCTGGTGAAAGCCTCAGCTAAGAATCAAACTGTACAGTGACAACCAAGAAATGACCATTATTAATATTAATCAGATAGCTCTGTAAAAAAAAAAATCAATGCAGCCAGATGCCAATAGTGATGTAATAGTGACCAACCGAGAAAGGTACACAATTGAACCATTGTTATAGGAAACATGGCAGCAAACCATCAAGACTGAGGCCTCTGATTAATATCGTGCCTTTGGTCACAGACAATAACCATTAAAAAAATTCTTGTTCAATTTATAAGAAATGATAGTTGCATTGTAATGTCAGGCGCCATTCTGCAATATCATTTGTTTGACCACTGAGGAAGGCCAGTGGGCCAAAACACATATGGTCAGGGTCAATGATGGTGATTTTTGGTTATCACTGTACTATTTGATTCTTAACTGAAGCTATCACCAGGGCCAGTATCTGTTTTTAATCTACCCTTTTAATAAATACATGTATATTTTTGGACATGGTCAATATTTAATTTTTTTTTAATTTATCAGAATTTTTGAGCCAAAACGTTTAGATCTTCTTAACTTTTAGGTTCTTAATTCAATTCAGTTTGGTCTAAGCCCCACTGCCCCCAACACACACACACCTTTTCTTTGTTTTCAGTTACTGATCAGTTACCATCTATCTGGGATGCTACTAATTTCATAGTGAACCTGTCCAGCAGGTTCATATACTGTTTTTGAGATTCACAACCAGATGGTGAGCTGAACACAGATTTGTTCAGCTGTGGCAGAGCAATGCACAAAGTTTTGCAAATGAATTCATTGCACCACCCTACCCATTCTGTAAGGAAAGGTCCCCTGTGCAAGCACCAGTCGTTTCCAACTTTGGGGTGACGTTGCTTTCACAATGTTTTCACAGCAGACTTTTTATGGGGTGGTTTGCCATTGCCTTCTTTAGTCATCTACACTTTCCCCCCAGCAAGCTGGGTACTCATTTTACTGACCTCAGAAGGATGGAAAGCTGAGTCAACCTCGAGCCGGCTACCTGAAAACCCAGCTTCCGCTGGGGATCGAACTCAGGTCATGAGCAGAGTTTAGGATTGCAGTACTGCAGCTTTAACACTCTGTGCCATGGGGCTCTTACCTATTCTGTAAACCAGGGGTAGAATTCTAGCAGGAGCTCCTTTTCATATTAGGCCACACACCCCTGATGTAGCCAATCCTCCAAGAGCTTACAAGGCTCTTAATACGCAAATGAGCTCCTGCTAGAATTCCACCCCTGCTTTAAACCCGGTATTCGCTTCCTGCAAATAAACCTTCATGCTTACATTATTATTGTATAATCTAGCTGTATATTGTATGAGTGGGCATAAACATTCAGGCACCAACATCCACTATCATGACGGAGGGCAGGGGGGTAGCATAGGTACACTCAGACACAGTGCTGATGAGATGTCAATCATGCAGAGGCAGAGGGATGGAGCCAACGGATCATTCCCGTTTACCTTACCACATGTTGACTGAGTGCATGGAGGCAAAGGTCATGAAATCAGGAGCTTTTACATACACGGAGACCTCATTATGTCAGTTTTTTTAAAATAATAATTTCTCCCTCACTTCAGCTGATGGTGAACATGAGGAAGAAGAGGAAGAAGCAGAGGAGGACAGTGATGATAATGATGATGGTGGCATTACTAATAATGATGATGACAATGCGGATGCTGATGATGGCAGTGCAAGATGAAGCAACAGATGTATGCAACTTAACAGAGCAGAGGGAAATGATGATAAGGATGAATGATAGGGAAACCCCTTCCCCTCTGTTGGAAACTCTAAGCTCTTAAGGGCTTGCAGAAGTCACTACATCCTTTAGCAGTTAATTCCACACTTGCATCACTTATGGTGGAAGTTTTCTATTTTCATCTACTGCTCATCCCTTTCATTGGATCTCAACGGCTCTCCACATTCTGAGATCAGTGAGCATACTAAGTCCTCTTCACATCATTTATTAGGGGAGCTGTTAATTTACAAATTAATTTTTCCCTGCTTATTTGGAGAAGAAGAATATTGCAGATTTATACCCCACCATTCTCTCTGAATCAGAGACTCAGAGTGGCTTACACTCTTCTTTATCTTCTTTCCCCACAACAGACACCCTGTGAGGTGGGTGGGGCTGACAGGGCTCTCGCAGCAGCTGCCCTTTCAAGGAGAACTCCTACGAGAGCTATGGCTAACCCAAGGCCATTCCAGCAGCTGTAAGTGGAGGAGTGGGGAATCAAACCCAGTTCTCCCAGATAAGAGTCCGCACACTTAGCCACAGCTATCGCAGGAGTCGTCCTTGAAAGGGCAGCTGCTGTGAGATTCCTCTCAGCCCCACCCACCTCACAGGGTGTCTGTTGTGGGGGGAGAAGATATAGGAGATTGTAAGCCGCTCTCTGTTTCAGGGAGAAGGGCGGGGTATAAATCTGCAATTCTTCTTCTTAAAGCCCAGTACATAATCCCAAGTACATATGAACATGGCTACACCAACTCAAACCACTGGTTCGTCTAGTTTAATATTCTCTACTCTTACTGGCAGATGCTCCTTCAGGTCACAGCCAGAGAAACATCTTTCCCAACAACTCAGTCTTTTAATTAGAGATTCCAGGGATTGAACCTGGAAACTTCTGCCTCCAAAGCTTGTGCTCTGCTACAAAGCCTCGACCCTTTTCCCTTTTAATAGGCTTGGAGGAGATCCATGCTCTTAGAAGTGGGTCCCAGAGCTGTAACATTCATGTTTGTTTTCAAAGCATGGCTGTGTTGGTCTGCAGTAGAAGATCTAGATTTGAATCTGGAAGCACCTTAGAGGTGGTATAATCTGGTAGCACCTTAGAGGTGGTATAAGCTTTCCAGCTTTGACTTGGTTTGATTCCCCACTAGCTTTATGTCGCTCTCACTCTCCTATTCTCCATGGGGCTTCCATCGGATTTCACGCTATCTGCCCCAGGGCTGCAATTTGCTCGGTTTTTTTCATGCAGCAAACAAGATCCTCTAAAAACCGGTTTCTGTTTGCTGTGCGAAAAAGGTGAAGCGAGTTGCAGCCCCAGGGCAGATATTGTGAAATCTGATGGAAGCCCACGGGAAGAGGAGAGTGAGAGCGGCATAAGGCTAGTGGGGAATCGGTCTCTGTCTCTGAGACACTGCTGCCACTCAGATTAATGTTTGTGCAATAATAAAATTGACTGGTAAGAAGAAAGTGGTGTTCACGTTGTCCTGAAGACAATACTTTCTAAATGGATTGCCTTTTTTTTACTAGATGAAGATGACGATGATGATCCCTCTTATAAGTAGTGGCTCTGTAAGTCTTGCTCTCTAAGATATTAAATAACAGCCGTACTGAATTAGATGGCAAGAAAGATGGTGACGACCTCGGCATCCCGATGTTCCAACCCAACGTTCAGCCTATTTACTAATCAAGCATTAAAGTACTAACCAGTCAAATTATTAGGATTTAGCTTGACTCACATTACTTGTTGCATCCTATGTAATGAGTTAGAATTTTGCATCTTCGGTAACCTTTTAATCTAACATATGAACGTGGCTACACCAACTCAAACCACTAGTTTAATATTCTCTACTCTTACTGGCAGATGCTGCTTACAATCTGATATGTGTTCTCTTCGGTAACACATACATTCTAAACACACTGAGGGTGTTTTCGCACTGACCTTAATCAGCAGCGATGCCCCTCTTCACCGCGCAGGATCGGCGCAGATTTCGCACTAATTGCCGCGGAGCACCCGGAAGAGCCGGAAAGTCCCGCAGCTTTTGCGGTGCAAATGGAAAATGGTTTTTGGACGTTTCCGTTTGTGCCGCAAAAGCCGCGGGACTTTCCGGCTCTTCCGGGTGCTCCGCGGCAATTAGTGCAAAATCCGCGCCAATCCTGCGCGGTGAAGAGGGGCTCGCTGCTGATTAAGGTCAGTGCGAAAACAGCCTGAGAGTTTTTGTGCAGTCTCATTTTCCTTGCTTGTGATCTTCTGTTGCTTTGAAGAGGATGTTTCAGTTCCAGCTGCATTTTGCTTCATTTAGTGATTGATTTGTTATTACATTGCTTTATGTCCAGTATATTCCCCTGCAGTTTAATCTGCAAGGAGATATGTTGGATATAAAGCAATGTAATATTGAATTCACCACTGGAGGGAGCAAGACACTGTCAAGTTCCCACTTTTCCTTCACTAAAGAAGACTCTCCGTATGTTTGGATAAGTATTTATTGTAAGGCAGAATACATTGACATTGGCATGCAGTCAGTGTCGAAAGTGACACACAATAGCACAGGTTCAGGTTATATATCCTTGCAATGGTCGTTAGAAGTGTGCCTGAATTTAAGGCGCTAAGACAGTTCAAATTTAGTGGCTACAGGTCACACACACGCTACCAAGCTTTCTACAAACATCCCAGGGACGAAGTTACGACCTTGGTACCAAGTAGATTCCCAGCTCCTAGGAGGCAAGCGAATTAAGTTTCATTTCCGCAGCAGGCTAAGCATTCTAGCCATGCATTCCACAGACTACATCAAAAGGAACACAGATAACAGGAAGGAATGTGACAGACACAGAATCACCACCACCACCCCAAAAAAGCAGCAGAAACACACGAGTGAGCAAAATGAGAATGTGGAAAAGACCTGATTCTACCTCTCAAAGCTGCTCAGGTTATGTTCAGCCACACTCAGAAAGCATATCCAAATCTCATAAATTACAAGATCAAACGCTAAATCAGATGTTTTTCCCTGTGAGCAAGGTTCTTCCTGTTTATATGATACACAATTTTGCACTAGATCTTTAATCCTGGTTTAGCCCTGTCCCCAAGCTGACATTCTGCACTAAAATCAAAGAAACATAGCATCATAGAGGTGGTTTCTCTGATTCTAGTGCAGAATGTCAGTTTGGGAACAGAGTTAAACCGGGATTAAAGGTCTAGTGTGAAAATGGACAAATGGTTCCTGTGGGTATCTGCTTCTCTTTTCTCCATCTCAATACAAATGTTTGCAATAACTGGGCTCATTCCACTACAGAACTGGCCCACAGATGACTCAGTGTGCCACAAGAGATGTGAAATTTGTTTTCCTAGCTTGGTTCCCAAATTGCTGGAACTTAATGAGAAGTTCACACTTCTGATTTGTTCCACTACAATTAATGCCACCAACAAACACTTTGGGAATGACACCAGTTCAGTCCTTTTGAAACTAAACTATCTTTTTCTTTCTATCTATCATGATTGTTCATCAGATTAAGAACACACATGTTTTCATACTCACCTGTTCCAAATACCTCTGGACAGGGCTGGTGCTAGGTTTTCTGGTGCCCTAGGCAAGTCACCCACTAGCGCCCCCCCCCCACTATTTTAAGAAAAGGGGGGATGAAGAGCGCCAAACTTGAAACTTTTCATATTTTTAATTTACTGATTTTTAATTTTAATATTTTTTTTAAAAAAAACAAGTTATAAAAAATTGTGAGAATAAGTGCTTGCCGGCCACGTCAGGAAGGAGGGTGGCAGGACAAGGTGGGAGGCCAAGTCACACATTGGGTAGAGGGGGGTGGCTTGGCTTTGTTGAGGGCAGCTTGGTAGTGGGAGAGGATGAGGTGACAGTGGTCAGCAACCAGAGTCATGCGTTGGGGAGGGAGTGCCCAGCAGTGTCCCCTAGGCCAGGTGGCACCCTAGGCAAGTGCCTATTTTGCCTACTCCCACGCACCAGCCCTGCCTCTGGATGTAAATGTGACAGAAACTCTAAAATCTTACTAGGGTAACATCATCACCTAGATGTCTGGGATCTTGACTCTCTGGGGGTTTTCATTAGAATGACTCATTCATTTCCATTCCACATTGGACTATGCTGACAGAGTTAATCCCTCTCAGACAAAGGACAATATGGTTTCGATCAGAACACCCAGGGCTTTTTATGATCAGGAATGCATAGGAACGCAGTTCTAGCTGACTTGGTGTCATCGAGTGTGGCCTAATATGCAAATGAGTTCCTGCTGGGCTTTTTCTGCAAAAAAGCCCCATGAAAAATGGTGATTTCAGAGGGAGTGGCCTAATTTGCAAATGAGTTCATGATGGGATTTTCTACAAAAAAAGTCCTGAGAACACCTATTTATTATGGAAGTTCACAGACATCATCAGATGCTTGACGTAGTTGGCACTATTTTATACATCTCTGATTGGTAGCAATAGCCTTTGACATCTCAGATGGGGATTTGTGTGGCATTGGCTACATCAATTCATCACTTTTAGGAGGCTGGCTTAGGTCCAATTCCTTGACCATAAATATCTGGACCTTTAGGACTTTCCCTTGTCTTCAGTTTTTGGTCTTCAGCAGAAACTGGAGCCCACAGGAGAGTGATTACGGACTCCTCCAACATATTGTTACTGCAAGAAAACCTACACATGCTCAGAGAAACCTGCTATAGCCTAGGTAATGTGTGTTTAGCTTAGCTAGTATTGCTTTTTATCTGAACAACTCTTTGCTGTGTTGTTATGTGCCTTTCCCCTATGTTTGAGTTTTCCCTTTTTCCACCACCTTTTCCCCACCTCTCCATTTCCAATTGAGGAACTACTGACAAAAGGGAACGTAATAAGTAACCAACACAACCCTCTTTCCCAAAGCCAAATATTTAACCTGTAGAACCGAAGAAGAGATACAAAGACTCCTTGAAGAAATATCTTGGTACCTGTTGCATCAACCATCACCAGTGGTCTGACCTAGCCTCAGATCGCAAAGCATGGAGGCACACCATCCACCAGGCTGTCTCTTCCGTTGAGAACGCACGCATAGCTGGTCTTGAGGACAAAAGGAGATTGAGGAAGAATCGCACTGCTACAGCACCAACCCCAAATCAGACTTTTCCCTGCAGCCACTGTGGCCGGACCTGCCTGTCCCGCATTGGTCTTGTCAGCCCCCAGCAAGCCTGCAGCAGACGTGGACTATTGCACCTTTCTTAAATCTTAGTTCGCGAAGTCAAGCCGAGAGAGAGAGAGAGAAATATTGAATTAACAGTGGGCAGAATAATCATAATTACTCTTCTTTTTTCATCTTTTCATGTTGGCAGATGCTTTTGTCTCTGTAGGGAGAGCACTCATTTGGAAAAAGCTGCTTCCATCACAGGAGGACATTTGGCTTGAAATCTCAGTACATTTTCTGACTGGCCTCAACCTACAGAGCAGCCATTTTGTGGTTGGTCTCATAGCAACTATTTTGTGCTGTTGTCCATATCCTGTTCTCAAAATGCTAAAAGCAATCATTGGCTCAACAAGGCTGACGAATCCTCAGCTAGATGTTATGCAGCTGGCAGAAATGTTCCCAGAATTCCTTTACCTTTCTGTATTAATTTATAGACAAAGTTGGGGGGGGGGGGGTCAAAGTTTCACTTCACCAGTTTGCACTTCCATACACTTTCCCTCCATCTGCTATACTTTCTGACATCTAGACCATTAACCAATCACAAACTGTCTGTGAAATGGCATCACAATGCAACATTAGAATGTGACATTCAATTGTGTGTCATATATTTGAGCTGGTGAGTGGACAGTATTCCCTCTGGGGCAATAGTCAGGGTTACCATCTGATTGGTGAATCTGAAGATAAAATCTCTGAGGAATTTATGCATTGTGAAAAAAAAAAAGTTTTGCTGATTATTAAATTGAGACTTGTTGAAGAAGTTAATCAGCTAGCTTCTGTCCAAACAAGGTAATCCCCCTAAATCAATGAGGAACCTAGGATTTGAAGAGTCTCTTTCCCATGTGATGATCTGAGGCACAAGAAGCTAGAGGTGTGAAAAGTGATGAAAGATTGTAATTATCCCTACTGTAGGCTCTTTGCTGATATCAGTTTTAGGATTGCAAATCTGAATTTCACCTTTGATACCTCCCATATATTTTCCAAGGGGCATTACACAACAGCAGATAGCCTGTAGGTAAACAAATGCAAAGCTGAAGACTGTGAAAGGTATCCTCCTAAATTCTGAAAGGATCAAGATGGAGAGCAATGTAGCATACCTGTAATTGTTCAGACTACCAACTACTTGATCTTTAAACTGGAGATGCTGGGAGTTGAACCTGGCACCTTTTGCATGCCGAGCTTCCCCTTGCTTTTTTAGCCTTGATATTCAGCCTTACAAACTGGTTTTGCACCTTGACACCTGCTGTCTGTCCAACCATACCAAGAGTTTGGCAAACCACATGTCAAAGATGACTTGGAAATGTTTTTTTGCGTGTGTGCTGATAAGTTAATTATTTATTTTGTTTCTGATGTCCCCATGCAAGTTCCAAAGAACTGAAGGGTTTTGAACCCCTTCCAACACTGGCTGATCAACCCAATAAGTCAAATAAGCGTGTTAGTAAATTAGAATTGTAATGGTGAGGAACAAGCTCCTTCCTTCCAACCCCTATACCTGTCAAAAAGGACTTCAGGCTCAGGAAAACCATGAACCAAGCATATGACACAAGACACTTCACTAGAATGAGCTCATTTCTTTTGTTTTATTTGTATATGATGTCACAGTACAAATTGTACAGATATTGAAAAGTTTTTACCCTTTCCAGTCCAGTCCAGTTAGCCCAGTGAGCCTAATAGGCTCGACAGTAAATTAGATAGATTATCTCCACCACCGCTTTCATTCGATCCTTCACCAGAATCTGGAATCAGAAAGAGATTAATGCTGAAAAGCTGGTGAAACCCAGATCCCAACTCCAACCTGTATATAGATAGGAGAATGACCACCACCACCCCCCTAAAAAAAAAAGTCTAGCAATAAAATATTATTTGAGGCAGGGCTTTTTTGTAGCAGGAACTCCTTTGCCTATTAGGCCACACATCCCTGATGCAGCCAATCCTCCTGGAGTTTATCGGGCTCTTAATACGGGGCCTACTGTAAACTCCAGGAGGATTGGCTACATCAGGGGTGTGTGGCCTAATTTGCAAAGGAGTTCCTGCTACAAAAAAAGCACCCAGATTTGAGCTTTTTATCTCACATTTTGCTCTTACATTATTGGACCTGATTATCAAGCTTTAGGGGGCAAATATCGAACAATGTCTAATCCCCATTAAAGACAGGTTCTCTCACCATCACCAAATCTTTTCAGAGTAAATTCCATAAACCTATCGAGTATCAAGTAAATAATGTTAAGTTTTATTGTTGAGTGCAATTAGATCAAGCATTGTGCATAGGATTGCCAATCCCCAGATCTCAGCAGGGGATCTCCTTGGTTTTGCAGGCTCCTTCCTGCCCCCAGTCAGATGGCCAACGGGGAGAATCCCCACAGCCACCATGTGCCTTTCCAATTTGGAAGGCTTAGGAAGACGCTTACTTTTTAGATGGCATCTCTGTGCCTTTCGGTCTGTAGAAGCCAGGCTGAATGGGGGCGGGGTGAACCAGCACAACAACATGGCTGCTCCCGATGAGGTGTGAGGCTGTAAGAAAGGGAGAGAAAGCAGCCAGACCCTCTGTTTGTTTTACATTCCTTTCAGAAGTCGTTTGCATAGTTAAGGGCGGGGCTTGAATTCAGCAGGAGCTCATAGGACTGCAGCTCTGAACCTCCTGCCAGGGTCTGCATGCAGTGGGGAGTTCTCTGTGGCTAATAGCCACTGATGGACCTCTGCTCCATATTTTTATCCAATCCCCTCTTGAAGCTGGCTATGCTTGTAGCCACCACCACCTCCAGTGGCAGTGAATTCCACATGTTAATCACCCTTTGGGTGAAGAAGTACTTCCTTTTATCTGTTTTAACCTGACTGCTCAGCAATTTCATCGAATGCCCACGAGTTCTTGTATTGTGAGAAAGGGAGAAAAGAACTTCTTTCTCTACTTTCTCCATCCCATGGATTATCTTGTAAACCTCAATCATGTCACCCCGCAGGCGACATTTCTCCAAGCTAAAGAGCCCCAAGCTTTTCAACCTTTCTTCATAGGGAAAGTGTTCCAACCCTTTAATCATTCTAGTTGCCTTTTTCTGGACTTTCTCCAATGCTATAATATCCTTTTTGAGGTGCGGCAACCAGAACTGCACACAGTACTCCAAATGAGACCGCACCATTGATTTATACAGGGGCATTATGATACTGGCTGGTTTGTTATCAATTCCTTTCCTAATAATTCCCAGCATGGTGTTGGCCTTTTTTATTGCAATCACACACTGCCTTGACATTTTCAGTGAGTTATCTACCATGACCCCAAGATCTCTCTAGGTCAGTCTCTGCCAGTTCACACCCCATCAACTTGTATTTGTAGCTGAGATTCTTGGCCCCAATGTGCATTGCTTTGCACTTGGCCACATTGAACCTCATCTGCCACATTGACGCCCACTCACCTAGCCTCAACAGATCCCTTTGGAGTGCTTCACAATCCTCTCTGGTTCTCACCACTCTGAACAATTTAGTGTCATCTGCAAACTTGGCCACTTCACTGCTCACTCCCAACTCCAAATCATTTATGAACAAGTTAAAGAGCATGGGACCCAGTACCGAGCCCTGCGGCACCCCACTGCTTACCGTCCTCCACTGCGAAGACTGCCCATTTATACTCACTTTCTGCTTCCTATTAATCAGCCAGTTTTTGATCCACAAGAGGACCTGTCCTTTTACTCCATGACTCTCAAGCTTTCTAAGGAGACTTTGATGAGGAACTTTATCAAAAGCTTTCGAGAAGTCAAGGTAAACAACATCTATTGGGTTTCTTTTGTCCACATGTTTGTTCACCCCCTCAAGGAAATGTAACAGTTTAGTGAGGCAAGATCTTCCCTTACAGAACCCATGCTGAGTCTTCCTCAATAACCCGTGTTCATCAATGTGTCTACTCATTCTGTCCTTGATAATGGTTTCTACCAACTTTCCCGGTATTGAAGTCAGACTGACTGGCCTGTAATTTCCCGGATCTCCTCTGGAACCCTTTTTAAAGATGGGGGTGACATTTGCTACCTTCCTGTCCTCAGGAATGGAGGCAGATATCAATGAAAGATTATATATTTTTGTCAGAAGATTCATATGTTCAACTTTGAGTTCTTTCAGAACTCTTGGATGTATGCCATCCGGACCTGGTGACTTATTAGTTTTTAATTCGTCTATCAGTTGTAGGATCTCCTCTCTTGTCACCTCAATGTGACTCAGGCCTTTCAACACCCCTTCCAAAATTAGTGGTTCTGGAGCGGGCAAACACTTCTCATCCTCCACAGTGAAGACGGAGGCAAAAAATGCATTCAGCTTCTCAACCATTTCCCTATCCTCCTTCAGTAATCCTTTTATCCCTTGGTCATCCAAGGGCCCCACTGCCTCCCTGGCTGGTTTCCTGCTTCTAATATATTTGAAGAAATTGTTATTGTTGGTCTTTATGTTTTTTGCAATATGCTCCTCATAGTCCCTTTTTGCCTGCCTGATCACAGTCTTGCATTTGATTTGCCACAGCCTGTGTTCCCTTTTATTAATCTCACTTGGACTGGTTTTCCACCACTTAAAGGAGTCCTTCTTACCTTTTACAGCTTCCAGTACTTTATTTGTTAACCATGCAGGCCTTTTCTTATACCTGTTTGTGCCTTTCCTAACTTGTGGTATATATTTTATCTGAGCTTCTAGGATTGTAGTTTTAAATAGCCTCCAAGCTTCCCAAAGGGTTTTGACCGTATTTACCTTTCCTTTCAGTTTCCTCTTCACATGCCTCCTCATCTCAGAGAATTTACCCCTTTTAAAGTTAAACATGGTTGTGCCGGTTTTTGGGGGCAACTCCCTATTTATACAAATGGTGAAATCAATGTTATGGTCACTGCTCCCAAGCGGTGCGATCACTTTTACATCTCTCACCAAGTCTTGGCATTACTTAGGACCAAATCCAGGATCACCCCACTGCTCCCAAGCGGTGCGATCACTTTTACATCTCTCACCATGTCTTGGGCATTACTTAGGACCAAATCCAGGATCGCCCCATGCTTGGTAGGTTCTGAGACCATCTGCTCCAGAGCACAGTCATTGAAAGCATCAAGAAACTCAATCTCTTTCTCTCGACCAGAACACATATTGACCCAATCAATCTGCGGGTAGTTAAAATCACCTATTATGACACAGTTTTACGTTTAGCTGCTATCTTTAAACCTTCCATCATTATAATCATCCTCTATCTTTTGATTTGATGGGCGATAACAAACTCCCATAGTTAAATTTCCTTTTGAGCCCTCTATTTCAACCCAAAGCATTTCTAGAAGGGAATCTAGAAGGTTTACCTATGTTAGTAATAATAATAATAATAATAATAATAATAATAATAATAATAATAATAATAATAATAATAATAATAATAATAGATTTTATTTATATCCCGCCCTCCCCGCCTAGGCGGCTCAGGGCGGCTAACAACAATTCAACATTAACATAAATAGGTAAAACATTGAATTTAACAATTAAAATTAAACATATAAAAACCAGTTAGTTAAGTTAAAATACATAATTTAAGATACATTATATATATCTGGCAGCAATAGAACTGTTCTGGCGCTGGTTCTGCCAGTTTAGATAGTATTATAGATGGCGGTTCTTTGTTCCTAGCAACTCAGCAGTCGATATCATTATAAGCTTGTCTAAAAAGGGCGGTCTTGCAGGCCCTGCGGAACTGATCGAGGCTCCGCAGGGCCCGCACTTCCTCCGGAAGCTGGTTCCACAGTGCAGGAGCCGCAACTGAAAAGGCCCGTGCTCTGGTGTTTTGGAGTTTGACCTCTCTCGGCCCAGGGATGGTCATTTTATTTTTACCCACTGACCTCAGTGCCCTCTGGGGTTCATATGGGGAGAGACGGTCCCTTAGGTAGGCTGGTCCTCGGCCATATAGGGCTTTAAAGGTAATAACCAACACTTTGTACTGGACTCGGTAGGTAATTGGCAGCCAGTGCAGTCCACGCAGCCCCAGCCGTATGTGCTCCCATTTCGAGAGCCCCAATAGTAGCCTGGCTGACGCGTTCTGCACCAGCTGCAGCTTCCGGGTCCGGCACAGAGGTAGTCCCAAGTAGAGGGCATTACAGTAGTCCAATCTTGAGGTGACCGTTGCATGGATCACTGTTGCGAGGTTGCGGCATTCCAGGAAGGGGGCCAACTGCCTTGCCCGCTTCAGATGGAAGAATGCTGACTTGGCAGTGGGTGCTATCTGGGCCTCCATTGATAATGAAGGCTCCAGTAAAACACCCAAACTCTTTACCTGGTGCGCTGGTTTCAATGGTGCACCGTCGAAAGTTGGGAGAGCTATTTTCCCTCCCAGGGCGCCGCGGCCCACACAAAGGACCTCTGTCTTCACTGGATTCAACTTCAGCCCACTCAATCTGAGCCATGTCGCTACAGCCTGCAAAGCCCGATCTAGGTTCATTGGGTTGGAGCCAGGCCGGCCATCCATTAGTAGATAGAGCTGGGTGTCATCTGCATATTGATGGCAACCCAGCCCAAACCTCCGGACAATCTGGGCAAGGGGGCGCATATAAATGTTAAACAGCATTGGGGAGAGAACTGCTCCCTGAGGCACCCCACAATCAAGTGTGTGCCTCTGGGATCGCTCACCCCCAATAGCCACCCTTTGTCCCCGATCGGAGAGGAAGGAGGAAAGCCATTGCAAGGCCAACCCCCCGACCCCTATGTCGGCGAGGCGGCACTTTAGCAACTGATGGTCGACTGTGTCAAATGCCGCCGACAGGTCTAATAACATCAGTACCGCAGCGCGGCCCCGATCCAGATGCCGCTGAAGGTCATCCACCAAGGCGACCAGCACCGTCTCCGTCCCATGGCCCGGTCGGAACCCAGACTGGCACAGGTCAAGAACGGAAGCATCATCTAGGAAGCCTGAAGAACTTGGATAATAGCACTGAGAAGTTGTCCCCATTGTTTATTAATAAAGGCCAACCTTTTAGTCTTTATAAGATGGTGTAAATAGGTTTTCTGGTACACCACTGGCAAGCAAGTGGCTATAGAATTGTGGAATTTACAATAAATAGAGAATAACTGAGTTTTTATATTCCTACATTCTCCATCAAAGCATAAAACAGTTTGGGATTTCACTACTTGTTTAGATGCAACCCTTCTAGATTCCTGTTTTAAGGATTCAGTAATGAAATTTAATAAATTCCCATAAATTTGTATTGCGTCTAATGGATTGGGAAAATTTATTAATGCAGATTTATATTTAAATTTATTAAAGCAGAATGCAGATTTATAGCTCAAACTGGTGTTTGATTTCAATAATTGTAGAGGTGGGCCAGTGGTCTCATCCAGCAGGGCTCTTCATATGTTCTTATTAGATTTACTTTAAACAATAGCTCCCAAATGGGTCTGACTCAAAACTGGATCATGACTCTCTCACATCTCACTATTTCAAGGCTCAAATTCCTGAGCTAAGAGAGAAGCCTTTGTCACCCCTCAGCAGCAAAAAACCCAGAAGAAACAGCAAAGCTGCTAAATTCCCTTTTCTTCCCCTCCTTTCCCTGCAGCCGCTATCATTCCCAGGGGGATAGCTCACCCACTGGCAGTGCAGAAGGCAACTGGTGCAACTTGCAACCATTGCTTCCCAGGTTTGCAATGCTGGCAGCCTGAAACAGTGCATATGAAAACACAGACTACATATCAGAAGTGGGTCCCAATTCAAGCTAAAGAGGAAACTAACCAATGGGAGGTCAAGTAACGGACCTGTACAAGAGTTTCCTAGAGATCATTAAGGGAAGGGGGTCTCCCTATCATTCATACCCCACCCATTATTCCTTTTGGTCCATAATTTGTATAAAGATGTTATTTTGTGTTTCTATAGAACTGTCCCTAACCTATCACACACTCCCACACTACTCACCATTATCATCGTCATCGTCACTGTCTTCCTCGCTGTCTTCCTCACTGCCTTCCTCGCTGCCTTCCTCGCTGCCTTCCTCACTGTCTTCCTCACTTTCATTCTCACTGTCTTCATCACTGTCTTCCTCGCTATCATCATCACTATCTTCATCGCTGTCATCATCGCTGTCTTCCTCGCTGTCTTCCTCGCTGTCTTCCTCACTGCCTTCCTCGCTGCCTTCCTCACTTTCATTCTCACTGTCTTCATCACTGTCTTCCTCGCTATCATCATCACTGTCATCATCGCTGTCTTCCTCGCTGTCTTCCTCGCTGTCATCGTCCTCATCACTGGCTGAAGCTAGGAAAAAAATTATTTTTAAAAAAAAATTAATGTGAAATCTAGATTTGGGTCCCTATGTATACAAAAGCCCTGAGAGCATGACTCCCTCCATTCACTCAGTTAACACATAAAGAGATAAAGTAAGGATAATCTGTTGGCTTCATCCCTCTGCCTAAGCATGACTGACAGCTCACCAGCCCTGTATCTGAGTGTGGAGGAAGTTCCACACCTACACTCCCCCTC
Source organism: Heteronotia binoei (assembly GCF_032191835.1). NCBI lineage: Eukaryota > Metazoa > Chordata > Lepidosauria > Squamata > Gekkonidae > Heteronotia > Heteronotia binoei. The sequence continues at coordinate 22,033,644 of NC_083235.1, forward strand.
CCACACACACATGATGGGGTATGCTGGTTTTTGAACATTCAGGCCCATTGTCCCTCTCTGTATGTTGACTGAACATGACCAACAGCCCAGACTAATCAGTAGGTTTGCCAGCTCTAGGTTGGGAAACTTCTAAAGGTTTGGGGGGTGGAGCCTGAGTAGAACAGGAGAGAGCCAGTTTGGTGTAGTGGTTAGGTGCATGGACTCTTATCTGGGAGAACCGGGTTTGATTCCCCACTCCTCCACATGCAACTGCTGGAGTGACCTTGGGTCAGTCATAACTCTCTCAGAGCTATGTTCTGCTCAAGAGCAATTCTTGGGAGAGTTCTCTTAGCCCCACTTACCTCACAGGGTGTCTGATGTGGGGAGGGAAGGGAAAGAAGATTGTAAGCCATTCTGAGACTCCTTTGAGTAGTGAAAGGCAGGATATAAATCCAATCTCTTTTCTTCTTCAATTTCAGTGGGGGTACAATGCTATAAAATTCACCCTCCAAAGCAGCCATTTTCTCCAGGCAACTTATATCTGTAGTCTGGAGATGAACTGTAATTCTAGGACATCTTCAGGCCCCACCTGGAGGCTGGCATCCCTACTAATCAACATATAGCCAGAGGACACACGGAGGGGATTCCTTTGTTGTTGGGCAGCATTCAACTGATCTCTCCTAATTTATAGGGGGAAGTTGGAGAGGGGCTCAAGAACCCTTGACACAATTCTGTGCAGGCAATGAAACATAAAGCATTCACCACAACGAGTTTGGTTGCCCCGATCGAAACAGCCTTTAGTAGTGAAAAGGATAAAATACAGGTCTCTTGGGGGCACCCCACCCTAAACCGGTTATTAGACTAAAATATAGGCCCTGTCAGTAAGTTGCCTGGACATGTGAGATACAAGATTAAACCAGATGGTAAAATGTATATAAAATTTTTTGCCACTGTGTGACACGGAGTGTTGGACTTGATGGGCCGTTGGCCTGATCCAACATGGCTTCTCTTATGTTCTTATGTTCTTATGCCTTGTTAGCAATTAGTGATGGAAAGCCCCAAACTTCGTTAAAATGCTATCTCTGCAAATCAGTGTTTTTTCTTCTTGCTCAGCAAGTAATAATCATGCCGGACAAAGAGGGGCGGATGTCCATATAGGGTCATCAGCATCGGTTACAAGCCAGAGTGGGAGCCCTTCGTCTACAACCTGTGATTGGTCAAAGGTACAATTAGGGGCTGGAGCGTCGGGAGCCTTAAAAATGAGCTGTATTGCATACAGACCTCAGAGACCACACCTATCAGATGGTGCTCTCCCCAGGCCTGCAGACGTGTATACCAATAAATCTGCTTATTGCTGCTAGGAATTCATTTGTTTGAAAGTTTTCTTTATAGGACGAAAACTGCCCATAACAGTAGTCTGCATTTAGAGAACCTACACAAGTTGATGTGATAGGGCTCAAATACAGATAATATGTTGTGCAGATCAGTTTTAAAAAATTCTAGGTTTATGCATACATTTGTGCCCTGTCTTCACATTCTGGAATGTGTGGGCAATTCTTGATATCTATGATATCTTGCTTATTGGAGACCCCAGGAAATGATCTACCAGACTTGATAATGAAAGTGCATGTTCTGTGTTATAATTCCTCTCTTAATAATCCAAATGGAGAACTGCTGTCTATCACATGACCATCTGTCTGTCTCATGTTTTCATGGCTGAGCAGAAACCTCTTCAGTATGGCATAAGGTATGAACTGAGGGGCCTCATTCCATAAGAACAAAACCATAATTTAGTTCAGCCAGGGCTTTCTTGTTGTTGTTGCAGGAACTCCTTTGCATATTAGGCCACACACCCCTGATGTAGCCAATCCTCCTGGAGCTTACAGTAGGCCCTGGACTAAGAGCCCTGTAAGCTCTTGGAGGATTGGCTACATCAGGGGTGTGTGGCCTAATAGGCAAAGGAGTTTCTGCTACAAAAAAAGCCCTGAGTTTAACTATAGTTAGTGCGTTAAATAACAATTCAGCTTGCGTGCAGTTAGGGCTTTTTTCTTTTTCTCCAAGAATTTACAGGGCTCTTAGTCCAGGGCCTTCTGTAAACTCCAGGGGGATTGGCTACATCAGGGGCGGGGGGGGGGTGTAGCCTAATATGCAAGGAGTCCCTGCTACAAAAGAAGCCCTGTGTGCAATCACTCAAATCCTGATGTGTTTCCAAAAATGATAGTTTCTGGCTTTGCTCTCACAAGGGTTCTCTGTGACCAGGGACTCTACAAAGGCAGCACTAAGAACAAGTCAGAATGTCCATGTTCATGCATCACACAAAAGCATAGTTCAGTCAAACAGTAATCTGTAAACCAACTTCAGATCCTGAGTTGATAGACCCTAACTTCAAACCATGCTTAGTTGAATGGCTACATTCTATCACTCCAGCCACTGTACAGTTTTCACATGACACCTGATCCAAGCCATGATATTCAATAAATTATTCAAGATGCTTTTGTGGCATCACTGAAAACCAGGAAGGGCACAGGTTGAGAGCGCTATCTCATTACCATTGAAAAGGGATGGTCCCAAGGAAGAGGCTTGCAGGAAAGAAGAGATGGCAGGAATCGCTGCCCTTACCTCCAGCGACCAAGATACAGGCCACGCCTGCCAGCACGAGTAGGAACCAGGTCTTCATTTTAGGAGAATGAGGTTCTAGGAACGCTTTCGGTGTGTGAGAGGAATCCAGATGTTCAGTAGACCTGAAGCCCAAGCTCTGCTTTTTTATAAAGGTGACAAGACCCAGCCAGAGGGCCTGGCACACTATGCACAGGTGCAAAGGATTAACAGACAATTAAATCAGGGGGAAAGCAGTCAACAAATAAACCAAGAGGACAAAGGAAGAAATGGGATTCAGAAAGGCAGGAGATTATCTTGAACTTGAAGCGGTGCCTGAAGGAGAATCCTGTACCATAAAGAGAACTTTCTGTCCTTTCTTCTGAGTGCTCTGAGGTAAATTTTAAAAGAAGAGGTCAGTTGATAGTACTGAATCTGAGATTGCATTACCTAGAAGAAGCTGTGGTGATGGTTTACTTGATTGAATCCAAGAAGGATTGATATTTCCCATTTGTACACTGAGAGTTTTTTCTCAAGGCTATTCCTGGTAAACATCCGTGTACGTCAAGTATGACTTGTGTAAGGAGAAGGTCAAAGTCTTCCAAACTTTCTTCCTCAACTATAATCAAGCCAAAAGTACAAACCTGAGTGCCAACAGCCAGGGAGGGGGCGTTGTCTAAAAAAGGTTTAATTGCAATGGCATATTGCACGAGCTCCTTATAAATGTTAGTGTTTTCTCATTCATTTAAGGATCTGCATGGCCTTATAGTCACAGGTTATGTGCTCGCTAAAGTACCATCAAGTCCATCAGATGAGATCTTCCCTGAAGTCCAACTACTGAATAAGTGGCACAGATGATGACCAGACACAGGGCTTTTTTCAGTGGTGGCCCCTCTCTTTTGGAGTTCTCTTCCAGTTTCATGTAGTGGTTAAGTGCGCACTCTTATCTGGGAGAACCAGGTTTGATTCCCCACTCCTCCACTTGCAGCTGCTGGAATGGCCTTGGGTCAACCATAGCTCTCAAAGAGCTGTCCTTGAAAGGGCAGCTTCTGTGAGAGCCCTCTCAGTCGCACCCACCTCAAGGGTGTCTGTTGTGGGGGAGGAAGATAAAGGAGACTGTGAGCTGCTCTCAGATTCAGAGTGGAGAGTGGGATATAAATCCAATATCATCATCTTCTTCTTTAGCTCACCTGGGGCCTATTTTATTGTCCCTTAGGGAACAAGCCAAGTATTTCTTTTTACCTGGGCTTATAATAATTTTCAGTTGTTTTTTGAGTGGGGCTAGACTGCTCCCATCTTTCAATAAGTTAAGCAAACTAGGATGAATCTGAGTAATATACATATAAACTTGTAAGGAGGGAAAATTACTTACTGTAATGTGTGGATGTTCCCAGACCACATTGAGTTAAAATCCCTGACTCTACTGGCCATATTCAATCAAAGCACAGAGCAACAGAGCGGGCATGAACATGTTGATCTCATCATCTACCTCCATGTGATTGTTGACTTGTGAGCATGACTGCTTTGTGCATCTGACCACGTATTCTATGGCTACCATTGGCTGCATAGGAGCAAGATCTCGTATATCGAAAACAATGTCTCCAGGCTTTCTTCCACAAGACTATGAAGAAATACTATGAAGAAAAACTATCACTAGCCTTCATCCAGTTTTAGCTATATTTACTGCTCAGTTATTTATGCATTTTGATTCTAATTGGCTCTTCTTGGAAACACCCCCCTCACACAACACACAGTTGGGATCTATCAACACACAGTTATTTCACACAATTATTTCACAACAGGTGTGAGCCTCAGCATCTGCCTATATTGCCTATACGTAATGGTTGGCAACTTCTGTTTCAATGTATCTGATGAAGTGGGCATGCACATGAACACTTATACCCAGAATAAAACTTTATTGGTCTTAAAGATGCCACTGGATTCAAACTTCATTCTGCTCCTTCTCATATAGATTAGTAGTGATGGTTTTATTCAATAATATCCGGCTTGTGATGCACATTTGCCTGGCTTGCAATATCTGAGTGTAATTGCAGGCAAGCTCCTTTCCATTTAATAATGCTTGCCTGCATTTAAATTGAGGTGATTTTGACCCATGCTGGCATCAGCAGTAGGCAGGCTGGGCAGATGCTGGGCTCAGCCCTGTTGTGAAATAACTGTGCTTTCCCACACATTGCGAACTTCATGCTACAGTAAAGTCTTTATTTTATGGTGATGTATTTGCAGAGTGATTAACACAGCAATGGTGCACACAACCTGATTAAAGAATAGATAAAGGTTTATTTAGGAATTAAAAGACTTGATAGGAAAGAGGAGAGACAGATAGGTTCCTAACTACTACATCTCTAGCTGAGAGTGAGGGTAAGACAGAGGGTGCAATCACACGAGAGATTTGGCCTGACCTAGCCACGCCTCACCTCCAGATTTAATGTGCATGACCACACAGAAACATCTGCCCTCCCAAGTCCCACCTGTACTTACCTCATTTTAGGATGGGATGGGATCAGATTAAATAGCTACCAGGAACTTTCCAGTAGCAAATCTCTAAAATACATGCAGGGCGCATTTCCAGCTGTCTAAATGGCCAGGGCACACTGTTAGGAGAACAGACTGGTGATGTTTCTTGCTCAGTCCTTCAAGACTACAAACACCATAGAGCAAGCTAGATAGCTAGGGCAGTATCAGTCTCCTTCCTGTCTGCTCTGCTTTCACTCACCCTTTCTAACCAATAGAATGTAATCTCAGGGAACTCCCTTCTTCCTTGTTTTCCTTCTTCTTCCCATCATGCATCAGGAGGAACAGCACGGTGTCTCTCCTGCTGAACCGAACTTAGGAGCTGGCCTACTATCAATCTAAAGCCATCCAGTTAGCTAGCATAGATAGTCATTCTTTCTCTCCACTACACTTATATGTTATGTTTCTTTGAGTAAATTCACCAATATTGGTTTCTTAACTTAAAGCAAAGGCTCTCTGTGCAATTTGTGAGATGTGGTAACCACTAGACTCGGCCCCGGTGCTGCACTGAAGCTCAGAAAGAGCACTCTGCTAAATGAAGGTAAGGACGGCTGCCTGACCAGTCCAGCCATCCTAAACCAGACCCAACACTCACAATGCAAGCAGGGCCGGTCCTAGGCTTTCTGGCACTATAGGCGAATCACCCACTAGCGCCCCCCCCCCCCCCCGGATTATTAAAAAATAGAGATTGAAGAACGCCAGACTTGAAACTTTTCACATTTTTAATTTACTGATTTTTATTTTCCCCCAGAAAAAGTGATATTAAAAAAAATTGTGAGAATAAGTGCTTGTCGGCCATGTTAGGAAGGAGGGTGGCAGGATAGGATGAGGTGGGAGGCCAATTCACACATCAGGGATAGGGGGGTGGCTTGGCTTTGTTGAGGGCAGCTTGGTGATGGGAGAGGAGGAGGTGACAGTGGTCAGGAGCCAGAGTCATACGTCAGGGAGTCTAGGTCAGGTGGCACCCTAGGCGACTGCCTACTTTGACTACTCCCACGCACCCCGCACATGCAGGAGTAGTCTGAATGCTTGTCTTGCACGTGTGCAGACCGTGCCTCTTCCGGCAGCAGGGTGGGGGCTGTGTGATTGCTGCAGCTTGCATCAAAGAGAACCAGCTTTTTCAAAGTTGGGATACTGCTGCGTCATATTCCCAGTGTGATCCCACCCTGAACATGGCACTTCCAAGAAGGAGAAGGAGATTGCCCTAAGAGTGACAACCTGGAGACAAACAAGGAATTACACTTTAACAGGAAAGAAGGTGCTGACCTCACTATCCTGTCTAATTGTCCTCTTGCTGTCCCCGAAGGATCTTCTTTTATTCTTTGTACAGCAGGCATTGCCTTTTCTAACATGATGGATGCTCAGCTCCCACCAAGGTGCCAAAGGACAACCTGCCCACTCTAATGACAGATGCTTCTACTCTCTTTGATATCATCAAATCCATAAACATCAAGGGAAATTCTTTGGAATTTTGCATGTCACAGATGTTACAGGAAAATATATTGCAAGCATTGTATTGCGCAGGGTGGCAGAAAAGTATGGATTATTGATGTCTAATATTTGTGACCAATAGCGATAATAGTACCAAAGGAGGGCATGCCACTGCTCTGCAGTAGAAATCCCCATTGGGGATACTCTATAAGTCAAGAGCCACACAAACCTGGAACCAACCCTGATTTTGAGCTTTTTTTGTGTATGTACAATTTTGAAACTAAACACTGAAGACTGTTGGTAGTTGATTAGCACATATTTATTTACTGTTAAAAACAGGTGTACGTATTCTACCAAATAATACTGTTGCTCCTCAGTAGCACCCCAAGGGCATGTGACTTTTGCAGAAGCAAATCTAGTTGTTTGGAAAAGAAAACCTTCCTTCCATTTGCAAGGGGCAAAGGGATCTGTTGAGGCTGGGTGAGTGGGCGTCAACGTGGCAGATGAGGTTCAATGTGGCCAAGTGCAAAGTAATGCACATTGGGGCCAAGAATCTCAGCTACAAATACAAGTTGATGGGGTGTGAACTGGCAGAGACTGACCAAGAGAGAGATCTTGGGGTCGTGGTAGATAACTCACTGAAAATGTCAAGACAGTGTGCGTTTGCAATAAAAAAGGCCAACGCCATGCTGGGAATTATTAGGAAGGGAATTGAAAACAAATCAGCCAGTATCATAATGCCCCTGTATAAATCGATGGTGCGGTCTCATTTGGAGTACTGTGTGCAGTTCTGGTTGCCACACCTCAAAAAGGATATTATAGCATTGGAGAAAGTCCAGAGAAGGGCAACTAGAATGATTAAAGGGCTGGAGCACTTTCCCTATGAAGAAAGGTTGAAACGCTTGGGACTCTTTAGCTTGGAGAAACGTCGACTGCGGGGTGACATGATAGAGGTTTACAAGATAATGCATGGGATGAAGAAAGTAGAGAAAGAAGTACTTTTCTCCCTTTCTCACAATACAAGAACTCGTGGGCATTCGATGAAATTGCTGAGCAGACAGGTTAAAACGGATAAAAGGAAGTACTTCTTCACCCAAAGGGTGATTAACATGTGGAATTCACTGCCACAGGAGGAGGTGGCGGCCACAAGTATAGCCACCTTCAAGAGGGGTTTAGATAAAAATATGGAGCACAGGTCCATCAGTGGCTATTAGCCACAGTGTGTGTGTATATATAAATTTTTTGCCACTGTGTGACACAGAGTGTTGGACTGGATGGGCTGTTGGCCTGATCCAACATGGCTTCTCTTATGTTCTTGTTTGCCTAATGAACAGACCAACTGATTGTAAGCAGCCTGCATGTGTCAAAACCCAAACATAATAATGTATGACATGAATTCTGATGCACCTAAGAAGAAACAATGTTGTTTAGGCAACACATAGCCCCTTACCACAATCCCCAAGTGTCAAGGTGAGATAGGGATGCCAGCCTCTGGGTGGGACCTGGGGATCCCCTGGAATTACAGCTCATCTCAGAAAGATCAGTTCCTCTGGAGAAAAAAGGATGCTGTGGAGGGTGGTCTGTATGGCATTGTATCCCACTGAGTTCACTGTCCTCTCCAGGCTTCCCCCGCAAATCGCCAGAAGTTCCCCAACCTGGAGCTGGCAACTCTACCCTGTAGGGTTGCCAAGTCCTCTTCATGTCCCGGTGGGGGACTTTCACACACTTTGCGAGTGCATGACAAAATGACATCACCCGAAAGTGATGTCATCAAAATGCTGGTGCACACACAGATTGCTCTAGGCATTTCCAGGAAAACTATATGGTTTTTCTGCATGTTCTGTCCATTTGGGAGGTTAAAACTCTATTGTACCATAGAGTTTTACCTCCCAAATGGCTAGAGCATCCAGGGAAACCATAGAGTTTTCCCGGAACCGCCTAGAGTGGCCCTATGTGCGCACCACCATTTTGATGACGTCGCTTCCAGGTGATGTCACTGTGCCAGCCATGCAGGGGGAGGTTCCCCCCACTGGCCTAATGTGGGCCATGGGTAGGGAACCTCCCAGGCAGAGGAATCCCCACCCAGACCAGGGGCTTGGCAGCCCTACTACTCTGCTATCCCCTTGGCAGCCCAACTGTGAGAACATATTTTTCCCTCCCAAGTAGTGGGCCAATCTGAGGCTCTCAATTTCATCTCTTTGACTTTAATCTCTCTCATGCCTGTGTACTCTGATGACTGAGTGTTTCCTGACTACTTGGTTGTGGATAGAGAGCCAGTTTGGTGCAGTGGTTAAGACTGAGTTTAATTCCCCACTCATTCACTTGAAACCAGCTGAGTGTCCTTGAGTCATCCCGAAAAACAAATCTAACACACCACACACAAAAAAGCTAGAGTTTTAGGCTGCCAGGCAATCTTTGGATCTCCTGGCTATACTATATTCATTGCCAGATGTTCATTAACGTTAATTAATTAATTGGTTGTGGATGGAATGCTTTCTGTTTACTTAAATATCAGATTGAATCTTTTCTGTTAATGTGAGGGGGGAAAACATCCAAGGAACAAATGTTTCATGGTTATTGGACAGATAACCTTCTAATGTGTTATTGTCCTTTTTTAAAGATATGCATAAGTCTTTGTTTTAATTACATGGTCATGGCACCAAAGTTTTGGAACTCCTTCCCCAGGCTGTCTCTCTTTATTGGTGTCTCCTGCCAATGGGTGAAGACTTTTTTGTTTTATTTGGCATACTCCCCATAACAGTTATTGGCCCTTCTCTCTGGTTCTGGGGTTGTTTGTTCATGTATTTATATTGAATTGTTTTATAATGTTAACTGTTATTTTTAATTGTTCAAGTGTTTTTATTTTCACTGCCTTGGGGCCCCTGGTCAGGTGGAAAGGTGACATAGAAATGTTTTAAATAAATAAATAGATTAAAAATAAATATCACCAACCTTGCCAAATGAAATCTCAGTAGTACAAGCTAAGGCCTCCTCATCCAGGATCAAGTCCTCAGTGGCAGTGGTTTTTCTGTGTTCTGGCCTGGGCATTTATATACTAAATTCAATTATAAGGTAATAATATAGCTTGGGGAAACAAAACCAATAGTTGTTTTAAAACATTATCTCTAAATGTATAATAACTAGTAGAAAGCAGAAACAGTATGTATAGAAATGCCAGGCGAACTTATCCTGTTCTGAAGCTGCTCCAGCTATCTTATATGGTTGGATAGCATCCATGTTATGCATGTATCTGTCGAGTCATGGCTAGTCTGCACTGAACTACACGTTCCAAAGGGAATTTAATTTTTTAAGTGGGTGCAACAATTTTCTCTTATTCTTCCCTTAGAGCAGACTTAGATTTTGTCTTTTGGCAGCCCAAAATGCCTTTAACAAGTTGCCAATGTTTTTTTTAATAATTTTATGGATGGAATATGACAAAGGAAAGCAGGGCTGGCCCTAGACTGTCTGGCATCCTAGGCAAGCCTAACTTCTGCCCCCCACACACACACACACTGATAATGTCACCGAATAATATGGGGGAAGCCCTGAAGGAGAGAATTGTAATGTTTCCTGCATTGTGCAGGGGGGTGGACTAGATGACCCTGGAGGTTCCTTCCAACTCTTTGATTCTATGACTGCAAATAAAATAGCAGCTTCCTGTTGCCCTGCTTCTCTGTATTTTAACAAATCCTGCTAACAACTTCTGCCCTGATCTCAGCTTTTTCAACGATCCTCTCCAGGTATCCCCTCTGTGACTGTCTAAATTGTTCACTCATGATTTTGTTCTCATATCTGTAGTCCTTCACAGAAGTAGAATTCCTTTTTAAGCAAAGGAATTGACTACAGGGGAGATTTTTCCTTAGGTGTACTGGATGGCATGAGTCATAGCGTAGAAATGTGTTCTTATCTCTTGATTTTCTATCATTTCTAATAGCTAATGTCTTGTTCCTAGTTCTATACACAACTGTGTCCAAAACCACTACACTACCCCTATCCAACTTATGGGTAAATGTGATTGAATCATGCACGCCATTCATCATAAGAACATAAGAGAAGCCATGTTGGATCAGACCAGTGGCCCATCCAGTCCAACACTCTGTGTCACACAGTGACCCAACCCAGGTGCCATGAGGAGGCCTACCAGCAGGGCCAGAAGCCTTCACACTGTGCCCCCCTCAAGCACCAAGAATACAAAGCAACACTTGCCCCAGACAGAGAGTTCCATCTACACCTTGTAGCTAATAGCCACTGATGGACATCTGCTCCATATGTTTATCTAGTCCCCTCTTGAAGATGTCTGTGCTTGTAGTCATCACTACCTCATATGGCACTGCATTCCTTGTGGGTAAAAGAAGTACTTTCTTTTATCCATTCTAACCTGACTGCTCAGCACTTTCATTGAGTGACGATGAGTTCTCGTATTGTGAGAAAGGAAGAAAAGTACTACTTTATCTACCTTCTCTATCCCTTGCATAATCTTGAAAACCACTATTATCATGTCACCCCTCAGTCAATGTTTCTCCAAGCTAAAGAGTCCCAAGTATTTTAACCTTTCTTCATAGAGAAAGTGTTCCAACCCTTTAACCATTCTAGTTGCCCTTTTCTGCACTTTTTCCAATGCTATATCTTTTTTGAGATGTGGTGACCCGAATTGTACACAGTATTCCAAATGAGACCGCACCATCGATTTATACAGGGGCATTATGATACTGGCTGATTTGTTTTCAATTCCCTTCCTAATAATTCCCAGCATGGCATTGGCCTTTTTTATTGCAATCGCACACTGTCTTGACTTTTTAGTGAGTTATCTACCATGACCTCAAGATCTCTCTCTTGGTCAGTCTCCACCAGTTCACACCCCATCAACTTGTATTTATAGTTAGGATTTTTGACCCCAATGTGCATTACTTTGCACTTGGCCACGTTGAACCTCATTTGCCACATTGACGCCCACTCACCCAGCCTCAACAGATCCCTTTGGAGTGCCTCGCAATCCTCTCTGGTCCTCACCACCAACAATTTAGTGTAATCTGCAAACTTAGTCACCTCACTGCTTACTCCCAACTCCAAATCATGAATGAAAAGTTAAAAAGCATTGGACCCAGTACTGAGCCCTGTGGTACCCCAGGGCATCCATAGCATCCATTCAGTAATGAGGTCTCCATCATCAAAAACCACTAGAATATCATTGATAAAACACTTGTACCAAATCATGTGTCTATAATATGGGTTGCATTCAGGGTTACAGAAAAAATTATTTCCAAAGAAGTCATAAACAGGCATTCTGAATTTGGCACAAACTGCCCATCACAAGTCCCTTTATTTGTAAATAAAAGTTTTCCTCAAATCTGAAAAAACCCTCTTTTCCAAAATAAGATCCACTCATTCCAGACAAAAAAAAATGTTGGTGGATCTTGATCGTCTCTTAAAATGGCTCCATTCCTCACAAATGGTTTAAGTTATATATGTATAGGTTACAATATTAAAGATTAAAACCAATGTTCTTCCCTCTGACTGTACGGCACACTGGATTGAGTGAATAATTCCTGGGTGCCTGCGCATCTGTTTCCCCCATCACTGTACTAAGGGCACTTTCACAAATGCTAAATAGCACACTTTCAATCCACTTCCAATGCACTTTGCAACTAGATTTTACCATTTAAAATGGCAAAATCCACTTGCAAATAGTCACTGAAGTGAATTGAAACTGCATTATTTAGCATGTGAGAAGGCACTGTATCAGCAATGGTTGGATTCGTTCTGTTGCAGAACAGCCCCACAGGCAATTTGTTGTGCCACTAAAATGTGAAATTAGCCAACCAACCCCAGGATCCAAGCTGTTAGACCTTAATGAGGAATCAAAGCTTTGGACTTTGCTATGTTTCCTGCCACCACCAGAGGCTTTTAGAGATGTCACTGTGAAAAGTATACCTCCTCCTCCTTTTCCTCTTCATCTTCCTCCTCTTCTTTCTTTAAAAATTGTTCCTCAAATTAAGAACCCAGGTATTTTCTTGATGATCTCTTCTAAATACCGCTGTGTATAAGGAAAGTCTCAGAAATCCCTATTGAAGTAATTCAGTCCAGGCACACATTCTCTTTGTACCTTGATACATACAAAGTATGGTTGTAATTATCACAATCACAGGAGATATTCTCCTGTTTTCCACACCATGATGGTCTAGGAAAGCCTAAATTCTTATGTTCTTAACCATAGAGATCTGAGGCATTTCTAGATCTCCTCATCATGGCCTGACATCACTTCTGTTTTTTCCACAGGTGATGTCACCACACATATGATGCTGTTTCTCAAGGGTTCCATTCCCTTAAAAGCTCCCACTATTTTGGTGTAGGATATATAGAATATTGAGTAAATTCTTAACTTGTGATGTGAAATGTACTTCAGCATTGGCACTGTTAGCCCAAATGGAAAAGGCATTAGAAAGGAAACATTGGTATTTTATGAGGAATTTAATTACAGCTGTGAGACCATTAGGAGCAACTTACTGGAAACAGTCTAACCAGGCTGGGGTTTCTGCTGCCCAAGGCAGAACCCTGCACTGGCATGCCCCCACCGCCCAGTGTCAAATTGTGCGCACAAAGTGCGCACAATCGTGAGCGCAAAGTGCATGCAGTGCAATGATGTCACCTGGAAGTGACATCATCACGACCACCACCCCCCGACATGCCCCCTGAGTGCCGGGCTCTGAGTGCACTTGCTGCCACGTTCCACCCCCCCCCCCCAACAAGTGAGGATAGGGGGCGCCACCTATTTGGCCAACTCCCATGTGCTGAACCTGAGTCTAACACTCCATCAATCAATAATGGTTTAGAAATTTTTGGTTAATTATAGTAATGGATAAGATTGTGGTTTATAAACAGCTGAGACAGGAGATAAATGTGTACAGTCACTCTTTTGATGCAAAGATAGTCTTTATATTTAAATTACTGGAACAAAGGTGACAATCTGTGTCACAAGTGGGACCCTGAACCGGTTCAGTTTGGGCAGGTTTTGCTTCTATTCAGTTTGGTTGATTGGTTCAGGGCTGCCCAGTTCTTAAGTCTCATACTGGGCTTTCCCAGTGTGTGCCCTTCCCTACTGTTTAGCAGTACTGATAAAGTAAACCACACACCAAGGAAGACTTAGGACCTTTATTTGTTTATTCATTCATTTGCGAGTAATAGGTTTATTCATTTTTCATGCAATGCCATCATAGTAGTTCCACAGAAGAAACATTTTACCCCATTCCCACACAAACTTAGTTAGACCAATAAGCTGAATGTGTTTCCCACCAAATCAGATGCATGATCTCCTCTACTGCATTTCTCCTCAGAACCTGTAATCGGAAAGAGTAATCAGAAAGAGATCAGCATAGAAATACTTGTAAAATCCAAATTGATCTTTGTGAAACAAAAAATTATGACTCTGATCTGTGTGGACAAAAAAAAAAATCCCAACAATAAAATATTTCATCAGGAACTCCTGGTGGTAGTTTTTTTTTAAAAAAAAGTTAAAAGCACTGTGGTGAGAGAGAGCTAGACAGGGTGTCTGGGGAGGGATTCTAATTCTCTCCCCTGTGGTGCTTTCCAATCTCAGTCCTTATCTTCAAAATTTTTTATGTGTCCTACTGTAGAAAAGATATAGGCATGATCCTGCTACTTCTGTTTTTATACCATACAGTGCATAGTAGCTTTCTATCTCTGCTTCTGCATATGAGTACGATATAGGGCAGGGAAACATCCCTGTGAGCTTCCACATTAATATTTCCAGATATGCAGAAAGAGTACTCTGTCACAATCTTTCTAATTTTGATGACTAGGAGGAATTATAATGTGTAGGGTTAGAACCAGCAAGCTTTTCAGCAGCTGAAAAAGGGATGAGGGCTACCAAACAGTGGTCCCTCAGGGATCATGAGATCTGCTCTGACAAATGTCACATTGGATGCAGATTGTAATAAGGAGAGAACTGGACATGCCTGAGTGAAAAAGTTGACAGTGTTCAGTCCTCAGAGCACTTTTTTTTTTTTGCTCACTTCTGCTCCATGAGAAAGTTTTCCTTAGCAGTTTCTAAACTAAGAACTGGCAACTTCTACAATAGCAGCTCTCCTGGACCCTGGTTCTCAGTTCAGCAACAGACATTTTCTGTAGGGCAATGAATTACAGGGACAATAAGCAGTAGGCAAAAACAACGAAGAACAACCTTCTTCTTTCCATCCACTATACCTTGCTAACAGGACTACAGGCTCAGGAAAACCATACACCAAACAGGACCTGAGACACTTTGAAAAACTGACATTGATTTACATATGAGGTCACTAATAGAAGTTCTACAGAACTGAAAGGTTTTTACCTCTGAAGAGTATTGGCCAGTTATCTTAATGTGTCTGTTACATCACCCAGTAAACCAGAGACGTGGTCACCGTCACTGTCGTCTCTTTCCTCTTCAGAATCTGTAATCAGAAAAAAAAGAATCCTGCAATGATTGTGAAGCGGAAACCCACATTCCAACTCCAAGCTCTGTATAACTGAATGACAAGAACAAATCTGATCCAGTTTGTTGGCTTTTCTTAAAAAAAGAGAAAAAGCCATGCTACTTGCCTTATGAAAACATTGACCCCATATCTAATGTCTTAGGTAGAAAAATATCAAAAATATGCCATGCCATTTTTCTTAGTAAAGTTAACCTTACAGGACTGGTCTATCAGTGGCTACTATCCATGATGACTGAGGGGAACCAACACGTTCAGAGGCATTAAAACATCAGGAAGGAAGCTCACGATGAAAACAAAAATGCAACAAAGATCAACCAAATAAACAAAGAAAGGAAGAATAAATCTTGGGTTGGTAGGAACGCCACAGCTGGCTCATCCAAGTGACACTGGCTTCAAGTCTTTAGCTAAGAGACAAAGGACCAGGAGGCCTTTGGGTCTTGCCCTTTGGCCATACCAAGGGGCTTATTCCTCTGGCTACGCCCAACCTTTATAGGACCTGCAGCTAAGCTCAGGCAAGATGGAGCTCAGCTGCTGCTAACTTGCTGGCTAGCAAAGGTCTTAAGAACATAAGAGAAGCCATGTTGGATCAGGCCAGTGACCCATCCAGTCCAACATGCTACCACACAGTGGCCAAAAAACCAGGTGCTATCAGGATGTCCACCAGTGGAGCCAGGACACTAGAAGCCCTCCCACTGTTGCCCCACCCCCAAGCACGAAGAATACAGAGCATCACTTGCCCCAGAGAGAGAGTTCCATTTATACTTCGTGGCCAATAGTCACTGATGGACCTCTGCTCCATATGTCTTCCTCACATCCTCTACCCCTGCCCTGTGGAAGGCCTGTGATCAGGATCAATTTTGGCTCTTCCTAAAGTAGTGCTACTGCTGGGTAATTGTTTATATGTCTGGGTGTCTCTGTGTAACCCAGATAATGTGCAAGGTTGAGAGGAAAGTGTTAACTCTTCCTTAAGCCTGATGGGAAGCCATCTTAATCTGTCTGCAGCAGTAGAAAAAAGCAAAAGTCCAGTTGTGCCTTAAAGATTAACAAAATTTGTGGCAAGGTAAGAGCTTTTGTGAAATATCTGAAGAAGCGAACAGTGACTCCCAAAAGCTCCTAGCAAAAAGATAAAGTTAGTCCCCTGTGTAAGCACCAGTCATTTCCAACTCTGGAGTGACGTTGGTTTCACAACGTTTTCACAGCAGACTTTTTATGGGGTGGTTTGCCATTGCCTTCCCCAGTCATCTAAGCTTTCCCCCCAGCAAGCTGGGAACTCATTTTACCAACCTCGGAAGGATAGAAGGCTGAGTCAACCTGGAGCCGGCTACCTGAACCAGCGTCCACCGGATTGAATTCAGGTTGTGAGCAGAGAGCTCAGACTGCAGTACTGCAGCTTTACCACTCTGCGTGCACCACGGGACTCCTACAAAAGCTCCTATCCTGCCACAAGTTTTGTTAGTGTTTAAGGTGCTCCTGGACTCTTGCTCTGTTCTGCTTCCACAAGCAGTGTTTTTCAATCTATATTCTTCTTGTTGGAAGCTGCTATCTGCCCTGCACAAGAAAACAAATTACAGGCATGATATTGGCACACATGTTTTTACACTATACAGTAAATAGCAACTTCAGTCTCTCTCTCCCCACAAACTTGCATCCCAAAACATAGAGTAAGTATGGAAGTGGGTCCCAATTCATGATGTTAAAGAGCCCCTAAGTTAAAAGAAGAAAAAATAACCAGTAGGAGATAAGGTAATGGGCTTGAAGAAGCGCCAAAAATTTAGAGTTTCCTGGAGAGCAGGGGCTCCGTCTCATTCATCCCCCACCCATTATTTCCCTCTGGTTCACAACTTATATGTCTGTTGCTTTCTGCTGCTATAGAACCATGCACAAACAGTCACATAGTCCCCTGCTACTCACCATCATCAACATCATCATCGCCACCATCCTCCTCATCCTCTTCACTGCCTGAAGCTAGGAGAAAAAGTCATTTTTTACAAGTTTAATATGAAATCCAGATTTGGGTTTCTATGTATATAAGAGCCTTGAGCATTTAACTCCCCTTCCATGTGTTCAGTCAACATCTGGAGAAAAAAATGTGGGTATGACCCTCTGGCCTCATCCCCCTCTTCAGTGTGATTGATGGGTCCCCCCCAACTGTGTGCCTGAAGGCAGAGGAAGTGACAATATCTATGCTAGCAGTAGCTCTTCTGCATATTAGGCCACGCCCCCCTGATGTAGCCAATCCTCCAAGAGCCTAGAAGGCTGTTAGTACTGGGCCCACTGTAAGCTCCAGAAGGATTGGCTACATTGGGGGGCATGGCCTAATATGCAAATGAGCTCCTGCTAGAAAAAGAGCCCTATGCTACCTTCCCATGTGGATATCTGCTACTGAACATTCAAGCTCATTGTCCCTCTCCCCACATTGACTAAACACTCACCAGAGTCATGTGCTCAGGGCAGGGGTGGCCAAACTTGCTTAATGTAAGAGCCACATAGAATAAAAGTCAGATGTATGAAAGCCACAAGACAGGCAGGCACCAAATAGATTGCGGGGGAGAGGTGGAAAGAAAGTAACTTTAACTTTAAATGCATTCTCCAAGCCGACAGCTGGCTTAACTTGAAGAAGTAATTTAAAGAGACAAATGCCTTCTCCAAACCAACTGATGGGGCAGTGGGGGCTTCAAGAGCCACACAATATGTATGGAAGAGCCACATGTGGCTCCCGAGCTGCAGTTTGGCCACCCCTGGCTCAGGGCAACCAGCTGCCCAAACTAGCCACTAGGGTTGCCAGCCCCCACCAAGGACAGGAGAACTCTCACCCTGGGGCCTTCCCTTGGTACCAGTCAGCAGGCCAGGGAGGGGGGGGGAGAGACTTAACAGCAGCAAAAGGAAGCCTAAGACTGTGTCACCAGCAATACAGCAATGTCACTTCTGCCCTGCACGGGAAGTGATGTCATCACATTGCAATTGATGCAAGGACACTGATTGTGGACAAAAACTGTGGTAAAAATGACTTCTACCAAAGAGTTTTTGCCCAAATACCAAAGTGGCTCTGCACTGCTGCCAACATGGTGATGTCAAGTTCCAGTATGCATCAGAAGTGGCTTGAATAAGGCTTTGTAACATCACTGAATACCATGAGGGAACCAAATGAAAGTTCTGTCTCATTGTCATTGGAAAGGGATAGTCTCAAGAATATAAGAGCCCTCTTGGAAGAAGCCTTATTTAAAGAGTACTTTCCCTATCACAAATGGCCAGCTTGTCCGGCATCATGAGTGTGGAAATATGAGGGCATTGTATCAATAGGAGAAACCTGCAGAGACTTGTGTGTCTGTGGAAGGCCATGTGAAGTGAGAGTGAGAAGACAAACCAGAGAGAGGAGAGGTCAGACTCAGAGGGCAGCACCCTGGGTTGGGGAAAAGAGAGGCACCCCACTCAGGTAGATAGCACTTCTACACACAAAGAGTGATGTGGTGCCCCCAAGTGTCCAGGCATGCTAAGTCACTCATTCCAACAATAAGAACATAAGAAGAGCCCTGCTTAGGGTTGCCAAGTCCAGTTCAAGAAATATCTTGGGGCTTTGGGGATAGAGCCAGGAGACTTTGGGGGTGGAGCCAGGAGACACTGGGGCAGAACCAGGAACAAGGGTATGACAAGCATAATTGAACTCCAAGGGAGTTCTGGCCATCACATTTAAAGGGACAGCACACCTTTTTAAATGTCTTTCTTCCATAGGAAATAATGAAGGATAGGGGCACCTTCTTTTGGGGCTCATAGAATTGAGCCCCCTGGTCCAATTGTTTTGAAACTTGGGGGGTTCTTTGGGGAGAGGCACTAGATACTATACTGAAAATTTGGTGCCTCTACCTCAAAAAACAGCTCTCCCAGAGCCCCCGAAACCTCCAGATTAATATTAATGTATTAATCGGTTTGGGGTTAATTTAATGTTTTGTTAAATGTATTGTTGTTTTGCTGTTGTTAGCCGCCCTGAGCCTGCGTGGCGGGGGAGGGCGGGATATAAATAAAATTTTACTTACTTACTTACTTACAGATCAATTCCCCATTACACCCTATGAGAATCAATCTCCGCATTGGGAATAATGAAGTGCTCAGCAGATATTTCCCTCCCCCCACCCCACCCCATTTCTGGTGACTCTGAAGCGAGGGATTGGCCTCTCTACTCACGAGTTGCTGCCAACTTCTTCAAAGTAACACAGATGCACCATCCCAAGAGGAAGCCTTTCAATCGGAGCCTGAAGCCTCCAGAGGTGGAAAGGCACATAATCCTCTGGGGGCGGGGCTTCCCCCTCCCCCGCTGGCCAGCTGATGGGGGGTGGGAAGGAGCCTGGGAAAGTGGAAGAACCCCTGCTGGGACCTGGGGATTGGCAAGCCTAGCCCTGCTGGATCAGACCGATGGTCTATCTAGTCCAGCATCTTGTCTCGCAGTGGTCAACCAGTTCCAGTGCAGGGCCAACAACAGGGCATAGAGGCCAACCCCTTCACCTGATGTTGCCTCCTGGTTCTGACATTCAGAGGCTTAGTGCCTCTAAATGTGGAGGTTCCCCTCAGTCACCCAGGCTAGTAGCCTGGAAGACTTTTCCTCCATGAACCTAATTAACAAAGAGGCTCATAGGAAACAAAAGATGGCAGGAGGTGCTGCCCTTACCTCCAGCTACCAAGATACAGGCTATGCCTGCCAGCACAAGTAGGAACCAAGTCTTCATTATAACATTGACTTCCGGGCACACTTTCTGCCTGCAAGGAATTCAGAAGTTCTGTAGACCTGAAGCCCAATTCTGTTGCTTTATAAAGTGACAACTCAGCCAGGGCCTGGACACGTGGAAGGGAGTAATGGCCAAGTAAATTAAGAAGGAAGTTGCCAACAAACAACAGAGAAGGGGAAAAAAAATAAATGGGATTGAAAAATGCATGAGATTATCTTGGATCTGAAGCACGGGTAGCTGTGCCAAAAGGAGAATCCTGTTGCAAAAGTTTTCTCTGAACATGTATTCAGAAGGGGGGTGGGGAAGTAGGAGTCCAGTAGCACCTTTAAGACCAACAAAGTTTTATTCAGAATGTAAGCTTTCATATGCATGCATACTTCACCAGACAATGAAATGGGATACAGCGAGCAGACCTACTTATAGCTATTTATAGTTGATGGGCAATGATTAAGAAGTGGTACAAATTTAGAATCCAATGGCAAAATAGTGAATTTAACAAACTGAAAAAACATTTGGTCTGGATAGTATTTACGTGGGAAACCAATAGAATAGTAACATGTCAGAATGAGGCAATAAATGTTGTCTGTGAATTGCTCTATAAGAGTCCCATGGCGCCGAGTGGTAAAGCTACAGTATTGCAGTCGAAGCTCTCCTCTCCTGGGGGGGCTCCAGAGGGTGTCTTTCGGACTTGGTCTGGCTGCTCCCAGACACACATTACAGCTGCTGTCTAGGACAGCGAACTTCTGAACTTCTCACTTCCTGCTTGTCCACACATGCCTCTGCCTGCCTGTCTGCCATTGGCAGAGTCTCTGACAGCAAGAGGGAGTGGGGGGATTGACGGTCTCTCGGGTGTGGGCTTTCCACCCCCTCGCCCGGTCACGTGCAATGGGCTGGCCAATCCCGTGGTCCTGCGCAAGTCTGCGCCTCCCCCACCCCCACCTTGGCAGCGGGCCAATGGCATGTGCCTGGACAGAATCACCATGGCAACGGGTTTTCTCTCGCTCGTCGGTCCGCTCTTCCCCCTCCAAGCGTGGCGTAACGTCTCCCCTTTGGAAGCCAACAAGCGGCGCCGTAGATCCGTCCACACCCGAGCGGCTGGCCACCACGTATGTCTGGATTGGGCTGCCCAATACCCGGGTCTTCATATGGACCAACTGGGCTAGTAGAAAAACAATGTGGGTCTTTATTTCTTCATTAATAATTGCCAAGTGTCAAGGGGTTTGTGTTACATTGCCTGACCAGTCCTGCCATCTTAAACCAGACCTAACATGCAGAATAGACATCTATACCTGCCCCCACAAGAAAAAGTGGTTGTGTTGGCAGAGCTGTTGCTGCTCCAGTTCAACAGCCCCATAGGGTTCAAGCCCAACTAATTTTCAATTGAGGATTGCAATGACTAAACAAGATCCAAAAGCTGAAGTGGAATTTGGAATGCACCAAACAAGCAATCCCGAGGCTCATACAAAGTCCTTGGGGAAGCTGATCATGTGAAACTCACTTGTAGGAGTGCATAAAGATTTTCCTAGCCATGACGCATCCAGCTACTCCCCCCCCCACCACCCATCCACAGCAGAAATTTTTTAAGCCAGTTATTTGTAATGGGGGCTAACAAATGTTTACAGAATTTAGTCCTGGAAAGGAAGCAATGTTAATTCTGGTTACAGTTCGGTTAAATCCCCATGAGCATTTTTGGCTGTACATCTGGGATGATCATTATGAGTTTGGCTTGGAATAAGGTTACGGTCTCCTCATCTAAGCTGAGACTGTGAGTGGCATAGTACAAAATGGTATTATTAATCCTCATTTGGCGTTAAACCAAACCATCACAAGCTCTCCCCCATGGGGAGCATCCTCAAAAAACATATTGTACGCTAAACAACCTCTCTACTTAATGGTGGGGGGTGAAGGCTTGGAGAAAAACTGGAAGACTTCTGGATTGTCTTCTAAGAACTTTTAAAGGAAGGATGGTGGTGGAATATTGAGATAGTACTGAAAAAATCCTATGAAATGTTTTCTTTTTTGGAATGGAAGAACTTAAAAAAAAAAGAATAAGGGCTGTGGCCGGTTATTTTTACACTTCTTCGTGGCCCACTAAAATTTGGGGGTGGAGCCAGGAGACTTTGGAGGTGGAGCTGGGAGACAGGAATTATGTCATTTCCTGTGGTGTCACTTTCAGGTCAAGGGCCAAATAATGTCACTTCTGGGGCACACTGAACCCAAACTCCACCTCTTCCTGTGATGTAACTTCCAAGGCACTCCTGCAAACCTGCCTTTTCTTCTGAAGTAACTTTGTTTTAAGAAAAATCTCTCTGAAACTCATGCTGAGCCAAAATGGGGGTGGAAAGTGGGCTGCAACTTTTTCATACATTCCCAGGGTCCTCTCTTTCCACCCCCACACCTTCATGCACCTATCTGTTTGTTGATTCTTCTCCAGCTTGCAAGCACTCCTAATGCCCATGTTCAGTTGCCTGCACCACCTACACACCCCTTCCTCAACAGTACTGGCCAGTGTATGCAGTTGGGACTGCTCTGGCCATTGCCATCAGGAATGCCAGCTCTGTGTACCACCCACACTGGGCCCTGGCAGCTGCTCTACCTCAAAATATGCTGTCACATTTAGTAGGCCCTTCCTTCAGCTGCTACTACTGGAACCCAGCCTCAAGCTACAACCAAATTTGCTTGGTTTCAAGAAAATCTTTTTGACAGCTATTTTTCATACCTTTCCTTGGTTGAAACACTGGGAAATTACTGTGAAAGGTAGCACAGAATTGTACTGCAATTAATGAATTAATTTCAAGTTATACGAAGTTCATATAAGCTTTTCTGCAGTTATCCCCAAAAGGATATTTATGAGGGGCTTGCAGCTTTTTACTGGATGTGTTTCCCATGCCTTTAAAAGCAACCTGTTGTGCAAATATTTAGCCAGTGAACTTCTTTCATTCTTTTTATTATCTACAGGAGTTTAATTTTGGTGTCAGACAGCTGTTAAAAGCAGGACCAGTAAAATGGTGCCAAGTTCATAGTACCATCACTTCCAGTGCTGTTGAAATATACAGCAGTAATCTCCAATAATCTCTTTCTGCCTCATAGCTCTCACTCTCACTCACACAGAAATCTCATAGAAAGACCAGCTGACTACGACTGGGGGTGCCAACTTTTCATTGGAAGAGCTCCTATGTCTGCAGCAACAGTATGATGAACAGAAAAGTTTCATCCAGTAAAAAGGGAAGGAAAGAAAGAAAGGGAAAGAATGAAATAGAAGGAAAGGAAAAGAAAGACATGAAAAGAAAGAACATAAGAGAAGCCATGTTGGATCAGGCCAGTGGACTATCCAGTCCAAAATTCTCTCACACAATGCCCCAAAAGCACCAGAATGTCCGCCAGTGGGGCCAGGGCACTAGAAGCCCTCCCACTGTTGCTTCCCCCCTCCCCCCGGCACCAAGAATACAGACAGAGCATCACTTGCAGGGTAAGAAAGAAAAAAAGGGGGGGGAAGGGCGGGAAAGCCTTACTCAACATCAGATGATCCCAGCCAGCAGCAATTCTGCCCAGGGGTTGTTTGGTAAAAAAAAAATTGCTACTGGAATGCCCACTCCCCACACCTCCCGGATGAAAAAAAATACCCCCTTTGCTGCTCAGGCCTCTTGGGGAAATCTCCCCAAAAGAACATACTGTAAGGCACTGAAAGCTCATAGCTTGAAGAACACATCATGGGTCTAAAGTGCCAGTGGACTCCAGCTTTTCTCTCGGACACTGGGAGGGGAGGAGAAGGAAGGAGAGGCAGCCCAGCTCCTCTCTGCACAACACAGAGATGGGGGGTGGAAGGAAGCAAAATGGGGCTCAGGCTTTGTAACCTATGTCTTCAAGCCTAGCTTTTTCTCTGCACAACAAAGAGACATTGGGAGATGGAAGGAAGCAAAATGGAACTCAGACTTTGCAGCCCGTGTCAGTCTTGAAGGCTAGCTTTTCTCTGCACAATGCAGAGAAACTCCAGTTCAAATCTTCACTCTGCCAAGGAAGCACTGAGAAATCCCAGTTCAAATCTCCACTCTGCCTGGGTGACCTTGGGCCACTCACACTCAACCTAATCTACCTCACAATGCTATTGTCGGGAGATAGGTAATGATGTAAACCTTTACATCATGTCAGACAACTGGTCTGTATTACCTTTGCCAGATATTCATGACAGTTTCAGGACAGTTTGCAGCCTGTGTCAGTCTTCCAGGCTAGCTTTTCTCTGCACAGCACAGAGACGGGGAGGAAGGAAGCAGAGCAGAGCTCATGCTTTGCTGGGGGTGCGGCTACCTTTGGCTTTTTTTGTGACCTGGTATTGAGGCTTCTATGGCCTGGTACCAGGTCACAACCCTGCAAATGGGAAATGCCAGTGTAGATGATTAGAGTGTCCAGGAAGGGCTGCTTCAGTGCTTAGTTCTTATGGCCCTTTCTTACATGCCCCAGGAAGTGCTGTTCTCCACTTAGGGATCAGGCAACAATTTTTCTCCAGGACAGTTTTCCAAGGGATCCTGCGGGGGGGGGGGGGGGGGGGGGGGGCAGTCCCATCTACTGGTCATGGAGCAGGTGTCACTGGGGGTGTGGGGGGAAGGTATTTGTGAAATTCCTGCATTTTGCAGGGGGTTGGACTAAATGACCCTGGAGGTCCCTTCCAACTCTATGATCTGAGAAACCCCAGTTCAAATCTCCACTCTGCCTGGGTGACCTTGGGCCACTCACACTCAGCCTAATCTACCTCACAATGCTATTGTGAGGAGATAGGTAATGATGTAAACCTTTACATCATGTCAGACAACTGGTCTGTATTACCTTTGCCAGATTAATGACAATTTCAGGAAGATCTTTCTTGACGTCTGATCTTTAATTGGAGATGCCAGGGATTGAACTTGGAACTTGTGCTGCACTACAGACAGGTGATTCCCTCCTTATGAATAGGCTTGAAGGAAATCCAGTCTGTGCATGTTTGTGTAATGACAAGAGTTACTGGTAACCAGAAGGGTGTTGTTGTATGCCCTAAAGATTATGTTCTCTGAATGGAGTGCATTTTCTTTTTAACTGGATGATGAAGGTGATAATTCCTCAGATTCATAATGCACCAGGATTTTGCATTCTCAAAAGCTTATTGTGTTCACTTATGTCCTTCTAAACAAAATGATGTCATTCCATAGCTTACAAGATCAAAGACTAAAACTAATATCCTTCCCTCTAAATCAGATTCTTCCTCTGACTTTATGGCACACTGGATTGGTTGAATAATTCTTAAGTACCTAAGAGTCCCATGGCACAGAGTGGTAAAGCTGCAGTACTGCAGTCAGAGTCCTCTGCTCACCACCTGAGTTCGATCCCAGTGGAAGCTGGGTTCAGGTAGCCAGCTCCAGATTAACTCTGCCTTCCATCCTTCCGAGGTTGGTAAAATGAGCACCCAACTTGCTGAGGGGAAAGTGTAGAGGACTGGGAAAGGCACTGGCAGGCCCAGATCAACATTTTTTTTGAGGGGGAGCAAAATTAAAAATGATGCCCCCTTATGGGCCATTCTGTCTTATGGTCCCATAGAATACAATGGACTCCATACCAAATTTGGCGCCTCCCCCCTCCATTGGCACCTGGGGCAAGCACCCCCCTCTGCCCCCGCCCCCCCCCCCCAAGATCCGGCCCTGGGCATTGGCAAACCAACCCGTAAAAAGTCTGCTGTGAAAATGTTGTGAAAGCAACGTCACCCCAGAGTTGGAAACGACTGGTGCTTTCACAGGGGACTACCTTTACCTTTTTACCTGAGAATCTGTTTTCCTTATTTATGTATTAAGACTAAATAACACACTTTCAATCCACTTTCAATCAACTAGATTTTTCTATGTGGAATGGCAAAATCCACTTGCAAATAGTCACTGAAGTGGATTGAAACTGCATTATTTAACATGTGTGAAAGCACCAAATTAATAATGGTTGGGTTCATTCTGTTGCAGATTAGTCACACAGGCAATTTGTTGTGCCACCCAAGGTCCCAAACTCTTAGAGACCTTAATTAGGAATCCACAATTTCTGCCACCATAAGAGGCTTTTAGAGATAAGTTAATTACTGTGAAAACTATACTATCATCTTCTTCCTCCTCCCCAGATTTAGAACCCAGGTATTTTCTTGATGATCTATGCCAAATATCTCTGTATGTAAGGAAAATCTCAGAAATCTCACCTATTGAAATAATTTAATCCGGGTACACCTTCTCTTTATACCTTGGTACATTGTACAGTTGTGATTATCAAAGTTAACAGCAGACATTATCCTGTATTCCCTGTAGCCTTCCCATGACTTTCCTCTGATCAGTGGGAGTGAAATGGGGGAGGGACAGTTCTGTGTGTGTCATGAACTTACTGACTAAATCAGGATGTGATATAAAACCCCACCATGATGATCTAGGAATGCCTAAATCCCTATGTTCTTAACCATAGCGATCTGAGGCATTTCTAGAGCTCCTCACTG
Organism: Heteronotia binoei; assembly: GCF_032191835.1. Classification (NCBI taxonomy): domain Eukaryota; kingdom Metazoa; phylum Chordata; class Lepidosauria; order Squamata; family Gekkonidae; genus Heteronotia; species Heteronotia binoei. Next base: position 22,059,878 of record NC_083235.1, read on the forward strand.
TGGCCTAATATCACTTATGGGTTTTCACAGGTGATGTCACCACACATATGATGCTGTTTCTTGAAAGGTTCCACTCCCTCAAAAGCTCCCACTATTTTGGTGTAGGATATATAGAGTATTGAGTCAATTCTTAGTTTGTGAGGTGAAATGTACTTCACCATTACCACTATTAGTCCAAATGGAAAAGGCATTAGAAAAGAAACAGGGGAATTTTATGAAGAATTTAATTATAGCTGTGACAGCTTTAGTGGCAACTTATTGGGAGCAGTCCAACACTCCATCAATCAATAAATGGCTTAGAAACTTTTGGTTAATTATGGTAATGGATAAGATTGTGGTTTATAAACAGAGGAGACAGGAGAAATGCGTACAATCACTCTTTTAATTAAAATATGGTCTTTATTTTTAAATTACTGAAACAAAGGTGATAAAACTTGCAATCTTAAAATGTATTTAAATGGTTAGCTTTAAGGAAGAATGAATTCTATCATTTACTGTGGCTTCACTTATAAGCTATGGTTCTTATTGCCTATAGGCAAATGAAATTAGTGTAATGTCTATATCAATGTTATTTTCTAAACATTAGTCGTTGTCGTCATCATCGTCATCTCTTGCCATTTTCAGGAGCCAGGTTGGCAACCCTGTGACATCTGCCAAGGGCTTTTTTTGAGCAGGAACACAGTTCCAGCTGGCTTGATGCCAGGGGTGTGGCCTAATATGCAAATGAGTTCCTGCTGGGCTTTTTTGAATATTATAGTTGAACAGAAAAGAAAATGTCAAAGAAATACAGTAAAAAGGGAAAATATACTGAGTAATCAAAGCAATCTGTAATAATATTGAATTAAACATCAGACAGAATCAACAATTACCTAAATCTGTTTCATCTTTTTTGACTGGTAAATACATTTTTTGGGGGGAGGGGGGTATACAACCGCCATCTAGTAACAGCTACTCCATCACAGGAGGACACTTGGCTTGGAACTTCTGAATATTTTGTGATTGTCTTCAGAGTGTTTGGCAGCCATTTTGTGGCTGGACTCACCATCATCCTATGGTAGCCATTTTGCAGTACTATCCACATCTGTTTCTCAAAATGCAAAAAGGTTCAACAAAGCTGGGAATCCTGTACCTAGATCTTACATAACATGCAAATTTGTTCTGATAATTCATCTCTCTTACTGTGTTGGCTTTTTACATAGACAGCTGGAGTGAAGTGTCATTTCGGCACTGTCTGTATTGTTGTCATTTTAATTCATCTTCCCTCCATTTGCTATAATCTCTGGCTTCTAGACCTTTATCTCATAAAGACACATTGAGTAAACATTGTGTTCAGTGACATCACAGTGACACAATATTTGTGGCATCATGTGATGATGTCCTGACAATCCATTTTTGTGTCATATAGATGGCATAATGGGTGATGCTATTCACTTTCAGGCATACTTTGTAAAACTGAAGGTGAAAACTCTGAGGAATTATGTACAAAGCTAAAAAGGCATTTTTATGACTAATGAATTAGGACTCATTTAAGGAGTTACTCAACTAGCTTCTGTCCAAACAAAGGAACCTTCCCTAAACCAATGAGAAATGCAGAAGACAGTCTGATTTCCACGTGATGATCTGAGGCCATTGGGACCAGAGACAGAAATGAAAAGTGTGAAAGTGAATTAAGGAGATGAGGCTCATAATTCTGTTGTAGGCTCCGAATTAGCTCTGTTGTAGGCCAAACATCTCTAACACTCCCTACTTGCTTCCTGAGATCTCCTGTTCCAGACGCATCCTGTCTTTGCAAGCCACAAGGAACAGGGACGGGGTGGAATTCTAGCAGGAGCTCCTTTGCATCTTAGGCCACGCCCCCTGATGTAGCCAATCCTCCAAGAGCTAACAAGGCTCTTTTTTGTAAGCTCTTGGAGGATAGGCTACATCAGGGGGCATGGTCTAATATGCAAAGGAGCTCCTGCTAGAATTCCACCCTGGACAGGGTCATCTGTGAGCAGCACCCAGGTTGTAAAATGGCCTTCCTACACCGTCCCATTTGATACATTCTCTCGCTTCATTCCAATGTTACCAGAAGTTCTTATTTTAAACAGCTTTTAGACTGAGGGTTGTTTTTTTTTTTAAAAAAAAAAAATACAATTGTTCTGCAAGTGTTTTAAAATTTCTAGTTGTTTATTGGCTGCCTTATTTGGCATTTAGTTATTTTACTATGTTTACATTTTGTTGTGAAGTATGTTTTACATATTTGTGTGTTGGGGTATTAGTAGATGAGATGAAGAAGTCCTGAATCAGGATCTCTTTGTTTTTGTTTGTTTTTTGTTTATCTGCTTTTAAAGTTCAGGTTTCGTTATATGGAAGGAGAGCATTCCAGATGAAACCCAGGCATGATCCTGCTACTTGTGTTTTTATTCCATACTGTCCAATAGGGATGGGTACAGACCTGAACTGGAGCCAAAGTTCAGACCGAAATTTCATCAGTTTGCAAACTCAGCATCGAAGTCAAGGGAAAGAGCCTTCCTCAAACAATTTGGATGTTCAGACCCCCAATGTGCAGTTGCCAACCACCCAAGCAGCACTGGACACTGCCCCCGTCATGCCTGCATCATTCACAACTGATGCAAATGCATCACCCAACATGCCTGTGTCACTTCCAGGTAATGCAGGCACATTGTGGATGGTGCATGATGCCACATGGGAGTAGCATGCACAAGTTGGGGGGCCAGGTGCACCAGGGGTGGCACCCGATACCTCCTTGAGTTTGGCAGGTTTTGTTAAGCGTGTTTGGTTTGGATGTTTAGTTCGGGGCAATCTGAGGAAAGACTTAGACACAAGTTATAACATTTAAGGAGTCCTGGCATCAGCAATATATACATTCAGAAGATGCATATTGTTGGGTTTAGACTATACAACCAAATTATACTAAGAAATAATCTTGCTCTTCCTAGTCCAGTTCTCTCAGGTGCACAGAGGGGCCAGAGGGAATGCATTTAATCTGACCAGCATAAACACCCTATGGTGACTTGTAATCAGGGGTGGAATTCTAGCAGGATCTCCTTTGCATATTTGGCCACACACCCCTGATGTAACCAATCCTCCAAGAGCTTACAAGGCTCTTTTTTAAGCTCTTGGAGGATTGGCTACATCAGAGGGGTGTAGCCTAATATGCAAAGTAGCTCCTGCTCTAGAATTCTACCCCTGCTTGGAATAATTAAGTCTGATAATTTTCATCCCATTAGTTTGCAATCTATACTGGGCACATTGTAAGCAAACATCTGGAACTCAGTTGAACAGATTGGATGCGCCTTGATAATATCATAGGACCTGAACAAATTGGCTTTTCTAAAGGCAAATCTACTATGGATCATTGTTGTACTCTAGCCTTGCTGGCAGAAAAATATATGAATGCAGGGACAAATAATATGAACACAGGGACATCCCTACTGTCCAACAGTACCAAGGATCAAGTAAACTACACACCAACGAAGACCTGGGACCTTAATTTGTTTATTCATTTGCCAATAATAGGTGTATTTCTTTTTCATGCAATGTCATCACAGAAGTTCTACAGAAGGGAATGTTTTCACCCATTCCAACACAAACTAATTAGCCCGGTAAGTTCAACGTGTTTCCTGCCAAATCAGATGCATCATCTCCTCTGCTGCATTTCCCCTCAGAACCTGTAATCAGAAATAGATCAACACATAAATATTTGTGAAATTCAAGTCATGACTCTGATCTGTGTATATGGACAAAAAAAAAAATCCCAACAATAAAATATTTTATCAGAAACACATTTGGTTTTTTGGTGGGGAGGGGAAGATCAGGGTGTTGGGGAGGGGGGTCTAATTCCCTTCCCAGCAGAGTTTTCCAATCTCAGTCCTTCTCTCCAGAAATTTCTATGTGTGCTCTACTGCAGAAAAGACACAGGCGTGATCCTGCTATTGTGTTTTTACGATACATTGTGTGGTTTTTTACAGTACATTGTAGCTTTCCATCTCAGCTTCTGCATATAGGTATGATTCAGGGAAGGAAAACATTACTATGAGCGTCCAAATTAATTCTTCCAGATATGCAGAAAGATCACCCTGTCACAATCTTTCTTGGTTTTGATGAATAGGAAGAATTATAATGTGTAGGGCTGGAACCAGCTAGCTTTTCAGCTGCTGAAAAAGGAACGCAGGCCACCACACAATGGTACCTTGGGGATCATGGGATCTGCTCGGACAGATATCAAGTTGGATGTGGATTGTAATAAGGAGAGAACTGGACATGACTGACTGAAAAAGTTGACAGCACTCATTCCTGAGAGTACACCTTTTTCTGTTTTGCTCCCCCTTTCCCCTTGAGAAAGTGTCCCTTCGCACTTTCTAAACTAAAAACTGGAAACTTCTACAATAGCAGCTCTCCTGGACCCTTGTTCTTAGTTCAGCAACAGACATTTGTTTTAAAACTGTAACTTGAAATTGTTGTTTTAAAATGACTGTTAGCCACCCTGAGTCTGCGTGCAGAGAGGGCAGGATAAAAATCTAAGGTACATTAAAAATAAATAAATAAATTTGTGGTGGGACAATGAATTTAAGGTACTTTAACCAGTAGGCAAATGCTGAATTGTAACAAGGAACAACCTCCTTTCCATCCACTATACCTTGCTAACAGGACTACAAGCTCAGGGAAACCATAAACCAAAAAGGACCTGTGACACTTTGAAAGAATGACATTTATTTACATATGAGGTCACTATAGAAGTTCCACAGAACTGAAAGGTTTTTACCTCTGAAGAGTATTGGCCAGTTATCCCAATGAGTCCGTTAATTCACTCACTAAACCAGAGACGTGATCACCATCTCTCCCTGTTTTCTCTTCAGACTCTGTAATCAAAAGAAGAGAACACTGGAGTGATTGTGAAGCTCAAATTTCAACTTCAAGCTAGCTCTGTATATCTGAAAAATGACAACAAATCTTGTCTTATGAATATATTGAACCCACATTGAATGAAAGTCTTAGGTAGAAAAGTATCAGACAATGCCATGCCATTTTTCTTAGTAAAGTTGACCTTGGAGGATTGCTCTATCAGTGGATGACTGAGGAGAACCTCCACATTCAGAGGCACTAAACCTCAGAATCCCAGAGCCAAGAGGGATCATCAGGAAGGAAGCTCACAATGGAAATGGAAATGCAACAAATATCAAGAAAATACACAAAGGAAGAATAAATCTTGGGTTGATTGGGACTTAATATCTGTCTCATCCAACTCACTTTGGATTCAAGCTAGGAGGTCTTTGGATCTTGCCCTTTGGCCTGTACTGAAAAACTTTTCCCTCAGCCCATGCCCAACCTTTATAATATCTGCAGCCAAGCCTAGGCTAGATGGAATTCGGCTGCTGCTAGCTTGCTGGTCAGCAAAAGTCTTCCTCACTTCCTCTACCCCTGCCCTGTGGAAGGCCTGTGATCAGGATCAACTCTGGCTTTTCTTAAAGTAGTGTTACTGCAGTGCATGTGCATGCGTGTTTCTCTGTGTAAGTAGGGCTGCTAAGCCCCCGGGTCGGGCGGGGGTTCTCCCACCCTGGAGGTTCTCAACCCGCCGCTCCACATTGGGCCAACAAGGGGAACCTCCCCCGATGTTGCGGGCGCAATGCCGGCAACACCACACACGGCCAGTCTAGGCGTTTCCAGGAAAATTCTATGGTTTTCCTGGATGCTCAAGACATTTGTGAGGGAAAACGCTATGGTACAATAGGATTGCGTTGCGCACACGAAAAAAGTCCCCTGCCGGTGGCCATGGGGGACTTGGCAACCTATGTGTAACCTAGATCATGCCTGAGGTGATGGGGGAGGAAAATGGCAGCACTTTCTAAAGCAAGATGGGAAGTTGTCTTAGTCTGTCTGTAGTAGTAGAAAGGAGTGAAAGACCAGAAGTACCTTAAAGACTAACAACATTTGTGGCAGGGTAGGACCTTTCGTGAAGTATCTGAAGAAGTGAACAGTGGCTCACGAAAACTCATATTCTGCTACAAAATGTGTTAGTCTTTAAGGTGCCACTGAGCTCTTGCTCTGTTCTGCTTCCTCAAGCAGTGTTTTTCAGTATAAATTCTTCTCATTGCAAGCTGCTATTTGTCCTTCACAAGAAAAAATATAGAGAGAGGCATGATGTTGCTACATGTGTTTTTACTCTGTGCAGCAAATAACAGCCTCTCTCTCTCTTTCTCCTGCACTCTCCTTGCATGCTAAAACACAAAGTATGAAAGTGGGTCCCAATTCAAGATGTTAAAGAACCAATAAGTTAAAAGAGGGAAAAATAGCCAGTAGGAGATAAGGTAATGGGCTTGAGGGGAAAAAAGGAAAGGTCCCCTGTGCAAGCACCAGTCGTTTCCGACTCTGGGGTGATGTCACATCACAATGTTTTCATGGCAGACTTTTTTATGGGGTGGTTTGCCATTGCCTTCCCCAGTCATCTACACTTTTCCCCCAGCAAGCTGGGTACTCATTTTACCGACCTCGGAAGGATGGAAGGCTGAGTCAACCTGGAGCCAGCTACTTGAATCCAGTTTCTGCCAAAATCGAACTCAGGTCGTGAGGAGAGATTTCAGGCCGCAGTACTGCAGTTTTACCACTCTTCACCACAGGGCTCCTAAACAAGCCCCTAAAAGCTTTGTGTTTCCTTGAAAGCAGTGTGGGAAGGGGGCTCCGTCTCATTCATCCCCCAGCCATCATTGCGCTCTGGTTCGTAACTTATATAAGTCTGTTGCTTTCCGCTGCTATAGAACTCTGCACAACCAGTCACATATTCCCCTGCCACTCACCATCATCCTCGACATCATCATCACCCTCATCGCGATCATCACTACGATCCTCCTCATCCTCCTCACTGCTTGAAGCTAGAAGGAAAATTCATTTTTAAAAAAATTTAGTATGACATCCAGATTCGGGTTTCTATGTATATAAGAGCCCTGAGCATATAACTCCCCTTCCATGTGTTCAGTCAACATCTGGAGAAAGAATGTGGGTATGACCCTCTGGCCTCATCCCCCTGCTTCAGCATGATTGACGGGTCCCCAACGGTGTGCCCAAATGCAGAGACAGTGACAATATCTATGCTACCATCCCATGTGTTTCTGAACACTCATGCCCTTGGTACCAGTCAGCAGGCGAGTGTGTGTGAGTGGGGGGGACTTACCATCAGCAAAAGGAAGCCAAAAACTATGTTGCCAGCAATAAAGCGATGTCACTTCTGGCCTGCACTGGAAGTGATGTCCTTGCCAATGATGCAGGGACACTCTGGTATGTGGACAAAAACTCTGTGGTAAAAATGACTTCTACCAAAGAGTTTTTGCCCAAATATCAGAATGACTCTGCATTGCTGCCAACATGGTGTTATTAGTTCCAGCATCAGGGCTTTTTTTGAGGAGGAACGCCCAGGAACGCAGCTCCAGCTGGCTTGGCATCAGGGGGTGTGGCCTAATATGTAAATGAGTTCTTGCTAGGCTCTTTCTTTTAAAAAGCCCTGTGTGAAACAATGTGGCCTAGTATGCAAATGACTTCCTGCTGACTTTTTCTGCAAAAAAGCCCTGTCCAGCACGCATCAGAAGTGGCTTGAATAAGGCTTTGAAGCATCTCTGAATACCATGAGGGGACCAAATGAAAGCTCCATCTCATTGCCATTGGAAAAGGTTAGTCTCAAGAACATTAAAAGAGCCCTGCTGGAAGAAGCCTTATCTAAAAAGTACTCTCCCTATCACTAATGGCCAACTTGTCTGGCATCATGAGTATGGAAGTATGAGGGCACTGAATCAACAGGAGAAACCCATGGAAGGCCATGTGAAGTGAGAGGACAGAATGAGAGAAAAGCCGCTTTGGTGGGGTAGGGCGGGATATAAATCAAATAAAATGAAATGAAATGAAATGAGAAAAGAGGGGTTGGACTCAGAGGGCAGCTCCCAGGTTAAGGAAAACAAGAGGCATCCCATTGAAGGAGCTAGCACTTCTACACACTTAGAGTGATGTAGTGCCCCCAAGTGTCCAGGCATGCTAAGTTGCTCAGTCCAACACTAAGAACATAAGAATTTAATTAAATTTGATTTTTCAATTTATACCCCGCCCTATCCCGCAAACATTAAAATGAATCACTTCAAAAACATCATAACCACAGGTATGTCGATCAGATTCGAGAGCAGTAATCAGTATAAGAAGAGCCCTGATGGATCAGACCAATGGTCAGGGCTTTTTTTGTAGCAGGAGCTCCTTTGCATATTAGGCCACACTTCCCTGATGCAGCCAATTCTCCAAGAGCTTACTGTAGGCCCTGTAAAAAGAGCCCTGTAAGCTCTTGGATGATTGGCTACATAAGAGGGTTGTGGCCTAATATGCAAAGGAGTTCCTGCTACAAAAAAAGTCCTGCCAATGGTCCATCTAGTCCAGCATCCCATCTCACAGTGTCCAACCAGTTCCACTGCAGGGCTATCAACAGGACATAAAGGCTGAGGCCTTCCCCTGATGTTGCCTCCTGGCTCTAGGATTCAGAGGATTGGTGCCTCTGAATGGGGAGCTTCCTAGGGTTGCCAAGTCCAATTCAAGAAATATCTGGGGACTTTTGGGGTGGAGTCAGGAGACATAGGGGGTGGAGCCACGAGCAAAGGTGTGACAAGCATAATTGAACTCCAAGGGGAGTCTGGGCCATCGCATTTAAAGGAATTGCATACCTTTTAAATGCCTTCCTTTCATAGGCATTTAATGGGGCACCTTCTTTTGGGGGTCATAGAATTGGACCCAATGTCCAATCTTTTTGGAACTTGGGGGTTATTTTGGAAAGAGGCACTGGATGCTATGCTGAAAATTTGGTGCATCTACCTCAAAAGACAGCCCCTCCAGAGCCCCAGATACCCGCATATCAATTCTCCATTATTTTCTATGGGAAAACATCTCCATAGGAAATAATAGAGTTCCCAGCAGAAATTTCCCTTCCCCATCTTCCCGCTTTCTGATGACCCTGAAGAGGGGGAAGGGTCTCCAAGCCAGGGGATCCCCTGCCCCCACCTGGGGACTGGCAACCCTAGAGCTTCCCCTGAGATACCAAGGCAGCCACTGAAAGACTTATCCTTCATGAACCTAATCGAGGAAGAGGCTCACAGGAAACACAAAGTGGCAAGAGGAGCTACCCTTACCTCCAGCTACCAAGATCCAGGCCACACCTGCCAACACAAGTAGGAACCAGGTCTTCATAATGACAGAACAGGACTTCCAGGCACCCTTTCTGTGTGCAAGGAATTCAGAAGTTCTGCAGACCTGAAGCCCAACTCTGTTGCTTTATAAAGTGACATGACCCAGCCAGAGGGCCTGGCACGCTATGGACACGTGGAAGGGAGCAATGGCCAAGTAAATTAAGAAGGAGGTTGCCAACAAACAGTAGAGATGGAAACAAATAAATGGGATAGAGAAATGCATGAGATTAAGTTGGATCTGAAGTGCAGGTACCTGTGCCAGAAAGAGAATCCTGTTCCATAAAGTGTTCCAACATTTCAGAAGCCTTTTTTTTTTCTTTTGCCCCAGGAAGTTGTTGGATCCTTTTGTGAAAAGTTGGAACTGGAGAGGTCAGTTGATGTAGTACTGAATCTGCCCTCGTGTTACTGCAAAGGTGAATCTGCGATGATGATTTAATCCAAGGACTGATATTTTCCATTGAGATCCTTCTCTCAAGGCTATTCCTGGTAAACGTCTCTGTGTGACTACTATGGCAGACTTGCATAAGGAGAAGCTCACATTATTCCATAATTTCTTTTCTCTATCACCAGATCGAATGTACAAACCTGGGTATCAATAGCCAGATGGGATATCTAAGGGAGGTTTAATTGCAACCACAGTTTATGAGATCTCCATTAAAATCTGGGTGTTTTCCCATCCGTTTATTGATCTCCAGTTAAAGTACCTGCCAGTAGGTGATGTGAAAGACCTCACCTGAAACCCTGGAAAGCAGCTGCCAGTTACAATAGCTCATATTGCTATTGATGCATTGATCTGATTCAAAATAAAGCAGGCACCTGTGTTCCGTGCTGCATGGTAAGGAAGAAATACAGAGGTGGAGCTGGACAAACAGCCATGAATTGCTTGACAAACATTCGAACCAATTGCTGAAAAATTAGCTCCTTGCTTGTGACCAACAAGTAGCACATCATCCAAACGAGGTGTTCGAGCCTCCCCAATGCCATTTTCCTACTTTTTCTCCCTTTGGTATTCTCAACAGGCAGAAGTTGGATAGATTCAGGTTTGGATTTTCAGTAGGGCAAGCAGATTCTCAGTAGGGCAACTTCCCTGCCTCCCCCTCTCACTGAACTTTTTTTGCTCCCTGAAATCACATGTCTTTGGATAGTTGGACGCACAACAACAATGAGGAGAGCACACTGGAACTGATTCCCTACTAGCATTGTCCCAGTCTCATGCTCCTCTTTTCTGTGGGTCTTCCGTCTAATTTTGCACAAACTTCAGCAGGGCTGCAACTCACTCCGCCTCTTTCCCAAGGCAAGCAAGATCCTCTGAAAACCAGTTTCTGCTTGCTTCAGGAAAGAGGCGGAGTGAGTTACAGTCCAGAGGCAGCTTGTGTGAAATCAGACAGAAGCACCACAGAGAAGAGGAGTGAGAGACCGAGACAAGGCTAGCAGGGAATTGGTCTGGGAGTCTTCAGCAGGAAGGGGGAATCAGCAAATACTCCCACCCAAAAACAAAGTTGAAGTGGAGCTTAGAAAGCTGCAAGTAAGCAAGATCCAAGCTGATATGAAGCCTTTGGGGAAGCTGATTGTGTGAAACACAGCTTGTAGGGATGGGTGGAGTTTATCCTAGTCATGCCAGCGTCCTCCCTTCCCAGCAGAAATTTAAAGACAGGTATTTGTAATTGGATCTAATTTGTATTTGTAATTGGATTGCAGAACTGAGGTATGGAAAGGAGGCAATGCTAATCCCGCTCCTTCAGGAACTTTCTGTTAAGTCCCTGTGAGACCTTTTGGCTGTACTTCTAGGATGATCGTTACGAGTTTGATTTGGAATAGAGCGAAATTATCCCTATCCATACTCCTAGTGCCAGCGACATAATACAAATTAAAATCACTAATCCTCATCTGGAGTTAAACTAAAGCATTAGAAGTTCTCTCTCATGGGGAACATCCTGGAAAAAAAATGTTGTAAAACAAACTCTCTCTAATGAGCAGAGTGAGGGAGAGGAGGCGGATGTGAAGGCTTAGGAAAAAACACTGGAAGACTTTGGGAAAATGCAGCCCTTTTTGCCCCCTTAAGACTGTTTTTTTAAGTGGAAAAAATGAAATTTGGGGTAGTAGCAACCTTCCCCCCCCCCCCAAAAAAAACACATTTTGGTGGTGCTTAGCCCCAAAGATGTCCAACTTGCCTCAACTAGGGCCAGGATCTTTTGGGCCCTGGCCTCAGCCTGGTGGAATGAGCTCCCCTCGGAGATCCAGGTAGGGCTGCCAAGTTCCCGGGCCGAGCACGAGTTCTCCTTCCCTGGAGGTTCCCAACCCGCCGGCCCGGGAACTTGATCCTGATCCCCTCGTCTGATGAAGTGTGCTTAGAGAGCACACGAAAGCTTACGTTCTGAATAAAACTTGGCTAGTCTTAAAGGTGCAACTTGACTCCTGCTTTGTCCCGAAAGTGACATTCTGCACTTGAATCATGGAATCACAGAAACCAACTCTATGAGTTTATGATTCTATGGTTCTAGCATAGCAAATCAGTTTGGAGACAGAGTTTAACCAGGATTAAAGGTCTAGTGCAGAGTGATTTCAACTTTTTGATGTACCGTAACTTGCCCTGAGCCTACTTGCGGGAAGGGCAGGTTATAAGTCAAATAAAATAAATAAACCAAATAAGTTTTCAAGGTCAGACTTGCACACACTAATCGAAGCTTTTTTAAAAAAATGAACTAAGGTTTATTAAGTGACTAAAATATATCAGCAATTCAGGACAGTTTCATCAGGCAAATAGCAAGAAAATTAAAAAGCTGCCTTTTCTTATACATCTTATTACAGATGGTATGTCTCTTGCAACATAAAAGTACTCTATCCATTGCAGACAGTCATAATATATTTAGCCTTGCATGCCTTAACCCTACGTAACCCTTACTAACCTATTGCCCAGTTATAGCTCTTTACCCCATAGAGTCAGGTGATCTCTCTCATCCAATCAAAGATCTTTTTCTCAGGAAGCTTCCAGAAGATGCTAGCTTCTGTTCCTAACTTCCCCCTCCCGTGATGTTATATAATTAGTACAGATTCCCATTATGTACCCAATTACCACATTCCTCTATCAGAAGGAGGAGGAGGAAGAGGAGCTTGGATTTACACTGCGCCCTTCACTATTCAAAGGAGTCTTAGTTAACAATCTCTTTCACTCCCTCACCCCAAAAACAGATGCCCCATGAGGTAGGTGGGGCTGAGAGAGCTCTTTGAGAACTGCTCTCCAGAGAACAGCACTGTGACTGGCCCAAGGACACCAGTCTAGCTGCATATGGTGGAGTGGGGAATCAAACCCAGTTCTCCAGATTAGAGTCTGTCGCTCTTAAACACTACACCAAATTGGCTCTCAAGGAAGGAGATAATGCTGGTAACAAGAGCGCTGAGATAACTGGTACCTGTGAGGTATCATTTAACCCTTCTCGCTTAGCATCAGAGGATTACATGGGCAGGGGTGTTTGTTTAAGATAAGGGTTTGTCTCCTGCCTAAAAGTTCCATAGGTAGAAGTTACACAGCAGACCTCCAATCCCTGCCAAGCTTTCTATGAGTGTCCACCATGACTCAGGACAAAGTCGATCAATAGTCTTGATAACATTCTGCTCCTGATAAGCAACAAATATGGGTGTGTGAGAGGCTGTAGCACAATAATTTGAGGCAAGTACCTGGGATCCTAAGTAGTAAGGCCTGGGCCATGAGCTATTAGTTCTGATATCATTACTTCTCCCTACCGGATTTTACTTGCGCATCCACACAACCATTTCTGTATAGTGTTCCTCACATGTAGGCTACTTGTCTTCACCTCCAACTTTGCCAACATTTAAGGAAGTCTGGTGGCAGCTGATCCAAGTCATCTCACCACACATCTTCAGACATCTGATCACTATGTTGTGCACTCAAGCTGTGTGCATGCCCATGCACACACACAAACAGCAATTTTAAAAAATGGCAACTGAGCGTGCAGTCCACAGTTACAGCACAGGAAGTGTGAACATTGAACTGTGCACTGAGGTAGGTGAAGGGTGTGGTGTCTGGATGACATTCTCTGATATAAATACCTTCCATTTAAATATAAGCACACATGATCCTCATAAGACACAATGTCTGATTGGGGTCAATGGAAACAGGGATGAAACAAAAGTCCTCTTTCCTGTCATATATAGACCCAGTTCAGTGTAGCGGTGATTTCAAACAAAGCTTGGGTTTATGTTCTCTGGTGAGTCAAAGTCCACCAGCCAAGGCCTTAAACACAACAGAAGGAAACTTTTTTTGAGTAAAGAGAACTCTTTTCCCCTTCTGCCCATGGTGTCAGTTAAAATTTCTTCTGTGCACTTTGATGCTAAGAAAAGGGTGAGATCCCCTAGCTCATTTGTTTTGGGAGAAAGAGGAGCATCTTTTTAAAAGTCTACTTCACACATGGGCAGAACTGCTTATTCACCAAGGGCACATATGTGGTTATGAACATATTGCTACCTATGCGGGGGGAAATGGTCAGGGAGTGGAAGCCTGAGACAACCCAAATGACTTGAGTGCACAACAGGGAGATCAGACATTTGGAAATGCACAGTGAGAACAATTTGGTCCGTAAATACCAGACTTTCTCCAGCATCAGGAAAGTTGGACGCGGGGGGCTGAAGACGAACAGTGACAGATGTCACTGTCTGGACACATATGCTAAACTCAGTAGGAAGAAGCGATGACATTGGATCAAACAACTCATCTGGCCACACCCCCACAAAACTGGTTTAAGCTACTGTAGAGAAGGAATGTTTGGCTATTGTGTGGGCCCTGAGTAAACTGAGGCCCTTTTTGTGTGGTGTTAATTTCTATGTATAAACTGATCACGATGCTCTATCTTATTCAGCAAATGAAAGGAAATTACTTTTAGGTGGGCCTTATGCCTTCAGGATTTTGGTTTCAAAATTACCCACATTAAAAGTAGTCCCTAGAACATAGTGACTGACAGTATGTCCTATGTGAACAATAAGCAAATCTCAAAAGAAAATAATTCTAGTGTCTTCTGCTCTAAAGTATCTGAATCTTGCTTTACCTTCTATATTTGTGCTGCTATAACGTCAACCTACCTTGCTTTATAAGAATGTAAATTGCTGTAGCTTTGCCTAGCTGCGGTATAACTGCAACCATGGCCTAACCATGGATGTCAGCTTCTAAAAGAGGGGCATGAGAATCAAAGCATCCGAGTTCCCCTCAAGAATTAATGTGATTATTATGTGGCATAATCACACTTGCAGGTGATCATGATTTGTGTCTGTCTGCAGCTAACATCTTATGTATTTCAAGGCCAGACAAGAATCTCCTAATTCATCAATCATGGGAACCTGTGTTCTGTTGTGCAACCAGGAGGCAGGAGGGCATTAGGAGTGCATGGACAGCCTCTAGAAAGTTCAATCAGGAAGGGCCCTTGTTTGGGTCATTAGGATCATCTACAGGACCGGTGCCAGAGTTCCTGGTGCCCTAAGCCCCACCCTCACCTCAGGCAGACCTGAGAAATTGAGGACAGGGTGGGGTAGGTTGGCAGCCTGTGCACTTCTTGGATCCTGCCAAAGGCTCCTCAAGATTCCATTTGAGATACGAGCTGTGCCTAGAGTAGTGTGGAGATTGAGTTCTTTTTTTCAGCTTCATAACTGATGAAGAATTGTTTTGAAATGTCTTGTAAGGGACAGTCTTGGGAGGGATGGTGGCTTAATGGTAGAGCATCTGCTTGGTAAGCAGAAGATCCCAGGTTCAATCCCTGGCATTTCCAACTAAAAAGAGTCTAGGCGAGTAGGTGTGAAAAGCCTCAGCTTGAGACCCTGGAGAGCCACTGCCAGTCTGAGTAGACAATACTGACTTTGATGGACCCAGGGTCTGATTCAGTAGAAGGCAGCTTCATATGTTCATATATGTAAACCTGAGAAGGACATATCAGCAGTAGAAATCTCTGTGGGACATCTTCTGCCTTCTCTTTGGACTTTTGGAGGTCACTATTATATGAAGGAGCACAGTGAAGTCTCTTGGATTCATGTTTATTACTGAAGAATGTGTCTTGAATTGTGATACTTATTTCTTATTACTTGTATCTGAATTGTGACCACCAATTCTATTTCATTATCTATATCTACTACGATTATGTTTCACTAGACTAATGTCTACTGATAACTTGTGAAATTCTGAGAATTTTCTGATGGTCTACCCTCGTGTTTTCTCTCTATCCAATAGGGATGGGCACAGACCTGAATCCAAACCAAAGTTCAGATTGAACTTTGGCTAGTTCATGAACCCTGGACTGATGACTGGGAAAGGAGCCTTCCCCAAACAAACACTGAGCTTCTGCTCAGTTTGGGTGTTTGGCCCCCTGACTCATGCATGCCACTTCTGGGTGGATTCAGTGCTGCCCCCAGGAATGCCTGGGTCATTCACAAGTGACATGAGTGCACCACCCACTGTTTTTGTGTCACTAGCAGGTAATACAGGCATGTTGGGAGCAGCACCCGATATCACCTGGAAGTGGTGTGCAAGCGTGAGGGGACAGTTGCACCAGGGTGACCAGGGGCAGCATGCAATGCCACCCAGAAGTGAAATGTGGATTTCACCAGTGGGACCCCAAACCAGTTCAGTTAGGCAGGTTTTGCTTGGGGTTTTTGGGTCAGGGCTGCCCAGTTTGCAAACCCCGAACCAGGCTTTCCTGCTCTCGACCCATCCTGATTATTTAGCCGTACTAAGGATGACGTAAACCACACACCAAGGACGACTTTATTTATTTATTCATATGCCAATAATAGCTTTATTTATTTTTCACACGATATCATCATAGAAGTTACACAGAAGGGAACATTTTCACCCATTCCAACACAAACTAGTTAGCCCAATAAGCTGAATGTGTTTCCCGCCAAATCAAATGCATGATCTCCTCTGCTGCATTTCTCCTCAGAACCTGTAATCAGAAAGAAATCAACACAGAAATACTTGTGAATGTCAAATTGCAACTCTGATCTGTGTAGATGGACAAAAAAAATCCCAACAATAAAATATTCTATCAGGAACTCCTTTAAAAAAAAAAAAAAAGTTAAAAGCACTGTGATGAGAGAGAGTAAACTAGATGAGGTGTTGGGGGAGGGGTTCTAATTCTCTCCCCAGCAGTGCTTTCCAATCTCAGTCCTTCTCTTCCGAAATGTGTCCTACTGCGGAAAAGACACAAGCATGATCCTGCTACTTAGGAGCTTTCTATCTGTACACCTTCTAGAACCAAAAAAAGATGTCCTCCTCATCATAGGAGACTGGAATGCCAAAGTAGGAAGTCAAAAGGTAACTGGAACAACTGACAAGTTTGGCATTGGGGAACAAAATGAAGCCAGGCAAAGGCTAATAGCATTTTGTCAAGAGAACAAGCTGGTCAAACACCCTCTTCCAACAACCTAAAAGGCAACTCTACGCATGGACATCATCTGATGGAGAACACAGAAATCAGACTGATTATGTACTCTGCAGTCAAAGATGGAGAAGCTCCTTACAGTCAGCAAAAATAAAGACCTGGAGCTGACTGTGGCTCAGATCATGAGCTACTCATTTCAAAATTCAGGCTTAAACTGAAGAAAACTGGGGAAGCCATTAGGCCATTCAGGTATGACCTTGATCAAACCTGAATGGTCTTATGAATATACAGGGGAAGTGAATAATAGGTTTAAGGAACTAGAGTTGATCAACAGAGCGTCTGAAGAACTATGGATGGAGGTACGCACAGAAAGCAGCAATCAGCACCATCTCAAATAAAAAGAAATGCAAGAAAGCAATTCGACTATCTGATGAGGCTTTACAAATGGCTGAGGAAAGAAAGAAAGTGAAAGGCAAAGGTGAAAAGGAAAAATTCACCCAACTAAATGCAGATTTCCAGAGAACAGCAAGGAGAGATGAGGCCTTCCTGAAGGAACAAGGCAAAGCATTATAAGAAAATAATAGAATGGGAAGGACAAGAGATCTTTTCAAGAAAATTGGAGAAAACAAGGGAATGTTTCATGCAAAGATGGCCATGATAAAGGACAAAAATGGTAGGAACCTAACAAAAGCAGAAGAGATCAGGAAGAAGTGGCAAGAATACACAGAAGAATTATACAAGAAGGATCTCAATGTCCTTGACAATATGACAGTGAAACCACTGACCTTGAGCCAGACATCCTGGAGTGTGAAATGGGCCTTAGAAAGCATTACTAATAATAATAATATTTAATTTATACCCCGCCCTTCCTCCCATAGCAGGCTCAGGGCGGCTCACAGCATAAAAACTTCAACAGCCACAATACATATAATAGATCATTAAAACATATTATAAATCATACATTAAAATCATATATTACAAATCAAACATTAAAACCATTTAAATTGGTCTGGAGCTAAAATTTTGATGTTACACAACTAACAACAAAGCAAGCAGAGATGATGGTATCCCAGTTTGGAAAACGCAGCAGTAGCCACAGGATTGGAAATGGTCAGTTTATATTCCAATCCCAAAGGGTAATGCCAACGAATGTTCAAACTATAGCACCATTACACTCATTTCACATGCCAACAAGGTCATGCTAAAGATCCTACAAGCTAGGCTTCAGCAGTATGTAGATTGGAAACTATGGCGAATTCCCACACAGCTTACCGAGGAGTGAAGTCCCTCCTCACCGCGCAGCATCTGCTCGGATTTCCCACCAACTGCTCCGCGGATTCAGGAAGTGCCGGACCTTTTGCATCTCAAATGGAAATCGCTAAAACCCTAGTTTATGTTAGCAACGCAAAAGGTCCGGCACTTCATGATCCGTGGAGCAGTTGATGGGAAATCCGAGCAGACGCTGCGCGGTGAGGAGGGACTTCACTCCTCGGTAAACTGTGTGGGAAATCGCCCTACCAGAAATTTAAGCTGGGTTTCAGAGAGGTAGAGGAACTAGAGATCAAATTGCCAACATTCGCTGGATTAAGGAGAAAGCATGGGAGTATCAGGAGAACGTCTATTTCTGCTTCATTGACTACGGTGAAGCCTTTGATTGTGTGGATCACAACAAACTGTGGCAAAGAGATAGGAGTACCAGCCCACTTCACATGTCCCCCGAGAAACCTGTATAAGGGTCAAGAAGCAATTGTCAGAATGGGATATGGAACAACTGATTGATTTAAAATTGGAAAAGGAGTTTGAAAAGGATGCATATTGTCACCCTGCTTATTTAATTTATATGCAGAGTACATCATGCGGAATGCTGGCCTGGATGAAGTAGAAGCCAGAATTAAGATTGCTGGGAAAAATATCAACAACTTCAGATATGCAGATGACAGCACTCTAATGGCAGAAAGTGAGGAGGATCTAAAGAACCTCTTGCTGAGGGTGAAAGAGGAGAGCACAAAAGTAGGCTTAAAACTCAACATCAAAAAAACTAAGATCATGGCATCCGACCCCATCACACCTTGGCAAATAGAAGAGGAAGACATGGAAGTAGTGACAGATTTCACATTTCTGGGATCCAAGATCACTGCAGATGGTGACAGTAGCCATGAAATTAAAAGACGTTTGCTCCTTGGGAGGACAGCTATGGCGAACCTGGGCAGTATAATAAAAAGTAGAGACATCACCCTGCCAACAAAAGTCTGTATAGTCAAAGCGATGGTATTCCCAGTAGTAATGTATGGCCATGAGAGTTGGACCATTAGAAAGGCCGAGCGCAAAAGAATAGATGCTTTTGAGCTGTGGTGTGGAGAAGAATCTTGCAAGTCCCTTGGACTGCAAGAAGATCAAATCAGTCAGTCTTAAGGGAAATCAACCCAGACTGTTCCCTGGAAGGTCAGATGCTGAAGCTGAAGCTCAAATACTTTGGCCACCAAATGAGAAGGGAGCACTCACTGGAGAAGATCCCGATGCTGGGAAAGACAGAAGGCAAAAGAAGAAAGGGATGGCAAAAGATGAGATAGCTGGACAGCATTACTGATGTAACTAACACGAATTTGAGCAGACTTCGGAGGATGGTGGAAGACAGGAGGGCTTGGCATGACTTTGTCCATAGGGTCACTGTGAGATTGAACAACAAAAAATCTGTGCTTCTGCATATGGGTGTGATTGAGGGCAGGAAAACTTCACTGTGAGCTTCCAGATCAATATTTCCAGATATAAAGAAAGAGTACCCTGTTGCAACACTTCTAGTTTTGATGAATGGGAAGAATTATAATGTGTAGGGTTGGATCCAGCTTGCTTTTCAGTTGGTGAAAAAAGAATGAGGACCACCAATCAGTGGTACCTTGGGGATTAGGAAGGGTCTTTATTTGGGTCATTAGAATCATCTGCAGGCTCGGTGCCAGAGAAATATGTCATGTTGGATGCAGATTGTAATAAGGAGATAACTAGACATGACTGAATGAAAAAGATGACAGCATTCAGTCCTGAGAGTTCAGCATGCAGTCCTGATTCAGTTCCCTTAGCATTTTCTAAAGTAAGAATTCATTTCAAGGTGCTGGTTCTTACCTTTAAAGCCCTGTATGGCCAGGGACCTGCAAACCTACAGGATTGCCTTTCCCCTTACGTTCCCCAGACAATATAATGATCTGAATCCCAAAATCTCCTTTCAATCCCCAGCTCTAGAGAAGCCCTAGAGATGTCACATTAGCTGCAACTCAAGTGAGGGCCTTCTTGGTTACAGCCCCACGCAGGTGGAATGAGCTCCCGGAAGAGGTTAGGGCCCTGCGGGATCTTTTGCAGTTCTACAGGGCCTGTAAGACAGAGCTCTTCCACCAAGCCTTTTGTTTGCTAAATTCTGGGAGTCCTGTCTGGTTACATGTCAAATGCTATCATGTTGGACAAATTGAATCATCTTTTAAAGAGCCTGCCTCTAGATCTGAGACTGAAATTTATGATGGAAAACATAATGGAAAGATTGGTGCATTGCCATTATGAATATAATAGTGGCCATCATGAATATAATAGTGCTATTGTACTTGCTGTTTTAAATGTTTTAAAGCTGTAACTGTACCTATAGTTTTAATCGGTTTTATGTATTCAAACTTGCCTGTTGCCCTGTCTGCTGTCCTGAGTCTGCTTTGGTAGGGAGGGCGGGATATAAATATAAATAAATACACATTATATACAAATACAGCTCATTATAAAGAATGGGCATTGGGTTGTAACTGTTTTTAATTCATTGGTTTTATTGATTTTATGTATATTTTTGTTGTACCTTGCCTAGAGCCTGGCATTGGCCATGATGAGGTGATTTGCAAATTTTAAGAAGAAGGAGTTGGAGGGAGGGAGGGAGGGAGAGAGGGAGAGAGAGAGAGAGAAAGAGAGAGAGAAAGAAAGAAAGAAAGAAAGAAAGAAAGAAAGAAAGAAAGAAAGAAAGAAAGAAAGAAAGAAAGAAAGAAAGAAAGAAAGAAAGAAAGAGAGAGAGAAAGAAAGAAAGAAAGAGAGAAAGAAAGAAAGAGAGAAAGAGAGAAAGAAAGAAAGAAAGAAAGAAAGAAAGAAAGAAAGAAAGAAAGAAAGAAAGAAAGAAAGAAAGAAAGAAAGAAAGAAAGAAAGAAAGAAAGAAAGAAAGAAAGAAGAAAGAAAGAAAGAAAGAAAGAAAGAAAGAAAGAAAGAAAGAAAGAAAGAAAGAAAGCTCTCCTGGACCCTCGTTCTCAGTTCAGCAACAGACGTTTGCTGAAGGACATTTAATTAAAGGGACATTAACCAGTAGGCAAATGCTGAATTGTAACAATGAGAAACAACCTTCTTATTTTCTCTCTAACAGGACTACAGGCTCAAGAGAGCCATAAACCAAACAGGACCCAAGACACTTTGAAAGAACGATTCATTTATTTACATATGATGTCACCATAGAAGTTCCCCAGAACTGAAGGGTTTTTACCTCTGAAGATTATTGGCCAGTTATCCTAATGTGCCCGTTATGTCACTCAGTAAACCACCAAGGTGATCACCACTGCTACTGTTCCGTGTTTCCTCTTCAGAATCTGTAATTAGAAAGAGAACACTGCAATGATTGTGAAGCCCAAATTCCAGCTCTAAGTTCTGTATAACTGAACAATGGCAACAAATCTAAACAAAGTTTCTTTGGCTTTTTTAAAAAAAACTTGCAGCTTTTTGTCTTATGAAAATATTGTCCTGAAATTGAATTGACTCTCTTAGGTAGAAAAATATCAAACAATGCCATGATATTTTTCTTAGCCAAGTTGATCTTGGAGACAAGCCCGGCGCATCCCAGTAGGCCAGGTAGGTGGCTGCCTAGGGAGCCACCTGGCCCACAGGGCGGGCACCCCCTCCCCTTGAGTGTGCACTCCTTGGAGCCTGCCTTTCCTTGCCATGGAAATCTTCCATGGCAAGGGAGGGCAGCGTCCAAGTGCATGGCGGGCTCTGCTGGCCTGATGGTCTCACCTTCCCAGGTCTGTGAGTGGGGTGGGGTGGCTTGTGGGGTGGAACAGCAGCATGTGTGCACCTCAGAGCCTCCTTTCCCTTGCAAAGGAAGGCTGGCTCCAAAGAGCACATGCGTCAGCAAAAGGCTTCCTCACATCCCTGAGCCTTCCCCATTTCCTTCTGCCCTGTGGAAGGCCTGTGATCAAGATCTTCTCTGGCTTTCTTAAAGTGGCATTATTGCACACTGTGTGTGTGTATCTCTCTGTGTAGAGTTGCCAATCCTCAGATAGGGACAAGGGATCCCCGGTTTGGAGGCCCTCCCCCTGCTTCCGGGCCATCAGCAAGTGTGGGGGGGAGGGAAATATCTCCTGGGCACTCCATATTTCCTATGAAGACCAATTCCCATAGGGTATAATGGAAAATTGATCTGCGGGTATCTTGGGCTTGAGGAAGCTGTTTCTTAAGGTAGAGGCACTAATTTCCAGCATCACATCCAGTGCCTCTCCCCAAAATACCCTCCAAGTTTCAAAAGGATTGAATCAGGAGGTCCAATTCTATGAGCCCCCAAAGAAAGTGTTCCTATCCTTCATCTTTTCCAATGGAGGGAAGGCATTTTAAAGGTGTGTGATCCCTTTAAATGTGATGGCCAGAACTCCCTTTGGAGTGCAATTATGCTTGTCACAACCTTGCTCCTGGCTCCGCCCCCAAAGTCTCCTGGCTCCACCCCCAATGTCACCTGGCTCCACCCCCAAAGTCCCCAGACATTTCTTGCACTGGACTTGGCAACCCTATCTCGGTGTAATCCAGATCATGTCGAAGGTGCTGGCTGTGGAAAGTGCTAACTCTTCCTCGAGCAAGACGGGTAGTTGTCTTAGTTGCTCCGTAGCAGTAGAAAAGAGCAAAAGTCCAGTAGTACCTAAAGACTAACAAGGACTTGTTAGCCTTTAAGGTACTACTTGTTACCGGCCTCCCCCCTTTATTCCATCCCAGTGCTGTAGGACCTGCTGGACCTGGACAATAGGCTGTCTGTAAGGCAGAATTTGCCATTTTAGTCTCTACCATTACTATTTAATTTTAGATTTTATAAATTTTAAATTGGTTTTCATTGATTGCTTTTATGATATAACCTGCCCTGAGCCTGTTCTACAGAAAGAGTGGGCTAAAAATCAAATAAAACAAACATTTGTGGCAGGGGGTGAGCTTTCGTGAAGTATCTGAAAAAGCGAGCAGACTCTCAAAAGCTCCTATCGTGCCACATATTGCGTTAGTCTTTAAGGTGCTCCTGGACTCTTGCTCTGTTCTGCTTCCTCAAGCAGTGGGTTTTTTTTAGTCTAAATTCTTCTCATTGGAAGCTACTATCTGCCCTGCATAAGAAAAAGATAGAGGCATGATCAGGGCTTTTTTTGTAGCAGGAACTCCTTTGCATATTAGGCCACCCAGCCCTGATGTAACCAGTCCTCCTGGAGCTTATAGTAGGCCCTGCATTAAGAGCCCTGTAAGCTCCTGGAGGATTGACTACATCCGTGGGGTGTGGCCTGATATGCAAAGGAGTTCCTGCTACAAAAAAGCCCTGGGCATGATGTTGTGACATGTGTTTTTACACTATGTAGTACATTGTGGCTCCTCTCTCTCTCTCCTCCCCCCCCCACACTCTTCTTGCATCCCAAAACACAGAGGAAGTATGAAAGTGGGTCAAGTTCAAGATGTTAAAGAACCAATAAGTTAAAAGAGGGTAAAAAAAAACCCAGTAGAAAATAAGGTAATGGGCTTGAACAAGCCCCCAACATCTTAGAGCTTCCTATAAAGCACTCAGGGGAGGGGCTCCATCTCATTCATCCTCCATCCATTATTTCCCTCTGGTTCATAACTTGTATAAGTCCATTGCTTTCTGCTACAGAACCATGCAAAAATCAGTCACGTACTCCCCTGCTACTCACCATCATCATCGTCATCGCGGTCATCGCCACCATCCTCCTCACTGCCTGAAGCTAGGAGAAAAAGTCATTTTTAAAAAAATTAATATGACATTCAGATTCAGGTTTCTATTTATATAAAAGCCCTGAACATATAACTCCCCCTCCATGTGCTCAGTCAGCACACTGAGAAAGAATGTGGGGCTGACCCTCTGTCGTGATTGATGGGTCCCCAACAGTGTGCCTGAATGCAGAGGAAGTGTTCATATCCATGCTACCCACCCGTGTGAATATCTGTTTCTGAACATTCGTGCCCATCGTCTCTCTCCACAGATTGACTGAACACTCACCAGAGTCATGTGCTCAGGATTACCAGCTGCCCAGACTAGCTAGTAGGGTTGCCAGTCCTCGCCAAGGGCAGGAGAACCCCCACCCTGGGGCCCTCCCTTGATACCAGCCAGCTGGCCAGCCGGGGGGACATCAGCAGCAAAAGGAGGCTTGGCTTGTGTCATTGGCAACACAGCGATATCACTTCTGGCTTGCACTGGAAGTTATGTCATTGCTTTGCCAGTAATGCAGGGACAAAGTGATGCAAAAACGCTGTGGTAAAAATGACTTCTACCAAAGAGTTTTTGCCCAAATACCAGAGTGACTCTGCATTGCTGCCAATGTGGTGATGTCAGTTCCAGCATACATCAGAAGTGGCTTGAATGAGGTTTTGTAGCATCACTGAAAACCATGAGGGGATGAAAATGAAAGCTCCATTTCATTGTCATTGGTAAAGGATAGTCTCAAGAACATAAGAGCTCTGTTGGAAGAAGCCTTATCTAAAGAATACTTTCCCTATGACAAATGGCCAGCTTGTATGGCATCATTCATGTGTGTGAAAGTATGAGTTCTGAGTTTTAAAAGTCTTCCTGGTTTTTTCCCTTTCCCCTGGAAAGAGGGAAAATCATTTGTTAAATTTCAGCTATACAAAATTTCAATCATTTGTTACATTTCAGCTATACAAAACTGAGGCAATCTCCAGGGGGCTCCTGGAGATTTCCCAGAATGCCTTCCAGGAGGGCTCCCAGGATGCACCTGCATGCCCCAGGATGCACCTGAGTGGCCCAGGGTCCACCTGTGTGATCTAGGCAGACCAGGTCAAAAGGAAGAGTGATATAAAATGTGTGAAGTAAACAGTTTAAGAAAAGAGCTTGCTTCCAGGAGAAAGGTTTTCTTCGTGCTGGCCCTTGGTCAGCAGGCAGCAGCCATCTTGAGCGCACAGCTAGGCCTGGTTTTCTGGCCAGATGCAGGAAACCTGAGGTAATATGAGACCTCCTTAGAACAATTTGTAACTCACTAAGCTTGGAGCTGCCTGCTGTGTTCCAACAACTAGTACAGCATGTTTTTAGAGCCAGGGAAAGAAGAATGTGTGTAAGACCAACTGTTTCACACAGTGGCAACCAGTTCCCTGGATGGCTGGCCAGCAACAGGGCATAGTGGCCAACCCCTTCTCCTTATGCTACCTCCTGGCTCTGTGATTCAGAGGCTTAATGTTTCTGAATGAGGAAGTTCCCATTCCCAGTGGCTAATAGCCACTGAAAGACTTATCCTCCATTAACCTAATCGAGGAAGAGGCTCATGGGAAACAAAAGATGGCAGGAGGTACTGCCCTTACCTCCAGCTACCACGATACAGGCCACACCTGCCAGCACAAGTAGGAACCAGGTTTTCATTATGGCAGAATGGGGCTTCCATGCACCCTTTCTGTGTGCAAGGAATTCAGAAGTTCTGCAGACCTGAAGCCCAACTCTGTTGCTTTATAAAGTGACAGGACCCAGCCAGAGGGCCTGGCATGCTATGCACACATCGAAGGGAGTAATGGCCAAGTAAATTAAGAAGGAAGTTGCCAACAGTGATGGAAACAAATAAATGGAATTGAGAAATGCATGAGATTAATTTGGATCTGAAGTGTGGGTAGCTGTGCCAGAAGAAGAATCCTGTTTCATAAAGTGTTCCAACATTTCAGAAGCCATTTTTTCCCCTGTGCTCCAGGAGATTATTGGATCCTTTGGTGGAAACTTTTAACTGGAGAGGTCAGTTGATGTAGTACTGAATCATTCATTGTGTTACTGTGAAGGAGAATCTGTAATGATGGTCTACTTGACTTAATCCAAGAAGGAGTGATATTTCCCATTTGCAGGGCTATTTTTGTAGCAGGATCTCATTTGCATATTAGGCCACACACCCCTGATGTAGCCAGTCCTCTAACTGCTTACAGGGCTCTTAGTCCAAGGCCTACTGTAAGCTCCGGGAAGATTGGCTACATGAGGGGGGTGTGACCTAATATGCAAACGTGTTTCTGCTACAAAAAAGCCCTGCCCATTAGTACAGTGAGATCTGTCTCTCAAGGCTCTTCCTGATAAACATCCATATGTGGCTACTGTGGCAGACTTGCATAAGGAGAGGTCACATTATCCCATAATATCTTCTCTGACTATCATCAGGTCAGGAGTGCAAACCTGGGTGTCAATAGCCAGATGGGATGTCTAAGGGGGGTTTAATTACAACCACATTTTATGAGATTTCCTTGAAAATCTGTGTGTATTCCCATCCATTTACTGATCTCTCCAGTTAAAAATATCAGCCAGTAGGTGATGTGAAAGACCTCCATCTTAAACCCCGGATAGCAGCTGCCAGTTTCAATAGATAATACTGGCATTGATGCATCGATGATCGGCTTCAAAACAAAGCAGGCACCTGTGTTCTGTGCTGCATGGTAAGGAAGGAATACAGAGGAGAAACTAGGTGAACAGCCATGAATGGCTTGACAAACATTTGAACCAATCGCTGAAAAATCAGCTCCCTGTTTGTGACCGACACACAGAGCATCATCTGAACTAGAGAGTGTTCAAACCTCCCTAATCTTATCCAACTTTTTCTCCCTTGGGTATTCTCAACAGGCAGAAGTTGGATAGTTTCAGGTTTGGATCCTCAGTAGGGTAGACAGAAGTGAGCAAGAAGAAGGCAACTTCCCTGCCTCCCCCTCTCACTGAAGTCTTTTTGCTCCCTGAAATCATATGCCTTTGGATAGTTGGACACACAGTAACAGTGAGAAGAGCACACTGGGATTCTGCAGCAGGAAGGGGAAAACAGCATATGAACATATGAAGCTGCCTTATACTGATGGACCTCAGTCCATCAAAGTCAGTATTGTCTACTCAGACTGGCAGTGGCTCTCCAGTGTCTCAACTTCAAGCTGAGGTTTCTCACACCTACTTGCCTGGACCCTTTTTAGTTGGAGATGCCAGGGATTGAACCTGAGACCTGCTGCTTACCAAGCAGATACTCTACCACTGAGCCACTGTCCTTCCCCAGATATCCTCCCTTAAGTAACAAAGGTGAGGGGGAGTTGGGAACACAACAAGCAAGCAAGACTCAAATTGAGACAAAGAGAGTAAATTATGTGAAGCACAGTTTATAGGAATGCACAGAGATTATTCTAGTTAGGGCTTTTTTTGAGCAGGAACGCACAGGAATGCAGTTAAGAATATAAGAACTTAAGAACATAAGAGAAGCCATGTTAGATCAGGCCAATGGCCCAACCAGTCCAACACTCTGTGTCACACAGTAGCCAAAAAAAACAGGTGCCATCACAAGACCCACCAGTGGGGCCAGGACACCAGATGCCCTCCCACTGTTGCCCCTCTCAAGCACCAAGAATACAGAGCATCACTGCCCCAGACAGAGAGTTTCAACAATACACTGTGGCTAATAGTTCCGGTTGGCTTGGCATCGGGGTGTGGCCTAATATGCAAATGAGTTCTTGCTGGGCCTTTTCAGCAAAAAAAGCCCTGCGTGAAACAATGATGATGTCAGGGGGTCTGGCCAAATATGCAAATAAGTCCCTGCTGGACTTTTTCTACAAAATGCCCTGAATTCTAGTCACGCCAGTGTTCCCCCTCCCAACAAAAATTTAAAACCAAGTATTTGTCATTGGGGCTAGCAAATGTTTGCAGAATTGAGCTATTGAAAGGAGGCGATGCTAATCTTGCACTGTCAGAGAACTTTGGCATAATGGGGAACTTCCTGTTAAGTCTCCGTGAGGTCTTTTGGCTGGATTTTTAGGATGACCGTTAAGAGTTTGATTTGGAATAGAGTGAAATTGTCCTTGTCCATACCCATAGTGCCAGTGGCATAATACAAACTATAATTACTAATCCTCATCTGGAGTTAAACCAAAGCATCAAAAGTTCACTCCCATAGGGAACATCCTGGAAAAAATAATGTCATAAAACAAACAGCTCCCTAATGAGCAGAGTGAGAAAGTGGAGGCTGATGTGAAGGCCTGGGAAAAAAAAATAGGAAAACTTCAGGGAAATACTGCTTTTGTTCTTGACATTTTTTAAATGGAAAAAAATTAAATGTGCAGTAGCAGCAAAAAGAGAGAGAGCCCAAATAAGAAGAAAATAAGATATATCTTTTGTACATTTCATATCTGTATTACAGATGGTAACTAACCTATAGGTCAGTTCAGAGCTTTTTTTTTCCTGGAAAAAGAGGTTCCAGAACTCTCAAAAGGGAAATGAAGGAGAAATACACAGGTGCCCCTTAAACATTTTTTTGAGAATTTTGTTTCCACAAAGAGGTTCCAGAATTCCATTCTACATGCTCCCCCAGAAAAAAAGCCCTGACTCAGTTATAGCTCTTGGCCCTTTATAGTCAGGTGATCTCTCTAATCCAATCAAAGATCTTTTCCCCAGGAACCTTCCAGAAGATGCTAGCTTCTGTTCCTAATTCCTTCTCCTATGCTGTTATATAATTAAGTACAGATTCCCATGGCATACCCAATTACCACATTCATCTATCCTGCCAAGGAGGAAGAGATTGGATTTATACCCCACGCTTCACTCAGAATCTCAGAGCTGCTTACAATCTCCTTTCCTTCTATCCACCGCAGACACTCTGTGAGGAAGGTGGGGCTGACAGAGCTCTGAGAGAAGTAGGCTTCCCAACCCCCCCCCCCCCGCCCTGGCGGGGGACCCCTGAATTTGCAGCCTCCTCCCCTGCTCTCCAAAAATCCGGAAGTGGGGGGAGAGAGAACATGCGTGTAGGCATCATGTTGTTGTAGAGCTTCTGATCCGTTTGTAAAATGTGTGCCCCTTTAAGGCTGCGCAGGAAACAGGAAACAGGAAGGGCTTCATTGGAAAGGGTCAGTAACAGTTTCCATGGAGAACGGCCCCTCCCTTTCTTTTGCTTTCGTTTTCATAGCAAGTGAAGTTCTGCAGGAACAAGACCAGGTAAGTATTTGTGTGTGTGAGAGAGGGAGAGGGGGGAGGGGATTCCCTGGTTTGGAAGCCCTCCCCCCCCCCCTTTAGAAAGCGTGGGGGGGAGAGAAATGTCTACTGGGCAAGCTATTATTCCCTATGGAGAACGATTCCCATAGGGAATAATAGGGAATTGATCCGTGGGTATTGGGGGCTCTGGGGGGGGCTATTTTTTGAGGTAGAGGCACCAAATTTTTTGTATAGCATCTAGTGGCTCTCCCCAAAATACCCCCCCAAGTTTCAAAACGATTGGACTAGAGGGTCCAATTCTATGAGCCCCAAAAGATGTGGACAAAGGAGACCCGATAGATGTTGTTTACCTTGACTTCCAGAAAGCTTTTGATAAAGTTCCTCATCAAAGGCTCCTTAGAAAGCTTGAGAGTCATGGAGTAAAAGGACAGGTCCTCTTGTGGATCAAAAACTGGCTGAGTAATAGGAAGCAGAGAGTGAGTATAAATGGGCAGTCTTCGCAGTGGAGGACGGTAAGCAGTGGGGTGCCGCAGGGCTCGGTACTGGGTCCCATCCTCTTTAACTTGTTCATAAATGATTTAGAGTTGGGAGTGAGCAGTGAAGTGGCCAGATTTGCGGATGACACTAAATTGTTCAGGGTGGTGAGAACCAGAGAGGATTGTGAGGAACTCCAAAGGGATCTGTTGAGGCTGGGTGAGTGGGCGTCAACGTGGCAGATGCGGTTCAATGTGGCCAAGTGCAAAGTAATGCACATTGGGGCCAAGAATCCCAGCTACAAATACAAGTTGATGGGGTGTGAACTGGCAGAGACAGACCAAGAGAGAGATCTTGGGGTCATGGTAGATAATTCACTGAAAATGTCAAGACAGTGTGCGTTTGCAATAAAAAAGGCCAACGCCATGCTGGGAATTATTAGGAAGGGAATTGAAAACAAATCAGCCAGTATCATAATGCCTCTGTATAAATCGATGGTGCGGTCTCATTTGGAGTACTGTGTGCAGTTCTGGTCGCCGCACCTCAAAAAGGATATTATAGCATTGGAGAAAGTTCAGAAAAGGGCAACTAAAATGATTAAAGGGCTGGAACACCTTCCCTATGAAGAAAGGTTGAAACGCTTAGGGCTCTTTAGCTTGGAGAAACGTCGACTGAGGGGTGCATGGGATGGAGAAAGTAGAGAAAGAAGTACTTTTCTCCCTTTCTCACAATACAAGAACTCGTGGGCATTCGATGAAATTGCTGAGCAGACAGGTTAAAACGGATAAAAGGAAGTACTTCTTCACCCAAAGGGTGATTAACATGTGGAATTCACTGCCACAGGAGGTGGTGGCGTCCACAAGCATAGCCACCTTCAAGAAGGGGTTAGATAAAAATATGGAGCAGAGGTCCATCAGTGGCTATTAGCCACAGTGTGTGTGTGTGTATATATATATATATATATATATATATATATATATATATATATATATATATATATATATATATATATATATATATATATATATATATATATATATATTTGGCCGCTGTGTGACACAGAATGTTGGACTGGATGGGCCATTGGCCTGATCTAACATGGCTTCTCTTATGTTCTTATGTTCTTATGATGGTGCCCCTATCCTTAATTATTTCCTATGGAAGAAAGGCATTTAAAAAGGTGTGCTGTCCCTTTAAATGTGATGGCCAGAACTCCCTTGGAGTTCAATTATGCTTGTCACACCCTTGTTCCTGGCTCCACCCCCAATGTCTCCTGGATCCACCCCCAAAGTCCCCAGATTTTTCTTTAATTGGACTTGGCAACCCTAGAGAGAATTGTGACTGACTTAAGGTCACCCAGCTAGCTGCATGTGAAGGAGTGGGGGATCAAACCCAGTTCTGCAGATTCGAGTCTGCTGCTCTTAACCACTACACCAAATTGGCTCTCAGAGAAGAAGATAATGCAGGTGGTGACAAGAGGGCTGAGATCACTGTTTCCTGTGAAGTGTCATTTAACCCTTGGGAGGGAATTAGGGTTCTTAGCATCACAGGAGATTGGGGAAAGATTATTTGATTAAAATAAGGGCTTGTCTCCTGCCTAAAAGTTCCATATGTAGAACGTTCCACAGCGGACCTCAAATTCCCTGCCAGGCGTTTTTGAGTGTCCACCATCACTCAGGATAAAGCTGATCAAACACATTCTGCTCCTGGTAAGCAACAAATACAGATGTGAGAGAAACTAGCTGAATAATTTAAGGGAAATACCTGGGATCGTAAATTGTAAACCTTGGGCCGCAATCAGACAAGCTATTACCTCTGATTAGGGTTGCCAAGTCCAATTCAAGAAATATCTGGAGACTTTGGGGGTGGAGCCAGGAGACATTGGGGGTGGGGCCAGGAGTCAGGGTGTGACAAGCATGATTGAACTTCAAGGGAGTTTTGGCTGTCACATTTAAAGGGACCGCACATCTTTTAAATCCCTTCCATCCATAGGAAGTAGTGAAGGATAGGAGCACCTTCTTTTGGGGCTCATAGAATTAGACCCCCTGGTCCAAACGTTTTGAAACTTGGAGGGCATTTTGGGGAGAGGTACTGGATGCTATGCTGCAAATTTGGTGCCTCTACCTCAAAAAACAGTACCCCCGCAGAGCCCCAGATACCCGCAGATCAATTCTCCATTATTTCCTATGACAATAAGCCTCCATAGGGAATAATAGAGTTCCCTCCCCTCCCCCCACTTTCTCTCTCTCACTCACACACACTCTTAACTGTCTCTGGTGTCTCCACAATGAGGTCTGGAAAGTACAGGGGCTACGCTGCTCTCTCTTACACACACGCTCACTTGCTCTGAAAGGAAAGCAAAACAAACGGAGGGGCTGCACTCTGACAAGGTCTGCTGTTGCTAACCCTTTCCTATGAAGTACTTCCTGCTTCTGCTCCAATTTAAAGGCACACACACAGACATTTTAAAACCGGACCTGTTTGCAGGTCCTGCTGGAGATCTAGAGGTACATGGTGGCTGTGGGGGAGGGGCTTCCCCCGCCAGCCAGCTGGCTGGGAGCGCGGGGGAGCCCGTAAAACCGAGGTATCCCCCTCTGGGACCTGGGGATTGGGAAGCCTACCTCTGATATCATTACTTCTCCCTATCATATTTTCCAGGAGTTTCCAGACAACCACGTTTGTATAGTGTTCCTCACTCATAGGCTGCTCATCTTCACCCCCAACTTTGCCAACACCTGAGAAAGTCCAGTGGCAGCTGATCCAAGAAGTCTCACTGCACATTACAAAACGTGTGATCACTATGTTGTGTGCTCAAGCCATGTGCATGCCCACCCAAAGGGGAAAGAGCTGTGCTTGTGCACATGCACAAACAGTGACATTTTAAAAAGACATGGTGCACTCAACTGCACACCAAGGCAGGTGACAGATGCAATGTCTGGACAATATTTTCCAGTATAAATACCTTTGATTTAAATATAAGCAGTGCTTGTAACACACATCACCTGATCAGAGCCCTAGACCATGGAAACAGGGATGAAACAACTGTGTACATGAAGAGCAAAGTCTTATAAAGAGGGAGTCTGGTGTAGCAGTTACGTTAACCAAAGTTTGGGTTTGTGTTCT
The DNA here is from genome assembly GCF_032191835.1 of Heteronotia binoei. Taxonomy (NCBI): domain Eukaryota; kingdom Metazoa; phylum Chordata; class Lepidosauria; order Squamata; family Gekkonidae; genus Heteronotia; species Heteronotia binoei. The sequence goes on from NC_083235.1 coordinate 22,092,259, forward strand.
CTTGTGAGTCAAGGCTAATAAACCACATCAGGCAAGGCCTCAGACACAATGGGAACAATCTTTATTTGAGCAAAGGGAACTCTAGTCTGAAATGTCAGCAGTTCATGAAGTCATGTTGTTATACTACAGTCAGTATCTAAATGAGCTGTACCCAGGACCTTGTTTTCTATACCTATTTATGCCTATTTATTTATTTGTGTTCTTTTTTCTTTTTGCTACCTTCTATTGTTCTCTCCCATGTAGGGAGTCTACAGCCAGGCTAGGTGAAGTTGACAGAAGAGGGTTTTTTGCAGCGTCGTTGACTTTCTTCTCTAGTAGTAACCCTGGGTCCAATAGAACTCCTAGGCTCTTAAATGAATCAGAGAGCATCCACTGGACCCCTTAAAAATGATTTTGTACACAGTCCTTCAAGACTTCAGCCTTCCTGATCAGCATTAAGTAAAGATAGTTCCCTGTGCAAGCACAAGTTGTTTCCGACTCTGGGGTGATGTCGCATCACGACGTTTTCACAGTAGACTTTTTAATGGGGTGGTTTGCCATTGCCTTCCCCAGTCATCTACACTTTCCCCCCAGCAAGTTGGCTACTCGTTTTACCAACCACGGAAGGATAGAAGGCTGAGTCAACCTTGAGCCGGTTACCTGAGCCCAGCTTCTGCCGGGTTCGAACTCAGGTCGTGAGCAAAGCTTGGACTTCAGTACTGCAGCTTACCACTCTGCACCATGGGGCTCTCTTGACCAGCATTGCCTCCATCTTATTAAGAATTAGTTTCAGCTTGTTCATTCTCAGCCCATTAATGACAGCAGTAAGTCCATGATCACCAGGTGATTTGGATAAAGAGGTACAGAGCTGGGTGTCATCATATTGATTACTCAAATTAGTTTCACCTTTTTGTGCTGGTAGAGACTTGGCATGTGTAGGGAGAGCATCTATTTGGAAAGAATGCCTCTGTCACAGGAGGACATTTGACTTGAAACCTCTGAACGTTTTGTGATTGGCCTTGGTCTGCATGGCAGCCATTTTGTGGTTGACCTTATGGTAGCCATTTTATGGTGCTGCCACATCCTGTTTTCAAAATGCCAAAAGTAGCCACAGACTCAACAAGGCTGGAAATCTTTTGCCTAGATGTTATGCCACTGGCAAACATGTTCCCAGAATTCATCTCTCCTGCTGTGTTAATTTTTACACAGATACCTGAGATGAAGTGCAGTTTCATCACAGTCTGTAAGACTGGGACTCCCATACACTTTTCCTCCTGTACTTTCTGACTTCTAGGCCATTATCTCATCCAGACACTTTGAGTAAACTGTCAGTGCAATGACATCACAATGGCACAATAGTGGAGGCATCATGTGGCGATGACATTCCGTTGTGTGTCATATTATATTTAAGTTGATGGGTATTCCCTTTGGCTCAGCAGCTGGAGTTAAGGTTGCCATCTGATTTGTGAAACTGAAGGCAAAAGATTGAGGAATTCTGTGCAAAGTGGGGGGTCGGGAGTGATTTTATGACTAAGAAACAGGAACTCATTTAAGAAGTTATGCTCCTGGCTTCTGTCCAGATAATGGCATTCACCTAAACCAATGAGAAAGCCAGGGCTGGAAGAAAACCTCCATTCCCTGTGATGATTTTGAAGCAGTTGGAATAAGACAGAAGGAAGCAGAAACAACTAGAACAATGGAAAGAATTACAAGGATGACTCTCACAATTAATCTTTTTGTAGGCTCACAACTGGCTCCGTTGTAGGCTCATTGCTGAAATCAGCCTTTGGATTTCAGGTCTGAAGGTCCTCTCCAAGTCATCCCATATCTTTCCCATTAACTGTTACACAGCAGCAGATGCCCTATAGCTAAATGCAAAGTTGAAGACTGTGAAAAGTGTCGTCCTCAAGTTCGGAAGGATTCAGACGGAGAGTGGTGTGAGTAACATTACTGTAAGTAATTGTACTTTTGCTTCAATTTTGCTTCCATTCCTTGTGTCCCATTCCAGTTCTGAAAGTATTGGAGTGCACCCCTGCAAATATATTTTACTGCTTACGTCAGGGCTTTTTTTGTAGCAGGAACTCCTTTGCATATTAGGCCACACAGCCCTGACATAGCCAATCCTCCTGGAGCTTACAGAGCTCTTATCACAGGGTTTACTGTAAACTCCAGAAGAATTGGCTACATCAGGGGGTAGCCTAATATGCAAATGCAGCCTAATATGCAAAGGAGCCTAATATGCAAAGGAGTTCCTGTTACAAAAAAAGCCCTGTCTTACGTTATGATTATATACTCTCTATATATGTAATCTCTGTGCACAATTACCCTATTCAGTTCTCCATTCAGTAGTGTTAAATGGACATTTCCTGTAGAGTCATGATGATCAGGTCCATAGCCAGGATTTGTTAAGCTGGGGGGGCATTTAAACTTTTCAGGGGGCACTTAGTAGCTTCTCCCCCATGTGCAGTACCAGCAGCCACTCTCCGTTCACGGCCCAGCCCAATGCATTCATCCCCCCTCCCCACCCTGTCCCCACACTTAAGGAAGAAGGGGCAGTTGAAATTAGGAAGGGGCAGTTGAAATTAGGATGCAAGCCAGGGAATTGACTTGTTGCTTCCACAAGGTTACAAGGACCTGGGTGGGAGTTATATGGGAGCCTTAATTAGCCTGCTCCCTGGATGGCAGCGACTCTGCTAGAACACAGAGCTGAGAGAAATGAAGCATCGGTGTGCCTCATGTCTGTGTTCTGAAAGTTCTTTCCGGAGCCTGCTTCAAACTCTTGAGATGGGAGGGGGAGAGCTTGGAGGAGATTGATTGTCAACAGCTGACACTGGTGCTTGGAATGTGGGGAGAGTGATTGATGGGCCAGCTGCTGGTTGTTCAGCTGAGGAATTGGCTGGCAACTCTTCCAGGTCTGTTAACCCTTCCAGCTCCCCATTGTCAGGGCTCATGCTCAAGGGGCAGTTGACACGGGGACAACCTTTGGCTCTCAGGCGAGCTTTCCCAGATTTCTCCTTCCCTGTCTCCATGCACGTGCGCTCCATTTACTCCCAAGCAGCCCCTTCCCCACCCATCTCAAAGCTCCATTTGTTAAGTCAGACAAAGGATGGGTAGGGGCAATAGGGGGGAAAGTGAGCAAACTGGCAGCTGCCAGGAAAACAAGGATCCCCCTGAGCCCTCCCAGGTTTGGAAGCAGCCTCCCCCGCCCCCTGACATCATCTTGTGCCAGGAATCCCAGCTTGAACCTGGCTCCCCATGGCTGGGCATCACTCTGAGCCGTCCTTTCCCTTCTCTGCCTACACACTCTGTTTACTCCCAAGCAGCCCCTTCCCCACCCATCTCAAAGCTCCGTTTTTAAATCAGAGGAAGCAAGGGTGGGGGACTGGAAGAGGAAGTGGGAGAACCAGCAGCAGGCAGGAAAATGAGGAATCCCTATCTGTGAGCCCTCCCAATCTTGTGGCAGGAATTCCAGCCTGAACTGGCTCCCTGTGGCGGGGCGTCACTCCGAGCTGTCCTTCCCCTTCTTTATGCATATGTGCACTCCATTTACTCCCAAACAGCCCCTTTCCCACCTGCTCTGCTGGGTCAGGGCCCTGAGTCTGGGGGACATCAGAAAGTTGGGAGTGGGCCCTCCACAGGTCCCCCCCCCATGGCTATGGGCCTGATGATGATTGTAACAATGAAGAACAAGCTCCTTCCTACACCTGTCTAACAGGACTGCAGGCTCAGGAAAATCGCACCCCGGGTGGGTGACAGGGAATGGCCAAAAGCATTTTTGTGTCCGTGTGCTTTAAAATCTTTGTATCTCTTGTACTCCTGAATTCTGTCTAAACTCTGCTAATGTCCCAAATGATGCTAGCTTCCTAGGAGAATGTGCATGCCTGCTTTTAGTAGGATTCGTGCTACACTCAATAAAGCAAACAAGTGTTTTGTAATGTCTGTTCTGAGCCTAACCCTCAAACGATAAGAGATAGCTGTTAAAGGATGAAGACCTAAACCACAAACAGTTGCCTGCCATAAGTAAAGACCTATTCTCTTCAAGGTTAGGTTGCTTAAGTATCCAAGTGCTGGAAGTTACATTAAAGACATGTAATCAGTAAACATAACCAATGATAATGAACATGTGGTGGACGTGTCTCAGAGTAACTTGGGATGAAAGATGATACTATATAGTATGTGCTGTGTATGTTAGAATTTTAGAGGACATTTTCAGCGTCTGGGTAAGGAGCTCTCTCTGTTGTTCAAACTACTTAATACATTCTTTTTTGCTGAAGTCCAGTGTTTCCATTTGAATCCCTGATCTTTGGAGTACTGAAAAATTCCCCATCACAGGACATTTTGCTGAGAATTAGTATATTTTATTTATTTAATGGTATATGAAGTCGTCATAGCTGTTCCACAGAACTGAAAGGTTCTTGCGTTTGACAGTGATTCGGCCAGTTATCCTAGCGTGCTCATTAGATCGCTCACTATGCCAGACACATGATCTCCACTGTCTCTGCTCTCTGTTTTCTCCTTGGAATCTGTCATGAGAAAGAGATGAGGGCCAGAATGATTGTGACAGACAAATCCCAGCTTTAAGCTCTGTATATCTGAGGCCCTTCCCCCTCCCTCCCCCCCCCAAAAAAAATCTAACAACACATTTGTTTGGGCTTTTGAGTTTTTGCTTGCAACTGATAACCTTATGGAAATATTAGCCCTGAATTTCACATTTTAGGGAGAAAAAAATTATTAGCATTGACATGCCAGCTTTCTTTGTAAAATTGACCTTAATAGGTCAATTGCAAGTTGCGACATCAAGCATCTTGACCTCTATGCCCTGTTTGTTGTTGGTCCTACAGAAGAACTGGATGGCCACTGTGTGAGAGAGGATGTTGGACTAGATGGACCACTGGTCTGATCCAGCAGGGCTCTCATTATGACCTTGAAAACTGCTCAAAAGATTGCATACTTTATTCAAAACTAAAGCAGGATATAAATGTTTAACATGGAGCAGTCCAAGAGGGCTGCCAAGACTATTCAGCAATACACAAGAGCCCTGTGTGATCAGAACAAAAGGATGTACTCCAGTAGCCCAAAAGTGGCCAACCAAGCCTCTTTATGCCCACATTAATATATGAGCTTTTCGTTGTTTAAGTATTTATAAGCCACTTATCTCCCAAAAGGGACCCAAAGAAGCTCACCACAGCAACAACAACAAGATCAAGCAAATAATCAAAGGAAAAACATTTGGGGCTGGTTGGCACTCAATAGCTGATGTATCCAAGTGATGTTGACTTCAGCCATTAGCTAAGAACCAAAGAGCCAGGGGGGTCTTTGAATCCTGCTTTTTGACTTGTACCAAAAGGGCTTATTCCTTTGGCCACACCCAAGCCAAATGTAGCCTAGATGGAACTCACTTGCTGCCAGCAAACTGGCCAACAAAGGTGTTCCTCACTCCCTCTCCCCCTGCCCTGAGGAAGGTCTGACTGTGATCACCATCTTCAGCTACAGGGAGGGGAGGGGAGTGACTCAGGTCATGCCTAAGGATCAGGGAGAGAAAAGTATTAACTCAAGCAGTGTTTTTCCAGTCTAAATGCTTTTCACCAGAAGCTGTTTGTCCTGCATAAGAAAACGAAATACAGACATGATGTTGCTACTTGTGTTTTTATTTAAAAGGTAAAGGTAGTCCCCTCCCCTGTGCAAGCACTGAGTCATTACTGACCCATGGGGTGATGTCACATCATGACATTTTCATGGCAGACTTTTTACAGGGTGGTTTGCCATTGCCTTCCCCAGTCATCTACACTTTATCCCCAGCAAGCTGGGGACTCATTTTACCAATCTCGGAAAGATACAGTAAATAGCAACTTCAAGCTTTCTCTGTGTGTGAGTTCTTTCAAGAAGCTTCTCCTTCTTTAAAGGGGCCTCAGAGGCCACATCCCCAGGCTGCCACTGCCACCTGGCAAGCAGCCTGCCAGGTTGCCACAGAAGGCTTACCTTGGGTTGCCAGGTCCCCGTGTCACACTGGTGGTGGGATCTGAGGGGCATAATGGGATGTCCCTGATGCAATGGCATCCCCCAGAAGTGATGTCATCATGTTGGGGATGTCATGCAGCGACACTCTGGCTTTGGGGCAAAACTCTATGGTAAAACCGGCTTCAAACCATAGAATTTTGCTCTCAAACCAGTGTCATCACACAATATCCTCAACATCCTGAAGTGATGTCACTGTTTGGGGGCGAGGTTTCCCCCACTGGCTAGCTAGACTGCTACTGGCAGAAGCCCTGAAAACTGGGGAAAGCCCTGCTGGGACCTGGGAACTGGAATCCTAGGTTTAGAATCATAGAATAGGAAGGGACCTCCAGGGTCATCTAGTCCTGCACAATGCAGAAAACTCACAAACACCTCTCACTAAATTCACAGGATCTTCATAGTTGTCAGATGGCCATCTAACCTCTGTTTAAAAACCTCCAAGGAAGGAGAGCCCACCACCTCTCAAGGAAGCCTGTTCCACTAAGGAACCACTCTAACAGTCAGGAAGTTCTTCCTAATATTGAGCCGGAAACTCTTTTGATTTAATTTCAACCCATTGGTTCTGGTCCTACCTTCTGGGGCCACAGAAAACAATTCCACACCCTCCTGTCTATGACAGCCCTTCAAGTATTTGAAGATGGTGATCATTGGTTTAGCTCACTAATAGCCCTGTGAATAAGTACTGGCATCTTTACTCATGATCCTGCTGCTCACTAGAAACCAAGGAGAGAGCAAACTTCTTATTCGACTGCTCCGCAATAGTTCTGTTTTGGCCAGGGCCAGTTCCAGTTCCAGGTTTTCCTGGGCCCTGGCCAACACAGCATAACCAGCAGGGAGTTCTTTTGTGACACTCTTCACCAGTACTGCACACTGGCACCTTCTGAAATAATCCATCACCATAAAGTCAAAAAGCTGAAAGACCCATTTTAAGAACATAAGAGAAGCCATGTTGGATCAGGCCAGTGGCCCATCAAGTCCAACACTCTGTGTCACACAGTGGCAAAAAAATTTATATACGCACATACCCTGTGGCTAATAGCCACTGATGGACCTGTGCTCCATATTTTTATCTAAACCCTTCTTGAAGGTGGCTATACTTGTGGCCGCCACCACCTCCTGTGGCAGTGAATTCCACATGTTAATCACCCTTTGGGTGAAGAAATACTTCCTTTTATCTGTTTTAACCTGACTGCTCAGCAATTTCATCGAATGCCCACGAGTTCTTGTATTGTGAGAAAGGGAGAAAAGTACTTCTTTCTCTACTTTCTCCATCCCATGCATTATCTTGTAAACCTCTATCATGTCACCCCGCAGTCGACGTTTCTCCAAGCTAAAGAGTCCCAAGCGTTTCAACCTTTCTTCATAGGGAAAGTGCTCCAGCCCTTTAATCATTTTAGTGCAGTGTAAAGTTTGCAGGCTTTGAGGAAAGAAGCACCTGTGCTTTTTTTTTAGCAAGAATGCACAGGAACACAGTTCTGGCTGGCTTGGTGTCAGGGGATGTGGCCTAATATGCAAATGAGCACCTGTTGGTGAAACAATGGTGATGTTGGGTGTGGCCTAATATGCAAATGAGTTCCTGCTGGGCTTTTGCTACAGAAAAGTCCTATGTGAAACAATGGTGATGTCGGGGTGTCCTAATATGCAAATGAGTTCCTGCTGGGCTTTTGCTACAAGAAAAGCTCTGAGAAGCACCATAATTTCATAGCAGAGGTGGGCCTCAGCATCAGCTCCACCTCATCCAGTGCTGACATCAGTAACCCCAATAAATGATAATCAGTCCAGAACACCACAAGACTAAGTGCCAGGGGTGGAATTCTAGCAGGAGCTCCTTTGCATATTAGGCCACACACCCCTGATGTAGCCAATCCTTCAAGCGTTTACAAGGCTCTTTTTTGTAAGATCTTGCAGAATTGGCTACATCAGGGGTGTGTGGCCTAATATGCAAAGGAACTCCTGCTAGCATTCCACCCCTGCTAAGTGCAAAAGCTAAGGTTGTATGTGAAGTTTGCTACTTGATCACAGTTTAGAAAGGAAAGTCCTTACCATCATCCCGTGTAAACACATCAAGAACATCGGAGACCTCAGCTGAGAGAAAAGAAAAGAAGTATTGAATGAAGGAGTCTTTATGTCGAAATACAGCCTAAACTGTAATAATCTGACTGATTCCCCACTAGGTTTGTTCCGTTGTTGGAGCTCTTTTCCCCCCATCGCTTCTGTCTGATTTTGCACAAGCTGCCGTGAGGCTGTGACTCACCCCGCCCCTTTCCTGTGGCAAACAGAAACTTCTTTTCAGAGGATCTTGCTTGTCGTGGGAAAGAGGTGAGGCAAGTTTGTGCAAAATCAGACAGAAGCATCAGGGGGGAAGGAGTTCTGACACCGGAACAAGCCTACTGGGAAATTGGTCTCTGTGTTCTATACATGTTTCAATGCCCCACAGCACTACATCCTATCCCAGGGGAAAAGTATGTTCCTGAAAAATCATGTTCATGATTTTAATGAGGTATTTGAAATTTGCTTAGCTCAAAAATTGTGATTTTGGTATGTGTATTTAAGCAGAGAGTGCTGGTCATAGACTATATATCAGGGGTGTCAAACATGCAGTTTGGGGGCCGAATCGGGTCCCTGGAGGGCTCCTATCAGGCCCCTGAGCAACTGGCTGTCATCTGCTTCCTTCTTCCTCTCTTGCTTCCTTCTGCATCACAGCTTGCTTTGCAAGGCTTGCTCAATTGCACAGGAGCTACAGAGCAAAACCTCTATTTTCTCCATTGGCTGAGGCTCCTCCCTTAGGGAGGAAGGGGGAATGCAGAGCTTGCTTTGCCAGGCTGTCTCAATCGCATAGCAGAGCTACTGAGGCTTCCCTTAGTCTCCTGGGGAAGGAAGGAAAGAGCCAGAGTTTCCTTTGCCCAGTTCTCTGTATTCCATGGGAGAAATACAAAGAAAGCACCTTTAAGACCAGTGAGTGCTAATGTTTTAAACATGTTTTAAGTTTTTTAAAAATATATATTTGGGTTTGTCTGTGTTCTTTATAACATTTATATCTCTGCTACCTAATCTTAAATAGGTACACACATGGCCCAACCCAACAAAGTCTCATTTATGTCAGATCCGGTCCTCATAACAAATGAGTTTGACACCCCTGCTATAGATCATTCTCTCTGTGTTACTGCTCTTGGCCATGAAAAATCAGGGACACCACACAGTTTCTTAGTTCTGAATTCTTTGCACTATGGATCACTCTCTCTGTGTTACTGCTTAGCTCAAAATCTGTGATTTTGGTATGTGTATTCAGGGGGAAAGTCCTGGGCATAAATTATGGATGTCTCACTATGTTATTGCTCATGGCCATGAGAAATCAGGGACACAGCACAGTTTCTTTGCTCTGAATTCTTCTCTGGATACAAATGTACTTTCTCCCCTTCCTTAATGGTGAATATGTATGTACTTAAAAGCCTCCCCCCCCCAAAAAAAAAAAAATATTGTTCAAATGCTTGCAAGATTTTCAAGATATTCCCATTAAGCAAATCAAAAGGCAGGATCCAGGCAAAGTTGCAGTGCCTTTATGTTCCTTTGATTTCAAAGGTCAAGAGCAGGTAGTGGATGGAAAGAAGAATACAGAAAGATAAGAGGAAATATGTCTTTATACCATGAGTGACTAAAATGCAGACTTTGCCAAGAAAGGATGTAGTGATCGCCACAGGCATACAGAACATTAAAAGAGGATAAGACAGACTCATGGGCTATCTACTAGTGGCCATGGTGGCTAAAAGGAACCCCCATATTCAGTAGCAGTAAACTCCTGAAAACCAGTGCAAGGAGACAATTGGACAGCCTGTGCCCATTGCTTCCCAGATTTAAGTATCATATTTGCACTGCAGGTGTTCTTCAAGAGTGCATACGAAAACAAAGACTGAGTACAGAAGGGGATCCCAATACAAGGTGTTAGAGAACCACTGAGCTAAAGAGACAAATAACCAGTGCAAGGTCAGGTAATGTACTGGCACAAGCCCCTAAGAGATCAGTTTCCTAGAGAACATTGAGGGAAGGGAGCTTCCCAGGGCTTTTTTGTAGCAAGAACTCCTTTGCATATTAGGCCACACACCCCTGATGTAGCCAATCCTCAAAAAGTTTACAGGGCTCTTAGTACAGGGCCTACTGTAAGCTCTTAGAGGACTGGCTACATCAGGGAGATGTGGCCTAATATGCGAAGAAGTTCCTACTACAAAAAAAGCCCTGGAGCTTCCCATCATTCATCTGTCCATCTATCCAGGGACCTGATTAGGTCTGTTTAGGTATTGCAAGAGGCTAGATGCAGCAGGGCAGCTGAAGCTGACCCCCAGCTGTTGGGAATCAGCTTCTTTCCTCCTGCTAGGGAAAGTACTCAAGGTCATAGAGTTGCTGGTCAGCTGATTGTGAGGATCTGCTGAAAGTTGGCTTCTGATTTCCCAACATGGAAAGGTCACTGCCCATCATCTCACTGTTGGTAATGGCAGGCCTCAGATTCAGCAGGAGCTCACAGGTGTGCAGCTTCTGAACCTTTCTGATGGCTCCCCCTCTTCATCCCCACCTACCTTGTCCATTGAATAGTAGGTGCAGCTGCATAACAATCCCTGGATTAGAAGAGCGAGCAGCCAGCCAGCCACCAGGGGCTTTGCCATGCCCCCAACAGCCCTCATTAACTCCTGGAGAAGCCCATGCCACCCTTTCTCCACTTCTTATGTAATTTTGAGTGGTGGGTGGCTTGCTTGCTTTTTGCCTGTGGGGGTGGGTGGCCCAGGAGAGCCCCAGGTGAGCAAGGTCTGCTTGGGCTGGCTGGATCTCTAGCCAGCCCAAGCGTGCCTCACTCACCTAGGGCTCTCCTTTCTTGCATCGGGTTGCTTTTGGCGGGGGGTGGGGGTGGCAGATGCTAATGAGTTATGCTAATGAGCTCCACCACCTGTTTTTCCACAAAATGACCCCTGGGTGAAGGGAAAGCATTTTTGGAGGGGGAGAATCAGAAGCTACCTCACAGCTGATCAGGGTTAGGAGCCAGCTCTAATGCCAGTAGCTCACAAAATAGAATTTTCGCTCACAGGATTCTGCAGCTTCGAGGGAACACTGGATCCGAAGCTTCTGCTTGGTAGCTGTTTGCATTGCTCTGCTGTAGCAGAACAAATCCATGTTAGGCTCACAGTCTGACTGAGTCTCAAAAAAGGACATTCAGCTGCCAAACAGATTCACAGCAAAATTAGCAGTATCCCTAATTGGTGATAATTAATCCGAAACCCCATGAGACAGATTTTTCTTTAAACTGAAGTTGTAAGTGAAGGCTTTATGTACTACTTGGTCCCAGTTTAGAAAGGAAAGAGCTTACCATCCTCCCCGAAAAGTTCATCAACAACGTCTGTGATCTCAGCTGAAAAAAATAATGAAAAATTTTGTAATGATGGAGAGTTTCTATTGTATTGCAACAAGAGCTCTGCGAAAGCATGGTCTTCCTGCCCTCCCTCACACCTTCCAGTAATAATGTATGAGGGGGTTTTTTGTACAAGGGACCCCTTTTGCATATTAGGCCACATACCCCTGAAGCAGCCAATCCTCCAAGAGCTTACAGGGCTTTTAGTACAGGGTCTACTGTAAGCTCCAAAAGGATTGGCTACATCAGGGGTGTGTGTTGCCTAATATGCAAAAGAGTTCCTGCTACAAAAAAAGCCCTTGTATGACCTATACTGGTTTCAGCACCCCACACTACTATATCACATCTGGAACAAAAAGTCAAGAGCCATCTGCAAACATCTGTCTCTTCCTGAAAAAATCATGCATATAATGTTAAGGAAGTATGAATTTGCTTAGCTCAAAATTTCAGCTTTGATGTGTGTGTGGGGGGGGGAGGGTGCTGGGCATTGAATATGAATATTTCTGTCTATGATTCTGCTCTTGGCCATGAGAAATCAGTGACACAGTTTATGTGCTTTGAATTCTTTTCTAAGTACGCATCGAATCCCCCCCTTCCTTAAAGATGATTATTTATGGTGCTTTTATATTCCTTTAACTTCAGAGGTCAAGAGTCAGGGCTTTTTTTTTTTTAGCAGGAACGCAGTTCTGGCTGGCTTGGCACCAGGGGTGTGGCCTAATATGCAAATGAGCTTCTGCTGGGCTTTTTCTGCAAGAAGCCCTATGCTAAACACTGGTGATGTCAGGGGGTGTGGCCTAATATGAAAATGAGTTCCTGCTGGGCTTTTTCTACAAAAAGGCTCTGTCAAGAGCAGTTGAAATCTAATAAAGTGGATTGGCAACAGATTGCTAAAAGACAAAAAGAAGCACATCTGTACACAATGAGCAATCAAAATGTGAAATTGGCGGCCAGTGGATGTAATGATGACCAGAGGCACAGACAGATTTAAAAACGGATTAGACAAATTCACAGAGGATAGACTGAGTACGGAAGTGGGTTGCAATGTCAGGTGTTAGAGAATCACTGAATTAAACAGAAAAAAATAACCAGTGGGAGGCAGGGTAATGGCTCTCTATGGCTGCAGTCACACACTAAATAATGCACTTTCAATCTACTTTCAATGCATTTTCAAACTGGATTTTGCCAGTTCACACAATAAAATCCAGTTGGAAAGCGCATTGAAAGTGGATTGAAAGTGCATTATTGTGTGTGTGATCACAGCCCCAAGTCCCTAAGGGCTAAGAATTTCCTAGAGCTCACTGAGGGGAGAGGACTCCCAATTATTCATCCTTCATCCTACCAGGGAGCTGATTAATCAGCAGGTTGTTCAGATACATGCAACCCAGCCATGTCATTCAACCTCAACAGGCTATCTGTAGCAATGGATCTGAAGCTGACTCCCAGTGAACTCCCCCAGCAGCTGGGAATCAGTTTCTTTCCTCCTGATGTGGAAGCTACTCTGGGTCACACGAGGTGCTGCAGCCAAAAGAAGTGGAGGGGAGTCGGCTGATCGCAAAGAGCCGCTGAGAGTCGGCTTCTCGTGTCCCATCACTGAAAAGTTCAATGCCCACCAGCTTGCTGCTGGTACAAAGTACAGTGTTTGGAAGAGAATCAGAAGCAGACTCACCTGGTGCGATTGCACAAGGGATCTGGCCCAATCTAGCCACATGCACATCTGGCCTCCCAAGTCCCATCTGTATTTACCTCATTTTAGGATGGTCTGGGACCAGATTAAATAGCTCCTGGGAACTTCCCGGTAGCAAATCTCTAAAGGGCATTCAGGGTGCATTCCCCAGCTGTCTGAATGGCTGGAGCACACAATGCAAGTGCCCCCCACATGAGGAGCAGTCTGAATGCTCCTCTTATGCGTGTGCAGCCCGGCAGCAGGGTGGGGGCTATGCTATTTCTGAGGCTTGCATCAAAGAGCATTGGCCTTTTCAAAGCCAGGATACGATCACACCAAATTTCCAGTGTGGTCACACCCACAGCTGATCCTGGTCAGAACCCCACTTCAGTTCTCCCCCTCCTTTTGTGGGATGAGAGGATTGATTGATTGATTGATTGATTGATTTTATATCCCGCCCTCCCCGCCAAAGCAGGCTCAGGGCAGCTCACAACAGAAAATCACAACAGAAAATTAAAATTAATAAATATTAAAAATTACACATTCAATGGTTAAAACGGAATATTAATTTTAGTGCTATTTCAGTGGTGATGGCATTTCTTCAAATTCCCTGAGGTACAGGTGCCGTGTCAGTTTGGTGTAGTGGTTAAGTGCGCGGACTCTTATCTGGGAGAACCAGGTTTGATTCCCCACTCCTCCACTTGCACCTGCTAGCATGGCCTTGGGTCAGCCATAGCTCTGGCAGAGGTTGTCCTTGAAAGGGCAGCTGCTGTGAGAGCCCTCTCCAGCCCCACCCACCTCACAGGGTGTCTGTTGTGGGGGAGGAAGATAAAGGAGATTGTGAGCCGCTCTGAGACTCTTCGGAGTGGAGGGCGGGATATAAATCCAATATCTTCTTCTTCTTCTTCAGTTAAACGCCAGAAGAGAATAGTCTTGCAGATCCTGTGGAACTGTGCAAGGTTCCGCAAGGCCCTCACTTCCTCTGGCAGTTGGTTCCACCAGGAGGGGGCTGGGATTAAAAGATCACTACAATCTGAGCAGAGAGTGGGTTTCACATTCCATTGTCTCACAATGGCTGTGTTTGAGGCATGGCCTGTTCCAGGTTTTCATGGCCCCTGGGGAAGAAAGCATAACTGATATGGACTACTGGCAACTTCTGAAATCATTCTTTACTAAACAGTAATAAAGTTGAAAGTCCCATTTAGGGCAAAGTAAAGTCTGCACGTTTTGAGAAAAGAAACAGAATCATTGAACAGCAGGGTTGAGCCTCAGCATGTACTCTCCCTCAGCCAGTGTTCACACCAGCACTAGCTAGGGGGTAGCACTAGCTCCACAGAGCTGATGCAAGCCCAGCGCTACAGGCAAGGCACCCCACCCCCACCCCATCCTCAGCTACTGTGGGCACAGCGGCAGCACATCTGGCACACCAGGTGAAGCAACAGTAGGGTTGCCAAGTCCCCTGCAGCCTCTGGCAGGGGACTGTTTTTGCATGTGCAAAGTGCGCACAGCACGATGACATCACTCGCAAGTGAAATCATCGTGCCGGCGACGTCGCACACCAGCTGCTCTAGGAGCTTCCAGGAAAATTCTATGGGTTTCCCAGATGGTCTAGCAATTTGGGAGGGAAAACTCTATGGTACATGCCAGCGACATCACGGGAGGAGCCCACCCTCCGGCCCAATACAGGCCAATGGGTTGGGAACCTCCCGGGCAGGGAAACCCCCACCCAGCCCAGGAACTTGGCAGCCCTAAGCAACAGCAGTCTCATGACACATTCTGAGGCAAAGGCACACTGCTGCTGTGCTCACCTTGCTGGCTATTTCCATCACACTAGTGGCAAGGGCAGGTGGGAGGGCCAAACCGGCACCCTTCCCAGGTCCACACCCCAGACAGCCACCTAGGTCTGCTTAGTCCACGGGCCAGCCCTGGTTAGGGGAAGGCTGAAACACAGCCAAGTTAGAAATCTAAAGTGTCTGTTTGACAGCTGTTCTCATCACTCTTCCCTGAGCTGAACAAACCTGTGTTCAGCTCACAATCTGACCCTGAGTCTCAAAAACAGTATGTTTGGCTGCCAAACAGGTTCATTGTAAAATTAGAAGCATCTACAGCTTTTTTTTTTTGAAGCAGGAACATCTTTGCATTTTAGGCCACACCCCCTCCAAGAGCTTACAGTAGACCCTGTAATAAGAACCCTGTAAATCAGGGGTGGGGAACTTTTTTTTCTGCCAAGAGCCATATGGATATTTATAACATCATTCGCGGGCCATAAAAAATTATCAACTTAAAAAACAGTGCTCCGCCAAGGGAGAATGATTCAGGCCAGCAAAATTAATGCAAATAATTGTTTTTCTGTTTAAAGTCATGTGGGGAGAGCCTAATCTGGTGCATGCACACACACACGGCCCGCTGCCCTAGGCAAATGCATAGGTCCAGGGCTTTTTTGTAGGAACTCAGTAGCATATTAGACCACATCCCCTAATATTAGCATATTAGGTTACACACTCATTAGCATATTAGGCCACACCATCTGGGATAATCAAGTGCAAACTGAACTGTGACAGTAACTTTTCCAGGCCCTGCAGCAATTCTGGCCGGCCAGCCAGGCCCCAGGGAGGCTGCCGCACAGAACATCTGGGCTCTGTGATCCCTGCCTGGCCCTGGGGAGGCTGCTGCACAGCACGGCTAGGCCCCATGATCCTTGCTGGCCAGCCAGGCCCCAGGGAGGCTGCCACACAGTACATTTGGGCCCCACAATCCTCGCTGGCCAGCCAGGCCCCAGAGAGGCTGCCACATGGCTTGGTTCAGCCCAGCAATCCCCAAGGGTCACACCAAGTGACTTCAAGGGCCACATACAGTCCTTGGGACAGAGGTTCCTCACCCCTGCTGTAAGCTCTTGGAGGACTGGCTACAGCAGGGGAGTGTGGCCTAATATGCAAAGGAGTTCCTGCTACAAAAAAAAAAGCCCTGGTAGCATCCCTAACAGATGATCATCTGTCCATAACATCATGAGTCTGAATGCTTTAGTTAAGGCTTTATGTGAAACTTGGCCACAGCTTAAAAAGGAAAGTCCTTACCTCCCTCCCCGAAAATGTTTTCAAGAACATTTGAGATCTGAGCTGAGAAAAAGAAAAAAGAAAATTTGTTGTGACAGAGTATTGCAGCAGAACTGCAGCCAAGTGTCAAGCATTGTATATTCATTCTTTGTTGTAGTTGTCAGATCATAGAATTGTTACTAACCATGAATTAAACTCAGGCACATCAAAGTAGCACACCCCCTCCTTTGGTCTTCTCACTTTTACTAACAAATGCAGGAATGTCCTCTTTGAAGATAAGACCTCCTGGGACTTGTTCCCAGGCCCAGCCAGGCCTGGACCCAGGATGTGCTAGCCGTAATATAGATAAGGAGTTTAGAGTGTGAATTTCACACGTGAATGTAGAATTGTTTATAGAACCTTTGATGTGCCATTTTAAAGCTTGTACTCTGTTGTTACGAAGTATCAGTTCCAATACCTAGCTCGGCTGAGCCACATGGATTATCAAAAAACCAAACTTTGTTTCAAAATCCAAGGACTGGTTATTTTGAAATCTCATGCTTGACACCAAGACCATATTTACCTGCCTCTCCTCACGCCTTCCAGTCATAACTTACAGCCCATACAGGTTTCAGTACCCCACACCACTATATTAAAAAAAAAACCCTCCGAATAAGTCAGAAGCCATCCAAAAATGTCAGTCTCTTCTTGAAAAATCATGCGTATAATTTTAAGGAAATATTCGAGTTTGTGTAAATCAAAATTTGTGAATTTAGTTTGTGTGATTGGGGGCAGAGTGGACATAGAAATATGGATATTTGTTTCTGTGGAACTGCTCTTGGTTATGAGAAATCAGTGGCACAACATGCTTTGTGGTACTCTGAATTCTTCTGTGAGTTTGGATCTAATTCTCTCCTTCCATAAAGGTGATTAAGTACACAATTAACCCCCCTCACAGACTGCTCTAATCTTTGCAAGACTTCCAAGATATTCAAATTAAGCAAATCAAAGGGCAGGATCAGCCAGAATTAAAGTGCTTTTATGTTCCTTTGATTTCAGATGTCAACAGCAGTTGTTGGGCAGCAGTTTAAGGAAAGACAAAAGGACATGCATTTTTACACAATGAATGATTAAAAGGTAGGATTCACTGGCAGGGAATATAGTGATTGCCAAAGGCATAGAGAACTGTGAAAGAGGACTAGACAAATTCACACAGAGATGTTGGACTGATAAAATCTATCAGCGGTCCACCTCAGCCAATGCCAATGCCAGTTTTGGCTTAGGGAATGATGAAACACAACAAGCCTCTTTTTGGCAGGTGTTTGTATTACTTTTATTGAACTGAGCAAATCTGTGATCGGCTCATGATCTGATCACACGCCTCAAAAGCAGTACGTTTGGCAGCCGAACAGGGAAATTAGTAGCAGCCCAAATAGATGATAATCTATTCATTAGAGATGGGCTCAAAGTGCATTTTTTGCAATTCGGTTCATGGTTCATGGATGAATGTTGCTTCATGAACCACAAGCCAGACAAAATCCATGATGAACTTTCATTCATCAACTGGTTCATGTACATGTTAGCCATAATGTCACAAGACTGAATATTTTCGCTAAGGCTGTATGTGCTACTTGATCCCAACTTATAAAGGAAAACCTTACCATCCTCCTTGAAAATTTGTCCAGCAACATCTGAGAGCTGAGTTCTCACATAACACACCCCTCCCCTCAAAGAAAGTCAGAAGCCTTCCAAAAATGTCAGAATTTTCCTGAAACATCATGTACGTGATTGTAATAAAACATCTGAATTCACTCTGCTCGAAATTTGTGCTTTTGGTGTGTTGAGGGGATTGAGCATAGAATTGGAATCTTTCTGTATATTGTACTGCTTTTGGTCAAGAGGAATCAATGACACGATACAGTTTCTGTGCTCTGAATTCTTCTCTGACTGCAGATCCAATTCTCCCATTCCTTAAAGATGATTATGCACACAATTAAAAATGTTCCCAACTGTTTGCAAGACTTCCAAAGTCTTCAAACTCAACAATTCAAAAGGCAGATCCTGACAAACATACAGTGTTTATGTTCCTTTCATTCAGAGATCAACAGCAGATGAGATTCAATAAAGGGGATGGGCAGCAACTTACAGAAAGGCACGAAGAACTACATCTTTACACAATGAGGAATCAAAATGTGGAATATGCTGCCATGGGATGTACTGATGGCCACAAGCATGGACAGCTTTAAAAGGAAATTAGGCCAATACATGGCATATAAGTCTATGAGTAGTTATTAGTCAGAGTGACTAAAAGAAACCTCCATATTCAGAGGCAGTAAACCCCTGAATGCCAATGCCAAGATGCAACATCAGGGGCAGGCTTCAGCCCTTATGCCCTGTTGTTGGCCCTCCAGAGTAACTGGTTGGTCACTGCATGAGACACACTGAGCAGAGAATGAGTTTTTTCATCCAACCATCCCCCCCCAGTTGCTCTATTTGAGGAAGGCTTGTTCCAGGTTATCATGGCTGCCAGCAGGGCTATTTTTGTAGCAGGAACTCCTCTGC
This sequence comes from Heteronotia binoei, assembly GCF_032191835.1. Lineage (NCBI taxonomy): Eukaryota > Metazoa > Chordata > Lepidosauria > Squamata > Gekkonidae > Heteronotia > Heteronotia binoei. Next base: position 22,110,902 of record NC_083235.1, read on the forward strand.
ATAGTAGGCCACACACCCCTGATGTAGCCAGTCCTGGAGCTTACAGTAGGCCCTGTAAGAAGAGTCCTTGTAGGATTGGCTACATCAGAAGGTGTGGCCTAATATGCGAAGTAGTTTCTGCTATAAAAAAAGCCCTGCATAACATCAGGAGACTGCTTTACCTATGCCTGTAGATGGCATTTGATACTTGACCCCAGCTTACAAAGAGAGGCCCTTACCATCCCCGATGAGTTGATCAATAAGTTCTACGACACGTCCTGAGGAAAAAGAAAACCACTTTTAAAATAATGAAGGTTTTAGGTTGCACTGCAACAGGAGTTCAGCTATAGAAATGTTTTCCTGCCACACCTTCCAGTAATAATCTATGCCATGTACAGGTTTCAGCACCCCTACATCACATCCCCTCCTCCCAGGGTTTTTTTTTTTTTGTAGCAGGAACTCCTTTGCATATTAGGCCACAAACCCCTGATGTAGCCAATCCTCCTGGAATTTACAGGAGGCCCTGTACTAAGAGCCCTGTAAGCTCCAGGAGGATTGGCTACATCAGAGGTGTGTGGCCTAATATGCAAAGGAGTTCCTGCTACAAAAAAAGCCCTGCCTTCCTCCCACAAAAGTTAGGAGCCATTTAAAAATGTCAGACTTTTCCTGAAAAATCAACTGCACAATTTTAATACAGAATATGAATTTACTTAGTTCAAAATTTGTGCTTTAGGTGCGTGGGGGATGTTGGACATTGAGTGCAAATATTTCTATCTATGGTACTGCTCTTGGTCATGAGAAACACAGTTTCTGTGCTCTGAATTCTTCTCTGCATGTAGATCTAATTACAATACCTTACATTACACCCCTTTGATTTCATCAGCAGAGACTAGAGAATTCCCCAGTGAGGAGGAAATGCATTTGCATCTGAAGAGTGGACTTTTCTACCAGAACTTATGCAGGAATGAAATCTGGTTACTCTCTATGGTGCCACAAGACAACTGGGTTTGGTTTGGGTTTTGCCACAACAGAATAACATAGCTACTCCTCTGCAATGAAAAATCTTGTACTTAACCATTTGCACTGGATGTGAATCGGAATCCAAAAGTGCATAATCATTTGCTAGATGACAGTGAAATGTTCAAAACAGTTTTTATGAAACCCAGTTGACCCTTTTGTATTGGAGTTCCATGCTCTTTCTTTTTCAACACGGTAATAACAGTATTTATTTGGGTGCAGCATGCAGATCTCTCCTCGTTCAATACTTAAACTTCTGGACAAAGATAGTGAAATCAAGGCTTCCTACAAACAAGACAGGGGTTTCTGCTTACTAGGAGATCTCCCTAAACATGCAGGGAAAAAATATTCATTTTTTTAAAGTCTAATGAGAACTAAGCATGCCCACAGTTATCAGAACATATAAAAGAGCACTTGAGATGCACTTAAAGACCTTATTCTTCAGCTGTGGGTCCAGATTCAAAAGCAAATCAGGACTATCTTACATGTGAGTTGCAAGGCTCAAGCTGCCGGTCTGGGAGAAGCAAGGCCTTTTTTGTAGCAGGAACTCCTTTGCATATTAGGCCACACCCCCTGATGTAGCCAATTCTCCTGGAGCTTATAGGGCTCTTCTTACAGAACCTACTGTAAGCCACAGGGGGATTGGCTACATCAGGGGTGTGTGGCCTAATATGCAAAGGAGTTCCTGCCACAAAAAAAAGCCCTGGGGAGAAGAGGCTCTGCCCATTTCCCCCCAGCAGCAGGCGGGGAGAGAAAGTAGAATTGCTGCATTCCCTCCTCCTCCATGCCTTTCCCCTGAAACCATCTCCATTCCCTGGGAGATAGCTCACCTGGCAGTGCAGGAGGCAATTGATGCAGCTGATGACTTTTGCTTCCCAGTCATGCACTGCTTGTAGCCTTCACTGGTGCATCCCGCTCCCAGAACACACAGTAGAGAAATGTGTCCTACTTCCAGGTGTCACAGATGAAAAAATAACCAGTAGGAAGTAGTGTAACTGAGTTGCACGAGGCCCTAAGAGTTTATAGTTTCCTATAGAACACTGGCTGTGACTGGCTAGCCCGGTCTCATCAGATCTCAGAAGCTAAGCAGGGTCAGCACTGGTTAGGAGGGCTTTTTTTGTAGCAGGAACTCCTTTGCATATTAGGCCACACACCCCTGATGTAGCCAATCCTCCAAGAGCTTACAGGGCTCTAATTCCAAGACCTACTGTAAGCTCCGGGAGGATTGGCTACATTAGGGGTGTGTGGCCTAATATGCAAAAGAGTTCCTGCTACAAGAAAAAGCCCTGCTGGTTAGTATGTGGATGGAAGATGACCAAGGAAGTCCAGGGCAGGCAATGGGAAACCTTGTCTGAACATTTCTTGCCTTGAAAACTTTTATAGGGTAGCCATCAGTCAGCTGCCACTTGATGGCACTACTTACCACCAGAGAGCATCTAGAGGGGACACCCTATCTTCTATCCACCCCTGTGATCTCCCTCTGTTTTGTAAGATGTATAGTTCTGTTGTTTTGTGCTACTATCAAACCATAACCAACCAGTAGCAACCAATGCTACTCACCACCATCTCGACCATCATCATCGGCTGAAGCTAAGGGGGAAAGTCATTGGGAAAAAAATTAACATGAAATCCTCAAACAGATCTCTTTATATATAAACACCTTGAAAAGACCCATGCATTCAGTCAGCACGTGGAGACAGAAAGTGGACATGATCTGCTGACCTTGTGTGGGTGGTTTTTAGAATCCAATGTTCAGTATATAACCAAATATGGCTGTTTTTAAAATAACATGTATTTAAGATAAGGCAAAGCAATTGTGCTATGTGCTGCTGTGTAAATTATTGTGAGATTTCATGTGCACAATTTTTGCATATTTTTGTTTTAGTTCAGGAAAAATGGTCCCAGAGCAAATTAATGCATGCAGTAGCTCACAACTTTAATGCCAGTAGTTCACGAAGTAGAATTTTTTGCTCACATGACTCCACACCTCAGAGGGAGTATTGGTCCTGAAGAAGAGGCTCATAGGAAACAAAAGATAGCAAGACGTGCTGCTCTTACCTTCAGATACCAAGATACAGGCCACGCCTGCCAGCACAAGGTGGAACCAGGTCTTCATTGCAGCAGAAAGCTGATGGGGCTTCCAGGCACCCTTTCTGTATGAGAGGAAGTCAGGAGTTCTGAAGACCTGAAGCCCAGCTCTTTTGCTTTATAAATAGCATTGCTAGCTCTGGGTTGAGGAATACCCGGAGATGCTGTGGGTGGAGCCTGGAGAGGGTGGGGTTTGGGGAGGGACCTCAGCAGGATATGATGCAATACCCTCCAAAGCAGGTATTTTTCTCACAGGGAACTGATTTTAGTAATCTGGTGACCAATTCTAATAGCAGGAGATTTCCAGGTGACACCTGGAGGTTGGCATCCTTAACTGACAAGACCTATATTTAGACTTTTTTTGCTCTCCACATTTTAAAGGGCTGATTACTAAGTGTGGTGTAATCATTAGATTGTCAGGCTAGGATCTGGGAGACCCCAGGTTCAAATCCTCACTCTGACATGGAAGCTTGCTGGGAGACCCTTGGGCCAGTCACACGCTTAGACAAGATAAGACAAGCCTTTATTGGCATATATAAAAATTCAAAGTAGAGGGTCAGGCAGGTTACAGATTAGGACAGTACAGAGTGCATGCAGAATAAAATTAGGATTAGATAGATAGATAGATAGATAGATAGATAGATAGATAGATAGATAGATAGATAGATAGATAAATTTATTGTCATTGTTCTCAACAAAAGAGAGCAACGAAATGAGGTGCTCTTCCACAAACATACCAACACATCAAACACACATATTCATAAACTATTTAAATACATCTAAAACCATTTAAACCATTTAAATCCATCTAAAACAGATAATCATTCATAAAACCATTAAAACCATATAAACCATTACAAAATATAAACAAGGTAGCAACATAGTAAAACTTGATACATGGTACTACTTATAAGGACGAGTAACCATAGCTCTATAAAGACACTTTGCTACTATTTCAATTATTTCCAAATCAGAATTATCAAGCAGGAAAAGAACCGTAAAATCATCTGGAGTCTCTAGAATTTGGGCCAATATGGGATACAAACGATCCCGGCAGGACACCAAACAGAGAGGACACTGGAGAAGAACATGGACAACAGTCTCAACACAATCCATTTTACACGGACAGTACCTACCCAAATAGGGAGTCCCTTGAAAACTGCCAGATAAAATGGCTGACAGAAGGGCATTGAATCTGGCCAAGGAAAAGGCTCTGCACAAATTTGGATCTATAGATAGAAGTACACAGCTAGAAGGTTTACATTTGGAAAAATCCCTAAATTTAGGGGAAAACAGGTTCTGTTTGCAGGCCTGGAGATATCCTGGAACTACAACTGATCTCCAAACTACAGAGATCAGTTCCTTTGGAGAAAATGGCTGCTTTGGAGGGTGGACTCCAGGGATGGAATTCTAGCAGGAGCTTCTTTGCATATTAGGCCGCACATCCCTGATGTAGTCAATCCTACAAGAGCTTACAAGGCTCTTTTTTGTAAGCTCTTGGAGGATTGACTACATCAGGGGTGTGTGGCCTAATATGCAAAGGAGCTCCTGCTAGAATTCTACCCCTGGTAGGCTCTTTTGCATTATATCCTGCACAGTCCCTCCCTTCCCCAAATTGTTTCTTACCCCAGGCTCCATCCCCAAATCTCCAGGAATTTCCCAACTGGCAATCCTATACATGTTCATAGCCTAACCTACTTCACAAGGTTGTTGTGAGGATAAAACGTAAGAGAGAAGAATGCTGTAAACCCTTTTGGGTCCTGACTGAGAAACAGGGAGGAGTATAAATAAATATATAAAGACATAAGTAAAGATCTTCTTGTCCCAACCTACAGATTTCTGAACTACCTAGTTCTGTTTCTGAAGGGGAATGCTTTAGGAATCCACTGTTCTTTTTCTGAATTGCATACAGGGCAGTCAGCACTATTTTTGTAGCAGGAATTCCTTTGCCACACACCCCTGATGTAGCCAATCCTCCTAGAGCTTACGGGGCTTTTCTTACAGGGCCTACTGTAAGCTCCAGGAGGATTGGCGCATCAAGGGGGTGTGGCCTAATATGCAAAGGAGTTCCTGCTATTAAAAAGCCCTGAGGGCACTACACATAAAAAACCCATGAGATTCCCATGTCTAAGTAGGGTTTCCAAGTCCTATTCATCCCCCGGAGACATCTGTGTGTGCAATGCGCTCGCGTGCAATGAAATGACATCACCCGGAAGAGTTGTACCATAGAGTTTTACCTCCCAAATGGTTGAGTGTCCAGGAAAACCATAGAGTTTTCCTGAAAACACCTAGATCAGCCCCACACCATTTTGATGATGTCACTTCCGGGTGACGTTATTGAGCCAGCGATGCAGGGGGAGGTTCCCCCCCACCGGCCCAATGTGGGCCAGCGGGTTGAGAACCTTCTGGGTGGGAGATTCCTCGCCCGGACCAGGGGCTTGGCAGCCCTATGTCTGAGCAAGATAAGCAATACCACATACTTAGGGAAACATGCAAAAATGTTATGAGTCCGAAGTAGATATTCATGCATGATTATGGTGCTCCATCAATCAGTATGGAGATCTGGGTTTTCGGGTTATAACACAGACTATTCCCCTTGGTCACAGCTGCATAATCCATAATCACAAAAGGAAAACTCCATGGTCAATTTAAAGAACTTGGGTATAGTCCAGAAGAATTTTCCAGTCAGTGTCTTATTAATTAAATCCTTTTAAGTGGAGAGGTCAGATGACATACCGCTGTATCTGCCAGGTTGTTGCTATGACGGTGAACCGGTGATGACAGTTGACTCGATTTTATCCAAGAAGGATTTTTTAAAGTTGTACACTGAAATTCCTCTCTCAATGCCCATCCTGGTAAACATCCATGTACAACTAGGACTGCTGACTTGCATAAGGAGACGGTCACATTCTTCCAGACTTTCTTCTGAATGATCATCAGCTCAGAAGTACAAACCATTGTTCACTGAAGCTTCTTAGTCCCCTGAAATCAGGAACCTACAAGCTAGGGTTGCCAATCCCCAGGTGGGGGCAGGGGATCCCCTGGTTTATAGGCCCTCCCCCCGCTTCAGGGTCATCAGAAAGTGGGGGGAGGAGAGGGGAGGGGAATGTCTGCTGGGAACTCTATTATTCCCTATGGAGACTTATTCCCATATAAAATAATGGAGAATTGATCCACAGATATCTGGAGCTTTGGGGGGGGGGGGTTGAGGTAGAGGCACCAAATTTTCAGGATAGCATCCAGTGCCTCTCCCCAAAATACCCCCCATGTTTCAAAAAGATTGGACCAGGGGGTCCAATTCTTTGAGCCCCAAATAAGGTGCCCCTATCCTTCATTATTTCCTATGGAAGGAACACATTTAAAATGTGTGTGGTACCTTTAAATGTGATGGCCAGAACTCCTTTTGGAGTTCAATTATGCTTGTCACACCCTTGCTCCTGGCTTCAACCCCAAAGTCTCCTGGCCCCCAGATATTTCTTGAATTGGACTTGGCAACCTTACTACATCAAGGAAACTAGAATTTGGAAAAGCCCATCCATTTGGTGAAAAAGTTCTATTGTAGCTGAACAGGGGGCTGCAATAAAGAAACCTCTTTGAGAAGAAACAGAATAACTAGTAACTGAGGGGAACATCCACATTCAAAGGCACTAATCCTCTGAATCCAAGAGCCAGGAGGCAACATCAGGGGAAGGCCTCGGTCTCTATGCCCTGTTGATAGCCCTGAAGTGGAACTGATTGGCCACTGTGAGACAGGATGCTGGACTAAATGGACCAATGGACTCATCCAGCAGGGCTCTTCTTATGAGGGAAAGGCCTCAGCCTCTATGATCTGTTGTCAGCCTTCCAGAGGAATTGGTTGGCCACTGTGTGAGACAGGATGATAGTCTAGATCAGGGTTGGCTAAACTGTGGCTCAGGAGCCACATGTGGCTCTTTCACACATATTGTGTGGCTCTCAAAGCCCCCACCACCCTACCGTCTGGATTGGAGAAGGTACTTGTCTTTTAAAATCACTTTTCCAAGCCAAGCCACCTGACAGCTTAGAAAATGCATTTAAAGTTGCTTTCTTTCCGCCTCTCCTTCCCCACCTATTTTCCTTCCTTCCTTCCCTCCCTCCAACATCTGACATTCATGTCTTGCGGCTCTCACACATCTGACATTTATTCCATGTTGCTCTTACATTAAGCAAGTTTGGCCACCCCTGGACTAGATGGACCACTGGTCTGATCCTGCAGGGCTCTTCTTACTACTGCCAAAAAGACAAATAGGTGGGTTCTAAATAGGGTTGCCAAGTCCAATTCAAGAAATATCTGGGGGCTTTGGGGATGGAGCCAGGAGACATTGGGGTGGAGCCAAGATCAAGGCTGTGACAAGCATAATTGAACTCCAAAGGGACTTCTGGCCATCACATTTAAAGGGACGGCTCACCTTTTCAATTCCTTCCTTCCATAGGAAATAATGAAGGATAGGGGCACCTTCTTTGGGGGCTCTTAGAATTGGACCCCCTGGTCCAATCGTTTTGAAACCTGGGGGATATTTTGGGGAGAGGCACTAGATGCTATACTGAAAATTTGGTGCCTCTACCCCAAAAACAGCCCCCCCAGAGCCCCAGATACCCGCAGATCAATTCTCCATGATTTTCTATGGGAATAACTAACTCTCCATAGGGAATAACAGGGTTCCCAGCAGACATTTTCCTCCCCTCCCCCCGCTTTCTGATGACCCTGAAGCGGGGGGAGGGCCTCCAAACCGGGGGATCCCCTGCCCCCACCTGGGGATTGGCAACTCTCGTTCTAAATCAAATCAAGCCTGAACTCTCCGTAGAAGTTAAAATGACTAAATTGAGGCTATCATGCTTTGGTCACAATATGAGGAGACAAGAGTCACTGGAAAAGACTATCATCCTAGGAAAAGTTGAAAGCATCAGGAAATGAGAAAGAGCCAGCATAAGATGAACTGACTCAGCAAAGGAAGCTACAGCCTTCAGACTGCAGGACTTGAGCAAGGATGTTAAAGATAAAACATTTTGGAGGTAATTAATTCATAGGGTTGCCATAAGTCAGAAGTGATTTGACAGCATTTAACACATGAGTTCTGTGACCCTTCCTGGAGGTTTTTAAACAGAGGCTAGATGGCCATCTGACAGCAATGTGGATCCTGTGAATTTAGGGGGAGGTATTTGTGAATTTCCTGCATTGTGCAGGGGGTTGGACTAGATGACCCTGGAGGTCCCTTCCAACTCTATGATTCTATGGCCCAAATGATAGTGACTATTAGCTTTAATTTAGCTTCAGACTTGATTTGAAGGTGCCAAATGAAAGCCAGTTACCCAGTATATTTATAATGTGGGAAATGAACAGATGTCTATGCTTCTAAATTTAAATTCTGTTTTGTATTATATCTATTTGCAAATAAGTCTATAAAAGGTGTTAGCCTCCCAAAACACTAATTCACTTGGCCATGAATTCCCCATTAGCCATTTGTGGCATGCGGATTGACTGGAACAAAAAAATGCAGCCAATTTGTTTTCATTTATTGAATGTTTCCTTTCTTGATCATCTTGAAGGTTTCTGTAACAAAGGCAAACTGAAACTTTTTTTCAGTTTTAAAAGCCTTTCAAAAATCTCATAATTCCCCCAGAAGTCATAATCTACTTTGTTGGACCATTTGGATCCCAGGAAGAGCCAGGAAAACAGAAAATACTTATGAGGAAAAAGAGGAACTTCCAGGTTCTGACGGATCAGCAAACGTAGGCAAAGAATGTACAGCCAAAGACCTCTTTAGTTGGATGCACATAATGGACCAGCTTCATATGAAATAGCGAAGATATATCCAAGACATGCATTGTGAATTATTTTAGTAGCTATGAGCAGAAGTGAAATTCTAGCCGGAGCTCCTTTGCATATTAGGTCACACACCCCTGATGTAGCCAATCTTCTAAGAGCTTACAAAAAAGAGCCTTGTAATCTCTTGGAGGATTGCCTACATCAGGGGTGTGTGGCCTAATATGCAAAGGAGCTCCTGCTAGAATTCCACCCCTGGCTATGAGTATGGAGGCCATGTGCTATAATTTATCATCTGCATAAAAGCAGGATACCACAACAAAAGGGACATCAAGAGGGAGCTTCTCTGTGGAGCACATTAATATAGCATTAACCCAAACCTATTAATTAGACAGATCTAATTAGTGCTGGAGCTGAGAGGATTTGTTTCCATGCCAGGTGAGGATTAATCATTCCAGTCTTTATGCTGAGACAGTTTTTTCCCTAGGCAAATCCTAGTATACATCCTTCTGTCCCTGGCATTAGGTGCCCGGATGGCAAGAAGTTCACGTTTCCCCAGAGTTACCTCTTGAATGTTCAGCTCAGAAGCCCAGGGCTTAATGCCAGCACAAAACACATGGGATTTAAAGGGGATTTAACTGGAAGGGGATCAAAGACAATCACACGGGGATGCAGGAGCTGCCACCCATCTTTATTCCTCCCCATCATGTTTACTGTTTCTTTTTGCAAATGTTTTCTGCCACAGGAGGACCTTCTATTTCCTCCTTCTCTGGCTCACTGGAGCCAATTAAGGATCACACAGCTATCAGGATAAATGTGATACTCACAGCCTAGTACTACCTTTTTGTGTCTCTGCTCACGTTTAGGAGAAGTAATGGATTACATTTTTCCTTTTTTTCCCCTTATCAGCTCCAAGAGGTGCCTTTGATTACTTGTTATGATTTTGCTTCCTAGCTACCAGTCTTAAGCAAAGAAACTGAGAGCTTGACTTGAACAATGAAATCAGGCAAAGCACCAGGATTAGCACATCTGAGCTTTTCCATTCTGGATCTAAGCTTTTGGAGTAAACTGCTTGCATCAGCATTTTCCATTATGAATCAGATGGGCAAAATTTCTGAGACCTGGAAAAGAATTATAATGATCCCAGTATATAAGAATGGATCCATTGAATTGTAGACCTATTAGCTTTTTATCTACATCAGGCAAATTATAGGCATACTGGCTTTTGCAGAGACTTCAAGAGTGGGCTTATGGAAATATTGCAGCCTATCCAACTGAGTTGTATATTGATGTTGCTTAGGTTAAATGGCTGAATTAATGTAATGTTGACCACACTGGACTGTAGCAACTGCACACAGATCCTAGCCAATCAGGAATCTGAGCACAAATGAAGCCTATTTAGGGCAGATGTCCATGCACACACAAACCCCAAGCTGTGTCCTTAGTGTCATCAAGAAAATATATATTTCTGTCTCTTCTGAACTGCCTAATAAGAAACAAGAACAGCCTTGCTGGATTAAATCAGTGGTCCATCTATTGCAGCATTTTGTCACACACAGTGGCCAACCTGTTCCCCTGGAGGGCTGACAACACGGCAGCCCTTACAGCAAATTCCATGCTTCAATCACTCTCCATGTAACAAAATGTTTCCTTTTTTCTGCACCGAACCTTCTGCCTGTCAGCTTCATTGGATGCCTTCAAGATCTAGTATCTTGGGAGAAGGAGAAAAAATGTCTTTGTCGATTCTCTTCACCTCGTGCATAATTTTATAAACCTCTCTCATCTCCCCCCCTTAGTCCTCTTTTCTAAGCTGAGAAGCCTCAGCCAGTGTTGTTTCCTTCACATTCTCCTCTCCCTGCAATATCTGGCAAAAGCCCAGGGCTCTTTTTCTAGCAGGAGCTCCTCTGCATATTAGGCCACGCCCCTCCTGATGTAGCCAATCCTCCAAGAGCTTAACGTAGGCCGTGTACTAAGAGCCCTCTAAGCTCTTGGAGGATTGGCTACATCAGGAGGGGCGTGGCCTAATATGCAGAGGAGCTGCAAGCCTTTTTCCGCCCTCTACTCCTTGGTCCAGTTCCTACCTCTCAATTTTATTTTGCTGCACCTGCACAACTCCCTGGAATATGTTCATGCCAGGGACCCTGCTGGTTATACCATGATCCTCCCCTCTTCCTGATTCTTGGCTTACTACTTAGCTTTTCATCATTGTCAACATCTCGCTGGAAATTACTACATTGTTCTTCTTTGACATCAGGAAGACACATCTGATAGGACCAGGGCTTTTTCTCTAGCAGGAGCTCCTCTGCATATTAGGCTATACCCCCCTGATGTAGCCAATCCTACAAGCGCTTAGAGGGCTCTTAGTACAGGGTCTGCTGTAAGTGTCAGGAGGATTGTGTAGATCAGGGGTGTGTGGCCTAATATGTAGAGGAGCTCCTGCTAGAAAAAGAGCCCTGGATAGAACTTAATGTGGTGTGGGGGACTTCCCATGAAATTATGTATGAAGTTTCTATACAGAATTCTTATGAGACTTTGGGGGATTTACTAGTCTCTAGGAGGTCTTGAAGAAAAAAATATTGGTCTGTGGATAACTCCTTTGTAAAGAGTGGTGTGATTCATTCATTGGATGCTTCGAATTTCCTTGTAGTTATTGTTAAGATTTTTTTTCTGTGAGAAGGTTAGAAGTGTTAAAATTGGTATATACAGATTCAGGGCCGGTGCAACCATTAGGCTGCCTGAGGCGGTTGCCTTGGGAGGAGAGTGCCGGTTTTGGCCCTCCCACCCACTGTCACCTCTGAGGCAACAGAAGGAGCAAGCTCAACAGTGACCACTGCAGGGCTTCTGGCCACAGCACGTGCATGCCGCTCAGTCGCCATCACTCCACCCCTCACATCTGTGCTTCCAAGCACAGACATGAGAGGTGAAACAATGGCATGCACATGTGGGTGCACACTGAGTCTGGAAGCCCCACACCAGCTGCTGTCGAGTTGCCCTCGCCAAAGAGACAAGAGGCAGCAGGGGTGCCTGGCCTGGGACTTGGACCTTGCCCTGGCTCCCCAGTGTACAGATTAATACAAACAACAGAATTATCAGAATATAATTATATTTAGCTGTAGTATTTTATTGGTAGTATTTTTGCATGTGTTAGCTATTTCTACCGCAGTCCCCTTTTGATTCGATAGTCTTCCCTACAGCAGAGGTCACGGTGCTTCTCTTGGTCCTTCATTAGTTGGCTTCTTCCACCTGAGGCTGCCGGGAGGCCTTGTTAGCATGCAACTCCGTGATCAGTAGGTGTGGGTTGAGTTTGCTCTGGACTCCGATGCCATTGCTGTGCTCTCAGCTTCTTGGACTTGTGTTTGGTGTTGGCATGGCTGAAGGCATACAAGGTATCAACTAGCTATGCTAAGGGCTAATGGAGTTGAAGGTACACAGCAGTTCACAAGCAGCAGCTAGCATACTCAGCTCCAGGGCTTTTTTTGTACCAAGAACTCATTTGCATATTAGGCCACACACCTCTGATGTAACCAATCCTCCTGGAGCTTACAGTAGGCCCTGTATGAAGAGCCCCGTAAGCTCTTGAAGGATTGGCTACATCAGGGGTAGGTGCTTAATATTCGAAGGAGTTCCTGCTACAAAAAAAGCCTTGTGCAGCCACATATGCCGCCAGCCCCTATCACTCTTGGAGGATGGAGGACACCCAGGAAAGATTTGCAGGGAGTTAGAGGTCTGCTATTGAAGCATCCGCCCATGTAACTTTTTGACTTGATTTAAGTGCTTTTTTTTCCCTAAAGCATCATCCATTCCAAAAAAAGGAATTATTTTTTTCCAGGACTATTCCAATTTCCCAATTTTTCCTTTAAAGTCAGTCCTTGGAATAAAACCATTTTTTTCCAGAAGTCTGCCAGTCCCCCCACCCCCACCTTCACGTTGGTACTCCCCTTTCCATTAATTAAAGACATGACTTGGTTTACACAAGTTTTGGTGCTTGGGAGGCAACAGTGGGAAGGGTTTTCGAGTCCTGGCCCAACTAGTGGACCTGCAGGTAGCACCTGGGAATTGGCCACTGTGAGATACAGAGTGTTGGACTGTATGGGCCATTGGCCTGATCCAACATGGCTTCTGCCATCTTCTTATGATGCTCCCCATGGAAGAGAGTTTGTGATGGTCTAGTTTAACTCCAGATGAGGATTAGTAATTCTGATTTTTCTTGTGCTATGGACACTCTGGGCTTGGATGGGGAGATAGTCACCAAATTCATAATGATTATTCCAGAACTGCAGCCAAATGCTCTTGAGGATTTAAATGAAACTTTCCCATCTTGCCAAAGTTCTCACAAGGTTAAGGATTAGCATGGTCTCCTTCCATATCTAAACTAGGTAAACATTGGCTAGCCATGATTATAAATAAATATATACTTATTTAATGTGGCAGAAAGGGCTGGCTGGCTGGCTGGAAAAGTCATCAAGATAAGTCTTAGCCAAGGGGCATGCAGGGCAGGCACTGTAAGCTCCCAGATGGGTGGGGCCAGATCACACATGGACTTGACCCCCAACAGAGGGGTAAAAAACAGGGAATGCAGGTTCCTTCTGACATGTATAATTGCCCCCTCTGGGGTTTGAGCTATTGAGTCAACAGGGACCATTGAGAGCCAATCCCCTCTACATTTAACTTGGTTGGGGTCCCCAGAAACCTGTGTCCTTGGCATCCAGCTCAGAGTGGACCGTGGGGACCCACAAGAGTATAAGAAGAGGCCTGCTGGATCAGGCCAATGGTCCATCTAGTCCAAATTCCTGTCTCACACAGTGGCCAATCAGTTCCTTTGGATGGCCAACAACAAGGCAGAGAGGCTGAAGCCTTCCCCTTATAAGAAGTGCCTTGCTGGATCAGACCAGTGGTCCATCTAGTCCAGTGTGCTCACACAGTGGCCAACCAGTTCCTCTGGAGGGCCAACAACAGGGCAGAGAGGCCTTTCCTGGATGTTGCCTTCTGGCTCTGGGATTCAGAGGCTTAGTGTTGACACTTCAGAGAGCTCTGAGAGAGAGCAGAGAAGCTCTGAGATAGAGCAGAGAATAACTGATATAAGGGTGAGCAGCTGGGGAAGTTGCTGAGAATTTCTGAGTTTGTGTGACTGCTGAAAATTCTGAGTTTGTGGTTTGCTGGGGAACTGCTGTTTGTTGGGTTGAGTGGGCTAAAGGTGAAGGTGATTGAAGGTGATTGTTGCTGATAGATTAGGAGTGGCTGTGTTCCCCACCCTCTTTGCATGGGGAACTCCTTGCCAGAGAGCTAAAGGTCTCTTGGCCTGTGGCTCTTCGCCTGGGGGCTGTGTAAGGACCAGGAATCCAGATCCCTATTTTCCTTGTGTTCCTAATAAGGTAAGTTGACCCTCCAGAAGGGGAGCCACATAAACAAACAGGATTTAAAGGGGACTGCATATTTTTAAAAAAATGCCAGCAGGGGGGTGGGGGCTTTCCAATGTTTTGCACTGAGTGTCACATGTATGACTATCTGCTCACAGGACAGAAGTCTTGGGTATGTGCTCGATGCAAGGGGCTCCTGGTCCTCAGGGAACGAGTTCATACCCTTGAGGCCGAGGTGACTGACCTGGAGAAGCAGAGACAATCAGTTAGTCACTCGGAGAAGACTCTCGGGGATGTATTAGATGAGCCCCTCTCTGAACATGGCAGCCCCGTTGCTGCCAGGGAGCATGAGGGTCGAGAGGGAACAGGGCACTGGGCTGAGGATAAGGGGAATGCACCCTCAGAAGCGACCTCTTCTTCAGTTGGTAAGCGGGAATCCTTTCACGCCAAGGAACCATCCCTGGGCAGGGAGAGAGGGGGACTCTTGGTAGTTGGTGATTCGATCCTTAGGCAAGTAGACAGCTGGATCGCAAAACCGTACTGACCGTATGGTGACTTGCCTGCCTGGTGCGAAGGTAGCAGACATTACGCGTGTAGTAGATAGGCTGATAGACAGTGCTGGGGAGGAGCCAATGGTCATGGTGCATGTTGGCACCAACGATGTGGGGAAATGCAGCTGTGAGGTCCTGGAGGAAAAATTTAGGCTGCTAAGTGGGAAACTTAAGGCCAGGACCTCCAAGGTAGCCTTCTCAGAAGTTCTACCTGTTCCACGTGCAGGGCAGGAGAGACAGACACAAATTAGAAGTCTCAATGTGTGGATGAGACAATGGTGTAGGGAGGAAGGGTTTAAGTTTGTTAGGCACTGGGATGCTTTCTGGAACAAGCAGGAGCTGTACAAAAGAAATGGTCTCCACTTGTCCCCAGATGGAACCAGGCTTCTGGCGCTTAAAATCAAAAAGGTGGCAGAGCAGTTTTTAAACTAAATCTTGGGGGAAAGCCGACAGGAGATGAAATGTCTCTGGTTCAGGAGGACTCATCTCAAAGAGATAAAGGGTAGCTGTTACTTTTCTACCGGGTAATGCATCAGAGTTGTCCACTGAGATGGTGACAAACAGTATGGACTGTCTGCCAAAGTCTCGAGGAGGCAGGAGGAAGGTTGCGGGCCTAGTTTGCCTGGGAAATTATAGATGTTTGTATGCAAATGCTAGAAGTGTTCGAAGTAAAATCAGTGAGTTGGAATGTTTAGTGTTCAGAGAAAACATAGACATTGTGGGAATTTCAGAAACTTGGTGGAATGAGGAGAATCAGTAGGACACAGTGATTCCTGAATATAAGTTATATCGGAAGGATAGGGAGGGAAGGGTTGGAGGTGGGGTGGCTCTGTATGTCAGGGTATACGGTCCAGTAAGACTGAGGTCAGAGAATTAGATTCCCTTCTAGAAATGCTTTGTCTCTGAATGCAGCAGTTCCCCTCAGCCATTGATCGACTTATCCTCCATGAATCTGTCTTATCCACTTTTAAAACTGCTAATAAAAGCTGTTTATTGTTCATGGGGTCCATATATTTCTTTCCAACACCACATTTCAAAGGAATCAACTTTCTTCCTGTCAGCTTTCTTCATTGTCCAGCTTTCATACCCATACATCATAATGGGAAATACTGTCATATGGATTTTCTTACTTCTATTTATTTTTTTCAAAAATTTATACCCATAAGAGCAGCTGTACTAGATTAGACCCAAAATCCATCTAGCCCAGCATCCTGGTTTGGTACTGGTTACACAGTACCAAACCAAATGCCACCACAAGGCTTACAAGCAGGGCCTGGAGGCTACATCTTTCTCCTGTTGATGCTCTCAGCCTAAGGCCATAGAGTTTTCCCCTCCAAAATGGCTAGAACGTCCGGGAAAACCATAGAGCTTTCCCGGAAACACCTAGAGTGGCTGCCGCACGATGTCACTGGCATGATGATGTCAGTAGCAGGTGACATCATCGCACCACGCGTGCAAAGCGTGCGTGAGGTAAGTCCCCCACCGGAGACTCCAAGGGACTTAGCAACCATATCTCAGTCCTGTTATTCAGTGTTGCTGCTTCTGGCCATGGAGGCTCTTAACTATACCCATACTCAGGGCTTCTTTTGTAGCAGGATCACCTTTGCATATTAGGCCACACCCCCTTGATGTAGCCAATCCTCCTGGAGCTTACAATAGGCCCTGTACGAAGAGCCCTGTAAGCTATTGGAGGATTGGCTACTTCAAGGGGGTGTGGCCTTATATGCAAAGGAGTTCCTGCTACAAAAAAAGCCCTGCCCGTACTCAAAATGGCTTACATTCAGTGTAGACATCAAATAAATTGTTGACATTTACAACTGAACATTCATCTCAGCCCCGCAAGAACCGGTCATGGCTCATAAAATCTTTTGGTCATGACTAAATGGGGTTGCTCTAAATATAAGGACCTGAATGGTTTTCCTGATTTCATAAGTCTGCAGAAGCTAAGCAGTGTTGGCTCTGGTTGGTATTTGGATGGAAGATCACCAAGGAAGATGTCTACATTTGTCTTCTCTTTCAGATGTTAATCTTTGGGACCGAGTTTGGGCATAAGCATTTGAAAGGCATCTGTTTGATTGATGCAATGAAGGCAAGGAAGAAGAATTTACTGAATTCCAGTGCAAGTCATCCATTTTGTTTCCAGGCACAATTCAGGGAGCTAGCATTGACCTCTAAACTAAAATTCAATATATTTTGGTACCAACATACCCGAATAACTGACTACTCATTTATGAACCCACCTGACCACTGCAATCACCTTCAGAGGCCCTACACCAAGTTTCCCTGCCTTCTGAGATTAGTTGGGTAGCAGCCCAAGAGAAGACCTTCTTGGTAGTGGCACCAAAACTCTGGAACACTCTCCCATCTGTTCCCTTCTGTTGCCATCTTCTACCAGCAGGTGAAAACTTTTTCATTGCATTTGATGTTCATTCAATGATCCCTCCTTTGTTGCCAGTGTTTTAATTGCTGTTTTTATGTGTTTGTAGGCATTTTAGCTCAGGTTTTAATTGTCTTAATGATGAGGCAGTCTGTTGGTTTTAATAGTTTAAAAACATGATTTATGTACGTCTTAATTCGTTAGCTGCCTTGGTGACCTTTGAGCAGGCAGAAAAGGCAGGAAATACATTTGGTGGGGTTGCCAATCCCCAGGTGGGGGCAGGGGATCCCCCGGTTTGGAGGCCTTCCCCCCCCCACTTTAGAGTCATCAGAAAGTGGGTGGGGGAGGGAAATGTCTGCTGGAAGCTCAATTATACCCTATGGAGATTGATTCCCATTGAGTGTAATGGAAAATTGATCCATAGATATCTGGGGCTCCAGAGGTGCTGTTTCGAGAAGTAGAGGCACTGAATTTTCAGCATAGCATTCTGTGCCTCTCCTCAAAACACCCCCCAAGTTTCAAAAAGATTGGGCCAGGGGGTCCAATTCCATGAGCCCCCAAAGAAGGTGCCCCTATCTTCCATTATTTCCTATGGAAGGAAGGCATTTTAAAAGAGCACAGTAGTCCCTTTAAATGTGATGGCCAGAACTCCCTTTGGGGTTCAATTGTGCTTGTCACACCCTTGCTCCTGGCTCCACTCCCAAAGTCTCCTGGCTCCGCCCCCAAAGTCCCCAGATATTTTTTGCATTGGACTTGGCAACCCTAACATTTGGTAAAATAAAATATATCGTTGAACTCAAGAAGTTCAAGGCTTGTGTTTTGCCCTAAGCCATGGATTTCCATTCTGGAGCCCTGTCCATCAGTTTGGAATGAAGAGGCAGATTTAGACCAAATATTGATTCTGAGAAGGGTTACTTCCAGCACACAGCCTGTGGCAACTTGCGCCAATTAGCACATGCATATTTGTTTATTCTAGAGGTGGTAGTTGGGGTGTTCGCTAATCCTTCTGCCCCACCCGGCCAGCATCTCTGCCAGATCTTCTGATTGGTGCTTCAGGCTTATATAAGACAGGGGGAGATGGACTCAAACTCAGCAGAGGTTTGCTAACTTCTCTTGAGGTTCTGCAAGTCTCTCTCAACTTCAGACACCATGAAGACTTGGGTCCTGCTCCTGCTGACAGCTGTCGCCTTTGCCTTAGTATTGGCAGGTAAGTAGATGACATTTAATATTTACCGTTTTCGCACACAGCTTACCACGCAGTCACAATCCTGTTCCCTCCGCAGCGTCCGGTTGGATTTCCCACCATCTGCGCCGAAGTTACAGGAAGTGCCGCGGCTTTTGCGTAGCAAACGTAAACCGCTAAAATCCAGTTTACGTTTGCTATGCAAAAGCCGCAGCACTGTAACTCCAGCACAGATGGTGGGAAATCCGACCGGAAAACGATAATTGTCTGTCCCATGGAAAACGATAATTGTGTGCGAAAACGATAATTGTCCCATGGAGGTGAAGGTAAAGAACAGGGGTGGAATTCTAGCAGGATCTCCTTTGCATACTAAGCCACACACCCCAGATGTAGCCAATCCTCCAAGAGCTTACAAAAAAGAGCCTTGTAAACTCTTGGAGGATTGGCTACATCAGGGGTGTGTGGCCTAATATGCAAAGGAGCTTCTGCTAGAATTTCACCCCTGGTAAAGATCATTCCAGCCTTGGCTGGGCTATGGCTACATCTGCACCTCGTTGGATATTGCTCTATTCTTGCACTTTAGCTGTCATCCAGAACTGGATTCCCTGTCATTCAGAACTGGATAATCCAAATGTGGATTATTATGAGTGCAATGAGAGTGCAATTTCCAACAATGTATGGAAACAACCTATCCTAACCTTTGGCTTTTCAGCATTCTCATTTTACTCACAAGTTCCTGCTTCTCCATTCCGCGCCCCCCCCCCCCCGTTCTGCACATGTTTTGCTCCCTCTAGTGGCTGACTTGATATAACATTGGTTTATGTCAGGCATAAAAACCTGCACTTTAAATCTACAGGGAAATATGCTGGAAATAAACCAGTGTAATAATTGTCCACTAGAGGGAGCAAAACACATGTGCAGCAGGAAAAAAAGGAAGAAACGGGAACTTCTCAGCAACTAAAATGAGAATATAGAAAAGTCCTTCGTTTGAGTCCAATGAAGCATGCAGCCTCTTGGCAGACAGAATCTCATGCAATTTTAGCTAACTGGTAAAATTCAGAAGGAGAAAACAAGATTTCTCTCTGAACCTCTTCAGACAACATAGAGTAGCTGCAAAAAGAGGAGCAGTCATGAAATCCTTTTCAGAAGAAATGTAATAGCCCACCACAAAAATATGTTGATATTCAAAAAAGAAAGATATGCAATACATGGAAGCAACAGAACAAAGTTGGAGTCGAGTAGCACCTTTAAGACCAACAAAGTTTTATTTCAAATGTAAGCTTTTATGTGCTAAAAGCACACTTCATCAGACAATGAAATGGGGTACAGTTAGCAGTGCTACATATAGCTTGTGGGTAGTGGTTAAGCATGCAAAATAATATAAAGTTAGAATCCAATGGCAAGAAAGTGAAATTAACAAATTGAAAGAATACAGTTTGGTCTGGATAATATAAATTGTGTGGGAAAATAGCAAAAGGTAATAAACATGTCGAAATTGGAGAATGATGGTGTGAATGGCATAAAATGTTTATTACACTTGCATTTCTGTCCAAATGAAAAACAAAAATCTCTATTGTAAACCATTCATCCAAAATCTGCAGTCTTACTGGCAATACAAATTGATATTTTGGAATACCCAGTTAATTTTTAAGTTCAGAGCACAATTTGGGAAGCTTGGCAATATCTTATAATGACATATATTTGGCTTGATAAAAGATGGTGATCTTTTATCAAGCCAAATATATGTCATTATAAGATATTGCCAAGCTTCCCAAATTGTGCTCTGAACTTAAAAATTGAATAAAGATTTAGCTAAAAAAAACATTTTGCTAAAAACATTTTAATTGTAAGCGTTCATTGGGAATCAGGTAATGAAGGATATTACACCAAAACTGATAATCTTTCTCAGTTAATAATAAGTGATGGCTTATTTTGGTTAATTGATCCAAGAAGGTGGAAACCTCCTTGGATCCAGATCCTTAAAAAATAATCAACACAGGAAACACAGCCTGAGGTGGTCCTGGTTGGAATAGCTGATCTCAACATGATTGTTTTTCTTTCATCCCTCTCCTATGAAGTTACTTCAGTGGATTGCAGATGCTCTGGACTTGGAGGCAAACAGTTCAGGACTGGCTTCTGTCCTATCTCATCCCAAGCTTTTCTCTTAATCCCACAGGAAATAGCCATGTATACCCAGCATGTTAGAATCACAAGGGCTCTCTGAGCTGATCCCTCATTTGCTGAGAGCCAGTTTCATAAGAAACACCCCTCCATAGAATAACAACAACACATTAAAGCAAAGAATCATAACGTGATAGAGGTGGAAGGGACCTCCAGGGTCATCTAGTCCAATCACTTGCACAGTACAGAAAATTTACAAATACCTTCCCCCACACACACACACCCCAATGACCTCTGCTCTACACCCAGATGATAGAAATAAACTTCCAGAATCCCTGGCCAAACTGGCCCTTCGAGTACTTGGAGATCCTTATATCATAGCATAACATTGAAAATGGGTGATAAGCAATAAGGTTATTTAGCAATACAATACAATTATGTAGCAATAGAATTATTAATAATTTAGAACTGAAACCATTCTGTGAAAATACTCCTATCCTTGAAGTAGTTTAGTAGAAACACATCTGTGGTACCAATCATAAAACACTTTGGGAAGAAACAAAACAATTCACCAGAACACTAAAAAAAAAAAACCAGTGCGATGAAGGAGTAAAGTTGAGTTTTTCCAGAGCAGCGACATAACTTGAGATGGCCCTGGTTGGCAATGGTGATATGAATTCAGATTTTTTTTCCTTTTCTCCCTCTCTAGAAAGTGATGAAAGATCAGCAAGTTCAAGTGAAGAGCGATCCAGTGGTAAGTGTCTTGACATCTGAGGTATGAAATCACTGAATCCACAGGACTGAGAAATCTGTATCAATCCTCATGAAACACTCCTGCCTAGAATAACCATACAGTGAAATAGATGATTAGGTATAAGTGATTTAGCAATAAAATTATTAATATGCAAAAGAGTTCCTGCTACAACACCCACCCACCCACCCCCCGCCATCAATCTGGAAATGATCTATGTCTAACTACTTTCTCTAAGTCTCTGGAGATGTTGTAACTCAAAGAAGGAACTCCAAAGAATGAACTCCATTGTATAATCTCCAGATATTGGAGGCCGACTGTTGAGAATGGGGTTCTGTCCAATCCCACCACAGCATGGAAAGCTCAGGGCCAGGGCTTTAAGGATGGATGTTTAGATGTAAAATATTTAGTATTAAAATTATTCTGTATCCCTGAGGTAGTTTAGTACAAAAATTTCTATGGTACCAATCACGAAAAATCTTTGGAAGAACAAAGCAATGTAAAAATTCCAGAGGAGTCAAAGGGGTAACGTTGAAATTCTCCAGAGCAGCGACATAGCCTAAAATGGCTCTAGTTGGCAATGGTGGTCCCAGCCTCAGTGTTTTCTCTTCTCTCCCTCTCTAGAGAGTGAGGAAAAAGTATTACGTTCATCAAGTGAAGAGCGATCCAGCGGTGAGTGTCTTGATAGCTGAGGTATGAAATCACTTCAGTTAATTTAGACATATGTAAGTCTTCTTAGTACTACAATCCTGGAGTCCAGAACTCAGCCTGGCACTACCATAAGATTAAGAGTGGTGTTGGCAATTTTTATGATACCAATTTCTAGTTGGCAATTTCTATGGTGCCAATCATGAAAAATCTTCAGAAGAAACAAAACATGCCGGGACAATTAAAAAACTCTAGAACAGTCAAGGGTGTAATGCTGAGATTCTCCAGAGAAGGGACACATCCTGAAGAGGCTCTAGTTGGCAAAGGTAATCCCAGTGTTTTCTCATCTCTCCTTCTCTAGAGAGGGAGGAAAGGTTACTGCGCTCATCTGATGGTAAGTGTCTTGATAGCTGAGGTATGAAATCACTTCAGTGAATTCAGACACGTGTAAGTCTGCTTAGGACGGCAGTCTTGAAATACAGAACTCAGCCTGGTGCTACAATAAGGTTAAGAGTGGTGTTTTGTTAACCTGACCAACTAGTGTATTTCATAGAATGGCCATCAAGGCTTTTTTTGTAGCAGGCACTCGTTTGCATAGTAGGCCAAACCCCTCTGATGTAGCCAATCCTCCAAGAGTTTACAGAGCTCTCAGTACAGAGCCTACTGTAAACTCCAGGAAGATTGGCTACATCAAAGGTATGTGGCCTAATATGCAAAGGAGTTCCTGCTACAACCCCCCCCCCCCCCCCGCCATCAATCTGGAAATGATCTATATCTAACTACTTTCTCTAAGTCTCTGGAGATGTTGTCACTCAAAGAAGGAACTCCAAAGAATGAACTCCATTGTATAATCTCCAGATATTAGAGGCCAACTGTTGAGAATAGGGTTCAGTCCAATCCCACCACAGCATGGAAAGCTCAGCGCCAGGGCTTTTTTTTGATTGGGAACACTCAGGAATATAGCTGAATTCCAGGAATTCAGGAATTCCAGCTGGCTTGGAGTCAAAGGTGTGTGTCCTAATATGCAAATGAGTTCCTGCTGGACTTTCTCCTACAAAAAAGCCCTGCACAAAACAATGGTTATGTCAAGGGGAGTGGCCTAGTGTGCAAATGTGTCCCTGCAGGACTTTTTCTACTAAAAAAGCTTTGGGTAACATTGAGTTAGAATGGATAAAAGGAGGTACTTCTTCACCCAAAGGGTGATTAATATGTGGAATTCACTGCCACAGGAGGTGGTGGCGGCTACAAGCATAGACACCTTCAAGAGGGGGTTAGATAAAAATATGGAGCAGAGGTCCATCAGTGGCTATAAGCCACAGTGTGTATATATATTAGCCTCAGTGTTTTCTCTTCTCTCCATCTCTAGAAAGTGAGGAAAGATCAGCGAGTTCATCAAGTGAAGAGCGATCCAGTGGTAAGTGTCATGGTACCTGAGGTAGGAAGTCACCAGTGGATTTAGAAATGGGACAGCAGTCAAAGTCCAGAACTCAGCTTGGCACTACGCTAAGATGACAAAGGATGTTTTGTTAATCAGTCTAACAAGTGTATACCATAGGCAGGCCATCAATCTAGAAACAAACTATTGTCTAGTCACTTCCCCTAAGTGTAATCCATAGAATGCTATCAATCTGGAAACAATCTGTTGTCTAGCCACTTCTTCATAATCACTGAAGATGGAGTCACCCAAAACAGGAACTCCAAAGAAGGAACTCCATTGCATATTCTCCAGACACGGAGGTCAACAGTTGAGGACTGGGTTCAGTCCAATCTCACAACACAATGGAAAGCTCGGTGCAATGGAACGGGTAACACTGAGTTTGTCCAGAGCAGAAACAGAACTTGAGGTGGCTCTAATTGGCAATGGTGATTCCAGTCGCAGTGTTTTTTCTTCTCTCCCTCTCTAGAAAGCGATGAAAGAGTAGCACGATCATCCAGTGAAGAGCGATCTGATGGTAAACATCTTGATATCTGACCAATGAAGTCACTTCAGTGGAGTGAGAAATTTATAATCTGCATAGGACTGCAGTTTTCTCATCTAGAAGTCAACTGAACGATGAAATAATATTAATGTAGACATTTAATTAATCTGCCTGACTGTATTCCATAAAATGGGCACTGTTATGGAAACAATCTAACGTTCTTCCCTAAGTCTCTGAAAATGGAGTCACCAAAAGATAGATCTCCACTGCATATTCTGCATTGTGTATTCCTCAGACTTGGAGCCAAACAGCTGAGAACTGGCTTCTGTTTGCTCCCATCCCAAGCTTCTCACAGTCCCACAGGAAACAGTCATGTGTCTCAGCATGTGAGAATGACTAGGGCTCTCTGAGGTGAACCTTTACTACTTCGGAGCCAGTTTATCCTGAAACACTCCTTATTTATTTATTTATTTATTTATTTATTTATTTATTTATTTAATGTCTTCTATCCCGCCCTTCCCAACAAGTGGCTCAGGGCGGCTTACAAAACAGGAATAGAACATAAATAGACGATAAACATAGAGTATTTAAATTTAAACATTAAACCATTTAAAACATAGAACCATTTAAACATTTAAAACATTTAAAACATTGGGGGCAGCAAACATCCAGTATAACTACGCTCCTATGTAGAATAATAAAAAAACTTTGAGGATGGATGTTTAGATGTAAAATATTTAGTATTGAAATTATTCTGTATCCCTGAGGTAGTTTAGTAGAAAAATTTCTATGGCACCAATCACGAAAAATCTTTTGAAGAAACAAAGCAATGTAAAAATTCCAGAGGAGTCAAAGGGGTAACGCTGAAATTCTCCAGAGCAGCGACATAGTCTAAAATGGCTCTAGTTGGCAATGGTGGTCCCAGCCTCAGTGTTTTCTCTTCTCTCCCTCTCTAGAGAGTGAGGAAGAAGTATTACGTTCATCAAGTGAAGAGCGATCCAGCGGTGAGTGTCTTGGTAGCTGAGGTGTGAAATCACTTCAGTTAATTTAGACATATGTAAGTCTTCTTAGTACTACAATCCTGGAGTCCAGAACTCAGCCTGGCACTACCATAAGATTAAGAGTGGTGTTGGCAATTTTTATGATACCAATTTCTAGTTGGCAATTTCTATGGTGCCAATCATGAAAAATCTTCAGAAGAAACAAAACATGCCGGGACAATTAAAAAACTCTAGAACAGTCAAGGGTGTAATGCTGAGATTCTCCAGAGAAGGGACACATCCTGAAGAGGCTCTAGTTGGCAAAGGTAATCCCAGTGTTTTCTCATCTCTCCTTCTCTAGAGAGGGAGGAAAGGTTAGTGCGCTCATCTGATGGTAAGTGTCTTGATAGCTGAGGTATGAAATCACTTCAGTGAATTCAGACACGTGTAAGTCTGCTTAGGACTGCAGTCTTGAAATCCAGAACTCAGCCTGGTGCTACAATAAGGTTAAGAGTGGCATTTTGTTAACCTGACCAACTAGTGTATTCCATAGAATGGCCATCAAGGCTTTTTTTATAGCAGGCACTCCTTTGCATAGTAGGCCAAACCCCTCTGATGTAGCCAATCCTCCAAGAGTTTACAGAACTCTCAGTACAGAGCCTACTGTAAACTCCAGAAAGATTGGCTAAATCAGGGGTATGTGGCCTAATATGCAAAGGAGTTCCTGCTACAACCCCCCCCCCCGCCATCAATCTGGAAATGATCTATGTCTAACTACTTTCTCTAAGTCTCTGGAGATGTTGTCACTCAAAGAAGGAACTCCAAAGAATGAACTCCATTGTATAATCTCCAGATATTGGAGGCCAACTGTTGAGAATGGGGTTCTGTCCAATCCCACCACAGCATGGAAAGCTCAGCGCCAGGGCTTTTTTTTTATCAGGAACACTCAGGAATATAGCTGAATTTCAGGAATTCCAGCTGGCTTGGAGTCAAAGGTGTGTGTCCTAATATGCAAATGAGTTCCTGCTGGACTTTCTCCTAGAAAAAAGCCCTGCACAAAACAATGGTTATGTCAAGGGGTGTGGCCTAGTGTGCAAATGTGTCCCTGCAGGACTTTTTCTACTAAAAAAGCTTTGGGCAACATTGAGTTAGAATGGATAAAAGGAGGTACTTCTTCACCCAAAGGGTGATTAACATGTGGAATTCACTGCCACAGGAGGTGGTGGCAGCTACAAGCATAGCCACCTTCAAGAGGGGGTTAGATAAAAATATGATGCAGAGGTACATCAGTGGCTATAAGCCACAGTGTGTATATATATTGGCCTCAGTGTTTTCTCTTCTCTCCATCTCTAGAAAGTGAGGAAAGATCAGCGAGTTCATCAAGTGAAGAGCGATCCAGTGGTAAGTGTCATGGTACCTGACGTAGGAAGTCACCAGTGGATATAGAAATGGGACAGCAGTCAAAGTCCAGAACTCAGCTTGGCACTACGCTAAGATGACAAAGGATGTTTTGTTAATCAGTCTAACAAGTGTATACCATAGGCAGGCCATCAATCTAGAAACAAACTATTGTCTAGTCACTTCCTCTAAGTGTAATCCATAGAATGCTATCAATCTGGAAACAATCTGTTGTCAAGCCACTTCTTCATAATCACTGAAGATGGAGTCACCCAAAACAGGAACTCCAAAGAAGGAACTCCATTGCATATTCTCCAGACACGGAGGTCAACAGTTGAGGACTGGGTTCAGTCCAATCTCACAACACAATGGAAAGCTCGGTGCAATGGAACGGGTAACACTGAGTTTGTCCAGAGCAGAAACAGAACTTGAGGTGGCTCTAGTTGGCAATGGTGATTCCAGACGCAGTGTTTTTTCTTCTCTCCCTCTCTAGAAAGCGATGAAAGAGTAGCACGATCATCCAGTTAAGAGCGATCTGATGGTAAACATCTTGATATCTGACCAATGAAGTCACTTCAGTGGAGTGAGAAATTTATAATCTGCATAGGACTGCAGTTTTCTCATCTAGAAGTCAACTGAACAATGAAATAATATTAATGTAGACATTTCATTAATCTGCCTGACTGTATTCCATAAAATGGGCACTGTTATGGAAACAATCTAGCGTTCTTCCCCAAGTCTCTGAAAATGGAGTCACCAAAAGATAGAACTCCATTGCATATTCTACATTGTCTATTCCTCAGACTTGGAGCCAAACAGCTGAGAACTGGCATCTGTTTGCTCCCATCCCAAGCTTCTCACAATCTCACAGGAAATACTCATGTGTCTCAGCATATGAGAATGAGTAGGGCTCTCTGAGGTGAACCTTTACTACTTCGGAGCCAGTTTATCCTGAAACACTCCTGTGTAGAATAATAAAAACACTTTAAGGATGGATGTTTAGATGTAAAATATTTAGTATTGAAATTATTCTGTATCCCTGAGGTAGTTTAGTACAAAAATTTCTATGGTACCAATCACGAGAAATCTTTGGAAGAAACAAAGCAATGTAAAAATTCCAGAGGAGTCAAAGGGGTAACGCTGAAATTCTCCAGAGCAGCGACATAGTCTAAAATGGCTCTAGTTGGCAATGGTGGTCCCAGCCTCAGTGTTTTCTCTTCTCTCCCTCTCTAGAGAGTGAGGAAAAAGTATTACGTTCATCCAGTGAAGAGCGATCCAGCGGTGAGTGTCTTGATAGCTGAGGTATGAAATCACTTCAGTTAATTTAGACATATGTAAGTCTTCTTAGTACTACAATCCTGGTGTCCAGAACTCAGCCCGGCACTACCATAAGATTAAGAGTGGTGTTGGCAATTTTTATGATACCAATTTCTAGTTGGCAATTTCTATGGTGCCAATCATGAAAAATCTTCAGAAGAAACAAAACATGCCGGGACAATTAAAAAACTCTAGAACAGTCAAGGGTGTAATGCTGAGATTCTCCAGAGAAGGGACACATCCTGAAGAGGCTCTAGTTGGCAAAGGTAATCCCAGTGTTTTCTCATCTCTCCTTCTCTAGAGAGGGAGGAAAGGTTAGTGCGCTCATCTGATGGTAAGTGTCTTGATAGCTGAGGTATGAAATCACTTCAGTGAATTCAGACACGTGTAAGTCTGCTTAGGACGGCAGTCTTGAAATACAGAACTCAGCCTGGTGCTACCATAAGATTAAGAGTGGTGTTTTGTTAACCTGACCAACTAGTGTATTTCATAGAATGGCCATCAAGGCTTTTTTTGTAGCAGGCACTCCTTTGTATAGTTGGCCAAAAACCCCTGATGTAGCCAATCCTCCAAGAGTTTACAGAGCTCTTAGTGCAGGGCCTACCGTAAACTCCAGGAGGATTGGCTACATCAGGGGTATGTGGCCTAATATGCAAAGGAGTTCCTGCTACAAACCCCCCCCCCCACCATCAATCTGGAAATGATCTATGTCTAACTACTTTCTCTAAGTCTCTGGAGATGTTGTCACTCAAAAAAGGAACTCCAAAGAATGAACTCCATTGTATAATCTCCAGATATTGGAGGCCAACTGTTGAGAATAGGGTTCAGTCCAATCCCACCACAGCATGGAAAGCTCAGCGCCAGGGCTTTTTTTTGATCGGGAACACTCAGGAATATAGCTGAATTCCAGGAATTCAGGAATTCCAGCTGGCTTGGAGTCAAAGGTGTGTGTCCTAATATGCAAATGAGTTCCTGCTGGACTTTCTCCTAGAAAAAAGCCCTGCACAAAACAATGGTTATGTCAAGGGGTGTGGTCTAGTGTGCAAATGTGTCCCTGCAGGACTTTTTCTACTAAAAAAGCTTTGGGTAACATTGAGTTAGAACGGATAAAAGGAGGTACTTCTTCACCCAAAGGGTGATTAACATGTGGAATTCACTGCCACAGGAGGTGGTGGCGGCTACAAGCATAGCCACCTTCAAGAAGGGGTTAGATAAAAATATGGAGCAGAGGTCCATCAGTGGCTATAAGCCACAGTGTGTATATATATTAGCCTCAGTGTTTTCTCTTCTCTCCCTCTCTAGAGAGTGAGGAAAAAGCAGCACGTTCATCAAGTGAAGAGCGATCCAGCGGTGAGTGTCTTGATAGCTGAGGTATGAAATCACTTCAGTTAATTTTGACATATGTAAGTCTTCTTAGTACTACAATCCTGGAGTCCAGAACTCAGCCTGGCACTACCATAAGATTAAGAGTGGTGTTGGCAATTTTTATGATACCAATTTCTAGTTGGCAATTTCTATGGTGCCAATCATGAAAAATCTTCAGAAGAAACAAAACATGCTGGGACAATTAAAAAACTCTAGAACAGTCAAGAGTGTAATGCTGAGATTCTCCAGAGAAGGGACACATCCTGAAGAGGCTCTAGTTGGCAAAGGTAATCCCAGTGTTTTCTCATCTCTCCATCTCTAGAAAGTGAGGAAAGATCAGCGAGTTCATCAAGTGAAGAGCGATCCAGTGGTAAGTGTCATGGTACCTGAGGTAGGAAATCGCCAGTGGATTTAGAAATGGGACAGCAGACAATGTCCAGAACTCAGCTTAGCACTACGCTAAGATGACAAAGGATGTTTTGTTAATCAGTCTAACAAGTGTATACCATAGGCAGGCCATCAATCTGGAAACAAACTATTGTCTAGTCACTTCCCCTAAGTGTAATCCATAGAATGCTATCAATCTGGAAACAATCTGTTGTCTAGCCACTTCTTCATAATCACTGAAGATGGAGTCACCCAAAACAGGAACTCCAAAGAAGGAACTCCATTGCATATTCTCGAGACACGGAGGTCAACAGTTGAGGACTGGGTTCAGTCCAATCTCACAACACAATGGAAAGCTCGGTGCAATGGAACGGGTAACACTGAGTTTGTCCAGAGCAGAAACAGAACTTGAGGTGGCTCTAGTTGGCAATGGTGATTCCAGACGCAGTGTTTTTTCTTCTCTCCCTCTCTAGAAAGCGATGAAAGAGCAGCACGATCATCCAGTGAAGAGCGATCTGATGGTAAACATCTTGATATCTGACCAATGAAGTCACTTCAGTGGAGTGAGAAATTTATAATCTGCATAGGACTGCAGTTTTCTCATCTAGAAGTCAACTGAACAATGAAATAATATTAATGTAGACATCTCATTAATCTGCCTGACTGTATTCCATAAAATGGGCACTGATATGGAAACAATCTAGCGTTCTTCCCTAAGTCTCTGAAAATGGAGTCACCAAAAGATAGAACTCCATTGCATATTCTACATTGTGTATTCCTCAGACTTGGAGCCAAACGCCTGAGAACTGGCTTCTGTTTGCTCCCATCCCAAGCTTCTCACAGTCCCACAAAAATAGTCATGTGTCTCAGCACGTGAGAATGACTAGGGCTCTCTGAGGTGAACCTTTACTACTTCGGAGCCAGTTTATCCTGAAACACTCCTGTGTAGAATAATAAAAACACTTTGAGGATGGATGTTTAGATGTAAAATATTTAGTTTTGAAATTATTCTGTATCCCTGAGGTAGTTTAGTAGAAAAATTTCTATGGTACCAATCACGAAAAATCTTTGGAAGAAACAAAGCAATGTAAAAATTCCAGAGGAGTCAAAGGGGTAACGCTGAAATTCTCCAGAGCAGCGACATAGCCTAAAATGGCTCTAGCTGGCAATGGTGGTCCCAGCCTCAGTGTTTTCTCTTCTCTCCCTCTCTAGAGAGTGAGGAAAAAGCAGCACGTTCATCAAGTGAAGAGCGATCCAGCGGTGAGTGTCTTGGTAGCTGAGGTGTGAAATCACTTCAGTTAATTTAGACATATGTAAGTCTTCTTAGTACTACAATCCTGGAGTCCAGAACTCAGCCTGGCACTACCATAAGATTAAGAGTGGTGTTTGCAATTTTTATGATACCAATTTCTAGTTGGCAATTTCTATGGTGCCAATCATGAAAAATCTTCAGAAGAAACAAAACATGCCTGGACAATTAAAAAACTCTAGAACAGTCAAGAGTGTAATGCTGAGATTCTCCAGAGAAGGGACACATCCTGAAGAGGCTCTAGTTGGCAAAGGTAATCCCAGTGTTTTCTCATCTCTCCATCTCTAGAAAGTGAGGAAAGATCAGCGAGTTCATCAAGTGAAGAGCGATCCAGTGGTAAGTGTCATGGTACCTGAGGTAGGAAATCGCCAGTGGATTTAGAAATGGGACAGCAGACAATGTCCAGAACTCAGCTTAGCACTACGCTAAGATGACAAAGGATGTTTTGTTAATCAGTCTAATAAGTGTATACCATAGGCAGGCCATCAATCTGGAAACAAACTATTGTCTAGTCACTTCCCCTAAGTGTAATCCATAGAATGCTATCAATCTGGAAACAATCTGTTGTCTAGCCACTTCTTCATAATCACTGAAGATGGAGTCACCCAAAACAGGAACTCCAAAGAAGGAACTCCATTGCATATTCTCCAGACACGGAGGTCAACAGTTGAGGACTGGGTTCAGTCCAATCTCACAACACAATGGAAAGCTCGGTGCAATGGAACGGGTAACACTGAATTTGTCCAGAGCAGAAACAGAACTTGAGGTGGCTCTAGTTGGCAATGGTGATTCCAGACGCAGTGTTTTTTCTTCTCTCCCTCTGTAGAAAGCGATGAAAGAGCAGCACGATCATCCAGTGAAGAGCGATCTGATGGTAAACATCTTGATATCTGACCAATGAAGTCACTTCAGTGGAGTGAGAAATTTATAATCTGCATAGGACTGCAGTTTTCTCATCTAGAAGTCAACTGAACAATGAAATAATATTAATGTAGACATTGCATTAATCTGCCTGACTGTATTCCATAAAATGGGCACTGATATGGAAACAATCTAGCGTTCTTCCCTAAGTCTCTGAAAATGGAGTCACCCAAAGATAAAACTCCATTGCATATTCTACATTGTGTATTCCTCAGACTTGGAGCCAAACGGCTGAGAACTGGCTTCTGTTTGCTCCCATCCCAAGCTTCTCACAGTCCCACAAAAATAGTCATGTGTCTCAGCACGTGAGAATGACTAGGGCTCTCTGAGGTGAACCTTTACTACTTCGGAGCCAGTTTATCCTGAAACACTCCTGTGTAGAATAATAAAAACACTTTGAGGATGGATGTTTAGATGTAAAATATTTAGTTTTGAAATTATTCTGTATCCCTGAGGTAGTTTAGTAGAAAAATTTCTATGGTACCAATCACGAAAAATCTTTGGAAGAAACAAAGCAATGTAAAAATTCCAGAGGAGTCAAAGGGGTAACGCTGAAATTCTCCAGAGCAGCGACATAGCCTAAAATGGCTCTAGCTTGCAATGGTGGTCCCAGCCTCAGTGTTTTCTCTTCTCTCCCTCTCTAGAGAGTGAGGAAAAAGCAGCACGTTCATCAAGTGAAGAGCGATCCAGCGGTGAGTGTCTTGATAGCTGAGGTATGAAATCACTTCAGTTAATTTAGACATATGTAAGTCTTCTTAGTACTACAATCCTGGAGTCCAGAACTCAGCCCGGCACTACCATAAGATTAAGAGTGGTGTTGGCAATTTTTATGATACCAATTTCTAGTTGGCAATTTCTATGGTGCCAATCATGAAAAATCTTCAGAAGAAACAAAACATGCCAGGACAATTAAAAAACTCTAGAACAGTCAAGAGTGTAATGCTGAGATTCTCCAGAGAAGGGACACATCCTGAAGAGGCTCTAGTTGGCAAAGGTAATCCCAGTGTTTTCTCATCTCTCCATCTCTAGAAAGTGAGGAAAGATCAGCGAGTTCATCAAGTGAAGAGCGATCCAGTGGTAAGTGTCATGGTACCTGAGGTAGGAAATCGCCAGTGGATTTAGAAATGGGACAGCAGACAATGTCCAGAACTCAGCTTAGCACTACGCTAAGATGACAAAGGATGTTTTGTTAATCAGTCTAATAAGTGTATACCATAGGCAGGCCATCAATCTGGAAACAAACTATTGTCTAGTCACTTCCCCTAAGTGTAATCCATAGAATGCTATCAATCTGGAAACAATCTGTTGTCTAGCCACTTCTTCATAATCACTGAAGATGGAGTCACCCAAAACAGGAACTCCAAAGAAGGAACTCCATTGCATATTCTCCAGACACGGAGGTCAACAGTTGAGGACTGGGTTCAGTCCAATCTCACAACACAATGGAAAGCTCGGTGCAATGGAACGGGTAACACTGAATTTGTCCAGAGCAGAAACAGAACTTGAGGTGGCTCTAGTTGGCAATGGTGATTCCAGACGCAGTGTTTTTTCTTCTCTCCCTCTGTAGAAAGCGATGAAAGAGCAGCACGATCATCCAGTGAAGAGCGATCTGATGGTAAACATCTTGATATCTGACCAATGAAGTCACTTCAGTGGAGTGAGAAATTTATAATCTGCATAGGACTGCAGTTTTCTCATCTAGAAGTCAACTGAACAATGAAATAATATTAATGTAGACATTGCATTAATCTGCCTGACTGTATTCCATAAAATGGGCACTGATATGGAAACAATCTAGCGTTCTTCCCTAAGTCTCTGAAAATGGAGTCACCCAAAGATAAAACTCCATTGCATATTCTACATTGTGTATTCCTCAGACTTGGAGCCAAACGGCTGAGAACTGGCTTCTGTTTGCTCCCATCCCAAGCTTCTCACAGTCCCACAAAAATAGTCATGTGTCTCAGCACGTGAGAATGACTAGGGCTCTCTGAGGTGAACCTTTACTACTTCGGAGCCAGTTTATCCTGAAACACTCCTGTGTAGAATAATAAAAACACTTTGAGGATGGATGTTTAGATGTAAAATATTTAGTTTTGAAATTATTCTGTATCCCTGAGGTAGTTTAGTAGAAAAATTTCTATGGTACCAATCACGAAAAATCTTTGGAAGAAACAAAGCAATGTAAAAATTCCAGGGGAGTCAAAGGGGTAACGCTGAAATTCTCCAGAGCAGCGACATAGCCTAAAATGGCTCTAGCTTGCAATGGTGGTCCCAGCCTCAGTGTTTTCTCTTCTCTCCCTCTCTAGAGAGTGAGGAAAAAGCAGCACGTTCATCAAGTGAAGAGCGATCCAGCGGTGAGTGTCTTGATAGCTGAGGTATGAAATCACTTCAGTTAATTTAGACATATGTAAGTCTTCTTAGTACTACAATCCTGGAGTCCAGAACTCAGCCTGGCACTACCATAAGATTAAGAGTGGTGTTTGCAATTTTTATGATACCAATTTCTAGTTGGCAATTTCTATGGTGCCAATCATGAAAAATCTTCAGAAGAAACAAAACATGCCGGGACAATTAAAAAACTCTAGAACAGTCAAGGGTGTAATGCTGAGATTCTCCAGAGAAGGGACACATCCTGAAGAGGCTCTAGTTGGCAAAGTAATCCCAGTGTTTTCTCATCTCTCCTTCTCTAGAGAGGGAGGAAAGGTTACTGTGCTCATCTGATGGTACGTGTCTTGATAGCTGAGGTATGAAATCACTTCAGTGAATTCAGACACGTGTAAGTCTGCTTAGGACTGCAGTCTTGAAATCCAGAACAGCCTGGTGCTACCATAAGATTAAGAGTGGTGTTTTGTTAATCTGACCAACTAGTGTATTTCATAGAATGGCCATCAAGGCTTTTTTTGTAGCAGGCACTCCTTTGCATAGTAGGCCAAACCCCTCTGATGTAGCCAATCATCCAAGAGTTTACAGAGCTCTTAGTACAGAGCCTACTGTAAACTCCAGGAGGATTGGCTACATCAGGGGTATGTGGCCTAATATGCAAAGGAGTTTCTGCTACAAACCCACCCACCCACCCACCACCCACCCCGGCCATCAATCTGGAAATGATCTATGTCAAACTACTTTCTCTAAGCCTCTGGAGATGTTGTCACTCAAAGAAGGAACTCCAAAGAATGAACTGCATTGTATAATCTCCAGATATTGGAGGCCAACTGTTGAGAATGGGGTTCTGTCCAATCCCACCACAGCATGGAAAGCTCAGTGCCAGGGCTTTTTTTTTTAGCAGGAACACTCAGGAATATAGCTGAATTCCAGGAATTCCAGCTGGCTTGGAGTCAGAGGTGTGTGTCCTAATATGCAAATGAGTTCCTGCTGGACTTTCCCCTACAAAAAAGCCCTGCACAAAACAACGGTTATGTCAAGGGGTGTGGCCTAGTGTGCAAATGTGTCCCTGCAGGACTTTTTCTACTAAAAAAGCTTTGGGTAACATTGAGTTAAAATGGATAAAAGGAGGTACTTCTTCACCCAAAGGGTGATTAACATGCGGAATTCACTGCCACAGGAGGTGGTGGCGGCTACAAGCATAGCACCTTCAAGAGGGGGTTAGATAAAAATATGGAGCAGAGGTCCATCAGTGGCTATAAGCCACAGTGTGTATATATATTAGCCTCAGTGTTTTCTCTTTTCCCCCTCTCTAGAGAGTGAGGAAAAAACACTACGTTCATCAAGTGAAGAGCGATCCAGTGGTGAGTGTCATGGTACCTGAGGTAGGAAGTCACCAGTGGATTTAGAAATGGGACAGCAGTCAAAGTCCAGAACTCAGCTTGGCACTACGCTAAGATGACAAAGGATGTTTTGTTAATCAATCTAACAAGTGTATACCATAGGCAGGCCATGAATCTGGAAACAAGCTATTGTCTAGTCACTTCCCCTAAGTGTAATCCATAGAATGCTATCAATCTGGAAACAATCTGTTGTCTAGCCACTTCTTCATAATCACTGAAGATGGAGTCACCCAAAACAGGAACTCCAAAGAAGGAACTCCATTGCATATTCTCCAGACACGGAGGTCAACAGTTGAGGACTGGGTTCAGTCCAATCTCACAACACAATGGAAAGCTCGGTGCAATGGAACGGGCAACACTGAGTTTGTCCAGAGCAGAAACAGAACTTGAGGTGGCTCTAGTTGGCAATGGTGATTCCAGACGCAGTGTTTTTTCTTCTCTCCCTCTCTAGAAAGTGATGAAAGAGCAGCACGATCATCCAGTGAAGAGCGATCTGATGGTAAACATCTTGATATCTGACCAATGAAGTCACTTCAGTGGAGTGAGAAATTTATAATCTGCATAGGACTGCAGTTTTCTCATCTAGAAGTCAACTGAACAATGAAGAAATATTAATGTATACATTGCATTAATCTGCCTGACTGTATTCCATAAAATGGGCACTGTTATGGAAACAATCTAGAGTTCTTCCCTAAGTCTCTGAAAATGAAGTCACCAAAAGATAGAACTCCATTGCATATTCTACATTGTGTATTCCTCAGACTAGGAGCCAAACGGCTGAGAACTGGCTTCTGTTTGCTCCCATCCCAAGCTTCTCACAGTCCCACAAAAATAGTCATGTGTCTCAGCACGTGAGAATGACTAGGGCTCTCTGAGGTGAACCTTTACTACTTCGGAGCCAGTTTATCCTGAAACACTCCTGTGTAGAATAATAAAAACCCTTTGAGGATGGATGTTTAGATGTAAAATATTTAGTTTTGAAATTATTCTGTATCCCTGAGGTAGTTTAGTACAAAAATTTCTATGGTACCAATCACGAAAAATCTTTGGAAGAAACAAAGCAATGTAAAAATTCCAGAGGAGTCAAAGGGGTAACGCTGAAATTCTCCAGAGCAGCGACATAGCCTAAAATGGCTCTAGCTGGCAATGGTGGTCCCAGCCTCAGTGTTTTCTCTTCTCTCCCTCTCTAGAGAGTGAGGAAAAAGCAGCACGTTCATCAAGTGAAGAGCGATCCAGCGGTGAGTGTCTTGATAGCTGAGGTATGAAATCACTTCAGTTAATTTGGACATATGTAAGTCTTCTTAGTACTACAATCCTGGAGTCCAGAACTCAGCCTGGCACTACCATAAGATTAAGAGTGGTGTTGGCAATTTTTATGATACCAATTTCTAGTTGGCAATTTCTATGGTGCCAATCATGAAAAATCTTCAGAAGAAACAAAACATGCCGGGACAATTAAAGAACTCTAGAACAGTCAATGGTGTAATGCTGAGATTCTCCAGAGAAGGGACACATCCTGCAGAGGCTCTAGATGGCAAAGGTAATCCCTGTGTTTTCTCATCTCTCCTTCTCTAGAGAGGGAGGAAAGGTTACTGCGCTCATCTGATGGTACGTGTCTTGATAGCTGAGGTATGAAATCACTTCAGTGAATGCAGACACGTGTAAGTCTGCTTAGGACTTCAGTCTTGAAATCCAGAACAGCCTGGTGCTACCATAAGATTAAGAGTGGTGTTGTGTTAACCTGACCAACTAGTGTATTTCATAGAATGGCCATCAAGGCTTTTTTTGTAGCAGGCACTCCTTTGCATAGTAGGCCAAACCCCTCTGATGTAGCCAATCCTCCAAGAGTTTACAGAGCTCTTAGTACAGAGCCTACTGTAAACTCCAGGAAGATTGGCTACATCAGGGGTATGTGGCCTAATATGCAAAGGAGTTCCAGCTACAACCCCCCCCCCCCGCCATCAATCTGGAAATGATCTATGTCTAACTACTTTCTCTAAGTCTCTGGAGATGTTGTCACTCAAAGAAGGAACTCCAAAGAATGAACTCCATTATATAATCTCCAGATATTGGAGGCCAACTGTTGAGAATGGGGTTCTGTCCAATCCCACCACAGCATGGAAAGCTCAGTGCCAGGGCTTTTTTTTTGAGCAGGAACACTCAGGAATATAGCTGAACTCCAGGAATTCAGGAATTCCAGCTGGCTTGGAGTCATAGGTGTGTGTCCTAATATGCAAATGAGTTCCTGCTGGACTTTCTCCTACAAAAAAGCCCTGCACAAAACAATGGTTATGTCAAGGGGGGTTGGCCTAGTGTGCAAATGTGTCCCTGCAGGACTTTTTCTACTAAAAAAGCTTTGGGTAACATTGAGTTAGAATGGATAAAAGGAGGTACTTCTTCACCCAAAGGGTGATTAACATGTGGAATTCACTGCCACAGGAGGTGGTGGCGGCTACAAGCATAGCCACCTTCAAGAGGGGGTTAGATAAAAATATGGAGCAGAGGTCCATCAGTGGCTATAAGAAACAGTGTGTATATATATTAGCCTCAGTGTTTTCTCTTTTCTCCCTCTCTAGAGAGTGAGGGAAAAACACTACGTTCATCAAGTGAAGAGCGATCCAGTGGTAAGTGTCATGGTATCTGAGGTAGGAAGTCACTTCAGTGGATTTAGAAATGGGACAGCAGTCAAAGTCCAGAACTCAGCTTGGCACTATGCTAAGATGACAAAGGATGTTTTGTTAATCAGTCTAACAAGTGTATACCATAGGCAGGCCATCAATCTGGAAACAAACTATTGTCTAGTCACTTCCCCTAAGTGTAATCCATAGAATGCTATCAATCTGGAAACAATCTGTTATCTAGCCACTTCTTCATAATCACTGAAGATGGAGTCACCCAAAACAGGAACTCCAAAGAAGGAACTCCATTGCATATTCTCCAGACACAGAGGTCAACAGTTGAGGACTGGATTCAGTCCAATATCACAACACAATGGAAAGCTCGGTGCAATGGATCGGGTAACACTGAGTTGTCCAGAGTAGAAACAGAACTTGAGGTGGCTCTAGTTGGCAATGGTGAATCCAGACGCAGCGTTTTTTCTTCTCTCCCTCTCTAGAAAGCGATGAAAGAGTAGCACGATCATCCAGTGAAGAGCGATCTGATGGTAAACATCTTGATATCTGACCAATGAAGTCACTTCAGTGGAGTGAGAAATTTATAATCTGCATAGGACTACGGTTTTCTCATCTAGAAGTCAACTGAACAATGAAATAATATTAATGTAGACATTTCATTAATCTGCCTGACTGTATTCCATAAAATGGGCACTGATATGGAAACAATCTAGCGTTCTTCCCTAAGTCTCTGAAAATGGAGTCACCAAAAGATAGAACTCCATTGCATATTCTACATTGTCTATTCCTCAGACTTGGAGCCAAACAGCTGAGAACTGGCTTCTGTTTGCTCCCATCCCAAGCTTCTCACAGTCCCACAGGAAATAGTCATGTGTCTCAGCATGTGAGAATGAGTAGGGCTCTCTGAGGTGAACCTTTACTACTTCGGAGCCAGTTTATCCTGAAACACTCCTGTGTAGAATAATAAAAACACTTTGAGGATGGATGTTTAGATTTAAAATATTTAGTATTGAAATTATTCTGTATCCCTGAGATAGTTTAGTAGAAAAATTTCTATGGTACCAATCATGAAAAATCTTTGGAAGAAACAAAGCAATGTAAAAATTCCAGAGGTGTCAAAGGGGTAACGCTGAAATTCTCCAGAACAGCGACATAGCCTAAAATGGCTCTAGTTGGCAATGGTGGTCCCAGCCTCAGTGTTTTCTCTTCTCTCCCTCTCTAGAGAGTGAGGAAAAAACACTACGTTCATCAAGTGAAGAGCGATCCAGCGGTGAGTGTCTTGATAGCTGAGGTATGAAATCACTTCAGTTAATTTGGACATATGTAAGTCTTCTTAGTACTACAATCCTGGAGTCCAGAACTCAGCCTGGCACTACCATAAGATTAAGAGTGGTGTTGGCAATTTTTATGATACCAATTTCTAGCTGGCAATTTCTTTGGTGCCAATCATGAAAAATCTTCAGAAGAAACAAAACATGCTGGGACAATTAAAAAACTCTAGAACAGTCAAGGGTGTAATGCTGAGATTCTCCAGAGAAGGGACACATCCTGAAGAGGCTCTAGTTGGCAAAGATAATCCCAGTGTTTTCTCATCTCTCCTTCTCTAGAGAGCGAGGAAAGGTTACTG
Organism: Heteronotia binoei; assembly: GCF_032191835.1. Taxonomy (NCBI): domain Eukaryota; kingdom Metazoa; phylum Chordata; class Lepidosauria; order Squamata; family Gekkonidae; genus Heteronotia; species Heteronotia binoei. The sequence goes on from NC_083235.1 coordinate 22,150,397, forward strand.
CGCTCATCTGATGGTAAGTGTCTTGATAGCTGAGGTATGAAATCACTTCAGTGAATTCAGACACGTGTAAGTCTGCTTAGGACTGCAGTCTTGAAATCCAGAACTCAGCCTGGTGCTACCATAAGATTAAGAGTGGTATTTTTTTAATCTGACCATCTAGTGTATTTCATAGAATGGCCATCAAGGCTTTTTTGTAGCAGGCACTCTTTTGCATAATAGGGCAAACCCCCCTGATGTAGCCAATCCTCCAAGAGTTTAAGGAGCTCTTAGTACAGGGCCTACCGTGAACTCCAGGAGGATTGGCTACATCAGGGGTATGTGGCCTAATATGCAAAGGAGTTCCTTCTACAACCCCCCCCTCCCCCGCCATCAATCTGGAAATGATCTATGTCTAACTACTTTCTCTAAGCCTCTGGAGATGTTGTCACTCAAAGAAGGAACTCCAAAGAATGAACTCCATTGTATAATCTCCAGATATTGGAGGCCAACTGTTGAGAATTGGGTTCTGTCCAATCCCAACGCAGCATGGAAAGCTCAGCGCTAGGGCTTTTTTTTTTTGAGCAGGAACACTCAGGAATATAGCTGAATTCCAGGAATTCAGGAATTCCAGCTGGCTTGGAGTCAGAGGTGTGTGTCCTAATATGCAAATGAGTTCCTGCTGGACTTTCTCCTACAAAAAAGCCCTGCACAAAACAATGGTTATGTCAAGGGGTGTGGCCTAGTGTGCAAATGTGTCCCTGCAGGACTTTTGCTACTAAAAAAGCTTTGGGTAACATTGAGTTAGAACGGATAAAAGGAGGTACTTCTTCACCCAAAGGGTGATTAACATGTGGAATTCACTGCCACAGGAGGTGGTGGCGGCTACAAGCATAGCCACCTTCAAGAGGGGGTTGGATAAAAATATGGAGCAGAGGTCCATCAGTGGCTATTAGCCACAGTGTGTATATATATTAGCCTCAGTGTTTTCTCTTCTCTCCATCTCTAGAAAGTGAGGAAAGATCAGCGAGTTCATCAAGTGAAGAGCGATCCAGTGGTAAGTGTCATGGTACCTGAGGTAGGAAGTCACCAGTGGATTTAGAAATGGGACAGCAGTCAAAGTCCAGAACTCAGCTTGGCACTACGCTAAGATGACAAAGGATGTTTTGTTAATCAGTCTAACAAGTGTATACCATAGGCAGGCCATCAATCTAGAAACAAACTATATTCTAGTCACTTCCCCTAAGTGTATTCCATAGAATGGCCATCAATCTGGAAACAATCTGTTGTCTAGCCACTTCTTCATAATCACTGAAGATGGAGTCACCCAAAACAGGAACTCCAAAGAAGGAACTGCATTGCATATTCTCCAGACACGGAGGTCAACAGTTGAGGACCGTGTCTGGAACCCCTTTGAGAAGAAACACAACCGCCCCCACAAAATACAAAAACAACACCATGAAGGGAGTAAAACTGAATTTGTCCAGAGTAGCAACAAAGTTTGCTACTTTGACAACGATGGCCACACCTTCTGAATTTTGTCTTCTATCCTTTTCTAGAATCCGAGGAAGAAGCACGATCAGCACGTTCCAGTAGTAAGTATTTTTACTTATAAGTTATTAAATTACTTGCAAGATGAGTTTCCATTTACTGGCAAAATGGCTGCCTTTCCTGGGGGTGATAATGGTAAAAGACCATAGCCTCCAGTGGCACAAGGTGTGGAATTTGTGTATTTCAAGGGATCTCAAACTCAATTTGCATGACGTCTCAGTGGACTCTCAACACAGAAATGCACTGCATTCCCCATAGCTTACAATCATGGGGTCTGTATTGCACTGTATGGTGCAGCATTCCTTCATATCTTTGGAACTCCAGCTTCACTGAATCCCAGACTTTCAAGATCCAGGGTTTTTTTCCTTGAAGAAAGGGGAGTAAATCAGAAGCCCAGCCCACTGCCAGCTGAAAATGGGCTTCCAGTCTACTCCACAGCCTGGAAAAATTACTGCATCCTAGCCAAGCTGAGACATAGCAGTGTAAGATTGGAAGCATGGCTTCCGGTCAGCTTCAGTGTGCAACAAAGCTGAGAAGCAATTCTTTTTTCCTGATGGGAGAGGCAAATTGGCTAGGAATGAGCTTGTGATGACCCCAAGATTCTAGCTGCATCCTTGAAAAGTTGGGAAGCCACAAGAAGCTTCCATTGGGAAGTGGAGATATGAAACCATGGCAATCAGCAGTTGGTTTCTGGCCACACATTTCTCACTACCTCCCAGTCTTGCAGATGCTTGAGTGGGGTGAACAGAAACCCACTGAACAAAAAAGCCCACTGATGGGTTCTGATGGCTTCACCAACAACAACCACTCCTAGTATCCCAACAAACTAGGGCATAGGGAGAAACCTTGGAAGGGAATTGATAGAATCTCAAGTAGGGTTGCTAAGTCCCCTGCCTCCTCCAGTGAAGGACTTTCATGTGTGCACAAAGCACGCGCATGACACAATGAGGTCACCTGAAAGTGACATCATCACACTGCCGAGGCCTCATGCAGCCGCTTTAGGCCTTTCCAGGAAAACTCTATGGTTTTCCTGGACGCTCTAGCCATTTGGGAGGGAAAAACTCCATGGTAACTATTGTACTATAGCTTTTTCCCTCCCAAATGCCTAGAGGGGCCTAGAAATGCCTAGAGGAGCTAGCGCATGACATTGCTGGCATGATTATGTCACTTCTGGGTGATGTCATCATGCCGGTGACGTAGGGGGAGATTCCCCCCTACCGGCCCAATGTATCTTTTTCTGCCTCAAGTTTCTCCCTAAATCTCTGCAAATCTCCCCCTCCCCAAATAATGAACTTGAGGGTATCCACTGAAACTGATGGGCAGTAGGTTCAGAATGGACAAAAGCAAATACTACTTTACAGAGATTCAGATTAGTCTGTTGCTGCAAAAATAGCAGAGTCCAGTGGTGTATTTAAGACTAACAAATTTTATTGTAGCATAAGCTTTCAAGAAACACAGCTCTCTTCATCAGACGCTACAAAACAAATATTTAAGCTTCAATAGAATTTGTTAGTCTTAAAGGTGCTACTGGACTCTTTACACAGGGAGTGATCAAAATGTGAGATTTGCTGCCAGAGGATGTAGTGATAACACCAAGAATAAACAGCTTTAAAAGGAAATTAGACATATTAATGGAAGATAAGTCTACCAATGGCTACTAGCAGAGCTTTTCTTGTAGCAGGAATCCTTTGCATATTACAGGGGTGGCCAACGGTAGCTCTCAAGATGTTTTTTGCCTACAACTCCCATCAGCCGCAGCCAGCATGACCAGTGGCCTAATATGTTCCTGCTACAAAAAAACCCCCTGTCTACTAGCCACAGTAACTGAGGGGAACCTCCATATTTAGAGTCACTAATCCTGTGAATCCCAGGGTCAGAAGGTGACATCAGGGGAAGATCTTGGTCTCTATGCCCTGTTGTTGAACCTCCAGAGGACCTAGTTGGCCACTGTGTGAGACAGGATGCTGAACTAGATGGACCACTGGTCTGATCCAGCAGAGCTCTTCTTAATTTCTTAAAACTAGAATGCAAGATGAAGTTTCTTGTATGTGCTGAATTTAGGACAAGCAGCCAAATGGCCAGTTAAATAATAATCGGCTCCTCAATCACAACTAATAATCAAGACATAAGTCAAACCAACTAGTATCTGAGCATCCCTCCACATCCCAAGCAGCCCCATGGCGCAGAGTGGTAATGCTGCAGTACTGCAGTCCGAGCTCTCTGCTCATGACCTGAGTTCAATCCTGACGGAAGCTGGGTTCAAGTACCTGGCTCAAGGTTCACTCAGCCTTCTATCCTTCCAGGGTCAGTAAAATGAGTAGCCAGCTCGCTGGGGGGGGGGGGAGTGTAAATGAGTGGGGAAGGCAACGGCAAACCACCCCATAAAAAGTCTGCCATAAAAACATTGTGATGCGACGTCACCTCAGAGTCACCTTTTTTTAAACCACATCCCTAGAATGTTCAAGAATGGAGTCCTATATCTCTAGTGTTAACTAGCAAGAAAAGCTACTAGCAGAGCTTTTCTTGGAGCAGGAACCCTTTGCATATTAGGCCGCACACCCCTGATGTAGCCAATCCTCCTGGAGCTTACAGTAAGCTCCAGAAGCTCCAGTAAGTTTATGGGAATACTAGGAGTGGTTGGTGGTGGTGAAGGCATCAGAACCAGTGTTAACAGCCTCCAGGTCGAGACTGGAGATCTCCTGATATTACAGTGATTTCCAAACCCACAGATATGTGTTCCACTTGAGAAAACGGCTGCTTTGGAAGGTGGACTCTATGGCATTGTATTGAGCTCCCTCCCTTCCCCAAGCCCCAGCATTCTCAGCTCCATCCCCCAAAACTCCAGAGATCCCCAGCCCAATCCTAGCCATTTGTCCTAAAACCAAATCATCTACAATCAAACCTAACATTGACCGTGTTTCTCTTTTATTTTCTGTTCCAGGTGAAGAAGAGGAAGCTCGTCTCTTGCGCCGCGGAGCACGGGGTGGTCGTCTCTTGGGTCGCTTACTTGGTGGTCTTCTTGGCAGTTAGAGGGTCCGAGAATCCTGGAATATATTATTCTTATTATAGAAAAGCTCTAGATTCCTCTGTCAAATCTAATAATTCCAATAAAGTAGTGATCAGTTGCAGCAACACAAGTGTAAGAAATGTCTGGTTTTATTCTGCTTAATCCTAGGTCTCCCCTGGGTGGTCCAGGCTAGCCTACTCTCATCAGATCTCGGAAGCTAACCAGGGTCAGCCCTGATTCATATTTGGATGGGGGGACTACCAAAGAAGTCCAGGGTTGCTATGCAAAGGTGGGCAATGGCAAACCACCTCTGTCCATCTCTTGCCTTGTCCTGGACAGCCTTGGCTAGCCTGATCATGACAGATCTCAGAAGTCAAGCAGGGTCTACCCTGGTTGTGTTTGGATGGGAGACCACCAAGGAAGCCCAGGGTTGCTATGCAGAGGCGAACAACGGCAGACCACCTCTGTCCATCTCTTGCCTTGTCCTGCACAGCCTAGGCTAGCCTGATCATGACAGATCTCAGAAGTCAAGCAGGGTCTACCCTGGTTTGTGCTTGGATGGGAGACCAGCAAGGAAGTCCAGGGCTGCTATGCAGAGGCAGGCAATGGCAAACCACTGCTGTTCATCTCTTACATGGAAAACCTTATGGGGTCACCATGAGTTGCTCTGTGACTCGATGACCCTTTCCACCACCACTCTCATTTCAGTATAAATCTTAGTAACATAGTACCATTTGACAATGGCAAACCACCCTGTAAAAAGTCTGCCCTGAAAACATTGTGAAAGCAATGTCACCCCAGAGTCGAAAACGACTGGCGCTTGCACAGGGGACTACCTTTACCTTTAAGAAATCAAGACCATTCTCTAGAATAGGCAAGCTAGGGTGTCAAAATCTGACCGTCAGTATTCCAGCAATACTTATCTTCCACTGCCCAGCGGGCAGCAGCCTTTCTCACCCTGGATACACATTATCCAGCATCTTTCTCTGATTGCTTGATAACTTCTCCCAGGTGCTACAGATACTGTCATGACAACATCACCTCTGTACTGAGCAACGAAGTAGAACCAAAGTGGATTTTCAGACTGTTGCAAACGCCAGAATGGTAGCCATGTTAAGTCTATCACATCATGCAAGTCCTTAGTGACATTGCTGACGATTCATGGAATGGTATGGAAATGACACTCCCATGTTATCCATAAAGAGAACCAACTCAAACCAATGCTGGAACATTTCTGTGGTGTCCCAATACTCTGTTCAGCCATGACACCTTCCACTGCATGGAGAATTGTGATATACTCAGTAGGAACCCTATGACTCTTGAGGTCTCTGTAGACAGGGTTCTACCATCCTTCTGCAAAGAAGAAGAAGAGGTTGGATTTATACTCCACCTTTCACTCAGAGTCTCTGAGTGGCCTATAGTCTCCTTCCCTTCCTCTCCCCACAACAGACACCCCGTGACCAGGCCTGGTGGTAGGGCCTCCGGCACCCCAGGCCAGCATCCCCCACACACACCTGCCCTGTCACCACACCCCCACTCACAGGGAGGGCAGGCGCAGTGGCACAGCAGGGGAGGGTTGGGCGGGCTCCAGGCGAGCCGCTCCTGCACAGTGTGATCTCGGGACTGCACTATGCAGGCATGGCTCACTCACAGCCCCTGTTCAGCCCTCTAGGGCAGACCCAAGAAGGCTGAGCAGGGGCTGCGGTGAGCTGCACTGATGCCCCACCCAGCTGTTTTTGCCTTCAAGGCAAGAGCAGCCGGGTGGGGTGTGTTCTCCTCTGACCTCGGCTTCCATTGCAAGGGAAGCTGGGCTTGGAGAAGCCGTGCTGACACCCCACCCAGCTGCATTCACCTTCAAGGTGAGAGCAGCCAGGTGGGGTGCGTTCTCTGAGTCCAGCTTCCCTCACAAGGGAAGCCAGCTCGGAGGAGAGCACACCCTGATGCACTGCCCCACAGTTCTCAGCTTCCTGAGTCAGGCTGGATGTAGAATCTTGCAGGCTGCGAAGCCGAGAGCAGCGGGGCGAGGCGACCCCTAGATGAGGTGGTACTCTAGGCGGCTGCCTACATCGCCTACTACCACGCAGCAGCCATGCCTGTGAAGTAGGTGGGGCTGAGAGAGCTCTTGAGAGAACAGCTCTTTCAAAAACTGTGACTGGTTCAAGGTCACTCAGCAGGAGAAGGTGGGGGGGGGATCAAACTCAGTTCTCCCAGATTAGAGTCCATGCATTTAACAACAAGAGACTGATAATCCTGCAGGAAATAGGAAAGAATACTCCTGAGAAAGTTTTTTGACGAAATGAGCCTATATCCTGGTTCTCATTGAATGAACCTTTCTTATAATATCGTAATGTACAAAAAGATTATATGATTATTTTAAAAGTTTTACTTAACATTGTTTGCCAGTACATCACAGTATGTGTTTTATGCTATCCTTCTAGGCTGCCAGGCAGGAATGAGCAGGGCTTTTTTGTAGCAGGAACTCCTTTGCATATTAGGCCACACTCCCCTGATGTAGCCAATCCTCCAAGAGGTTCCAGGGCACTTATAGTACAGGGCCTACTGTAAGCTCTTGGAGGATCCGCTACATCAGGGGGATGTAGCCTAATAGGCAAAGGAGTTCCTGCTACAAAAAAAAAGCTGTGGGAATGAGCCTTGAAGATACCATTTCAATGTGGCTCTAAGCAGTTCTAAAGAGTTTGGGGAGGGGATGCAGTTCAGTGGAAGAGCCTCTACGTGGCATGCAGACGGTCCCAGATTCAATCCCTGTCAAAAGGCTCAGGTAGGAGGTGATGTGAAAGACCTTTGCCTGAGACCCTGGAGCGTCACTGCCAGTCAATACCAACCTTAATGGATCTAACTCAGTAGAAGGCAGTTTCATATGTTCCTGCGTTCATCTTCTGGAGCGGCTGGATTATTACAATTCAAGAGGCACCATATTCATGACACCAAAGATCTCCCATAGAGCCACATTTCGACTCCGAGTGTCAATCATGAAAAACAGAAGCCAGAAGAATAAAAATAAGTATTTCTTACACCTTTTCCTTTCAACTGCTATATATTTTATTGGTATTGTTTTTCTTTCCCCCCCCCACCCCACATACACACAAATTGCCTGTAAGGCATGTAGTATCTTGCAGGCTGGATGAATTATTCAGGGGAACTGAGGCCTGCTAGCCTCCAAATATACCATCCAATAAACTAAATAAAGGCCCAAAGGGATGAGAGTCATAGATTGGTATAATATAGTGGGTTCGATGCACTGAAGAGGTGAAATACCGTAGTAGTGAACATCAGCTCTTTATTAGGTATAGCATTAGGTAGGCTGCACCTCAGGACTGTGCAACTGGGCCAATGGGGCCAACTATATACAATTCAGGGTTCCCGCACAAGCATGTTATTGGATCATTTAAACCAATAGAAGGCTCGTGATTGGTGCAGGGCAGCAGGGATTTGGATCCTGCTGCCCATTGTTCCCGAGTCCCCAAACTCCATTCTTATGGCTCCAATGAGCCCTGCAGGAACACCCTATTCAGTCTTCACTTTAGTCCGCATACACAACAACTGGTCTAGCTCCAGAATGCGAAGCAGAGAGGAAGAGTGAGATCACACAAGAAATTTGGCACAGCAGTATCTCAGCTCTGAAAAAGCCGGTTTTCTTTGATCCGTGCCATTGCATTCACACAGCCCCTGCCTTGCTGCCGGGAGCGACAGGGGCTGCACACGTGCAAGAGAAGCGTTCAGACTGTCATGTGCATGCTGGGTGGATGCGGAGTGGGTAGAGTGTGCACCCAGCTGTTCAGACATCCGGGAAATGAGCCTTACATATGTTTTAGAGGTTTGCTACTGGGGAGTTCCTGGTAGCTATTTAATCCGGTCCCAGCCTTTTCTCAGACAAGGTAGGTATGGATGGGACTCAGGAGGGCACATTAAATCAGGAGCACACTAAATCTAGAGGGGAGCCATGGTTAGATTGGGCCAAATCTCTTGTGTGATCATTCCCAAAGATATCTTGTCAATGTTATCCTTGTGGAATGGCTTTGGGAGAAATAGGCATTGGTTCTTTTAGCTGTAGATGTCTGCAAAGCAGAGGCACTTCCAGAGACCCCTGCATTCCTTTCTATTTAATGGCAACTGCCATACCCATGATAGGGTCCCTTTGTTGCAATTAGATTCCAGCTCCCCATAGATAGCATTAATCCTGTTGAAATCAGCAAGTGCTCTTCATGTGAAATCCTACAACTGGAAAAAACTTACCCGATTGCACCACAAGCCCAGTTCCATTTGAGTTCACATCTGGAGTCACACACTCAAGATGAAGGGGGAACATTTTTCAGCTGAAGGCATTCTCAGTGGAACAGAAGCTCAGGAAAAACTACCTTGGGTGGATTTTTTGTATTTGTGTGCTTGCAAGGAAAGCTCTCAAAAAGGAAGGCAGAATCAAAACAAACTATGGGAAATTTCCCCCATTATTAATTACACTTCAATAGTAAACAGCTACCGATTTCGCATTAAGCGTTTGCTACCGTTTCTCTGCGGATTTTTTTGTTTCCGATCATTTCTGTGGATTTCGCACCAGGTCTCTGTTGCGGGGTAACTTCGGGGTAACTTTGCATGTAGCTCCGCGGAAAATTGTTTTCGCATTACAATCGGATTGGCATCGGAAGCCTTTTTCTGATTTTTTTTAAGCGCATGCTTGGTTGTGTTACTGCGTAACAACGTAACCCAATGACATAAACCACTGGCCCTCCCCCACTGTTTTCGTGGGCTAACTACATCACGTGTGGTGTTTCAGCTGCACTATCGGCTCAAGCATACCTTAATATTGGCGGTAGCATCCCCCATAGCCATTTCTACTGCGATATCAGAACTCACAATGGAGAATCTTGATACCGAGACTGTGGCGTGCCTTTATTCAATGATAGAGATATTTGTTCTGTGTCTACATGCAGCAAGGCAACTCATCAATGCACATGCCAATAGATCCCGGAAACGAAGGCGCAATTTTAGGTCTCTAGTCTCATCATCAGTGTCCGATAGCGGCCTTGGACTGCATAGAATGTGCACTCACCGCAATATGCTTCGTTGGCACTATCTTGCAGGCTTGCGCTTCTCACCAAGGTATTGGGTGTACCCACGTAGCATAGGTTGGTAGGAGAATTACGAGCTTGCTGTTTGGAGTGATGAGCAATGGATAACACACTTCCGGATGAGCAGAAGTACATTCCTGGAGATCTATTCCGTTGTTAAGGATAAAATGGACAGACAAACAACAAGGATGAGGTCTCCTGTCCACTCCAAGAAGCGGCTCACTGCAGGAATCTGGTATCTTGCTAATGGAATAACCTATTGTCTGGTCAGTGTCCAGTTCAGCATCGGCATGTCCATTATTCATGGAATAGTGATGGAGGTTTGTGACAGCCTCGAGTTTGTTTTCCAAGGTCGTACGTCTTGGTGACGAGATTGGAAAGGTATGTTTTCTTCTCTTTTTTATTATTTTCCATGCAAGTTTTGCATTACAACGCTACATCCATTTTCCAAGCTAGATTTGCATTATTACATAACAATTAAATGCCGAATAGGGGTTCCCAACGATAATATATGGTGATTGTATTGCATTATGCTGACAACCGGTACCTGATCCACTCTGTTTATTATTCAACAGATTATGGATGGTTTCAGGAAGCTTGGGATGCCTCATACGATCGCGGCTGTAGACGGTACGCACATACCGATACGTGCGCCTGGGAGAAAATTTGAGGAATTCAGTAATTGAAAGTAGTACTGCTCGGTGATCCTCCAAGGGACAGTCGATCATACAGGCCGGTTTATTGAAGCTCAGGTTGGGTTCAGTGGCAGGACCCATGATGCCTTTGTTTTCGCAAACAGCAACCTGTACTCTGCCATGGATTCCGGAATCTTTGTACCTGGAAATCCACAGATGACTATGGGCAACTTGAGGGTCCCCCCGCTTGTCTTGGCAGATGGAGCGTACCCACTGAGGCCTTGGCTGATGACTCCATTCAGGACACCTAGATGGGCCATCCAGAAATATTTTAATAAGAGGCAATGCAGGGCACGGAGTGTCATAAAGCGGGCTTTTGGAAGACTTAAGGGTCATTGGCGTGTGCTACTTTCAAGACTCAATGCTCAGCTTCCTAACGTTTTCACCATTGTCACTGCATGCGTTATCCTTCACAACATATGTGAAGAAAAGGGTCATGAAGCTGAACTTCACATGGCAGAGGTGGAAACAGTGTTATGCCCTGAACCAGACAATGCTGACTACAGGGCTATAAACAGGAGACAGTTAGAGAGTTGAAAAATTGTGCGCAATGCTGTGGCTGAGTTCATTTACAGAAGACGTAGGTGAATTTGTAGATAAATCTGTCCCCCATTACATTTCGCACTTGCGCAGTAACGTAATTACGTGATAACGCTGTTTAAAATGTTTTTTTAATTTTTAACTGCTTGAAATACAGTATGCTTTTACATATAATAAAGTTGCTGCAGCATCTCCTTTGCTACTGTATTCCTCAATACCTTTAATAAAGCATGTTGCCTTGTTTAAAACAATACAATAACAGTTTGATATCCTTTGGGGGGGGGGCAAATCAACAATGTAGTCTTGCCCGTCGCATTTCATCTTCTGCTTCTGTCCATCAGCACATGCATTGCAGTCTGATTGGATAATTCAAAATTCAGGGGGATGGCTGATATCTTGCTTAATCGAAACTGCATTGTTATGATACTACATTAGCAAAATGGCTGCCAGGTGGAGAAGAGGCACTTTCTGGCAGCGGGATGAGGTCAACGCTATGCTTGACATTGTGGATAGGAGCAGCCATGTGGAGGAGCTGATGTCCAGCACCCACATGGAGACCAGGGCTATTTATGCAGCCATTTAAAGGAGGCTGGGAAGGAGGGGCTACATCAGGACCGCGGAGCAGTGCCGGTCCAAATTTAAGCGACTGCGCTGTGATTTTATGGCAAGTCTGCAGGCCTGGGGAGGGATACCAAGGGCGTCTGGAAGGACCCCCTATCATGACAGGATGGTGCGGTTGTGGGAGCTTGCAGGGAGACCGCGTTGGGAGGATAGGCACCATGATTGTGAGTATGATCCCAACACACTAACGCTCACCCCATTATTACTGCTTTAAGGCATAAGTGCTATGACAGAACTCTCCCCCCCCCACTTCTCTGTTATGATATTGCTCCTATAAATAAAAATGGGGCCTAAAGTTTGCATAGCAATTCCTGTTCCACAGCCCATAATGCCATGGCCCAAGTTTACACTCACCAACGTAATGGTGATGACTCTCAAATTATAAGTCAACACACAGGACTCATTAGATGCCTCTTAGATGCTGCAATGCTTATGGGACTGCATTTTGTTAACTGATGGGTAGTCTGCAGTGATGTTCCGTTAACCAGAGCTGTAAGATGCCTTTGGCTGTGTTTTTGCATCAGTAGGCAGAGGCAGCCCTATCACGTATCATGGTAGGATCCCTGTGCTTGCATGTGTGAGTTTTCTTCAGTCCAATGTCTAACAATGCTTCCATCACATATAACAGCTGACACCCGTCCAAGACCTGGGCTGCAGGAGCAGCTGCCATTGCGCCAGGAGGATGCAGCAGATCCTCAGATAGAAGGCCCTGCAGTGCCAATAGAGGGGCACGCTGGCACACCACCTCATCCAGCGTCCACTGCATCAGGTGATGCACACTCAACTCAATAAGTGTGGCCGTGAGCAGGCGTGGGGCAACATAATATACGTTACAGCAACCTGATGTTGAAGCGAGATGGCTAATAACTTCCCATTATTTGTGGCAGGATATGACTGACACCAATTGCTCCCCATACCTTTCTTTATTGAGCAAGGGAGGGAGGGTGAGGGGTGGAAGAAGGCATTAAGTAAAGCATGAAGGAAGGAGAGAAGGCCAGAATGAAGCCAGGCAGTCAGGTAGGTCATGGAGGGAATAAGTAAGGCAGAGAGGGCGGGTGGCAGGGAGGGAATAAAAACACTGCACTGCAGTGAAAACTACAGATGTCTGTTAGCATGCAGGCGGTCATCATGTTCAATCTAACTATGTTCATGCAACATCTGCGGAATGCATGTTTTTCAAGTATTAACTATGTTATATGACACATCTTAGGTCATACATACATCTTAGGTGACTTCTTTCTTTTACAAAAAGAAGAAGAAGAAGAGATTGGGTTTATAACCCGCCCATCACCATCTGAAGGAGTCTCAGAGCGGTTTACAATCTCCTTTCCCTTCCCCTTCCCACAACAGACACCCTGTCAGGTAGGTGGGACTCTGAGAGAACTGCTCTTGAGAGAACAGTTTTGAGAGAGTTATGACTGATCCAAGGTTGCATGTGGAGAAGTGGGGAATCAAACCCAGTTCTCCCAGATAAGAGTCTGTGCACTTAGGAAAAGGAAAGGTCCCCGGTGCAAGCACGAGTCATTTCCGACTCTGGGGTGACGTTGCTTTCACAACATTTTCAGCAGACTTTTTACAGGGTGGTTTGCCATTGCCTTCCCCAGTCATCTACACTTTCCCCCCAGCAAGCTGGGTCCTCATTTTACCAACCTCGAAAGGATGGAAGGCTGAGTCAACCTCGAGCCTGCTACCTGAAAACCCAGCTACCACCGGGGATCGAACTCAGGTCGTGAGCAGAGCTTAGGACTGCAGTACTGCAGCTTTAACACTCTGCGCCGCAGGGCTCTTCCTGTGCGCTTAACCATGACACTAAACTATCTCAGAGTAGGTATGAAGTTTTGTCTGCGATAACCTTCCCCAGATTCTGATTTCACTTGCATGCATATGCTTTTGGAAAAACAACCCACAGAAGTCCATTTTGCTGCTGTTAAATCATCTCTGCTTTTATTAGGTCAATTTTGGCTGTTTTGATTAAGTGGCTATGCATTTTTTTTCCCTTCATTGCTATTCCCAGATGACAGGAATCCATCTTCAGCGGCAACCGAAAAGGACATGGGACTTCAGCCCGTCAACCAGGCCTCCACCAGGGCCTCCACAAATGTCTGCGTTCAGAGTAAACTTCATGGTCCTCCTGATGGCGTCCCTCCCCATCAGCTTCATCTTCTACACCTGGATCGTCATCCCCTACGTCAGGGTCAGAGGAGTCTTCCTCACCTCCTGCATCAGCATCTGCAAGAGAAATAATGACAATCACACAAATGGGGTGGAGAAGTGCTGTTCCTGATATATATCACTTGGGGAAACAGTGTAAGTTGATTTCCTTATATGCAGGGCTCTTTTTGTAGCAGAAACTCAGACTGATTTCGCACTCACCTTACGCCGCTCCCATGTTCCTCTTCTCAGTGGGGCTTCCTTATGATTTCACACTATCTGCCCCGGGGCTGCAAATAACATCGGTGTTTTTGCGTGGCAAACTGGTTTTTAGAGGTTTCTGTTTGCCGCGCAAAAACACGTTCAGTACTTACAGCCCCTGGGGCACATAGTGCGAAATCGGAAGGAAGTCCTGCTGAGAAGAGGAACATGAGAGCGGCATAAAGTGAGTGAGAAATCGGTGACTTTTGCATATTAGGCCACACACAGTACAGGGCCCACAGGGGTGGGGAACAGTGGCTCTCCAGATGTTTTTTTGCCTACAACTCCCATCAGCCCCAGCCAGCATGGCCAATGGCTCGGGCTGATGGGAGTTGTAGGCAAAAAACATCTGGAGAGCCACTGTTCCCCACCCCTGCTCCGGGAGGATTGGCTATATCGGAGGTGTGTGGCCTAATGTGCAAAGGAGCTCCTGCTACAAAAAAAGCCCTGCTTATATGCAGTCTTTATACCTATCTAGAAATATTGAACTGGAGTATATTTAGTGGATTGATGGGCACATACAGCACAGTTTATTGGTGCCATTTTTCCAAGACTGTACCAGGGCCGGATTAAACCCTGCGGAGGTCCCTAGGCAGTCAAAATCTTGAGGGCCCTCTTGCAAATTATCTCTGAGTCAGAGCACCCACCCCACCACCTGCAGCCCCTGCTGAAGCCTGCAGGCACCTTCTTAAAAGCCCCTTTGACAAAGCTGTGGGGGACAAGCAGAGAGAGGCAAACTTGGCAATGATGCCAGGCAAGCTGGGCATAGAGCAGCTCAGTTGCTGGCTGTGTGTGCAGACTGGGAGGGCTGCAAGCAGGGGGAAATCTAGGGGGGGGAGCCAACCAGGGGGCCCTAAAGGCGTGGGGGCCCATAGACCAGTCCCTACTTGGCCTAATTGTTAATCCAGCCCTGGACTGTACAACTCAGGCTACACAGAGGGATCTGATGAATGAAAGTTTTTCCCTGTGATTTTATATACATCACAAACACACACACACATATAAAAGGCAGGAAATCATTCTTGACACCTTCACTGCCTCTGGCTACTGGAGGACCTTTCAACAGATTCCTCGTAGCAGTTGCTCCATACCCAAGGCCAGCCCTGCCACTAGGCGGACTAGGCAATTGCCTAGGGTACCGGCCTTCTGGGCGTGCCAAATTGGGCACCCCCCATGTGACTCGGTGATGTAATCAGTGCCAGGGGGGCACCAGAACTTAGCCTTGCCTAGGGTGCCAGACAGTCTAGTGCCAGCCCTGTCCACCCCCAGGCCTCTGCTTTCCTGACTCAAGTCATCAATTCCCCACCAGTTGCTACATGGGCATATTTTGATCCACGGCTCCCTCCAATGTAAGCATGCCATACATTTGGCAATATTCTCAGAACTTGGAAATGCAAAAAATAATCATAGTAAGCCATGTTCCCTCTAATCTGAATTAGTGTGAGCTAGCTCAGTTTGTTTAGCCTCTGGCTCACACAGAGAAAATGGCCCCAGAGAAGGGTTGCCAAGTCAAATTCAAGAAATATCTGGGGACTTTGGGGGTGGAGCCAGGAGACTTTAGGGTGGAGCCAGGAGACATTGGGGTGGAGCCAAGATCAAGGCTGTGACAAGCATAACTGAACTCCAAAGGGAGTTCTGGCCATCACATTCAAAGGGACGGCACACCTTTTCAATGCCTTCCTTGCATAGGAAATAATGAAGGATAGGGGCACCTTCTTTTGGGGCTCATAGAATTGGACCCCCTAGTCCAATCCTTTTGAAACTTAAGGGATATTTTGGGGAGAGGCACTAGTTGCTTAGGCTTCCCAAATACCCCGCTTGGCCTGGAGACCCCCGATTTGGAGCCCCCTCCCCCCGCGCGGCAAAAAAGGGAAAGCGGGAGGGGGGGAGAATGGCAGCCCTTCGATCGCAGCAGCCAGAGCTCTTCCGTTTTCTCAGGCTGCTTCCTGCCCCCAGTCAGCTGGCCGGTGAAGGGAGGGGAGCCCAGCCCCGCCTCCAAAGGACCATGTGCCTTTGCACCTCCAGAGGTGAGTGAATTCTGCCGGCTTCCTATTCCATGCCATAAAGTGCCCAGCTGGTGTGCCTGTGTTGCTGTGAGAAGCTGGCAGCAACTCGTGAGTAGAGAGGCCAGTCCCCTGCATCAGATTTGCCAGAAACGGGGGGGGGGGCGGAGGGGGAAGGGGGGTGAAGAGGGAAACTTCTTCATTATTCCCTATGTGAAGATCGATTCTCATAGGGTATAATGGGGAATTGATTTGGAGGTTTCGGGGGCTCTGGGGGAGCTGTTTTTTGAGGTAGAGGCACCAAATTTTCAATATAGTATCTAGTGCCCCTCCCCAAAGTATCCCCCAAATTTCAAAACGATTGGACCAGGGGGTCCAATTCTATGAGCCCCAAAAGAAGGTGCCCTTATCCTTCATTATTTCCTATGGAAGGAAGACATTTAAAAAGGTGTGCTGTCCCTTTAAATGTGATGGCCAGAACTCTCTTGGAGTTCAATTATGCTTGTCACACTCTTGTTCCTGGCTCCGCCCCAATGTTTCCTGTCTCCACCCCCAAAGTCTCCTGGCTCCACCCCCAAAGTCCCCAGATATTTCTTGAATTGGACTTGGCAACCCTATAGATGCTGTACTTAAACTTTGGTGCCTCTACCTCAAAAAACAGCTCCCCCAGAGCCCCAGATACCCGTGGATCAATTCTCCATTATTTTCTATGGGAATAAATCTCCATAGGAAATAACAGAGTTCCCAGCAGACATTTCCCTTCTCTCCCCTCCCCCCGCTTTCTGATAACCCTGAAGCGGGGGGGAGGGTCTCCAAACCGGGAGATCCCCTGCCCCAACCTGGGGATTGGCAACCCTACCCCAGAGCAAGCTAATTTATGTAGTAGCTCCACGGGTTTTTTTTTGTAGCAGGAGTTCCTTTGCATATTAGGGCAGACACCCCTGATGTAGCTAATCCTTCTACAGCTTATAGGGCTCTTCGTACAGGGCCTACTGTAAGTTCCAGGAGGATTGGCTACATCAGGGGTGTGTGGCCTAAGGCTGCTAAACCCCAGGGCTAGGTGGGGGTTCTCCTGCTCTTGAGGTTCCCAACCACATTGGGCCATTAGGGGGAATCTCCTCCGACGTTGCCGGCACGATGACATCACCTGCAAGTGACGTTATCACACCAGTGACGTTGCTCACCGGCCACTCTAGATGTTTTCATGAAAACTCTATGGTTTTCCCAGATGCTCTAGCAATTTGGGAGGGAAAACTCTATGGTACAATAGGTGTCATAGAGGTTTTCCCTCCCAAATTGCTAGAGCATCCACAACAACCATAGAGTTTTCCCAGAAATGCCTAGAGTGGCCTGCATGCGATGTCGTCACTTGTGGGTGATGGCATCACACACACAAAGCATGCATGAAAAAAGTCCCCCAATGGAGGATGCAGGGGACTTGGCAACCCTAGTGCGGCCTAATATGAAAAGGAGTTCCTGTTACAAAAAAAGCCCTAGTAGCTTACATCTTTAATGCCAGTAGCTCATGAAATAGGATTTTTGTTCAGAAGAGTCCACAGTTTAGAGGGAGTATTGATGGTAATTTTTTTCAAAAAAATCCTTGCTACCCTTTATGAGCATCAGCATGGCTCAAGAAGACTTTAAAATAGTTGTTTCTAGGGTTGCCAAGTCCAATTTAAGAAATATCTGGGGACTTTGGGGGTGGAGCCAGGAGACTTTGGGGGTGGAGCCAGGAGACATTAGGGGTGGAGCCAAGATCAAGGCTGTGACAAGCATAATTGAATCCAAAGGGAGTTCTGGCCATCACATTTAAAGGGATGGCACACCTTTTCAATTCCTTCCTTCCATAGGAAATAATGAAGGATAGGGGCACCTTCTTTGGGGGCTCATAGAATTGGTCCCCCTGGTCCAATCTTTTTGAAACTTGGGGGGTATTTTGGGGAGAGGCACTAGATGCTGTACTGAAAATTTGGTACCTCTACCTCAAAACATAGCCCCCCCCAGAGCCCCAGATACCCACAGATCAATTCTCCATGATTTTCTATGGGGAAAAATCTCCCTAGGGAATAATAGAGTTCCCAGCAGACATTTCCCTCCCCTCCCCCTGCTTTCTGACGACCCTGAAGCGGGGGAAGGGTCTCCAAACCGGGGGATCCCCTGCCCCCACCTGGGGATTGGCAACCCTAGTTGTTTCATGTATATAAATGAGCATATATTTGACCTGATTAGCCCAGGCTGGTCCAGTCTCATCAGATCTCGGAAGCTAAGCAGGGTCAGCTCTGGCTAGTGTGCAGATTGGAGACCACCAAGGAAGTCCAGGGTTGCTATGCAGAGACAGGCAATAGCAAACCATGTCTAACATCTCTTGTCTTGAAAAATTCCACCAGGGTTTTCAAGACAAGCGACAGCTGTATCTTAACAGAGAAAGAAAGAAAGAAAGAAAGAAAGAAAGAAAGAAAGAAAGAAAGAAAGAAAGAAAGAAAGAAAGAAAGAAAGAAAGAAAGAAAGAAAGAAAGAAAGAAAGAAAGAAAGAAAGAAAGAAAGAAAGAAAGAAGCATACACCAATTGCCAGGGGTGGAATTTTAGCAAGAGCTCCTTTGCATATAGGCCAACTCTCCCTGATGTAGCCAATCCTCCAAAAAGAGCCTTGTAAGCTCTTGGAGGATTGGCTACCTCAGGGGTGTGTGGCCTAATATGCAAAGGAGCTCCTGCTAGAATTCCACCCCTGCCAACTGCATTCATCGTGAGGAAGTATTATTCTTACACTTCTTTCTGGTTTCTAATTAGGATGTGGGCAACAAGCAAAGCAGAGAAGCACAAACTGCACTGAAATCCAATGTCATGGAAACAAACAGCTTTACCAGACCAGGAACAGAGCAGCTCTTCTAGACTGGGAAGCCAGATCGAAGGTGGTCACATGCTAGAATGTGGTCACAACTTACCAGCATTTGCCCAAAGGAAAGAAAAGGCTGCAAGCAGGAGGGGGATCCACAGCTTCATCTCCAGGCACAACTGCAGTGGCTTCCAGATTAGATTGCCTTGACAAGTGATGCTGAGATAGGTCCTTCAGATGCAGCCTTTTAAAGATGACAAGGACCAATCAGCGTGCAGATACAGAGGCCAAATGCAAGGTTTTCTGCAAACGGAACACGAGCTCTTCCACTGAACTATATCCTCAGAGAGGCTTTAATTATGAACTTATTGACTTATGCAACTTCCAGAGTTCAGCAAACACGCTTAAAGAGTTCAGCAAACACACATGGACTGGGAATTGTATTCCAGAAATCTCTTTACTGGAAACTGTATTCCAGTCATCAAACTTCCTCAAAAGGATGTATTGTTCTCAATCGAATCAGATGCAAGTTCTGAGAATTTAAGATGTTATGTCATGTTTAAGTACACGTACTGACATAAACCAGTTCATATTGGTTTAAAATGAATGCATGGCTCAATGGTAGAGCACCTGATTTGCATACCGAAAGGGCACAGAGAAAGTCTTTGATATTACAGTACGCTTGAGGGAAAACAAGCCAAGTCTTGTGTGGAGCATCAGTTGAATCCCACAAATTCCATTATACTGAGAAGAAGAAGAAGAAGAAGAAGAAGAAGAAGAAGAAGAAGAAGAAGAAGAAGAAGAAGAAGAAGAAGAAGAAGAAGAAGAAGAAGAAGAAGAAGAAGAAGAAGAAGAAGAAGAAGAAGAAGAAGAAGAAGAAGATGATGATGATGATGATGATGATGATGATGATGATGATGATGATGATGATGATGATTTATACCCCACCCTTCACTCGGAGTCTCAGAGGTGCTTACAGTCTCCTTCCTCCCCTCACAACAGACACCCTGTGAGGTAGGTGGGACTGAGAGAACCCTGACAGAACAGCCCTGAGGGAACAGTCACTGACCCAAGATCACCCAGCAGCTGCATGTGGAGGAGTGGGGAATCAAATCAGGTTCTCCAGATTAGAGTCTTAACCACTACACCAAACTGACTTTATTGAGCACACAAGGGGTGGGGTGGATCAGTATACAGTTATCAATGCGACCATGACATCACCTGTATTGTCCAGGACTGCCAGTTAAGATCCTCTTCTGAAGCCCAGCTCTTTGTGCCTCCAGTTGCAAGCTGGAGGCAGATAGAAATCAGAAACAGGGCCTTTTCAGTGGTGGTGTCATGCCTTTGGAAATCGCTGCCCCTTGAGGCTCACCTTTGAGTACCAGGCATTACACAGGCTTTTAATTAAGGTCTATTGTATTACACGATGAGCAGGCTCTCAGATTGGTGCTGAAGTAGATAGCTGAAATCCATTCAGCAATTCTGCAGAAGGACGATGCATCCCTTTTTATTTTATTTCTTAATTTGTCCATGTGTGTGCTAAGTGCCATCAAGTCAGTTCTAACTGATGGCAACCTTATGAATTAATGTACTCTAAAATGTCCCATTATTAACAACCTTGCTCAGGTCTTGCAAACTGAAAGCCATGACTTGAGTGGATTGAATCCATCCATTTCATATTGGGTGTTTTCGCACTCACATTTTACTGGCGCCACGACCCTCCTCACGCCGGCGGATCTGCATTGATTTCGCACTAGAAGCGCCGGCGCAGCCCATTGCGCTGGCTACTTCCGTCGCTAAGCCAGCGCAAACGTTTTCCTGCTTCTTGGCGGTTTCCGTTTGCGCTGGCTTAGCGACGGAAGTAGCCGGCGCAATGGGCTGCGCCGGCGCTTCTAGTGCGAAATCAATGCAGATCCGCCGGCGTGAGGAGGGTCGTGGCGCCAGTAAAATGTGAGTGCGAAAACACCCATTGAGTCTTCCTCTTTTGTTGCTGCCCTCAGCTTTTCCTAGCATGATTGTCTTTTCTGATTACTCTTGTCTTCTTAAAGTATGATAGCCTCATTAGGGTTTGTAGAATCTTTCGGGATCAAGTGCCGTGTTCTACTAGAGAAAGTTTTCCTTCCAGATGTTTCGTTCTCAGCTGTGCACAGCAGCCAAGAAGGTCTGAGCACCTGCTCCGGCTGCAACGCCACTGAGGATGTTCTCCGCAGCTGAGAACGAAACGTCTGGAAGGAAAACTTTCTCCAGTAGAACACGGCACTTGATCCCGAAAGATTCTACAAACCCTAATGATGTTACCAGCTGTGAAAACCTGAAATCTTTGATATGATAGCCTCAGTTTAGTCATTTGAGTTTCTAGAGAAAGTTCAGGCTTCATTTGTTCCACAACCCACTTATTTGTCTTTTTGGCTATCATAAGAACATAAGAGAAGCCATGTTAGATCAGGCCAATGGCCCATCCAGTCCAACACTCTGTGTCACACAGTGGCAAAAAAAAATTATATATATACACACACGCACACACTGTGGCTAATAGCCACTGATGGACCTCTGCTCCATATTTTTATCTAAACCCCTCTTGAAGGTGGCTATGCTTGTGGCCACCACCACCTCCTGTGGCAGTGAATTCCACATGTTAATCACCCTTTGGGTGAAGAAGTACTTCCTTTTATCCGTTTTAACCTGTCTGCTCAGCAATTTCATCGAATGCCCATGAGTTCTTGTATTGTGAGAAAGGGAGAAAAGTACTTCTTTCTCTACTTTCTCCATCCCATGCATTATCTTGTAAACCTCTATCATGTCACCCCACTGTCGACGTTTCTCCAAGCTAAAGAGTCCCAAGCGTTTCAACCTTTCTTCATAGGGAAAGTGTTCCAGCCCTTTAATCATTCTAGTTGCCCTTTTCTGGACTTTCTCCAATGCTATAATATCCTTTTTGAGGTGCGGCGACCAGAACTGCACACAGTACTCCAAATGAGACCGCACCATCGATTTATACAGGGGCATTATGATACTGGCTGATTTGTTTACAATTCCCTTCCTAATAATTCCCAGCATGGCGTTGGCCTTTTTTATTGCAAACGCACACTGTCTTGACATTTTCAGTGAGTTATCTACCACGACCCCAAGATCTCTCTCTTGGTCAGTCTCTGCCAGTTCACACATCAACTTGTATTTGTAGCTGGGATTCTTGGCCCCAATGTGCATTACTTTGCACTTGGCCACATTGAACTGCATCTGCCACGTTGATGCCCACTCACCCAGCCTCAACATATCCCTTTGGAGTGCCTCACAAGCCTCTCTGGTTCTCACCACCCTGAACAATTTAGTGTCATCCGCAAACTTGGCCACTTCACTGCTCACTCCCAACTCTAAATCATTTATGAACAAGTTAAAGAGCATGGGACCCAGTACCGAGCCCTGCGGCACCCCACTGCTTACTGTCCTCCACTGTGAAGACTGCCCATTTATACTCACTCTCTGCTTCCTATTACTCAGCCAGTTTTTGATCCACAAGAGGAATTGTCCTCTTACTCCATGACTCTCAAGCTTTCTAAGGAGCCTTTGATGAGGAACTTTATCAAAAGCTTTCTGGAAGTCAAGATAAACAACATCTATCAGGTCTCCTTTGTCCACATGTTTGTTCACCCCCTCAAAGAAATGTAACAGGTTAGTGAGGCAAGATCTTCCCCTACAGAACCCATGCTGAGTCTTCCTCAATAACCCGTGTTCATCAATGTGCCTACTCATTCTGTCCTTGATAATGCTTTCTACCAACTTTCCCGGTATTGAAGTCAGACTGACTGGCCTGTAATTTCCCGGATCTCCTCTGGAACCCTTTTTAAAGATGGGGGTGACATTTGCTACCTTCCAGTCCTCAGGAATGGAGGCAGATTTCAGTGAAAGATTACAGATTTTTGTTAGAAGATCCACAAGTTCAACTTTGAGTTCTTTCAAAACTCTTGGATGTATGCCATCCGGACCCGGTGACTTATTAGTTTTTAATTTGTCTATCAGTTGTAGGACCTCCTCTTTTGTTACCTCAATCTGACTCAGGTCTTTCAGCACCCCTTCCAAAATTAGTGGTTCTGGGGCGGGCAAAAAGTTCTCATCTTCCACAGTGAAGATGGAGGCAAAAAATTCATTCAGCTTCTCAGCCATTTCCCTATCCTCCTTCAGTAATCCTTTTACCCCATGGTCATCCAAGGGCCCCACTGCCTCCCTGGCTGGTTTCCTACTTCTAATATATTTGAAGAAATTTTTATTGTTGGTCTTTATGTTTTTTCCAATATACTCCTCATAGTCCCTTTTTGCCTGCCTGATCACAGTCTTGCATTTGATTTGCCACAGCCTGTGTTCCCTTTTACTGTCCATGGGTTATGTAAAACTTTCCTTCAACCAGGGCCAGCCCTTTCAATAGGAGTAGTAGATAGGGGGCACCTATCATCATCAAGCCGCGATCCAAAGTGACAGCTGCCCCGCCCACACATGCGCGCACACATACAAAAAACGAACGCCGTATGTTTCCTTATGGGGGAGTGATACAACAGTCCCCAATGGGAAGCTAGGGATCCATCCACCCCAAGGATTGCCGGATGTTTCCTAAGGGGGAAAGGAGGGTCTAGCACAGGTGTAGTAGGCTTCATATTGTTTGGGGAAAGCGTGTTTTGCAACACAGACATTATTTAGAGAATTGTGGAGATGCAACAGTTCTAAGTGGACATAGTTTGGAGAGGAGACATACCCAACGGATAAAATGATGGCTTTAAAACTGAACACGGCTAACCTTATACGTGTAACACGTTCATTTAACATCAGGTTGCATCAGGTTGCATGTCGATACAGCTCATGCTCTTTAACTTGTTCATTAATGATCCGGAGTCGGGAGTAAGCAGTAAAGTGGCCAAGTTTGCAGATGACACTAAATTGTTCAGGGTGGTGAGAACCAGAGAAGATTGTGAGGCACTCCAAAGGGATCTGTTGAGGCTGGGTGAGTGGGCGACAACATGGCAGATGAGGTTCAATGTGGCCAAGTGCAAAGTAATGCACATTGGGGCAAAGAATCCCGGCTACAAATACAAGTTGATAGAGTGTGAACCGGTAGAGACTGACCAAGAGAGAGATCTTGGGGTCGTGGTAGATAACTCACTGAAAAAATGTCAAGACAGTGTGCAATTGCAATAAAAAAGTCCAACGCCACGCTGGGAATTATTAGGAAGGGGGTTGAAAACAAAGCAGCTGGTATCATAATGCCCCCCTGTATAAATCGATGGTGCGGGTTCATTTGGAATACTGTGTATAGTTCTGGTCACCGCACCTCAAAAAGGGTATTATAGCATTGGAAAAAAGTGTAGAAAAGGGCAACTAGAACGATTAAAGGTTTGAAACACTTTCCCTATGAAGAAAGGTTAAAACGTTTGGGGCTCTTTAGCTTGGAGAAACGTTGACTGCGGGGTGACACGATAGACGTTTACAAGATTATGCATGGGATGGAGAAAGCAGAGAAAGAAGTACTTTTCTCCCTTTCTCACAATACAAGAACTCGTGGGCATTCAATGAAATTGCTGAAGTACTTCTTCACCCAAAGGGTGATTAACATGTGGAATTCACCGCTACAGGGGGTGGTGGAGGCTACAAGCATAGCCAGCTTCGGAGGGGGGGCGGGGTTAGATGAAAATATGGAGCAGAGGCTATTAGCCACAATGTTTGTGTGTGTGTGTGTGTGTATATATATATATATATATATATATATATATATATATAGGCCACTGTGTGACACAGAGGGCGTTTTCGCACTTACCTTAATCGGCAGCGACGCCCCTCTTCACCGCACAGGGTCTGCACGGTTTTTGCACTAATTGCTGTGGAGCACCTGGAAAAGCCGCAAAGTCCCGCGGCTTTTGCGGCGCAAATGTAAACCGCCAAAAACCAGTTCACATTGGCGCCGCAAAAGCCGTGGGACTTTGTGGCTTTTCCAGGTGCTCAGCAGCACTTAGTGCGAAAACCGTGCAGACCCTGCACGGTGAAGAGGGCATCGCTGCCGATTAAGGTAAGTGCGAAAACGCCCAGAGTGTTGGCCTGATCCAATACGGCTTCTCTTATGTTCTTATCATGATCTGCAACTTGTGTTTCACAACTTGGTGCACGCTTAAAGTCACTATTACTTACTTGAGCTCTTTTTAAGATTGGTAATGGATTGGATAAAAATATGGAGCAGAGGTGAGAGAAGCCGTGTTGGATCAGGCCAACACTCTGCATCACACAGTGGCAAAAAAAAACAAACACATTCCATCAGAAGGTTCACATGGTGCTAGAAGCCCTTCCACTTTGCCCCCCCAAGCACTAAGAATACAGAGCATCACTGCCCCAGACTGTTCCAATAAAATGCTGTGGCTAATAGCCGCTGGTGGACCTCTGCTCCATATTTTTATCTAATCCCCTTTTGAAGCTGGCTATGCTTGTAGCCTCTACCACCTCCTGCTGCAGGGAATTCCACATGTTAATCACCACACATTGCCAATCTTAAAAAGGGCTCTAGTAAGTAAATTGCCATTGTTGCTTGGGGTGTGGTCCTGGCAAGGGCACTGGTGTAAGCCCTGGGAGGGCACTGTGATGGCCCTCCCACCCACTGGCAAAAGCTGCTGTGGCGGAGCCGTCTGCCTGCACTGCAGAGCACTCCATGGGGCTGCCCGTCACTCTGCTGGCTGCGTCAGATACAGGAGCGAAGCTACGGCAGCCTCACAGCACACTCCGCGGCAAAGGCACGCAGCTGCTTCCTGCCACTTTTGGAGGGGGCAGGGCATCCTGCCTAGGGTGCTATTCTGCCTGGAGCTGCTGCTGCCTCCAACACCAAATTTCAAAAGAATCAACTTTCTTCCTGGCAGCTTTCTTCATTGTCCAACCTTCACACCCAGGCATAGTAGTGGGAAATCCTGTTGCATGAATTAACTTGATCTTGGTCACCAGTGACACCTTACATCTCACCAGTCTCTAATTTTGATGCATTTATTTTCTTCACTGTTTTTCTCCAGAATCCAATCCAAACAAATGGTGACCATATACCCTAAGCCTGTTATTCCATTTGAGCCATAAACTTAATGGAGGAAGTAACTGATGTCCCCAATTTCACCCTCATTCTCTTACTGGTCTCATTTCCCCCCTTAACCTTCACGCTTCTGGGATATAAAGTGAGGCCCAAGAATTTCAGCTTTTATGTTCCAAAAATTGGTTCCCCTCTCAATACTGAGTTCCAGCAACTGGATCCTAAACCCACTTGTGGGAACACAGAGTGGGGAATGTGCTCACGCCTCTGCGTTGGCCCTGCTATCCCAATGCAGGTGTCCGTAGAGATGGCCCTCAGCTCCTCCACCTCGCCTTCACCCATGCTGCTTTCTCCTTCCTCTGATAAACTCCACCAGACTTCATTCACCACGACAGACTGGTATATCTTTCTCCTGCCTTCTCTCCCTCCCCCATTTCTCTCTTTAATTTAGTACTAGTTGTTTAGGTTAGGGCTTAGTATAAGTCAGCATTTGTAGGACATTTATTTATTGTGTGTGACACGCACACATGTATTCAGTTTGCTAATTCCCTTTGCTATTATTTTTTTTCTTAATGAATCCTTAACTTTAAGTTCATATCTGTTTCTTTTTAAGAATCGGCATAAAAATGTTTTGAGGCATTAGATCAAATCTTGGACCATGTTAGACATAAGCAACATGAGAGCCAGTTTGGTGTAGTGGTTAAGTGTGCGGACTCTTATCTGGGAGAACCAGGTTTGATTCCCCACTCCTCCACTTGCACCTGCTGGAATGGCCTTGGGTTAGCCATAGCTCTCACAGGAGTTGTCCTTGAAAAAGGCAGCTGTTGTGAGAGCCCTCTCAGCCCCATCCACCTCACAGGGTGTCTGTTGTGGAGGGGAGAAGATATAGGAGATTGTAAGCCGCTCTGAGTCTCTGATTCAGAGAGAAGGGAGGGGGGTGTAAATCTTCAGTCTTTCTTCTTCTCCCAGTAATATTTGCCCTAAGCATAGGTATATACAGGCTTCTCACCCCTTACATAGAGGATGCTCTTTTGATCAAAGTATGTACATATGTGAGCCATTTGGGTAACACTTCTTGCTGTTCTATAGTCTCCTTCCAGCCTACTTGTATCAGGGTTTTTTTCAGGGCTTTTGCTGTAGCAGAAAATCTTTTGCATATTAGGCCACATACCCCTGATGCAGCCAATCCTCCTGGAGCTTACAGTAGTAGAAGAAGAAGATATTGGATTTATATCCCACTTTCCACTCCGAAGAGTCTCAGAGCGGCTCACAATCTCCTTTACCTTCCTCCCCCACAACAGATGATAGAATAAATATAAGATTCATTAATTCAATGAAGAAGGAGATATAAAGCCTAAAGAACCCCCACCCTTCCCCAGTTTTTGGCAGTTGAAGCTCTGTGTGTTTTCCTCTGCTACTGGTTTCCTGCCTCCCTCGATGTGGCTTGGTGGTTAGGCCATTTCCTACTGCAGTTTCTCAGCAACCCTTTATTTTAAGCTTAGAGTTAGAACCCTCCCTTTCTGTTTCCTGCTCTATCTCTCTAGCCAGCATAAGTTACCTATTTCTGGGGAAATGTTTTTCATGAACTAAGCAAGCCAAACTGTTATAAATCTATGATATTTAGCATGAAGAGTAGGGTAAGATATGGTACAAATAATTAGCCACTAGGGCAAAATTAGTTTTAGAGCTGTATACTCAGTTGAGTCATGCGCACTGTTACTGCATAGATAAGAGGTGTCAGAACTGGGAACATCAAAGGGCACCTGCAGATGTTTGTGAGTGGTTATCCGTCACCCTTCAGTGGTTAGTGTTTGTTTGAAATGCAGAATCACAGGGTTAGTAAAGTTCACAATATGGAGTCGGTTGTGCTAACTGAGTACCATTCTAGCTAAGCATATAGATAAAGTTACAAGTTCTGACAAGAGGAAGTGTTGCTGGGCGGGGATATTTGTAACTTTTACCTTATATGTCCAAAGCCCTGAGCCTAACGGCCGTTGTAGGAAGACTGTAAACTCTGCGCCAATGGCAGATAGCCTCAGAGTGAGATAGGGATGTCGTCAGGGACCCTATAAAAGGCGACGGCTTGGCCAAAACAGACAGAGAGGCAGCCTTGATTTCTATGTCTCTCTCCTTCTGCAGAAGTGAAAATAAAGTGTTTTTTTCTGAACAACAAAGACTCCTGCCTGGTAATTGGTATCTGGGAGAAGGGGCATTGCCCCAAAAACCGGTTAACACAGACACCCTGTGAAGTGGGTGGGGCTGGAGAGGGCTCTCACAGCAGCTGCCCTCTCAAGGACAACCTCTGCCAGAGCTATGGCTGACCCAAGGCCATGCTAGCAGGTGAAAGAGAAGGAGTGGGGAATCAAACCCGGTTCTCCCAGATAAGAGTCCGCACACTTAACCACTACACCAAACTGGCTCTCACAGTAGGCCCTTTAATTAAAGCCCTGTAAATTCTTGGAGGATTGGCTACAACAATGGGGTGTGGCCTAATATGTAAGAAGTTCCTGTTACAAAAAGAGCCCTGCAAATGGGAAATATCACTCCTTCATGTATTAAGTCAAGTAGACCATCATTACAGATGATGTACTAAGAGCCCTATAAGCTCTTGGAGGATTGGCTACATCAGGGGTGTGTGGCCTAATATGCAAAGGAGTTCCTGCTACAAAAAAAAAGCCCTGAGTGTTTTTTTAGACTGCTCAACATGTACTGCTTATATGCTGTGTTTTGTTTCAAATGGCCGCATTTACCGTAATTGTTTTAATCATTTTACTTAGAGGGGTCAATGGAGAAATTCCTCCACTCTGACTCCTATTCATTGCCTTTTGCACCCCACCCACTTCCTTTACATTCAGTACAATAAGAGCTGTGTGCAAAGAACAATCAGATCCTGGGGAGATTTTTAGTTCACTAGATCCTCCTTTGGCCAGAAGCTTAAAAATATAAGAAAAACCCTGCCAGATGAAACCAATAGTCCATCTAGTCCAGCATCCTGTCTCACACAGCAGCCAACCTATTTCTCTGGATGACCATCAACAGGGCAGAGAGGCCAAGCCCTAATGTTACTTCCTGGCTCTGGGATTCAGAAGCATACCGCCTCTGGAAATGGAGGTTCCCCTCAGTCACCAGGACTTGATAGACTTATGTTATCTTCCATGAATTGAGCTAATCTCTTTTTGAAGCTGTTTATAACTGTGGCCATCACTACATCCTCTGGCAGTGAATTCCACATTTTAATCACTCGCAGTAGGTCTGTCCTGAACCTACTGCCCACTAGTTTCATTGGATGCCCTCAAATTCTAATATTTTGGGAGAGAGAGAAAGAATTCTCTTTGTCAGTGCTTTCGAACCTGGGGATAATTTTATAAACTTCTATCATGCCCCCCCTCAATCCCCTTTAGTTTTGTAAGCTGAAAAGCCTCAGACTCTTCAGTCTTTCTTCACAAGGAAGATGCTCCAACCCCCTAATCATTTTGGTTATCCTCCTCTGTACTTTTTCCAGCTTTGTAATGTCCTTTTGGAGATCTGGTGACCAGAACTGTACACAGGATTCCAAAAGAGGCTGCACCATACATCTATACAGGGGCATTACAATATTGGCTGGTTTATTTTCAATCCCTTTCCTAATAATCCCAAACACAGAGTTTGCCTGTTTCACCACTGCAGCATGCTGAACCGATACTTTCATTGAGCCATCCACTATGACCCCAAGCAAGCAATCCCATCCAAGAGCCAGTTTGGTGTAGTGGTTAAGTGTGCGGACTCTTCTCTGGGAGAACCGGGTTTGATTCCCCATTCCTCCACTTGCACCTGCTGGGATGGCCTTGGGTCAGCCATAGCTCTGGCAGAGGTTATCCTTGAAAGGACAGCTGCTGTAAGAGCTCTCTCAGCCCCACCTACCTCACAGGGTGTCTGTTGTGGGGGGGAAGGTAAAGGAGATTGTGACCGCTCTGAGATTCAGAGTATAGGGCAGAATATAAATCCAATATCATCTTCTACTACTACAACTACTAGTAGTAGTAGTACTACTACTACTACTAACCATGGCTGTCCTTGCTTAGGTTCCAAGTTCTGACAAGCTTAAACTAGTCTGGGTTATTCTGGCTCTTAATGGCTATTACTGGCTGGCAGAAAAGCAGCTGTGCTAAAAGGGATGGAGGCAACTGAGACAGAAAGGAAATGTTTCAGGGGGGGTGGAATTCTAACTTTAATTTTCGTTCCATATATTTAATTTTAAGGCAGACGTGTTTAGTTTCAGATCACCAAAATTTATTACTTTAAAAGTGTAGCTAAAAAAGATTTAAACTGTGGGGGTTTCCACCTGAACTCAAGTCAAGAGTCAGGGGGGAGGGTTGCTTGCGATGTCTTCCCCATATTCATTTCAGTTTTATTTGAAGAAAAAACACAACAGGAGTCCATTTTGCTGCAATTAACTCATCTCTGTGTTTATTAAGTACATTTTGTTATTTTGATTATTTGGTAGTTCACGTTTTTCTACCATGATATTTTTAGATAATCAAGATCTATCCAAAAGGGTAACAGACAAGGATGTTAAATTTCAGGCAGTCATCCAAACAACCACCAAGGCCATCGTGGCTGAACGGGACCTGGGTGGTCCACACCATAATCATGGGCATGGCCAGAATGGTCCTCATCGTGATCATGGAAATGGCGAGAATGGTCCACACCATGTTCATGGAAATGGCGAGAATGGTCCACACCGTGATCGTGGGCATGGCCGGAATGGTCCACACCGTGATCATGGGCATGGCCAAAATGGTCCACACCATGATCGTAGGCATGGCCAGAATGGTCCACACCGTGATCGTGGGCATGGCCAGAATGGTCCACATCGTGATCATGGGCATGGCCAAAATGGTCCACACCGTGATCATGGGAATGGCCAGAATGGTCCACACCGTGATCGTGGACATGGCCAGAATGGTCCACATCGTGATCATGGGCATGGCCAGAATGGTCCACACCGTGATCGTGGGCATGGCCAAAATGGTCCACACCGTGATCATGGGAATGGCCAGAATGGTCCACACCGTGATCATGGGCATGGCCAGAATGGTCCACACCATGATCGTGGGCATGGCGAGAATGGGCCACACCATGATCATGGAAATGGCCAAAGTGGTCCACACCATGTTCATGTAAAAGGCGAGAATGGTCCACACCATGATCGTGGGCATGGCCAAAATGGCCCACACCATGATCATGGGAATGGCGAGGAGGGCCTATAAGTCCTCCATCAGGATCAGTAGGATCTTCATAATCTCCCAAAAAAAAATCTGTGTTAGGGCCAGCTGGATCTTCCTCAGCTCCTGGTTCTGAATCTGCAAGAGAAATAATGACCTTTATACGGTGGGAAACCATACTCATTACTGATAACAGACTGTTTTGGGGGGAAATGGTCTATGTGGATTTCTGCATAAGCACTTGCTTGATCTCAGCATCATGCCTACTTAAAACTATTTGACTGAAGTATATCTATTGGAGCTCATGGGCAAATGCAGCAAAGTCACATGGGGTGATAACAGACGGGCAGTTTGGGGCAGTTGGGAGGTGTCCCAAATTGGGACGGCTGGAAAAGAGCCGCCCTGACACTTCCAGATGCTCCCCAGCGAGGTGGCCCCATTCCATCTGCAAGGCAACTTCAGATGAGGAGGCACCTCAGAAGCTGGACTGCTATTTTTCTGCCCTGAGTGCTCTGGTTAAGTTTTACCGTTTGGAGGGGGGGGGGACGGAAGTGGCTTGGGGCGGCTTGGCAGTTTCACACCACCAAGGCACCTCGCTTGTGCTTCCAGACACAGACGAGGCGACTGGCTGTCAGCTCAGAAATTTGCTTTTTGAGACAGCCTGCGGAGGCTGGGGGACGGGGTGAGTACAGGATGGTGAGAGGTAGCAGATGTTTGTGCGTGGAAAGATTTTTTGGGTCAATTTCAGAGCCGTCTCTGAGTCAGCCCAAAGTACCGATCTGTAATGACCCATGGTGTCCATTTTCACAGACTGTACCACATCAGACTACAGGCAGGGGATCTCAAGGATGACAGGACAGACAAATGGAAATACTACTTTACTCGGAGAGTGATTAGAATGTGGAATTCGCTGCTAGAGGATGCAGTGAGGGCCACAGGAATAAACAGTTTTAAAGGGGGATTAGATAGATACATAGAGGGTAGATCTATCAATAACTATTGGCCATATTGACTGAGGGGAACCTCTTCATTCAGAGGCACTAATCCTCTGAATCCCAGAGCCAGGAAGCAACCTCTGGGGAAGGCCTCAGCCTCTCTGCCATGTTGTTGGCCCTCCAGAGGAACTGGTTGGCCACTGTGTGAGACAGGTTGCTGGACTAGATGGACCCTCACTGGGCTGATGAAGCAGGGCTCTTCTAATGAGGGGAAGGCCTCAGCCTCTCTGCCCTATTGTTGGCCCTTGGCCATGATGTGAGACAGGATGCTGGACTAGATGGACCCTCACTGGTCTTATCCAGCAGGGCTCTTCTTAAGAGGGGAAGGCCTTGGTCTCTCTGCCCTGTTGTTGGCCCTCCAGAGGAACATGCTGTGTGAGACAGCATGCTGGTCTAGATGGATGACTGGTCTGATTCAGCAGGGCTCTTTTTATGAAGGGAAGGCCTTAGCCTCTCTGCCCTGTCTTTGACCCTCCAGAGGAACTGGTTGGCCACTGTCTGAGACAGCATGCTGGATTAGATGGATGACTGGCCTGATCCAGCAGAGTGCTTTCCTTAATTAAAAATAGCTATCAACACACAAAAACAGAAAGAAGAGGTCTAGCACAGCCTTCTCTTTGATTTCTTGATTTCCGACTTGTCAGGAGGACCAAAGAAATATAGTAATAAGTTTCTCCATCATTTTTCTACAAAGGTTCATTCCAGGGAAGGTGAATATAAGAAATATGGGTGGGATTCTTTAAGCAGCAAGAAAACAAGTGATGAACATGCATCCATTTGTTTTCCAACCCTTACAGTGCCATGCTGAGCAGTTACACTCTTCTAACCCCGTTGACTTCAATGGACTTCTATGAGTGTTATGGCACAGAGTCACAGTGTTAGAGTGCCTTGCAACCCTTTTTCCACATCTGTGTGCATTAATGTACACACCAGTGGAGTGACATTGGGCTGAAAAAACAGTCTGGAGCCCCTTTCTCCTTTTAAAAATGGTATAAGATAAGATAAGATAAATTTATTTTTATATCCCGCCCTCCCCCGCCAAAGGCGGGCTCGGGGCGGCTCACAGACATGGAAGACCATGATATACATGAAATACAATATAAATGAACAATTTTAAAATTACAATTCAGTTAAAATACAGTTACATGATTAATTAATTAATTAGATAAAACAGGTGCTATAAAGTGCTACAGATCACCATCATGGACAAGATGGCTGGATGGGTACAGATCCGTTTAGCCAGGTTCTGTCTCAAAAGCAAGTTGAAACAGAGAAGTTTTGCAAGCCCTGCAGAACTGATTCAGGTCCCGCAGGGTTCGTACCATCTCTGGAAGTTGATTCCACCATCGGGGGGCCATTGCTGAAAAGGCTTGCTCTCTAGTTGTCTTCAGTCTAGCCTCTTTTGGCCCAGGGATTTTTAAAAGGTTTTGAGAGCTAGATCTCAGTGCTCTCTGGGGAACATATGGGGAGAGGCGGTCCCTAAGGTAGGCAGGTCCTCAGCCATGTAGGGCTTTAAAGGTGATAACCAGCACCTTATAGCGAACACGGTACACAACCGGCAGCCAGTGCAGATCCCGCAGCCCAGGCCGCACGTGTTCCCACTGAGGTAGTCCCATCAGCAGCCTGGCCGCCGCGTTCTGCACTACCTGGAGTTTCCGTGTTCGGTATAAGGGCAGCCCCACGTAGAGGGCATTGCAGTAGTCTAATCTCGAGGTGACCGTTGCGTGGATCACAGTTGCTAGGTCGCTGCGTTCCAAGAAGGGAGCCAACTGCCTCGCCCTCTTAAGGTGAAAGAAGGCGGCTCTAGCAGTGGCAGCTATCTGGGCCTCCATTGATAAAGAGGATTCCAGTAGCACTCCCAGGCTCTTGACCTTGCGCCCTGGTATCAGTGGCTCACTGTCAAAAGCCGGTAGGGTGACCTCCCCTCCCGGTCTGCCGCGGCCCACACAAAGGACCTCAGTCTTCGCCGGGTTCAACTTCAGCCCACTCAGCCTGAGCCAGTCAGCCACGGCTTGCAATGCCCGGTCCAGGTTTATAGGGACATCACCAGTCCGGTCATCCATCAATAGATAGAGCTGGGTATCATCAGCATACTGATGACAACCTCACCTGATTCTGTATCAAAGCAGAATCAGGTGAGAAGAACAATGACTTGGTAAAAAGTAGAAATGAGACCAGCAATCAAGGCAGGAGTTGAATTCTAACAGGAGCTCATTTGCATATTAGGCCAAACCCCCCTGATGTAGCCAATCTTCTAAGAGCTTACAAGGCTGTTTTTTTGTAAGCTCTTGGAGGATTGGCTACATCAGGAGTGTGTGACCTAATATGCAAAGGAGCTCTTGCTAAAATTCCACCCCTGGCCATAGGCATAGACAAAGGTGGCCACCTTGGAACTTACCTGCAGGTGCCCAAAGGAAAGCAAAGCCTGCAATCAGGAGGGGGACCCATGGCTTCATCTTTAATCACAACTGCGAAGGCTTCCAGACGTTGAAGTTCGAGCACTGATGCTGAGATCCTAAGACTGTTGCTTTATAAAGGCAACAAGGACCAATCAGGGATGAAAGAACAGGTGCCAGAGACTGAAAACAGGATTTTCCACACAACTAGGAGGAGCTCTGCCAGTGAGCTACAGACCTTCGCTACTTGTATCCTCCAGGAGACTTTGATTAGGGAGGCAATTGGCTTATTTGCCTTCTGGATCATAAGATTAAAGAGTTCAGCAAACACAGGGAGTTTAGGGGAAATTTTTTTCCAGGAGACAATAATCGGAATCCTCTGACTTCCTCAGAAGCATGCAACATGCTCAAGAAGATCAAACGCAAATCCCAAGAATTTAAGATATTGGGGGAATTTTCAGTCACGGCTATTTTCAACCAACAGTTGACATCTCTATGAATCTAATACCTGGAGAAGGGCTATAACTAAGGGGTAGAGCATCTGCTGTGCATGATGCGAGCGTGCAAACAGTCCTCCATGTTATGGTGCACTAGTTCTGGGGAAGGGAAGAAGAAGATGATGATAATGATGATATTGGATTTATATCCTGCCCTATACTCTGACTCTCAGAGTCTAGGATCTGTCACAATCTCCTTTACCTTCCCCCCACACCACAACAGACACCCTGTGAGGTAGGTGGGGCTGAGAGAGCTCCTGCAGCAGCTGCCCTTTCAAGGACAACTTCTACGAGAGCTATGGCTGACCCAAGACCATTCCAGCAGGTGCGAGTGGAAGAATGGGGAATCAAACCTGGTTCTCCCACATAAGAGTCCACACACTTAACCACTTCACCAAACTGGTTCTCAACTGGTAGTGGAAACAAGCCATGTCCATATGGGATTTCAGACTCCATAATACTGAGATGAGTAAAGCATGTAAAAATTCTGGATTGGAGTGAGGGGGTGAAATAAGCATACAGATGTTGCCCCTCAACATCTGTCACAGTGACCTGATAAGTGTCAAGCTGCAGGGGACTCGGGGGACATACCCATCAATTTGCCTCTCCCTTCCACCTGTTTTTGCTGCACTCTGTAAAATAATAGCTGTGTAACAAAAAAAGGGCTTTTTTGTAGCAGGAACTCCTTTGCATATTAGGCCACACACCCCTGATGCAGCGAATCCTCCAAGAGCTTATAGTAGGCCCTGTAAGAAGTGCCCTGTAAGCTTTTGGAGGATTTGCTACATCAGGTTTGTGTGGCCTAATAGCGGGGAGGGCAGGATACAAATAATTTTTTGTTGTTGTTGTTAATATGCAAAGGAGCTCCTGCTACAAAAAAAGCCCTGAAAAAACCCCTCATGATCTTTTAGCAGGAAGTTTCAATGGACAACCTGTGAGATTGCTGAGGCTGTGGGGCCTGTGAGAACCTGTTTGGTGTGGTGGGTAAGTGCACAGACTCTTATCTGGGAGAACCACTCCTCCACTTGCAGCTGCTGGAATGGCCTTGCATTCTGGCCCCTTTGGAGAGCTGGGCAAAAATTCACAGAGGCCTAGTGAGATTCAATAGCCTGAAGTAGGATTACCAACCTCCATGTGGGGCCTGCACTTCTCTTGGAATTACAACTGCTCTCCAGACTACAAAAATTAGTTCCCTTGGATGAAATGGCAACTTCAGAGGCAAACTCTACAGCTTCATGTCCCCATAGGGTTGCCAAGTCCAATTCAAGAAATATCTGGGGACTTTGGGGGTGGAGCCAGGAGACATTGGAGGCGGAGCCAGGAGCAAGGGTGTGACAAGCATAATTGAACTCCAAGGGAGTTCTGGCCATCACATTTAAAGGGACAGCACACCTTTTAGAATGCCTTCCTTCCATAGAAAATAATGAAGGATAGGGGCACCTTCTTTTAGGGCTCATAGAATTGGACCCCCTAGTCCAATCCTTTTGAAACTTGGGAGGTATTTTGGGGAGAGGCACTAGATGCTATACGAAAAATTTGGCACCTCTACCTCAAAAAACAACCCTCCCAGAGCCCCTGACACCCGCGGATCAATTCCCCATCATTCCCTATGGGAATCGTTCCTGGAGGTGCATAATAGCTGTGGGGGTGGAGCTTCCCCTGCCGGCCAGCTGGCTGGGGGAGGGGGGAAGCCTGTAAAACCAGAGGATCCCCCGCTGAGACCTGGGGATTGGGAAGCCTATGTCCCCAGTAGTTTTCTCCCCTCCCCAAACTCTGCTCTCCTCAGGAAATGTCCTCAAATCTCCAAGAATTTCCCAGAGTTGGCAGCCCTGCCCCTGGCAGAAGAAAAGACACCATGTTTCTAAACCCTTCCCAATCCTGCCCCCACCCCCAGCACCAGATTGCCTGAAATGGTCTCTCCAGATTGTGCCTGGGCAATAAAGTTGTCCAGCTGGTTACCCAACCAGATGTTGGACAAGCCACTGTGGGCCTTCTCACAGGCCAGCTTGCTAAGCCACAATCTCTCCAGGTTTGGGCAGTAGGCTCCCACTGTCTCTTGGGCCCACTGGTATCAAGATAAGTCTGGGGCTGACCTGGGAGCTGGACATATACCACTTTTTACTGGACCCAAAGGAATTCCTGCTTCCCTTGTAATATTGCATGGTGAGGAGCAAGTCTTAGTCTCTCTTCTGCAAGCACACTTCCAAATCTCTGCTGTGGACAAGCAAGTCCCTCTTCAAGGAAGAACTGTCTGATGGTTTGTGAGTTTTTTGGAACAGTACCCCAAAATAAGGCCATGAGACATCAGTGAGTAGTATAAGTAGCTGGTTAATGGCTGACCTACACAGGGCCGGCCCTACCACAAGGCAAACTAGGTGACTGCCTACGATGCCAGGCTTCTGGGGCACCAAATTGGGGGCCCCCATGTAACTCAGTGACATTATCAGTGCAGAAGTTAGCATTGCCTAGGATGCCAGACAGTCTAGAGCTGGCCCTGGATCTACAATCCAAACTGCCTAAATTACCATGAGTTCCTGCTAACTAGCAGCCTACCAGGGCCACCAGCATCGGGGGATGGGCAAACTCACTCCGGCCAGTGTTGCTTCTGGCTTCATTTAATCTCACCTGGTTGTCAAACAATGCCAAAAGGTGTTTAAAGTTGTTCCAGTAACTCAGGACTTCACATGACTGATGGTGCTCAGTCACCAAGCGAGTACCCTCCTTACTCCTGCCTCCCCCTCCAAGTGCAGCCCACCATGCAGTTCTTCTCATGCGAGACAGAGGGCACTGAGGAATGACATGAGATGGTTCTGCTGCGGTAAAGGGGAATCAGTAGAGATATCCACTCTAGTCTGGATCCATCCAACCCTATAGCTGCTGTTGTCCTCCTCACATCCTGGCTACTCCCTGTTCCTTTTGCAAATTAGGAGACATCTCTTCTCTGCCTGTTCCCTTAAAAATTGTTATTCAGAAAAAAAAAGAGATTCAGATCCATCCAGTATTTTCATGCAACCTGCCTACCACTGACCTTTCTCCATCAAAATGGAGATCTTGCACAGCTACTTTGAATCAGATTGAAACAGAGGTAATTTTAAACCAAATATTAACTCTGGGTAATCTTGTCCTTGGGCCACAGCCTAAATGACAAGGAGTTCATTACCAAATGCTTCCTTATTTATCCAGGCAATAGGAGTTTCCCAGAAAAGGCATCCTTCTGCTAATCCAGAGCTGCTCTGCCAGCTCTTCTGATTGGTGTCTCAGTCCTTTATTAGGGCAGAAACCAGTACAGGTCCAGAGCTCATTTGCAACATCCTGCAGACTGTCTTCAGTGTTTCAAAATATCATCTTTTCCATCAACATCAGTGACAATGAAGATCTGGGCTCTGCTTCTGCTGATTGGTATTGCCTTCACCTTGGTGACTGCACGTAAGTTGATGACATTCGTATTCTTGAAGAGGGGCTGTGACTCAGTGGCAGAGATTCTGCTTTGTGGGTAGAAAGTCCCAGGAATTCAGTCCTGAGCATCTCCAGTTGAAGAATCTGGCAGTAGGTGATGTAAAATCCCTCCACCTGAGAATGTAGAGATCCGCTGCCACTTTGAGAAGACAATACTGAAAGACCAAGGGCATATCAGTATAAGGCAGCTTCATATGTTCATGTGTTCCTGTCTCACCAGGGTCCAACTGGTGACCAGATCAGCTTATCTGAACAGGGATAGAAGTCTCCCAGGGTCCTTCAACTAAGTGAAGAAATTTTCTAGGGAGTATACAGTCCCCCCACATTCAATGTATTCTGCACTTGTAGCCACACCTCATTTTCTCAAATGCAACATTCCTCCCCCCACACCTTGTAATCTCAAACAAGTGAGTGAACAATATATGGCATCAAAGCATTGGAAACATCCTTACCCTTTCCTCCTCTCACTTAAAGATAAGAGTCTAACATGATGAAACCTTCTGATGAGGAACCACAATTCCCCATCTCAAGATGACCAGCGGTAAACTTAAGTTGCCTTAGGCAGCAAAAACATGAGGTGGTCTGAGATGCAGATGACAAGTTTTAATGTTTCTATTATGTCCCTCTTCAGATTACCATGATGAACCAACAGCTAATGCAACCACTGAAACTGGTAAGTAACTTGGAGGATGAGGCATGATATGTTATTTACCAGTCGCATGTCCTTGCATGGTACAGTGAGACTAGTCCTGGTTTAGATGCAGTGTCTGGAATTCCATCACATCAAGGGGAGCTCTGGATGGAGGGAAATGCGCCTAGTGGTCAACATGATCACCAAAACCCCAAAAGCAGGTAGAAGAAGACTGCAGATTTATACCCCACCCTACTCTCTGAATCAGGTATCTGAGGAATCAGAATTCCAGGACTTCCAGACTTCTTGAGAGACTGCTCTTGAAGATTACAAATCCTGCTCCCTCCCCCCCCCCCAGTCTTTTGATAAGACCACAATTCTGCACATACTCTATTTTCTCCATTCAGCTTTCTCTTCGTTCTTTGTAAATGAGAGCACTGCACTGTACTTCTGTACATTGTGATTTCCTCTGCCTGTTGTTCATATCACTTATATGCAACAAGGACACCATCTGGAAACTCCTTGAGGAAGAAACACAGACTGCCTTACGCACTTACAAAGACGACAAAGTTGAGGGGACAACATTAAAGTGTCTCAGTCAGCAAAGTAGCTTGAGTTGACTGAGACTGGAGATGACAACAATGAGCTCAGATCGTTTTCCTGTCCCCACCTAGAACATTATGAAAATATGCCAGAAACCTAGGACACCCCCAGTACATGTCTTGGTTCTGCATTGTTATTGACTAGCAAAATGTCCACCCTTCTCAGCACGCTGCCACCTCAAAGTAAGGTAGATAATTTGCTAGTAAATAATAGCATACATTTCAAGTTGTTATAGGCTGTAGGAGTGTCATAGGTTTCTGGTATATCTCTGCATGCAACATGAAGAATTAATGTTTTACAGATCATTTCAGAGGGTAGCCATCTTATTCTGCAGTAGAACAGTTAGGTTCGAGTCCAGTGGGACCTTTAAGACCAACAAGACTCAGAAGGTGGTAGAGGTGTTGTAAGGAATGCTTGTAAAGGATGCAAAGGTACAATGCCAATTGTAATCCAGCTCTCCTTCCAGCTCTGCCAGACACAGCTTAGCTGATTGGCCGGGAGAAATGCTGGGGGAAATGGTAGGGGCAATCACCGTCATGCTGACACCAGGATATCACTTCTGGCATAACCAGGAAATGATGTTATTGGGTCAGGTGATGCTCTAATGTTGTGTTAGGTGCTACTCTAACAGATGATGCTCCATGGTTTTTAACCACAGAGGTCTGGGAGAATGCTAGGGCATTGCGTCAGTGTGATGGCATCACTTCTGGTCTAGCACATTTTCTGGACTATATTTCTCCCTCTGCAGATACAGATGCTGGACACCAAAGGCCACCTTCTAGGCCACACTGGCTACCTTGGTGGATTATTTGGTGGCTGAAATAGTCTAACCCCAGTCGGACAGATGTTTTCTCCAGCCTGAAGCTTGCCAGTGTTTGTGCACGGGAGTAAACAGGAGTAAAGCTGAGGGATTATAGCAATAAAGCAAATTTTCATTCCAACAAAAAAAAAATGTGAGAAATTTTTTTCATTCTTGGTAGTCCTGTCTTTTATGCAGTCTACTTAAAATTGAACGTGGCTCTGTACCATGGGTGGCCAAACTGTGGCTCAGGAGCCACATGTGGCTCTTTCACACATATTATGTGGCTCTTGAAGCCCCCACCACCTTGTTGGCTGACCTTGGCAACATGATGGTACTAATAATGGTAAATGAGGACACCAAGAATAAGGGCAAGTGAAGGTCCTTTTAAAAAAAAAAAGAAATTGCATTTATTTTCAAGGAATTATGAAAAAAGTCGGCACCCCATAGGTAGCATATACACTGTAAGAAAACTATTACTAAGTATTACCTCTCATTCTTTTAGGGTTTGTAGAATCTTTCGGGCTCAAGTGCCGTGTTCTACTGGAGAAAGTTTTCCTTCCAAACTTTCTCCAGTAGAACACGGCACTTGAGCCCGAAAGATTCTACAAACCCTAATGATGTTACCAGCCGTGAAAACCTGAAATCTTTGATCTCATTCTTTTCTTGAAGAAGTTCTAAGACAAAAATTATTCCATAACTTCATAAGCTACCTAGCTTCTCTGCATAAACATCTCCTGTTCTTAAGAGATGAGGATAGAGGAAAAAGCCAGGACTGGCTCATTGCTATGGAGAAGAGATGCTTTGGGGAAGAAAGAAGTAGACCCCAGGAAACAAATAAGTAGGCACCACTCCATAATCCTTGAAACAACCCTTCAAGAAGGTCTCCATACTGTATCCTCATATTCCAGAGCTCAGCCTGGGAGGCAAATATTTCTAATGCCAGGGCTATTTTTGCAGCAGGACTCCTTTGCATATTAGGCCATATACCCCTGATGTAGCCAATCCTCCAAGAACTTACAGGGCTCTTATTACAGGGCCTACTGTAAGCTCTTGGAAGATTGGCTCCATCAGAGGTGTGTGGGCTAATAGGCAAAGGGGCTCCTGCTACAAAATGAGCCCTGGCTAATGCTATCCACTAAGTTCATGGATAAGGTGGGATTTGAACTGATGGCTCCCATGTACGGTATCTCCATCAAGATGTCCAGTCATCCTTGCCAACAGCAGGTCCTTTTCCTGTGGACCAATTTCCTTCTGATTCTTCACTGCTCTCCTCTGCTGAAGAAGCCTTCTTTGGAGAACGTCTCCCATAACAGTATTGTTCTTGATAGCTAAGATGGCCTGACCCGTCCATACTTGCCCTGCCTGGGCAGCAAGGTGGCCATGGTGCCAGACCTGACAAGGAAAGAGTTTGCAAGAACTTCCTCTTTTCCCCAGGACGACTTGGAGCTTTAAAATGGATGCAGGAAGAAGTCACAGAAGTGGTATCCATGGTAGAGGAAGAGGCACTTCTCAATCTGCTTTGGAATAAAGGACCTCCACCACACCTCGTGTGAGCCTCTTCCTTTCCATCTTCCATGTCAAGAGGGAATCTGTTTTTGCGAGCCATGTCTATCACTTCCCATACGATCTGCTCCAGGCGGCTCATCTGAGATGGCTTTTTGGATGACCCCAAGGTCCCTTTTTCTCGAGGCAAAGTGTACAAGCACATTCTTGAAATGGCGTTCTTCAGGCGCTGTAGAGGAGATTCGACCTCTTGCTTGGAAGGAACATTCCAGGAATCCGGGATGTTCGGGAAGGCTGAGAACAGGTGGGCAGGGGAAATCTTCTGGATAGGGGTCTTAGATACATATGAGTAAAGACAGAAGAAAGCATCTGCAGTTATGGCCAGGGTCTGGACCTGCTTGAACCGACCTATGGAAGGAAAACAGAAAGTGTAAAAGGAAAAAAAAACAAAATAGGGTGGGGCAGGGTTGCCAGACTAAAGGTGGTGCCCAGAGATCTCCCATTTTTACAACTGATCTCCAGCTGGGAAAAGTCAGCTTCCCCAGAGAAAATGGCTGCTTTGAAGGGTGGATTCGGGGCTTTTTTTGTAGCAGGAACTCCTTATAGGGTTCTTCCTATAGGGCCTACTGTAAACTCCAGGAGGATTGGCTACTTCAGGGGTGTGTGGCCAAATATGCAATGGAGTTCCTGCTACAAAAAAGCCATGGGTGGATTATACAGCATTGTACTGCATGGCATTCTGCCAAGGCCCCTCCCCTCCCTAAACCCCACCTTCTCCTGGATCCATCCACAAAGTTTCCAGGTATTTTCCAACACAGACCTGGCAACCCTAGTGTGGTGCATTAGACTAGGATTCAGGAGAACCAGCTTCAAATCCCCACTCTGC
The DNA here is from genome assembly GCF_032191835.1 of Heteronotia binoei. Lineage (NCBI taxonomy): Eukaryota > Metazoa > Chordata > Lepidosauria > Squamata > Gekkonidae > Heteronotia > Heteronotia binoei. Next base: position 22,193,137 of record NC_083235.1, read on the forward strand.
CATGAACCATCTGTACCACCCTGAGTGTCCTGGGAGAAGTGTGGTGTAAAAATCAACCAAAATGACAACGCCATTCCTTGCAATGGAGTAGGGTTGCCAATCCCCAGCTGGGGAGATTCCCCCAGTTTGGAGGCCCTCCCCCCGCTTCAGGGTATTCAAAACGGAGGGAGGGAAATGTCTGCTGGGCACTCCATTATACCCTATGGAGACCAATTCCCATAGGAAATATTCACGGGTATCTGGGGGTTGGGGGCTGTTTTTTGAGGCACCAAATTTGCAGCATAGCATCCAACACCTCTCCTCAAAAGACCTTCCAAGTTTCAAAAAGATTGGACCAGGGGGTGCAATTCTATTAGTCCCCAAAGAAGGTGCTCCTAGCCTTCATTTTTTTCCAGCGTAGGGAAGGCATTTAAAAGGTGTGCGGTCCCTTTAAATGGGATGGCCAGAACTCCCTTTGGTGTTTAATTATGCTTGTCACACCCTTTCTCCTGGCTCCATCCCCGTCTCCTGGCTCCACCCCCAAAGTCCCCAGATATTTCTTGAATTGGGCTTGGCAACCCTACAATGGAGCCTATGTGGGCACCTATGATATAGGCCCCATTTTGTTCCCTTTCTATTATTGGCAATGTCTTGGTTCTGCCATTAGAGGGCAGTGGTGCATGGTAAATCTTAAAACAAAGCACTGCTGGATGGTAAGCCTCACCCCAAACTCTTAATTGCAGTTCATAGGGAGCTAGTATGGTTACAGCATTGAACTAGGATCAAGGAGATGTGGGTTCAAATCCCCTCTTGGTTGTGAAGCTCTCTGGGTGGACTTCAATGGTCACCCTCCATTTTGGAGTGTGAGTAAAGCATGCCTCCTATTTGAATATCTCTAAATCCCAACTCTGCGCCTATCGATGCCTTGACCTGGGTAGCCCAGGCTATCCTGATCTCTCATCAGACCTCAAGTCAGCCCAAGCAGGGTCAGCCCTAGTTAGTACTTGGACAGGAGACTACTAAGGAAGCCGAGGGTTGCTATGCAGAGGCAGGCGATTGCAAACCACCTCTGAAATCTCTTACCTTTACCTGAAGGTTTCAGGATAGGCCAATGCCATCAGATCTCAGAAGCTAAGCAGGGTCAGCCCTGGTTAGTACTTGGGTGGGAGACTACCAAGGAAGTCCAAGGTTACAACCAGGGCTTTTGTTTTTTTGTAGCAGAAATTCCTTTGCATTTTAGGCCACTCCCCCCTGATGTAGCCAATCCTCCAAGAGCTTACAGGGTTCTTATTACAGGGCCTACTATAAGCTCCAGGAGGACTGGCTGCATCAGGGGTGTGTGGCCCAGGGGTGGAATGCTAGCAGGAGCACCTTTGCATATTAGGCCACACACCCCTGATGTAGCCAATCCTCTGAGAGCTTACAAGGCTCTTCATACAGGGCCTACTGCAAGCTCCAGGAGGATTGGCTACATCAGGGGTGTGTGGCCTAATATGCAAAGGAGTTCCTGCTACAAAAAAAAAGCCCTGGCTAGAACACGGAGGCAGGCAATGGCACCCCACTGCTGAACATCTTTTGCACTGAAAATCCCTAAGTCGGCTGTGACTTGACAGCATTTTCACAGCCACACCTATTGATCATGGAGGCATCTGGCACTTACTTGCTAACATGAGGTAAGGATCCTCCATCTCCAGCCGTTGAACCTGGGCTCTTAGGAACAGCTGGAAGTCAATGCCTTGGGCCTGGGATGGCATGGCAAAGAAGCGAGCCGGGATCCACGACGTAGGTGGGGTCTCCTCTTGCACAAAGCCCAGGTTGGAGAGGACGGTCTCTGCATCCACCTCACATTGCTCCAGCACCTCTGAGATACTAGCAGGGGAAGAAGGGAGTGTAAACATATGAGCATCCACATTTGGATTTGCCTGTTATAGTAAAAGATGATAAAAGTTGTCCTTTTTTCCTATGTATTTTTTAATTCAAACTTGTTACAAAGTTATGTACAAAACATTCCACTACCCTCCTGTGACCCTCAGTTTCCTCAAATTATCATTGTGTCTGAACACAAAAATTTGGCACGTGCATGTCTGTGTGCATTTCCCAGCTGCCAGCCACATATACCACACCAGAGCTGTCCACAAGCTCCTTTCCTGTCTCAGGTCTGCCTCATCAGGATATCTCAAATATTCCCACCATGCAAAATAGGATGCCGTACCAGATGGACCTCTGCTCTGACACAGCTTTTCGCATGTTCACACAGAATTCATTTTTGCATCACATGCAGGGCTTTTTTTGTAGTAGGAACGCCTTTGCATATTAGGCTACACCCCCTTGATGTAGCCAATCCTCCTGGAGCTCACAGTGGGCCCTGTACGAAGAGCCCTGGAAGCTCTTGGAGGACTGGCTACATCAGAAGGGTGTGGCCTAATATGCAAAGGACTTCCTGCTACAAAAAAAAGTCCTGATCACATCTATATGATTTTGTTTGATTTCCCTCTCCCTATTCTTATGCCAATTGTGTTGACTATTGAAGGAGCAGAAAAATACCCTGGTAGGTCAAGCCCTGTAATCTCTAAAAACCCATCACCCCAGCTAAATCTTAGTTCCGTTTCCAACAAAAGCCAGCCAAAAAAAAGAATGCATAGTTATATCTTTTTTTTTTAATCTCACCTGTCCTTCAAAGAATGACCTGGGATTTTCCTCATTGTATCATTGCAGCATGAAGGGATGGTTAGGGGTCAAGGGCCCTTTAAGAGGTGGCAGAGTGCACCCAGGGACAGAAGAGCACCAGTTGGGGAAAGGCTGGTTGTGGGGGGCAGGAGTCACACTGCTGTGGAGGATGTGCCCTCCCAGGACAAATGCAAGCAGGGCTGGCCCTAGGGCGCATGGTGCCCCAGGCAAGCCCGCCATCTGCTGCCTCTCCATCGCCCTCCTCTGCAGGTTCCCACTGCCCACGCCATTCCACTCCCCGGAAGTACGGTGGGGAGGGCATCCAGGTGGCTGGCTTCTTCACCTCCCTTCCGATTCCAGAAGGGAGGCCGAGCAAAGCCACCAGTTGCACGCCGGCTGGCTTCACTCGCCTCGTATCAAAGCCAGCCAGCGTGCAACAGCCAAGTGGCTTCCAGAACCGGGAGGCAAAATTAACGGCAGGGAATGAGCTTTCATGAGTCACTGCTCACTTCTTCAGATAGAGCTCGGATGTGCGTCCATCTGTCCTTATATCTTGGAGAATGGAGTGATTTCAGATGCTGAATGACAAGAGCAGGGGAGGGACAACAGCAGGCATGACTGGACCAAGTGTGATAAGCAGAGGGGTCATACTTGTGAGCTCCCCCACTGGCTTCAAAGGTGAGCAAGAACCAGAGCCCCTGTCTCCTCACTCCATATCTTGTGCACCACCACAACCCCATTGCGGGTTCATGCGGTCTCCAATGGGAAGCTCTTCACACCCAAGCCCTCAACAAGTCTTCTCCGTACTTACCTGGAGCTAGTTTTGTTCGTGCTGACTGAGAAAGCACTGGACGTTAGGCTGTGGTCCAGGTTGAGCTGTAGATCAGACCAGGAAGCACCTTTGGGGGCTCTGCCAAGGAAAACAAAGACAGTAAAAAAGACTTGAGGGCATCTCCGTTGGGCTGTAGCTGCTACAGTTATCGGGGAAACGGGCTGAAGAGAATTCTTTGAGAGCTCGCCTCAGCACAGGGCAAAGAGGTCACAGAGAGTACAGCTGAGATACCATTGAGAGGATTGATTGGAGGGGCCTCAGATGTCAAGCAGAGGTTTGACTGGATGAGCCTGGCCCCTCTGTAGCCACGGCCCTGCTGAGGCAGCTTACATCATCATTACAACTAGTCAACACACTGCTGTTAAGACTAGGCTTGCCATCTGCCAGCTATTGAGAGGCAAAGTCTTACTGATACTCCCGCATCCCCACCGGTGCCCAGTTGAGCAGCAGTAGAGAAAAGACAGGAAGGATGTCAGTGACATTCTAGGAATCTTGCCAATTTCTATGGTTTTTACCACAGAACTTGGCTGAAATTCTAGATCTTCAGTGACATCACTTCTGGGTTCCAACCAGATGAGACATCAACATGTCACTGATGTCATTTCCCTCTGCAATGCCCTCCTCCCCCCCTCCCCACCAAGTCTCCTGATGATTCTAGCCACACGCCTGGCAAGTGTAAATTAAAATGAGATTTGTCAACAGGCCTGGAGAAAAACATCCAGTTCTTTAATAAAAGTTTCTTTAGTGGAAATGAACAGTCAAAGCTTTTCATGGTATGGAGGGAAATAACATCACTCAATAGTCGCTGCAGATCAAACAGATATAAAAGGAATAGCTAGAGGGCCCAGTTTAAAAGCTGGCAGCCCTGACCTACAGCACAAGCTCCAACAATCATCATTTGAAGCAGCCATAAAAGGAAACAATAAGACACTCCATTTTAAAATGATCGATAAATACCAGCAATCACTGGGAAAGATAAAATAATAAACCAGTCATTTTAAAAAAAAATACCACTAACCCATAAAGGGGATAGCTTGTTTTCAGCGCTGTCAGTTTACTAGGAACATTTGGACACACAGGTTTTTGGAAGGCAAACTCTAAAAATGAGTAACTGGCCTTGTTAAGGTTGCAGTCTTGTGTATATTTACAGGGGAGTCAGGAAATGTAGTCAGACTTATTTCTGAATAGGCCACACATAGAGTTGCACTGTAAAAGTATCACCTTATGTTTCCCCAAAAAAGATGCACAGTGTAAGAGTTTCTTTTTTTGTAGTATTCAGACATATATCCAGAAACGCACAGGTGGAATTCATCTCCAAATTACTGCCGTTCCATTAATAACATGATTGTTGCTGAAATACAGCACTGCACATGCCACTAGTCCTGTACAGCTGTGGATGCTAACCATTATTACAATCAAATGCCACTGTATAAATGCTTTTTTAAATAAATAACAATGGTGCATAGGTACAAAAATGAACATAGATCACAGCTGTAGTCCGTGCACATATGATTATGCCTGCTTGGATTGCAATAAAGTTTTCTTTATATGGAAGGGAGGGAAGGAGGGCTTTTTTGCATTCTCATTTTCATTGCTTGTAAGTTCCTTAGGGCTTTTTTGGGGGAGGGGGGGTCTCTTCCACATGTGTTTTTCCCCTCTAGTGGTCAATTTGATGTTACACTGGGTTATGTCCAACATAAAACCCTGCAATTTAAATCTGCCAGACATAAACTACTGCAATATTAAATCGACCACTAGATAGAGCAAAAGCTGTTGAACAGAAACCCCTCAAAGAAACAGGAACAAATAGGAAGGAAGGAAGGAAGGAAGGAAGGAAGGAAGGAAGGAAGGAAGAAAGAAAGAAAGAAAGAAAGAAAGAAAGAAAGAAAGAAAGAAAGAAAGAAAGAAAGAAAGAAAGAAAGAAAGAAAGAAAGAAAGAAAGAAAGAAAGAAAGAAAGAAAGAAAGAAAGAAAGAAAGAAAGAAAGAAAGAAAGAAAGATCCACTAACGTAATGCCCATTCAAAATGGACTGCAGGATACATGCCATTGTCTATGAAATGTACCCTTCTTTTTTTTCAAAAGCATTCTTCAAAATATAATTTCCAAAATCAAACAGTAAACCTCTCAGATATCTCAGGTGAAATATTGCTGGATTTCAGAGCAAAGCTAAACGTTTTGGCTCCTGTTACTCACCTTGACTCGGCTATATTTTTGTCCAGTAGCAGTGTGGCTGGAAGGAGAGGGGAAAAAAAATTCTTGTGAGCAGGAGAATCAGCGGATCCCTCTAAAGCCCTTGTTCACTCTGCAGTCCTCTATTAACCTGCCTTGCCACATGCCCTTTGGAATGGGGCCAACCTGGTACGAAGGCCGGTGTGATATCTCTCCCACTTTGACCTCTCAGCTTGGATAAAGACATCTGCCTTCATTTAATCATTGTGCTCAGCAGCAAAGCTTCCAAGACCAAAGGTCTGGGTTTTTTACAACCTACTGAAAGTGGTTGTTTGGCTTCCCTCATCCTTTAACTTGTGGATCCAGAAATATGACACCACTTAGGGAGGGACGGTGGCTCAGTGGTAGAGCATCTGCTTGGTAAGCAGAAGGTCCCAGGTTCAATCCCTGGCATCTCCAAAAAAGGATCCAGGCAAGTAGGCGTGAAAATCTTCAGCTTGAGACCCTGGAGAGCCGCTGCCAGTCTGAGAAGACAATACTGACTTTGATGGACCAAGGGTCTGATTCAGTATAAGGCAGCTTCATATGTTCGTATGTTTACCACTTACCTTCTGCTCCCAGAGTGAGGTCATCTTCAAAGCTGGTTCTGTTGCTACAAGGTCCTGCAAGGAAATCACCCACAGTCACCCCCAGGGCTTTTTTTTGTAGCAGGAACTCCTTCGCATATTAGGCCATACACACACACCCCAATGTAGCCAATTCTCCAAGAGCTTACAGGGCTCTTAGTGCAGGGCCTGCTATAAGCTCTTGGAGGATTGGCTACATCAGGGGTGTGTGGTCTTAATATGCAAAAGAGTTCCTGCTACAAAAAAGCCCTGGTCGCCCCAATGTTGGACAAGGGTCAATTCAAGCAGATTGAAAGGGGACCTGACAAAAGCTAAAAACTGGAGGGAAGAGGAAGGTGAGCAAAGGAATCTTCCAAGACGGGCAAGAATTCATCATTAAAGCAAAACCGGTAGCTGCTATCATTTTTTTTTATGAACTAGGGTTGCCATCCTCCTGGAGAAAAGGGCTAGTTTGGAGGGTGGGCTCTATGGCCTATAAGACAGAGATGTTCCACCAGGCATATGGTCAATGGAAAGCAATGGTTGATCGCTGACCCAAACTTGTGGTGCTTCAGTTCCCCTCCCATCACCTCAACGGTCTAGCCTGAAACACCAGCGGTTCAGAGATCTGACACAGTTACAGTTGCTTATATACTCTCCAAAACATTCCAGAATGCCCCTCCCACGTATGCATTATTACACCGCTCCAATTACCATACAGAACTTTCAACTGGCTGCCGTTTGTGCCACAATCCTCTCCTCTGAAAGAATCACCACTTCTCTCACTGTGCCATTTCATGCTGTTGTATATGTGGACTCATGTGAATGTTCTTTACCAGTGTTCCTGCCTGGCTCATTGGAGCCTAGAGCTTGGGGACTCTAAAGCAATGGGCAGTAGGATCCAAATCCCTACCGCCTTGGTCCAATCAGAAGCCCCCTGCTGGTTCAAACGATCCAATGGCATTCTAGCATGGGAACCCAAGACTGTATATAGTTTTAGGGAGGCAGTCTTTTCTAGTTTACTAGTTACTATGCTAGAATAACTCAATAAAGAGCTATGATCACGGCTACCTCATCTCTTCAATGCTTTGAACCCACTATACTATAAATGCAAAGCATCACATTGTCACTCTCTCAGTCTCTGGGACAGCAGGATCCATTTCAGCTTTAAGCTTTGTTTCACCATGTTCTTTCTGCAAGCTTGGCTCTTCCATAATGTCTTTTTCAGCTTCATTCACAGTTCCGTGATCTTACACAAGTTTTGTCACAGCGCCCAAAAGTTCATCTGACTAGGGTGGGCGTTTCATGGCTTCTAGATCTGCCCTTCTAGTGCCCCAGCTTCCTCCAGCTTCAGATGGGTCACAAGTTAAAGGGACATTTTCTTCTGTTTTGAGGCACATACCTGTCTTGACACAGACACTGTCTTCTCAGAGAGCCCCGTGGCGCAGAGTGTTAAAGCTGCAGTACTGCAGTCCTAAGCTCTGCTCACGACCTGAGTTCAATCCCCGGTGGAAGCTGGGTTTTCAGATAGCCGGCTCGAGGTTGACTCAGCCTTCCATCCTTCCGAGGTAGGTAAAATTAGTACCCAGCTCGCTGGGGGGAAAGTGTCGATGACTGGGGAAGGCAATGGCAAACCACCCTGTAAAAAGTCTGCCATGAAAACATTGTGAAAGCAACGTCACCCTAGAGTTGGAAACGACTGGTGCTTGCACAGGGGACCTTTCCTTTCCTAAGAGCCCCGTGGTGCAGAGTGGTAAAGCTGCAGTACTGCAGTCGGAGCCCTCTGTGAGTTCGATCCCAGCGGAAGCTGGTTTAGGTAGCCGGCTCAAGGTTGACTGAGCCTTCCATCCTGCTGAGGTCAGTAAAATGAGTACCCAGCTTGCTGGGGGGGAAAGTGTAGATGACTGGGGAAGGCAATGGTAAACCACCCCGTAAAAAGTCTGCCGTGAAAACATTGTGAAAGCAACATCACCCCAGAGTCAGAAACGACTGGTGCTTGCACAGGGGACTACCTTTACCTTTTTTTTACTGTCTTCTCAGTGTCACCAATCCACCCAATCAGGGCTTTTTTTGTAGCAGGAACTCCTCTGCGTATTAGGTCACACACCCTTGATGTAGCCAATCCTCCAAGAGCTTACAGGGATCTTAGTACAGGGCCAGCTGTAAGCTCCAGAAGAATTGGCTCAATGTTCCCACTTGCTGCAGAGTTTTGTGAGCAAAAATTCTACTTTGTGAGCTACTGGCATTAAAGTTGTGAGCTACTGCATAAATTAGGGTGCTCTGGGGTCATCCTTCCTGAGCTAAGACAAAAATGTGTGAGCTGGAGGTGAAAAATCTGTGAGCTAGCTCACGCTAACTCAGAGGGAACACTGGATTGACTACATATGGCGTATGTGGCCTTATATGCAGAGGAGTTCCTACTACAAAAAAAAAGCCCTGCACCCAATGGCCACATACTGTCTTTACATAAATATGCAACAACCTCTTGTTGTTCAGTCGCACAGTCGAGTCCGACTCTTTGCAACCCCATGGACAAAGTCACGCCAGGCCCTCCTGTCTTCCACTATCCTCCAAAGTCTGCTCAAATTCATGTTTGTTACATCAGTAATGCTGTCCGGCCATCTCATCTTTTGCCGTCCCTTTCTTCTTTTGCCTTCTGTATTTCCTAGCATCAGGATCTTCTCCAGGGAGTGCTCCCTTCTCATTTGGTGGTCAAAGGATTTGAGCTTCAGCTACAACTAGTAAAGACTACTTTAAAACTACTAAGACAGCAGTCCTATGAACACTGATGTGAGACTCAGAGACTGAAACTTAACATCTCAAGAGATTGGGGATGCATTGTAAATAACAACTCAAAGAGGCTCTACAGTCAGAGATTATGCAGTCCAAAGAACTTTCACAAAATGGCATATTACAAACTCTTCTTACCCAAAAAGCCGGATCTTCACTGTCCTGCCATTTGGCTCTCTGGGTGGCAGAGTTCTAACAAGACTCTTTGTGTGTTGGGGGGGTGGGGGTGATGGTTCCCCTAACGGACAAACTTTGACACAGCTTTGAGCTGGGAAATAACTGGAAATTTGAGGGGTGGAGCCTGAAGAGGGCACAGTATGGGGAAGGGAGGGACTTCAACGAGCTGTAATACCACAGAGACCACCTTTCAGAGTGGCCACTTTTTCCAGGTGATCTCTGTCACCCTGGAGATCAGCTGTCATCCCAGGAGATCTCCAACCACCACCTTGAAGTGGGCAGCCTGCTGAGAGAACACAGGCAACTGAAACATCCCACCAGAATTCTGAGGTGCCCAAGCTCACCTTAACCCCATTTTTATGAAGCTCAACACAGAAGATGATTGAAGCAACAGGAAATACTTACCTGAGGCACCCTGAGCAGAGAGGCTGTCCATGAAAGGGTCCCTGGAAGAGCTGAAAACCAGAATCAAAAGCACCTTCATTATCACTCAAGTGAATCCTTCTATTTGGTCCTAGCTGAGATATTATCAGCAATCAACCCCACTCAGCAAAGCCTGATCTCAAAACGAAGTCCCCTGGGCTTTGAGACTAAACAACAACTTTCCTGTTTGGCTACAGAGGCACTATTGAGGTAGACGGGTACGAACTCAAAAGGGCAGGCTTTGACTTTTTACCAGATGGCCCTGTAAGAAGAGCCCTGTAAGCTCTTGGAGGACTGGCTACATCAGGAGTGTGTGGCCTTATATGCAAAGGAGTTCCTGCTACAAAAAAAGCCCTGGCCACATGGAATAAACATCAGATGTCAAAGAGAAGGAAGGAAAATAGATGGAGGAGGGGGAGGGGGGAGAGGTGGAAAGAAAACTTTAAATGCATTCTCTGACTTGGCTTGGAGAAGTGATTTAAAGAGACAAACGCCTTCTCTGAGCTGGCCAACAGAATGGTGGAAGCTTTGAGAGCCATACAACATATGTGAAAGAGCCAAATGTGGCTCCTGAGCCACAGTTTAGCCACTCTGCATAAGAATATGTCTTTTTATTTAGGATTCATTCATCTGTCTAGTTCTCACTATTCTTGTATTCGCAAACACCCTTTTCTCAGGTGAGGGATAAAGTGTGAAGTAAGAATGGTATTTGGCAAAAGTGAGAAAGCCTCTCTCTCATATAATTTTCACCCTCAAAATAGCAGTTCCAGCAACTGAGTATGGGAAAGAAAATACTTTAAAAAAAAAAAAGTCAGTACATCTTGATACAGACAGGAATTGTCAACACTGAAAGATCATGACATAAATGAAATTTAAATTCAGGTGTTTGTCCATGTTTACAAACTAGTAAGGAAGAACTGAATTAAGTGTGTTTGTGTGTCTGTTAGGGAAAATCAGTATATTCCTGGCTGTGAGGTTATCTCTCTCTCTCTCTCTCGGCTTGACTTCGCGAACGAAGATTTAAGAAGGGTGCAGTAGTCCACGTCTGCTGCAGGCTCGCTGGTGGCTGACAAGACCAATGCGGGACAGGCAGATCCGGCCACAGTGGCTGCAGGGAAAAGTCTGATTTGGGGTTGGTGCTGTAGCAGTGCGATTTTTCCTCAATCTCCTTTTGTCCTCAAGACCAGCTATGCGCGCGTTCTCAAAGGAAGAGACAGCCTGGTGGATGGTGTGCCTCCATGCTTTGCGATCTGAGGCTAGGTCAGACCATTGGTGATGGTTGATGCGACAGGTGCCAAGGGATTTCTTCAAGGAGTCCTTGTACCTCTTCTTTGGTGCCCCTCTATTTCGATGGCCAGTGGAAAGTTCACCATACAGAGCAATCTTGGGAAGGCGGTGGTTTTCCATCCTAGAAATATGCCCTGCCCAGCGCAGCTGCATCTTCAACAGCAGTGCCTCGATGCTTGTAACCTCTGCCCTCTTGAGGACTTCAGTGTTGGTCACAAAGTCACTCCAGTGGATGTTGAGGATGGTGAGAAGGCAGCGCTGATGAAAGCGCTCAAGGAGTCGCAGATGATGACGGTATAAAACCCACGATTCGGAGCCGTAGATGAGGGTTGTCAGCACAACCGCTTTGTAAACATTGATCTTTGTGACTTTTTTCAGATGCTTGTTGCTCCACACTCTTTTGTGCAGTCGGCCAAATGCACGGTTTGCCTTTGCCAGCCTGTTGTCAATCTCCTTGTCGATCTTGGCATCTGAGGAGATGATGCACCCCAGGTACCCCAGGTAGCTGAACTGCTGGACTGTCTTCAGAACTGATTCACCCACAGTGATGCAGGGAGGGTGATAATCTTCCTGGGGTGCAGGCTGGTGGAGAACTTCTGTCTTCTTCAGACTAACTTCTACGCCGAATAGCTTGGCAGCCTCTGCAAAGCAGGACGTCGTATGCTGCAGAGCTGATACCGAGTGGGAGACGAGTGCAGCATCATCAGCAAACAGTAGCTCTCGGATAAGTTTTTCCATTGTCTTGGAGTGAGCCTTCAGTCGCCTCAGGTTGAACAGGCTGCCATCAGTGCGATAGCGGATGTAGCGGTTATATGTAAGTACAGACAAACTGACATGAATATGCCTAATGCATGTTGATTACAGAACTGCTCCCTCTAGTGGGACAAAATAGAAAAACAATGAATGGCATAACAAAAGTTTGAGTTCAGTGGGTCTTAAAGGTGGCCCGGGACTTAAACTTAGTTCTGCCGCTTCAGACCAACACAGCTGCTCACCTGAATGACCAGCATGAAAGATAACCTTCCAAAGGGCGAACTGTGTTAGTATGTGGCAGTAAAAATAAATAGGAGTCTAATGCAATTTTTTAAAAAAAACACCTCATTTTTAAAAATTCCAGCGTAACCTTTTATGGATTACAGTCCACTTCTTCAGGTATAATGCAGTGGATCCCCACTAGACAGACCTTTTCTGAAGTAGGTATTAACAATAAAATAAACATGCATGGTCAAGAAGCTGTCAGATGCAGGAAATACAACGTAAAGAATGGAAAATCCAAATCTAATCAAGAAAAGTACAAAGATCATCCACTAGTTGTGCTCCCAATGGCTGGGGAGTCTAATTCCAACTGTAGCCATGAATTTATAAGGTATCCTTATATATAAACCTCTCTGCTTCAATTCTTCCACAATATGGGGGTAACAGTACGGGCCTACCTTAAAGGGAGGTTGTAAAGATTACTGTGATAATATACACGGTGCATAAGCTAAGAAGTATGACAGCATCCAGTCTTTTTCTAGTGCATAAAGGCAACCATAGTTCCTCAGCTCTGTAATTCTGCTAGTTTTTTAATGAAAAAAAATTCATAGTGTCCTGCAATTATAGTAGATAGTCTTGTATACTGACAACAGAGAGCAAAGATTTAAAAAACCTGCTGTTCTGTGATGCAGTCTCATTGAATAAATCCATGCTGGTCACCTGTTGGCAGTGCTTAATTCCTAAAAAGAGAGATCCAGGATCTCAAGAGAACCACCCTCACTGAATACTCCTCTAGTTAACCCTAAACGTTCAGAGAAAAAGGATGCTGATGGCCAAGGTCAAAAGGATAAACAATGGTGACATCAGGGGGTGTGGCCTAATTTGCAAATGAGTTCCTGTTGGGCTTTTTCTACAAAAAAAAAAGCCCTGGTCCCACCCAATGCCTCAATGGATAGAGCAATCCTAAACAAGTCTACTTTAAAAAGCAAGCCCTGTTCAAAACGACTTCATATCCGGAAAGTGTTTTTAAGATCACAGCCTCAGAATCAAGGTCAGGCATTCACTTGCATTGTATTTAGGGGAAGGGGGGGGGGGTGTTCCTCCCTCTTTCAAGTCCAACTGCAGCTTGGGAAACAACCCATCCTCTGCTACCCTTTTTCTCTGTCGGCTGTGATTGTTGCTGAGGATATGCTGCCTTCTTCTCAGTTCCTCTGCAACTTTCAGTAAATATGAAAAACAGCCCTACGTTGTATGTTTTTACCAGATGCTGCTACTGCCTTCAGCTTGTTGCAAACCTTTATGAGCTCTTAAGAAAATGGGTTTGCATTTTTTCTTTACTTGTAATATTAAATTGTACAGCACCATGGAATGTTTTAATTGTAATTGCATTTTTTTGTTTGTTTTAAACTGTAATTATAGATGTCTGAACTGACCGTTAGCCGCCCTGAGTCACTTGTGGAGAGGGTGGGATAGAAATCTAAATAAATAAATAAATCTTTATTGTGAATGTCAGTTGGTTTTAGTGGCTAGAATATGGGAGAGCCAGGTTTAAATCCCCGCTCGCACCACAGAAACTCACTGGGTGATTTTGGGCCAGTCATACAGCCTAGCCTTGCCTAGTTGCCTAGTTAATAGGGCTGCCAAGTCCCCCGCGGCCTTCAGTGAGGGACTTTTTTCGCTTGTGCATAGCACGCGGGGCGTGATGATGTCACTCACAAGTGATGGCATCACACCGGACGTCACGCACCAGCCACTCTAAGAGCTTCCGAGAAAACTCTATGGTTTTCCCGGACGCTCTAGGAATTTGGGAGGGAAACTTTATAGAGCCTCATTTTGGGCAGGAGCTCACAGGAGCAGAGCTCCAGAACCTCTAAATTTTATTGTGCTCTTTCTTTCTTACCACCATCACCCAAAAAAAACTTGTTTCTGGGCTCCATTGTTCAATCCCCCTGTGAGAATTTTGCTGAACTCTAAGATTTGACAAACTTCCCAATATTTTTCCCCACAAAAAATGAGGAAATAACCAAAACATAGAAAGCAGACAGATTGAAATCTTCATCATACCACAGTGGCCACATAGGAGAAAGCAATTTAAAAAGTATGATGAGAGTAAGGTTTTATTATGACCATTCTAATTCAAGAAGCATTTTGAGGTAGATGCTGAGCTGATATAATTCAGTGCACCTTCCAGTGATGTCAGGGTGTGTGTGGCATATGCAAATAAGTTGTGCTAATGAGCTCCGGCACCTCTTTTTCTACAAAATGACCCCTGGATTCAACTCAAATGAAGTTCTCATCACATTATTACTGAATCCTAGTTATAACCTCCATGAATTGTGTCTACTTCACTCAGGTAAACTTACCTGCATTGGTCCAGCCAGCTCTCAATCTTACTGGATGAATTTCCTGTTTGAAACAAGACAAAGAGATGCATGTATCTACTGCTACAGCTCCTCAGGTATTTTAACATTTATTAATTCGACCTTTTTTGTTATCCCAGGACACCTTGTGGTTACCTGCCTTTCCCCTCCCGACCTCTGCTTTTCCTTTCTGACCCTTCCCTGACTGTTCTCCCTCCCTGAACTGGAATTTCTTAGATTTGTTAGCCAGCAAACTAAGGAAAAGTGAATGGGGGACAAAATTTAGACGAAAACCTTTGTGTAGGAGGAAAGGTTAAGCATATACCCCCTCCCATCCACCATTATTCAAGAACCAGCATGGTCTAGTTGGTAGAGTGTCAGGCCAAGATCTTGGAGACATGAGTTCAAATCCCAATCTGCCATGGAAGCTTGCTAGGTGACTTTGGGCTACTCATACACTCTCAACCTAACCTCTCTCACAGAGCTCTCACATAATAAAATGAAGCAGGTGAGAATGTTATAAGTAGGGTTGCCAATCCCCAGGTGGGAGCAGGGGATCCCCCAGTTTGAAGGCCCTCCCCCTGCTTCAGGGTCATCAGAAAGCAAGGGGGGGACATCTGCTGTGCACTCCATTATTCCTTATGGAGACCAATTCCCATAGGGTATAATAGAGAATTTAGAGAATTGATCCATGGATATCTGGGGCTCTGGGGAGGCTGTTTCCTGAGGTAGAGGCACCAAACTTTCAGAACAGCATCTGATACCTCTCTTCAAAAGTCCCTCCAAGTTTCAAAAAGATTGGACCTGGGGGTCCAATTTTATGAGCCTCCAAAGAAGGTGCCCCTGTCCTCCATTATTTCCAACAGAGAGAAGGCATTTAAAAGGTGTGTAGCCCCTTTAAATGTAATGGCCAGAACTCCCTTTGGAGTTCAGTTATGCCTGTTGCAACCTTTTTCCTGACTCTTCCCCAGAAATTTCTTGAACTGGACCTGGCAACCCTCGTTATAAGCCACTTTGGGTATCCACTGAACAGAAAAGTGAGGTATAAATGAAATTCAAAACTGTTAATAAACATATCAAACATTTTTCCTGGAAACATCTGTCCCCTCAGCTGCTTTCCCCCTAAACCTGAAAAGGGGACTCAACAAACGTGTGGAAAATAGGTCTTTGAATGTTTGAGAGTAGGGCTTTGAACATTTGAAGTTATGCTGGCTCAATGAAACCTCCAGGAATGAGTCAGAGGCAATATATCTCTGAATACCACCCTAATGACACAGAGGGACTACTGCCTTCTTGTAGACTAGCATCTGTGGGCAGCTGGATCCTGGGCTAGATGGACCCTGAGTCAAAGCTAACAAGCTTCTCTTATGAACCAGAATGTCTAAAGGTTGAGGACTCCTTTCTCATCAGTCAGGCTCATAGGGGGCCATGGGGGGGGGGCGCAATGACCCCTATGGATGAATGTCACCCCCACAGGGAAAAATCAGAAGAAATAAACCATTCAAAAATATTTTTTTGAAAACAAATAATCAAAAATATAGCATGCATGTGGTGTTTCCAAAATGACTCCAGGTACAGTCAGGGAAACTACAGTCTCATTTTCTTTCTTTTCTGAGCACAAAATAATTGGGTTTTTTAAAATGCAAAATAAAATAAAATGAAATTGCAAAATGCAAGAGAGAGTCAGAGAGATCCCGCCCCCCTCATATAGACAAAGAAGTCAGTAGAGTCACTAGGGCTATAGGTGGGAGAGCTGTTCTGTCGGCAGCTTCTAACTCTCTTATTTTCCTCCCTCTCTCTTTCCCTGGCTCCCCTGCCCCGCAGGATTTCCCAACTCCCCACCACCCAACATTTTCTGGCTGCACCCCTGCCATTAGCCATTTCTCCACTTTAAATAACTTCCCTACCCCCATGGCTTTATACCTGGTTAACAAAAGCTGTGTTCTGCCACCTGAATTGTGCTGCAATCCCATCTAATTAGAGCCATCCACCTGGAAAAAGCTGTGTTAAAAACACCAGGTGGGCTTTTCAGGAAAGGCATCTGTTTTATTTTCCTTTTGGTCCCTTTCTGCAACTGTTATTTCCTACATTTAAATCCCCCTGCCTCCCCTTCACACTTGCTTTAAAAAGAAGAAGAAGATATTGGATTTATATCCCGCCCTCCACTCCAAAGAGTCTCAGAGCGGCTCACAATCTCCTTTACCTTCCTTCCCCACAACAGACACCCTGTGAGGTGGGTGGGGCTGGAGAGGGCTCTCACAGCAGCTGCCCTTTCAAGGACAACCTCTGCCAGAGCTATGGTTGACCCAAGGCCATTCCAGCAGGTGCAAGTGGAGGAGTGGGGAATCAAACCCGGTTCTCCCAGATAAGAGTCCACACACTTAACCACTACACCAAACTGGCTCTCCTACAAAAAAGAAAGAGAAAGGGAGTGGGGAGAAAAAGACAAAGCAGGAAGCCAGAAACAATTTTGCAAAACAAAACAGAGAATGCACAGCCCATCCTGGCCATGGGGGGGCTTACAGCACCATCCTAGGCAGAGTTATACCCTTCTGAGTCCACTGAAGTCAATGAACTTAGAAGAGTGCAACTTGGGGGGTGGGATGGCCCTTTTCAGGCCAGTGCAAAGAGGACTTTTATGCACAATGTTCATTGTTTAAACTGTAGGATCTCCAGTTGCAGGGAGGTCAAAAGCTGAAGGTTAGGGTTCCTCCAAAACCCTGGAGAACAGATACCAACCAGAAGAGACCACCTCAAGCTAAAAAACCAATGGTGTAGTATAACAATAAAGGCAGACAGGCTATTTTTTTTGGTAGCAGTAACTTATTTGCATATTAGGCCGCACTCACCTGATGTAGCCACACCTCCAAGACCTTACAGGGCCTACTCCAGGAGGACTGGCTACAGGAGTTCCTGCTACCAAAAAAAAAATGGTCTGAGACATCACAGAACCAGAGTTAGGTGACAAGAGAGTTGGAATTCAGGGGCACAACTTGAAATCCCCAGTTGTGCCACTGAAGTCAGGATAAAAATGCACAAATCAAGAGGAATAATATTAAAAGAGATCTTGCTGCTTAGCTGTCAACCACAGATGACTGTGGCTTCCCAACTGAAGGGACAGATTGGCACCTTAACCAAATACTGCCTCAGCCATCCCTCTTGCATCTCTGCTTCAGGCAGAATGTCTACCTTTTTAGAAAAAACATCCACTGCTATCGTATGTATGAGCTGAATCCCCCAGTCCCTTCTGCTAAGCGTGGTGTTTTCTCTGGCCCAAGGAGCCTTTCTTTGTGGCCCTCAGCATCAGATGAAGGTACCTTGCTCTTGAGGAAAGTGGCACTGTTAGCAGAACGGCTCCATGGAATATCAGCCTATATCTGCTCATTTGCCACTGTATTGTATTGAAAAGGAAATTTCTTTAGCAGTTGAAAATTGCTTCAGGGATAG
Organism: Heteronotia binoei; assembly: GCF_032191835.1. Taxonomy (NCBI): domain Eukaryota; kingdom Metazoa; phylum Chordata; class Lepidosauria; order Squamata; family Gekkonidae; genus Heteronotia; species Heteronotia binoei. Next base: position 22,210,848 of record NC_083235.1, read on the forward strand.
GGAGGAGCTTGTTTGGTGACATCACAGGGGGACAGCCAATCAGCACCATGCCGTTGCCCAACCATATTCTGCTTGAAGGGTTTTTTTCAAGACCTTGATTCTGGAGAGGATTATGTCTGTCTTCACCATCAAAATACACTTAGATATCCTTGCAATGACCCCAAGTACATATAATCTCTCACTTATAGTCACTCTTAAATTTACTTTGTTGACAAATCATTGCACAGATATCTAAGTGTATTTTGATAGTCTGGTCTGTGGTTTCCTTGCCTTCACCATCAGGCACTTTGATGCACCTCCTCACCTTTCAAGAATGCATCTTCCAAAGAGGACCGCAGATCAGGTGTTTCCTGGGGATCACTGGATGTCTCTTCTTCTATAGCCATCCTGGGCCGTGTGCAGTGCTGATTGGCCCATGCCTGTCGGCGCTCCCAAGAGGCTGGGCTCAGGCGTGGTGAGGAACCCTCCATAGCTAGCAGAAAAGTGGGCAAAGAGAAAGAAATTGTCTGGGATATTTGATGGCAAACCAGTGACTTTCTTTTCTTTTTTTTAAATTTAACTAAGTCAGCTTGCCTGCCTTCTGAAATCTGGAAAACAGCTTCTTCTTGGACTCAAACTGGAGGTACACTTTGTTTGAACCTCAAAGCCATGTATTTTCTAGATACTAAGTTCATTTGTTCTCCTTTCTCATCTTTAACTTGACTGTTCTGGGAGGAGAGAAGCATCTGAAAGTTACCAACATCCAATGCAATATTGAAGCTATAGTAGGTTTACCATACCCCTTCAAGGGGCAGGAGCCCCCACCCCCAGTAGGCATTTTCCCACCACAGTTGAGCTGGCCAATGGCAGTAAATAGGGGGACACCAGCAGCATCTTAATACACTGACGTCAATTCCCTTGGGCCTGGAACTCTATGATTTAACCCAAATGCCAGAGGATCTTAGTGTTGCCTGACAATATACTGATGTAACTTCTGGGAGAATGTGCCATGAGTCAGCCTGAGACAACCAATGCTGGGGGACTCTTCATGAGAAGGGTACTCCTCAGGTGTGGAGGAGCTTCATGTAGTCAGCCATGAACTAATGGCTGTGGAGCTGCAGACTAATCAAGGCTCACAGGCAGCAGCTGACCCAGAGCCACCAGCTCCTAGCCCTGATGCAGCAGAGAAGATCCAGTTAAGAGAAATCAGTCCATTGGACTCTCTTCCACCCTTTGAGTGCCAGAGACAGATGCTTAGATAGGAGTTGCAAGCAAGGAGGCAGAGTGCATGTCTCCTGGCCCATCACCAGCTGCCTGCTGATGAATAGCCCGGAGTAGTTGAAGCTGTACCCCCAAGTAGCTGGCTGTTAACAACGGCTTGTTAGGAAGTGTCTGTAAAAACTAGGGTGCCAATCCCCAATTTGGGGCAGGGGAACCCCCGGTTTGGAGGCCTTCCCCCTGCTTCAGGGTTATCAGAAAGCTGGGTGGGCACTCATTTATATCCTATGGAGACCTATTCTCATAAGGTATAATGGAAAATTGATCCATGGTTATCTGGGGCCCTGGGGGGGAGTGCTGTTTTGTGAGGTAGAGGCACCAAATTTTTTAACATAGCATTTGGTGCCTCTCCTCAACCCTCCCCCCCCCCACAAAGTTTCAAAAAGATTGGGCCTGGGGGTCCAATTCTATGAACCTCAAAGAAGGTGCCCCCATCCCCCATTATTTCTAATGGAGAGAAGGCATTTAAAAGGAGCTTGGTCCCTTTAAAATATGATTGCCAGAACTCCCTTTGGAGTTCAGTTGTGCTCGTCACAACCTTGCTCCCAGCTCTACCCCCAAAGTCCCCAGATATTTCTTGAGTCAGACCTGGCAACCTTAATACAAACCCAGTGCTGGGGGCGCTAGTGTTGTGGAAGCAACAAGTCACCAACCTCTTGACTCAGTGACCGCAAGCTCTGAACTCTGCTCCTCTCACCCCGGGATCAGTTCTGCACTCTGACATCTTTCTCCCCGAATGACCATGGACTTTTGGACCTTGCCTCCTGTATAATGCTTTGAACTGGACTCTGCTTGCTTGGTAACTGACCTTTGGACTGAACTTTGACTCTGGAATTTGGCTTGACTGAACCTAGATTCTGACAGCAGGGGGAGTGAAGGCGCATCACCAGCAATGCCATTCCATCAGCAGCGAGGTCCCCTGCCATACTAGTAAGTCTCCATGCCATACATGGGTTGTATCTGACTTGGCTTTCAGCACCAGGCTCTGTGCATTCATGTGAATGCAATTCTCCACCTGACTGATGCTGCTGTTTGTCTCAAATGCTACTTGGGGCTGTGAGTTCTTCTTGCTGTTTGAGCACACCCAAGCAGATGAGGCCTGCAAAGGGAGAGATGCTATCTTACCCTCAGTCATAACGTGACGGGTGGGACAAGCTTACTGGCAGGAAAAGCTGAGGGCAGCTGTTGCTTGACAATTATCTGCAATGATAGGTATCTCCACCCCACCGAATGTATTCAAAGGACACACAGTCAGTTGGTTCTACCATGTTTTTGGTGGCCTTACTCATGCACCCTTTAAAACAGCCTGATACACTGTAGGTCACCTACTTAATCTTTATCTGGAAGGTTGCTACTGAAGGCAGTAAAGGGAAATTCTTTTATTTTTTTTCCTTTGGCTGTCAAGTCACAGTTGACTTATGATGACCCCTTATGGGGTTTTCAAGGAAAGAGATATTCATAGATGGTTTGTTTTGCTGTTGCCAGCCTCCACGTCATGGTCATGATATTCTTGAGGGGACTGAGCTTCAAGAGGGAATTAGATAAACATATGGAGCAGCTTCAAGAGAGGAACTGGGTAAACATATGGAGCAGAGATCTATCAGTGGCTATTAGCCATAGCATATTGTTGGAACTCTCTGTCTGGGGCAGTGATGCTCTGTATTCTTGGTGTTTGGGGGGGGGGCACAGTGGGAGGGCTTCTAGTGTCCTGTCCCCACTGGTGGACCTCCTGATGGCACTTGGGTTTTTTGGTCACTGTGTAAAAGAGTGTTGGACTGGATGGGCCATTGGCCTGATCCAACATGGCTTCTCTTATGTTCTCTTAGGTTGTTGAGTTTACAAGCTTTATTTAAGTTTCAAAAGTAAGTTTGTGGAAAGGGGAAAGGGACAAAGAAAATATAAACTATATTAATAAAGACTCCGCTAACATATAAAAGATACTAAAGAAGTCCATACATAAAAAGGAGATTATTCTCTGTAAGCATTAAAGGTAGATTAAAGACTCTCAATAAGTTCAACTTTAACTGTGAGTTGATTCTTCTTACATTTACATTATGATCATGATATTCTTTAGAGGCCTCCCATCCAAATACTAGTCAGAGTCAACCCTGCTTAGTTTCTGAGATCTAATTAGATTGGGCTTGCCTAGGCTAATCAGGTCATTGTGGAGAAGTCTTAACCAGGTCTATTCAGAAGTAAGTCCCATTTTATTCAACAGTGCTTACTCCTAGGAAAATGTTCTAAGGATCAGATCCTAAGACCTGGGGGTGGGGGGATGTTCTGATTACAAGCTGCTGATGTTTACCTTATTTGACTTGCATCTGGGGCTCACCTGTCAATTGTTTGTATTCCAAATGATACAGTTCTGCCTGATTTGAGGTCTCTTTACATACCACTACGCAGGGCTTTTTTTGTAGCAGGAATTAGGCCACACACCCCTGATGTAGTCAATCCTCCAAGAGCTTACAGTAAGCCCTGTACTAATTGCTCTGTAAGCTCTTGGAGGATTGGCTACATCAGAGGGTTGTGGCCTAATATGCAAAGGAATTCCTGCTCCAAAAAAAGCCCTGCCACTAGGTTAGAAAGCCCAGAAATTCAAGAGCCTTAAGGCAAAAATAAAGATTAATGATTTGGGTAGAGAGGCTGGTTTTCACATATATGGTTAGCTCCCACATGCAGAAGAGTCGTTGCCAGAAGATAAACCCTGGATTCGATCTAGCCTCCATTTTTGCTCAAGCTCATTGAATCCTCCTCCATACTAGACTCTCCATCCCACCTGGCTTTTGATCTGGGTGAGTCCCATCCAATACTCCCTCTAAGCTGTGGAGTCTTGTGAGCAAAAATTCTACTTCATGAGCTACTGGCATTAAAGGGGTGAGCTACTGCATAAATTAGCTTGCTCTGGGGCCATTTTTCCTGAGCTAAGGCAAAAATGTGCGAGCTGGAGGCTAAAAAACTGTGAGCTAGCTGACACTAACAGCTTAGAGGGAACACTGGCCCCATCCCATGCTCCCCAGCATAGCCCTTCCGGGTGGTCAAAGATGACCCATCCAGCTACTGTAACTAGCCCCAAAACTGGTTGGATCCAACTCTCTGACTGTCCAGCTCCTGTTTCTCCTTAACAGAGGCTTGTTACACAGAGATCAAAGCACTGCATGGCATGATCAAACTTCCTGTGCCTGTAAAGTGCTGTCAACTTACAGCTGACTTATGGCAACTTCAGCAAGGGGCTTTTGAGGCAAGGGAGAAGCAGGGAAGGTTGTCATTTGCCTTCGTCTGCAGAGAACTTCTTTGGTGGCCTCTCTTCCAAGTACTGACCCTGCTTTGCTACCAAAATCTGACAAGTTCAGGCTATATCAGGCTGCCTTCCCTCCCTGAACAGTATCCCCTGCTAAATGCATCTGGAGGTCAAGCCCTTGGACTCTCCCCTGGCCTCTCTTCCCAGCATAAATTACGGTAGCTTGCTCTGGGGCCATTTTTCCTGAGCTAAGTCAAAAATGTGTGAGACCGCTGGACAAGAGCGGCCTACCAGGCGGTGGATCGACCGTCAATTCTTCAGACTCCAGTGACCACCAGGGGGCAGACAGGCAGACCCTCAGGGACCTCAACCAGAACACTGCAGGAATATTGCCGAGGCCCAATCCACGGATATCCCCGTCCCTTCTAATAAAGTTGATGAGAAACCTTTTTGAGTGAAGGACGCCGAGTACACCAGGGAGGAGGAGTGTGGGACTGTGGCTGCCAGGGCTACCCAGAGAGAAGAAGCAGTAAGCGCAAGGGCTGTGAGTAGGACTTAGGTGCAGCTAACCTCCCCTCCAGCCTGGTCTGAGGTGTACCGTCCTTGGCCAAAAAGAGTCCTGGAGGGGCCTCCCGACCCCTCCCACAGCCCAAGACCAGGACAGCCTGACAAAATACTTAGCTGCAAATTAGGGGCATTACCGAGGCCAGCTGCCCTGCTGGCAATCCTAGGTCTACCATCCAAGATCCCCCTCAAGCACAATGTTTGTTTGCATTATGAAGACACTGTATGGCTGCCAGGGCAACCAAGTGATGTAGCTGCATGGTGCAAAACAGCCTTGAAGACAGGGTCACGCAAGATTTGGCACAGCTTGTATGTGTCTCGCAAGGCAACCTAGGAGCCAAGATGTACCTTGCCTTGGCATGGTCATGACTGCTGGAACGGCTTGAAAAGCTTCCCGCCTGCGGGCATCCCCCACACCATTCTGTTTGCATAGCTCTATATTCCACCTCCACCTCCACCCCCACCCCCACCTCCACCCCACTACTTTAACATGACACTTCATTAGCTGTCTGATTCCTGTGAATGGGATTTGCCTAAAGGAACGCATAAAGGAAGTGGGGGACTTTGGGTTTTTTGTAAATAGTTGTACTGTTTCTTACAATGCAATGGCATACCAATTTACTCCAAACTAAGGGCATTGCGCAGAGTAGTAAAGCTGCAGTACTGCAGTCTGAACTCTCTGCTCATGACCTGAGTTCGATCCCAGTGGAAGTTGGTTTCAGGTAACCGGCTCGAGGTTGACTCAGCCCTCTATCCTGCCAAGGTCGGTAAAATGAGTACCCAGCTTGCTGGGGAGGGGGGGGGGGAGTGTAGATGACTGGGGAAGGCAATGGCAAACCACCCCGTAAAAAGTCTGCCGTGAAAACGTTCTGAAAGCAACATCAGCCCAAAGTCAGAAACGACTGGTGTTGCATAGAAGAGGGGACTACCTTTACCTTTAAGGGCATTGTGGCTAGGTACAGACAAGCAGTTCTATGCGCACCGGAGGCATCCCAAATTAGACCACCCCCAAAATGGAGCTGTTTCTGTTGGCAGCAGAGGAGAGGGCTCACAATAATGGATTTAAATTAAGGGCAAGAAAGTACCAGCTGGATATTAGGAAAAACTTATTTACAGTGAGAGTTGTTGAACAGCAGAACCAACTCCCTAGGGAGGTGGTGAGCTCCCCTTTACTGGCAGTCTTTAAGCAGCAGCTGGAAGAACACTTGTCAGGGATGCTCTAGGCTGATCCTGCACAGACCTGGGGGTTGGACTAGATGGCCTGTATGGCCCCTTCCAACTCAGTGATTCTGTTATTCTATGTTGCCCCCAAGGGACTTATCATTACTCAGGGACTGGTCCCGCAAAGCTTCATTCAGTATGCACGAGTGGGCCGTTTTTTTGCATTGAAAAGCAGCTAGAACTTTAAAAGGCGGGTCAAACAACCAAACTCAAAATCTCAACACTCCTGGGTATAATTAGGAAGGGAAGGGAAGGTTTGCTTCCCTTTAGATCTTGCTCTCTGTATCTAACCCTGCTGCTGTCACGCATGGTTGGATAATGCCGTCTCAATAGACCTGAACGTGCATGAGGCTGCCTTATACCGAATCAGAAAATCAGTTCATCAAGGTCAGTATTGTCTACTCAGACTGGTAGCAGCTCTCCAGGGTCTCAGGCAGAGGTCTTTTGTCTTGAACCTGGGACCTTTTGCATGCAATGTTCCCTCTAAGCTGAGTTAGCATGAGCTAGCTCACAGATTTTTAGCCTCCAGCTCATACATTTTTGTCTTAGATCAGGAAAATTGACCCCAGAGCACACTAATTTATGCAGTAGCTCACAACTTTAATGCCAGTAGGTCACAAAGTAGAATTTTTGCTCACAAGACTCTGCAGCCTAGAGGGAACATTGTCTGCATACCAAGCAGATGCTCTGTTTCTGAGCCACGGCTCCTTCCCCATGCACTATAGAAGTAATTCGCAACTGGGTTTTCCTGGAAAATCTAGGAAAGATTAGTGCTTGGAAAGTGCATTAGCTAATGGGTGAAAGCATAGTCTCTGCACCACCAAGCCCCACCCAATCTCTCTTCCCTCTCTCCTTCTTTTGCTGTTCTCTGCCTCTCAGTTCATATTAATGCTATCAAAGGTGCCTTGATCACAGTTGCCCAAGCCGACAGTTTCCAGTGGCTGCTACTCACCCCGGTTTCAGAAGAGAACGTCGGGTGCTAGGAAGACCCCCTTGCGGAGCTGGCGCCTGCCTCCAAAGAGTCCATCCTGGCTACCCAGAGGGGCACCAAGAAGCTGTCATGCCCAGTTCTGTTCCCCCGCCCTCAACCTCACCAGATCTACATCAGCAAAGAATGGAGGAAGTTGATCTGTTTTGGAGAGGAAACTTCACATGCAAAAAAAATAAGGTTAACATGAAAGTTTCAAACAGTGGCCCACATCCGGCGCTGCCAGGAAAAGTTTAACAGGCTGTTGACAGATGGCAGCAAAGGGAGGTCAAAACAACATGTGGGCTGCTTAGATCTTACCCAGTACAATTCTCTCTCTTTCTGTTGACAAGCCCCTGACAGTTTGAGATGCAAATGATACACTGGCATTCCATTTGTGGAGAAGGGGAAACCCACATGCCACATGTTTGGGGGATGTGATTCATGTGACAGCATAAATATGCAAACTGGCAACGTGTGGATTAGGCTAGCAAACCCCAGGAGCTTGTGGGGGTGGACATCACATGATGCTGTGACATCACACCCAGTTGTAACTGGAAGTGATGTCACTCCTTACCAGGACACTCTTAACAATCCCCCCCAAGCTCTATGGTTCGGTGTGTTTGCTAGACCATTCCAGCAATGAGTGATGCTGCCCAAATTTCTCCCCCTGCTCCACTGGGAAGCAGCAGGGGACGGGGTGCAGGGACAGGGAGATTCCCACATCAGGACAGCTGCTCTCCATAACATGGATTTTGCACGTGGGTAGAGCCATGAAATTTAAAGACGTTTGCTCCTTGGGAGGACAGCTATGGCGAACCTAGGCAGTATAATAAAAAGTAGAGACATCACCCTGCCAACAAAAGTCCATATAGTCAAAGCGATGGTATTCCCAGTAGTAATGTATGGCTGTGAGAGTTTGACCATAAGGAAGGCCAAGCACAGAAGAATAGATGCTTTTGAGCTGTGGTGCTGGAGAAGAATCTTGAGAGTCCCTTGGACTGCAAGAAGATCCAATCAGTCAGTCCTAAGGGAAATCAACCCTGACTGTTCCCTGGAAGGTCAGATGCTGAAGCAGAAGCTCAAATCCTTTGGCCACCCAATGAGAAGGGAGCACTCACTGGAGAAGATCCTGATGCTGGGAAAGACAGAGGTCAAAAGAAGAAGGAGATGGCAAAAGATGAGAGGCTGGACAGCGTTACTGATGTAACTAACACGAATTTGAGCAGACTTTGGAGGATGGTGGAAGACAGGAGGGTCTGACGTGACTTGATCCATGGGGTCGCAAAGAGTCAGACTCCACTGTGCAACTAAACAACAACAAAGAGCTTCCACAGAACACAACCCTGATCTTCCCATAGGCTGAGAATAGGTCATTTGATACCGCAATGCTCCCTCTAAGCTGTGGAGTCTTGTGAACAAACAATTCCACTTGGTGAGCCACTGGCATTAAAGTTGTGAGCTACTGCATCAATTAGTTTGCTCTGGGACCATTTTTCCTGAGCAAAGACAAAAAATGTCTGAGCCAGAGGCTAAAAAACTGAGGAAGCTCACACTAACTCAGCTTAGAGGGAACACTGAGCATGACTCCAATAAATGTTTTCAAATCCAGGCTGGTTTTTAGCCTGAACAACAGAGAGGGGGCTTTGGCTTCTTCAGGCTACTTTGTGTTCCACTGATTTGATGGATACTCTGGGGAAGGGATGAATATATGGGGGGGAGCATTCATAACTCCTATGGTTCCCCCCAGACAGCCCATTAGCCACAGCCCTGATCATACAACCTAAATGTGAGAAGAAGACTGAATGCTATCCTTGTTTCTGATTCCCTGTCCATTTCAACAGGGCTTTTTTTGGTAGCAGGAACTTCTTTGAATATTAGGCCACACACCACCTGATGAAGCCAATCCTCCAAGAGCTTACAGGGCTCTTAGTACAGGGCCTTCTTTAAGCTCCAGGAGGATTGGCTACATCAGGGGGGTGTGGCCTAATATGCAAAGGAGTTCCTGCTACAAAAAAAGCCCTGCATTTCAATACACCACCATTTCAGTCTGAGCATACCATATCACTCTGTAAAGCATCCCTGATCCAAACAGCAATATTCTCCAGCCCACTGCTAAAAGCAGGCAGACATCGTGTTCCTGCCACAGCACCACTGTCTGCACAATGTCACCAGGTCCTGCTCAGGTCCCACGTAGGGATTTTGAATTATGGATGAGAAATTCATTGAAGATGCCATTTGCAAAAAGTGGGACACTCTGCCTTCCCCCTTATGCTGCCACCCACCCCTGAATGTTTAGCCTAGATTCTTTCTGATGGGATTCCACTCCAGCAGTTGGTTAGAATCTAATTTCACAGGGGCCCTTGGCTGGGAATCCCCACAATGATGCAGTCAGTAAGTGTGCTGGTGCAACACATTTCTATAGCACTTCTATCTCCTTGTCACAGCATAAAAACATCAGAAGAGCCCTCCTGCATCGGACCAGTGGTCCATCTAATTCAGCATTCTGTTTCACCCAGTGGCCAGCCAGTTCCTCTGCAGGGTCAACAACAGGGCATAGAGGCTGAGGCCTTCCCCTCATAAGAAGAGTCCTGCTGGCTCAGACCAGTGGTCCCTGCAGTCCAGCATCCTGTCTCACACAGTGGCTAACCAGTTCCTCTGGAGGGCCAACAACAGGGCAGAGAGGCTGAGGCCTTCCCCTCCTAAGAAGAGCCCTGTTTGATCAGACCAGTGGTCCATCTAGTCCAGCTAGGGTTGCCAAGTCCTCTTCAAGTCCTGGCGGGTACCTATTGTACCATAGAGTTTTACCTCCCAAATGGCTAGAGTGTCCAGGAAAGCCATAGAGTTTTCCCAGAAACGCCTAGAGTGCCCCGTGTGTGTGCCACCATTTTGATGATGTCACTTCTGGGTGATGTCATCATGCCAGTGACGCGGGGGGAGGTTCCCCCCACTGGCTCAATGTGGGCCGGCTGGTTGGGAACCTCCTGGGTAGGGGATTCCCCATCCGGACCAGGGGCTTGGCAGCTCTAAGTCCAGCATAGTTTCACACAGTGCCCAACCAGTTCCTGTGGAGGGCCAACAACAGGGCATTGAGGCTGAGGCCTTCCCCTCACAAGAAGAGCCCTGCTGGATCAGACCAGGGATCCATCTAGTCCAGCATTCTGTTTCATGCAGTGGCCAACCAGTTCCTCTGGAGGGTCAAACCATCAAGGCATAGAAGCCAAGGCCCTCCCCTGATGTTATCTCTCAGCACCAAGTTTCAGAGGTTTACTGCTTCTAAATATGGAAGTGCCCTTTACTCACTATTGGTGGGCCATTGATAAATACCTTCCATATCACTGCTTTTGGCAGGGAGGAAGTTTGCCTTGTAGCAGTAGCAGACTGACCATTCCAAGGCTGTTTCCTGCTTATTATCATGATGGAGATGCTAACAAAATGGATCAGCAGGGCAACAAACAGGATGTATGGCAGCAATGAGGCAAAACACCACCACTCTGGGCTGTGTCAGACTGGGAAAACTGCACTGGGGGTGGGGGGGGCAGAGTTTAAGATCTCCTTTTCTCTCACACTTCCTTCCTAACCCAAAGCAGTCCCTGATTTTTGAGACTATGAGATGGCTGTGGCCAGAAGTTTTTTTGTAGAAAAAGCCCAGCAGGAGCTTATTTGCATATAAGGCCACACCCACTAACATCACCATTGTTTCACACCGGGCTTTTTGTAGGAAAGGCCCAACAGGAACTCATTTGCATATCAGGCCACACACCCCTGGTGCCAAGCCAGCCAGAACTACACTTCTGTGCATTCCTGCTTTTAAAAAGCCCTGGCTGTGGCTATTTTAGAGTACCTAGGCAGCACGAAACATCATTGCTGTGTTGTGGTCCCCAAACTCAGAGAGAACGTAATTAGGATTTCTGGCCTTCTGTTGGGAAATTCCTGGAGATTTTGGCGGTGGAGCCTGGGAGGGTGGGGCTCCCTCCCCAGGGTCCACCCCCAAAATTTCCTGGTGCTTCCCAGCCCAGAACCCTACTTGTGGGCTTCCCTCTGCCATGAGTTCTTGTGGGTGCACCACTTGTCATGTCCAAGCCGTTCTGACAGCTTTATCATCCATATTTTTTTATAAAAGGAGAGAGAAAATGTTTACTCTTTCCATACCATCTCTGTCATGCCCCAAATGGCTTTTTCAAAACTAAAAGACACTAAAAGAAGCCTCAACCTCATTATGGATGTTTCTTCTAGTTGCTTTCCCCGCTATCTTTTTATGATGGAACAACTCGAACTGCACATAGAGTATTCTCAGCGTGAGTTCACCATATAACTGCACATAGTGCTTAAGCTAGCAGACAGCCCATAGTTCTTCTCTCTTCCCTCCATAAAGTATCGCTAAAGGAAGAGCATTTGCATCTTACAAAGTTGTCAAATTTCAAACAGCAGCTGGATCTGCAGACATTTAGCTGGTCACCATGATTATAAGCCACAACATCTGTCATAACTCATGTGTATCTTCATTTCCCAGCAATACGCTTTATGGCAGTCTTACCACAGTTGTGCTAGATAGTTCTAGTAGAGTTGCCAGCCTCCAGGTGGCACCTGGAGATTTCTCGCTGTTACAGTTGGTCTCCAGATGACTAAAGTCAGTTCTCTTCAGAAAATGGCTGCTATGGAGGGTGGACTCTATGTCTTTATTCCCAACTAACAACCCTCCCTTCCCCAAAGTCTATCCTTTCCAGACTCTGCCCCCAAAATCTCCAGAAATTTCCCAATCCTGTCTAACAGTCTCTACCATAGAGTTTACCATAATACCATAATTATACCCAGGGCTTTTTTTGAACAGGAACACAGTTCCGGCTGGCTTGGTGACAGGGGGTGTGGCCTAATACAAGAAAATCACTTGGTGTGGCCTAGTATGCAAATGAGTTCCTGCTCTACTAAAAAAAACCCCTGTGCAAAACAATGGTGATATCAGGGGGCATGGCCTTATATGCAAATAAGTTCCTGCTGGGCTTTTTCTACAAAAAAAAAGGCCCTGATCTTGCCGTAGAATTTACAGCAATTTCTACAACTATCCTTGCCAGTTCTTGGTCACTCTAGGAATTGCCAGGAACTCTGTAGTCAGAACTTCCTGTAAGTTGATGAGGTCCTGTTTTTCTTTTTTCTTTTTCTCCCCTGGTCTGATTGGCTAATGGAGACCCTGCATAGTGTTCTTGACCACCAAAACTCCCACTGCTGTCTGCAGGGGTTGTTTTGCAGAAAAATAGGTGACGGAGCTCATCCATGGATTGTTATGCAGCTGCACCTACTATTCAATGGACAAGGAGGTAGAACTCTCAGAAAGAGAAGGAGGAGGAACTCTCAGAAAGGTTCAGGAGCTCTGCTCCTGTGAGCTCCCACTGAATCTGAGGCCTGGCTGTTTGGTAGAGTAGCAGTAGCAAAGGAGGGATAACTGACCAGTGTAGAGATCTCAGAAATTCCTGGAGAGTTGCTTAATGCCATGCAATCAGTTTCCTATTACTCCCACCCCACCCCCACCCCCCCAAAAAAGAAAAACCACTATGGCCAACAACAGATGGCCAGCAAAGAGATCTGGCCAGAAATGGAGTGGCTGGGAGCCGCCATACAGCACACAGCCCACCTCCAGAACAGGGGCAGGCTGCATGTGCCCCGGAGGAGCTTCTGGAGTGCTCCTGCGCCTCACAGCCACTCCCCAGGCACTTCCCAGCCATCCAGACAGCCAGGAAGCACCTCAAAGCCGCCTCAGAATTCAGGCACCACTTTGTAAGTGGTGCCTTTCTTGAGGCAGCTTTGATCCAGCCCCAGGAGGGCTGTGGTCGGGACGGGGACTGGACTGGAGTCATATGTGTGTGTGTGTGGATACGCTTCTTTGGTCCGCCTGCCTCCTATCCACTGGGCAGCTTAAACTGCTTGTCTGTTATAACCCACTGAGACACATTCTTTTTCAGGCAGTAGCAAGCTGCTGTTTCCTGTCAAGGACTGAAGAGTGAGCTAGACCCAAAGACAAGCTGGAAGACTGGCTAATATTTTTGCACAGTTTTGTTCTAACTAGTTTGCCTGTGAAAACAAGATCCCTAGTCTTACCTTGGATGTCATGAATTGGCAATAAATTGGACTTTGTTTACCGAGCAATGGAACATGAGACTTTCAGATTTTGTACAGCCTTATGTATGGCCAATATCCCCTCGAAGCAGGGGAGTCTTGTGTGCAGAATTTCCAAGTGAGCTACTGATATTAAAGTTGTGAGCTACATTATGAATTAGTTTGCTCTGGGGCCATTTTTCCTGAGCTAAGACAAAAATGTGTGAGCCGGAGACTAAAAAACTGTGAGCTAGCTCTCACCAACTCAGCTTAGACAGAATGCTGTGTATGGCTTCTCCCCACCCCCCTTCTGTGATATAATGCAAATACATTTTATAAGCAAGGTCCACAGTGAAGCACCAAAGTGTCTTATTAGCTCTGACGTCACAGTCATCCGGTGCTGATTTCTGCAGATATAGCCACTATTCCAGCTAACTAGTTACCCTACAGGAGCCAAAGACATTAGATAACATTACTGACACTCCCCTTTTCGGCCTCCGGAAAAATACTTTTTATGGAAAGCAGAGATCCTGCCTCCATAGGCTCATGCCAAGTTCCCATTGGAGGAGATGTCAAGGCTAAGGTGTATGGAAAAAGAACTGTGGAATCCTTGGAGTGGCTCTCAGTCAAGGACATTATCGCCTCTCTACTGGCCTCTTTCCATCCATTGAGTCAAGGACGCTGTCTCTGTACTGGCCCGTCTCCATCCACTGGACTTTCATGGAAACACATTGCATAACAGAGCCAGATTTCTACCCAGAGATTCCAAGAAAGTGAACTCCGGTGTGGCCTGGAGCTCTGTTTTATTATGTGTGCTGTGTGATGTATATACAGGGTCGCTGGCTTCTTGCTTTATAGACAAAGCCTCTGTACCTCAAACAGCTCCATGACAAGCAAGGATTAACAGTCTTTCCTGGTACGCAGATGCAGCAATGTGGGGAGGGGGAGGAGAGCAAAGCCCCCTGATTGTTATTGCTTTCTGATTTGTTGCACAGTGTTGCAAAGCATGATGCAGCTGTGCATAAAAACTCGATCTCTGGGCTTATGCTTCCTGGCCTGGTGTCTGAGTAAGGGAAGGGAGTCTCCTAGGACAACCACACAAGCAGATAAAATCCTGTTCCTCTTTAGCAGTTTGGTGTTGTGCTATAGTGCAATGAGGGGGTCATTTTGTAGGGAAAGAGGTGCCGGAGCTCATTAGAAGAAGATATTGGATTTATATCCTGCCCTCCACTCCGAAGAGTCTCAGAGCGGCTCACAATCTCCTTTACCTTCCTCCCCCACAACAGACACCCTGTGAGGTGGGTGGGGCTGGAGAGGGCTCTCACAGCAGCTGCCCTTTCAAGGACAACCTCTGCCAGAGATATGGCTGACCCAAGGCCATGCTAGCAGGAGTGGGGAATCAAACTCGGTTCTCCCAGATAAGAGTCTGCACACTTAACCACTACACCAAACTGGCTCTCATTTGCATATGTCACTGACATCACTGGAAGGTGTACTAAATTATATCAGCTCAGCGTCTGCCTTAAAACACTTCTTGAATGATAATTGTCGTAATAAAACCTTACTCCCATCATGCTTTTTACATTCCTTTCTTCTATGTGGCCACAGTGGCATGATGAAGATTTCCATCTCTCTGCTTTATATGTTTTGGTTATTTTTCCATTTTTTGCAGGGAAAAAATATTAGAAAGTTTGTTAAACCTTAAGAGTTCAGCAAAACTCTCACAGGGGGTTTGAACAATGGAGCCCAGAAGCAAGGGGGCTTTTTTCTTGGGGGGGGGGGGAGAAAGAAAAAGCACAATAAAATTGACATTCCGGAGCTCCGCTCCTGTAAGCTCCTGCCCATAATGACGCTCGAGTACAAGAATAATACACTAACAGCCTGTTGAAGAGCCCCGTGGCGCAGAGTGGTAAAGCTGCAGTACTGCAGTCTGAGCTGAGCTCTCTGCTCATGACCTGACTCGATCCTGGTGGAAGCTGGGTTCAGGTAGCCGGTTCAAGGTTGACTCAGCCTTCCATCCTTCCAAGGACAGTAAAACGAGTGCCCAGCTTGCTGGGGGAAAAGTGCAGATGGCTGAGGAAGGTAATGGTGAACCACCCCATGAAAAGTCTGCCATGAAAACGTTGTGATGCGTCGTCACCCCAGAGTTGGAAACAACTGGTGCTTGCACAGGGGACTACCTGCTAACAGTCTGCAGCACTGTGAATTCCTGCCCTGCTCCAGCCAATGTGCAGCTCCTCCTCCCAATACCTTCCAAGCAGCTTGGAAGGGAACCTCCACCAAGCGTGTTTCTCTGGACCTGCTCCAGGACCACTAGTAGCAATATGAGACCAGTTGCAATGTAGCCTGCATCCGTATAGCAATGAATCCCTATGTTGCTTTCATTGCAGCCTCAAAGGAGTATCTTCACAGTCAGTTGAACTGTGAATTCCTGTCCTGCTCCAGCCAATATGCAGCTCCCCCTCCCCATACCATTCAAAGCAATCTGGACACAAAGTACCTACATCTTTCCCCTTAAATCTCTGGAACAAAAAGGGCTAGAAATGCAATTTTTTAAAAAAAAATTAACACTGGGAAATCAGGGAAATGACTGCTGTAATAGATTGTTTTACTGTTATTGTACTATAGCACAATAGCAATTATTGTTTTGGTTTTTTTTAAAAAAGAGATTAACAAAATTTGTGGCAGGATAGGAGCTTTCATCTGTCACTGCCCACTTCTTCTGATACAGTTATCACGTGCGTCCAGGGGTGGAATTCTAGCAGGAGCTCTTTTGCATATTAGGCCACACATCCCTAATGTAGCCAATCCTTCAAGAGCTTACAAAAAAGAGCCTTGTAAGCTCTTGGAGCATTGGCTACATCAGGAGGGTGTGGCCTAATATGAAAAGGAGCTCCTGCTAGAATTCCACCCCTGAGTCTATCTGTCCTTATATCTTGGAGAGTGGACTGATTTAAGATGTCAAATAACAATAGCAGGCATCATTAGATTAGGTGTGATACGCAGAAGGGTAGTAGGCATGGAAAAATCAGCACTGATAATAAGACAGGAAACTTAGGTCTCAATTCAGTCCAGGTGGATGCATTGTCTTGAGCTTCATTATCAGATTTAACAGGAGCGTGTCCAATTTAGACCAGGACCTTGCTACTGGTATAAGTCTATCAAATGCTCAAGATCCTTGCAGAGGAGCTAGTGAGTTAGTTCCCTGTTTTTCCTTTGTCTTATTAGCCAGACTGCATTTGTACAGTCAATCAAATTAGGCTTTGCATATGTAAAAAAGGTAGGAGCAGTTGTTCAGGAGAGTTGCAGAGTTGCATCTTATGTGGCTCTCCGATGGGTTGGGCTCTGAGAGTCAGTTTGGTGTAGAGGTTAAGTGTGTGGGCTCTTACCTGGCAGGTTTAGGTTTGATTCCCCATTCCTCCACATGCATCTGCTGATGTGACCTTGGGTCAGCCCCAAGTTCTCTCATAGCCAGGGGTCATTTTGTAGAAAAAAAGGTGCAGGAGTTCAGTAGCATATCTCATTTGCATATGCCCCAGGATCTATGTTCAGTGGGGAGAGAACATGTGCATGATCTATGTGCAGTGGCTGGAGGTTCAGGAGCTCTGCTCCTGTGAGCTCCTGCAGAATTCAAGCCCTGCTCAAGAGCAGTTCTGGGAGAGCTCTCTCAGCACCACCTACCTCCCAGGGTGTCTGTTGTGGGGAGGGGAAGGGAAAGGAGATATGTAGTTCTGAGATTCCTTTGGGTAGTGAAGAGCAAGATATAAATCCAATCTCCTCTTCCTCCTCCTCCTCCTCTTCTTCTTCTAGATTCAGTCCACTGCTTTCTCTCCCCCACATGTCAGACAACTTTTGTCAAGAGGACAGAATCTTTCAAATGGAGTGTGGCAGAGGGCATAGAGGTAAAATGAACCAGATAAACTCACAAATACATGCTGGCTAATTAATGGCATCTAACAGGTTTCCTCGAGAGGTGGTGGGCTCTCCTTCCTTGGAGGTTTTTTAAATGGAGGCTAGATGGCCATCTGACAGCGATGAAGATCCTGTGAACTTGGGGTAGGTATTTGTGGGTTTCCTGCATTG
Organism: Heteronotia binoei; assembly: GCF_032191835.1. Lineage (NCBI taxonomy): Eukaryota > Metazoa > Chordata > Lepidosauria > Squamata > Gekkonidae > Heteronotia > Heteronotia binoei. The sequence goes on from NC_083235.1 coordinate 22,228,268, forward strand.
TGCAGGGGGTTGAACTAGATGACCCTGGAGATCCCTTCAACTCTATGATTCTGTCTAGTCAGAAACTTCTCCACTCCCTGGTGTTCTTGGTAGTTTGATGGATTGGCAGCTTGACAACAAATTCCCAAGCTCTCCAGTTATAAAAATGGTTTCAGGAGTAAAGTAACATAGTCCCAGATGATTAAAAAAAAAACGTGCTCTGAAAGAACTTCAGCTTCTTAAAGCAGTTTGGATAAAGGTAAAGGTGGTTCACTTTTTCCCTCTTCCTTTACCTTTACCTTTATCTTCTTTCTAGTTGAATTGCGTGGGTAGTTTGACTGCATTTCTTTAAAGGTAGCAGGATTCAATGTTTTCAACCTTGTTTTCTCCAGGCGTTATCCCTGTACTCTCCAGCACTGTAGTTGGAGGCTGTTAATAGTAAGTTGTTTTCAAAACAGCTCTCAACTCACAGTAGAGCTCACTTCTAATTATATTTGGAACATCTCTGCATTGCTTTTAGATAAGCTTACAGAGGCTTATCAGGGTTACAAAACAAACTTTACAAAACAAAATAAAATAAAGAGAACATGGAGCCTGGCGTTAAGCACCAGAGCCCATTTCATTATCAGAGACCGTTGAATTGCAACCAGGGCTTTTTTTTTTTTTAGCAGGAATGCACAGGAATGTAGTTCTGGCTGGCTTGGTGTCAGGGGGTGTGGCCTAATATGTAATGAGTTCCTGCTGGGCTTTTTCTTCAAAAAACGCCCTGATTGTGACTAATAACAGCGCTTAAGACAACACATCCTCCTGGACTGAATCAAGACCTAGACCTCCTGTCTCATTATCAGTGCTGATTTCTCCACGTCTACTACCCCTCTGCATAACACATCTAATCCAATAAAGCCTGCTATTGTCACTTGGCATCTGAAAGCACTCTACTCTCAAATTATATAAGGACAGATGGACTCACATTCTAGCTCTATCTGGTGTAGTGGTAAAGTGCCCAGACTTTTATCTGGGAGGACCAAGTTTGATTCCTCACTCCTCCACTTGCAGCTGCTGGGATGGCTTTGGGTCAGTCATAGCTCTCGCAGAGTTGTCCTTGAAAGGGCAGCTTCTGGAAGAACTCTCTCAGCCCCACCTACCTCACAGGGTGTCTGTTGTGGGGGAGGAAGGTAAAGAAGATTGTGAGCCACTCTAAGACTCTAAGATTCAGAGTGGAGGGCGGGATATAAATCCCATTCTTCTTCTTCTTCTTTCTTCAGTGAGCAGTGACTCACAAAAGCTCCTTCCCTGCCACAAATTGTGTTAGTCTTTAAAATGCTTGTTAAATAGTGGGTTCGATACATGAAGAGGCTGAGTTCTGTGATCAAAGCTCTTTATTGTGTTTACAGCAGGGGTCGCTTCATAGAAAAATAGGTGGTGGAGCTCATCCAGGGATTGTTATGAAGCTGCACCTACTATTCAATGGACAAGGTGGGGAGGGAGAGGAGGAACCCTCTTGCTGAATCCAAGATCTGGGTTACAGCATGGTCACGACTCACGGGTAACTCAGAAGACTCCTGAACTGGGCCAATGGGGCCAACTCTGTACACTCCAAAGTTCCCGAGCTAGAACATCATTGGGTCATCTAAACCAGCAGGGTAGGCTTGCCAATCCCCAGGTCCCAGCAAGGGTTCTCCCGCTTTCCCAGGCTCTTTCCCACTTCCAGTCAGTTGGCTGGTGCAGAGAAGCACCGTCCCCACAGCCACCATGTGCCTTTCCACCTCCGGAGGCTTCAGACTCCACTTGGAAAGGCTTCCTCTTGGGATGGTGTGTCTGTGTCTTTAAGGCTGAATGGGGGCGGGGGGAGCAGGCAGAACAACATGGCTGCTCCCAGTGGCTGTGAAAGCAGCCCAGACCCTCCATTGGTTGCACAATCTTTTCAGAGGTCGTTTGCATAGGAAAGGTAAACTTGAACCTTTGGTTGCTCTGTGTTACTTTGAAGAAGTTGGAAGTTCAGCAGCTCATGAGTAGAGATGCCAATCCCCAGGTGGGAGCAGGCCCTCCCTCACTTCAGAGTTGTCAGAAATAAGGGGGGAAGAGAAATGTCTGCTGGGCATTTCACGGAGATCGATTCCCATTGGGTATAATGGAGAATTGATCCGGGAGTATCTGGGGCTCTGGAGGAGCTGTTTTTTGAGGTAGAGGCAACCACATTTTCAGCATAGCATGTGATGACTCTCCTCAAACTACTCGCCAAGTTTCAAAAAGATTGGACCATGGGGTCCAATTCTATGAGACCCAAAAGAAGGTGCCCCTATCCTTCATTATTTCTAATGTAGGGAAGGCATTTAAAAGGTGTGCGGTTCCTTTAAATGTGATGGCCAGAACTCTTTTTGGAGTTCATTTGTGCTTGTCACAACTTTGCTTATGGCTCCACCCCCAAAGTCGCCAGATATTTCTTGAATTGGACTTGGCAACCCTAAGCAGGGGGCTGTTTCCATGTCTCTGGGTTCAGTCCTAAAGGCTCCAATGAGCGAGGCAGGAACTTACCCGTAACATGAAACACAGAGTCCACATACACAGCAGTGCTACTGAAGAAGATATTGAAGATATTGGATTTATATCCCGCCCTTCACTCCCAAGAGTCTCAGAGCGGCTCACAATCTCCTTTACCTTCCTCCCCCACAACAGACACCCTGTGAGGAGGGCTCTCACAGCAGCTGCCCTTTCAAGGACAACCTCTGCCAGAGCTATGGCTGACCCAAGGCCATGCTAGCAGGTGCAAGTGGAGGAGTGGGGAATCAAACCCGGTTCTCCCAGATAAGAGTCCGCACACTTAACCACTACACCAAACCGGCTCTCCTGCACTCTTGCTCTTTTTCTCCTGCTACAGACAGACTAACATGGCTACCTATGATTTTTTTAAAAAAAAAGATCCCTGGAAAAGCTGTTCAGTGGACCAGCAAAGAAAATGGCAGATATGACCAGCTTAAGCTTATTTTAGCATTGCAGTGTTAGCACTGCAATCGTCACTGGTTTTTGTGTTTGGAAAATAACAGCCCTTTTGTTTAGCATTTTAAAGTGCAACGGAGCAGCTGGCAAAGAGTTAAACTACCTCTCCCTTCCCTGCATGACCCCAAGGCAAATCTGCAGGGGTCTGTAATTCATGTTTGATGAATGGAATATGTGTCAGCTGTTTGAATCCTTGAGTAAACATACAAGAGGATTGTGCCGCATGAGAATAAACTGTAAATTAGGGCCTTGAGGATTTTTGCGGCTGATGTTTTACCACAGCAAGGAATTAATTAAGTAGCCCCCATTTCTCAGCTTTGGCTTCCATCGCACTCCCTATATTATTAAGAGAAATAATACCAGCTTAGCTGGCAGGGAAACTATAAGGCTCCCAGAGATAATGGGCCAGAATCACTTTCAGCATCGAGAAAGCACTACCGGAAATATTGTCGTTAAATATATCCAAGAAGCTGCTGAATAAAAATTTAAATACAGATGTAACACTATGGAATCAACACTATGAGAATAATAGGGGTTGGGAGTGGTAAGCCTGTTAAAGGTCCCTCTATACGGGTTTCTCTACACTATTCTTTCTTTGTTTCTTTCTTCTATTTTTCTTTCTTCTGAATGGACTTACTCTTTTGACTTAGGACTAAATGACATGTTAGGCTTCTTGGCAAGTCAGTTTGGGGTTCCTGGGACTTGATTTGCTGTCCTTGAAGTCACACAGCTGAGGGAAAAGGCACGTTTTTAAAAAGTCTCCAGGAGGCCAGTTCTGCACATGCTGAGCTGAAATGGCACCAAAATAGCTTTCCTAATTCTGGGTTTAGAAATTCCTGGAAATTTGGAGGGGGAGACTAGGGAGGGTGGGTTTGGGGAGCGGAGGGACCTCAGCAGGGTATATATACTGTCACAGAATCCACCCTCTCAAGCAGACATTTTCTCTGCAATCTAGAGATTGGTTGTAATTCCAGAAGATCTCCAAGCTGCACCTGAAGTTTGGCAACCCTGTGTGACCAGTAGGAAGTTATCTACATAACTTTGGAAATGCATAGGATGGAACTACTCCATTTGGAGCTCCAAAGTTATGCAAGCAACTCCCTGCTGAGGCTGCTTCACATCTTGAAAAGCCTGGAGGGTAGAGTTCCCAGCCTCCTGCTAGGGGCAGATTTTTCCCATATTTGGGAACCACTGGCACAGGATTGGCTGGCAAGGGAGCCCTGCCCCCAAAGAGCTCCATCAGCGCCCGGCATGCTCAGTGCAATGATGTCACCCAGATGTGACATAATCATGCCAGGCATGTTGCATGGGGACACTCTAGCATTTTGTTTTAACAACTCTTTGGTACCATAGAGGGTTTGTGGGGGGTTTACCAAAATGCTAGAGTGGCTTTGCACAATTACATCACTTCTGGGTGACATCACTGCATCACACATTCTTTACTCACACAAAGGAATTCCCCCACCAGCAACCAGGTAACAGCTGGCAACCCTAGTGGAAGGGGAGGCAGGAAACCCTCCTTGCCCCCATACTGTTCTCAGCAGAACTGGACTCCCCAGGGGCTTTCAAAATGCCTTTCCCCTCAGAAAGTGACCATCCACAGGTAAAGCAAGTCAAGTCCAGGGAACCCGATCCTGACTTGCCAAAAAAAAGGTAACATAATTTGGCTCTTAACACGCTTTGTTTCAGGTTTGTTTCAGCTTTGATTTCTGTTTCTTTTCAGATTTCTGTCATCCCAGCCCTATTGCACTGTTCATCGGATGCCCCATCCTGTTGATTGTACTTGACTTAAAGTGTATCATCCTGCTGGAGTCTCAAAGGCACCCTCCAAATAAATAAATGTAATAAATAATAATAAATCTGTGCTCCGCAGTGCTACACACCTTGCTCTTGGAATGCTAGCTCTTCTGGCCTACCTCTGTAAACTGACATTCAAGACCCCTAAAACTCTCTGAGCAGCCATTCACAAACAGCAAATATTTTACCAAACAGAAACCAGACTCTAAAGTGGCTTGCCAGGTGTCCTGCCCTCCTTTTTCTTTGCAATCCCAAACAGTATGGTTATCAAAGACCCAACAAAGCTGCATTTGATTGGGTGGTTCACAAGTTCTATTCTACAGGCTCGGCTGAAGCTAAGTACAGGAGGGACCCTCGTGTAGAAGCTAGCTAACTATCAAGAGGAGCTGATTTCAGATACAGGAGAAGCAGGAGCTGAAAGAAGCGAAATCCTATGCTTTCTCCTTTTTCTTTGCTTTGTTGTTCCCAAGTCGGGAAGATTCACATATCCAGCCTGATGTATCAGGATTCAGCATCTCTGCATCCCACTGACCTAGTTAGTTACAAAGGAAAAAAATAACCCTCAAAGATGCATGAATTAGTGATGGGACTGCAAATGTTAAGTTGCAGTTAGCTTCTTCAGTGCTGAAGCGTCTACCAGTACTGTCACCAGCCTCAAGGTGGGGCTGGCATTACAACATCTCCAGATTTCAGAGATCACTTCCTCTGGAGGAATGGCAGCTTCAGAGGTCAGAAACAACAGGATGCCATCGTATCTAGGCAAAAATGGAATTCTAAAGGCATAAGACATTCCTGCTATACCAAGAATCTACAGTGATTTATTTAAGTATATGGTGACAACAGCAAAAGTCCTATTTGCAGCAAAAGGAAGGCACAAAGGTGCCCAGGTTTGAAAGACTGGGAGGAAAAACTCTATGAATATGCAGCAATGGCAAAACTGATATCATGATAAGCCCGTTTCAGAATTTCAAGAGAAATGGGAAGTATTTTTATTATATAGCTGTAAATTAGGGATAGATCAAATTTAAGATGTAGATAATGAAGAATTAAGGTAACATGCTTGTAATCACAAACGGAATAAAGAATAGAATAGAATAGAATAGAATAGAATAGAATAGAATAGAATAGAATAGAATAGAATAGAATAGAATAGAATAGAATAGAATAGAATATCAACGTACATCTTGAATGGAATGATTGTAAAATGTATGGAAATGATTTTATTGTGTATGTTGTTTTAAAATTTTATGTTGTTTTAACTATTGTGAGCCGCCCTGAGCTCGTCAAGGGACGGCGGGATATAAATTTGATAAAATAAAATATAAATAAATAAAAAATAAACTATTAGTAAAGACGCTATGAGGACTATAGGGAATGCTAGAATAGAGAAATGTATACAGATAATTTAAGCAAGTTTTAAATAAGTACATATATTTATATGATAAATAAGATGCATATGGCTGTAGGTATTAGAAAACTGTAGTAGATGATGATTGAGTTAGATATTTATGTTATATGCTTATTTATTTTATTTTATTAATTGTATGTTTGTTTATTTTATTAATTGCATTTTTGATCACCCTTCTTGAAACCAGGCTCAAGGCGATTCACAACAGATTATAAATTATACGTGTGATTTAGAGATTGTACATATTTCCTTTTTAAATGTATGTTTGATGTTAGAGATTGCATGCATTTCCTTTTTTGTGTGTATGTTTTATGTCTTGCTTAGCAATATAAACTTAATTTTTAAAATTAAAAAAGACACCCCTGCTGAGCTCCCTTTCCTTCCCAAACTCCACCTTCCCCAGGCACTGACCCCAAAGCTCCAGGATTTCCCAAAGCCAAGTTGGCAACTCTAACCAGGGATCCAGCAGAAGGACTAGCCTAAGGGTATAAGATGAAGGCAAACTTTGCTTAAGCAGCTCTATGCTTGGCCAGCCTCCGGATGGGGAATTGCACAGGAATCTTATTTAGGGTTGCCAATTCTCAGGTGGGGGCAGGGGATCCCCTAGTTTGGAGGCCCTCCCCCTGCTTCAGGGTCATCAGAAAGAGGGGGAGAGGAGGGAAATCTCTGCTGGCATTCCCATTATTCCCTATTAAGATCGATTCCCATAGGGTATAACGGAGAATTGATTTGCAGGTATCTGGGGCTCTGGGGAGGCTGTTTTTTGAGATAGCAGCACCAAACTTGCAGCATAGTATCCAGTGTCTCTCCCCAAAATACCCTCCAAGTTTCAAAAAGATTGGACCAGGGGGTCCAATTCTATGAGCCCCAGAAGAAGGTGCCCCTATCCTTCATTATGAGCCACAGAAGAAGGTGCCCCTATCCAATGGATGGAAGGCATTTAAAAGGTGTGTGGTCCCTTTAAATGTGATAGCCAGAACTCACTTTGGAGTTCAATTATGCTTGTCACAATCTTGTTCCTGGCTCCACCCCCAAAGTCCCCAGATATTTCTTGAATTGGACTTGGCAACCCTATTTGTACATTACTTTAAGCAATCTGGGGGTAAAGACGATATAGGCAGTGAAATCCAAATCTCTGGCAAGGCCCCAGATTCATTCTTGCTTTGTACTGCAAGAAATATTTCACATCACACTGTGCAGCGCACACCAATGCACCATGCAATAAACCTTTTGCAATGTTAAACCTCACTCATACGTCCATTAAGTAACTTGACGGGCTGAATCGATTTTCTCTGTAATATATTTCTCAGTAATCAATATGTTTCTCCAGAGTTAGGAAACACTTCTAGTAGATTGCAAATAAAAATCCCTGACCTTTCTGTACTTAACTGTGTTAAGCTATTTCCAGCAGTCGTTTTATTGTCCAGGGTCAACCTGCTAAGTTTCTAGAGGGATGCATAGTGTGTTGGGAAATGGGATTTCTTTTGCATATTGGTATGTGCATACAAAGGCCCATGGAAGCAGAATGGTGGGACAGTCTGGGGAAAGGGAGCTCCCACATTTCAAAATGAAGATTTAAAATCGAGATCTCCAGGGCTTTTTTTTTTTTTGTAGCAGGTCCTCCTCTACATATTAGGCTGCACACCCCTGATGTAGCCAATCTTCGTGGAGCTTAAGGTAGGCCCTGAACTAAGACCCCTGTAAGCTCTTGGAGGATTGGCTACATCAGGCGTGTGTGGCCTAATATGCAAAGGAGTTCCTGTTACAAAAAGAAGAAGCAGCCCTGAAGATCTCTTCTCAAGTAATATGCAGTGCACAAGCAGGGAAGGCTTTCCTCATAGAGTTGCCAATCCCTAGGTGGGAGCAAGGGATCCCCAGGTTTGGAGGCCCATATCAGTGGGTATCTGGGGCTTGGGGGGAGCTGTTTTTTAAGTTAAAGGCACTAAATTTGCAGCGTAGCATTTGGTACCTCTCCCCAAAATACCCTCCCAGTTTCAAAAGGATTGGACCAGGGGCTCCAATTCTATGAGCCCCAAAAGAAGGTGCCCCTATCCTTTATTATTTCCAATGGACGGAAGGCATTTAAAAGGTGTGTGGTCCCTCTAAATGTGATGGCCAGAAGTCCTTTTGGAGTTCAATTATGTTTGTCATAACCTTGCTCCTGGCTCCACCCCAATGTCTCCTGGCTCCACCCCCAAAGTCCCCAAATATTCCTTGAATTGCACTTGGCAATCCTAGCTACATCAGGGGTGTGTGGCCTAACATGCAAAGATGTTCCTGCTAGAAAAAAAAACTCTGAAGATCTTGAATAATGTGCAGCACACAAGCAGGGAAGGCTCTCCCCACTTGGCTGTATACACTGAGTCATTCTGTTGTTGTGCGCTTATGTGCTTGTCAAGAGAGGAACAGAGAAATCCTCCAAGATAGGAATGGAGTTCCTCCACATGCAGACATTGTACATATTTTAGATGGAAGTATCACACGCAAGATGCAAAACTGTGACTTGTGCATTTAATTTCTTTATTTCTCATGAGTGACACTAATAAGTACAATGGTTTTAAGTATTTTAATAAGAACACATTAATAATGATTTATTAAAGTACACATTAAATGAAGATTTAACTTAATGACGATATCTCCATGTTAATTAAAGCAGTCAAAGCAGTATCATCAAGGAGTAAATTCCACAGTTGTGCTTTTTTCCCATTCCGCAAACAAAATAATCTTCTTAAAGTACCTTTAAATAATTCTTGTACATCATATATTCTTTCATATATTCTATTCTTGTATATCATATATTCTAATAATTAACTGTGGCCCCATCCACAGATACTTAAATCCACAGATTGGGGCCATGGTGACTGAAGGAAGATTTTTTTTTCCCCCAAACCTGGGGGATACCCCTATGTTTCCAGAAAAAATCTGCAACTTTTTTAAAAGGAGGGTGCAAAAAATCTTCAAAAATAGAGAACATTTGTCTGTGCTTGCACAGCACTGATACTGATGCCACCTGTCCTGCTGGCACTGACTCTTCTCATTTGCATCTCTGTATGCCTGAGTGACGGTACTGTGGGTTGAGGCGGAGAAGAAACCACCACTGCTAGCCTTAGAATCATAGAAGCATAGAGCTGGAAGGGACCTCCAGGGCCATCTAGTCTCAAATGCCTGCAGAAGGCAGGAAATTCACAAATACCTCCCCCCACACACATGCACCCAGTGAGTCAGTGGCCTCTGCTCCATGCCCAGAAGATGGCAAAAAAAAAAAAAACCCTCCAGGATCCCTGGTCAAACTGGCCTGGAGAAAAATTGCTGCCTCTCCAACTTTTTAACTTTTGCACTATTCACCAACTTTTTCAGTATTGGGAAATAGTTTTACTGACATATATTCTCATTAGTAGGATGAAGGTATATGTTGCAGTTTTGTTAAAACAATTAAGACATTTATTTTTTAAAAAAAATAGAGTTTCAGGACTATAACATCAAATTCTTCTCTTGTCTCTTTAGGTAAGGCCTAAAATACACCAAGGCTTTCCTGAAATATGTTTATTTCAAACCAATTGCCTCACACTTCCAAAAAAGGAGACTACCACATCCTCCCTTGGGGAGCATTGTTTGTTTCCCAGCCATTCTTCAGATAATAGAAGCCTTCCTGATTTTTTAAAATTATGTTTATCCTCTCTTCAGTAAGAAATTCCAGCTCTGAGTAGCAGAGCTATGCATTTGCTTTTCCCAAACAAATAGGTGTTTTTTGTTTTTTGAAATGGTTGAAAAGCCTCTTCATTTATTTAAGGAGAATAAATGAAGAAAGTGATAAATAGTGGTATTTGTTCATCCATTACCTGAGAGATTACTTTCTCTCTCTCGTCCTCCACTTCTCCCTCCTGCTCCTTTCCCGGCTGAAGGCTGGGGCTCCATCTTTCATTGCTACTACTGCTAGAAGGCCAAGATGGTGGCGAGAGAATCTAATCCATCTCTCAGCATCTCAGACTCCATTTCTGACACATCCAAGCTAATACACCTTGGGGAATGTAACCTGTTGAGCACCTGGATATCAAGCAACCTGAGAACTACATTTCCCGGGATGCACTGGGGCAGAGGGTCTCCAACATGGTGCCTGCTGATACCCTTTCTGGCACCCACAAAGTGTTATTAGAAAGTAAGCAGGGCCAGGTGGGGCTGTTGCCCAGCAAGGCTTCTGATTGGACACCAGATATTTAATTGGCTGTGCTGATTTTTAAAAGTGGTACTTTGGCAGCAGCTGCCACCACCATACAAAGACCTGCACACTGTGTGACTGAGGGTAAACCATGACAGCCATTTTATTCTCACAGAAGCATAGAGTTGGAAGGGGTCATCCAGACCATCTAGTCCATGCAGGATCAGTCTACAGCATCCCTGAGAAGTGTTTATCCAGTCACTGCTTGAACACTACTAGTTAGAGAGAGCTCACCACTTCCCTAGGCAACTAAGTCCACCGCTGAACTACTCTTACTGTTTTTTTTTAAAAAAAACCTAACATCCATCCATTATCTTTCCTCCCGTAATTTAACCCATTGCTGCAAGTCCTCTCTTCTGCTGCCAACTGGAAAAGCTCCCTGCCCTCCTAGAAGTGATAGCCTTTCAAATACTTAGAGAGAGTGATCGCATCTCCCCTCAGCCTTCTCTTCTCCAGACTGAACATTCCCCTCAGCCTTTCCTTTTCTCACAACATGAAGCTAGTTGAAGGTTACCCAGCAGGTTTCCACCTCAAACTGGGGGTTCAAACCTGGGTCTTCTTGATCCTACTCTGACACTCTAACCACTACACCACTCTGGCTCTCACCTAAGCTGCAACTGAGGCTTGTTTTACACACACACACACACACACACACACACACTACCTTTTAAGGATTTTGGCCCAGGCTTACATTCACCTATATATGGGTGAATCCCAGAGTTTTTAGGCACACAATGGCTATCACACACATTCATTAATGCACTTTCAATCCACTTTCCAACTGGATTTTACTATGTGAACTGGCAAAATCCAGTTGAAAAGTGCCTTGAAAGTGGATCTAAAGTGCATTATTGAGTGTGTGTGATTGCAACCAATAACAGACGTTTTAGTCTCTGTCAGCAAGATGAAACAGAAGTCCAATGATACCTGTCTCCTTGCAATTTAGCCAGTGATCTATGCAACTGTCACCTCCCAGCTGGATTGCTGTAGTTCACTCTACACAGAGCTACCCTTGAGACTGACCCAGAAACTTCAATTGGTCCAAAATGCAGCAGTGCAGGTTCTTACAAGAATCCTGCTTACAGCACACATCCAACCAGTGCTCCATCAGATGCACTGACTACAAATTGAATACAAGATCAGATTCAAGGTTTTGGTGTTAATCTTTTAGGCCCTAAATGGTCTAGGAACGGATTATCTATGGGACCACCTCTTCTGATATGTCCCCCAAGAGCACAACACCCATCTAATGACAACTTGCAAGTGATCCCCAGCCTAGAAGATATCTGGCTATCCACCACTAGAACTGGGGTGTTCTCAGCTCTTGCTCCAACCTCATGGAACTCTCTGTCTAGTGGAATCTGAGACAATTTCGCAGGGCCTGAAAGACAGAGATGTTCCACCAGGCCTACGAGTGAGGATTAGCAACCGCTCATCTGTTCTGACGCCACCCTCTTCTTTTCCCCACTGATATTGAGTTTTACTGATAATCTTTATGCCATATTAGTTTTATGTGCTCCAATTTGACAGTTTGAAATTTGTGTAAAATAGTGCTGTAAGATGTTTTAAATAGTAATTGTTACCGGGGCTTTTTTGGTAGCAGTAACTCCTTTGCATATTAGGCCACACACCTCTGATGTAATCAGTCCTCCAAGAGCTTATGGTGGGTCCTGTACTAAGTTCCCTGTAAGCTCCAGGAGGATTGGATACATCAGGGGTGTGTGGCCCAGGAGTTGTTTTTTAGGAAAAAAAGGTGGTGGAGTTCATCCAAGGATTGTTATGCAGCTGCACCTACTATTCAATGGAGAAGGTGGGAAGGAGGAGGTAGAACTGTCAGAAAGGTTCAGGAGCTGCACTCCTGTGAGTTCCTGCTGAATCTGTGGCCTGGTGTGGCCTAATATGCAAAGGAGTTCCTACTACAAAAAAAAAAACCCTGGTTGTTACCTGCCCTGAGCCTGCAATGCAGGGGAGGACTGGCTATGTGTCTAATGTTATAAATAAATAATAAATAAATAAAGATCAACATTTATTCCAACCAGAGTTTTCATGAGGCAGCCTTGGGATGAGCGGTGCTTTCCTCCCAGGGGGACCTGAATGGAAACAGGATGGGTTTAATGGAAATCCTCCCACCCACTCGTCCACCCACAATTCTTCCTTTGATTTCCACACAAGAAAGGACATGACAGCCTTCAGCTCAGAAGATTTCCCTCTTTGTTCCTGTTGATCGCTTCTCCTCGCTGCCTCACTCAGAAAGTTGCCGTATCTGACATCCTCCCATCACCCTTCCTCACAGAGTGTTATCGCTTTCTATAAAACACAAACCACAGCAGTTTAAGTAGCTTGGAAGTCATTTATCATAGGAGCACGCTTGTCTGCATGCAACGGATGGCAAGCAAACCCCACTGCTTGCACACAAAAGCTTATACCCAGAATTAAATTTGTTGGTGTGTTAAAGGTGCCACTGGACTCAAATTTTGTCCCACCGAGAGCAGTGAGAGCATTAAGCACAACTGTGATGGTCAGGCTAGGTTCCGCCTCTCCCTAAGAACGGCCAATGAGAGTTGACAGAACGTTGCAGAAAGACATTTGAAAAATGGCAGTTAAAAGGCAGTTGGGAGCTGAGAGGGAAAAGTTGATGCCTGACTGACTGAAACTATGGAGAAGAGCTGCTTAGAAAGGGGGTGAAAAATTGTCAGACTGTAACCAAGGGATTCCTGTTGTGGGAACAGGACCGCAGTTCAAGAGTTCAGTGGAAGGAAAACATTGGACAAAGTCTCTGTGAGAGAGAATCTGACAGAGAAAATGGTCAAGGGTCTCTGTATATTTTCAAAGAGTCAAGAAGGGTGATGAATGTCATGTCCTGACCTTCTTGTGACCCATAACCTGAGAGAGAGAGGTACAGAGGGTAGTAGGCACTCTGTGCGAGTGGAAAAGGGGGGTCAACACCAACAAAGTTCTCAAATGACTTGTCTAAAAGCCCAAGGAGATTTGTTCTCTTGTGCTCAGTACCTTCCCCCTCCAAACTTTTTTCCTTCCCCCAGGTGGTAATCTAATTTATTCATTTATTTTTGCATAAAGCAGGGGGACTTCTCTTGTCTTCATTATTTAATTTTTAATTTAATTTAATTATTTTATTTAATCTCTTAAGGATTATTAGCATTGCCTAATAACGTTTTGTAATGTAAATATTTTCCTAGATCTAACTAAGCTTTCACCATTCTAGCCTTCTCTGTTGATGTTATATTTTCCTGCTAAATTTTCAATCAAAAGTTAAAACTTTTTAAAAGAGAGAGAGAGGAGGGTCTCCTGCATGAGGCTGGACTTGAGCATTGAATCATATGATTGATCAGGTTGATCAGATATGAAAAATCAGGTCCCCTAGAGGAATGGGCATTATACAAGACTAGGGCCCCACCTCTCCTCAAACCCCACCCTTCCCAGGCTCCACTCCCAAATCTCCAGTAGTTTGCCAACCCACAGAACAATCAGCACAGTCAACAACCATCTTCCTTATCTTCAAACCCCTTCCAACCTTCCCAGCAATTAACACAGAACAATGGTCACATTCAACAGCCAGTTTCCTTATCACAACCCTTCCAGGAAGCCCCACCAAACAATGGGCACATCCACAAACCAATTGCACTTTCATCACACCCCCTCCAGCCTACAAACAGCAGCTCTCCAGCAGCCCTGGCCCCACTCAATGCACAGCAGCCAAGAAGGTCTGAGCGCCTGCTTCGGCTGCAACGCCACTGAGGATGTTCTCCGCAGCTGAGAACGAAACGTCTGGAAGGAAAACTTTCTCCAGTAGAACACGGCACTTGATCCCGAAAGATTCTACAAACCCTAATGATGTTACCAGCCGTGAAAACCTGAAATCTTTGATAGCCCAGAGATGGTTTGGAAGAAGATGACGAAGAGGAGGAAGAACGTGGTGGTGGTGACGACAGTAATGATGATGATATTGGATTTATATCCCACCCTATACTCTGAATCTCAAAGTCTCAGAGCAGTCACAATCTCCTTTACCTCCCTGCCCCCCAACAGACACCGTGTAAGGTAGGTGGAGCTGAGAGAGCTCTCACAGAAGCTGCCCTTTCAAGGACAACTCTGCAAGAGCTATGGCTGACCCAATGCCATTCCAGCAGCTACAAGTAGAGGAGTGGAGAATCAAACTCGGTTCTTCCAGATAAGAGTCGCATACTTAACCACTACACCAAACTGAAACATGATACTGGGAGATGAAATAGACGTTACAAAGAGGGAGGGACCTGATGTGTGGCTGTTGGTTTTGGTCTTGCTCCTCTAGGCATCATAACCCAAATCTTCAGGAAGCTGGACCTGGCAACCCCTTCAAAGCTCATAATATATATGGTTAATGGCCTGACTGATGCACTCATGGTGACAAACCAGGCCAGTAAAGTGCCAAAACTGCCAATGCAACTGTTCTACTATGTACACATGAAGCTGCCTTAAAGTGAATCAGACCCTTGATCCATCAAAGTCAACATTGTCTATTCAGGCTGGCAGTGGCTTTCCAGGATCTCAGGCTGAAGTCTTTCACGTCACCTACTGCCAGGGACTGAACCTGGGGCCTCCTGCACGCCAAGCAGATGCTCTACCACTGAGCCATGGCCCCTCTCCTGGGAGGTTAGGTATAATATATCCAGGAAGAGAGGTATAGCAGCAGCTACTAGTCTTGGTAATGGAGCCTCCACAATTGGAGAGTGTACCACAAAGTAGCATAGGCTAGGAGGAAACAACAGAGGGAGGCTTTGTCCTTTCCATATCCTGCTTGTGAGGTCCCAGAGGCATCTGAGTATTCAGCGTAAGAAATAGGACACTGGTTTAGATGGACCATTGGTCTGATCCAGAAGGGCATTTGCTTAGATGAGAAATTGTTGGGTTGGATCCAACAGATTGCTTCAGCAGACAGAAGGATTTTTTTTGCCTTTGAAGCACAACTTCCTTGCCACCCCTCTCTTGGCAGCCCCAAATGTCCCTGAAAGGTGGTTCCACAGGGGTCCTTCTCCCCCAGGAGCACTATTTCTTGGGGGGAGCATTTGGGGCTTTGATAACCAGGGGAGGTCAGACATTTGTGCTCCATGACAGAAATCCTTCCATCCATAGAACCCCTTTTGTTGGATCCAAGCCAGTGCCTGTATCTTGGAGGGAGGTCCACAGGGACAGCTGGGAGCATGTTGGTCAGGTGATGTCGTGTTGTGTTCCAGAAGACAAGACCAAGTGACTTCCAACTGCCCAGGGCATGGACAAATTTTTAATAGACACCAATAGTTGTGATAGGTTATGGACACATGAGCCAGTGCAGTGTAGGCAGTAAGAGCATGCCCTATGATGCAGGTGGGGGGAATGTCAAATCCCACCTCTGTCATAACTCATTGAGTAGCCTTTAGCAAGCCATTCATTTTCAGCATAACTCAGAGTTGCTCCTCATGTTACACTCAAAATATTTTAAGTGTATACCTAACCACATGACATGAGGCGAATACATTGGGAAATGTGCAGGTGCCCCGATCAGGGGATCAGAATGAGCTGTTGTTTCATGTCAAGGAGTGGCCCCACCAGGTGGCAGCAGAATTTTGTAAATGTCTTCCATAGGCAGCAGAGAGACTCACCTTGACTCAATGCTCCCTAAGGTTCCCTTTATTGCAATGAGCAAAGTCCACACACTATAATGATAAGAACATCATGTGGCAAACATACAGTTCTTCCATCCTTATTTGAGAGCCTCTCACAAATTCCTTCTGTTCCGCTTATCTTCCTAGCACGCAAGCAGCACTGTGGCCTTCAACACATCTGCCACAGAACAATGGTTTATTTTTCAGCATGTGTCCACACACAGGCTCATTCTATTCTCACATGTCTCTAGTCTAGTTACATTAGCAAGCCAGCAGATACACTTTTTTAATTTGTTGAAATACACAGACCATTTGTTCTCTCAATATCTTCCCCCTCCAAGAATGCCCCTGTGTCTTATTTTAGAAAACTATATCGAAGTTCGGAAAACTGTGGTGTTAGTATTGCTCATCAGCCCTGTTCTCCAGCAGCAGCTGCCTTGGACCCAGTAGGTGGGACCTCCTCTCACCTCCACTGCCACCTCTTTCCCTGTACCCTATCACACCCCAAAGGAGAGTCTGAAGCCTGCCACCAAATTAAGGAGCAACTTAAAGTGCCTCTTCCATGGGATGACATATTAGCCTGGAACAACTTCCCCCATCCTACAATAGGATACAATAGGAATAGGTTTCAAATTCAAGTTTGCTGCCATGTAATGTTTGGAATAGCCCATAGTGTGATAGGAATGATGGGTTCAGCAAACCAACTCATAATGATGGCTCTTTAAAGCTGGAGATTGAGAAGGAACACTTGGGTCCTTTTATGTTGTTCTCTGCTCTGACCACCTGCTCTTTGCCTTTTGTGCCTCTGAATGTGTTCTCCGACCTGACCTTTTCCTTGAAGATGTTTACCATTCTTTGAGTCACGTCACTGTCCATTTACTGAAGCCAGAGCGTTCTGGAACACCAGAGTGGGCTGCAGATGCTGCCAAAAGGCAAAACAAACCTTTAAACATTTCTCTTGCCCGTGACTCAGATATAAGGGATGGAGAGAGCCAGCTACTTTGCAAAGTCTATCAAAATGGTGTTATTCATCCACTGTCTTGAATTGTTTCATATAACGTGACTCTCATATGGCTTAAAGCGTCATATGGAAAAAAAGAAGGAAATACACTGAGTAGACAACTATAGAGAAGCATCATCCTAAGAACATACAAGAAGCCATGTTGGATCAGGCCAATGGCCTATCCTGTCCAACACTCTGTGTCACGCAGTGGCCAAAACCTAGGTGCCATCAGGAGGTCCAACAGTGGGGCTAGAACTCCAGAAGCCCTCCCACTGTTGCCCCTCAAGCACCAAGTATACAGAACGTCACTGCTCCAGTAATGACTATAAGGCCAATATGGACATCAAGCCAAAGAAAAGGGTATTGGACTGCTATCATAAGCCAGGTTTAGCGGAACTCAGTCTGTGGGGTAGCAGCCCATAAAAGGGAAGACCTGAAGCCAGTCCTGGAAAACAGCATCTGAAAGGGAGCAGGGACTAAGCTGAACACTCAATACATGAACACACTGTTTGGTGTCTCCAAGTTCAGTGTCCACATGAACCCCTGAAAAAGACTGTAGGAAATATGCCAGTGAGGAGTTACTGAGCTACAGCAAATATCCAAGCCAGAGCACTAGAGCTTTAAGTGCCTGCCCATTCTTCATGAAAGTCAGGTGGGCATGTCCAGCTATTAGTGATTCAAGAGGCTGTCTTGTTCTTTATCACAATGGAGCAACTTGACTTCTGTTTTGGAGCTGTCTCTGGTACTGAAAGCCCAGAGCCAGACAAAAAGAAAAGGAAAGGATGAAAAGCATGAGAAGCCCCAGATTGGAATGGCTCAGAAAAGCACCAAAACAATTTATATCAAAGCCCACCCCAATGAGCCACTGGGACGGGGCATGCTGTGCATGGAAACACCAATCTGGAGTTGTGGTATTTGACAAGAACATGAACTAAGTGTTCTAGTCAGCCAGCATACCTATCAGGCACATATCTGCTAGGTCATATATCTCTTCCTCTGCCCCTTCCCCTCTCTATCTGGAGAAACAAAAGCTGAAAAATGGAACTGAAAAACTGAACCTGAAAGCAGAGTAAAGCAACCAAAGCAGAAATCACAGCAGGGCTTTTTTTTATATAGCAGGAACTCCTTTGCATATTAGGCTACACCTCCCTGATGTAGCCAATCCTCTAAGAGCTTACAGGGCTCTTCTTACAGGGCCTACTGTAAACTCTTGGAGGATTGGCTACATCAGGGAGGTGTAGCCAAATATGCAAAGGAGTTCCTGCTACAAAAAAAGCCCTGAGTCACAGCATCACCTGGGGTGGAGGGTCAGGAATCAGAACATGCCTAGCCAGTTCATACCCTGAATGCTGGATGAAAGGTCAACAAACAGAGACTCTTGACTTGAACTTTGATGAGTTACTTTCTAAACACAAACCCCTGCTCTGATCCTGAGATCATATGTGTCCTTGATCCAGACAGATAACAGAAAAGTAATACTTAAAGGTCTGAGCAAGCCAAATGGCAGGGGCTGGCTACACGTCCTATTCTGTGAGAAATCCCACTGTATACAGACAACTTTGATTCCGCACTCCTCCACTTGCAGCTGCTGGAATGACCTTGGGTTAGCCATAGATATCTCAGGAGTTGTCCTTGAAGAGCAGTTGCTGTGAGAGCCCTCTCAGCCCTACTCACCTCACAGGGTGCCTGTTGTGGGGGAGGAGATATAGGAGATTATAAGCTGCTCTGAGTCTCTGATCAGAGAGAAGGGCGGGGTATAAATCTGAAGTCTTCTTCTTCTTAAATTAAACTTCTTGTCACTCAGCCTGAGACACAGTTCTCTATCATTCCAAGCCTGAACACACTGGTTGGAAAGAAAAGCTCTTGAAGAAACAATTCAAAAGTAGGAACCCAACTTCCCTTTGATTCGGGGAGCAAATAAAAAAGGAGTTATTTGGTCTAGTGTGGCCTTATCACTTGCATGATTGCATGAGTGTCCATGTGTAGTTCACATGTCCCAGAAACTGCTGGGTGAATGCAGTCTCATGTGGGCAGATAGCCTGCTGAACAGCTGGGAATCATTGCTTGAGCTGTGCGTCTAAGCTGCATCCCTGCTGAGATGCCTTGAGGAATGCCCGTGGTCAGCCGCCTTGACAGCTCAGGGAACGCATCTGAAATCAACGGAACAAATCATTTGGAAAAGAGCTAATGGTTTGGAAGGAGGGAGGTTTCCAAGCAACATCATCATAGAGAGAAGGCAGAAGAAGAAGGGACCAGTTTGGGGCTAGAAAGGCAGGTAGGAAAATGAAAACCCAGTGTTTGCAAGATACCAAAATACAAGAATGAAGACTCAAGCAGGATTTAATGCTTTCAGGGGTGGCCAATGGTAGCTCTCCAGATGTTTTTGCCTACAACTCCCATCATTCCCAGCCATTGGCCATGCTGGCTGGGGCTGATGGAAGTTGTAGGCAAAAAACATCTGGAGAGCTACCGTTGGCCACCCCTGCATTTGTTTAGGCTAAAGAGATCCTAATTTAGTCAGACTTCCAAAAAAATGCAAGGTCTATTTAACCATGCTTCCAATTTAACTTAAACATATGAAATTGTTTTAAGTGGCTGCTATCCTGCACTACTGCCATCCAAGCTCTGCTCACAACCTGAGTTTGATTCTGGCAGAAGCTGGGTTCAGGTAACCAGCTCAAGGCTGACTGAGCCTTCCATCCTTCTGAGGTTGGTAAAATGAGTATCCAGCTTGCTGGGGGTAAGTGTAGATGACTGGGGGAGGCAATGGCAAATCCTGTAAAAAGCCTGCCAAGAAAGCATTGTGATGTGACATCACCCCATGGGTTGATAATGGCACGGTGCTTACACAGGGGGTTACCTTTTTTACCTTTCCCATTCCAGACTGCCAACCACCTCATGGGTAGGGGGGAAGATGGGCAAAGCAAGTCTCAAGAGCAAGAAGAAGAGGGTGGCAACCAGGATGGAAACCGTTGCCGTCCTCAACCAAGAACACCTCTGCCTTACAGACCCTGTGGATTTTGCATAAGATCCCACAGGGCCCTGATGGTGTTGGGCAGACTTCCACCAGGCTGGGGCCAGGACTAAAAAGGCCCTGGTTGAGGACAGCAGGATGTCTTTGGGGCCAGAAACCACCAGCAGATTGCTATCCAAGGAGTGTAACGCTTTCCCAGGGACATACTGGAGGAGACAGTCTCACAGATACATCAGTCCCTGACTGCTCAAGGCCTTAAAAGTCAACGCAAACACCTTGAACTTGACTTGATACTCCACTGGGAGCTAGTGCAACTGGCACATCACAGGTTGTATATGTGCTGTCTGTGATGTTCCCATCAGGATTCGAACCACCACAGGTAACGCTGTGTTATCGTCTGTCCTCTACTTTCACAGCCTCCACGTGGTTGGCTATACACCAGTTTCAGATAAATAAAATCAGGATAATAATGCCATGTCCTTGAAAGAACTCTTCTTCATTTGTCAAACTCAGTAAACAACAATCATTCTTCCAGGGGTAAAAAGGTAAAGGTAGTCCCAACTACAAGCACCAGTTGTTTCTGACTCTGAGGTGATGTCACATCATGACATTTCCAGGGGTACAGGCAGGGATGGAATTCTAGCAGGAGCTCCTTTGCACATTAGGCCACACACCTCTGATGTAGCCAATCCTCCAAAAGCTTGCAAAAAAGAGCCTTGTAAGCTCTTGGAGGATTGGCTACATCAGGGATGTGTGGCCTAATATGCAAAGGAACTCCTGCTAGAATTCCACCCCTGAGTACAGGATTCCAAAAGGAGCTGGTGTACCCCCACCTCACCCCACTGCTACAGCCTGGTGAAGTGTGTAAACCAAGAGCGGAGAAGACGAAACAACACCCGCTGTGAGCACACCGTTTTGAAGGGGTGCGAGAGCGAGGCTGCAATTGGGTGTTTGCATCTGAGCAAGAATGTGTCTGCACCGCCATCTGTGTTGATACATCCATGCTTATGACAGTTTGCGAAAGCACCAGGGGGACGGAGGCAAAATTCATTCTGATTTGTTATGGTGGGAGCTCAGCTCGCCCACCCGCTGCGCCAATCAGGCCCCCATCTGCAGTGTTTTCGGAGGACGGAGCGAAAGCTTCTCCGGAGAGAATGGATCCCGATGCTGGGCCTGAACGGCTCGGAGTCGGCAGTCAGATCCCATTTATTTAAGCTGACAACAGTGGAGGCTCGCAAACATTGTAAGAAGGCAAAAGAGAGAGGGGAAAGAAGGTTTCCCAGAAAGTTTAGCCCCCGCAGTCAGGCTGCTGTGGCTCGCAAAGCTTAATTTCCATTATCCCATTCTTTGGGAACCTGCCTAAGGAAGACGCAGGGGAGGCTGACAGAGAGACATGTGTGGTGTATGTTTTGGAAAAGCTCCCCCCTTCCCGAGTCTTGTGCTGCTGACTCAAGATCTCCTGTGCTTTGGGAAAACATAACTCAGATGGGAAAAGGTGGCGGCTCAGATGACTCATTTCCATTTCATAATTCCAAGCCGTGCACAGGATTAAGTTTGTTTTCTCAACTCGCCCTCCCCCCTCCTAACACACACACACACACACACACACAACATGCCTTTCCACTTCAAAACCAAATGGAAAGCAGAGCATTTCCTCCTGGAGCTTTTTTAGCTTGGGAGGTGAGTCAGAGTCCATTGGTAAGAACTGCCTTGCTGGATCAGACCAAGAGTCCATGTACTCCAGTAATATATTGCCATACGTGGTAAATTCCAGGGGTGGAATGCTAGCAGGAACTCCTTTGCATATTAGGCCACACAACCCTGATGTAGCCAATCCTCCAAGAGCTTATGAAAAAGAGCTTTGTAAGCTCTTAGAGGAATGGCTGCATCAGGGGGTGTGGGCTAATATGCAAAGGAGCTCCTGCTAGAATTCCACCCCTGGGTAAATCTATAGGTTTCCAGGCTGAGGAATTCCTGGAGATTTGAGAGATGGAACCTGGGGAGGGCAGGGTTTGGGGAGGGAAGGGGAAGGGAGGGGAGGGGAGGTGGCTTAGCTGGGTATAATGCCACAGAGTTCACCTTCCAAAGCAGCCATTTTTCTCCAGGGGAACTGATTTCTGTCATCTAGAGATCAGTTGTAATTCAGGGAGATCTCCATATCCCACCTGGAGGCTGGCAAAGTTAGGTGATCTGCAAAGCCTCCAAGGCTGGCTTATTTATTTGTTTTACAGCCCATTTTTCTTCCTAATAGAGAACCATAAGAACATAAGGGAAGCCCGTTGGGTCAGGCCAATGGCCCATCCAGTCCAACACTCTGTGCCACACAGTGGCCAAAAAAAACCCAGGTGCCATCAGGAGGTTCATCAGTGGGCCCAGGACACTAGAAGCCCTCACGCTGTGCTCCCCCCAAGCACCAAGAATACAGAGCATCACTGCCCCAGACAGAGAGTTCCAATGATACCTAGTGGCTCATAGCCACTGATGAACCTCTGCTCCATATGTTTATCCACTCCCCTCTTGAAGCTATCTGTGTTTGTAGCCACCACCAGCCGGCTTGCAGTGTTGTTTCCCCTACACACACACACCAATCCTTTTTATCCTCACCATAATATTTTGTGAGTTAGTTTAGGCTGATGGAATATCCATGGAAGCCTCCCTGGAAGAGTGAGGATTCGAACCCAGATCTCCCAGATCCACAGGTGGGGCATCACTGTGGAAACACCTTTGGTTTCAGTGGGCACTTATTTCAGAGGATGTCTAAGCATGTTCCCAGGGCAGAAGGCTGATCCATGCAGGGACTGGTGGGAGCCATCCCTTTGCCTGGAAACAAAACCAACCATCATTGGGGTTAGTGGATTTCTTTCTCAGCTACCATCATATGAAGACCTGGATTCCATCTAGCCAGAGGAACCTGACTGCCAACTAGAGCTGCCAGCTCCAGGTCACAAAATTTCTGGAGTTTTGGAGGTGAAGCCTGAGAAAAGTGGAGTTTGGGGAAGGGAGGGATGTCAGAGAGGAATAATCCCACCTTCCAAAGCAGCCAGAGGAGAAGGAGGATTTATACCTGGCCCCTCACTACCTGAAGGAGTCTCAGAGCTGTTTACAATCTCCTCTCTCTTCTCCTCACAACAGATGCCCTGTGAGGTAGGTGGGGCTGAGAGAGCTCTCCCAGAACTGCTCTTGAACAGAACGGCTCTGCGGGAATTTGTGGCTGACCCAAAGTCACATCAGCAGGTACATGTGGAGGAGGGGGGTATCAAACCCAGTTCTCCCAGATAAGAGTCCATACACTTAACCACTACACCAAACTGACTCTGGAGATCAGTTGTAACACCAGGAGATCTCCAGATCCCACCTGGAAGTTGGCAACCTTACTGGCAACAGAGCATTCAAACTGGGGGGGGGGGGGAGGACTGTCCTCAGGTGTGACTGTGCAAATTGGCCATTCTGACTCTCAGTATAGAGGGGCTCCCTCAAGAGACTTATGAGAACAGACCCACAGAGATCCAGGGAACTATTCTTTAAGGTATGCAGGCCCCATGCCATTCAAGATAACATTCAGATTCATTTTTCCCACTAGTATAATACATAATGTTTGATGAGCTATTGAAATGGTACCTTCCCCAAATGTTCCAGTCTCCACAGTTGGCAACACTGCTAGCTCTACTGCCAAGCCAAAGAAAGCTGGGATTCTCCCAGCCAAATAGGTTCATTTGTGAGAGGCTGAAACACCATTTGATATGCTTCAGGAACTGGTACATAAAAGCGACAGGATAGAAGCCTGACGCTGTGCCTATTGAACAGGTGCCATTGGAAGGGCGAGGATGAAACAGCATCCATTAAAGCCAGATAGATCTGTGCAACTGGTGACTCACTGAGCTGAGTGCAGCCCTCTCTCTATGCACTGTGGCACGCACACACACACGTTTCTTGCAGTACCAGGCAAGCCGAAAAACCAGATTTATTCGTTTTAGCCCCTAGGTGAGTCACACATATTGCACGGACCAGAACGAAAATAGCTCACAGCTTCTAGCTGGCCAAAAGGTGGCGCTAAGACTACGCCTCGTGGAAGTGTGGAGTGGACCATTCGGCAAGAAGGATTGCAGAGGCTTCCTAATAGCTTCAGAACAGAGTGGCTTTTGCATGGTATGTTTACACACGCTGGCACCATTTCTCCATTGGGGTGAGACACAAATGAGGACAAGGATACTGTGCCTTTAAGAGCCATGCGGAAGAGGGAAATTCCACAGATGCTGCTGTACCTTAACATGGCATGACAGGCTGGATCAGCCAGCAGTTTCCACAATGTAGAAGGATGACATGATAAAGTTCCCTGTCCATTTCCTTTAAGAACATCAGAAGAGTCCTGCTGGATCTGACCAGCGGTCCATCTAGTCTAGCATCCTGTCTTACAGGGTGGCCAACCCATTGCCAACAACAGGGCATAGAGACTCGCCCTTTCCTTGCTGCTGCCTCCCAACACTGGTATTCAGGGTTCACCAGAGGTGGGATTCTAGCAGGAGCTCCTTTACATATTAGGCCACACACCCCTGATGTAGCCAATCCTCCAAGAGCTTACAAAAAAGAGTCTTGAAAGCTCTTGGAGGATTGGCTAGATCAAAGGAGTGTGGCCTAATATGCAAAGGAGCCTCTGCTAGAATTCCACCCCTGGGGTACACCATAAATTTGAAATGAAATCCCTCCTCAGATGATCCCTCCTTGATAGGTGCCACCTCCAACTCTCCAAGAACTTCTTTAGCCAGAGTCAGTAACCCAAGTTCAGAACTTTGCTGCCTCCAGATTAATGTTCCCTCTAAGCTGTGGAGTCTTGTGAGCAAAAATTCTACTCTGTGAGCTACTGCATAATTAGTTTGCTCTGGAACCAGTTTTCCAGCACTAAGACAAAAATGTGTGAGCTTAGAAGCTAAAAAACACTCAGCTTAGAGGGAACACTGCTCCAGATATGGAGGCTCCCTGCAGTCACCTTGGCTAGTAGCCATTGCTGGACCTTCAGTCACTCTATGAGCCTGGCCAAGGTAAAAGGTAGTGCCCTGTGCAAGCACCAGTCATTTCCAACTCTGGGGTGACGTCGCATCACAACGTTTTCACAGCAGACTTTTTAATGGGGTGGTTTGCCATTGTCTTCCCCAGTCATCTACACTTTCCTCCCAGCAAGCTGGGTACTCATTTTACCAACCTCAGAAGGATGGAAGTCAACCCTGAGCTGGCTACCTGAACCCAGCTTCTGCCAGGGTCAAACTCAGGTTGTGAGCAGAGCTTGGATGGCAGTAGTGCAGGATAGCAGCCACTTAAAACAATTTCATACCGACCTCAGAAGGATGGAAGGCTGAGTCAATCTTGAGCCGGCTACCTGCACCCAGCTTCCACCGGGATCAAACTCAGGTCATGAACAGAGTTTGGACTGCAGTACTGCAGCTTTACCACTCTGCACCACGAGCCTGGCCAACTTCCCCTTCAAAGTCAGCTGTGCTGATGGCCATATCACATCCCCTGGTGGAGAATTCCAATCTAGTTACTCATTAAATAGAGGAGTGTTGCCTTTTGTCTGTCCTGAGTCTGTTTCCCAACAATTCCATGGGATGCCCCCGCATTCTACTGTTACAGGAGACTGAGGGAAAAAGTTCTCGTTATCCACTTTCTCCACCCAATGCATAATTCTATAAACCTCTATCATGTCTCCTCTTGGCTGTCTTTCTTTCTAGGCTGAAAAAAAATGCTTTATAGGGAAGTGTGTGTATTCTATAGCTCAGGACTGGTGTAATGTTTAGAGAAGGGGTGGCCAAATTGCAGCTCTTTCACACATATTGTGTGGTTCTCGAAGCCCCAACTGCCCCATCGGCTGGCTTGGAGAAGGCATTTATCTCTTTAAATCAGTTCCAGAGTCAGTTTGGTATAGTGGCTAAGTGCACAGACTCTTATCTGGGAGATCCAGGTTTGATTCCCCACCCCTCCACTTGCAGCTGCTGAAATGGCCTTGGGTCAGCCATAGCTCTCATAGGAGTTGTCATTGAAAGGGCAGCTGCTGTAATAATAATAATAAATTTATTTTTATATCCCGCCCTCCCCCGCCAAAGGCAGGCTCAGGGCGGCTAACAGGACATGGTGTGCACCATGTAAGAGCTCTCTCAGCCCCACCTACCTCACAGGCTGTCTGTTGTGGGCAGGGAGGAGGTAAAGGAGATTGTGACCACTCTGAGACTCTGAGATTCAGAGTATAGGGTGGGATATAAATCCAAGCCAAGCCAGCTTCTTTTGTAGCAGGAACTCCTTTGCATACTAGGCCACACCCCCTGATATAGCCAATCCTCCAACAGCTTACAGTAGGCCTTTAAAAAGAGCCCTGTAAGCTCTCAGAGGATTGGCTACATTAGGGGTGTTTGGCCTAATGTGCAAAGGAGCTCCTGCTACAAAAAAAGCCCTGCTTACAGCCGATATCCTTGCTGGGGGTTTTGCTTTGCAGATTTCATCAGAATTTGCTGTCATTCCCCAGTGCAGCATGACTCCTTTCTGCCCCTCTCCTCCCCATGTCATGGCCTTTGACAACAGTGGATGTTGCTGATGTATATTCTGCCCTGCGGTTCAGAGCAGGAGGCTAATGACCCCCCAAATGGGGCGGGGGGGGAGTCAGGGGTCAGCTACACAGGGAGGATGTTCCTATTGCTGCCCTTGGACCAGCTATGGGGCTATGTTTGTAATGGCACCGGCCATGTCCAGCTCTCAGCAAACATTGACTTTGTCTCCCTCCATCCCTCTGTGCGTGAATCTGGCCAGACCCAAGGTCAAGCCACCCTGGATGCAGCAACAGTGGGGCTAATGGTTGCCCTGCAAAGCCACATAGCTGAACCTTAGTCACATGCACCAAAAAGGAGGAGTTCCTGTCCACATTCGAAGGAAGCAGCTTGCCAGATCCCTGAGGACTGAGTTGCCAATCCCTCAGTGCATGCTGTTTGATGGGCTGCTCCCTGTGTTGATTATGAACCCCAGCCAGGAAAGGAACACCGCTGAGGCATGGGACAGAGCCAACAGTGTCTTCGGGTCCTCTAGGGACAACCGGATTCAGGCTGGGTGGGATAAACATAAGCTGCCCAGTCTCTGGAGACCAGGAAACAGTCCAGAACCTCCACAAACATGAACTTGACAAACATCTCTCTAGGATGAACAAAGTAGGAGTCAAGTTTCACCTTTAAGATCAACAAAGTATTATTCAGAACGGAAGCTTTCATGTGCTCTAAGCACACTTCTTCAGATGAGGAATCAGATACAGTGAGCAGAGCTACATATAGCTGGTAGGCAGTGGTTTAGAATGCAAAATGGTACAAATTTAAGATCCAATGACAGAATAGTAACAACTTGAGCAAGCCTTTGATCTGTGTAACATGAGTGTGAGAAACCAATAAAACAGTAACATGTCAAAATGTGAGGATGTCTGTTAATCACTCTATTGTTATAAGCCTGGGCACTTCTTTCTCAGACGTTTTTCCCATCCAACTAATTTACCTTTTAACATGTAACATACATACAGTTTGCCATTAGAAGAAAAGCCCTGTTTCACTGGCTATCGGGTTTTAGAAGGCATTCACTTTGTGTTTGAATACTGAGTTAGAGGTTTTATCTTCTCCTCCTTCCCACAAACTCTGGGACTCCTGACGTTAGTTGGAGGCCAGAGGTTACCAAAAAAAAAAAGGTACCTTGTACGTTGTAAAAAGAGCCCTGTGGTGCAGAGTGGTAAAGCTGCAGTACTGCAGTTGGAGCCCTCTGCTCATGACCTGAGTTTGATCCCGGTGGAAGCTTGTTTCAGGTAGCTGGCACAGGTTGACTCAGCCTTCCATCCTTCCAAGGTCGGTAAAATGAGTACCCAGCTTGCTGGGGCGGGGGGGGGGAAGTATAGATGACTGGGGAAGGCAATAGCAAAGCACCCCGTAAAAAGTCTGCCATGAAAGCAGCATCACCCCAGAGTCGGAAACGACTGGTGCTTGCACAGGGGACTGCCTTTACCGTTTTTTAGACCTTGTACCTATGCCTGTCAACCTCCAGGTGATGACCGGAGATCTCCTGTGATTACAGCTTATCTCCGGGCAACAGAAATCAGATCACTTTGGAAGGCAGACTCTAGGACAATATACCCCCCATTGAGGTCCCTCCCCTTCTGAAACCCCACCCTCCTTAGGCTCCACCCCCAAAAAATCTCCAGGTATTTCCCAGGTGGGAGCTGGCAACCCTACTTTTACCAGTTCTGTGCAGTTCTATGTCATGAAAGAGACACCTGCCACTTATGAAATGCTCTGTACAATATAATTCTTAATGGTACAGAGTGTCTGTGGTTAGTAATTGAATACATGAATCTGCCTTATGCCAGATCAGACCCATAGTCCATCAAGGCTGTCTACTCAAGACTGGCAGCAGCTCTGCAGGGTCTCAGGCTCAGGTCTTTTCACATCACCTCCTGCCTGGTCCTTTTAACTGGAGATGCTGGGGATTGAACCTGGGACCTTCTGTATGCCAAGCAGATGCTCTACCACTGAGCCACCTACAGCTCCTTCTTAAAGCTTCCTTATACTGAATCAGACCCTTGGTCCATCAGAGTCAGCAAAGACTGGCAGCAGCTCTTCAAGATCTCAGGCAGAGGTCTTTCACATCACCTACTGTCTGATCCAGAGCTTTTTTGTAGTAGGAACTCCAGAACCATTCTATGTCATATTTCCATGGCCTGTTGGAGAAATCTAGCCACCATTAAAGTTACCTCAGCGCAAGCGTCATTTAAAAGTTTGTGGACTTTGCCTGAATCAGCACAGCCCAACATATCTGCTAAGATATCTTTCAAGTATATACAACGAATATCAACATAAAGAGGACAGTTCAATAATACATGAGAAATAGTTTCAATACACTTGGAATTACAAAGACAGTGTCTATTAGAGTACTTAATCCTGTTAAATCTACCAAATAGGATAGCAGATGGTAATGCATTACATCTCGTTAACAAGAACGCACGGCGTTGCTGTGGAGCTTGTAGAGAGGAGAAATACGACGCTAATTTCTCTACTGAGAGAGGAAGTTCAAAATTCAGCGGGGAGCAAGACTTGTTGGCCAGGCTATATAACGTTTGCATTTCAATATCTAGAATTCTGAGCTTAAGTTTCAAAAAAGCATCTTTTAAGGATAGCATAAGAAGTGAATCTAAATCAATGCCCATAGATTTAATTTTCCTCTCAATAAATACTAGCCAATTTGACAAATTAGATTCTGAGAGCAGTTGATATAAAAGGCTCTCTGAGTCAGAGTAGAAATGTAGCCATAGCCAGTATTCAAGTGACATTAGCCATGCTTGTGTTTCCACAAGATTCATCCCTGTTTCTAAACACAAAACTGCATATGGTACGCACTTTGGGAATCCCAGAATTTTCCGTAGGAATTTTGATTGGACACCTTCAATGTTAGTATCCAAGGCTGTGATCCACACTGGGACCCCATATAAAAGCTGCGGTATCACTTTAGCCTTAAAGATTTTTAGCGCGGCTGGGGTAAACTGATTGCCTCTGCTGCAAAAGAAGCGCTGGATAGCTGCAACGCTAACATTGACTGACTTAATTATACAGTTACGATGATTAGTCCAAAGTGTGTTATATTGAAAATGAATTCCTAGGTATTTGTAGTATTTTACTTGTTCTATCTCTTTGCCGCCTATTGACCATTTAGTTGGTTTCCAAGATTTGGAAAAAACAACAATTTTAGATTTGTCATAGTTCAATAGGAGCTTATTGTTGTTAAGGAAGGTGATACAGCGAACAAGCAAACGCTTTAATCCAATTTTGGAACAACATAGTAAGACTGTATCGTCCGCATATAACAGTAAGGGAACATGTCTGGCACCAAGTTTTGGACTATGATGGTCAGTATCTGACAAAAAGGGAGCAAGATCATTAAGAAAGAGGTTAAACTTGACTCATATATATTTTACTTATTTTATGTATTATGTATTTTAGCTCCCTAAGTACTCTATAATCTAGGATTTTATATTATTTATATTGCTATTTTACTGCTAAATCTGTTTTATGCCAATAAAGGCTTGCTGTTTGCTAGTAGGAACTCCTTTGCCTATTAGGCCACACACACCCCAATGTAGCCAATATTTCAAGAACTTACAGGTCTCTTAGTACAGGGCCTACTGTAAGATCCAGGAGGATTGGCTACATCAGGAGTATGTGGCCTAATAGGCAAAGGAGTGCCTGCTACAAAAAAAAAAAAGCCCTGATCTAGTCCTTTTAAAGTGCAGGTGCTGGGGACTGAACCTGGGGTTTTCCCACATGCCAAGCAGATGCTCTACCACTGAGCCATGGCCCCTTCCCAATGACATTGTGTTGTCAGGCATGACAGCAATTATTTTGCCACTGGAGTCTCCCACATTGCTAGGACAATCCCAGTCCAAATGATTGCTATATGCGGGCCCTGCGGGATCTTGAACAATTCCGCAGGGCCTGCAAGACTTTCCTCTTCCGACTGGCTTTCGATGATGTAGAAAATTAAGTACTAATGATACCGCCATCATAATAAAGAACAAATAGCAATAGCATTAGCACTTTTATAACTGTAATTAATTTTAAATCTATTAGAATTTTAATGTTGAATGTAACCTTGTTTTTATACAATGGAATGTTACTGTTACTGTTAGCCGCCCTGAGCCTGCCCCGGCGGGGAGGGCGGGATATAAATAAAATTATCTAATCTAATCTAAAATCTAATCTATACTGCCAGAGCCACCAACCTGTTCTGTAATGTCAGCTTACTTCTGAGTAATGGAAAACATTCCAAAACGCACACCTAGCATGCTACCAAGTTTTGTTCTCTCCAGGGCCAGCCCTGTCACTAGGCAAACTAGACAATTGCCTAGGGCACCAGCTTTCTAGGGGTGCCAAATTGGGCACCCCCATGTAGTTCTTGATGCGGGGGACGCTAGAGGCTAGCCTTGCCTAGGGTGCCAGATAGTCTAGGGCTGGCCCTGGTTCTGTTCTAGAAACAGGGTCGGCATGTGGGAGTCAGTAATCTAGGCAGTTGCCTAGAGCGCCAAATCCTAGCAGGGAAAAGCACCCTCTCCTTGCTCGCAGCAATCCTGAGCCTCCAACTGAGCTCTGAGGGGTCAGAGGACCTCCCCCAGCCCTTCAGTGCCCAGAAAGAATTGCACTTCCTGTCCTTGGCACCCTCCAAGCTTGGAGACTGCCAGGGAGAAGAAATGCCCTCCAAGCTTGGAGAACGCCAGGGAGGGGAAGCGCCGCATGTTCTTTCTGGGGGCTGAGGGGTCGAAGGAATTTCCCTGGCCCCTCAGAGCCCAGAAAGAATGGCACTTCCTGTCCTCAGCACCCTCCAAACTTGGAAAGCACTGGGGAGGGGAAGCACTGAGTGCCCAGCATGATGACATCACCTCTAGGTGACATCATCACACCCAGCACTTGATAACTTTTCTCCTGGGGCAGAACCCCACACGCCAGCCCTGCCTAGAAACAGAATGACCCTGACCTGGGCTGCCCAAGCTCACTCATCAGAATTTGGAAGATAAGCAAGGTCATCCCCAGTTAGTATTTGGATCAATACTCCCTCTAAGCTGTGGAGACTTGTGAGCAAAAATTCTACTTGGTGAGCTGCTGGCATTAAAATGCTGAGCTACTTACTGCATCAATTGGTTTGTTCTGGGGCCATCCTTCCTGAGCAGGCTGAGCAAAGACAAAATGTGTGAGCCAGAGGCTAAAAAACTACCTCACACTAACTCAGCTTAGAGGAAACACTGCTCACCAGTTTGTATGAGGGGGGAGTCAACATGGGGCGTTCATC
This sequence comes from Heteronotia binoei, assembly GCF_032191835.1. Classification (NCBI taxonomy): domain Eukaryota; kingdom Metazoa; phylum Chordata; class Lepidosauria; order Squamata; family Gekkonidae; genus Heteronotia; species Heteronotia binoei. The sequence continues at coordinate 22,260,125 of NC_083235.1, forward strand.
ATTTCCCCTAGATCGTGGTTTCATCCCCACCTTTTACAAAAAATAATAACAAGCAAGATTTCAATTTGGAAAAGGAGCCGTTTCCATTTAAAGAAGGGGAGCGCCTTTTGTTTTATATAGCATAGGAAACATTTGGTCAGAGAAAACAAATGAAATTCTCCTTTTGCTCCTAGCCAGATGAGGCTGGAAGGGCACTTAAAAGGGAGGAGGGAATAAAGAGGACTTTATAAGCATGGGTGGCCAGATTTTTCGGCCTTCAGGGGAGGCTTGGCACTGTTCCCCCGCGTCAAGGAGCCATTGCTTCTTCCATATTAAAAGGGGAGCGTTGTTACATTTTACATGATGCCCTGCAGCGGCAAAAAGCAGCTTGCATTTAACCCATGGCAAAGGCACAGTATGTCCTAATAAAGCTCCGGCAATGTTCTGACAAACTTACAACAACTTGGTTGCTTCCCCAGGAAGGGTGGGGTGCTTCGGTATAGCATCTAAACCAGAACAGGGCTTTTTTTAAGCATCCACAGAATCTCATCCTCCAATGGTTTGCTTTCCAGGTTCTCTCCTTCTTTGATGCCCTCCATTCCTTTTTATTAAAAACAAGGTACGCCACATATCTCCACAACAAATAGAGCTGCAAACTTATATTTTAAAGTGTGTGTGTGTGTGTGAAAGGCTGTCAGGTCACAGCTGATTTACAGCAATCCCATAGGGTTTTCAGGTAGGCTTGCCAGTCCCCAGGTCTGAGGGGGGGGGGGTGAGATTCCCCAGTTTTGCAGACTCCTCACCACCCCTAGCTAGCTGGCCAGTGAAGGGAAGCCCCACCCCAACAGCCATGATGTGCCTTTAGAATTCAGGCAGGTTTAGGAGCTTGCAGCTGCTTCTGTTTTGAAAGGTAAATCTCAGCTAGACAGAAACTGTCTGTGGGGGTGGGGGTGAGCGGGAAGAGCCATGTGTGTGAGACAGAGAGGAAGCTAGGGTTGCCAAGTCCAATTCAAGAAATATCTGGGGACTTTGGGCGTGGAGCCAGGAGACTTTGGGGGTGGAGCCAGGAGACTTTGGGGGTGGAGCCAGGAACAAGGGTGTGACAAGCATAATTGAACTCCAAGAGAGTTCTGGCCATCACATTTAAAGGGACAGCACACTTTTTTAAATGTCTTCCTTCCATAGGAAATAATGAAGGATAGGGGCACCTTCTTTTGGGGCTCATAGAATTGGACCCCCTGGTCCAATCGTTTTGAAACTTGGGGAGTACTTTGGGGAGAGGCACTAGATACTATACTGAAGATTTGGTGCCTCTAACTCAAAAAACAGCTCCCCCAGAGCCCCCAAAACCTCCAGATCAATTCCCTATTATACCTTATGAGAATCTATCTCCACATAGGGAATAATGAAGTCCTCAGCAGACATTTCCCTCCCCGTTCCCTCCCCCCCCCCCCCCCCGTTTCTGGCGACTCTGAGGCGAGGGATTGGCCTCTCTATTCATGAGTTGCTGCCAACTTCTTCACAGCAACACAGACACACCATCCCAAGAGGAAGCCTTTCAATCGGAGACTGAAGCCTCCGGAAGTGCAAAGGCACATGGTCCTCTGGGGGCGGGACTTCCCCCCACCGGCCAGCCAACTGGGGCGGGAAGGAGTCTGGGAAAGTGGAAGAACCCCTTCTGGGACCTGGGGATTGGCAAACCTAGAGGAAGCCAGAGAGCCCTCTGTTCATTTTGTATTCCTTCCAGAAGCTGTGTCTTAAAAGGGATAGTGTTTCAGGGGTGTGAAACATGCGGCCCAGGAGCCAAATCAGGCCCCCAAAGGGCTCCTATCAGGCCCCCGAGTAACTGGCTCTTATCTGCTTCCTTCTCCCTCTCTCTTGCTTCCTTCTTTACAAGGCTTGCTCAATTGCTTTACAAGGCCGGCTTTACAAGGCTTGCTCAATTGCACAGGAGCTACAGAATAAAAACTCGATTTTCCTCATTGGTTGAAGCTTCTCCCGCTCCTGGTCCCCTGGGGAGGGAGGGAAAGAGCCAGAGCTTCCTTTGCCCTGTTCCCTGGATCCCATGGGAGAAATACAAAGAAAGCACCTTTAAGACCAACAAGTGCTAATGTTTTAAGCATGCTTTATTTTAAGGTTGTTTTTTTAAAAAAAAATTAGTCATGTTTGTCTATGTTCTTTAAAAAGTTTATATCTCTGCTACCTAATCTTAAATAGGTACACACATGGCCTGGCCCAACATGGCCCAGCCCAACAAGGTCTCATTTCTGTCAGATCCAGCCCTCATAACAAATGAGTTCGATACCCCTGAATTAACTAGAACCTGAGGATGGGAGAGAGGAAAACACCACCCCCTAGACCTCTTTGTAAGCTGGTTGAAACACAGCAGATTGTTACATTCATCAACTCCAGTAAGTAAAGTTATCTACACCATTGCCCCAGGAAGATCACAAAAGTGTGTACTTGCAAACTATTTATTTTGGCTGCTTTGTGGGTGTGTGTCTGTTTGTGGGTGGGTGTCTGTGTTCACTTTCATTTTGTGTGTGTGTGAGCTCACTTCCATTTTAATGGAAGTGCAGCTGCTGTGGCACCGTTTGAATGCAAAAAAAGAGGAGGAAGGAATGAAGACTGCATTCAGGGGAACAGGCACTACTGTGTTGTTACTTATTTATAGTCCCCAGATATTTCCTAAGTTGGACCTGACAACCCTACTTTCAAGGCAAGAGATGTTCAGAGGTGGTTTGCCATTGCCAGTCTCCACGTAGCAACCCTCGACTTCCTTGGTGCCCTCCCATCCAAGCCAGGTGGGCTCTTGATCATCAGAGTAGGCTGCCAACAGGGCTGGCGTGTGGGAGTAGGCCAACTAGATGGCCGCCTGGGGCACCAGAGGCCTAGGGGAACCAAGAGTCACCCCCTCTCTTGCCGCTTCCAGCGCCGCTACATTCCTGACTTTGCAGAGGCTTCAAAGCATTACAGTGGAGGCCTGCTGTCTTCAACCTTTGGCGAGGTCGGGGGGGGTGGGAAGCAAGCGCACTCAGAGCCAGCGGCTCTGAGCTCGCCCACTGTCTCCCCACCCTTGCTGAGGCTTTCCAAGCCTTGTGAGGGGGGTGGGTTCCCGGCCCTCTCCCACTTTAAAGCGGGTGAGACCCGAGAATGGGGGGGCTGCGTGTGCTGTGCACGCAAAAACAGTAAAAAAGAAAAAAGGGGAGGTGGCCCACTTTCAGCCTGGGGCGCTGGAAAGGCCAGCGCCAGGCCTGGCTGCCAAGCCCCCAGGCCGGGCGGAGGTTCTCCCACCCTGGAGATTCCCAATCCACCAGCCCACATTGGGCCAGCGGGGGAACCTCCCCCAACGTCGCTGGTGCAATGACATCACCCAGAAGTGACATCATCATGCCAGCAATGCGCTGGCTGCTCGAGGCGTTTCCAGGAAAACTCTATGGTTTTTTGGACGCTCTAGGAATCTGGGAGGCTGCGGGGGACTTGGCAACCCTACATCAGAGATTTGACTGGCTGTGCAGGGTTTTTTTACAAACACTGTTCTGGCAGCAGCTACCACTGCAGCACAAGGATCTGCACCATAAGACTGAAGGTAAGCTGTGGCAGCCATGCTGTGGCAGCCATTTTGTGGCTGGCTCCGCTTCTAGGAACAGCCGTTTTGTGGTGCCCATCACACTATGTCAGAATTCCAAAGCTCAAAAAACCCCTGTGAATCCCTGATGTAATGCTTTGGGCAGCCTTGCTCTCTCCCAGAGCTTTTTTTGTAGCAAGAACTTATTTGCATATTAGGCCACACACCCCTGATGCAGTCAATCCTCCTGGAACTTACAGGACTCTTCTTATAGGGACTACTATAAGCTCCAGGAGGACTGGCTCCATCAGGGGTTTGTGGCCTAATATGCAAAGGAGTTCCTGCTGCAAAAAAAAAAAGCCCTGCTCTCTCCTATAACTTGTGTTGTTTTCTTAGCGTTGAACCTAAAAGGAAATGCAATGTTTCCAAACCCATGATTTCCCCAGAACACAAAGGAGAATCAAATGAGGAGAAAGAGGGTGCTTAATCTTTCCACCACCCACCAGCTCCACCCGCTAAATAACCTCATCCAGCCATTTTTAACTCCTTCTTGTTCCCATCTAGGCTTTGAAACTGGAAACAAACCAGGCTGGGAGCCCTTTACAGAAGCGTTTGCGGGGAGGAATCTGCAGCAACCAGAAAAGGGCAAGCACGCCTCCTTTCCCTTTGAATCTCCCTCACAAGTCCCCCCCCCCCACTGCATTCTTGTCATCAGCCTAGAGAAACTGGATTTAATGAGAAAACATCTAGTTCCATCCTGAAGATCCTGCTTTTTCTCTTGCTCAGGCCCGTAGCCATGGGGGGAGGGCATGACTCATCTATTAAAAACCCCTTCCCCCTGTAGGGCCCTCCGTTGGGCCTCCAGGGCTGCTGCTGCTCAGCAGGGGTGGCGTTTGCACTAAGGGCTCCTCATGAGCAGCCCTCAGTGCAAATGGGGCCATCTGGCCCCGTGCCCCCCCCACACCAAATATCTTACCTCAAGGGCCCCTCCACCCAAAATTTTGTGGCTACAAGCCTGCTCTTGCTCCCCAACATACAAAAGCTGGAAGTCGTCCGTGCCTGGATTCTGCACGTTGTTTCAAGTTCTTCTTGATTGATTAGCCACTTCTTACCTGATAGAGGTGACACCTTGAGATCTCTGGTTATCAAGAAGAATTGCAGATTTATACACCGCCTTTCTCCCTGAATCAGCGACTCAGAGTGGCTTACAATCTCCTATACCTTCCCCCCCCCACAACAGACACCCTGTGAGGTGGGTGGGGCTGAGAGGGCTTTCACAGCAGCTGCCCTTTCAAGGACAACTCCTGCGATAGCTATGGCTGACCCAAGACCATTCCAGCAGCTGCAAGTGGAGGAGTGGGGAATCAAACCCAGTTCTCCCAGATAAGAATCCACACACTTAACCACTACACCAAACGGGTCATTTCATAGAAAAAGAGGTGCCGGAGCTCCTTAGCACAACTCATTTGCATAGCATTTGCATATGCCACACACCCCTGGTACTAAATTATATCAGCTCAGCATCTACCTTCAAATGCTTCTTGAATTAGAATGGTCATCATAAAACTTTACTCCCATCATACTTTTTCAACAACTTTCTCCTCTGTGGCCACAGTGGCATGATGAATATTTCCATCTGTCTGCTTTATATGTTTTGGTTATTTCCAGTGTTCCCTCTAAGCTGAGTTAGTGTGAGCTAGCTCACAATTTTTTAGCCTCCAGTTCACACATTTTTGTCTCAGCGCAGGAAAAATGGTCATAGAGAAAACTAATTTATGCAGTAGTTCTCAACTTTAATTCCAGTAGCTCACAACTTTAATGCCAATAGCTCACAAAGTAGAATTTTTGCTCACAAGACTCCACATTGGTTATTTCCTCATTTTTTTGTGCGGGGAAATATTAGAAAGTTTGTCAAATCTTAGAGTTCAGCAAAATTTCCATAGGGAGTTTGAACAATGGAGCCCAGAAGCAAGTATTTGGGGAGGGTGGGGGGGGGGGAGAAAGAGCACAATAAACTAGAGCTCCACTCCTGTGAGCTCCTGCCCAAAATGAGGCCTGCTGATTATTGCAAAGGTTCTCCAAACAACAAAAGATCAGTTCCCCTGGAGAAAATGGCTGCTTTGGAGGGTGGACTCTATGGCATTATACCCTGCTGAGGTCCCTCCGCTCTCCAAACCCCGCCCTCCCAGGCTGCACCTTCCAAATCTCCAGGTGCTTACCAACTCAAAGCTGACAGCACTACTTATCTGGCACAACTCTGCTAGGTGCCAGGCTGCCATGCATAAGAAGAGCCCTGCTGGATCAGACCTGTGGTCCATCTAGTCCAGCATCCTATCTCACACAGTGGCCAACCAGTTCCTCTGGAGGAACTGTCTCATGCAGCGTCCAGCCAGTTCCTCTGGAGGGCCAACAACAGGGCAGAGAGGCTGAGGCCTTCCCCTCATAAGAAGAACCTTGCTGGATCAGACCTGTGGTCCATCTAGTCCAGCATCCTTTCTCATGCAGTGGCCTTCCAGTTCCTCTGGAGGGCCAACGACAGGGCACAGAGGCTGAGGCCTTCCCCTGATGTTGCTTCCTGGCTGTGGAATTCAGCGATTGACTGCCTCTGAACATGGAGGTTCCCTTTAATCACTATGGCTGGTAGCCACTGGTAGGCCTCTCCTCCAGAAATCTGTCTAATCCCCTTTCAAAGCTGTCTGTGCCTGGGGCCATCACTACATCCTCTGGCAGAGAATTCCACGTTTTAGTCACTCCCCCATGTAAAGAAGTATTTCCTTTTTGTCTGTCCTGAATCTACTGCCTATCAATTTCTTTTGATGGCCTTGACTGAGTTTTAGTATTTTGGGGAGGGAGAAATAGTTTTCTTTGTCCTCTGATCTCTTTCTACCCCATGCATAATTTTTAAACCTCTATCATGTCCCTCCCCCTCCCCCATATCTTTCCTAAACTGAAAGAGTCCCAGACTCTTTCGTTTTTCCTTGGAGAGCCAGTTTGGTGTAGTGGTTTAGTGTGCGGACTCTTATCTGGGAGAACCAGGTTTGATTCCCCACTCCTCTACTTGCACTTTGCTCCTTCACTTGTACCTGCTAGCATGGCCTTGGGTCAGCCATAGCTCTGGCAGAGGTTGTCCTTGAAAGGGCAGCTGCTGTGAGAGCCCTCTCAGCCCCACCCACCTCACAGGGCGTCTGTTGTGGGGAAGGGAAGGTAAAGGAGATTGTGAGCGGCTCTGAGACTCTTCGGAGTGGAAAGCGGGATATAAATCCAATATCTTCTTCTTCTCATAGGAATCTCCTTCTTAGCCCTCTTCTGTACTTTGTCCAGCTCCGCAACCCATTTTTGTGAGCAGAATAGGGACACAGTCTGTACTTTGTCCACCTCTGCAATACCATTTTTGTGACCAGAATAGGGACACAGTCACCTAGCACAAAGATGAAACGTGCTTCACCTGTTGAATCCCACCTGTTAAAAGCATAAGAGCCCAGACAGGAAAAAGCCCAAGGGCCTATCTCTCTAGCAGCTGTCGAGTTGCTTTCTGCTGCCTCTCCTACTTCCCGTAAGCCTGATAAATTGCAAAACCACTTGAGCATAAAAACAGGGGTCTTTCAAGCTTGGAAAAATGCCTTCCTATCAGTTCAAGCCAATGCACCTAAAACTGTCTCTTACTTTTGGGTTTATTACAAGCCAGACAGATAGAAACATGCCAGTCGATCAGCCGTTAGGACAGGTGTGACGCTCGGTTTGCTAGAAACTACGCAGGGGGAAAAAAGGGTTTCTTGGCTCAGAGGTAGAGTGGATGGAGGAGGGGAGCGTCACCAGTTTCATTGCTGTGCGTCAGGCTGCTATAAAAGACAGAAGAGCATGGAACATAAAGTGGGTGGCATCTCTGAGCGGCACTTTCCCTGGAGACAGAACGAACTTCCTTCCCAAGCTGTACCAGGCCGAGGAGCAATTAGGTAATTTGGATCTTCGCCCCACCCTTCTTTAGACGGTAATGGATACGTCAGATGAGAAGTATGAAATGAACTTGCAACAGGCTGGTCTTATTTTATTTCCACAGATAAACACATTTGTCTGAATGCCAGGGCTCCCTCTGTGTGGAGACAATTCTCCATGTACTTCTAGTGCTGCTGAGCCAATGGAGGCCCGGTGGCTGTCATTCCACGTCACCACCGCCTGAAGACTTTTTTTTTTAAATCAAACTTTTAAAAAACAAAGTCAGTAATTAACTACTATAAAAGGTAAAGATAGTCCCTTGTGCAAGCACCAGTCATTTTCAACTCTGGGGTGACGTCGCATCACGTTTTCACGGCAGACTTTTTTACGGGGTGGTTTGCCATTGCCTTCCCCAGTCATCTACACTTTCCCCCCAGCAAGCTGGGTACTCATTTTACCGACCTCAGAAGGATGGACGGCTGAGTCAACCTTGAGCCAGCTACCTAAACCCAGTTTCCGCCGGGATCGAACTCAGGTCGTGAGCAGAGTTCAGACTGCAGTACTGCAGCTTTACCACTCTGCGCCATGGCTATAGAACTGTGATATTGTAAGGATCTATTGCTACAGCTTACTCATTTAATCAATCTGTTGCTACAACATATATATTCAATCAAGGCTTTTTTTGTAGCAGGAACTCCTTTGCATAATAGGCTACACCCCCCTGATGTAGCCAATCCAAAAAGAGCTTACAGGGCTGTTATTACAGGGCCTACTGTAAGCTCTTAGAGGATTGGCTGCATCAGGGGTGTGTGGCCTAATATGCCAAGGAGTTCCTGCTACAAAAAAACCCTTGCATTTAATCAATTTTATCTGATGTTTTAATTTGAAATTGACTGTATTTTGCGTGCATGTTTTATGTTGTTACCCACCCTGAGCCCATTACTGGGGAGGACAGGTTATAAATTGAAAATAACAAATAAACAAATAAATTGGGGTTTGTAGAATCTTTTGGGCTCAAGTGCCGTATTCTACTGGAGAAAGTTTTCTTCCAGACGTTTCATTCTCGGCTGCGGAGAACATCCTCAGTGGTGCTGCAACCAGAGCAGGCACTCTGACCTTCTTGGCTGCTGTGCATTGAGTGAGGCCAGGGCTGCTGGAGAGCTGCTATTTCTAGGCTGGAGGGGGTGTGATGAAAGGGCAATAGGTTTGTGGATGTGCCCATTGTTTGGTGGGGCTTCCTGGAAGAGTAGTGATAAGGAAACTGGCTGTTGAATGTGACCATTGTTCTGTGTTAATTGCTGGGAGGGTTGGAAGGGGTGTGAAGAAAAGGAAGATGGTTGTTGACTGTGCTGATTGTTCTGTGGAATTTGCTGGTTGTTCTGAGACTTTCTGCAATTTACAGTCTGTAGGGTGTTTTGCAGAGCTGGGTACCAAGATTGGTGGATGGAAATGCCTTCTTCCTTTCCATCCACCAATCTTGGTATCCAGCTCTGCAAAACACCCTACAGACTGTAAATTGCAGAAAGTCTCAGAACAACCAGCAAATTCCACAGAACAATCAGCACAGTCAACAACCATCTTCCTTTTCTTCACACCCCTTCCAACCCTCCCAGCAATTAACACAGAACAATGGTCACATTCAACAGCCAGTTTCCTTATCACTACCCTTCCAGGAAGCCCCACCGAACAATGAGCACATCCACAAACCTATTGCCCTTTCATCACACCCCCTCCAGCCTAGAAATAGCAGCTCTCCAGCAGCCCTGGCCTCACTCAATGCACAGCAGCCAAGAAGGTCAGAGCGCCTGCTCTGGTTGCAAGGCCACTGAGGATGTTCTCCGTAGCCGAGAACGAAACGTCTGGAAGAAAAACTTTTTCCAGTAGGACACGGCACTTGAGCCCGAAAGATTCTACAAACCCCAATGATGTTACCAGCCGTGAAAACCTGAAATCTTTTAAAACAAATGATTATCAACTTTCTTTTTAAATAAAAAAGTAAGTTCTTGCCCTTCTTGTTGTAATGTTATAAGTGGAAAGATGCAGCCTGCACATGAGGAAATTCTGGATATTTTTGTCAAGTCCTCCAGTGGAGAAGGGAATGTCAGCCCTGGGAGCTAGAGAAGAAGAAGAAGAAGAAGAAGAAGAAGAAGAAGAAGAAGAAGAAGAAGAAGAAGAAGAAGAAGAAGAAGAAGAAGAAGAAGAAGAAGAAGAAGAAGAAGAAGAAGAAGAAGAAGAAGAAGAAGATGATGATATTGGATTTCTATCCTGCCCTATACGCTTAATCTCAGAGTCTCAGAGCAGTCACGATCTCCTCTACCTTCCCCCCACCCACACACACACACACACAACACCCTGTGAGGTAGGTGGGGCTGAGAGAGCTTTTTCAGCAGCTGCCCTTTCATTGTCAACTCTTGTGAAAGCTATGGCTGACCCAAGGCCATTCCAGCAGCTGCAAGTGGAGGAGTGGGGAATCAAACCTGGTTCTCCCAGATAAGAGGCTGTGAACTTAACCACTACACCAAAATGACGCCAGTCTGAGCACGACCTGCAAAAAAATGCACCTTCCTATTCACAAAGAACACAAAGGCACTTTGCCTGTGATCTTTCCAAAAAGATTGACCAAACAAATCACAGCAAAGCAAGAGGAAAACATAAAAACAGGACAACTGGAGAATGTAGATTCTCCCGGAAGACAGCGCTGTCTCAAGAAAGCCAGGGTGGAGCAAAAAAACCCATGAGAAAATAGCCATGTTGTTAACCAGGGCTTTTTTTTTTAGCAGGAATGCACAGAAAAACAGTTCTGGTTGGCTTGGCATCAGGGGGTGTGGCCTAATATGCAAATGAGTTCCTGCTGTGCTTTTTCTACCAGTTGTTAACTGATTCTGTGTGTACTTACTCAGAAGTAAGTCCAACAGGGAGCAACAGGGCTAGCTTCATTGTTCCCCTGCTAACTGCATGAGCTAGGGCCCTGAGACTACCACCCTCCAAGTCTTAGCCTGCTGCCCCCTACTGGTCCTGGTGTCTCATAGCAGTTTATTTGATGCTTTCCGTTCATCATTCAAAGGCACAATAGCGGCTGGGCAGATTGTCATGCTCCGCTGATCAGTTGGCAAACCTCCAGCAGTTTCTGCAGTAGGGTTGCCAGTTCTGGATTGAGAAATCCCTGGAGATTTGAAGGCAGAGCCCAGGTTGGGGAGGGACCTTAGTAGAGTGTAATACCATAGAGGGCACCCTCCAAAGCAGCCATTTCCTCCAGGGGAACTGATCTCCAGCGTCCAGAGATCAGTTGTCATTCTAGGAGATCTCCAGGCCCCACCTGGAGGCTGGCAACTCCTAGCCGGGGTGGAATTCTAGCAGGAGCTCCTTTGCATATTAGGCCACATGCCCCTGATGTAGCCAATCCTCCAAGAGCTTACAAGGCTCTTTTTTGTAAGCTCTTGAAGGATTGGCTACATCAGGGGCATGTGGCCTAATATGCAAAGGAGCTCCTGCTAGAATTCCACCCCTGACTCCAAGTATCCTCTAGTACCCACCTGGAGGCCGGCAAGTCTGAGTGGTCCAATGCCCACTTCATCATGAGCTGGGTTCTTGCTTCTCCAAACCAGTTTCCAAGCCAGCATCCCCAAATAGTCACATTTAAGCTAGAGTTGAGCGCAACATAACCATTTCTCTCTTGCCATGAGCGTTACAACAGTTCCCCTCTGCACAGATCTTGGTGCATCCTTGCAGATTAACGGCTTCCCCATCTATAAATCAATACCCTGGAAAACGCAAACAGGCAGTTATAAAAGCATTACAGAAACTCAATGGGAAGTATTGCTTCTCTTAGTTCTCTAGAGGACAGTTATCTTTTTTTAAAAAAGTCACCAGGAAATCAAGCCAGAGGCTGGACTGAAAGCCCCTGATGTTTAGATCAAGCAATATTTTCACTATTTTCAGGGAGCTACTGCTGGATGTGAAAGGGGGGCGGGCAGGACTTTTTTGGTAGCAGGAACTCCTTTGCCTGTTAGGCCACACATCCCTGATGTAGCCAATCCTCCAAGAACTTACAGTAGTCCCTGTAAGCTCTTGGAGGATTGGCTACATCAGGGGTGTATGGCCTAATATGCAAAGGAGTTCCTGCTACAAAAAAAGCCCTGGGAATGTACAGACTAATGCTTCCCAGTTCCCAGATCAGTAGGAACAGACGTCCAGCAGGATAATAGAAATGCCAGTCTCCAGGTGGGGCCTGGGAATCTCTCTGAATTACAGTACATCTCCAGTCCACAGAGCTTCGTTCCCCTGGAGAAAATGGATGCTTTGGAGGGTGGACTCTCTGGTGCTGTGCCTCACTGAGGTCCCTGCCCTTCCCAGGCCCACCTTCAAATCTCCAGGAATTCCCCAACCTGGAGCTGACAACCCTACTGCCTCATCCCCCCCCCCTCCCCCAGTGGCCAGGGAGACCTGGCAATGCTACAGCAGGATCTGATGAAGGGTCGCTCCCATTCAACAATGAGAAAATGAAAATGCACCAAACTGCAGTCAATCAAATATTCAGCAAGCTGTTTTCTTTTCAATAACTCATTTTGTTACATCATGTGTGCCCTTCTTTTCAGTGTGAATATTGAAACCTGAGAGTCCAAATGGGGACTGCAAGGACACACAGAGGAAGGAAAATCTAATTCCCACCCACCAACTCCCTTCTCCCACCCCAGCTAGTTGTGGCAGCCACTACCAGGTTGGCTTGGTCCATTTTGGGTTGCTGTGGCAAACCTATGTGCCACCCCAACCATGGGTTGCAACTTCTGCACATGCATAGCTAGAGTTTCCTTTCATTCTTGATTTTTATTTTATTCATGTATGACCCTCCTTTCTCCCTGGTAGGGACCCAAGGCAACTCACCTCTCCTCCTTTTTATCTTTCTAGCAACCCTGTGAGGTAGGTTAGGCTGAGAGAGTGCGACTGGCCCAAGGTCACCCAGCGAGCTTCCAAGGCATGAGCAGGGATTCAAACTGGGTCCCCCAAATGCTAGTTTGCCATTCTTAACCACTACACCACACTGACACAGCTTACTAGTTGCCTCAAGCAAGTCTCTGAAGAGGAGCATATACAGTTTAAAGAAATAAATAAAAGACACCTGGAGAAAATTGTGCCTTCCCTTTAAAAGTGGTTTAACAGGGTGTTGTGTATCAGCTGCCTATTTGTATTCATTAAGCCCAGGGCTTTTTCTACAAAAAAGCCCAGCAGAACTCATTTACATATTAGGCCACACACCCCTGACATCACCATTTTTTCACACAGGGGGGGTTGTAGAAAAAGCCCAGCAGAACTCATTTGCATATTAGGCCACACACCCCTGACATCACCATTTTTTCACACGGGGGGGTTGTAGAGAAAGCCCAGAAGAACTCATTTGCATATTAGGCCACACACCCCTGACATCACCATTTTTTCACACAGGGGGGGGTTGTAAAAAAAGCCCAGCAGAACTCATTTGCATATTAGGCCACACACCCCTAACATCACAATTGTTTCACACAAGGGTTTTTTGAAGAAAAAGCCCAACAGGAACTTATGCATATTAGGCCACAACTCCTTGTGCCAAGCCACACAACTCTTAAAATTTGGGGAAGGGTCTTTCTTTTACTTCTCATTAGTTTTTTAGAAATCTTGTTTTCCTTTGAACCGTGCTGTTACCCAGGGCTTACCAACTGTAGCTAGCTATGGCTGGCCCTGTGGGGTGGAATGTTAAAACTGCACTGGGACCAGCCCTTGATCGTTAGGATTTGGTACACTTCTTGTACCCCTCGCCCCCCAAAAATTTTTTCAAAAACATTATTTTGTCCTCTACTGGCACACAGCCTGCCAGGCAGAACATCTTGGTCTCAGCTCCCATCCTGGCGGGTAAGTAGGCAATAAATTCCTAGCTGACCTTGATTCCTCCTTCATTAACGTTATTAGTAGAACCAAAGCAAAGCTGGAGGGAGACATTAAGTCGCAGGACAGCATAGCCCTTAACAACGCATTCTGTGAATTTAGGACTCCATCCCGACCGTTGCATTTTCATCTACCTTTATGAGCACCTCTATAGGAGAAAGAGACATTATGTGCCTGAAAATTGCTCACAGTTGAATAAGTACTGGCATAAAGAGAATGTGGGATTCTGGCAAAGCCTTCATAATTATCCAAGGAAAGTGCAGAACCCACAGGTTGTACCCATTTGGGAACTGGCATTGGCTTCTGATTGGCTTCTGTCCCATGCCTCTGATTGGTTATAAAGTTTGACCTGAAACATCTGGCTCCAATCAATTCTATTCCATGCCAGTCAATTCTATTCCAACACTCCATGCCTTGGAGCTGACTGTATCCAGACCGTGGGGTTGTGGCCAGCTTTCTTCACTAGGTGGTGTGGCAACATTCTAAGCTTGCCAACAACCAGGTGGAGCCTGGAGTACCTTTGTGAATCATTTAGTACAGGGCAAGTCTATTGACTGCATAGAAAAGCCCTCTTGAATGATTCAGTTTTGCATAGTTTGCAAAAAGCCAGGAGAATGGGAACTTTTCTGACAGCCTTAGGGAGGCCACGCCACAAGGCAGAGGCCAGAAGGAATGTGTATGGGCAGTTTGGTATAGAGGGACAGTTTGGTGTAGTGGTCAAGTGCATGGACTCTTATCTGGGAGAACTGGGTTTGATTCCCCACTCCTCCACTTGCAGCTGCTGATGTGACCTTGGGTCAGTCACAAGTTCTCGCAGAGCTGTTCTCTCAGGAGCAGTTTGTCAGAGCTCTCTCAGCTCAGGGTGACTGTTGTGGAGTGGGGAGGGAGAGAAGATTGTAAACCGCTCTGAGACTCCTTCAGGTAGTGAAGGGCAGTGTATAAATCCAATCTCTTTCTCCTCCTTCTTCCCCATTTGCAGGTTGGCCCCCAGCTTGTGTTCTCCCAGAATTACATCTGATTTCAGATCAGGTTCCCCAGAGGAAATGGCAGGTTTGGAGGGTGGACTCGAGGCCATCCAATCCCTACTGAGCTCCATCCACAAGAACCATCCCCCCCCAAAAGATCTCAATATATTCCCCAAACCAGAGTTGGCAACACAGGATGAACATTCCCCATGTGGCTGTTAGACTCTGCCAACCAATTTGTTTTGTCGGGAGGAGTGGGGACATTGCAGGAAGGCATAATCAGGATGAAGAAGTTGATGTCCCTGCCTTAAGTAGTCATAGTGGGGGGGGGGGAGGAGTTGGGGAGGAGCTGTGGCTTGGTAGAGCATCTGCTTGGCATTCAGAAGGTCCCAGGTTCAATCCCCAGTTTCTCCAGTCAAAAGGCTCAGGTAGTAGATGATGTGAAAGTCCTTTGCCTGAGATCTTGGGGAGCTGCTGCCAGCCTGTGTAGACAAATGCCTCCAGCCCTGTGGTTCAGGACCCAAAAACGGACTGCAAAACCTCAGCAACTAGGTCATGTGCCAGGTCTCCCCAGTGGTCACCCCTGGCCCATTCCATTGATTTCTTTTCTGTCTTGGAAACCAAAATCTGACCTGGAAATGGAACCTTCCATTCTTTTTCTTCACTGAAGATACCTGTTGATCAAGTAAAATGTGTCCTGATAGTCACTAGAGTGAGTGGCAATGGGGGGGGGGGGATTAGAGGGAATAATGGAGAAGGAGAGGATGGTCAAAGGCTAGAATGCACAGGCTGTGTATGGCAGAAGCTTGCTTGGGGTTCTGAGTGGGGGCAGCAATGCCCGTTGTGTTTGTTGGTTTCTCACATCTGGCTAGCCACTGCAGGTAATGGTATTCTGAACTAGATGGGTGCCAAGGGCATAGTTTGCCTTGAGAGCCTAAAAGTCTTGGTCTAGCCGCACATTGATCACCATACCAAGTAAATTGGAACTTGTGGGCCCCCCTACCGAAAAGGTTGGAAACTGCTGGAATAGACAAGACTGAGACCAATTCTGCAGTAACACTTGCTCTGCTTTCCCCAGCTCAATCGAACAATTCCCCACCTGTTGCTGCATGGGTGCATTTTGATCCACGGCTCCCTCCAATTTCCCTCGCAGCTTCTGGATCTCCAAAAAACAAGAGCAAGAAGCCACGAGGGAAACTGGAGGGAGCCGCAAATCAAAATGTGCCTGTGCAGCAACTGGTGGGGAATTGATTGTTTGAGCCAGGGGAAGCAGAAGCAGAGGAGCAGAGCAACTGCTAGTGAGAAATCAGTCTGACTTTCATGAATCGACGGTCTGAATCAGTATAGGCAGCTTTGCATGTTCATGTCTTGTTTATCAGAAATCCCCCACCCCTTAAAAAAAATCTTCCATTTTTGACCCTAAGTAGCCGTGTTGCAAATATTACAAATGTCTTGGGGGGGGGGGGGTGGAGAGAGAAGATTTGTGGTCTGAGCAAAACTGTTGATGGGTTGATTGTCCACCCTGCCTTCACCTTCGGTATTGCCTACTAGATGACACTGTAGAGGAGAAGGAAAAAAAGAATTATTTGTTTTAAAAAAACCCCAATGCCCTGCCTTTTCCTGCACTCTGGGCACCTTTCGGCAATCATTTACAAAGCCCAACAACATAAAATGTGAAAACAGTGAGTGCACACCAGATTACAGCTGATAATAAAAATAAAATTCCACTGATCACAGATAACAATCATCTATTTTTTTAAAAAAGCCCTCCTCGAAAGGATTCCTTTGCAGTCCCTCTGGAAAGTTACTTCTAAGACAGCCCTCCAGAATCACCTCTAGCAATCCGTTCCACAGAAGGTTCTCAGGTTCTTACCAAGCTGGCAAAGAGAGGCCACCACGAAAAGGTTCCTGTCAGGGCTTTTTTTTTAGCAGGAACTTCTTTACATATTAGGCCACACACCCCTGATGTAGCCAATCCCCCTGGAGCTTACAGTAGGCCCTGTAAGAAGAGCCCTGTAAGCTCTTGAAGGATTGGCTACATAAAAGGGGTGTGACCTAATAGGCAAAGGAGTTCCTTCTACAAAAAAAGCCCTGGCTCCTGTTAAAAGAAACGAAGCAGGTGTGCAGGTTCTTACCGAGCAAAGCAGCATGAGTGTTGTACATTGGGCCATTGAGGCCTGAATGCAAACCCTCCTTGGAGCTCTCTGAATGCCTTTGGGCTAGTCCCATTCTCTCAGCCTAACCTACCTCGCAGAGTTGTTGTGAAGATAATCCAAGGAATAGGAGAACTCCCTGAGCTGCTCTGAAGAAAGACAAGATTTTTTTTTTAAAAAATGTCCTAGACAGACAGAATGCATATTAGGCCTTCAGATACGTGATTCAGGTTTGAATGCAGCCTTGCAATTGGAAATTAGCAGGGAACTGGGCCTCCATTGAGAAGACTTCATCAGATCCCTGCCATGTCGATGCTTTCTCAGAGACAAAAGGAAGATTAACAGTATGGAAAACAGCACCTGGGGTTAAATTGGGTTATTTAATTAGTCAAGATCCTGCCTTTATTTATTAGGAACATTTTTACTTCCACCTTCTTCCATGGAGTTCATGGCAATATACACAGTTTTCTCATCCTCCATTTTATCCTCCTATGAGGTAGGTGAGGCTGAGAGAGAAAGCGACTAGCCCAAGGTCACCCTCTGAATTTTGTGGTGAAATGGGGATTTGAACCTGGGACTCCTAGGTACTGTTGTCAGCCCTGGGTTGGAAAAATACCAGGAGGATTTGAGGGGTAAACCCTGTGGAGAACAGGGTTTGCGGAGGGGAGGAACTTCAGTGGGTATGATCAGAGCTTTTTTTTTTTTAGCAGAATTCAATTCTGGCTGGCTTGGAGTTTGGGGGGGAGGGTGGCCTAATACACAAATGAGTTCCTGCTAGGCTTTTTTTACCAAAAAAAAAAGCCCCGTGTGAAATAATGCTGATGTCAGGGGGCATGGCCTCATATGCAAATAAGTTCCTGCTGGGCTTTTTCTACAAAAAAATCCCTGTGTGAAACAATGGTGTTGTCAGGGGGTGTGGCCTTATATGCAAATGAGTCCCTGCTGGGCATTGTCTACCAAAAAAGCCCTGTGTGAAACAATGGTGATGTCAGGGGTGTGGCCTCATATGAAAATGAGTCCCTGTGGGCTTTTTCTACCAAAAAAGCCCTGTGTGAAACTATGGTGATGCCAGGGGGTGTGACCTCATATGCAAATGAGTCCCTGCTGGGCTTTTTCTACCCAAAAGCCCTGTGTGAAACAATGGTGACGTCAGGGGGTGCGGCTTCATAGGCAAATGAGTCCCTGCTGGGCTTTTTCTACAAAAAAAGCCCTAGGTATGATGCTGTAGACTCCACCTTCCAAAGCAGCCATTTCCTCCAGTGGAACTGATCTGTGTCACCAGGAGATCAGTTGCAACCCCAGTAGAACCATAGCTACCACTGGAACTTGCCATCCCTACTCCCAGACCCTATTCCAACATTCTCACCACTACGCAGCACTACCTCTTTCTTCTACAGAGCCCAAAGAAATTACTGAAGGTACCTTGAAAGCTTCCCCTTCAGACCAGGCAGAGCCCAACCAGCTTAGCTTCAGACTAACATCATCCTTTGGTGGGTAGAGAGACTGCAACCATTTTTCTCCCTCTTGCTTCTCTCTGTGCCTTCTACACCATGAGTTTCCAGAGACGAACCCCTCTCACTATGGACTTTGTGCTCTGGTGGATACACTCAAGGCTGAAGTGGAGGCGGTGGTGGGAAGAAGCGTTTATTCATAGCATTCGCTGTGAATATCTTTTTCCACACTTTAGAATAATTATAGCCAAATTTCTCAGATTTCTGACAGCTGAGATATACTTTTGTTTTCCTTTCCCCATGGATTGATGCTAGAAGCACCTATTGCTCCTACAGCTGAAAAGTTCTCCTTCTGCAGTATGTAATGGTAAGGATTGCCTGCCCCCTGCATAGCCCACTGGCTATAGTGGAAAGGCTTGTGAATCACTGATCACTATTTCTTTATGTTGATATTTGTAGTCAGTGCTTTTTTTGGAGCAGGAACTCCTTTGCATATTAGGCCACACACCCCTGATGTAGCCAATCCCCCTGGAGCTTACAGTAGGCCCTGTATGAAGAGCCCTGTAAGCTCTTGGAGGATTGGCTACATCAGAGGGTGTAGCCTATACAAAGGAGTTCTTGCTACAAAAAAAAAAGCCCTGTTTGTCATCTGCTTTTCTCCCAAATGGAGACCCAAAGCAGCCTTATGTCATCATTTCCCCCTCCTTCATTTTATCCTCAGAAACAGCCCGGTGAGGCAGGTTAGGGTGTGAAAGAGTGATTTCTCCAAGTTCACCAAGAAAGCCTCTATGGCGGGGCAGGGAATCCAACCTAGATCTAGCAGATCCGAGTTCATCACTCCAACCACTATACACTGGCTTTCTGTGCAGTAACTCCTGCAGAGATGCAGCAGGCAACCTCTTCGGAAGCTGGATGTCTACATACATCTGATATAGACATAGCAGAATTACCCATTCTTAGTAAGGCTGATAAAGCATTTCCTGACCTTACTGAAGCAGTAAATCATACAGACATGTCATGCAGCTTCCTCCATATGAGATGGAGGAGGAGATTGGATTTATATCCCACCCATCACTCAGAGTCTCAGAGTACTTTACAGTCTCCTTTCCTTTCTCCTCCCCACATCAGACACTCTGTGAGGCAGAGAGAGCTCTGAAAGAACTGCTCTTGAGAGAACAGCTATGAGAGAACTGTGATTTCTCTTTGGTTTCTCTTATGTTCTTATACCACAGCGTATTGTTCGAACTCTGTCTGGGGCAGTGATGCTCTGTACTCTTGGTGCTTGGGAGGGGCAACAGTGCAAGGGCTTCTAGTGCCCTGGCCCCACTGATGGACCTCCTGATGGCACTGGGGGGGGGGGGTTGGCCACTGTGTGACACAGAGTGTTGGATCGGATGGGCCATTGGCCTGATACAACATAGCTTCTCTTATGTGACTGGCCCAACAAGATCACCCAGCTGGTTGCATGGGGAGGAGTGGGGAATCAAACCTGGCTCTCCAGATCAGAGTTCACTACTCTTAACCACTAGGCCAAACTGGGCCTCCCCCGGGGACACTTTGAAACCCAAATCCCTTTAACTAATTTCCATCTCATGGCATGCTAGCGGATCTTTGAGAACACACTATTAATTTA
The DNA here is from genome assembly GCF_032191835.1 of Heteronotia binoei. Taxonomy (NCBI): domain Eukaryota; kingdom Metazoa; phylum Chordata; class Lepidosauria; order Squamata; family Gekkonidae; genus Heteronotia; species Heteronotia binoei. The sequence goes on from NC_083235.1 coordinate 22,279,723, forward strand.
TTTCATTTATATCCTACCTTTCCCCCCTCGTGGGAACCCAAAATGGCTTGTTTGCCACTTCTCCATTATCTCCTCACAACGACCCTGTGAGGTAGGTTAGGCGGAGAGTGTGTGACTGGGGCAAAGTTACCCAGCCAGCTTCCATGGCATGAGTGGGAATTCAAACTTGGCTCCCCCCAGGGGTCGTTTTCTAAGAAAATAGATGGTGGAGCTCATTAGCATAACTCATTAGCATATGACCTCCCCAGCTAAAAGCAACCTGATGCAAGAAAGGAGAGCCCTGGGTGAACAAGGACTGCTTGGGCTAGCTAGCAATCTAGCCAGCCCAAGCAGGCCTTGCTCGCCTGGGGCTCTCCTGGGCTGCCCCCCCCCTCCAGTCAAAAGGCCTGCAAGCTACCTGCTGTCCAAAATCACATAAGAAGTGGAGAAAGGGTGGTGCGGGCTTCTCCAGGGGTTAATGAGGGCTGCCGGGGGCGTGGCAAAGCCCCTGGTGGCTGGCTGGCTGCCCGCTCTCCTAATCCAGGGATTGTTATGCAGCTGCACCTTCTATTCAATGAACAAAGTAAGTGGGGAAGAAGAGAGAGGACCATCAGAAAGGTTCAGGAGCTGGGCTCCTGTGAGCACCTGCTGAATCTGAGGCCTGGCTCCCCCAGATCCTCATCTAGCACTATAAGCACTATACCATACTGACTAGTGGGCCATAACTCACGATTTCTAAGTTAATGAGCTGCAGGAACCCTATTTGGGTGGTAAGGCAACATAGAAATGTTTTAAATAAATAAATCAGTGAGGGGTGCCAATTCTGGGTTAGGAGGTTCCTGGAGATTTGGGGGTGGAACCTGGGGAGGCCAGACTTTGGGGAGGGGAGGGACCATAGTAGTGTCTAATACCATAGAATCCACCCTTCAAAGAAGCCATTTTCTCCACAAAAACTGATCTGTGTTGTCTGAAGATCAGTGGTAATTCCAGGAGATCTCCAGGCCCACCTGAAGGTTGGCAACCCTAATTGAGCAGCCTTCCAGCCCATGCCGGATTAAATGAAGTGGAGGCCCCTAGGCAGTTGAAATCTTGAGGGGTCCCTCACAAATTATCTCAGAGTCAGAGCACCCACCCTGCTGCCCACGACCCCTGCTGCAGCCTGCAGGCACCTTCTCAAAAGTCCCTTTTACTAAGCTGCGGGGGGGAGAGGCAGAGAGAGGCAAACTTGCCGACAATGCCAGCAGCAGCTGCACCAGGCAAGTCAGGCAAAGAATGGCTCAGGTGCAGGCTGGGAGGGCTGCAAACAGGGGGGAAACCGGGGTGGGGTGGGGAGCCAGCCTGGAGCCCCTAAAGGCATGGGGGCCCATAGGCCAGTGCTTACTTGGCCTACTTGTTAATCCAGCCCTCCTTCCAGCCATGCACTTAAGGCTTTCCCTGCCCAAGTTGTTCACGGCAATGCAGGTCCCAAACCAGAACGCTTTCCTTTCTCCGCCCTGCCAAGCAAGAGCCACGAAGTCTTTTCCTTTTCCTTAGCAGAGGTGGAGCCAAACGGCATCTTCTTGCCCCCACCCTGCAAAACCAGCAGCGAGGTAAAAGGAAGAGGTGGTGTGTGTTGGGAGGGAGAGCACTGTCTGGTGCTGAAGAACCACAGTTCATCCAAGGATGTCGTGTTTCATTTGTGCAGCTCTTCTAACGGGCTGGTTTGTGTTTCCCCCAGTTGAAGCTATGAGATGCTCAGAGCTGCCTTTAAAGCTCCAGCGTTTGTTAGCATGAGGGCTATGGCAGCAGTGATCACAGAAAAGACAGAAGGGATCTCAAGTCCAACCCCCTGTGCAATGCAGGAAATTCATAACTCCCTACACTTCCCCAGGAGGGTTGCCTGTTCCAGTTGGGGAAAAATCTGGAGATTTCAGTGGTGGACAAGGCCAGCCCTGTCACTAGGCAAACTAGGTGATTGCCTAGGGCACTGGCTTTCTGGGAGCACCAAATTGGGCACCACCCATGTGACTCGGTTACATTGTCTTGTCAGTGAAGGGGGGCACCAGAAGTTAGCCTTGCCTAGAGTGCCAGACAGTCTAGGGCTGGCCCTGGGGGTGGACAGGGTTTGGGAAGAAGAGAGGCTTCAATGTGGCATAATGCCATCGAGTCTACCTTCCAGAGCAGCCGTTTCCTTCCAGGAAAACTGATCTCTGTCTCCTGAAGAATAGTTGTAATAGCAGATCTCCAGCTGCCACCTGGAGGTTGACAATCCTATCCCCTCAGTGACCCCTGGTCTATTCCCAGAGGAAGGCAAAAAACCTCCAGGATCCCTAGGCCAATATGACCTAGAGGAAAATGCCTTCTTGATCCCAAAGCAGTGATTGGCATTCCCCTTTACAAATAAAGAAGGGCCTTGAGAGCTGAGCACTGACTCATCCCTTCCTGCCCTCCCTCTCACAATTTGCCTAAATTCACAGAATCAACCTTCCTGTCAGATGGCCATCTAGCATCTGCTTGAAAACCTCCAGAGAATCCCACCACCACCTTCTCATCTATTTGCAAATGAGCAAGTTTAATAGTCAGGTACCAGAGCAAGCCGAAGAGGTGGGGGAAAAATGGCTGGCCGACTCCAGAGTTACCAAGTCCCGTGCGTTCTCCAGTGAGGGACTCTCTTACGCACGCGAAGCAGTGATGTCACTCGGAAGTGATATCATCACGCCGGTGACGTCATGTGTGGCCACTCTAGGCGTTTCCAGGAAAACTCTATGGTTTTCCCAGATGCTCTAGCCATTTAGGAGGGGAGTACCTCTATGGTACTCTACCATAGAGTTTCCTCTCCCAAATGGCTAGAGCATCTGGGAAAACCATAGAGTTTTCCCGAAAATGCCTAGAGTAGCTGCCATGCTGCAGTGGCATGATGACATCACTTCCAGGTGATGTCATCACGCCGGCGACATCGAGGGAGGTTCCCCCTACCAGCCCAATGTGGGTCAGTGAGTTGGGAACCTCCTGGGCAGGGGAAGCCCCACCTGGACCGGAGGCTTGGCAGCCCTAGCCAACTCAGAGATGACTTAGAAATCGACCAGAAAAATCCACACACAAACATCTGCTGTCCATCCTCGTCCTGTCCTTGCCCCGTCCTCCATCCTCTGCAACTCAAAAAGTTACTAATTCTGAAGTTGGTAGCAAATATTTGAACCTCCTCACCATCTGGAAGCAGAAGGGCGCAAGGGCATGTGAAAGCACCAAGCCGCTTCCGGCTTCTTTTTTTCTTAAAAACTGCCAGGAGCACATGAGCGCTTGAGCTCTTAACTTGGGAGGGAGGGAGTGGTCTGGCTTCTGAGGTGCCTCCCTATCTGAATGTGCGATGCCGCTTCCAGGATGGGATGGGGCCTCCTCCCCAGGGAGTGTGTGGAGGCTTTGGGATGGCTCTTTTTGGGCTGGCCCAATTTGAAACGCCTTCACTCCAGCCAACAGGTCCCAAAGTAGGCTCAGCTCAAATCTCTCCTCCACCCACCAGCCTGGTTCCCCAACTGGGTCTCCTGCAAAACTAACGGCCAATCCACACATTTCCAAAGTTACCGCCAGACAGATCTATTGGAAGATGTGGTCTCAGAGTTCCATGCGGGAGTAGAGTTGCCGAGTCCCCTGTGTTCTCCGTAGAGTTTTCCCTCCCAAATGGCTAGAATATCCGGGAAAACCATAGAGTTTTCCCTTAAACACCTAGAGCGGCTGTGCACAACATCGCCGGCACGATGACATCACTTCTGGGTGACGTCATTGTGCTGGCAACATAGGGGGAGGTTCCCTCCCCTGGCCCAGTGTGGGCTGGCAGGTTGGGAACCTTCCAGGCAGAGGAAGCCCCACCCAGACCGGGGGCTTAGCAATGGCAGCCCTATGCTGGAGTGTGAACTGAATTCCCTGATCCACACAGGCCTGATTCAGACTGGGATTACAACAGGTCCTGGGATGGGGGTTGCACTTTGCCTCCAGATACCATTTTCCTTGACCAGAAGTGGTCCCAGGGAGCCCTACTGATGGCACAGAACTCCCAGAGCACAGCTAACCAGCAGTCCACTTGTCTGCCAGATGGACTCCTTTTTTTTAATGATCAGTAAATGGAGTATGACATCATTTCCTGTATAACCATGGCAGTGACATCATCATGTTGGTGTGACTCTCCATGGTGTAATACCAGAGAGTCACTCTGACATGGTGAAATCATTTATTCATGACGGAGAGGTGATATGATCACCAGGTCCTCCAAGGGCTGTCATATAAAGGATGGTGCAGAGTTGATTTCTGTTGCCCCAGAAGGTCAGACCAGAACCAACGGGCTGAAAATAAATCAAAGGAACTTTCAGTTAAACATTAGGAAGAACTTCCTGATAGGTAGAGCAGTTCCTCAGTGGAACAGGCTTCTTTGGGAGGTGGTGGGCTCTTCTTTGGAGATTTTTAAGCAGAGGCTAGATGACCATCTGACAGCAAGGCTGATTCTGAGAACTTAGGCAGATCATGCGAAGGATGGCAGGAAGGGTTGCATCAGTGCTTAGTTCTTTCTTACATGCCAGGGAAATTTTTCTCCAGGCTAGTTTGGCAAGGGATCCAGGAGGTTTTAACCATCCTCTGGACATAGAGCAGAGGTCACTGCGGATGGATGGTGGCTCAGTGGTAGAGCATCTGCTTGGTAAGCAGAAGGTCCCAGGTTCAATCCCCGGCATCTCCATCTAAAAAGGGTCCAGGCAAGTAGGCATGAAAAACCTCAGCTTGAGACCCTGGAGAGCGGCTGCCAGTCTGAGTAGAAAATATTGACTTTAATGGAATGAGAGTCTGATTCAATATAAAGCAGCTTCATATATGTTCATATGTTCATGTATGTGGGGGGGAAGGGAAGGGAAGGTACTTGTGTTTTTCCTGCATTGTTCAGGGGGTTGGACTAGATGACCCTGAAGGTTCCTTCCAACTCTGTAATTCTCTGATTCCAGGTAAGCTGCCTGTGAAAAGCAACTCAAGAGTCTGCAGCTCCCACATCATGGGTCAGAATTGAATGATCAATTGAATCGCACCCAAGAGATCAAGTTAAGCTGGAGTTTCAAGCCAGCTGTAAGTTTCCCAGCCTCCTGAGCCAGAATGCAGAAAAGCTTCTCGCTGGCACCGGTCAAATGGTTTAGATGTTTATGCATTTCATTGCGGCTTTAAGTGCTGAGGTTGGAGATTGCAAAGTGCAATTTTTTTAAAAAAAAAATCTTTCCTCGAGCTTCTTGTCATACACAGATCTTGCAGCGCCTTAGACACTAATGAATTCCAGCTGGCAAGCAAGCTAAGCTTTGTCTTTGTCTTTTTTGGTGAGGCATCTTGGAATTTATGGGGAGTTCGGATAGATTACTTTCCCCAGGGACATCTGAGTTTGCATTATGGCCAGAGAGCAACACTGGGGGAGGGGAAAGGAAGGTCTAACTGTCCCCAAGCCCAGAGTCATCATTAGGGGTGTGCATGGGGAAAAGATTAGTTAAAAATCAGTTGATTAAACAAAAAATAAATCATTATTCCCTTGGAAAGCCGATTCTCATATTAGGTAAAGGGGAAAAGACCTGAAAAAAATTGGTATTCCCAATTTTTTTCGGCTCCATTATACTCTATGGGACATTTTAGTCAATGACAAAATCCCTCAGAGTACATTCCATGGGCTGGCAGAGGAGAGAGGGGGTTTGAGCGAGAAGCACCAAATTTGCCGGGTACCTGCTAGAGTCTCTCTCCAAAAGAACCCCCAAGTTTCAAAAAGATTGGGCCAGGGAGTCCAATCCTATGGGCACCCAAAGAGGGTGCCCCTATCCCAATTGAAATCAAGGGCTGCAAAAACTCCATTGGTTTCAATTGTGGCAGGGGGGGGGGGGGAATGATTAAGGTCAAATAAGAGAATCTCTTACCTAAAAAAGTGTTTTTTCAGTCAGCAGCAGAACCAGTGCATGTGCCCAGCAGAGGCAATGCTACTATGGCATTGCCAAAAAAAAACCAGGACAAAGATCAACTTGGGTAGGAGGGATTTCCTGAGGAACCATTGTTGCCAATCTCCAGGTGAAGGCTGGTGTGCTCTCCAGATGGAAGAAATCAGCTTCCCTGGAGAAAACAGCTGCTTAAATTAGGGTTGCCAGCCTCCAGGTGGGGTCTGGGGATCTCCTGCTTTTAAGATCTTATCTGGCCTACTTGCAGGGGAAGTGCTAAAGCTCTATGCCAACGTTACTCAAAGAATTTCCTGTCTCAGAACCTAATTATTTCTAAAAGCCTACTACTAGCCCTAACTAAGTTGTAAAAACTCAGAAGCATCCATTGAAAAACTCTCAGACCAACCAGCATACCCCTGAAAAACAACCTTCTGGAAGTCAAAACTATGCCCCTCAACAAAGCAATTAAACATTTTTTAAAATGCCTAGGCAAGGGCAACCTTCCCCCCCCAACCCAAAGTAGCCCCCCTTAACAGCCCTCCTTTTAAAGCACTAGGCAAATTTAAAAAGACCTAACAGGAAAATATTTTAAGCACTGCCAGGCAAACCAGGAGACGTCTTCTTCCTGCAGACAGGGACAGGACAGGAGTCAGGGATATTCCTTCAGAAATGTTCAAGTAATTCAACAGCAGGGTCATGCACAGAAGATTTTCAAAATGTGAAAAATCCCCTATGACTGGCATGCACTTCTTTGGCCCTAATTGGCACGATTGTCCATCTCTCCCTCCCCACCCACCCCCTTCCTGCTGGCTGCTAGGCCTTACAAAGGAAAGCAATTTAACTATACTGTATAATTAAAGGAAACACAAAGGCATGATAAACTAGATAAATTACATACTAGCCTTGTTTTTAGCTATTTCAGAAGTCCATTCCTTTGCTAATCCTGAGTGTGTGAAATTATAAATATTAACCATTCTAGAGCATTTATTCTTATTTGCAGTAAAACAACTTACTGCAACAAATCTCTCCCCTCCCCTCATTGCCCTGATTGAGTTCACACTGATAAAACAGTTGCTAACTTGATGGCTGAGTGATTGAGGAACACATTGAGAGAATCTTCACCTCTTAATGATTCTAATTGTAGAGACAAAAGAAGATGAAAGATTACCCTGAAGTATGCAAGGAAGGAGTATTCTGCCATTGTCCCTGATTCCCGAAGGAAAAAAAGCCGATTTTTGTTGGCTTTTTCTCTGGTATGCTTAATTCGGCTACCAGGTCAGATCAGAGAATCTGACTCGGCTTTATGAAAGCCTAAAATTACCGAAAAGGACATTTTTCATTTTTTTTCGCATTTTATCTTTACCGAATGCACACCCCTAGTCATCATTCTCTGACATGGGGCAGCTGCCACGGCCTGTGGCTTCTGGTGGGGCCCACTGCTGCTGACTCCCTACTTGTTCATTTTCTCTGAGACCTCCTCTCTTGAAAGGGTCGCCAGGTCCCACCTAGCCGCCAGAGAGGGATGGAGGAGTAGGGTTGCCAGATAGGGCTGCCAAGCCCCCAATTTGGGCAGGGGTTCTCCTGCCCAGGAGGTTCCCAATCCACTGACCCACACTGAGCTGACAGGGGGAACCTCCCCCGACATCGCTGGCATGATGACATCACCCATGAGTGATGTCATCGCACCAGCAACGTTACGCACCGGCCACTCTAGGTGTTTCTGGGAAAATGCTATGGTTTTTCCGGATGCTCTAGCAATTTGGGAGGGAAAACTCTATGGTACAATAGGTACAATAGAGTTTTTCCCTCCCAAAATGCTACAACGTCCGGGAAAGCCATAGAGTTTTCCCGGAAATGCATAGAGCGGCTGTCGCACGACAGAAGCTGGGGGGGACTAGGCAACGCTATTGCCAGAAATGGGTTGGGAAACTCCTGGAGATTTGGAGATGGAGCCTGGGGAACACAGGAACCTCAGTGGGGTACCATGCCATGCAGTACACCGTCCAAAGCATCCATTTTTTCCAGTGGAACTGATCTCTGTCATCTGGAGATGAGCTGTAATTCCAGGGGATTGTAATTCCAGTGTTCCCCAGGCTCCATCTCCAAATCTCCAGGAGTTTAACATGGAATAGAGGTCCATCAGTGGCTATTAGCCACAGCCTATGGTTGGAACTCTCTGTAAGCCACTCTTAGATTCCTTCGGGCAGTGAAGGGTAGGGTATAACTCCAACCTCTTCATCATCATCAAAATCCATAAGAAGGGTCCAAATAAACAAAATGCCTTTACTTAGACAAGGACTACATTATTTTTCAGGTTTTGTGGAAGAAAAGACACTTGGGTCTAAGTAAGGTGTCTGTTATTGGGAGGGGAAGGGAAAGGAGATTGTAAACCACTCTGAGACTTCAAATAAAGGACAAGGCATAAATCCAATCTCCTCCTCTTCTTTTTCTTCTCCTCCTTTGTCTTCTTCTTCTCCTCCTTCTCCTTCATTTTCTCCTTTGTCTTCTTCTCCTCCTCCTTCTTCTTCCCTCCACCATAGTAGCTTCAGACTCAGAGTCAGTTTGGTGTAGTGGTTAAGTGTGCAGATTATTATCTGGAAGAACCGGGTTTGATTCCTCACTCCTCCGCTTGCAGCTGCTGGGATGGCCTTGGGTTAGCCATAGCTCTCGTAGGAGTTGTCCTTGAAAGGGCAGCTGCTGCAAGAGCCCTCTCAGCCCCACCCACCTCACAGGGTGTCTGTTGTGGGGGAAGAAGATATAAAAGACTGTAAGCCGCACTGAGTTTCTGATTCAGAGAGACGGGCAGGATATAAATCTGCAGTCTTCTTCTTCATGTCCAATTTAGCTGGTTCCCCTCACACACACACCTACAAATCTAAACAAACACCATCCAAAATACCTGCCTGATACATTGTTGGAGCACAGGAATGGGTGAGTGCAGCAAGCCAACAAGATTACAGCGTAACGAACACTAGGAGGAAGCGATCTTCCTAAGGCATTTGGCACTCCCCTACATTGTTCGTCAGTTTCACGCTGCATTGAATATGAACGCCTTATCTCCTTAATCTATCCTCCCAAGCACGGGACAGTGGAGGAGGTTCTAAGCACTTGATGGAGGAGCCCTTGTTCCTCAGACATGAGTAATTCAGCCAAAAAGGGCCAGGAGGCAGCTGGAAAGCCCTTGTTGAAAAATAAAGACAGCACTTTCTAGCAATCCTGCAAATAGTTCCATCTCCCTTTTGAGAATATAATGCAGGGGTTCACATTTAAGAAGAAGAAGAGTTGGTTTTTATACCCAGGGCTGGCCCTAGACTGTCTGGCATCCTAGGCAAGGCCAACTTCTGGCACACACACACCCCACACTGATAACGTCACCAAGTCACATGGGGGGCACCCAACTGAGCACTCCCAGAAAGCTAACCGCAGAAAGAGTGAAGCGGCTGGGCCAAAGCCGAAAGGACGCTCAGCTGTGAATGTGTCTGAAGGTGAAAGGTGTTGGAAATATGTATCTGTTCTGTATGTCCTTTGCAATGTTCTAAAGTTCCAGTCACTATAGGGTTAACACTGTGCCTGATTCACTATTGTCTGCATGACCTGGAAAGAAGATACTGACTGCTGTCTATCAAGGTCTAGAAGCGGGAAAACCTGTTTTGTCTGTGTGGTCAGTTAGTCAGGTGACTTCCTTTGTTCAGGCAAAGAGGTCAAGAAGAAGGAGGAAGTAGTCTCCATTAAGCACATGTTCTTCTAGCGTAAGTATGTAGTTCTATAGTTTGTTATTTTCACCTCCCAGTACCCTTTCCCTGTAGAAATAAATATGTTTTTTCATGTTAAATGCCTCTCAAATGATTATTTGATCCAGTGTTTGATCACACTGTTTGGGATAAAGAAATAGAATTTCAAACAGAATTCCCTAACAAAAGGAAAGTCCCATGCTGCAAAGAACAATACTGCATTGGAACATGGAATGTAAGATCTATGAATCAAGGTAAGCTGGATGTTGTCAAACAAGAGATGGAAAGACTGAACACCGGCATCTTGGGAATCAGCAAACTAAAATGGATGGGAATGGGTGAATTTAACTCAGAGGATCACTACATCTATTATTGTGGGCAAGAGTCCCATAGAAGAAATAGTGTGGCCTTTATAGTTAACAAGAGAGTGAGGAAGGCAGTAATGGAATACAATCTCAAAAATGACAGAATGATCTCGGTTCGTATCCAAGGCAAACCATTCAATATCACAGTAATCCAAGTCTATGCCCCAACCACTGATGCAGAAGAGGCTGAAGTGCACTAGTTCTATGAACATCTACAACACCTTCTAGAATTAACACCAAAAAAAAGATGTCCTCCTCATCATAGGGGACTGGAATGCCAAAGTGGGAAGTCAACAGGTAACTGGAACAACTGACAAGTTTGGCCTTGGAGAACAAAATGAAGCCAGGCAAAGGCTAATAGAGTTTTGTCAAGAGAACAAGCTGGTTATAGCCAACAACCTAAAAGGCAACTCTACACATGGACATCACCTGATGGGCAACACAGAAATCAGATTGATTATGTGCTCTGCAGTCAAAGATAGAGACGCTCCTTACAGTCAGCAAAAACAAGACCTGGAGCTGACTGCGGCTCAGATCATGAGCTACTCATTGCAAAATTCAGGCTTAAACTGAAGAAAACTGGGGAAGCCATTAGGTTTGACCTTGATCACATCCCTTATGAATATACAGTGGAGGTGAAGAATAGATTTAAGGGACTAGAGTTGATAGAATGCCTGAAGAACTATGGACGGAAGTTCATGACGTTGTAAAGAAGGCAGCAACCAGCATCACCCCAAAGAAAAAGAAATGCAAGAAAGCAAAGTGGCTGTCTGATGAGGCTTTACAAATAGTGGGGAAAGAAGGAAAGTGAAAGGCAAAGGTGAAAAAGAAAGATTCACCCAACTAAATGCAGATTTCCAGAGAACAGCAAGGAGAGATAAGGAGGCCTTCCTGAAGGAACAATGCAAAGCAACAGAGGTAAATAATAGAATGGGAAGGACAAGAGATCTCTTCAAGAAAATTGGAAAAATCAAGGGAACGTTTCGTGCAAAGATGACCAAGATAAAGGACAAAAATGGTAAGGACCTAACAGAAGCAGAAGAGATCAGGAAGACATGGCCAGAATACGCAGAAGAATTATACAAGAAGGATCTCAATGTCCTTGACAACCATGACAGTGAAATCGCTGACCTTGAGCCAGACATCCTGGAGTGTGAAGTCAAATGGGCCTTAGAAAGCATACTAACGAGCGGAGATGACAGTATCCCAATTGAGCTATTCAAAGTCCTAAAAGATGATGCTGTTAAAGTGATGCACACATTATGTCAACAAATCTGAAAAATGCAAAAATGGCCACGGGATTGAAAAAGATCAATTTATATTCCAATCCCAAAGAAGGGTAATGCCAAGGAATGTTCAAACTATCGCAGCATTGCACTCATTTCACATGCCAGCAAGGTCATGTTAAAGATCCTACAAGCTATGCTTCAGCAGTATGTCAATCGGGAACTACCAGAAGTTCAAGCTGGGTTTCGGAGAGGTAGAGGAACTAGAGATTAAATTGCCAACATTCGCTGGATTATGGAGAAAGCACAGGAGTATCAGAAAAATGTATATTTCTGTTTCATTGACTACACTAAAGCCTTTGAGTGTGTGGATCACAACAAACTGTGGAAAGTTCTTAAAGAGATGGGAGTACCAGACCACCTCACATGTCTCCTGAGAAACCTGTATAAGAGTCAAGAAGCAATTGTCAGAACAGGATACGGAACAACTGATTGGTTTAGAATAGGAAAAGGAATTCAACAAGGAATGTATATTGTCACCCTGCTTATTTATATGCAGAGTACATCATGCGGAATGCTGGCCTGGATGAAGCGCAAGCCAGAATTAAGATTGCCGGGAAAAACATCAACAACCTCAGATATGCAGATGACACCACTCTAATGGCAGAAAGTGAGGGGGACCTAAAGAACCTCTTGTTGAGGGTGAAAGAGGAAAGCACAAAAGTAGGCTTGAAACTCAACATCAAAAAAACTAAGATCATGGCATCCGGCCTCATCACACCTTGGCAAATAGAAGGGGAAGATATGGAAGTAGTGACAGACTTCACATTTGGGATTCAAGATCACCGCAGATGGTGGCTGTAGCCATGAAATTAAAAGACTTTGCTCCTTGGGAGGACAGCTATGGCGAACCTGGGCAGTATAATAAAAAGTAGAGACATCACCCTGCCAACAAAAGTCCGTATAGTCAAAGCAATGGTATTCCCAGTAGTAATGTATGACTGTGATACCTGGACCATAAGGAAGGCTGAGCACAGAAGAACAGATGCTTTTGTGCTGTGGGGCTGGAGAAGAATCTTGAGAGTCCCTTGGACTGCAAAAAAACCCAAATCAGTCAATCCTAAGGGAAATCAACTCAGACTGTTCCCTGGAAAGTCAGATGCTGAAGCTGAAGCTCAAATACTTTGGCCACCCAATGAGAAGGGAGCACTCACTGGAGAAGATCCTGATGCTGGGAAAGCAGAAGGCAAAAGAAGAAGGGGCGGCAAAAGATGAGATGGCTGGACAGCATTACTGATGTAACGAACACTAATTTGAGCAGACTTCGGAGAATGGTGGAAGACAGGAGGGCCTAGCATGACTTTATTCATGGGGTCGCAAAGAGTCGGACTCGACTGTGCAACTGAACAACAACAGAAAGCTAGCACCCTAGGCTAAAACTAATAAAATGAATTTTAACAGGGATAAATGTAAAGTTCTGCATTTAGGTAGAAAAAATCCAATGTATGGTTATAGAATGGGGGAGACTTGTCTTAGCAGTAGTATGTGCAAAAAGGATCTAGGGGTCTTAGTGGATCATACGCTGAACATGAGTCAACAGTGTGGTGGCTAAAAAGGCAAATGCAATTTTGGGCTGTATCAACAGAAGTATAGTGTCCAGATCACATGATGTGATAGTATCGCTTTACTCTGCTCTGGTAAGACCTCACCTGGAGTATTGTGTTCAGTTTGGGGCACCACATTTTAAGAAGGATATAGACAAGCTGGAACGGGTCCAGAGGAGGGCAACAAAGATGGTGAGGGGTCTGGAGACCAAGTCCTATGAGGAAAGGTTGAAGGAGCTGGACATGTTTAGCCTGGAGAGGAGGCGGCTGAGAGGTGATATGATCACCATCTTCAAGAACTTGAAGGGCTGTCATATAGAGGATGGTGTGGAGTTGTTTTCTGTGGCCCCAGAAGGTAGAACCAGAACCAATGGATTGAAATTAAATCAAAAGAGTTTCTGGCTCAATATTAGGAAGAACTTCCTGATGGTTAAAGCGATTCCTTAGTGGAACAGACTTTCTCGGGAGGTGGTCAGCTCTCCTTCCTTGGAGGTTTTAAACAGAGGCTAGATGGCCATCTGACAGCAATGAAGATCTTGTGAATTTAGGGGGAGGTCTTTGTGAGTTTCCTGCACTGTGCAGGGGGTTGGACTAGATGACCCTAGAGGTCCCTTCCAACTCTATGATTCTATGATTCTAGGCAATTGCCTAGTGGCAGAGCCGGCCATGTTTATACCGCACCCTTCACTACCCAATGGAGTCTTGGAGTGGCTTATAGTCTCCTTTCCTTCCTCTCCCCACAACAGGCACCCTGTGAGATAGGTGGGGCTGAGAGAACTGCAACTGGTCCAGGGTCATCCAGCTGGCTTCCATGTGGATGAAGAGGGGGAATCAAACCCGGTTCTCTAAATTAGAGTCTGCCACTCTTAACTATTACACTGAGCTGGCTTATGACAGGAGTCACTGGGAAAGACAATCATGCTAGGAAAAGTTGAAGACAGCAGGAAAAGAATTAGAGTCCTACCACTCTTAACCACTATGCCAAACTGGTGTAAAGAGGTCCTGTGAAACAGAGCCAAAGAACTTCAACATGAAGAAGATATTGGATTTATATCCCGCCCTCCACTCCGAATCTCCGAGTCTAAGAGCCGCTGACAATCTCCTTTACCTTCCTCCCCCACAACAGACACCCTGTGAGGTGGGTGGGGCTGAGAGGGCTCTCACAACAGCGACCCTTTCAAGGACAACCTCTGCCAGAGCTATGACTGACCCAAGGCCATCCCAGCAGGTGCAAGTGGAGGAGTGGGGAATCAAACCCGGTTCTCCCAGATAAGAGTCTGCACTCTTAAATTGAACATGATCACTGGCTGAAGTCGCCTTGCTCTGAGTCAAGAGGTGATCTGCTGATTAGATGGCCCTGAGGATCACTGTCAAAGCTGATGAGCAGCTTTGCATCTGTACCAGGGTTCCCCAACATGTTGCCCCTGCGACTACCTCCCCTGGGGCCCAGGAAGCTTTTCAAGAAGTTGACAGAGCCATTGCAAAGAAAGGCTTGTGTTGTTAACTGCCCTTATTCCAACGGAAGGCTTTTCTACATCTGCAGCAACTCGAGAATTGGGAGGAGTGGAAAGCAACTTGGCTTTCCTTAGGGAGTGTGTGGTTCCATTCGCTTTTTCAGAGAGCCAGTTTGGTGTAGTGGTTAGGTGCGCGGAGTCTTATCTGGGAGAGCAGGGTTTGATTCCCCACTCCTCCTCTTGCATCTGCTGAAATGGCCTTGGGTCAGCCATAGCTCTCATAGGAGTTGTCCTTGAAAGGGCAACTTCTGGGAGAGCTCTCTCAGCCTCACCCACGTCAGAGGGTGTCTGAGAGCCAGTTTAGTGTAGTGGTTAAGTGTGCAGACTCTTATCTGGGAGAACTGGGTTTGATTCCCCACTCCTTCTCTTGCACCTGCTGGAATGGCCTTGGGTCAGCCATAGCTCTTGCAAAGGTTGTCCTTGAAAGGACAGCTGCTGTCGGAGTCCTCTCAGCCCCTCCCACCTCACAGGGTGTCTGTTGTGGGGGAGAAAAATAAAGGAGATTGGGAACCACTCTGAGATTCAGAGTGGAGGGCGGGATATAAATCCAAAATCTTCTGTTGTGTGGGAAGGAGATAAAGGAGATCATGAGCCGCATTGAGATTCTGATTCAGAAAGAAGGGTGGGATATAAATCTGCAGTCTTCTTCAGGCTTTTTATGCCCCTTTCATTTTTTCCTTTCTCCTTTTTATACCCCTTTCTCTTTTTCCTTTCTCATAACAACTTCAGCAATTATTTTGCAAATCAAGAAGGAATAGGGTTGCCAAGTCCAATTCAAGAAATATCTGGGGACTTTGGGAGTGGAGCCAGGAGACTTTGGGGGTGGAGCCAGGAGACATTGGGGGCGGAGCCAGGAGCAAGGGTGTGACAAGCATAATTGAACTCCAAAGGAGTTCTGGCCATCACATTTAAAGGGACAGCACACCTTTTAGAATGCCTTCCTTCCATAGAAAATAATGAAGGATAGGGGCACCTTCTTTTGGGGCTCATAGAATTGGACCCCCTGGTCCAATCCTTTTGAAACTTAGGAGGTATTTTGGGGAGAGGCACTAGATGCTATACAGAAAATTTGGCACCTCTACCTAAAAAAACAGCCTTCCTAGAGCCCCTGACACCCGCGGATCAATTCCCCATCATTCCCTATGGGAATTGTTCCTGGAGGTGCATAATGGCTGTGGGGGTGGAGCTTCCCCCGCCAGCCAGCTGGCTGGGGGAGGGGGGAAGCCTGTAAAACCAGGGGATCCCCCGCTGGGACCTGGGGATTGGGAAGCCTAAGAAGGGAGGGATTGCATTTGGTTCCTCTGCCTACGGCAACCATTTTGGATTTGGTTCCCACCTCCTGCAACAACCATTTTGGGGGTGGTGCTCACCACCCCTATCAAAATTCCAAAAGTGCCCACAGGGTCAAAAAGGTTGGGGACCACCATTTAACACATTAAGCTGCTACCAGGCCAGTTTGTTGCAGTTTCAGCAGTTCCAGATGTTGACCTCTGAACTGCTTGCTAGGGTCACCATTATTTTGAAGTTAGAGCTATTGCACCCTGCTGCTATTTCTACAGTTAATTAGCTAGTATCTTTGGTGACATAGTATAATATGTAGGAAAAGCCCAGCAGGAACTCATTTGCATATTAGGTCACACCCCCAACGCCAAGCCAGCTGGAACTGTGTGTGTGCCTGTATGTTCCTGATCAAAAAAAGCCCTGATGAGCAGGTACCTAAGTCACACAGAGACAACTAACTAGTAAGTCTCAATTCAAATCAGTGCTTCCCCCTCCTTTTAAACTATGTGCTTTTCAAAACTGGAGTGGGAGGAAGCTGAGTTACTGGGGGAGGGCTGATGCACACAATAGTGTGAGGAAATGGCAAAATTACACAAAATGGATATATGGAAATTTATTCAGAAACATCAAAATGCCTTGTCAAATTGTAACGTCTCCCTTTGGCTGTGGGTTCCCAGGTTAGAGTACTCACCCAGGCACCCATTCTCAGGCTCATTCATCAGAGACAAGCTGGCTCAAACTATCAGCCCTTTATTTGCAAGGTGACAACTCCAACCGTCAAGAACTTCAGCTAACATACAAAACTGGAAACTGAAACAAGAGTTCCATCCCCCAACGGGACCAAATGAAACTACACAGATATTAAGGGAGGAGCAGACCATTCCATTACATACATACATTTATACACGATATACTATGCAAACAGTCATCTCTCTGCTTGCAAATGCTAAGCAGAATAGGATCTAATCTGGTGTGAGCTCAAGTGAACCTATTCTTGAATACCTGCTGGCAGGGCATTTTTTGTAGAAAAAGCCAAGCAGGAACTTATTTGCATATTAGGCCACACCTCCTGATACCAAGCCAGCCAGAACTGTGTTCCTGTGCGTTCCTGCTCAAAAATAGCCCTGCCTGCTGGCAAACTGGGGCAGACAGAGACAAGGATCCTGGTTTGAGAGGCAAACTCGAGGAGCCAACATCCAGCCCATTTGACTTAGATCATTTTTATACAGAAGCACATTTGAGCCTCTCTTCCACTTCCACTGCGCCTATGTGGTGACCCAGTGCAGGGTCAAAGTTAGAGGGTTGTAGGCAGGGCGCTTTTTTGTAGCAGGAACTCCTTTGCATGTTAGGCCACACCTCCCTGATGTAGCCAATCCTCCAAGAGCTTCCAGGGCTCTTCATACAGGGCCTACTGTAAGCTCCAGGAGTGATAACATCAGGGAGGTGTGGCCTAATATGCAAAGGAGCTCCTGCTACAAAAAAAAGCCCAGGTTGTAGGACTGTATGTCCAAATCCCCACTCTGCCATGAATCTCACTGGATGACCATGAGCCTGTTGTGCTTTTTCACCCTAACCTTCCCCACAGGGTTGTTATGAGGATAAAACCGACGAGAAAAGAACCAGGAGCTGAGCTTCTGGGATTCTGGGGGAAAAAGTACTATATACGTGTGGGTGTGTTTTGAGGGCAGAAATGCACTCTGAAAACACACAGCGTGGGACCACAGCCAGGGTTATTATCTACTCATTGCCGGCTGAAATTGCACCCGGGGAGGTCTGTGACGCAGCCATCCCACGGAGCAACCGGAAGCAGCAGGTGAATTTTTAACTGAAGTCTCGAGGGGGGAGAAGAGAGAGGAAAAAGAAAGACAACTGTGCCAAGCAGACTTCGGCATAATGCCAGGCTGTAGGTTGGCTGCCCAAGGAAGACACTACATAACAACACGCTGAGCAGGGGACAAGTGGAGGAGGCAGCATTTAGTAATGGCTGTGGGAAGGGACATGGGGACCCTGGTTTGCATCACAGCTGATTCATCCACAGTCAGGCTGACCCTGTCAGCATCCCTCTGGGGCAATCCCATTGTCTTTCCAGGCACGTTTGTCATCCTAGGCAGGAGTACATTTGCTCTGGATTTCAATAGCACTTTTCAATTGTAGCACTTTTAACGCTGTTTCAGGTGCATTCAGTTTAAAATGGCTGGGTGGAGGGGGGAAGGAGGCGGGAGATTGCAAAACGGTGTCAAAGGAAAACACTTGAGCGATGTACTTTTCTCTGCTATCCTGTGTCACCCCTGCCACTTGGTGAGGCTGCATTTCTGAAAGTTAACTTTTTTTGATCGCTAGCGGAGCACGGTAGTCAGGTCCAATTTCACACCTCCCACTTAAAGTGCTTTAGTTTAGAGCATCTCTCCCACAGTCTGGGAGGGAAAAGGCAGGTTGTTTTCAAGACACTTGTACCTGTTCTTTTGCAGGCGATGAAGAGCAGTAGATTTACAATTGCATTTCAGTTGTCTGGCATTTTCTTAATCGAAAGCATATTTCCTGTCTATGCGTTTGGAGCCTCGCTTTCTTCCCAAGAAAGTGCCGCCTTAGAGTGCACCTCTATGACCAACAAAGTTTTGTTCAGGGCTTTTTTTGAACAAGAACGCTCCGAAACACAGTTCCAGCTGGCTTGGTGTCAGGAGGTGTGGGCTAATATGCAAATAAGCTCCCGCTGGGCTTTTTTTTTTTTTTTACAAAAAAAGCCCTGTGTGAAGCAATGGTGACATCAGGGGGTGTGGTCTAATGTGCAAATGAGTCCCTGCTGGGCTTTTTCTACCAAAGAAAGCCCTGTTTTTATTCAAGATATGAGCTTTCATCCACGCACGCATGCAGTTCCTCAGATACATTGAAATGAGGAAATGTACATGTACACAAGAGCTCACACCTTGAATAACACTTCATTGGTCTTAAAGGTGCCACTGGACACCAACTTTGTTCTGGTGCTTCAGGTCAACGCGGCTGCCCACCTGGATCTATCTTTTCTATAGAGCTGAACACAATATGCCGAGGCATGTGGGGCAGCCACTTTCTCAAGTTAAGCAGATCTGGTAGGTGCTTCGAGAGGCTTCCTGCAACCCCAATCCATGTTGCCATCTGTTGCCTTGGCTGAAGACATGATTGCACTGATAGCATCTTGTATTTTATTCATCTATACACTGCTTTTCTGCTCACCCCCCTGACCTGAATAGCCCAGGCTAGCCCGATCTTGTCAGGTCTTGAGAGCTAAGCAGGGTTGGCCCTGGCTGATATTAGGATGCAGGGCTGTTTTTTTGTAGCAGGAACTCCTTGGCATATTAGGCCACACACCCCTGATGTAGCCAATCCTCCAAGAGCTTACAGGACTCTTAGTACAAGGCCTACTGTGAGCTCTTGGAGGATTGGCTACATCAGGGTGTGTGTGGCCTAATATGCAAAGGAGTTCCTGCTACAAAAAAAGCCCTGGATGGGAGACCACCAAGGAATACTTGAGTCACACTGCAGAGGCAGGCAATGGCAAACCACCTCTGAGCATCTCTTGCCCCTATAGGGTCACAAGTCAGCTGTGACTTGAAGTCAACCCCTTCTTTCTCCCCACCCTGAACCCAAAGCAGATTCTCCTTTCCATTTTATCCTCATAACAACTCTGTGAGGTAGGTTAATCTGAGAGTGTACTTAGCCTAGGAAGCTTCCGTGGTAGAGTGGGGATTGAGTCTGGCATCTCCCAGATCTCAGTTGACCTTCCCTTTAGTTACTGTAGTTTCTGGTGCAAGTTTTTCTCCAACTAGGGTTGCCAGCCTCCAGGTAGGCCCTGGAGATCTCCCACTTTTACAACTGATCTCCAGATGGCAGAGATCACTCCCCCTGGAGAAAATGGCTACTTTGAAGAGGTAGACTTCAGGGCTTTTTTTGTAGCAGGAACTCCTCTGCATATTAGGCCACACACTCCTGATGTAGCCAATCCTCCAAGAGCTTGCAGGGCTCTTGGTACAGGAACTACTGTAAGTTCCAGGAGGATTGGCTACATCAGGGGTGTGTGGCCTAATATGCAAAGGAGTTCCTGCTACAAAAAAGCTGTGACTTTATGGCATTGCACCATGCTGAGGCCCCTCCCCTCCCCTTCCCAAACCCTACCCCCTCCATGCTCCATCTCTCAAATTTCCAGGTATTTCTCAACCCAAAGCTGACCACCCTACCTCCAAGCCATTTACTTTCTCCTGCAAAACTCATTCGAAGCTATTATTTTGCACTTAAGAAGCAATTGGAATCAGGAGCACCAAAGGGCCAAAAAACACGACCCACATACAGAAAAATTAAAATGTAAAAGAAGGTAGTTATTGCTGATATATTTCACTTACAGAACTACGTTCAGGAACAGTTCCTTTACCTAATTCCATTTTCCGTGACTTCAATCTGGTCACATAGATTATATCAGTGACGGGCAAATTTCCCCCAATTCTATTCCAAATTGGGCTCTTAGCAAATCTGGTTCATCACATGCCTCCCCTCCAGTCTCCTTTTGTAGGAAAACCCTATTTCCCCATGATATCTTGTCTGAGGGAGATGCAATTCTCCGTCTCAGATTCTCCATCGCAATTGTGATTGCTGTATTTCCTACAAAATTGTTAGTGAGTTCTTTCCATTTTAAAAAAAGGTATATTACTATCATCGGCTTGTGCCCAACAAGATCTGCTTGTACCGACAGATGTCCCCCCACCCCCCCACCCTCACAGCCTATTGAGACCTTTCCATGAAATTGTGTTCTGGGGGTTCAGCAGACTCTCAGGAACAGCATAGGGGCAACACAAGAGGGGGAAATTGGCAAAAATTGACACCCCTTCTTCGGAAGACAGGTGATGGTGGAAAGCGTACAGTTTGCTGTTATCATCCGGCTATCAACGTATTATTTTCTACTGATGCTTTCTACTGATTATTTTGTACATTGTGCATCAGTAGGAAATAATACGTTGATAGCCGGATAGAAGAGCCCCGTGGCGCAGAGTGGTAAAGCTGCAGCACTGCAGTTGAAGCTCTGCTCATGACCTGAGTTCGATCCCAACAGAAGCTGGGTTCAGGTAGCCAGCTCAAGGTTGACTCAGCCTTCCATCCTTCCGAGGTTGGTCAAATGAGTACCCAGCTTGCTGGGGGGAAAGTGTAGATGACTGGGGAAGTCAATGGAAAACTACCCCGTAAAAGTGTCTCCCCTGAAAACATCATGATGCGACGTCACCCCAGAGTCGGAAACGACTGCTGCTTGCACAGGGGACTACCTTTACCTTTTTAATATTGTGAGCTGCATTCTGAATCATGTCTGATAGTCTATGTTTGTTCAGATTTCTATAATCCTAGTCCTTTTATATTGCTGGTTCTACTGACTGTATCAACTTACACTATGAAATCTGCCCTGAGTCTCTGTGAGAAAGGCAGGCTATAAACTTTAGTAAAATTACTATAAATAACAGTAGGAGTCTTGAGCTTCTCTAAGGGCCTTTTAGGTCATCTGTTTGGCCACTTGGAGAAAGAGAATACCAACTTAGGTGCACCTTTGGTTTTATACAGAAGGGGTCTCTAGTACAAGGGTGTCAAACTCATTTGTTATGAGGGCTGGATCTGACATAAATGAGACCTTGTTGGGCTGGGCCATGTCGGGTTGGGCCAAGCCATGCCAGGCTGGGCCACGCATGTATCTATTTAAGATTAAGTACCAGAGATATAAATTTTATAAAGAACACAAACACAAATATATTTTTAAAAACTTAAAACATTAGCACTCGTTGGTGTTAAAGATGCTTTCTTTGTATTTCTCCCATAGGATCCAGCGAACTGGGCAAAGGAAGCACTGGCTCTTTCCTTCCTTCCCCAGGGAACTGGGGGCGGGAGCCTCAGCCAACAGAAGGAAGAGAGGCTTGGCTCAGTAGCTCTGCTGTGCAATTGAGCGAGCCTGGCAAAGCAAGCTATTCCTCCCCCCTTCCTCCCCAAGGGAGGAGCCTCAGCCAATGGAGAAAATAGAGGTTTTACTATGTAGCTCCTGTGCGATTGGGCAAGCCTGGCAAAGCAAGCTGTTATGCAGAAGCAAGAGAGAGGGAGAAGGAAGATGACAGACAGTTGCTCGGGGGCCTGATAGGAGCCCTCTGAGGGCCTGATCTGACCCCTGAACTGCATGTTTGACACCCCTGCTCGAGTGCTTTCACACCTGCTAAATAATACAATTTCAATCCCCTTCAGCAACCATATGCAAGTGGATTTTGTCATTTCACCCAGTAAAATCCAATTGCAAACTGCAATTAAAGAGGATTGAAAGTACATTATTTAGTGTGTGTGAAAGCATCCATAATGTATACATGTCTTTGTTTTTTTAAAAAAAATTAGATGTCACACTCACTCCTTTGTCTTAGGGAAAGGGCAAACCTAACCAGCTTTTAAACAGGAAAGCGGGAAGCTGCATTCCTCCTCCCTGCACCTCGCTTGTATTATTCAAAACATTTTTAGCCATCTTTCTACCTTGTGGAACTCAAGGTGACATGTGAGGGTGGGTGCATGGGGGTGAAGTGCTGTCAAGTCGCTTCCAAGTCATGGCCGCCCTGTGAATTAATGTCCTCCAAAATGTCCTATCACTAACAGCGTTACTCGGGTCTTGCAAACTGAAGGCTTCTTTGATTGGGTCCATTGGTCTCATGTTGGGTCTTCCTCTTTTCCTGCTGGCTTCAACTTTTCCTAGCATTATTGTGACTCCTGCCTTCTCATAAGCCAGCCCAGGGTAGTGGTTAAGAGTGGCAGACTCTGGCTGATTTCGCACTCACCTTTCTCCAGGGCAGGCTTCAGTTTCTGGGCGGAGCAAACTGGCAATTTCACACCAGTTGCTCTGCGGCGGCAAACCCACATTTGTTTTTTTCAGGTTTACACTGTGGCGAGGCAAATTGCAGGTTTGCCCCGCTGTCACGACTCAGGGGGAATTACCAATTGCTGCCACAACTCTGGGTTAAGGGTTCCCCTTGAGAAGGCACAGAGTTCCCTCCCAAGCCCTTCAGGCCTCTTGTGGCTTAGGCCAAATAACAGGCGTGAGGACCAGGCAGAGTGAACAACAACAAAAAGGTTTATTTTAAAGTCAGTGCAATATAAACAACCAAGGTGCAGAAAACAGTAAAAGAGTGAAGGGAAAATAAACAAAAGTCCTAAGGAGTCTCAACTTACAGTCCCTAAACTACTACTCAGCACTCACCCCTTGCCTTGGATGAGGGAGCTTTCCCCTGCTCAAGCTCTTCAGGCACAGCCTACCTCTAGCTCAGCCTTCCAGGGAAAGAACACCCACTTCCTGGGCTTGACCTTTATATTCTCTTCCCAGGCTCCACTCCTCTCAGGGCCTGTTTCCCTCCAAACCCCTTGCAACCTAATCAGAGGGACAGAGGGGATCCTGGGAAATGAAGGTTTTTCCCAGTAACTCCTAAGCAGGCTTTCCTGGGGCCTGCCGGCCTCGCTAGGTCCAGGATCATGACACCCGTGCAAAATGCCGGCACGGATTAACTGGTGCGAAATCGCCAGTTTGCTCCATCCAGAAATGAAAGCCTGCCCCGAAGAAAGGTGAGTGCAGAATCAGCCTCTAATTTGGAGAACTAGGTTTGATTCCTCACTTCTCCTTCATATGAAGCCTGCTGGGTGACCTTGGGCCAGTCACAGTTCTTGCAGAACTCTCTCAGCCCCATGGTGTGGGGAGAGGAAGCCACCCCTTACTGGTGGAACCAACTACCTGAAGAGGTCAGAGCCTTGTGGGACCTTGCTCAGTTCCAGAAGACCTGTAAGATGATACTATTTCAGTTAGCTTTTAACTGAAATGCTGACAACCACCAAGATATTAGATCTAATGGATGCTTAAGATCACTGAGCACCATCTTTAAACCGTATCGAAATTAGCACCAAATTATTTTAAACTGTCTTAATTTTAATGTTCTTAATGTAAATGTTTTAATTGTATTTTACTTTGCTTTACTTTATTTGATTTATATCCCGCCCTCCCTGCCGAAGCAGGCTCAGGGCGGCTCACAACATAAAACCGCAACCGACAATTAAAACAATCAAAACAATGTGGTGCTATTTTACTATGTATGGTGAGCCGCCCTGAGCCTGCTTCAACAGGGAGGGCGGGATATCATTCCAGTAAATCAAATCAAATCAAAGTGATTGTAAGCCACTTTGAGGCTCCTTAAGATAGTCAGTCCTAAGGGAAAGTGGGATGTATATGTGTGTGAGGGGGGAGAGGTATTTGTGACCTTCCTGCATTGTGCAGAGGGTTGGACTAGATGATCCTGGAGGTCACTTCCAAATCTGTATTTCTGTGATTCTAAGTCAAAGCAGAGACATCACCCTGCCAACAAAAGTCCATATAGTCAAAGTGATGGTATTCCCAGTAGTAATGTATGGTTGTGAGAGCTGGACCATAAGGAAGGCTGAGCGCAGAAGAATAGATGCTTTTGAGATGTGGTGCTGGAGAAGAATCTTGAGAGTCCCTTGGACTGCAAGAAGATCAAATCAGTCAGTCCTAAGGGAAATCAACCCTGACTGTTCCCTGGAAGGTCAGATGCTGAAGCTGAAGCTCAAATCCTTTGGCCACCCAATGAGAAGGGAGCACTCACTGGAGAAGACCCTGATGCTGGGAAAGACAGAAGGCAAAAGAAGAAGGGGATGGCAAAAGATGAGATGGCTGGACAGCGTTACTGATGTAACAAACACAAATTTGAGCAGACTTCGGAGGATGGTGGAAGACCGGAGGGCCTGGCGTGACTTTTTCTATGGGGTCGCAGAGTCGGACTCAACTATGCGGCTGAACAACAACAACAAGGTAGAAAAAAGCAGGATATAAAAACCAACTCTTCTTCTTCATAATGTGACCAAAATACAATAGTCCCAGTTTAAGTCATTTTAGTATCTGGGGAGAACTCAGGCTTGTTTTGAACTAAAAACCCCTCATTTGTCTTTTTGGTGGTCTGCAGTACCCATAAAACTCTCCCCCAACACCCCATTTCAAATGAATCTACTTTCTTCCTTCACAAAGTTGATGGATTTCTATTCTATACAGCTAAAAGTGGTGCCTTCCTTGGAGACAGATCAAGACAGGTAGCCGTGTCAGTCTTTCTGCAGCAGTAGAAAAGAGCAAGAGTCCAGTTGCACCTTAATGACTAACAACATTTGTGGCACAATCTTACAAAAGCTCATCCCCTGCCACAAATTCTGTTAGTCTTTAAGGTGCTAATGGACTCTTGTTCATTTCTACTGCTACACAACTACCCATCTTTCTTTAAGAACACAACAGAAGCCATGTTGGATCAGGCCAATGGCCCATCCTGTCCAACACTCTGTGTCACACAGTGGCCTAAAACACAGTGGCCATCCATAGGTCCATCAGTGGGGCCAGGACACTAGAAGCTATCCTACTGTGCCTCCCCAAGCACCAAGAATACAGAGCATCACTGCCCCAGACAGAGAGTTCCAACAATACACTGTGGCTAATAGCCACTGATGGACCTATGCTCCATATGTTTATCCAATCCCCTCTTGAAGCTGTCTATGTTTGCAGCTGCCACCACCCCCTGTGGCAGTGAATTCCATGTATTAATCACCCTTTGGGTGAAGAAGTACTTTCTTTTATCCGTTCTAACCCAACTGCTCAGCAATTTCATTGAAGAAAGCTTTCTGTCAGCTTTCTTCATTGTCCAGCTTTTCTCCACCAATTTCAGTTTGAGAATATTTTGATGTTTTCAGCTTGAGAATATTTTGATGGCATTTCATGGAGAAAAACTTGTCACAAACTGAAAAAAAATATGGATGTTTCAGGGAAATCCATAAGCTGAAGCCAGTGGAATTTTCTTCTTGCTGATTTATAAGGCATCCTGGAAAATACACTTGGATTGTTTGTTAAATTCCTCCACCAACTATATGGAAACAGATCATCCACATAACTCATGAGGGCTTCTGACCATATTCTGGGCTAATGCCTCTATCTCATGTCCTAATCTCTATAGTCTGTGTACCTGTTCGACAACTATCAATTGCTGCAATCCACCAAGACATTCAATCATCAGATTACATGAAAACAAACGGCTTGAGATAGTCCCTGCTTATCTTTGTCTTTCAAGAAACACCATGCTCCTCCACGCGCACACACACCCCGCCAAGATGTCTGATTTGAGAGCAGCTGAGACAATGGTGATGGTACTAGTTATGTGAACATGAGGAGGAGGAGGAGAAGGAGAAGACGATGACGACGATGATACTAGATTTATCCCCTCCCTTCACTCTGAATCTCAGAGTGGCCTACAATCTCCTTTACCTTCCTCCCCCACAACAGGCACCCTGTGAGGTAGGTGGGGCTGAGAGAGCTCTCACAGCAGCTGCCCTTTCATGGACAACCTCTGCCAGAGCTATGGCTGACCCAAGGCAATTCCAGCAGCTGCAAGTGGAGGCGTGGGGAATCAAACCCGGTTCTCTCAGATAAGAATCCACACACCACCAGCACAACAAACTGGCTCTCTTTCATCCATGAGCCTGCTTCTGCGGGGAGGGCGGGATATACTGTAAATAAAAAGTATTATTATTATTATTAATCTCTGAGGTAGGGTTGCCAACTCTGGTGTCACGTTCTCAGGGTGCAGGCAGGCAGGAGTCCAAAACCTGTCCAAGGTCAAAGTCCAGGAAGATAAGCAGGAGCCAAGTCACCAATGCAGAATCACAAACCTGAATCAGAAGTCAATGTCCAAAAGCCAAAAGGGCAGGGTGCCAAGAAAATCAAGCAGGTCAGACTCAGGAATCAGGAAGGAGCATGAATGCAAGCCAGAGAACAGACTTGTTGCTTCCACAAGGTTACTAGGTCCTGGGTGGGAGCTATATGGGAGTCTCAATCAGCCTGCTCCCTGGGTGGCAGTGACTCTGCTAGAACTCAGGGCTGAGAGATCTGAAGCATCGGCGTGCCTCACGTCTTCACTCTGAAAGTTCTTTCCGGAGCCTGCTTCGAACTTTTGAGATGGGAGGAGGAGAGCTTGGAGGAGATTGATCGTCAACAGCTGACACTGGTGCCTGGAGAGTGATTGATGGGCCAGCTGCTGTTTGTTCAGCTGAGGAACTGGCTGGCAACTCTTCCAGGTCTGTTAACCCTTCCAGCTCCTCCTCATCAGGGCTCATGACATCTGGGTTGGAAAATTCCTGGAGGGTTTTTTTTTTGGGGGGGGGGAGCCTGGGGATGGTGAGGTTTGGGGAAGGGAGGGACTTTGGCAGGATATAATTCTCATAGCGACCAACCACTTTCTCCAGGAGAGCTGGAGAACAGCTGAAATTGCAGGAGATCTCCAACCACCACTTGGAGCTGGTTGACAGCCCTACTCCGAGGTCAGGTTTTATTTGATGTGCTGGTATTCAACAAGTAATGAGCATTTCTCCAGTGCTTTTCAGTGTTCAAAACATCTTGTGTACATCTCTGTCAAGATATTCTGCAGGATTGGCTGATATCACCATTTTGTTGTTGTTGTTCAGTCCCACAGTCGAGTCCGACTCTTTGCAAAACTATGGACCAAGTCACGCCAGGCCCTCCTGTCTTCCACCATCCTCCGAAGTCTGCTCAAATTCATGTGAGTTATATCAATAACACTGTCCAGCCATCTCATCTTTTGCCGTCCCCTTCTTCTTTTGCCTTCTGTCTTTCCCAGCATCAGGATCTTCTCCAGTGAGTGCTCCCTTCTCATTGGGTTAATTTCCCTTAGGACTGACTGATTTGATCTTCGTAATAGTCCAAGGGACTCTCAAGATTCTTCTCCAGCACCACAATTCAAAAGCATCTATTCTGCGCTCGGACTTCCTTATGGTCCAACTCTCACAGCCATACATTACTACTGGGAACACCATAGCTGACTATAGGCACTTTTGTTGGCAGGGTGTTGTCTCTACTTTTTATTATACTGCCCAGGTTCGCCATATCTGTTCTTCCAAGGAGCAAACGTCTTTTAATTTCATGGCTACAGTCTGCAGTAATCTTGGAGCTCGGAAATGTGAAGTCTGTCACTACTTCCATGTTTCCCCCTTCTATTTGCCAAGGAGTGATGAAGCCGGATACCATATGAACATATGAAGCTGCCTTATACTGAATCAGACCCTGGGTCCATCAACGTCAGTATTGTCTACTCAGACTGGCAGCGGCTCTCCAGGGTCTCAAGCTGAGGATTTTCACACCTATTTGCCTGGACCCTTTTAGTTGGAGATGCCGGGGACTGAACCTGGGACCTTCTGCTTACCAAGCAGATGCTCGACCACTGAGCCATCGTCCCTCCCATGATCTTAGTTTTTTTGATGTTGAGTTTCAAGCCTACTTTTGCACTCTCCACTTTCACCCTCAACAAGAGGACCATTACAGTATTGCTAATCAGGTCAGAGCCCAAAGTGAAAAACAATAAAGAGGATTCATGCAGCACTTGAAAGGTAAGGTTTTTACTCCAGAATAAACGGTTGTGAACTATAGCTGCAATAAGTCTTTCAGCTGCCTTGACCTGGACAGTCCAGACTAGCAGAATTTTACCAGATCTTCTGAATTTTCATCAGATTTGGGTATTTGAAGATGTATGCATGCACACAAAAGCTTATACCCAGAATTGAACATATGAACATATGAAGCTGCCTTCTACTGAATCAGACCCTTGGTCCATCAAAGTCAGTATTGTCTTCTCAGACTGGCAGCGGCTCTCCAGGGTCTCAAGCTGAGGTTTTTCACACCTATTTGCCTGGACCCTTTTTTGGAGATGCTGGGGATTGAACCTGGGACCTTCTGCTTACCAAGCAGATGCTCTACCACTGAGCCACCATCCCTCCCTAAACTTGGTTGGTTTTAAAGGTGCTGCTGGACTGGAGCTTTGTTTCATTGGATCTTGGAAGCCAAGCAGGGGTGGTCCTGGCTAGTACTTGGATGGGAGACCAGGGCTGTTACGCAGAGCCAGGGAATGGCAAATCCCGTTTGTTTCTTCCATCCTTCCAAAGTTGGTCAAATGAATCCCCAGCTTGCTGGAGGGAAAGCGTAGATGACTGGGGAAGGCAATGGCAAACCACCCTGTAAAAAAGTCTGCTGTGAAAACATAATAATAATACATTTATTTTTATATCCCGCCCTCCCCTGCCAAGGCAGGCTCAGGGCGGCTCACAGGACATGGTATATACCATGATTACAATAAAATACAATCAATACTATAAAAGACAGTTAAAATATAGTTTTACGTCATGATGCTATGTCAGCCCAGAGTCAGAAATGACTGGTGCTTGCACAGGGGACCACTTTTACCTTTTTTTCTTGTCCTGGAAACCCTACCGGGTCACCATCAATCAGCTACAATTTGATAGCATTTATCAAATTGCTGGATTCTGGGAGCAGAGCCTGTCTGCCAGATCAAGGTAGGGAATATTTAATTTTTAAAAACCGCAGTTAAAACACCTTGATGGAAAAAACACTCTACCTTTTGAGTTATTTGGCTAAACAGCTGATGCCAAAGACAGAGCAGTGGTGTGATTCCTCCAGCACGCTCTCAAGCACAGTTGCCTCCTTCAAAACTCATTTTCAATGGATTTAGAGGTGTGCAATCACTTTTAGGATTACACTGGTAGGATCTGGAAGACCCAGGTTTTAATTCCCACAGCACCACTCCCAAGCTCCAACACGGGGTTCCCTTGGGCCAGGGGTGGCCAAACTTATGTAATGTAAGAGACATAAAATAAATGTCAGGTGTTTGAGGAAGGGAGGAAGGTGAAATGTACTGGGTTCAACGAAGACTGGAGAACTGGGCCAACAGGGCCAACACTCGAAGTCCCCGGCCTCCATTAAAGCATCATGTCACATACACAAAGACACAACAGAAGAAAGGGAGGGAAGCAAATAGGTGGGGGAGAGAGGGGTGGAAATAAAGGAACTTTAAACGCATTCTCCAAGCCGCGGCTGGCTTGGCTGGGAGAAGTGCCTTCTCCAAGCTGGCTGCTGGGGCAGTGGGGGCGCAAAAGCCACACAATATGTGTGAAAGTGCACTCCCGAACCACAGCTTGGCCACCCTGCCTTGGGCCGAGCCAGTCCCTCTCTCAGCATGACGCAGTGGTTAAGAGAGCTGGCCTAATATCTGGGATATCTCAGTTCGAATCCCCACTTTGCCACGGAAGCTCACTGGATGATCTTGGATCAGTCAACAATCTCTTAGCCAAACCCACCTGGCAGGGTTGTTGTGAGAATAAAATGGAGAACAACGGAAGCTTCTTTCGGTCGCCGTTGGGGAGAAAAGCGGAGGTACAAACGAAGTACTTTTTAGAGATTGCAACCGAGAAAGGGCAACCACGAGGGTAGAGATCGACCGGTTCCAAAGGGTCCGGGAGAATATCGGCGGGCAGCCGGCGCGGCAGCCTGTGCGCCCCTCTTCGCTGGGCGTCTCTCCCGGGACGCGGGCGGCACCGTCTCCCCCAGTTGCCTTCCAGGCGCCTTGCGTCTGCGCAGGGGTGAGGGCGAGTGTGGCGGGGGAGGTGGGAGGCGAGGCAGCCAATGGCGGCGGTGCTGGCGGCAAAGGGGCGGAGCAGGGGCTGGCTGGCTGGGCAGGAGAGCGGCGGGGAGCGCGCAGACCGGCCGGAGCGATCTGAGCGAAGGGAAAGAGCCACCCGCTCCACCGCCCGCCAGCCAGCGCGCCTTCCCCGCCGGAGCTGCGAGCCGGCATGGAGCCCAACAGTCCCCGCAAGATCCAGTTCACGATGCCGCTGCTGGAGCCTCATCTGGACCCGGAGGCGGCGGAGCAGGTGGGTGGCGGCGGCGGCGCCAGCGGGAGCTTTGTTGGGGAAACCTGCCTCGGGGGTTCGAGACTCAGCCCCGGCACCTGCGTGGGTCCCAGTGGGCGAGCTTCTTCTCCTTGGACCGTCGTTCCGAAGAAGCGATCCCGCCCTCTGCCTCTTAAGTAGGGCAGATCTAGAAGGTAGTCTCCCCCCCAATATTCAGCGGAGGAATGGTTTCTGAGCATGGGCAGAATGCCTGCACTTCGGTATCGCGCATCTAGAGCTTCATTCCCGTCACTGCAGAGCGGATGATCTCAAGCAGGCGTGAGCCCCCGGAGCTCCTCTCGGTTTAGGAAGAGGGCGGCCCCCAATTCTCCCCCCTCCCTCGCACTCTCACCAGCTCTTGAGTGCCAGATTTCTCCCCGCGCCTGTGACCCCCGCGCCATAAAGGATAGGATGCTTTATGGGGAGGATATATGGGATAGGATCCTTTAGGGAGAGGAACGGTGGCTCAGTGGTCGAGCATCTGCTTGGTAAGCAGAAGGTCCCAGGTTCAATCCCCGGCATCTCCAACTAAAAAGGGGTCCAAGCCAATAAGCGTGAAAAGCTTCAGCTTGAGACCCTGGAGAGCCGCTGCCAGTCTGAGTAGACAAGGCTGACTTTCGACGGACCGAGGGTCTGATTCAGTGGAAGGCAGCTTCATATGTTCATAGATATGTTGATCTGCAAGCGCCCAGGGATTCCCCTCCCGAGAAAAGCCTCTCTCGGGCGCCTTCTCCGCCGCCCTTCAATCTATTGCAAAGGGGACAGTGCCATATTCTCTTGCAACCGGGCAGGGGCTGGATTCAGCTATACAAAGCTGGGGGAGAGGGCAGACAGAATTAGGGTGCGGGTGCATTATGTGTTTTTTGGGGGGGGGGGCTTTGCCCATTTTAGTGCTGGCCACGGAAAGGTAATGCAAGTGGGAGGGATGGAAATCGGAGAGGTCAGCCTGACCTATGGCAAGATACCCCAATGCAGGTGTTTAGTGTGTGTGTGTGTGCGTGTGTGTGTGTGTGTGTGTGTAGGGGAGTGTTTCTGTGACATTTGGAAGGGCGCTGCATTGTTGAAGCTCTGCATTGTGAAATTGGGGTGGGTGGGTGATCTGAAGTTGGGAAGTTCGGGGCTGGGAAGGGCTGCTTTGGCTCCACACTGTTTTACAAGCCAGGGCTGAATTGTGCTGTAGAGAGGCAGGCGAAGTTATTTTTAGGAAACTGCCCTGCATTGAAGTGCTCTAGGATGGAAAGAGGTCAGCGGTTGAGTCATTTCGGTTCTATCGGGAAAATGGGACATGTTCTCTCGGGTTGGATTCGAATGTGTCAGAGAGGCAGGATTTGGGGAGCCTGGTGGGATTTGGCAGAGACCAGGTGTGAAAGAAGTAGGAGTCAAGTCGCACCTTTAAGACCAACCAATTTTTATCTAGAACGTAAGCTTTCGTGTGCTCTTAAGCACACGAAAGCTGACGTTCTAAATAAAAATTGGTTGATCTTAAAGGTGCCACTTGACTCCTGCTTGGTTCAACTGCTTCAGACCGACACGGCTGCCCGCTTGGATCTATCTACAGGTGTGAAAGAGGCTGGGTTGTAGTGCCCTCTAGTACACTTGCGTTCCCCACCCCTTCTGCTATTTAAAGACGCAGAACTGTTTGCTCTTTTGTGTTGAGCCTCCAATTGCCAACGGTTTTTTTTTTTTGCTGTCCCCTGCTCCTCTGCCTTTAACGGCTGCTTTAGCTGCAGAACAAAGCAGGAGTCAAGTGCACCTTTAAGACCAACAACATTTTATTTACTCCTGCTTTGTTCTACTGCTTCAGACCAACACAGCTGCCCACTTGGATCTATCTACTTTAGCTACAGATACCGTTTAGTGATTAGGCTTATATATCTATAGATTAAATGGCTATTAAGGGTATGGGAGCAAGGCAGGCTGTCCCCCCTCCCAATCAGTTGGCAATTTATCAGAAGAAACTTCTTGGAGCATAAGAGATGGTGGGATCTGGGTTGTAGCAAGGCTCTGTTACAGAGCTGGGTTTCTGATCTGTTGTAGCAAGGGTCTGTAGTGGTTAGAGCAGGGGTGTCAAACATGAGGCCCAGAGGCCGAATCAGGCCTCCCAAGGGCTCCTATCAGGCCCCTGACCAACTGGCTGTCATCTGCTTCCTTTTCCCTATCTCTTGCTTCCTTCTGCTTCCCTATCTCTTGCTTCCTTGGTTTGCAAGGCTTGCTCAATCACACAGGAGCTACAGTGCAAAACCTCTGTTGGCTGAGGCTCCTTCTTTGGGGAAGGGGGGGGAAGGCAGAGCTTGCTTTTCCAGGCTCTCTCAATCACATAGCAGAGTTACTGAGCCAAACCTCTCTTCCTTTTATTAGCTGAGGCTCCTCCCCCCTTCCAGTCCCCTGGGGAAGGAAGGAAGGAAAGATCCACAGCTTCCTTTGCCCAGTTTCCTGGATCTTATGGGAGAGATACAAAGAAAGCACCTTTAAGACCAATGAGTGCTAATGTTTTAAGCATGTTTTAAGTTTTTTTTTAAAAAAAATTTATGTACACACATGGCCCAGCCAGACATGGCCCGGCCCCACAAGGTTTCATTCATGTCAGATCCGGTCCTCATAACAAATGAGTTCGACACCCCTGGGTTAGCGTGTCACCCTAGCAGGGCCGGTCCTAGACTATCTGGCACCCTAGGCAAGGCTAACTTCTGGCACCCCCCCCCCACACACACACTGATAACATCACATGGGGGGAGCCCAATTTGGCACCCCCAGAAGGCCGGCGCCCTTTGCGATTGCCTAGTGGCAGGGCCAGCCCTGCATCCTAGGAGACCCAGGTTCGAATCCCCACTCTGTAGTGGAACCTCACTGAGTGGCTTTGGGCCAACCATACACTCTGGGCCTGATCTACCTCACAGGATCCTTGTGATGACAAACATGGAGAAGGGGCCAATATTTTAAGCCACTTCGGGAAAGTAAGGTGTTTTGAGGATACAATACTTTGTTACTTATCCTTTCTGCAGTCCTATGGGATGCGTAAGTCCCTTGAAACTAGCTGTGGTTTGTATAATCAGACAGGTTAAATGGTGTTAACAGTTGGGAGGACTGTTTATTATGAGGTGCTTGGTCATCGGTGAAATGGTTACTGTAATTATCTTTAGTAACCGGGAGAATGGAGACGGGGAGGTTGCTGCTCTTGGTGAAATTAAGATGGGGTAGAGTGGCCGTAACCTGGATGGTTGTGAGATCTTGGAAGCTAATGTGGGTCAGCTAATCAGGAAGCTCAGGGGGTTTTTTTGTAGCAGGAACTCTTTTGCATATCAGGCCACACACCCCTGATGTAGCCAATCCTCCTGGAGCTTACAGGGCTCTTGGTGCAGGGTCTTACTGTAAACTCCAGAAAGATTGGCTACATCAGGAGGGTGTGGCCTAATATGCAAAGGATTTCAGCTATAAAAAAGCCCCGAGGAAGCCAATCAGGCAATCTGGGTATTCCTTGGATGGGAGACACTCTAGGGACTCCCAGGGTCTCTGTGCAGAGGCAGGGAGTGGCAAAAGCCACTCTGCAGCTCTCTTGCTTTGAAAATCCTATAAAGTCACCCTAAGTCATCTGTGACTTGTCAGCTAAAAAAGGAGACGGGATGATTGTGATTTTTTTTAAAAAAACCTCCCAGGCTCAGGGTAGGAATAATGGGGTCGATTGGTATCGGGCTTGACAAAAGGAAGACTCCCAGCCTGGCTGCTGGTGCTTTTAGCGGCACTTTGAGCTGCTGAAACCAGCAAGTGACGCTTTTTGCAGTAGGGAAGATCAGCGTCAGTTCACTGCTAAAGCCTGCCGATTTTGCTTTTCTTAGCTACCAGAGCTGGTGTAAAAGTTGGCTACCCTAGCTAGTGATTCGCAAGTGGTTTGAGACACACTGCTGTCACCTCACCTGTCGGACTCTTAGGAGCAAGGAGAGATGGGTAAGGGAGAGTAACATGGGGGTGGTGGTGGAAAGGGATGTGGAAGGGGGCTGGAAATCAACTGCTGGGAGAACAGTGCCTGAAAAATTGTGCAGAATAATGTTTGGTGTAGTGGTTAAGTGCTTAGACTCTTATTTGAGAGAACCAGGTTTGAGTCCCAACTCCTCCACTTGCAGCTGCTGGAATGGCCTTGGGTCAGCCATAGTTCTCGCAGGAGTTGTCCTTGAAAGGGCAGCTGCTGGGAGAGCCCTCTCTGCCCCACCCACCTCATAGGGTGTCTGTTGTGGGGGGAGAAGATATAGGAGATTGTAAGCCACTCTGAGTCTCTGATAAAAAGAGAAGGGCGGGATATAAATCTGCAATTCTTCTTCTGAGGAGGGGTACTAGGACAGTGCACTGGGAATATGTAAGATTGGTAAGGAAAATTATATTGGAAAATCCCTTCTGCCATCCCCAGCTTTGCTACTTACCAACAAAACTGCTCTGTCATCTGCCTTTTTTTGTCCCATCTTAGATTTAAGGTTGCCAGCTATTTGCTTTTGGTCACAGATTGATTGCTAGCAAACAACGAAAGCTTCAGTTCCATGGCGTGAAAAGAGTCGCCTGCTGATTTCTGCAAAGCCAGGCTGCTCTTTTATTTTATTGATTTGATTTATATCCGCCCTCCCCACTGAAGCAGGCTCAGGACGGCTTTCTCTTTTAAGGCACAGGAGCAGCCAAAAAGGTCCCCCCCATCAGTTGGCAACTTGGTCTTGGCTCAGAAGCCCCTTCCCCCTGTTTGTCTTCCACAGTGCAGAAGTTCCAAGGTTCAGTCCCTGGCATCTCCAGCTAAAACGATCAGGGAGTATAGGTGATGTGGAGGACCCTGGAGAGCCACTGCCTGTCTGAGCAGACAATGCTGACCCCGATGGTCTCATTCAGTATAACGCAGCTTCGTGTGTTCATTTGTGTGTCTAACTCCCTGCTTGTGCTAAACATTCAGGATTGCTAGTTGCCATGCTTAGTCACTCGTTTGGGTTCTGTGCAAGGAAGCATGTGCGCAAGAGCTGGGAGGGGCAGGATTGGCGTATGGTTTGTAGGCAACAAAGACCTGAAGTTTGGGGGATGTTGTCCGTGTTGTAGAGAGCAGGCAGGACTAGCCAGACCAATAGATAGCCCAAACAATTTCCTGAGATGGCAGAAATTGTGCTGGGTGTAAGACAGGGGCAGCCAAACTTGCTTACAGAGCCACACAGAATAAATGTCAGATGTTTGAGAGTCACAAGGCATGAATGTCAGATGTAGGAGGGAAGGAAGGAAGGAAATAGATGGGAGAGAGGAGAGGTGGAGAGAAAGCAACTTTAAATGCATTTTCCAAGCTGCCAGCCAGCTTGGCTTGGAGAAATGTCCTCTCCAAGATGGCTGATGAGATGGGGGGGGGTGCTTTGGGAGCCGCACAATTTGTGTGAAAGAGCCGCATGCGTCTCCTGAGCCACAGTTTGACCACACCAGCTCTAAGATAATTGAGGAAATTCTCTCTAGGGGACATGATCCCACACTGCATCCCTTTGGGGTAACAGGATCTTAAGAGGCAGGGTAACTCTTCTTGCCCTGACCGGTATGGTCCAGGCTAGCTCCATCTGAGAAGCTAAGCAGGGACAATCCTGGTTAGTAGTTAGACGGGAAACCCTCTTGGAAGTTCGCTATGACAAAGGCAAAGCGTCTCTGTCTCTGCCTTGACCTCAATGGCCAGACTAGTCCAATCTCGGAAAGTAAGCAGGGTCAAGCTTTGGTTAGTACTTGGATAGGAGACCACCAAGGAAGACCAGGGTTGTTGCACAGAGGAAGGCAATGGCAAACTCTTTGTCTCTCAAGACATGAGCATGGCTGGACTTGATCTGGCCCACCAGCTCCCCGGACGCCAACCAACTCTGTCTGATTCACTATGCAATTATATATTATGAGAGAGAGAGAGAGAGAGAGAGAGAGAGAGAGAGAGAGGGAAGCATCAGGCAAGAATAAAAGCAACCTTGAACTGCTGGCACAACAGCTTATTTATTTCATTTTTAAAAACTGATATTTGATGGTAATAAGCTGAACTACTAGATAACTAGAACTATTTGTTTCCTGATTTTTTTTCTTGAAAGTGATAATATTTGGCAAGCATTCTCTAGCTCCCTCAATTGGAAACAAATGAGAAAGAGAGAGAAAGGTGGAAGGAAGAGAAGGAAAGGGAGGGAGGGGAGAGGTGGAAAAAAGCGACTTTAACATTAAATGTATTCTCCAAGCCGCTGATTGACTTGGTTTGGAGAAGGGATTTAAAGAGAGAAATACCTTCTCCAAGCCAGCTAACAGGATGGTGGGGACTTCGAGAGCTGCAGAATGTGTTTGAAAGAGCTACATGTGGCTCCTGAGTCACAGTTTGGCCACCCCTCCCCTATGGGGTCACCATGACTCTGCAGCAACTCAGTAGTGCTTCCCACAACTGACTGTTTCTGTTGCAAACCCTTTTCCTGAAACCTGCACAAATGATGGTAAGGACATCGCTTCCCTCATCCCTTAGGTACAGACAACATCATCACCTTAGCTGCATGGAAAAAACTAAAAAGTGACAAGCTGAGATGCCTTTTCCTTCCAAATGAAAGCTGAGCCTCGTAGCTAAGCAAGTACCTTAAAGCCTTGTCCTGAATTGCCCCTTCCTTTTGCTTGAGCGGAACAAAAGAGAAGAAAAGGCCAATGAGGGAGAGGGAGTTCTTGAGAAAGAAACATGGTTGCCCCCCTATATGCATATTAATAGGAGGTGGGGAAATGAAGCTCATTCTCAGGAACTCTGATAATCTGAGAGCAAGGTAACTTTTTAGTGTGTAATGCAAACCTTCATTGCACAAAGAAAAAATGGAGAAAAGCAGCACGGAGAGGTTCCCAGCTCACCTCGCCTTTGCACTCGTTTCCTAGCAAAGCCCCTCGAGGCAGCGTTGACAAGTGGTGAGCGCTTGTTCTGTTCCGCCTTGTCACTTCCCAGGAAGGAGTCAAAGAGAATGATGCCGAAGCTAGCAAACGGGTGACCCTTAGCATAAAGGCAGATCGCATCGTTTGAAAGCCTTGTCTTCGATTGATTGAATCACACAGAGTCGGAGGATGATCTCCCTTCCGAGAGCGCTGAGCAAACATTTGCCATGACAAGTATAGATGCAGGATAATGAATGAAATAGGAAACAAACGGAGCTATGCTGCTTATATAATAAAGTAAGTCTTCTCCAAGCTAATAAAGGACTGGTTGAAAGTGGAAACACTATGAGTATAAACACATATGAGGAGGATCATCCTCTTTAACGGGGAAATCTGCTAACTCTTCTGGTTGGATGACGCCCCTGTCATTTAGATTATCTGTCAAGTGGAATTCTAGCAGGAGCTCCTTTGCATATTAGACCACACCCCCTGATGTAGCCAATCCTCCAAGAGCTTACAAGGCTTTTTTTTGTAAGCTCCTGGAGGATTGGCTGCATCGGGGGGGGGGGGGGTGTTGAAATATGCAAAGGAGCCAGAATTCCACCCCTAGTCGAGCCGCTTTCTCTCTCCACTGCCCCTTACTTTCCATTTCCTTGTGCAAGTGTGAATGTTAAATGTCATAAATTTTCTCAATCAGATACTGAATATTAAAGAAGAGGGGGGTTTGATAGTTCATTATATAATATTCCATTTTGTATTCCTGACTGGTCTGGATTGGGTTGCTTCCTGGGTCAAGGTAACTTTGCTTTTTATCCTTGAGGCCTGGCTTCCTCCCCCACCCCCCAATGTTCCTTGCTCCCAGGGTGGCTTGGGCTTGGCCACCGGGCTCACCACAGTGTTTAATCCCTGACTTGCTGGGTCACCATGCCCCATGCTTGTTCACCCCACAGAGCCAGCAGTTGCCCAGTTTTTTGGGTCTTGGTGGAAAGCTGAGAGACTTTGGCTCCAAACATTGCTCTCGGTAAGTGACGATGAGGCTTTGGTCCCTTGGACTACTCAGGTTTTGATGGTTTCCGGAGAACATTCACTGGTGGCTGGAAACCTAGGGCAGGTTTCCTCCTCCTTAGTTTAGTCACTGCTTCATGAGTGTTCGTTCTCTGGATGTGGAAATGGACTCCCTTGAGGAGCATTGTGCTTAGTATAGAAGTTCCGGCGACTGATGCCTCACTTGCTGATTGTGTGGTAATCCTCAAGTGAGGAACAGCAAGCATGTGTGAACTGGCCCCAGCGGGGACTTCATTTTAAC
Organism: Heteronotia binoei; assembly: GCF_032191835.1. Taxonomy (NCBI): domain Eukaryota; kingdom Metazoa; phylum Chordata; class Lepidosauria; order Squamata; family Gekkonidae; genus Heteronotia; species Heteronotia binoei. Next base: position 22,318,343 of record NC_083235.1, read on the forward strand.
AGGCAGCAATGGGGGAATGTTGCAGCTAGCTCATTTGAATTCACAGGCACTTTATGGGCATTCCCAACTTGGCAAGTGTTGCTGAAGGGCAGCCTGTTTCACTTCCTTTAATTGCAGTCCACCCGATGTCTCCAGGGCTCGAGATGAGTAACAGGCTCATCTCTTTTCTCATTTAAAATTGCGGTGATTCAGTGCCGGTTTTGCAGCTGAAGCAGAGCGAGTAAAAGGCGAAAGGATGAGAACATACCTGTAGAAGTTCAGCATCTTGTTCTGAAAATAGATGTAGGGGGATCAGAAAATATTATGGGATGGGAGGAAGGACTGGACCAGATGTTCAGCATCAGATACACTTGGGGAGGTTGTGTGATTTCGTAGTAGAACATCTGCTTGGCATGCAGAGGGTCCCAGTTTCAACCTCCAGCATCTCCAGTTAAAAAGGACCAAGCAGTAAGAGATGTGAAAGACCTCAACCTGAGACTCTGAAGAGCCACTGCCAGTCTTCCAGTACTGGGCTTGATAGACCAAAAGTCCAATATAAGGAAGCTTTGAGGAGGAGCTATGGCTTAGTGGAAGAGCATCTGCTTGGCATGCAGAAGGTCCCAGATTCAATCCCCGGCATCTCCAGTTCAAAGGACCAGGCAGTAGGTCATGTGAAAGACCTCAACCTGAGACCCTGGAGAGCCGCTGCCAATCTGAATTGGCAGTATTGACCTTGACAGACTAAGGGTCTGATTTTTTATAAGCCAGATTCATGTGTGGTATGTACAAAGAATAAAAGAGAATCCTCCCATAGCCCTGTTCACAAATTACAGTGAATACTTGGGTAAACCATGCACAGATTACACTTGATGGTTCTTTATTCATGCTTGAGTAATTTTCACATGACATTTAACACATGTACAGTTGAATGTATAATTTAAAGCAGGTGTTGATCCAGGTACTGGTCCCTGGTTTCAATTTAAAGAGAACATGTGTTGGCTCTTTCTTATAAGCAGGTGTATGGGCAAACCTGCAGCCAGGGGGTTTTTTGTAGAAAAAGCCCAGCAGGAATTCATTTGCCTGTTAGACCACCCCCTGACATTACCATTGATTCACACAGGGCTTTTTTAAATAGAAAAAGCCCAGCATGGACTCATTTGCCCAGGGCTTTTTTTGTAGCAGGAACGCCTTTGCATATTAAGCTGCACCCCCTTCATGTAGCCAATCCTCCAAGAGCTTACAGTAGGCCCTGTAAGAAGAGCCCTGGAGGATTAGCTACATCAGGGGGGTGGAGCCTAATTTGCAAAGGAGTTCCTGCTACAAAAAAGCCCTGCATTTGCCTATTAGGCCACACCCCCTGATGCCAAGCCAGCCAGAACTGCATTCCTGCTCAAAAAAAGCCCTGTGTGCAGCTGATATGTGAATTTGCTGTGACGTGTGAACAGAACACGTGTCGTCAGGGGAAGGAGGGAGAGAGGGTGTTGCCCCGTTCAGGAGGTCTCTCTTTCCTTCAGTCTGGGTCAAAGGTCTGTTATGTCTCTTATCCTTTGCTTAGTAGAAAGAAGATAGATAGATAGATAGATAGATAGATAGATAGATAGATAGATAGATAGATAGATAGATAGATAGATTTTATTTACGGCAAAAGCCAACATCTTAAACAAAAAAGATAACTATACCAATAATAATAATAATAATAATAATAATAATAATAATAATAATAATAAATTTTTATTTATACCCCTCCTGCCCCGCCGAAGCAGGCTATCCATAAAAACTATCTATAAAACATGATAAAAGTATTATATTATTAAAATTGAAAAATATACAGAAATGGCCATTAACACAAACGTACTCCAGCATTTTAGGCTACTCGTCCTAAAGGCGAACCAACCAAATGTAGCTATTTTAAAAGTAACTGCAGGATATTTGCCCTCCAGGAGTTCTTTAAATGGGCAGTGGAAAAGAGCAAGAGTCCAGTAGCACCTTGAAGACTTACATATATGGTAAGGGATGAACTTTTGTGAATTATCTGGTGAGCAGTGACTCACGAAAGCTCCTGCCCTGCAATGAATTTTGTTAAGTCTTTAAGATGCTCCTGGACTTTGGCTGTTTCCTACTGCTACAGACAGACAGACATGGCTACCTGTCTTGATTTATCGCTCGATTCTTTATCTCATTGGCTACATAACGTAATGTATTCTTGTGCTGTCTTTGATGGAGAGCCGTGTGATGCCCTCGCGGGACCCTGCTGTTTGAATCACTGAACTACCCTGTGAGCAGGTAGCTCCTGTAGCAATTACCTGCTGATCTACAAAGGTCACAAGCAGCTTCAGTTCACGTCCTTATGTGACTGAGGTTGGAGAGACAAGCCCCAGAGAGGAGAAGTTGCTGCTTCCAAGTGACCCAAACTCACTGGTTCAGAGCTTGCTGCATTCAAACGGAACATCTGCGATGGGCACAAACACAGCTTATTTGATGCCTTCACACACTTCCCCACCCCATTCTTTTGCATGCTGTGCTTGATTTGGAACGTGGGGTTGCTCAAATTCAGGGATGGACAAACCTGCTTAACATAAGAGCCACAAAGAATATACAACAGATGATTGAGAGCCACAAGACAGGGGGAAGGGGAGGGGAGGGGAGGAAGGAAGGAAGGAAGGAAGGAAGGAAGGAAGGAAGGAAGGAAGGAAGGAAGGAAGGAAGGAAGGAAGGAAGGAAGGAAGGAAGGAAGGAAGGAAAATAGATGGAGAGAGTGGTGGGAAGAAAGCAACTTTAAATGCATTCTCCAAGCTGCTGTCTGGCTTGGCTTGGATATGTGATTTAAAGAGGGAAATGCCTTCTCCAAGCTGGCCGTTGGGGTTGGTGAGGGCTTCAAGAGCCACAGTTTGGCCACCCCTGCTCAAGTTCAAATCTGCTTTGACATCCCACATGTAGATGCCTTGGCTAATTGAATGTGTTCCCTGCTTTGGTTTCATCCCAGTTTAGACTCCTTATTCATGGACAGTAAAAAAAAACAAACGCAAGTTACCAAGGGACCTGCATCTGCAGATCTTGGTGAATGGCCTCCTGATCAAATGAAGAATTCTTGGATTATGCTCTGGGTGCAACGGAAGGAAACAAAAAGAAGGATCGTGCAATTTGACAAGCTGCATTCATATCTGTTACAGACAGGTGATGTTTAAATGCAGCTGTTAGGTAGAGCCAAGGTTTGGCTAGAAGACACGTGGTGGGGCCTGTTTGCAGAAGCTAAGTGGGTTTGAGCAGGCCCATGCCTGCATGTGAGGTTGCCAACTCTAGGTTGGGAACTTCCTGGGGATCTGGAGGTGGAGTCGGGGGAAGAAAGGGTTTGGTGGGTGATAGGACCTCCACAGTGTTATCATGCCATAGAGTTCACCTTTCAAACCAGCCATTTTCTCCAGGGCAACTGATCTCTGCCCTCTGGAGATCAGTTTTCTGGGAAATCTCCAGGTCCCATCTGGAGGCTGGCAGCCCAACCTGGATGCAAGCAACTTCTGTTGTTCGGAAGGCACAGTAAACAATGTGGGAGAAGCTGGGGCTACTACAACCAGCCTAGCCTGCAAGGGGGACCCCTACCTTGACTTAGCCAAACTGATGACATGGATCCAGGCCATGGGAACATTGAGACTAGACTTCTGTAATGCACTCTAAATAGGTCACCCCTTGAAGTCAATTAAGAGATCCCAGTTAGTTCAAAACACTGCAACTAGGTTGTGACCAGGAGCTAGGCAGAACGTGCGTATCACTTCCATTCTGTAGTCACTCAATTGGTTGCTCATTTGTTCCTGAGATCAATACGAAGTATTGACTGCCCCATACAAAGCCCTCTTACGGCTTTGATCCTTCATATCTACAGGCGCGCCTCTCTCCTTATGCTCTCCCACTACAGCTTTGCTCATCCCAGTAGGCCTTTTGCAGATACCAAACTGCAAATGGGCAAAGTAGATAACTGTCTGTAGTTATGGTTGCCCAACCTCCAGGTGATGGCTGGAGATCTCCTGGGATTACATTTGATTTCCAGGTGACAGAGATCAGTTCCCCTGGAGAAAATGGCCGCTTTGGAAGGTAGACCTTGTACCCCATTGAAGTCCCTCCCCTCCCCAAACCCCACCCTCCTCAGGCTCCCCAAGTCTCCAGGCATTCCCCAACCTGGAGCTGGCAACCCTAGTCCCTACTCGTACGTTCTGTGTTGCAGACTTCCTGATGAGGTTGGGAAGCCCAGTGCTCTTCTGGCATTTTGCAAGCTATTCAAAGCGGAACTATTCAAGAGGGCTTTTTGTACAGGTATAAACAGGGCTGTGCTGTAATGAAGTTGTCATAAAATTGCACTAGTAAGGAGATAGGTACTGCAGCCTACGCTGCTGTATTGCTACCAATCGCCGTAAGTATGCTCCAGACCTTGGAAGTTTCCACACCATTTAAAGCAGGGGTGGCCGACGGTAGCTCTCCAGATGTTTTTTTTGCCTACAACTCCCATCAGCCCCAGCCATTGGCCGTGCTGGCTGGGGCTGATGGGAGTTGTAGGCAAAAAACATCTGGAGAGCTACCATCGGCTACCCCTGACTTAAAGTATCGTGTTTAAAGCTCTTGATTTGTTTCAGCTCCATTTGAGATTTCTGTGTTTCCAGATTTCTGCAGTCCAAACTGTATAGTACTTTTCACTGGATGTCCTATCCCACTGACTGTACTTGATTTATGCTACATAACCCTCCTTGAGTCTCAGTGAGGAAGGTGGACAATGAATAACCAAATAAATAAATACAACAAATACTGCCTTGAGTAAGAAAGATAGGATTTTGTCTATATGATTTTGTCTCTATTTGTCTCTCTATCTAGCATCATCTTCAATAGGCAGGTTATAGTAGGAAATGGGGGGGAGGTATGTCCCCCCTTGGCCTGCTGCTGGGTGGGGGGGGCATGGCTGGGGGAGAATGACCTTTCTCCTGCAGAGTAGAACTTCATTCCCTTACATGAGATCTGAAGATATTCTTTCCAAATGCTTTTCTGTGGTGTGGAATATACAAGGTGAATGGGTGTTCCCATATCATAGCCAAAAGTTGGCTTGGACGTACGGTGGTCGGCTCCCCACCCCCAGCCACGGGCAGGGGTGGGGAGCGGTTGCTAGATCCAGATTGGGAAACTCCTGGAGATTTGTGGATGGAGCCTAGGGAGGACAGGGACTAGGGTTCCCATTTTCCTGCTGAGAGTGGGAGTTCCCCCAATTTCGGGGCCTCCAACCTGCCACCATAGGACTAGCCGGTAGGGGGAGCACTGCCCCTGAAGAGTGCCGATGCACCTGGCATGGCAGGCATGATGACATCACCCGGACGTGATGTCATTGTGCTGGGCACGTCACGCAGGGGACGCACTATCATTTTCAGGGGGAAATTCTATGATGACCATAGATATCTTTTCCAAATACCAGAGCATCTCCTTCATGACATGCCTGGTGTGATGATGTCACTTCTGGGTGATGTCATTGTGGTGGGTGTGCAAAGCACAAGTGCAAAAAACATCTAGGAAGGTCCCCCGCTGGCTATCAGGTGAGACCTGGCAACGCTAACAGGGACTTCAGTGGGGTAAAATGTCCTAGAATCCACTCTCCAAAGCCTCCATTTTCTCCAGGGGAACTAATCTCTGTAGTCGGGAGATGAGCTGTAATTCCAAGAGATTCCTAGTTCCCACCTGGAGCCTTGCTTCCCTAGCCTTCTGGTCTCCTCTTGTTCCATAGCTTCTAGGATAGGCAGGGGTATTTATTCTGCTATTGCTGCCCACAGTCACAAAAACTGGTATTGGGGCACAGAATGAAGCATCATCAGAAGCTTGGCTTCCATTTAAAGGCCGATGCAGAGAAGCGTGAAACCGTGCAAGAACTGGACCCTTTGGTAAGATCTCTGAATTTGGAGAAAGGGCCATGGAGCAGGTCCTTCTGCCCCTGCAAATCAACAAAAGCAGCACAGGCCAGAGAATCCAACCCGTTTTTGTCTCTGCAGGAGGGCCAAGCTGGTTCTGACTTCAGCACCAGCATACGCTTCCCCGAATTCGAGATACTTGTTTACCCCTTCTAGGAAATGGGATGGGGAAAGTACATGGGTGACGGGAGTGATTAAACTGCCAGAAGGAGGACAGTTGCAAAAGAGCCAGCAACCCCCCTTTCCTTGGGCCTGGGATGGTAAAAAAGGATCATATGTCAGTTGCTGGGCGATACCCTGGGAATGAAAGGGCAAGGAGGGTGGTGAGAAAGATTGCTGGCATTAACTAAGTCCAGAGAGGGTGGGTTGCCAGCTGCGGCTTGGGGAATTGCTAGAGATTTTCTTTTGGAGGGGAGGGTCCCTGGAGAGGACAGAGGGGAGGGAGCTCTGTGGGACTGTGGTACAATTGGAGCTGTCATCCTCCAGGTGGAATTTACTGCTTATCTCCAGACTACACAGATAGGGTTGCCAGGTCCAATTCAAGAACTATCTGGGGACTTTGGGGGTGGAGCCGGGATCAAGGTTGTGACAAGCATAATTGAACTCCCTTGGAGTTTTAAATGCCTTTCTTCCATTGGAAATAATGATAGGGGCACCTTTTGAGGGGGCTCATAGAATTAGCCCCCCCGGTCCAATCTTTTTGAAACTTGGAGAGTGTTTTGAGGATAATCATCGGATGCTTTGCTGCAAATGTGATGCTTATACCTAAAAAAACCCCAGCCCCGCTAGAGCACCAAATACCAGTGGATCTATTCTCTATTATACCCTTTGTGAATTGGTCTCCATAGGGAATAATGGAGTGCCCAGCAGACATTTCCCTCCCCCCCCCTCCTGTTTTCTGATGACCATGAAGCCAGGGGAGGGCCTCCAAACTAGGGGATCCTCTGCCCCCACCTGGGGATAGGCAACCCTATACAGAGAAAGTGGATGCTTTGGAGGGTAGACTGGCCTTGCACCCCACGGAGGTCCCTGTCCTTCCCAGGCTCCATTCCCAAATCTCCCAAGAGTTTTTCAGCCTGGATCTGGCAGCTCTGCCCCCCATCCCCTGCTGGTGACCAGGGGGAAGCCAGGAACTCTGGGTACAGTAGGGACCACCCTCCAAGGTTCTGTGCAGTATGGTCAGCTGCAGCTCTAGGGGAACTCCAGGCCCCACCTAGAGGTTTAGCAATAAAAGCGAGACTCATGGAGAAAGAAGCAAGGAGAAAAAGGCACAGCCCCCGGGACAAAATAGTCTAATAGTTAGAATTCAGCCACACGGAGGATATATGAAACAAGGAAATTTCATTGTTCATTCCTGTAAAGATGAACTGATGACAATAATCCATGGAACAACCACAGGGTAGAACAGGTAATATGTCAGAAAGTCCTTAATAACAATTCCAAAGGTGCTTCTCTCCAGGGGTGGAATTCTAGCAGGAGCTCCTTTGCATATTAGGCCATACCCCCCTGATGTAGCCAATCCTCCAAGAGCTTATAAGGCCCTTTTTTTGTAAGCTCTAGGAGGATTGGCTACATCAGGGGTATGTGGCCTAATATGCAAAGGAGCTCCTGCTAGAATTCCACCCCTGCTTCTCTCTATCCACAGAAAGACGTGTCCCGTTCGGACCACTGAAGAAGATTCCACTCCAGACAAAATTCACACTCGGAGTGCTCAGGTCTTGCAAATCGAGGGCTGTGGCTTCCTTGATGGGGTCAGGACGATGGAATCATTCTCTTTCGCTGCTGCCTCCCACTTTTCCTAGCATTAGTGTGTCTTCTAGTGACTCTTGTCTTCTTGTAAAGTGATCAAATTATGGCAGTCTCAGCTTAGTGATTTTAGCATCATCATGAACTTTCCTAAGTAGAACTCATTTTCTTGGATGCAGAGGAGCGTACATCCATTTTGTTGTTCAGTCGCACAGTCGAGTCCGACTCTTTGAGACCCCATGGACCAAGTCACACCAGGCCCTCCTGTCTTCCACCATCCTCCAAATGCTCAAATTCATGTTAGTTACATCAATAACGCTGTCCAGCCATCTCATCTTTTGCCGTCCCCTTCTTCTTTTGCCTTCTGTCTTTCCCAGCATCAGGGTCTTCTCCAGTGAGTGCTCCCTTCTCATTGGGTGGCCAAAGGATTTCAGCTTCAGCATCTGACCTTCCAGGGAACAGTCAGGGTTGATTTCCCTTAGGACTGACTGATTGGATCTTCTTGCAGTCCAAGGGACTCTCAAGATTCTTCTCCAGCACCACATCTCAAAAGCATCTATTCTTCTGCGCTCAGCCTTCCTTATGGTCCAGCTCTCACAACCATACGTTACTACTGGGAATACCATCGCTTTGACTATATGGACTTTTGTTGGCAAGTGATGTCTCTGCTTTGACTTACAATCACAGAAATACAGATTTGGAAGGTACCTCCAGGATCATCTAGTCCAACCCTCTGCACAATGCAGGAAGGTCACAAATACCTCTCCCCCCTCACACACATATACATCCCACTTTCCCTTAGCACTGACTTTTGTTGTCAGGGTGATGTCTACTTTTTATTATACTGGCCCAGTTTTCCATAGTCTATTATACTAAGTGAAATACTCAGCAGAGGAGGGGGGCTGTTAGAAAGGCCAGTATATCCAATCAGGATCCAATCCGAAGAGCAACCTGTTCATACCCAGAGTGGGCATGAAAGTCTCCCAACCAACACATCTAATGCAGGATGAAATGAAATAGTCAAACAAATTCAGTCAGCATCCGTAAGGGCTGGGGTACTTGCAAGGTATTCACACCTGTAAATTAGGAATCCAAGGTCCCTGTTAAACTCTGAGAAGGGGTATACCTTGACTTGAACCTGTTACTGAATTCCCTGATTCTGTAACTGAATTCTGACAAAGGGAACTTTGACTCACAAAACCCTATCTCCTCCTCTCACCGCCCCCCGAATCTTGTTGGCCTGTAAGGTGCTGGTGGTGAAAAGTGCCGTCAAGTCCCAACTGACTTACGGCGACCCATAAGGTTTTCAAGGCAAGAGGAAGTGGTTTGCCATTGCCAGGGCTTTTTTTGTCCCAGCAACTCCTTTGCATATTAGGCAGGGGTTGAATTCTAGCAGGAACTCCTTTGCATATTAGGGAGGGGTGGAAATCTAGCAGGAGCTCCTTTGCATATTAGGCCACATACCCCTGATGTAACCAATCCTCCAAGAGCTTCCAGGGCTCTTAGTACAGGGCATACTGTAAGATCCAGGAGGATTGACTACATTAGAGAGGCATGGACTAATATGCAAAGAAGTTCCTGCTACAAAAAAAGCCCTGGCCATTGCCTGCCTGGACTTCCTTGGTGGTCTCTCATACTACACAAGACTGACTCCACTTAGCTTCCAAGATCTGACGGGATTGGTCCAGCATGAGCTAACCAGGTGAGGACAGGTCTGAGGTGCTACTGGGCTCAACTTTGGCTCTTCTGCCGCAGTCCAACATAGCTACTCTCTGAATTTGGTAATGTTGCATTAGGCTCTACCTGTAAATTTATTTTACCATCAACCAGTTGTGGCCAAAACGATCCTTTTGAAGAGCTGCATCTCATTTTGCCCGGATCTTATGAGCATATTGTTGATGGAATCCCATCAGAGATAACGTTTTTATCTACAGTGTGCATGAGCGGTGCCAGGAAGGGGACAGTGACAGTATTAGTCAACACAGAAAGGCACCAGTTGACAGCAAAGCTAACATTTACAAGAAAACCCAGTGAGATCACTGAGATATATTAGGTTTCTCTGCTTATCTTCATCTTTACTGGATTGCATGCAAGGCAAAAAAATAAATAAAAGGCCTTTGTCAGCCAAAAGATAAATTGGGTACATCTCATGTGGATTTGCCTTATCTATGATTGGATTGCCAAGACGTGATGTGTCTCAGATTTGGAGCTGTAGGACAGGCGGTGGGGGATACCAGCTTCCCTGAGATGTCCACGTCTGAGGTTTCAGCCATCCTTGCTTTTAAAAACAAAGTTATTTCCCTGTGAATATTCTCTTGTAGGATGTTTGACCAGGATCTCAAAGACCCAGGTTTGAATCCTCTGCCGTGGAAGCTCATTGGTTGAATTTCAGCCAGTCATTTGTTCTCAGCCTAGCCTACCTCACTGGGTTACTGTGAAGATAAAATAGAGAAGAAAATGATGTAAGCCTCTTTGGCCCCATTGTGAGAAAGGCAGGTTACAAATGAGGATGGATAGATGGATGCATGCTTGAGAGTCACAAGACATGAATATCAGATGTGGGAGGGAGGGAAATATATGGGGGAGGAGGAAGAGGGAGAGGTTAAAAGAAAGCAACTTTTAACTTTAAATGCATTCTCCAAATCCCCAAACTTGGCTTGGAGAAGCGATTTAAAGAGAGAAATGCCTTCTCCAAGCTGGCCAATGAGGTGATGGGGGCTTCAAGAGCTGCACAATATGTGTGAAAGAGCCGCGTGTGGCTCCTGAGCTACAGTTTGGCCACGCCTGTCCTAGTCTGATGCTCTAGCTGCTCCCCCACCCGTCCAGTCGGGTGAGTCGTCTTTACGTCTTTTAAGATCTGTGGCTCTTGAAAGGAGCTGAAGTTTACCTGGCTGTCCACCACCCCGAACAGGTCCAGCGGTGTGGTTTGTTTTCCTTGCAACAACATCAACAAAACCAATGTTTTTTCTCGCTGCATCCCCTGCACGCTCTTTCAAAAGCCCTCTGTGTCCCACTTGGCCAGTGCGCTCCTCCCACGGGGGAGAGAGAGCTGTTGCCAGGAACTGGAGCGACGGGAGCAAAGCTGAGGACAGAACGCAATCCCCACTGGGCCCGGCTTCATTTCCCAACATTGTTTCAACTGTGCACAGTGTTCTCGAGGGCTCCAGGGGAGCGATAGCACACGTGCTTTAATAAACCCCTGCTTGCACGTTGTTTCCTCCCCCCCTCCAGTTGTTCTTGCAACTGGGGTGTGGTGGCTGGCTGGACCCCCCTCTGCCTTGCTCTCGGACCTCGTCGTTTGCTCTGAATACATCTGCGCACTGGAAGGGCATCTGAATGTCTCCCAGAAATGAGCCCGCAGAACAGCTGAGCTCATCATTCTTTCTCCGCGCTCAGGAGCCTCCTGCCGATGGCTGCTTTTTGTTGTGCGGTTCCCAGTTCTCAGGGTTTTGTATTCCTCTTTGTGAAGGAAACAATACAGAAAAAGGGTCAGTGAGGCTTAGATGCAGAGCATCTTTTGCGGCAGAAGGCTGGAGGCAGGGCTGGCCCTAGACTGTTTGGCACCCCAGGCAAAGCTAACTTCTGGCACACACACCCCTCCACTAATAACGTCACCGAGTCACAGTGGGGAAGTGCCCAATTGGGCACCCCTAGAAGGCTGGCGCCCTAGGCAATCATCTAGTTTGCCTAGTGGCAGGGACGGTCCTGGCTGGAGGGTGTCTCTCAGCATGTGCTGAGCAGCGATGCTACTGAATGTCCCAGTCTTTCTGGGTTTGACTTGAAACAGCCAAGATCCCCACCTTAGGGTTGCCAGCCTCCAGGTGGTGGCTGGAGATCTCCTGCTATGCTAATTGATCTCCAGGCAACAGAAATCGGGTCCCCTGGAGAAGATGGCCACTTTGGAAGGTAGACTCTATGGCTTTATTTTTAAATATATATATATTATTATTAATTATTATTATTATCATTATTATAATTTCCACTTATATACTATCCCTCCCCCACAAAATGGAACTCAGAGTGGTTCAGAACACTGTAAAACGAATATAATAACTATAGTTAAAACAGTATAAAAAAGCCTGTCTGGTGTAGTGGTTAAGTGTGCGGAATGTAATCTTCTCTATCCCATGCATATTCTTGTAAACCTCTATCATGTAACCCCTGAGTTGATGTTTCTCCAAACATGTGCTTCCCCATGATCTGTAATGTCAGTCATTGCACACAGGATTCCATTGTGTACAAGTTCAGTAGAAAGGCTTTGGCCTTCACCTTCCTCATTTTATTGAAAACTGGATGGTCAGTCCAGGGCATCTTGGCTCCAGTCTCATGGAAGAGATCTCCAGGTTCACCTAGTCCAATCCCCTGCACAATGCAGGAAATTCACAAATACCTCACCGCACACTCCTAGGGGCCCATGCTTCATGCCCAGAAGATGGCAAAACAACAAGAAAAACCCTCCATGGCATATCTCCATGACAAACTGGGCTGGAGAAAATTGCTTCTTGACCCCAAAGTGGTAATTGGCATTTCCCTGGGTGTGAAAGGACCAGGAGAACTAAGCACTGATTTAGCCCTTCCTGCCCTCCCTCTCATGATCTGCCTAAATTCACAGAATTAACATTGCTGTCAGATGGCCCTCTAGCCGTTGCTTAAAAATCTTCAAAGAAGGAGAACCCACCATCTCCAGAGGAAGCCTGTTCCATTGAGGAACTGCTCTAACTGTCAGGAGGTTCTTCCTGATGTTCAGCTGAAAAGTCTTTTGATTTGATTTCAGTTTCTTGGTTCTGGTTTGACCTTCTTGGGCAACAGAAAACAACTCCACACCATCCTGTATATGGCAGCCCTTCAAGTACTTTCAGATGGTGATCATATCACCCCTCAGTTGTCTCCTCTCCAAGCTAAAACATACCCAGCCTTTCCTTACCTAAGGAGGCCAAACTTAAAACGACCAGGGAGCTGGCCTTCTCTGTAAAAGCCCCCCAATGGTGGAATCAGCTACCGGAGGAGGTTCGGGCCCTGCGGGACCTCAATCAGTTCCGCAGGGCCTGCAAAACTGCCCTCTTCCAAGAAGCCTTTAGGATGTAACCAGAATAAATATATCCGCTGCCGGATAAATATATATTTATTTATCCACTGCCAGATAAATAGAGATTGTAGCACCACTGCATTGTTTTAACTTTTAAAATTAATTTATATTTGTACTTATATTGTTATTGATTTTATCTGTCATTTGTGATACCATGATTTCGTATCATGTTCTGTAAGCCGCCCTGAGCCTGCCTCGGCGGGGAGGGCGGGGTATAAATAAAAATTTACTTACTTACTTACTTACTTGTAGCACTTGGTCTCCAGATCCCTCACCATATTCATTGTCCTCCTCTGGACACATTTCAGCTTGTCTATATCCTTCTTAAATTGTGATACCCAAGGGTTTTTTTGTAGCAGGAACTCCTTTGCATGTTAGGCCATACACCCCCTGATGTAGCCAAGCCTTCAAGAGCTTACAGGGCTCTTCGTACATGGCCTACTGTACGAATCCTACAGGAGGACTGGCTACATCAGGGGTGTGCTGCCTAATATGCATAGGAGTTCCTGCTACAAAAAAAGCCCTGGTGGTACGCAGACTGAACACAATACTCTAGGTGAGGTCTGCTCTTGTTCTCTCCCTTTCTCCCATCTTCTTTCTCTCCCTAGAGTTTTGCAGCACTTCTGTTCTTCTAAACTTACTCCAACCTCTCAAGTCCAGAAATACATACAATTCCTCCAAGATGTTTTCTTACTAATAACCTGCAAACAAGGGCTGATTAAAAAAACATTATCCTAAGTGCATGTCTTTGAGATTAGACATATTGTTTCACGTTCCAGGCTTCCTCAAGCAGTGAGCAGTCGGGAGTGAGGCTTTCTGCATACGGCATTCTTGGATGAGAAAGCGCTGGAGACTGATGGGATCTTTGTAATACTGCTGTATTTACAAACAGAGAAGGGATTCCTGCAAGGAAGAACACCTGCTGTTCTGCATCGGATCCCAAAAAGAGATACGGCACCCCGGTGTGCTTCACTTCTGGCCAGTTTACTTTCCTCCTCACCCTATGCTGCTTCTCTGGTTGTCTCAAACTAGCCCTTCTCACAGTGTTACATCTGCATTTACAGGGAGGCTGAGAATAGAGCTGCCCAGAGTTTCCAGATATTGTGCTGGCACAACATTTCCATGATTCCTAAAGCTGGTAGCTCTAGGCATTACCAGAAACTCTATGGGTTTTACCATAGATACTCTGTTGATTCCTAGGGGTACCTATGTCTTTTCCTTTAAAAAAAACTGGAAGTGACGTGGCACCATATCCCCACCCACAGACCTCCCACTGGAAAGCATATTACTGGAGCGCTTGCCTCCTGGTGTGCATGGTCCCTGCATGATCAAAACAGGCATACTTGCATGCATTTGCAGCTTCAGTGCATCCAAACCACGTATCTGGAAAATCCAGGGGTCAGTTTACATGTACCAAAGCTATATACTGAATCTGCAGAACATGCACATGGTCCTTGTTCAAACAACATGGGGACTACATATATCAGGAGGAGCATGCTTCCAATGTAAATGGTTGCTGCCTGCCCAGTATGCATGGACAAACTGTCTAAAAAGGGCTACTGAAATATCTCATATTTGCCCACCCTATCACGCTTCTATTAGGGCAGCTTTCACTTTCTCCAAACTCAGTTGGGTATATAGACAGAGCCATTGGGAGACTGTTAGGGATGCCAGCTTCCATGTGTGACTTAAAAAGAGCTTGGAATTACAGCAGATCTCCCGATTACAGAGATCAGTGTCCCACTGCCCCCGGAGAAAGTTTTTATTTAGTTGATTTAGAGCTAGTTTGGTGTGGTGGTTAAGTGCGCGGACTGTAATCTGGGAGAAGCAAGTTTGATTTCCCTGCTCCTCTGGATGCACCTGCTGAGTGACCTTGGGTCAGTCACAGTTCTCTCAGAGCTGTTCTCTCAAGAGCAGTTTCTGTCAGAGCTCTCTCAGCCCCACCTACCCCACAGGGTGTCTGTTGTGGGAAGAGGAAGGGAAAGGAGATTGTAAGCCACTCTGAGCGAAGGGCAGGATATAAATCCAATCTCCTTCTCCTCCCTCCCCCATCTATGTATAGGGCTCAAAGCGGCGAACAACTTTTCAGTAGACACATTTTAATAAATACATTCATAATCCATTTAAAAACAGTTAAAACAATAAACAGATCTAAGATTATTTCAGATGGCATTGAAGGAGTTCGGGCTCAATGGCAACCATCGCTGTCCTCAACTGTAGGCCTGGTGGAACATCTCTGTCTTACAAGCCCTGCAGAACTACCCTAAGTCCCACAGGGCACAGATGTTCTTGGGCAGAGTATTCCACCAGGCCAGTGATAGGGCTAAAAAGGCCCTGGGTCTGGTTGAGGACAGCCAGATCGTTTTCAGGCCAGGGATCACCAGGAGGGTCTTCTCTGCAGAGCGTAGTGCTCTTCAGGTGGTATACCTGGAGAGGCGGTAATGGCTGCTTTAGAAGATGAACTCTATGGTACTATACCCCAGGGGTGGCCAACAGTAGCTCTCCAGATGTTTTTTGCCTACAACTCCCATCACCCCAGCCAGCACGGCCAATGGCTGGAGCTGATGGGAGTTGTAGGCAAAAAACATCTGGAGAGCTACCGTTGGCCACCCCTGCTATACCCCAAACCCAGCCCTCCCCAGGCTTCACCCTCAAATTTCTAGGAATTTCCCAATGCGTAGCTGGCAACTCTAGGGACTTTCTTTTAACAATTAACAACCCTAGAGGAACATAAGCATCTCTTTGCCATAGGCCCTGCTTCCCTCCAGCTATGTCACTTTAAATCAAATTGATAATGGTTGACCTGAACTAGTGATGGGCAGGGCTCTTTTTTTGAGCAGGAACGCACCGGAACACAGTTCCGGCTGGCCTGGCCTCAGGGGGTGTGGCCTAATATGTAAATACGTACCTGCTGGGTTTTTCTACAAAAAAGTCCTGTGTGGAATAATAGTGATGTCAGGGGGTGCAGCCTAATATGCAGATGAGTTCCTGCTGAGCTTTTCCCTACAAAATAGCCCTGGTGCTGGGCATTTCCCAACAGTGTTTTGGAAAGACCGAAATGCTTCTGAACAGGAAGCAGGAATTGCCCTCCCCCCACGGCAGCCGTTGAAGTCGCCTCCTCTGATCCCACATGACCTTGATGAAGTGAAAACCATCTGAAGCCTGCCCATTCAAGAATGTTTCCCAGACTCCCAATTAGTGAAGTGCTCTCTTGTTCCCTGAATTCCGGTTGGATGCACATTTCCCTCTAATGCCTGATAAGGTTTAATGCCTGCTAATACTCTGCATGCTATTTCTTTTTCTGCACAAAACATCAGACTACATGCTTTTTCTAAATGGAATGAAGCCAGTCCAGAGCAGAGACTCCAGCAGAGACACAATAGGCAAACCCCCTGACAGTAGGTAACAGCTGTGTTTCTGTGTCTGGACTGACTGAACCAATCAGTCATGCACCCCCAGTAGAGGCTGGTTAGAACAAGGCAAGGCCAGGCCAGTATATTATAAGGAGCAGCCTTCTCTGTGGACAGATGCTCTTGTCTCATCAGGAAACATTGATGGTTTAATTTCTTGCGGCATCCTAGCTGTTCTTTCAGGGCTCATGCTTTGGGGAGTTGTTGATTGATGTATATATATTTGGCTATTCCCTCTCTGCGCCTGGCAGTTTGCAAAATGGAATTGTTCTTCCTTTAACTCACCAGGTACTCCACAGTCCTATTAAACAATGGAATTAAAATATTGTACCACAAAATCACGCATCATCCTTTCTTGAATTATATAGTTGCCTCTTCATAAACTCCTAACCCAGACCCATTTTGCTGTAGCGCAGTGACTGAGCATCTGCTTGGCAGGCAGAAGGTCCCAGGTTCAGTCCTCAACATCTCCAGTTAAAAAGTACCAGGTCATAGTAGGTGATAGTCTGAGACCACAGACAGCTACTGCCAGTCTGAGTAGACAGTACTGACCAATGGTGACCCAATGGTCTTATTGATGGACCAATGCCCTAATTCAGTGTAAGGCAACTTCATGTGTTCACTCCAAAACCTCCTCCTGTAGCTGGTAATCTGAGCTCCTGATCTGAAGGCTCACTGTGGTTTTAAGTCGCGGATTAGAATCTGGGAGTCCCAAGTTCAAATCCACGTTCAGGGCTCAAGCAGAGGAAGCATTGATTCTGCATCATGCTAATTGCAGGTTTGTGCCGCCTCAATTAGCCTCAGAGCTGGGCAGAGAAGGGTGAGAGGCTTTTAACCCTTCACTTGGCTTTACTATTCAAAACCAGTCTCCCTGGTGGATGCTTGTCAAGGACACATATTATATCCTTTAAAAGGTTAAGTGGAGAAACCTGGTTTTGAGCAGTCAGGCTGTAGCTGCAGGGTTATTAAACTCCTCTCTCTCCCCTGCACTGTCCTGAGACAAGCTGAGGTCTCATGAGCATGCAGCCTGTGTTTTATATTTTGACCAAGAGGCATGCACTCCCCCCCCCCTTTTCATCTGCTTGAGACTCTCAGTCACGCTCCCTAAGTGACCTTTGCATTTCCTCAATTTAACCTATCGTACCAGGTTGTTGCAAGGCTGAAAATGCCAGACCGGAATGTCTGTATCAGCTGCTCTGAGCTCCTCGAGGGGAAAAAGGCCAGATAATGTAATATAGATGAAGTAATAACCTTGTCAAAGTGAAGCACATCTGCTGAATGCCTGGGCAGGAGGCCGCCTGGGAACCCCCCGCATCCCACCTTGAGCTTCAGGATGGAAGAAAGGCAAGATTATAAATCTATAAATGCCCCTTTACAGTTGCCCACAGGGGCATTGAAGGCTGGAAATGGTAAAGGCTGGAAATGGACAAACGGTTTTTAAGAGAGCTGGGGGGAAACAGGGTGATGGATGCATCATGACACTGCTGGTGTCTTTTGTTGTGTCATCACCTCTGATCAAAGAGGGATTTTTAGGCCATACAAAAAAAAAACACCATTGACCAGGCACAATAAGGGGATAAGCGCAGGTGCTGTCAGAGGCAATGCCTCTTTCCAATGCCAGTTTGGTGTAGTGGCTAAGTGTGCAGACTCTTACCTGGGCGAACCAGGTTTGATTCCCCACTCCTCCACTTGCAGCTAGTGGAGTGGCCTTGGGTCAACTATAGTTCTCGCAGAGTTGTCCTTGAAAGGGCAACTTCCTGGAGAGCTCTCTCAGCCCCACCTACCTCACAGGGTGTCTGTTGTGGAGGAGGAAGGTAAAGGAGATTGTAAGCCGCTCTGAGAAGGGTGTGGTATAAATCTACCGGAGGAAGTGCGGGCCCTGCGGAGCCTCGACCAGTTCCGCAGAGCCTGCAAGACCGCCCTTTTTAGACAAGCTTATAACGATATCGACTGCTGAGCTGCTAGGAACGAAGAACCGCCATCTATAATATTATCTAAACTGGCAGAACCAGCGCCAGAACAGTTTTATTGCTGCCAGATATATATAATGTAACTTAAACTATGTATTTTAACTCAACTAACTGGTTTTATATGTTTAATTTTAATTGTTAAATTCAATGTTTTATCTATTTATGTTAATGTTGAATTGTTGTTAGCTGCCCTGAGCCGCCTAGGCGGGGAGGGCGGGATATAAATAAATTTTATTATTATTATTATTATTATTATTATTATTATTATTATTATTATTATTATTATTATTATTATTATTATTATTATTATTATTATTATTATTCTTTCCTCTTTCTGAAATAATGGCATCTAAAGCCCTGAACTGGATAGCCCAGCCCTCCCTATCTTGGAAGCTAAGCAGGGTCAGCCCCCCAAATGAGCACTGGGTCTCATGAGGTCTTGTCCAATCGCAGCCGGTGTCAGGGTAACTGTTGCCTGGTGGGCAGGGCCAGGTAAGCTGGGAGTCAGTTTAGTGTAGTAGTTAAGCGTGCTGATTCTTATCTGGGAGAACTGGGTTTGATTCCCACTCCTCCACATACAACTGCTGGAGTGACCATGGGTCAGCCACAAGTTCTCTCAAAGCTATTCTGCTCGAGAGCAATTCTGGGAGAGCTCTCTTAGCCCCACCTACCTCACAGGGTACCTGTTGTGGGAGGTTGTAAGATGCTCTGAGACTCGCTTGGGTAATGAAGGGCAGGGCATAAATCCAATCTCTTCTCTTCTTCTCTAAATGGATGCCTGACGGGCACACCTGCACTCTGCGCAAAGGGATGTCCATTGCTGAAGCAATGCTCTGATTTGCTTTATTTGATACATTTATACCCCACCTTTCCAGTGTGGACCCAAAGTGGCTTATCATCCCTCTCCTCTCCTGCATTTTATCCTCACCATGACTCTGCAAGAGGTTAGACTGAGAGGGAGCGGCTGGCCCAAGGTCACCCAGTGAGCTTCCATGGCACAAGTGGAGATTTGAACCTGAGTTTCCCAGATATTAGTCTGACACTCTTACATGGGAATAAACAATTTTAAAGGGGGATTAGATAGATTAATGGAGGATAAGTCTTTCAGCAGTTACTAGCCATGGTTGCTGAGGGGAAGCTCACCATTCAGAGGCACTAATCCTCTGAACCCTAGAGCCAGGAGGTAACGTCAGGGGAAGGTCCTGGCCTCTATGCCCTGTTATTGGTCCTCCAAAGGAACTGGCTGGCCACTGTGTGAGACAGGATGCTGGACTAGATGGACCACTGGTCTGATCCAGCAGGACTCTTAACATAAGAACATAAGAGAAGCCATGTTGGATCAGGCCAACGGCCCATCAAGTCCAACACTCTGTGTCACACAGTGGCAAAAAATGTTATATACACACATACACTGTGGCTAATAGCCACTGATGGACCTGTGCTCCATACACTGTGGCTAATAGCCACTGATGGACCTGTGCTCCATACACTGTGGCTAATAGCCACTGATGGACCTGTGCTCCATATTTTTATCTAAACCCCTCTTGAAGGTGGCTATACTTGTGGCCGCCACCACCTCCTGTGGCAGTGAATTCCACATGTTAATCACCCTTTGGGTGAAGAAGTACTTCCTTTTATCCGTCTTAACCTGTCTGCTCAGCAATTTCATCGAATGCCCACGAGTTCTTGTATTGTGAGAAAGGGAGAAAAGTACTTCTTTCTCTACTTTCTCCATTCCATGCATTATCTTGTAAACCTCTATCATGTCACCCCGCAGTCGACGTTTCTCCAAGCTAAAGAGTCCCAAGTGTTTCAACCTTTCTTCATAGGGAAAGTGCTCCAGCCCTTTAATCATTCTAGTTGCCCTTCTCTGCACCTTCTCTAAAGCTATAATATCCTTTTTGAGGTGCGGCGACCAGAACTGCACACAGTACTCCAAATGAGACCGCACCATCTTCTTATGAGGTGAAGGCCTCAGCCTCAATACCGTGTTGTTGGCCTTCCAGAGGAACTGGCTGGCCACTGCATGAAACAGAATGCTGGACTAGATGGACCACTGGTCTGATCCAGCAAAGCTCTTCTTATGAGGGGAAGGCCTCAGCCTCTCTGCCCTATTGTTGACCCTCCAGAGGAACTGGTTGGCCACTGTGTGAGACAGGATGCTGGACTAGATGGACTGATCCAACAAGGCTGTTCTTATGAGGGGAAGGCCTCAGCCTCAATACCCTGTTGTTGGCCCTCCAGATGAACTGGTTGGACACTATGCGAGATGGGGTGCTGGACTAGATGGACCACTGGTCTGATCCAGCAGGGCTCTTCTTCTGTATGCCATACTGGCTCTCTTGTCTAGGGTAGTAGTAAGTTTATCTTGCAGAGCAGGGAAAGACAACTTTAGGATCATGCCTTGTGTAGAATTCTTTGACAGCTTAAAGGGAGGAACGGAAACTTTTAAACTCTCTTGTCTTGCTGTTTTTTCCTTGCTGGTAAAAGCTGCTTTCATCCCTCACTGGAGTGGAAAGGGGTAGACTCTTTTCTCTAGCATTGACCGGGGGTGGGGGTGTTCCAAAAAGAAAGTAACAGGGGAGATCAGGCATTGCTGTAGCCAGGGAGTAGGTAAGGGCACTGCCAGGGGCCTCACTGAGTTTTAAGCTAGTGTTGTGTCATGGTTAAGAGTGCTCTAGGATCTGGAAGACCCAGGTTCGATTCCCCACGTGTGCCATGGAAGCTTGCTAGGTGACCTTGGGCCAATTACAACCATCTCAGCCTAGCCTACCTCGTAGGGTTGGCTGTGAGGATGAAGTAGAAGAGAAGAGAAGGATGTAAGCCATTTTGGGTCCCCACTGGGGAGAAAGGAGGGGTACAAATGAAATAAATAAATAGGGTGTCCCAGAGCTTTTTTTGTAACAGGAACCCCTTTGCATATTAGGCCACACACCCCTGATGTAGCCAATCCTCCTGCAGCTTACAGGGCTCTTAGTACAGGGCCTTCTGTAAGCTCCAGGAGGATTGGCTACATCAGGGGTGTGTGGCCTAATATGCAAAGGAATTCCTGCTACAAAAGAAACCCTGGGGTGTCCACATCTGTACATCACACAGAGCAATAACTTTAACAGGCCCATGATCAGTGATGTGAAGCTGTCTGTTTCAAGTAATGCAAACAGACTCTAGCAATTTATTGATCTCTTGCTTTGTGTTTTGACACGGCTGGACTCTTTAATTATCAAAAGCAGCCAACCCCTGCATTAAGATGTCACCGGCCAGCTGCGTTGATACCCAAACGGGCTTCACTCTTTGCCGACATCACGTCTGATAGCCCCTTTGGATGCCGGCTCCCGTCTTCCTCATTTGCATCTGTGAATGCTCGGCGCGAGTGCAACGCTTGGCAGGCCGGCTGGCTCTGGCGCGCCCCTGTTGTGATGATTGGCCTCAGCGGTAATTGCCAATCAATGTAGGGAATTGGTCTAAAAATAGCAGCGGATCGCAGCAGTGACATGACGTCCCAGTTGCCGAGCAGGCTTCAGGGAAGTACCAGACTGGGGATGCGTCGGGAAGGGGTGGGGGGTTGGGAACAAAAAGAGAGGCAAACTGATTGTTGCTTTGGCATGACTCCTTTCCCCTAAAGGGATGCTAGCAGAGCTAGAAAAAGTGCAGAGAAGGGCAACTAAGAAGATTTGGGTGTTGCAGCACCTTATGAGGACAGTCTGAAGAGTCTGGGACTTTTCAGTTTAGAAAAGAGACAACTAAGGTGGGGACGTGATAGAAGTTGATGAAATCAGGGCTTTTTCCGGGCAGGAACGCAGGGGGTGTGGCCTAATATGCAAATGAGTCATTGCTGGGCTTTTTCTACGAAAAAAAAGCCCTGGATAAAATTATGCATGGGGTAGAAAGAGTTGACAGAGAGAATTCTTGCTCCCTCTCCCAAAATACTAGAAATTGAAGGGATCCAAGGAGACTTATGGGCAGTATGTTCAGGACCGATAAAAGGAACTACTACTTTACACAGAAGCTGCTCTTTCAAGGACAACTCTTGGTGAGAGCTATGGCTGACCCAAGGCCATTCCAACAGCTCTAAGTGGTGGAGTGGGGAATCAAACCCAGTTTTCCCAAATAAGAGTCCACACACTTCACCACTACACCACGGGGCACCTTCTTTCGGGGCTCATAGAACTGGACCCCCTGGTCCTACAATTTTGAAATGGGGGGCGGGGTTAGGAGGAGCATCAGATGCTATGCTGCAATTTGGTGCCTCTACCTCAAAGAACAGCCCCCCAGAGCCTCTGAATCCCAGATACCCGCAGATCAACTCTCCATTATACCCTATGGTATAATGTCTCCATAGGGAATAATGGGGACCCAACAGACATTTCCCTCCCCCGCCCGCTTTCTGATGACCCTGAAGCAGGGGGAGGGCCTCCAAACTGGGGGATACCCTGCTCCCAACTGGGGATTGGCAGCCCTATTTTCAAGGCCAGAACATTCAAAACCTTCACTGCTTGTCCCTGCATTCTTACCCTGGACTTCCTTGGTGGTCTCCCATCGAAACACTAGCCAGCACTGACCTCCCTTAGCTTCTGAGATTTGCCAGTATTAGGCTAGCCTGGGCCATCCCAGAGAGGGCAACACCCTAAAGAGCCATTGCTGGTTTGAACTTTGACGTTCTACAATTCAGGGGTGTTGAACTCATTTGTTACGAGGACTGAATTTGTGTGGAGCTTTTTTTTTTTTTAAAGAAGAAGAAGAAGATATTGGATTTATATCCCGCCCTCCACTCCGAAGAGTCTCAGAGAGCGGCTCACAATCTCCTTTACCTTCCTTCCCCACAACAGACATCCTGTGAGGTGGGTGGAGCTGAGAGAGCTCTCCCAGAAGCTGCCCTTTCAAGGACAACTCCTACGAGAGCTATGACCCAAGGCCACTCAGGGGCTTGGAGCAGCTTACAATCTCCTTTACCTTCCTCCCCCGCAACAGACACCCTGTGAGGTCAGTGGGGCTGGGAGAGCTCTCCCGGAAGCTGCCCTTTCAAGGACAACTCCTACGAGAGCTATGACCCAAGGCCATTCCAGCAGCTTCAAGTGGAGGAGTAGGGAATCAAACCTGGTTCTCCCAGATTATGCACACTCAACCACTACACCCAACTGGCTCTCTAAGGGATCAGTTTACCAATGCATGTTACTTAAGAACAAAGTTGAAGTCCAGTAGCACCTTTAAGACCAACACAGTTTGATTGAGAATGTAAGCTTTCGTTTGCTGGAAGCACACTTCATCAGACAATGAAATGGGGTATAGTTAACAGTGCTAACCCAATCTGCAGAAGTGTGCTTCTCCATAAAACTTGGTTGGACTTAATGATGCTATTGGACTCCAACTTTGTTCTATTACTTCAGACCAATATGGCTGCCCACCTGGATCTGTTATTTAAGAAGTTAGTGCTAGACAGATTGTCGCAAAGTAAAAGAATACATTATGTACGGTGCGCAGGGAAGATATAGGGGAAACTGGCACAGGGACATAAGCGCTGGTGTTACTGATGCAGAAGTCTCTCCTGTTTTCATAAGCAAAGCCTGTTACATGTGTGTTAATTTGAGCTCAAGTGACTTGCTAGAATAGCCTCCGCACCATCAAAGCCAAGCCCTTGACAAGTGATCTCAGCTCAAAATAAACCTTGCAATATGGGGAGGGGGGGCAGCCAAGGAGTAAATCGATTCTGTCATGTTCAATTTGAGGCCGGCTGATTGGCACAGATGCGAGTGGAGTTTCCGCTGCTGCCGCTGAATGGCAGGGATGCAAGCACGGCCTTGCCAGGCTAAAGCTAGGTCCACGTACGAAAGGGAATGGAGGACAGCAGGAGAGAACAGATTTCACCTCTTCGGACTGCAGCTGGTGGACCTCGTTTCGGAATGGCCTCCCAGGTTTAACACACCCCCCCCCCCCCCCGGTTTAGAAATCTAGCTCAGCAGGCAAACAGAATGGGCAGAACTGTTATCTCCACTGTGAAAGTCTTTTGTTGAGATGGATCCCTTCCCCTTTTTGCAAAAGGGATACTGGAAACTAGAATCTGTCACACAGCCTAAAGCAGCAGTACCCAATCCTTTTGGTGTGGTGACTCCCAAATCCAAATTTTCTGGGTAGGTGACCCATCCAAGGCTGGCCCAGGGGGTTTAAGTGCCCCAGGTGCACTAGGGTTGCCAGGTCCCCTAGACTGTCTGATGGAGGGATTTGGGGGGCGTTCTGGGAGTGAGTGAGGATGCCCTGGTGTTTTCTTCACCCTGAAATCCAGGGCTTTTTTTGAGCAGGAACGCACAGGAATGCAGTTCCGACTGGCTTGGCATCAGGGGAATGGCCTAATAGGCAAATCAGTTCCTGCTGGGCTTTTTCTACCCAAAAAAGTCCTGTGCGAAACAGTGGTGCCATCAAGGGTGTGGCCTGATATGCAAATGAGTTCCTCTGGGCTTATTCTACAAAAACAAACCCTGCTCAAAACCATAATTATTTCCTCCATTTTATCCTCACAACAACCCTGTGAGGTAGGTTAGCCTGAGAGTAGATGTGACTGGCCCAAGGTCACCCAGCAGCCTCCATGGTGGAGTGGGGATTCAAACCTGGGTCTCCCAGATCCTAAGCAGTAGGGTTGCCAATCCCCAGTTGGGGGCAGAGGATCCCCCAGTTTGGCGGCCCTCCTCCCACATCAGAGTCATCAGAAAGCAAGGGGGGGAGGGAAATGTCTGCTGGGCACTCCATTATTCCCTATGGAGGCCAATTCCCATAGGGTACAATGGAGAATTGATCCTCAGGTATCTGGGGATTTGAGGGGGCTGTTTTTTGAGGTAGAAGCACCAAATTTTCAGCATAGTATCCAATGCCTCTCCTCAAAATATCCTCCAAGTTTCAAAAAGATTGTACTGGGGGATCCAATTCTATGAGCCCCAAAAGAAGATGCCCTATCCATTATTTCCAATGGAGAGAAGGCATTTAAAAGGTGTGCGGTCCCTTTAAATGTGATGGCCAGGACTCCCTTTGGAGTTCAGTCATGCTTGTCACACCCTTGCTCTTGGCTCCATCTCCAAAGTCCCCCGATATTTCTTTAATTGGACCTGTCAGCCCTACTAAGCAGCCGCACTGTTCCCTACACCACACTAGCTTTTAAAACACAAAAGTGGCTGTGTTGCATCTGGATGGCCAGGTGTTTTGTCAGGGCGGTGGGGCACACAAAAGAAGGACTGAGGGCAGGTGGAACAAAGTGGGATCTGGCTTGCCTGCAAGGTGAACGAGCGTTCAAGAAATCATTGCGATGGGGCAGAGGAGTAAATGCCTTGTTCTTTTGCCACAAAAAGCCAACGTATTTGGGGGCACCTTCAAGATCAGCAAATGCTCTGTGAGATTAAAGTTTTTTTCCGAGGTACATTAGTCTAGTGGTATACAATATAGGGAGTGTTTTCTACTCCCCCTTAGGGAGATGTCAAGATGCTCCTGCACATATGTTCCCAATTACTCTCGTCATTGACGTGCCCCTGCAGATGAGTGGTGGGGAGTCAAAGGCCATCTCTTAAGTGTCTATAGAATTTTCTCGGTTCCCGACCCCGTAGGGTTAATTGATTCAAGTATGGCAGTGGGAAGGGAAGACATGCCTTTTAAAAGGGGAGGCTTGATTATTTGTATGGGTGCTTGTCTGAGAGAAAGACAGAGCACATCATTTTAGCACAGAATTCAGTGCAACAATTAACACTGAGAGCTTCCCCGAGCGAGAGCTTAAAGCTCAGGCTGAAAAATGATTATACCAAATTGGCCAGTTGGTTGCCCCCTGAGACTTAAGGGGGATTTGCTCAAGAAGCATCAAGAATACAAAGACTCAGGGTGTTTTGTTTTTTTTGAGCAGGAAAGCACAGGAACACAGTTTCTGACTAGCTTGGTGTCAGAGGGTGTGGTCTAATATGCAAATGAGTTCCTGCTGGGCTTTTTCTACAAATAAAGCCCTATGTGGAACAATGGTGATGTCAGGGGGTGTGGCCTAATATGTAAGGGAGTTCCTGCTGGACTTTCTCTACAAATAAAGCCCTGTGCAAAACAATGGTGATGCCAAGGGGTGTGGCCTAATATGCAAATGAGTTCCTGCTGGACTTTTTCTACCAAAAAGCCCTGAGACGGTTCTTATATTTTATATTGCAAGGGAAAGTTTTGTAATCAAACTTTTATCTGTTGTAGAGAAAATCTATTTTATGTATGCTTTTTGTGTTTGTTTTTCTTTTCTTTTATCTTACCAATAAAAAGTAGATTTTTTTTTTTAAGAGTAGGGAAGACCATTACAGGGCAGCTGTGTGCAATAATTTGGACTGGGTGTAGAATTTGATTTTGAAAGCAGGTGGCTAGTTAGGGTTGCCAACCCCCAGGTGGCACCTGGACATCTGCTATTGTGCCTGATCTCCAGAGGACCAAGACTCCATTTCCCTGCAGAAAATGACTGCTTTGGATGGTAGATCTATGGCTGATGTCCCTCCCCTCCCCAAACTTGGCATCATTTATTCATGTCCCAGAATTCATCTGTTTTTTTTTCTTATGCAGACTTTAAAATGGTCTTGGTGCAGAATTGGTCTGTGTGTGTTTCAGTGCATATGGTATTAAGCTTATAGTTCAGGGGGCACCATGGTGCCGACCAACATCTTTCCTGGTGCCCTGCGCACCAAGTGATTTTAGAATGTGGGTGTGGCCAGTTGGCACCAGCAAGGCTTCTGATTGGACATTAGAGATCTAACAGATACTGCCAGACTAATGTTTAATAGCTAGCTCTGTAGGCATATTTGTTTGTCTAGAAAAAAAATACAACAATATTACAACAACCAATGTTTTTGTTTTTAAAAAGTATCCTGATAAACAGAGTTTCTGTCTGAAGTGCTGAAGAGCTACAGTCAGATTTATACATAAACTCTCAATCCCTGACTGTTTTAATTGGCTCCATCTCTGCAATAGGCATTTTGTGGTTGCGCACACCACTCTGGGTCAGGGTTGTAAAGGTGCCCACTGTCTCAAATAGGGTTGCCAGTCCCCAGGTGAGAGCGGGGGATCCCCCAATTTCACAGGCTCCTACTTGCCCACCACAGCCCTGTGTGACATCCCCAACTTGACATCACATAGCAGTACTGTCATCACGCTAGGAACATCGCAAGGCAATGCTCTGGCATGGGGGCAAAACTCTGGTTTAAACTCTGTTTTACAACTGAATTTGCCCCAAATCCAGAGTGTTGCTGCGCAACTTCTCGGTGTGATGACATCGCTTCTGTGTGACGTCAGTGATGTCACCATGCCTCTTCCACTCCCAGAAAGCTCCAACCCTCCCTCTTTGCTACGAGATAAGTAGTCTCAAAAAGGTTGAGGACCCTGTTCTAGTACCTTGTTGCCATTCAGATATCAGTCTTTCCTGCAGACTTTGACCCCCTAATTCTGCTTCTGTAAAAAACCTGGATCTTGGAAGCAGAATAAACGTTGGTGAGGAAGATAACAGCCGAATGTGTTTCATTTCTGCCATGCAATCCACAGAATGAATCTGGGTTGCCACAGTCCAGAATCTCAATGCGTTTGGCACTGCCTATAACAATCTGTTTCGCCTTTGGCAGCTTAGGGGTAGGTGCTTCTGCCAAAGACAGTTCTAGGAATGGGAGTTCTCAGAGCCTTGGATTCTAGGTACCCAAATAACATTAGGAAAAAATAATGTGGGGAGACTGAGTGACAAGGGGAGGAGGGGAAAGATGATTCTTCCAGGGTTTTTTAAATAGCAGGAACACATTTGCATATTAGGCCACACACCCCTGATGTAGCCAATCCTCCAAGAGCTGAGAGTAGGCTCTGTTATACAAACCCTGTAAGCTCTTGGAGGATTGGCTACATCAGGGGTGTGAGGCCTAATATGCAAAGGAGTTCCTGCTACCAAAAAAGAAGAAGAATTGCAGATTTATACCCCACCCTTCTCTCTGAATTGCATGGCTTTCAAACTCCTTTATCTTCTCCCCCCACAACAGATACCCTGTGAGGTGGGTGGGGCTGAGAGGGCTCTCACAGCAGCTGCCCTTCAAGGACAACTCCTGCAATAGCTATGGCTCACCCAAGGCCATTCCAGCAGGTGCAAGTGGAGGAGTGGGGAATCAAACCCGGTTCTCCCAGATAAGAGTCCGCACACTTAACCACTACACCAAACTAGCTCACCAAGAAAGCCCTGCTTCTGACCCACAGAAGCCCAGGGCAGCTGGAGGAGGAACCTTTAAGGATTCCCTGTGAGGTGCTTTCAAATAGTGTTTAGATAGCAGTACTTTCAGGGACTTCTCTTGGGGTTGCCAACTCTGGGTTGGGAAATTCCTGGATATTAGAGGGTATAGCCTGGAGAAGGACCCCAGCAGGGTTTAATACCATAAAATTCACCCTCCAAAGGAGCCATTTCGTCTTAGGGAAACTGATCTCTGAAGTTTTGAAGTCAGTTGTAAATCCAGGAGATATCCAGGCCGTGTTTGTGAGTCGGAAACCATATCTGGTATACATAGAGAAAAACAAGATGATCAAATCATAACATTGTAGAAGTGTTCCACTTCAGATTGCTGGCGGAGAACCTGGAGGCTGTATGTACAAACAATTGATCCACGGAATGGATAAACTCAGAAAAAATGGCTGTTAACTAACAACAATATATGAATATATATCTTCGTCAGGGCTTTTTTTTGGGCAGGAACTCCTTGGCACATTTGGCCGCACACCCCCGACGTAGCCAATCCTCCTGGAGTTTACAGTAGGCCCTGTACTAAGAGCCCTGTAAGCTTTTGGAGGATTAGCTACATCAGGGGGTGTGGCCTAATATGCAAAGGAGTTCCTGCTACCAAAAAAGCTCTGATCTTCATGGATATAATTTCCAAAGTAGTTCATGTAGTCCATCAAATCAGTCCACAACCAGTATTACAAATAACCTCTGAAAATGCAAATGCCAAGGTTATAATTTCCCAAGGTACAAACTCCAAAGGCCGCCTGGAGGTTGGCAACCCTAAATGTGAGACTTGTGTGTGGTTGCAGCAGTGGGGCAAAGGGAGAAGCAGCTGCAACAGAAACCATCTGGGATCCAATCCAAGTCACCTGACTTGCATGCAAATGAATGTGTTTGTTATGCAATGCGAGCATGAAAAATGAGCAAGTTCAGCTTGTGACGCCCTCCCAGGAAATGTTGTCTGCATTGTTTGCGCATCACTGCCAAGCTGCGCCTGCAGCTGCGCAAACTTAATTCCCCCCCACATGTTCAGCCCCACCTTTGTTACTAGAAATACATTCAGGAGGGAGCAACATTAATTTATCTTCTGGATGGTTGCTCCCCCTTTGCACTTTGCTTAAAACCTCTGAAGTTCATACTCAAAAGACGTAATGTGAGAACTGGTTCTCTGAAGACTGCAACTGCAGTGAGGTTGTGGATTCCCATGAGAGAAGGGCTGTTCTGGAGTTTTCCACAAGGGACCCATGTGCCTTGGTGTGTACCAGTGTTGGTCTGCTCCTGAAGCATGCTGGGTTTGCTAATTGCTTGACCATCCTTAGAGGACCTGTCATATTTGGTGGCAGGGGGGTGCCTTTGTGTGACATTTGTCTCTACCTGCATTTGAGCACTTTGCATTACAGTGCCTTACACAAGCGCTGATGAGGCTTTGCCCAGATATGTGTTGCCTTGCTTATTAGTCGCAATTGAACGTGTGGGCTGTCCTCACTGAAAAGTGATTTGTTAGAGACCATGGCTCAATGGCACACAATCTGCTTGACATGCAGAAGGTCCCTGGTTCAATCCCTGCCATCACCAGCTGACAGGATCAGGCAGTAAGTGATGGGAAAACCTCACCTGAGGCTCTGGAGAGCCCCTGCCATTTTGAGTAGATGGAACTGACCTTGTTGAGCCAATGGTGGGTAGGCTTCCCAAGCTCCCTCTTTTTTGCCCTCAGTTTCAGGGCCCCCAACCCACCAACATGGAATGGGCCACCAAGGGGATCCCCACTCCCAAAGAGCCCCATCATGCACAGCGATGTACAGATCGATAACATAATCTAGAAGTGACTTACTGAGGCTTGGGCCTCCCAGATTGGCAATTGTATTACAGAACTTCAGTGCTCTCTTGGGTAAGAGACTGGGGGCTACTGAATGGCAGGAGACTGTTGTTGTTAGAGGGTCACAACCTCAATTTGGGTTGGCATGCACATTTATGGTATCAAAGACTAGAAGGACACTCTTATTTTAAGAATCACTGGTTCCGGAAATCTCTGTATCACACATGGTCATGGCTAAATTTATCAGAAAATTCCAAGATGGGTGTCTCCAGTGGAAGCATTTACTCCTCCAAATCTTACGAAACCTAACCAGAGTTATAGATATGAAGAACTGTTGAAAAATGATAACCAACTGAAAACCAGGGAAGAGCTAGAAAATATGGACATTAAAATGAGTTGGTGGTTGAGAATCCAGATATGCCATAGACAAGACAACAGACTTCAATATAGAACAATATCCATTTGACAAAATCTTTTTAGGTCCTCAAGAAAAACTAATTTCCAAACTATGCTTATACTTATTACAGATGAAGATGCAAGATGAGATTGTAAAAGATTGTACGGTGCAATGGGCAAAAAATCTGGGGCGTAATATTATGCTAGAAGAATGGGAGATGTTGTGGAAATTCAATATCAAACTACCATATTTTTGGACCATAAGACGCACTCCCCCCCCCAAAAAAAGTGTGGGGGGAAGTGTGTGCGTCTTATGGAGCGAAGGAACGATAGGACGTACCTTCCTCCAGGGGGGGTGCGATCTGCTGCCTCCGCCTCTGATCCTGGCGCTTCCCCCGCGCCTGCCTGCCTGGCTCCAGCTCTGCTTCCAGCAAGCGCTGGGATCGCTCCACGCTGCCCCCACCGCAAACCCAGCGCTTCGCGAGCTCCAGCTGCGGAGGGGGCAGCGTGCTTCCTCCGTGCCTGTCTGCCTGGCTCCAGCTCTGATGCTTAAAGCAAGCACCAGGATCGCTCCCTCCTCCCTCCGATCCCGGCGCTTGCTTTAAGCATCAGAGCTGGAGCCAGGCAGACAGGCACGGAGGAAGCACCCGCCCCCTCTGCAAACCCAGCGCTTCGCGAGCTCCGGCTGCGGAGGGGGAGGGAGTGATCCTGGCGCTTGCTGTAAGCGTCAGAGCTGGAGCCAGGCAGACAGGCACGGAGGAAGCACGCTGCCCCCTCCGCAGCCGGTGCTCACAAAGCGCTGGGTTTGCGGTGGAGGCAGCGTGGAGCGATCCCAGCGCTTGCTGGAAGCAGAGCTGGAGCCAGGCAGGCAGGCGCGGGGGAAGCGCCGGAATCGGAGGTGGAGGCAGCATATCGCCCCCCAGGAGGAAGGTGCGTCCTATGGTCCGGAGCGCCTTATGGACTGAAAAATATGGTAACTAAGTCAGTAACCTTTAAAGAAAATATGTATAACATGTTTTATAGATGGTACATAACTCCACAGAAATTGTATAAGATGTATACTAACATGTCTAACAAATGTTGGAAATGTACTAAACATGTTGGGTCCTTCTTTCATACGTGGTGGACCTGTGAGGTGGTGAAAGACTATTGGAAGATGGTCCATGAACTACTACAGAAAATTCTGAAGACACAGATTCAATTTAAACCAAAACTATTTTTATTGAATATATATCCTAATGACTATTCCAAAGACATGGGACATTTGGTGACACACATTAACACAGCAGCTAGAATTCTTTTGGCACAGAGATGGAAGCTCCAGGAGATCCCCATGAGATTGGACTTGGTGGGGAAAATTCTGGAAACGGCTGAGTTGGACTATTTATCCCAGTTGTTGGAAGAAGCAAGAAAATATTGGGTGAAACTATATGTTTGGCTAGACACCCAAGACTCTTAAGATTCTATGGTGTGAATTTCTATCTCCTTTCTCCTGTATTTTATATTATAATATCATTTATATTGGAAACATAAGCTTAAGTAGACATTTTAATAAGAAGACTTACAATCACTAAAACATACTACTTAGATGCTGTTGATTTAATGTAAAGAGATAATAACATGTGATGATATTTGTATCTTAAGAAAGTATACTACATGCAGATCAGATTATTATAGCACTGATATTTGTAACTCCATTTTTCTATTTCCCTTTTACCCGTTCCCTTTAACTTTCTAGAAAACCAATAAAAAATTTTCAAATCAGAAGCAATGTACTGCTCCGGGCACATTGCGCCAGGACACTAGCAATTTGGGGAAAACTCTATGGTTCCATGCAGGAGCACTACAGCAATTTGAGGGGAAACTGTGATACCATAGAGTTTCCCCCAAAATTGCTAGTGCGTCCTCGTGTGAAACCATAGGGTTTCCCCCACATTGCTAGAGCATCCCTGTGTGATGTGCCCAGCACAATACGTCAGTTCCAGCCCAGGTGATGTCATCATGCTGCACATGCTGTGCATGTGTGAGAAAATGTCCCCCACTAGCAGCCATAGGGACTTGGCAACCCTAATAGGGGGCTGCTTTAGTATGAAGTAGCTTCCTATGTACAAACTCATGTGTTGTGAGAGTAGGGTTGCCAAGTCTGGGGACTTTGGGGGTGGAGCCAGGAGACTTTGGGAGGTGGAGCCAGGAACAAGGGTGTGACAAGCATAACTGAACTCCAAAGGGAGTTCTGGCCATTACATTTAAAGGGACCGCACACCTTTTTAAAGGCCTTCCTTCCATAGGAAATAATGAAGGATAGGGGCACCTTCTTTTGGGGCTCATAGAATTGGACCCCCTGGCCAATTTTTTTGAAACTTGGGGGTATTTTGGGGAGAGGCACCAGATGCTATACTGCAAATTTGGTGCCTCTACCTCAAAAAACAGTCCCCCCCCCCAGATACCTGCGGAGTATCAATTCCCCATAGGGTTGCCAAGTCCAATTCAAGAAATATCTGGGGACTTTGGGGGTAGAGCCAGGAGACTTTGGGGGTGGAGCCAGGAGACTTTGGGGGTGGAGCCAGGAGACACTGGGGTGGAGCCAAGATCAAGGCTGTGACAAGCATGACTGAACTCCAAAGGGAGTTCTGGCCATCACATTTAAAGGGACGGCACACCTTTTCAATTCCTTCCTTCCATAGGAAATAATGAAGAATAGGGGCACCTTCTTTTTGGGGCTCATAGAATTGGACCCCCTGGTCCAATCTTTTTGAAACTTGGGGGGTATTTTGGGGAGAGGCACTAGATGCTATACTGAAAATTTGGTGCCTCTACTCCAAACAACAGCCCCCCCAGAGCCTCAGATACCTGCAGATCAATTCTCCATGATTTTCTGTTGTCACCTTTTAATTTTCCTTTCCTCTCAGATGTCAAAAATTAAGAGATATGCTAAGGTACCAGAGGATACCGCAGTTTGCTTCCTTTCCTCTCTCTCTCCCAGTATTAGGTATATTTTCAGTTTTGCTTGTAGAAATCGTAGGCATTCATACATTGAAATGTCATAAATATGCCAAAAGGGGCAATTCTGTATGCTAATTAAGTTATAAATGATGCATTTTATGTTAACAGAAAAATAAGTTTAGGCTCCATAAGCAAGTAAGCTTTACGTATAATTCTATTTCCCCTCACATTTCTGTTCATCTCCTGAATAGTAAAAACTCTTTTCCCCAGTCAGTCCAAAATTTCCGGAACTTGGTATCTCTAGGCATTACATAATATATCTCTGGATAATAAAGGTGCAGCTCTTGACCTCAGGTTTACAAAATAAAATACACTCAAGGAAAGCAGAATGAAGGGAAAAGATAGTTGAGGGAGATCAGATGCGGCTAGAATGCATGAAGGTGATAGGGTTGCCAGGTCTGGGTTGGAAAATTCCAAAAGACTTTGGGGGTAGATCTCAGAGAGTGTGGTTTGGGGAGGGGCCTCAGCATGGTACTATGCCATAGAGTCCGCCCTTCTAAGCAGCCATTTTCTCCAGGGGAGCTGATCTCTGCCAGCTGGAGATCAGTTGTAAAAGTGGAAGATCTCCAGGCCCCACCTGGAAGCTGGCAATCCTAACACTGGTTACTTAAGTCTGTCTCAGTCCAAGGCAGAAGCGGCACATTTACTTCCACCTGTTTTGCTCCGTAGGAAACAAGTCGGCTGAAAGGGAAGCGGCACCAGCTGCTGGAAAGGAGAGAATGTGAGGCAGCGTTTCAGCCCCGCCTCCTCTACGATCTTATTTTCAGATTTTCTCCTCTTGGCCAGGATGAAATCGAATCCCTTGCTCCTTCTCCTGACCTTGCATTAGTGATGGGGCTGTAAGGAAGATGATACTAAGACACACCTGTTGAGAAAGGCCGAGGGTTCACCACTTGGGTGCTGAGGCCATGCCTCCGCCTGGAGTGTGGGGGGGGAGTCAACAGGTTATTCCTAACAACTACCTGGCAGTAGTTTGGAACAGATGTAGCTGTCTGTTTGGCTACTAAGGGATAGATGCATAGCAGAAATTCCAAGGAGGAGGTGTGGATAGTGTGGAGTCTCGGTAGAATGTATGAGGGGACCCCAATATCATGGGGAAAGGGATTTGGGATTAGGGTTGCCAGGTCTGTGTTGGAAAATACCTGGAGACTTTGGGGGTGGATCTGGGAGAGGGCGGGGCTTGGGGAGGGGAGGGGCCTCCGCAGGGTACAATGCCATAGAGTCCCCCCTTCAGAGCAGCCATCTTCTCCAGTGGAGCTGGTCTCTGCCAGCTGGAGATCAGTTGTAAAAGCGGGAGATCCCCAGACCCCACCTGGAGGCTGGCAACCCTATTTGGGATGGGCTCAGATCAGCCAAGCACACCACTCAGACAAAGAATATTTTGAGAGAACAAGTAGGGTTGCCAGCCTCCAAGTGGGGCCTGGAGATCTCCTGAAATTATAGTCGCTCTCCAGACTACAGAGATCAGATTCCCTGCAGAAAATGGCTGCTTTGGAGGCAGAAGATGGCTGCTCTATGGCCTTATACCTCTCTGAGGCTCCTCCCCTCCCCAGGCACCACCTACCATCTCAAGGGATTCTCTAGGGTTGCCAGGCTCCACGTGGGACCTGGAGATTTCCTGCTTTTACAACTGATCTCCAGCTGGCAGAGATCAGCTCGCCTGGAGAAAATGCGAAAAACCCAGGTTCATAGAATCATAGAGTTGGAAGGGACCTCCAGGGACATCTATTCCAACCCCCTGCACAATGCAGGAAAGTCACAAATACACTAAACACAGAGAAAGTTCTAGGTTTAACAGTAGCAACATTTAGTATTTGGGACTTCTTTAATCTCCCACAGTTTTCTTTCGGTTTGTCCTTGCTAATTCCCAGGTGGGGGCAGGGGATCGACCAGTTTGGAGGCCTTCCCCCCGCTTCAGGGTCATCAGAAAGCGGGGGGAGGGAGGGAAATGTCTGCTGGGAACTCTATTATTCCCTACGGAGATTTATTCCCATAGGAAATAATGGAGAATTGATCCATGGGTATCTAGGGCTCTGGAGGGCTGTGTTTCAAGATAGAGCCACCATATTTTCAGCATAGTATCCTGTTCCTCTCTCCAAAATACCCCCCCCCCAAAGTTTCAAAAAGATTGGACCAGTGGGTCCAATTCTGTATGCCCCTAAAGAAGGTGCTGCTATCCTTCATTATTTCCTATGGAAGGAAGACATTTAAAAAGGTATGTGGTTCCTTTAAATGTGATGGCCAGAACTCCCTTTGGAGTTCAGTTATTCTTGTCACACCCTTGTTCCTGGCTCCACCCCCGAAGTCCCCAGATATTTCTTGAATTGGACTTGGCAACCCTAGTTGAATGCCGAGCTGGTGTCAGCATACCCTGAGGTGGGGCAGCTGCCAGGCCCACTATAGTTGCCCCTCTCCCGCCCCTTACTTTCTAACATCCTAATACCCCTACAGCTATGATCCTTGCTGGTGGGTAGGCTTGCTAATGGGCAAGGGAAGGACACACAGGCAAGTAGATGGTGGGCAGGGGGTGGTGGTGGTAAAGAAGGAGGGTGTGAGAGCAGTGTTCCCTCTAAGCTGCAGAGCCTTGTTAGCAAAAATTCAACTTTGTGAGCCACTGGCATTGCAGTTGCGAGCTACTGGAGTGAGCTACTGCATAAATTAGTGTGCTCTGGGGAGGTCATCCTTCCTGAGCTAAGACAAAAATATGTGAGCTGGAAGCTAAAAATCTGTAAGCTAGCTCACGCTAACTCAGCTTAGAGGGGACACTGTGTGAGAATAGGGCCTGGGGTGAGCAGGGGAGGGGGCCTTGGGACTCTATGCCTGGTCCTCCAAAATCTGGAACCAACCCTGGGTGAATGGCATGGGCTTGATTGTGGCCACCAACCATTTCCCATTATGGTGGTCGGAGGGGGAGCAGGGCTTTTTTTGTAACAGCAACTCTTTTGCATGTTGCTGTGATACTATCTTATTTATTTTAAAAAAGTAAAAAGGTAGTCCCCTGTGCAAGCACCAGTGGTTTCCAACTCTGGGGTAACGTTGCTTTCACGTTTTCACGGCAGACTTTTTATGGGGTGGTTTGCCATTGCCTCCCCCCAGTCATCTACACTTTCCCCCCAGCAAGTTGGGTACTCATTTTACCGACCTCGGAAGGATGGAAGGCTGAGTCAACCTGGAGCCGGCTACCTGAACCCAGCTTTCACCAGGATCAAACTCAGGTCGTGAGCAGAGTTTAGGACTGCAGTACTGCAGCTTTAACACTCTGCGCCACGGGGCTCTTACCTTATTTATTACCACCTGATTATTACGTTTTTGGGCCGATAGCTGTTTTTTATTCTGTGAAATGTGCCCTTATCACCTATAAGGTAATGTATTTTTATTGTTCCTTGGTTTTATTATATTGTGTTTTCTTTTAATTGTAAGTTTTATTGTTATCTAATTTATGTTGTAATCCACCCTGTTTACAGAAAAGAGCAGAAGATAATTCTACAAAATAAACAAATAAAAATAAATAAAATATTAGGCCACACACCCCTAATGTAGCCAATCCTCCAAGAGCTTAAATTGGCCCTGTACTAAGAGCCTTGTAAGCTCTTGGAGGATTGGCTACATCAGGGGTGTGTGGCCTAATATGCAAATTAGTTCCTGCTACAAAAAAGCCCTGTGGGGGGGGAAGACAACCTGTCCAGTGCCAGGCAAGCAGTGCAATGTGGAATTTGAAACCAGAGTTTATAAAAAGCTGGATTTAACACCACCTCCCGCATCACTTCTCCTTTCCTGTATTTTCCCTTTGGGTTTGCTCCAGGGCTTTGATTGGGCTTCTTTGGATTGATCTCAATCCAGTTTGAGGTGATTCTTTTTTTTCCCTGAAAAGCCTAGGCCCCGTCAGGCGCTATCCGGCTGCTTCCCCCTCCCCCTCAGTGGAAGACCGGTCTCTGGTTTCAGGGTTCCAAGAACGTCTCCTTGGCTCCGGAGGAGTCAGGAAACGAGGCACTTGTGGCTCTGCCAGTTTGTTCCTGATGCTGTTCCTGTTTTCCTGCTGCCTTTGATCAGGCATCCAGGCGCCAAACATGTGTCTGAGGAACTGGGAAGTGTCATGTAGTCAGGCGGGAATTTGTGACAGAAGTTGGCATTACAAGAAGCCGGATTTCTCTCAAGGGGTTTCTTTCTTCAGTTGTATCTGAAGAAGGGAGCTCTGTCTTGTGACAGCTCATTGCTAGAAGAAAGGCTGCTATTCTTTAAGGTGTCACCGGACTTCTGGTTTGTTAAGGCACCTGATTACCTATCTGTTGCTGCAGAGCCTTTTCGTTCCATCCTCCTTGTGTCAAATGTTATTTTTTTGGCAGAAAATGCTCACATTGGCCCAGGTTCAGAGAAAGTTGGTTATGCTGAGGTCCAGTTGTTTTTGAGCTGCTGCCTGACTCTTGTGGTGAAATGGCGGGAAGCAGGGCTTTTTTGGATCAGGAACGCAGTTTTAGCTGACGTGGTGTCATGGGGTGTGGCCTAATATGCAAATGTGTTCCTGCTGGTCTTTTCCTACAAAAACCACCCTGGGTGGAACAATGCTGCCATCAGGGGGTGTGGCCTAATATGCAAATGAGTTCCTGTTGTGCTTTTTCTACAAAACCGCCCTATAGGAAGCAATGCTGCCATCAGGGGGTGTGGTCTAATAGGCAAATGAGTTCATGCTGTGCTTTTTCTACAAAACCATCCTTATGCAAAACAGTGCTTCCATCAGGGGGTGTGACCTAATATGCAAATGAGTCCCTGCTGGACTTTTTCTACAAAAAAAGCCCTGGATGGAAGCAAACAAATTGAAACTGAACCCAGACATGATAGAAGTGATGCTGGTTGTGAAGGTGCAGATCTGGAAGGACATGGTGCTTCCCACTTTGGATGGCATCCTTCGGACCAGGTTCAGTGCAGAGGTCCCCAACATGGTGCCCATGAGCACCATCAGGGCTAGCCCTGCCACTAGGCAAACTAGGCAATTGCCTTCTCGGGGTGCTGAATTGGGTGCCCCTCATGCCCCATGGCGCAGAGTGTTAAAGCTGCTGTACTGCAGTCCTAAGCTCTACTCATGACCTGAGTTTGGTCCCCGGTGGAAGCTGGGTTTTCAGGTAGCCAGCTCGAGGTTGACTCAGCCTTCCATTCTTCCGAGGTCAGTAAAATGAGTCCCCAGCTTGCTGGGGGGGAAGTGTAGATGACTGGGGGAAGGCAATGGCAAACCACCCCGTAAAAAGTCTGCCATGAAAACGTGAAAGCAACATTACCCCAGAGTCGGAAACCACTGGTGCTTGCACAGGGGACTACCTTTTTACCTTTTTGAATAAATAAGACAGTATCACAGCAACATGCAAAAGAGTTCCTGCTACAAAAAAAGCCCTGCTCCCCCTCCGACCACCATAATGGGAAGTGGTTGGTGGCCACATTCAAGGCCCATGGCAAACCACCCCATAAAAAGTCTGCCATGGAAACGTGAAAGCAGTGTCACCCCAGAGTCAGAAACGACTGGTGCTTGCACAGGGGACCTTTCCTTTCCATGTGACTCAGTGACATTATCAGTATGAGGGGTGGGGGAGAGGGACCAGAAGTTAGCCTTGCCTAGGGTGCAAGAGAGTTTAGGGTTGGCTGTGGATGCCATGGTGCTAACAGACACTTTTCCTGGCATCCACCAAGTGTTTTTAGCTTTTGCCCAGCAAGGCGTGTGATGGGCCACTGGAGAGTTGATTGGCTTTGCAGTAGGGTTGCCAATCCCCAGGTGGGGGCAGAGGATCTCCCGATTTGGAGGCCCTCCCTCCCACTTCAGGGTCATCAGAAAGTGGTGGGGGGGAATGCCTGCTGGGCCCCCCGTAGCCTTGGTCTGTCTTATGTGCAGGACTGCCTTCCCCCTAATACTCCAACACGACGTTTTTGCACATCCCAGCAGCGCCTTCTGCAGGTGTCACCCTGCAAATGGGCAAAATCAACAACTTCCTGCAAGCATGCTTTCTCCGATGTGGCCCCTGCCTCGTGGAATGACCTGCCTAATGAGGTCAGAGAGGCTCCCGGTCTTCTGCAAACTGTGCAAATTGGAATTTATCAGGAAGGGTTTTTACACAGGTAGCTAAGGCCGTACTGTAAGGAAACTGTTTAGAAAAAGATGCTTTGGTAAAGGGATAAGGACTGTGGACAGTACTGCTGTCTTCTGTCTGTCGCTGTAGTGATGTACCTACTATGTAATTTCTGATAGGGTTGCCAATCCCCAGTTGTAGGCAGGGGATTCTCTGGTTTGGAGAGCCCCCGCCCCCCACTTCAGGATCATCAGAAAGAAGTGGGGGCTGTTGAATGTCCACTGGGCACTCCATTATATCCTATGGAGACTGGTCCCTATAGGGTATAATGGAGAATTGATCCATGAGTATCTGGGGCTCTGAGGGGGGCTGTTTTTCTGAGGTAGAAGCACCAAATTTTCAGCATAGCATCTGGTGCCTCTCCTCAAACCCCCCACCCCCCACAAATTTCCAAAAAATTGGACCAGGAGGTCCAATTCTATGAGCTCCAAAAGAAGGTGCCATCCTCTATTATTTCCAATGAAGGGAAGGCATTTTAAAGGAGTGTGGTCCCTTTAAATGTGATGGCCAGAATTCCCTTCGGAGTTCTGTTCCGCTTGTCACAACCTTGCTCCTGGCTGCATCCCAAAAGTTCTCCGATATTTCCTGAGTCTGACCTGGCAACCTTATTTCTGCATCATCGATGTGTCATTTTTAGATACCTGTGCTTTGTTTCAGCTCTGGTTGAGATTTCTGCTTGTTTTCAGATTTCTGCATTATTGCATTGTTTGTTGGATGTCCCATCCTGTTGAAAGCATTGGACTTAACGCTGTGCAATACACCTTGGGTCTAGTGAGAAATAATGTCAATAAATAAATGTAAATAAATAATTTTGCTAGATTCTGAACCCCTGAGCGAAAAACCAGTTTTAAGATGCCTGGGTCTGTATGGAGGAGAGAAGTTGCAGGGGAGAATGGAAAGGATTCAGCACCCTCATCTATCTTGCTGACTGTGGCCTGAAAATAATAATTATATATCTCTATCACTGTTCAATATTGCCTTTTCATCAGGGCTTTTTTTTTTTTTTAGCAGGAACACAGTTCCGACTAGCTTGGTGTCAGGGGGTGTGGCCTGACATGCAAATGAGTTCCTGCTGGGCTGCTTCTACAAAAGCTCTTTGTGAAACAATGGTGATGTCAGGGGTGTGGCCTAATATGCAAATGAGTTCCTGCTGGGTTTTTTCTAGGAAAAAAGCCCTGCTTGTCATCCTTACAATAGCCTTGTAAGGTAGGCCAGTATGCTTCTCATGTTGCAGGTGGAGGGCTCCAAGACTGAGGGAAAGAGGCTTGCCTTAGGCCACATCATGGTAAAGGTATGGTGTGAACCAGGGAATGGGTAGATCACAGTACATAATGGCTGATTCTGTACCCGCAGGGCTTTTTTTTTTAGCAGAAACTCCTTTGCATATTAGGCCATTCCCCCTCATGTAGCCAATCCTCCAAGAGCTTACAGTAGGCCTTGTAATAGAAGCCCTGTAAGCTCTTGGAGGACTGGCTACATCAGGAGTGCGTGGCCTAATATTCAAAGGAGTTCCTGCTACAAAAAAAGCCCTGTGTGCCCGTATAGTAAATGGCAACTAGCCTCATATTTGTGCTGTGGTTTATGATACACTGGTAGCCTATGAGCCGCCTTAGGAAAGCTACTTCAATTCGTTCTCACCCCCGCTCTGTGCTATGGCGGGAAAGAGTGTCGGTTCACTTCACAAAGGTAGTGTGAAGATATCTGATGTGATTGCAGTGTCTTGTATGGAGCAGTTAAGGCTGCTTCTGCATGGCAAGGATTCTCTAAGCTGCTCTCAACACCAGTACAAATTAAGAAATGTCTGCAGGTTTGCATGGGGGGTGGTAATTACTATAGCATTATAATTGCTATAGCACTATAATTGCTATACCATTGTATTTCTACAGCAATTGCCAGTTATTGATTCAAACCGTCCGAAAGCCATATGGCACAGTTCCTCAGCATGGTGCCCCTGGCATCATGGCACCTGCCAATACTTCCTCTGATGCTCATTAAGCTTTTCAGAAACCAGACAGAAGGACTTCAGCCTTTCCTTCTCTTTCTCTTTTTCTCTTCATGTGTTCAACAAGGGTGCCATGCAACTCTTTTGCAAAATGAGGAGAGAGGTGTTGCATTTGTCTCTACTTTCTGCCGCAGCCATTTTGGGAGTGGCATTCTCTACCACGCTCAAAATTCCAAGGGTGCCCACACACTCAAGAAAGTTGGGGCCCCTGCCCTGTGGGGTCATGTCAGGCCAAAAGGTGGAGGCAAGGGGCAGATGGCAGAAAAGCAGCACTGATGTGAGCAGGACCTTTTGAAAATGCATACCTACCCGCCCAGTCCAAATGATGCCATAACAACACTTGGAAATAGGGTAGAAATACTTTTCTCCTTTTCTCACAATACAAGAACTTATAGGCACTCCATGAAGTTGCTGAGCAGTTGGGTTAGAAGGGATAAAAGGAAGTACTTCTTCACCCAAAGGGTAATTAACACATGACATTCACTGCCACAGGAGGTGGTGGCAGCTACAAGCATAGATGGTTTCAACTGGGAATTGGATAAACATATAGAGCAGAGGTCCATCAATGACTATTAGCCAAAAGGTATAGATGGAACTCTCTGTCTGGGGCAGTGATGCTCTGTATTCTTGGTGCTTGGGGGTAGGGGGCAACAGTGAGAGGGCTTCTAGTGTCCTGGCCCCACTTGTGGACTTCCTGAAGGCACCTAGGTTTTTTGGCCACTGTGTGACACAGAGTGTTGGACAGGATGGGCCATTGGCCTGATCCAACATGGCTTCTCTTATGTTCTTATGTTGCCAACTCTGGATTAGGAAATTTTGAGAAATTTTGGGGAACCTGTAGAGGTTGGGATTGGGGAACCTGTAGAGGTTGGGATTGGGGAACCTGTAGAGGTTGGGATTGGGGAGGGGAAGGGCCTGAATGGGGCATAATGCCATCGAGTCTAGCCTCCAAAGTAGCCATTTTCTCCAGAGTGATCTGTGTC
Organism: Heteronotia binoei; assembly: GCF_032191835.1. Taxonomy (NCBI): domain Eukaryota; kingdom Metazoa; phylum Chordata; class Lepidosauria; order Squamata; family Gekkonidae; genus Heteronotia; species Heteronotia binoei. Next base: position 22,361,011 of record NC_083235.1, read on the forward strand.
ATTCTGGAAAGCTGTTGTAATTTCAGGAGTTCTCCAGGTTCCACCTGGAAATTGGCAACCCTAATTTGTTGTCCAAAGAGCTTGTAGCATAACAGGATTGAGAAAGAGGGTACTGAGGATGGAGGGAAATCCACAAACTCCATGGGGGTGCTCTCCCCCTGCCCCATGGGGAAGTAGCCCAAGAGCAGTGCTGTACAAATACTACCTATTGTTTAATGTCATTATTCCTATTCAGCACCTTTGCTAGAGCCACTGTGTCAGTCTAGGGGGTGGTGCAGAGAGAGAGGAAATGGTTTCTTTCTCTGTTGGGCTGCTTAGCCATTCTGTACTTCTTCAATTAGAGTAGAGAGTAGTGAGTGGGATCCTAGGGTTTCTGTAGCAAGCTGCTGCTGATGTTGACCAAATTATTTTACCTCCTAATCCCTGTGGGCCAAGCTAGATTAGATACGACCTCAGAGATTTCTCTGTGGTGTCCCCCCTCCCCCACAGCTGAAAACAGTTGGAGGATACTTGTGGGAGTTTGATGAGGCCTCTTCCCTTATTCTCGGGGCAAGCTCTGCCAGAAAAACAACAATCTAACGATTCCCTTTGTGATAACCTTTCTCCATCTATATTTAAAATTCACTTCCCAGGTTTCCATAGCAACGAGTCTAACAAGGAGGAAAGCTAGAGATGCCCCATGCCTCATGGGAGAGGGAATGAGGATGAGGCAGCGGTGGTGTGAAAGGCTCAGGATAAGCGTGTGTCCCTGTAGGCCTCTGAAGAGAAGGGCCTTTTCATGTGGCATCTGCAAAGTCACATGACCAAAACACAAGGCTTGTGTGTGGCTGACTCCTGGGTTTCTAAGACTTGTGCTGTGGTTTGGGATGCCAGCCTCCAGGTGGTGTCTGGAGATCTTTTGGGTGCTTTGGAAGGTGGACTATGGCATTATACCCTATTAAAGTCCCTCTCCAAATCCCACCCTCCTCATGTTCTACCCCCACCCCCACAATCTCCAGGTATTTCCCACTCAGAGATGGCAATCCTAACCCTTGTGGAGCTTAAAACTCACCTATCCCCACACACAAAAAATCTGCCCAGTCAAATAAAATGAAGGGCCATGGCTTTGATATGCTTGCTGTCCCATGGATAAGTAGGGTTGCCAACGCTGGTCTGGGAAATTCCTGGAGATTTGGGGATGGGTCCTGTGGGAGGAGAATCTAGGGAGAGAATTCCCCTAGAATCTATGGTATACCACAGAGTTTGCGCTCTGCAGCCACCATTTTATCCACAGGGATTGATTTCTGCAGTCTGGAGATCAGTTGGCATTCCTGGAGAACTTAAGGCACCAGCTGGAGGTTGGCAACCTTATAGGGTACAGGGTACTGGGAAATAATTGGTTACATTTGAAAGCATTTTGTGCTGCAGCGCAGAGTCTTAGGCACACAAATAACACTACCCCTATGCAAAATGATTTCAGGCATTAAATGGAGGTGTCAAGGGTGGAAATCAGGACTGTCCTGAATTCAGTCCTGAATAAAGAAGTTGTGGCTCAGTGTACAGAAGGTCCCAGGTTCAGTCCTCACCATCTCCAATTGATGTAGAAGGAAGATACAAATGATCTTAAGGGACCCTTCACATCCGGGCCACTTGCTATTTGAGATTTTACCGTCAGGTAGGCGATATAGAGTGTTGAAGGCAAAGACAAATAGATTCAAGGGCAGCTTCTATCCAAGTGCCGTGGTTAAGCTAAATGCAGGGTTATGAATGGTTATGTGTTTTTAGATGCATTTAAATGGTCTATGTAGATGTCCTTTTGTGGGTGTTGATGTGTTGGTATGTTTGTGGAAGAGCACCTCATTTCGTTGCTCTCATTTTCTTGAGAACAATGACAATAAATTTATCTATCTATCTATCTATCTTGAAACGACAAGGCAGCAGGTGACATGAAAGAGCTCACACTGAGTTGGGGACCCCAATATCAAACAGATCCTTTCCTGGTCAGAGAACAGCTTGATCTGAGAATGTCTAATGCATTTGCATTTTTATTTATGATGCATTTCTGTTTGGGTGACCAGATCTTCTCTGAGATCTCGATTTGTCTCTCTACCTGACAGTGTTTGTAAGCACTTCCGTTCCTCTGTCCTTCACATATTCTAAATCTCTGCTCATCAGGGGTTGTTAAATTATTCATCAACATTGGGCTCTTTTCTTCGTTATGTTTACAGAGTTGAGTTGCTTCCAAACCCTATCATTAGTATTGTGTGCAGACTCACATGACGTCACGTGCTGGGTTCCTCTGACCTTGCTTTGGGGAAGGATGGTTTTGTACAATAATCCAAAGAACTTGGTGTATGCTGCCAGTGGACAAGGTGGGAAGGAGGAGGTGGAACCCTCAGAAAGGTTCAGGAGCTGTGCTCCTGTGAGCTCCTGCTGAATCCAAGGCCTGACTACTATATCCCTAGTGGATTGGAGAGAAACTGTTCCCAAGTTAAAGTGCTCCAGGGTAGGAGCATGTTTCAGTGCTTCTTTGCAGAAAAAAGAACCAGCATGGGGTACTGGTTAAAGTTACCCCCATTTTATCCTCACCTTGTGGAATAGGTTATGTTGAGAGTATGTGACTGGCCCAAAGTTGTCCAGCAAGCTTCCATAATAGAATGGAAAGTTGTCCAGCAAGCTTCCATAATAGAATGGGGATTTGAACCTAGGTCTCCCAGATTCTAGTCTGACACTCTAATCCAAACTCTTGGGGGGGGGGGGTGTTATTGTGTGTGTATGTGTCTGCACCTGGAAGTTATGGCAACCTCTGACAACTGACCCCTACTGGGGGCCTGGAGGATATTCAGAAAGATGGCTGAATTGAGCCTGCCCCTGCCTCCCAATTGCTGGTATTCCAAGGAGATCTCCCATCCAGGTACTTGCCAGAGTCAACCCTGCTTAGCTTCCAAGATCTGATGAGATCAGGCTTGCCTGCACTATCCAGGTCAGGTCTAACCCAAACTTTTAAAGCCTGATGGTACCTTTGGAATTCTGACCCAGCATGGCGGGCATAGCCACAAAATGGCTGCCATAAAAGGTGGAGCCAGTCATAAAATGGCTGCTGTAGCTTACATTCAGTGAAGATCCTTGGGCTATGGTGGCAGCTGCTGCCAAAGCAACATTTTTTTAAAAAAAATTCTGCACAGACAGTCACATCTCTAGTGGCCAGTCAATAGCCTTGCTGGGCACATGCCCCACCGGGCCCCACCCACTTTCTAAAAACTTTTGGTGGGTACCAGGAAAGGTGTTAATGGGCGCCATGGCGCCCATGGGCTTCACATAGGGGACCCATGCTCTAAGAACTGCACTGCTCCATTTCTCCAAGGAACTTGAGGTGGTGTTTCATTACAAGGGGTTATTAAGGGTGGTGGGTGTTTATTGGAAGAACTTGTTCATTATGAATTGACACCAACTTCTCAACTTAAAAATAATGAATAATGTTTCTTATTCAAGGGAGATCATGTCTAGTCATAGACCTAAAGTAAGCTCAGAAAGTTTGGCTTAGTAAGAAGGTTATTTTTCTGTTGATTATTAAGAAATCACCTATTTCTTAGACTCTCCTCACCTAACAAAGAGGCCTGTTCTACAGCTTCTGGGTTGCTGAGTTGATACCACGTTTCCTGGTTGTCCAGAATGCTCTTTGTTTCAAATCATGCTGCTGAGCAAATAAATCCAACCAACCATCAAGGGCTTCGTTAAAGAGTCAGTTACAAAGAAACAAAGTAGTAGGCTCGCAGTCAGTGGGTGTCACTATCACGCCTTTTGCAACCCTGCACAGCTTTCAATTTTTTTTTTCAACCTGGGGTATCTCTGCCTTCCCTGCTTCTGCTGGTGTTGTTATCTTAGCTGCTCTTGTGTTACAAGCCCCAGCCACCTGTTTGGTGACATGATGGGCTTACCGCTCTGGATGGATAATGTCCCTGTCACGCTCATGTCTGCTGTGGTTCTGTCTCTCCCGCTCCTCTTCCTCAGTGTGAAAATGAAACTAGACAGTAAAGAATCAGGTCAGAAGACTTCAGTTTACTCCCCTCTGTGTTTCAATAGCTCTGTTCAAACTCAGAGCATTTGTGGACTTAAGAATGCATAGTGTTTGAGCCAGACCTTCTTTGATTAATTTCCATCTTTATGTTCCAGATAGAAACTGATTCAAGTGGGCTGCAGTGACCCTTAGTGAGCAGGTACTGATTCATACTATACTCTTTGCTATGTGACGCCAGGCGTCCCATTGATAAGACGCAGCTCTTCACCAGCCTCTCAGAACCAGGATTTCAGAGCTGAAATACTGACTCTTTAACGAAGTACGTGGGCTAATTACATGCCGTAAGTCTAGACGCTCCTGGAAAGGCGGCATTTATTTATAATCTCCTGCGTTCACCGGAGTGTATGTGCCAAGCCTCTGGCTTCCATGGATGCGGCAGCATTATTAATAGCTCGAACGTGGTGCATTTCATCTCCAGAGCTCTTTGGAGAGGGAGAGCGAGTATAATTAATTAATCATTTAATGCTTAGCAGCACTTAACTGCCACGCGCCTCTCCACACGCACAAAGCAGCACATAGACGTTAAGCACCTCGGCATATTTAACTCTCCAGTCGTATCAAAGGCAGTCTGATGCCAGCACAAGGGGTGGGAGAGTGGAGAAGCCCCAACTCCCTGAGCATCTGCTTTCTGGCTCTGCATTGCAACCTGCAGAAAAGGACCAGCCAAGAGCAGAGCAAAGACCGGATGGAAAGTGTGCTACTTTCCTTGTTGAGTGACCTCTTGGCCTCTTTCAAGCCCTAATCATCCTTTCGTCAATGTGCTGCAAAGTGTTTGTGCATAAGTGCATGAGATGCGGTGCACACTCTGTCCTTTGGTACCTCTCAGGGCTTTTTTTGCAGGAAAAAAATTAGCAGGAACTCATTTGCATATTAGGCCATATCCCCTGGTGCCAAGCCAACGGAACTGTGTTCCTGTGCGTTCCTGCTCAAAAAAAAAAAAAGCCCTGGTACCTCTGATGGTGTTCAGCTCTGCCTAAACGTTGTGTGCAGTTCCACATTACTAAGGAATTCTGCATTACAGGCAATCTAGATTCTGCATCAAAAATCTGAATTCAGCAGTCTCTGTACAGCGTACAAATAGAGTGAATCTGGGTGGGGTTTCTTTTCCTGACTGTTGTTTGTGATGTCGCCTGTTCATTCTAATTTGGCAAGTGACGGGCAGGCCAATGGCTTCAAGCCCCAGCTGCTAAAAATCTTATTCAGCAGTCTCAAGATTTTGTGACACTTTAGCTGGTGTTGTCCCTCAAACAGATCTTTGCAATCAAACGGGATAGAAATGTGGAACATTTTTTACTTCCAGGGTTGGAAAATGCCGAGCTGAACTGCTTCTCAGAAGGGGAGCAGACTGGAACTTCTGTTCGGGGTAGTGGAAGGCAATCTAATGCCTACTGCCTACTTTTCTCAGTCAGGCCGTTTTCCCACTTACCTTACCCCGGAGCGATGTCCCTCTTCACCGCGCTGTGTCTGCGCGGATTTCGCACAAACTGCTGCGCAGCACCAGGAAGAGCCACGTAGTCCTGGGGCTTTTGCGTTGCAAATGTAAACCGCCAAAAAGCAGTTTGCATTTGCGACGCAAAAGCCCTGGGACTACGTGGCTCTTCCTGGTGCTGCGCAGCAGTTTGTGCGAAATCCGCGCAGACGCAGCGCGGTGAAGAGGGACATCGCTCCGGGGTAAGGTAAGTGGGAAAACGGCCTCAGAGATCAGTCCAAGATATGCACAGGAAACTCTGAGGAGATTTACCTTGGCTAAAAGGCAGTCCCGGGGGGGGGCTCCTTTGAGGCTTGGAGGGGTCTCCGGAGACGAGTTGCATTTTCATCATCTGCAGAAGTTTCCAGAGTCATTTTTTTGACATAGGCGCGACAGGATCCTAATATTCTTTGATACTATTAAACATCTAAAGCTGCACAAAACCGGTGTTGATCTGAATAACTACAGAAAATGTTCAGATCGCTATCTTTCATTCCGGGACTAAATAAAGTTAAACAAAATAAAACAAAATAGAAGGTGGGAAATTGAAATCTAAAAAGCTTGGAAGAAGAAGGGGAGAAGGGGCGAAATTTGGACTTTACAAATTTAAAGGACAGTGCTAAAAAGTGGAAAGAAATTTATTGTTTGGTCTACTTGCGGTTTTTGCGAAAAAGCCCCATCGTCATAGAATTGCAGCTCCCACAGTCAACACAGGAAATGCGTCAAGTATCATGAGATCTCTCTACCAGCAAAAACGGGATTTGGTGGCAAGTAAAGCAGGAAGCATTGGATGGAAAAGGGAAATCATCAAAGCAGGCAGCCTACTCTAGGACTATAATATCATAGAAAAACATCGGCGGCCATTGCAAGGAGGATAAAGTTTAAATAAAACTTTTAAAGTGTTTGGGACATTAAAAATTGGTGGCGCCGATGGAAGTGACGATTATAAGGTAAATGCTATTGGACATTATTGTTAATAACTATTTCAGAAGCCTTTAGAGGAAAAAGGAAAAAAAATTAAAGTGAGGCAGAAAGTCGTGACCACCATTTTGGAGAAAATAAAAACTTTAAAAATTAATATCTGAGCCCAGGAGGCTCAGGGACGGCTTGAAGCCAACCCAAACCGGTTGTCTGGTATCAACCATACAGACTAATTCATACGATCGCTCTCAATTTGTCACTCATTCCAGAAAACGCAGGAGATTATAAATTAGGAAGAACTTCCTGACAGAGTGGTTCAGTGGAACAGGTTTCCTCGGGAGGTTGTGCGCTCTTCTTCTTTGGAGGCTTTTAGACAGAGGTTAGATGGCCATCTGACAGCAATGAAGATCCTGTGAACTTAGGCAGATTATGAGAGGGGGGCAGGAAGGGTTACATCAGGATTTAGTTCTCGTGGCCCTTTCATACATGCCCAGGGAAACGCTGGTTGCCACTTTCAGGGTCAGTCAGCATTTTTTCTCCAGGCCAGTTTGGCCAGAAATCCTCGAGGGTTTTTCCCCCCATCTTCTGGGCATGGAGCAGATGTTGCTGAGGGTGGGGAGGTATTTGTGAATTTCTTGCATTGTGCAGGGGGTTGGACTAGATGACTCTGGAGAGCCTTTCCAATTCTATGATTCTAAGAACATAAGAAGAGCCCTGCTGGATCAGACCAGGGTCCATCTAATCTGGTATCTGGTCTCACACAGTGGCCAACCAGTTCCTCTGAAGGGCATAGAGGCCAAGGCTTTTCCCAGATGTTGCCTCCTGGCACTGCTTTGTTCTTATGTGCTCATTTCCAGGTGCTCATACACTGCCTCAAAAATGCATGCGCAGTTCTGAAGAAGAAGATGATGATATTGGATTTATATCCCACCCTATACTCTGAATCTCAGTCTCAGAGCAGTCAAAATCTCCTTTACCTTCCCCCCCCCCCACAACAAACACCCTGTGAGGTAGGTGGGGCTGAGAGAGCTCTTGCAGCAGATGCCCTTTCAACGACAACTCCTACAAGAGCTATGGCTGACCCATGGCCATTCCAGCAGGTGCAGGTGGAGGAGTGGGGAATCAATCTGCTTTCTCACCAATGGGAAGTTCCTAATTGCCAGCTTCCCAACAGATGAGGCCCAACATTGCCTGAAAGTCTTAAGTGGGAGCTTTTACACACTCTAAATAGCACACTTTCAATCCACTTTCAGTGCACCTTGGAACTGGATTTTCATGTGTGAAATGGAAACATCCCCTTGCAAATGGTCGCCGAAGTGGATTGAAACAGCATTATCTTGCATGCATGAAACTAGCCGAAACTGAAATAAGTTTCCCATTCCTTATTTCTTTCCTTCAAGGTTTTTTTCACTTGTCTCTCAACAAGGCAGCTATTATTCAGGTTCTAATCATTATGAAAAAGAGGGTTTCATTTTAACAGGCAAATTAATATTCTGCCTCTTTAACGGATGGATCAACTGGGATAAAACATCCTTTATTCAGTGGAAAGCCCTAAAAATAACACAGGCTTCATGCTTGCAACCTCTAGCTGTTTGTCACCTGCGTTTTCCCCATTGCAAAACAGAATGTGATAAATTGGGGAAGGTTGTCATTGTCCCTTGAGTGTGCAGGCATTGGATTAAAAAAAGAGGGGGTCACAGGGGGTGCTGACTTCAAAATGAGTGTGAATGAGTTTGTGTGTGAAGACATGAAATGGTGGTAGTGAGAAAGAGGGCAATAGAAAAAAATCTATATATGTCTGACCAGAGCTTTTTGTGAGCAGGAATGTACTGGAACAAAGTTCTGGCTGGCTTGGTGTCAGAGGGTGTGTCCTAATATGCAAATGAGTTCCTGCTGGGATTTTCCTATTAAAAAGTCCTGTGTGAAACAATGGTGACATCAGGGTGTGTGGTCTAATATGCATATAAGTTCCTGCTGAGCTTTTTCCACCAAAAAAGCCCCCTGTTTGCCCATCATTCCCTTACACTTGTTACACAAATCTGTGCTGTAAGTCTTCTTGACCAATAGACCAATGGAGGAAGAAGGGGGGGTGGAGTTTATTGCAATAAATGGAGAGTAGAGCTAAGCCAAAGCCTGCAATACCAAGCTGCTGTACCTCCTTTCAGGGTGGGCAGTACTTTATATAGCCTTGATGACACATTGGCACATGCTAGCATACACACATACTAATTGGCTGCATCATCCTGCATAATTTCATCACAAGAGCCAGCTACATACTACTGATACAATTTGCCAGGTTGACACTAGTTCATTGACCAGAATTTATGCCATAGAAAGAGATTCTACTTTGCATGTCCCATGACCAGATAAATCCAGTTTGGGCTCTAAGAACCCCTTACTTTTATTGTTACCTAGAAACACAATAGAGATTACGGTTGCCAAATACCCCGTGGCCTCTGCTGGGTGACTTCCCCCCCCCCATGCACAACCATAGAATTTTCCTCCCAAATTGCTAGAGCGTCCAAGAAAACCATAGAGTTTTCTTGGAAACGCCCAGAGGGGCAGGTGTGCAATGTCGCCACATGATGACATCACTTCCAAGTGAGTGATGTCATCACATAAGCAACATTGGGCAAGGATCCCCCACCAGCCCACTGCTGGCTGGTGAGTGGGGACCCCCAAAACGGGAGAACCCCCACCTGGCCCGGGAGCTTCGCAGCTCTAGTAGAGATGTAGTAAGGCATAGTGCAAGTTATGTTTCTGTTATAAATAAGACTGTTGGTAACTCTTCTGTCTTTACTTCTTCTCAGTCTGGCCTGTGTGGTAACTCTTAAGGGTGTTACTTGAGTATGCTTGTGGCCTTCCCAACTAAAGCTGTGTCCCAGACGCTCTATCTTCAGGAACACATGAAACTGTCTTATATTGAATCAGACCATTGGCCCACCATGGTCAGTTTTGTCTACTCAGGAAGGCAGCAGTTCTCCAGGGTCTCAGGTAAAGGTCTTCCACTTCCCCTAGTATCTGTTCCTTTTAGCTGAAGTTTCTGGGGGCTGAAACTGAGACATTCTGCATGCAAAGTAGAGGCTGTAGCATTGAGTTGCAACCTCTTCTTTGAACAGCTTCACATGGATTAGGAGGGGCTGTGCCTTAGTGGAAGAGCCAATCCCTGACATCTCCAGTTAAAAGGACCAATCCCTGACGTCTCTAGTTAAAAGGACCAGGTAGTAAGTGGTGTGAAAGACCTCAGTCTGAGACCCCAGCCTCTACCAGTCTTAGACAATACTGACCTTGTTGGACAGATGATCTGATTCAGTATGAAGCAGCTTAATGTGTGTGTATGTGGATGGTTCCACACTAGCAATTCTGTCTGGAATTTCCATGGAATTATCACTCAGTTTCTACAGACAATCCAGGGCTGCTTCCACACCAGGATGATTTTCTGGGGTAGTCTGGTTGCTGATACAATTCTGTGGGAAATCACTCTTGCAATGGAAATACCAGACAGCCCAGACTAATCGATTTTCACTTCATTTTTAGCAGTGGTTTCCCTCACACCTAATATGTATTAAAGGCCACCCCCCCAGCTATGACCCTCAGCATATCACACAAATAACACAATGCCTTTAGAAAAACTCTTTTAGAAACCTCCAGGTATTTGCAAACACCTTCAACAATCTCTTCCTCCCTCCCTAAATGTGCATGCTGAGTTGTGGGTGATTGTCTTATCTAAAAAAAAAAAAAAGCATGAGTAACACTGGACAGGAGCAAAGCAATACCTTTGTCACATGTTAAGTGCCCTCAGGTCTCTTCTGACTTATGACAACCCTTTGGATTAATGTCCTCCAATACCTTTAACAATGCTTTTTTTTAAAAAAAAAAATCGTATTTGGATATCCCCTCTGCTCTGTCTAAAAGACAGGCAATTTTCTTCAGTAGTGCTAATTGTTGCTAGGGACTGGACCCCTGAGGTCATCAGAAAATGAAATGAGTAATTAACAAGCAATTGACTAGCTCTTCGCTGCAGTGTGCTGTTTCCGCTTCAGATACAAGAAACTGTGCTGATACGGTCCATCCAAAGACATTTTTATTGGTTTAAAATAAAGCAGATTTTGTGTGCATGGAACAAACAGGCTGTTAGCTGTCTGTGCACAAATATTAGATGATGTCATGTGGAAACATTTAAAAATGTGCCAGTTGAGTGGCTGAAACATGGGAAACTGTTGATGTGGAACAGCCCAGGTGACCTATCCCATTGCATTCCTTTGTACGTACAAAATTACTTTATACCAGCCCCGTTCACAAGCTACAACAAATGCATGTATAATCCATGCAAAGTTCATTGTTCTTTGTGTGCACATTGAGTAATGTTCATGTTACAGTCAACACATGTGCAGATGAATGTGTGATATTTATTTATCCAGGTACTGGGCCCTGGTTTCATTCATAAAGTGAACATGTGTTGGCACTTTCTCACAAACAGATGCATGCATTCACTGTAACATGTGAATAGAGGTACTGAATCAGATCTTTGGTCTATCAAAGTCAGTCTTATCTCCTTTGACTGGCAGCGGCACTCCAGAGTCTCAGGCAAAGGTCTTTCATGTCACCTACTACATACATAAGTGCTGACTGTCAAGTCACAACCAACTTATGGCAACCCCAGCAAGGGGCTTTCAAGGGAAGTATGAAGCAGAGGTGGTTTGCTGTTGCCTTCCTCTGCAGAGTCTTCCTTGGTAGTCTCCTATCTAAGTACAGACCCTGCATTGCTTCTGAGATCTGATGTGATTGGGCTGCACCGGGGTGACCAAACTTGCTTCACTTAAGAGCCATAGGATGTTTTTACATTCAGTTTGATCCAGAGTTTTAGAGTCTTCAAATCGCCTGCCACTGTTCCGCTTTAATTATTTTCTTTTTACATTTAAGCGTTTCAATTTGGGGGGGAGGAGGTGTCTCTGACCAGAGGGCAGCCGGAATACCAGTGCTTAGTTAAATGTATATGATTGCTTAGAAATCATGTCAACACTGCAGAAACAATACAAATTTAAATTACTAGATGAGGCAAGCAATGATATGTAAAAATTTCAAGTGCTGTCAGTTCTCATGCAAATTACTGCACCTTGTGATGGCTTTTGGAGGAGTCTTTTAAAATGCATGAAAACTTCTGCAGTACAAGTTTGAAATGCCTGTAGAGAAAGGAAAGGAAAGGTCCCCTGTGCAAGCACCAGTCGTTTCCGACTCTGGGGTGACGTTGCTTTCACGTTTTCACGGCAGACTTTTTATGGGGTGGTGTGCCATTGCTTTGCCCAGTCTTTTACACTCCCCCCCCCCCCCCGGCAAGCTGGGTACTCATTTTACCGACCTCAGAAGGATATAAGGCTGAGTCAACCTTGGGCCGACTGCCTGAACCAGCTTTCACTGGGATAGAACTCAGGTCGTGAGCAGAGAGTTCAGGTCACAGTACTGCGATACTGCTGCTTTACCACACTGCGCCACGGTGCCGCTATTTAAGCGAAAAGAAGCTTTTGGAGGAGTCTACAATACAAGTTTGAAACGCTTGTAGAGAAAAGACCAGATCAAAACTAGTGTGGAGAAAAATGGTGCAGAAGCAGCTCCAAAACCCATCTCATTGAAACTAATGTAGATGCTTCGGGCAGCAACAATGCAAAACAGTTGTGAGAACGTTAGGTAATGTAAAAGGTGAGTTTTCAATGCGGTGATAGAGAGTCACAAACTGTCAGTGTAAAAACACCCATAGACTTAACATCAGGAGGGAGGGAAGGAAGGAAGGAAATAGATGGGGAAGAGGGAGGGAAAGAAAGAAAGCAAGCAACTTTAAATGCATTCTTCAAGCTGCTGGTTGGCTTGGAGAAGTGATTTAAGGAGATAAATGCCTTCTCTAAGTTGGCCAACAGGACAGTGAGGGCTTCAAGAGCCGCACAATTTGTGTGAAAGAGCCATATGGAGCTCCTGAGGCACAGTTTCGCCACCCTTGGGCTATATCATGCTGCCATCCCTCCCATATCACCTGCTACCTGGTCCCTTTTAATTGGAAATGCTGGGGGTTGAACTTGAGACCTTCTGCATGCAAAGCAGATGTTCTGCCACTAAACTGTGGGACCGCTCCAACTTGAAAAGCCATGAACTGCTCCAACTTGAAATGCAGGCTATCCTGCATGGACTGCCACAGCACCAGCAAATCTTCCAAAGGCTGCCGTTTCTCTAAAAATGTCCTCTCTTCTGCCTCCTTCCAGTTTAATGTAAAACTTTGTTTCCTCATCAAGCCAGTGTTTTCTTAGCTGTTTGTACATCAATCATAAATTATCAGCTCTTGTTTCCCAAGGGAAGGGAGAGAGGCTTAAATATTGTTTTGTGCTTTCTAGTTAGCTGAACCCATTAATCTCTTTTATGATTGATGTTTCATAATTGTATGATTATGATCATCAACAACATTATGACCGCTGGCTTTGGCCTGCTGCCAAGTAAAGAAAAAACCAGAATGTAAAGTCTAACCATGGAACAAGAGCTGTTAATGAACCATCTATTCAAAAGTGTCAGAAGAGTACAGAGGAACAAAAAGAATAATTACAGGGTGAAGCAGGATCTTGGCTGAAGGAGAACTGCTTCTGAGTAGACACACTGCAGGATCTTAGAATCATATGGAGTTGGAAGGGACCTCCAGGGTCATCTAGTCCAACCCCCTGTACAGTGCAGAAAACTCACAAATACAATAACATCTGCTTCATGCCCAGTAGATGGCAAAAAACCCAACAACAACCTTTCCTGGATCCCTGGTTAAACTAGCCTGAAGAAAAATTGCTGTTTGACCCCCAGAAGTGGCAACCAGCATTTCCCTAAGGATGTAAGAAAAGGCCATGAGAACCAAGCACTGATGCAATCCTTCCTGCCCTCCCTCTCATAATCTGCCTAAGTTCACAGAATCAGCGTACTGTCAGATGGCCATCAAGCCTCTGTTTAAAAGCCTCCTTTTTGTTGAAAAAGCCCAGCAGGAACTCATTTGCATATTAGGCCACACCCTTGGCATCACCATTGTTTTGTGCAGGGCTTCTTTGTAAGAAAATCCCAGTGGGAACTCATTTGCATATTAGACCACAGCCCCGACACCAAGCCAGCCATAGCTGCATTCCTGCTCAATAAAAGCCTTGTAATTTCAGCCAGTTCTTTACCCAAGAGAAGATTTTTATAGGGAATAGAGCACTGCTTGAAGTGCTGTGTGGGACTCCTGTCTCAGTTTCTCTTGAACAGTTTCTCCTGTGTCAACCACCAAGTCCAGGGTTGCGATGCAGAGAAAGGCAATGGCAAGCCACCTCTGTTCTTTTCTCATCTTAAAAACTCCTTGATGGGTTGCTATATGTCGGTCGCACATGGTTTGGTTTGTTTTTTCTGGAAAAAGAGGTGCCAGAACTCTCAAAAGGGAAGTGAAGGAGAAATGCATGGGATTCATTGAAACAATATTATTTCCATGCGCTATGAGTTTCCAAAATTTAGACATGTCACCAGCTTCCTCAGTTCTTTTTCAGGTCTTGCTTTTGGTGCCTAATGCTGAATGATGGCATTGAATCAATTATATTTTAACCTACTTTTTTGGATGAAAGACTGTCATGGTCTCCTGGTGCCCCCATGAATTTTTAGACCTTTTTTTAAAAAATTTTGTTTCCACAAAAGGGAAAACTCTGTTCTGGTGCATTCCCCCAGGGAAAAGAACCCCTGGCTCTTTATTATTAAAGGGAAAGGAATTATTCAGCAGCACAAAATGGAATCCACCCATGAGCAGTTCTTATTCAGGTTTTTTTTTAACTTGCCTTTCTTGCAAAGATCTGAAGATGAGCTTTTCCTCTCCCATTTTATCCTCACAACAATCCTGTGAGGTAGGTTAAACTGAAAGAGAGTAACTGGCCCGAGGTGACCCAGTAAGTTTTGTGGTAAGCAGGGATTTGAACTTGGGCCTGCCCAGTCATAGTCAGACACTCTAACCACTATACCACACTGCAGGGTGCTCTGAGCTGCTAACAGTGCAACTGGAAACCTCTTTCTCTGGAAAGGAGTTTCCAGAGGGGAGCCATGCTGGTCTGCAGTTGTGGCTGCCAGGTCTGTGTTGGAAAATACCTGGAGACTTTGGGGGTGGATCTGGGAGAGGGTGGTTTGGGGAGGGGAGGGGCCTCAACATGGTACAATGCCATAGAACCCACCCTTCAAAGCAGCCATTTTTCTCCAGGGGAGCTGATCTGCCAGTTGTAAAAGCAGGAGATCTCCAGGCCCCACCTGGAGGCTGGCAACCCTATTTAAAGAACACTTTGCCAGATCTGAGTCCAGCTAATGAAGGGAACTTTGATTCTTGAAAAGTTCATACTCCAAAAATCTTGTTAGTCTCTCAGGTGCTACTGGAACTCAGATATGGAAAGATGATTATTTATGGGTATTAGCAACTTGAAGAGAAGTTGCTAATTTAGTGGCCTAGGCAGCCTTCCAGAATATTCCTTTCTACTTGTCTGGTTCTAGCTACTGAGAGAGAACTGGCAGCGGAGAAAATTCAAATGGCAAAGACTAATTTGAGAGAGGCTGCCTGGCTCAGTAGTTAAGCCTCTGGCACATCTTTGTATGCAGCGTGGGCTGGCCCTGAAAGGGTATTGTGTAATTCGTGCCTCCTGGCAGTCCTAGAAATTCCCTTCAGGGGAAAGCTGCAGCAAGCGATTCAGTCGGTGATAACCGGCAGGGTGCGTTGGCTGCCATTTTCCTCAGCCTTTGCTTTTCACCCGGCAGACGGCAGCTGCCAGCCACTGCTTTCCACATACAGCAGGGAGCCACCTGCTCTGTTCTGTGGCGCTAAACGCTGAGGGAAAGAGAGGTGGGCCTGAACTGGCTGCCCCCAATTTGGAGACTTTTGTTTCATGTGGTGTTTGAAGACCACAGGGAAAGATATCTCTGGGTGTGAGGCAGTTTGCCATACCTGGGGATCAAAGGGACGTCCAAAGACAAGCGGGTGTCTAGACGTTTCAGGATAGAGCCGTTTCCTAGGCTTTACACTACTCAGTAGACATTCCCTCTCTTCAGGAACCATCTTGCCAGCGACACACCTTTTTATTATATTTATACCTGCCTTTCACAACAGTGGATACCCAAAGCTGATTACATTGTTCTTCTGTCCTTCATTTTATTTTCATAACATCCCTCTCAAGTAGGTTAGGTTGGCCCAAGGTCACCCCAGTCAGCTGCCATGAAAGAGTGGGGATTTGAACCAAGAGTGCATTCACACTACACTAACTAATCCATTTTGCAACTGGATTTTTGCTATTCTTACACAGTAAAAATCCAGTTGCAAAACACATTATTTAGTGTAGTGTGAATGCACCCCAACTTGTAGCCTGACACTGACCATTAAACCATACTAACTTCAGCTGTGTGTGTGTTTTATGGTTTCTCTCCTATCTACAGGTGTAAGAGCTGGGTATGGCCAGATGTGTGAGCCCTTGGGTGCCAGCTGTCAGACTTTTGACCTTTGGCCTGTTTGCAGCTTCAGGGTGGGAACTTCATTAAGGTTTGGGGATGGAGGGTGGAGAGGGCAGTGTTTGGAGAGGGGAGGGACTTCAGGGCATAATGCCACAGAATCCACCCTTCAAAGCAGCCATTTTCACCAAGGAAACTGATCTCTATAGTCTGGAGGCTGTAATTCCAGGAGATCTCCTGGCCACACCTGGAGGTTGTCACCCCTACTAAAAGACCATGGATGAACATATGAAGCTGCCTTATACAGAATCAGACCTTTGGTCCATCAAAGTCAGTATTGTCTTCTCAGACTGGCAGCGGCACAGATGACAGTCTGTGTCTTCAGATGAACCAGTTACTGTATCCAGGACCTGGCCAAGACTGGAACTTATCTTTAACTCTCATTTTTTGGCCCAGTCGGCCCTGTCGAGAAAGTCAGTTAGAGATGCCAACTGCCAGTTAGAATACAATCTGGGAGAGGTCCCTGTAATGGATAACATAACAAAAAATGCAAGCTGGTGACCAATTTACTAAGAAATATATAGAAATCAGTCCAAATGTCCAAAACATGTATATTCAAGTCCCAAAGTGGTGTGGTGACAAGCCAATCGATTAAGTACTTGTTTCTTTCCAGTCTTCATCAGACCTGGGAATACTAACAAAAGAAAATATTATGCAAAAATATCAGGACATTCAGACACCACCAACCCTCTTCCAGTGAAAAAAATATATCATACTTACATATTGATTGAATTATAACATATTGATTGAATTATATAGATTCTTTACACAATTTTCAAAAAAGAAGGACGCAGAGCATCTCCAGCAGCAATTTCACATCGGCTGCAGCTCAGTATGTGGCTTCTTGCGCACCCTAATGGTGCAACTAGGGTTGCCAAGTCCAATTAAAGAAAAATCTGGGGACTTTGGGGGCGGAGCCAGGAGACTTTGGGGGTGGAGCCAGGAGACCTTGGGGGTGGAGCCAGGAACAAGGATGTGACAAGCATAATTGAAATCCAAGGGAGTTCTGGCCATCACATTTAAAGGGACAGCTCACCTTTTTAAATGCCTTTCTTCCATAGGAAATAATTAAGGATAGGGGCACCATCTTTTGGGGCTCATAGAATTGGACCCTCTGGTCCAATCGTTTTGAAACTTGGGGGGTATTTTGGGGAGAGGCACTAGATGCTATACTAAAAATTTGGTGCCTCTACCTCAAAAAATAGCCCCCCCAGAGCCCTCAATACCCACAGATCAATTCCCTATTATTCCCTATGGGAATTGTTCTCCATAGGGAATAATAGAGTGCCTAGTAGACATTTCCCTCCCCCCCCCACGCTTTCTAAAGGAAGGGGGAGGGCCTCCATACCAGGGAATTCCCCCCTCCCTGCCCCCTCCCTCTCTCACACACACAAACAAACACTTACCGCACTTGGTCTTCTTCCCTCTGCCTGCTCTGAAAACGAAAGCAAAGAAAGGGCGGGGCCGTTCTCCGAAGCCCTTCCTGTTTCCTCCTTCCTGCCCAGCCTTAAAGGGGCAGAAATTTTACAAACTGCTCAGGACTCAGGAGCTCTACACCAACATGAACGCTTCAGGTATGTTCTCCCCCCCCCTCCACCCCCCCACCCCCCGCTTCCTGATTTCTGGAGACCGGGGGATGAAGCTGGGAACCCAGGAGCCTCCCGGAAAAGCGGGGGGATTGGGAAGCCTAGGTGCAACTAACGTTTAAAAAGGCAAGCATCTCATTTACAGCTGCCATTACACAAACCTCTTAAAGGTAAAGTATCATATTTCTAATGCAACATGCTAAAGGACACAAACACCACAAACTATATCACAGCAGATACAACATACACAATATTCCATACAAAGAATATCAAATCCCATAATTTATACAGGCAAATTATGCACAGCACTCATAACATTATAAAGAAGACCATTCATAAAAAACATGTCAAATCATTGGTCATATCCAGTCCATATGGAGAAATGCAATTCAACTGGTGTATCCAGTATGCCTCTTTTTGCAGCAGGATCTTGTGGACGTCTTCATTTCTATCTGTTTGTTCATATTTGTATAAGGTGAAAAAACAAAAATCTTCACAGTCATGATTCTTTTGCATAAAATGGCTGACCATAGGAGCTTCAATCACATGGTTGCTAAGTCTGCTCCTGTGTTCCAGAATATGTACTCTAAGGGCTTGAGTAGTGCTGCCAACATATCTTAGGCCCCACCCAAAGACGATCAAATACACAACACAGTGGGTAGCACATGTAGAGTAATGATTTAGAACAAATGGTCTAGTCTTTTCAGCAAAATAATACTCTTTGACATTCATAGATAAATGACAAATTGTACACCTTTTACAAGCAAAGTGCCCTTTAAGAGTATGATTGACCGATTGGTATTCTCTAGATTTTACCAATTTATCCCTAATGAAATAAGTGCGACACAATCCTATTTGTGGTGGCATTTCACAACCTCCAATATCACTTACAATGTGCCAATGCTTCCTCACCACATTACAAATTCTGCTAGACAGTCTGCTAAATTCTAGTCCCCATTGTAATCTAGTATTTCTCATCCTGGGATTCTGTTTTAGTAACTGTGTTCTATCGAGATTAGCAGCCCTTTTTCTAGCCATCCTAACATCCTTTTCTGGATAGCCTCTAACAACAAAATGAGATGCCAACTTATCACTATCCTCAAGATAATCAGACATTTCTTCTCAACCTTACAAACTGACCATATGGTATATTCTTTTTCAAAGCACGTGGATGGAACGATGAATACTGTAAAAAAGCATTCCTATCTGTTGGCTTTCTGTAGGTTTTAGTTGCCAGCTTATTCTCAGTAGTTTTGTACACAACTGTATCTAAAAAAGGTACATCATTAGTGCTTTCCTGGTAAGTAAATTCCACCTTGTCATGCATTGTTGTCATCCAGTTCATGAGCTCTGCCACATATTTTGTGTGGCTTATCACAAAGAAGCAATCACCTATAAATCTGGTGTAAAAATTATCTCTTTCAAAAGAGGATTGCAGTTTTCATTGGAAAATTTTCCCATCTCAAGTTTGTTCATAAAGAGATTTGCTATGCTAAGGGCACAACTTGACCCCATAGCTACCCCAGACACTTGCAAAGAAAAAGAATCTCTATATTGAAAATAATTCTTATCCAGGATTATGTCTAGCAGTTCCATAAGGAAATATGTAGGTGGCTTTTTAATTTCCCTCAACTCCAAAGTTTCTTCAACCACCAGCCTTGCGTCTTCATGTGGTATAATTGTATAGAGTGATTGATCTGCTGTGATCAAGACAGCCTCTTCTGGAACCAATAAATCTTCAATGTTGTTAATAAACTGCCAGTTAGAGGCAGGGGATCCCCTGGTTTGGAGTGGTCGGGTGAGCTTTCTGTGAGGAAACTCTCTTTTCTCTGTAATATCTGTGATTGGTGGTGGCTCCCCCTCCACTGGTCTGGTCAGCCAGAGCCACTGAGGGAGGGACTGTGTGGTTCCTTTGGAGAGTTATGGAGACAGCAAAGGAACACGAGGTGTTTTTACATTTTGGTTGGGTCTCAGTAGCTTCATCGAGGGGCAGAGGGAATCCTTGCCTGGGGGGCGGGGGGGCTATAATGTTCAAGGGCTTGGTTATGGCCCAGCCACGCCAGCTAGTGATGCCGTCCCTGTTGCTAAACAAATTCTCGCCCAAGTACAGTTTCTAATTAACCTTATTAAGTTCTCGGTGGAAGTATGCCCTCAGGGTTTGTGTGTATAATGGATTAAACCACAGTCGTATAAGACTGATTTGGGGGTTTTTAACGGTTAGATGATTGTTATTGAGCAATTTGTGACAGTGTAATCCACAGAAAGGCAATTGCCGACTGCTGGGCCACAAACTCCGAGGAAGGAACCAATGTGGTGTAGCCGTCAGAGAGTTGGGAATATTGAAATTAAATCTCTGTTCCCTGTGTTCACTGGAAGACACAGGACCAGTCATTCTCTCTCTTTCTCTGCCTGTCTTGAAGGGTTTTTGTGAGGAGCACATGAAGGAGGGGGAGACTATGCATGATGTCCTAAATTCCTTGTATGGTGAAAAGGCAGGGTTTTAAAAAAAATTTAATAAAGATTGCCCCCCACGCCGATTGATATACAGACAAATCTCTCGGCCTGACTTCGCGAACGAAAATTTAAGAAAGGTGCAGTAGTCCACGTCTACTGCAGGCTCGCTGGTGGCTGACAAGACCAATGCGGGACAGGCAGGTCCGGTCACAGTGGCTGCAGGGAAAAGTCTGATTTGGGGTTGGTGCTGTAGCAGTGCGATTCTTCCTCAATCTCCTTTTGTCCTCAAGACCAGCTATGCGTGCGTTCTCAAAGGAAGAGACAGCCTGGTGGATGGTGCGCCTCCATGCTTTGCGATCTGAGGCTAGGTCAGACCACTGGTGATGGTTGATGCAGCAGGTACCAAGGGATATCTTCAAGGAGTCCTTGTACCTCTTCTTTGGTGCCCCTCTATTTCGATGGCCGGTGGAAAGTTCGCCATACAGGGCAATCTTGGGAAGGCGGTGGTTTTCCATCCTGGAAATATGCCCTGCCCAGTGCAGCTGCATCTTCAACAGCAGTGCCTCGATGCTTGTAACCTCCGCCCGCTTGAGGACTTCAGTGTTGGTCACAAAGTCACTCCAGTGGATGTTGAGGATAGTGCGAAGGCAGCGCTGATGAAAGCGCTCAAGGAGTCGCAGGTGATGACGGTATAAAACCCACGATTCGGAGCCGTAGATGAGGGTTGTCATCACAACCGCTTTGTAAACATTAATCTTTGTGCCTTTTTTCAGATGCTTGTTGCTCCACACTCTTTTATGCAGTCGGCCAAATATATACATTATATATACATATAATTCTGTATAATTTTTTTATTTTTTCTAACTGTTTTATAATGATGTACTTGGAATTTATCTTAATAAAAATTATTTAAAAAAAAAACAAAACCAAGAGATTGCCCCATCACCAAATGGCCAAATTTTGGAAAAGTTACAGAAACAGAGGGCCTCATATTTATCCACTTCATTTGTACCCTGCCTTTTCCCCTAATCAGAACCCAAAGCAGTATCCATTTTATCCTCACAGCACCACTCTGAGGTAGGTTAGACTGAGAGTGTATGACTGGCCCAGGGTCGTCCAGTGAGTTTCCGTGGCACAAGTGGAGATTCAAACCCAGATCTCCCATCTACTAGTCCAGCAGTCTCAATATGGATATTCACAAGAAAGGTGGTCCTTTGGCTTGCCTAGAATGCCCTTTTCCTCTAAACCAGAGGTGGCCAAACTGGCTCAGGAGCCACACGTGGCTCTTTCACACATATTGCATGGCTCTTGAAGCCCCCGCTACCCCACTGGCCAGTTTGGAGAAAGTATTTCTCTCTTTAAATCCATTCTCCAAGCCAAGCCAGCCAACGCAGGGAGCTTGGAGAATGCATTTAAAGTTAAAGTTGCTTTATTTCCACCTTTCTCTCCCTCTCCTTTCTATTTGCCTGCTTGCCTGCCTGTCTAGTGGCTCTCAAACATCTGACGTTCATGTCTTGAGGCTCTCAAACATCTGATGTTTATTCTTTGTGGCTCTTACATTAAGCAAGTTTGGTCACCCCTGCTCTAAACCCTCAACCTCTACAACCTCGTCTAGATCAGGGGTGGGGAACAGTGGCTCTCCGGATGTTTTTTGCCTACAACTCCCATCAGCCCCAGCCATTGGCCATGCTGGCTGGGACTGATGGGAGTTGTAGGGGGGAAACATCTGGAGAGCCACTGTTCCCCACCCCTGGTCTAGATCCTCCCTCCCTCCCCCTTTTCTTAAGAATCAGTAGTTGTTTCCAGCTGGTACTTTTTAGGGCTGCGGTTCTTCTGATCCTAAGATTCCAAAATGGTAATTTAAAAAAAGAACTGTAAATTCTTTGCGTGAAACTTCAGATGCTTTTGAGGATTTGAAAAAAAATAAAACCCTTCATTTATGCCCTACTTTTCTCCCAGCGTTTGTATTTCCTCCAAGTGGCATAAGCAGCTAGGGCTTCCTGTGGGTGGTTGTGGTGGCAGTGCCATTGTTGCCCACTGAATCCTTGGCCAACACGTGAAACAGATCTATGGGAGAAATTGCACCCTGAGTCATTCACTTCCCACCAGTCTGTTGGGCGGGTCTGGCCTGCCTCTTGCATCTGTTGCGTTCAACTCTCTGATAATTTTATATTTTTTATTAATTTTGAAGTAAACAAGTAAATGTCAATATTAATATGTGTATGCAATTAAATAATCTTATGGAAACAAGTTATAAACAAGCACAAATGCTTACATACATAGATAAAATATCAAGGAAAGGTTTTAAGCTATATAGATGTATCTAGACATGCTAACCATTCCCTATTCAAGGAGAGAGGTCAGGATGAATACAAGGTTAAAATTAAGGCAATAATTCCTTAATTCAAGATACAGTCAATTCTGATAAACCTACATTATTATTAAAAAATATTAAAATGGCATTGGTATGAATTCCCTAACTGCCTAAAAATAGTCTGTACGTACTATGCAGGTTATTCAAAAAATTACTATTAGGTAATTACTATTAGGTGTGATCCACAACTAGCACAGTAAAAATAAATGAAGGTAAAGGAAGAGAGAGGAGAAAGAGAAAATAGTAAAAGAAAGAAAAGGAACAAAATAAATTTTAAAAATATAGTAATAACTTATAAGTAGAGAAGAGCAAGAAATTCTGGTTTGTGTTCAACTCTCTGGACAGATTTTGCAAAGAGGATCTAATTTCTTCCCCCCTTTTCTTTCCCCCTCCTAGATCCGAAGACGCCGCCCGACCCCTGCTACCTTGGTCCTGAGCAGTGACCAGTCCTCACCAGGTGAGACCAGCCAGGCATGTAACTGGAACACAAACTAGGCTCTCATGTTTAGTCTGCAGGTGGGATGTGCAAATTCTCCCTTCTCTCTCATTATTAGTTTGAAGCTTACTTCCATAGTTTTGTTCCAAATCCTGGAGAATTTTGGCAGCAGTTTGAGGACCCAGGAGTAAGGAGAGAACACCTCTCCCTGTTCCACCAAAAAGACTGGGGAAGGCAATAGAAACCCCATCAGAGTTAACTCTTTGCATGCTGGGGGGAAATGAAGCTGTATGCTTTACAGCACACACAAAGCAAGTTTGGAAGAAGTTGTAATCTTTCTGATTTTTCTAGCAAACATGTGCGTGTGTTTCTGGAATCCCTGAAATTTGAGGCCAAAGAAGTGCACATCTATGGGATTTTTTTTAAAAAAAGCTCATTGTTTGCAGTGTTCACAGATCTCAGCAGGGGAGGGAAGACCTCCCATAGATCAGGTTTTTAATCAAAATAGCTGTCTGAGGTGGGCACAAGACCTCAATGTTTGACTGTGAAATCCATTGTAATCACTTGTACCTGGGTAGATGTCATAGAAGGGGGGTCCCCTCTAAGAGAGGCTGGAACCCAATGATGTCATAAGGGGGGGTCCATTGATGTCATGGTGATGTCACATTAAAAAGCTGTATGAATGGTGGTACTTTCAACCAGTGGCAGGAATTGTACTGCATGGCACCTGGAAAGATTGTGCGACTTTGGAGAAGTTATTTAGCAGACTGCAAAATGAGGAATTGCATGGGCCTTAACTGCGTGCTAAATGTAAAACAGAGCTGAGCTGTTAATTCCAATAATTCTCCTCCTGTTTCCAATTGACTTGTGCAGTAATTATCACAAGGAAGCGTGCATAAAAGAAGCCTTAGAAGAGGCCGTACTGTATCTGCAATGTGTCACACCAACAGTTCTCCAGGGAGAAGGGATTTGCTTATGATCATAGTACAAGTCGCTTGTTGATTTAATTACTGTGCCTACATTCTTCTCTCATGAGATGTTGCAGGGCATAAGACTGAAGAGTCGAATTCAGAACTGTGTTGGGAAAGCTGGGGAGAGGGCAAGGAGATTCCTAAGTTAGTTACACCTACCTACAAAGCACACCTTCCAATATAGAGATTATCTCCTAATACCAGATCGGCCAGTTAATTTCAGAAAGTAAACAATGAAGCATGAGAATCCCTTAAATCTGATCATCCCAAAACAAAATAGGGGGAAATTTTGGTTGAACCGAATAAAGACTGGTCACAAAACATCCCATTATTGAGAAAGATAACCAGAGAGTTTTTGTCATCAGTGAAGAAATGCATTTTCTCCTGGGAGGTTTGAGATGAGCAACTGTGCATTTTGATTCCCACCCCCCCACCCCCACCCCCGGGCAGAGAACAGGCTGGGAAGGAGCAAGTCCATTAATGGCTTTCCAGGCTCACCTTAGCTACCTCTCAAGAAATGTTAATAGGTCTAGCTAGAGACAATGAGATGGCCAAGCTTCCCCCTTCTCCCCCCTTCTTGTAGCAGGGAACAGAGGTCTGGAGGAATGAAATGCTAGATAGTCTTTTGGAGACTTCTGGAGATTTCGAGGAAAAGCTTCCTTCATCTGGCCTGACCAGGTCACTGGGTGAAGAAAGAAATATGATAAAAACTTCCTTGCAACAGGAAAGGGCTCTCTTTACCTGGGATGCTGAGTCCATGAGAGGACGCAGACCTCTCCTCTGCGAAGGCAGCCATTTTTGACCAAGTGCTGACCTACAGAGCTGGATAGAGCTTCAAGGTAATGAGTCCTTTGTAGGGATTTGTAACTACCTAAGTAAAAGGGGTCTTTCCTATATTTAAACATCTGATAAGGCATGTATGGAGAGAGGGACAGAGGATTTGCAGTTTACCTATTTCTTTTGTATCCCTCACTCAGTCTGGTGCTGTGCTAAAAGTATGCTTGGGAACATTTTCTTTTTAATAAACACTTTATAACTTTTGATGCTGGTAATAGTTCTCTGTACCACATAGACCTGCACCATCTTGGACGCGCTATTTTAAAAGGTGCACCGGGGGACTGCAGGCAGTTGTTAGGCAGGTATTCCTTCAGGGCAGGGATGACCAAACTTGCTTAACATAAGAGCCACATAGAATAAACATCAGATGTTTGAGACCAAAAGACTTGAGCATCAGATGTTTGAGAGCTGTAAGAAGGGAGGGAGGGAGGGAGGAAGGTGGGTGGGTGGGTGGAGGAGGAGGGAGGGAGAAGTGGAAAGAAAGCAACTTTAGCTTCAAATGCATTCTCCAAGCTGGCTGACGGGGTGGTGTGGGCTTCAAGAGCCACACAGTATGTGTGAAAGAGCCATACGTTGCTTCCAAGCCACAGTTTGGCCACTCCTGCTCCAAGGGCATGTGCAAGGTGGTAAATTGTTCTCATGGTGACCAGGTTTTGGGCAGCAGAAGACACAGGGGCAAAGTCTCAGAACTTGGAAGGGAAGCTGGGAGTCCTGACCCTCTCAGTGGGTAGTTCTGGCAAAAGGTCTGTTGGTGACAGTGAGCTACCCTAAGAGTGAATGAAAAGCCCCCCCCCCTCTAGGTGTAGAGAAATTCCTAGGGGAAGCAGGATGGAATGGGACCTGTAACCAGAACAGGCATGTTCTGCCTGGCACCCTAGGCAAGGCTAACTTCTGGCACCCTCCTCTGCACTGATAACGTTACTGAGTCACATGGGGGGGCGGCCAATTCTTCATCCCCAGAAGACTAGTGCCCTAGGCAGTCACCTAGTTTGCCTAGTGCCCTGCATGTTCTGCCACATTATCCTTGCAGCCGTCTTCATTTTCTTTTCCTGTCAGGCTCCCACAAATGCAGATGGTCTGCACAAAACTTGACAATCACAGTGTGTCAGCTTTTTTCTTTTCTTTTTTGCAGGCTGCATAATTGACCGTGTGTCTGCCCTCGTGTGTCTCTGCTTTCTTGCCTGTCTGAATTTCTAGGAAGTTGTTGTGACGGATTGTTGATTTAGCAAATGCCCAGAGTCAGGGGCTGGCAAGGAAGTTCAGACCTAATCCTGGCAGCAAATCAAGGTCCCTGGTGTTAACTGCTGGTCTCTGAGATCTCTTTTAAGGAGAATCTGAGAACTAGGCTTCACATGTAGAAATATATAGGATTTTCAGAAAGAGCAAGCTCCCAAACTTTATGCCTGGGCTTGTAAGACCTGTTCATAGGTCACTTTATCACCAAGGTGCAAGTCCAGTAAGACCTTAGATACCAGCAAGATTTTGAGGGATATAAGCTTTGGAGCAGGGGTGACCAAACTTGCTTAATGTGAGAGTCATGTGGAATAAATGTCAGATGTTTGAGAGCTGAAAGACATGAATGTCAAATGCTTGAGAGCAGGAAGGAAGGAAGGAAGGGAGGGAGGGAGGGAGGAAGGAAGGAAAATAGATGGGGAGGGAGAGGTGGAAAGAAAGCAGCTGGCTTGGCTTGGAGAAGTGATTTACAGAGACAAATGCCTTCTCCAAGCTGGCCAACAGGGCAGTGGGGGCTTCGAGAGCCACAAATATGTGTGAAAGAGCCACATGTGGCTCCCGAACCACAGTTTGGCTACCTCTGCTTTGGAGAGTCAAAGCTGCTCTCATCAAATACTAGTTGGCATGGAGATCCCTGTCTGGTGCAGTGATCAACATGTATATGCAGTGAAGAAAAAAATACCCACTAATGCAGGGGTGGCCAATGGTAGCTCTCCAGATGTTTTTTGCCTACAACTCCCATCAGCCCCAGCCATTGGCCATGCTGGCTGGAGCGGATGGGAGTTGTAGGCAAAAAACATCTGGAGAGCTACCATTGGCCACCCCTGCACTAATGTATGCCGTGGAAAATACTGTTTCCAGGGCCAGATCTCGGTTTCCAAAATACAGAAGAGAACAATGGAAAGGATGGAGGCAGCCATTAGGGAAGACCTAATGTGACCCACTTTCAGAGACTTCGTGACCACTGGCCTGTGACCCACTTTCAGAGACTTCGTGACCCACTTTGGGGTGCTGACCCACAAAACACGGTTCTCTGCCAAGCTGCAGTGGGTGTAGATCCTTGCTGGTGCTTGGAACGGGCCGGTGCCCCTTTGCCCAAGGACAGCTAAGTCTTTGAACTAAGTCAGTTTCCTGGCCCAATCCGGATGGTTCCCGTTCAGGATTCCAGCTCTCTCCAGCATGCTGATAAATAAAGAGTGACATTCTGCTGAGCACAACAGGCTTAAAAGCAACATTTCCTGGCCAATCAAATATAAATGAGTCCCTCCGTGGTACAGGAAAAAAATGCTCCAGATGACACAGCATGTTTGTATGCCTCATTTCCAAAATTCTGAAGCCCCAGAGTGGGAGGCCTACAGCATTATCCAAGAAACGTTTTTATGAATGCTTGCTTCTGGTGGGAAATATAATTTTGACGTTCCAGAGGTTGCTTTGTCTACTCATCCCAAGACTGGGTTGGGAAGAAATGATGCCCAGATTGGAACATTTTCATCTGTAGTTCATTGTCCTTGTGGCAACATAGCCTTCAAAATGTCTGGCTGTAAGCAAATGTCATGGCACGGAATGGGCATAAACATTCCAGGTCTTCAGGAAACGAAGCCCAACTTCTGTGAGGGAAGGGACCACTGTCAGTTCTTCAGAATAAGAAGGGTTGAGAGCAATATTCCCTCGAAGCCAGGGGTGTCAAACATCTGGCCCAGGGGACTAATCAGGCCCCTGAGCAATTGGCTATCATCTGCTTCCTTCTCCCTCTCTCTTGCTTCCTTCTGTGTAACAGCTTGTTCTGCAAGGCTTGCTCAATCACAGGAGCTACAGAGGAAAACTTCTGTTTTCTTCATTGGCTGAGGCTCCTCCCTTGGGGATGAAGGGGGGGAAGAGCTTGCTTTGCCAGGCTTTCTCAATCACACAGCAGAAGCTACTGAGCCAAGCCTCTCTTCCTTCTATTGACTAAGGCTCCTTCCCTTCCTGGTCCCCTGGGGAAGGCAGGAAAGAGCCATAGCTTCCTTTGCCCAGTTCCCTGGATCTCATGGGAGAAATACAAAGAAAGCTCCTTTAAGACAAATGAGTGTTAATGTTTTAATTTTTTTAAAAAAATGTTTAATTGTGTTTGTTTGCGTCCTTTATAAAGTTTATATCACTGCTGTCTAATCTTAAATAGGTGCAGATATGGCCCAGCCCATCATGGCCCGGCCTGACAAGGTTCTCGTTTACGTCAGATCCGGTCCGCATAACAAATGAGTTCGACACCCCTGCTCTAAGCTGTGGAGTCTTATGAGGAAAAACTCTGCTCTTTGAGCTACTGGCATTAAAGTTGTGAGCTGCTGCATAAATTTTAGTTTGCTCTGGGGCCATTTCTCCTGAGCCAAGACAAAAATTTGTGAGCCGGAGGCTAAAAAGCTATGAGCCAGCTCACACTAACTCAACTCAGAGGGAACACCGGTTGAGAGTAGGAAGTGGTCGAAAGAGGTACAGAAGCTCTACTGGATAGGGAAGCTGAAGGAAGGGGGTACATTTCTCAAGAAAAGAGGACCTTGGAAGGAGGATGTGAAAGAGGTTTGAAGAAACATACAAAGGAGGTGGAGGGCATTGTGGTAAAAAGGGTTTAAGCTCTGCGGTGCTTAGGGGAAGAAGGATAGGAAACTGTGGACAACGTTGAAAGTAGGGCTGAATCCTTGATGTCCAGGGGTTGGTTTGCACCAGGGAATGAGGAGCCAAGAAGGAAATAGGACTGCAGGATCTCAAGCAAGGGCTAGGGTCCGGCAATGTTTGTTCTATTGTCAGAAAAGAAGGGGCCAGACAGGGGAGGCTAGAAAGGGGGCCATGCAGCAGGGACCCAAGAAGACACAGTTTAGTTAGGCTTAGGGTCTGTTGATGAACTAGCTTACTTTTGCATTTGTATTCTGCCTTATTAAAAGTCTTCAGCATGGCTTAGGCCAGGGGTGGAATTCTAGCAGAAGCTCCTTTTCATATTAAGCCACACACCCCGATGTACCCCTGTGTACAGCAAGAGAATTCTGTTACTGATGGATGGAGAGCTTTAAGGATCTACCGGTTCAGCACGCACCCTGCTTGTTGATCATGAACAGGGAACTGATTGTTCCATGAGTTGCTTAGATCTGTGTGATTATATTGCTTTCTTGAACGTTTTGGAAAGTAGAGTGCTGGCTGTTAACCTCTGCCTGCTCCTTGTCGCAGTCACCCTTTTAAAAAAAGAATAGTAATTGGTGCTATTACACCATTATGCTATTACTAGCATTAGGTGATATTTCTGTTGTCATGGGATAATAGCACTAATCAGTTCAAGCTTTTTTTAAAAAAAAGCCAGCACAAGTAGACTTACCTGGTATATGTAAACAGGATTGCTATAGATCACAGGCCACAGGGCTTTTTCAGAGTAGTTCTTTTCCTCCTCCACACCCACAGTCTGCCAAAAGGCACATAGTTAAAACTGAATTGAGACTTACTATTTAGATGTTTCTGTGGTCTTCAGTGCCTGCTCATGACAATCAATCCTTAACTTGCTTCACCGTTCCTTTACTGATGCTAGTGGAAGTATACCTTTGTAATTTTATTTTTGGTTCCGTTTGAGCATATTATGGCTGTTAGCAGGGGTGGAATTCTAGCAGGAGCTCCTTTGCATATTAGGCCACACATCCCTGATGTAGCCAATCCTCTAAGAGCTTTCAAGGCTCTTTTTTGTAAGCTCTTGGAGGATTTGCTACATCTGGGCGGGGGGTGGCCTAATATGCAAAGGAGCTTCTGCTGAAATTCCACCCCTGGCTGTTAGTCCATGGTGCAATGAATATTGGCTAAAGGTGGAAACAGTGTAATGGTGTAATATGGACAATTTAAAAAAAAAAATCAAAACTGGTGATCACAACCAGTATTTCAGAGGCAGACAACCAGAAAAGCAAGGACCAAAGGAAAAATAACTCATCCCTGTAGAATAAGTGGTTACTGCATAAATTCAAAACTATTCAACGTGATTTCCGACAAGTTCAATGAGGTGAATTATTAGGAGCTCACCTTGTTTCTGATTGAGGGAGTCAAGCAAGCTAAGTTCGTTATCATGTCCATGATAACATGTCCCGTGATAACATCAAGCAAGGTAAGTTCGATATAATGTCCATGAGTCTTCTCCAGCACCACAGTTTGAAAGCATCTATTCTTCGGTGCTCAGCCTTCCTGAGTAGGAACCAAAAATGCAGAAAATCCCAGGCAGTGTAATTGAAAGGACAGAGCTGTAGCACCGGGCTGGGGATTGTAGCTAGACAGCCAAAAGAGCGTAAGTTGCCAAGTCTGGACATTGGGGGTTTCCTGCGGCTCTAAAAGTTGCATGAACAGGAGGACTGTGACGGCTTTGCTTGAGTAATTGCTGCAGCACTGTAACTTGGCAGTCTTAAAAGGACCAGGAATTGTCAGGGTGCTGAGTTGTGCACAATAATTTGAATTAGCCAGTTCTTCTGGCTGCAGATTTCTATTTGGGAGTGGGACGTACTGCTTTAGTTGGAAACCAGGTGAAATTTCTTTCCCAGACGAATCATTTTTTTCAGCCCACTGACTAGGGTTTAAGAACATAACCTCTGCTGGATCAGACCAATGGTCCATCTAGTCCAGCATGCTGTCTCACACAGTGGCTATCCAGTTCCTCTGGAGAGCTGACAACAGGGCAGAGAGGCTGACTTTCTTCTGATGTTTCCTCCTGGCTCTGGGATTCAGAGGTTTGTCGCGTCTGAATGTGGAAGAAGATACTGGATTTATATCCTGCCACTCGGAGCGGCTCACAATCTCTTTTATCTTCCTCCCCTGCAACAGGCACCCTGTGAGGTGGGTTGGGACTGAAAGAGCTCTCCCAGAAGCTGCCCTTTCAAGGGGAGGAAGCTGCCCTTTCTGTGGGAGCTATGGCTGACCCAAGCCCATTCTAGCAGGTGCAAGTGAAGGAGTGAGGAATTAAACCATGTTCTCCCAGATAAGAGTCTTCACACTCAATCACTACACCAAACTGGAGGTTCCCCTCAGTCACCATGGCTTGAAGCCACTGACGGACGTATCCTCCATGAATCCTCTTTTAAAACTGTTTATTCTTGTGGCCATCACTACACCTTCGAGCAGTGAATTCCACATTTTAATCGGTCTCATCATTTTGAAAAATGGCTCTTCGATGTGACTCTGCACAGAATTCCAGTAAAAAAAAATCAAGCCTATATAAAATTGTATATGAAAAAACATCAGCATTTCTAGAAAAGCAGCAAGTATACCCTTGGCAGAAGAATGGTACACTCCTTCTATCTGGAATAGGCCAG
Organism: Heteronotia binoei; assembly: GCF_032191835.1. Lineage (NCBI taxonomy): Eukaryota > Metazoa > Chordata > Lepidosauria > Squamata > Gekkonidae > Heteronotia > Heteronotia binoei. Next base: position 22,392,173 of record NC_083235.1, read on the forward strand.
GGGTGGCCAACAGTAGCTCTCCAGATGTTTTTTGCCTACAACTCTCATCAGCCCAGCCATTGGCCATGCTGACTGGGGCTGATGGGAGTTGTAGGCAAAAAATATCTGGAGAGCTACCATTGGCCACCTCTGGGATAGGCATCCTCTTCCACTGAGCATGCAGCTTTGGGTGGGACACACGTGAATTGGTGAGGGAGAGAGGGGATACCCTCCTAGCAAGGTTCCCTCTAAGCTGCAGAGTCTTGTGAGCAAAAATTCTACTTTGTGAGCTACTGGCATGAAAGTTGTGAGCTCCTGCATCAGTTAATGTGCTTCTAATTGAACTAAGACAAAAATGTGTGAGCTGGAGGCTAAAAATCTGTGAGCTAGCTCACGCTAACTCAGTTTAGAGGGAACACTGCCTCCTAGCCGGTGATCAGTGGTGTGACAGATATAAAGCAGCAAGTTAGTTTAACAAGGCATAAAAATCACCAGATGTTCTTGTTGTGTTTCAAAAGGTCCATTTCAAACAGGACAGTCCCAAGCTAGGAAAAGTGTCTGGGAGGGTAATCAAAATAACCAGAAGGTTGGAGCTCCTTCCCTCTATATAAAGGCTGTGGAGACCGGGGACTTGTGGGTTACATAAAAGATGACTAAGGAGGGACATGATAGAAGTTCATAAAATTATGCATGGTGTGGTGAGAGAACATTTTCTCCCTCTCTCAAAATACCGAAGCCAATGAATTTGATGAGCAGCTGCATCATAAACAGACCAAAGAGAGCACTTCTTGGCGTAATTGACTTGTGGAACCTGCAGGGTGCAGTGATGCAGTTTTGGTTTGGGTTGGCTTCAAAAAGAGGACTCATTAAATGAACTGAGGGCTGTATCAGTGGTAGGGTTGCCAACCTCCAGGTGTGGCCTGGAGATCATCTGGAGTTACAGTTGATTTCCAAATTCCAGAGAGATCAGTTGCCCTGGAGAAAATGGCAACTTCAGGCAGCTGACTGTTATAGCCTTCTGGGCTTCAACCCCAAAATCTCAAAGAACAGGTATTAGCCAGGATGGGTAGATTCAGGGCTTTTTTTGTAGCAGGAACTCCTTTGCAAATTAGGCAAATTAGGCTGCACCCTCTGATGTAACCATCACTTGAGCATCGCTTGATTTAACCTGAATTTGGTTGCATGAGTTACAACAGATTTTCAGTGCAAGCTTATGCAAAATTCCTCCAGTCTAAACAGCCCTGACCTCAATATCCCAGGCTAGCCCAGTCTCATCAGATCGCAGAAGCTAAGCTTAATGGGCCCTGGTCAGTATTTGGATGGGAGACCACCAAGGAATACCAGGGCAGTTAGGAAGAGCCAAGCAACCTCAGCACAATAGTTGCCTTGAAAACCCTACATCTGTGACTAGACTGGCAAAAAAAGCTTCTTCAAAACTGCACCAGATCTGCATATTTATTAGTATAACAGTAGTTCTAAAGAACGTTTTGTTTTTGAATGAAGCAATCAAAATCCTAGCAGATACTCTCTTTGAAGTAATATGCCGGAGACAAAAATTTAAGACAGATTTCACTTAAGCAAAAGCTTTCAAGGACCAAAGCCTGTCTCCCTCTGCATCTTATGAACTGGGCTCTAATTCAGGAAAGCTGAGGCTAGAATGAAAAGGAAAAAAAACAGAGATGTCTTCTGGCATTTTAAAGATAATCCTCACCCACCCACCCACCTGGGGAATTCTCTGAGAAAAGGCATTCCCTCCTGGGTGTGTGTGAGAGAGAGGAGAGTGAAGATGCACCTGAACTGAATGTTAGTATTGCTCTTTTTAAATATTTGTTTAATACATTGCCTGATTACTTGCAGGCAGTCTGTTCATCAAAATGTCTCTGCTCTGAAAAGGAGACTGTTTGGGGGCAGAGGGGGGAAAGATTGGAGACCAGTGTTTCCTCTAAGCTGAGTTAGTGTGAGCTAGCTCACAGTTTTCTAGCCTCTGGCTCACATGTTTTTGTCGTAGCTCAGGAAAAATTGCCTCAGAATAAACTAATTCATGCAGTAGCTCACAACTTTAATGCCACTAGCTCACAACGTAGGATTTTTGCTCACAAGATTCCACGGATTCGAGGGAGTATTGTTGGAGACCTGAAAGGAAGCAGAGATACTCAGCATCTCTGCATCCCAACTCCAGATCGTCTTCCCACCTTGCCCTTAGTCGCCATTTCCCACTGCCCTTCTACATGTTTGTATGCTAAGATCAACCATTGCTACCTTTCTCCCCCCCCCCTTCTGTTCCTTCTCCTTTTCTCTCCCACATGATTAGTAGCTGAAAGCAATAAAATTCTTCCAGTTGCATAAATTAAAGTTCTTTTCATCCTGACACTAAGCAGCTCCCTGGAGCCGACAGGTGAGCCGAACTCATTTTCTGGGTAATTGTTCTCTCTTTCCTTCACTTCTCTGCTTTGCTGCCGTGGGACGCTTAAGAACACAATGGAGGGTGTTTTCTTTTTCTTTTTAGAAAAATCCCCCTGCACAGAAAGCGGCATTTGCCACCTCCTCTCGTGAAAGAAGAAAGCAACAGTAGACACACACTCTCTGCCAGGAGGAAATCTCCTTTTTTGAGTAATAGCAAATGACGAGAATGAAATATTGGTTATTAATTAGCTGGGGCCCCCTTCCTGAGCTTTGATCCAGCTGTGTCTGCCCCCTTTCAAAGCAAATAGCCGTGTTCAAAGGGATCTGGTGGCAACCAGTGTTCCCTCTAAGCTGAGGTAGTTGTGAGCGAGCTCACAGTTTTTTAGCTGCTGGCTCGCACATTTTTGTCTTAGCTCATGAAAAATGGCCCCGGAGCAAACTAATGTATGCAGTAGCACAACTTTAATGCTAGTAGAATTTCTGCTCCCAAAATTCCACAGCTCATGGGGAACATTGGTGGCAACTACCGGAATAAGCTCTCCTGGGACTAAAGCAAAGAGCTTTGAGAACTTTTAAATGTCATCTGGATGGAAGGGTACCGCAATCTCCCTTGGGATCCCTCTTTGAGTGCTTCAGTAGAGCTTGGCTTACTTGTTTGAGTAATCTAGCACTCTCTGTTTAAATATCTGCTCTCCATGAGTGTCCCCACTCACAACCAAAAGCAGTTTACCACGTTGTTCTCCCCTGCTCCATTTTTATCTACACAATAACCAACCTGTTGGGGTAGGTTAGGCTGCAGAAGAGTGGCTGGCTGACCCTGTGAACTTCCATAGCAAAGTGCAGGATTAGAACCTGGATCTTCCAGATTCTACTCTTACACTCATAAATTGCATCAGCACTCTGGCTCTCATGTCTGCCAGTGCCTGTTTAACAGCAATGGCCTTCGGCGATTTGTGCTGGCCAAACTGGAGCTATAGGAAGGAAATAAGGAAATAAGTAGACGGTAGATTTATATCCCACCCTTCTCTCTGAATCAGAGTCTCAGAACGGCTCACAATCTCCTTTATCTCCTTCCCCCACAACAGACACCCTGTGAGGTGGGTGGGGCTAAGAGAGCTCTCCCAGAAGCTGCCCTTTCTAGGACAACTCCTATGAGAGCTATGGCTGACTCAAAGCCATTCCAGCAGGTGCAAGTGGAGGAGTGGGGGATCAAACCCAGTTCTCCCAGATAAGAGTCCACGCACTTCACCACTACTGGCTCTTGTATGTGCTTTTCAAGTTGTGGTTGACATCTGGTAACCCCAGCAAGGTGCTTTCAAGGCAAGGGAGAAGCTGAGGTGGTTTGCCATTGCCTTAGGGGAGGGACGGTGGCTCAGTGGCAGAGCATCTGCTTGGGAAGCAGAAGGTCCCAGGTTCAATCCCTGGCATCTCCACTAAAAAAGGGTCCAGGCAAATAGGCGTGATAAACCTCAGCTTGAGACCCTGGAGAGCCGCTGCCAGTCTGAGTAGACAATACTGACTTTGATGGACCGAGGGTCTGATTCAGTATAAGGCAGCTTCATATGTTCCCTGAACAGCCTTCCATGGTGGAGGGAGGGGGGGGGGGATTTCTCTTCCAAGTACTGACCCTTCTTAGCTTCCAACTTATGGCAAACTCAGCAAGGGGCTTTCCAGGCAAGTGAGAAGCAGAGGTGGTTTGCCCTTGCCTGCCTCTGCAGAGCCTTCCTTGGTGGTCTCCCTTCCAAGTACCAGCCCTGCTTAGCTTCCAACTTATAGTGACGCCAGCAAGGGGCTTTCAAGGCAAGTGAGAAGCAGAGGTGGTTTGCCGTTGTCTTCCTCTGCAGAACCTTCCTTGGAGATCTCTCTTCCAAGTACTGACCCTGCTTAGCTAAGATCAGGCTATACCACAGCAGTCCACATCGACACAAGAAAATAAATGGACACAAATTGGACATTGAAGATGGAAACACTTGAATCAAGGAGGGGGGAGGGGGAGAACGTCAACCTCCCTTAGCATTCAGCAGAGGCGATAAAGGCAGTATTTCATGAGAACAGTTACAGCAGGAGAAAGTGAACAGTGCATTGGCCAAGTTTGCAGGTGACACAAAATTATCCAGGATGTTAAAAAAACATGGACTGTGAAGTGTTCCAGGAGGATCCCCACAGACTGAGTAGGTGACAATGCGGCAAATGAAATTCAGTGTTAGTAAGGGACAAAAAAGCCCCAACTTCAAGTATAGGCTAATGGGGGTCTGAACTAGTCAGTTTGGTGTAGTGGTTAAGTGCACGGACTCTTATCTGGGAGAACCAGGTTTGATTCCCCGCTCCTTCCCTTGCAGTTGCTTGAATGGCCTTTGGTCAGCCATGACTCCCATAGGAGTTGTCCTTGAAAGGGCAGCTGCTGTAAGAGCTCTCTCAGCCCCACCTACCTCACAGGGTGTCTGTTGTGGGGGCGGGGGGGGGGGAAGGTAGAGGAGATTGTGACCACTCTGAGACTCTGAGATTCAGAGTATAGGGCAGGATATAAATCCAATATCTTCTTCATAACTAGCTGAGACCGACAGGGGAAAAGATCTTGGGTTCGTAGTGGATAGCTGAATGAATGTGTCAATCCATTGTGCTGTAGCAGTGAAAAAGGCAAACTCCATGTTGGGGATTATTAGGAAAGGGATTAGGGGGGGAAACCCAGCTGACATTTGCCCCAGTATAGATCTGTGGTGTGGCCTCATTTGGAATCCTGTGTGCATTTCCGGGTCACCGTATCTCCAGAGCTGGAGATATTGCAGAGCTGGCAAAAGTACCTATGAAGGCCACCGAGATGATTAGGGAGTTGTGGCATCTTCCCTGTGAGGAAAGGCTGAAGAATCTGTGGCTTTTCAGTTTAGAAAAGAGATGGCTAAGGGGGGCCATGATAAGAGGTTTATAAAATTATGCACAGGGTGGAGAGAAGTGAGAAAGAAATTTTTTTTCCCTCTCTCAAAAGACAAAAAAACTCAAAGTCATCCAATGAAGCTAGTGAGCAGTAGATTCAGGACAGATGAAAGGACATACGTATTTTTTGCTCCATAAGACGCACCTGAGCATAAGACGCACCTAGTTTTTAGAGCCGTTTGTGTGAATTTATAGGCATTTGTGTGAATTTTTTGCAGTATTCGCTCCTTAAGACGCACACACTTTTCCCTCCACTTTTTTGGGGGGGGAAAGTGAGTCTTATGGTGCAAAAAATACTGTACTTCTTTGCACAGAGAGTGATTAAAACATTGAATTCACTGCCAGAGGATATAGTAATGGTCATAAGCACAGACTGGTTTAAAAGAGGATTAGACAGATTCATGGTGGATAGGCCTCTCAGTGGGTATTGGCCACGGTGACTAAAGGGAACATCCGCATTCAGAGGCAGTAAACCCTTGAATCTCAGTGCCAGGGGGCAACTTCAGGGGAACTGGTTGGCCACTGTATGAGCTGGGTTACTAAATTAGAATGGCCACTGTTCTAGTCCTGCAGGTATCCTCTTGTGTCCTTATGACTCCATTAAGAAGCTGTGAGGCAGACATTTCTATGCAGATTTCATACAATTAGACTCCTATTAGAAGGGACTGGGGAGAGGATTAGCTCACTGTGGAAAGCAACTAGGTTTGCTGCTTTTGTAGCAGGAACTCCTTTGCATATTAGGCCACACACCCCTGATGCAGCCAATATTCCAGGAGCATACAGGGCTCTTCTTACAGGGCCTACTGTAAGCACTTGGAGGATTGGCTACATCAGGGGGTGTGCCCTAATATGCAAAGGAGTTCCTGCTACAGAAAAAGCCCTGGTTGCTAGGCCCTATTTGGCTCCTGGAGGGGGAACTTCCTCGCACAGTGTGATGACATCAGCCAGAAGTGACATTTACACCCCAGCCATATTGTTGGGGGGACACTCTATCACTTCAGAAAAAAAAACCTCTATGAAGAGTTTCCCCCCAAGCGATGGAGCTTCCACCCCATCAATGTGCCCGGTGTAATAACGTCACTTCCAGGTGATGTAATCGTGCCGGGCACATCGCAGCATGCCAGTGCTCTTCAGGGGTGGGCAGTCGTATGACAGCAGGTTGGCGCCCTGAAATCAGGGGGGGAAACCCACCCCTGGTGGGAGACTGGAAACCCTAAAAGCAGGGGGGCGGGGTTAGCAGAAATACAGTTCTGGCTGGCTTGGTGTCAGGGGGTGTGGCCTAATATGCAAATGAGCTCTTGCTGGGCTTCTACTACCCAAAAAGCTCTATGTGAAACAATGGTGATGTCAGGGGGTATGGCTTAATATGCAAAAGAGATCCTGCTGGGCTTTTTCTACCAAAAAAAGGCCTTGCGTAAAAGCAATTGTCTCTTCTTCTCAGGTTTACATTCACTACGCATATTACTCTTAGTTTGCTAGTTCACTCACAGCTGGAATTGGTCTGTACCCTACCCGCTCTGATGGGATCATTTTCTTTTTTGGACCAGATCTAGTTTCTTCTTCTTGCTCTAGAGTTGTAAGGCAGCCCCCCAGTGCCAGAGCTCTGGGCCTTCTGTCCTCTTTTTGGATTAACTCTTCCATCTGCTTGTAGCACTGGATAAAATGCTGTCTGCTAACTGAATGTGACCCTTCACGCATCAGAGGAAGTAAACTCCAACTGGCGAACACTTATGCCATATTAAATATGGCAGCCGTAGAACCCCTTGCTAATTTAGCTGTGGTAGGCTAAATTAATTTCCTTATTTTAACTTAGACTTGCTGACATAACAACAGACTCTTATTTATTGCACTTCACACTCAGGATACCTAATGACATAATCAATCTGCTATTCTGACGTTTATTGCCCTTGCTGTTGTTTCTGCCCAGTTGACACAAACTAGCAATCACCAGACCCCAACTTGTGATTCTTTTAATCTGCTAAAAAAAACCCACATTTCCATGATTTTGTCCACTTTCTCTGTATGTAGGACTGCTTTCCATTCCATCCTATTGTCTGATGAAGTGTGCTTCTAGCACACAAAAGCTTACATTTTGAATAAAACTTTGTTGGTCTTAAAGGTGCTGCTGGACTCCTACTTTGTTTTAACTTCCTGATGTTAGCCATTCTGAGCCCTGTTCTGTGGCCAACAAGCAGCCAGGGCCAAGGCAGACTAGGCAATTGCCTAGGGCGCCGGCCTTCTGGGTGCGCCAAATTGAGTGCCCTCATGTGCCTCAGTGACGTTATCAGTGCAATGGGTGAGGGGCACCAGAAGTTAGCCTTGCGCAGGGTGCCAGACAGTCTAGGGCCAGCCCTGCATGCAGCTCTGGTGGCTTCAGCCTCATGCCTCAACACTAAAACATCAAGGTGAGTTTTGTTCAACTCTGTCAGTTTCCAAAAGGGCCCCAGGACTTTTTTTTGTAGCAGGAACTCCTTTGACTATTAGGCCACACACCCTGATGTAGCCAGTCCTCCAAGAGTTTACAGTAGGCCCTGAACTAAGAGCCCTGTAATCTCTTGGAGGATTGGCAACATTGGGGTTGTGGCCTAATATGCGAAGGCATTCTTGCTACAAAAAAAGCCCTGGCTGGAGGGGACAACTTGGTAGGCTTTGCAAGGATTTTCAGTCCAAAGAAGAGGAGGTCGAGGAGGTATATGATTGCTCCCTTTAAGCAGGGCTTTTTTTCTGTAGCAGGAACTCCTTTGCATATTAGGCCATACATCCCTGGTGTATCCAATCCTCCAGGAGCTTACAGGGTTCTAATTACAGGGCCTACTGTAAGCTCCGGGAGGATTGGCTACATCAGTGGGGTGTGGCCTAATATTCAAAGGAGTTCCTGCTACAAAAAAAGCCCTGGGCCTCACCAAATGGCTTCCATGCTTCTGAGTGCCAGTAAGTGTACACATGGGAACCATCTAGCCCTCATTCCATATAAACCACTATGGACCTCTGTGTTAATTCCTTACAGTCAGCCTTCTGTTCTTTTGGCATCAAAGAAGGAATTCATTCTCCTGAAGGGACACAGGGTTGTGTAATCAGAGAAGGTGGAGATAAGGGGAACCATGCTGATGGGTGAGTGTTTTAATGGGGATTCCTCCATATAAGGAAGTCTGACAGGGAGAAATGTTTTCATCCCTGGACGCTCTTGGCCTTAAAACGGGATTTGGGAACGTTGCCAGCCTCTTAAGTAAATTGGATGATACGGGCTGTAGAAAATGAGATTTTCTTTTCTTAATTTGATTCTCTTTTTTCTAAGTAGGGCAACAAGAAAATCTTCTATTGTGTCTTCTCTCTCTTTTTTTGAAGTAAAAGGAAGTAGCCAATCTTCCCTTTTTAGGTAAACTTAATTGAGCGTGTGGTAGCATAGCAACTTCAGTCAGTCTCTAGACGAGAAATCCATTTCCATCCCTTTTTGATCTGCGTTCTAGCCTCATTTAGGGGATGGACCAGGCATTTGCAGTCATGGGAGTTGATTCTCCAGAATTCGTGAGGAGGAATGGTCCCTCTTGGCTCTGTTGGGCCAGATGGTCACAACGTGAACAGTTCTGTGGGCAATAATGGATCTTGACGGGTGTTAGGCGGACTCTCCTGTCCTTGTCACCAGGCTCTTCTCTGTTATAACATCTGGCTCCCTTATGACCCGCTTAACTGAGCTGTAGAGCAGGGGTGGCCAACGGTAGCTCTCCAGATGTTTCTTGTCTACAACTCCCATCAGCCCCAGCCAGTATGGCCAATGGCTGGGGCTGATGGGAGTTGTAGACAAAAAACATCTGGAGAGCTACTGTTGGCCACCTCTGCTGTAGAAGGTACACCCTCCATGGACAATAAATACCTCAGTGTCCCTCTAAGCTGAGTTAGTGTGAGCTAGCTCACAGTTCTTTAGCCTCCAGCTCACACACTTTTGTCATAGCTCAGGAAAAATGGTCCCGGAGCAAGCTAATTTGTGCAGTAGCTCACAACATTAATATCAGTCGCTCACAAAGTAGAATTTTTGCTGACAAGACTCCGCAGATTAGAGGGAGTGCATCCCAGGAACTTGAGTTTCACTCTCAACCAAGAAAGCAGCTGAGAACCAAAAAATTCTCACTGTACCCCTTCTGGGATACAGCGAGAAGTTGCATAGGAGTGGAGCATAGGGGTTGGGGGCTGACACATGGTTGGGGGCAGGCACATGGTGACAGGCATTGTCATGACTGTGATTATATCACTTCTGGGGAAACCCAGAAGTGACAGTGGTCGCCGTAGGAATTGCCAGAAACTCTATGGGCGTTTTCCCACAGAGCTTACCTCGGAGCGACGTCCCTCTTCACCGCGCAGCGTCTGCGCGGATTTCCCACCAACTGCTCCGCATAACCAGGAAGTGCCGGACCTTTTGCGTCGCGGATGTAAACCGCTAAAAACCAGTTTACGTTAGCGACGCAAAAGCCCGGCTCTTCCTAGACGTTCTAGCTCTTTTAGTATTGTGCACCACTAGGTGGTGAGCTGGACTTGTTTTTAGGCAAGAGATGCTTCAGAGGTGGTTTGCCATTGCCTGCCTCTGCGTCACGATCCTGGTATTCCTTGGAGGTCACCCTTCCAAATACTAGCCAAGGCCGACCCTGCTTAGCTTCTGAGATGTGACGGGATCGAGCTTACCTGGGCTATCCAGGTCAGGGTCCAATGGTCTGATTCAGTATAAGGCAGGTTCATGTGTGTGCTCAAATGTGTGAAACTGGAATTCACCTTGAAGTCTGTTACTCAGATCCTCATGTGCAGGGGTGGAATTCTAGCAGGAGCTCCTTTGCATATTAGGCCACACACCCCTGATGTAGCCAATCCCCCATGAGTTTACAAGGCTCTTTTTGTAAGCTCTTGGAAGATTGGCTACATCGGGGGGGGGTGGCCTAATATGCAAAGGAGCTCCTGCTAGAATTCCACCCCTGCTCATGTGTACTTCTTTCACCCCGAACTATATGACTAAGTGGCAAGACACGACAGTGGTGTTGATCAGATTAAGCGAAATCCCTTGTTCTTAAGGAGAAAGCAAAGGAACATCAAGCAACCTGAAATGACAGGGAGAAAAGTCTGTATTTAGTTGATTGCACGGTTCTCTTGGAAGTTGATAGACTGAAAGGACAGCCTCGCAAAAGCTTCATAATCAGTTAGTAGGAGACAGAGCATTCGTGCTCTGCTTCTCAGAGCAGAGGTTAAGGCTGAGCAGAACCCCTTCATTCAACCAAAAAAAAAGTTTTGATGGCTGCTGGAATGCATTAAAATAACTGACCTTTCTCTTGACTTCATGTTCCCTTTCTAGAATGCAGTAGCTTCCAGAAAGCATGCAGTCCCGGGTGGATACCAGTTTCTGGTTTCAGTTCTGTTTGGGACAGAATTTATCACTATCCCTAGGAAGAAGAGTCAGAAAGAATCCATGAACTTCCGAAAAAATATGACCATGTGGTCAGCATAGGGTGTAGACTCTAGAAAGCCTAAAGAAATTCCTTTCTGTCAGCGGGATCAGTCCTGCAGCCGAACTCAAATACAACTTCTCCCGCTTGGCTCTGGGGCAATCATTTCATGGCATCCAGAAATTGGTTTATTGCAGGGAAATAAATTCTAGCCCACCAAGTCTATTCCCAAATAAGAGGAAATCAATATTTTGCATGCTTATATGTGAAACAATGGTGATGTCAGGGTGTGTGGAGAGCCAGTTTGGTGCAGTGGTTAAGTGCGCGGACTCTTATCTGGGAGAACCGGGTTTGATTCCCCACTCCTCCACTTACAGCTGCTGGAATGGCCTTGGGTTAGCCATAGCTCTCGCAGAGCTGTCCTTGAAAGGACAGCTTCTGTGAGAGCCCTCTCAGCCCCACCCACCTCACAGGGTGTCTGTTGTGGGGGGAGAAGGTATTGTAAGCCACTCTGAGTCTCTGATTCAGAGAGAAAGGTGGGGTATAAATCTGCAATGCTTCTTCTTCTTATACGCAAGTTAGTTCCTCCTTATTTTACATGCTTAACCACTGCCCACCAGCTATTTGCAGCACTGCTCACTGTTACCCCGATTTCATCATCTGACAAAGTGTGCATGCAGATGAAAGCTTAAATTCTGTATAAAACTTTTGTTGGTCTTAAAGGTGCTACTGGACTCTAACTTTGTTCTGTTGCTTCAGACTAACCGGCTGCCTACCCGGATCTATCAATATTTCATTGTTCGTCGAAAAAGCTAGTTTGATTCATGGTTTCCTTGAGAACAATATTATCGAATGTTTCAGGGCGATGATCTTAGGGACTAGGCCCAAAAGCTGCATCTTAAGGTTCTGGAGCCAACTGTGGTTCTGTGCTGAACAAATGAAACCCTTGAGTTAAGGTCTGTTGGAGGTCAGAAGAGCCAGCATGTGAAAAGAATGGTGGACAAAGATGTTTGTGGGACTGAAGGCCTTCTTAGAGCAGGGGTGTCAAACGTCGGATCTGGGCAAAGGAAGCTCTGGCTCTTTCCCTCCCTCCCCAGGGGACCAGGAGGCAGAGGAGAGATCAGTGGAGAAAATAGAGACTTTGCTCTGTAGCTCCTGTGCAATTGAGCAAGCCTTGCAAAGCAAGCTGAGATGCAAAAGGAAGCAAGAGAGGGAGAGAAGGAAGCAGACAAGAGCCAGTTGCTCAGGGGGCTGATAGGAGCCCTCCAAGGGCCTGATTCAGCCCCCAGGCCACATGTTTGACACCTGTGTCTTAGAGAGTCTTTACTGAAAGGGAGATGATTGAGATGAACGGTCACTAGGAATCCAAGTGCAAACCATGCACAGATTTATATCAGAACATCAAAATAATTGTGCAGGGTGCTCCTGTGTGCAAATTAATCCTTATTGTGCGGCCTCGTGTGTGCCCTTGTTAATAAAGGAATTTACGACAAGCAGTGTTTGGGTGCAGAGATTTTATAGGTCATGTTATTGATCAGTAATATTAAATTGTTTTTAAATAAATGTATTAAAACATAGCATAGAAACGAAAGAAGGAAAGACCCCCCACACCAAGAACTTTAAATTACAAAATATTACATGAGAATATTACATTATGGCTGATGACTTCAATTGCATTACAGCTAAGTAGCAATCTCTTTGATGTTATACAATACAAAATCTATGGATTTGCTGTACATATTTAAAGGCAGCAAAATTCCTTAAATCTATAGACGAGGGCACTATGGTTTGGGAAGACAAGAATTCAAATACAGAGTGCCATATTTTGACAAAATTGATAAGGCAAGTTTCCAAGTTAGATTTTTAAAAAGATTGATAGTAATTTTCTCTAATATAAAATATTCCCAGCTCTCTTGATCCCAGTGTTGTAAAGGAGGAGGGAAAGGATCTTTTGTTTAGTTGCAGTTGTCCTTTTAGCAGCAGTCAAAATAGTATAGCTGGATTTATGCAACGGAGCTTTTTAGCGCTGGCTCTTAAATCGCTTGCTCTGGATTTTGCTGTCTTTGTTTATTCTGTTTACTTCATTTGCATCCCGCTTTTCTCCCTAGTGGGGACCCAAATTGATGTACAGCGTTATCTCCTCAATTTTATCTTCACAACAACCCTGGGAGGTAGGCTAGGTTGAGAGGGTATGACTGACCCAAGGTCGCCCAAGCAAGTTTCCATGACAGAGCGGGGATTCAAACCAGAGTCTGCCAGACCCAATCTACTTCACCAGGCTGGGTCTGGATAATGTTCTTGATTGTTTAATTAGAAGAAGCTGCTGACCCATAAGGTGGTCTGTTAGAACGTCTTAAAATTTCCTCTTTGAGCATGCAGGTAGACACCACATTTGCATCCAGTCCCAATTAAGTGCTCTGTTATCAGAGTTGCCGCTCTTTTACAGGACAAGCAAGGCTTTTTTGTAGTAGGAACTCCTTTGCATATTAGGCCACACACCCCTGATGTAGCCAATCCTCCAAGAGCTTACAGAGCTCTTCATACAGGGCCTACTGTAAGCTCCAAGAGAATTGGCTACATCAGGGATGGGGGTGGCCTAATATTCAAAGGAGTTCCTGCTACAAAAAAAAAGCCCTGAGCAAGTTGGATAGAGCCTAAGCACAAGTCTTCCTCCCCACCCCCCTTCCAGTGGCACAAAGCAGGCTGGGGTGAAAAAAGTCTCACTCTCCCATCCATGCACCACACACACTGCTCTCATGTGCTGATTGCGGTTACGGCAGTGAGCGTTTTTTAAAACTCCATCGCCTGCCTCCAGCCTGCCTCCCCCTCTCCATCTGCCAACGGGCACCTGCATTTGATCTTCAAATGGAGCAGAGATAATTTGAGAGCCAAGAATTTCCACACTCCTTTTTTTTTTTTGTGCATTCCAAACCATCCTTTCCACCGAGACCCAAATACCCGCTGCAGCAGAACAGAAAATGTGTTTGTTAAAGGGGAGGGGGGGGGGGAAATGAAGGCACCGTCGTTCAGAGTTGCCGTCAGCATGCATAAATATTGAACGCTGCTCTGAGCCCCCTGCAATCAGCATAATGTGACGTTAGGGCTCCGATGGGGCATGTATGTAAGCGAAGTAGTTTAAAAGAAGAAGAAGAAGCTGAGTGCGAAAGATGAACCCAGATCAAGGGCTGCATTCAAACATGGGGGTTAATTCCGGTTCAATTTGAGAGCTTTTTGCACGTATCCTTTCTGTTGGTTTCATGATATCCTTTTTTGCTTGCCAGCTGCCTCGAGTTTGGTGTAGCATCTTAAAAAAAAAGGGTAGAGCAAGGTCTTTCCCTGGTCTTCGGCTTGCTCAAATGTGCCTTGATTGAATTTTGCATTTCTTTCCTGCCCTTCTGCCATAGAAGGTAGGGTGATATGCATGGTCCTTCTGTTTGATCCTGACAACAGCCCTGTGAGGTAGGTTAAATAGCCCTCCTGCTGAATAATGCACTTGGAATCCACTTTCAGTGCTCTTCAGTCACCGTTTGCAAGTAGATGGGAGGGAGGTTGACTCAGTGGTCGAGCATCTGCTTGGTAAGCAGAAGGTCCCAGTTTCAATCCCCAGCATCTCCAACAAAAAGGGTCCAGGCAAATAGGTGTGGAAAACCTCAGCTTGAGACCCTGGAGAGCTTCTGCCAGTCTGAGTAGACAATACTGACTTTGATGGACCGAGGTTTTGATTCAGTATAAGGCAGCTTCATATGTTCATATGTTCCTTGATGGAATCCATCAATCTCCTGTTTGGGGAGGGATGGTAGCTTAGTGGTAGAGCATCTGCTTGGTAAGCAGAAGGTCCCAGTTTCAATCCCCAGCATCTCCAACAAAAAGGGTCCAGGCAAATAGGCGTGGAAAACCTCAGCTTGAGACCCTGGAGAGCCGCTGCCAGTCTGAGTAGACAATACTGACTTTGATGGACCGAGGTTTTGATTCAGTATAAGGTAGCTTCATATGTTCATATGTTCCTTGATGGAATCCATCAATCTCCTGTTTGGGGAGGGATGGTAGCTTAGTGGTAGAGCATCTGCTTGGTAAGCAGAAGGTTCCAGGTTCAATCCCCCCCGGCATCTCCAACTAAAAAGGGTCCAGGCAAGTAGATGTGAAAAACCTTAGTTTGAGACCCTGGAGAGCTGCTGCCAGTCTGAGTAGACAAGACTGACTTTGATGGACTGAGGGTCTGATTCAGTATAACGCAGCTTCATATGTTCATAGATTTTGCCATTTCTCACAGTAAAATCCAGTTGCAAAGTGCTTTGAAAGTAGATTAGTCAGTGTGTTTGTAAATGTGCCCGGATCAGGGCTGAAATAGGATCTTAATCAGAGTTTACCCACTCTTTAGCGGCTACACCACCCTTGCTTTCCTCTGCCTTGCAAGTTGTGAGCGCTGGGCTTCTGTAAAGTACCTCTAGGACTTCTTGTTAACTATAGTACCTTTACTCCCTTCCTCAGGGTCTGATCTTCAGGAAGGGGGTTGGCAATAAGATGGAGACAGACAGCCCAAAATAGCCCAGCGTCTACTTCTGTGTTCTTAAAGCAGCAGTCTTTCTGCTTTTGTATTGCACTAATATTTCTGTACACCCTTATCAGGCTTCTGTGCGGTCTTATCTGTGCTGGTCTTATCTGTTCTCCCCTCCCTGGGAGACGTCAGAACCTTTCATGCTTCCTTTAGCAGGTTTACTTGGGAGGGCAATCACAAGGAGTGCCAAGGTGTGTGGTTGTTTGCATTGGTTGAACATGCAAAGCGACATAGAACGTTGTAAAAATGTTATTTCCACGTTAGATAGATCCAAGTGGGCAGCCGTGTTGGTCTGAAGCAATAGAACAAAGTTGGAGTCCAATAGCACTTCTAAGACCAGCAAAGTTTTATTCAGAATGCAAGCTTTCGTGTGCATGCACACTTCGTCAAATGAGAAATAGTGGTATAGTGAGCAGTGCTACGTATACATATAACCATGGGTAGAATTCTAGCAGGAGCTCCTTTGCATATTAGGCCACACACCCCTGATGTAGCCAATCCTCCAAGATATAAAAAAAGAGCTTATAAAAAAGAGCCTTGTAAGCTCTCGGGGGATTGGCTACATCAGGGGTGTGTGGCCTAATATGCAAAGGAATTCCTGCTAGAATTCCACCCCTGCATATAACCACTGTCCACCAGCTATATGTAGCACTGCTCACTGTACCTCATTTCATTGTCTGACGAAGTGTGCTTCCAGCACACAAAAGCTTATATTCTGAATAAAACTTTGTTGGTCTTAAAGGTACTACTGGACTCCAACTTTGTTCTGTAAAAAGGTTCTGATTAAAATAAAACTTCCTTTTCTTCCTGTACTGCTTGGGGGCCATGCAGACTGGGCAACAGATTCAGGACAAAGTTCTTCCTCCCTCCCACCCCACAAAATGCCTGATTAACCTGTAGAACTTGCAACCGCAGGACATTGTAATAGCTGCTCCATTGGAAGGTTTTAATACGAGGTGAGAGGAATTTCTGGCAATGCGGTTCATAAGCGACTATTAGCCAGGATGGTGAAATGAAGCCTCCATGTTCAGAGACAGTGTGCCTCAATATACCAATTCCCGGTAGGCTTCAGTGGGAGATGCTTTGGCTTTCGTTCCCCTGCTTGAGGAACCTTAATCAGGGCTTTTTTTGTAGAAGGAACTCCTTTGCATATTAGGCCACACACTCCTGATTTAGCAAATCCCCCTGGAGCTTACAGTAGGCCCCGTAAGAAGAGCCTTGTAAGCTCTTAGAGAATTGGCTACATCAGAGGTGTGTGGCCTAATACGCAAAGGAGTCCCTGCTACAAAAAAAGCCCTTTGGGGGGGCATTTGCTCAGTTATTGTGGGGAAGCAGGATAGCAGTCTACTTTAGTCCTATTCCATCTGATCCTACAGAGCACTTTGTATGTGTGTTCTTTGGGAGAGGAGCCATGGCTCAGTGGCAGAGCATCCGCTTGGCACATAGAGGGTCCCAGGTTCAATCCCTGGGCTCTCCAGTTGATCTGGCAGTAGGTGATGTGAAAGACCTCTGCCTGAGACCCTGGAGAGCTGCTGCCAGGCTGAGTAGACAATACTGATTTAATAGACCGAGGGTCTGATTCGGTATAAGGCAGCAAAGAAGCCCCATGTGTTGGAGATCTCTCCCAAGTGTCTTTGCCCCTGACTTTGCCTTGTTTGACAAATGGTTGTTAAATGGGTCACGCAATTCCTTGAGTCTTGGCTTGTGGTAAGCCCCTCTCCCTGCCCCGATTCAGTACAATCTGTTTGGCACTACGCAGTCCGGCGGCAGGGTTAGTTCCCAGTAGTGTGTTCAGAGACAGAACAAAGGGGAAATTCGTAGGATCCTTTTAGAACAGTTCCTGGCCCACAGCAGCTGAGGAGGGGGCCGGGTAGTCCAGCAGAATCCCAGTTCCCATGGCAACACCCTGTGATGTTTCCTGGGTGACAGAGATGCTCCGAAATTGTGTACCCTTTGCAGAGTGTGAAATATATAGGGCTGCCCTGAACATTTCCCTGCTTGGCATTTGGGGCTGGAAGAGGTGCTTTTGCAGGGTAAAATGTTTTCCCCGAGCCCTCCCAATAATGAAAGTGTTCACCTTGGTTTTGATTGTTTGCTGCTGTTGTTTTTGTGGTCTGCTGTTGTCGTGGGGGTTTTTTTGTGTGTGTGGGGGGGAGAGAACTGGGTCAGCTTCATTCTAGAGAGTAGACTCCTGAGAAGTTCGGTCCAACTGGGGCTTCAGTCAAGATTGAGATGATGTCATAACAATGTGCAGCCAGTTAGAATTGACTGCCTGCTGATGTCATTGAGGGCCAATCAGGGAGCCCTTGAGAAGCGTTGCCATCAGTCTCTCTTTCTCTCTCTCTCTCTTTGGTATTTTAGTATTTGTGTGTGTGTACACCTGGAAGTAATGGCAACCTCTGGTGATTGACCCCTACTAGGGGCCTGGAGGATATTGAGAGAAGTGACTGAATAAAGCCTGCCCCTGTCCTCCCAACTGCTGGTATTCCAACAAGGTCCCCCATAGGGATGTGCAAAAAAAAAATTCGGTAGTATACGGATTCGGAAATATATGGGGGGGGGAATACGGAATCCTATATATTTCTGAATTCTGTAGTCGGAATAGCCACATATATGGCAGATGCACGGCTATTTCCGAATATACGGCCCCATTATACCCTATGGGCCATTGAAATCAATGGCAAATAGGGTATATTTGAAGTTGCCTGGAGGGGAGGGAGTTTGAGGTAGAGCCCCCAAATTTGCAGGGGACCTGCAGGGGACTCTCCCCTACAAACCCCCCAAGTCCCAAAAAGATTGGGCCAGGGGGTCCAATTCCTGGGGCACCCAAAGCCAAACCTAACTTCACACAAGAGAATCTCTATAGGACCCAAATGCACTATATACGGTACATCTATCTACTCTATGAACCCTGCCACACAAAACACAATCTGCTCAAGGTCTTCTCTGCAGACCTGGCTGCAGCAAACCCAGATGCCAGCTCTCCAGCCCTGCCCCAACGAACGCGGGGAGAGCTGGCCAAGCACAACAAGCATCCTGGCTCTGGGTCTCTCACCCAGGTGCCAGCTTCCCTGTCACAGAATACACAATCTACAGATACCAGCTCTCCAGCCCTGCCCCAAACAACACGGGGAGAGCTGGCCAAGCACAACAAGCCTGCTGGTTCTGGGTCTCTCACCCAGGTGCCAGCTTCCCTGTCACAGAACACACAATCTACAGATACCAGCTCTCCAGCCCTGCCCCAAACAACATGGGGAGAGCTGGCCAAGCACAACAAGCCTGCTGGTTCTGGGTCTCTCACCCAGGTGCCAGCTTCCCCCCCCCCCAAAAAAAAACAGAACCAGGAAAAGGGACAACAGGAGAAGGCCAAGAAACTCAACTGTTAAGAAACCTCAGGCCAAATCAGTCAACAACCCCCCCCCCCAAAAGCAGAACCAGGAAAAGGGGGACAACAGAACAGGAGGATGCAAAACCTGCAGCAATAGAGAATAGATCCAAACAGAAGGCCAACACAAACTCAACTGTTAAAAAAGTGGCCTTTTAAACAATGAAAATTAGGCCAACAGCACCCCCCCACAAGAACCAGAACCAGAAGAGAAAAGGAACAGCAATAGCACAACACAGCAGCAACAAATCAAACACAGAATCCTTTTAAAACAGTAAAAAAAACTTAACTTTTAACAATACAGGAATTTTAACAACCCCCCCCCCCCCAAAAAAAAACCCCCTTCACCCTAACCCCAAGAAATCTAAGCCACCCAAATCAGGAAAAGTAAAAGGACACTGCACTTTTAAAAGTCCTCTCACTAAAGTAAGATATGGGCAAATTGGCAAAAAAAAAACCCCACACACACCAGGCCCCCTCCCCCAGCAGAACCCCCAAACCCCAAATAAGCTACTCACCACCCAAATCTGGATAAGTAAAGGGACTCTGAGTCTTAAAAAGTCCTTTTACCAACTAAAATAAAAACAAGAACCCCAAGACTGTCTTACCTTAGATGTCTTCTCTACTCCAGGCAAGTCTGGTAAGGCTGAGAGAGAGCAGCAGCAGCTGAGGTCAAGGGCCAGCACAGCACAATCTCTCTCTCACACCAACACAGCAGCAATGGAGGAGTCCAGCCAGGCAGACTCCTTAAAAAGGTTCTCTGGCCCTACAGAGAGCAGTTTCAAAAAATAGCACTGCTCTGTGATTGGCCAGACAACAGTGCTTACTTGGATACCCAAGTAAGCAAAAGATCAAAAGAACAACAATGTTGCTGATGGCTGGGGGATCAGCTACACAACAGCCCTGCAAAGCATGCTTTGGATTTGCTGCTGGAGCTCCTCTTCCCCCTCCCCCCTCCCTGATCCCAGGGAGGCTATGGGAGAGGCAGGAAAAGGCTACCAAAGTCGGGAAAGGAGGCAAGCAGCTCCCCTAAGGCTGCAGAAGCCCCTTTCCCACCTTTTCCATGGATTTCCGTATACTTCCAAATATCTATACGGAAGTATATGGGGAGCCATACTCGGCTCCCGCATAATGGGCCCCAATTGGATTCGGCTGTATGCGATTCCGTATACGGGGTGATTCAGCGGTTGATTCGGTTTGGCCGAACCGAATGCACACCCCTAGCTCCCATCCAAGTACTTGCCAGAGTTGACCCCGCTTAACTTCTGAGATCTGACAAGATCGGGTTTGCTCAGGCTACCCAGGTCAGGGCTGCCATCTGCATGAATATTCTTTCTTGTCTAAGAAATATGTAGGTAACGGGACTTGTAAGGTGTGAGTAGAGTGTCAGCTACTGACTCAATAACTTTCTGGTTCCAACTTAGTGGAGGAATTTATGCCTAGCTATCTAAATTCTGAATATGCCCCAGGAGTGGGGATCAAAACATTTGCACAGTGGGGCTATGTACTGGTAAGGGGGATTTTTCATCAAACCTGAGGAAGGTGCAGTCTGCACATGCTAAAGAGCAACCATGGATTCGCAGGCAGATTATGCTTTTCTATCTAGATTGGCACTCAGACTGGCTTATAACCAGGAGTGGAATTCTAGCAGGCGCTCCTTTGCATATTAGGCCACACCCCCTGATGTAACCAATCCTCCAAGAGCTTACAAGGCTCTTTTTTGCTCTTCTGCTTATAACAAATACAACCCCCCCAAAAGAAGTTTAGGGATGCGTTAAGATCCTTTCAGCCCCTGGCAGCCGACAACCCAATCTAGATCCAAGCTTTTCTCTCCAGAGGGTGGAAGTAAAAAGAGCTGCAGGTGGATTCAGGCTGGCTGGAGGTAAAGAAGCCAACCCACGGAAGAATAGCTGTTCCATTGATCTGCCAAACACTGGCAGATGTTTGCAGTTGCAATGGCACATTGTTCCGCTGCCAGGGTTGTAGGAATTGCCTTGGGGAATCTCCTCAACACCATCTGTGGAAGGCTTGATCAATGTGCTCCGGTTCTCTTTGCAAATGTTTTCTTGTTAGGCACACTGATAGGAGCATTTCGTAAGGCATGAACCAGCCCTGCATCTCAGACTCCCTGGGAAACATTCATTCATGCGCATGTTGAGTGTGGAGCAAATAGGTCACGCGTTGACAGTTCGGGGATGATTTCAGACAATGTGTGAAAACATAGTTTGAATTAACTGTGGTTGGTGTGATTGAGTGGGGAAGCCACTTTACTAACTGGAGTTCATCAGAGTGGGAACTTAAGTTGGCTCTTTAATCACAGTTACCCTTAACTACGGCTTTGCGTAAAGTATGAATAGAGACATCTTGGCTTCCCTGGTTTTATCATGGCTTCTACGATAACATCGCTGTACCCGGGGACAGTCCTCTTTATTAAACTGTTCTTCTTCTCTTCTCCCCACAAACGTATCTCCTGCATCCAGAAATTGATGAAGATCGACTCCCCAACCCTCTGTTGAAGGTATGTGCCCTTGCTTTCCTCTAGTGCAATTTGGGCTCAGAGCATGCAATCAAATGGTAAAGCTTTTTGCGGATGGCACCAGTGCTCCCTCTAAGCTGAGTTAGCGTGAGCTTGCTCAAGGATCGTTAGCCTCCAGCTCACACATTTTTGTCTTAGTTCAGGAAGGAAGACCCCAGAGCACATTAATTTGTGCAGTAGCTCACAACTTCAGTGCCAGTAGCTCATAACTTTAATGCCAGTAGCTCACAAAGTAGAATTTTTGCTCACAAGACTCTGCAGCTTAGAGTGAACACTGGATGGCATAATGTCACTTGACTAAATATGTGTCACTCCCCACCCACCCCCAAAAAAATCTTCCATGTGCATGAAGTCTAGCCTTTATGTGCTAGCTTCATACGGAGAAAGGGGGTATTGGGTAGGGGAGAGTTTACACACACAACTCCCCACACACATACTTGCACCTTGAAGTGATATCTTTCCAGGTCATTGCTTGGACCAGTTCATAAAATCTGCAGAACCATCTTTAACACTGAAGAGAACTCAGGACTTTTTTTTGAGCAGGAACGCACAGGAACGCAGTTCTGGCTGGCTTGGCATCAGGGGGTGTGGCTTAATATACAGATATGTCCATGCTGGGCTTTTTTCTACAAAAAAAGCCCTGTGCAAAACCATGGTGATGCCAGGGGTGTAGTCTAATATGCAAATGAGTTCCTGCTGGGCTTTTTCTACAACAAATGCGCCGAGAGGACTACATCGCATATACCATGACACAAAGCATATACCATGAGCAAGATGGTGATTAACTGTACATGCTGAGTAGATTTCATTGATCCATCGACAGAAGATGTTGGTGGTTGCACAGCCTTACTTTCTCCTAACAACCAAAATGATCCAGCTTGGTCCAAGCTTGTCAGAACTTGGAAGCTAAGCACAGTTGGCCATGATCAGAACGCCAAGGATGATACAGGTTCCTTTGTGGAGAAAGACAATGGAAAACTACCTCTGAATGTGTTTGGACTGGAACACCCCATGGATGGGGTCACTATCTTCTTTTTTCAGTGGCCATTTCCAGTCACAAGAAAGCCCAGACTCAGGGTCAAAGGGCCCAAATGTAATAAGAGCCACATGAGTCTGTGAGTTGGAGTGAGGAAGCAGAAAGGGGCAAAATCTCTCCCTCCTCCCTCTTCATCAGTGGAGTGCTACTGAGGGAAGAGACAGGAGGGAGGCATTTCAGCTGTTTCCTCCTGCTCACTACAACTCACCATTACTCCACGCAGGTCGCACAGTTCTTTTCTGGTTCATGACCGGAGCCGGAGCAGCGAGGACCTGCAGTCCTTCTGCGTAGATCGGCAGTCTTCGTACGGAGAGATTGCTGGATCTAACCCGTTGGTCACGAGTCACTGTACTCTGTTCTTGAGTTTGCAAGTTTGTTGCATCACCAGGAGAAATTCAGTAATTGGGGTTTTCCCCATCCCTGCGTCAGGCTGGTCCAGGGATCACAATTTCAGATAGAGTTCTAGCGTAGAGGCTGGCTGATAACCTGGGACGACCTGGAAAAACACCGGCCTGGCCGAGGGCTTGTTTTCAGACTCCTTGCCAGAAAAAGAGGCATGATCACTTTATTTTATTTTTTTCCAAAGAAAACCGTACTCTTTCGCTTTTGCACTTGGCTGTCTCCTGACTTGTCACTGATCACCGGGCTCTGCCCTCTGCCCTCAGAATTGCTGCCCCTTCCAGACCCTGCCCAACTGCTGCAATGTTTGGATTTCACAAACTGGCAATCCTGTTGAAAGTAGCCAGACAT
The DNA here is from genome assembly GCF_032191835.1 of Heteronotia binoei. Taxonomy (NCBI): domain Eukaryota; kingdom Metazoa; phylum Chordata; class Lepidosauria; order Squamata; family Gekkonidae; genus Heteronotia; species Heteronotia binoei. The sequence goes on from NC_083235.1 coordinate 22,415,171, forward strand.
GGGCTTTTACGGGCTCAGCAATTGTCTGGCTGCTGTGGCTTCCCTCTTGCTTTGAGGAACAAGTAAGCCAGGCAGCTCGACGGTCTTTGACAGTCTGGGCAAGATTTAAGGCAGGATGATTCAAGACCACAGGAGAAAGTGTGAACCAAATACGAACCCTCAGATGGGTTAAAACCTAAGTCTTGATGCTTAAATGAATAGGGTTGCCAGGCCTCCTGCTATGACCAGAGCTCTCCTTCCAGCATCCCTCAGTCACTTAGAGTGGGAAAATTTAGCATTGTCTCCATTGTGACATCACTTCTGAGGTAGCTCTAGGAATTGCCAGAAGCTCTGTGGTTTTACCATACAGCTTTTGGCAATTCCTAGAACTTCCCAATGTCACTTCTGGGTTTTCCCAGAAGCGATATTACAGTGTATGCAATAGTGCATGCCTCCCCATGTCCCTGCCTTCCCAAGTTCCTGCCAGTTGCCCTATGAATGAACGATAGGTCTTATGAAAAAGTTGGTTGCATCCAACCAGCTCTTCTGCTGGTGGAAGAGGGAGAACAGGGTCCTGTTCTAACCACCCAAAAATCTGTGCTGGGGATCATGGGACCTACATAGACAAAAGGTATCTAAGAGAGGCATTAGGTGAGATTGAGTGACTAAAACGGCTGGATCCAGTGAATGTATTTGTACCTTTCATTGTTTAACCCCTACTTGTTTCCAGTATTTTACAGATCATGAGCACTAGAAACACACTTTAACATAACAGCAAAAGACAGTATATTCAGTATTCCACCAAGATCTTTGGCATAAAATGTCATTTGGAGCAGCATACAGGATTGGCCATTTCCCCCCCGCCTTTGAGATCTTTGTGATGAGTTATAAATTCAGTAGTGGAAGTGTTCCTTTGCATGCAGTTACGGTAATGGGGATTCTCCTGCTGAATTTTGACTTCTTTTGGTAGGCGTAGGAGGCATATTTAGGAAGAAAAATAATGTGGTCTGTAGCCTCTGTTATTGTTCCTCAGGAATAAGTGATCCATAAAGATTTCACCTTTTACTTCGTTTGCAGCCGGGTCTGTCCATGTCTCCGAGGCAGAGGAAGAAAGTCTCCCGTACAACCCCCACCATGAAAGGTAACTGTGTGACCTGCCTATCTAGCTGGTACCTATTTATTCCACTTTTCCTCCAGTGAGCTGAAGGTGGCACAGATGGTTTGCCTTTTCTCATTTTATCCATACAACAACCCTGTGAGGTAGGTGAAGCTGAAAGATGGTGACTACTTCATGAGCTTTGAGGCAGAGTTGAGACTTGAACCTTCCAAAACTGAGTCCAACACAGGAGTGGCCAAACTGTGGCTTGGGAGCCACACATGGCTCTTTCACACATACTGTGTGGCTCTTAAAGCCCCCGCCACCGCATTGGCCAGCTTGGAGAAGGCATTTGTCTCTTTAAATCACTTCTCCAAGCCAAGCCAGCCAGCAGCGTGGAGAATGCATTTAAAGTTGCTTTCTTTCCGCTTTTCTTTTCCTCACCCTTCCTCATCTTTTTGCCTTCCTTCCTTCCGGTTCTCAAACATCTGACATTCATGTCTTGCAGCTCTCATACATATGTTGTGTGGCTCTTATGTTAAGCAAGTTTGGCCACCCCAGTCCAACACTTCAATGACTACATTACATTAACTGTAGAACATATTTCTAGGATGGAAAACCACCGCCTTCCCAAGATTGCCCTGTATGGCGAACTCTCCACCGGCCATCGAAATAGAGGGGCACCAAAGAAGAGGTACAAGGACTCCTTGAAGAAATCCCTTGGCACCTGTCGCATCAACCATCACCAGTGGTCTGACCTAGCCTCAGATCGCAAAGCATGAAGGCACACCATCCACCAGGCTGTTTCTTCTTTTGAGAACGCACGCATAGCTGGTCTTGAGGACAAAAGGAGATTGAGGAAGAATCGCACTGCTACAGCACCAACCCTAAATCAGACTTTTCCCTGCAGCCACTGTGGCCGGACCTGCCTGTCCCGCATTGGTCTTGTCAGCCACCAGCGAGCCTGCAGCAGACATGGACTATTGCACCCTTTTTAAATCTTCGTTCGCGAAGCCAAGCCAAGAGAGAGAGAGAACTATGCCCAGCAGCTGTTTTGTCTGCCTGTTTACCATAATCTGGATGGCCTAGGCTAGCCGGATCTTATCAGATCTCAGAAGCTAAGCAGGGTCAGCCCTGGTTAGTACTTTGGATGGGAGAGCCTCAAGGAGCTCCAGGGTTGCTACACAGAGGCCTTGCCTTGAAAAGCCCACCAGGGGTCGCCATAAGGCAGTTTTGACTTGACCACACTTTCCACCACCACTCTCAGATGTGATTATTGATTTGAGATCATGACCTCTCTAGGAACACCCACTAGCCATGACCAGAACACCTACCTGGCATCAATGAACAGTCAGGCTGGCATAGCGATTAGAATGCTGATCTGGGTTCAGATCCCCATTTTGAAATTGACCCTCAGGCCAGTCATTTTCTCCTCTGTCTCACTTAGAAGAGTAGATTGGATTTGTACCCAACCCTTCACTACCTGAAGGAGTCTCAGAGTGGCTTACAATCTTCCCTTCCCCTCCCCACAACAGACACCCTGTGAGGTGGAGCTGAGAGAGCTCTGACAGAAACTGCTCTTGATCAGAACAGCTTTGAGAGTTAGGACTGACCCTAGGTCTCTCCAGCAGTTGCATGTGCAGAAGTGGGGAATCAAACCCTTTTCTCCCAGGTAAGGGTCCACACACTTAACCACTGCACCAAACTGGCTCTCAAGAGACATTTCAGAGGTGGTTTACCATTGCCTGTCTCTGTATCACATCCCTGGTATTCCTTGGAGGTTGCCCTTCCAAGTACTAGCCAAGGTTGACCCTGCTTAGCTTTTAAGATCTGATGAGATCAGGCTAGCCTGGCCTACCCAGGTCAAGTCACGTGCTGGGAAGAGCCAGATAACAAGACTTCAGATACTTTTTTTGTATCTCTGTCAGACTCAAGCTAGGAACTTTCAGGTATACAGAATGCTTTATAGGAACATAAGAGAAGACATGTTGGATCAGGCCAATGGCCCATCCAGTCTAACACTCTGTGTCACGCAGTGGCCGAAAAACCCAGGTGCCATCAGGAGGTCCATCAGTGGGGCCAGGACACTAGAAGCCCTCCCACTGTTGCCCCTCCAAGCACCAAGAATACAGAGCATCACTCCCCCAGGCAGAGAGTTCCATCAATATGCTGTGGCTTAGGGCCACTGATGGACCTCTGCTCCGTATGTTTATCCAATCCCCTCTTGAAGCTGGCTATGCTTGGAGCCACCACCACCTCCTGTGGCAGTGAATTCCACATGTTAATCACCCTTTGGGTGAAGAAGTACTTCCTTTTATCCGTTCTAACCTGATTGCTCATGTAAGTAGCAACTCCCTTCTGCACCTGGTAGCAGGTTGAAAAAACTTCAGTTATCCACCTGCTTCTTTGAAGACACAAAAACCCACTTTGGCACTTAAATGTTGTGAGATTGTGGGTTTCAGCAGGGACACAGCTGCTTCCTGCCACCAGTCCTGTTGCATGATGGAGCATTTTGTTACGCCTGAAAATTTCGAGTGCGAGTCTGATGAAGACACGAAACAAGGCCTTTATCTGGAGTCTTCTCACCTGGCAATTCTCAGCACACCTCATGTCCGCCTTCTTGATTGTGTATTTGTGTTTCCATGGGGAACACAAGCACGATTCCTCTTTGGTTCTCAGAAATCCTAAGCAGAGGTTGGAAGCCCTAAGAAAGTGGCTTGTCTTCTATAATAGTTTGTCTTCAGTGACAAGCTCAGCAAGCAGATGCGATCAGAGAGATAGAGATCAGAGTGTGGGCTCTGTTTCCCTGTTAATGGCACTGCAAGTACATATGGATGTCAGCTGCTTCTAAGAGGTGTGTCTGCCTGCACACACCTGGCTATGCGCTTTCTTTGTCAGCAGGCCAGAAATACCATCCTGTGATTAATGATATTGCAGTTAAGAGAGCTTAAGCTTTATTTTTAAATGAGCACCATCAAATTATGGGACTGGAAGGTAACTGTAAAGGTCACATAATCCATTCCACCACCCTGGCCGGTTGTGTTCATGCCCAGTTATACTTTGATAAGCCCCTGGCAGATGTTGTTTCCAGCTTACTTTCTGAGGGTCAGTGTTGGCAGAGCACCAGAACTTCCAGCCCTTACTGCTGGTCATGCAGTATGTCTTGGGTAGGACTGGACCACTTCAGACAGTAGGTGGGGATTGCAAGTTTGAATGCTCCTGTTTGTAAAAACTCCCTGAATGTCGACAATTAGCTCATCAGTCCTGGCTGAGCACCAGAATTTCCAACTCTTACTGCTAATCATGTGTTATGTCCTGGGTGGGACTGTAGCACTATGCAAAAAAAAGTCTTCCTTCCCCTCCCCCCCCCCCAATTCTGGTCTATTGGACTTGAAAAATAAGGGAATTCTTGAATCCCAATATTTGAATTGTATTGGGATTGTATTGGGATTCAGGTAAATATTCGGGAACCCCAAATTTAGTTGACTCTATTATACACTATGATGAACTCAGCAAATTCTTCATGATTCAGCAAGAAAATTCAGAAGGCATTTAAAGAGACTGTGTTCTCTTTAAATGCCTTCTAGCCACACCCAAATAAATGCTAAATAATATCAGTAGCCAAATCAGATTCTCTAATCTGGTTTAGCTACTGCTATTTCCTAATCTGATTCAGGTGAATAAATACCAGAAAAATACCGATAATGTATTTTTAAGGTGTTTATTCGGCTCGCCATATACCAAATGTTTACCCATATGTACCACTTTAAACTGTAGGCAGGGATTACAAGTTCGAACGCTCCCCTTTGTAAAAACTTCCTGAATGTAGACAGCTAGCTCATTAGGAAGAAACACTCTAATCTGAACTTTCTCCTTGTTATCTACATGCAGGGAAATGCTTTCGCCCATAAGAGCATTCAAACACAGCATTCAGACCCCCCCCCCCATTTAATGTCTAATGAGTCCCCTGCAAGCTGTACCATGTGATTCATTTGAATAGGTGGCTCAGCTCTTTGTTTCTGTCCTTTTTATAGCTCTGTAATTGATTTTTTTTTCTTTCTGAATTCTTTTCTCTGTGCTAAATGTGTCCTGGTTTCTCCCTGCCCTATCTCTTGCCTCATAAATTTTGCATCGAACCACTTTTTCTCTTTCCTGTTGCTTTTATATTCTCCACGATTTGCCAACCTTCCCCCCCCCCCCTTGAATGTTATACATATATTACAGAGTGGGACAGCAAATATATCTGTCAGGCTGGGACAGGCCTGAAGGGATCCGTTTCAGAGGATGACAAAGTTCAAGGTCAAACAGAAGCCCACTTCCCAGAGTTTGGGCGCAGGGACAAGGGCGATGGGAAAATACCATAGTTCAAGCAGCAGTTTCAGATGGTATCCCTGTCAATCAAGCATGAAGATCAGTAACCAAAGGACAACAGGACCGAGAGGGCAATGGGCGTTGGGGTCGAGAGGGCCAATAATGGCATGCAGAGTGTAATTCTAAGCAGTAAAAGAACTCGTGGGCATTCAGTGAAATTGCTGAGCAGTCGGGTTAGAACGGATAAATGGAAGTGGAATTCACTGCCACAGGAGGTGGCGGCGGCTACAAGCATAGCCAGCTTCAAGAGGGGATTGGATAAAAATATGGAGCAGAGGTCCATCAGTGGCTATTAGCCACAGCATATTATTGGAACTGTCTGGTGCACTGATGCTCTGTATTCTTGGTGCTTGGGGGGGGGGGGGCAAAGTGGAAGGGCTTCTAGCCCCACTTGTGAACCTCCTGATGGCACTTGGGTGGGGGTTTGGCCACTGTGTGACACAGAGTGTTGGACTAGATGGACCATTGGCCTGATCCAACATGGCTTCTCTTATGTTCTTATGATACATCCTTCTAAATCCATTGAGGGCCAGGGGTGGAGTTCTAGCAGGAGCTCCTTTGAATATTAGACCACACACCCCTGATGTAGCCTCTAAGAGCTTACAAAAAGGAGCCTTGTAAGCTCCTGGAGGATTGGCTACATCAGGGGTGTGTGGCCTAAGAACATAAGAGAAGCCATGTTGGATCAGCCCAGTGGCCCATCCAGTCCAACACTCTGTGTCACATAGTGGCCAAAAAAAACCCCAAGTGCCATCAAGAGATCCACCAGTAGGGTTAGAAGCCCTTCCACTGTCCCCCCCTCCCCCCCCAAGCACAAGAATAGAGAGCATCATTGCCCCAGACAGAGAGTACCAACAATAAGTTGTGGCTAAGAGCGACTGATGGACCTCTGTTCCATATGCTTATCCAATCCCCTCTTTAAGCTGTCTATGCTTGTAGCCACCACCACCTCCTGCAAAGGAGCTCCTGCTAGAATTCAACCCCCTGTTGAGGACCATGGCCCAGTGACAAAACATCTGCTTGGCATGCAGAATGTCCCAGGTTCAGTCCCCAGCATCTCCACTTTAAAGAATGAAGCAGCAAGTTGTGTGAAAGACCTCTGTGAGACACCCTGGAGAGCCACTGCTGGCCTGAGTAGACAATTCTGATGATGACCCAACTGTCAGTGTAAGGCAGCTTCATATGTCCATGTGAGGCCAGCATTCCCTCTAAGCTGAGTTAGCGTGAGCTAGCTCACAGATTTTTAGCCTCCAGCTCACACATTTTTGTCTTAGCTCAGGAAGGATGACACCAGAGCACATTAATTTTATGCAGTAGCTCACAATTTTAATGCCAGTAGCTCACAACTTTAATGCCAGTAGCTCACAAAGTAGTATTTTTGCTCACAAGACTCTGCAAGTTAGAGGGAACATGGGTGGGCAGGTGTAACTATGTTCAGGATTGCACTGGTTATAATATCCCAACATGGAAGGTTTATGTGCTAGAACGCTCCAGCCCCATCTGTGCTTCTCAATAAGGCCCTATATGGCCGAGGACCTGCCTACTTGAGGGACTGTCTCTCCCCATATGAACCCCAGAGAGCTCTGAGGTCAGCTGGAAAGAACCAGCTGAATATCCCTGGGCCAAGGGAGGCCAGATTGAAGACCACCCAGGATCGGGTCTTCTCCATAGCAGCTCCCTTACTGTGGAACCAACTCCCGGAGGAGGTGCGGGCCCTGCGATGTCTAGACCAATTCCGCAGGGCCTGCAAGACCTACCTCTTTAAAATAGCCTTCACTTAACACCGAGCCAAGAAAGTCTCGCTGGATATGTTTTATGTTCTAGTCACTGAATTCTATAGAAGACCTTAGCCATAGCACCATAATGTTAATTTTAATACAAGTTGTTTTATTGTTTTAAGGATGATTTTATAATTGTAATTGTAACTATCACATATGGTCTTACTGTACATTGTATTTACGTGTTGTGAGCCGCCTTGAGCCTGCTTCGGTGGGGAGGGCAGGATATAAATAAAAAGTATTATTATTATTATTATTATAAGCATCAGCCAACACTGCCTGTACTAATGTTACTCACTGAGGGATGGAAACTTTAAACTTGTGAATAGGAAATGGTGTTTTCCCCCTTCCAGACTCCTAACATTCATGTCTTTTCCTCCCCTCCCTCCAGAGCTCCAGATGATGGTAGAGCACCATCTCTGCAAGCAGCAGGGGGACGAGGAGGACATCAGCACCGGCAGCCAGGAGCCACACAGTCCGAGCTGCTGCCCTCATGCCAACTCAGAGCCGGGCCACAGTCCTGGGAGTTGCCCCTTGGCCAAAGCTCATGCCGAGCTGGAAACGAAGCAGGATGAGCACTACGGGCTGGAAGAACGTGAGTGCGATTTTTTTTAACTTCTCAGAGTCCAACTGGCAAATTAAAGAGAACACTTGGTGTAATAGTTGCAAAGAGGGCTAATTGTGTAGCAGGAACTCATTGGCATATTAGGCCACACCCCCCATGAAGTAGCCAATCCTCCAAGAGCTTAAAGGGCTCTTCTTACGAGGCCTACTGTAAGCTCTTGGAGGACTGGCTACATTTGGGGGGGGGGGCCTAATATGCAAAGGAGTTCCTGTTCCAAAAAAATCTCTGGTTGCCAGGGATGGTGATGATGTGTGTGTGTGTTAAGCTACAAGCGCTTTCTTTGTAGGAAACCCACAATGTATAAAACTGCCCTTTGTTTGAACAGGGGTCCCCTGTATGGTGCTCATGGGTGCCATGGTGCCCACCACCAACCTCTGTTTTTCAAAAGTGGGTGGAGTTTTCGGTTAGCGGGACTTTTGATTGGCCATTGAAAATCTGTCGCTCTTTGTCATCATTTCATGGACTTTGACTTCTATAGCAGCCATTTTATGATGGCACCATCACCCTGTGCCAGAATTCCAATGTACCCACAGACTCAAAAAGGTTAGGGACCCCAGGTTACGGTGTTGCACTGAAGACATGGGGTTTGGAATCTCATAAGAGAAGCTATGTTGGATCAGGCCAATGGCCCGTCCAGTCCATCACTCTGTGTCACACAGTGGCCAAAAAAACCTGGTGCCATCAGGAGGACACTAAAAGCCCTCCCACTGTCCCCCCCCTCCAAGCACCAAGAATACAGAGCCTCACTGCCCCAGATGATTTCCAGCAATACACTGTGGCTAATAGCCACTGATCGACCTCTGCTCCATATGTTTATCCAATCCCCTCTTGAAGCTTGTAGCTGCCACTATCTCCTGTCCTGCTTGATCCATGACACTCACAAGGTTGACCTTCTGTTTGTCACTCTCTCTGAGCTTGTTGTGAGGGGGAAAAGGGGATAAATGCCTTCCCACATGTACCTCCCTGAGCTCATTAAAACAAGGGTGGATGGGAGATCTGCAAGTCAAGAAAGAGGGAGGAGTATCAAATGTCACTTGGAGAGGGGTCGTGGCCCAGTGGTAGAGCATCTGTTCAGCATACAGAAGGTCCCAGGTTTAATCCCTGGCATCTCCAGTTAAAATATCTGGAAGTGATGGGAAACACCTCTCAGTCTGAGACCCTGGAGAGCCACTGCCAGCCTTAGACGATACTGACTTTGATGGACCAAGGGTATGATTCAAGGCAGCTTCCTGTATTCATGTATGTGCATAGAGCCCCTCCTTGGGCTCTGCAAGAGTCACCAGCAGATTGTGTTCTTATCCGTGAAGGTGTAAGTCCCAGCACAACCAACCAGGTGGTGTGCTGATGCAGACGGATCCCTCTCACACATGTGCACCATGCCACCTCAGCAGGCACCATGCCTAATAGCATCCCTGGGCTAATAAGGAGTTGATGAAATACTGGCCTCCAGTGGCTGTAGGTGAATATTACAGCTCAGCATCCTTCAGCCAAAGCTTACTAACTGAAGATAGGATCCTCCAGGGATTCCGAGCTTGGCCCTTGCTCCTCTCTTTAGGAATGACCCCATTTGTCTGAATCCCTTCCCCCCTCCAAAGGAGAACCCTTTTGATCCTTTCCTGCTCTGCTAAATAATTGATGGCAGATGGCCTTTTAACAAGCACCGCCCGAGCCCCTTGTCAAATATTCATTGTGCGAACATGTCTTGCAAAGTGGCGGTTCGGCTCAAGGCAGCTGTGGCCTCCTCCCTTTCCAGCTGCTGAGAAGAAAGGGGGAGGTCGTGTTTTGCACTATTTAGAGAACAAGGGGCTCTAAAGCATGACAACTGAGGGGCAGAAAGGAGGGAGCTGCTGCTGTCTGAAGAGGGTTTTGGAGCTCTCTTACGGAACCCTTCCCTCCATTGGAAACCACCTCAGGGCCACTCTCCTGATCATACCCAGGACAGTAATAGGGATAGAGGGTGCAGTCTCAGACCTTGGCTCCTTCACCAAGCTGATCACCCCCAGGACAATAATAGGGATAGAAGGTGCAGTCTCAGGCCTTGTCTCCCTCACCAAGCCGATCATACCCAGGACAATAATAGGGATAGACGGTGCAGTCTCAGGTCTTGTCTCTCTCACCAAGCTGATCATGCCCAGGAGGACAATAATAGGGATAGAATCTCAGGCCTTGTCTCCCTCACAAAGCTGATCATACCCTGGACAATAATAGGGATAGACGGTGCAGTCTCAGGCTTTGTCTCCCTCACCAAGCTGATCACCCCCAGGACAATAATAGGGATAGAAGGTGCAGTCTCAGGCCTTGTCTCCCTCACCAAGCTGATCACCCCCAGGACAATAATAGGGATAGACGGTGCAGTCTCAGGCCTTGTCTCTCTCACCAAGCTGATCATGCCCAGGAGGACAATAATAGGGATAGACGGTGCAGTCTCAGGCCTTGTCTCCCTCACCAAGCTGATCATAAACCAGGACAATAATAGGGATAGAAGGTGGAGTCTCAGGTCTTGTCTCCCTCACCAAGCTGATCATACCCTGGACAATAATAGGGATAGACGGTGCAGTCTCAGGCCTTGTCTCCCTCACCAAGCTGATCATAAACCAGGACAATAATAGGGATAGAAGGTGGAGTCTCAGGTCTTGTCTCCCTCACCAAGCTGATCATACCCTGGACAATAATAGGGATAGACGGTGCAGTCTCAGGCCTTGTCTCCCTCACCAAGCTGATCATAAACCAGGACAATAATAGGGATAGAAGGTGGAGTCTCAGGCCTTGTCTCCCTCACCAAGCTGATCATAAACCAGGACAATAATAGGGATAGAAGGTGGAGTCTCAGGCCTTGTCTCCCTCACCAAGCTGATCATAAACCAGGACAATAATAGGGATAGAAGGTGCAGTCTCAGGCCTTGTCTCCCTCACCAAGCTGATCACCCCCAGGACAATAATAGGGATAGAAGGTGCAGTCTCAGTCCTTGTCTCCCTCACCAAGCCGATCATACCCAGGACAATAATAGGGATAGACGGTGCAGTCTCAGGCCTTGTCTCCCTCACCAAGCTGATCATAAACCAGGACAATAATAGGGATAGAAGGTGGAGTCTCAGGCTTTGTCTCCCTCACCAAGCTGATCTTACCCAGGGCAGTAATAGGGATAGAAGGTGGAGTCTCAGGCCTTGGGGGGAGACAATTGGGGGGGAGCTGTCTCAGAGACACCCACTTCACTGTGGGGTGCCTCAGGGGGCAGTTCTCTCCCCGTTGTTGTTTAACATCTACATGCGCCCCCTTGCCCAGATTGCACGGATGTACGGGCTTGGCTGTCATCAGTACGCTGATGATACCCAGCTCTATCTATTGATGGACGGCTGGACTCGCGATGTCCCTATAAATTTGGACCGGGCGTTACAAGCCGTGGCTGACTGGCTCAGGCTGAGCGGGCTGAAGTTGAATCCGGCGAAGACTGAGGTCCTTTGCGTGGGCTGGGGCGGACCAGGAGGGGAGATCACCCTACCGGCTTTTGACGGTGCGCCACTGATACCAGTGCGCAGGGTCAAGAGCCTGGGAGTGCTACTGGAATCCTCTTTATCAATGGAGGCCCAGATAGCTGCCACGGCCAGATCTGCCTTCTTCCACCTCAAGAGGGCGAGGCAGTTGGCTCCCTTCTTGGAATGCAGAGACCTAGCAACTGTGATCCACGCAACGGTCACCTCGAGACTAGACTACTGCAATGCCCTCTGCATGGGGCTGCCCTTATGCCGAACACGGAAACTTCAGGTAGTGCAGAACGCGGCGGCCAGGCTGCTGCTGGGACTACCTCGGTGGGAACACGTGCAGCCTGGGCTGCGAGATCTGCACTGACTGCCGGTTGTGTACCATGTTCGCTATAAGGTGCTGGTTATCACCTTTAAAGCCCTATATGGCCGAGGACCTGCCTACCTCAGGGACCGTCTCTCCCCATATGTTCCCCAGAGAGCACTGAGATCTAGCTCCCAAAACCTCTTAAAAATCCCTGGGCCAAGAGAGGCTAGACTGAAGACAACCAGGGAGCAAGCCTTTTCAGCAATGGCCCCTCGATGGTGGAATCAACTTCCAGAGATGGTGCGAGCCCTGCGGGACCTGAACCAGTTCCGCAGGGCTTGCAAAACCTCTCTGTTTCAGCTTGCCTTTGGGACAGAACCTGGTTAAACGGATCTGTAGCCATCCCGCCATCCTGTACATGGTCGCGATCTATTGCACTTTATAGCACCGTTTTATCCATCTAATCAACTATGTGATTGAATTTGTAACTGAATTGTATTTTAAAATTGTTTGTTTTATATTGTATTTTATTTATATCACGGTGTTCCGTGTCTGTGAGCCGCCCTGAGCCCGCCATTGGCGGGGGAGGGCGGGATATAAAAATAAATTTATCTTATCTTATCTATCTATCTTGTCTCCCTCACCAAGCTGATAATACCCAGGAGGACAATAATAGGGTAGACGGTGCAGTCTCAGGCCTTCTCTCCCTCACTAAGCTGATCATACCCAGGACAATAATAGGGATACATTGTGAAGTCTCAGGCCTTGTCTCTCTCGCCAAGCTGATCATACCCAGGACAATAATAAGATAGAATGTGCAGTCTCAGGCCTTCTCTCCCACACCAATCTTGGGAGAAGGTCATGCTTCCATTTTCCCAATAAAGTCTCCAAGGTAGGAGCAGTGTAGCAGACAACCTTTTATTAACAAAGAACAAGAAGCAGAGTTCATTTTCATACCCTACTTTTCTCTACCTTAAGAAGTCTCAAAGCAGCTGACAATCGCCTTCACTTCCTCTCCCCACAACAGACACCTTGTGAGGCAGGTGGCGCTGAGAGAGTTCTGAGGGAACGATGTGACAGGCCCAAGGTCACCCAGCTGGGTGCATGTGGAGAAATGGGGACTCAAACTCAGTTCTCCAAATTAGAGGCCGCCGCTCTTAACTGCTACACCACATTGGCTGTATGGTTGTCGTGATTTGCAATCACATTCCCTTCCCCACTCCACAACAGGCACCTCGTGAGGTAGGTGAAGCTTAGAGAGTTCTGAGGGAACAGTGACTGGCTCAGCAAGCTTCTTGTGGAGAAGTGGGGAATCAAACTTGGCTCTCTAGATTGGACTCTGCCGCTCTTAACCGCTGCACCAGTACACCGCACTTCTCTCCTCAAAAAGCAGGGCCACACCTACACCACACTGTACTGTATCTTCTGTATTTCAGGGGACACAGCTGAGAGCTGCCTTATCTCTAGCAGCCACCAAAAGCACAAGCACAAGTTGTAAAATGGAGGAAGTGAGGAAGTGACAGCCGTTTGTACATAATTGGTTTGTGTTTCTCAGTCTGGTTTCTAGCAGGTTTTTGCCTGGAAGCAGGCCAGTTGGTGTGGGTGAGAGGAAGAGCTTGAGAACACACAAACATGCACAATTCCTGATAACTTGTGGCAACTTACCAAGAAGTTGTGCTTGCGTGCCTGATGTGGTTGTCCTCCAGTCCACGCAAACAGTCAGTCTTTGTACACACTGTGTTCTACACACACACAAAATTGCTTGCGTGAACGTCTGAAGGCACGCTTATTCAAGTTTTTTTCCTGGTGACCAGTACCCTGGAATCTCCGGAACCTAGACTGGTTATGAAGATGGTTTGCATGCGAGTACAACTACGCCTTGTAAGCATGCACAGATTAAATCTATGTGAAGGGACAGTAGTGTCAGAAAGGGTCTCACATTATCCAGGGCAGGAGTCCTCCACATTTTTGTGCTTGGGGGCATGTTTGGAATTCTGACACAGTGTGGTGAGCGCACTCACAAAATGGCTGCCGGAGGGGGCAGAGCAAGCCCCAAAATGGCTACTGCAGTTTACCTTTAGTCAGGGGTCATTTTGTAGAAAAAGAGGTGCCAGAGCACATTAGCACAACTCATTTGCATATGCCACACACCCCTGACATCACCGGAAGGTGTACCAAATTATATCAGCTCAGCATCTACCTTAAAATGGTTCTTGAATTATAATTGTCATAAGAAAACCTTGCCCCCATCATACTTTTTCAATTACTTTCTCTTATGTGGTGTTATTTTTCCTCTTGTTGTGGGGGAAAATATTAGAAAGTTCAGCAAAATTCTCACAGGGGGGCTGAACAATGGAGCCCAGAAGCAAGTATTGCGGGGAGGGGGGGGGACTAAGAAAGAAAGAGCACAATACAATCCAGAGGTTGCGGAGCTCTGCTTCTGTGAGCTTCTGCCCAAAATGAGGCCTGCCTTTAGGCGCCCAATGAAGATCCTTGTGCTGTGGCTGTGTTGGTGGCTGCTGCCAAGGCAACATTTTAAAATATCTGCATTGCCACAACAGCCAATCAGAAACCTGGCTGGACTGGCCCTGACCAGGCTAACCCAGGCAAGCCCGATCTTGTCAGATCTTGGAAGCTAAGCAGGGTCGACTTGGATGGGAGACCTCCTTGGAATACCAGCAATCAGGAGGCAGCCACCTCCACCTGAGCCAGGGCTCAGTAGGTGTCAGTTACAGAAGAAGAAGATGATGATGATGATGATGACGATGATGATATTGGATTTATATCCTGCCCTATACTCTGAATCTAAGAGTCTCAGAGTGGTCACAATCTCCCCTACCTATCCCACACACACAACAGACACCCTGTGAGCAGTGTTCCCTCTAAGCTGAGTTAGCGTGAGGTAGCTCACAGATTTTTAGCCTCCAGCTCACACATTTTTGTCTTAGCTCAGGAAGGATGACCCCCCAGAACACACTAATTTGTGCAGTAGCTCACAACTTTGATGCCAGTAGCTCACAAAATAGAATTTTTGCTCACAAGACTCTGCAGCTTAGAGGGAACACGTGAGGTAGGTGGGGCTGAGAGAGCTCTCACAGCAGCTGCCCTTTCAAGGACAACTCCTGTGAAAGTTATGGCTGACCCACGGCCATTCCAAGAGGTGCAAGTGGAGGAGTGGGGAATCAAATCCAGTTCTCCCAGATAAGAGTCTGCATACTTAACCACTTCACCAAACTGGTTATCAAAGGTTGCCATGACTTCTAGGTGGAGACACACACATGCACATAAAAATGCAAAAATACCAAAAAAGAAACTTTGCTGGACAAAGCCCCACCTGGCCTGCCCGCATACTATGAATACTTGGTGGGAGTCACAAAAGGTCTTAGTGGGCATCATGTTGGGTTGGTCTAGGGTACAGGAGCTTCTGTCGAGCTCCAGATTCCCTCTTTATGGGAGATCAAACACGCTGACAGTCATGGAGACAGAGACTGCGTCCGTTATCAGTAAAGCTTTGGTCGGCTGCATTCGGCAGACTTCATCTGGAGAATAGGAAATGAAGTAAAGCTCATCCGTTTTCTCACAGGCATATGTATCCCACGATATCACAAAATCACACAAGTCAGTAATTCGGGTTACACGGTGGCTTGCTCCGCGGGTCATAAAATATGTAGTAACTGCCTTTTGATCTGCCGAACACACATAGCGGATAAAAACAACCATGTTCCTCAGGCACTTTGTCGTGCTGGCAGCCCTTGAAATTCCAGCTCTGAATTCCCTGTCTTGGGCTTCCTAAATACCTATCAAACAGCTGGCTTCTCTGCTGATAGAACGCTGCCGATATCGGTTATGTCAAATGAAGGCTGCGTTGGCGATGGGTTAGCTTCGTATTGTACTACAATGGACCAAAATCCACAGGGGTGCTACCCTGTTGGTGTAATCAAAGTAGGGCTGCCAACCTCCAGGTGGTGCCTGGAGATCTCCTGGAATTACAGCTGATTTTCTAGACTGCAGAGAGCACTTCCCCTAGAGAAAATGGCTGCTTAGAGGAGAGTAAACTTCATGGCATTATACCCCACTGAGGTTCTTTCCCTACCAAAACCAGTCCTTCCCAGGCCCCACCCCCCAAAATCTCCAGGAATTTCCCAAAATTGAGTTGGCAGCCCTTCAGTCAAGGTTCCAGCTATCCGGGGCTTTTTTTTTTGAAGCAGGAACGTCTTTGCATATTAGGCCACACCTCCTCATGTAGCCAATCCTCCAAGAGCTTAAGAGTAGGCCCTGTAAGCTCTTGGGGGATTGGCTACATCAGGGGCGTGTGGCCTTTTCTCAAATTTGCACACAGCCCATCCCCATTGTTAATTTTGCATGTGGGAGTTCCAGTGCACAAATGGAGCTCCTAAAAGCTTGACTCACTTCTGTTTGGACAAAGGGATACACCACTCTGGGAACCAGTGTTCCCTCTAAGCTGAGCTAGTGTGCACTAGCTCACAGTTTTTTAGACTCTGGCGCACACATTTTTGTCTTAGCTCAGGAAAAATGGCCCCAGAGAAAACTAACTGATGCTGTAGCTCACAGCTTTAATGCCAGTAGCTCACAAAGTAGAATTTTTGCTCACATGACTCCACAGCTTAGAGGGAGTATTGCTGGGAGCATACATCCGTACTTACATATCTGAGTGCGCAGCTGGCTATAGATTGCAGCTATGGTTGTCTATTTCCCCAACCCATTTGGGGTTTCATTATTTTGGCAGAGATTGTAGCTCAGTAGTAAAGCCTTGCATGCAGAAGGTCATGGGTTCAGTCTCCATCCGCTTCAATTAAAAAGCTCCAGTCCTGGGAACGTGCTCTGTTTGAGACTTGCTGCAAGACACAGCAGACAAGGGTCTGACTCTGTGTAAGGCAGTTTCAGCTCTCAAATCCTTTTTTGACAATTACAGCCAGTTCGGAATTTATTTTTTATTTTTATTTATTTTTCACATTTATATCCCGCCCTCCCCGCCGAAGCAGGCTCAGGGTGGCTAACAGCATCATAATGTCAACAATAAAAACAATCACAATCAAGTCCATTAAAAGTTAAGACAGGTTACCATTTAAAATTAGTAGTGCAACTTTAAAACAACAGTTTGGTGCAAACATCGTGCCATTCTTCAAAGGTGTTGGGCATTTACACATTTTGGTTGAAAGTCATTCGAAATAACGTTGTTTTGCAGGCCTTGCGGAACTTACATATTTACTAGTACATTCTTGCATCTAGAGCTTTTTTTGAACAGGATGCAGATCCGGCTGGCTTGGCATCAGGGGATGTGGCCTAACATTCACATGAGTTCCTGCTGGGCTTTTTCTACAGAAAAGCCCTGTGCAAAACAATGGTGATGTCAGGGGGTGTGGCCTAATATGCAAATGACTTCCTGCTGGTTTTTTCTTACCAAAAAAGCCCTGCGTGCATCCAAAATTGTATGCTCCACTGTTGGCTTACTCCCAGCGAGTTTTGCATTCTCATGCATTTCTCCAGTGATGCGGTTTGGAGAGATCCTCTAGAGTTCTTGGATAATCATTCTGAATGTTTCAGGTATCTTCTGCCGCTAGGCTTTTTCACATTCTCACTTTCTCCACTTGTAAGCTTCTGTTTCTTTCTTTCTTTTTGGCGGGGGGGGGGGGAGGTATTCTGTTCTACCTGTGTTTTGCTCCATCTAGTGGTCAGTTTGATATTAAACCAGTTTATGTCTGGCATTGCAGCTTAAATCTGCAGAGAGATATGTCAGACGTTATACAATGTAATATTGAATTGACCACTAGAGGGAGCAAAAACACACATGTAACAGGAAACAGGAACATGTAACAAGAAACAGGAACTTACAAGCGGGGAAATAATAATATGGAAAAGTCCCCTGTCTCCCAAACACTTGGGAGCGAATTAAAAATCCCTCTTTCTCTGGTTTCTTCATGAGCTTGGGACACTTTGTTTTTGTGCAGAAGGAAGAATCACAGGCGACTGCTGCTCAGAGAAACCTGGCAACGGGAGGCCAGTGCTGTTCTCAGAGACACAAGGGGTCCATATACCACCGAAGGGGAAGGACGGGCTGGCCAAGGAGTAAGTAGAATGAAGCATCTTAAATTTGATAATGGGGAGGTGGACAACAAAATGGAAGTAGAAAGCAAGCTCCTTTCTAAAAGGGGACTGAGACTACAAGTATGTGACTTTTGGTTTGGCAGGATCAGTTGTGGGTTTTCCCACATTTGGTTTTCTGTGTTGAAAAAAAAAAATTACAGCAGCCGGGGTGGAATTCTAGCAGGAACTCCTTTGCATATTAGGTCACACCCCCTGATGTAGCCAATCCTCCAAGAGCTTACAAGGCTCTTTTTTGTAAGGATTGGCTACATCGGAGGGGTGGCCTAATATGCAAAGGAGCTCCTACTAGAATTCCATCCCTGACAGCAGCCAAGCATAACACAAAGTTCATCCATGTTGGCGTTGGAACTACAGTTGTCCCAAAAAGCCCTCCTTCAAAAAAAAAAAAAAAAGCCCCACTCACTTGACAATGTTAACCCCTTGCTGTGCTTGTACATAGCCGATTGTTCCAAATCCGTTGCAGCTTTCCATCTTGCAGTTAACCCTGGTTAAGGACATCTGTCTTCTTCCAGTCAGGAACAACACAATAACTGTCTCAGCTATACAGTAAGCATTCGATTTGGCTACATAATAACCTCACTAAGGCAAATGAAGCCAAATGAGAATAAGGGCAATTCAGTGCCATGGGAAGTGGTGGCATCTGCCAGTTTGGTGTAGTGGTTAAGTGTGTGGACACTGATCTGGGAGAACCAGGTTTGATTGCCCACTCCTCCACTTACAGCTGCTGGAACGGCCTTGGGTCAGCTATAGCTCTCGCAGGAGTTATCCTTGAAAGGGCAACTTTTGGGAGAGCTCTCTCAGCCCCACCCACCTCGCACCCCACCTCTGCTGTGGGGGAAGAAGATAAAGGAGATTGTAAGCTGCTCTGAAACTCTGATTTAGAGAGAAGGGCAGGGTATAAATCTACAGTCTTCTTCAAGAGTGGGCTGCGTAATAAATAGTTGTAGCAGAGGTCCATCAGTGGCTATTAGCCACAAGTTACAGATGGAACATTATGTCTGGGGCAATGATACTCTGTATTTTTGGTTCTTGGGGGGCAAGAGTGGGGGGGGGGACTTTTGGAGTTCTGGCCCTGCTGGTGGACCTCCTGATGGCAGCTGGTTTTTTGCCACTGTCGACAGCTAGTGTTGAACTGGATGAGCCATTGGTGTGATCCAGCATGGCTTCTCTTGTGTTCTTAAGTTCTTATTAATGTCACCTGTGCTCTGAATGGATGAACTCTTTCCCTTCACCTTTTTGGAAACAGAGGAGAACACGTTCGACCACTGATAGTTTTTTTTCTTTTTGGCTCAGCCTTGGAATCTCATTTTATCATCTATCTATCATCTAATTTTATTCTGTCATTCCTCCAGGGCACTGTACGTGGCTCTCCTTTCTTCCACTTTGTCCTCACAAGATCCCTGTGAAGTAGGCTAGACTTGGAGTGGCCGAACTGTGGCTCAAGAGCCACACGTGTCTCTTTTACATATATTATGTGACTCTCAAAACCCCTACCACCCCATCAGCCAGCTTGGAGAAGGCATTTCTCTCTTTAAATCACTTCTCCAAGTCAAGCCAGCCAGCAGCTTGAATGCACTTAAAGTTGCCTTTTTTCCACATCTTCCTCACTCCCAGCTATTTGCTTTCCTGTCACTCAGTTACTTACGCATCTTGACTCTGACTAGCCTTCTTAACAAATAACCCCGCCCTCTCCACGCTCTCTACCTATATGTAAGGCTTGAGGAAGTCTGTTTCAAGTCTGTATCTGAAGAAGTGTGCATGCCCATGAAAGCTTATAACCAGAATTAAGCTTTGTTGGTCTTAAAGGTTCCACTGTATAATATGAGATGTAAAAGGAAGATACAAATGATCCTAAGGGACCCTTCGCATCTGGGCCATTTGCTATTTGAGATCTTACCGACAGGTAGACGATATAGAGTGTTGAAGGCTAGGACAAACAGATTTAAGGACAGTTTCTATCCAAGTGCTGTGGTTAGGTTAAATGCAGGGTTATGAAGGATTATCTGTTTTAGATGTATTTAAATGGTTTTAATGGTTTTAATGGTTTTAGATGTATTTAAATGGTATGAATATGAATATGTGTGTTTGATGTGTTGGTATGTTTGTGGAAGAGCACCTCATTTCGTTGCTCTCTTTTTGTGGAGAACAATGACAATAAATTTATCTATCTATCTATCTATCTATCTATCTATCTATCTATCTATCTATCTATCTATCTATCTAAAAACGTCGTTCTCTGTTCCTCCGTAGGTGATGCTCTGCTTCAAGTGCAGCGGGTCGCTTCTGAACACAGAAAGACAGGGCTGGTGCCCGCTTAATGGAATATCACACAGCTGTTTTTCTTTTCTTTTGTAAAAAAAAATGATTGGTTTTTTTTTTAATAGTTCAATGACTGTCCAGATGTTCGTAATGTTTTCTTTTTTAAAAAAGAAAAAAAAAGAAAAGATCAAACAGCCCAAGAGCAAGGTTATATGTAAGTAGGACGTTATTCATCCTTGGCTAGTAGGGTTGTTTTTATTTTATTTTTTTAGTCAGAGCGGGGAGCGGTCTCCCGTGGTCTCCTGCCTAACCCTAGTCTTGCTGCCACAAACAGCCACTGGAGGCATGTTACAGGAGGAAGCTGCGCAACTGAACATGCCTCCCTTTCAAAACAAAACAAAAATCTCCTCACAGAAAACTAGGGTGAAGAATTGTGGCCCAGCTGTTTGTTCTATGTGCAAGAACTTTGGGGAGAGGGAGCATGCAGGCTCTGAAGCCCCCAACCTTCAGTCTGAAGTGACTGGCACCAGCTTTCTAGCTGCCCGTTTCACAAGGCCTCGTTTTCCAATACAGTGTGACAGAGGTGTTTTTATAGCTATGTCCTTCTCCTCCAACTCTTAACATTGCTTTCTATGCCCGCCCTGCCTTGTTCTTGGTGGGACAATCCATGCCACTTCCCACAGTGCCTTGGGAGAAACCAAGGACTGGGAATAGCGGGAAAAGGGTGGTTAACAGGCTGCCACTGCTCTCCAATTAACGCCACCCTAATTAACAAACACTATCAGTGGAAGGGGACTTCATTAGGCCTTGAGCTCTACTCATTGCTATGGTTACTGTCTTCTTTGTCAAATAGTCCTATGGGTTGAAATGGGTCAGGCTGAACGAGAGGGTCTTCTTGCTCCCTTTGCTCCCCACAACATTGGGGAATGGTGCTCCACAGCAATGCCTTCTGGGACTGAAAAACAATAGGTTCCCTCCTTTTGAAGCAAACAAGCAATCCTTAGTGGTAATATGTATCGATGTTCCTTTTCTTTGAGTTACGATAGAAGCGCTCCTTTTGTAATATGGTAACGAGTGCTTGAAATATCTGCGTCTTTGAGCTGGTCAGGTTCCTATTATCGTTCATTTCTCCCCTGTCCGTAAAAGAAAACCCGGCAAATGCTTCCCTTCTGCAGTAAGAGAACTGTTTCAGACAAGGCTCACATGGGAATTGCACATCGGAAATGTACATATGTTGAGGGATCTGGCGTTATGTGTGGGGCTGTGCGCTAAGCTGAAACCCATCTGCTTGGGGTTTGTCATTTGTTCAAGAACCTAAAGGCTCCAACCCCAGATGAAGAGTCGGAGGTAGGTTAGAGATGTGTAAGCAGTCACCAAGTTCCAGCATGTGTCCCTGGATCATCGACGTGGTTTTACAGTGCCAGACCTCTTTTTCCTCTTGCATACACATGTGAATTCTGCTTCTTTATTAAATGGGTCAGTTTTGCTTGGTTTGTCTCAAATCACTGGTGTACCCAGAGACATTTTGTGTTGTGCTAGAACTGTACAACTACAGATTACTTGGAGATGTTCTGATTTTAGAGAAGAAGAGGAGATTGGATTTATACCCTGTCCATCACTACCTGAAGGAGTCTGAGTAGTTTACAATCTCCTTTCCCTTTCCCTTCCCATAACAATCACCCAGTAAGATAGGTGGGGCTGAGAGAGTTCTGACAGAAACTGCTCTTGAGAGGAACAGCTCTGAGAGAACTTGTGATTGACCCAGGATCATATCAGCAGATGCATGTGGAGGAGGAATCAAACTCAGTTCTCCCCGATAAGAGTCCACACACTTAACCACTACACCAAACTGGCTCTCTTTTACCATCCACCCATCCTGCCCCAGCATTCAAAGGGCTGTGAGTAAGATACCTGTTTTTCCCTAAGTTGGCCATATCAGAGGGCCTGTTTCCCAACATGTGCTTTTTCTGACTCTTACAGCAAAGATCAAGGCCTAGAAGACATTTCCATCCCAAGGAAATCCAGTGAGTGGTAGCACCATAAGAGTGTGTAATGTGTGGGGAGATACTCTCTCATGTTGACTCACTGCCTTGAAGCCTGACTGTGGAAAATCTCTGCAGGTGGTCTTGAAGGAGTGGCAGCGGGAAGAGGGGAAGGACACGTCTTGGGAGACGACAGAAGGCTAAGATTGCCGCCACTGGGTAGGGAAACTTCTGGACATTTGGGGGTGGAGCCTGAGCAGGGATCTCAGTGGGATATAATGCCCTAGAGTTCACCCTCCAGAGCAGCCATCTTCTCCAGGGGAACTGGTTTCAGTTATCTGAGGATAACCCAGGAAAACTCTGGGTCTCACCTAGAAATAGGTACCCTACAACAGGGGTCCCATACCAGTCCGTGATCTGCTAGCAACCGGGCCACGGAGCACGGCAAAGGAGCTGCACCGCCCCCACCCACCTGGGAGCCGGGCAGATGAAAGATACAGCGCAGCCTCGGGCGGGGGTCTTTAAATGGAAGGGGGAGGCAGATTGGCCTTCTGCCTCATGGCCAACTAGCAGGGAGGCGGCAGAAACAGCCCAAGTCTCCCCCTCCCCATTTAAAGACTCCTATGGGGGGCAGCCTGGGGCGGCAAAAACCCCAGCACCACCCCCCACCAGTCTGTGGAAAAATTGTCTTCCACGAAACCAGTCCCTGGTGCCAAAAAGTTGGGAGCCACTGCCCTACAAAAAGCACAAAAATCATAACTAGTTTCAGAAGTTGTCATGCGGGCCTGCTGTAGAACAGTTAGTTTTGTGTCCAGTAATAGCACCCTAGAAAACAACACGAGTTTTAGGGTGTAAGCTTTCAATAGCCTATGAGCCCTCCAGCAGGTATCTGACAAAGAGAACTTTGTCTCTTGACAGCTTGTACCCTGAAACTCTTGTTGGTCTCTTAGGTTGCTACTACTGGATACAAATCTAACAAATCATACTTGTCTCCTCACAGCTGGACCAGGTTTGATTCCTCCACATGCAGATGCTGGTGTGACCTTGAGTCAGTCACAAGTTCTCACAGCACTGTCTGCTGAAGGGCAGTTCTCAAAAAAGCTCTCTCAACCCCACCTGCCTCACCTCTGCTGTGTGGGGAGGGGAAGGAAAAGGAGATTGTAAGCCGCTCTGAGACTCCAAGGGAAGGGTGGGATATAAATGCAATCTTCTCTTCCTCCTCCTCTTTTTCATAACTGAATATTATTCACTTGGGGTATTGTAATTGCTTTTCAATTTCATTTAATTTGTTACTATCCATCTGCACACATTCCTGGTACTTAGGTTGGCCCACAAGTTTTGCCTCTAATCCAAATGAGCAGAGGTTGGCTAGATGAAGTCAGTGGAAAGGGAACAACATTCTTCACATTCTCAGAGGATCTCATGGTCGAAAACCCAGTTTTGCTAATAGGAACACATCCAGTTGGGAAAACCTGAGCATTAATAAGAATGCTGTATCAGGAATTCCTGAGCCTTGCTTAAACCATCTTTAAAATCACCTTCTAGGATATTTTACGTGCAGGAGTGTTTGTGAGTTTCCTGCATTGTGCAGGGGGTTGGACTGGATGACCCTAGAGGTCCCTTCCAATTCTATGATGCTACAATGAGCTTTTTTAAAACTCTTGCTATGCAAATGCCAAACCTAGCAGTGTCATGTACCATTTATCTCCATTCTGTGTTTTGGCCTGAACTGAACCCTCCCCTGTAGCCCAAACAGGGAGCAAGAGGCTCAAAAGTGGTTTTCAGTTTCTTGCACACAAACCGTGCAAAGGCAGAGAGATGCAGCTTGGCAGTGAATGAAGGTGAGCACGAGAGGGAAGGAGGGAA
Organism: Heteronotia binoei; assembly: GCF_032191835.1. Taxonomy (NCBI): domain Eukaryota; kingdom Metazoa; phylum Chordata; class Lepidosauria; order Squamata; family Gekkonidae; genus Heteronotia; species Heteronotia binoei. The sequence goes on from NC_083235.1 coordinate 22,439,040, forward strand.
GTCCCATTCAGAGTGCTTTGTTGTGAGGACAGAAAGACAGAAACAGGATACAGGATGACCTTGACAGGCTGGAAAACTGGACTAAAACCAATAAAATGAATTTTAACAGGGATAAATGTAAGGTTCTGTATTTAGGTAGGAAAAATCCAATGTATGGTTATAGAATGGGGGAGACTTGTCTTAGCAGTAGTATGTGCGAAAAGGATCTAGGGGTCTTAGTGGATCATACACTGAACATGAGTCAACAGTGTGATGCGGTGGCTAAAAAGGCAAATGCAATTTTGGGCTGTATCAACAGAAGTATAGTGTCCAGATCACGTGATGTGATGGTATCGCTTTACTCTGCTCTGGTAAGACTTCATCTGGAGTAGTGTTCAGTTTTGGGCACCACAATTTAAGAAGGATACAGACAAGTTGGAACAGGTCCAGAGGAGGGCGACGAAGATAGTGAGGGGTCTGGAGACCAAATCCTACGAGGAAAGGTTGAAGTTGCTGGGGATGTTTAGCTTGGAAAGGAGGTGGCTGAAAGGTGATATGATCACAATCCTCAAGTATTTGAAGGGCTGTCATATAGAGGATGGTGTGGAATTGTTTTCTGTGGCCCCGGAAGGTAGGACCAGAACCAATGGGTTGAAATTAAATCAAAAGAGTTTCCGGCTCAACATTAGGAAGAACTTCCTGAGGGTTAGAGCGATTCCTCAGTGGAACAGGCTTTCTCGGGAGGTGGTGGGCTCTCCTTCCTTGGAGGTTTTTAAACAGAGGCTAGATGAAGATCCTGTGAATTTAGGGAGAGGTGTTTGTGAGTTTCCTGCATTGTGCAGGGGGTTGGACTAGATGACCCTAGAGATCCCTTCCAACTCTATGATTCTATGATAAAATGGAGGAAAGGAAAGAGACGTAAGCTGCTTCAGCTCCCCACTGAGGAGAAAGGCAAGGTCTAAATGAATTAAACAGATAAATAATAAATAGAGTCATTCTCTTTCATTCTGAAGCTGCTCCCCTAGGCTGTGCACCAGATAAGCAGGGACAGAGCAACACAACTCTCTTCAGCGACAGAGGATCATGACTGACAGCAGTTTTCAAGGTCCATGCTGCATGCCACTCCCTTATTACTGCCATGGCAGACATGTTTAAACCATTAAAGGCATCTGGGGAGGGGGTGAAAGCCACTAGAAAATAGGTTGCCTTCCCCACATCTAATGTCACCAATGCACTGACTGGGAGGGGGAAGTGTTGGAATTGTACTTGGGACCAGTGTTCTCTCTAAGCTGAGTTAGCGTGAGCTAGCTCACAGATTTTAGCCTCCAGCTCACACATTTTTCTTAGCTCACAAAGGATGACCCCAGAGCACACTAATTTATGCAGGAGCTCACAACTTTAATGCCAGTAGCTCACAAAGTAGAATTTTTGCTCACAAGACTCTGCAGCTTAGAGGGAACATTGCTTGGGACACACAGTTCCAAGTACGATTGCCAACTTCCAGGTGTACCCTGGAGAATTCCAGAAATTACATCTGGCCTCCAGATTACTGGAATCCGTTCCGCTGAAGGAAATGGCTGCTTTGGAGGACAAACTCTGTGGCGTGATACCTGTTCTCACTCCAAAACTTTCCTTCCCCCAAATCTCCAGGGATTTCCCAGTTCCAATCAAGCACAATGGGAGGAGCTTGTGCTTTCCTCTGGTAATGGTCCACGCCCCCTTGATTCTTGGAGCTCTGGGCCCCCATTCTTTATCTCTGGTGTCAACCCTGGCTGGTTAGCTTATCTAGACCCCTGACTTTTGTTCCATGGGTACCACTGCCCTGCCTTCTATAGTTTTGTGCCCTACAGATTTCATTCAAAGAATTCTTATCCCAGTCCATGTAGGGACACAGCACATGGAGAGAAGCGCTCTGCAAGATGAGGATCCCGGCTGGCCAGGGAACGACACGGACAGACACACTCATCCAGAGGTGGCCAAAGTTGCTTAATGTAAGAGTCACATAGAATAAATTGCAGAAGTTGGAGAGTCACAAGACACAAACATCAGATGTTTGAGAGCTGCAAGACAGGGAAGAAGCTGGAAAGAAAGCAACTTGAACTTTAAATGTATCCTCTAAGCCACTGGCTGGCTTGGCGAAGTGATTTAAAGAAACAAATGCCTTCTCCAAGCTGACCAATGGAGTGGGGTGGGGTGCAGTGTTCCCTGTAAAGAAAGATGGCCCCAAAGCAAACTAAATTATGCAGTAGCTCACAGCTTTAATGCCAGCAGAAGACGACTGCAGATTTATACCCCGCCCTTCTCTCTGAATCAGAGACTCAGAGCAGCTTACAATCTCTTATATCTTCTCCCCTCCACAAGACACCCTGTGAAGTGGGTGGGGCTGAGAGGGCTTTCACAGCAGCTGCCCTTTCAAGGAGAACTCTTGCAATAGCTATGGCTGACCCAAGGCCATTCCAGTAGCTGCAAGTGGAAGAGTGGGGAATCAAACCCAGTTCTCCCAGATAGGAGTCCACACACTTAACCACTACACTAAACTGGCTCTCAAAGTAGGATTTTTGCTCACAAGACTCCACAGCTTAGAGGGAATATTGGTGGGATGGGGGCTTCAAGAGCCACATGTGGTTCTCAAGTCACGGTTTGGCCGCCCTAGCTCTAATCCATCACCCGACTGCTCCGTGCAGAGATGCCTTTCAGAAATGCTGAAATCCTGCCAGTGAGCAATTTCGGAGGGGGAATCAGTAGCTGGATTTATTTCTTAGCTTCATCTTCCTTTGCTGCCAGATTTCTACTCAGTGGGCTTTTGGAGACTTTGAAATAGCTTTATGCTCCTTTGGACTGAGGCATTTGTGCCTGAAAATCTTGCATCAGCTCAAAACCAGTTTTTGAAATCTGGTCAGGGAGAATGTGTGTGTACAGAGACCGAGAAGAATGACTCCTGGAAGCTATTGCAGCAGAGCTAAGATGAGTTTTTGCATGAAGTAATTGCATGGTCTGCTTAGGGAAGTGGTGAGTAGGGACGGGGAGCGCAAACCAAATTACAAACTGAAGTTCATCACAAACTGGGGCCCAGTTCAAGATGATTCCCGAAGCTCCATTCGTGCAATCTTGCCGTCACGAACCCCATGAACCTCCCACAAACCACCCCGATGGGTCTGTGTGGTTTCATGTCAACAGACATGCTGGCAGAGGGGGCTTGGAGAAGGCATTTAAAGAGACCATGGATCCCTTTAAATGGGATCCAGCCAGGATCTGTGGGTAATTAACACCAAAGGGTGATTAACACATGGAATTCACTGCCACAGGAGGTGGCGGCGGCTACAAGCATAGTCAGCTTCAAGAGGGGACTGGATCAACATATGGAGCAGAGGTCCATCAGCGGCTATTAGCCACAGCCTATTGTTGGAACTCTCTGTCTGGGGCAAGCGATGCTCTGTATTCTTGGTACTTGGGAGGGGCAACAGTGGGAGGGCTTCTAGTGTCCTGGCCTCACTGATGGACCCCCTGGTTTTTTTGGCCACTGTGTGACACGGAGTGTTGGACTGGATGGGCCATTGGCCAGCTCCAATATGGCTTCTCTTACGTCCTTATGTAATGGTGCACTCACCATTGTGCAGGGGAGGGACATGTGTACAGGAGGCAAGCGAGGTATGTGGGCTGATGGGCCAGTCGTAGTAGACCCCCCTGGAAGTCGGGTCTAGCAGCTGCCCCACCTCAGCATACACTGACCCTGGACACAAAGGACATCACTGGGGGTTTTAAGACCCCGCCCCTTCCCGCCTTCACGTTCACTGATGTCTCATCTTCTCTTGCGAGTCCTTTTTAAACAGGAATTTCCAACAAACACAAACAACCCTCCAGTCTCTTTTTCTCCCCCTCCTTTTTATTTGTTGTCGCTCTCCATTCCTTTCCTTTTATTTAAGTTTCTTTTTTTACATGCGCATAGTTTGGATTCTGCATTGGAATATGGAGCTGTTATAATAAGAATCGAGTTCAAGAAACAAACGAAAGAAAAACAAAAAAAAGAGAAAGTTACTGCATGGTAGAAAAAAGTACGCCCGAGGTACAAACACATACAGAGTTCCACGGACCAAATGTGTTGGCAGAGGGGATATTTACAGGTTAGAGGGGGGGGGGGGAGGGCAGGCGGGCCAGAGACGGGATCCCGCCAGAGCCACCCCAGGTTGGTTGCTTTTCGCAAAACATGGCAGGGGGCAAATAAGAGAACTCCAAGCCTCAACCGCCTCTGTTCAGCCAGGTCAGCGGTCGTGGGGGAAGCTATCGGAGCACTGGACAAAGATGTCATTAGCCGAAAGACACGGAGGGCACGTTCTCAGCTACGACCCATTCATTTATATTGGGGAGGAAAGGGAGAGCAAAACTGAGGCCTGAAGTGCAGGGTCAGGTGCTGACAGACCAGGCTTCACACTGAAGCAGAAGTTAGAAGAGACAGCGGGGCCTGAGCTGCTCTGCCGTGAGCTCCAGGACTTTCTTCCTTTTCTTCCGACAGCTCCCAACTCGCCTCTCCTTTTACCAAGAAAACCCTGGGTGCTCAGAGTCAAGGGCTGCGGTCAGCTTTCTCTACAGCCCATCAATGACAATAGGCACAGTCACGGCATCTTCGCACTGGACGGGGTGGGGGGTGGGGATCTTGAAATTAATCGGAACACCATGCCGCCCTTTGCCTAATGTTATTAGAGCGCCTCTTTCCCTGTGGGCCTCCTAGGCTGACCCCTGTCCTTAAAAGAACTGCTCAAAGACTGAACTGTTCCAAGGCCTCCAAGCAACTGGTGAATCCGAGGAGAGGAATCGTCCCACTACCCTCTTCTACACCTCATTAGGCAAGACCAGCGTTCCCTCTAAGCTGAGTTAGTGTGAGCTAGCTCCAGATCACACATTTTTGTCTTAGCTCAGGAAGGGTGGCCCCTGAGCAAACTGACTTAGGCAATAGCTCACAAGCTTCAATGCCGGTAGCTCCCAAAGTAGAATTTTTGCTCACAAGACTCCACAGCTTCGAGGGAGCGCTGGGTAAGACCATCACCAGCACTTGCGTACTCCAAGAACCCGTCTAGGCACTTGGCAAAGGTAGATGGGGAAGCCCTCCCTAAAACGCAGCTCACCAAACTATGGGGGGGGGGGGACCCACAGCTCAATCTTCCTGCCAATCAAAAATTCCCTGCACTTAGAAAATGAACATGTTGCAGCAAAAGCTGGCTAGAACTTTTCTCCCCAGCACTGTAGTTTTCCAAGGGCATGTTTTGTTTTTAAAAATGGACGCCGTTCGGGCATGCAAACTTTCCCTGCCTGGATTCCAAAGTGACACAGTCCTTTAGAAGGACATTTAACTCATGCTTATTCTGAAAGGGTCAACCAGCCTCGGTTCCATTTGCAGTCACAACAACTGCAAGCTGCACAATCTCTAACTGCTCTGTTATGGGGGCTGAATGAATCCATGCAGAGTTTGGCAGGCGCACAGGCATTAACCGTTTGCTTCACCGTGCCTTTGACTTGTCTCCCAGCCCACATTTTTACAATATGATCGCTCCAGTGACAGCAGTTTACACTGCTGCTTCCAGTACTCCAGTTCTATCCCGCCCCACATGCACAAGATCATGGAGTTAGGCAGCAGCCGAAAGCAATTTTTGGAGGGAGGGGTGTTCAAATGTTCAACAAGGGGTGATGGCCTCAGGTTGGGTGGGTGGCCGGCCCAGCCCTTTCAATTACACTGCTTTCATGGACGCTTGTCGAATTTACATCCTGACAACTCTTTCCGGCGGTGCTACTCGACCGCAAGTCACAAACGACTGGTGAACCCCAGCAACAGCTGACTAGTTCAAAGCTGCAATTCACAAATAATCTTCAAAAGAAAAGGTACCTGAAAGCCTGGCCTCCCAAGAAATACAGTCAAGATCTCTGCAAAATGAGAATGCGCTGCAGTTCAAGAGACAAGACAATCTGCACGGGCTTAGAGGTATGCTATTATGACTCGGATGGGCGCTACCGTTCCCAACTGGTCCTGGTGCCCAGACAAGGTACAGGCCCACCAACCTTTGCTCTCCTGCTTCAGGGGAACCTGCACAACCTCAGCTGCAAACATCAATGGGTGTGCGCCAGTCGTGTAGCGAGACAGGCTCCCTGATTAGCTATACCTGGTAGAGGGAACCTCCTTTCAGATCCTCATTGCCGAACTGTTCTTAGAGGAAGCGCCGCCTAGGATGCACTGCAAGTTTTCCATGCTCTAGAACACAAAGGCTTGCTTTTGGGTCTGCCTAGCATCCAGAATACGCATCCCTTACAAGCAAAGAGCAAAGGTTCAGCCCCCAGCAGGAGGGAAGGAAGTGCAACTGAACTTACAATGCACCCCCATGACCAAAAGAGGGGAAGGATGCCCGCCATATTGCAACAAATGCTTAACCCAACAAGCAAGGCTGTGGTTGCCAGGAGTGGTCCACAGTTAACGGTGACAACCACCAAGGGAGGACTCGGTTTCAGCACCCGATCATGCTATCGCTATTGCTCAGGAGGGATAACATTTGGCAGACCACCGACTGCAGCTGACCCAGTTTAATGCCACAGCAGTTAAGAAACGGTGACGGATCTGGTTAAAGGAGGAGGAGGGGCTGAGTGGAGAGCACACGCTTATCCATGCAAGGGGTTGGGCTCGTGAGGGAATGTCAGCCACCTGGCGCAGGAGTCTCGCAGAGCTAACCTCTTCCTCCTGAGGAAAGGGGGCGCTGTTGGTTTAGCGTGTCTCCGAAGCCAGCTGGGAATCACGTCGCTTGTACGGGAATGAGACTCTTTGCCTCCCCCTAAAAACCGACGGACTCGGTCACACCCTCAGCTGACGAAGAGCGATTTCAGCCACTATTTTAAAAACTGGCTGCAGCAATCGCCTCGGCAGTCACGTCGCTGGCTTGGCAGTGAGAAGCCTTACCTAGGCTGCTTGGCAAGAGTGGGGCTGGGGGGGGGGTAGGCTCAGTCCCACCAGGACACTGAGGCCGTTCAGCCACCGGCACTCAGTGAAGGAAGTCCGCGAGGCGGTGGGGAAGAGGTCGCTCTCGTTCTCTGCAACTCAGGGATGGGGGCAGGCAGTGGGTGCTGTGTGATGTCGACGTCGTAGACTCTAACGCTTTGCATTTATCATTATTGAGATTATTACTAGTTGTATTGATGGTCGCGTTCATGTCACACCCTTCTCTAGCCGGGGGGGTGGCTCCCTCCCTGTGCGGATGGTGCTGAGTCGATGGTATCGAAGACTTTGGAGTTTCGTTACGTCGGGGACCTGCCGGTGAAAACAGAAATGGCATCAGAGGCAGGCTCGGGGTGAGGCACTTTGAAGTGTGTGTGAAAAATCAATCCAACACTCACAATAAAGGAGGATTCTACTTCGCACCTAAACAGAATAGTGCAAATGAATGGTGTTTGCAGAGGGCTGCCCAGATCACAGACATATGCACAAATTTAATGTCAGCAATGGATCCACATATACACAACACACACACACACACACACAGGGCTTTTTTGTAGCAGGAATTCCCTTGCATATTAGGCCACACCCCCTTAATGTAGCCAATCCTCCAAGAGCTTACAGTAGGCCGGAGAGGAAGAGTTCTGTAAGCTCTTGGAGGATTGGTTACATCATAGGGGTGTGGCCTAATATGCAAAGGAGTTCCTGCTACAAAAAAAGGCCTGTATGTAAATGCATCCAGTAGAACTTCCTGAACTCCTAGAAGAATGGAAATCCTTGTTTAGCATCTGCCAAGTACACCCTAGTTTGACAGACCACCTGCATTCAGATGTTTAGCCTGGAGAGGAGGCAGCTGAGAGGTGATATGATCACCATCTTCAAGTACTTTAAGGGCTGTCATATAGAGGATGGTGTGGAATTGTTTTCTGTGGCCCCGGAAGGTAGGACCAGAACCAATGGGTTGAAATTAAATCAAAAGCGTTTCCAGCTCAACAATAGGAAGAACTTCCTGACAGTGAGAGCAGTTCCTCAGTGGAACAGGCTTCCTCGGGAGGTGGTGGGCTCTCCTTCCTTGGAGGTTTTTAAACAGAGGCTAGATGGCCATGTGACAGCAATCCGAATCCTGTGAATTTAGGGGGAGGTGTTTGTGAATTTTCTGCATTGTGCAGGGGGTTGGACTAGATGACCATGGAGGTCCCTTCCAACTCTATGATGTCACAGATCCCCAGGGTTTGGTCAAACCAAGGTTTATGGTGAAGTCTGAATACAGCCTGGATGCCAGTAGGCTTGCCAGGTCACACCCAGCAACCCCCAGGAGTCATTAAAGCATGGTGACAGGTGGGCCAGCATCACCCTGGCAACATGATGTGACTTCTAGTTAAAACTGGAAGTGATGTCATGGGACACTCTAGGATTCACAAAAAAACCTCTATCATGTTGCGGGAGACTTGGAAACCCTGGTTTGCCGGGGAGAAGTTCGGATATGACTGACCCAGAAGAGAGTGGATAAGACTCGGCTTGGGCCAGGGGCTCTTCCCTCTTTGTACCCTGCCCTTTGGTTCTGCCTTGTTCACACCAAGTCAAGGTGCTGGCAAGTGCTCACCTTGTTCCCACAAAGGCAGTGCTATTCCACATTGCCGTTCTGATTGTGCTGGCTTTCAGGCGTGCTTGCCTCCTCCTCACATGGCGAGAGCTCATCGATGGATGTCTGGTTAGTGATTCCTAAAAAAGAGATAGTGGCAGTTAGTACTGGGGCGGGAGGACAGATACGTAGGCCAAAGGGAGATAAAATGGCAAAGGAGGTACAGGTATGGTGAGGCCAAATGGCTCACAAAGGTCTGGAAAGGAGTCAAAAGGAATAGGTGGGAGTATCTTTATGGAGTCAAGGAAAGAGAGATCAAGTGGTGATTCCTAGCCCAAAAGATGTCCACCTTTTCTTCTATTCAGCCCTGGCTCCCACCTGGTGGAACTCTCTGACAAATAACATCTATGGGACAATTGTGCGGCAAAATTGGGGTGAACTCTGTATAATGTAGACATTTTTTAAAAAACTGAGATTAAAAATAGGAGTGAACTCAAGTGTAGTGTAGAATGTCAGTTCAGGGACAGGGTTGAACCAGGATTAAAGTCTAGTGTAGAAAGACAGAGACATTTTAAGGCAGAGAAAAGTGGGATATAAAAAACTACTCGGGAGGCTGCTTTCCCTTTTTTTTAAGCTCAAAATTGCCCTCTTCCAAAGCAGGAAGGCAGACAGAGTTGGCCCTCATATCAGATGTGCTGATTCATACAATATATACTTAAATGCACCATCTCACTTGTCTAAGGCTGTGAACAGGCCAAGAAAAAAAATTCCCTGTCCTTTTACCAGAGGCTTAACATGTGAAAATGGACAGCAAAAGTTTTTCATGACATGGAAGCAGATAACATCGTCTGATCACTGCTGCAGATCAAACTAATATTACAGGTACAGCTAAAGAGACCAGTTTAAAAGTTGGCAACCATGTATTTGTCCCTTCAAATAGTCTTGATAGTCGAGGTGAAGAATAATCAGAGCCCAGACTGGAAAGTTACTAGGTGAGAACACTGAATTTTGGGGGGACCTAAGCTGCTGGTCATAATTCACACCACGAGCCCTTTGGTCCTCTGTACATAACTACTCAGGCTGTTGACAGCAGCAACACAGAGAACGTGACCGGTCCACCAAGAGTCCAGATCCCAACTGCCCACAGAAATCTTCCCTCATGTAGTTCATTGTGATAAGTCCAAAACTGGACATCCGTCAGAGTTCTCTCAGCACTCCAGGGGTGGAATTCTAGCAGGAGCTCCTTTGCATATTAGGCCACACACCCCTGATGTAGCCAATCCTCCAAGAGCTTACCAAAAAGAACCTTGTAAGCTCTTGGAGGACTGGCTACATCAGGGGGTGTGGCCTAAGATGCAAAGGAAGTCCTGCTAGAATTCCACCCCTGCAGCACTCCAAATTCACAATCATTGTGAGAATCAGGGCTTTTTTCTGGGGGAATGTGGCGGAGGGGAGTTTCAGAACCTCTTCATGGAAACAAAATTCTCAAAAATTGTTTATAAGTTCATGAGGGGCACCTGTGTATGTTTCTCCTTCATTTCCCTCTTGAGAGTTCTTTTTGCAGAGAAAAAAAAAAGCCCTGGTAAGAACCCTTCTCACATGGGGTTCCCATCAGCCCTTCTGTCTGCAAGTAGACAGAACTGTCTCCCTCCGACACTTTACTGGAGACAACCTCTTCTGCAGATGGTGGGATGGCAGATATGTGAAATATGCTACCCTAGGAAAACTTGTATTACTTCCCTAAAGCCAACAACCCCAGCATCGATTTTGCAACAGGATGTTAACATTCCTATCACAAGCAAAACCCACATTCGGACAATGGTTCAGTAAGCAAAACAGAATTTTCAGAGTGGGTGGAGGGGAGTCATCACCTGCGACTCCTCGAGCGCTTTCATCAGCGCTGCCTTCGCACCATCCTCAACATCCACTGGAGTGACTTTGTGACCAACACTGAAGTCCTCAAGCGGGCGGAAGTTACCAGTATTGAGGCACTGCTGCTGAAGACGCAGCTGCGCTGGGCAGGGCATATTTCTAGGATGGAAAACCACCGCCTTCCCAAGATTGCCCTGTATGGCGAACTCTCCACCGGCCATCGAAATAGAGGGGCACCAAAGAAGAGGTACAAGGACTCCTTGAAGAAATCCCTTGGCACCTGTCGCATCAACCATCACCAGTGGTCTGACCTAGCCTCAGATCGCAAAGCATGGAGACACACCATCCACCAGGCTGTCTCTTCCTTTGAGAACGCACGCATAGCTGGTCTTGAGGACAAAAGGAGATTGAGAAAGAATCGCACTGCTACAGCACCAACCCTAAATCAGACTTTTCCCTGCAGCCACTGTGGCCGGACCTGCCTGTCCCGCATTGGTCTTGTCAGCCACCAGCGAGCCTGCAGCAGACGTGGACTATTGCACCCTTCTTAAATCTTCGTTCGCGAAGCCAAGCCGAGAGAGAGGGAGGGGGTGCTGAAGTTCGAGATTTTTTGCCCCAATGCCTTTGACTGGAGACCCCAATAGGCACTCCCTATGAGGAATACCAAATCAAAAGCGAGGAACGTCACTGCCCTTCCCCTATATTTTGCCCTGTTGCCTGTCCATACCGCTGGCTGCTCGCTCCTTCCACTTCTGCTTGTTCTCTTGGATGTACTTTGACCAAGTGGAGCGGAAGCTGTTGATGTCTGCATTGATGTCTCCCAGCTCAGCGTGCTCATCCACGGAAGGCTGACGCCAACTAGAACTGAGGAAGAGTGCAGATACGCAGTGAGGACAGCTTGTAAAACTTCAGAAGGGCCACTGGGGGCAGTATAGAGCTATTCCTGGAACTCACTTGTCCTCCCTTTCTTCTTACGCTTGGTCCTCTCTCCCACCAGTATCAGGATCAACTGATATTCTCTGAGCCAGAGAGGCATTTCAAAGCTGTGACTCTGGTTCTGAGCTATGGCAGATGACACGATCTGCATCGATAAAGCTTTGGACGATCCATTCAGTAGAAGCATCTTTGTCCATGGCTTTACTGAACTAATAGCAGTCAGAGCACAGACCAGAATATTATCAGATGAGGGCAATAAGTTTTGGGGGAACCTACGCTGTTGGGTCAAAACTTGACACATCTCTCCCATCCTCCTGAGCACAAACAAGCTGCATACAAAGTAGGGTTGTGCATTCAGGTGTATCCAAACAGGAAAAATAGTCAGAAAATACCTTATCAGTATTTTTTTGGCTATTATTTCAGGGGGATATCGGGAGGGTAATTTTTGACTATTCACCATAGACCATCCTGGATAATCCTGGGGAAAAAAATGGGTTTATCTGGGAAAGCTGGATAGCTGCAGTTAAACAGCACTTAAAGAGACTGAAGTCCCTTTAAATGCCCTTCTTGATGAAGTTGCAGCTTTACAAACACATTTTAAAGGGACCATGGCACCTTTAAATGCCTTTGGAAGTGGGGGGGGGGGCACTGAGTTTTGCTGGTCCTGCAAAAATGCTCCCAACTTTCAGTTTCCACTGCAGAGACTCTCTGGTTTTATTCTCCCCTCCTTTTTTCTCATTTGAAAACAATGGAAGATGCGGGCACCTGCTTTCAGGGACCATAGAACTGGACCCCCGATTCAACCTTTTGAAATTTGGGAGGGTCTTCTGAGCGCAGAGTGTTAAAGCTGCAGTACTGCAGTCCTAAACTCTACCCATGACTGAGTTAGATCCCCGGCAGAAGCTGGATTTTCAGGTAGCTGGCTCGAGGTTGACTCAGCCTTCCATCTTTCCGAGGTTGGTAAAATGAGTACCCAGCTTGCTGGTGGGAAAGCGTAGATGACTGGGGAAGGCAATGGCAAACCACCCTGTAAAAAGTCTGCTGTGAAAACGTTGTGAAAGCAATGTCACCCCAGAGTCGGAAACGACCGGTGCTTGCACAGGGGACCTTTCTTTTTTTCTGAGAAGAGACACCAGAAGCTATGCTGAAAATCTGGCGTCTCTAACTCAAAAAGTACCCCGTGCCCAGGTTCCTGGATACCCCCAGACAGATTACCTGTTGACTATAATGGTCCCATAGAGTGTAATGGAGCAAAAAATCTGAGATTCCTGAAAAGACCTGAATACCATACCAGTAGTGGAATTTGGATTTTTTTGGGGGGAGGGGGGGTGGAATCCCAAATTTTGGGAGGCCCATTATATCTGAAGTTGAAAAATCCCAGGTTTTCTTTTGTGTACACCCCTAATTTAAAGCATGCAATGGCAAGCCACCTCTGCTCATCTCTTGCCTTGAAAACCCTGTGAGGGTTTTCTTGATTGTGACTTGGCACTTAATTATTTTTATTCTTGAAGAACCTGGTAATTATATTACCCCCACTTAGAATTTGATTAAGAAGTTTCACCAGGGCCAGTTCTACACTAAGGCAGTGGATTTGGGGTGGGAAGAGCAGCCACTACCAACCTCCCTTCCTCTCCTTATTGACCTCAAATCAGGATCTAGAACAGGTAATACACATTTCCTCTGCATCCTGCTCATGCCAAAGATGCGCCACTACAGGCTGCAGATCTGAACAGATCCCTTGTCTTTGCTCAAATCTCCCCCCACCCCACCCCACCATTTGAAATTACTGTTTCATAATATGTGCTTCTAGCTTTTTTGAAGCCCAATTTTCAGACAAAAAAAAAGGTGTTTTTTTTTAAAAAGAACAACAGAATAATAGTTAAGACCTCCAATGACCAGTCTAGTATACTGATGAACAGGGGGCGCTTTGTAGAAAAATAGATGGTGGAGCTCATCCAGGGATTGTTATGCAACTGCACCTACTATTCAATGGACAAGGTGGGGAGGAAAAGGGGGAACCCTCAGAAAGGTTCAGGAGCTGTGCTCCTGTGAGCTCCTGCTGAATCCAAGGTCTGCTGATAAACAGCAAACAGACTGAGAGTTTTAAAAAGTGACCCTGATTAATCAGGTAGCTGATTTTTGGTTTCTAAGACTTTTTTTAATTAAGAAGAAATGCAGATTTATACCCCGCCCTTCTCCCTGAATCAGAGACTCAGAGCGGCTCACGATCTCCTTTACCTTCCTCCCCCACAACAGACAACCTGTGAGGTGGGTGGGGCTGAGAGGGCTCTCACAGCAGCTGCCCTTTCAAGGACAACCTCTGCCAGAGCTATGGCTGACCCAAGGCCATGCTAGCAGGTGCAAGTGGAGGAGTGGGGAATCAAACCCGGTTCTCCCAGATAAGAGTCCGCACACTTAACCTCTACACCAAACTGGCTCTCTACACCAAAGTGCCTCTCTTAAAGAATTATTTTAAAAACTTCATATGGATGGCAAGCATAACTCAGAAAAGATATTCCTTTCTGCGCAAGAGAGAACAGGGAATATTTCAGATCAAAAATACAGGGTGTTTTCGCACTTACGTTTTACTGGCGCGAAGACCCTCCTCACGCCGGCGGATCTGCAGTGATTTCGCACTAGAAGCGCCGGCGCAGCCCAAAGAGCCGGCTACTTCCGTCGCTAAGCCAGCGCAAACGTTTTCCTGCTTCTTGGCAGTTTCCGTTTGCGCTGGCTTAGCGACGGAAGTAGCCGGCGCAATGGGCTGCGCCGGCGCTTCTAGTGCGAAATCACTGCAGATCCGCCGGCGTGAGGAGGGTCTTCGCGCCAGTAAAACGTAAGTGCGAAAACACCCACAGGGATTTTCTCTCCGAAAGCATTTTTTCCCTCCGACACAGATTCCTCCAGGTTATCAACTGAAGCACAGCCGATTAGTTGACTAATTAATTGATTCCTTGAATCATCTTACGGGCTTAAGTAAGTAGGCACTCCCGTATTAGCCAATCTGCTTGGCACAGATGAGGCCACACCAGCAGAGAGGGGAAAGGACATCTTCTTGTGTCAAAAACTGGCATCTCTGCCGAACACTTCCTCCCCAGAGGAGCTCTATGCAAGGTCAAGACTGTGACGGGGTGCATACAGAACACCCTTGGCCCCAAGGCAGTTCGCAACTATAAAGGGGGACGTTTCTATGAAGCCTGACATGGCTGCCAGATGTGCGTCTCGGTGCTCTTCTCCTGGGAGTTCGGGAACACGAAAGCTCTGTCAGAGCTGGCACCTTGAAAGGTTCTGTTTTATCTCACAGGCAGACAAAGAATCCCTTTGGCTCCTCACTTCCTTTCCTGACAGGCAACGCGCAACCACGGAAACGCTCCAAGGCCACCTCAGACGCACAGAGGAGGTCAACAATGAGGGCCCCAAAGGCAGTTGGCAACAATGCCAGTCTTGACTAAGAGAAAAGTCCTGCCCAATTCTTCCTGCAGCAAGTAGCTTTGAAAACTGATATCCCATTAGTGAAAGGTAGTCCCCTGGGCAAGCACCAGGAGTTGTCCTTGAAAAGGAGTTGTCCTTGAAAGAGCAGCTTCTGAGAGAGCCCTCTCAGCCCCACCCACCTCACAGGGGGTCTGTTGTGGGGGGAGAAGACAGAGGAGATTGTGAGCTGCTCTGAGTCTCTGATTCAGAGAGAAGGGTGTGGTATAAATCTGCAGTCTTCTTCTAACCTACCTCATAAGATGTTGAGAGGATAAAATGGAGAAAAGAACAACTCTGGGATTTGCTTTGGGTTCCCACTGCGGATAAAGGCTTTACTTTACTAATCAAGATAGTTTTGGAGGAGAACCGTGTTGATCTCCTGTGGAACATTAGACCTGAGTCCAGCAGCAAAACCAACGAGATTTTCAGGGCAGAAGTCAGTGTCATACATTAGTCACAGTGTTAAGACCAGGGCTTTTTTTGTAGCAGGAACTCCTTTGCCTATTAGGCCACACGCCCCTGATGTAGCCAATCCTCCAAAAGCTTCCAGGGCTCTTCTTGCAGGGCCTACTGTAAGCTCCAGGAGGATTGGCTGCATCAGAGGGGCGTGGCCTAATAGGCAAAGGAGTTCCTGCTACAAAAAAAGCCCTGGTTAAGACTAGGATCTGGGAGACCCAGGCTCAAAGCCCCACTTGTGCCATCGAAGCTCGCTGGCTGACGTTGGGTCCATCACGTGCTTTTAGCCTAACCTACCTCACAGGGTTGCTGTGAAGATAAAATGGAGGAGAGAACAACTATCTAGGCTGCTTTGGTTTCCTACTGGGGAGAAAGGCTTTCGTTTACAAATAATGTTCATTTCAGAGGGCAGTCGTGTCGGGCTACAGTAGAACAGTAAAGATTCGAATCCAGTGACACCTCAGACCAACAACCTTTTCATGGTAGGAGCTTTCGAGAGCCAAAGCACTTTTCTCAGACACAAGGTTTGACTTTTGAAACACGATACCCTGAAGTCTTGTTGGTTTATAAATGAACAACAAACAACCAGGGTACCTGCCATCTGCTGGGCATGGAGCCGGTGTCACTGGTTGTGTGTGGGGGGGTGGGGGGATTTGTGAATTTCCTGCATTGTGCAGGGGGTTGGACTAGATGACCCTGGAGGTACCTTCCAACTCTATTGATTATTTCATGGTTCTTCTGGAGGTCTAATTGCACTGCTTAGCCATGCTTTTAAAAAAACCCTAGTTCGCCACCTAGTGGTGCATAATGCAAAAAGACCTAAAACTTCTGGCTGCCAGACAATCTTAGGATCTCCCGCCTATACTACACACACTGGCATGTGATTATTATTATTATTCCTCCCCTCCCTTCGCCGTGATCAAACCTGCTCTGCTGGCCAGGGGTCTTGTTCTTAGATCCTTCCTCCACCAAGGGAATCACCATCTTCTCTGCCACATCGGTCAGAACTGCAAAGGTGGGCTCCACGATAAAATCAATGAAACCTGCAGAAGGGGAGGGGCATTAGCAACCAATTGATGGGTTCCCCTGCCCCTGCATGCTTTCTGGATCATAAGGACATAAGAGAAGCCATGTTGGATCAGGCCAATAGCTCATCCAGTCCAACACGTTGTTACACAGTGGCCAAAACCCCCCAAAACCCAGGAGGTCCATCAGGTGCCATCAGGAGGTCCACTAGTGGGTCCAGGACATTACAAGCCCTCCCACTGTTGCCCCCTCCCCCCCGCAAACACTAAAAACACAGAGCATCACTGCCACAGGCAGAGAGTTCCATCCTGTGGCTAATAGTTACTGATGGACCTCTGCTCTATACATTTATCCATCTGCCAGGGCAGGATCTCCCCCCTAGTGTTGTGGGTTGTGAGCAGTGTTCCCTCTAAGCTGAGTTAGCATGAGCTAGCTCACAGATTTCTAGCCTCCAGCTCACACATTATTGTCTTCGCTCAGGAAGGATGACCCCAGACCACAATTTATGCAGTAGCTCAATAGCTCACAACCTTAATGCCAGTAGCTCACAAAGCAGAATTTTTGCTCATAAGACTCTGCAGCTTAGAGGAAACATTGACAGGATAAAAAAAATGTGCCAGTGAAAAGCCAGCCCCTCCTGGATATATGAGCATAAGCAAGAAGGCAGGGAAAAGTCCCGACACAAAATGCAGTCTCCTGGCACGCAACTCACCAATCTGCGACTGGGCCACCAGCGTGGAGGTGCGATCACACAGCGGGGAGAAGGGCAGTCCCAGCTCAGCCTCTTTGTCCCCCTGTAGCAAACAAAGCAACATCAGAAACAGCCCTTGGAAACAGACAACGTAAGCCCGGTGGGATGTTAACCCAAGTGCACCACCCGTCAGAGAATGAATGCATAAGCAGCCTCATATATGCAGAACCTGAACTCGGATCCCAGAGGATCTTGGATGTCTGTTGTATGCACAGCTTTGGCTTGTCAATGAAAATGGCCAAGAGATGGGTAGATTTCTTCCCAAGCAGTTAATTCAGATTCCAGCAAAGTCTGCCTTCTCTAAGGGATTCTAAGAGGATAAATATGGGTCATTGCCTGCAAATATGGGTCATTGCTGGCTTGCTGACAGGACGTGAGGAATTTTGGAGGGTCACACAATAGAACCTTGATTAAGGTGCTCCAGAATTCTCATGGCTCCGAAGCTCCTTCCTGCATGCCTTGAGAGATTTTAGCTTGATATCAAAAGAGGGATTCCCTCTAGCCTCTGACTGAGCTAAACCAAGATATCCAGGGGTGCAAAGACATATATCATAGTGTGGAGGGTCATGTTTGGACAACAACGGGTTGTAAGAGTATTCATGGTTGCAGTCATGCCGTGGAACACAGGCCTAGGCCATCTAAGGGAAATTCTGAAGTGGGTGTGGAATCCTGAGAATCTTAATCCTATTTGTTCTGTTTCTAGTCCTCATGGCTACGGGAGAGGGGGGAAATGAAAAGGTACAAGAACTTTCTGCTAAATATAATTGCCTAGAGAGTCCCATGGTGCTAAATGGTAAGCTGCAGTACTGCAGTCCAAACTCTGCTCACAGCCTGAGTTCAATCCCAGCAGAAATTGGGTTCAGGTAGCCAGCTCAAGGTTGACTCAGCCTTCCATCCTTCTGAGGTTGGTAAAATGAGTCCCCAGCATGCTGGGGGTAAAGCGTAGACGACTGCGGAAGGCAATGGCAGACCACCCCGTAAAAAGTCTGCCAAGTCGGTAACGACTCGGTGCTTGCACAAGGGACTACCTTTTCTAGAGATCTTCAGGATGAGGTTTGCAGTAATCCAATGCCTGATAGCTCTTTACTCAAGAAAGCCTCTCCAGCTGAACCCCAGTTCATCTTCAAGAAGATGCTTCCATCAGCATCCTCAAAGTCAGTGTTTCCCAACCTGTCTCTTGGGACCCAAAAATGGGTTGCAAAACCTCTGGGAGTGGCTCAGGCCAGAACCCCTAATGGTCATCCCTGCCCTCTCCATTGCTCTTCTGTATCTTGTAAATCAAGATTTGACTCTGGAATCAGTATCTTCCATGTCACACATTAGTTGGTCTTTTTTCTTCACTGCGTATACATAGTGATGGAATAGACTGTCCTAAAGTCAGTTTCTTAGGATCTTAGTGGGGGGTTAGTGTTGGTGAAAGAATCTATCTTGACCCAGGTTGACAGCTCTGTAATGACAGCTGGTGATCTAGCCGGCATGCTAGGTCACAGTGACCTTATCAGCAGGCTGGTTTGAGCCGGCTGAGGACAGGTGAAGGAACCTGCTGAGTCAGCATGACAATGCACAGCCAGGATTGGCTGACTGGACTATAAATGAACTGTGTCTGCAATGCACAGGTCTCTTTCTGAGAATTGAATTGCTGGCGGAGCGTTTTGTTCCTGTGATCAATATATTGGACTGCATTAGAGAGCACGTATTGTATATACTGTAAATACACTACTTTGGCACTAGTTGCAGGTGTCTGGCTGATTTCTTTCCTGGAGCTCAGTGTCGGGCTCATCACACCGCTCTCTCTGCTAGCGTCCGCACCGACAGTTAGAGGATATAATGGAGAAGGAGAGGGTGGTCAGAGGCTGGAATGTAACCTCCAAATGCAACAGCTGTGTACGTCAGACTGCTGCTTGCACTTACTTCCTTTATGTGTTTGTAATATTAAGCAAGGAAAATTTTGTAATCATATTTGTTGTTCAAAATTTCCTAGTGTCATTACTTAATGTAGCCTGGATAAGAGGTTCCCAACATTTTTGTGTAAAGACCAGTTGCTTAGATTTATACAGTTGATGCAACTGAGTTTTTAACTGAAAAAATTCCATTGGTGATCTATTTGACCCAAATGTCCTATATTGATGATAGAAAGCACGGATATGAGACTTCATTTCGAGGCATTCAGACTTATATTTGTTGCAGAGAAAATCGGAAGCCTTTTATACCCTTTCCTCCTCTTTCCCCTCTTCCTTTTAGTTTATTTTACGGTGTCTGGTTTTTGAAGTTTTTACTTTCTCTGAATGTCTTCTAGTGTTATGCCTAACCAAACTAAAATTTGTAAAGTCAAGAATGCCACTTGCAGGGGGTTCATAGTGTATGCCTATAGTGTTATGTTTACTGGTTTCTCAAAAACACCTGGTTAGCTGTACCAGGTGTCAAGTCATAGATTGCTTAGCGCACACACACACACACAACCCCCCAAAAAAGCTTTGGGCCAGCCTTAGATGGGTCACCACACCATATCAAATTGGACTTGTGGGCCACCATACAGGAAACGTTGGGAACTACTGCTCCAAGTGGTGCATCTCACTAAATATCAGGCAGTCTCACATCTATGTGTGCAGCGTTCCATATAAAAGGGGCACACAACCAATTGATGGGTTCCCCTGCCCCTGCATGCCCTCTGGATCATAAGGACATAAGAGAAGCCATGTTGGATCAGGCCAATAGCCCATCCAGTCCAACACGTTGTTCCCCAGAGAACACTACGATCCAGTTCACAAAACCTTCTGGAAGTACGTGGGCCAAAGGAGGCCAAATTAAAAACAACTAGAGAACAGGCCTTCTCTATAAAGGCACCCCAATGGTGGAACCAGCTGCCGGAAGAGGTGCAGGCCCTACGGGATATTAGCCAATTCCGTAGGGCATGCAAAACCGCCCTCTTCCGGGTAGCCTTCTAAGATGGAACTTGGAATAAACATCATGCCATCATTATTATAACTGAGATAGTAGCACTATAAGATTATATTTTTTTAGATTGTTTTTAGATTATTTAAATATTTAATTGTTACTTGTATTGAATTGTATTATCTTGTTTTATTGTTTAAACATGGCTTTTGCCATATCCTGTAAGCCGCCCTGAGCCTGCCTCGGAGGGGAGGGCAGGGTATAAATAAATTTTATTATTATTACTATTATTATTATTATTATTATTATTACAACCATGCCTCATAGGTTTGCCTTTCCCAAGACTTCCAAAGAGGGAGAGGCCGGCAGTCCCCTCCCCACTTGAAAAGGAGTTGTGAATCACTCATATGTGTGGTCAATATGCGTCTGCCTTTTGTGCGTGAGTACTACTCCCTGAGCATAAAATGGATCAATAGGTTTTCAAATTGCTACTATCGCCAGAGATACCTGTCGGAAGAACTCTTCCATGAGTGCCTTGGTCCATCGGGAATGCACTGTCCATTGCTTGGTGGGGTGGCTGATGTCGGCTGCGTGCAGCAGCAACGAAAGAGCTTTTGCCTTGTCGATCCTGAAAGAAGTCATGTATTTATTGCAAATTAGATGAAAACAAATGGAGGCCCAAATAGTAGTCTCAAGTCAGAATAAAATCATAGTTATCTCAAACATAGCCCATTTTTGACACTGACCAAGTGCATTTCGGCCAATTGGTCTTCTTCGGTGGTCACACAATGTTGTTACACAATGGCTCCAAACATTAAAATAATAATATAGTTATTACTTAAACTTAGACCAAGTAGAAATGTGTGCCCATTGTGATATGTTTACTGGTTTCTCAAACAAATAATTGCTATTGTGACCTAAGGCAAGGTGTTACTCAGAAGCCTCATTTTAAATAACCTGCTAACCTGGTCAAGTACATGAGTCTTGAATGGTAATTCAGTTGTATACCTTCCTCTTCAGGTCCCCAAAAAATTTTTAGAAGCAGTCTGGAGCCAATAGTATGCAATTACATACTACATATTACATAATTACATATTAGATATGGGGAACTTACTGGCAACAAGATGAGGCCTAGGTCAGAATTGCAATGATGTCACTAATGACACAGTGATGTCACTTCAAGAGCACACCAAAAGTGACATCATCACAGCGGTCCATGACACTTTGATATCTGAGCAAAAACTCTATGGTAGAGCCCTTTTTACCATAGAGTTTTCATAGAAATACCAGAGAGTCCCAGGTCACTGGCAATGTATTGTCAGTTCTGGTACACCGGAAGTGGCATCACCATCTCACCAATGAGCTTGCTGTGAGGTGAGCCTAGGCCCTTCCCCATTGCCTCTAAGTCCCCTTGCCAGCCAGCTGATCAATGGCAGGAGACAGCAGCGAGGGGGGGTTTCCAGCCCTGCAGCAGGGGCCTAGCAGTCCTACTGGTGCCTACACTGACAGCAGAGTCCTGCCCTACATCCCCAAAAGCCTGCACATTCCTGCAGAACCCCAAAAGCACATCTTCCTTCCCCTCACTCCCTTACCACAACACAAGCACAGAACCTGCCTATACAAGGACAGCCTTCCAAAGAGAATGAGGGCTTAGCCAAACCACCGACTCCCCTTTCTTCTGTGGACATTTCTAGGGTCAAAAAATGGGTCTTTACAAACATGTGGCTCTCTGCAAATTTTTCAGCAGCTGTTGCGAAAACGTTTAAAGAAGCACTGCCCTCACTTTGGATTGCCTTTGTTTGCTCTCAGTGACCTTGCTAAATTTGATTGGCTGCATTACAGCATTGTGACATCATCGCTGTCAGTACAAATTCCCCAACCAGCTGGGATTATCCACAGGAATTACACAAGAAGCAAAAAAATAAGCTTTAAGGGGGGGGGGGGGAATGTACCAAAGCAGTTGTGGGGGGGGGGCCCTCACCAAATTGCACATGGTGAATGTTCTCTCAACAAAAGGAGGTTCAGGGAACAGTTTTGACTATAACCTCCTGAAAAATAGCTAATTTCTGTTTAAAATCAAATCAAAATTATTTAATTTATACCCTACCTTTCTCCTCAAAGAAGACCCACGCAGCATATATTATTCTCCTCTCATCTATTTTATCCTTACAACAATCCTGTGAGGTAGGTTAGGCTGAGAGAGCGTGATAGGCCCAAGGTCATAGAATCATAGAGTTGGAAGGGACCTCCAGGGTCATCTAGTCCAACCCCCTGCACAATGCAGGAAACCCACAAATACCTACCCCAAATTCACAGGATCTTCATCGCTGTCTAGCCTCTGTTTAAAAACCTCCAAGGAAGAAGAGCCCACCACCTCCCGAGGAAGCCTGTTCCACTGAGGAATCGCTCTAACGGTCAGGAAGTTCTTCCTAATGTTGAGCCGGAAACTCTTTTGATTTAATTTCAACCCATTGGTTCTGGTCCTGCCTTCCGGGGCCACAGAAAACAATTCCACACCATCCTCTATATGACAGCCCTTCAAGTACTTGAAGATGGTGATCATATCACCTCTCAGCCGCCTCCTCTCCAGGCTAAACATGCCCAGCTCCTTCAACCTTTTCCTCAACCTTTTCTCCAGACCCCTCACCATCTTTGTCGCCCTCCTCTGGACCCGTTCCAGGTTGTCTATATCCTTCTTAAAATGTGGTGCCCAAAACTGAACACAATACTCCAGGTGAGGTCTTATCAGAGCAGAGTAAAGCCATATTATCACATCAGGTGATCTGGACACTATACGTCTGTCGCTACAGCCCAAAATTGCATTTGCCTTTTTAGCCACCACATCACACTGTTGACTCATGTTCAGCGTATGATCCACTAAGACCCCTAGATCCTTTTCGCACATACTATTGCTAAGACAAGTCTCCCCCATCCTATAACTATGCATGGGTTTTTTCCTATGGAAATGCAGAACTTTACATTTATCCCTGTTAAAATTCATTTTATTGGTTTTAGCCCAGTTTTCCAGCCTATCAAGGTCATCCTGTATCCCATTTCTGTCTTCTATTGTATTTGCAACCCCTTCCAATTTAACCTTGATCATCCAGTGACCTTCCATGGCAGAGAGGAGATTTAAACCTGTGTTATTTCAGATTCTAGTCCAACACTGTAACCACTTCACCACTCTAGTTCTTCATATGAGAACATGCAGCAGAGTTCTAAACAACATATACAGGCATGTCTACATCAAAAACGCAGGTGTGTGGATAACCACCACCAATAAAATGCAATGGCAGTGTGTGTAAATGAGGTCAAGGAACAGTGAGACCAAGAAATAACTGTATCAAAACAACATGAATGCATTTGCTGTGATTGCCAAAAACTTCAGGATGTCAGCCTCTAAGCAGGGCTTGGGGATCTCCTGGAATTAAAGCTCTTCTCCAGATTACAGAGACCAGTTCCCTGGGAGAAAATGGAGGCTCTATGTCCCTGTCGTCCCCCACCCCCCGCCCCCCAGGTAAAAAGTAAAGGTAGTCTCCTGTGCAAGCACCAGTCATTTCCGTCTCTAGGGTGACATCGCATCACGATGTTTTTCACGGCAGACTTTTTACAGGGTGGTTTGCCATTGCCTTCCCCAGTCCATCTACCCTCAGGGCTCCCCCCCAAATCTGCAGGAGTTTCCCAATCTGGATCTGGCAACTCGACCTCCCCTCCCCCCAATCCTCTGCCAGGAGCCAGGGAGATCTGTCAACTCTATACAAACTACTGCAAGGGAAGAGGGGACATTCTCAGTGTTCACAGAACCAGATAAGAATTATGTAGCAGATTCAGCACAGTACATCTTGGAAAAAGTCATCAGAGCACAGCTGATCAAGCCTGCATAGCTAGCTCCTACAGAAAGGATGATCAGCCTCTCCCACCCTCCCTCTCCCCCTCTCTCCATTCTCATCTTGTGGAATGTTCAGTCCCCTTTTGCAGAAGGTCAGAGAATGCAATATTGCCGGCAGCATCGAGCATTAAACGCTTCAAAGCTATGGAGCCCAATGTGCTCAGAGGAACACAAGGTCACTGATTGGAGCGGAGAAGCGCTGGGAACAAACTCGCTTCCCGAAAGACACCCTCAAGGACAGTTTAGACATGGTGCTTTGCTTGCTCATAATATGCATGAGGCAGCAACGCCATAAAACTTTTTATATCCTCCGCGGAAATTCATGGCTTCGATTATGGGAAAGCCTTGTAAATACGGTTCAGGAATCTTGGCCAAAAAGAAAAAAAAAAGCCAGTGATTTTTAAAAGTTCCCCCAGCACCACTTTCCCCAATACTCCAAATTAATTTTGTTCAGTGGCAGTTGTGAAATTTTATATTTACAAGCCCATTTAATTAATTTGGTAGTAACGCAGTGCTACATAGATACGCTGAGAATCCAGTTTGCTCAGAGCACAAGTTAATGTTGGGACACTGCGGTTATGCAAAAGCTAACTGATTTCATCTAGGCAGCTCGAGTGCTGATGAAGAGAAATTATTTCGCAAAAAGTTGGGCTCGTTTTGAGCTATGCGGATTTTTAATTTTGTAATTAAATTCTTAGAATTAAAAAGAAATATGATATTTGGATTCCACCAAGTTTTTCCGCTTATGAAAGAGAGAGGAGGAACTCACTTGACCAATGGCTTTTTTTGAGCAGAAACACACAGGGACACAGGTCCGGCTGACTTGGTGTCAGGGGTGTAGCCCAATATACAAATAAGCTCCTGCTGGCCTTTTTCTACAAAAAGCCTGTGTGAAACAATGTTGATATCAAGGTGTATGCCTAATATGCAAATGAGTTTCTGCTGGGCTTTTTCTACAAAAAAAGGCCCTGCACTTGACCACCAAAAATGTTATGAGGGGAATCGTGGGATCAGTGGGGGCAAAGGTCACCAGGAAAGGGAGATGCGGTAAAAAGCATAAAAGCCTGTGGATCCAACCTATTGTTCTCGTATCATCAATATATCTGTTTCTCAAGCCAGTCAAATCTGAGGATACTTAAATCCAGAACAGGGCTGGATTAACAATTAGGCACTGGCTTATGGGCCCCACCCCTTTAGGGGCCCCAGGCCAGCTTTTCCTCATGGTTTCCCCCTGTTTGCAGCCCCTCCCAGCCTGCACACACAGCCAACAACTGAGCTGCTCTTTGCCTGACTTGCCTGGTGCGGCTGCTGCTGGTGTTGTCACCAAGTTTGCCTCTCTCTGCCTCTCCCCTGCAACTTCGTAAAGGGGGCTTTTAAGAAGGTGCCGTGGAGGCCATGGGCAGTGAGGTGGGCACTTAGACACTGAAATAATTTGCGAGGGGGCCTCCAAGATTTCAACTGCCTAGAGGCTTCACAGGGTTTAATCCGGCCCTGATCCAGAAATTGGAGACCTAAACAGTTGATAGATCTTTCTATAAACCTGAAAAATGTTTTAGGGTTGCAGTAAATCTGAAACCTAAACAACAACAACAAAAATGCACTGGTGAGAAAGAAGCAGGAAGAGGCTGTGGAAGCTTTCAGAGAAGGAGATAGAAAATAGTTGGGGAGGGAAAACGGGAGCTCTGTGTGGGTCGTTACTTGTTATTACAAAGGGAAAACCACAAAGACTCTTGGGGGGAAGGGGGAAATTCCATTTTCCTCTCACCTCCAGCTGTCCCCCTCAGATCCTCCACCAATGAATGTACTCTTCCTCCTCGGGCCGGAACCACCCGGCCACCCCGATTTCTGAAAACTACTTTGCTGCCTGAGCTTCTGAGATTCCCTGTTTGCAATACTGAGCAGTACAAGTTTTAGGAGAACTTTCACGCCCAGTTTAGAGTTTTTAACCAGTAAGATTTTCTTTCCCCTGCAAACCAGGTCGGGAGAGGTTTCCTTGAGTCTGAAGGACCCCAACACGTTAGTCATGAGTGCCTGCATCATCCAGATTGGGTGATCCATATGATGGGCAACTCATATGATTATTTACACAGAACTACCAACACGCATGATGTTTTGCACTCCTAAGACTACAGACAAGAAGTTCTTGCCCCAAAGAGTTCACAAACTAAAAATAGAATCCAATGTATCAGAAAAACCAAGATGCAAAAACACACCCCAGCAAATTATTCCCTGATTTGTGCAAGTGATGATAAACCATGAATTGCCTAAACCTATAAAGTATGAAGTATTTTATATGTATTGTGTCCGAGTGTAGTTGTGTTGGTCTGCATTACAACAACTGGATTTGAGCCCAGAAGCACCTTCAAGTTCAACAAGATATTTGGGGTAAAAACTGTCAAGAATCAAAGCTCCCTTCATCTGGAGTTATCATTGAAGTCACAATTATTATGCTGCCATTGGGATTTTAATCAATGTGTTTGTGATGTTTTTATGAATTACTATTTATTGTTCTATTTTATGTTTTGAGCAGCCCCTGAGCCCGCTTATAGAATAGGATGGGGTATAAGTGAAATTGATTGATTGATGATTGATTGATTGATTATCTGATGGAGGCAGCACTGGCCCTCAGAGCTAATATCCCAAAAATCATGTTAGTCTTTTAAGATGCTACTGGACATGAACCTATATCAGGGTGGCCATACTTGCTTAACATAAGAGCCACACAGAAATAAATGTCAATGTTTAAGAGCTGCAAGGCAGGCAGGAAGGAAGATACATGGGAGAAGGAGGGAGAGGTGAAAGAAAACAACTCTAACTTTAAATGCATTTTTCAAGCTGCCGGCTGTCTTGGCTTGAAGAAGTGATTTAATGAAAGAAATGGCTTCTCCTGGCTGACTAACGGGATGATGGAGGATTTGAGAGCCACACAATATATGTGAAAGAGCCACATGTGGCTCCCAGGGCACAGTTTGGCCACCCCAATCTATATTCATTGTGGTAATGCACAGGGGACTATACTACATATGTCAACCTTTGAAAGCTAGGACTACAGTTTAATGTTGTTATTACTGTACTGCTTTTGTTATGTTTCTAAAAAGCAACCAAGTCTATATTTACTTGTGGATTTTTTTGGGGGGGGGGTGGGGGGGGGCGGTAAGTAAGACAGAGGCAATGACAACCAGTTAAGTGGATTTAGGAGACAGAGCCAGCCTACAGGCTCCCAATTGGGCCATCTGTGGAATCATAGGACTTTGGAAAGCTCAGAAAAATCAGGAGTCATCTCCAGTCCTACCTCCTCTGCTTCTGGCCACTTCCGCTCCTGATGCATTGTCTGTGCCCTATTGTTCTCTCTCCTTTGACATAATTCCCACCCCGCATCCCACCATTCCACACAACCCCAGCCCTGTAGGACTTCTTTCTTGTTATTAATTGCACTTGATTAATCTCCCAGTCCCAGCTGTGCAGCAGGCTCTGGGAGATGTACAACACGTATTATAAAACAACATACCAATTAAAAACCAAGATAACAATTTCAATGTAAGATCATTAAAAAGCCCAGACGACGCTTTTTTTACCGTTCAAGCTGCTGTATGGAAGTTTTCACAGACTTGACTTGCTGGAAGTGGCAGGACATGTCTGTCGCCAGAACCATTTCGATCACCAGCGGACCGGAGTTCCCTGTGAACAGGAAGAGAGGAAGATGCTCAAAACTTGTGATTCTTTTCCTGCATCTCAACTCCTGCAGAGCCATCTTGGTACATCTGCTGCAGATGTGAGAGAAGCCCAGGACACGAGTGGACAGAGAGAAGCCACAAATTTGGCCAGATTCGCGTTGGAGGTCGTGAAGACCATTGCAAATCTGACGATCAGCTCTGTTCCAAGATGGCAGAAACACCGAGACAAGCAGATGCCTTTCAATCAAGCTGTGGCCCTGTTCACAGAACAACTTTTCCTTGCCTCTCAAAGAAGTCAAGAGACCTCCAACAAGGGGCTTTCTAGGCAAGGCAGACACAGAGGTGGTTTGCAATGACCTGAAGACTTCTCCTTGGTGCTCTCCAACCTGCTTGGCTTCTGAGATCTGACAAGATGGGCCATGCCCGCCTTCCCTCTTGTTACGGTCACACCAATCCCTTAATACTGATCAGTATAGTCCTCCAAGATGACGTACCTTTTGCAATGACTGCCTTGCCTCCTGGGTCAAGACCTCTGGAAGATCAGCCCTCCCAGAAATACCTTAGTGACTTTAATCTGTTTCACATTATACATGATACGTGTGTATATCAGAGCCAGTGTACACGGAACAAGGCTGAGTGTTTCAGTGGTGCCTCCTATGTACACTTACATTGCATGGCTGAAGTACAAGCTCCGTCCTTACAGTGCAAACTCTATTCCCGTGACCAGGAGAACTGTTCTGAAACATTCCCAGCCCATAGGATTGAGGCCATATATGCCTAGAGTCCTGTACTCATGCAAGCACTGAGTGCACATTGGGATGAATGCACATAGGCACAGGTGGAAGGGGACAGGACCAGCATGTTTGGGTCCCCCTCCTTCTCTATGCTCACTGCCTTTCTATGCATAGTGTCACATGCAGAGGCTAACTGAAGTTTAAAAATCTCCATCCCATTTCTTCATTCTGAAGCGAAATGAGTTTAGACAGAGAAATGTCATTCCGGCTAGCCAACTCTGCTCTGAACAGGTAAGCCTGAAGAAGAATTCTGTAGTACTCAGAAGCTGACAGTTTAATGAGTTCAGACAGAGAAATGTCATTCCGGCTAGCCAGCTCATGAGCTGAGCAGATAAGCCTGAAGAAGAATTCTGTAGTACTCAGAAGCTGACAGTTAATGAGTTCAGACAGAGAAATGTCATTCCCGGCTAGCCAGCTCATGAGCTGAGCAGATAAGCCTGAAGAAGAATTCTGTAGTACTCAGAAGCTGACAGTTAATGAGTTCTGACAGAGAAATGTCATTCCGGCTAGCCAGCTCATGAGCTGAGCAGATAAGCCAGAAGAATTCTGTAGTACTCAGAAGCTGACAGTTAATGCTTCAAGTTCCAGTAGGTTCAATAAAAGGTAGTCTCAGTTCTCTGTTTATAGGCTTATTTAGATGATCAGTTCAAAGCTTCTCACTGACCTATTTCAGCATTAGTTGGGATATTGCTGTGAGCCCCAACTCAAATTCAGTAATGCTAGGCCAATATGTAATGTACAGGAAGACAAGGATAGCCTATTATGGAGGAATAATGTTATTTAAAAATTTATAATGCACTTCCAAATGCTCCAAGGACTTCAGATACATTATCTTATGGTGTTCCTTACAACAATTCTGTCAAGTAGGTCCCATATTGCAGACAGGGAATGAGATCGAGTGACTCTCTAAAGATCGCTAGTGGTTTTACGGCAGACAGATTTCAACCACTCATCCGTTCTTCAGTCTTGTAGCCCACCCTTTCCTTCCAAGGAGATCAGGGTGGAGAATATAGATGGGGTGATCAGGGAAGAGTCCCAATCTACCATCCACTGTGCAGCAACATCTGAACACAAGACACTTCTTTCTGCTGAGTCAGACCCTCAGTCTATAAAGGTCAGTACTCTGCTGCCAGCAGCCTTAAGGGTGCTAGATGGAGGGTCTTCCACATCACGATTCTTCTACTTGATCCCTTTATGGGATTGTACCTGGGGCTTAAATAAGCCACTGAGCCTCATTCATGCGGCTAACAAGAGCTTGCAAAGTAATTTGCCTGATTCCCTCGCAGCTTTGGAGTTCTTTCAGAACCCCATTATTGCCTTGACCTGGATAGCCCAGGCAAGTCCGATCTTCAGATCATGGAAGCTAATCAGGGTCAACTCTGGCAAGTACTCGGATGGGAGACCTCCTTGGAATAACAGCAGTTGGGAAGGCAGGGGCAGGCTTTATTCAGCCACCTCTCTGAATACTCTCCAGGCCCCCAGTAGGGGTCAGTCACCAGAGGTTGCCATGACATCCAGGTGCACACACCCCCAACACGAATATATAAATTTAAAAAGACCAACAACAAAAAAGACCCCACTACCACCCCCTACCACCCAAAAACAGGTAATGTCTTCTTCAGCTAGAGAAAAGGGCCCTCAGTCTTTTGAGTGCCTGGTAACCTTTGGAATTCTGACATTAGGGTGGTGGGCGAAACTACAAAATGGTTGCCACAGTGGGTAGAGCCAGCCACAATATGGCCACTGCAGGAAGCAAAGCCCTAGACATAGAGGAACCCATAAGAATAAGTATTATTTTTTTTTAGAACACACTAAGAAAGAGGAGTGTGAGAGAAAATAAAACCATCACTGAGTTAGCAGCTGCCACCAAAACAATGTTATTTTAATTTGCACTGCCAGTCAAAAGCCCTGATGGCAACAGCCCCACTTGGCACCACCCACTTTCTCAAAATGCTTAGCTGGCACTAGGAAAGGTACTGGTGGGTGCCATGGTGCTCCTGGGCACAGGGCCGGATCTAAGAGGGGCAGAGGGGGGGTGCTTGCCCTGGGTGCCACTGAAGGGGGGTGCCAAATTGGGTATGGAGTCCATTCTATTCTATGAGCCCATAAGGTAGAATGGGCCCATAAGGGGGCGCCATTTTTTAATTTTGTCCCCCCTCAAAAAAACATGTAGACACGGTCCCTGCCTGGGCACCGTGTTTGGGATCCCCAAGCTACAGCAAGCCCTATCCTTAGGATGGAAGCAGGAGACTGGAAGAGGGCAAGGTCTACACATGAACTCATCCTTGTTCAGGTTGGCGAGGATATTCATCTCATCCTCCTGCATCATACGGAAGACGGCGCTGATATGGTGATTCTCCAGCCACGGAGCGGTCATTGTACAAAATGGCCGTGTCAGACCTGAGGAGTTGAGGAGGAAAAGAGTACAGCTGAGAGGTAATTCATATCAAATAGTCTTTATTTTGCATTTCAATGCATGGTATTTCTGATTCTCCCCTTTTATTCTTTAATTTGTATAAATTATACTGAAACTGGAAAGTTCTGCATATTTTTCCACATATCCAACAAACCTAAGAAAACAGTTATACATTTATCTACTATCCCACCTGAATCCAAAGACCTCAACCCAGGAGACATGTTCCCCTCTTCTCCTTTTTACCTCACAACACACCCTATGAGGTGGGTTTTGGCTGAAAGTGGGAGACTGGGCCCATGGTTGTGAGCTTCACAGCCTGGGGGAGGGACACCACAAGGATGCCCTTAGCTGCTGTCTTTGATAGGACTGATCTGAACAGAATCAGGTACTGCAAACAGATGCTTGCTCAGTTTGATTAGAAAGCTTCGCACAGAAACTAAATCACCAGCAATTAGAGGGGAATATTAAGGCCAGATCTTTGGGACAGTCTGTGTTATGTGCTAAAATACAACTGTCTTGCAGCTCCCTTGTTCATTCAGTTTCATCCACATGTAGTTTGACTTGGTCACCCCTATCTGAATGTGCAGAGTATGTTTAGCCTTGTCTAGTTTTGCTATTCAGCAAAACGAGATGGAAGAATTCTGAGGAGACAGAATGGACTGAACCACTTTAATCTGCAGGTAAGAGCATCATATTTTTAATACACCCCTATAACAAAATTCCTGACCAAAAAAACCTCAGGAAGTAAGGTTCTGGCCTATTCCTTCACACACTGCACTAATTTTCAACTGACAAGGAATAATAAACATAGAAGAGCTTTGAATAATATAATTTTGAAACAATATACATTTTGTTTTAGTGACCAAGGTGTCAGAATAGGATCTAGAAGACCAAGGTTTGAATTCTTACACTGTCATAGATGCATATTTTCTTAGACTATATCCTTGCTCCTTTTTTAACTGGAGATGCTGGGGACTGAACCTGGGCACTTTCTGCATGCTCTACCACTGAGCCACGGCTCATCTTTATCTGATGTGAGCCAATTCATTGTACCATCTCAACCTCCTGCCACCTCCCTAACCACTTATTCCACTACACCAGGTCGTCATTCAAGCTGATCCCTTCTCAGCCACCTGAGACCAAAGGACAGTCTAGACAGGTGACTTCCCATAATATGATTTTGTGCATTCCATAATCACTTCCCAACCATCTTCTTTTGAAAGCCTAAAGTGTGGGTCCATTAAACAGCAAAGGAACTATGGAGAGACTTCAGTTACCAGCAAAAACTTCCAGTTTCTAGCAAAAATGGAAGTACCAGAAAGAATGATGGATTGCTTCTATGCTGTACAATCCCATGGAGAGGTGACTGAGAAGATGACCTGTCTTAAGAAACTTTGACAAATATAGCAATAGATACTTGCTGATTTGGCAACCTTTGACTTTTTTTTTTTTGCTCTTCCTTTGTCAGAGGCACCTGGGTTGTTTTCATTACTCACTGACAGTCAATATTTTATCCAACAAAAGTTGCTCTTCTGGAACTCAAAGTGTTTTTAAAATTTCTTTATTTTCTTTATTATAGTCCACTTTTCTCAATGAGATTCAAGGCAGATTACAGAACTTAAAAACAATGCAACCGAAACAGTATGTGACATACAACGCCCAAGAAGACTGAATTTAAAAAATGTAAACTCAGTGCAATTTTTAAAAAAAAAATCTGATATGTGACACAAACAATGAAAAAAATGGAATAGGTCCAGTAGCACCTTAAAAAACTAACAAAATATGTGCAAGATATGAGCTTTCTTGAGTGACTCATTCCCTCCCCACAAATTTTGTTAGTTTTTAAGGTGCTACTGGCCTCTTGTGTTTTTTCCCTACTGCTACAAACAGACTAACATGACTACCCATTTTGTTCAACGCAAAAACTAGACAACAGTGCAGTACAAAAATGATAATGCAAGCTATAAGCAGTAAAATCAAACTACAATCCTATTCCTTCATAAAGTGCTCTTCTGAACATTCCATTCTTTTGCCACAGGACTGTAAGGTAAGGAAAAAGTGGGAGTCAAGTTGCACCTTTAAGACCAACAAAGTTTTATTTAAAATGTAAGCTTTCGTGTGCTCTAAGCACACTTCATCACATGAGGAATCAGGTATGAGCAGAGCTACACATAGCTGGTAGGCAGTGGTTTAGAATGCAAAATAGTACAAATTTAGATCTAACAACAGAATAGTAAAATTAACAAATTGAGCAAACGTTTGATCTGGGTAGCATGAGCAATGAGAAAGCAATAAAACAATAATATGTCAAAATATGAGAATGTCTGTTAATCACTCTATTATTAAGCCTGGGCCCAAAAAGGGGCATTTCTTTCTCAGAAGTTCTTCCCATCCAACTAATTTACCTTTAAACATGTAACATTCATATAGTTTGCCATTAGAAGAAAAATACATTAAAATATAGTGGAAGATGGGTTTAGTATATGTAATGAGAACAGCCAATATCCCTATGTGAGTTTGTCAATACAGCTAAAAGAGAAATACATTGGATAGTGATGTTTCTTGTCCACCTAATTTACTTTTAAAAAGTATATTAAAAAGTTAAAATTTGTACTATTTTGCATTCTAAACCACTGCCTACCAGCTATGTGTAGCTCTGCTCACTGTACCTGATTTCTCGTCTGATGAGTCTGCTTAAGAGCACACGAAAGCTTACATTCTGAATAAAACTTTGTTGGTCTTATAGGTGCACCTTGACTCCTACTTTGTTCTACTGCTTCAGACCAAACACGGCTGCCCACTTGGATCTATCTACACGGAAGGTAAGGAGTTAGAGAAAACATTGCATACAAATAGAAAGCATTGGGCAAGGACAGAGAGAAATGCTACAGCTCAAAATCTGTATGTATCAGAATATGTGATTTGCAAATATATAATGTAACCATGCTCCGTTTGGATCCAGATTTTTAAGGTGAGAGCACATGTTCACTATGGATCTAGATCTCGTTCTGCTAATAACTCAAAGCCAAATAATGTGAATTCCTTGGCCTAGCACTCTATTTGACAGTATGTTCTTGTGTTTCGGGAAGAAGGGCAGGCTTATAACCACTCTGGTGGACAAACAGATTCAAAGAACTGGACCTTCAAGATCCTGGGAAAACCTGGGTCTTTGGACAGCTGTGGCCACATTGGTGGATTGTGGGCATGTCCCCCGGGAAACCTATTAATATCCCTGTTCTTGGTGCTTACTGCAACACACCACTGGTACTTACTTGGTTTTGGATGTGGAAGCTGTTGGTGGTACCCGTGTGCTCATAGTCGTGGATTGCAGCTGCAAAGATAATGGCCAAGACCTCAATCTCCGTCAAGCAGTGCTGGGGAGGAAGCACAAAGGAACCCATGAAGCAGCCTTCTACTGAATCAGAGCTTCGGGTTCATCAAGGTCAGTATCGTCTACTCAGACCGGTAGGGATTCTTCAGGGTCTTTAGCAGGGGGTCTTTCACATCACCGATCACATGGTCCTTTTAACTGGAGATGCTAGGGATTGAACCTGGGACCTTCTGCATGCCAAGCGGATTCTCTGCCACTGAGCATAGCCCCTGCGGTGGAGACTGGAGATGTCACCAGCACTTGTGGGATACAAGAGGGAAGCCAAGTACAACCACCTTAGCCAATTGCCTCTTTGGAGGGAGAAAACCTTTCTGCTGGTGTTTTGCAAAGGGGGTCATCAGAGCAAACACCCCACCAGTTCTGCATCTTTTTTTTCAACTTGGTCTTCTCCTATCCTGTACATTTTTACTCCACTTTCCTCCCACAAAGTTCAGAGCTGTGCATGTGATTCACCTGTTCTCCCCTTTATCCTCACAGTGATGCTATGAGGTAGGAGAAGCTCAGAGTCAATGACTCATCCACGATTCCCTGCAAATTTCATAACAGAAGCGGGATCCGAACCCAGGTCACCCAAGTCCAGGTCTGACACCCTAACCACTCCAGCGTGCTTCCTCAAATCTCCTACTATGGACTTAAAGCCTTGGCTCAAAGACAGTAAACAGACTGAAGGCCCTGTTCCATCTTCCCTTCATTCAGTACAAGACAAAGGAATATGTGAATGGTGATATCTACCCTCGCCCTTTTTAAAGAGAAGCTTCTTATCTGATATACTTCTGTTGCCCATTCATGTTTGAATGTATTTCTGGATAGTCCCTCTAGAAACACTTGGCATAGTTTGTGGCACCTTCTTTACTTCGTTGATAGTCTCTCTTTCTCTCACCAGACAACGTAAGATGGCGTACAGATGGGCTCCATCTCGCCATTGCAGCCAGAGAGAGACTTGCATAGCTTCAGCAAGCCAACGAGATCACCTGCCTTCAATCCAAACTACAGGGCTTAGAGACCAGCAGATTAATTGCAGCATTCCTTTTTGTTGAGCAGAGTCCACTTTAGATAATAAACCTGTAGGAGGGGACTCATCTATTTCAGTCTCATTTGGACTGTAGCTAGCTGTTACACATGTTTTCTAAATATGAATAATAATTTCATCACAGGCGTGGAACATCTCACACGCTACAAGATGTTTTGCTGCAACATCCTAACACAAACACAACTGAAGCTGTTTTAGATCAACCGCGAAAACGGAGCTACGTCATGGTTCGTGAGGTGCCACGAACCAGGATGAACCTTCCCCGGTTTAAGCTGGTTCAGATTCACGAGGATTTTACACCAAACAGGAGGGGAGGACAAGAAGCAAAGCACCAGCTTGAAAATCTCATTTAAAGAAAAACTGGGCTGAGTTCATGACGAATTTAGGTTTGTAATTTGGTTCATGCCCATCCCTAGTCTTGTCTACTTTGGCTGGCAGCAGCTCTCCAGCTTCTCAGCCAGGGGCCTTTTACATCATTTGCTATCCACCCCTTTTAACTGGAGTTTCAAGAATGGAACCTGGGACCTTCTGCATACAAAGTAGATGCTCTGTCATTGGGCCATGGGCCCCACCTAGAAAACGAACAAGAACCTACCCTCTAGAACTGACCACGGCTTCCATTTTTGCATAAATTCAGCTATGGTAGAATGTAATTTATGGCCTCTTCAACAAGACGGAAGAGGAGACGGATTGCTACATTTCCTTTTAGTCTAGCAGACAAGATTTTAACAACTGCAAAGCAACAAGAATTTTAAGTCCCCCTCTGCGATATAGTCATGTCAGGAAAAGCTTCCCCTGTTGAATTTTATGCCTGTTGAACAACTGTTAAAGACACAGTCACTCCTTTGGAAGTTAAAAAGGGAGGGGTGACTCAAGCTTCAGGGTCCTTTGCCCAATGTCTTTTCCAGTTTTGGGCATTGTGCAAAACCAAGGAAGGCCACTAGGGGACACTGTACTGTTTGCCAATGTGATTATATTTTATTTTCCCTTGAACAAGTTTTGAGGTCAGAAAGGACATATGTCTCCTCTCCCTCCCTTTCCCCTCTCCAGAACTAGGACTGCGCCATGTGGTGTAGCCCAGCCACTACACAAACACATTTCAATATCACTACACTAACAGCCCAGGCCACTGTCAAGATTTCTCATCTTGATGTGTTTTTCCATGCAGGCTTCCCAGGTACCCTCCTGTTCAAAATTCAGAGGATGAAACAACCCCCAAAGCGTCTTACCACCATGCCGGTACGAAGCAGGAAGCAGTGTACGGTCTGGGTGACGTCAGCAGCGTGTATCTGGTTGTGGTAAGGGTTCTTGTATTTCCCATAGCCAGCCTCCAGCGCATCTAGGAAGGTCATGAGGTACACTGTGGGAATCTTTTAAAGAATAAAAATTAGTTGGCATGAGTTGAGATTTGGAGATGAGAATGAGCGAGGACTGGCACCCATGTTTTCATGGACGTCACTCAACTCTTGAGGGCGGAAAGCAGCATCAAGTCGCAGGCAGCCAACTTATGGCAACCCCATGAGGGTTTTAAAGCAAGAGATGTTCAGAGGTTGTTTGCCATTGCCTGCCTCTGCGTAGCAATCCTGGAACTCCCTTAGCCAACTGCCTCTTTGGAGGAAGAAAACTTTTCTGCTGGTGTTTTGCAAAGGGGGACTTCCAGGGAGGTTTCCTATCCAAGTACAACCAAGCCTGACCCTGCTTAGCTTCTGAGATCTGACGAAATCAAGCCAGCCTGGCCCACCCACGTCAGGGCCACTCAGCCTTATCACACATACTGGTAAAGTAACCACAGTTTAGAACAGGGGTGTCAAACATGTGGCCTGGGGGCCAACTCAGACCCCTGGAGGGCTCCTACCAGGCCCCCAAGCAACTGGCTGTCATCTGCTTCCTTCTCCCTTTCTCTTGCTTCCTTAGCGTAACAGCTTGCTCAATCACACAGGAGCTACAGAGCAAGAGCTCTGTTTTCTCCATTGGCTGAGGCTCCTCTGTGGGGAGGAAGGGGGGGAGGCAGAGTTTGTTTTTCCAGCCTTTCCCAATTGCAAAGCTACTGAACCAAGTCTCTCTTCCTTTTATTGGCTGAGGCTCCTCCCCCTCCAGTCTTTGGGGAAGGAAGGAAAGAGCCAGAGCTTCCTTTGCCCAGTTCCTTGGTTCCCATGGGAGAAATACAAAGAAAGCACGTTTAAGACCAACAAGTGCTAATGTTTTAGGCACGTTTTAAGTTTTTTTTAAAAAAAAATAATTCTGTTTGTCTGTGTCCCTTATAAAGTTTATATTTCTGCTACCTAGTCTTAAATAGGTATACACTTGGCTTGGCCTGGCATGGCCCAGCCCAGCCCAACAAGGTCTCATTTATGTGAGATCCAGCCCTCATAACAAATAAGTTCAACATCCCTGGTTTAGAAGTTGATGTCCCCGTGCATTCACATCCTCCAGTTCCTGCTGGCTTGTTATTAGGGTGTGTGGCCTAATATGTAAATGAATTCCTGCTGCTGGAGGAATTCATTTACATATTCCTGCTTTTTTTTAATAGAAAAAGCCGTGCAGATGATATGATACTTACAACCTTTCTACAAAAAAAAGCCCTGCTTATAACCTGCTGTAACCCTTCCCAGATCCATATACCCTGGGATTTCCTAAAACTTTTTTTTAAAAGCCACATTTTGGAAATGTCTGAAAAGAAAAAAAAAATAGCCATTACATTCTGTTGATCAGTTCAGACACAATGTCAAGCCATGGTTTAATTGAGTGACTGCCTGAATATGGGCCACCTGACTAACTATGGGGACTGACATTGCCCTTCCTGAGCAGAACAACACCTAAGTCCACTGCAACCAGGGTTTTTTTAAAAGCAGAAACGCAGTTCCAGCTGGCTTGGTGTCAGGGACTGTGGCCTAATATGCAAATACATTCCTGCTGGGCTTTTCCTGTCCGCGATGGCACTGTCAGGCTCTGTGAAACCAAGTCCTGCAGTCAGCCAAGTTAGGGTTTCAGGAGAGAGATAAACACAGACATCCTGGTTCCTTCCACATCACCACCGGTTCACATCGCAACCCAGGCATTCATCAAGGAAAGGTCTTAGCTAGCTGAATCCCGTGTTTACACAGTAGCTGTAATGCAAATAAACCATAGTTTTGCCTTAAGTCTGAACCAAGCAAATAAACACAAGGCACCACAGTCTCTAGACGATACAAAACAACGAAACAGACCATGCAAATCCCAAGTATACATAACATGTCAAATGTATTATATCACAATAGAGAATATCATTGGTGAAGCATATGCTCTTTGTTACTGCTGAAGGCTATGTTGTTCCATTAGAAGAAGTTTTCTAAGACACTAAGAGGAAAGACGGAGTTCTTAAAGAAGACACAAAACTGCGGATATTCAAATAGCAAGTCAGGCTCAGAGATCCTTTTCTCCACTGCGGAAGCTTGTCTTTTGTTCAAGAGAAGTCCCATTGGTACCTTTGGAAGAACACTCAGGGACTGTATAGGACTTTTTACAGTCTTGGGACTGTATCTGTAGAACTTGACATCATCCTGGAATTGCATTTCATCATTCATGGACTGTGACTGTAATGTGAAATAATCTTAGAGTTGACATAATACATCTACATGTCATTTATACCCAGGATTTGCACATTCTGTTTTGTTGCTAAGTCTGAACCAAGCCTAGGAAAACCAGAGGCATTCATTCTATGCAAAGGTGAAACACCAGGATTGGGAAGAGTACCTAGGATTGCCAGATCTGGATAGGGAAATACCTGGAGATTTTTGGGGGTGGAGCTTGAGGAGGGTGAGGTTTGGGGAGGGGAGGGACTTCAATGGGATAGATTCCACTTCCTCCAGCAGTCATTTTGTGGCAGCACCCACCATCCTGTGTCAGAATTTCAAAGGTGCCCACAGGCTAAAAAAGGTTGGGGATCCCTGCTGTGATCCATTTCAAACTAGGCTGATGGCCTAGGGTTGCCAGTCTCCAGGTGGGGCCTGGAGAGCTCCCACTTTTACAGCTGATCTCCAGCTGGCAGAGATCGGCTCCCCTGGAGAAAATGGCTGCTTGGGAGGGTGGACTCTATGGCTTTGTATCCTGCTGAGGCCCCTCCCCTCCCCAAACCCTGCCCTCTCCTGGATCCACCCTCAAAGTCTCCAGGTATTTTTCAGCACAGACCTGGCAATGCTATGATGGCCCCAGGAACCTGGAACATTTAAAGTAGCTTCACACTTGTTTTATATATTAGCATGGGTGTGCAGCTCCCACATCACACAGTTACAGAAGGCTCAAATCACAGTCTGACATTCAATACTTACACACACACACCCCTACCTTGAAGCGGCTGATCACGTTGTGGCGGGTGAGCAGTTCGAAGACAATTGTGCGCAAAGCGTGGTCCTCACTCACCCTATTCAGCGCAAAGACGTCAAAACACCAGAGGTCAAGAGTCTGTACAATGAAAACACAATCAAAGAATTGGAGGGTAAGAACATAAGAGAAGTCATGTTGGATCAGGTCAATGGCCCATCCAATCCAACACTCTGTCACATACAGTGGCCAAAAAAATCAGGTGCCATCAGGAGGTCCATCAGTGGGGCCAGGACACTAGAAGCCCTCCCACTGGGCTGAAGTTGAATCCAACGAAGACAGAGGTCCTGTGCTTGGGTCGCGGTGCCCTGGGAGGGGAAATCCCCTTGCCAGTTCTTGACGGTGTGCAGCTTAAAGCGGCACACAAGGTCAAGAGCCTGGGGGTTCTTCTGGAGCCTTCATTATCAATGGAGGCACAGATAGCGGCCGCTGCCAAGTCCGCGTTCTTTCATCTTCGTCGGGCGAAGCAGTTGGCCCCCTTCCTAGAGCGCCGCGACCTAGCAACAGTGATCCATGCTACGGTCACCTCGAGACTGGACTACTGCAACGCCCTCTACATGGGGCTGCCCTTGTGCCGAATTCGGCGGCTGCAGCTGGTGCAGAACGCGGCGGCTAGGCTGTTGTTGGGGCTCCCAAGGTGGGAGCACATACAGCCGGGGCTGCGCAAACTGCACTGGCTGCCAGTGGCATACCGAGTTCGCTACAAGGTGCTGGTTATTACCTTTAAAGCCCTATATGGCCGAGGACCTACCTACCTAAGGGACCGTCTCTCCCCATATGAGCCCCAGAGGGCACTGAGGTCATCTGGGAAAAACCAGCTGAATATCCCTGGGCCAAGGGAGGCCAGACTGAAAGCCACCCGGGACCGGGCCTTCTCTATTACTGCTCCATTACTGTGGAACCAACTCCCTGAGGAGGTGAGGGCCCTACGATGTTTAGAGGGATTCCGTAGGGCCTGTAAGACCCACCTTTTCAAGATGGCCTTCAACTAGCGAAAAACTGTGACAAATCTAGATATGCTGCTGGAAATGCTTTTATTCTTGAAATGTTTTTACTTCTGAAATTTATTGAAACCTGTTTTAACGCCATACTGTTATGTTAATTTTAATATTCTGTAATTGTTTTAACTATTTTATAAGTATAATTGATGTAATGTGTGTTTTATGTTGTGAGCCGCCCTGAGCCTGCCCCGGCGGGGAGGGCGGGATAGAAATAAAAAATTATTATTATTATTATTATTATTATTATTATTACTGTTGCCCCCCCCAAGCACCAAGAATACAGAGCATCACTGCCCCAGACAGAGAGTTCCATCTATACCCTGTGGCTAATAGCCACTGATGGACCTTTGTTCCAAATGTTTATCCAATCCTCTCTTGAAGCTATCTATGCTTGTAGCCGCCACCACCTCCTGTGGCAGTGAATTCCATGTGTTAATCACCCTTTGGGCAAAGAAGTACTTCCTTTTATCCATTCTAACCCACTGCAACTAAACAAAGCCCACTTGTCCATTGCAACTAAACAAAGGAATTATAGGGACAGGGTTGGAGAAAGAAGGTTGTTACCTTCAGGCAATTGATGACGGATTGGGGATAGTTGGGGCCCACAGCTGTGTACGTCCGACGGAACATCCTGCAAAGTGGATAACAGTGGGTCAGGATCATTTCAGAATGAACTAAATCCCAGGTTATATTTTACTGTATTAGAATTGGATATTTAGAATTGTATTAGAATTGGATATTTAGAATTGTATTAGAATTGTAATCCAATTGTATTTAGAATTGTATTAGAATTGGATATAGAGCCACATCAATCCTAGGCCCCTTCCCCCTTGTAGTTTGCAGTCCTTCATCACCCAGAAAGTAGAAGAATGTGCCCTTGAGCCGCAACTGACTCATGGCCAACCCAGGGTGAGAGACGAGAACGGGCGGTTGGCCACTGCCTTCCTCTGTACAACAACCCTAATCTTCCTCAGTGGTCTCCCATCCAAGTAGCAACCACGGCAGGCCCTGCTAAGCTTCCATGGTGCGATGAACATGGGCTAAGCTGGGCTCTTCGAGCTGCTCCAAACTCAAGACCCAACCTGAAGTCTAAGCAGGAACAAGGAACTCATTCTTCATTTTTCTGCCTCAGGTATCATTTTCATGTTTACTTTATCTTGCTATGTGCTTGTATTCCTCTCTGCTTCTCCCTCTCTCACGTACCCAAGTGCCACGGTACAACTCATCAGAAAACCAATCTCTCTGTTGGACCAATGCACTAGAAATACAGAGCAGATAGGAGGACTACCTTACTCTCTGGAAGCACCCTTGGAGTAGTCCTGATCAATACTCCCTCTAAGCGGTGGAGTCTCGTGAGCAAATATTCTACTTCGTGGGCTAGTGGCACTAAAGTTGTGAGCTACTGCATCAATTAGTTTGCTCTGGGGCCATTTTTCCTGAGTTAAGACAAGAATTTGTGAGCTGGAGGCTAAAAAATGGTGAGCTAGCTCACACTAACTCAGCTTAGAGAGAACACTGGTCTTGATCCACCCCACCCCACCCCGAGCCCAAGGCCAGTCCAAACCTTTCCACAAAGATGCCAGCCTGCACAGCGTGTACGATGCTGCGGAACTTGGGCTTCTCCTCCGAACGGCGCCCCTTGGCACGTGTCTGCTGGGTGAAAGTGGAGGCCAACCAGTCCCGCACCTCGGACGGCACCGCATCTGACTTGATCTCCTGGAGCTCATCTTCTGTGTCCAGAATCTGCCTGAAACAGCAATTGCATGGGGGGGGGGGGAGGGATGAACAATAAGCATTTGGCAATGGTACAGAAATTAGAGCAGAAACTAAAACTTGCGCCAACACCTGAAATGCAGCCAATTTTTCCCAATGTTCGAATGCAGATTTCTGAATTTCTGAGCTCTGATTCCAGAACACAAATGAAGAGAAACTAACTTTTTAAAAAAATCTGGATAATAGCTAGCATCACTGTTGTATCGTGTTGACTGGGAAATTCAACAGACTGCATTTTCCATCCCTCCTAAAATCTCTCCTTTTCCATCCCTCCTAAAATGTTGCGGGTCCCTCACATATTGCCTGTGGGCACCATGGAGGAGATTGGATTTATAGCCCACCCTTCACTTGGAGTCTCAGAGTGGCTTACAATCACCTTCCCTTCCTCTGCTCACAACAGACGCCCTGTGAGGCAAGTGAGCTGAGACATCTCTGAGAGAACTGTGGCTGGCCCAAGGTCACCCAGCTGGCTTTATGTGGAGAAGTGTGGAATCAAACCCGGTTCTCCAGATTTAGAG
This sequence comes from Heteronotia binoei, assembly GCF_032191835.1. Classification (NCBI taxonomy): domain Eukaryota; kingdom Metazoa; phylum Chordata; class Lepidosauria; order Squamata; family Gekkonidae; genus Heteronotia; species Heteronotia binoei. The sequence goes on from NC_083235.1 coordinate 22,481,814, forward strand.
TCCACCATTCTAACCACTAAACCACGCTGGCTTTTAGAAAGTGGGAGGAGCTAGGTGGGGGGTTAGGCCAGCAGGGTTTTCTGACTGGCAGGTTAAAAGACATCCTCGTTAAACACAGCTTCTTCCTGAAATGTTGAAGAGTCATAGGTAACATCACTCCCTGACATTCTGTAGCTGGTTCCACCTCCTGTGGCAGCCATTTTGTGATGGTACCCACCACCCTGTGTCAGAATTCCAAACGTGAGTGCAGGCTCAAAAAGGCTGGGGACCACTGCCCTAAAGTGAACAATAGAGAGAAGCATTTTTTGTACTGCTGTGTTCTCTCTCTCTCTTTCTTTCTTTCTTTCTCTCTCTCTCTCTGTGTATGCGTAGAATCTAAAAGAAAGCCCCCTGATGTATACAACTTCTAATTCCTAAACATAAATCCGCATGGCATATACAATCTATGCTTCCTAAACTTCTTTTAACTCACATACCTACTGGGCCCACAGTGCAGTGGCAGACAACATACTTTGTACAGAAGGAAATAAAGACATCTCATTCACTGTCATCTCCAGTTTACAGGAGGGAAGACAAAGAAGACGTCAAGGTCTTTCTCTACCTGAGACCTGGGAGAGCTGTTGCTAGTCAAACAGAACTGCTTGGAGAGCCCCACTCCCCGCAAAAATACCATGCTACAAGCACAATGGTTTGAGACCTGGTATAAAGCTGAGTCTAGATGACTTTAAGGGGATAGTTGTTTTCGACAGACACATTGTGGGTTTATATATGAGCCACCGTATGCATTTGGGGTGCTCAGCTGCCACTCAGGAATCCACCTGAAGAATTCTGTGACAATTCCACATGATGCTTTTGCCCCATAGCAATCCAAGCCCCAGTGCCTCACCTGGTCTCATCGATGTAGACAGCTTCAAGCAACGAAGCGGTATATTCCAAGTTCTTCTTCAGTTCCACAATATCCACTTCTCCTGTCTCCAGCTGTTTCACCATGTACCGCAGCCTGCAAAACATGGCAAAGGAACACATGAAAGAAGGACAGGATATAATGTGTGATGTAGCATGGGCATCCACCTCCCCCCACCTTCATAAGAACATAAGAGAATATTGGATCAGGCCAGTGGCCCATTCAATCCAACACTCTGTGTCACACAATGGCCAAAAAAACCAAGTGCCATCAGGAGGTCCACCAGTGGGGCTAGAAGCCCTTCCACTGTGCCCCCACCCCAAGCACAAGAATACAGAGCATCACTGCACCAGACAGAGAGTTCCAACAATAAGCTGTGGTTAATAGCCACTGATGGACCTCTGCTCCATATGCTTATCCATTCCCCTCTTGAAGCTGTCTATGCTTGTAGCCGCCACCACCTCCTGTGGCAGTGAATTCCACGTGTTAATCACCTTTTGGGCGAAGAAGTACTTCCTTTTATCAGTTCTAACCCGACTGCTCAGCAATTTCATTGAATGCCCACGGGTTCTTGTATTGTGAGAAAGGGAGAAAAGTACTTCTTTCTCTACCTTCTGTATCCCATGCATAATCTTGTAAACCACTATCATGTCACCCCTCAGTCAATGTTTCTCCAAGCTAAAGAACCCAAGTGTTTTAACCTTTCTTCATAGGAAAGTGTTCCAGCCTTTTAATCATTCTAGTTGCCCTTTTCTGCACTTTTTCCAGTGCTATAATATCTTTTTTGAGGTGCGGTGACCAGAATTGTACACAGTACTCCAAATGAGACTGCACCATCGATTTATACAAGGGCATTATGATACTGGCTGATTTGTTTTCAATCGCCTTCCTAATAATTCCCAGCATAGGAATTCTTCAAAGGATAACCTGATACGAAAGAATGAATTCATCTCAAAGCCATGCCGCCTACACTTGGGAGATCCTTCCAATGTTATAATACAACGAACAACAGAACTAAGCACATAAGAGAAGCCATGTTGGATCAGGCCAATGGCCCATCCATCCCAACACTCTGTGTCACACAGTGGCCAGAACCCAGGTGCCATCAGGAGGTCCAGCAGTGGGGTCAAAACTTCAGAAGCCCTCCACTGTTGCCCCCAAAAAACCAAGAATACAGAGCATCAGACACAGAGTTCCACTTACACCTTGTGTAGCCACTGTCAGATCTCTAAAAGTGACTGAGAGATCTCATATGTCCCAAGCAGATTTCAGTACTTAGAGCTATAATGAAAGCACATTGGCCACACCATCACACAGAAAGACCTGAGAAAGGGTGATTAAGCCATTGTTGAGCCTTCTCAACAATGGCTCCCCAATGGTGGAATCAACTACCAGAGGAGGTGCGAGCCTGCGAGACTTGAATCAGTTCCGCAGGGCTTGCAAAACCACCCTCTTTCAGCTCGCTTTTAAGATGGAACCCGGTTAATTGACATCCAGCCATCCTATACATATCCTGAATTGTAGCACCTTAATTAATAACTTACAATGTTTAACTGTTTTATCTAACTTTTAACTTAATTTATGACTGTAACTCAGACTATATTTTATATTTTAAATTGTTTTTATAGTAACAATTGTATTTTATTGTAATCATGGTAAATACCATGTCCTGTGAGCCGCCCTGAGCCTGCCTTTGGCAGGGGAGGGTGGGATATAAGAATAAATTTATTACTATTATAATCAAAGGGATGTGGAGAGAACAGGTGCTTTACCCTTTCTCTGCAGGCTGCCTTTCCACAGTAAACATACAGCGAACCTCTTTTCCTCCTGGGGGGGGGGAAATGCTTGCCTGGAATTGTCCCCCACCCCTCGCAGAAAGCAATTGGTAGAGGATTGCAAGAGAAAAGTGGTACGTGGGTAGCACTGCAAATCCCTCCGCTGCTTCAGTGGTCCCAGCCCATCAAATTCAGCCTCCAGAAATGTCTTTGCTCAGAAAATAACTTGATTTTGCACATAACATTTAACTGGGGCTTCTGGCAATCCCAGACTATGCTGAAAGCCAGCATGGGAAGGACCAGAAAAACTCTTCTCATCCAAAAAGACATTTTGGACTCACATTTTCAGCTATCCAAAGGAAGGAAGGAAGGAAGGAAGGAAGGAAGGAAGGAAGGAAGGAAGAAGGAAGGAAGGAAGGAGAAGGAAGGAAGGAAGGAAGGAAGGAAGGAAGGAAGAAGGAAGGAAGGAAGGAAGGAAGGAAGGAAGGAAGGAAGGAAGGAAGGAAGGAAGGAAGGAAGGAAGGAAGGAAGGAAGGAAGGAAAGAGGGAAAGAGGGAAAGAAAGAAAGAGGGAAAGAAAGAAAGAGGGAAAGAGGGAAAGAAAGGAAGAAAGAAAGAGGGAAAGAAAGGAAGAAAGAAAGAAAGGAAGAAAGAAAGAAAGAAAGAAAGAAAGAAAGAAAGAAAGAAAGAAAGAAAGAAAGAAAGAAAGAAAGAAAGAAAGAAAGAAAGAAAGAAAGAAAGAAAGAAAGAAAGAAAGAAAGAAAGAAAGAAAGAAAGAAAGAAAGAAAGAAAGAAAGAAAGATCTTATCCCTAACTGGAATAGCCCAGGCTAACCCAATCTCATCAGATTTCAGAGGCTTAGCAGGCTAAACAGACCAGGTGATTCAAGTTCTATAAAACCTTCTGGGTCATTCATCTGAACAAAGAAAAGATCTGCTTTTGATGGCTATGAGCAAACAGAGCAGAGGTCTGAGAAGAGCTTTCTACAAAATGGTGAGCTTTCAAAACAGTGCCAGATTTTTTTCAGGGGGCACAGCTGACCGGAATAACAAAGCATGAAATTATCTTTCTTAGATGCCATCTTTTTTTTATAGGGCTGTGGGAAAAAAGCCAGTTCTCCGGGATCGATCTATGTGCTGTGCATCAATTCTGACAGATTACTCCTCCAGAGGGCGCTCCCAGATCAGAAGCTTGGCTAAAAGCTCAGCAGAGAGACAGTTCATCTCTAGACCGCTGTCACACTGGCGGGCCCCTTGCTAGTTAATAAGACACTAGAGGAAAGCCATGCACAGCTGGGGTGTCCATAACATTTCCTTTCTTGTTAATAGGCACTGTTGTTCTGCATAAAAATTCAAAACCACTCCAAACCCCAAAGAAGCCATGGGAGAAAACATTGCAACAACACAAAGCCCTTTCCAGCAGAGCAATGGAGGTCAATTGTCCCAGCCGGCCTTCCATAGGGAGGAAGCATCCCCAACGTTCATTTGATGTATATAAAAAGTACTGATTGCAATTTTGGTCCAGCAGAGCTCATCAAAATGGTAATGATTCAATCACAGTCAAACAACCCCCCCCCCAAAAAAAAAAAAAAGATTTCATAAAAACCAACACCAGTAAAATAGAACTGCAGAGAAACCCAAAAGGCGACAACCAGCCAATCAAGCAGAACTCACAACACAGTGAGAAACATGTATGAGAAGAAAAAGCCACACCCTTCTTGTGTACAGCCTCCAAACACAAAATAATAAAGATTCTACGTATGTTAAAGTCATTCAAAAAGTCTAATCATTATAAATAGTTCCAAACAGCAGTCAATTTGTAGAAAAATAGGTGGTGGAGCTTGTCAAAAATAGGTGGTGGAGCTTGTCCAGGGATTGTTATACAGCTGCACCTACTATTCAATGGACAAGGAGGTGAAACTCTCAGAATGAGGAGATGGAACTTTCAGAAAGGTTCAGGAGCTGTGCTCCTGTGAGCTCCCACTGAATCCAAGGCCTGGTTCCAAAGCATCTATAGATACCCCAGTCTTTTCAAAGAAGATGATATTGGATTTATATCACACCCTCCACTCTGAATCTCAGAGCGGCTCACAGTCTCCTTTATCTTCTTCCTCCACAACAGACACCCTGTGTGGTGGGTGGAGCTGAGAGAGCTCTCACAGAAGCTGCCTTTTCAAGGACAACTCTGCAAGAGCTATGACTGACCCACAACCATTCCAGCAGCTGCAGCTGGAGGAGTGGGGAATCAAATCTGGTTCTCCCAGATAAAAGTCTGCACTTAAACACTACACCAAACTGGCTCTTAGTTGCTGCTGGATTCTTATTTTCCTTAGTAGAGCTGGAGTACCAGCAGGGGATGGGGGCGGGGTAAGGTTGCCAAATCCAGGTTGGGAAACTCTTGGAGATTTGGGGATGGAGCCTATGGAAGATATAGACCACACTGGGGGACAATTCTATACAGGCCGAAAAATCTATTTTCTCCAGGGGAACTGATTTCTGTAGTCGGGAGATGAGCTATAATTCTGGAGGCTCTCCAGGTCCCACCTGGAGCCTGGCATCCCTAGGCCTCCCGAGAGGACATCCTAGAGTACAGGCATAGATTCACAAATGCCCAGTGTGGAGAAGTATGGAAGACAGCCTTGTGATCAAATTACACAACACACTCTTGATGGGTCTAGGTTCCTTGGACTAGACTCTCTTTCCCTGCAACCACACACCAGCTGCAAGAAAATTCATTTAAATCATCATTTGAATCTGATTGGTCTCAGAACTATGGGGTGGGAGGGGAAGGGGGAGCTCTCCTACATCGTATCATTTTCCCAAGCCAAAACAGCCCCAGGTGGGGAATATCTCCTCCATTTGGAAGCTGTATGTGCAAACCCAGATTCAAATAGCCCAAGTTAGCCTGATCAGGGGTGGAATTCTAGCAGGAGCATCTTTGCATATTAGGCCGCACACCTAATATGGCCTAATATGTAAAGGAGCTCCTGCTAGAATTTCACCCCGAGCCTGTTCTCATCAGAGCTCAGAAGCCAAGCAGTGCCAGCTGGGTCACTCTGTGGATGGGAGATCTTCAAGGAATACCAGATGTGTGACGTGGAGGCAGGCAATGGCAAACAACCTCTGAACATCTCTTGCCTTGCCACCGTAAGTCAGCTGTGACCTGAAAGCAGAAAAAGAGCAAACTTGCCAAAGAAGGTATTATGTAATTTGGCCCTTATCTAAAAGTCCGTGCTATTTCAGACAGAAGGACGTATTCCTTCAGAAATCTCCAGTCCAACCTCTAACTTGACCCACAAACACACTGGCCATCAATAACAATGGAATGGTGCCAAAGTTAATATCCTCCCTTCTCAGATTGAGAATGTAACGAATGAGGTCATTCCTCTTCTTCTGTGTTTCTCTTCTTCCGAAGGTTTCAGAAATAATATATTATTAAGGCTGCAGGCGCACTGTTCCTTTGTTAGGCAAATTGCCGGGGAACAGTTCAGGAGGATATTTTATCCATGGGAGAGCTGAGAACCTGTTTGCTGATAGTTGAGTCTCTCTTTCAAGTGTTTGCAGAGTTACTTATCGGCACCTGGAGGAGTTGATATCCTTTGGGCTGAAAGGAAAGGGCAGAGAGACAGCACCCTGCCTCTTCAGTTGCGTTGGCGGTATGAATGAAAAGAAACATATCAAGAGCCAAGGGTTTCTAGCTGGAGTCAGCTGAAAGTGGGGAAATCCACAGAATATCCTGTTGTTTCCAGCCTGCATTTCTTAAGTATTGAATATCCTTGAGTATTACAAGGATATTCTGGCTTGGAGGAGAAGAAGAAGAGATTGCATTTATACCTTGCCCTTCACTGAGTCTCAGAGTGGCTTACAATCTCCTTTCCCTTCCTCTCTCCACAACAGACACCCTGTGAGGTAGGTGGGGCTGAGAGAGCTCTTTGAGAACTGCTCTTGAGAGAACAGCTCTGCAAGAACTGTAACTAGCCCAAGGACACTCAGCAGGTTCATGTGGAGGAGGAGCAGGGAATCAAACCCAGTTCTCCCAGATTAGAGTCCATACACTTAACCACTACACCAAACCATGGCTCATCTGAATTACAGGGTTTGGCGCACAGATGATCACTCAAGCTCAGATTCCCCTTGACAAATGCTTATTTCATTTCTGTGGGTCATTCTCATGTCTCCCTCAAGGATGGTGGCAGTGGTAGAAAGTGCTGCCAAGTCACAGCTGATTTATGGTGACCACATAAGGTTTTCAAGGCAAGAGACCCCTGTTCCATATCCAGAAGATGGTAAAAAACCTCCCTTGCCAAAGTGGCCTGCAGAAAAATCACTGCCTGACCCCAAAGTGGCAATCAGCATTTCCCTGGGTGTGTAAGAAAGGGCCACGAGAACTAAGCGCTGATGCCTGCCTTCCTTCTCATGATCTGCCTAATCCACAGACTCAGCATTGCTGTCAGATGGCCATCTAGCCTCTGCTTAAAAACCTCCAAGGAAGGAGAGCCCACCACCTCCAGAGGAAGCCTGTTCCACTGAGGAACTGCTCTGTCAGGAAGTTGTTCCTAACTTTGAGCTGGAAACTTCTGATTTAATTTCAACCATGCTGCTTCTGGTCCAATCTTCCAGGGCAACAGAAAACAATTCTGCACCATCCTCTCTATGACAGCCCTTCAAGTACTTGAAGATGGTGACTGTATCACTTCTCAGTCATCTCCTCTCAAGGCTAAACATATCCAGTTCCTTCAACCATTCCTTACAGGACTTGGGTCTCCAGAGCTGTAGTGTATGCAGACCAAAGTGAAGACTATTGTATGTGTTCCTACCTGGCTCATTGGGGCCACAAGGACTGAGCTTGGGGACGCAGGAACAATACACAGCAGGATCCGAATACCTGTTGCCCTGCTCCAATCACGGGCCACTTGCTGGTTTGAATGATCCAATAGCGTACTAGAAAAGGAACCTTGAAGTGTAAATAAGTTGGCCTTTTGGCTCAGTTCTGCAGTCCTTGTAGTGCAGCCCTACACTTGCTCTACGTAATAAAGTGCTAGGATCACTACCGCCTCGCCTCTTTCTTGCATTGAATCCCCTATATTATAAGACCCTTCACCCCTCATTCCTCCATTCTTCTAGAAGTGAGCTCATGTAATAACACAGACAAGCTTCCTTCTCAGGAAGTGAGAAAACGCATCAAGGTTTTCTACTTTTAAACCTGGCTCCAAGTTAAGCAGCATCTCCCATAGCAACCATAGATCAATGCAGACACAGAGATGGGGAGGGGGGGGCAGAAAGCAATTTAAAGCATCGCCCCACCGATTCACTTGAGCAATCAAACTCTGCCTTTAAATCAGAAGAAGATTTGCTACAGTTCCTTACCAGAGGCTGCCCTGTACATATAATCCTCTTATCTTTCCCCCTTGCTACAAATTAAGTTTTGGGTGCTGGTTTTGTATTACCCCCAAACAGGACCGACGGGCAAAGTATCAGCTGGCTGCTGAATTCTGCTTAATGTGTTTATTTATTAGGTTTAGTTTTGAAGACAAATGCTTAGGAGACTGTGGCTGCGATTCTTAAAAAAAAAATTTCCTGGTATTAAGCCCCACCAGAGAGGGAAGGCGGCAAAGTACAGCCTGATTTTATCAGATCTCAGAAGCTGAGCATGGTCAGGACACTGAAGGGAGAACACACCAATGTTCCCTCTAAGCCAGGGGTGTCAAACATGCAGCCCAGGGGCCGAATCAGGCCCCCGAGCAACTGGTTGTCATCTGCTTCCTTCTCCCTCTCTCTTGCTTCCTTCTGCATCTCAGCTTGCTTTGCCAGGCTTGCTCAATCACACAGGCGCTTCAGAGCAAAGCCTCTATTTTCTCCATTGGCTGAGGCTCCTCCCTTGGGGAGGAAGGAGGGGAGGGAGAGTTTGCTTTGCCCAGTTCCCTGGATCCCACGGGAGAAGTACAAAGAAAGCACCTTTAAGACCAACAAGTGTTAATGTTTTAAGCATGTTTTATTTTAAGTTTTTAAAAAACCCTTTAATTGTGTTTGCCTGTGTCCTTTATAAAGTTTATATCTCAGCTACCTAATCTTAAATAGGTACACACATAGCCCAGCCCAACATGGCCTGGCCTGGCCTGACAAGGTCTCATTTATGTCTGATCTGGCCCTCGTAACAAATGAGTTTGGCACCCCTGCTCTAAGCTGCAGATCCTTGTGAGCAAAAATTCTACTTTGTGAGCAAAAATTCAACTTTGTGGGCTATTGGCATTAAAGTTGTGAGCTACTGCATAAATTAATGTGTTCTGGAGTCGTCCTTTCTGAGCTAAGACAAAAATGTGTGAGCTGGAGGCTAAAAATCTGTGAGCTAGCTCTTGCTAACTCAACTTAGAGGGAACACGGGACCACCCCAAGGAAGACTCTGCAGTGGATGGCAAACCACCTCTCGAAAACCCCTTTCTGGGGTCGCCATTAGTCAGCAGCAACTTGACACCACTTTATACATACACATTTTCCCCTTTCTTGTGGAACTCTCAGCTATGGTCGAAGTAGTTGCATACAGATACTGGCTTTGACTTTCTTGATGAGGGGAGTTCTAATTCCAAGAGATCAGTTCTAAGTCCAGGAAATCTCCAGGCCACATCTGGAGGTTGGCAATCCTAGGCACAGGTTTGCACAGTGAGAGGCAGTCCCTTCAGATGCACTGGTCCTAGGCTGCGAAGGGCTTGCAGGGTTAAAATCAGCAGCTGATGCCACAACTCAGATGGTAGGTTGATCCTAATCAATGGTATCGTACACATTTCATTCCTGTTTGCCAGTTTGGTGTAGTGGTTAAGTGCATGGACTCTTATCTGGGAGAACCAGGTTTGATTCCCCACTCCCCCACTTGCACCTGCTGGAATGGCCTTGGGTCAGCCATAGGTCTGGCAGAGTTGTCCTTGAGAGGCCAACTTCTGGGAGAGCTCTCAGCCTCAACCACCTCACAGGGTGTCTGCTGTGAGGGAGGAAGGTAAAGGAGATTGTAAGCCACTCTGAGACTCAGAAATCCAGTATCATCATAATCTTCTTCATCATCATCTTCTTCCTCCTCCTAAATTTGGGGGAAGGAAGATTATCTACATAGCCAAGTCAAGCCTACTGTAGGGCTGGAGGAATGGCATTCATGGATGTTGAGAGGAGGAGGAGTATTTCTGGAGCTGGGAGTGAAGCTGTTCCCACCCCATGGGAAACCACTGCCCTGCCTCTACACGTGAACAAAATGGGGTGGGGGGAAGGTTTTTCTGCAGATTCCATTCCAGGCTGCTGAGTGCCAACAGTGGGATTCAATCAGCTCTTCTGGGCTTTGCTGCACTGTTCCGTCACCATGGCAACAGCCCGAGATGGGAAGTCCCTGAACAGAGATGGACAGATGTGGGGAGGGATGCGGGGGGTTAACGATACAGTCAGAGATTGACCAAGAGCCCGTAAAGAGCGAGGGTGGTGGAGTGTTGGACTGGGCCAGCCCAGGTGCAACTGCTAACGAAATTTACTGGGTGATACTAAGCATGAATCTACCTTACAGGGTTGTTGTGAGGATAAAATAGTGGCGATCCATGCACGCTACTGGGAGGTGCTAAGGCAGAAAGTGAGCCAAACCAGCCTGGACCAGATTACTGATTTTATACCCCCCTTTTCTCCCCAATGGTGACTCAAAGCGGCTTACATCATCATTCTCCACTTTTCCATTTTATCCTTACAACAACCTTGAGAGGTAGGAAAGGCTGAGCAAGAACGAGTGGTCCAAGGTCACCCAGCCAGCTCCCCTAGAAGACTGGGGATTCATTCAGTCTCCCAGATTCTATTAACTCCCTTCCTCTTCCCACTGCAGCAGTCTGAGGTCATTTCCCACGGTTGCCTTGTAACCCTGGGGGGACCTGAGTTTGGTCCACAGAACCCAAGCATTTTTTAAAGTCTAGTTTGACCCTGCCCTGACCTCAATTGCCCAAAGGAACCTGATTTCATCAAATCTCAGAAACTCAATAGGGTCAGCCCTGGTTAGTACTTGGATGGGAGATCACCAAGACAGTCTAGGGCAGCGATGGCCAAACTAGCTTAATGTAAGAGCCACATAGAATAAACGCCTGATGTTTGAGAGTTGCAAGACATGAACATTATATATTTGAGAGCAGGTGGAAAGGAAGGAAGGAAGGAAGGAAGGAAGGAAGGAAGGAAGGAAGGAAGGAAGGAAGGAAGGAAGGAAGGAAGGAAGGGAGGGAGGGAGGGAGGGAGGGAGGGAGGGAGGGAGGGAGGGAGGGAGGGAAGGAAGGAAGGAAGGAAGGAAGGAAGGAAGGAAGGAAGGAAGGAAGGAAGGAAGGAAGGAAGGAGGGAGGGAGGGAGGGAGGGAGGGAGGGAGGGAAGGAAGGAAGGAAGGAAGGAAGGAAGGAAGGAAGGAAGGAAGGAAGGAAGGAAGGAAGGAAGGAAGGAAGGAAGGAAGGAAGGAAGGAAGGAAGGAAGGAAGGAAGGAAGGAAGGAAGGAAGGAAGGAAGGAAGGAAGGAAGGAAGGAAACTAAGATGGGAGAGAGGTGGGTAGAAAGCAACTTTTAACTTTAAATGCATTCTCCAAGTGATTGAAGAGACGAATGTTTTCTCCAAGTCGACTGATGGGGTAGTGGGGGCTTCAAGAGCCACACAATATGTGTGAAAGAGCCGCGTGTGATTCTTGAGCCACAGTTTGGCCACCCCTGGTATGAGGTGATGACACAGGGCCAGTCTAGGGTCATTATACACAGGCAGGCAATGGTAAACCACCTCTGAATGTCTCTTGCCTTGAAAACCCTCTGGGGTCAACTAAGTTGGCTGCAACTCGGTGGCACATTCCATCAATTTGGCCCTACATCTCCCAGTCCAAAGCTTCCTGGGATGTGACTGGAAGTCAGCGATGAGGCTGGCTTGAGAACCGCTAAGAACATTTGCAGAAATAGTATGAATTTGTGTGTCACAGAGCCGGCTGTAGACTGGAACCGGCAGAGCCTGTATGCATGCTGCCGCACTCCCCCCTTTTCCAAAGGTCTGTTCCCTCTTTAATTGAGGAGACTGCTGCAGAGATGCCATGCACTTTGCTTTCTCCACATGAAATATCCTGCCACAGGATTGTGTGACAACCCCGCCCCCTGGGCGCCCCCACACATGCACACACAAACTCTGAAGCATGACATCTGTGATTGGATTCCGGCAGCTCTGACCTTGTCCTTCGTGAAACACACATGCCGAAACATCACAACCCAACATTTTAAAAGCATCCCCCACACACACCAATTTGCAAAGCCAGCTGTTATGTGAGCCACTCCCAAGCAATGCTAGTGAGATTGGGGGGGGGGGGGGCAAATTAGATGCCTTCCCGGGGTCAGCACAGGCAGAGGAGGAGAGCCCCCCATGCCCCATTTCAGAGCCGTCAGAGTGTTAAGCAACACCTAACAATCAGATTAGAGAGTGCAAATTCAATCACAGGGTCTCGGCTTGTATGTTTTGAGCAATTATTGCTGCCTCCGGTCACGTCACATGAATCCGACTGGAAACAGGTCAGGCAGAAGGACGGGCAGCAACGGCAGGCCAATAGGATCGGTGCCCATACAGCACGGGGAAAAGGACGGTGGAAGAATAATGTCAAACAGAAGCAAGCAAGCAAGCAAAATCTTGCAGGGCCAAAGAACCAGGAGAGGGGCAGCGTGACCCAGTTCTGTTTTGCCTCCGCCCCTCCTCTCTCCATCTGTCTCTTTAAGAGCTCCCCCCACAATCAACTCCCTAGGATGTATTTCCAAGCTAGAAAACGAATTGTAGTGCAGAGAAAGCAATTCAAATGCCAATGAGAAGGCACACATACAGAGGGCAGAGTACAGATTTTCAGAAAAGTTCACCTGCAAATGACCCGCTACTGTATTTTAAGAATATCAGTGTTGATTAACTTTTGCAGCAGTGGTGTTAGAGAGGTGAAGGCCAAGAAAAGGAAGGGGGGGGAGGGGAGACAGTTTTTTTTCCCAAAGGTCCTTTAAAATTATTTTTTTCTAACTGAAAGCTGAAAATTTGAGAGAGCTGGGGGTAAAAATTCTACAAACTAGTTTCTGTACTAGAATGATGATGACGACAACAATGATAACGGATTTATAGCCCGCCCTTCACTCTGAATCTCAGAGTGGCTTACAATCTCCTTTACCTTCCTCTCCCATAACAACACCCTGTAAGGTAACTGGGGCTGAGAGAGCTCTCACAGAAGCTGCCCTTTCAAGGACAACTCTGCAAGACCCAAGGCCATTCCAGCAGGTGCAAGTGGAAGAGTGGGGAATCAAATCTGGTTCTGCCAGATAAGAGTCAGCGCACTTAACAAAACGGGAATGAATGAAATGCTCTCAAAGACAAGGTTGCATTAAGCATTCATAGCATGCAGTATGAAGGTTTTTTCTGTAAATCTACAATATTAGAGAATAATTCCACATATACTCCAGCCATACAGAACACTTAAATGACAGATTATGAAATACATCAATTTGTTTCAGGAGCCTGTCAGACTTAAATTGTGGGTTCTCCTCAATTCCCATATACATGGTATCCAATTCAGATCACAACTGTGGCCCACAACCTTCCTCCCCCACCCCACCCCATGTGTGTGTGTGTGGGGGGGGTATTATGCAACCCACAGCTCCCCAGTCTTTCTTTGCCCAGCCACCTCACGAGGCAGAAGTCAGGATCAACAGAGGGAGCACAAGGTATCCCACCACACTGAGTTCCTTTGAGAAAAACATACTAGGCAGAAATAAAGAGGAGTCCTGCTATTCTCTCTGGTCTGAAATGGCACCCCAGTTGGCAATGTACACTAAGGCCTGCTCGAGGTACCCTTAAAAAACAGCAATTGTCAATTGTCAACTATTTAATCCATAATTGGGTATTTAGCAGCCAGGAGGAGTAGAGAATTGGGTTTTGTGCCTCAGGCAAGAAAATATTTTGGTTCCTCTCCTCTCTGCCTGTCAGAAAGACAAGAGGGAAGAGAAACACAGGATGCCAGTTCCCTTCTTGGCACGCTCTCTCTTTCATCTCTGTCCCTCCCTCGCCTACTCCCAGACAATTTCGAGCAGAAGGGAAGGGAGAGAAAGATCTGGGACCCAGCAGGGAGACAAAGCCTCCCCCCTCCCCCCTCTGTAGACAATCCCTCGGATACGCAGACTGACACCGGTCTCATGTAAAGAGCCTTTGAGCAATTGCCATAAGTGAAGGTTTTGTGGGACTATGGTCCCTATTAGTGTTATGCAAAAATCTTATATTTGTTATTAAAATTTGTGGAATATCCCGTTGAAAAAGAATTGGAAACAGGTGGGGAAGAAGTTGACAACCTGTCCAGGGATTTTCAAGCAACATTTGGAAATTCATCTTTCATTGATGGAAATTTCACTGAAGAAATCACTATATGAAGATGTTCTCATGTTGGACTTTTTCCATATGTATTTACTCGAAGGACTTTATTAGGGACGTATGTTTCTTTGTGTTTATGGTTAAATAATGCAATTGTTAGTTATCAAAGGTTTCAGGTTTTCACAGCTGGTAACATCATTAGGGTTTGTAGAATCTTTCGGGCTAAAGTGCCGTGTTCTACTGGAGAAAGTTTTCCTTCCAGACGTTTCGTTCTCAGCTGCGGAGAACATCCTCAGTAGAACACGGCACTTGAGCACGAAAGATTCTACAAACCCTAACAATTGTTAGTTAATTGTCATTATAACCTTGTGGTTGTGTTTTTGATTATCTCCACAGTGACTTCTCTCTTAGTTCTACAAACCTCCAGGAGGTGCCTGGAGACCCTCTAAAATTACAACTGATCTCAAGAGATCTGGGGAGATCGGTTCCTGTGGAGGAACTGCCAATTTCAAAGAGTGGACTCTGCGGCATTCAACCCCGCCGGGGCCCCTCCCCTCCCCAAACACCCAATCCCCAATCGGGGTTTATTTCGTGATGACACCAGTGTTCCCTCTGAACTGAGTTAGTGTGAGTTAGTTCAAAGTTTTTTAGCCTCCAGCTCACTCATTTTTGTCTTAGCTCAGGAAAAATGGCCGCAGAGCAAATTAATTTATGCAGTAACTCACAACTTTAATGCCAGCAGCTCATGAAGTAGAATTTTTGCTCACAAGACTCCACAGCTTAGAGGGAATACTGGATGACACCCAGAGCTGGCCCTAGACTGTCTGGCACCCTAGGTAAGGCTAACTTCTGTCACACACACACACACACACACACACACTGATAATGTCATCGAGTTACATGGGGGGAGCCCAATTTGGTGCCCCCAGAAGGCCAGTGCCCTAAGCAATCACCTAGTTTGCCTCGTGGAAGGGCCAGCCTTGACGAAACCCTCCCTGCGGCATTCCCCTCCCATAGAAGGTTTTTTTCCGGTGCCTTCTCTTTTGGTTTTCAAGGTGTCAGGTTATTTGCCTAGAACTTTAGTTAAGGTTCCCCCCCTCCCTTTCCCAGCCATAGGACAATCTGCAGCTGTTCCATTTGACACACCCCGTTTTATAGATTTGATGTTGGTTTACAAATTTCGGATTGATTCCAATTGCCTTGTTTTGTGCCAATCAGAACGCTGTCATGATTTAATGCTGGGGCTTGGTGATTTTAAATTGCGGTTTGAATGTTTCTTGGCTGCTTCCCCATTCAACTGCTCCAAGAAGCTTACAGTACGAAGCAAAATAAAAATCTTAATAAGCAAATAAATAAATTCATTCTACAGTCCATTGGCATCTGACAAATGATCATGAGTTGTGCATATTTCACAAGCTACATAGACTACAGCTGTATGCAAGATAGATCAGATCGACTTTAATTGTTTTTTCTGGATCAAATCCCCTGTATCTTTGGAAAACAATTCTAAATAGCGGGATTAAAGAGCATGGCCAGTTTGTGCTATGCAGGCAGGCTCATTAGAAAGAAAGAAAGAAAGAAAGAAAGAAAGAAAGAAAGAAAGAAAGAAAGAAAGAAAGAAAGAAAGAAAGAAAGAAAGAAAGAAAGAAAGAAAGAAAGAAAGAAAGAAAGAAAGAAAGAAAGAAAGAAAGATGTATAGCCGATGCATCAAAATGTCTTTAAAAATTGTATTTTCTGTCTTATTGCTACAGTTAGGACAATGGGCGTGATTGTCCCAAAGGGTAAAATGGCATAATGTGCATGCTTGGAAGCACATCTGGAACATCACTATTTTACAATTGGGGGGGGGAATTCACTCAGCCAACCAAATCTAAGAACTGAGGAGACAATTTTAAGGAGTCCCCCTCCCCCACTGAGCATCAGACATCACAACTCAACAGACCTGACTACTCAGTTCAAATCAATATGTAAATGTCAAAGGGGAGATGGTGTCTTCCCCTAAAATTGTCATGCCACAATGCTGCAGATATTGGGGGTGGGGGGAAAGAACAAAAGCTGTCAGCAGGGCTTTTTTTTTTGTTGTTGGTAGCAGGAACGCCTTTGCATATTGGGGCCATACACCCCTGATATAGCCAGTCCTCCAAGGGCTTCTTATTGCAGGGCCTATTGTAAGCTCCAGGAGGACTGGCTACATCAGGGGTGTGTGGCCCAATATGCAAAAGAGTTCCTGCAAAAAAAAAAAAGCCCTGGCTGTCAGAACTCTAAAACCAGCAACCCCCTCATCTTCCCAAGTCCCCCAAGTCTCCTTTGCCTGTCTTCCTCCCTGCTGTCAATAGTGTAAGATGGGGGTCCCCAACTAGGTACCTGCCAACACCATTCCTGGCACCCAAGTGTTTTAAGAAAGTGAATGGAGGCAGGTGGGGCTTTGACTCAGCAAGGCTTCACATTGGCCAGTGGAGATCTGATAGGCTGTGAATATCTTTTAAAATGTTGCTTTGGCAGCAGCTGCCACCACAGCACCAAAGATGTTCGATGGGTGACTGAAAGTAAGTTGCGGCAGCCATTTTGTGGCTGGCTCCACCTCCTGTGGCAACCGTTCTGTGACTATGTCTGCTGCACAAAAAATTCCAAAGGTGCCCACAGGCTCAAAAAGGTTGGTGACTCTGGGGTAGGAACTGCTATCGCCCCCCACCCTTGCTGTCTTTCTCTCTCTCCAGATCCTGTGCTATTAGGATGAGCCAAAGCCCCTTATCTCATAAGCACCATCTTGCCTCTGTTCCTGCTCTACTTTCTCTGCCCTTTACCTCATATAAGGTATTCACACAGGGATATTCAAGTTCTCCCCACTGGAAGAAAAGGCAGCTTGGGCAAGTGTGTGTGTGCAGGGCAGTGCTAGGCTTTCTGGCGCTCTAGGCGAATCACCCACTAGCGCCACCACCCCCCAATTATTAAAAAATACAGGGAAAATGAAGAATGCAAAACTTGAAACCTTTCACATTTTTAATTTACTGATTTTTAATTTTAATTTTTAAAAAATGTGATAAGTTATTTAAAAAATTGTGAGAATAAGTGCTTGCTGGCCACGCCAGGAAAGAGGGTGGCGGGCTACGATGAGGTGGGAGGCCAAGACGCACATCAGGGAGAGGGGGGTGGCTTGGCTTTGTTGAGGGCAGCTTGGTGATGGGAGAGGAGGAGGTGACAGTGGTCAGGAGCCAGAGTCATGCATCGGGGGTGGAGCCCCTTAGGCCAGGTGACTCCCTAGGCGACTGCCTACTTTGTCTACTCCCATGCACCAGTCCTGTGTGTGTGGGGAGGAAGGGGGGTTCCAGTGAGAAAAAAACAGGGGAGGAATGAGTTGAATTTCCTCCCCCCCAGCCTCCTCCTTTCTTAATAAGGCAATTGCTGCAGTTACCTTTGCAACAACAACAAAAGAAGGGTTTTAAAATGTTCAAGGAAAATAACCCTGTAGTGAGACCATCATTACATACTCTATGTCCTTTCCTGAAATCCTCTTGCCTCTGTTCTCCCTGACCCTTAGTTCCCCAACACCCATTCACTTGTTGATAATACATTTTTCTCCTCCATGGGGACCCAAATTTGTTTGCATTACACACAAAAAAAAATTACAACAGAAATAAATAAGAGAAGAGGGAAGGTTTCTGAATACCCCTCTCCCCCCAGCAGGCCCAATCTCATCAGAACTCAGAAGCCAAGCAGGGTCAGACCTGGTCAGTGTTTAGATGGGAGTCCACTAAGGAAGTTCAGGGTTGCTATGCAGAGGCAGCCAATGGCAAACCACCTCTATGACCATAAGAGAAGCCATGTTGGATAAGGCCAATGGCCCATCCAGTCCAACACTTGGTGTCACACAGTGGTCAAAACCCAAGTGCTGTTATGAGGCCCCTACTGGGCTCAGAACTCCAGAAGCCCTCCCACTCTTGCCTCCCTGAAGCATCAAGAATACAGAGCATCACTGCCCCAGCTAGAGTGTTCCATCTCGGCCAGTGATGCTCTGCTCCATATTTCTATCCAATCCCCTCTTGAAGCCGCCACCATTTCCTGTGGCAGTGAATTCCACTTGTGAACCTCTGAACATCTCTTGTCTTTGAAGACCCTTCAGGGTCACCATAAGCTGGATGTGACTTGACAGCGCTTCCCCCCCTCCCCCCAACAGCAGATCCTCCTCCCGGCTCTAAACAAAGACCTTCATAAGAACATAAGAGAGGCCACAATGGAACAGTCCAACATTCTGTTTCACACAGTGGCCAAAAAAACCCAGGTGCCATAAGGAGGTCCATTAGTGGAGCCAGGTCAATCAGTGCCCCCCCCCCCCAAGCACCAAGAACACAGAGCATCAGTGCCCCCAAGACAGAGAGTTCCAACAATACGCTATGGCTAATAGCCACTGATGGACCTCTGTTCCATATGTTTGTCCAATCCCCTCTTGAAGCTGGTAGCCACAACTACTTCCCGTGGCAGTGAATTCCATGTGTTAATCACCCTTTGGGTGAAGAAGTACTTCCTTTTTTATCTGTTCTAACCTGACTGCGTTTTAACTTTTCTTCATAGAGAAAATATTCTAACCCTTTAATCATTCTAGTTGCCCTTTTCTGCACTTTTTCCAATGCTATAATATTTTTTTTGAGGTGCGGTGACCAGAACTGTACACAGTATTCCAAATGAGTCCACACCATCGATTTATACAGGGGCATTATGATACTGGCTGATTTGTTTTCAATTCCCTACCTAATAATTCCCCAAATGGTGTTGGCCTTTTTTATTGCAATGGCACACTGTCTCAACATTTTCAGTGAGTTATCTACCACGACCCCAAGATCTCTCTCTTGGTCTGTCTCTGCCAGTTCACACCCCATCAACTTGTATTTATAGTTAGGATTTTTGGCTCCAAGATGAGAGCCCTTTGTCTCATGCCTCTGGGCATGCCTTGACCCTTAATAACTGTAAGAACAAGAGAGAAAACCTCAACCTATCCAGCTACTTGGGTTCTTCCTCACCTCTTCTGCTGCCAGGATCTCTTCCCAATCTTCAACCTGAGTTTTCCATCCCAGCCAACTTGGCAGACTAAGCCAGACTGAAAATTGTCTAGCTTCCTTAAACAGCAATTCTAACACCCGTTTTTTTCTTGGCAGTAAATCTCACTGAACTCAGAGAGATCTCTTTTTAAGGAATGAAGCCTGAGGACAGGCAGCAAGCAAATGAATATTCCAGCCACCATGACATCTCAACCAGTTAGTGTCAATGGGCTGCTCCACCACAAGCCCAACAAATGTCCAGCAATTATTTTCAGTAGATAAGTTCATCATACCACAGTGGCAGTTTTTCCTCGTAATTGAATCTCAGATAAAGCTGAATGAACTTGGAAGCTCAGGCTTCATGCTAAGAGAACAGTCATTCATTTGGTTTTACTAAAACAGTTTTGCTGCTAGATCATGATTTTATTTCATCTTTGCTAGTCATCCGCAATGTCAGGACTTCACTCTACAGCCAATTACAACCAAAAGTTTCAAGATCCTGGCATGGTAAACAGGTTGCAAGCAAGGCAAACAGTGCTTTGCTCAAATAGCAATTCAGTCACCAATGGCAAACAAAAGCACATGAATACGTGAGAAAACGTTGTTGCTGTTGTTTTATCAAATATCCAAAAATATTTTGAATTGCATCATAAATATATGTTCTGGTACTGCTTATTTATTTATGTTATTTAGTCCACCTTTTTCACAGGGACTCAAGAAGGATTACACATCATGAGCCCATAAAAAGGTAAAAGGTAGTCCCCCTGTGCAAGCACCGAGTCATTACTGAAACCATGGAGTGATGTCACATTATGACATTTTCTGGGCAGACTTTTTTATGGGGTGGCTTGCCCTTGCCTTCCCCAGTCATCTACACTTTGCCCCCAGCAAGCTGAGTACTCATTTGACTGACTTCGGAAGGATGGAAGGCTGAGTCAACCTCGAGCCGGTTACCTGAACCCAGCTTCCACCAGGATCGAACTTAGGTCATGAGCAGAGCTTAGGACTGCAGTACTGCCGCTTTACCACTCTGCATCACAGGACTCAGTAAAATACCATTTCGAAAGGAAAAGGAAAGGTCCCCTGTGCAAGCACCAGTCGTTTCCGACTCTGAGGTGAAATTGCTTTCACAGTGTTTTCATGGCAGACTTTTTACCGGGTGGTTTGCCATTGCCTTCCTCAGTCATCTACACTTTGCCCCCAGCAAGCTGAGTACTCATTTTACTGACCTTGGAAGGATGGAAGGCTGAGTCAACCTCGAGCCGGTTACCTGAACCCAGCTTCCACCAGGATCGAACTTAGGTCATGAGCAGAGCTTAGGACTGCAGTACTGCCGCTTTACCACTCTGCATCACAGGACTCAGTAAAATACCATTTCGAAAGGAAAAGGAAAGGTCCCCTGTGCAAGCACCAGTCGTTTCCGACTCTGAGGTGAAATTGCTTTCACAGTGTTTTCATGGCAGACTTTTTACGGGGTGGTTTGCCATTGCCTTCCCCAGTCATCTACACTTTGCCCCCAGCAAGCTGAGTACTCATTTTACTGACCTCGGAAGGATGGCAGGCTGAGCCAACCTTGACTCAGCCTTCCTTGAGCCCATACAATAGACAAAATGGAATATTCAGTAACCAATGCATTAGGAATTTCGACGTCTGTAACCACCAGAAAGAACTGAAGCATTGCGTAAGTATTCGCATGACACATTCAGCTGTTCAGATATTACATAAATAGGATCGTACTTATAATAAGCCAAACACGGCAGCCTAGTCCACAGTCCCTAATCGTTCACCAAGCTTATAAGGCCGTTCTGTACAGTGCAACTCTATTACCTGTGCAGAGTAGCCCTCTCAAAACTGTCCACTCTTCCTTTCCCATTTACTCGCTGTTCAAGCCACCAGATGGAACACAAAAACATTCACTCACAAAAGTGATGCTGCCTTTGGTTGTCTCAGTTCTGCGGGGGTAAAGGGAAACTGCGAGGTTTCTATCTCCGGTGTTCCAGCCTCGGTGTTTTGCATGTCTGACTCCCAAAGCCAAGCGGGCTTGCACATCCATCAAGTATCCCAAATTTGATCAAAATCTTTTGTATGTTCTCACACCACTGCCTGGGAACTCTAGTTCAATCCAGTAATTTCAGAGCGTGTGCCGACAGGGCTACGCAGGCGCAAAAGCAGCGCGTAAGCTTGAGAAGTATGGTGATTTTTAATGATGCATGACTTGCCCATGAGGACCCTGGGGCAAATGCAACCGAAGCGAGCCAGTCAACTGCGAGCATGCACCAAGAGTGCCTACCCGACTGGCTGTGATGCTGACTGCTGCTGAGAATGAAGATGCAAAACTCCTGCGATTCCATTTTAAATTCTGTTTCTTTTAAATGGTAAGCAAACCATCATGGTGGCTGTAAAGGGTGCTCAACTCAAAATGACACAAGCATGGCTAGCAAGGTACGTTGCATTTACAGACCTCTTATTTGCAATAATCAAATCATCACTGGTTTCAAGAGTGATCTTTTGAGAGCCTTTATTCAAATTGTAAAGGAGCCTCGTGGCGCAGAGTGGCAAAGCTGCAGTACTGCAGTTCGAGCTCTCTGCTCACAACCTGAGTTCAATCCCGACAGAAGCTGGGTTCAAGTAGCCGGCTCAAGGTTGACTCAGCTTTCCATCCTTCCAAGGTTGGTAAAATGAGTACCCAGCTTGCTGGGGGGGAAGTGTAGCTGACTGGGGAAGGCTATTGCAAAGAAAAAGAAAGGAAAGGTCCCCTGTCGTTTCCAATTCTGGGGTGACACTGGTCTCCCAATGTTTTCACGGCAGACTTTTTATGGGGTGGTTTGCCATTACCTTCCCCAGTCACCTACACTTTCCCCCCAGCAAGCTCATTTTACCGCCCTCGGAAGGATGGAAGGCTGAGTCAACCTTGAGCCGGCTACCTGAAAACCCAGCTTCCGCCGTGGATCGAACTCAGGTTGTGAGCAGAGCTTGGACTGCAGTATTGCAGCTTTACCACTCTGCACCATGGGGCTCGTAAGAGTACCTTAGTAGCACCTTAAAGAGGGTAAGAGCTTTTGTGAGTCACTGCTCACTTCAGAAGTGAAGAACAGAGCAGTGACTCACTAAAGCTCCTAAAGGTAAAGGTAGTCCCCTGCGCAAGCACCAGTCATTTCCGACTCTGGAGTGATGTTGCATCATGACGTTTTCACGGCAGACTTTTTACGGGGTCATTGCCTTCCCTTTTGTCATTGCCTTCCCTAGTCATCTACACTTTCTCCTCAGCAAGCTGGGGACTCACTTTACCGACCTCCGAAGGATGGAAGGCTGAGTCAACCTTGAGCCAGCTACCTGAAAACCCAGCTTCCGCAGGGGATCGAACTCAGATCATGAGCAGAGCATAGGACCGCAGGACTGCAGCTTTAATACTCTGTGCCATGGGGCTCTAGGCTATGGCAAACCACCCTGTAAAAAAAAAGTGCCATGAAAACATCATGATGCGATGTCACCCCAGAGTTGGAAACGACTGGTGCGTGCACAGGTGACTGCCTTCACCTTTTTATTTAATTTATAAGCCCTGCAGTGCACACGTTTATTAATTTCAATATTTATACTCAGCTTTCCTCCCCAATGGGGACCCAACATTGTTCCCCATTTGATCTTCACAACAACAACTTTGAGAGGTGGGTTAGAGTGTGTGAGCAGCCCAACATCGCCCAGCAAGCTTCCGCAGAAGAGAAGAGATTTGAACCCAGGTCTCCCAGTTCTTCATCTGAAAGTCTAACCACTCCAGTACCGGATCAAGAACCGGATCCGCTTCAAGGTTTCAGTACTGATGTTTAAAGCCTTACATGGCCTGAGATCGACATACCTGCGGGAACATCTCTCCCCATATGAGCCCCGGAGGTCAGCAAATCAACATCTTTTGACCATCCCTGGCCCAAGGGATGTCCGGCTTGCCTCGACCAGGGCCAGGGCTTTCTCGGCCCTGGCCCCAGCCTGGTGGAACCAGCTCCCTAGAGACATTCGGGCCCTGCCGGATCTGTTGCTATTCCAGAGGGCCTGAAAGACGGAGCTGTTCCGCCAGGCCTATGGCTGAGGCAGGCAGGCATCCTTACCTTGTTATACCATCAAATTGGCCTCCCTGCACTTTTACTTAAGCCGGGCCAATACAGTTGACATCCTTGGCATCAAAGCTGTATTTAGCTGATGTGTCCACACCACTCCATGCTGCTTTAATCAACTCTGAGTTAAACAGCTTAACTTGTTTAAATTTTAATCTGTTTTTAATTGTTTGATTCTGTTTTATTGTTGGCTTGATTGTTTTATTGTGTTGGATCCCGCCCTGAGCCCATTACGGGACAGGGCAGACTATAGATTGACAGAAATAAATAAATAATAAAAATACTATACCACCTTAGTAGGGGTGCTGTCACTTAGTACCTAGTCACATGGGGGGGTGTAGAAAAAGCCCAGCAAGAACTCATTTGCATATTAGGTGACACCCTTTTGGTATTACCATTGTTTTGCCCAGAGCTTGTTTAGTATGGGGGGAAGTCCAGCAGAAACTCATATGCATATTAGGCCACACCCCCTGACACCAAGCCAGCCAGAACTGTGTCCCTGGGCGTTCCTGCTCAAAAAAAAAAAAAGCCTTGCCTAGTTGCAACTGACTTCTGGCAACCACAGCGAGGGGCTTTCAAGACAAATGAGAAGCAGAGGTGGTTTGCCATTGAATTCCACTGGAGAGCCTTCCTTGGTGGGACCCCACCCCTGCTCAGTTTCTGAGATCTTGCAATATCAGTCTATACCGGAGGGGTCAAACTCATTTGGGAAATACCTGGAGACTTTGTGGGTGGATCCGGGAGGGGCAGGGTGGGGAGGGGAGGGTCCTCAACAGGGTACAATGCCATAGGGTCCACCCTTTAAAGAAGCCATTTTATCCAGGGGAGCTGATAGTTCCCAGCTGAAGATCAGTTGTAAAAATGGGAGTTCTCCAGGCCCCACCTGGGGGTTGGCAACCATACCCTAAGCAGCCTCCTATTTCCTTTAGTTGAATTAGTTGCTCACAGGCTGGATAAGAGCCCTGGATGGGTCATTTCTGGCCCCTCGGCCTTCTGTTTGACACCTCTGGTCTATACCATGCCTCCTTCCGCAGTGCTGGCCCTGCCGCTAGGCAAAGTAGGCAATTGTCTAGGGTGCTGGCCTTCTGGGGGCACCGAATTGAGCACTCTGTGTGATTCAGTGATGTTATCAGTGCAGGGGGGAGGGGCGCCAGAAGTTAGTCTTGCCTAAGGTGGCAGACAGTCTAGGGCTGGTCCAGGCCTTCCCTCCCACTGCCACCTAGCATGGCTACAAAAACGCAGGGCTTTTTTGAGCAGGAACGCACAGGAACACCGTTCCAACTGGCTTAGCATCAAGATGTGTGGCCTAATATGCAAATAAGTTCCCGCTGGGCTTTTTCTACAGAAAAAAAAAAACTCTGTAAAAATGTATCCCAAAGCCATTCTCAAATCATCCAAGGATGAGAGTCTCGAGAGGAGCTGCTCAAACAAGCCTCCGTTCTCCGGGGAAGGCAACAGCAAGTGTTTGATTTGGGAAACCCCAAGCTCTGTTTAATGAATGAGGATTTTAATTAAGCAAGTCGGATAACATATTTAAAAACAGAGGCAGCGAAGATGGGGATGTGGCCTTGGAATTTCTAGAAGAGCTATACCCAACCAAACCGTAAGAGCAGGTCACAAGGAGAACTACTGTACCAGCCAATACTCCCTCTAAGCTGTGGAGTCCTGAGAGCAAAAATTCTGCTTTGCGAGCTATGGCATTAAAGTTGTGAATTACTGTATACATTAGTTTACTCTGGGGCCATTTTTCCTGAGCTAAGGCAAAAATGTGAGTTGGAAGCTAAAAAACGGTGAGCTAACTCACACTAACTCAGTTTAGAGGGAACACTGGTACCAGTCAGAAAGGAATGCTCACACAGAACCAAAAGCTAGTGGTAAATCGATACAGCAAGCAAAATCAAACACATATCTTTACAGCACCACTTCAAAGTTGCATGCACGTGGGCAGCTCCATATAGGAATGGTCTTATGTAGAAAACCATCTCCCTACTTGTATCAAGGAGAATCTAAGGTAAACCCCTTCACCTTGAGGTGCTAGCTTTCTTCATACAGGAAGGGGAAGGATTTAAAAAACAACCCCTACAGCTGAGTCCTGAAATGGTACAGCTCAATAAAAAGCTTTGGCTGATTGTAAGAACAGGCCCTGGGCGTGAATGGAATAAGGGCTGGCTTTCCAATGCTCTTCTTGTCTGCGCGGTCACAACTATGCTTGCAAATGAGCTCCCAGGCAGAAAGGAAGCAAATGGCCCAGGAACTCATGCAGTACAGTCCACAGCTCCATCTGCAATCATAACAGTGGGAAAATGTATCATTGCAATCAAAGGAATTCCAGTCCTCGATAACACGACCCAGATTTTGCAGTTCTAGAGGTTATTTTTCCTTGTTTCAATTTTTCTCTGGTGCTCTGAAATACATCCACTGTTTACCTTAGCTGTGTTGGCTTTTGGTACTTGTAAAAAAAAAATCAGACTTAATATGGAACTGGTACCTTTGGCACATAAGCATTTTCCACGGCTTTATAGGCCTGTAATGATTTGCACATTCACTACTGGCCAGCTTATATGTATTGTGTTTTTTGTCCACTTACGCACACACCTAAAAACCGTCAAGACTGGTTTTAAGGAAGGGGGGGGGGGGTAGAGTTTTTGTCAAAAGCTCTGACAGAAGAGAGCAATGATGAAATGGAGGCCAGTGACAGAGTGGTCCTTTCCCTGTGGACTGAACAGAGAGACTAAGAGTCAAGCTGCAAGGTTGTAGGTAGAAAATAAAAACAGGAAAGAAAACCTTGTACGCATGATGGGAAGGCATTTAAGGCACAACTGGTGGTGGAAAGGGCCTTCAAGTTGCAATTGACTTGTGATAAGGTTGCCAGGTCCAACTCAGGAAATATCTGAGGACTTTGGAGGTGGAGCCAGGAGACTTTGGGGGCAGAGCCAGGAGGAAGCTTGTAACAAGAATGATTGAACTCTGAAGGGAATTCTGTCATAAGCATTTAAAGGGACTGCGCTCCTTTTAAATGCCTTCCCTCCATTGGAATAATGGAGGATGGGGGCACCTTCTTTGGGATCTCACAGGATTGGACCTCCTGGTCCAATGTTTTTTAAACTGCTGGTGGGGGGGGGGGTTGAGGAGAGGCACTAGATGCTGTGCTGAAAATTTGGTGCCTCTACCTCAAAAAACAGCCCCCCTGGAACCCCAAAAACCCATGGATCGATCATCAGAAGGTGCGCCAGGAGGGCCAGAACTCCAGAAGCCCTCCCACTCTTGCCCCCAGGCAACAAGAATATAGAGCATTACTGCCCCAGAGAGAGTGTTCCATCCCTACCTGGTGGCTAATAGCCACTCATGGACCTCTGCTCCATATGTTTATCTAGTCCCCTCTTGAAGCTGTCTAGGCTTGTAGCCATCACCAGTAAATTCCACATGTTAATTCCACATCAGCAGTAATTTCCACATGTTAATTACTCAAGGCAAATGGCACTCTGAAACACTCCATTACAGGGGTGTCAAACATAAAGTCCCTGGTCAGAACCGGCTCATCCAGGACTCTTATGCATCCTGCAAGCAACTAGTTCAAGTGAGGGAACGGGAGACTGCTGGGGGAGGGGCAGGTGGAGTGGGTAGAGCTACTTCGACTGTGGGAGTGAAACAAAGTGAGTTCAGCCAGCCCTGAATCAACCAAGAATACTTTATTGCAAGAAGAAACAATCACAAACAGCACAGGAGCTTCATTCATTATATACACTGTGGCTAAGTTAAACACTCCCCTTTTAGTCAAAGGCAATCCTTCCTACTGGTCTCTCCAGGATCCTCTATTTGCATTTCCTGGAAGAAATGCCTCCAGTCTCGATTGGCCAGTTCTAAGAGAACGGCCAATCGGAATGAAGGCAACAGGATCCTGGAGAGTAATGGAAGCAAGCTTCAAGCTCAGGCCTACTAACACAGTAAATATAACAGGGAGCATCTGCCCAGTGCTGTGCTGCTGGCTGTCCTGTCCGGCCATACAGGTTTTCCTTTTGCACCCCCCACCCAGTCCATGGCGCCCTGCAGTGAGGATATACCAACTCAGAGCTTACCAGCTGCTGTTAGGGCTGCCAAGCTCCTGGGCAGGTCGGGGAATCTCCGCCGTCACCAGCGTGATGACGTCACCTATTGTACCATAGAGTTTTCCCTCCCAAATTGCTAGAGTGTCCAGGAAAATCATAGAGTTTTCCCTGAAGCTCCTAGAGACGTTGCCATGTGGGGAACTTGGCAACCCTAGCCGCTGTCCTTTATATGGTTTATATCTCCGGTACCTGACATTACATTTTATGACACATATGGCCCAGCCTGACAAAGTGACATTTCTGTCAGATCTGACCCTCATAAGAAATGAGTTTGACACTTCTGCCTTCATTGTAATCCCCTCTCTATGTCTCATTTGCGAAGACTGCAGCTGCACTCAGTGCAGGGAGTGTTTTAGTTTTCTCCAAAACCCCACATTAATTAGGCACATCATTCCCTCTAACTGCAAACTTGATGGCTCAGTGCTGTTCACAAAAGGGCCCCACCTGCAGAGCTAGCTGGAGGCTCAGGCATGCAGGAAAATATTACTTTGTAAAATTAGCCCTTCCTGCCCGACAGTCTAACAAGGATTGAGCACGCTGACTGCCTTCAGGATACTACATTAGCCTCATGCAGAAGAATCCTGTGGTGGTGGAGGACTGGAGTAGAATGTATTTGCTTATTTCATTCATATCCCACCTTTCATCCCCATGGGAACCCAGAGCGGCTCACTTCATTCTCTCCTCTTCCATTTTGCCCTTTTTCTGTAAGGACATCAGAAGAGCCCTGCTGGATTAGACCAGTGAGGGTCCACCTAGTTCACATCCTGTCTCACGCAGTGGCTAACCAGTTCCTCTGGAGGGCCAACCACAGGGCATAAAGGCTGAGGCCTTCCCTTGATGCTGCCTCCTAGCCAGGACTTTTGGGGTAGAAAAAGCTTAGCAGGAACTCAGTTGCATATTAGGCCACACCGCCTGACATCACCATTGTTTTTGTAGTAAAAGCCCCACAGGAACTCATTTGCATATTAGGCCACACCCCCTGGTGCCCTGCTCAAAACAAGTCCAGCCCCTAGCTTTGAGAAGGCCTCTATGCCTTAGCCTCCTTTAAACTCAGGGAGGGAGGTTAAGTTGAGGAAGTATAACTGACCCAAGGTCACCCAGCAAGCTTCCACCACATGAGTGAGGTTGAATTCTATGAGCTCCAAAAGAAGCTGCCCCTATCCTTCATTATTTCCAATGGAGGGGAGGCATTTAAAAAGGTGTGCAATCCCTTTAAATGTGATGGCCGGAACTCCCTTTGGAGTTCAATCTTCTTTGTCACAACCTGACTCCTGGCTCCACCCCCAAAGTCCCCAGAAATTTCTTGAATTGGACCTGGCAACCCTAGTAGACCTCCTGATGCCATTTGGGAATTGGGAAGCCTAATCCACCTGTTAACATTTGATGCATATAATCAACCTGCCCAGGATGGTCGGGTGGCAAAGGGCTGGTGCTTGTCCCAAGCTGCACTTTCCAGCTCCCCTGGCTTACTGCCTGCTTCATTGGTCTGAGTTTCTCGCTCACGTCGACTGTCAAGTCAGCCTTCAAAGCCCCGAGCAATTTACACAGCAAGGGTGTAATCTGGGCCTGCTATCTTTTCAATTAGCCAGAAAAGGTGGCAGGCGAGCAGCAGCGTCACCGAAGGGGAGAGAGAAAAACCAACGGAGGGTTGAAAGTGCTTCAGAGCCGACAGCAAGGGCAAAGTCAAGGAGACATCTGGTGGAGATGCACGGCTCCGCTCTAGCCCACCCAATCCTGACCAGGAGATCATCACTAAAACAATAGGCGGCTCTTGGTCAGGACTGCATAAACCTGTAATGCTGGATTCAGTGCTTTAAATGATATTTTCTCTGTTCATGGGACTTGCAAACAGAGATACAGAGAAAATACGGCCCCTCTAGGCAAGCACAGATTCTGATATGCAATACAGCATTCTCCTGAGAAGAAGCTTCATTTAAAAAAAAAAGATAGCAAGTTTCTAGTCCCTGAGGAGGTAGAAATGTTTTTTGAACATTTTGTAGAAGAAGAGGTGCTGGAGCTCATTAGCACAACTCATCTTCATATGCCACATACCCCTCACATCAGTGGAAGGGGTACTAAATTATATCAGTTCAGCATCTATCTTAAAAGGCTTCTTGGATTATAACTGTCATAATAAAACCTTATTCCCATCATACTTTTAAAAATACTTTCTCCTATATGGTCACAATGGCACGAGGAAGATTTCCATCTGTCTGCTTTATATGTTTTGGTTATTTCCACATGTTTTGTGGAGAAAAACATTAGACAGTTTGTCAAATCTAACAGTTCAGCAAAATTCTCACAGGGGGGTTGAACAATGGAGCCCAGAAGCATGTATTTGGTGGGGAGGGGTAAGAAAGAAAGAACACAAAATTTAGAGGTTCCGGAGCTCTGCTCCTGTGAGCTCCTGCCCAAAATGAGGCCTGTTTTTGAAAGCATGCGAGAAGTACCAGGTGCAATTCTAGAAGCCAGAGAATCAGTTACTTCACAGATGTATAATGCTTTTCCCAGACAGACAGATTGCACACACATTGTCACGTTGCTATCCTTACAGCAACTCTGCGGGGTCAAACGAGATAATTGTTATCCAAATATTATGGGAGGGGAGACAGTGACTTGCGTATGCTCGCTAAGTTGAGCTCACAGCACAGGTAAAATTCAAGGAGGGGTGAAGGTGGAATTCCAACTTTATAGCACAGTCACTATGCCACACCACAACAGGGTGGCCTAGTATGCAAAGGAGTTCTTGTTACACACACACACAAAAAAAACCTGGCTCCAATCTTGGGTATGGGAAGAAGCAGAAAGCAACAGAGAACATGCAGAGAGCATTTCTCTCTCAGCACTAGCCCCCTCCCATCACAAATGGACGGAATGATGGATGAAGGCAGATCATTCCGGAAGTCCTGATATAATTAAGTTGTCATGTTGTTTGTGCTGTTGCTATCTCTCCTCGGAGAATGATGCGCTCACGCAAATTAAACTGCCATTTCCCTTGACTGCACAATTCCTTTGCTCAGTGAAAGATCAGCAGCTTCAGAAAGATGCAAGGGAAATTTAATCATTTCGTTTTCCAGCACATGGCGTCCCAAAGGGTTCCAAGGCTGGTAAGAACACCTGAAGTATTCATCGCCTAACAAAACCAATTTTTAAAAAGTAACATAATTAAGTGCCACATTTTGATATAACTATCAATCACTGAGTTGGAAGCAATCAACATTTACGCATTAATAATTATTTTAAAAGAGTAAATGTATCGTGGATTGCCACTACACAGTAGCACTTTATAATTTTTCACTAAGTGTGGATCCTCCATGTTTTAAGGCAGTTTGTCCTGGTGATGGGTCCAAATACCAGTGGGTGGTCATTGCTATCTTCCCTTGCCTGTGGGTGTGCTAATGGTCAGACTCAAAACAGTAAGTTTTTATGGGATTTATCTCTGTAATTCAGGGGCTCCCAAGCTTTCTATGCCTGTGGACAGCTTTGGAGTTTTGAGAGGGGGTGGTATGCACCGACCCAAAATGTCTGCCACAGCAAGAGTCAAACCCAAAATGTCTGCCACAGAAGGCAGAGCCAAAACCAAATGTCTGTCATGAGGTTGAGCCAACCCCAAAATGGCTGCCTCAGGGCCAAATGGAATACCTTCCTGTTCATACTTCCTGGGAAGCAGGAAAGCCTAAAAAGGAAATGGAACCACACACTGTTTACCAGTCCTGATCCTCCAGTGGAAAATCTTTCCATTTCAATGAGGGTAGCCAATAGCAAGCTTTGCCTTACACCCACCTACTTTTTGACAAGCTTGGAGGGCACCAGGGGAAGTACTGGTGGGCACCAGATTGGAGAGCCCTGCTAGAACTATACTGAAAGTCTATTATTCATGCATGGGAACGTGCAACTGAAATTCTGCTTAAATTCATTATGCAGATGCTTCTTTTATGCACTGTAGTAGGGTTGCCAGGTCCAACTCAGAAAATATCTAGGGACTTTGGGAGTGGATCCAGGAGACTGGGGGTGGAACCAGGAGAGTTTCCCACTCCCTAAAATAAGTAAATAAAAATACAGCAGTGCAGTTCTCCTGAATACAGTTTTCATATCCTCATCCCCCAGCAACTGCACTTCCACTAAATGAAAGTGAATACATACACACAAAGCAGCCAAAATAAACACAGTTAGCAAACATAAATTTTTGTAATCTCACTGGGACAATTTATTCATGTTGCTAAATGTAACCATCTGCTGTATTTCAACCAACTTCTTCAGGAAAATGAAAGAGCAGCCTAAGGGGTGGAGTGGCTCTGTCTGCTTGCCCCACCCCCCTGCAGCTTTCCTCTTGCCACATTTAAAGGCACAGTCAAATTCAGAAACACAAACAGTTGCCAGCCTCTTCTAAACCTGCCAGGGTTTAAAGGCACATGGTGGCTGTTGGGACAGGGCTTCCTCCCACTGGCCAGCAGTGGGGAGGAGCCTGGAAAACCAGGGCATCCCCCACCCAGACCTGTGGACTGGCAAGCCTGTACTGTAACTATATTGGTCATGTATGTATGTGAAATATTTTAAGTGCCATCAAGTCACTGCATGATATTTGGAGAAAGGCCCTGTATGAGCTGCAAAGTCCATGCTTTGCACATAAAAGATACGAGTCGTGCCCTCAACATCTCTAGTGAAGCATGTCCCAGATAGGACTTGGGAAAACTTTCTCTGCCCGAGAACTTGGAGAGCTGCTGCCATCCCAGAGTAGACAATTCTGAGCAAGATAGATCACCAGCCTGAGTGTATCAGTGTTATCCTTTCGGTTTAATTTTATTAAGACAATTTATGCGCTCCTTCCTCAGAGACCAGATTGAGGCACTTCACAGAGGAAAACAGTGTAATAAAGATCATAGAATGGCAACGTTAAAAAGATCCATAAATGAAAAGTGGAGCATAAAAACATGCCAGAGGTATAAAATCAGGCAGCTTCAAATGGGCTTGCTTATTTGAAGCTTCTTCATACAGGTTTTTATATTTGATTTTTTAAATAAACTGACTCTTGGGCCACTTTGCCCAGGCCATTATTATTTTTCTGCCCATAGAATAATACAGGTTGACCCTCTGATGAGTGTAGCAAAGCATCTATACATTTTTTTTTCCCACGCCACTCAGGCAAGAGCTGCATGCATCTGCTTGGAGCCTGAATTACTTTCACACCACACATTTTGCAGTGCAGATTCCATGCTGTCCTTGTGATTTCTAAACAGGAGCTTGCAGCTGAGAAAGAGTACCATGGGAACCTGTTTGGACCATGATCAGATCCAGGAGTAGAATTCTGGCAGGAACACCTTTGCATATTAGGCCACACACCCCTGATGGAGCCAATCCTCCAAGGGCTTACAAGGCTCTTTTTTGTAAGCTCTTGGAGGACTGGCTACATCAGGGGGTGTGGTCTAATAGGCAAAGGAGCTCCAGCTAGAATTCCACTCCTGATCAGATCTACCTGACATTGGGCTTTCTCACATTATCAGTTTTCTCACTTGTAAGTTCCTGTTTCCTTTTATCTTCTTTATAGTTTTTTTTTGGGGGGGGGGGGTTCTGTTGCACAAGTGTTTTGCACTGTCCATTGGTCAGTTTGACATTAGTATGCCCAGCATCAGAACCTTAAGTTTAAATCTTCAGAGAGATATGGAGGACATAAACTGATGTAATATCAAATCAACCACTAAGGGAGGGGAAAACACATGTGAAACAGGAAAAAAAACCCTCCCCAAAGAAACAGGAATTAACAAGTAAGGAAAATGAGAATCCGGAAAAGCCCACATTGAAAAATGAGAGGGCAGAAGAGGCTAAATTGCCTCTAGTTAAAAATGAAAGATCATGTCCAGATGTCCAACAATAAGCTTCAGACATCCTCCTCTCCCTTCACATACAGTTCGTAGACTTCCTGGTTATGTAATAAACCACAACTTGTGACAGTGTTCTAAATGGATGAAATGACAAACTGTAGTTTGATTTTGGTTTACAAACCAGGATTTCGAACCATGGTTTAATCCCATGACCTCCACCACAAAGAAACTCATTTCTAGACATCCAGGGAAGAGAAGACCAAACCTCAAAGAAAGGCAGCTCCAACAAGGATAGTAACAGCACTAAGGACACATTTACAGGCCATTGCTAGCAGTCATCCAAAAAATTATCCTGTATCTCTGCTCCACACCAGCACCTCTCTAAGGGCTGCAGAGGCAGTCCTCCAATGCACAGCGCGCATCTTCTAGCACTGGACCATTCTGCTTAAGCCACTGTTCTTCAAGGAGCTCCCAAGTGCCGGCTACAAGAGGAACGTGCTCTGGAGTAGATGACTGCTTCTGCCACCACTAGGCTTGACAGTCCCCAGGTCCAGGCAGAGGATCACCTAGTTTTTTCATGCTCCTTCCCCACCAACAGCCAGCTGGCTGGCAGGGGTGGGGGGGAACCCAGCCCCAACGGCCATCACGTGCCTTCAAACCTCAGCAGGTTTAGAAGAGGCTGGCAACTGTTCGTGTTTCTGAATCTTGACAAGAGGAAAGCTGCAGGGGAGTGGGACAAGCAGACAGAGTCACATGGCTCTCAGTCCCTCTATTTGTTTGGAGGAAGACTCCACCCCCTAGGCCAGGGGTGTCAAACATGTGGTCCGAGGGCTGAATCAGGCCCCCAGAGGGCTCCTATCAGGCCTCTGAGCAACTGGCTGTCATTTGCTTCCTTCTCCCTTGCTTCCTTCTGCATCACAGCTTGCCTTGCCAGGCTTGCTCAATCACACCTACCTGGGGGGAAAGGGGAGGGGCATGGCTTTTTTGAGTAGGAATGCACAGAAACGCAGTTCCAGCTAACTTGGCACCAGGGGGTGTGGCCTAATATGCAAATGAGTTTCTGCTGGACTGTTTTTGTAAAAAAAAAAAGCCCTGGGGAGAGGGGGGGCCTGAATTTGGCCTTACAGGATGCACAACCTCTGAAGTGGGGGCCCTTGGAGCTCAAATCCTTCTCCCACCCCACACAGCTTTTCGGAAGAGGCTGAACACCATTTCATAGCTGAAAGATCGGAGGGGAGAGGATTGGGCTTCAAGGTCATGCACTTTGAGGCAAGGGTTCCCAACCTTTTTGAGCCTATGGGCACCTCTGGAACCCTGACACAGGGCAATGGCACAATCACAAAATGACCACCACAGAAAATCTAGCCAATCAGAAAATAGCTGCCACAGGACATGGAGCCAATCATAAAATGTGAGGGAGTAAGGTTATATATAACTCTAAGGCCTTTTCAAATGACAGTATAATCAGATGCCACTGCTGTTTCCTTCCGGATTTAAAGTGGCTGATCAGACAGCAACATCTGCCTCTCGGTATTAACTCGTGGTAGCCCCCCCACAATCCTTCTCGGAACCGGGTTATTTTGTTACCTGCTCCTTTGCAGTGTTTTTTTAGTTCTTCGATTCACCTCATAGTTTTTTCCATCTGGATAGTTCTGCTGCGATATTAACCAACTTCCGGATGTCTGAAGGCTGTCCCAGAGCAAAAGGAGCCTCAGACATCTGGTTTACGGTCGCCATTTTTTTTACTACATAGCGATGTGCGCATAACCACATAATGTTTAACCTATGTGCACGTGCACGAAATGTGTGCATGTGCATAATGCGCGAATGCACAAAACAGTGGAGGGAAAAAGAACTGCATGGTGCCGGTTTCACTGCGGAGTGATTTGAATTGCAGTCTGATCGATAATATCCAGAACAAAGATATTCGGAACAGAACCAGGGCAGTTTAACTCAGACTCCACGTTGTGTGAACAGGGCCTAATAGTACCACTTCAACATTTCAGGCAGAAACGCTGTTCAACAAGATGCCTTTTAATCTGCACAGCCAATCAGAAACCCTGTTGGGCAAAAAAAAAACCCTCCTAGTCCCATTTACTTTCTAAAAGCACTTGGCAGGCACCAAGAAAGGTGTCAGTGACCCCAATATTAACTGAAAGTCCCAAGCTTGAAGTGTAGCTACAGCAACTGAGAACTCCTTCCCCACAGTGTTACTAGGTAACCATGGAAAGTTGGCTTTCAGCTTAGTCCAACAAACATATTTTGCAAATGAGAAAGAAACAGAGAGAGAGAGAGAGCTCTCTTTTGTGTTCAGAATGAGCTGTTCGTTCCTCCCCACGCCCACCAGGGTCTCTGTGCTTGTCAGACTCAGGTGGCAATCACCTCGTGTGGGCACCAGTCACGAACATCATCAGCCACATTGTTGCTGCAACGCTGAGGAAACTTCTGTGAGTTGCTCGCTTTCAAATTTCCACAGAAGCAAGCAGGAGTTTCTGAACACGGATTCTCACCCAGATCCGCCCCAACCACTACAGCACAAGGATCTTCACTGTGTGAGTGCAGGTCAGCTTCGGCAGCCATTTTGTGGTTAGATCTGCCTTTTGCAGCCGCCATTTTATAGCAGCTGTTCTGCAGCTGTGTCCACCGTGCTGTGTGAGAAATTTGTTAGTGACTGCAGTCTCAAAAACACCGAGGATCCCTGAAATACACCTATGAAGATTTCCTGGTGCAGAAATCTAGCACTTTTGGTGAAAAGTTCAGCTAAGCTTGCCAGTCCCCAAATTTGGGTGGGGGATCACCCAGTTTTGTGGGCTCCTCCTCAATGCCAGTCAGTTGGTCAGTGGGGGGAAGTCCTGCCCCAACAGCTACCATGTGCCTTTAAATCGCAGCAGGCGTAGAAAGCATTATCAAGGACAGAATGAGTAGGCATGTTGATGAACACAAGTTATCGAGGAAGACTCAGCATGGGTTCTGTAAGGGAAGATCTTGCCTCACTAACCTATTACTGTTCTTTGAGGGGATGAACAAACATGTGGACAAAGATGTTGTTTACCTTGACTTCCAGAAAGCTTTTGATAAAGTTCCTCATCAAAGGCTCCTTAGTAAGCTAAAGAGTCATGGAGTAAAAGGACAAGTCCTCTTGTGGATCAAAAACTGGCTAATTAATAGGAAACAGAAAGTGAGTATAAATGGGCAATCTTCGCAGTGGAAGACAGTTAGCAGTGGGGTGGCACAGGGCTCAGTACTGGGTCCCATGCTCTTTAACTTGTTCATAAATGATTTGGAGTTGAGAGGAAGCAGTGAAGTGGCTAAGTTTGCAAATGACACTAAATTATTCAGGGTGGTAAGAACCAGAGAGGATTGTGAGGCACTCCAAAGGGATCTGTTGAGGCTGGGTGAGTGGGCGTCAACGTGGCAGATGCGGTTCAATGTGGCCAAGTGCAAAGTAATGCACATTGGGGCCAAAAAATTCCAGCTACAAATATAGGTTGATGGGGTGTGAACTGGCAGAGACTGACCAAGAGAAAGATCTTGGGGTCATGGTAGATAACTCACTGAAAATGTCAAGACAGTGTGCAATTGCAATAAAAAAGGCCAACACCATGCTGGGAATTATTAGGAAGGGAATTGAAAACAAATCAGACAGTATCATAATGCCCCTGTATAAATTGATGGTGCGGTCTCATTTGGAATACTGTGTACAATTCTGGTCACCCCACCTCAAAAAGGATATTATAGCATTGAGAAAAGTCCAGAAAAGGGCAACTAGAATGATTAGAGGTTTAGAACACTTTCTCTATGAAGAAAGGTCAAAATGCTTGGGGCTCTTTAGCTTGAAGAAACGTCGACTGTGGGGTGACATGATAGAGGTTTACAAGATTATGCATGGGATGGAGAAAGTAGAGAAAGAAGTACTTTTCTCCCTTTCTCACAATACAAGAACTCATAGGCATTCAATGAAATTGCTGAGCAGCAGGGTTAGAACGGATAAAAGGAAGCACTTCTTCACCCAAAGGGGGATTAACATGTGGAATTCACTGCCACAAGAGGTGGTGGCGGCTACAAGCATAGCCAGCTTCAAGAGGGGTTTGGATAAAAATACGGAGCAGAGGTCCATCAGTGGCTATTAGCCACAGCATATTATTGGAACTGTCTTGTGCAGTGATGTTCTGTATTCTTAGTGCTTGGGCTAATTAATAGTGGAAGGGCTTCTAGCCCCACTTGTGAACCTCCTTTCTTTTTTGGCCACTGTGTGACACAGAGTATTGGACCGGACAGGCCACTGGCCTGATCCAACATGGCTTCTTTTATGTTCTTATGTTCCTAGAAGAAGCTTAGAAACTCTTGTGTTTTCAAAGCCGTGTGTACCTTTAAAGCTGGATAGGGGCAGGGCGAGCCGGCAGAGTCATGTGGCTTTTTTTTGTGAGTGCGTGAAGCTATGAGAAAGCAAGAGAGCACAGTCCCTTCATTTGTTTTGCATTCATTTCAAAAGTTGTCTGCATAATTAAATAGATAGTAAAGAGTAAACTAGAACCTGATTATGGGATGGAGGAAAACTCCACCATCTCTCTCCCTTACTTCGTTTTCCTGTGTTATTCTGCAGAAGTTGGTTGAAATACAGCAGACTGTTACATCCAACAACTCCCGTGAGTAAAGTACACCAGTGAGATCACAAAAGTGTGAACTTGCAAACTTTTTATTTTGGCTGCTTTGTGAGTGTGTGTGTCCCTTAATAAAGCTACAGCAAGGGACTTGTGGGGGTAAGACAAATTTCACTTTCATTTAGTGGAAGTGCAGCTGCTGGGGAAGACTTTGAAGGTAAAAAAGAGAATAAGGAAATGAAGACTATATTCAGGGGGACTGCACTGCTGTATGTGTATCTATTTTTTAAGAAATGGGTAAGTCCCCTGGTTCCACACCTCAGGTATTTCCTGAGTTGAACCTGGCAACCCTACGTTTGGCCAGGAATCTCCTTGAATTTAATTTACAGGGCCATTTATTCTTTGAATATGGAAAAGAATATGTAATTCTCCGCCACCATCATTCTCTGCAGTCTGACCTAGAATAATCCAGGAACTCTTTTGATTACATGATCTGTTGGTTGGGTTAGACTAACCCAAGATTGATTTGCCGTCTCAGTCTTAATTGGACACAGAGAGGTTAAGAGAGCACTCTCAGTCAAAGCCAAGAGCCTGAGATGGGGCACAGAAGCGAAAGCAGTTCTCTCATGCACTTGGCTCAGGACATTCCGGACATCATAGGTCACAACCAGCAATTTTAACTAAGCTCCATAAATAACAGTGGGAGTGTGGGGGTAATATGTTCCTGGCAACTCATCCCTTCCTGTCAAGAGACTTAACTACACTGCAACGGACACATGACACAGTAAATAATTTGTTTTCAGTAACATAATCATAATCCTTGCTGAAGGTCTGAGAATGACAATCAAATTAATTAAATTCCAGTTTGGTGGCTCTCTCTCTGTGCCAGTGTGAAGCAGAGGTCAGGAATGGCGGCCTCTAATCTGGATAACTGGGTTTGATTCCCCACTCCTCCTCTACATGAAGCCCACTAGATGACCCAACCTCTCTCAGCCCCAACTGCCTCACAAGCTGCTTGTTGTGGGGAGAGGAAGGGAGTGTGAGCACAAGCCACTACAACCTTAGAGCCAGTGTGGTATAGTGGTTAAGAGCAGCAGACTATAATTTGGAGAACCAGGTTTGATTCTGCACTCCTCCTCCCCCATGAAGCCTGCTGGGTGACCTTAGGCCAGTCGCAGTTCCCTCAGAACTCTCTCAGCCCCACCTGCCTAACAAGATCCAGAGAAGGGTGACGAAGATGGTGAGGGGTCTGGAGACCAAGTCCTGTGAAGAAAGGTTGAAGGATGTGGGCATGTTTAGCCTGGAGAGGAGGAGGCTGAGAGGTGATATGATCACCATCTTCAAGTACTTGAAGGGCTGTCATATAATGGTGTGGAATTGTTTTCTGTGGCCCCAGAAGGTAGGACCAGAACCAATGGGTTGAAATTAAATTAAAAGAGTTTCGGGCTCAATATTAGGAAGAACTTTCTGACTGTTAGAGCGGTTCCTCAGTGGAACAGACTTCCTCAGGAGGTGGTGGGCTCTCCTTCCTTGGAGGTTTTCAAACAGAGGCTAGATGGACATCTGACAGAAATGAAGATCCTGTGAATTTAGGGGGAGGTATTTGTGAGTTTCCTGCATTGTGCAGGGGGTTGGACTAGATGACCTGGAGGTCCCTTCCAACTCTATGATTCTAAGGTGGCAGTCGTAGGGAGAGGAAGGGAAGGATATTGCGAACTGCTTTGAGACTCCTTAAGGATGAGAAAAGCAGCGTATAAAAACCTTCTCTTCTTCTCTAATTGGTGTGTTTATCCTGTCCTTCCTCCAAGGAGCTCTGAGCGGCATGCATGGTTCGTCCTTCCTCATTTTATCCCCACCACAGCCCTGAGAGGTAGATGAGGTCGACTGGTACAAAGTCACCAAAGAAGCTCTATAGCAGTCTGGGGGATTCGAAGCCAAGTCTCCCAGATCCAAATCCAACATTCTAACCATTAGACACTGCCTCTCAGTGCAAATCCTCCAGTTGTAAGCTGTCCTTTGAAGATGCTAAATAAAGCATCATCATCCCTCCTAATAGCAAATTGAATGGTTCTTTAACAATCGGCAGGACACTGACACAGGCTCAGCTGGAGCCTGGCTAAGAGATTTTGCATACTCAAGGGAGTCCTCAGTCTTGTATATTAGTTGGTCATTTTAAAAGAGTTCCCCTCTCAAAATGGCCGTAGAAGTACTGAACAAGCTTATTGCCCTTGGAATGGGGACAGCAGTCAAGAATCCCTTGAATGAGATAAGAAAACTTGAGAAATACAGGGAAATCAACCACCTCAAGTCTCTGAGAGCTTGCAGAGAGGAAGATCTGAGTCAAGGAGGGGGATTTCCCAATTTTTCATCATCCTCACCCCCCAATTTCATGCAGGACCCAATTGCAAACTTCATGGCTGAATCATGAGGGCAGCAAAAGAGGCTAACCATCAGAGGTGGTTAGGGTTTCTGTACAATTCAGGGAGCCCTCTGAGTATGGAGGAAAACACTAGTCCAGTACATTCTTTTAAAAAGAACGTAATCCGAATGATGGTGAAGGAAGGTTGAGGACAGCTGAGTGTCACCTGGAGGTGGGGAGGGGGAGGGTGCAAGAGACAGGAAATGAAACATTGGGAAGGGCTATGGCTCAGTGGCAAAGCACTGGTCCCAGGTTCAACCCCTGGTATCTCCAGTTGAAAGGATCAGGTATTAGGTGATGTGAAAGACTTCTGCCTAAGATCCTGGAGAGCCACTACCAGTCTGAGTAGACAATACTGACTGTGATGGAGCGATGGTTTCATTCAGTATAAGGCAGCATCCTATAAACTGACCAGATAAATCCTCACATTTACATAGCTGTGGAGCGGGGATCAGCATTCGCCATGTCCAGCATAAAGTGTGTATCTTTTATGCTTTATCTTTATACTGCACAAAGGATTCTAAGACCTCTGACCCATTGAAGGCTGAGAGTCCAATGAAGAGACTAATTGCTTCTTCCAGCTGAAAAAAGCCCTACCACTTTAAAGCACTCTGGGATACGCGGGTGCCATTGGATCATTCAACCCAGCAGGGGGCTCGTGATTGCAGTAGGGCAGCAGGGACTTGGACCCTGTCGCCCATTGTTCCTGAGTCCCCAAGCTCAGTCTTCAGGGCTCCAATGAGCCTCGCAGGAACGTTACTCATAACAGATACATTAGTCCACATACACAACATAAAGTCTTCCCTCCAAAGCAACCAATTTCTCCATGAGAACTGATCTCTGATATCTGGAAATCAGTTGTAATAGCTGGAGATCTCCAGGCCTGACATGAAGGTTGGAAACATACGAGTGTAACTCATTGGTATTCAGGTGGCCCCAAGTAGTAGCTCCCCAGATAAAGAAAACGTTGCAGGGGTGGGAGCAACGTAACCTCCTTCTGAGTTCCCAATGCAAATTGGAGCCCTGTGCTCCTAGGAATCAAGTTCCTTGTTGGTCTCTAAGACGCTCCAGATTCAATTCTGTTACACCCAGAAATTCCTAGTGTCTGCTTGTCTGCTGAGTGAGCCTAGAG
This sequence comes from Heteronotia binoei, assembly GCF_032191835.1. NCBI lineage: Eukaryota > Metazoa > Chordata > Lepidosauria > Squamata > Gekkonidae > Heteronotia > Heteronotia binoei. The sequence continues at coordinate 22,523,065 of NC_083235.1, forward strand.
AAAATGTATCATGGCATTAGGCCTCCGTTGGACACATTTTGGGGTTCATGTGTAGATGCTGTTCATCCGCTGATCAACCATATCCCAGAATTCTGGTAAAATGGGAATGTGCCATTGAATTAAACCGGGCTTACAAAGCCTAAGCACGAACAGAAGTAGTGAACAAATATTCCAACTCTGATTCTTACCTTTTGCTGGCTGCCTTCGTCCAAAGTTTGTCCAAGGACAGAAGACAGAAGCAAGATTTTAAAAGCCACAGGCTTTTCTTCTTGAATCAATGTCTGCCCTCATGCCTATTATTAAAGATAACTTCAAGATCAATGCCCCAAATCCTACAGGAAGCGAGCCTTACAGAAGAAAACATAAGAAGTTTTGCACAATCATTACAGAAGAGAAGTAAGAAACAGAAAAGAGGTCAAGGTGAGATGCTTAAGGAATCATGTTCTATTATCTCTGGGAATTAATGGGAGTCCACAGGAATATGCCTCAGGCAACTTTTATGGTAATACCACAGAGTTCTGGAGAAATTCCAGAGTGTCACCTGCTATGCTGATGTCATATCTGGTAATACCATAGAGTTTGGAGGGATTCCAGAGCGTTGCCTAACATGGTGAGGGGAGGTGAAACTGACCTGCTCAAGAGACTAAATACCTTACAATAAAGAAGTGAAAATAGGGACATGAATTGCCTGATCCTAAACTCCTTCCACTTTAGGATTGCCAACCCCCAGGTGGTGGCTGGAGATCTCCTAGGGCAACAGCGTTTAGTTCAGCTGGACCAAATGGTTACTTTGGAAGGGGGACTCTCTGCCATTACATCCCACTGAAGTCCCTCCAGTTTGGTGTAGTGGTTAAGTGTGCGGACTCTTATGTGGGAGAACTGAGTTTGATTCCCCACTCCTCCACTTGCACCTGCTGCAATAGCCTTGGATCAGCCATAGCTCTGGCAGAGGTTCTCCTTGAAAGGGCAACTGCTGTGAAAGTCCTCTCAGCCTCACCCACCTCACAGGGTGTCTGTTGTGGGGGAGGAAGATAAAGGAGATTGTGAGCTGCTCTGAGACTCTGAGATTCGGAGTGGAGGGCAGGATATAAATCCAATATCTTCTTCTTCTTCTTCTTCTTCTTCTTCTTCTTCTTCTTCTTCTTCTTCTTCTTCTTCTTCTTCTTCTTCTTCTTCTTCTTCTTCTTCTTCTTCTTCTTCTTCTTCTTCTTCTTCTTCTTCTCCCCTCCCCAAACCCTGCCCTCCTCAGGCCCCAACCCAAAAGCTCCACATATTTCCCAACCTGGAGCTGGTAACCCTGGTTTAGTTCCAGATGCTGTAAGACTCTGCAGACCCCTTTGAAGCTAAAGGATCCTGGCAGAGCAATTACATTCAGACAGAGGAAACATACTTCCTCTAACTTTAATTATATACACAAATGCTCCGCCTCCAGGAGACTCTTTAAACTGTGAAATGGACAGAACATGTAACAGATTATAGCAACCTGCAGTTGAGGAGAGGTGAAACTAGTGCTGGAATGTGTATTCCCCAACCACTTCCCCTTCTCCATGCAACATAGAAGAAGCAAACCTACCACTCTCTTACATTGTACCAGAGCTAGAGAAACAGTTTCCTGCTCACTTACCCACCAATAAACCACCAGTGCAACTGCACCTCATTGTGAAATTGTGAGGGTCAGGGCTGCCCCCAGAGTTATTGCATGGGAGGGGAGGGAACTGGCTGATAGGTTATTTATTTGTTTATTTGTATTTAATCAGATTTGTATCCCACTCTCCCCTTACAGGCTTAAGGTGGCTGACATTTTAAAACAACAATTCCAAGTGGGACCGGATCTACATGTTTTTTGAGGGGGGGCAAAATTAAAAAAAATGATGCCCCCTTATGGGCCATTCAATCTTATGGTCCCATAGAATACAATGGCGCTCAGGGAAAGCACCCCCCCTCTGCCCCCCCTAGATCCAGCCCTGATTCACACATACACAATTCCTAACAGACAATAGCTTGCACTCAGCTCAGAGTCAAAGAAGGAGGTAACAAATTACAAAGCAAGCCACACAAAGCTTTAACATAGTTTCACAGACCCATTTAACACAATGTAACAGTTTTCTGCTAGGTAATGCCTGTTTCCTTAAAGAGTCTCTGTAACACATCATCTATCCTTTCTGGGGTGGGGTGTTTCCCTTAAATTTAAGCTCCACCTATTAGAGTTACCTGCAACCACCAAGAGCTTTTGGGAGCACAACATGAAAAGAGGTGAACATTGCAAACATTGCAACCATAGTTTGTGGGTAAAGACCACAGTGACTGTGGGAAATCCTAGCACACTGCAGAGACGTAATTTCTCCATAATAACCCAGAAGTGATGTTACAAATGCAGTATTTACATATGCTGGTCTTTGACAGTACAATAAATTAAACTAAAACAGTATTTACATTATAAAATATTACTAAATATCATAAGCAAAAATTTAACCACAACAAAGGTCACAAAATCAACATCAGCTAATCCATTTTTAAATGTGAATTGCACTCCACTTGTCTCAGGCAATGCTATGTTTGTTTCAGTCAATAAAGCATGTCAAATAACACCTAATTTTCCAGATTTACCATTCTTATTCCTTGTTTGCCCTTTTAATTATTGTATTTACTACACCCTGCTTATTTAGTAATACAAAGATTCTTTGAATTCACATCATATCTCTTGTATCCAAACAAGTCCAGGAGAAATTTCACTACAGGAACTGTAATGGATAGATTGGAGCCGCCAAACAAGAGTTGAAGCTTACTTGCTATGGACAACGCAGCTTCGGGAACTAAAGGGTCAAATGAAGTGATGTCACAGTATTTGCTACCGTTGTCTCTCAATCTCGTTTTTCTCCTGCCGCTCAATGGATCAAGCTCAGGTGATGAGGAGTGGAAATGGGAGGCTGCCCTCCACAGGCAAGCAAGTGGTGTGCCCAGGCCTCAGATTTAATGGGAGCTCACAGGAGCGCAGCTCCTGAACCTTTCTGAGAGTTCCTCCTCCTCCTCTGAGAGTTCCGCCTTCTTGCCCATTGGACAATATGTGCAGCTGCATAACAATCCCTGGATGAGCTCCACCACCACCTTTATTTTTCTATAAAACAACCCCTGGGTGTGCCTATCGCCTATTCTTCATACTCCATAATATGCATTTTAAATTTACGGTACTTTAAAAAAAAAAATAAAGTTATACAGTAAAACAATTTGTACAAGATCTATAGAGAATGGCTTGGCTCTCACTGTTAATTGCCATTGACAGAAGTAGGAGGGCAATGTTTGCCAAGCCCCAGTCATGTTAGAGGCCTCTGACTCCCTCTCCATGCTGCTTCTTGTGGGGAGGGGCCTCTGTCCTCCAAGGAGCAATATTTGAAAGATTGTTTTAGGCTGCAGCAGGATAGGACATGCAGCAAAGCATGCGCACTGGTGACACAGTTTCCCCATCAGGCCCGTAGCTACGATGGAGCCTGGGGGCGGGGGGGAAGGCTGCTCCATTCCACACACACCCTCCATATGTATGGCTCCTCCATTGGATGGCCTGCCTACCTACCTTCCTGGCTTCCCAGGGGGTGAAGCTTGCCAGGCCCAGCAGCGGAAGGGAAGTGATGCTGAGCAGAGGACAGCTAGCCCTTCTGGCCACTGGCTACCCATCACCCCCGTCTCTTTCTTTCCTGGCTGAGTCCAAGTGAGCCACACCTACTTCAGCATGATGATGCGCAGCCCGCATGCCCCGCAGGCAGGGAGGGAGGCTGACCTGTGGCCCATCTAAAATGTTCTGGCTACGGGCCTGTTCCCCATGTGGGACTTTCCTGAACACTTTCCTACATCTTTTCCCCATCTTTTCTCAACCTCCATCAAAGGGTCTACACTGATCCCTCACTGGCTCTCGGACACATGGCTATCATGGCTGCCTTGGCAACAGGCTGCCCTGTTTTTGTTCTTTTTTCTCTTTTTTTGCATGCAATACAGCACTGTAATAGCTCTGTTAAAATTTGAAACAGATAAATAATAGATCACTATAGCACTATAGCTGCTACTTATTTTAAAAATACCCTCCAAAAGCCCTCTGCTGGTCCCACAGGGAAAAGGTGTTGAGAAAATGGTACCCGCAAGGGACTGACAGTGTGAAAATGGCACACCTTTCCTTCCAGATTGCATGCTAATATGCTTCAGCTGTGTTCTTTCCACAAATATTAGCATAAAGCAAGTTAAGAAGAGAGCGTCCTGAGGGCAAGGAAAATCCTGTGAGGTATGTTAGGCTGAGAGTGAATGACTGGCCTAAGTTCACCCAGCAGGGCTTTTTTAGTAGCAGAAACTCCTTTGCATATTAGGCCACACAGCCCCGATGTAGCCAATGCTCCAGAGCTTACAGGACTGTTAGTACGGGGCCAACTGTAAGCTCCAGGAGGATCGACTACATCAGGGGTATGTGGCCTAATATGCAAGGGAGTTCCTGCTACAAAAAAAGCCCTGTCACCCAGTAAACTTCCATGACAGAGTGGCGATTTGAACCTGGATTTCCCAGATCCTAATCTGACATTCTAATCACTGCATCACACTAGTTCTCTCCTTAATCTGTTGCAGCAAACACAACAGAATCTTTAAGATACAACAAGACTCTTAACAGATTTTCAGAGGCATAAAGCTTTTGTGAATTATCAGTAATGTGGACAACTGTGGTTTATTTTACACCTCCGCATATTAAAAACTTTTTTGTTGCAGTTTTAAACATTCATTAGGATAGTACAGTCTGTTCCTTGTGTTATACATTTGTTATGTTATGATACACTGTTCCTCGTATTTGGGAAATAATATTTTGGAGTGTTTAAACTGACTCCCACAGAGACAAGAGAATCTGTGCTGTTAACAGCAGTGGAATTTTCTCTCCAGATCTCTATGGAAGAGGCTGCTCCTCGGATAAGGGCTGTTTTGTAATCATCTTGGCCCACAGCCTTTCCACCGGGACAGCGTATTATGTAAAGATCACCACCTCCCTCACACCTGAGCTGCCTGCTGGAGCAATACTGACACATATGCATCAAACTGCCTTTGTCAAAATCGATTATGTGATTGGTACCCTGAATGGCTCTGGGTGTTTTAACATGTCAATGCATATTTTATGTTCTAGTGACATCCTAAATAAGCTCTGTCATGTTGTCATTTTGTACAATTTTTTGTGTCTCATTTCTGCCCAGTAAACATGAATCTCTTCAGGGTCCTTCCCCCTTCCTTTTTTTCCCATCCACAATAAATTTGATTTCTTTTACAAGGCTTCTCCCGTTCCATTCTGTTTGTTAAAGAGTTATATATAAAACTCCGTGGACATACTAGCTGTGCTTTCTCACCTCTTTAGACAGTTCTGCTATAAATCAAATATACTCCCACAGATATTCTCCTCCAGACAGAAAATACTGCACATTAGATTATCATTCTTTACTAGCTGTACTTTTCTCACCTCTTTAGACAGTTCCACTATAAAACCATATACTCCCTCAGATATTTTCCTTCACACAAAAAAAACCTGTACATTAGATTATCTTTATTTACTCTACATAGGGCAATAGTATTTAAAAAAAAATCAGTATATTCCTTTAAAATCCTATCCGCCTTCAGTTTCATTTTTCTCTCGTGTTTTTATGACTATTACTTTTGAACAGTTTTAATGCCTTGTGTCATAACAATGTTTTCCTCTTTTTTCCTTCTCATGGCCGCCTTTGCTCTCTGTTCCCACCTTTTTTGGTTATGAAAACAACTCTCCTTGTAAGGTGCTTAAAGATTCCTCCTCCCACTTCATTTTATGGTATAGTTTTATGATGCTTCCTTCTCTTTCTCTTCACTGTGACACAGGACTCTTTTACACTGCCATTGTCCTGTGCTTAAAAACTACACAATGTATTGCCAACCTATTTCAGAAACCTAAGGTTCAGCCCAATTAGTTTTCACACACTTTCATGTCAATCCTTGTTAGACTAAGACCAATTTCGCACTAGAGCTTTAATCCTGGTTTAACTCTGTCCCCAAACTGACTTTCTACACTAAAACCATAGAATCATAGAGTCATAAAGTTGGTTTCTCTGATTCTAGTGTAGAAAGACAGTTTGGGGATAGAGTTAAACCAGGATTAAAGCTCTAGTGCGAAATTGGTCTAAGATTACAGCCTAGTAGCTGCACTCGAATGCTATTCTCTATTTTCTTGTTATCAGTGGGGTTGCTTTATATGTTTGCCGCATGTAGGGGCTGGCATATGTTTTTAAAACACATGTGTGTGTGTTAAGCATAATCAAGTTGTTTCTGACTTATGGAGACGCTATGTATCAATGACCTCCACAACATAGTAGGGTTGCCAGCCTCCAGGTGGGGCATGGAGATCTCCCGCTTTTACAACTGATCTTCAACTGGCAGAGATCAGATCCCTTGGAGAAAATGGTAAATATCAACAGGTTTCGATGTAAGTGAATAATAAAGTCAAAAAACACCAGAATAACAACACTGTTACACAATATAGTGTATATGCAACCTACATTTATCAAAATACATGCATAGCAATAGTCATCATTAGTAACTTATGAACCACTCCTGATACTAAATTCACAAACACTCATAATACAAACGCAGCTGGAAAAAGAGTTCTTTTCACTCCCCCACACTGTCTGCTGTATGAAGATAATAAGGTACAGTTCCTCAGAGGCAATTGCCTTCTTGCTGTTCTTCCTTATGTTCAGCAACTTGGGTGGAGTTCTCAAATCTCCAGCACAGCTTGTCTCCGAGAGAGTAAGGGACCGCAGCCCGGGATTCCTCACGGTTTCAGACCTTCGTCAGCCTTTTTCTCTCAGTGTTTTTTCCTGGAGCCTCAGTGCAACATTTAACAGCTTGGATCAACGCATGTTAATTGCTCTTTCTGTTTCCGGCTCTGCATTTGTATTATGAGCCCCTGGAGAAAATGGCTGCTTTAAAGGGTGGACTCCATGGCATTGTACCATGCTGAGGCCCCTCCTCAAACCCCACCCTGTCCCAGATCCACCCCCAAAGTTGCCAGGTATTTTCCAGCACAGGCCTGGCAACCTTAGTCCTGCTGTTACAGCCTTGCTCAGGTCTTTCCATCTGAGGGCTGTGGTTTCCTCAATTGAGTCAATCCATCTCATATTGCTGGGTCTCCCTCTTTTCCTGCTGCCTTCAACTTTTCCTAGCATTATTGTCTTTTCCAGTGACTTTTGTCATATATATATATAATTTTTCTTCCTGACCTATACATTTTCTAAATTGGTAGGTGTTCCTTTTGCCAACACACGCATGGCTGTCAGGTTTTGCCTCTGACAGAATTAGAGTTTCAGCATTTCTTTTCAGATGCTACCATAACACACACAAAGAGCCCACACACAAAGAGCCCACAAACCTCATGCAACAGGCTTGCATACTACCAACAGTCCATCTGGTCACCTTGAAGCGTGAACAGGCATATGTACATCCTCAGTACACATGAATACAAGCCCTGAAAAATACACACACACTGAAGCTGTACACAAGCAGTACATACATGCATGGCCCGTTTCGTACAATATGACAGCTGCTCAAATGAGGAGGACTGCAGTTAGCACATGCTCCTGGTGTGTGAGATTTTAATGTCTGAAAAGATCTATTTATTTATTTATTTTATTTAGAATTTATATCCCGCCCTTCCCACAAGTGGCTCAGGGCGGCTTCCAGCATTAGATCCAACATAAATTAAACAATATTTAAACATGTAAGGGAATAACTTTAAAACAGATAAAACCATAAAATTAATAAATATTCCAATATATATATACAGAGATCTGGCAGGTTGCATTAAAATTCTCAAGCTAGGTGTAGGCTAACCGGAAGAGGGTTGTTTTACAGGCCCTGCGGAACTGAACAAGGTCCCGCAGGGCCCTCACCTCTTCCGGTAGCTGATTCCACCATGTAGGGGCCATAACAGAGAAGGCCCTTTCTCTTGTAGCTTTCAAGCGGGCTTCTTTCGGCCCAGGGACAGTAAGGAAGTTTTGTGATCCCGACCTCAGTACTCTCTGGGGAACATTTATATTCTTCTATTGAGTTCCCACAATTCATTTACTAGCTTTAAACTACTGCCCCTCTCCAAATGTTGACATCTTATCTACGGTTTTCAGTCAGGAGCTTTATTTTCTTTCTTTTCCATTTTCACCTCAGTGGCTTACATTCATTTTCAATAGGGTTGCCATGTACTTACAGGAACCCGGTGGGGGATCCTTCTCATATGCCACAATGGGCCCAGTGTGACAACATCACCCGGAAGTGACGTTATCACACTGGGCATTGTTGCCGGGGGAATGCTCTATCACTTAGGGGGAAACTCTACGATTTTCATATATAAGTAATAGAGCATCCCCCCAGCAACGTGCCCAGCACAATAATATCACTTCTGCGTGATGTCATCACACCAGGCAGATTGCAGCACACTGGTGCTCTTTGGGGATGGCCCCCTGGCAGCCAGCTGAATGATGGTGGGTTGGGGCCCCTGGTTTTCAACCTTTTTTGTCACACCAAACATTGCCCCCTCTTTTCCTCTGCTTACATTTTTTTTTTAGTCTTCCCCATAAATTACTGCTTTTTTATATCACTTTGTGGCTAGATTTCTCCCAAACCAACTGGTGACTTTTTGTTTCAGTCTATAACCCACATTTCCCTCACAAAGGGCGTTTTCGCACTCACCTTCAGCCGGCGCGACCCCCCTCTTCACCGTGCAGGATCTGCACGGATTTCGCACGTAAAGCCGCGGAGCAGCCGAAAGAGCCGGAAACTCCCGGCGCAAAAGCCACGCAAACGGAAACTGCTTTTTGGCGGTTTACGTTTGCGCTGCAAAAGCGCCGGGAGTTTCCAGCTCTTCCGGCTGCTCCGCGGCTTTACGTGCGAAATCCGCGCAGATCCTGCGCGGTGAAGAGGGGGGTCGCGCCGGCTGAAGGTGAGTGCGAAAACGCCCAAAGTCTCAAATAGTTCTGCATAGTTTGCTGCAGTTTTTCCACACCAACTGTCATTTTGAGCTGAAAATATCTCCCTCCCAACTGCCAATCCTGCAACCACCCACCTTCCTTGCAGCATTTTCATGACTTTTTCTGGTTCACTTTGGTAATTTCCAGACGGTTACATTAACACTCTTATGGGGCTTTCCTTTAGATGGTCATGTATACTTCAAATGCAAAGCAACAGCCCCAGCTTTCACTCCAAAATCTACCTCTGATGGCAAAAATTCATAGCAATTGAGAAGCTTGGAAGAGGGTGTCTCTCTTGACTACGTGAAAAATTCATTTTCCTGCATATCTGGAAGCCCTCCCTACTTCATGGGCTCTTTCACAGCCCCAAGTGACACCAAGTTTGCTATTAGAGGGAATAATACTTAACATTTGTATATGTACTATGCATGAACCAACTATGGCTTTTCAAAGTGATGGTACTCATTGGGACTGAGTACCAGTACCATTTGTGGATGGTCTTCCAACTCCTGATGCAAACTTATACACGAGTACCAACACTTTAAAAAAAATGCACTGTGTCCAGCCATGCAGTTCTATGATTGAATGACATTTTTGTTTGCTAAAGAGGAGGTAACGATTTCACTGATTCTCCCCTACCTTTACAGACCCCCACTTTGCCCCTATACTGTTCCTGAAGGTCTGCCAGTCCCCCAATACAAAATATTGGTGAACAGTGGGCTGCAGCAGGAGAAAGCTAGGAAATTTCAACCCACAAAGTCCAGTTACATGCCAGTTTCCTGCTGTTATCCACATAACATTGCAAGGTAGGCCAGTATTAACTCGGTCAGTGTTATCAATTTCTATATTTCTAGGGATGTCAGCCTCTGGGTGGGGCCTGGGGATCTCCTGGAATTACAGCTCATCTCTTGACTACAAAGATCAGTTTTCCTGGAGAAAATGGATGCTTTGGAGGGTGGACTCATGTGGCACTGTACCCCACTGAGGTCCCTGTCCTCCCTAGGCTGCACCCCCAAATCTCTAGAGTCTCCCAACATGAAGTTGGCAATCCTACATATTACAGATAGGGAAAAGGGGACTGAGGTTAAGAAAATAGCATCTAGGACTCATGGAAAAGCCAAGATTCCAAGCAGAGAATCACCTATATATAATTCAGAAGTCTTCATTTAAATCAGTACACAAATAATTAACAGTTATGAGAAAAGGTGACTGAAGATTACTGGGGTGGGGACTGGGAGGGGAAATCAGATACTATCATAAGAAGTTTGAATGTATACTCCCAGCTGTACACTCCCAGCAGAATCTGTTTGAATGTAGTTTGAATGTACACTCCCAGCAGAATCTGTCACTTAAAAATAATATTTAAAAGCAAGCGTAGTCTGGAATCAAACCTAGATATAGAAATAGTAGAGTATAAAAACACAGGTCAGAAACTCTGGTTTCATTGGACTGAGCAAAAGAAATGACCCGCCCAGAAATAATCATCTTACCTTATAATGGGCTCACACATGTGAGCCCGCTGGACTTGAAGTACTTCTGCCATTAGCAGAGAGGCATGGGAGGGGAAGCTCTCAGTGTCCACAGAAAGCATCAGGATTCATCCTCTTAGTCCACAAAGGGTTCAGAGCCACAAGCCAGGACCTAATCCACCACCCTTCTAGAGCCATGGCTAGTTCTTTCTTGACAGCAGCAAAGAAGTTTCGCTTTTTTAAAGTTCTTCTTGGGACTTTTGCGGCTGTCGGCTTTGTCAGCCTCTGAACAACGGTGAGGAGGGAAGAGGAAGACTCACAGCGGCCAGGCAGGAAGGGGGGAACCCACAGGTGCCATTAAAAGTGACCACAGAGGAGAAAGATATGCACTTGGAAAAACCCAGGCAGCTGTCAACCACCAGCTCTGCAACCCCACCAGACTCCCTGCCATGGGCTACTTTCGTTTGTAAAAAAAAAAAAAAAGGCAATTGATTGTTTTATATCTCGGAAGTGATCTACTGGTGGCACGCTAGAGGCCAAAGGGGTTGGGCAAACCGGTCTCTGGGGAAGAGAGAGAGGGAGAGAGAAAGGAGTTCTTAGAAATGGTCTGTTTGTTTTGGACAGGAGAAAGGGAAAATAATGGGTCAAAAAGCCTCATAGAAAATGACTGAGAAAGCCAGCCTCCCTTTTAAACAGGACGAAATGTGACTGGATTCCATTCACATCACGCGACAGTCTTAATGTATTGCCTTAATTGAAAAGAAGAAGCCAGAAGATGTGTTTAGTGCTTTCATTGTTACTTCGGCGGGGGGGGGGGGTGTTAAACGAAAGCATTTAAAAATAAAGTTCAAGAGAAGACAGAACACACATGATCACTGGGAACCAGTGCTTGAACAGAATCAGTTCCCTTCTCAAAGGAAAGGTTTAGAGGTCTTTAAGCATGATGAAATGCAACTAGATTCCATTCACATCAAGTGATAGTTTTAATATATTGCTGTAATTGAAAATAGGAAGCCAGAGCCCTGACCTGGATAGCCCAGGCAAACCCAGTCTCCTCAGTTCTTGGAAACTATGCAAGTTTGACTCTGGAAAGTACTTGGATGGGAGACCTCCTTGGAATACCAGCACTCGGAAGATGGGGGCAGGCTTTATTTGAGGGATGAGGCCAAGCACATCAGCATGATGCCAGTGTACAATGTCACTTCCAGCAAAAACTTCAAGTGACACCATGATACCAGAGGGGGGGACACTCAAGGATTTTGCTAAAACCCTATGGTTAAAACATAGGCATTTTGGCAAATCCTAGAGTGTCCCGTGATGTCAAGATGTCACTTCTGATTTTGGCTAGAAGTACCTCCACAAGGCAAGTGCCACCATTTTTTTCCTACCGGCCTTTCAAGTGCCAGTGGGCAACAACAGGGATCGCTATAGCAACCTTTACCAGAACTACTTGGCATATGGACATTTGGGCCTTCACAGCCTGAATAACAGGTGCTGAATGTTTGTTTGTTTTGTGTGCTTTTATCCCCCCACTCACAAGGAGATTAAGGCAGCAAATATGGTTCTCCCTTTTCCATTTTTTCCTCACAACAACACTGTGAGGTAGGCTAGGCTGTGAAAGGGCAACTGGCGGAAGGTAAGTTCCATGGCAAACAGAGGCCTGAATATGGAACTCCCCACTCCTTGCCTAACCATAACGTCACATTGGCTCCAGGGCCGGCCCTAGACTGTCTGGCACCCTAGGCAAGGCTAACTTCTGGCACCCTCCCCCTGCACTGATAATGTCACTGAGTCACATGGGAGGTCCTCAATTGGGTACCCCCACCCCAGACAATCGCCCAGTTTTCCTAGTGGCAGGGCCAGCCCTGGCTGGCTCTTGTGTGAAAGTCAGCAGGGACTCACTGAAGAGGTAATTCTACACCCTACGTTCCCCTACAAATGGACTTTGAGCTCGTTTGGAGGTTCTAGCAGGGGAGCGCAGCTATTGCATACCCTTGACCGAAGAATGGTACACTCCTTCTATCTGGGATGGTTGTCCTCTTCCACCGAGCACACAGCTTCAGGAGGGACGCACATGGAGCAGTGAAGGAGGTAGGGGACACCCGCCTAGCCAGCCAGCTCAGCCAAATCAACCCTTGCGATCAATGGGGTGACAGATGTCACAGCCAGATCGCCCTCACATCCATAATTCTACACCGATTTCCCTCCAAAAACCTGTTTCTGTTTGCTGCGTGAAAACGCCAACATTACTTGTAGCCCCGGGACAGATAGTGTGAAATCAGAAGGAAGCCCCACTGAGAAAAGGAACGTGAGAGCGACGTAAGGTGAGTGGGAAATCAGTCCTAGTCTTTCTGTAGTGTAGTCTTTTCAACATCCTTTGCCAATGTCCCTTTCTGTTATGGAGCATTCCATCAGCAACTGGCAAGCAAGAGAGCTCTTCCTTTCACCAGTTAGGCGGTGGGAAACCCGCTGACAGATCTCCCATCTAACACATGACTTCAAACTTACAGCTAAAACATTTAACATATCTCACCGTGGGCTGTATTAGAAGTGTTGAGAGAATGATGCTGGGAACCAAAAGCATCAGCCCCAGCCAGAATTGCTGAAAGGAAACTCACAACCTGTTCCAGTTCCTCTTTCTTGAGAACTGTTCTTTTGCAAGAGCCGGAGTACTTATGAGCCCTACTGAGGTCAATGGGGCCTCCTTAACCCTACCATTGCATTTTCCCAGGGGCAGAAGACTCAAGCTCTGTTTCAGTTCTGTTCAAGAACAGATTTAATAACATAGCGAAACACAGACACTGCCAAAGTATGTGGGAAAAGCAAATCCCGAAAGGCAGAACCCGATATAACAAGATCTCCAGGGTTCTCATATGCATAAAAAGGGGGGGGGGGATAATTAAAATAATAATTCTGTGTCAAGGAGACAACTCATATTCTGCAATCTGGATAAAATATCCAAGTCACAACATGTGCATAGCTCTATATTTTAGGCCAGTGACAGGTATGAACAAGAAGCTATGCAGAGCAATGAAGCGCCCACTCTGTGCCCCATACCATTTTGATAAGGTTACCAACCTCCAGACGGGGCTTGGAATACTCCCAAAATTACAGTTGATCTCCAGACTACAGAAATTATTTTCCCCGGAAGAAATGTCAGATTCAGAGGGAGAACTGTATGGCATACCATAAAGCAGGTGTGTCAAATCCATTTGTTATGAGGGCCAGATCAGACATAAATGAGATCCTGTTGGGCCGGGCCATACCACGTCAGGCCATGCCATGTGTGTACCTATTTAAGATTAGGTAGTTGAAATATAAACTTTATATATGACACAGACAAATACAATTAAAAATTTTTTAAAAAAGAAACTTAAAATAAAACCTGCTTAAAACATTAACACTCATTGGTCTTAAAGGTGCTTTCTTTGTATTTCTCCCATGGGATCTAGGGAACTAGTCCAAGGAAGCTCTGGCTCTTTCCTTCCTTCCCCAGGGGACCAGGAGGGAGAGGAGCCTCAGCCAGTAGAATGAAGAGAGGATTGGCTCAGTAGCTCTGCTGTGTGATTGAGAGAGCTTGGCAAAGGAAGCTCTCCCTCCCCCCCCCTTCCTCCCCAAGGGAGGAGCTTCAGCCAATGGAGAAAACAGATGCTTTGCTCTGTAGCTCCTGGGCTATTGAGCAAGCCTTGCAAAGCAAGCTGTGATGCAGAAGGAAGCAAGAGAGGGAGAAGAAAGCAAATGACAGCTAGTTGCTCGGGGGCCTTATTTGGCCCCTGGGCCACATTTTTTACACCCCTGCCATAAAGTCTGGGAGAAACAAATTTTAGGATGATACCCAGATCCCACTGAACTCCCTCCTCAAACTCTACTTTCCCTAGGCACCAACAGAAACATCTGGGAATGGACCAGCCCTTTGATCCTTCCTCGGAAGATCTCCCAGTGATTCTAGGAATCACCAAAAATGTTATGGTTTTAACACACAGTTTCCAGCAGTTCCTAGAGCTATAGCTGTCACTTCCGGGTTTTCTCCCAAGTGACATCATCATGCTCATGACACTGTCCCACCCACCATGTCCCTGCCCCCAACCCACCTGATGGTTTCAAGCAGGGCTTTTTTTGCAGCAGGAACTCCTTTGCATATTAGGTCATACGCCCCCTGATGTAGCCAATCCTCTTGGAGCTTACAGTAGGCCCTGTACCTTTACCTTTTTAAGCTCTTGGAGGATTGGCTACACCAGGAGGGCGTAGCCTAATATGCAAGGAAGTTCTTGCTACAAAAAAAGCCCTGGAAGGCTCCACCTGGTAACTCTATTGTGATGCAGTTTTCGCATCACTTTTTAAAATTCCCAACTTCCCCCGCCCCCGCCACCTTACAACACCTCCATGCCTCTAAAAACACCTGTACCTAAAAACGGGTATCCCACCTTTTTAACACAGGTATGGCTGCTAACATACTGCAGAAAACAGAGAATCGCATTGAAAATGTCACTAAAACAAATCAAACAACTCTAACAGCAAAAACGAAGCTGGAAGCAGGAGAACACAGGAAAGATAACACAAACTTATTTAAGGCTGAATTCAATCAACTTCCATTGAAATGGCTGTTGAAGTGAAAAACAATTTATTCTGCTTGCTCTGTTTGACTTTCTCAATCATATAAGACTGAGTTTTGATCTGCAGTTAAAACGAGCATCCCTGTAGCATCAAATGCAGAAACCCAGGCCACGACCTTTGCTCTGAACCACCATGCGGCACTTAGCAGAATGGCAAAGGACATTTATACTTCTGTAGCTTATTTTATTGTTATCTGAAATGGCTGAAGACTGAGTTGTCATCACCCAAACTGGCAGAAATCATCCCTAGGATTGGCAGACATATGCATTTTGCTCTCAGTTGAATAAAGAATGTTGTGTGTAAGTGAGATTATTAAACATCATGCTTAAAAAGCACCTTAACATAATGAAACCTCGAAGTTGTGGGGGATTTTTCCCAGGGAGTAAAGATTGCTGGAAGAGATACTGTCAGAGTACGTGCTTTGCTCAAACGCCATTCAGCTCCTGCAAAATACTGCATGAAAATACCTACTTCCCTTTATGTGGAAATGCTCTCCCACTCCACATTAAAAAAGAAAATAGGCTTTTCCCCCCATGGCTCCTGGAGAAACCAGTTTTCATGCTTCACTTAACTGGGATACATCCATTTAATTTAAGCCAGGGCTAACGTTGCCAATCTCCAAGTGGCATAGTCAAAAGCAAAAGCTACCGTGAAGTCCAGCCTCTCTCAAAAAATCATACGAAATTAGTCCAGAATAAAGAAATAATTCATATATTAAATTTTAACAAGTATAAGACTTTTTGTACAATATAAGGAACGATTACACCAGAATACCAGTCCCTCTTTGTCTCACAAGGAAAAGTTGTAGCTCCTTTGGGAACGTTCCGGTGAAATTGATTAGTGTTCAGTCCGTTCAGTATCTTCAAACATGTACAGTCCGCAATTTGTTAGGCTGTGCAGCCAGTTAGTCCATTGTGCAACAGTTTGTACTAACTTCCCTGTTTCATTTTTAGCTTTTTCAAGCTCTGCATAAAGAATTTCACTCATGGGTGAGAACGCCAACAACTTTGCTCAATGAATAACCAACAAGATACTGAATGGACGGAATGTTCCCAAGGGAGCTACAACTTTTCCTTGTGAGACAAAGAGGGACTGGTGTTCAGGTGTAACCGTTCCTTATATTGTACAAAAAGTCTTATACTTGTTAAAATTTAATATATGAATTATTTCTTTATTCTGGACTAATTTTGCATGCTTTTTGATAGAGGCTGGATGATAGCTTTTGCTTTTGACTATTTTACCTCGGTTTGCCGTGATTCTCTTTTGTGGTTACACATCTCCAGATGGTAGCTGGAGATCTCCCAGAACCACAACTGGTCTCCAGGCTACAGAGAGCAACCCCCTGGAGAAAACAGCTGCTTTGGAAAGTGGACTTTGAGGAGAGCATTATACTCTGCTCTCCCCAACCCAAACCCCACTATTTCTAGGCTCCACCTAGGGTTGCCAATCCCCAGTGGGGGCAGGGGATCCCCTGGTTTGGAGGCCCTCCCCCCGCTTCAAGGCCATCAGAAAGCAGGGGGGGGGAGAGAAATGTCTGCTGGGAACTCCATTGTTCTTTATGGAGACCGATTCCCATAGGGTATAATGGAGAATTGATCCACTGGTATCTAGGGCTCTGGGAGGGATCTGTTTTTTGAGGCACCAAATTTGCAGCATAGCATCCAGTGCCTCTCCTAAAAACACCCTCCAAGTTTCAAAAAGATGGGACCAGGGGGTCTAATTCTATTAGCCTCAAAAGAAGATGCCTCTATTCTTCACTATTTCTAATGGAGGGAAGGCATTTTAAAGATGTGTGATCCCTTGAAATGTGATGGCCAGAACTCCCTTTGCAGTTCAATTATGCTTGTCACAACTTATACTTGTCCTGACTCCACCCCCAAAGTTTCCTGGCTCCACCCCCAAAGCCCCCAAATATTTCTTGAGTTGGACCTGGTCAACCCTAGTTCCACCTCCAAAATCTCCAGCTATTTCCCAGCTCATTGGCAACCCTAGCAAAGGCTCAGTTTAGGTTGACACTCTGGGTCAGGAAATTCCTGGAGATTTTGGGGGTGCAGCTTGAGGAGGGCAGGGTTCAGAGAGGAAAGGGACTGCAGCAGGGGTATAATGGCAGCTCTTCAAAGCAGCCATTCTCTCCAGGAGAACTGATCCTGATCAGCTGGAGATCAACTGTAATAGCAGCAAAACATGTAGCTGGAAATAGTCCCTTAGTTATGTCGGAACCTAGGCCCATTTGTGATATGTCTTTGCATGCACACAGATTAGTTCTGACATTGCATTCAACACATTTGTACCGTAACAGTAAAAAAGGTAGTCTCCTGTGCAAGCACCAGTCGTTTCCAACTCTGGGGTGACATCACATCACAACATTTTTATGGCAGACTTTTTACAGGGTGGTTTGCCATAGCCTTCCCCAGTCATCTACGTTTTATCCCCAGGAGCTGGGTACTCATTTTACTGACTTCAGAACAATGGAAAGCTGAGTCAACCTTGAGCCGGCTACCTAAACCCAGCTTCCACTGGAATCGAACTCAGATTGTGAGCAGAGAGCTCGGATTGCAGTACTGCAGCTTTACCACTCTGCGCCACAGGGCTGCTTTAGTTGTACCGTACTTGTCCCCAATTTTATTTTTAAAGTGAATGTGTTGGTCCCTTCTTCCAAACAGACATCTGCGCATTCACTGTAATGTGTGTACAAGGTTACAGTAGTTTCTCCCCATTGCTTGGCTGCAAAAGCCAAACTGGTGCGGTAAGCAGAGAAGCAGGTCCTCCGTGATCACAACATGTTAGACTGATAATAAAGCACCCATGCTGAAATCGCTGATGCAGAAACAAGATGGCGTGCATGGAATTCATTCAGATAACTTTGACTGCACAGTTCAGTTTGGACTTCCCTCTTCACTACACAGCAATCAACCCACCACAGCACAAACTTCATCTGTGAAGGACTGGGCTGAATCATTCTGCTGTCAGAGTCAGTATAGCGTAAAGGTCAAAGTGTCAGACTATGACCTGGGAGGAGACCTGTGTTCAAATCCTCCACATTCTGCCATGACACTAACTAAATGACCTGTGGGTCGCAGATCAGGCTCTCAGCCTGACTCACCTTATAGGGTTGTTGCAACAACTATGGAGGTAGGGAGAACTACATATGATAATCCTGATTTTCTTGGAATAAGGGCAATATAAACATGGACGGCGAGATTCCCAACTGAATAAACCCAGAATGCACTAAAATAAACTTGCTTACATCCATTATTTTATTTTTTTTACCTTTCCCCTCTTTTCTCCCTCCCTGCTTGCCTAAATTTAGATTTTAAACTCCTGGGAAGAGGAACGAGTTTAATGTTGCTTCTGCTACTGTGTAGAGAGTGCACAGACACTGGATAAAAAGAGTGAGAGGAGGAGGAAGAAGACGAAGAAGACTAAGACGAAGACTAAGACGAAGAAGAAAAAGAAGATACTGAATTTATACCTCACCCTTCACTCTGAATCTCAAGAGTCTCAAAGCAGCTCACAATCTCTTTTACCTTCCTCCCCAACAATAAGCACTGTGTGAGATAGGTGGGGCTGAGAGAGCTCTGACAGAAACTGCTCTTGAGAGAACAGCTCTGACAGAGTTATGACTGACCAATGTCACTCAGCAGGTGCATGTGGAGTCCATGAACTTAACCACTACACCAAACAGGCTCTTCATTCATTGTATGGCTAGTATAGCCCTCACTCCTTTCCATAGATGGGTTTTGGGGCTCTTTAATGCCAATGCTTTTAATGGCCTCTATCAAACAAAGAAGGGTTCCAGGGCATAACTATACAATTGCGGAGCTGCAGGAATTTAAACAGACAGCTTCCCAATGCCTGTTTTATGGGGGCAGCAACTCTCTTGCATCAGAGGGCGATTTAACTGCATCTTGTCAATTGCTAGCTTTCCAACAGCAGCTGGTGTCGAAAGAAGTGGCTGAAACTAAAAGGGCTGGTGACATTCAGGGGAGGAAGGAAAATTTCCACCAGAAACAGCTGGCATGGTTTCAGGGTTAGAATCAGGGGTCCCCAACATGGTGTCCATCGGGACTTTTTTTTGTAGCAGGAACTCCTTTGCATGTTAGGCCACATACCCCTGATGTAGCCAATCCTCCAAGAGCTTACAGGGATCTTAGAACAGAGCCTACTGGAAGCTCCAGGAGGACTGGCTACATCAGGGGTGTGTGGCCTAACATGCAAAGGGGTTCCTGCTACAAAAAAAAGGCCCGTCTGTCCGTTTTTCCTGGTGCCCATGAAGTGTTTTTAGAAATGGGGTAGCGATAGGTGGGACACTTGTTGGTTGGTTGGTTTTATTATCTTCCTCTCTCGTCTTTCTCAGTGCCTTTTTAAAAATATTACTCACCTCACTTTCTCCATGGTACTTGGGCTTCCTCTCTCTGTGTGCCTCTGCCTCCTACAGTAGCCATTTTGTAGCTGGCTCAACTTCATATGGTGGCCATTTTGTAGTTGCACCCATCGGCCTGCATCAGAATTCCAAATGTGCCTGAATGCTCAAAAAGATTGGGAACTCCTTGGTCAGAATGTTAGACTGAGGAAACTCAGTTTTGACCCCTCATGTAGCTCACTATCAGCCACTCTCTCAACTAAACCTTCCTCACAGGATTGTTATGAGGATAAAATCCTGAGCACCATTGAAAAAAGGAAGGGATATAAACCTAATAACAGAATGCCTTGAGGAACATGTGCCATTCTCCACAGAGTTACCGATATGGTTGATAGTGGCCTCCAGGAAACAGGTTCTGACACAAATAAAAGCCTGAGGTGGTGGTGGGATAAGGTTGCCAGGTCCTACCTGGCTTGCAGCAGGTGATAGCTCTTGCGTGCACAAAGTGTCCGCTGTGCAATGACATAACCCGGAAGTGATGTCATCGCACCAGGCACATCACACAGGTATGCTCTAGGATTTGGGTTAAAACTTCTATGGTGCCATAGAGTTTTTAACCAAATGCTAGAGTGTCCTTGGCACGATAACATCATCACACTGGGCACAATGGGCACCAGAGGAGCTCTTTGGGGGCAGAGATTCCCCTCACGGTCAGCTGCATACCAGTGGGTTGGGGGCCCCAAAACCAGGGAAAACCCCGCCGCCAGTGGGAGGTTGGGAACCTTATGGTGGGGTGAGCTAATGCTGGCGGGGAGAGAAGGGGAACTGAAGAAAAGGCTTAAGCCACTTTCTTCTGCCCAAAGCTTCTGAATCAGAAACCACATCTTCCCAGTCCAGCGTCACAAAAGAGAAAGAATAGCTAAGCTTTCAAGATGTGAAACTGAGCTGATATTTATGTCACTCCCAATCTAAAGCAATGAAGGAGGACCACGCACATCTTGGGCAGGGATGGTGGCTCAGTGGTAGAGCATCTGCTTGGTAAGCAGAAGGTCTCAGATTCAATCCCCAGCATCTCCAACTAAAATAGGTGTGAAAAACCTCAGCTGGAGGCCCTGGAGAGCCACTGCCAGTCTAAGCAGACAATACTGACTTTGATAGACCGAGGGTCTGATTCAGTATAAGGCAGCTTCATATGTTCATATGTTCACAGTGGATCCCCTTTCCATGGTAACAAAAGCCACTAGCCCTGTTCACAGGTTACAGTAAATGAGCATACAGTCCATATGCAGCACACAAGGTTTTTTCCCTTATACATGGGTTAAATAATTCCCATGTTACGTTCAATGCCTCTGCAGGTGATAATATGATTTAAACTCACAGCTGGCATCATGGGTAGGCTTAGGTGGTCACAGCAGGATGTAATGCCACAGAGTCCACCATTCATAGCAGCCATTTTCTCCAGGGGAACTGATCTTGTTTGTCTGGAGATTAGCTGTAATTGTGGGATATCTCCAACCCCTGAAAGTTGGCAACCCTACTGGGCCCTTTTCTGGCCTTGGGACCCCAGTCTATGCTTCACCTTGCAGTCCTCAGCCAGCCCTGGATACAGCTAAGTATTTGATCTGTTTA
The DNA here is from genome assembly GCF_032191835.1 of Heteronotia binoei. Lineage (NCBI taxonomy): Eukaryota > Metazoa > Chordata > Lepidosauria > Squamata > Gekkonidae > Heteronotia > Heteronotia binoei. The sequence goes on from NC_083235.1 coordinate 22,544,142, forward strand.
AGCCTCCAGAGAAGAACAGATGCAGAAAGCCGAAACAAAAGGGTTTCTTGGTGTACCATCATTAGCCCCAGGCATGGCTCTGCTCCAGAGTCAACCTCCAACATATCTAATTCAAAATTTTATTTCATGTAGTAGAGCAAGAAACAAAAAGCCAGGAATCCCCTCCTCCTTTAGAAACATACACCTAGCACAGTGTTGGCCAAACTTGCTTAACTAAGAGCCACATAAAATAAGCATCAGATGTTTGAGAGAAGGAAGGAAGGAAGGAAGGAAGGAAGGAAGGAAGGAAGGAAGGAAGGAAGGAAGGAAGGAAGGAAGGAAGGAAGGAAGGAAGGAAGGAAGGAAGGAAGGAAGGAAGGAAGGAAAGAAAGAAAGAAAGAAAGAAAGAAAGAAAGAAAGAAAGAAAGAAAGAAAGAAAGAAAGAAAGAAAGAAAGAAAGAAAGAAAGAAAGAAAGAAAGAAAGAAAGAAAGAAAGAAAGAAAGAAAGAAAGATTGGGGAGGGAGGGAAGGAGGGAGAGAGAGATGGAAAGAAAGCAACTTAACTTTTAAATGCATTCTCAAAGCAGCTGGCTGACTTGGCTTGGAGAAGTGACTTAAAGAGAAAATGCCTTCTCTAAGCTGGCCAACAGGATGGTGGGAGCTTCAAGAGCCACACAATATGAATAAAATGAATTTTAACAGGGATAAATGTAAAGTTCTGCATTTAGGTAGGAAAAATACAATGAAAGGTTATAGGATGGGGAAGAATTGTTTCAGTAGTAGTATGTGTGAAAAGGATCTAGGAGTCTTAGTGGATCATACACTTAGTGGATCATACACTGAACAGTGTGATGCGGTGACTAAAAAGGCAAATGCAATTTTGGGCTGTATCAACAGAAGTATAGTGGCCAGATTACGTGATGTGATGGTATCGCTTTACTCTGCTCTGGTAAGACCTCACCTGGAGTATTGTGTTCAGTTTTGGGCACCACATTTTAAGAAGGATATATACAAGCTGGAATGGGTCCAGAGGAGGGCAACAGTATGTTGAGGGGTCTGGAGACCAAGTCCTATGAGGAAAGGTTGAAGGAGCTGAGCATGTTTAACCTGGAGAGGAGGTGGCTGAGAGGTGATATGATCACCATCTTCAAGTACTTGAAGGGCTGTCATATAGAGGATGGTGTGGAATTGTTTTCTGTGGCCCCAGAAGGTAGGACCAGAGCCAATGGGTTGAAATTAAATCAAAAGAGTTTCCGGCTCAACATCAGGAAGAACTTCCTGACCGTTAGAGCGATTCCTCAGTGGAAAAGGCTTCCTCGGGAGGTGGTGGGCTCTCCTTCCTTGGAGGTTTTTAAACAGAGGCTAGATGGTCATCTGACAGCATTGAAGATCCTGTGAATTTAGGGGGAGGTCTTTGTGAGTTTCCAGCATTGTGCAGGGGGTTGGAATGGATGACCCTAGAGGTCCCTTCCAACTCTATGATTCTATGAATATGTGTAAAAGAGCCACATGTGGCTTCTGAGCCACAGTTTGGCCACCCTTGGCCTAGCATCACACCCCTCCCTGGTTTGGTCACATACCTTCTTTAATGAAAAAGGCAATTCTCCAAGAGAGAGACAAAATAGTACCTACAGGGGGGAGAGGCCACTTTTTTGTGAAACTTCAAAGCTCACAGCTGTAAATCTAATGTCAATACTCCATATTTTTGTACCAAATTACTGTCACAGCTGGCTTGGAGACCTCAGGAAGCAGCTGATAGCCAGAATATATGTCATTGGGCTAAACAGATCCACAGCCTGACAGCTTAAGACATCTTTGTGTATACTTCTCTGCAGTCCTTATTAGTACATTATTTATGTACAAATGCCTTGTGTGTAAAGGGCCATCAAGTCTCAGTGGACTTATGACAACCCCGGCAAGGGGCTTTCAAGGCAAATGAGAAGCAGAGGTGTTTTGCCATTGCCTTCCTCTGCAGAGCCTTCCTGGTGATCTCTCTCCCAAGTACTGACCCTGCTTGGCTTCTGAGATCTGACAGGATTAGGGTTGCCAAGCCCAATTCAAGAAATATCTGGGGACTTTGGGGGTGGAGCCAGGAGACATTGGGGGTGGAGCCAGGAACAAGGGTGTGACAAGCATAATTGAACAAGGGAGTGCTGGCCATCACATTTAAAGGGACAGCACACCTTTTTAAATGCCTTTCTTCCATAGGAAATAATGAAGGACAGGGGCACCTTTTTGGGGGGCTCATAGAATTGGACCCCCTGGTCCAATCGTTTTGAAACTTGGGGGGTATTTTGGGGAGAGGCACTAGATGCTATACTAAAAATTTGGTGCCTCTACCTCAAAACATAGCCCCCCCCAGGGCCCCCAATACCTGCAGATCAATTCCCCATTATTCCCTATGGGAATCGTTCTCCATAGGGAATAATAATATTTTATTTTTATTTACATTAGACTTTTATCCCGTCCTCTCTGCAAGCGGACTCAGGGCGGCTTACAACAGTTGTTTACACGATTAAAACAATAAGTCAATAAAATCTATAAAACATTAATACAATTAAAATTTAAAAACTATTCCACGGTGCTGTACCATTACTATGTTGGCGGTCCTGCTTTTCAGACGGCTGGTCACCGGAAACTCTAGCTGATGTCAGGTGGCAGCTCTCTCAGTTTAAGCATCGAAGGCCTGTCTAAATAATTCGGTCTTACAGGCCCTGCGGAATGTAGGAAGGTCCCGCAGAGCCCTTTTGGCCTCCGGGAGAGCATTCCATAACTCTGGTGCTGCCACCGAGAAGGCCCTGGCTCGTGTCAAACACAACCTGGCCTCCTTTGGTCCAGGGGTGGACAGCAGATTTTTTGTCCCTGAACACAGTGTTCTCTGGGAGATATATGGGGAAAGGCGGTCCCGCAGATAAACAGGTCCCTGACCATAAAGGGCTTTAAAGGTCAATACCAACACCTTGAAACATATTTGGAACACAATAGGTAGCCAGTGCAGCTCTTTCAGCACTGGCTAAATGTGCTCCCATCGAGGAAGCCTCATTAACAGTCGTGCCGCAGTGTTCTGCACTAACTGTAGTTTCCGAGTCAGCGTTAAGGGTAGCCCCATGTATAGAGCATTAATAGAGTGCCCAGTAGACATTTCCCTCCCCTCCCACACTTTCTAAAGTGGGGGAGAGGGCCTCCAAACCAGGGAATCCCCTGCCCCCTCCCTCTCTCTCACACACAAGTACTTACAGGGTCTTGTTCCTGCAGAACTTTACTTGATCTGAAAACGAAAGCAAAACAAAGGGAGGGGCCGTTCTCCAAAGCCCGTCCTGTTTCCTGCTTCCTGCTCAGCCTTAAAGGCACATATTTTAAAAACAGACCTGCAGGAGCGCTAAAACTACATGGTGATTGTGGGGGGTGCGGCTTCCCCCGCCGGCCAGCTGGCTGGGGGCAGAGAGAAGCCTGTAAAAACGGGGGATCGCCCACTGGGACCTGGGGATTGGGAAGCCTAGACAGGATCAGGTTACACCATGCTGCCTTCCCTCCCATCCAAGTAGCTCATATCAACCAAAACATTTGTTAAATTTTTTAGAGGCTATGGCTGTATTTCTGTACAAGGTAGAGACTCCCTAGGTATGCAGAAGACACACATAATTGTTAGAAAGACCACTTCCACTTAGAAAAGGAAAAGAAACTCTATCCTATTCAGTATTTTCAGGTCACTGAGATCAGGGGAATATCAATCTAAATAAAAATACAGACAATAGAGGAAGAGGAAGAAACTGGCCCGCTCAGGCCTCTAAGAGCTGACATTGTCCAGGAGGGGAAAAATTTCCCAGCGATTCCTTGGAGGCCCTCGATATGTTTATATGAATCAGGATATGACACATGGCCCTCAGGAACAACCATCAACAAGCTGGAAGCTGCAGATGAAAACTGTCTAAACAAAATCTTCCCACTCGTATTCTTTTCACAGAAAGTGCAAAATCATTATCATATGCTGATTTATTTGTGTAAATATTTATATTCTGCTTCTCACCGATGCCAAACAGAGCTCACATTTGCTTCTTCCGCACATTCACAACTCTTGACGGATCTGAGAGTATAGATTCCATAACTTATTCGAGCCTGTAGGGACTTTTCTAATCGGAATTCTTAGAAAGGGTACTAGGTGTCACCACAAAATGGTTGCCATGGAGGACAAAAGCAATCACAAAATATTGGAAGGGTCCAAGTCATGCGCCTTCCTACAACAAAAGCAATCCCTGAATATGTAAAGGCGATGCCTCCTGGACTCTCCAAAAAGCACATCCAGCTTCAAGAACTGACCACTTTAAGGTGGGAAGAGACACCATTCAGTTTTCCAAACAATGGGGAGCACTTATTGCCAAGCCCAAAGAAAATCTTTGCCTTTGGGCAGGGCTTTTTGTGTAGCAGGAACTCCTTTGCATATCAGGCCACACACCCCTGATGTAGCCAGTCCTCCTGGAGCTTACAGTAGGCCCTGTACTAAGAGCCCTGTAAGCTCTTGGAGGATTGGCTACATCAGGGGGTGTGGCTTAATATGCAAAGGAGTTCCTGCTACAAAAAAAACCCCACCTATGTGTTAGGGTTGCCGACCTACCAGTAGTGGCCTGGACCTTTCTCAGAATTATAACCAGGGCTCTTTTTTTGAGCAGGAATGCACAGGAATGCAGTTCTGGCTGGCTTGACACCAGGGGTGTGGCCTAATATGCAAATAAGTTCCTGCTGGATTCCCCCCCCCCCTAAAAAAAAAAGCCCTGATTATAACTGATCTCCAGGCTAAAGCAACTAGTTCGTCTGGAGAAAATGGCTGCTTTGGACGGTGGGCTCTATTGCATTATACCCTGTTGAGTTCCCTCCCCTCCCCAAAGCCCACTCCACCCAAGATCCACCCCCAAAATCTCCAGGAATTTCCCAACCCAGAGTTGGAAAACCTAACAGGTGCAATGCAGCTGCTCGGGATGATGTCTGCTGGTCAGCCAGGGAGCATCCACTTAAGACCCTTTGGATTTTGTCCTGAAGACTCAAGAAACAAGGAGGCACCAAGGAAAACACTAACAGATACCATGTTGGGGATTACTAGGTTCGAGGCCTTAGGTACTACATTTGGCAGAAGTACTACATTTGGCAACTTGCTGGTTAATATTCTTTCTTTGACAGCTACCGAAAAAGACAAGCATTTGTAAGCCATAAGACCTCATGTCTTTTTTTTTTTGCAAAAAAAAAAATGTAGCTTAGGTTCAAATGTACGTACTATATTTCTGGGACCAAGCAGACGCAGCTTTTGCCATGCAAGCTATTAAGAAGAACCCGCCTCACTGTTAAACTGCAATTTATTTATCACAAAAGAACAAAAAAAACAAAAACGCTACATCAATCTCCTGCCAGGGAACTGCAAAGAGTTAACCTTTTTAGAGCACTGGGAGAGGGGGAAGTCTCAAAGCACTTGAACCATATTTAGTCCAGTGCACACTTCCTCTCCTGCAAAACCTGCTCAGCCAGAGATAGCCAGAAAGTGAGAATCACGGAGAGGGAGAGTAAGGAAAAGCCAAAGCTTCCATGTGAACACAGCCTCAGAACACTGCGGTTATGGAAAAGTGAAAAAGTCTCTATGAATTACTCATCAAATATTTCATGTACTGCAAATCTCTTAACACAATGAGGAAAATCAACAGAAACAAGGTGGGATGCCCTCCCTTCTGCAGTCTTGGAGGGCAGATATAACAAAATAACTTTTGAAGATCATATATGCCCCTGCTGTAATGAAGGGATAGAATCTTTACTGCATGTCCTGTATGACTGCAAGGTGTACCAAGGATGTCAAACTCATTTGTTATGAGGGCCAGATCTGACATAAAAGAGACCTTGTTGGGCCGGGCCGTGTTGGGTTGGGCTGAGCCATGTCGGGCCAGACCATGTGTATACCTATTTAAGATTAGGTAGCAGATATAAAAATTTTATAAAGAACACAGACAAACACAAATATATATTTTTAAAAACTTAAAACATGGTTAAAACGTTAGCATTCACTGGTCTTTCGTTGTGTTTCTCCCATGGGATCCAGGGAACTGGGCAAAGGAAGCTCTGGCTCTTTCCTTTCTTCCGCAGGGAACAAGGAGGGGGAGGAGCCTCAGTCAATAGAAGGAAGAAAGACTTGGCTCAGTAGCTCTGCTGTGCGATTGAGAGAGCCTGGCAAAGCAAGCTATTCCTCCCCAAGGGAGGAGCCTCAGCCAATGGAGAAAATAGAAGTTTTGTTCTGTAGCTCCTGTGCAATTGAGCAAGCCTTGCAAAGCAAGCTGTTATGCAGACGGAAGAGAGAGAGGGAGAAGGAAGCAGATGGCAGTCAGTTGCTCAGGGACCTAACAGGAGCCCTCCAGGGGCCTGATTTGGCCCCCAAACTGCATGTTTGACACCCCTGGGAACAACATTCACCGTGAAATACTTCCTTTTCCTACAATCTTGCCTACCACTCTTAATCAAAAAATGCAACAACTGAAGGATCTTCTGAATGATAGAAATCCTATGGTTATACTCAAATAAGCTAAATTTGGATGGTTTGCCACCAGAACTAGAAAGTCACCCGTAGCTCTGAAGGGAAACAGCTAGGCATTTTCTTTCTCTCTCTCTTAGATGGTAGTTTTTAAAATGTTTAATCCCATTATAAACTGTATTTATGTTTGATAACTGATAATAGCAATTTTACATCTTTTCTCTCAGCATAATTTATATGGGTTGCTGTAACCGGCATTGGTTTTATCTGTATTGTTTTTGCAGGCTTCTGCTGTGAATAAACTTAAACAGAAACAATTCATCTACGCGAGGAACAGGGTATCCCCATAACATTTGTAAAACAGTCTCTAATGACCGGTGGCAGTCTCAGTTCTTGTGCAGGGTGAGGATTTCTATTCCAGTTGGTTCAAAGTGTTTTCGATTAATATTAAAACCCGATATCCATAAAGCGGCGACAAGAAAATCCAGAATACGTCTTGTTTCGCTGTTGCTTTTTCAAGGCTTCTCAAAACCCAGAATACGTTTCTAGGATAGGTATGCTCCCAACTCTGCATTCTTCCAGTAGGTTATACAATTAATTCATTGATAAAGACTCCCCCCCCTCTCCATTTTTTTCATAACCGCAATGTTCTGAAGCTGTGTTCACACGAAAACGTTAGTTTTTCTTTACTCAGCCAGAGATAAAGCAGACCACAAAAAAAGATGTATATGCCTGTGTGTGTGTGTTTGTGCGTGCACATAAGCAGCAACGATGCCTCTATCTTATCTACTTTCAACTCTCTTTCTTTAAAAAAAAAAATCCCTATTTTTAAACTGCCGCCAGTGCTTCATTACAGCATCCTGAGTCAATATGTCTTACTGGAAAGCTTTTGACTCTGTGGCTCCCACCCCTATACAAATGTGCCTTGGGGAATGAAAACACATCTCATAATGCATGGGATTCTTGCTCAGGAGGCAAGGCTGAGTGGAGCTTATTTGCCTTAACTTGGGCTCCACTGCACAGAGCAACAAAAGAATGAACACCAGAGTTCTCTGTGCCTAGGAGATCTTAGCCAATGAGGCGGCCCCTTCTCCCCCAAACACAGATGATAAGCCTGTCCAGGCAGAACATTAGATTCTTCTTCCCTGGTTTTTGCACCTTGGCAGGAAGATCCAAGTGTACAAGCACATCAGTTTAGGAGATTTCAAAGCCAAGACAGAATGAGGCCAATTCAAATCAGCTGCAGCTCAATAGAAGAGGCGCTGCTTTGCATGCAGAAGGTCCCTAGTTCAGTCCCCTGCATCTCCCAGTTAAAAGGGCACTGGCAGAACACGCCTGCTCTGGCCTGTGGGTCTCATCTCCACCCTGCCCCCCTCTGGGTTCCCAACTCCCTGGAGGGGCTTTTCTTTCACTCTCAGGTAGCCCTCTGCCACCACCTGCCATTTGCAAGGAACTGCCCACTGGCAGGGACACACAGGGCTTTTTTGCAGCAGCAGCAGCAGGAACTCCTTTGCATATTAGGCCACGCACCCCTGATGGAGCCAATCCCCCAAGAGGCAAAGAAGGAGGGAAGGAAGGAAGCAAGCAAGCTCTTGATTTTGGGCATCTGAGTTTGGGTACATCCCAGTGAGTTTGGGGTTACTAGCCAAAGAACTTGATGCACTTCAGCAGTGTTTGATTCATCTGCACCAGGAAAGAGGCCAGGGCTTTTGCTGCTATTTAGCGATGCAGACTCCCCAATCAAAATCAATCCTCCTTCTCCCACCAGGGACAGATTCCAGCTGTCAGAAGTAAGCCGAAGGTCCTACGCCCCGTCAGGATGTTTCATTGTTCAGATCCGGCCTCCAGCTGCTGGTGCCTCCGTGTCACAACAGCTGTGCCGAGGAGTCTGCGCTGGGCACTTCCTGTAGTCGGTTCTCACGGACTGGGGTGACCTTGAATCCAGACTGCTAGACTGGGGTGCAGAAAAGGAAACAGGGGATTCTGATCACTCTGCAGTAACAGCAGGGCTAAGCCCCAGAGGGGACGAAGTTGGCTGTAATGCTGGGCCCAAATCCATGTGGATACCGAGAAGAATACTGCGCCCCCAAGTGCTGCAGCTTTCACCATCGCATGACTGCTTTCTAAAATCAGCACTTTGTTTTCTTAAGTACATATATTTCTGTTGAGGTAAGATTTTAACAAAAAGAAGGGCAGTGAAATCCACTGAACCTTGGATCCATGGAAGCACAGAAAGAGTCAGAATGTTACGTTTGGCACAGGGCTTGGCATTTTACAATTCCCCTCCCCTTTTTGCCATCAAGTCTCTGCTGATTAATAGCAAGCCTGTGGAGTTTTTAAGTAGGGTTGCCAGGTCCAATTCAAGAAATATCTGGGGACTTTGGGGGTGCAGCCGCAAGACTTTGGGGGTGGAGCAAGGAGGAAGGTTGCTTGCGACAAGCATAACTGAACTGCAAAGGCAGTTCTAGCCAACACATTTAAAGGGACCACACACCTTTTAAATCCCTTCCCTCCATTGGAAATGAAGGAGGAGAAGGAGACCACAGATTTATATTCCGCCCTTCTCTCTGAATCAGAGTCTCAGAGCGGCTTACAATCTCCTTTATCTTCTTCCCCCACAACAGACACCCTGTGAGATAGGTGGGGCTGAGAGGGCTCTCACAGCAGCTGCCCTTTCAAGGACAACTCCTGTGACAGCTATGGCTAACCCAAGGCCATTCAAGCAGCTGCAAGTGGAGGAGTGGGGAATCAAACCCGGTTCTCTGAGTCCTCACACTTAACCACTACACCAAGGGGCACCTTCTTTGGGGGCTCATAGAATTGGACGCCCTGGTCCAACCATTTTGAAACTTGGTGTTTTGAGGAGAGGCATCAGATGCTACGCTGCAAATTCTACCTCAAAAAACAGCCCCCCACCCTGGCCCCCGTGCTTCTATCTCAAAAAACAGCTCCCCCAGGCCCCCGTAGATCAACTCTTCATTATACCCTATGGTATAATGTCTCCATAGGGAATAATGGAAACCCAACAGACATTTCCCTCCCCTGCCCACTTTCTGATGATCATGAAGCAGGGGGAGGGCCTCCAAAATGGGGGATACCCTGCTCCCAACTGGGGATTGGCAGCCCTATTTTCAAGCCAGAACATTCAAAACCTTCACTGCTTGTCTCTGCATTCTTACCCTGGACTTCCTTGGTGGTCTCCCATCGAAACACTAGCCAGCATTGACCTCCCTTAGCTTCTGAGATTTGCAGTATTAGGCTAGTCTGGGCCATCCCAGACAGGGCAACACCCTAAAGAGCCATTGCTGGTTTGAACTTTGAAGTTCTACAATTCAGGGGTGTTGAACTCATTTGTTATGAGGGCTGAAGTTGACACAAATGGGACTTCGTTGGGCCAAGCTATGCATAATACATAATGTCAGGTAGTAAAGATATAAACTTTATAAAGGATACAGATAAATAGAATTAAAGATTTCTTTTTTGCTTAAAATACAGATATTCTTAAAACTTGTGATATTTTGTTTAAAATGGAAAGCTGGGGGAATAGTGGGATTTGGCAATGCAATTTTTAAAATAAGCCATGAAGAAAAAGCACAAGGATCATAGCAGAAACTAGAAATATAAACTAAAAATATAAAACTCTCTGAGTCTGGGAAAACATGAAATGTTTGGGCACTGCACGCTTCTCCCCACCGGGTCTATTCAGATTGGCAATGGCTCTCCAGTGCAATATGCCCCTTTGGTTTTGGGTTCCCAGGTTAGAGAACTCACTAGGCACCAGCTCATTCAGCAGACACAAGCTGGCTCAAAGCATCAACCCTTTATTTGCAAGGAGCTTCATCTGGCCATAAACACTGGGAAAAGCTGCAAAACGCTGCCTTAGCTCCACTCCATTGGAAATACATTGCAGCACAAAGTTGCAAGGAAAACATGGAATGGATTTTCCATTCTGGTCTCTGGGTGTAGAGACCTTGATGGACAATCCATTCCATGTTTTCCTTGCAGCTTTGCAAGCCCAGAATCCAGCAAAGACAAGGCAGAAGGAGCTGGGAACATCATTGGCAGCCTCAGAGTTTCAAAAAGTGAGGACAGGAGGAGGAGAAGAGGGGAGAAAATTGCTCCAGGCCTGATTGAAGCCCTGGGTGGGCCTGATGTGGCCTGCAGGCAGGGACGGCTCTAGGGTGAAAAGCACCCTAGGCAGGTGGGCCCCCCGGTGCCCCCAACCGTGCTCTGCTCACCCAGCCCCCCCCCGCCTGCCTGCCCACCCACCTTGCCGCTGCCACGCTCCGCTCGCTCGCCCCCTCCCCCCGCTCTCCACAACTAAAACTAAGCCCTGCCACTTTGCAGCCCGCGCCTGCACATTTTGTTAACAGTCTCTTAACAAAACATGCAGACGTGGGCTGCAAGCTGGCAGAGCTTAGTTTTAGTCGCGGAAAGCAGGAGAAGGGGAGCAAACAAGCGGAGTGCTACAGCAATGGCAGGGAGCGGTGGTGGCGGTGGGCCGGAGGGGGCTAGTGGCAGCCACAGCAGTGGCAAAGGAGAGGGAGGCAAATTAAGTGCTTGCCTGGGGCACCAAGGCGGGGGAGAGCCCAATTTGCCACCCCCTACCTCTCAGCGCCCAAGGCAACCACCTAGTTTGCCTAATGGGCGAGCCGACCCTGCCTGCAGGCCAGGAATTTGACAACCCTGCTCCACATGTTCTGGATCTTGAGTATCACAGGCCATTTTCTCTTGTATGAAACCGCTCTTTGATTCAGACACTTTTCAAGGACATTCCTTGGGTGCTTTTGAAGGAAGGCTGGTGGTTACCAGAGCAAACACGTCTTCAGGGGAGGCAAACCAACTGCGGAACTGTCTCCTTAGATCTGTTTGTCTGGTGTGATCCTCACTAGCCTTCAGGTTAAATCTATCCTGCTGACCCAAGATTTCAATACAAGCGCATCAAGAACACGTGCCGTAATGGCTTTTAATTTTTTTTAAAGGTATTGATTTTTAAATTGTTTTTATTGATGCTGTAAGCTGCCTCAAGAGCTTATGATATGGAAAGGCCACAATTTGCTGTACTTTTTTATTATTAAAAAAATGTGATTCTGAAATCGCCAGCTAGCAACAACCAAGTCCAGACCAATTTCATTTAGACAGGGCCGAGAATCCAAAGCAGAGAGCTCTTTTTCCTGGCATGAGCCCCGACACTGACATCAGGAACGAGGGGCCAAAACTTCGCAAACTGCAGGTGGTTCAGCTTTCCTACAACAGAAGGAATGTGTCTGTGTCTGAATCCCTCCCTTTCCTTTATTTTTGACAGCCTCCGGGGGGGGGGTCAAACATAGAGCTGGATTAACAATTAGGCCAAGTAGTTACTGGCCTATGGGCCCCCATGCCTTTAGGGGCCCCGGGCCAGCTTTTCCCCACGGTTTTCCCCCTGCTCACAGTCCTCCCAGCCTGCACGCGCAGCCAGCAACTGAGCTGTTCTTTGCCCGACTTGCCTGGTGAGGCTGCTGCTGGCATTGTTGCCAAGTTTGCCTCTCTCTGCCTCTCCCCCGCAGCTTAGTAAAAGGGGCTTTTAAGAAGGTGTCTGCAGGCTTCAGTGGAGGCTATGGGCAGTGGGGTGGGCGCTCTGACTCTGAGATAATTTGTGAGGGGGTCCCCAAGATTTCGACTGCCTCAGGGGCCTCCACAGGGCTTAATCTGGCGCTGGTCAAACATAAGGGCCCAGGGGCCAGAACAGATCCATTCAGGGCTCTTATGCAACCTGCAAGCAACTGGTACAAGGGAGAGAACAGAAGACTGCTCAGGGAGGGGAGTGGGTGGAGCCACTCCTGATTGTGGCTTCAGAATGACCGAATAACCTCATCTGCAGCTAGGGTTGCCAAGTCCAACTCAAGAAATATCTGGGGACTTTGGGGGTGGAGCCAGGAACAAGGGTGTGAGAAGTATAATTGAACTCCAAAGGGAGTTCTGGTCATCACATTTAAAGGGACTGCATGCCTTTTAAATGCCTTCCCTCCATTTGGAATAATGAAGGATGGGGCACCTTCTTTTGGGGCTCATAGAACTGGACCCCGAGTCCAATCTTTTTGAAAGTTGGGGGTGTTTTGAGGGGAGGTACCAGATGCTATCTGAAAATCTGGTTACCTCAAAAAAACAGAGCCCCAGATACCCGCAAATCAATTCTCCATTATAGTTTGTGGGAATTGGTCTCCATAGGGTATAATGGAGTGCCCAGCAAACATTTCCTTCCTACCCCCCCATCCCGCTTTCTGATGACCCTAAAGGGGGAGGAGGGCCTCCATGCCAGGGATGCCCTGCCCCCAACTAGGGATTGGGAGAAAACCGTGTTACAAGTGAAATATTACCAACATTAAATCACTGTTACTCACAAGAAGTACTGATTACACATTGCTTATAATTAATAATGCCTAGAAAAATCATTTAACCCTCATACAATGAAGAAAGCACACACTGAAAATATGAACACATATATCAACCTACAATAATTCCATGTATAGTCCTCCTGCACAGGAAAAGCACTTAATACATGAAAATTATAGGAAGGTGCCAGAATTTTCTCATCCAGAAGAACATGTGAATGTGACACGATTCCGGTAAAGTTTGTGTTTTGAATGCAATTCTTCGTCTGACAAAAGAAGGTAGTTTTCTGGAACCACAGCTCAATTCATAGTATGCTTAGGTCAATTTAATTAGGCAATAGTTCTCTATGAGCGGCCAATACCGCAAGCTGAGAGCAATTAATCTGGAACCAGTGCTCTATACTCTATAATGGCAATGTTGCTGATCTGTTTACTCAAGGCAGGCACTGTCAGTTCTCACTCGAACTAAAGTAGGGACATACCCAGGGGTGCAATTCTGGCATGAGCTCTTTTGCATATTAGGCCATACACCCCTGACGTAGCCAATCCTCCAAGAGCTTACAAAAAAGAGCCTTCTAAGCTCTTGGAGGATTGGCTGCATCAGGGGTGTGTGGTCTAATATGCAAAGGAGCTTCTGCCTTGTAAGCTCTTGGAAGAATTGGCTACATCAGGGGTATGTGGCCTAATATGCAAAGGAGCTCCTGCTAGAATTCCACCCATGGATATACCTTAATTGATCTATTGATGCAATTATTGGGTAAGAAATGCCTAATGACAAATTCATTTTAACTTTATGGATGTAATTATAACTATGTTTGTTTCTGTATTTTTAGTTCACGAATGAAAACATATAATCAAAACAGGAAATATTTAGAATTCCTGTGTGAACTCTGAACTTGTACCATTGGGTTTAAAATTTAATTTGGATTGAAATTATATCTTTGGAATTATATTGATCGAATTTATACCTCTGGAATACATGATTATTGGAATTGTTCAAACAAACATTGAATATCATACCTGCAAACCCAACTGATTATTGTACCGTACATGGAATTTCATATTGTTTTTGTATTTTGATTTAGCTCTGGGACTTGAAAAGAAATAAATAAGAATTAGAGAAGAGGAAACAGAAATGTACTGTGTTTAAAATAGGGTATATTAGAAAATGCTATTACAGCCAAAAATTCTTTTTTCTATATCTGTTTGAAAACGAGTCTAACAAGTAGACAGCGTGGAACAGTTCTGCAGACATACAGGGAATGTTTTCATGTAAAGATGTATTCATGTCTTTCTAGGGTTGCCAATCCCCAGGTGGGGACAGGGGATCCCCCAGTTTGGAGGCATTGCCCCCCCTTCAGGGTCATCAGAAAATGGGAGGGGGGGAGGGAAATGTCTGCTGGGCACTCATTATTCCCTATGGAGACCTATTCCCATAGGGAATAATGGAGAACTGATATGTGAGTATCTGGGACTCGGGGGGAGGGTGTTGTTTTTAGGTAGAGGCTCCAAATTTGCAGCATAGTATCCAACGCCTCTCTTCAAAAGAACCTCCAAGTTTCAAAAAGATTGGACCGAGGGGTCCAATTCTATGAGCCCCAAAAGAAGGTGCCCCTATCCTTCATTATTTCCAGTGGAGGGAAGGCATTTAAAAGGTGTGCGGTCCCTTTAAATGTGATGGCCAGCACTCCCTTTGGAGTTCAGTTATGCTTGTCACAACCTTTCTCCTGGCTCCACCCCACTGCCTCCTGGCTCCACCCCCAAAGTCTCCTGCCTCACCCCCAAAGTCCCCAGATATTTCTTGAATTGTGCTTGGCAACCCTATGCCTTCCTCCCCATTACAAAACTGAAAGCCAGGGGTCATTTTGTAGAAAAATTGGTGGTGCAGTTCACCCAGGAATTGTTATGCAGCTGCACCTACTATTCAGTGGACAAGGTAGGTAGGTGGGGAGGAGGAGGAACCCTCAGAAAAGTTCAGGAGCTGCACTCGTGTGAGCTCCTGCTGAATTCAAGGCCTGCTGAAAGTCCACAAAGAGCCACCCCACGAGACATTTCTAAGCACACAGGTCAGCCTTTTTCATTAAGCCTTTGGTCCTTACTGCGTTAATGTAAGTGGCCTGTGTATCCTGCGCTCAGGTCAGCAGCTTGCCATGTGTGCCTCCAGAAGGAAATAATTCGGAAGCATTTTCCCTTTAGGCCCAAGCCGCCAGCAGACATATCCTGTTGCTCATCAACAATGCCGTTATATAGAGAGATTTCAAACCTAATGAAGAGATTATTAGAAAATAAAGAGGGTTTTTTTTTCCTAAAGGCAGCTTCCTGCCATCTCCCCTGGGCTACGGCTCCCTGGCACCGCTCCTCCCTATTAGCGCTAATCAGAATTGTCAGTCTCATGCAATAAACTTCGCAGTGCTATTTAGTTAACTGCATCTCAGGCCCAACTGAGAGTTAACAGCATCACACAGCAGAAAACAAAGAGCGATGCCAGATACAGATGCAGTGATTCAGTTGAACACGCTCGCTTTCGGTCGATGGAGGTTTGGGAGCACAAGTCTGATTTTAAAAAAACTCTACCCAGTTCTGCCCCCAACAGACACCTAATCCTGCACCGCAGCAAACCGAATTCTGCGGATCTTGCATCCATTTTCCAAATTAGGCAAATTTGCCAGGAGTTGGCTTGCTTTGCATAATGGATTGGGCTTCTGCCAGTTCCGTGTAGAGGAACAAAGAGCTATGCAGGGTAGTGAAGCCTTGTTCCTGAGCATCAAATGTCCTACTGGACGTGGACATGAATGCATGGAGCTGATTTATACTGAATTAGACCATCAATCTGTCAAGGTCAGTGCTGTCTACTGAGACTGGCAACAGCTTCCCCTGGTAATAGGCAGAGGTCTTTCACATCTCCCGCTATGGAATCTTTTCCACAGGAGATGCTGGGGAATGAACCTGGGACCTTCTGCATGCCAAGCAGATGCTCTACCAATGAGCCACAGCCCCTCAACTCTATCCATCCAGAAAGTTTCAGAAGTTGGTCTTCAGTAGAACAGCTAGATTTGAAACCAGCAGCACCTTATAGAACAACACAAAGTTTTCAGGGTGTGAGCTTTCAACAGCCTATGCCCAAAAAAATCTTCTTTGTCTGTCACGTGCGACTGGACTCAAAATTCAGCTCTTCTCTTCATCCAGTTTATTTCGCCAGGTATTGCCCACACACTTCAAAGCCACAGAAATGGAAGGACCAGAAGAAAATTTTGCAAAACCAAAGACAGCGCATTAAAAAGAAAATTCAAACTTTAAGATTCACTTTACTTTATTTCAAATAATAATCCAATGACCCAACAGTCTTGGTCAACGTAAGTCACTCTAATACTGTCCTTTAATTTCACCTTCCTGTTGAAGCCGCTGCAACCAAAAACTTTGCCGCAGTCATTATAATGCCCAGGGGTGGAATTCTAGCAGGAGCTCCTTCGTATATTAGGCCACACACCCCTAATGTAGCCAAGGCTCTTCTTTTGTAAGCTTTTGGAAGATTGGCTACATCAGGGATGTGTGGCCTATTAAGCAAAGGAGCTCCTGCTAGAATTCCACCCCTGATTATGCCATAAGCAGTATCAGCTTGCAAAAGCAGAAATACCAGTAGTAATCACTGGCTGAATGCAGAAATCTTTCAAAGAGGCCACCAACATGCAGTTTCGGTTGCCAAGTCCAATTCACGAAATATCTGGGGACTTTGGGGTTGGAGCCAGGAGACTTTGGGGGTGGAGCCAGGAGACATTGGGGATGGAGCCAGGAACAAGGGTGTGACAAGCATAATTGAACTCCAAGGGAGTTCTGGCCATCACATTTAAAGGGACAGCACACCTTTTTAAATGCCTTTCTTCCACAGGAAAAAATGAAGGATAAGGGCACCATCATTTGGAGCTCATAGAATTGGACCCCCTGGTCCAATCGTTTTGAAACTTGGGGGGTATTTTGGGGAGAGGCACTAGATGCTATACTAAAAATTTGGTGCCTCTACCTTATTTCCTATGGGAATCATTCTCCATAGGGAATAATAGAGTGCCCAGTAGACATTTCCCTCCCCCCTCATGCTTTCTAAAGCGGGGGGAGGGCCTCCAAACCAGGGAATCCCTTGCCCCCCCCCCTCTCACACACAGAAATACTTACTGGGTCTTGTTCCTGAAGAACTTTACTGGATCTGAAAACGAGAGCAAACCAAAGAGAGGGGCCGTTCTCTGAATCCCTTCCTGTTTCCTGCTTCTTGCTCAGCCTTAAAGGCATATATTTTAAAAATGGACCTGCAGGAGCTCTAAAACTACATGGTGGTTGTGAGGGGCAGGGCTTCCCCCGCCAGCCAGCTGGCTGAGGGTGGGAAGAAGCCTGTAAAAATGGGGGATCCCCCACTGGGACCTGGGGATTGGGAAGCCCACATGCAGTCAGAGTAGATATGAGCCTATGTTTCCATCCCCCAACGTCTCTATGTTGTGCAGATAAAAGCTAGGCTTGAAGACTGGCATGGGCTGCAAAGCCTGAGTTCCGTTTTCCTTCCTTTCATCCTCCAACGCCTCTGTGTTGTGCAGAGAAAAGCTAGTCTTGAAGACTGACACAGGCTGCAAAGCCTGAACTCCGTTTTCCTTCCTTTCATCCCCCAATGTCTCTGCGTTGTGCAGAGAGAAGCTGGGCTGCCTGTCCTTCCTCCCCCCCCCACTCCATGTTTGAGAGAAACTGGGCAGAATTGGTGCCGGCTGGGGTCATCTGATGGTGAGTAAGGCTTTTTTTCTTTGTCCCCCCTTCCTTCCTTCCTTCCTTCCTTCCTTCCTTCCTTCCTTCCTTCCTTCCTTCCTTCCTTCCTTCCTTTCTTTCTTTCTTTCTTTCTTTCTTTCTTTCTTTCTTTCTTTCTTTCCCTGCAAGTGATGCTCTGTCTGTATTCTTGGTGCTGCAGGGGCAGGGAAGCAACAGTGGGACTTCTAGTGCCCTGGACCCACTGGTGGACATTTTGATGCTTTTGGGGCACTGTGTGAGAGAATTTTGGATTGGACGGTCCACTGGCCTGATCCAACAAGGCTTCTCTTATGTTCTTATGTTCTTTCTTTCCATGTCATACTTTTCCTTTCCTTTCCTTTCCTTCCATTTCATTCTTTCCCTTTCTTTCCTTCCATTTTTACTGGATGAAACTTTTGATTTCAACATACTGTTGTTGCACACATAGGAGTTCTGCCAATGAAAAGTTGGCACCTCCAGTTGTAGCCAGCTGGCCTTTCTATGAGATTTCTGTGTGAGTGAGTGAGAGTGAAAGGTGTGGGGCAGAAAGAAATTATTGGAGATTACTGCTGTATATCTCAACAGCACTGGAAGAGATGGTACTATGAACTTGGCACCATTTTACTGGTCCTGCTTTTAACAGCTGTCTGACACCAAAATTAAACTCCTCCTGTAGATATTAAAAAGAATGAAAGAAGTTTACTGGCTAAATATCTGTAGAACAGATTGCTTTTAAAGGCATGGGGAACACAGCCAGTAAAAAGCTGCAAGCCCCTCATAAATATCCTTTTGGGGATAACTGCAGAAAAGCTTGTATGAACTTCATATAACTTGAAATTAATTTGTTAATTGCAGTACAATTCTCTGCTACCTTTCACAGCAATTTTCCAATGTTTCAGCCAAGGAAAAGTATTAAAAATAGCTGTCAAAAGATTTTCTTGAAACCATGCAAGCTTGGTTGTAGCTTGAGGCAGGGTTTCAGTAGTAGCAGCTGAAGGAAGGGCCTACTAAATGTGTCATCATATTTTGAGACAGAGCAGCTGCCAGGGCCCAGTGTGGGTGGTACACGGTGCTGGCATTCCTGGTGGCAATGGCAACAGCACTCCCAACTGCATACACTGACCAGTGCTGTTGAGGAAGGGATGTGTAGGTGGTGTAGGCAACTGAACATGGGCATTAGGAGTGCTTGCAAGCTGGTGAAGAACACACAAACAGACAGGTGCATGCAGATGTGGGGGTGGAAAGAGAGGACCCTGGGAATTTATGAAAAAGTTGCAGATTGCCCACTTTCCACCCCCATTTTGGCTCAGTATGAGTTTCAGAGAGATTTTTCTGAAAACGAAATTACTTCAGAAGAAGAAGCAGGTTTGGGGGAGTGCCCTGGAAGTGACATCACAGGAAAAGGTGGAGTTTTGGTTCAGTGTGCCCCGGAAGTGACATCACTTGGCCCTTGACCTAGAAGTGACACCACAGGAAATGACATAATTCCTGTCTCCCAGCTCCACCCCCAAAGTCTCCTGGCTCCACTCCCGAATTTTAGTGGGCCACGAAGCAGAAGTGTAAAAATAACTGGGACACCAGGGGGGAAAGTTTGGGAAACCCCGATCTATGGTCTTCTGTGTTGCATTATTCATTTTAAAAAGAGCAAGAATCCAATAGCACCTTAGAGACTAACAAAATTTGTGGCAGCTTTCCTGAGTCACTGCTCACTTCTTCAGTGACTCACAAAACTTCATCCCCTTCCACAAATTTTCTTACTCATTAAGGTGCTACTGAATCTTTTCTAATGCAGCTACCCCATCATCATTTTTTTTTAAAAAAACCTTCTACTGTTACGCTTCTATTGTTTTATTATTTTAGGATTTTTATGGTACATTAATTCTCAACAATTTGTTTTTACTGGGTGGCTGTGCACTTTAGGCCCACACCCGGCTTCAAGAGCCTTGTGACTACAACACAGGATAAAAAGGGTCATTAAATAATAACCAGATGTGGTAAGTATGAAATGAAAAACAGTGGCTGAATAAAGTATGATTTGTTGCACTTATGGCTAATTGAGAAGGTACTGCTTAGAGAAAGCAAGCAAGAGAGAAAGATGTTTAGAAAGTGCTAAGAACTGTGTAATGGGCTTTGAAAACCTAAAATATATTGTTCTTAAATACATATGCCCATTTCCAAGGCTTTGTTTAAAGCAAGAATGCACAGGAATGCAGTTCTGGCTGGCTTGGCATCAGAGGGTGTGGTCTAATATGCAAATGAATTAATGATGGGCTTTTTCCTACAAAAAAGCCCCGTGTGAAATGATGATGAAGTCAGGGGGAGTAGTCTAACATGCAAGTGAGCTCTTGCTGGGCTTTCCTAAAAAAAAAAAGCGCTGCCCATTTCCAATTTGATTTTTTTTTTTAATTAACAACTTGTGTTCTTGCTTACAAACAGAAATAATATGCATCTGCTCGTGGTGATAGAAAGGACCTTCAGGTCACAGCTGATTTATGGTGACCCTATAGGGTTTTCAAGGCAAGAGACATTCAGGAGTTGTTTAAACACTGCCTGCCTTCACAACACAACCCTGGTATTCCTTGGAGGTCTCCCATCCATTGGCCAGGGCCAACTCTCTTAGATCTGACAAGATTGGGCTAGCCTGGACATCTGCTTATAGCTGTTTTAAAATTTCTAAATAAAATGATCCAAATGTTTTTAAATCCAGGGGGGTAACCGTATTAGCTCCTTGCAGCACAACAGAGCTTTTAACAAGACTCCAGTGGCAATCTTTCAAGAGCTTGCAGGGCTCTTAGTACAGGGCGTACTGTAAGCTCTTGGAGGATTGGCTACATCGGGGGGAGGGGCCTAATATGCAAAGGAGTTCCTGCTACAAAAAGGCCGTTTATTCCAACATAAGCTTTCATTAATTATAGCTCATTTCTTTAGATGCATGGAATGCACATCCACAGTGGTTATTTATACTGAGAATTACAGTCAGCAGAGGCATAGGTGGGAAAAATATTTGTAACGTTTCTAAAAGTTTGTCAGATAGCCTTCCTAGATTGCAGAGCGGTAGCGCTGTTAGTCTCTTACAGCAAAAAAACCCAGGCCCCAGCGACGTCTTAAAGACTGCCAAAATTTATTTCTCGATGAACTTTCAAGAGTCACAGCTGGTATCAGAGGAAGTGAGCCGTGCCTCACAAAAGCTCATACTGACATAAATGTTAGTTTTTTAGTTGCTGCTGCTGGACTTTTATGTTCCAGATCACCCCTGGCCACCAGCAGGGGATGGGGTGATAGGGTTGCCAGATCCAGGCTGGAAAATTCTTGGAAATTTGAGGATGGAACCCGTGGAGGACGAAGACTTCACTGGGGCATAATGCCATACAGGCCAAAGCAGCCATTTTCTTCAAGGGGACTGATCTCTGTAGTCTGGAGATGAACTGTAATTCCAAGGGATCCCCAGGTCCCACCTGGAGCCAGCTATCCCTGACGCCAAAGGAAAAAGATTTATATTTTATACATCAGCAAGAGCAGCAGGCAGATCCTGGAAGATCTGCAGGAAGATCCACAGGAATTTCACTTCCACAAACCCCACTGAAACAAATGAGAG
Source organism: Heteronotia binoei (assembly GCF_032191835.1). NCBI lineage: Eukaryota > Metazoa > Chordata > Lepidosauria > Squamata > Gekkonidae > Heteronotia > Heteronotia binoei. The sequence continues at coordinate 22,565,350 of NC_083235.1, forward strand.
TTTGCAATATAGAGGATAACTCCATCAACAGCTACTAAACAGGATGACTAAAAGGGCACCTCCGCATTGAGGCAGTAATTTTTTGAATGAAAGCACTAGGAGAGACCTCTATGCCCTGTTTGCTGACTCGACCACCATGTGAAACAGAACACTGTTCTCAGTGGACTCCTCTGATGTTCTTAGGAGCACAGCAGTGATGCTCTTCCATGCACCTTCTTCACCTGCACATGCAACAGCCACAGAGGACTGTGTTCCCATGTTAACTAGCAGGAAGGTTTAGCAGGGAGGTGCTATCTCAGGTTTGACCCCCTCATATACTAAAAGGCCTTGTAGTTAATCTAAGGTTGCCAACTCCAGGCTGAGAAATTCCTGGGGAATATGGAGGTAGAAATTGGGAGGGCAGGGTTTGGGGAATGGAGAGGGGCTCAGCCAGTTATAATGCCATAGAGTCCACACTCTAAAGGAGCCATGATTTTCTCCAGGGGAACTGACCTCTGTAGTCTGGAGAGCAGTTGTTATTCCAGGGGATCTCCAGGCCCAACCTGGAGGTTGGCAGCCATAAACATACTCCTGCATGAGACTGACAGGTCACCAGACCCTCTTTAGAAGCAACATCCTTACCTGTTACCAAACGAGCCTTTCGCATGACACAAAACAGATGCATCAGACCAACAGTTTCAATGTATTCCTGCAGAGACCTAGGGCCCCCTAGCTTTAGTGCTTCAAAGAGCAGGGAATCTAGTGAGCACAGCAATGATGCTTAAGAAGAAGAAGATATTAGATTTATATCCCATCCTCCACTCTGAATCTCAGAGCAGCTCACAATCTCCTTTATCTTCCTCCCCCACAACAGACACCCTGTGAGGTGTGTGGGGCTGAGAGAGCTCGCCCAGAAGCTGCCCTTTCAAGGACAGCTCTGTGACAGCTATGACTGACCCAAGGCCATTCCAGCAGCAGCAAGTGGAGGAATCAAACCCAGCTCTCCCAGATAAGAGTCCACACACTTAAGCACTACATCAAACTGGCTTAGGAGGCATGTTGCATTTCAGAAGAGTGAAGATCTGTACAGGCCCCGAACACAGCACAGAACACAAAGGTGACCTTGCAAAACCCACACCCCAGATTCTCGGTATCGACTTCCTTGTCAATCTCCCTTCCACCCACCGTCAATAGTTACCTCACTCTGTGTAATTGCAATGGATTTTATGAGAGCAGTTGGGAGCTCCTGCAAAAGCCGATGGAACCAGGCGGATACATCTAATGGCTTGTGTCCTCGTGGGCAATAATTAATAAATCACTTCTTTTGATTTAATAACAAAAATAGGAAGAGGGGTAGAAGTTCATGTGAACAGCCTCCCCTTGCTTTCACAAAGATTTTTGTTCAGATTTATGGCCCATTCTCTCACTCAAGACAGATCACAGTTCTTCAGCCATCACTGCCATCAAAAAGTACCCTGCAGACTAAGCCGCTATTATTCCCATTGTGCAGTTGGGGGAAACCAAGGCTGTTAAAAAGACAGTGCGCACTCGACTGTCCCATAGCCACTAAGGCAGGAGTGTCAGACATGCAGCCCAGGGGGCAAATTAGGCCCCCAGAGGGCTCCTATCAGGGCCCTGAGCAAGTGGATGTCATCTGCTTCCTTCTACCTCTTTCTGGCTTCCTTCTGCATCGCAGCTTAGAAATAGAGGGCCCATGTTGGATCAGGCCAATGGCCCATCCAGAGTTCTTGTATTGTGAGAAAGGGAGAAAAGTACTTCTTTCTCTACTTTCTCCATCCCATGCATAATCTTGTAAACCTCTATCATGTCACCCCGCAGTCAACGTTTCCCCAAGCTAAAGAGCCCCAAGTGTTTTAACCTTTCTTCATAGGGAAAGTGTTCCAAACCTTTAATCATTCTAGTTGCCCTTTTCTGCACCTTTTCCAATGCTATAATATCCTTTTTGAGGTGTGGTGACCAGAATTGTACACAGAATTGTACACAGTATTCCAAATGAGACCTCACCATCGATTTATACAGGGGCATTATGATACTGGCTGATTTGTTTTCAATTCCCTTCCTAATAATTCCCAGCATGCCATTGGCCTTTTTTATTGCAATCACACACTGTCTTGACATTTTCAGAGAGTTAGCTACAACGACCCTAAGATCTCTCTCTTGGTCAGTCTCTGCCAGTTCACACCCCATCAACTTGTATTTGTAGCTGGGATTTTTGGCCCCAATGTGCATTACTTTGCACTTGGCCACACTGAACCTCATCTGCCATGTTGACGCCCACTCACCCAGCCTCAAGAGATACATTTTGAGTGCCTCACAATTCTCTCTGGTTCTTACCACCCTGAACAATTTAGTGTCATCTGCAAACTTAGCCACTTCACTGCTTACTCTCAACTCCAAATCATTTATGAACAAGTTAACAAGCATGGGACCCAGTACTGTGCCCTGCGGCACCCCACTGCTTACCATCTTCCACTGCAAAGATTGCCCATTATACTCACTCTCTATTTCCTATTAATTAGCCCGTTTTTGATCCACAAGAGGACTTGTTCTTTTACTCTATGATTCTCAAGCTTACTAAGGAGCCTTTGATGAGGAACTTTATCAAAAGCTTTCTGGAAGTCAAAGTATACAACATCTATTGGATCCCCTTTGTCCACATGTTTGTTCACCCCCTCAAAGAAATGTATCAGGTTAGTGAGGCAAGATCTTCCCTTACAGAACCCATGCTGAGTCTTCCTCAATAACTTGTGTTCATCAATGTGCCTACTCATTCTGTCCTTGATAATGGTTTCTACCAACTTTTCCGGTATTGAAGTGAGACTGACTGGCCTGTAATTTCCCGGATCTCCTCTGGAACCCTTTTTAAAGATGGGGGTGACATTTGCTACCTTCCAGTCCTCAGGAACGGAGGCAGATTTCAAGGAAAGATTACATATTTTTGTCAGGAGATCCACAAGTTCACCTTTCAGTTCTTTCAGAACTCTTGGATGTATGCCATCCGGACCTGGTGACTTGTTAGTTTTTAATCCGTCTATCAGTTGTAGGCCCTCCTCTCTCATCACCTCAATCTGACTCAGGTCTTTCAACACCCCTTCCAAAATTAGCGGTTCTGGAGTGGGCACTGTATGACACAGAGTGTTGGACTGGATGGGCCATTGGCCTGATCCAACATGGCTTCTCTTATGTTCTTAACTTGCTTTGCCAGGCTTGCTCAATCACACAGGAGCTACAGAGCAAAGCCTGTTTTCTCCACTGGCTGAGGCTCCTCCATAGCTTGCTTTGCCAGGCTCTCTCAATCACACAGCAGAGCTACTGAGTCAAGCTTCTCTTCCTTCTATTGGCTGAGGCTCCTCCCCCCTCCTGGTCCCCTGGGAAGGAAAGAGCCAGCGCTTCCTTTTCCCAGTTCCTTGGATCCCACTGGCGAAATACAAAGAAAGCACCTTTAAGAACAACGAATGCTAATGTGTTAAGCATGTCTTATTTTAAGCTTTTTTTAAAAAAAATTTGTTTGTGTCCTTTATAAAGTTTATATCTCTGCTACTTGGCATTGCAATTGATGACATACATGGCCCAGCCCAACAAGAGCTCATTTATGTCAGATCCTGCCCTCATAACAAATGATTTTGACACCGCAGCACTAAGGGGCAAGGCAGACGAAGTGCAGGGAGTTCTACATGGGGGCACACAAAGTTGTTTTTTTAAAAAAAAAATTAACAGGAGTAGAAAGGGGTCCAAACCTTATTAGGACCCTAGCATGAGGAATGGATTAAGCCTTGCCTCCCATGCTGATCTGAAATGTCTCCCAAGAAGCCGTTGCTTCTGTTGGGTTACATATTAAAAAAATATAATATGCCTTGCAAGCTTTATGCAATATCCTCAATCCTCCACGATTTCCCACTAAAGGGGGAAAATGCTGTTCAAACAAATTACAAAAGATGATCTGACTCCAAGGGTACAAAATTTTACTTGCAAAAAATAGAAGCACTTCTTACATGATATATTCATGTAAGTACTACGTTTAACTGATTGTGGACAGATTAACTTCAAAAAGATTAACTTGCTACAGCTCCAAGGCCAAGTAGGAGAGAGAAGAATAAGAAGAGGTCCCACAGAAGATGAAACCCGGAATGCAAGCAAGGGTCAGAGAGGGTCAACATCTAACTGATAAGAGGGCAGGGCCAACTACCAGTATACCTCGGTGAAAGAATTCTCTTAGCCTTTTCCCTTCCAGATCCTCTTGTATTGCAGAGTTTAAAAAATCCAAGTTTCTTCCCAGAGTAAAGCATAACGGGATTTTTGTAGTAGAAACTCCTTTGCATGTTAGGCCACACACCCCTGATGTAGCCAATCTTCCTGGAGCTTACAGTAGAAGAAGAAGAAGATGATGATGATATTGGATTTATATCCCACCCACCACTCCGAATCTGACAATCTCCTTTATCTTCCTCCCCCACAACAGACACCCTGTGAGGTGAGTGGGGCTGAGAGAGCCCTCACAGCAGCTGCCCTTTCAAGGACAACCTCTGCCAGAGCTATTGCTGACCCAAGGCCATTCCAACAGGTGCAAGTGGAGCAGTGGGGAATCAAACCTGGTTCTCCCAGATAAAAGTCTGCACACTAAACCACTACACCAAACTGGCTACTATACTAAGAGCCCTGTAAGGTCTTGGAGGATTGGCTACAACAGAGGTGTGTGCCCTAATAGGAAAAGGAGTTCCTGCTACGAAAAAACCCTCTAAGGCTGTCTATAGCTGTACACATATATTTCCTGAATAGGTGAATAATGGCTCTCCTGGACCATTTTAGATCAGGAAGTCACACAAGGGGGGAAAGACTTAATGTTGCCCACATGAACCATGGTTCTTCATGCACCTAATAATCCTCTTTTTTAAAAAAGGCTGGGTGGTCCTGCCAGAGACTATTAGAATGATAGACTCCTTCTCCCCTCCCCTGGCCACATGGGAGGAAGAAGAAGAAGATTTATACCCCGCCCTTCTCCCTGAATCAGAGCGGCTTACAATCTCCTGTATCTTCTCCCTCCACAACAGACACCCTCTGAGGTGGGTAGGGCTGAGAGGGCTCTCACAGCAGCTGCCCTTTCAAAGACAACTCCTGTGATAGCTGTAGCTGACCCAAGGCCATTTTAGCAGCTGCAAATGGAGGAAGGGGGAATCAAACCTGGTTCTCCCAGGTAAGAGTCCACACACTTAATCACTACACCAAACTGGCTCTCCAAAAAAAGAGTCCACTCTGATATTCCCCCACCCCCTGATGGCCGCAGCATCCCAGATTCAGGAGTTTCAGGGCAAGAAGCAACCCAAAGCTTTTCCCAAAGCACAAGGTGAAGCCCTGCTGCAGTCACGCAGTGGCTCCCCAAGCCACAGGAGGAGGCGATAAAGTGATTCCACTTTAGGAGTCGAGTCAAGTCCAATCTGGCTTTATGGGAAGAAGACCGGCCCCCCTGATGAAGTGGAGCATGATTTAACACCAAAGCGAAAGCATCAACAGTAAAGCTGTCCTGCCTCTTACGTTTTTTTTTTCATTTAAGAACCAGCAGGGCCAGCTGTGGCAGGGATATAAACATGTCTCCAAAATGGGGCGTGGGGGAGGTAATGCACTAGCAAGAGATTAAGTGCCAGCCCATGCCTGTATGCTTATGACTCAATGCAGCATCAAGCGATGACTCGCAAGTGCAAAGGAACAAATCAGAGCACTGCAGGGGCAACTTGCACATTATTCGTTGCTGCTTCTCTCAGTGCCGCTTCTCTCCATGGAGTCAGTTCCTACATTCAGACAAGAGCCATCAAGGGTTGAGAAATCAAGCAATGGGCATGCATGTGGAAACTGACCCAAGCATGATCAGGAAGACGGTGGGTGCTTTCACACGGCGGTTGTTTGCAAGTGAATTTTGCTATTCTTACACAGTAAAAATCCAGTTGCAAAGCCAGTTATTTAGTGTGTGCAGGGCTTTTTTGTAGCAGGAACTCCTTTGCATATTAGGCCTCACACCCCTGATGTAGCCAATCCTCCTGGAGCTTCCAGTAGGTCCTGTACTAAGAACCCTGTAAGCTCCTGGAGGATTGGCTACATCAGGGGTGCGTGGCCTAATATGCACAGGAGTTCCTGCTACAAAAAAGCCCTGAGTGTGTGTGAACACACCCTGTGTCTCCCTCGGTAACCACTGCACAACAACCACAACAAGCAGGGGGTTTTTTGTAGCAGGAACTCCTTTGCATATTAGGCCTCACACCCCTGATGTAGCCAATCCTCCTGGAGCTTCCAGTAGGTCCTGTACTAAGAACCCTGTAAGCTCCTGGAGGATTGGCTACATCAAGGGTGCGTGGCCTAATATGCACAGGAGTTCCTGCTACAAAAAAGCCCTGAGTGTGTGTGAACACACCATGTGTCTCCCTCGGTAACCACTGCACAACAACCACAACAAGCAGGGGGTTTTTTGTAGCAGGAACTCCTTTGCATATTAGGCCATACACCCCTGATGCAGCTAATCCTCCAAGAGCCTACAAAAAAGAGCCTTGTAAGCTCTTGGGATGGGCTACATCAGGAGTGTGTGGCCTAATATGCAAAGGAGCTCTTGCTAGAATTCCACCCCTGCTTGTTGATCTCTTAAGCTGCTACTAAACTCAAACTTAGCTCTTCTTCTGCAGTCCAGACCAGCTACCCTCTTCTGCAGTCCAAACCAGCTACCCTCTGAAACTATCTTTAAAGTTGGTATTTACTGAGAAATTAATTTAGAGCAGATGCCATTCTAAAGATGGGACTTCACGGCAGCCATCACCACCAAGGCTCAAACCATCTGCCTCCTGAAAGCATGGTGTCTTCTGCGCATGCACACCCCCCCAAAAAATTGCTGCGGATGTGGTTTGCAACAGCGCAGAAGGCGTTGCACGAGTAACACGAATCGCTGTTGCAATGTCCCTGTGACATTGTCAGAGGCACGGTCAGGAACAGTTCCTTTCAAAAGCCAGCTGTAAATCAGATATCTGTCCATTGGAGTAAAGCTGGCACTGCAGTCCAAAGAGATGGATGAAAGACGGAGAGGAACAGTTGGCCGAGCAGATGGCAGCGCCAATTGGATCCTCCCTCTCCCAGCTGGCTCTTGAAAAACACACACGTGAAACTTACAGAAAAAGGTGACAGGGAGATTACTCAGACTGGTAACTGAGACACAGGTTGCTGGGCAAGATTCAGATCTGCCCTATACCATGGTTTCATGAAGTGCTGGGTGGCAGTTATTCCAGATTAAATGGGCCAGGAGAAAAGAACACACTCTTGTGAAAACTAATGAGATGCTTCTTAGAATTTCCCATAATGCCTCCCGTCCCTTGGCCTGTTTTTCTCCCCGCTCATCCATCTCAGCTCTCTCTCCACATTCTCACCAACTCCACATGCTGGCTGGATTCTGGTCTGGAACTACCAAAACCTTGGCAGGCTTATCTGAAACTTGCCCTAAAATCAGCACTGCCACCCTCCAGGTGGGCCCTGGCGTTCTCCCAGAAATACAACTGGGTTATGAAGGATTATCTGTTTTAGATGTATTTAATGGTTTAAATGGTTTTAATGGTTTTATGAATGTTTAATGGTTTTATGAATGTTTATTTAATGGTTTAAATGGTTTTAATGGTTTTATGAATGTTTATCCGTTTTAGATGTATTTAAATGGTTTTAATGGTTTAAATGGTTTAATGGTTTTAGATGTATTTAAATGGTTTATGAATATGTGTGTTTGATGTGTTGGTATGTTTGTGGAAGAGCACCTCATTTCGTTGCTCTCTTTTTGTTGAGAACAATGACAATAAATTCATCTATCTATCTATCTAATTTCCACATTATAGAGATCAGTTCCCCTGGAGAAAATGGCTGCTCTGTAAGGTGGACTCTATGATGAGGTCACACACTTTTTTTCCCTTTGTATTGTGTGTGTGTGTGTGTGTGTGTTTGCACCTGGAAATCATGGCAACCTCTGTGACTGACCCCTACTGGGAACCGGGAGTATATTCCAAGATGTGGCTGAATAAAGCCTTGTCCTTGTCCTCTCGACTGCTGGTATTTCACATGCAGTTCGACCCTACCTTGTGGAACAAAATAGTGCTGGACAGCTTCTGGAGGGGGGAAGGAGAATTAATGTACTGTAGACTGTTGAGGCTTATCTTAAGAACATAAGAGAAGCCATGTTGGATCAGGCCAATGGCCCATCCTGTCCAACACTTTGTGTCACACAGTGGCCAAAAAACCAAGTGCCATCAGGAGGGCCACCAGTGGGGCCAGGACACTAGAAGCCCTCCCACTGTTTCCCCCCCATCCAAGCACCAAGAATACAGAACATCACTGCCCCAGACAGAGAGTTGTTACATTACTTGTACATTACTGAGACAATTAACATTGATTTTATTGATCATTATAACCTGGTGTTGGGTTAGCAAGCCACTTCTTGGAATGGCAAGATGTATGTATCGCAATCAGTCCATCAACAAATAAAATAGCTTCAGAAAGGGATTAGACAGGGCTTTTTTTGAAGAACAAGCCCAGCAGGAACTCATTTGCATATCAGGCCACACCCCTGACATCACCATTGTTTCGCACAGGGCTTCTTTGTAGAAAAACCCAGCAGGAACTCATTTGCATATTAAGCCACACACTCTCACACCAAGCCAGCCAGAACTGCATTCCTGTGCGTTCCTGCTCAGAAAAAAAGCCCTGGATGGATTCATGAAAGGAAAATCTACCAAAGATTATAAATGGTGCAAGGTAAATCCAACCTCCATGTTCAGAAGCAGCAGTGTAACACTGATGTGTATAGCCTCTAGGGTTGCCAATCCCCAGTTAGGAGCAGGAGATCCCCTGGTTTGCAGGCCCTTCTCCTGCATCAGGGTTATCAGAAAACAGGAGGGGGGATATCCTCTGAGTGCTCCATTATACCCAATCAGTCACCATAGGATATAATGGAGAATCAATCTGTGGTTATTTGGGGTTTGGGGGGGCTGTTTTTAGAGGCACCAAATTTTCAGCATAGCATCTGGTGCCTCTCCAACCCCCCCCCCCCCCAATTCTATGAGCCCCAAAAGAAGCTACCCCATCCTCCATTATTTCCAACAAAGGAAAGGCATTTAAAAAGAGCACAATCCCTTTAAATGCAATGGCCAGAACTCCCTTCGGAGTTCAATTGTGCTTGTCACACCTTGCTCTCAGCTCCATCCCAAAGTCTCCACCCCACAAAGTCCCCAGATATTTCCTGAGTTGGACCTGGCACCCGCAAGCCTCTCTAACCTCTAGTTGTCTCGGAGAATGGCCAAGATAATGTTTTCATTGACACTCTTTAACCAGAAAGCTGAATTGTTTTCCTCCAACGCTGTGTACCAGGTGCAAGATCCCTCAGTGTCTAGAATTTAGCTCTGATGATGCTATTCCTGACTTGTAGCCAACCATTAGGGTACAAGATGCTTAGTTTTAGCTACAGAACAAAGTTTGGGTCTGCATCACCTTTAACACCAACAAGTTTAATTCTGGGTATAAGCTTTCATGTGTGTACACAATTCTTCAGATGAAGAAGTATGCAATCCTAGAGGAACCCCTGGTCCTACCCAGGAGGCTGGCATCCCTACCTCCAACCCAGTTTCATCCTTTACTCCCATCTAAAAACCTCATCCCTCCTGGACTTGCAACTCCTCAATCCTGCAGCCAAAATGACTTCTCTGAGCTTGTGTCATGACAGACGCATCACCCCCGCTGTATGCATTTTTCCCCTCACGTTCCCACGCTGGCACTGTCTGTCCCCAGTTCTACAGTCTACGCGCCCGTCTGCAGAAAACAATTTGCAGTGAAACCCACTCAGCCAGAAAATAAATAAATAATAGCCTGACTGAGCCAGTTGCTTAAGCTGTTCAACGTCCTGTTAAGTATCACGGGGCGGGGGGGTGTATCATGGGGGCGGGGGTCATAATCCTTCACAAGCAATAGTCATTTAAAAAAAAAAAACTAAAATAGCGAAGGACCAAAATTTCCAAACCAAAATTCTTTTCTCTCTGCCCATCAACATGCAAAGAACGTTCATTACAAATCCATTCAAATCCAGGGATTGCTCAAACCGTACAGCCTGAAAATCTTTGTTAAGGACAGCTTACAGCATTAGATAATGGTAATTCCTGTGTATACCACAGAAATACAATATATTTTCCAGGATAAGTTTGCTTACATGTGTGAGTACTTTCAGCCAAAGTAATATGTTATTGCACACTGATTGATCAATACGTTATTAAAAGAGTTTAGCATCTTCAGTTTCATGAAGTTCAACTTAATACCCCAGTAAACAGCTAGTCCTGATGTGGCAGTGGATGTTTGCTTTCAATGGGCGTTCACTCTGCTTCAGATGGCACTGTTGTTCTCTAATTTCAGCTTTTATTTTTCTTACTTCTCAGATGGCAAAAATTAAGGTTCACATGCTGTGGCAGTCCGAGCTTGCGTCAGCTGGCAGGCCCTAGCTTTGCCTACTCTTCCTGGGATTCTGACCTGAAAGGGCCATTCCACTCCCCTGCCTCAGGGTATTGCTGCCTTGGGATCTGGTTAAGCAAGTCAGCCTCCTAACCTCCCTCCTGCACCACTAGGAACTCACCTCAGTGCTTCCCTGGGATCTCTAGGGCTCGCCTGGAGAGTTGGCAGCTGACCATTTTATACAGGGCCTTTTTAATAGGAAAAGCCCAGCAATAACTCGTTTGCATATTAGGCCACACCCCCTGACACCAAGTCAGCCAGAACTGCGTTCCTGCTCAAAAAAAAAAAGCCCCGATTTTACCACTTTTCTCCTTCCTAGGGATTCCCCGACCCACTCCCACATTTCCGAAGGGTTGGAGGAACTATGTAGTACAGAGAGACTTTGCCCCTTCAACAGTTAAACACAACTATTAGAAGTGAATGGAAGAAAAAAAAAATAACAGTCAAAAATGCTTCATCTCTCTGCCTACTCTAAACTCATGCCTTATCTAGATGGTATGCAGAGCAGGCCCCTTAGTCTGGGATAAGCTGGTCAAACACATTCCCCAAAATTAGGGTTGCCAGTCCCCAGTTGGGGGCGGGGGATCACCCAGTTTGGAGGCCTTCCCCCTGCTTCAGGGTTATTAGAAAGCAAGGGGGGGGGATGTCTGCTGGGCACTCCATTATTCCCTATGGAAATCGATTCCCATGTGGCATAATGGAGAATTGATCTGTGGGTATCTGGGGCTCCAGAGGGGCTGTTGTTTGAGGTAGAAGCACCAAAATTTCAGTATAGCATCTAGTGCCTCTCCTCAAAACATTCTCCAAGTTTCAAAAAGATTGGACCAGGGGTTCCAATCCTATGAGCCCCCAAAGAAGGTGCCCCTATCCTCCATTATTTCCTACGGAAGGAAGGCATTTAAAAGGAGCATGGTCCCTTTAAATGTGATTGCTGGAACTCCCGTTGGAGTTCAATCATGCTTGTCACACCCTTGCTCCTGGTTCCACCCCCAAAGTCCCCAGATATGTGGAATCGAACTTGGCAACCCTACCCAACTCTGGCCCAGAAAGGCTTCGTTTGTTGCTAGCACCAACCCACAACTGACTGGTTTCCCACTCAAAACTCAATAATATAAATATAAACAGAAGCTCTCATCCAGGAACTGGCTCTCTCTCCTCCAGCATTCTAGGGTAGACCTTCTCTAACCTTTAGGGATTTCCTGTCTTCTCTAGGGAGTTGCCCTCAGATTACTGGTTACAGGCAGGACAGGAGAGGGCAATGAAGAGGAGATTAGGTCAAGGCCTTCCTAAAGCTTAAAAGTCTCCTCCCATCCAACTCACAATTCAACCCACACACACAAAATGGCATTTATCCACACATGCTAAGGAAATACTGGGTATAACTGTTTGCAGCTCCCTCTCAAAGATCAGGAGAAGTTGTAAATTTGCTTGTAGAAAACTGAGGCATTCCCAATTTGAAAATTACATTAACACTAAATTTGAGACCCTGGCCACAGTCAGACGCACCATCAAATCCATCAGCAAGGCGTTCCTGTATTGTCCATCCTTATTTGAAATGTCGTTGCCCGATCAGACATCCCAAACATAATCCACCTTGCCGAGTGCCTGTCCCGTCATTGACTGATCAGATGGCCCGGCCCTTGCGCATGTGCATAAACAATGCCGCTGATTGGCTCAACTTCAGGGACTATTTTCTAGAAATACGGACTAAACAATGATTGTGTCACAAAATTCAACCCCAACAAAATTAAAAATAAACATTTGCAGTTGCTCGGGATTCATCTGTTGTGCTTAAAGCACCCAGGAGCCCTTCCGCCTTTTGCTGATCGTTTTGTGGTTATGCGTGTATCGCTAAGATTTTTTAAAAAATGGCGCTGATCTGGGATGCAAGTTGAGACGACTCACTAACGCTGGTATGATCAGACAGGGGAAATCTGGTTTTGGCCCATCGTCAAGCATTTAGAACCGGATTTTATCCACTATCAAAAAAGCCCGACAGTAAGTCACAGCATGACGGGATACCCACAACTCACCGACTACTCCCAGATGTTGTCCTATGGACGTGCACTTTCAATCCGAAGAGCATGCGCTGCTGTGTCAGATAAAAATGTATGTCTGACCGCAGCCCCTGAGAACTAAATTTGAGTCCAGTGGCACCTTTAAGTAGGGTTGCCAGGTCTGTGTTGGAAAATACCTGGAGACTCTGGGGGTGAAGCCAGGAAAGGTTGGTTTGGGGAGGGGAGGGGCCTCAGCATGATACAGTGTCACAGAGTCCACCCTTCAAAGGAGCCATTTTCTGCAGGGGAGATGATCTCTGCCTGCAGGAGATCAGATGTAAAAGCAGGAGATCTCCAGGCCCCACCTGGAGGCTGACAACCTTACCTTTAAGATCAACAATGTTTAATTCTTCAGATACATAAGTGTGCACAGACATTAAACTTTATATCCAGAATTAAACTTGGTTGGTCATTAAGGTACCACTAGACTCAAACTTTGGTTGCTTCAGACCAACATGCGTACCCAACTCAATAAATATGCCCACTAAGTTATAAATTATGCATTTTTATGTTATTAAAGCAGTAAAATAAGTTTAGGTTTGATAAGGAAGTGAGTACTCCATATAGTTGAAAGTTGCATTTTCCCTGGGGGAAAAAACTCTTGGGAAAAACTATTTTCCTCACCATGGCTTTAAACTGTCCATAAATTTTATATCTCTAGGTAGGGTGTTCTGGTTCTACCCATACCCTAGTAGTCACTTCTTCATGATAGCTTCTATAGACCATACATGTTTGTGCAGATTTAGACTGGAAAAGTCATGCTCTCCATGACGGACTGTGTATTTCTTCCCTGATAAAATTTCTGTGCTGACGTCTCTGCACAGAGATCTTAGTTCTCCCTCATGCTACTTCATCCAGTGTATTTGGAGCCAAGAAATAAGGGCGATCTTACTATCTAGGATCTAACTATGTCTAGCAGCATCTTTGTTGTTGTTGTTGTTCAGTCGCACAGTCGAGTCCGACTCTTTGCGACCCCATGGACCAAGTCACACCAGGCCCTCCTGTCTTCCACCATCCTCCAAAGTCTGCTCAAATATGTGTTTGTTACATCAGTAATGATGCCCAGCCAACTCATCTTTTGCTGTCCCCTTCTTTTGCCTTCTGTCTTTCCCAGCATCAGCATCTTCTCCAGTGAGTGCTCCCTTCTCATTTGGTGGCCAAAGTATTTGAGCTTCAGCATCTGACCTTCCAGAGAACAGTCTGGGTTGATTTCCCTTAGGATTGACTGATTGGATCTTCTTGCAGTCCTAAGGACTCTCAAGATTCTTCTCCAGCACCACATTTCAAAAGCATCTATTCTTCTGCATGCAGCCTTCCTTATGGTCCAGCTCTCACAGCCATACATTACTACTGGGAATACCATCGCTTTGACTATACGGACTTTTGTTGGCAGGATGATGTTTCTACTTTTTATTATACTGCCCAGGTTCGCCATAGCTGTCCTCCCAAGGAGCAAACGTCTTTTAATTTCATGGCTACAGTCACCATCTGCAGTGATCTTGGATCCCAGAAATATGAAATCTGTCACTACTTCCATGTCTTCTCCTTGTAGCAGCATCTACAAGTCTGTAATGGCCAGGCACCTTCCCAGCCCCCCATCCATCCTGCCACACCTTCCAGTCACAGAGACCAAGATGAATTTAGTTATGGCATGGGTTGCAAATGCCTAGTAAGGCAATATTAACAAATAACTGTACTAGAAGAGGGGAGGAAACCCCACTCCACTAGCATCTCTCCAGAGGTGGGGAGCCCAGTAAGGCTTCTTGTAGCTAGCAAATAATATGAGGCTCATATTATTTGTGAGAACGAAGATTTAAGAAAGGTGCAGTAGTCCACGTCTGCTGCAGGCTCGCTGGTGGCTGACAAGACCAATGCAGAACAGGCAGGTCCGGCCACAATGGCTGCAGGGAAAAGTCTGATTTGGGGTTGGTGCTGTAGCAGTACGATTCTTCCTCAATCTCCTTTTGTCCTCAAGACCAGCTATGCGTGCGTTCTCAAAGGAAGAGACAGCCTGGTGGATGGTGTGCCTCCATGCTTTGCGATCTGAGGCTAGGTCAGACCACTGGTGATGGTTAATGCAACAGGTACCAAGGGATTTCTTCAAGGAGTCCTTGTACCTCTTCTTTGGTGCCCCTCTATTTCGATGGCCGGTGGAAAGTTCGCCATACAGGGCAATCTTGGGAAGGCAGTGGTTTTCCATCCTGGAGATATGCCCTGCCCAGCACAGCTGCGTCTTCAACAGCAATGCCTCGATGCTTGTAACCTCCACCCGCTTGAGGACTTCAGTGTTGGTCACAAAGTCACTCCAGTGGATGTTGAGGATGGTGCGAAGGCAGCATTGATGAAAGCGCTCAAGGAGTCGCAGATGATGACGGTATAAAACCCACGATTCGGAGCCGTAGATGAGGGTTGTCATCACAACCGCTTTCTTTCTTAAATCTTCGTTCTTAAATCTTTCTTAAATCTTCGTTTGCGAAGTCAAGCCGAGATATTATTTGTGAGAACGGCAGAGCCTCATACTATCTGCTAGCAACAAGAAGTTTTCTTGGGATTGAAGAAAAAGAAATAGGCATAGCTGTTCCAGGAGCAATTTTATTAAGAGGATTACTCCTGGCCCTTGATAAAGCCTTCATTTTGTTTGTCGAAACAGCTGTTGGCCAGAGGAGACCTTGGAGGATTCATTCAAACACTTTTGGGCAGTGGAGACTTTGGAGAATAATAAACAAGCACTGTTCAATCCGCTGGGGTCTGGTGAAATTGATGGATCTTTAAACACACTTTTGCACACCTGAGAACCCCTTTTGGAAGATTTTACAGCAAGGGTGTCAAACATGTACAATTCGGGGGCCGAATCAGGCCCCTGGAGGGCTCCTATCAAGCCCCCGAGCAACTGGCTGTCATCTGCTTCCTTCTCCCTATATCTGCCTTCTTTCTGCATAACAATTTGCTTTGCAATTGCACAGGAGCTACAGAGCAAAGCCTCTATTTTCTTCACTGACCAGGGCTCCTCCCTTGGGGAGGAGGTGTGTGTGGGGGAGAGGAATAGCTTGCTTTGCCAGGCTCTCTCAATTGCACAGCAGAGCTACTGAGCCAAGCTTCTCTTCGTTCTATTGGTTGAGACTCCTCCCACCCACCCCAGAAAAAAGGAAAGAGCCAAAGCTTCCTTTGCCCAGGAAATACAAAGAAAGCATATTTAAAACCAATGAGCACTAACATTTTAAGCATGTCTTAAATTTTGTCTGTGTTCTTTATAAAATGTATATCTCCATTACCTAATCTTAAATAGGAACACACATGGCCTGGCCTGACACGGCTTGGCCCAACCAGGTCTCATTTATGTCAGATCTGGCCCTCATAACAAATGAGTTTGACACCCCTGTTTTATAGCCTCTTTCTACAGGTTTGAAGAGTGTCTTGTTATAGATCATATTCTATGTTTCCTATATTCTGTGAATGAATGTCATGTATACCTTTAAGGAAACTATTATATTTATACTCTATTTGTTCCCAGTGAGATTTTTTTATTATTATTTTATTTTTTGCTTTTTGTACCTTGGTGATTTAGAGGGCCCTTTTTCATCTCTTGTTCTCTCAAGCTCCAGGTGAGAGCTGGAGATTACTCAGAATTACAACTGCCCTCCAGATGGCAGAGATCAGCTCCCCTTGAGGTGGGGGAGGGGGGAGTGGATGCTTTCACTTGGGTGAGTGGGGAGGCACTCAGCCAGAACCTCTTTCTAGAGCCTGTTGTGTTTTTCTTCACAACAGGCCTTATTATTATTTGTGTGTGTGTGTGTGTGTTACATACACATTAAACCCCGCTGAGAACCATTAAGAACATAAGGGAAGCCATGTTGGATCAAGCCAATGTCCCATCCAGACCAACACTCTGTGTCACACAGTGGCCAAAAATCCCAGGTGCCATCAGGAGGTCCATCAGTGGGGCCAGGAGCCCTCCCAGTGTCCCCCCCCCCAGCACCAAGGATACAGAGCATCACTGCCCCAGACAGAGAGTTCTAACAATACACTGTGGCTAATAGCCACTGATAGACCTCTGCTCCATATGTTTATCCAATCCCCTCTTGAAGCTGGCTTTGCTTGTAGCTGCCACTGCCTCCTGTGGCAGTGAATTCCATGTGTTAATCACCCTTTGGGTGAAGAAGTACTTCCTTTCATCCGTTCTAACCGACTGCTCAGTAATTTCATAGAGTGCCCACGAGTTCTTGTATTGTGAGAAAGGGAGAAAAGTACTTCTTTCTCTACCATCTCTATCCCATGCATAATCTTGTAAACCTCTATCATGTCACCCCTCAGTTGACGTTTCTCCAAACTACATTCCTGCAGTTACAACTCTGAATCCAGTCCACTACTTGGCAGGATGACCAGAGGCCTACACAGCTTATAGCTTTGAGAGGCATTTCAAGAAGTATTATCATCCCATTTTTACCTCATAACTTCACCAAATCTTCATACTAAACACTCACCTGTGTATATACATATTTCAAAAACTCCACATGGGATTTTAGGGTCGTTTTTTCTCAGGCTCTACCCCTTTTCAGAATCAACCTTTGGGATCACATGGCAACCTTTTCAGTTAGCCCAGTAGAGTGTTCTAAGGAATGTTAAAATATTTCCCCTGTTACATCCACAAATCCTATTAAGAAGATGAAGAAGATGATATTGGATTTATATCCCGCCCTCCACTCCGAAGAGTCTCAGAGCGGCTCACAATCTCCTTTACCTTCCTCCCCCACAACAGACACCCTGTGAGGTGGGTGGGGCTGGAGAGGGCTCTCACAGCAGCTGCCCTTTCAAGGACAACCTCTGCCAGAGCTATGACTGACCCAAGGTCATGTTAGCAGGTGCAAGTGGAGGAGTGGGGAATCAAACCCAGTTCTCCCAGATAAGAGTCCTCACACTTAACCACTACACCAAACTGGCTCTCTGTAGTTATTAAGAAACCACATCGTTAATTTTTTTTTTGGTACTAACTCTGAGACAGCTCTCTGCCTCCCTATTCTCTGTAGCATTTACAACATCCTGCTGTTCACTTTGTGGCCGACATTAAGCATTCGACACTCATCTCCCCTGCAAGCTTGTGGCTGATTGTAGCACTAATAGGTTTATAATATCACAGACATCAGGGAAAGTGATCCAATTAACAGGGAAAATGAGCGTGCTTTTTATTCAGGCTACCGCAAACCTCTCACAGCTCCCTTCTCCAATTTCATGTTTTCCCACTTCGGTTGCCTTGATTTCCCTGTTCAAAAACACAACCCCCTAAGGGCTGGCACACACTTCGGAAGATAAACCACTATTGTTTAAAAGTATAGGTCATGTGTCACCAAGCTGTTCAAGCACGGGAAACTCTACTTTAACTCCAATCCTGCACTGCATACATGGAATTCCTTTCTACCCAGTCAGGCCATTTGTCTGTCAAGCTCAGCACTGTCTACCTTGACTGACTTTCCCAGGTCTCAGGCAGTGGTCATTCCCATTACCTACTACTTGGCCCTTTTATCTGGAGATGCTGCGGATTGAACCTGAGACCTTCTGCCTGCAAAACAGACTGCACTACCACTGAACCATGGCCCTACCCTTTCCACTTGTCCCCTTCTGGATATCTAAACCCTGACTCCTACCGCCATCTGATCCAAATAAATTCCTGTTCATCCTTCACCATTCTGGCCTTTTCTCTCCAAGGAAGTTGCAGCTGTCTTTGCTCCAAGGGCAGGGCACATTAGAAAAGCAGTGCCACATCTACAGGGAGTAAGATTCCAACCCGGAGCTAAACAGCCCTCAAAATTCCTCACGCTACTAGGGTTGCCAGGCCTAGCCTGGTACCAGTGGGACACACAATGGGGTGGGGACACAAGAGGCAGTCATCAGCAATAATGTGACATCACTTCCTGGAAATCCTGGAAATCACATTATGTCTTTCTAGGAATCACTGGACTCTCTGTGGTCAAATGGCTTTTATTCTGGAAGTGATGTCATATCATCGCCAATGGAGATTTCTTAAAAATATATGTTTCTCCTGCCAGCAACTCTACTACCTAACTAGCTCATTTTTATTCTGTCTTCCCTTCTAAGGAGCTCAGGATGCTATACATGATGCCCTGTGTCGCACTATACCTTCTTAACACTCCTGTATTGAAGTTCAGGCTAAGAGGAAGTGCCTAGGGGCACTCACTGAGCATCCTGTCTAAGAAAGACCTTGAACCTGTATCTCTAACCCTACACTACCTCAGCTCACCATCAACACCATGTCCATGGAATTAAAACCTGTAGGTTAATATACAGGTAACAGGAAGATGGAAGAAACACACTGTGAAAGGAATTTAAAAAAGGGATTCGAGGTGACATCTCAAGAGTTAATAACTTCCCAGCACATTAACCCAAAGTAGGCTAGGTTCTTTTGCCAGCCTTCAACACCTGCCTAACCCTATCAAAGTCATCTGTTTCCTGAAAGCGTTTCATTTTGTTACAGTTCAAGCCCAGCAGTTTTCATTAACTCCCTTGGCAACTGCTTAGAGGCTGTTTTCTCTCATCTGAAAGTCTTACCCTCCGATCCCCAAGATCTAAAGTTGCCAGGTTACCTTGTCACACTGGCAGGGGAATTTGGGGGGGGGGGGGCATTCCAGGAATGGGCAGGACATCAAGCAACACACTGATGTCACCTGGAAGTGATGTCATCACATCGGTGACATCGGGGGCAAAACTCTATAGTGAAATTGGCATCAAACCGTAGAGTTTTGCCCAAAAACCAGAGTGTCACCACATGCTGGGGAATGTTCTCCCCCCCACCCCCCCGCCAACTGGTCAGTGATGAAACCAGAGAGTTCACAGGTATTAGTAAGGTATATAACTTATAACACTCCATGAGAGTTTTAACTAATACATATATGGAAAACAAAATTTTAAAGCACAATATTTTTCACATATTAATTTGGAATATTTTACAGTCCATTTTACAATATACAATGTTTTTCTTCATTTGTAGGACTTCCTGAAATCCAGTGCAGGTTCCTGAAATCCAATGCCGGCCCTTTCAAGAGAAGCTAAGGACAAATAGAAGTGTGAAGCTGTGCTTGATCCTTGGAGACAGACAGAGCAGTGCCAAATTGGAATTGTATCCCTTGGTGAGCTGCCTGAAGAAGGATTCACTCTGAAAGTGGACGGAAGCAGCAGTCCAGTTGCAGCCACACCAGTCTGGGAACTGCAATCACACCTGCACTGGATTTCAGGAAGTCCTACAAACGAAGAAAAACATTGTATATTGTAAAATGGACTATAAAATATCCCAAATTAATATATGAAAAATATTGTGCTTTAACATTTTGTTTTCAATATATGTGTTAGCTAAAGCTCTCACAGAGTGTTATAAGTTATATACCTAACTGGTCAGTGGTGGACAGAAGTCCCAAAAACCAGGGAAATCCCCGCCCAGACCTGCGGAATGACAACCCTACCAAGATCAGCAGACAGTATTCCAGGGTCCTTATGCACTCTGCACACACTCTTGCACCGATCCTCATGATGCCGGGCTGAGTCCCAGTCAGGGCCAGCCTTAGACTGTCTGGTACCCTAGGCAAGGCTAACTTTGGGTGCCCCTCTGTACTGGTAATGTCACCAAGTCACATGGGGTGCCTAATTTGGCACCCCCAGAAGGCCAGCACCCTCGGCAATCACCTAGTTTGCCTAATGGCAGGGCTGGCCAGCCTTCAAACAGTCTCTGGGACTGAGGCTTGAAGCCCTTTCTATTCCGCTTCTCAGCCAGCTGTGTGTGCCCCTTCCACTGCCGCAAAGCCATATAGAATTGCTTGCATGCCAGTCAACAGAGCAAGCCTCTATCTGCCAACTCCACTCCCAGCAGCCAGGACCAAAACATCAAATCCCTTTGTCTGAGCAAGTAAGCACTGGCTGCCATGCTCAGTCACCTGGAAACACTAGTCTGCCGACAGGCATCGATTAAAGAATGTTTCAAAGTAAGTCGGGCAGCTATTTGATCAAAGAGGTTCAGGGTGACATGGCACAGAGACAGCGGAATCTGGAAATGGAATGACAAAAGTGTTTTTAAAAGAAACCCTGCAGGTTTCCTCGCATGTGTGTGTGTTTTGGCCAAAGGAGCATTCCAAACAAGGCATGCTCAAATGCCAAGATGCCAAGTGGACATCTTTAGGTTTGGGCAGGTCAATCAGTCAATATCATTGACCAGAACATGTACCGTATATACTCGAGTATAAGCCGACCCGAATATAAGCCGAGGCTTCTAATTTTACCCCAAAAATCTGGGAAAACTTATTGACTCGAGTATAGGCCGAGGGTGGGAAGCGCAGCAGTTACTGGTAAATTACAAAATTAAAATACTGGTAGATACCAATAAAATGACATTAGGCCCCAACCCGTGTGTCCAGGGAAGCCGCGGGAAACCAGCAGCTGCTTTGTAGGCGGGCGGGCAGGCAGGACGGCTTCCTTTCTGCTCCTCTCAGGCTTCCCAGGGTCTACAAGACGGCGCATGGAAAGGAGTCCCCCGCCCACTTGTAAGGAAGGAAGCAGGAGGGAAAGAGGGAGGAAGGAAGGGAGCCCCCGGGAGGGAGGGAGGGAGGGAGGCAGAACTCTTGGGGCGCGGAAACAAGAAGCCGGGGAGCGGTTTTCCGGCGAGGCCGGCGTGCTGTGGCTGCTTCACCCGGAGGCCTTCGGGGAATGGAGCAAGCGTACTGGCAGGCAGGCCTCCCCAGCCAAGGAGCTGCAGAGAGGGACAGACGGATTGCCAGCCATTGTCCCCCTCAAGCTCAGTCGGCGGCGGAGAACCACCCACGGCCCCCGCCTGGGATCCCGCCAGCCACGCTTCTGGCCGGGCAGGCGGCTGATTAATCAATAAAATATGCAGGTGTATGGGCAGGCCGGATAGTGACTCGAGTATAAGCCGAGGAGGGGGTTTTTCTGCCCAAAATTTGGGCAGAAAAACTCGGCTTATACTCGAGTATATACGGTAAGTCATTTAGAACAATCTTAAAAGTACCTTATGAAAAGTCCCACAAAGAGTCTACATATTTAAGATTTGATGACGTGAGGGTTATAACAGTAAAAAAGAATATAAAAGATTATTATTTAACCCTTTAAATCTTTTAAAAAGTCACCTTAAAATTTGTTAAAAGATTTACAGTTTGGCCTATTTGTCTCGCTTTTTGCGTTCTTTATAAACCTGGGAACAGAACCTAGCCACGTGTCTTGTTGTCTGGCGGTTCCTATCTGACAGAAGATAAACTAATTTGAGTTTATTTGATGGGCAGGTAATCTATTTTCAAAAGTATATCAACATGGGAGACCATCTTATACAGTCTCAGGCTGTTGGTCAATCTAGCTTAGACCTGCCTGCTCTGACATGCAGGGTTACTCTTTAGCCAGCAGCATTTCCAAGCCCTGTTATGCAAGACCCTTTTAGCTGGAGATGCCACTGATGGAATTTGAGACTTCATGCGTGCAAAGCTTTTCCCTATTCCATGTATTATTGTATGCATGATTTATTATTCATTCAGTACATTTTTATCTCTTCTCATTCCTCCACATAGCTCACAGTGACACACATCCTCCTCTATTTATCCTCAGAACAATCCTGCAAGGTAGGTTAAGCTGAGTGAGGGCATGACTGGCCTAAGGCTGCCAAACAGGCGAAAGGGGATTTGAACCTGTGTCTCCCAGATCCCAAATCCTATACTCTAACCACTGTGCCACGCTTCCACTGTTCAATGACATCAAACCAGTCTTCTTTAGACCTGCACAATATCCTCTTAGCACACTGCAGAGTAAGAGAAGACCACCTAGGGAACCCAGACATCTAGGGCTAAAAATTCAACCCAGACAAAGAATGGTTAGGAGTTCACTGCAATCTGTTTAGCAATCTCCTCTTTTGCAGATCCAAAGAAAAAAAAGTTTTACCCAGCAGGGTACCATTAGATCAGGGGTCCTCAACCTTTTCAAGCCTGCCAGCACCTTTGGAATTCTGACACTGTCTGGTGGGTGCAGTCACAAAATGGTTGCCCCAAAATGGCTGCCATGGGAGGCTGAGCCAGCCACAAAATGGCGGCTGCAACTTACTTCAGTCACACAGTGAAGATCCTCATGCTGTGATGACAACTGCTGCCAAAGAAATATTTGTTTAAAAATCTGTACAGCCATTCAGAGGCCTTGTTGGGCCAAAGCCCGACCTAACCCCACCCACTTTCCCAAAACACTTGGTGAGCACCAGAAAAGGTGCTGGTGGGCACCATTCTGCCATAGATGGTGTATTTATTTCTTCTACAGGTTGGAAGCAGAAACGATCAGTTTCCTTCTAAAAAGAGACAAAGGATTCATTTCCAAAATAAAGACCTTTCCCACAAAGGCAAGAGAAACAGCAAGGCTTTTTTCAGTGGCCTTTGGATACAGGTGGTTATCAAGTGATTTGCTGAGCTATTATCCTGTTGATTTGTCAGTCTGTCTGTACGGGGGTGAGGGGACCATACATCTAGAGGATTTTCTCTCATATTCCTGGGTACCAGGAGAAAACATAAACTTTTTAAAAATAATTACAGAGATTGAGATGTACTTGTTCAAAATTTTATTTATTTATTTATGATTTGTGGATCGCCCAGTCCCTGAGTTCGCAGGGCTCTGGTCAATGAACAACAATAAAATACATCTATAATAGACATTATGATAGACAGCCAGCTTCGTGTAGTGGTTAAGTGTGCGGACTCTTATCTGGGAGAACCGGGTTTGATTCCCCACTCCTCCACTTGCACCTGCTAGCATGGCCTTGGGTTAGCCATAGCTCTCATAGGAGTTGTCCTTGAAAGGGCAGCTGTTATGAGAGCTCTCTTAGCCCCACCCACCTCACAGGGTGTCTGTTGTGGGGAAGGAAGATGAAGAAGATTGTAAGCTGCTCTGATACTCTGATTCAGAGAGAAGGGCAGGGTATAAATCTGCAGTCATTATTATTATTAAAACTATAATAAATACATCATTGCATTCTTAAAAACCATCCCCAGATGGCATTAATGAATCAGTCTTTAACCAGTCTCAGACTATGTGACCGCCTCGCAAGCAGGATAAGAAGGAGGCAGAGAGAGAAAGGAAAGAGAAGAGAGAGGAAGGTGCCAACCATGATATTTCCTCATCGCTGTCCTCAGCCAAAAACCTGGCAAAACATCTCTGCCTTGCAGGCCCTGCAGAACTGCATTAAATCCCACAGGGCCCTGAGGTTATTTGGCAGAGAGTTCCACCAGGTCGGAGCCAGGGCAGAGAAAGCACTCTCTGGTCGAGGACAGCCAGATGTCTTTAGGGATCACCAGTAGATTGTTCTCAGCAGAAGGCGGCGGTCCTGATCTTTAGAGTTGTTTACCGGACCTGGATTTTATTATGTGCAAATATGATGCTCATTGGATGGCTCAAAGCAAAATTGTTCTCACTTCCTGTAATATGACAACTTCATAGCATATTTTCACCCTATATTTCCTCCAGAGAGCTCAAAGTGGTGGTGTACGTGGTACTTCCTTCCACTGCCATCCTCACAACAACCGTGTAAGATGGGCTTAGCTGGCCCAGGGTCACCCAGCTTCATAGAAAGGCTTCAAGCTGGAACTCCCAGCTCCTTGCCTGACACGCTAAGCATTCCATCACTGTGATAAAATATTTTAGTGGTTTCCAAATGGGAACAGGCTTGTGTGGGTTTGCAGTTGCAGCTGACAATATGCTTGGGGCTTCTGCATTCTGAGTTTCCCTGCAGTTTCCCAACCCAAGTCCCCAAGAAGTAGCTCCCCTGGACTGCCAAGGGTTTTGCAATTTTTTTAAAAAAAAAATCAGCATTAAAAAATCTTTATATTGCTATATTGTCTTAACTAGCGGTGCAACCAGTTATGTGAATTTCCACCTAAAAAGTAAGTTTCTAGCTCCCTCTGTTGAAAAGACATGCCTTTCCCCTTATATCTCCACAAGGAAAGGGGATAGAGGTGTTTTGTTTTTTAAATTGAAAGCTAGCAATTCAGAGACTCTGGTACATTCAATATAATGATATTCAACTGCTGATTGCTTAAGAAGCCTCTCTGTGGTGAGGGGAGGAAGTGGCCACAGTTTGGACAGAGTCAGGTAAAAAGGTCTGTTAAGAGGCTGGGGAACTTTCCCACCCACACAGTAGCTCTACTGCAGTCTTCCCCAACATTTTGCAGCCATGCAGGTTTGAAAAAGCTGGGGAAAACCTTGGAAGATGTACAAATGCAAGAAAAAGTGGGGAAGCAGGACAAAAAAGCCTGCTTTCTAATACCATAAAACTTGGGGCAGATAATCCATGTGGAAATAGCCTTTGGGTACTGAATAGAGTGCCAGCTACAGGTTGGGCAATTCCTGGAAATCTGTGGATGGAGCTTGGGTCTTCAGCAGGGTATAATGCCACAGAGTCTGAAGAAGAAGACAGCTGATTTATACCCTGCCCTTCTCTCTGAATCAGAGACTCAGAGAGGCTTACAATCTCCTGTATCTTCTCCCCCCACAACAGACACCCTGTGAGGTAGGTGGGACTGAGAGGGCTCTCACAGCAGCTGCCCTTTCAAGGACTACTTCTGCAAGAGCTATGGCTAACCCAAGGCCATTCTAGCAGCTGCAAGTGGAGGAGTGGGGAATCAAACCCGGTTCTCCCAGATAAGAGTCTATACACTTAACCACTGCACCAAACTGGCTCTCTAGAAGTCAATTTCCCCAATGCTCTCTAGAAGTCAATTTCCCCAAAGGAACTGATCATTCAGTGACAGCCTTGGTACTAAACCGAGATGAAAACTCCCGGAGGTTTTTAAAATACTTAAAACGGTAAACAGCAACCCTGCATTCTACAGTCAGGCAGCCTAATGTGGAGTGACAAGAGACAGAAAGACTAATGGGTACAAAGTAGATTTAGTGGCAAGCAGATTTCCAAATTTCCTGCTGTACCTTCACCATATCAGCTCTTCCTCGGGGGGAAAACAACTCACTTTAAATTATTAAACTAATATCCCAATCCATCATTCTTCTTCAAATTACTCCAAAGAGACAAACCTGTTCATCAATTATACAGCTGTAGAGAGGGGGGGAGGGGGAGAACCCAACTTTCTACCCAAGTTTTTTGATACTAAAGAGACAGTTTTTGCTCAGTTGGGCAAAGAGGCCACATTAGAGCTGCAGACTGTTCTCACAATTTGATTGCCAAGCTGTTTCTCCTCCCCCCCACCCCCCCCCCAAGGAAGAACATCTATGTTTGAAATGTGCTGGGAAATTTGGGAAATAATGCCGCTATAAATCTCGGCTGCACCAGCTGTTTGTGTGTGTTTCTGTATGTTTTTAAATCACCCTTCTGCCTTATGTTGCCATTATTATTATTATTATTATTATTATTATTATTATTATTATTATTAATTTCATTTATATCCCGCCCTCCCCCACCTTGGCAGGCTCAGGGCGGCTAACAGCAATCCATAAAAACACACCATAATAAATAAAACATTAGAATTACATTATAGAACAATAAAACATTAAAACATTAAATTAAAAACCAGTCTAGTAGATACAATTATACTGCGGTATAGATCTTTGGACCGCATTGGCGGATCTTTAATTACCATTTTTCTTAGCAGTCCGTCTGGCTGCGACATTACCCTAAAAAATATAAGCCAAGGAAAGTGTGGATGTCTTTCCAAGATTTAGAAGATGATGATATTGGATTTATATCCCGCCCTCCACTCTGAAGAGTCTCAGAGCAGCTCACAATCTCCTTTACCTTCCTCCCCCACAACAGACACCCTGTGAGGTGGGTGGGGCTGAGAGAGCTCTCTCGAAAGCTGCCCTTTCAAGGACAACCTCTGCCAGAGCTATGGCTGACCCAAGGCCATTCCAGCAGGTGCAAGTGGAGGAGTGAGGAATCAAACCCGGTTCTCCCAGATAAGAGTCCGCACACTAAACCACTACACCAAACTGGCTCTTTATTGTATTTACACACAATAGCTTTGCTGGCTAAGAAACGCTGCTGTCGTTTTTGCCCTCAAGTCACAGCTGACTGATGGTGACCTCGTCAGATTCTCAAGGCAAGAGCCATTTAGAGAAGGAGGAGGCTAGGGCCGGATTAACAAGTAGGCCAAGTAGACACTGGTCTATGGGCCTCCACACCTTTAGGGGCCCCGGGCCGACTTTCCCCTTCTGATTTTCCCCTTGCTTGAAGCCCTCCCAGCCTGCACGTGCCGCCAGCAACTGAACTGCTCTTTGACTGACTTGCCTGGTGCGGCTGATGCTGGCGTCGTCACCAAGTTTGCCTCTCTCTGCCTCTCCCCCACAGCTTTGTCCAAGGGGGTTTTGAGAAGGTGGCTGCAGAGGGGGCCGTGAGCGCTCTGGCCCTGAGATAATTTGCAAAGGGGCCCCTGAGATTTTGACCGCGTAGGAGTCTCCACAGAGTTTAATCCGGCACTGGAGGAGGAGGAAGATGATGATGATGATGATGATGATGAAGAGGAGGAGGATTTATACCCCTCCCTTCACTCAACTGTCTCAGAGCAGCTTACAATCTCCCTTCCCTCCCTCTCCCCACAACAGACATCCTGTGAAGCAGGTGGGGCTGAGAGAGCTCTGAGAGAACTGCTCTTGAGGGAACAGCTCTGAAAGAGTCATGACTAACCAAAGGTCACTCCAGCAGGTATATGTAAAGGAGTGGGGAATCAAACCTGGTTCTCCCACATTAGAGTCCGCACACTGAACCACTACACCAAACTGAACCAGGGCTGGATCAGAAGCTGAATCAGGGCTGGTACTAGGCTTGGGGGCAGCCCTGGGCAGAGAGCTCAGTGGCCCCCTCCCTACTGCCACCCCCTCATGTCACCCCTTCCCACACATCTCACCCAGCAGTATGATCTTAAGAACCAGTTTGATGTAGTGGTTAAGCATGCAAACTCTTATCTGGGAGAACCAGGTTTGATTCCTCACTCCTCCACATGCAGCTGCTAGTGTGACCTTGGGTCAGCCAAAAGTTCTCTCAAGGCTGTTCTGCTCAAGGGCAGTTTTTGTCGGAGCTCTCTCAGCCCCACGATCTCACAGGGTGTCTGTTGTGGGGAGTGGGAGGGAAAGAAGATTTGTCAACTGTTCTGAGACTCCTTAGGGTAGCGAAGGCCAGGGTATAAATCCAAACTTGGTGACGACGCCAGCATCAGCCACACCAGGCAAGTCGGTCAAAGAGCAGTTCAGTGGCTGGCCGCATGTGCAGGCTGGGAGGGCTTCAAGCAAGGGGAAAATCAGGAGGGGAAAGTTGGCCCGGGGCCCCTAAAGGTGTGCGGACTCTTATATGGGAAAACCGGGTTTGATTCCCCACTCCTCCACTTGCAGCTGCTGGAATGGCCTTGGGTTAGCCATAGCTCTCGCAGAGTTGTCCTTGAAAGGGCAGCTGCTATGAGAGCCCTCTCAGCCCCACCCACCTCACAGGGTGTCTGTTGTGGGGGAGGAAGGTAGAGATTGTGAGCCGCCCTGAGACTCTTCGGAGTGGAGGGCGGGATATAAATCCAATATCTTCTTCCACCCAACCATGCACCCTTCCTATGAGCCCTCCGCCCACCCATGCCCCCAGCCATAGGCATCATCTACATGCCCTTTTCTCCTTGGTGCTGAGAGGCACATGTAACCAGGCCAGCAGGACAGCTATTCGGGCAAGGAGGGTAGTGGCAGGGTGCCCTGTGGGAAGGTCTGGGCCTTGGCAGCTGCTCCAGGCCCGTAGCTACAGGGGGGCTGGGGGGACCAGGCCACTTCATTCAAACCCCCCCCCCTTCCCTCTGTATGGCCCCTCCATTAGAGGGCCCCCAATCTGCCCCCTTTGCTCACCACCACTCCCTGCCACTCTGAACAAGTGAAGCATTGCTCAAGAGGGAGACAAGCTCTGCCATTTCTTTTGTAAGTGTCCACCGCCCCTCCCCTACAGCAGCTTGGGCACATTTTGGCTCCCATGTCCCCCCCACCTAAAATTTTCTCCCTTGTCCCCCCACCTAAGTTTTTCTGGCTATGGGACAGAACTGCTGCACTGCAGGGTATTCGGACGCCAGCCCTATAGTTTTTCTCCAGGCCCCCACGCTTCCACGTTCTGCCCTCCCACCTAATCACAGCAGACAGACCGCCCGGCACATACATCAGTACAGAATCAAATATTAATCAATGTTTTGTGTTGCCAGGAAATGAATGCATGCACACACAGCTGCAAGCAATCAACAATTGTGTGCCAGCCCCACAAGGGAAGGGGGGGGGGGGAGAGGATGAAATGCATCAGAGAAGAAGGCATCCCGTTCTTTAATTCTGCCCCAGCTTGCAAAGCGGAGGTGCTCCGGGCTGGGCCAGCCCTCGTCCCCAGCGCATGCCTTATTCATTCCATGGCCTGCTCCCTTTGTCATTAGCAAGCCAGCCTCATCAGGGCCTTATCTCCCGCCTCAGCCAAAGCGGCGGCAAATCCAGGCAGGGGAGCAGCTGCCGGGATGTGAGCCAGGTGGGGGGAGCATGCAAAGCTGCAAGCATCCACACACCGCCCCCCCCCCCCCGCCGGAGCCCTTCCACTGGGTATGTTCCCTTTTAATTACTTGGCTGAAGCCCGGCGATTCAAGCACAGTTCCACAACGGCTGGAGCAGCCTGGGGCCGGCTGTGCACTTAACTCGAGATAAGCAGCTCCACAGAGTTATTCTGCTCCCCTCTTGACAAACATGAGGCTCCTCCTGGAAGCGCAGAAAGGAGCCAGTCACACCGCAGTGCAGTTCCACAGGCAGGGAGGAGAAGAGGAACTCATGCAAAGCTGGCAGACAAGCAGCTTAGGTGAAATTCCTGTCAGAAGTGAAGGACTGGGCGCCGTCCCCTGCCTCAGCCTCCAAACTTCATGGCAAGAGAGAGCAGATAGCTAAATAAGCACAGGGACCTTTCCTTCCTGGGTTTATTCTTCAGTCACTATCCTTTTGATATGCAGAACGGAGATCTCTGAGGGAACAACTTCTCTCAGAGAACACCTTCTCCCCGCACGCACTAAGAGGGACAACATGCTGTCCTCCCTTAGCACCATGAAGCAGATGGCCCTTTGAGAGCCAGTTTGGTGCAGTGGTTAAGTGTGCAGACTCTTATCTGGGAGAACCGGGTTTGATTCCCCATTCCTTCATGAGTACCTGCTGATGTAACCTTTGGGGCAGCCACAAGTTCTCTCAAAGCTCTCACAGCCTCACCTACCTCAAGAGTGGTTCTCTCAAAGCTCTCTCAGCCCCACCTACCTCACAGGGTGTCTGTTGTGAGAAGGGGAAGGAGCTTGTAAGCCACCCTGAGACTCCTTCAGGTAGTAAAGGGCAGGTTATAAATCCAATCTCCTCCTCTTCCTCTTGTCATCTGCTAGTAAGCTTAGTACTCTATCCTATCTCTCCTCTTTTCTATCTAAAGTGCAGTTCTCAAATGAAGAAGAAGAAGAAGAAGAAGAAGAAGAAGAAGAAGAAGAAGAAGAAGAAGAAGAAGAAGAAGAAGAAGAAGAAGAAGAAGAAGAAGAAGAAGAAGAAGAAGAAGAAGAAAAGAGGTAGTAGTGCATCCCCTCTTGAAAAAAACCAACATTAGACCCAGCCGAATCAGCACACTACCGGCCGGTCTCAAATTTACCCTTTTTGGGGGTAAAATTATCAAGAGGGTAGTAGCACTATAGTTACAGAGCTTTCTGGAGGATGCTTCCATCCCACACCAGTCCGGCTTTCGCCCGGGTCATGGGATGGAGACAGTGCTGGTCACCCTGGTGGATGATCTCCAGTGACATCTGGATCGAGGCGGTTTGGCAGTACTGATGTTGTTGGACCTGCCGGCAGCGTTCGACACAGTCGACCATCAGTTGCTGATCCACCGCCTTGCCGATGCAGGGATTCAGGGGTTGGCCCTACAACGGCTCTCCTCCTTTCTCTGCAATTAGGGACAAAGGGTGGCGATCGGAGGACAATCGTCCCAGAGACATCTGCTTAACTGTGGTGTGCCTCAGGGGGCGGTGCTCTCCCCAATGTTGTTCAACATCTATATGCGCCCCCTTGCCCAGATTGTCCGGAGATATGAGCTGGGTTGCCACCAATACGCTGATGACACCCAGCTCTATCTACTGATGGATGGCCGACCTGCCTCTGCCCCAGAAAATCTAGACCTGGTGTTGCAAGCCGTGACAGGGTGGCTTAGGCTGAGTTGTCTGAAGCTGAATCCGACGAAGACAGAGGTCCTTTGCCTGAGTCGTAGCGGACCAGGAAGGGAAGTTCCTCTACCAGCTTTTGATGGGGCGCCACTAATATCAGCACCCAGAGTCAAAAGCTTGGGGGGGCTGCTGGAGCCCACATCGGCAATGGAGGCCCAGATAGCAGCCACTGCCAAATCTGCCTTCTTCCATCTTAGGCGGGCAAGACAGTTGGTTCCCTTCCTTGAGCGCAGCGACCTGGCAACTGTGATCCATGTGACGGTCACCTTGAGACTGGACTACTACAATGCCCTCTACATGGGGCTGCCCTTGTCTCGTACCCGGAAACTGCAGCTGGTGCAGAATGCGGCGTCCAGGCTGTTATTGGGTCTCTCTATACAGGAGCACATACAGCCAAGGCTGTGGGAACTGCACTGGCTGCCAATAGTATTCCGGATTTGCTACAAGGTGCTGGTTATTACCTTTAAAGCCCTATATGGCCGAGGACCTGTCTACCTTAGGGACCACATGTTCCCCAGAGGGTATTTAGATCTGGGACGCAGAACTTATTGTCGATCCCCGGGCCGAGTGAGGCAAGACTGAAGTCTACTAGAGAGAAAACCTTCTCAATTGCAGCCCCCTACTTGTGGAACCAACTTCTAGAAGAAGTAAGGGCCTTGCGGGACCTTGTTCAGTTCCGCAAGGCCTGTAAAACAGTCTTATTTCGACCAGCCTTCGGCTGAATTATAGTACAAGAGGAATATACTGAAACTGAAATTGCTGAATATACTGAAACTGAAATTTATACTAGCACCAAAACTGCTTTAAATTGTTTTAAATTATTTAACTGTTTTTATTAATTGTTGAAACGCCAATGTTTTTTTCATTGTTCTATTGTTTAATCTTGACTGCTGTGAGCCGCCCTGAGCCTGCTTCGGCGGGGAGGCGGGATATAAATCCAAGGAATTAATTAATTAATTAATTAATTAAGAAGAAGACTGCAGATTTATATCCCAGCCTTCTCTCTGAATCAGAGACTCAGAGCGGCTTACAATCTCCTATATCTTCTCCCCCCACAACAGACACCCTGTGAGGTATGTGGGACTGAGAGGGCTCTCACAGTAGCTGCCCTTTCAAGGACAACTCCTGCGATAGCTATGGCTAACCCAAGGCCATTCCATCAGGTGCAAGTGGAGGAGTGGGGAATCAAATCCGGTTCTCCCAGATAAGAGTCCGCACACTTAACCACTACACCAAACTGGCTCTAAAGAGACAGGTATTTCTGTTTTAAACTGAAAACCAGGCTCTGAGTAACTTTGTGGCACTCAGTGCTTTTGTTACTCCGGTTGGACACACTCCTGCCCTAGAAGCTTTAAGCACTCTGCTAACTACTCAGTCGTTACTGGACTAACCATACCAGGTAACCCCAATAATTCCTATGCAAAAACTACCACTTTCTCAGGGAGGGAGTTCCAGCTCTCTGCTGCCTGCCACCTTCTGAAAGATCCCGTTGGCAGCTTCATGTGTTTTCAACAGGATTAATTTTTAACAGGAATGTAGGTAAAATGTAAATGACAGGGGAAGGCAAGCCACCCAGTAAAAAGTCTGCCATGAAAATGGAGTGAAAGCAATGTCACCGCAGAGCTGGAAACAACTGGTGCTTGCACCTTTACCTTTTTTGAGCTCAATACTATACTGTTGGCTCCACAGAGGAAGGCCTTGGCAAGCCAACTGTTGCTTCTGACTTGCTCCAAAAGCCCCTTGCTGGGGTCTCCATAAGTTGGTTGCAACTTGACAGCACAAACAGACATACATACTTCCAAGGGTCGTTTTGTAAAAAAAATAGGTGGTGGAGCTCATTAGCATAATTCATTAGCATATGCCACTGTCCTCAGCCAAAAGCAACCCGATGCAATAAAGGAGAGCTCTTCTGGGCCGCCCCCCCCCCCAGTCAAAAGGCCAGCAAGCCACCCACTGTCCAAAATCACGTAAGAAGTGAAGAAAAGATGGCACAGGCTTCTCCAGGGGTTAATGAGGGCTGCTGGGGGTGAGGCAAAGCCCAGATGGCTGTTTGCCCACTCTCCTAATTCAGGAATTGATATGCAGCTGATAATAATAGCTGCATCTATTATTCAATGAAGAGGTGGGGAGGAAGAGGGGGAACCATCAGAAAGGTTCAGGGGCTGCGCTCCTGTGAGCTCCTACTGAATCTGAGGCCTGCATACTTTACATGAACAATTTGCAGACCTGTTCAGAACCTTTCCCATTCAATACCAAGGAATTTTGAACATTCATGCCTAATGAAATCAATCTGCAAGATTTAACATTTTATCTGCTCTAAAGAGTTTTTGTGGAATGCAGGCCTTCAGCTTGCCTAGTTGGAAAGTACCTTCAAATTCCAGCTAAGTAGCATGTTGGGGAGGATTTTCACTTATCCCCCACTCAACACACACACAGCAGGGATGGCCAAACCACATGCAGCTCTTTCATGCATAGTGTGTGGCTCTTTCGAGCCCTCCCCCACCACCACCCGTGTCAGCTGGCTTGGAGAAGACATTTGTCTCTTTAAATCACTTCTCCAAGCCAAGTTAAAGCTGCTTTCTTTCCACCTCTCTCTATCCTCCCTCCCCCATCTATTTGCCTAACAACATTCCTTCCTTCCTTCCTTCCTTCCTTCCTTCCTTCCTTCCTTCCTTCCTTCCTTCCTTCCTTCCTTCCTTGTGGCTCTCAAGCATCTGTTGTTCATGTTTTGTGGCTTTCAAAAATCTGATGTTTATTCTATGTGGCTGTTACATTAAGGAAGTTTAGCCACCCCTGCAATGCAGTCTTCAGACACTCCCTTCACATTGTTCCTGTGTCATCCCTGTCCTCAAGGGACATCGGAGGGGGGTTGTTTTGGGCTGCAGCAGGAGGGGGGACATTGAGGGGGTTGTTGTTTTGGGCTGCAGCAGGAAGGGGACATGAGGAACGCTTGCTCCCTGATGGGAATTCCTTGTGTCAACACAGACCCTGGGCCAAACTAGACATGATGTCTCCCACAAGTCCAAGTCCCAGATAAACACCTGCCATGATCCTGACTCACAGGTAGGTGATGTTCCCAAGTGATCCAGAATGCCATTTGGCACAGGAGTATAGAGTGAGGAGTTTCAGCCTCCCTCCTCCCATGCCATTTTCCCAGAATGAATGCCCCTATTTGTCCTGCTGTGGGGCACTACGTGCTACAGTCAGTGCACATGCATCTCCACATCAAGGCAAAGAGGGTCTCCCTCTGCTGCCAATTCAGATCAGGGAAATAGAGCAGAAGGGAAAGGCTGAAACCCCTTCACCCCCATGCCACACTTCCGATGGCCACCCAAGGCGTCACATTTAGCGTGGCCCTTACTATAGGTATCTGAGTATTTAGAGATATGTGTCATCCTTTCAGGCACATTAATCACCATGGAAAAAATTGCACTGCCATATTGGTCCATCTAACAGCAGGAAGAGGAGAAGGAGGGGAGGAGGAGGAGGAAAAAGAGGAAGAGGAAAAAGAGGAAGAAGAGGAAGAAGAAGAGCTGCATAATGCCTTTTAGGACTGACCAAAACTGAATGATGGAAAGCAGTCTACAATTAACAACTTTCCCAGTCTTATGGATGGAGCAAGACAGCATCTGGGCCTCAAACATTCAGACTTAAGACACCATCTGTTAGCTTAATTAGTTCTTACTACTACCGTGATGAACATAATCACAAAAGTTGAATCCACCACTATTTGTTCCCACACATCTAGAAAAGAGGGAGGAAGGTGTTTGTACAGATTGTACCTCTTTGGTTCACAGTGGTGTTGCACAGGAAGCCCAGCATTCACCACACTTCTCGCAGAACAGAAGCGACAATCTGCATGCTTGCCGATGGCAACAAGTTCACTGCGCAATAGCACACATCCGTGTGAAATACATTCTGTGCGCAACAGCACACATTCCATACCCAATAGCATACATTCTGTGTGCAAGTAACTCCATGTTCTCTGCTAGGGCAGGTAGATTTAAGGCTGGAACAACATGATAAGGTTGACATGCAGCTGTCCAAATCCCCAACCCCATGTTGTCTTTCCCTGCTGCCTCCCCACCATTGTTTAATAATGCAAAATGTCAGCGTGATGTCATCATTGCATTATGAACGTCCCCCTGCCCCAGCTCCACTGCAGGTTGCTTGCAAGTGTGGAGAAATGCACCGCATAATGACCTCATGCCATTACTAAATATTGCTGGCGAAGTGGCAGATGACACACGGGGTTGATGCTTTTAGTGCTAGTCATCGATCAAGTTTTTAAAAGTCCAGTTCAGAGACAGGCAAGTCCCCAAGAACAGATGCCACATTTGTTTGCTTAGAATGCAGGGACCAGTTGTTCCTCCTATAACAACCAAGGCAAATCCCTGAGGAGGCTGGATAGGATGGTAGAAGGCAGGGCTTTTATTTTGTAGAAGGAACTCCTTTGCATATTAGGCCACACACCCTTGATGTAGCCAATCCTCTTAGAGCTTACAGGGCTCTTAGTGCAGGCCCACTGTACGCTCCAGGAGGATTGGCTACATCAGGGGTATGTGACCTAATATGCAAAGGAGTTCCTGCTATAAAAAAAAAGTCCTGGTAGAAGACAATGGCTAGGGTTCATGTCCAGCACCATGACCCCTCCCCCAGACCTGTGCATCACAAGCCCAGTCCATGGCAAACCCAGAGATAAGTAAGTGCTAGTGGAGTACAGCTTGCCCCCCAAAGTGTCTGGCCATGTGCATTCCTCTCTCTGTCTCCTTATATTTTCATTTGGTAGCAAAGGAACATCTTCACAGAAAGATGTTGCATTTGGGGGAGGGGGGGAAGGAGTGAGCTCTAAGGTTGCCTACCTCTGATCTAGTTCCAGCCCCAATTGAGATCTCCAAGGGAAAAAATTTCCCGTAGTAATGCAATCCGGTCAATAAATGTCACAGATAATGACTCAAAAGCACAAAGGTTAACCTGCAGACTTCAGGGGAAATGGAGTCATTCCTTCGGCTCCCCTCATCTCATCCCTATGAATTAAAAACAGCAGGCTTAAGATGGGGAGGGCTGCAACAGAGTGATGGGGTTAAGAGGCAATAAAACCGTAACAACTTAGTGATTTGTTCAGTGCATTCTCCTTTCCTCCATTTTTAACCCTCAACCGCCCTGTGAGATAGATAGTTGAAGAGGGACTGGCTCAAAACTGCACAAGCAAGCTTCCATGGCAGTGTGGGGATTCGAACCTGGACCTTCCAGATCCTAGTCTGACCCACAGTTCCCCAGCATGGGGGCCACCAGTGAGTCCTTTGGCATCTACTGAGCTTTTCAGAAAGCAAGCAGGGTCATTGCAAGGCAGGGCTTGTTACTGACCACTCTGATTCAAATGAAACGGGTTTATCCTGGATGATCACGGCAGATAAGCACCTGGGCTCCCTTTACTCGGTGTGTAAGATTCTGTTCCCCCTTCAGATTTTCCTTTTTTTCTCCCCAAGAAGTGTGAGAAGGCATGTATTCCTTTCAGCTCCACTTCCCATGGCAGACATTTTGATCTTGGCTCTGCCTCCCATGGCAGCCATTTTGGATTTTGCTCTTGTGCCTATGGCAGCCATTTTGTGGTGATGCTCACTACTCCCTCTCAGAATACCAAATAAGCTGAAAACCCATTAGACTGCATACAGCATACTGGATCTCTGAAGATTACGCTTTGGCAGTACCTGTGAGCCATTTCCCTTTGAAGGGTGACCACCCATCTTCCCTCAAGCACCACATTCAGGATGCTCACAGCATTCATCCATTCCTTTTCTTTCCTTTCAACCCTAAAAGCTCTAATCTTGAACAGCAGGAAATTTCTATAGATCTTATTTGGGACCAAGGATTAAAAGGACTGGTTCATATATATAGCCACACCTGATTTTTATTTTTTAATCATGATCTCTAAGTAAGAAAAAGCAGTTTCTGGAGAATACGGGGGTAGGAAAAGAAAGGAAAGGTCCCCTGTGCAAGCACCAGTCATTTCTGACTCTGGGGTGACGTTGCTTTCACAACTTTTTCACAGCAGACTTTTTATGGGGTGGTTTGCCATTGCCTTCCCGAGTCATCTACACTTTCCCCCCAGCAAGCTGGGTAAAATAGGGGGGGTAAGTGGTTGCTTAATAGGGGCATAATATAGGTAGTTCCAGAGAGTCACAAACAAAGGATACTCAAGAAAAACGAGAAAATGTGTTGATTATTTACAGACCACACGGGCAGATTCGGTCAAAAAATACCTGGCCAACAAATCTGCCCTGTAAAACCACAGAAAGAATTAAGTTTAACCGAGCAAATGAAAATGCCCTACAAAACCATGGTATAAGAGATAATAAAAATAAGAACATAAGAAGAGCCCTGCTGGATCAGACCAATAGTACATCTGAGCATCCCATCTCACACAGTGGCCAACCAGTTCCTTTGTGTGGCCGACAACAGGGCATGGAGGCTGAGGCCTTCCCCTGATAAGAAAAGGCCTGCTGGATCAAACCAGTGGTCCATCTTGTCCAGCATCCTTTCTCACATAGAAGCCAATAACAGGGCACAGAGGCCAAGCCCTTCCCCTCATTGGAATGTAAGAAGAGCCCTGCTGGATGAGACCAGTCGTCCATCTAGTCCAGCCCCCTATCTCACACAGGGGGCAACCAGTTCCTCTGGAGGGCCATCAACATGGCTTAGTGGCCGAGGCCTTCCCCTGATGCTGCCTCCTGGCTCTGGGATTCAGAGGCTGATATATATGAACCAGTCCTTTTAATCCTTGGTCCCAAATAAGATCTATAGAAATTTCCTGCTGTTCAAGATTAGAGCTTTTAGGGTTGAAAGGAAAGAAAAGGAATGGATGAATGCTGTGAGCATCCTGAATGTGGTGCTTGAGGGAAGATGGGTGGTCACCCTTCAAAGGGAAATGGCTCACAGGTACTGCCAAAGCGTAATCTTCAGAGATCCAGTATGCTGTATGCAGTCTAATGGGTTTTCAGCTTATTTGGTATTTTGAGAGGGAGTAGTGAGCATCACCACAAAATGGCTGCCATAGGCACAAGAGCCTCTGAAGGTGGAGGTTCCCCTCAGTCACCATGGCCAGTAGCCGCTGATAGAGTTATCCTCCATGAATCTATCTAACCACCTTTTAAAGCTGAGGGGAATACATTGGAGGGGGAGATACCATTCTCCCATGCAGGGAGGACCTCCAGTCACAACCACTACCGTTCTCCCAGAATCTTGGGGTAGCAGTTGGCTACTCTGAGCATAGAGTCAGTCAGGACTTTTTTTGTAGGGAAAAAACCCCAACAGGAAATCATTTGTATATTAGGCCACACCCCTGATATCACCATTGTCTTGCACAGGGCTTTTTGTAGAAAAACCCCAGCAGAAACTAATTTGCATATTAGGCCACACCCCTGACACCAAGACGGCCGGAATTATGTTTCTGCTCAAAAAAAACCCCCTGGAGTCAGTGCCTCTAATAGACTCCAGCTTATTTCCCCGTGCTCTCTTCTCAGGCGCTCAGCAGGTACCTGCTCAGCATGTATTAAATTAGAGCCAAGAACAGCTGCTTTCTTGAGAGGAAATTAGACTTCAGAGGGACAGAGAAAGATGCTCAGAGCATCATCCTGGGAGATGGGGAACGTTGCCGGAGGGGAGGCCGGGAGTGAAGAAAGCCAAGAGCTTATAAGAGTCCAGTGGAAGCAGAATGGGCAACAAGCAGAAGGACCATGTTTTGCAGGGAGAGAAAGAGAGGCTGATCAGCTTGCCAGCTCCACCATCCCAATTATCTTCAAACGAACTTAATTCAACCAAGTGTAATAACACGGGCAACGTTTCCTGGTCAAGGAGCCAGAGAAGAACCAGGGAGGACAACTGGACCACTCTTGGATATCCAGGCTTCCTAGAAATGGGCTGGTTGAGTGAACCCTTCCTAGTGACTTTCTAGAGGTGAAGGGCTTTACTGGGACCTGATTAGGAGCTTCTAAAGTCCTGTTGGGAGAGAAGGTGACATGACATAGTCTGAGGGATAAAACGGAGGAAGGCTCTGCAAAGGAAGGCAATGGCTAAGCATCTCTGCTTCTCACTTGCCTGGAAAGCCCCTTGCTGGGGTCATGACTGTGACAAAACGGCACTTTACACACACACAAAGTCCTGTTAAAATGGCTTTCCAAAGAGACCCTGATACTCCTCCCCCAGTCGCCCCCCTAGACTCAGTACAGTATAGCATCAGGGAGCTGGATCCATCCTGTTTCTCTGCTGTTGAAAAAGGAAAGATGGGTCCTCTTTGACCACTCCAAAAGGCCATGCTCAGGAACAAGAGACCAAAAAGCCACAAGGGATGGATAAAGGGTATATATAATAATGAGGAGAACTGGGTGAGGTTGTGCAAGGTGAATCCAAACCTGTCTTGCTCTGAACTGTAAAAAGACACCATGAGGTTTGGGGTCTGCTGATCTAAGCAAGATTTTTAGTCATCAGGGAAGAATGATTCAAAACCCTGGACAGCTCCTGATCTGTTCTAGAAAGGGGGGAACATCTTGCATTTCAGGTTTTACACTGAAAAGCATCACTGTCCCTGAATCTTTAGAGGCACAAAGCAACACTGTATACCACAAATCCCAATAGTAAAATCTCTAGAGGCAGCTTAACGTTCACCTGAGCGTCAGAAGTGCTAATAAGGAATGCAGTGAATGCAGAAGAGAAGATTTTAAAGAAGATATTGGATTTATATCCCACCCTATACACTGAATCTCAGAGTCTCAGAGCAGTCACAATCTCCTTTACTTTCCCCACACACACACACACAACAGACATCCTGTGAGGTAGGTGGGGCTAAGAGAGTTCTTTCAGCAGCTGCCCTTTCAAGGACAACTCCTACGAGAGCTATGGCTGACCCAAGGCCATTCCAGCAGGTGCAAGTGGAGGAGTGGGGAATCAAACTCAGTTCTCCCAGATAAGAGTCCGCGCACTTAAGCACTACACCAAACTGGCCCTGCTGGATCAGGCCAGTGGTCTGTCTAGTTCAGCATCCTGTTTCACACAGTGAGCAACCAGTTCCTCCAGAGGGCCAACAACAAGGTATAGAAGCTAAGGCCTTCACCTGATGTGACCTCCTGGTTCTCACCTGGTTTTCCTTGGTTCTCACATGTTAAGTATACACCCAAGCTGGCAGCTTTTCATGAAATGTAAGAACATAAGAGGAGCATTGGATCAGACCAATGGCCCATGCAGTCCAACACTCTGTGTCACACAGTGGCCAAAAAAAACCCAGGTGCTATCAGGAGGTCCATCAGTGGGGCCAGGACACTAGAAGCCCTCCCACTGTTGCCCCCCCCAGCACCAAGAATACAGAGCTTCACTGCCCCAGACAGAGAGTTCCATCTATAACTTGTGACTAATAGCCACTGATGGACCTCTGCTCCATATGTTTATCCCATCCCCTCTTGAAACCTGCTGCCATGAATCATGAAAGGAAATGGCATGGTGTTAAAAGGCTGCGAATAACAGTTTCCATAAGACCAGCATAGGGAAAGGTTAGGGAATTATTTTTTAGCACCTGTAGGAGGAGACACAAATGCACCATATGTGTCAGAGGCTGACTGAGTTCCCGATGCTAAGCAAGCTTACTTGAGAGTAAGCCTGCATTAAGTTCCTCCTCAACCTCTGGGAGCCACACAGTATGTATGAAAGAGCTGCATGTGGTTCCTGAGCTGCAGTTTGGCTACCTCTGTTCTAGATCCATCACAGCTGCAAGTAACATGAGTGGTTATGTTGAGAATACATTGGCCTTGTTAGTAAATCTAGCCGCTGAACCTTTCACAGGGATACTTAAAAGAGCCATGAGCAGATAAAGAAGCAGCATACTGTTGTTGTTTTTTTAACTACCAGGTTATAAACATCCTTTTGACTTTAAAAGTCCCTGGGGTGTTACACAGAATGGCAAAATACAATAAAGATATCAATGAAATAAAGTAAAAACCATTTCCCCTGTAGTGCCACTCCTCCAGTCACACCATTTCTTAGTAATCTCATTCAAAGACCTGCCAGAAAATGGCATGACATCAGATCCATCAGAAGGCTTTCAGGAAAGCAGAATTTTTCATGTCCTAAGGGAGGGAATCAAATTCAGAAGACAGGGGGACAAAACAACCCTCCCCAGTTTTCCACCAGTTGAAAACTCTGCTCAGGCTAGCTTTCAGAAGAGGGCTCCCTGGGCCACCCTTAATTTTAAGGTTGGTTGATAGTAGAAGGTGATTTTTTAAATATTAGCAAAGCCAGAATGTTATCAGAATACCCTCTCTATGGGAAGGAAGTGTCTCTGGTACATATCTTCTAGATTGTGTATGTCCTCTACTGAAGGAGGAGAAATAATCTTTTAATGTTTACCATCACAGTAAATATTGAAATTTAAAGTAACTTATCACTAAGAGATAGTCTTCAAAACCTTGAAATGCTTAGCAAGAAAACAGCTGAAAGACAGTCCATAATAGTGACTATGAGTAACTGTCTCAAATTGGGAAAAGGCTTTAACATTTATATTCAGACATGCTGACAACAGGGGCGTGCATTCAGCTCCATCCGAGCCAAAAAAACCCCGCCAAAAATACCTTATCAGTATCTATTGGCTATTCTTTCAGCTGGGTGTATTTTCAGCTATCAAACATAGACAATCTTGAATACCCCCCCCCCAAAAAAAATTGGGACTATCCAGGAAAACAGAATAGCC
This sequence comes from Heteronotia binoei, assembly GCF_032191835.1. Classification (NCBI taxonomy): domain Eukaryota; kingdom Metazoa; phylum Chordata; class Lepidosauria; order Squamata; family Gekkonidae; genus Heteronotia; species Heteronotia binoei. The sequence goes on from NC_083235.1 coordinate 22,606,866, forward strand.
ACAGTTAAATGGTGTTTAAAGAGAGTGCACTCCCTTTAAATACCATTCCAGGTGAAGCTTCAGCTTCACCAATGCATTTAAAGGGACTGCAACACTGGTGTAGATTTTCCAGGCTTTGTGACCATGGTCTTGGCATTGTGAGACCTGACCATTAGCATGTCACAGCCCAGGAAGCTCCCACAAGATAATGACTAAGCCCTATCCCACCTGTCTGAGTAGATATAAATTACATGCCTACCAACTTCTTCTCAATTTGACCCAGAGAGAACTCCAGTTTTCTGGGTTACACCTCTCAGGATGCCAGTCACAGTTGCTGGCAAGACGTCAGGTCTCACAATGCCAAGACCACGGCCACAAATCCCAGAAAATCTACAATGAACAATGGACTCTGGCTGTGAAAGCCTTCAACAACATATTGGACTGCAACACCTTTAAATGACTTTGGCTACATTGTAGCCTATGGGGACCACTGTAATCAATGATCCCTGTAAGCTATAATGGGGAATCTATTAGGGAGTATGTGGGGGTCTGGGAGGCTGATTTTTGAGGTAGAGGCATTAAATTTTTAGTGAAGCTTCTGGTACCTTTACTCAAAAGACCCCCAAGTTTCAAAAAGATTGAACCAGGGAGGCAAATTCTATGGGCCCCCTTCAACCCAGAAAGGCTCTGTAGTAGAAACTGAATTGGGGCAGGGGAGGGGGCCTTTTTGCAGAACCAGTGGACTGTTGCAATGCTGGCTCAACAAATCCAAATAAGGAGAGGTGGTTGCAAACTTAGCAGTCAGTGCACGTACAGAGTGCTCAGCAGAACCACTGCATGAACAGAGCGCCCAGCAGAACCAGTCCTTAGGGAGGGGAGGGGGGAGTTACTTTTTTTTCCCCACTATTGGAAACATTGGAAGATGAGGAAGCCTTTCTTTGGGGGTCCACGGTATTGGATTCTCTGGTCAAATCTTTTTGAAACTGGGGGGATCTTTTGAGGAGAGGCACCAGACGCTATGCTGAAATTTTGTTGCCTCTACCTCAAAAACAGCCCCCCCTCCCGATTCCTGGATACCCCCAGATATATTCCCCATTGACTACAATGGTCCCATAGGCTATAATGGATCCAGGGAAAAAATCTGAATCCGAATATCATACGAGTATAGGAATTCCGTTGGGAAAGGGATCTTGAATATTGGAGAATCCAATATATCAGAATCTGATTTGGAACTTTTTAATCCAATATATCAGAATCTGATTTGGAAGAAATTCAGAAGATACGTAGAAAAAGAGTGGAAAATAAAAGGACATTGGACAATCTTTGATAATGATTAAGGTTTTTAAAATAAGAATATAACTTTTGGGTTTTTCTTAACAGTTAAGGGTACCTTTAATATTTGTTTCCTTTAAGTAAATAACACTGGCGGGGGTCAAGTAACGGGGGGGGAGGGGTGGGGGAAAAGTAAGATATGGGGTAGAAAGTTTTTTCTTTAACTTTAAGTTTTTATAAGTTGTAGATATAGTTTTGCTACCATATGTTACTAATAAAAATTGTTTATTTGAAAAAGAATCTGAAAAATCTCTTTTTTGTGCACACCCATGGTTGAAAGTGGTCTCAACGCAGATGCCGAACACTTGTAATGCTTTATGTTAAAGGTGCACTTCATTATTATTCATAAGTTTACATGTGCACACACACACATACATGTATACTGCTAAAATGTGTACTACCTTCTCTTGGAAAAGTCATATCCTCCTCTGACAGAATGGTTTAGAAAGGTTTGTTCATCTGCTTTTATGTCTAAATTGATGTCATTGTCAAGATCAAGCAAAAGGAATCAGCTGATAACTTTGAAGAAAAATGTATTTTATTAACCTATTGGAGTAGGAGATTTCAGGGAGGTCAATCACTTTTGTTGTGATTTATTTCAAAGAATGCTGTATAGAGAAAAAACAGTTATAGAGCACTGTAAGAATTTATTTCTAGAATAAATAGATACGACACTGTTGAAAGAAGGCAGTCCTTCAGTGAGGAAGATAACTTGGGGGGGGGGGGGACCCAGGCATTAAAAGGGTAGAGCTCAGTCCAGAAATCTGTGCTGAAGAAGCAGAAGAACCGAAAGGGTTTTCAGAACCCCACAAATTTCTCTTTCTTCAGTAGATATTGGGGCTACCCACTGCACCCCCAGTACAAATTTAGCCACCCAGTTCTTGCTAAATATTCATGGGAGGGAGCAGATAAGGAGGAAGGGAGAGGCTAAAGACCCGAAATGCCCAAAAATACAGTCTAAGAACATAAGAGAAGCCATGTTGGATCAGGCCAATGGCCCATCCAGTCCAGCACTCTGTGTCACACAGTGGCCAAAAAACAAGATGCCATCAGGAGGTCCAGAAGTGGGGCCTCCCACAGTGCTCCCCCCACCAAGCACCAAGAATACAGAGCATCACTGCCCCAGACAGAGAGTTCCAACAATAAAAAGGTAAAGGTAGTCCCCTCTGCAAGCACCAGTATACGCTGTGGCAAAAAGCTACTGATGAACCTCTTATTTTGTTCTATTTTGTTCTGCTACCTCAGACCAACACGGCTGCCTATTTGGATCGCTCTGCTCCATATGTTTATCCATTTTTATCCGTACTCTGAGGGATACCATTTTATTATTTGATGTAGACCACCAAAAATGCCTCATGGCGGCCCTCTAGTGATGCAAAAAGAGCTCCAAATGTAAATCTTCAGCATCCCCTACAATGAACTAGGCACCTAGAGACCCAGCCGGATCCAGACCAGAATCTCCAATTTGCTATAAGCTGTAACTCATCATGATGAATTGCTCCTAATGGCCACTCAATGCATTTAACCCCCTGGCCCCAATTACCACCCCCCAGCAGCTGTGACCTTTAACTGTAAAACCCTGCTCAACTCAGCCTGAAACCTCCTTCTTGCTCATTGGCAAGCCAGGGTCATTTATCTTCCTTTTTTTCCTTTTCTTTTTTTTTAATTTTGTGCACCGTCTTTATTGAGCCAAATATTTCTTCCCAGGCTCTAATGGGTTTGGTAAAAATTAGCCCTTTTAAGGAGATTTATTAGGCAATTAGCAAGCTTGGAGAGATAATCATTTATCGTCAAAGGCAAGATTGACTTCCCTCTCTTGAAAAAAAAAAGAGGAATCTTGGGTCAGGGATATACTAAAGCTGAAAAACTCCCCATTTCTGTCTCTGAGTAAATTAAACAAGCTTTGCAAGCTGTGTGTTGCATCGTTAAAATGAAAAAAAAAAAAACCCACATAGTAATTATCTCCAGGATGCGTCCTACGATCTTTTTTTTCTCCCTGCACAAGTATTAACGCTAGCTCGCTCCTACATCAGAAATTCATACTCATGGCTCCCTGCTGCCTGGCTCTTCTGGCCTTCTGATTACCAAACCTTGAAGAACTTAGCAGGAGGGGAGCCCAGAATCTAAGCCTCACGGAGCCCCTCATTTCCCAGCTTTCATAGCTGGGCTCCATCCTTCTTTCAAGCAGCAGCAGCAGTGCATGGGCTCCAAGCCAACCAAGGCCCCAGAAGACACACATTTTCAAATACATCCTCCCCCGGGCTTTCCTGTCTGTTCAGCAACACTGGGTGAGTTTAGACAATGTGGGTGGTGTATGATGGATGCGTGCTGGCCCTGGGGTGGGAAACAGAGAGGTTTGGTGGATGCACACAGATGGAGGCAGACTTGCTCCATGCGCATACATGATTGTATGCAGGGCTTTCTTTGGTAGCAGGAACTCCTTTGCATATTAGGTCACACGCACCCTGATGTAGCCAATCCTCCTGGAGCTTACAGTGGGCCCTGTAAGAAGAGTCCTGTAAGCTCCAGGAGGGTTGGCTACATCAGGGGCGTGTGGCCTAATGTGCAAAGGAGTTCCTTCTAGAAAAAAAAGCCCTGATTATATGTCAGTTAAGGATGACTGCCATTTATAATCCGGATCCATGCTTCTGAGCTGCTGAGTCGGGGGCAGGGATGTACAAAAAGGTTCAGTAAAATTCAGATTTGGGGGCAAAACTATTCAGGGGGGCGAATATCCCTGAATATCAGATTCTGTAGCCAAATCTGATTTGGGAGATATTTAGCTATTCTCGAATATACAGCTCCATTGTACCCTATGGGCTATTGAAGTCAATGGCAAAACATAAGGTATAATGTACGGGGGCTGGGAGACAGGGATTTGCGGTAGAGGCACCAAATTTGCAGTTTCTGCAGGAGACTCCCCCCACACACACACACACACAGAACCGCCATGTTTCAAAAAGATTGGACCAGGAGTTCCCATTCTATGGGACCTCAAATTGGTTGCCCCCATTCCTCATTGTTTCCTATGATGGGAAAAACTTGCAAACACAGGCAGCAGTCACATTCTCCAAGAGAATCTCTGCAGTGGAACATCCACTGTGGTGAAGATGCTTGTTTGCAAGGAGCATAGCAGTGCTATTTGCCTAGCAGAAGTGCCACTGTGGCAGTGCTAGTGCCAGACACAGGACCTTAGTTTCAATCTGAGAATCTCTCTGAATTACAAACCCAAGGGGTGCTTTCGGCAAGGACCGTAGCACAGGAGCAGCACATTGAAAGCACTGGTGGTAAGCAGCGGAGCCCTGTGCCAACCTAACAGTGACCAGCCCAGCGGCACAACCCTACTAACTACTACACAGCAGCAGCTGAGCCCAGTGCCCTTTTGGCCTGGGTATACCAAAAGACAAATGGACACAAATCTGACATCACAAAGCTGAGCAACCTGTTTTACTGCAACATCATTTCAGAAACAGACTGGAACAGGAGTTTGCAGCTCTGTGAGAACTTGTGACTGACTCAAGGTCACATTGCCCTGAGTTTTGTAATGAGCGTAAAGATTGTAATTCAGCAGTCTCTGAATGTGCAGCTCTAGACATGGGGAAAGAAGCTGGCATTGTGTATGAGAGCTGTTAGATTTGGTTTTGGAGTGCCAGAGTTGGGATTGGAGGTGGATTGCCACCTAGCTCTCCTTTCTCTACATGGGGGTGTGGTCCAGTCTTCTCTGTCCATTCATGAGTGCCATGGTTGAGTTGGGGCAATGAAAACTCTTCAAGGGTTGAGCCTGGCCTGTCTCAATACCCTCACCAAGAAAATCTTTATCTGGAATCCCAGTGATGAGAGAATCAACTCAACATAATGAAAGAGAAGAAGAGATTGGATTTATACCCCGCCCTTCACTACCTAAAGGAGTCTCGGAACAGCTTATAATCTCCTTTCCCTTCCCCTCCCAATAACAGACATCCTGTGAGGTAGGTGGAGCTGAGAGAGCTCTGACAGAAACTGCTCTTGAGAGAACAGCTCTGTGAGAACTTGTGACTGACTCAAGGTCACATCAGCAGGTGCATGTGGAAGAGTGGAGAATCAAAGACAGTTCTCCCAGCAAAGAGTCCGCACACTTAACCACAATACCAGACTGGCTCTCTGAAGCAATATTCTTCAGGAGAGTTAATTTAGGGTGGTGTGAGGAAATCTTTATCAGGGATTGTCATAGATTGCAATAAAACGGTCATGAATTACAATAAAATTTCAACAGCTTATCTTGCTGCTCAAGGTGGAAATTGGATAACTCTGGAAATGGTATGCCATTGTTCATTCACTTGTACTGATTTCTATACCTGAACATTTCTGAGTTGAAATTTTACTGTAATTTATGGCAGTGTGTTTTTTTAACAGACCTATATCTACTCGGCTTGTATTGGCTTACATGTATCATGCTCAGTTTTGCAATGATGAATGTTGTCATAATTGTTGTTAGGCTCGACTCTTTAATGCCATATAACTTTTAATTGATTGAACTGTAATTTTATCTTACATTTTATACTAGATCCCCTGACAAAGCAAATTGTGAAATGTGTAGGGATCTATAAGAACTTAATACATATTTTTTCACCTTGCACCTGTTCTTCTGCATTCTTTCTGCCATAGAACAGGAGTCACACCCAGGGAGGGAAGGACGAAAACTGGGATGTAGACAATCTAACACAGGGATGTTGAACTCATTTGTTATGAGGACCAGATCTGACATAAATGAGACCTTGTCAGGCCAGGCCAAGCTATGTTGGGCTGGGCCATATGGATACCTATTTAAGATTAGGTAGCAGAGATGTTTTTAAAAAATAAAACATGCTTAAAACATTAGCACTTGTTGGTCTTAAAGGTGCTTTCTTTGTATTTCTCCCATGGGATCCAGGGAACTGGGCAAAGGAAGCTCTGGCTCTTTTCCTCCCTCCACAGGGAACCAGAAGGGAGAGGAGCCTCAACCAATGGAGAAAATTGAGGTTTTACTCTGTAGCTCCTGTGTGATTAAGCAAGCCTTGTAAAGCAAGCTGAGTTGCAGAAGGAAGCGAGAGAGAGGGAGAAGGAAGCAGAAAAAAGCCAGTTGCTTAAGAGCCTGATAGGAGCCCTCCAATGGCCTGATTCGGCCCCTGGGCCACATGTTTGACACCATTGGTCTAACAGATGTGAGGAAGGGACAGCTAGGAGAAAGCTCTATAGCCATCTAAGTCTGCAGACAGCTTCATACCAAACAACCCTCCAGACATGTGGATCCAAGTGCGTGTGAGGCTTTAAAAGTGGTAAAGAGCACTTGCATGTGACCTGGAACGATACAGGTAACCACTGGACAAGAGCCATCAAACCAAAGTGATACAGTCATGCCTGTAGGGGCTGCTGGACAGACACATAGCTTGTTACAGCTGGGTGCATAAAGGCACTGGAGAGTTTTGAAGGCAAGAGACCATTCAGAGGTGGTTTACCATCGCCTGCCTCTATGTAGTGACCCTGGACTTCACTGGTAGCCTTCCATCCAAATACTAACCAGGGCCAACCATGCTTAGCTTCTGACAGCTGACAAGATCAAGCTCACTTGGACTATCCAGATCAAGGCCATACAGCCATACTCTGTACCAACTGCAGTTTCTAGCTAGCCCAGACCTGGGCAGAGAAATCCCCATGTATCCCACCCACTTAGGCTCCAAAGACATTTTTAAAAATGTTGACCCCTTTCCTGAAGCTGCCGAAGAGTAATCCCTAGATCAACTATTTAAGGGAATTTTGGGTTACTGGGCTCTGTTGGACAATGACATCGTAAACAAGAAAGGATACCACTGTGAGTTTTCTTTAACAGAGTGAAGCCACTGGAAGAGTTCTTGTTCCAGACCTGAAGGTGAGAGAGTTCTCCAACATAGAGGGAATGCAAAGCAAGAAGAAGGATAAGTTTGTACCCTGGGCTTTTTTTTGTAGCATGAACTCCTTTGCATATTAGGCCATACCTCCCTGATGTAGCCAATACTCCAAGAGCTTACAGAGCTCTTAGTATAGGGCCTACTGTATGCTTCAGGAGGAATAAACCTTAAAGAATGGTACAGAGTCGGGGGGAGTAGGTTAGAAAGGGAGAGGGAACACCCCCTGTGAAGTGATAGAGGTGGGATATTATAGGAAAGGAAGATGAGGTTTTGAAAAGAGTCTGCATTGGCACAATCCAAGAGGATATGGAGAAGGTGCCCTTAAGGGAAAGAGGTCATAGTGAGACGGTTAATCTGGATGATTTCTGTAAAAAATCTACATCTTGTTTATTTTTGTAAGTAATGTGTTTTTCCTCTTGGGATTATCAATATTAAACCACCCTGAGGTTGGGATTCAAGAAAATAAGAAAATAGAATTCACGAGTAGAGAAAAAAAAACAATTACCATCTTCCTTGTTTCAATTCACTTGGAGAAAGCAGGAGAAGAAATGTATTTCATTGGTTGAAAGCAGAGAAGCAGCCAGCCAATCTGAGGCCAGCATTCCATCTACAAAGCTGATAAGCTGCTGCTGATGTCTCCCAAGAGACAAGCTGTCAGGGACAGAACAGCCCCTCTTTAGTACCTTGGACAGCTCCCAAATTCTCTGCTCCATGGAGTCTAGAGTTTCCTAAAAATCACCACCAGGCCACGAAGTCTGACAACCATTTTATCAAATCCATTAGACTTCCAATGAAATTGAACAGAAGGTTCCCAACCCCAAATTTGAGTCAGAAGTGGGATGCAGACCCTGAAGGTCACTCACTGGAAGGGGTGGAGGCAAACCAGGACTGGGTTACCAAGGGTCTAAAGAACTGGGTACCCACTTTCCCAAAAAGTCCAGGCTGTGCACCAAGCCATAACCAACTTCCAACCCTCATTGACAGCACTTTACTAAGCCAAACTTAAGCATCAAAAAGACAGTTTGGGGTAGATTTTCTGATTTGGTCCAGAGAGATCCCAGATTTATTTATGCACTTCATTTATACCCCACCTTTCTCCCCAACAAGGATCTAAAGCGGCTTACAACATTCCACCCTTCTTAATTTTAACCTCACAATAGCCTTCTGATGTCGGTTAGCCTGAGTATTTGTGACTGGCTTAGGGTCATCCAGCAAGCCTCCATGGTGGAATGGATGGGGATATAAACGTGTGTCTTCCAAATCCTAGTTATGTTCTAACCAGTACACTACACTGCCTGTCCTCTCCCAACAACCAGGAAGCTTACTGGATGTATGAGGACCAATTTGTCTTTCTCCCTCACTTAGCCTACCTCACACAGCTGTTTTAGAGGATAAAATGGAAAACAGGAGAACCATATTAACCACCTTGAAGTCTGTGAAAAAATAAGATAAAAATGTAATAGACTGGAAAGAAAAAGGCCCTATTTAGAATCACAGAATTGGAAAGGGCCATCCAGGCCATCTAGTCTAACCCCTGCTCAATGCAGGATCAGTCTAGAGCATTCCCAACAAGTTTTTGTCCAGCAGCTGCTTAAAAAGACTACCAGTGAGGGGGAGTTCACTACCTCCCAACGGAGCTCATTCTACTATTGAACAACTCTTACTGTAAAAAAAGTTTCTCCTAACATCCAGCCGGTACTTTCCCACCCTTAATTTAAACCCATTATTTAGGGCAGGAAGTGCAGTGTTCCCTCTGAGTTAGCGTGAGCTAGCTCACAGTTTTTTAGCCTCCGGCTCACACATTGTTGTCTTCGCTCAGGAAAAATGGCCCCAGAGCACACTAATTTATGTAGTAGCTCACAACTTTAATGCCGGTAGCTCACAAGGTAGAATTTTTGCTCACAAGACTGCACAACTTAGAGGGAGCACTGGTGGGAAGGTACCAATATTTACATCATCGCTTTAAAAAAAGAAACCCTCCAATTTAATGTTAAAAATGGAGACACTGTTATTTTTAGAAGGGCATGTACAACTGTATACTGTTGGGGGGTCTGTAATGACTCCCAAAAAAGCCTTAATTCCTATAGAGTAGCACCATCTTACTCACATATTGTTTCCTTCAACCCCAAACCTCCTGGAGGCACAAACAAAAGGACAAAATAATACCTCTCTCTCCTTAACTGCAGTATCAACACAAAACAGCTACTGTGCTACTGAACAAAATTTTTCACGTCAAGGTCACTGAGATGCCCAATAACATGGAGATACAATAATGAGGTGTTTTTTCTTTGCTGATTTCAGTGCGTTTTTATTGACATCTCCAAAATTAAAAATGGGAAATGCTGAAATATTCCCCCTGCCCCATCCCCCCACCCCCTAAAAAGATCAACTCCTTATTATACCAAAAGTTGAAGAGGACAGATATTTTACATATAACTCAATGATGACCAAATATGCATATAACATTTTAAAAAAAATAGTAAAACCTTAGCTGGGTTAACTCACATGAAGCTGCCTTAAACTGAATCAGACCACTGGTCCATCAAGGTTGGTATTTTACACTCAGACTGGCAGTGGCTCTCCGGGATATCAGGCAGAGAAAAGTCTTTCACTGGGTTTTTTCTGTAGATAGAACTCCTTTGCATATTAGGCCACACACCCTGATGTAGCCAATCCTCCTGGAGCTTACAGGGCCTAATGTAAGCTCCTGGAGGATTGGCTACGTCAGAGGGTGTGGCCTAATATGCAAAGGACTTCCTGCTACAAAAAAAGCCCCTGTCTTTCACATCACCTACTGCCTGGTTCTTTTTAACTTGTGATGCTGAGAATTGAACCTGGGACCTTCTGCACGAAAGGCAGATGCTCTTTCGCTGAGCCTCAGCTCCTCTCTAACTCCCTAACTCAATCAATGCACATTTACAACCAGATCAATAAAACCTCACAAGTTAATCTCAGTTGATCCAGCAAATATGATCCACTGAGTGGCTGTCATGCCTTACAACAGTCTTTGCCAGATTGACACAGGCTGGAAGAGAGGTTAGAAAATCTATTCCCTGCCTGTTTAACCCCATCTCACTGTGACCTGTGGGCCAGGTTTTCCATGAGCACCCTATGGCATGAGCACACAGTTAAGGTGAAATGGCACCTCCCTTGCTTGGCTGAACTCTGTTGTTAGCACTGTGATGCTTGCTATTTTGCCAGCTCTACCTTCTGCCATGGCTCAGTGGTCAAGGGGAGAGGCCTGTGGCTCAGTGGCAGGGCATCTGCTTGGCATGCAAAAGGTCCCAGGTTCAAGCCCCAGCATCTCCAGCTAAAAGGACCAGGAAGTAGACCTCTGCCTGACATCCTGGAGAGACACAGACCATCTTAGTAGCTGATACTGAATGCGATGGACTGAATCAGTATAGGGCAGTTTCCTGTGTTCTCTCCCTGGACAACATTCACACAGCTCCCCATATACTCCAGGGATAAAGATCTGAGGCTTTAGAGAACACAGAGAATCTTGAGATCAGCACAGATTTGAATTAAACCACTGAGTTCAAAACCAACAGAGGAAGAGAATGCCTCCTTCTTTGACTCAAAGCCTTTATTGCACTGCACACATGCGTAAATACATGCATGGCACAGACAAAACATGCCAGCATGTGGGCATGGGAACTGGCATTCTGGAGGAATCTATTCACTTTCTGTTTTGCACAACTGGGGGGGAGGGTAGGAGTTGCAGTCCTGAAGTCTTGAAGAGAAGCTTAAAACTGAGCACTCAACCTCTGCTGAAGCATGAGAGCAGCTCTACAAAATAAGTTGCCCATCCTCCATCCCTTATCTAAATCTGAATAGCTCCTTTTAAGGAACAAGCCCCTCCCTCCCTTCTAAGCATGATTATTTCTCCCACCTAGCAGATTCCATAAAGAGAGCTGGCCAGTTTGGCCAAATATACTTTCCCCCCTTTGACCAGGGTTATCTGACAAGGGCCTGACATATATAATCTGCCCCAACCCCTGGGTAAGAAGGTCCTCCCATCAGGTAACCCACTGATAAGGAAAGGCTGAAGGAGCTGGGTATTTTTAGCCTGGAGAGGAGATGACTAAGAGGTGATATGATCACCATCTTCAAGTACTTGAAGGGATGTCATATAGCGGACGGCGAATAATTGTTTTCTGCTGACCTAGAAGGTCAGACTAGAACCAGCAGGTTGAAATTCAATCAAAAGAGTTGAAAAACTTCCTGTCAGAGTGGTTCCTCAGTGGAACAGGCTTCCTTAGGAGGTGGTGGGCTCTCCTTCCTTGCAGGTTTTTAGACAGAGGCTAGGTGACCATCTGACAGCAATGCTGATCCAGTGAATTAGGCAGATCATGAGAAAGAGGGCAAGAAAGGGTTGCATCAGTGCTGAATTCTCATGGCCCTTTCTTACACACCCTGGGGAATGCTGATTGCCACTTTGTGGTTGGTCAGCAATTTTTCTCCAAGCCACTTTGGCAAGAGATCCTGGAAGGGTTTTTTGCCATCTTTTGGGCATGGAGAAGGGTTATTGAGGATGTGGGGAGGGAGGTGTTTATGAAGTTCCTGCACTGTGCAGGGGGTTGGACTAGATGACACTGGGTCTCCCTTCCAACTCTATGATTCTAACAAGTCACACAGACCGCCACTGGGGGAGAGGATACTAGCAGTGGGTCAAGTCTGAGGTTGTGCAGTCAGCCAGTATTAGCACTTCCCATACTGCAGATGAGCGCACACAAAACTGCCTTCTACTGAATCAGATCCTTGGTCCATCAAGGTCAGTATTGTCTACTCAGACTGGCAGCAGAGTCTCAGGCAGAGGCGTTTTGCATCACCTACTACTAGCTCTTTTTGACTGGCGATATCAGGGACTGAACCTGGGACCTTCGTCACGCCAAGCAGGGGTTGTTCCACCAAGCCACGGAAAGCTGCCTATTTTGTTGGCAATCAGCTACGAACCAGCATCCTCTCAAATCACAACTCAGTCATGATTTCACACCAGCTCCAGGCAAGGCGGCAAAACAGATTACACCCTTCCTGCTGGAAGTCAAACCGCCTTCATTTTATGGCAAGTCATTCATCATGCACAGCAACCAGGGACACGAGTCCAAGATAATTCAATACAGACTGAATATATTTAATAATACTTGCCGAAATTTGCAGGCACACCCTCTGCCGACAGTGAAAGGTTTATTCCACAGCTACAAAGGAATGGCCACTCAAGTCCAGATTGAGGGAGAAATGGCTAGTCTAATTTGATGGATCAGAAACAGGGGTGGCCAAACTGTGGTGCTTTCCCCACATATTGTGTGGCTCTCTAAGCCCCCTCCCCCCACTCCATTGGCCAGCTTGAAAAATGCATTTGTCTCTTTAAATCACTTCTCCGAGCCAAGCCAGTGGCTTGGAAAACATATTTAAAGTTGCTTTCATTCCAGCTCCAGCTCCCTCCCCCATCTATTTGCTTTCCTTCCTTCCTGTCTTGCAGCCCTCAAACATCTGACGTTCAGGTCGTGTAGCTCTCAAACATCTGACATTTATTCTAAGTGGCTCTTATATTAAGCAAGTTTGGCCACCCCTGATCTGGAATGAAAGAGCTGGTTATGCTTCCTCATTGAAAAGATGGTGGGAAATGACTAGCAAGGATTCTTTACCCAAGGCCAACCGGCCAGTCCTTGGACTACCTAATGAGTTGCATAAACAAGATTCAAAACCAGTCTGGCAATTATCTCTTCCATTTTATGCCAACTTCATCCAGGGCTTTTTTTGTTGTTGCAGGAATTCCTTTGCATATTAGGCCACACACCCCTGATGTAGCCAATCCTCCAAGAGCCTACAGGGCTCTTTGTACAGGGCCTACTGTAAGCTCCAGGAGGAATGACTACGGATGTTTTTACATTCAGTCTGATCCAGAGTTTTAGAGTCGTCAAATCGCCCGCCACCGTTCCGCTTTAATTATTTTCCTTTCACATTTGTGGATTTGCTCTGCTCATTTTGCGTAGCCAGACTTCAATATTGCCTGCTGAAAGCGTTTCAATTTTTTTTTGGGGGGGGGGTGTCTGATCAGAGGGCAGCCGGAATACCAGTGCTTAGTTAAATGAACACAATTGCTTGGAAATCGTGTCAACACTGCAAAAACAATGCAAATTTCAATTACAAGATGAGGCAAGCAATGATATGTAAAAATTTCAAGTACTGTCAGTTCTCATGCAAATTACTACTGGCGAGGAGTCTTTTAAAATGCAGGAAAACTTCTACAAGTTTGAAACACCTGTAGAGAAATGACCGGATCAAAACAAGTTTTGAGAAAAACGTTGTAGCAGCAACGCCGGAACCCATTTCACCAAAACAAATGTAGATGCTTCGGGCAGCAACGATGCAAAACAGTTGTGAGAGCATTAGGTAGTGTAAAAGGTGAGTTTCCAATGCGGTGATAGAGAGTCACAAACTGTCAATGTAAAAACACCCTACACCCAGGAGTGTGGCCTAATATGCAAAGCAGTTCCTGCTATTAAAAAAGCCCTGCCCTCATCCGAGGAGACTGGGGAGACAGACATGGTACTGCTCCACCCCACTGCATCCTCACAAAAACATGGTAGTCCCCTGTGCAAGCACTGAATCATTACCAACCCATGGGTGATGTTACATCATGACCAATGTTCCCTCGAAGCAGTGAAGTCTTGTGAGCAAAAATTCTACTTTGTGAGCTACTGGCATTAAAATTGTGAGCTACTGCATATATTAGTTTGCTCTGGGGCCATTTTTCCTGAGCTGAGACAAAAATGTGTGAGCTGGAGGCTAAAACAATTGTGAGCTTGCCATTGCCTTCCCCAGTCATCTACACTTTACCCCCCACAAGCTGGATAATCATTTGGAAGGCTGAGTCAAACATGAGCCGGCTACCTGATCCCAGCTTCCACTGGGATCAAACTCAGGTCATGAGCAGAGCTTGGACCACAGTACCGCAGCTTACCACTCTGTGCCACGGGGCTCCCTTTATCCTCACAACAGCCCAATAATTGACAGGTTGGTTAATAATCTGCATCATTTCTGCAGCTTGGACAGGGGTCACTGCCAGCCCTCTGAGGAAGTGGCACACACAAGATCTAACAATAAGCAGTGAATACACACAGAAGCACTCTGGGCGACCGTTTAAGCGTGCTGGCGTAAATCTGTCCATGGTTGGCACTCAGATTCCTGGCAGCTGTTCACCTCTGGCATTTCACTTTCTGCTTTATTAGCTTCATTAAAATCTTTGGCCGGCCATTCTCTTCACACACTGGCTAGTCTAGCATCCCACCGACCCTTCTGGTAGACCTCAACTGAAAAGATTTCATTTTCATTTTTCTAAAGCCATGTTTGGCTCTAGAGCCAGAAGTTGCAAATCTCTCACTCAGTGGCTTTGAGGCCATCCTCTTCTCCACTTTACCTCCACCCCGAGTTTGGTCACTTTGTCCAGGATTCTGCCTTGCCTTCCCCAATGGAAACAAGCTGCAGAAAGACAGCCCTAGAGTCTATCCCAGGGGTGGCCACACTGCAGCTCAGGAGTCATATGTGGCTCTTTCACACTTATTGTATGGCTCTTGAAGCCCCCACCACTCCACCAGCCAGCCTGGAGAAGGCATTTCTCTCTTTAAATCACTTCTCTAAGTCAATCCAGTTGGCGGCGAGAATGCATTTGAAGTTGCTTTCTTTCCACCTCTCCCTCCATCTATTTGCCTGCCTGCCAACTTTGTGGCTCTCAGTCATCCTATTTTCATGTGTTGTGGCTCTCAAACATCTGATGTTCCTTTTTGCTCTCAAACATCTGGCATTTATTCTACGTGGCTCTTTCATTAAGCAAGTTTGGCCACCTCTGGTATATCCCTTGAGGTTTTGTTTTCTTTTAGTCATTTATATACAACCTTTCTCCCCAGCAGAGACCTGGAGTGGTTTACACCATTCTCCTCTCTTCCATTTTATTCTCACAACCACCCTGTGAGGTCAGTTAGTCTGAGAGCTTGTGACCGGTCCAAGGTCACCCAGCAAGCTTCCATGGTAGTGTAGCGATTCAAACCTGGGTCTCCCAGGTCTCTTCTAGACCAACATTCTCGCCACTACACCACAGCAACATGTCAGACTGCAATCACATGAAAGAGCCACACACATCTAAGGGGTGAAGAAGTACAAAGAGCTAGAAGTACAAATCCTAGCTCGACACAGACTATAAGAATAGCCAGCTGTTTCACAGGAACACATGAAGCTGGGGAGGGGGGGAGGTTTGGCTGCCTTATGCTAAACCAGTATAGTCCACCAAAGTCAGTATTGTCTATGCCAGGGGAGCCAAACTGTGGCTTGGGATCCACATGTGCTCTTTCATCCATAATGGCTTGGAGAATGCATTTAAAGTTGTTTTCTTACCTCGTCTCCCTTCCCCTCCCCATCTATTTTCCTCCCTCCCTCTCGTCCTTCCTTCCTACTCTCAGACACCTGATGTTCATATCTGACGTTGATTCTATGTGGCTCTTACATTAAGCAAGTTTGGTACCCCTGGTCTACTCCAACTGGTAGCAGCTCTCCAAGGTCTCAGGCAGAGGTCTTTTGCATCACCTACTGCCTGGTTCTTTTAACTGGAGATGCTGGGTACTGAAAGTGGGAAATTTGGCTTGCCAAGAAGATGCTGTACCACTGAGCCACGGCCCCTCCTGTGGCTTTTTTGTAGCTCAAAAAGACAGTACAGTCAAACCAGTAGTTGTGGACCTCCCAAGTTGGAGGGCATGATTAAGGATTCCCCGTCTATGTGCTGTAACCAGGGGTGGAATTCTAGCAGGAGCTCCTTTGCATATTAGGCCACACACCCCTGATGTAGCCTTGTAAAGCTCTTAGAGCCTTGTAAGCTCTCGAAGGATTGGCTACATCAGGGGCGTGTGGCCTAATATGCAAAGGAGCTCCTGCTAGAATTCCACCCCTGGCTGTAACTCTAGTGCAAACTGCGCCCTGCCCCACCTCTTGGCAGCTGCTCGGCAACAAACTGGGTCAAGCATCTAGTTCAGGCTTCCACCTACAAGAACGTGCCCATCTCTCCACAATGACGAATCGGCTCCTTCCTAAACTGGCAGCCAGCCCAGACCCCGCCAAGAAACATCAATGTCACAGTCCTCTGCCGGTAAAGGACAGCAACTCCCAGAAACGGGGCAGCCCATTAAAAAAAAGGGGGGGGGATTCCTAAGCATCTACAACACAGCTTTGCTCATAGAGCTTTTGTGATCCAGCCAGAGTGAGAGGCTTTCGGCTTTCCATAAACCAGCTGGCTGCAATTCCCTTCAGGTCATGCTGCAATGACTTCTATCACACCACAGTGGCGGCAAAGAGAACAGAGCTCCCATTAAAACAACAACATTGAGGGAAAGGCAGGATAGCTAGAGTCATGCGCGAATCCCACGACCGCAGTTTCAGTGCTGGTCAGCCTGCTCATATTGAGATCTCACCAAAGCGTCCCTTCATATTTCCCCGAGTACTGATTCCCGCCCTCCCCCCCCCCCACATCAACATTTCAAATTCCACTACAGGGGAAAAAACTAAGCTGTTTGTGTTCATTGCGAGCACATTAAAATTATGCAGAGAATATGGAGCTTCTGGCTCGGGATAGTTTCCAGCAGGGTTCGCTGATGGGGGAAATAGCTTCTCTGTTTGTTCTGATGATAGTCTTAAAGACAGAAAGCCAGATCGTCTTAGCTGCGAGTGGCTAATAGTTGACCAATAATGACAATATTCCAGGCCAAAAAAAGAAAAGCTTTTGCGCTCTTGTAGTTCTGGTAATCCCGAAGATATGTGCCATAATATTATTGCATTTTCTCCTCTCATCTCAGCCTCTTAGGGAGGCATAGAAGCACAGAATCACAGAGTTGGAAGGGACCTCGAGGGTCATCTAGTACAACCTGTACAATACAGGAAATTCACAACTATCTCCCCACGCATATCCCCAGTGACCCCCTGCTCTATGCCCAGAAGATGGCAACAACAGCAGCAAAAACTCTCTAGGATCTCCGGCCAAACTGGCTTGGAGAAAAAATTGCTTTCTGACTTCAAAGTGGTGATTGGCATTTCCTTGGGCATGTAAGAAAGGGCTGTGAGCAGGGGTGGAATTCTAGCATGAGCTGCTTTGCATATTAGGCCACACACCCCTGATGTAGCTAATCCTCTAAGAGCTTACAAAAAAGAGCCTTGTAAACTCTTGGGAGGATTGGCTACATCAGGGATGTGTGGCCTAATTTGCAAAGGAGATCTCCTGCTAGAATGCTACCCCTGTCTGTGAGAACTAAGCACTGATTTAATCCTTCCTGCCCGCAGTGCTGTTTTAAACCCTATGGAGGTCCCTAGGGAGTCAAAATCTTGGGCGGACCAAGAGTCTGAGTGCCTGCTTCACCACCCACGGCCCCGCTGCAGCCTGCAGACACCTTCTTAAAAGCCCCTTTTACTAAACCGCAGGGGAGAAGCGGAGAGAGGCAAACTTGGCGACAATGCCAGCAGCAGCCATACCAAGCAAGTTGGGCAAATGGCGGCTCAGTTGCTGGCTGCTCGTGCAAGCAGGGAGAAAAATGGGAGGAAAAGCCAACCCAGGGCTCCTAAAGGCATAGGGGCCCATAGGCGAGTGCCTACTTGGCCGAATTGTTAATCCGGCTCTGCCTGCCCCGTCCTTCTCATGATCTGCCTAAGTTCACGGAATAAGCATCTCTGGCACCATTTCTTTGCATTCTAAACTTCTTTACTGGCTGTAAGCAAATGTGTCACCATGGCAGGCTACTCAGAAACAAACTGCTGGACAGGGCAGGGCAGGCCAGGCCCTTGAGCCCAGAAACAAGACTCACCTGGGTGGAGCCGGGCTGGACAAAGGGCAAAATGGTGCAATAGTCTCAGCAACAGATCGGCCTTAGAAGTCTGGCCCAGGAAAGCCCAAAAGGCCATGAGCAAGCCTGGGTGGAGGAACAATGGCTCTCTGGGCCCAGGTCTTTTGAGGCACAACAGGGCACAGAGGAAAAGAGGGCCCAATGTGAAGCTGGGGCTGTTGAAAGGGAAGAAGGGGAAATGGGAAGAGGCTAGTGGAGGGAGAGGACAGCAGAACTAGGAGGCAGGCTGCAGCGCTGTGGCTCTTCTTTGTAATGCAGTGTACCACGGCTTTTTTTTGTAGCAGGAGCTCCTTTGCATATTAGGCCACACACCCCTGATGTAGTCAATCTTCCAAGAGCTTACAGGGCTCTTCGTACAGGGCCTACTTTAAGCTCCAGGAGGATTGGCTACATCAGGGGTGTGTGGTCTAATATGCAAAGGAGCACCTGCTACAAAAAAAAAAAGCCCTGAGTGTACCCTGAGGTGGGTGAGGCAAACCACACCTTCAGGGGTCTGGATTGATAAAGCAACCTTCATAAGGAAATAGTGATGGGGCTTCTGATCTCAAGACCCCATGGACTCCAGGCACATTCCCCTGCCTACAGAGAGGACTAAAGTAACACATAAAATTATCCAATTTGCTGCTAGGGGGTTGTTCTCTATCTGCAAGGCAACGCAGAATGGCCAAGGTGAAAATGAGCCATTTGTCGTTTTGTTTTGCTTCCTTTATGCCCCATTTTTCTCCCCACTAGGAGCCCCAAAGCGGTTTACAGCAGTCTCCCGTTCTCCAGCTCAACCTCCCAAGAACCCTGTGAGGTAGCTCAGTTTGGGAGCTGAAGACTGGTCCGAGGTTACCCAGTGAGTTTCCATGGGAGAGCGGGATTCAAGTCGTGGTCTTTCCAGATCCTAGTCTGTCATGCTAACCATTCCAGGACACTGGTCTCAGCTGACCAGAACAATTTAATGGGGATGTACGGACGGACAGACAGACAGATAGATGATGGATGGACGATGGATGGATGGAGACAGAGAGATGCTAGATAGATAGACAGACAGACAGACGGATGGACGGACAGATAGATTAAAGGTAAAGGTAGTCCTCTGTGCAAACACCAGTCCTTTCTGACTCTGGGGTGATGTTGCTTTCACAATGTTTTCACGGCAGACTTTTTATGGGATAGTTTGCCATAGCCTCCCCCTCCACCCTGCAGCAAGGTGGGTACTCATTTTACCAACCTCGAAAGGATGAAAGGCTGAGTCAACTTGAGCTGGCTACCTGAACCCAGCTTCTGCCGGGATCAAACTCAGGTCATGAGCAGAGAGTTCAGACTGCAGTACTGCAGCTTTACCACTCTGCTCCATGGGGCAAATGATAGATAGACAGACAGACAGAGAAAGAGAGGGGGGGGGGCTTTTTTATATCTGGAACTTTGAGGATGTCTCCAAATGAACTCCCTCCCAGCCCACATACATGGGCAGATAATTTAAGTAATGAGCTCTGTTGAGACAAAAATGCCTCTTTTCCTTTTCCCCCTTTGTAAAATGCAAAGTTGCAAAAATAGCTGCACAGCTTGCTCTCCCCCCCCTGGGGGAAGTCCACCGAAGAAATCTAAATAATTTGATTACAACCCCTCCCTCCGGCCTGGTTCTATTCTTTCTTGCTTGCTTTGAACCTTACCAAAGAACAGGGGTATACATTTAAAAGATAATGAGAAGAATTCAATATTGTCCAAAAATTGTCTGCCTCGACATCATATGAGATGATTTTTTTTTAAAAAAAAAAAAAAAGAAAGAAACCAGAGCAGTATTAAAAAGTGTGCTGCAATTCCCCTCCCCGGCGCTGCCTTCTGTTCTGAAAAGATGGTAACAGGGTTCTTTTTCCCCCTCCCTGAACGAGCTGCAGTTTAATTGAGTTTAGAAGCATCTCTTCTAATATTCTCTCTCTCTCTCTCCCCAAAAATATCCCCCGTTGGCAGGTATGTGGGAGGCAGCGCGCTCATTCCCCCAGCCCCATTAAATAAGGATTTTATTTTTTTTAGCCAGCCAGATACACTTAGCTTAACAGCTGGCTGAGATCCAGCAGATGAGAAACAGGGGAAGAGTAAGAACAGGGAAAGGCTGGGACGGCTGGCAGCAAACTTGTAATTGTGTTTCCTCCACTGAGACTCCATAGGGTAGTGCACGGAGATCTCCCGCAATGGAAGAAAAGATCCCATTAGCAGTACTCAAGAGATCAGCTAGGCTTCTTGAATGCAGAACCAGAGGAAAAGCCACTGAGAGCTTGTGCAAGTGTTGGAAACTGCAACGTCTGGTGTACGAAGAAGAGAAGAAAACCCTGCAGGGGGCAGCAAGAAGACAATTAGATTGAATAGTGAGGTCAACACCTTTTCTCTCCTATTAAGTGTCATTCCTTGTCTATCTCCAGATTGCTACTCTGCAGCAATTTCCCCCTTCTTGGAAGTGCCACTCTAAGTGCGATCACATGAGAGATTTGGCCCAACCTAGCCACACCTCCCATCCAGATTTAATGTGTGCAATCACATACACACATCTGACCGGGGATGGGGGGGCGGAATTCTAGCAGGTGCTTTTTTGCATATTAGGCCACACACCCCTAATGTAGCCAATCCTTCAGGAACTAACAAAAAATTGTAAGCTCTTGGAGGATTGGCTACATCAGGGGGTGTGGCCTAATATGCAAAGGTGCTCCTGCTAGAATTCCACCCTTGAACCTGACCCTGAGTCCCACCCATCCCTACCCCATTTTAGGACAGGCAAGTACCAGATTAAATAGCTACCGAGGAACTTCCCAGTAGCAAACCTCTAAAACATATGTAGGGTGTATTTCCCAGCTATCTGAAGGGCCGTGTGCCTGATCCACCCACCCCGCATATGCATGAGCAGTCTGAATGCTCCTCTTGCACGTAAGCAGCCAGTGCCTCTCCTAGCAGCAGGACAGGGGCTGTGTGAATGCCGCAGCATGGATCAAAGAGAACCAGCTTTATCAAAGCTGGGATACTGCCTCCCATGGGACCCCACCCTCAGACTTACACTCTCTCAAAGAATCTTCCTATCGGGTATGTTATTTCTTAAATAAACCTTCATCTCCTCTTTAATCAGGTTGTGTACCGTTGCTCTGTTAATTACTTTGCCAACAAAGGGAACTCTCCTACCCAATACTTCCCCTCTACAACATGCCCTGGAAAAAGAAGGCGACATGGTACAGCCTGATCTCGTGACATCTCGGAAGCTATGCATGGTCAATACTTGGATGGGAGTCCACCAAGAAAGACTGTGCAGGGGAAGCCAAATGGAAAACCACCTCTGCTTCTCCCTTCCCTTGAAAGCCCATTGCTGGGGTCTCCATAGGTCAGTTGTGACTTGACAGAACTAACATTTGCAACAAGATGCCCCACAATGCTAAAGCCAGTGTTGCAATGCCTGTGTAGATCGGCCACCAGGATAAACCAGATGTGGCAGGGCCTATTTATGTCTCAAGCAGGGGGCAGCCACCACTGGAGCACCCAGGTGAAAGCAGCGAAACCCTACCCGGTTCCCCCTTCCTCATCCTCCGGTGCTCTGTTCAAGGCACTTCTCTTACAGCCCACATCTGGTACCCTCTGTGAGAAAGCATGTTTTTATACAGAAGATGGGGCTGGCTCCCTTCTCATTTATGCCCCGTTTTCTGTACAACCCTCTCCCCCATGTGAACTGGGGAGGGGAGGTAATAAACACCTTATGGGAACATGCCATATGTAAGTGCTGCTAAGTGAAATCTCTTAATTCCTCTTTACCCAAACTTCTCCCTTAAATCCAACAATCCACTTACTTCCCTCTTTTCTAGGAATCTAGAGTCAGTTTCTCATCAATTCCGTTTTGATCCAACCAGTGCCGGCCCTAGGGTGCTGGTGCTAGACTGCCGCCCTAGGCAAGTCACCCACCCCTGACTTCCTGCCCACAGTGTGCCCTTCCTCCCTCCCAGTGTGCAGCGGTGGCAGGCCATCAGCCTACCTCCTTCCCTTGGCAGTGATGGAGAGATGAGGCTCCTCCAGCTGCCAACACAGCCTAGGCAGGCAGGAAGAGGTGGAACTGCAGTGTGGAGGAGCTGAGAGCTTCCTTCCCATCTCACCACCTCTTGCCTTGCCACCAGCTGCTTTTATTTGCTGGCAGCTTGGCCTCCCTTGCAGGCTGCTTGGGCCGCCTGCAGGGAGAGTGTGGAGGTGGGAGGGGGCGCCTGGTGCCCCTGTAGGCCAGGTGACACCCTAGGTAGTCACCTACCTGGCCTACTCGGACTCTCCGGGCCTGGATCCAACAGAATTTCAAAGAGAGGAGAGTCAGGAAGGGAGGTCCTGCCAAATTTCAGAACTCATTCTGCAGACGCTCAAAGGCAGAGAATTTCTTCCCGTGCCTTCCTATCCTCCTCCTAGAGTACCACCCCTGTGGCATGTAACATAAAACAACTGCAAGAGCATAAATTCCCAAAGGGTGCATCTATTTCATTACAAAGCAAAACAAAAGAATTCCCTCTTTTAGAAAGAGAAAAAAGAAAATTAAAAGAATCAGTGGCTACGTGGGGTGGGAGATGAATTTTGCAAAGAATATCCCCCTTCTCACAACTACACTACAATGTCTCAGGAAGTGTGTGCGCACACAAAAGCTCATTCCCAGAATTAAACCTGTTGGTCTTAAAGGTGCCACTGGACTCAAACTTGGTTCTGTTGCTTGAAAACAACACGTCTACTCACCTGAGCACTAACCTGATCTAGTTGGAACCTCTAAAACAGGGATGTCTAACATGTGACCCAGGGGCCAAATCAGGCCCCCGAACTGGCTGTCATCTGCTTCCTTCTCCCTCTCTCTTGCTTCCTTTTGCTTCACAGTTTGCTTTGCCAGGCTTGCTCGATCACACAGGAGCTTCAGAGCAAAACCTCTATTTTCTCCATTGGCTGAGGCTCCTCCCTTAGGAAGGAAGGGGGAGGACAGCTTGTTTGGCCAGGCTCTCTCAATCACAAGCAGAGTTACTGAGCCAAGCCTCTCTTCCTTCTATTGAGTGAGGTTCCTCCCCTTTCTGGTCCCCTGGGGAAGGGAGGAAAAAGCCAAAGCTTCCTTTGTCCAGTTTCCTGGATCCCATGGGAAAGATACAAAAAAGGCACCTTTAAGACAAATGAGTGCTAATGTTCTAATCATGTTTTATTTGAAGTTTTTTTTAAAAATCCTAAATTGTGTTTGTCTGTGTCCTTTCTAAAGTTTATATCTGTGCTACCTGGCTTTACATTTTATGACACACATGGCCCAGCCCAAAGAGGTCTCATTTATGTCAAATCCAGCCCTCATAACAAATGTTCGACACCCCTGTGAGTCTTGAATCTTAGAGTGCTATCCAAGGTGCTGAAGTGCTGAGATTCTGAGGCTACCCAAGGCTAAAAAGTGGTGGCAGAAAGTGCTATCAAGTTGCAGCCGTCGTATAGCAACCCCTCGTGGAGTTTTCAAGTCGAGAGATGTTCAGAGGTGGTTTGCCGTAGCCTGCCTCTGTGGAGCAACCCTGGATTTCCTCTGAAGGTCTTCTATCCAAGAACTTACCAAAGCCAACCCTGCTTAGCATCTGAGATGTAACATGATCAGGCTGGCCCAGTTTACGACAGGCAACCCCAAATTCCCCTCTGCCCCATGTAGGACAACTGCGATCAGCCATATCCAACAGTGAATTCCCTGCTTCTGCTCGTTCACTGATTTCTCAAGCAAAATGCTCATTGTTATAATGAAGTAAGGAAATGTGCATACACGGTTGAAAATCCCCGGAAAGCTAATTTTCTCTGTGAGGTCTACAGAACGTCAGACACAACATGACCACCAGTGCCATGCCTCCCAGAGAACAGCCGATTTATTTCTCAAGCCCCACATGGTAAGTTGAGCCAGTCCCTATCTACGGATACCAGACCTGAACAGGCTGGAACAGGGGTAGCCAAAGTGTGGCTCGGGAGCCACATGTGGCTCTTTCAAACATATTGCATGGCTCTCGAAGCCCCCACTGCTCTGTCAGCTGGCTTGGAGAAGGTCTTTTAAAATCACATCTCCAAGCCAAGCCAGCTGGCAGCTTGGGGAATGCATTTAAAGTTGCTTTCTTTCCACCTCTTCCTCCATCTTCCCTCCCTACTTATTTTCCTTCCTTCCTTCCCTCAAACATCTGATGTTTATTCTATGTGGCTCTTCCGTCAAGCAAATTTGGCCACCCCTGGGCTGAAACGTCATCAAATAAGAGAGAGCCCAAGAAAAATGGCATTTAACCCCCCCCCCACTGTACAAATCTTTGTTTGGCATCTCATGCCCTCTGCATGTAACCAGCTTCCTTTGGAAAAGATGCGTCAGATGGGGGGAGGAGAGAGCACCTTGGAGTGTTAACTGAACTTTACTGGGGGCAGTGGGGGAGAACCTCTGTTGTTTTCCTGCTGTCACCAACAATGCCTGAACATGCCCACGGGGTGCAACAGAGCCTGACAGCTCCGAACTCCACGTTGGGCAGAGATCTGTTCCAGTCTTAAGTCTCCTGCTCGCACAGTGACTCCACTTGTCAGATGTCTGAGACCTCAGCTTGCTACACGTATACGGGAAGGGCTTCATGCAGATGGTGACACAAAATCTTTTACAGCCCCTGAATTAATTCACAGTTGGGTACAGGGACTAATGCAATGGAATATTAACAGAGATGGCCATACGGGGACGGTCTTTAGAACAGGGGTCCCCAACCCCCGGGCCGTGGACCAACACCAGTCCATGGCCTGTTAGCAACTGAGCCATGAGTTGTATAATTATTTCATTATATATTACAATGTAGTAATAATAAGACGACGACGATGAAGGCATTGAATTTATATCCTGCCCTCCGCTCCGAATCTCAGAGTGTATCACAATCTCCTTTACCTTCCTCCCCCACAACAGACACCCTGTGGAGGTGGGTGGGGCTGAGAGAGCTCTGACAGAAGCTGCCCTTTCAAGGACAACTCTG
Organism: Heteronotia binoei; assembly: GCF_032191835.1. Lineage (NCBI taxonomy): Eukaryota > Metazoa > Chordata > Lepidosauria > Squamata > Gekkonidae > Heteronotia > Heteronotia binoei. The sequence continues at coordinate 22,631,943 of NC_083235.1, forward strand.
CAAGAGCTATGGCTAACCCAAGGCCATTCCAGCAGGTGCAAGTGAAGGAGTGGGGAATCAAACCCGGTTCTCCCAGATAAGAGTCTGTACATTTAACCACCACACCAAAATAAATTGCACAATTGTATCATTCCGGAACCATGCCCCCCCATCCTGGTCCATGGAAAAATGTGTCCTTCACAAAACCAGTCCCTGGTGCCAAAAAGGTTGGGAACCACTGCTTTAGAACATCAAAGACCCAAACACACCCAATTAAGAACGTAAGAGAAGGCATGTTGGAACAGGTCAAGGTTCCATCTAGCCCCAACACTCTGTTTCACACGAAGGCCAAAACCCAAGTGCCATCAGGAGGTCCACCAGTGGGGCCAAAACTCCAGAAGCCCTCCCACTGTGCCCACGCCCCCCCAAGCACCAAGAATGTAGAGCATCACTGCCCCAGACAGGGTTGGAAAGATAATTGTTTGATCACAAAATTGGGATCTATCGAAATAGTTTTTTAAGGAGAACTCTAAGCTCTACGTAGAGGTAGCCCCACAGCCTCGATGCAAGCAGAACTCAGTTTGCCCTGAGTTAGGGCCAGATACACGACTCCTTCATAAGATTTAGGGGAAAGCAGAGCAATGACACCACCAATTTACTTTGCAGGCTATATTATGAAATGACGTCGTGAAATGATGCTGCCCGGATAGCCCACTATAATAACATCTTCCACTGCTATTTCATATTGCAGGGGTGGCCAAGGGTAGCTCTCCAGATGTTTCTTGCCTACAACTCCCATCAGCCCCAGTCATTGGCCATGCTGGCTGGGGCTGATGGGAGTTGTAGGCAAAAAACATCTGGAGAGCTACCGTTGGCCACCACTGCCATATTGGATGACACCTAGGGTGTCCCCATAGCTGGTTTCAATATTCGTGACTGGGTGTTCAAATGCATCGTTGCAACAAGTCCAAATTCTCTCAGTGGTTCAAACTGATTAAAAGGTACCATGTTCAGTGTTCCCTCTAAGCTGCAGAGTCTTGTGAGCAAAAATTCTACTTTGTGAGCTACTGGCATTAAAGTTGTGAGCTCCTGCATAAATTAGTGTGCTCTGGGGTCATCCTGCCTGAGCTAAGACAAAAATGGGTGAGCTGGAGGTTAAAAATCTGTGAGCTAGCTCATAGGGGTGTGGCCTAATATGCAAATGAGTTCCTGTCGAGATTTTTCTTTTTTTAAAAAAAAGCCCTGGTGACCCTTCAGGTTATCCTTCACATGATTCACACAGAGCCCATTTGATGTAGTGGTTGGGAGTGTGGACTCTAATCTGGGCGAACCAGGTTTGATTCCCCACTCCTCTACATGCAGCTGCTGGGTGACCTTGAGTCAGTCACAGTTCTCTCAGAGCTGTTCTCTCAAGAGCACTTCTTGAAAGAGCTCTCTCAGCCCCACCTATCTCACAGGGTGTCTGCCGTGGGGAGAGGAAGAGAGGGAGGCTGTAAGCTGCTGAGACTCTGAGTGAAGGTTGGGGTATAAATCCAATCTCCTCCACCTCCTCCTCTTCTTCTTGGTGTAGTGGTTAAGTGCATGGACTCTTATCTGGGAGAACCAGGTTTGATTCCCCACTCCTCCACTTGCAGCTGCTGGAATGACCTTGGGTCAGCCATAGCTCTCACAGGAGTTGTCCTTGAAAGGGCAGCTTCTGGGAGGGCTCTCTCAGCCCTACCCACCTCACAGGGTGTTTGTTGTGGGGGAAGAAGGTAAAGGAGATTGCAAGCTGCTCTGAGACTCTGATTCAGAGAGGGAGGCGGAGTATAAATCTATGGTCTTCTTCTGTTGGTGTTATAATTTAAACTATAAAAGAGACTCAGTGTTGTGTAGTGTAGCTTGCTGGGTGACCCTGGGCCAGTCACACACCCTCAGACTAACCTACATCACCAGATTATTGTGAGGGAAAATGGAGGAGAGAGGAATGATGTCAGCTGCTTCAAGAGAAAAAAGGTGGGAGAGTTGGAGAAGAGTAGTGGTTAAAGTATCAGACTATGATCCGGGAGACCCAGGTTCAAATCCTACTCTCCCGTGGAAGTTTCCTGGGTGACCTTGGGCCAGTCAGCCTAATCCACCTCACAGGGTTGTTGTGGGGATAAAACAAAGAGGAAAACAAAGAAAAAAGATGTTTTGATTCTCCACTGAGGAGATAGGTGAGGTAAAATGGAAGTAAATCAGCAAACGATGCATCTTAGGTTGTCGAAGCAGAAGAATTCAACTGTGACAAGAAGCTATGGCACACATGTATTTTTCCCTCTAAAATGTGCTGCTTCCTAACAAAAAACATTTATTATTTCCCCACAGCTACCAAAATTCCAGAAATCTGTCATCTCTTGCAGTGGCACACACCCCCCTCCGCGCCTGTCACTCGCGACAAACAGAGATTATGAACCCAGCCAACCTCCTTGCTGATTCTTAAGTCCAAAACCCCATCAACTTCATTAAGCAGCTGCAAATATGTTCCAATATACTGGGGATGTTTCATCGTGCTGGTTAATAAAACAGATCCATCATTTATAAAGCGAGACGGTTAATCAGCTTAATTAAAAAGAAAATTCCTAACGGGTGCGCTGAACGCTCGACTCTCCAGCCAAAAAGAACACTGGGCCTTTGAGAATAGCTCCGGCAGCCTTTAATGGAGAGAGGGAAGGGGGGTACGCACAGAAGGGGAAATCTATGCTTTATCTCAAGCAGAATTGCCAGTCGCCAATTGTAACGCCTCGCGTCCGTTATCTCTCCTCCGCACACTGCGGCACGACGCGCCTTTGTGATGCACGGCGGTTTGTTAGCGTCGGATTTCTGCGGCTTAACCAAATCTCCGAAGGACGGCCTCTTCCCTCATCTTTGAAGGGCCCTCTGTTTTCCTCTCTTTCTTGCCTCCTGTTGATTCCTGCTTTCAACCCAGGGGAAATGCTCCGAGGGAGCCGGAAGTGTGGGTGTTGGGGGAGATAAGTGGGGATCTCCACACCCTGTGGACAAGGACAGAACATAAATCTCGATCAAGGGTCCAGGACGAAGGGTGTGGAACAGCATGAAGGATAACCTGTGGGGTCACCAAAAGGAAACTATTTTATTACACCCCTTTTCGCCAATGAGAGAAATGGTAAGAAACTTTGAAATAGATCCCGACGCAATTGAATGGTAGAGGGAAGCACCATCAAGATGCAGTTGGCCTACGTCAGAGGTAGCCAAACCGTGGCTCGGGAGCCACATGGGGTTGTTTCACACATATTATGTGGTTCTTGAAGCCCCCACTGCTCCGCTGGCCAGCTTGGAGAAGGCATTTGTCTCTTTAAATCACTTCTCCAAGCCAAGCCAGCCGGTAGCTTGGAAAATGCATTTAAAGTTAACATTGCTTTCTTTCCACCTCTCCATCCCTCCTCCATCTTCCTTCCTTGCTGTTTTGTGGCTCTCAAACTTCTGATGTTCATGTCTTGCACTCTCAAAAATCTGACGCTTATTCTGTGTGGCTCTTACATTAAGCAAGTTTGGCTACCCCTGACTTATGGCAACCCCTCACGGGGCTGGCAAGGCAAGGGACATTCAGAGGTGGTTTGCCATTGCCTGCCTCTGCATAGCAACTCTGGACTTCCATGGTGGTCACCCATCCAAATCCTGGCCATCACCTATCCTGCTTGCTTCTGATGAGACTGAGCTACCCAGGTCACAACATCCGCTGGGGTTGTGCCATCAAACCACACCCAACTTACGATGATCACCATTGGGTTTGCAAGGCGAGAGCTGAACAGAGGTGGTTTGTCATTGCCTGCCTCTGAGTAGCAACTCTGGACTTCCATGGTGGTCTCCCATTCAAGTACGAACCAGAGCTGACCATGCTTATCTCCTGAGATGATGAAGATTACAGGGGTGGCCAAACTTGCTTAACGTAAGAGCCACATAAAATAAATGTCAGACCTTTGAGAGCCACAAGACATGAACATCCGATGTTAGAGAGCTGCAAGACAGGAAGGAAGGCAAATAGATGGGGAAGAGAGAGGTAGAAGAAAGCACCTTTACCTTTAAATGCATTCTCCAAGCCGCCAGCTGGCTTGACTTGGAGAAGTGATTTAAAGAGAGAAATGCCTTCTCCAAGTTGGCTGACAAGGTGGTGGAGGCTTCGAGAGCCACACAATATGTGTGAAAGAGCCACATATGGCTTCTGAGCTACAGTTTGGCCACCCTTCACTATCCGAAGGAGTCTCAGAGCAGCTTACAATCTCCTTTTCCTCCCCTTCCCCACAGCACACACCCTGTGAGGTAAGTGGGGCTGAGAGAGCTCTCCCAGAACTGCTCTTGAGCAGACCAGCTCTGAGAGAACTTGCGGCTGATGACCCAAGGTCACATCAGCAGATGCAGGGCTTTTTTTTGTAGCAGGGACTCCTTTGCAGATTGGGCCACACACCCCTGATGTAGCCAATCCTCCAAGAGCTTACAGGGCTCTTGCTACAGGGCCTACTGTAAGCTCTTGGAGGATTGGCTACATCAGGGGGTGTGGCCCAATATGCAAAGGAGTTCCTCCTACAAAAAAAGCCCTGAGCAGGTGCATGTAGAGGAGTGGGGAATCAAACTCAGTTCTCCCAGATAAGAGTCCACACACTTAACAACTACGCCAAACTGGCTCTCCATGTAAGACCAGACTAGCTCAGGCCATCCAGCTCAGGATGCGACTGAACAATTTCATTGTCTCTTTTCACTGGCTCAATGCATCTGGCCAAGCCTGCTCTGCAACTGGCAGGCAAGCCAGCTCATTCAAGATCTACCTCCTTTTGTTCCCCAGTTCCAGTGAAGCTGTACTAGAATCACATGACTGACTCCAGACTACCAAAGCCAACTGCCCATGTAAGATTTGCCAAGACCTGGTTCCACACAACCTGGTGTTGATCAAGGAGCTACTTTCAACCTGTGAACCCCTAAAGAAGATGATGATATTGGATTTATATCCCATCCTATACTCTGAATCTCAGGAGTCTCAGTGGCTCACAATCTCCTTTATCTTTCCCCCTGCAACAACAGACACCATGGGAGGTGGATGGGACTGAGAGAGCTCTCACAGCAGCTGCCCTTTTAAGGACAACCTCTGCCAGAGCTATGGCTGACCCAAGGCCATTCCAGCAGGTGCAAGTGGAGGAGTAGGGAATCAAACCCGGCTCTCCCAGATAAGAGTTCTGCGCACTTAACCATTACACCAAACTGGCTCATCACCTGCTGGATACTCCTTTCCCACTGAAGACTCACTGAGGCCTGAGCATCCTCTGGAAGCACTCTCTTCCCGTTCCAGCTGGCTTTTCATCAGGCATGGAATGAATTTAATTCAGTCCAGTAGCTTGCATTTCGAGAGGCACTTCAGCTTCTGGTTGCATTGGATTGTGGCGAGCTTACTGTGAGCAGCTGGAACAGCACGGGTGAGAAATTTCCTGGAAATTAAAGGTGAATTACGGCCGGCTGAGCAGAGATTGCTCTGTTGTGTAGCCAAATCAATCGCCCACATGCAGGTGAAAAGGTGCATGGAAACCGCTGTCCGCTTCATGTGCCAATCAAACTGAAGAAAGGAGCGGCGGCCAGAGCATCTGTAATGCTGCAAATCCTATGCAGTGAAAAGCTATGTTTTTGTCCCTTAAACAAAGTATACAACAGAGGTCCCCAGCCTTTCTGAGTCTTTGGGGTACCTTTGGAATTTTGGCACAGTTTGGTGGAGGCAGCCACAAAATGGCTGTCGGATAATGGCTGCCACAGAAGACAGAACCAGCCACAGAATAGCTGCTGCAGCCTACCTTCAGTCACACTGAGAGCGTGGAGGTTTTGTGCTGTGGTAGCAGCTGCTGCCAAAGCAATGCTTGTAGGTATTTGTGGAGCCAATCAAATCTCCAACAGCCAGCCAGAAGCCTTGCTGGAGAGGGTCAGTTGGAAGAAGCTCTGATTTGCAAGCAGAAGGTCCCAGGTTCAATCCCTGCTGTCTCCAATGAAAAGGACAAGGAAGCGGGTGATGGGAAAGACTACCTGAGACCCTAAAGAGCCACTGCCAGTCCAAGCAGACAATACTGACATCAGTAGATTAATGTTGATTCAGTATAAACAGCTTCATGCGTATTTCATGTGAAAAAGTCCCGCATGGCCTCACCCACTTCTAAAAACCCTTGGGCGGATGCCAAAGGTGTCAGCAGGCACCATGGCACCCACAGGCACCACACTGAAGACCCCTAGTAGACAGAGTAAGCCCTAACACAGTTGAAGGGCCAATGGATCATTGTCAAGAGTTTCCTTTCCTTCCACTGCGAAGAGGGAATGGGGACACCATGGTCGAACTTTGTAAAAATTCTCATGCACAATCAATTGTTTTCTCGCAAGAACATAAGAACATAAGAGAAGCCATGTTGGATCAGGCCAATGGCCCATCCAGTCCAACACTCTGTATCACACAGTGGCCAAAAAATTATACACACACACACACACACACACACTGTGGCTAATAGCCAATGATGGACCTTTGCTCCATATTTTTATCTAACCCCCTCTTGAAGTTGGCTATGCTTGAAGCCGCCACCACCTCCTGTGGCAGTGAATTCCACATGTTAATCACCCTTTGGGTGAAGAAGTACCTCCTTTTATCCGTTCTAACCCGACTGCTCATCAATTTCATTGAATGCCCACGAGTTCTTGTATTGTGAGAAAGGGAGAAAAGTACTTCTTTCTCTACCTTCTCCATCCCATGCATGATCTTGTAAACCTCTATCATGTCACCCCGCAGTCAACGTTTCTCCAAGCTAAAGAGCCCCAAGCATTTTAACCTTTCTTCATAGGGAAAGTGTTCCAAACCTGTAATCATTCTAGTTGCCCTTTTCTGCACTTTTTCCAGTGCTATAATATCCTTTTTGCAAAGAAAGAGCACAGCCACTAGTTGATTGTGTGGCTGACTGGATTATGATCCAAAGCAAAGAGGCCAAAATTCCACCCAAAGATAACCAAATTCTGCCACCTGCCCAACAAAATACAAATTCAAAGTCATCTGCTTGTAGACCCTTATTTTGCAAAGTCATGCAGCAAACTGAAACAGACATTAGGCTGCTGAAAAGTAATTTCTGTACCCTCTCTCATCACTTCACTTCTGCAATGGTCCTACATGGGCATATGCTTGTCACATTAAGGACTAGTAACATGCTTACTTTAAAGAGAGAAAAAATAACATTTCTCAGGCACTCTTTGTCAGTTCCCTGCAGTACACTCACACACCATTCATGATTGAAGATTGTCCCTAGGCAAAGAATGCTTGATTTATCCCCTTACTCAGTTTATCTCTGGCAAATAAGGGATAATCATTGCTCATCAGCAGTGGTTAGAAGGTAAGAATAGGATCAGAGGGATCCAAGTTCAAATCCCCACTCTGCCACAGAAGCTCGCTGGGTCACCATTGGGCCACTCACTCTCAGTCCAACCAACCTCACAGGATTGTTTTTGCAAAGCCAACATGCAAAAGGGGAGAAAATGTTGTAATCCAGTCTGGGATCCCAGTGTGGAGAAAAGCAGAGTATAAATATCAAATGAGGATGTAGTGATAACTGAAAGCACAAAATATCCTCTTCCAGAAATAGTGGACCAGAAGTGTCCAAATTGTGGCTCTTTGTGTGGCCCTCGAAGCCTCCACTGTTCCATCAGCCAGCTTAGAGAAAAAGCATTTGCCTCTTTAAAATCACTTCTCCAAGCCAAGCCAGCCTGCAGCTCTGGGAATGAATTTAAAGTTCCTTTCTTTTCACCTATGGTCACAGGGCATAGGCAGCTTTTAAAAAGGATTAGCAGGGGACATTTCATAGAATCATAGAGTTGGAAGGGACCTCTAGGGTCATCTAGTCCACTGTCCAACCCCCTGCACAATGCAGGAAACCCACAAACACTTCCCCCTAAATTTACAGGATCTTCATTGCTGTCAGATGGCCATCTAGCCTCTGTTTAAAAACCTCCAAGGAAGGAGAACCCACCACCTCCCGAGGAAGCCTGTTCCACTGAGGAATCGCTCTAACGGTTAGAAAGTTCTTCCTACTGTTGAGCAGGAAACTCTTTTGATTTAATTTCAACCCATTGGTTCTGGTCCTACCTTCCGGGGCCACAGAAAACAATTCCACACCATCCTCTATATGACAGCCCTTCAAGTACTTGAAGATGGTGATCATATCACCTTTCAGCCTCCTCCTCTCCAGGCTCCTCTCCATAGAAAAAGAGGTGCCAGAGCTCATTACCACAACTCATCTGCATAACTCATTTGCATATGCCACACACCCCTGACATCACCGGAAGGTGTACTCAATTATATCAGCTCAGCATCTACCTTCAAATGCTTCTGGAATTAGAATAGTCATAATAAAACCTTACTCCTACCATACTTTTTAAATTACTTTCTCCTAAGTGGCCACAGTGGCATGGTGAAGATTTCCATCTGTCTGCTTTCTATGTTTTGGTCATTTTTCCATTTTTTGTGGGGGGAAATATTAGAAAGTTTGTCAAATCTTCAGTTCAGCAAAATTCTCGAAGGCGGTTTGAACAATGGAGCCCAGAAGCAAGTGGGAGGGGGGGCAGTAGGAAAGGACGAGCAGAATAAAATTTAGAGGTTCTGGAGCTCCGGCCCTGCCCAAAATGAGGCCTGGGGATTAGACAGATCCATGGAGGAGTGATCTATCAGTGACTACTAGCAATGGTGACAAAAGAGAACCTTCGCGTTAAGAGGCAGTAAAGCTATGAATGAATAGTAGAGCCAGGAGGCGACATCAAGGGTAGGCCCTGTAGAGGAGCTGGTTGGCCACAATATGAGACAGGATGCTGGACTAGATGGATCACTGGCCAGATCCAGCAGGCATCTTCTTATGTTCTTAAATAATACATTGTGATGACTTAACATTTCAAATCCCTTCTCACTACTACATTCTAAGATGGATGTTACCCTTGTGACCCAGAAACATCACCATCGCTCTCCCATCACCAGTAATAAGGCCCAAAGGCAGCGATGGAGAGGGAAGCAACCTACAGTTGCCAGGCAACCATTGGACATATTTTCTCCTTTCATGCAGTCTTTACCCCAGCCTTCCTTCGAGGATCTGGGGTTGACAGACATCTTCATTATTTTATCTTCACACCACCACCACAAGGCCAGTGGCGCCAAGAGAGAGATTAACACAGAGCAAGCTTTGTGAATCCATCTTTCCAAGGACCTAGTCTGACAGCCAGCCCATTTACCACAGTGGCCCGGCAACTAAAGGTCCTCCCCTAGTCAACGAATAAGGAGACACTTCAAGGAGTTAATGAAACCAGCATCCCAGAGGACTGCTTGAGAGATCCAAGTACCCTCACATCTCCCATCTAGAACCTTCCCTGAACCACCAGTCAGTGACACCAAAAATACAGCCCTGACCTAGAATGTGTCGCTCTTTCACACATATCATGCGGCTCCAGTTTGGTGTAGTGGTTAAGTGCGTGGACTCTTATCTGGGAGAATTGAGTTTGATTCCCCACTCCTCCACTTGCAGCTGCTGGAGTGGCCATAGCTATCGCAGGAGTTGTCCTTGAAAGAGGCGGCTTCTGTGAGAGCTCTTTCACAAGTCCCACCCACCTCACAGGGTGTCTGTTGTGGGAGGCGGGGAGGTAAAAGGAGATTGTGACCGCTCTGAGACTCTAAGATTCAGAGCATAGGGAGGGGTATAAATCCAATATCATCTTCTTCTCCTGGAGGTCCAGAAGGAACTTAAGGCAGGCTTACTCTCAAGTAAGCATGCTTATCACTGGGACCGCAGTCAGCCTCTGAGTGCTGACCCATAGGTAGGCAACTACTTCTGCCATGTGTGAAGCATGGAAGGAGGGGGAAATAGGCAGGCTTGCAAGCTCTTCTCCACCACAGAAGTCACCTGGTGACCTAAAACAGGGAAAGAGAACGGAAGAGCTGAGGGAGCCACTGGAAGGAGGGATGGAATTAAAGAGGGTTGCTCAGGGTTCCCTTTAGTTTAATAGCTCTTAGTAGGTGCCACATTTACTAAGCTTGGTTTCAAGGCAAAGAGAGATGCATAATGATGCAAACAGTGGTCAGTGATTTATATAGTACATCTGTGTTTCTTTCTCCCAATGGTGCTAAAAAAAAATTCCCTAAACTTTCCCTATGTTGGTCTCATGAGGACTGTTATTCCCAGCTTCTGTCTTTAAAAAGTCTCTTTCTAGCACAGTTGTGTTGTAAAATGCATACGTATGTATTTTGTCTTTCTGTGCAAAGAAAGTATTAAGAGTTTTAATAAAGACATGTAGTATTTGTTCACGTCTTGTGGCTCTCAAACATCTGGCGTTTCTTCTACGTTGCTCTTACACGAAACAAGTTTGGCCACCCCTGGCCTAGAGTTTCATAAACCACCATGTTGAGTTCGGCCCCCAGTCTGGCAAGGTGGAATCAACAGGCCTCTTGCTCACAGGTCTGTCAAGCTAGTTGGCCTCCTATATTTGAGTCCATCATTTGGAAACAGGGCCAAGGCATATCTGAGCTGGCCCTTGGCTAAGGTTGACAGCTCTGAGGTGAAAATACCTGGAGATTTTTTAGGAGGTGGGGCCTGGGGAATGTGGACTTTGGGGAGAGGAAGGACCTCAGAGGGATACAATGTCCTAGGGTGCGCCCACACCCATTAAATAACACGCTTTGCAACTGAGTTTTTATTGCGTATGGATAGCAAAATCCACCTGCAAACAGTTGCTGAGACTGTGATCACACATGTAAAACAATGCACTTTCAATCCACTTTCCAACTGGATTTTGCCAGTTCACACAGCAACGCTGTTGGAAAGTGCACTGAAAGTGGATTGAAAGCGCATTATTTAGTGATTGCAGTCATTGAGTCCACCCTTTAAAGCAGCCATTTTCTCCAGAGGAACTGATCTCTGCTGCCTGGAAATCCACAGCAATATCAGGAACTCTCCAGGCCCCACCTGGAAGAGAGCCAGTTTGGTGTAGTGGTTAAGTGTGTGGACTCTTATCTGGGAGAACCGGGTTTGATTCCCCACTCCTCTACATGCACCTGCTGGCATGGCCTTGGGTCAGCCATAGCTCTGGCAGAGGTTGTCCTTGAAAGGGCAGTTGCTGTGAGAGTCCTCTCAGCCCCATCCACCTCACAGGGTGTCTGTTGTGGGGGAGGGAGATAAAGGAGATTGTGAGCCGCTCTGAGACTCTTGAGTGGAGGGTGGAATATAAATCCAATGTCGTTGTCGTCTTCTTCTTCTCTTGGCCCTTTTAACCCTCTGAGAGACTCCACAGTCTGGGATCGGATAGCAAAACATTTAACCAGCGAGTCTGGCCAGGCGCTGTGTGTACTGTCTCGGCCAGCTGGACCTCTTCCAGCCATATCCATTTTTAAAGCAGCGACTCGAGGGCAGCTATCGAGGAATGCGAGAGCACAGCTCGGGAAGCAGGAACGAGGAGCGGGCCAATGACCCCACACACTTTGATGTGCCACTAGAGCCGAGAACATCAAACTTGTAACCTTTTAGAGAGCCCAGCAGTTTTCACACCAGGTTCAGGGATCTCTGGGATGCCTCAGAAGCCAATAAAGGGACGCCTTCATGAGGAGTCTGGGCGGATCACGATTCCCTGAAAAGGAAACACACTCACCCTCCCCATGCAATGTGCAGCCACAGATTAAAAATGCATGCAACCAAACTGGGTCTCCTGCTTGGGCAGAGTAGCCACGGAGATAGCAAAAAGAACAGAGAGTCGCTTTTGTTGCTAAAATGAACGGTGCCATCTGCCAACAGCACTCCATGGCTGCCCAGGAGGAACTGGTCTAGCCCCACACTTCTCTATCATAAAAGCCTTAGAGCAGGGGTGTCGAATTCATTTGTAATGAGGGCCGGATCTGATGTTAAGTGAGACCTTGTCGGGCCGAGCCATGTGTGTCGGAACACTTAATGCCAGGAAGCAGTGATATAAACTTTATAAAGGGCGCAGACAAACACAATAAGTCCAGAGAAGGGCAACTAGAATGATTAAAGGGCTGGAGCACTTTCCCTATGAAGAAAGGTTGAAACACTTGGGACTCTTTAGCTTGGAGAAACGTTGACTGCGGGGTGACATGATAGAGGTTTACAAGATAATGCATGGGATGGAGAAAGTAGAGAAAGAAGTACTTTTCTCCCTTTCTCACAATACAAGAACTCGTGGGCATTCGATGAAATTGCTGAGCAGACAGGTTAAAACGGATAAAAGGAAGTACTTCTTCACCCAAAGGGTGATTAACATGTGGAATTCACTGCCACAGGAGGTGGTGGCGGCCACAAGTATAGCCACCTTCAAGAAGGGTTTAGATAAAAATATGGAGCACAGGTCCATCAGTGGCTATTAGCCACAGTGTATGTGTGTATATAAAATTTTTTGCCACTGTGTGACACAGAGTGTTGGACTTGATGGGCCGTTGGCCTGATCCAACATGGCTTCTCTTATGTTCTTATGTTCTTAATAAAAGATTTTGTATCTCTCCCATGTGATTAACGGAAGTGAGCAAAGGAAGTTCTGGCTCTTTCCTTCCCTTCCCAGGGGATACAGGGTGCAAAGTCTCAGCCAATAGAAGGAAAAGACATTTGGCTCAGTAGCTCTGCTGTGTGATTGAGAGAGCCTGGCAAAGCTAGCTCTCACTCTCCCCACCCCCTTCCTCCCCAAGGGAGGAGCCTCAGCCAAAAGAGAAAATAGAGGCTTTGCTCTGTAGCTCCTGTGTGATTGAGCAAGCCTGGCAAAGCAAGCTGTGGTGCAGAAGGAAGCAAGAGGGAGGGAGAAGAAAGCAGACTTGCTCACAGGCCTCCAGGGGCCTGATCTGATCCCCAGGCTGCACATTAGACACCCCTGTCTTTGAGGAAAGATGCTTCCCCAAGGCCCACCACCCAGTGAATTTTCAGCCAAAGGCGGAACTGAACCAGAGAATCCTCAGCTCTCACTCTTCGCTATGACACCCCACCTGATAGGACCATATTTGCATTATGTCTGTCAATCACAGTTCATTTACTTCCTTTATGCCCCACCTTTCTCCCCCAAGGGAGACCCAAATATGAGACCCTGGAGAGCTGCTGCCAGTCTGAGTAGACAATACTGACTTTGATGAGCCGAGGGCCTGATTCAGTATAAGGCAGCTTCATATGTTCAACTCACAGGCGACTTACAGCAACCTCATGGGGTTTTCAAGGTAAGAGACAAACAGAAGCGCCTTCCCCAGACTTCCTCGATGGTCTCCCATCCAAGTACTCACCAAGAATGGACCCTGCTTAGCTTCCAAGACCTGATGAAATCAAGCTAGCCTGGGCCATCCAAGTCAGGGCTATCCAGATCACTCTACACCCCTAGCATATTTTATTCCTCCCTTCCTCTAGGGACAGGCCGTAGTTACAGTAGGGCCCACAGGGTCCCGGTCCCACCACTCACACACCAAGGCCAGGGGACTGGCCCATCATTTAGGATCCCTGACTTCCCCCCCTGCCTGAGTTTAGGCTTGTTGTGAGCTGCGCTGGGAGATGCCGACTCAGTACACAGCAGCTTTGCTGCTGCTGGAGTGTCCTCCGCCTTCACCTTGCTCTCTTGGATTGTCACAAAGGTACGGTTCCCCCCCCCCACACACACACACACAGCTTGTGAGCTCCTGGTTGGAGATAAGAGGCAACGCTGGCTGGCTTTCACTTCACTCCCTGCGAGGTCACCTCCTCAGGCTTTGGTGCTCCCTCCTTGCCTCCAGTCATGGCCAGCCAAGGCCACTCCCCTTCCTTCTAGCACTGAGAGAATGCCCCCTGGCCCTGCCTAAACAAAAAATACTGCCTATGTGCCCCACCAAACTTGAAATCCTAGCTACGGCCCTGTCTAGGGAGCTCAGGCTCACCTGTTTTCCCAGGGCTTTTTTGGTAGCAGGAACTCCTTTGCAATATTGGGCCACGCCCCTCTTATGCAGCCAATCCTTCAAGAGCTTACAGGGCTCTTATTACAAGGCCTACTGTAAGCTCTTGCAGGATTGGCTATATCAGAGGGTGTGGCCTGATATGCAAAGGCGTTCCTGCTACACAAAAAAAAAGCTTTCCTTTTCCCGGTTCCGTCCTCACAAACACTTTGCAAGGGATGCTATACTAGGAGCGCATGACTAGCCCAAGATCACCCAGCATGTTTTTTTGGGGGGGAAGGGGAGGGAGGGGAATGATCTGAACCCATTTCTTCCAGCTCCTGGTCTGATACTCTTGACATCACACTGACGACAGAAAGAATAAGCTATCCAGGGCTTTTTTTGTAGCAAGAACTCCTTTGCATATTAGGCCACACCCTCTGATGTAGCCAATCCTCCAAGAGCTTACAGGGCTCTTCGTACAGGGCGTACTATAAGCTCCAGTAGGATTGGTTACATCAGGGAGGTGTGGCCTAATATGCAAAGCAGTTCCTGCTACAAAAAAAGCCCTGAAGCTGTCCTGATCAATCCCCCTTTCCCCTCAGTTGCCCAAGAAGAACTCAGCTGCACAAGCATCCACCCTACAAGGCGTAATTCAAGCAACTGAAGAGGAGAACTAGGTAGGGCAGGAAAACACCACCCTGTCCTATCTATCCTCTGCTCAAATTCTGAGCGCACCCACATATCCACAGTGCCTTGCACCATCTGCATGGAAGAACAGACAGGTGGTCACCCTGATCAGCCAAGACATCACGTCAGCCCCAGCAGCGTCCTTGCGAATGTGTACAGACAGGTAGGGAACCCGCAGCTTCAGTACACACCGATGGCAGAGTGCCAGCCCATTAAAGCGGCACATCCTGTCTCCTTAATCGACACCACGCAGACCGGCTCCAGCACAGCACAATAGACAAAGCTGCCAATATTCCCCAGTTCCAAGACTCGATGGAAAAAGCAAGGATGCAAGGGATTAGTTATTTTTAAAAATTTAAAAGAGCAAGCTTCTAGCCCTCAAGGACTCAGCAGAGCATTTGAAGGTGTTTAGGCAATGTTGGGTGAAATCACAACGGGTTGGGGAGGGTGCCGAACCAAAGGTCTGCAGAGGTCATGGCCTCTCTTCATGGTGAGCCAAAACCGAATAAATCATTAGAGAGGGTCGGTGTGGCATAGTGGGTAAGAGTGTCCAACAAGTTATCTGGGAGGCCCGGGTTCAAATCCCCACTCATGCCATGGAAGCTGGCAGGGTAACTTTGCACCAATCACACACTCTCAGCCTAACCTACTTCGCGGGGTGGTTGTGAGGATTAAAAAGGAGAAGAGAAGAATGCTGGCTTTTTTTGTAGCAGGAACCCCTTTGCATATTAGGCCACACACCCCTGCTGTAGCCAATCCTCCAAGAGTGTACAGTACAGGGCCTTCTGTAAGCTCCAGGAGGATTGGCTACAGCAGGGGTGTGTGGCCTAATATGCAAAGGAGTTCCTGTTACAAAAGAAAGCCCTGGCTGTAAGTCACCTTGGGTCCCCATTGGGGGGAAAGGTGGAGTACAATTAAGTAAATAAGTAAATTATGCTAAGCAATTATGCCAATGGACGCCAGGTTCCAAAATTAAAGTTTTCTTGCAATAGAAAGCGAGTTCGGGTCAGTAATGCATCTGAAACCTGGTAATCTATAGCATGAGAGAGCTGAGCTAAATTCCCTCCAGTATCAATGTTCTGCAACAATACTCAACTACTTCTTCCCAAAACACTGTGATAGTGATAGAGTGAATATGCACCTTTGCTTCCCCTAGCTGCTGCTTTTGCTTAGCCGCTTTCCTAAAGGTAGTGCTATTTCTCCCCCTTCCGTGTCATGGATGAGCCCAGCAGATTGGGGACCACACACAGTGAATGCAGCGATGTCACATTCTATGTAGCCAATCAAGCTCTGGTACGCAATGACATCACTCAAGGCAAAGGAAGCCAATTGAGAGTGAGCAACATAAAATGAAGAGGCAGACATTTATACCAAACAAATAATAGACCCATGGGGAGGATTCTGATACCTCAGAAACCTTTATCCGAACACTCATAACCAGAGGTCCAGATCCCACAGAAGATTTCTTTGGACAGCAGGAACTCATCTGCATATTAGGCCACACCCCCTGATATCACCATTGTTTCGTGCAGGGATTTTTTGTAGAAAATCCCAGTAGGAACTCATTTGCACATTAGGCCACGTCCCCTGGCATCACCATTGTTTTGTGCAGGGCTTTTTTGTAGAAAAGCCCAGCAGGTACTCATTTACATATTAGACCACACACCCCTAACACCAAGCCAGCCAGAACTTCACTCCTATAAGTTCCTGCTCGAAAGAAGTTCTGGACTTAGGAAACAGAGCTGCAAGAAATATCATTTTTAGACCACTGCTAGAAAAGGGAAGGAAACAAACAGCTCAGGGGCTTTTCAAGCTGTTTTTAAAAAAATACATAGCCAAATAGAGAAAAGGTATCAGGGAACTGTCAAGACCAGTTGCCAGGGACTGGTGGGAACTTCACAAAATCCTCCCAATGGGTCTATTATTTGTTTGGTATAAATGTCCGCCTCTTCATTTTATGTTGCTCACTCTCAATTGGCTTCCTTTGCCTTGAGTGATGTCATTGCATACCAGAACTTGATTGGCTACATAGAATGTGACATCGCTGCATTCAAGGAAGTTGGAGGCTTTGGGGAACAGATACAGGGATGGATGGTTGCTGGAAATGCCAAGGCCCAGCACAGCCCCAACACTGAGTTTCCCTAGCCGGCATGATTTCTAGAAATTGGCTAGGAGGGAGAAGAAAAAGAGGATCCATGCTGTGCCCTGCTGCAGACAAACATGCTGCTGGTGCGGCTCCTCCTTGGCATGGGCCACTCAGATCCAAGTGGTCCATGTGGCTTGCCCCTGTTCAGGGAAAAACGGTGGGGAGGCATGAAGGAAGACCTTGAGAGCCAGTCTGGTGTAGTGGTTAAGTGTACGGACTCTTATCTGGGAGAACCAGGTTTGATTCCCCACTCCTCCACTTGCTGCTGCTGGAATGGCCTTGGGTCAGCCATAGCTCTCGCAGAGCTGTCCTTGAAAGGGCAGCTTCTGTGAGAGCTCTCTCAGCCCCACCCACCTCACAGAGTGTCTGCTGTGGGGGAAGAAGGTAAAGGAGATTGTGAGCAGCTCTGAGACTCTGAGATTCAGAGTGGAGGGCGGGATATAAATCCAATATCTTCATCTTTTTCACTTTCCGGAAGCAAAGGAGTGTCTTAAGAAAGAAGGCAGAGAGACAAAGAGCGTACCACAATCGCTCCTTATGCTCAACGCCGTTAATACTGTTTCAGATTCTGGGATCAGCAGACACAATGCAAGAGATGTAAGCGCCAGCGGAAGAACCCAGCAGGCCAGTTTTTCTACTCGCCCATCCAGAATCCACCTGTTTGACTTTTTTACTCGTGCTGATTCCAAGCCAGGGCCCTAACACACCTCATGAGAAGTCCTAACTCAGGGGTGTGAAACATGCGGCCCATGGGCCAGATCAGGCCCTCAGAGGGCTATCAAGCCAGCAAGCAGTAGGCCAATGTCTGCTTCTTTCTCCCTCTCTTGCTTCCTTCTGCATCTCAGCTTGCTTTGGCCATGATTTCTTGATCACACTGGAGGCTACAGAGCAAAACCTCTATTTTCTCCATTGGCTGAGGCTCCTCTCCTGGCGAAGAAGGGGTGGGGGAGGGAGAGCTTGCTTTGATACTGACCACAATACCGCAAGAGTGCTAATACTTAAAGCATGTTTTATTTTAGGTTTTTAAAAAATCTTTAATTGTGTTTGTCTGTCCTTTATAGGGAGCCCCGTGGTGCAGAGTGGTAAAGCTGCAGTACTGCAGTCCAAGCTCTCTGCTCATGAGCTGAGTTCGATCGTGGTGGAAGCTGGGTTCAAGTAGCTGGCTCCAGGTTGACTCAGCCTTCCATCCTTCCAAGGACGATAAAATGAGTACCCAGCTTGCTGGGGGGAAAGTGTAGACGATTGGGGAAGGCAATGGCAAACCACCCTGTAAAAAGTCGGCCATGAAAACGTTGTGATGTGATGTCACCCCAGAGTCGGAAATGACTGGTGCTTGCACAGGGGACTACCTTTACGTCCTTTATAAAGTTTGTTATCTCCTCTACCTGGAATTACATTTCATGACAAGGCCCAACAAGGTCTCATTTATGTCAGATCCAGCCCTCATAACAAATGAGTTCAACGCTGCTGTCCTAACTTGTGGGAAGGAAGAAGCGAAAGAGGATTGCAAGTCCTTAAGGAAAGAAAAAGAGGGTATAAAAACCTGCTCTTCTTCTAAAAGAGTCCTTACAAGCAGGCGTAAAATGCATTTCCTCATTATTCTTCAATGCTTTTAAATGGTATTTCTTTATTATTTAAGTCCAGTCTAAGTAAGTAATGCACATTGGGGTCAAAAATCCAAGCTATAAATACAAGCTGACGGGGTGTGAACTGGCAGAGACTGACCAAGAGAGAGATCTTGGGGTCGTGGTAGATAACTCTCTGAAAATGTCAAGACAGTGTGCAATTGCAATAAAAAAGACCAACACCATGTTGGGAATTATTAGGAAGGGAATTGAAAACAAATCAACCAGTATCATAATGCCCCTGTATAAATCAATTGTGGGGTCTCATTTGGACAATTCTGGTCACCACACCTCAAAAAAGATATTATAGCATTGGAAAAAGTGCAGAAAAGGGCAACTAGAATGACTAAAGGTTTGGAACACTTTCCCTATGAAGAGAGGTTAAAACGCTTAGGGCTCTTTAGCCTGGAGAAACCTCAACTGCAGAGTGACATGATAAGAGGTTTACAAGATTATGCATGGGATAGAGAAGGTGGAGAAAGAAGTACTTTTTTCCCTTTCTCACAATATAAGAACTCGTGGGCATTCAATGAAATTGCTGAGCAGTCAGGTTAGAACTGATAAAAGGAAGTACGTCTTCACCCAAAGGGTGATTTACATGTGGAACTCACTGCCACAGAGGGTGGTGGCGGCTACAAGCATAGACAGCTTCAAGAGGGGAGTGGATAAGCATATGGAGCAGAGGTCCATCAGTGGCTATTAGCCACAGCTTATTGTTGTCTGGGGCAGTGATGCTCTGTATTCTTGTGCCTGAGGGGGCACAGTGGCAGGGCTTCTAGCCTCACTGGTGGACCTCTTGATGGCAATTGGGTTTTTTGGCCATTGTGTGACACAGAGTGTTGGACTGGATGGGCCACTGGCCTGATGGGCCGTGGCTTCTCTTATGTTCTTATGTTCTTGAGGTGTTTTTTTTAAGAACCCCACAATTTATACCAAACACGTGCAATCACAACACAGTGTTTCTGAGCACATGCAGAATGCATTTCCCTCCACTAAGTAACCAGTCGACAGCCCAAATGCTTCCAGGGATTAGGACAGGCTTCCGAGAAGAAGGATGTTCCATCCAATAAAAATTCAACCCCATCCCATCTCTCACTAGAAATCCAGGAATCAGTTTTACATCTCCCCTAAAGATCTGCAGAATGTCCAATAATGTACAAATGCCTCCGCTGGTTTTTAAACATGCAGCTCTCTCCCAACAGGAGTGCTATGGGGAGGGGCGGTTGGCTCTTACATCACTCCCCCCCTTCCTTGTACTTAGCAGAGAATTAGCGAGGCAGAAGCTGTTGAAGTGCCATCAGGAATTCTCCTCTCGTTTCAAAGACAGCAGCGCATCTTGGGTGCACATCACGAGCTCATGCATTCAGGCAGAGATTAAAGGAGGGGAAATCGGTCGCCTCTCAACCTCCTGTGCACGATTCTGTTAACTTTTAATGCCTACATTTTTTAAAAAAAAATGTGTACAGTTTGATGGCAATTGGCATTTTATCCCTAAACCGGGAACCGTGGAGGAACATAATAAAAGCTTTTCTCAAAGGCAGGCCCATTAGTGGGGACAACGGCGCAGTGGAAAAGGGGGTGGGAGGGAGAAACAAGTTGCATAACGGTGGGCAGCGGGAACTGTGCCGGGCAGGTGCCGCTCGCTACAGGCTGCAAATGGATCTGAATTTCCAAGTACTGAGCCTGCAGCCACACAATCCCCTCGAATCCAGGACTCCTAGCAGCACTTTGAAGACCAACAAAATTTTAAACGCTTCTGCAAGTCAGACCTCGCTTCATCAGAGGCACTGGAGCGTACATCTGTAGCACTGCGTTCATCTCAAAGTGCATTTGGGCTCCTGTTTTTTGCTACAAACAAGATTTTTTTTTTCTAGAGCTAGATCCACCTTCCCTCCCAAAACGACTCTCTAACCATCCGCCAGAAGTCACGCTGCCGGGAACTAATTTCCCAAGTAGGCAGGACCAGGATTTGAATTGAGACCACAGCATAACGAGAGCAGCAGCTTCGGCCTTCTTCTCCCACATGCCATTTTTACCAAGACGGGTACCTACCCCCTGAGAGTCAGCGACTGTAGACACCATGTGATTACATCACTTCTGGTGCAACTCAGAAATCCCACCCACAAATGGACATTGGTGACGCATTGACATCACTTTCACAAGTGACATGATTGCATCGGTGACATCAGGGGCAACACTCTACTTTTCGGGCAAAACTCTATGGTTTGTAACCATTTCTACCATGGAGTTTTGCCCCAATGTCACCTATGCAATGAGGTCACTTCCCGCCCGACCCTGGAATGTCCCCCAAATAACCCCAATGGCAGGAGAAAGGCACTGGCAACCCTAAACCCCAGCATCATTCTGAGATGACACTCTAGCACTCACCCAAAAAACTCTCTGGTAATGATAAGAATTCTATGGTCAGTACTTCCTGTAAGTAGCAGAGGCCTTATTTTTCTTGCTATTTTTTTCCCCCAGGACAAATACAGCCTTCCTTGTAGGACAAATACAGCCCTCCTTGCCCAGTCTGTGTTGGAAAATACCTGGAGACTTTGGGGGAGGATCCAGGAGAGGATGAGGTTTGGGGAGGGGGGAGACCTCACCTCAGCATGGTACAATGCCATGGAGCCCGCCCTTCAAAGCAGCCATTTTCTCCAGGGAAGCTGATCTCTGCCAGCTGGAGATCAGTTGTAAAAGCAGGGAATCTCCAGGACCCACCTGGAGGCTTGCATCCCTACCTTCTTGGCCCCAATTTCCACCAGCTGATCAGCGGAGAATCAATGGGCAAGCGCTGTAGCTGCCTGGAGACTTCTCGCCACAAGCGGTTGTCCACACTGACTACCACTAATGAAAGACGACTTTGACGTTCGGGGCAGGGGGCTGAATGCAGAGTGTGGGAAGGAGCAAAGAAGGAGAGAAATGCTAGAGGGGAAGCTCTGGGTTTCCAGCTTGACTTGGGAAATCTCTGTCTCTTTTTCCACTTGCTCCCAGCAACAACAGAGTGACAGTACAGTGGGAGGGCAGCCACGATCCCCGACACACCCTGCACACTAAGCGGCACAAGGGCCCTGCCATGCACAAATCGATGCTGTGCCTGCCCTGGGAAAGGAAGGGAGATGGCAGAACTCTCTGGAGGGCACTCAGAGCTGGCACCCATGTTTTGTAATAACCCTGTGCTACATTTTCCGGTGCCAAGAAGCCAGCAAATTCACACAGACGGTGAACAGGCCAGGTGCAAAAATCCGCCAAAGAAACTCTACTGTCCAGAGCCAGTCTATACATACAGTCTACTCATCTAGCCCAGCCCTGTCGAGACCCATCCACGTTAGACACCAGACGACGGCCGGTTGATATGTCTCCGTGACCAAATTGCATTTGCAAGACAAACATACACCACAAGCCATGTTCTCAATGCCAAGCCAAATATTTTTTAAAGCTAATGGGTTGGTAATCATAGCTGCACCTGTAAGGTCATAGACTAGTGTCTAGGCCAGGGTTCCCCCACGTAGTGCCCGTTGGCACCGTGGTGCCCGCTGACCCTGTTTCTGGTGTCCACCAAGGGTTTTTAGAAAGAGAGGGGGGCCAGGTAGTTCAAGGATCCCCATCCCGAGGCAGTACACCTTTGAATGCCAGCGATAGGCAGCAACCTCAGGGGAGGGCCTTGGCCTCGCTGCCCTGTTTTCTGGCCCTCCAGAGCAGCTGACTGGCCATCAGCTGAAACAGGATACTGGACTAGATGGACCACTGGTCTGATCCAGCAGGGCTCTTCTCAGAGCCGGTTCCAGATTTCGGGAGGCCCGGAACAGAGAGTGCCCTGCGTCCCCCCCAGCCCACCACCAAGTCTCCCTTATGCCTTCCTTTCTGTTGGAAGAGAAGGCCTAGACACTGGCTCAAGTCTCAGCCTCCCAGAGGGGGAGGGTGCAAACAAGTCAGCAAGATAAGATAGACAGGTAAACGTGAGGTTTTTATTCCTGTTTACTCTCCTGTCATCGTCCCTTTGACCAGCTGGTCATAGGGTTGCCAGTCCCCAGGGTAAAACTCTATTGGCTTGAAGCCGCTTTTACCATAGAGTTTTGACCAAAAACCAGAGCGTTGCCGTGCAATGTTCCCAATGTGATGTTGTCACCTCCAGGTGATGTCATTGTGTCAGGGACGTCCCTCCCAAACAAATCCGCTAGAGCAATGAGGGGACCTGGGAACCCGAGATGGACGACACACATCTCTCCAGCAGCACCGTGAGATGGACGCCAACCTCTGACAACCAGTGGCTCAGCAGGACTTCCTGATGCACAGGCCACAGAGCACACACAAAGCCTCTCCAAGGGCAGAGATGGAAAAAAAATTCCCTTTAGAAGTCTGCTCATCCACAGACATTTCCAATTGGAACTAGTACAATACCCCTGGATAAGACACAGTGCTTTGAGCTCCAGATCCATCCCCAAAGACAGCAAAAGACAATATACACACACACACACACCCCGCAAGGCAGAGCAATAGGTTGATAATCCCCAGCATATTCAGAGAAGCTTGCATGCACACAAAAGCTTATACACCTTGAATAAAGCCTGAGAGCTGCAAGAGAAGAAAGGAAAGAAAGAAAGAAAGAAAGAAAGAAAGAAAGAAAGAAAGAAAGAAAGAAAGAAAGAAAGAAAGAAAGAAAGAAAGAAAGAAAGAAAGAAAGAAAGAAAGAAAGAAAGAAAGAAAGAAAGAAAGAAAGAAATGGGGGAAGGAGGGAGAGGTGGAAAGAAAGCAACTTCAACTTCAAATGCATTCTCTAAGTTGCCTGCTGACTTGGCTCGGAGAAGTGATCTAAAGAGACAAATGCCTTCTCCACAGGGCCGGGTTGCCCACTAGGCAAACTAGGTGGTTGCCTAGGGCACCAGCAGGGTGGGGTACCAAATTCTGCCTCCCCCCTAGGCAAACGCCTAGTTTGCCTGCTTCCCAATCTCCTCCTCCCTCCCTCCCCCACCAGGTCTATTTCAACACCCGGGAACAGGCAGTCGAGCGCCACACTCCCCAGCTATACCCCCCACCACCAATCAGCTGATCAGTGAGTAAAAACAGCACACTCATTGTCAGTGCCGGGGCAGGCTAGCAGCAGCAGGAAGGACCATGAAGCATGAAAGGGCGGTGGCCGCCGCAGCCTCCGCCCCACTTCCTGGATGAAAGACGCAGGGGGGGTGCGGCGCCATGGCGCTTCAGGGGGGGAACAGGCCATAAGTCTGCCTAGGGCAGGTCCTGCTTCTCCAAGCCAGTCAACAGGGTGGTGGGGGCTTTAAGAGCAACACAATACGTGTGAAAGAGCCACAGTTTGGCCACCCCTAAGCTAGTTGTTTTGTTGTTGTTTTTTAAAACATGGCTTAGGAAAGGGGGAGAAGGAAAACCAGCTTTGCATCTTGTTTTTTTTCCCCGGCAACTGGCTGAGATACATCTTGCTGTCATCCCCACCCCCAGCCCCCAGCCAGTTGGCAATTGCATCCGAACCTCGAGAGGGAAGGTGGGTTGTAATGACGGAATAAGCTCAGATCATCCTCCACCCACAGTCGACAGCCACTTGGGACACCCCCTCATGCCTCGCTTTTTCAAGGCTGCAGACATTGCAAGCCATTTACTCATGAGGAAGCCCCACAGACTTCACCAGGAGTTGGCTTCCATCGTAGAGCCGAGCCAAGACCGTGCAGGTTCAGGCGCGGATTCTTACAGTTGCGACTGCCAGAAATAAACCTCGCAGGGTCTGCCAAGTGCACTGGGGAGCTTTCCCCAAGAGTCTACTGCAGCCAGCCAACACTTTCAGCTGGAACTCTGATGGCTTCACAGCCTTATTCAAGGCCCCATTCTTGGCTCATCGCCTGTCTATCACATTCGTATCCTGTCCTTCCCACAAGCTGCTCAGGGCTGACACACACACATCTCTCTCTCCTCCCTCTCAGCCTCAAGTCTGTCTTTGAGGGAGATCTCGGTGAGAGTGTGTGTCTGGCCCAGGTTAAGCATCACAGCCAAGCGGGGCCTTCCCAATGAGTCCAGCATTACAGCCAAGATATTGTGGATCTCCAACTTGGTGCTCAAGACTCTTGAAGAAGAGGAAGAAGAAAAGGAAGCAGAGGAGGAAGAGGAGAAGAGAAGAGGAGGAGGAAGAAGAAGAGGAGGAGGAGGAAGAAGAGGAGGAGGAAGAGGAAGAAGAAGTTGGAGGAAGAAGAAGAAGTAGTTGGATTTATACCCTGCTCTTCACTTGGCATCTCAGAGTGGCTTGCAATCATCTTCCCTTCTTCTCCCCACAACAGACACCTTGCAAGGTCGGTGGGGCTGAGCGAGCTCTCAGAGAACTGTGACTGATGCAAGGTCACCCAGTCGACTGCATGTGGAGAAGGAGGAAGAAGAGGAAGAGGCTTTTCAGTACCTGAAGGTGTGTCAGCGGCTTACAATTACCTTCCTTTCCTCTCCCCACAACAGACATCCTGTGAGGTAAGAAGGGCTGAGAGAGCTCAGAGAACTGTGACTGGCCCAAGGTAACCCTGCTGGCTACATGTGGAAAAATGGGGAATCAAACCCAGTTCTCCAAGATTAGAAGCCGTGCTCTTAACCACTACACCAAACTGAAAGGGAAAAGGTAAGAAACAATGAACTTCAGGTCAGTCCCTACTTACTTGGCTGACTAGAATCTCTCCAGACTTATCCGGGGCAGTTATCTCACGGTCATGTGCCCTTGTCTGGGCCACTGTAGCTACCTCTCTCCTCGCAGCCATGCACGGAGCAAGCCCTCCCCCTTCCTTAGCAACCGGAAGCCAAACAACATCTCTTCACTAAAGCACTATTCTCAGCTTTTGTCCCTCTCTTTGGCTCATGAGCGGTTTCAGAACCCAGAAAACTTTGCTTCTGCATGTGGAAAGAGCAGCCAATTGGAAGCATCTGCCTCTGTTAAAGAAGAGGCCCAGAACCTCCCAAAAAATTGCCACTGGCCCCACCACTCCGGCAGCCATTTTGTAGGGATGGTCAGGACTTTTTTGTAGCAGGAACTCCTGTGCATATTAGGCCACACACCCCTGATACAACCAATCCTCCAGGAGCTTACAAGGCTCTTCTTACAGGGCCTACTGTAAACTCCAGGAGGATTGGCAACATCAGGGATGTGTTCCCTAATATGCAAAGGAGCTCCTGCTACAAAAAAAAAAGCCCTGGGAATAGCCACAACCCGTTTCTGGAAATTCTGGAAGCAGCCATAGGCTCAGCAGAGACGGATACCCTGCTTTGCTAACTACTACATCTCACTGGTTCTACGAAGTGGCACTGTGGTGGTACCAAACTGCCTACTGATGCTGGAGTGGCACAGCCTCCACCCCCAGGCACAAACCATAGAAGCCCCAGCCTGATGCTCAAAAGCTGTACTCAAAAAACTTCACAGCCAGAACACCGTATCTCAGAATATTATACTGCCACATAGAATATGAAAGCAGCCCAAATGGTAACGTGCCTAATGGCGCCTCGCTGGGCGTTTCTGAAAGACAACGGTTGTTGCAGCATCGTCTGTTTCATTAAAAAAAGATGCGCAGTCACAGTAAAGTCATCAGCTAGAAGGAATACGCAGCAAGCTCATGTCGGCCATTGCAAGGTGCGTGTGTTAAATACATTTTCCCTGTGTTGTACCCCGGCTCTAACAGGAACGCAGTACAAGAGACATAGGAGAGACGCAATGCATCTCTACGTGCATAACGCACATCGCGTCCCTTGGGAACAATACGCCCCGCTTCTCCCGCTTAGTCCTCGCGCATCATAACAAAAAAGGCATTTTGTTAGCAGATCCTAATTGATGGGCCCTCCTTGATCTCTCATTCACTGCAAAACGCATGACATCAAAGCTCACATCTTATTAAGACAAAAATAGGCTGGCTTCCAACTATCCCCGAGCCAAGAGACGAAGCATGTTAAAAGAGAGTTCCACAAGTCAACAACCGCGCATAAGAAAAGCAGCTTCATATTGACAGCAGATTCCAAAGGTTCTCCAAGCACAGCTGAGATGCGCATTGATGGATCTGTCACTTCAGCAGGAGGAAGAAAATTCATAAATTTGTCTCCTGCTGACAGGAGAGCTGGGAAAGAGGACAGCGCAATCGCACGCAGCTTCTCTGCGCAACCAGGTGTTTTTTTATTCCAAAAAAAAAGGTTTTTTGAGGTCAACCAAGGGTGGGGAACCTTTTTTCTCCCAAGGGCCATTTGGATATTCATAACATAATTTGCGGGCCGCACAAAATTATCAATTAAAAAACAGTGCTGCACTGGGGGAGAATGATTCAGGCCAGCAAAATTAATACAAATAATTGTTTTTCTATTTGAAGTCATGTGAGGAAAGCCTAATTTGGCACGCACACCCGGCCCGCCACCCTAAGCAAATGCCTAGGTCCAGGGCTTCTTTTGGAAGAGGCCACCATGTGGCTTGGCTTGGCCCAGCAATCCCCGAGGGCCAGACCAAGTGATCTCGAGGGCCATAAACTGCCCTCGGGCCAGACGTTCCCGGCCCCTGAGGTAAACTGATGAATACATACAAGCATAAAACACAAAACAATAACCTCTCAGGTTAGGTAACTGAATCATGTACCAAATACAGCACAAAGAGCACCTTAAAAATTATCACACAAACACACACACATATATATAAAAGCTTACTAAAGCCATCTATGAGAGCCAGGGCTTTTTTTGTAGCAGGAACTCCTTTGCATATTAGGCCACACACCTCCCCCCCGATGTAGCCAATCCTCCAAGAGCTGACAGGGTTCGTAATCCAGAGCCTAACTGTAAGCTCCAGGAGGATTGGCTATATCAGGGGGGCATGGCCTAATATGCAAAGGTGTTCCTGCTACAAAAAAAGCCAACGAGAACTATGATTTGAAAGCAACAAGTACTCAGAGGTGAATTTTCCAGGCCTGAGAAAGTTAGAGATGTAACCAAGAGTGAAAAGAATGATTAGAAGGGAGAAGGTTATGTTCTGACATGTACTGTAACATCAGGGTCCATGTTGAAATAAATTTGAGATGTTCCTTTTCAGTAAGGGTATGGTTTACAGAGGCTGGTGTCTTGTGTACAATGAATTGTTCCCATATTTTATTATGCCGACCACGGCAGACTTGACGACTTCTGCGCATGTTGCAGACACTGTTCATTCATGTACTTTCAAGCTTTCACGCATATGCAAATTGGAGAGCTGTGTTTTTAAATCTTGGGACTTAGCAGAAGGCATCAGACCCTTTTACTCAAAGCTCACACTGTGCAGAGAGAGAGACACATAAGCTTTTTGAATCTGTGGAGCTAGGAACATGAAGGGGTAATGCTTGCAGTGTTGTAGTGGAAAGTGCTGTCACTTATGGTTTACAGAGGTTGCTATCTTGTGCATAATGAACTGCTCCCATATTTTATCACGCCAACCAGGTTTTTAAAAGACACAGTCAACGCAACCCTCCAGGGGTCAGATGACTCAATCTTGACTCAAGATGAAGAGTCGTCTGGTCAAGGTTTGCCAGTTTTTATAGCAGGGGTGGCCAACGGTAACTCTCCAGATGTTTTTTGCCTACAACTCCCATCAGCCCCAGCTAGCATGGCCAATGGCTGGGGCTGATGGGAGTTGTAGGCAAAAAAGATCTGGAGACTACCGTTGGCCACCCTTGTTTTATAGGACTAAGCCTCAAAGGTATTCACCACCTCAGCATCTCTCAGTCCTGCAGCAAAGGGTGAAACCTATCGAGTCCTCCTCACCAGAGCTACATCCTTCTAAACCTACTGACTTCAACGGACACAGAACTGGGTGACCTAGTGAACGGAGACTGACACTCAGACCTGAGTTCAAGTCCCCCTCCCAACACAAACCTTGACGGATGACCTTGCGATAATCATTACACAGGATAAAACTGCAGGGGAAGAAGTTATGTTCACCACTTTGCGCTCAGCAGCGTCTTGTATTAAATAAGTACAGCCTGGAACTTCTGTCTTTTTAATTACAAAAATTGTTTTAAAAACAGGCTACTTCTAGATTAGGGGTAGCCAAACTGCAGCTCGGGAGCCATGCGGCTCTTTCACAAGTGATGTGTGGCTCCTGAAGCATTTGTCTCTTTAAATCATTTCTCCAAGCCATGCCAGCCAGTAGCTTGGAGAATGCATATAAAGTTCCTTTCTTTCCACCTCATCCTCCCTCCCCCATCTATCTTCCTTTCTTCCTTCCTTGTGTTGTGGCTCTCAAACATCTGACATTTATGCTATGTGGCTCTTACATTAAGCAAGTTTGGCCACCGCTGTCCTAGATACTCCCGGACTGATCTCTGTACTCTAGGAGTCACCAGAAACTCTATGGTAAAACTCAACTGCAATGGCCTCCTTTATTCTGCTCCTGGTCACAATGCCAGGAACTGCCCATCCAGTCCTAGCCTTGCCTGCCTCTTCACAGGGTCCCAAGTCTTCATTCACAAGAGGGACTCAGGTTGGACCTACACCAAGACACCAGCAATATGTGTTCTAACAAATACTGTCAGACAGCATGAACACAGAAGGGTTCATTAGAAACTTTAGCCCTGGTGTGGCCAAACCTGCTTAACATAAGAGACACATAGAATAAACATCAGATGTTCAGGAGCCGCAAAACATGAACGTCAGATGTTTGAGGGAAGGAAGGAAGATAGATGGGGGGAGGGAGGAGGGAGGGAGAGGCAGAAAGAAAGCAACTTTAACTTCAAACGCATTCTCCAAGCTGCCAACTGGCTTGGCTTGGAGAAGTGACTTAAAAAGACAAATGCCTTCTCCAAGCTGGCTGACAAGGTAGCAGGGGCTTCAAGACCCACACCATATGTGTGAAAGAGCCACATGTGGCTCCCGAGGCTCAGTTTGGCCACCCCTGTTTTAACCCTTTCCACACCCACTGATCCTACACTGGAAGCGCCCTTTCTTCTCACCATTGGTCCTCACCGCCAATGTTCTTCCAGTCATAAAGGGGGAGGCAGAAAGTGCATCAAGAAGCCTACGCCTCAGAAATTTTTAAACTAAGCGGGATGTTCAAGGGGGAGAAAAAACAGGCTTGGGGAAGGAATAAAAATATATCCAGGACTTAAAGTTCTTATCAAGGTGAATCTTATTTTATTGCTTTTTAAAATTTGATTTGATTTTTAGTTCACCCTCCCCTGCAATGCAAGGCTCAGGACACGTGAAAACAACATGATAAAACATGGTAATACAACAACAATAAATTAATCTAATAATAGTAGTTATTAAAATCTAACTACAATTCAATTATAATCCCATTTATAAAAGGTAAAGGCAGTCCCTTGTGCAAGCACAGAGTCGTTACCAACCCATGGGGTGACGTCACATCAGGACATTTTCTTGGCAGACTTTTTGTTACGGGGTGGTTTGCCGTTGCCTTCTTGAGTCATCTACACTTTACCCCCAAGCAAGCTGGGTACTTGTTTAACCAACCTCAGAAGGATGGAAGGCTGAGTCGACCTTGAGTTGGCTACCTAAACCCAGCTTTAGACTAAAAAGGTAGTCCCCTGTGCAAGCACCAGTCGTTTTCAACTCTGGGGTGATGTTGCTTTCACAACGTTTTCATGGCAGACTTTTTACAGGGCGGTTTGCCATTCCCTTCCCCAGTCATCTACAGTTTCCCCCCAGCAAGCTGGGGACTCATTTTACCTACCTCGGAAGGATGGGAGGCTGAGTCAACCTCAAGCCAGCTACCTGAAAACCCAGCTTCTACCGGGTATCGAACTCAGGTCGTGAGCAGAGCTTAAGACTGCAGTACTGCAGCTTTAACACTCTGCGCCACTAAAAATCAGTACTCCTGAGTCAGTGCCGCATATGCATACTCTAGATGGTAACTAGTAATGCAGAGAGTGGGGAGATGAGCAAACACTGTATAAGATTGAAAACACACTGAGGGAGGCCAACACTGTTAGATCACCATCAACTCAACAATAAGCCTAGCAAAACATCTCCATTTTGCAGGCCCCGCAAAACTGCATTAAGTCTTGCAGGGCCTGGATCTCTCCTGGGAGAGCGTTCCACCAGGCCAACACCGGAGCCAAGAAGACACTGGCTTTTGCTGAGGCTAAGTGGACTTCCTTCAAGCTGGGAATCACCAGCAGATGTTGGTCCACAGAGCATAATACTCTTTGAGGGACATAGCAGGAAAGACGGCCCTGATGGTATACTGGTCCCAGACTGCACAGAGCTTTAAAGGTTCAAACCCAGGGCTTTCTTTGGAGCAGGAATTCCTTTGCATATTAGGCCTCACATCCCTGATATTATAGCCAATCCTCTAAGAGCTTATAGGGCTCTTAGTACAGGGCCTACTATAAGTTCCAAGAGGACGGGCTACATTATGGGTGGGTGGTCTAATATGCAAAAGAGTTCCTGCTACAAAAAAAAGCCCTGTAAAACCTTGAACTTGATCTGGTATTTCGCTGGGAGCCATTCCAGCTGATGGAGCACTGTCTGTATCTGAGCACTACACTGCCACACCACAAACTGCAACAACTGTAAATGAATCAAAATATAACACTGTATTGTGCTGTTTTATGAGACACAGCAGTCCCTCACGGAGCTGTCCCAAGGACAAAACAGAGGTGGACAGGACACCAAGTGCCACCCCATAACCCCTGGGAGAAAGACTGGAATGCAAAGTGAAGGCAGTCAGAACAGAGTGGCGGACTGGGTCTAAAAATATTAGTTGCCAGGAGACACAGGAGGCCCCACCCACAACTACAAGGCTATCATTTAATTTTTATAAGAAATAAATAAAAATTGTCAAAAATATGTAAGTGGGAAAAAAGTACATATATACACACACACACACTGTATATATACTGTGTGTGTGTGTATATATATATATATATATACACACACACACACACACACACACAGTATATAATTAGCACCGAGCCCCGTGGCACAGAGTTGTAAAGCTGCAGTACTGCAGTCGGAGCCCTCTGCTCACGACCTGAGTTTAATCCCAAAGGAAGTTGGTTCAGGTAGCCGGTTCCACGTTGACTCAGCCTTCCATCCTTCCGAGGTCGGTAAAATGAGTCCCCAGCTTGCTGTGGGGAAAGTGTAGATGACTGGGGAAGGCAATGGCAAACCACCCCATAAAAAGTCTGCCGTGAAAACGTGAAAGCAACGTCACCCCAGAGTTGGAAACGACTGGTGCTTGCACAGGGGACTACTTTTACCTTTACAGTGTACATATATGGTACATATTGTTGGCTGGATACAGTAGAGACTAAATGTAAATACAGATTGCATTTTCTCCAGGGGAGCTGATCTCTGCCAACTGGAGATCATTTGGAAAAGCGGGAGATCCCCAGGCCCCACCTGGAGGCTGGCAACCCTAAATACAACATACATTGTAGTGGCATCACAGTAACAATATTGCAATGTCTCTTATATTTTCAAGCTACTAAAATGTCATTAACGGTTTTAACATATTGCCTAAGGTTTAAGGGGGGGGGCACTTCATCAGGGGCCCACTTGCCATCGGGCAAGCTGGCACCGTGGCCAGTCTGCCACTGCAAGACCTGTCTCCTTCCCAGAAGATCACCCTGACTCCCCCATGTTGGCGTTTCAAGAGATGACACTGGGTTGGGAACCTGGCATTTCCAATGGAACACGGCAAAGAGGGCAATGCTCCAATTCTAGGCCTTCCCTTCCTCTATTCGCATCTCCCCCATCAAATGAGGGATCACGCCAGCTGTACAGCACCTAGCACTTCTGGGCAACAAAATGCAACACAGGAGTGATGGCAATAACACCAACACTGAGGCCAAGAGGAGAGGGCATGCGTTTGCTCACCCCCACAGCCACAGCCCATCAGCCAAGGTAGCCCCCTTCCATCCACCTGAGATGCAAGAGGACAGCTACAGCTATGCCAAATTGTATATCTAACCTGCATGGAAGACCCTGTAATCTTCATGGAAGACCCTGAACATCCAGATAAAAAAACGGGAGTCCTCCCAGGGCTCAGGTATAGGTTTCTGCAAACCCCAAATGTGCAGTGTTTGTAAGGAAAGGAAAGGTCCCCTGTGCAAGCACCAGTCATTTCCGACTCTGGGGTGATGTTGCTTTCACAACGTTTTCATGGCAGACTTTTTATGGGGTGGTTTGCCATTGCCTTCCCCAGTCATCTACACTTTCCCCCCAGCAAGCTGGGGACTCATTTTACCCACCTCGGAAGGATGGAAGACTGAGTCAACCTCGAGCCGGCTACCTGGAAACCCAGCTTCCACCGGGGATCAAACTCAGGTCGTGAGCAGAGCTCAGGACTGCAGTACGGCAGCTTTAACACTCTGCGCAACGGGACTCTTACAAGTGTTTGTAAAGGTGAAATAAAAACACCCCAAAAAAGGGGGGGGGGGTTAACGGCAAGATCTCAGGTGCCATTTGGGGGTTGCCAAAGCAACCTAAAACCGCTTTGCCAAGGGCAAGCAGGGGAATCAGAGGGTAAGAAAATCTCTCACCCTCTCTTGTGTTCTCCGCTAACAATATTTGCTGTGGAAGCTCCACTCTTGAAGCAGCCAAACATTCACTGCAGCTTTGTTTCGTTGCTGTTTGTTGCCTCCTGGTTTCTACAATTCAGCGCTATTCATCTTCCTCCCCCTGCCCCCCCCCCCCACACCCCTGGGCTTTTTTAAAGCAGGAACGCAGTTCTGGCTGCCTCGGTGTCAGTGGGCATGGCCTAATATGCAAATGAGTTCCTGCTGAGCTTTTTCTACAAAAAAACCCTGTGCAAACCAGCAGTGACATCAGGGGCTGTGGCCTAATATGCAAATGAGTTCCTGATGGGCTTTTTCTATTTAAAAAAGTCCCCCCCTCCCCCAATGCCTAGGAGCCTTCTCACAACTTGGGCACTTTCACACCTGTTCAATAATGCTGTTTCAATCCATTTCAGCAACAGTTTGCAAGTGGATTTTGCCATTTCACCTAGTAAAATCAAATTGCAAAGTGCACTGAAAGTGGATGTGAAGTGCGTTATTTAGTGTACATAAAAGTCCATCTTCTTAACACCCATAGGGTGCTGGGAGCTGCACGGTCATCGTAGCCTGCCTCGAGATAGTGAGAAAGTCAGACTACAATAGCAGCCAAGAAAACTCAAAGGGAGGCGAACTCTGGGAACATAATACGCATCCTCCCAATCCTAAAATTAACTCAGGCCTTTTATTCCAAATCACCTGTCCCCT
The DNA here is from genome assembly GCF_032191835.1 of Heteronotia binoei. Taxonomy (NCBI): domain Eukaryota; kingdom Metazoa; phylum Chordata; class Lepidosauria; order Squamata; family Gekkonidae; genus Heteronotia; species Heteronotia binoei. The sequence goes on from NC_083235.1 coordinate 22,665,492, forward strand.
GCACGAAACTGAAACTCTCATCTTGTCCTTTAGAAAGTGGTCTTTATGTAATCTGCTTCCCCCCCCTTTCAGCTTAGTACTCTAAGCAGCTCACAACAGAATTAAAGCACCAAAAGTCAGCATTCAAACAGCACAACCTATTGTTAGAACAAGCAACTAAATGGGCACAGAGTTTCTAATGAGAAGCAGAGTGAAAGGGCAAGAGGTACACATTTCAGGCTAATCCGTGTCTCTGAGTTTGCACATTTCTCACATAGGGCCTCCTCCAAAACACTGTGCAATAGAGCCAAGGAAATTTTGTGCGCGCATGAAACTTCCTTATTCTACATCTGGCCTGCTCTCACTCCCAAGGTCACTATTATCCAGGGCTTTTTTTGTAGCAGGAACTCCATTGCATATTAGGCCACATACCCCTGATGTAGTTAATCCTTCTGGAGCTTACAGTAGGCCCTGTAGGAAGAGCCCTGTAAGCTCTTGGAGTAGGCTACATCAGGGTGTGGGATGGCCTAATACGCAAAGGAGTTCCTGCTACAAAAAAGGCCCTGCATCTACTCAGACTGGCAGCAGCTCTCCAGAATTATCTTTCTTTCACATCACCTCCACCCCAATGCTTTAAATGGGAGATGGCAGGGATCAAACCTGGGACCGTCTGCATTCCAAGCAGCTGCTCTACCATGTGAGCCTTCCAGTGCATGCTGAAAAAGACATGATGTTCCCTTCAGAGCCAGAGATCTGGTATTTTTGGAAGGGAGTGGGAAGAGAAGAGTTCTTCTTTAGAGTAACAGTTCAAGGGAGTTACAAAATAAACTCAGGAGAGACGGTGTCTCAGTGGTAGAGCATCTGCTTGGTAAGCAGAAGGTCCCAGGTTCAATCCCTGGCATCTCCAACTAAAAAAGATCCAGGCCAATAGGCGTGGTAAACCTCAGCTTGACACCCTGGAGAGCTGCTGTCAGTCTGAGTAGACAATACTGACTTTGATGGACCGAGGGTCTGATTCAGTATAAGGCAGTTTCATATGTTCAAACTCCCAACCCACCATTGACCTGCGTTCAGCATTTATCCAAGACTGACATCATAAAGGGAACCATTTGCCCATGCATGACTTCCAGCCTGTTTCAATGCATATACCACCTGTGCCAACTCGTACACGCGCCTCATTCGCCAGCCAGCAATTTGCGACCTGAGCAGATGCATCACTGGCATGGCAACAGTGCTCACAGATGGGCCAGCACACATGGTACGCATTTAGATGGAGCCGGGAGTTATGTGGATCCTTTCCATGCTTTACCCCAGGTTTGTATTTAGATTGGGCCTCAAAGATCAGGGGTATTTACTGCATGCACAAGGCAATCTCTCCCACCCACCCAGAAGGCACTATGACGAACTAACAGTTTGGAACTATGAAATGTGAATTTCCACTTCTGGACAACAAGCCACATTTAAGGAATCACAGTTTCTTCAGGGAGAAGGACACAGAAAGCTAAAGCCACAGCCAGATGCATTTCGATATGTTCGAGAACTATCCAACAACCCCCCACAATCACGGCAACCCCAAAATAACACGCGCACACCCTGCCACAAACCATGGCAACTTGAATTCTGCTGCTCTTGAGAGCGACTGCAAATTTTCCTTCCATTTCACTCACGGTTAGAAATGTCACTGGGACCTGACAACTCGTCAGCTGTCAATGGGAATCAAGCTGAAGGGCCAGGTTAAGAGAATGGAAAGGCGGTAAGCGTGGCGCCGCTTGAAAACCAGCTCCATTATGCACCCTTTCGGAACAGCCAAGCTGCCTTGATTGACGCACCGTACGCCGTGGCTGCTTTCCTGGAGCTTGAAGCTGCAAGATCGTATTGGAGTTTGCAGGTTGACCTGCAGGGAACCATTTCCCATTCCTGGGAAGCCAAACTCGCAATGCCAACCTTCCTTTTCAGGTCCGTAGCTAACCAGGGACCCACGGGGCCTGGCCCCTGACAGTTTTTGGAGGGCCCCACACCCCATCCCAGGGCCACCCTTCTCCCTCCCACTCCAGTGGAATTTAATTGCACAGGAGGGGCACTCAAGAGTAGTCGCTGCCTATCTCGCTGGGAAAGACAGAAGGCAAAAGAAGAAGGGGACGGCAAAAGATGAGATGGCTGGACAGTGTTACTGATGTAACAAACACGAATTTGAGCAGACTTCGGAGGATGGTAGAAGACAGGAGGGCCTGGCGTGACATTGTCCATGGGTTTGCAAAGAGTTGGATTCGACTGTGCAGTTGAACAACAAAATCCCACGCCATTTAAAGGGTGAGCCAATAAACTTATTGGCTGGCTCTAAATCACACCGGGGGAGGAAGAAGGGTGGCCCCCAGCCTCTCCAGCTTCCTGCTCTCACTCCCATGGCTCCGTACCCCATGGCCCTCCCATGGCCCCCTCCCCCCGTGGCCCCAAGCTATGGGGCTGCGTCTCAAAGATATCCAAGGCTCTCTTCAATTGCCATTCTCCGCCCACCTCTGCACAATTTCTGATTCCAGTAGAGGGCAATTTTATTCTTATGGTTTGCTGTGCATATTATCTGAGAAAACATTCTTCAGGACTGTCCCCCACCAAATTCTCCTAGCCTAGCTGAGAATCCACCATGCACAGGCTACATGCGCCAGAGCACACTCTCTTTTTTGCAAATTTTCTTAGCAGCAGTGAAGTTACACCGTCTGATTATGACCACAGAGATGTAAGTTCAAATCCCCACTCTGCCCTAAAACAGGGGTGGTCAACTGTAGCTCTCCAAAAAAAAAATCTGGAGAGCTACCGTTGGCCACCCCTGCCCTAAAAGGTTTCTGGGTGATCTTGGACCACTTTCTCTCCCTCAACCTAACCTGCTTTGCAGGGATATCACGAGGATAAAACGGGGGAACTACATATATGGAGCCCTCGGAGCTCCATAAAAGAAAGGTCTGCATACAAACATACCAGCTAGGCTCAAACATCCCAGGAGGGCTCTTTCCATCCCAACCTACCAGGGTAAGCCCTGCGCTAGGTGACTGCCTAGGGCACCAGCCTTCTGGGGGTGCCAAACTGGGCGCCCCCCCATGTGACTCGGTGATGTTATCAGTGCGGGTAACGCAGCAGAAGTTAGCTTTGCCTAGGGTGCCAGACAGTCTAGGGCTGGCCCCGCACCCTGCCCCCTAGTAGCTATCCCCACTTTCCTCTGTGGTACCCAGGATAGCATATACGGCTCCATCTTTCCTTATTCTACACATAATCACAGGCATTTCAGCAACAGATGTCTCAGGTGCCCAGATTTATCTTGCCCAGCTACAGCAGCGTTCCCTATAAGCCAGGGGTGTCGAACATGAAACCCAGGGGGCAAATCAGGCTCTCGGAGGGCTCCTATCAGGCCCCCGAGCAACTGCTGTCACCTGCTTCCTTTTTCCTCTCTTGCTTCCTTCTGCATCACAGCTTGCTTGGCAAGGCTTGCTCAATCTCACAGGAGCTACAGAGCAAAGACTCCTTTATCTCCATTGTCTGAGGTTCTTCCCTTCAGGAGGAAGGACAGCTTTCTCTGCCAGGCTCGCTCAATCGCAAAGCAGAGCTACTAAGCCAAGCCTCTCCTCCTTCTATTGGCTGAGACTCATCCCTCTCCTGGCCTCCTAGAGAAGGAAAGAGCAAGAGCTTCCTTTGCCCAATTCCTAAGATCTCACGGGAGAGATACACAGAAAGCACCTTTGAGACCAATTAGTGCTAATGTTTTAAGCATGTTTTATTTAAAGTTCTTTTTTTAAAAAACAAACAAACTTTAATTGTGTTTGTGTCCTTTCTAAAGCTTATATCTCTGCTACTTAATCTTAAATAGGTACACACATGGCCCGGCCCAACAACATATCATTTATGTCAGATCCAGCCCTCATAACAAATGAGTTCGACACCCCTGCTCTTAGCTGAGTTAGTGTGAGCTTGCTCACAGTTTTTTACCATCCAGCTCACATGTTTTTGTCTTAGATCAGGAAAAACGGCCCCCAGAGCAAACCAATTTACGCAGTAGCTAACAACTCATGAAGCAGAAGTTTTGCTCACAAGACCCCATAGCTTAGAGGGGGTATTGGTGCGGGGTAGTGGTCAAGAGACACAGGGCTGAACCATCATTTATGCCATGGAAGCTCACTGGGTGACCTGGAGCCAATCACTCTCTCTCAGCCTAACCTACCTCCCAGGATTGCTGTGAAGATAAAATGGAGGTGAGATGAACCCTTTAAGCTGCTTTGGGCTCCCACTGGGGAGAAAGGCAGCTACAAATGAATTAAATAAATAAATATTGCCACTTCCACACCTGGGTTCTTCTCCAGCCCACCTCCATCCTCACCTCCTTTTATTTTGGGCTGTTAGCCTAAGACAGGGGTGGCCAAACTGCAGCTCAGGAGCCACATGTGGCTCTTTCACAGATACTGTGCAGCTCTCGAACCCCCCACTGCCCTGTTGGCCAACTTGGAGAAGGTATTTCTCTCTTTACATCACTTCTCCAAGCCAAGCCAGCTGGCAGCTTGGGGAATGCATTTAAAGTTAAAGTTGCTTTCTTTCTACCTCTCCCTCCTCTATTTGCCTTCCTTGGGAGCCACATGCGGCTCTTTCACAGATACTGTATGGATCTCGAAACAGTCATTGCCCTGTCAGCCGACTTCAAGAAGGTATTTATCTTTTTAAATCACTTCTCCAAGCCAAGCCAGCTGGCGGCTTGGGGAATGCATTTAAAGTTAAAGTTGCTTTCTTTCTACCTCTTCTTCCCTACCCCCCCCCCCTATTTGCTTTCCTGCCTGCCTGTCTTCCTTCCTGTATTGTGGCCCTCAAACATCTGATGTTTGTGTCTTGCGGCTCTCAAACATCTGTTCTATGTGGCTCTTACGTTAAGCAAGGAGGGAAGGAAGACATGGTCTAAGTCATGATTAAAAAACAGGCTGAATACAGGCAAGGGACACATCCACGTTTCACGCCACAGGGACACCGGCTACAGGTTCACACCAAATTTCTCTGCAGTGAACCCGTAAAGAATAGAACAGTCGCCGTGTTTCTCTGAACAGGCACACGCTCATGCCGTAGAGCTCCAGCCACTCCAGGATTAACCTGGGTTAATGCAGGTTAGAAGATGCAGGGACCTCTGCTGTGCTTTATGCGTGTGCCACTGCAGAAGAAAGTGATGCAGCAATCGTAGCCTAGCTCTTAAGGAGGGATGAACCTGGGCTGTACCACTTAAGAGCCAACTCAGAAGTCAGCATAGGAGAACGAAAGAGAGTTACTCCCTTTCACTGCAAGGCTGCCTGCACCCCCCTCCCCCTACCGGCTGCTTTCCAGCTCCAAAACAACAGGTTTCTGTATCTTTTCCTTCATAGGGAGAGAAAAGTAGCTTAGGACTACAGCAGAAAAACAGCTCTAGGGAAAGGGTCCACCCCCCTCCCCCTGCAAGTTATAGCCTTTCAAAGTAGCAACAAGGAAAACCACCACAAGAAGGTTCTTCCGTGTATCCCCAACACCTCCTTTTGCTTGGCTCTCACGAGACCCCAGGAGCAGCTCACGTGCCTGAAAAAGCCTCCAGACTAGGGGTGGCCAAATGTGGCTCGGAAGTCACATGTGGCTCTTTCACACTTTTTGTGCGGCTCTCAAAATGCCCACTGCCTGGTTGGCCAGCATGGAGAAGGCATTTCTCTCTTTACATTACTTCTCCAAGCCGAGTCAGCCAGCAGCTTGGAGAAGAAGAAGAGGAAGATACTGGGTTTCTATCCCGCCCTCCACTCCAAATCTCAGAGTTTCAGAGCGGCTCACAATCTCCTTTATCTTCCTCCCCCACAACAGACACCCTGTGAGGTGGATGGGGCTGAGAGAGCTCTCACAGCAGCTGCCCTTTCAAGGACAACCTCTGCCAGAGCTGTGGCTGACCCAAGACCATTCCAGCAGCTGCAAGTGGAGGAGTGGGGAATCAAACACAGTTCTCCCAGATAAGAGTCTGCACACTTCACCACTACACCAAACTGGCTACACCAAACTGACTTTAATGCATTTAAAGTTAAAGTTGCTTTTTTCCCACCTCTGCCTCTTCCATCTATTTTCCTTCCTTCCCTCCCTCCTCCCTCCCATCTCTCAAACATCTGACATTTATTCTTTGTTTCTCACATCAAGCAAGTTCAGCCACCCCTCCTTCAGACAGATCCCCACACACAGAAACCTAGCTGGCCAGGGCCAAGGCTACACTCAAGGCCCTTTTCTCTGAGATGCCATATCCCACACAGAGAGATTGTTTCCCAAGTGGGAGGGGAATGTTTATGCATTTCCCTTACACTAGTCTGCAGCCCAAAATGGGACAGCTCAAACACAGGTTTAGGGGTAAAAATGAGATTTACCTACAAAGTGGGTAACGGAAAGCCTAAGAGCGCACTGCGCTAATGCATCCAGCAGGGAGCCATACAACGCCTTAGTCACATTCACACAATATTTCCGGTGTGCAAAAAAAAGAGGCCTTTTGGACAAGGTCTCTGCCTCAATTCCACAGTTCTAAAGCACAAATGAAAGAGGGAAAGTGGCATCGCATAGCCCAATCTTGTCAGATCTTGGGAGGTAAACAGAGCCACTACTTGGAGGGGAGACCACCAAGGAAGACTCTGCAGAGGAAAGCAAGGGCAAACCACCTCTGTTTCTCACTTGCCTTGAAAGCCCCTTGCTGGGGTCACCATAAGTTGGCTGCCACTTGACGGCACTTTACACTCGCAAGGCAATAAGTGGGGAGGGAATGGAGTGAGGTATAGAGCCTGATTTTGACAGCGCTCAAAAGCTAAGCAGGGTCAGTACTTAGAAGGGAGACCACCAAGGAAAGCTCTGCAGAGGAAACCAAGGGCAAAACCACCTTTCCTTCTCACTTGCCTTGAAAGCCCCTTGCTGGGGGTCACCATAAATCAACTGTAGCTTGACAGCATCTTACGCACAAATAAAGTGTTAACTGAAGAATAACCTCTCCCTCAATGGGTGCTAAAACAGCCATCTCGACTATTTGTGTGCTATCGCAAGGGATGGAGACGGATTACAGATTTATCCTCAAATAAAACCAGATGCCAAATCAGGAGAAAGCTGATCCAGCCACCATCCCTCTTGCTTCCCAGTTGAGCCAGGATTAGAACCCAGGGCTCTCTGATCAAAACACAGCAAAGCCAAGCCATGGCCTTGCACTGCCTGGGAAGCCTGCTAAACCACTTGCCTCTCACAACGCCTTCCAACTGGACACACTGTCAGTGCCACCAAAAGAGCTTCTCCCCCCTCCCTTTTAAACACCTCTTGCTTAATGAAGCCAAGGCCTGCTGAGTTGCTGACAGATGAACACACTTGGCCTTGTTAAGTCCTTTGCAGGTGTCAGAAACTCCATTGTTACGTGTTAATCTGTACCGTGTTTGTTAAAAAACCCAGCTGTCTCGACATAACACCTCCAAATCCAGGGGATGTCTTTCCAGACCTATCCCTGCAGCATTTGTTTGCAAATTATCCCTGCCGAGCTTCAAATGGATTCTTTGAGAGCTGGAACTCAGAGGGAGGGGGGAAAAATGAGATAGCACAGCCATGTATCTGATCTGCAAACACCACAGTTAAGTACACACTGGTGTCTTATCTACCCAAAGAAGACAGAATGGGGCACGTAGTTCTGCTCTCCTCTGCTTTATCCATGCAACAACTCTGTGAGCTGGGTGATGGATGGAAAAAGAGTGAGTCGACCATGTCTGGAATGCACATGGGAAGCTGCCTTGTGCCGAGACAGAACCTTTGTTAGTATTGTCTACTCTGGCCGGCAGCAGTTCTCCAGGGTCTCAGTGAGAGGCCCTTCCCATCACCTCCAATCTGGTCCTTTTAACTGGAGATGTTGGGGATCAAACCTGGGGACCTTTTGCAAGCAGCACAAGTGCTCCTCTACTGAAACGCAGCTCCTTCCCTCAATAACGGAAGCCTGAAGCTGCCATTCACTTATCTAGGTCAGTCTTGTCTGCTTTGACTGGCAATATCTTTCCGTAGGTTCAGGCAATGGTCTTTCATATCTTCTACTGCCTTTTAACTGGAAATACCAGGGACTGAACCCGGGTTCCCCTGATTGTTCTACCACTGAACCACAACTTCTTTCCCAAAGATCACCCAGCAAGCTTCATGGCTGTGTGGGGATTTGAATCCAAGTCTCTTAGACCAGATCTATGCTATTGCTTGGACAGGAAAATCCAGGGGATGCATGATGACAACTAGAGCTTTTTTTGTAGCAGGAACCCCTTTGCATATTAGGCCACACACACCCTGATGTAGACAATCCTCAAAGAGCTTACAGGGCTCTTCTTACAGGGTCTACTGTAAGCTCCAGGAGGATTGGCTACATCAGGGGTGGGTAGCCTAATATGCAAAGGAGTTCCTGCTACAAAAAAGCCCCGATGACAACAATAAAACAACCCACAACGTGCCAACTCCACCTTGTCCCACAATCACTACATCGGGTCTTTTGTATCCAGCATCCTGTAGGCAGAATGATGGGGATTCTTGAGAGATAAGGGTCACTACGACTCAACGGGTGAGAGATTAAAGGAAGACCCTTGGGATGCATTTAACGCTTGTAATTTTGAAATTCCAACAAGATTTCTACAAGAGACACATTATGCACACAAAAAATGTAACACAGGGATTGGCTGCTATGGATTGTTCCTTTGCCCCTTGTGGGGGCAGAGACCTCTTTCCAAACACTATCTTCTGGCAAAGGTTGAATTCCAAAGGAGCCAAAGACATATGATGGATACTGTGCAGGGGCCGTAGCCAAAAACTGCAGCTTGGTTTTCAACCCACTACAACCCACGCCCCACTAATACAAACATCAATATGTCAGACTGTAGGCGTATAGAGATGCTTTATGGCCACAGGTCTCTTAAGTGACAGGTGTACTGATTTTTTTTTGGGGGGGGGGTGTTTGCTGTCAAGTCACAGCTGGCTTCTGGCAATCCTGAAGGTGTTTAAGGTAATAGAAGAACAGAGGTGGTTTGTCGTTCCCTGCCTCTGCGTCATGACCGCCGTATGCCTTGGTGGTCTCCCTTCCAAATACCATCCAGAACAGATCCTGCTTAACTCCAAGAATTACACAAAATCGGGCTGCCCTGGGCTATCCAGGTCAGGGTATTGGACGCCTGCAAAAGAATTCTGCTGTTCTCTGGGCTTTACAACGCAAACAATAATGCTTTAGAGCAGGAGTAGCCAAACTGTGGGCTGTTTCACACACGTTGTGTGGCTCTCAAAGCCCCCACCACTACGTTGGCTGGCTTAAAGAGGGTATTTGTCTCTTTAAATCACTTCTCAAGTCAAGTCAGTCAGTGGCTTGGAGAATGCATTTGAAGTTTAAGTTGCTTTCTTTCCACCTCTCCCTCCCTCCTCCTCATCTATTTTCCTTCCTTCCTTCCTTTTTTCCAACATCTGATGTTCATGTCTTGCAGCTCTCAAACATCTGACATTTGTTCTATGTGGCTTTTACATTAAGCAAGTTTGGCCTCCCCCCTGCTTTAGAGCATTCCAGAGCTTCAAATACATTATTTTGCGCATGCCGTTCTTACACAGCAGCCTGTAAAGGGTAGGTTAATATCATGGCCATCATCTTTCCAATGAAGAGGCCAGAGAGAAATAACCCCTCTAAGGCCACCTAGCAGGTTTATAGCCAAAACAAAAGTTAACCTGGCTGGGGCAACTTCCCTCTTTGCAGTTCACTCTCATAACTACAATACCAGGACTCCCCCTGCCCCCCCCAAGAGTCTAGAAATACATGATGCACCATATATCCACAATACTACAAGCAATTCTATGTTACTCCACTCTAAGCCAACCAAAATCAATAGAGTGGTGTAATTCTAGTCAGAGCTCCACTGTAAATCAAGTGAGCAGCAAGTTTCTAGACACACAGCAAAGACCACAATCTTTCAGTGGTGCGTCGTTCTGTAGGTAAGGGACCTGATTTCATACCGACCACCACTGGAACATCAACAAAGCACGGCTGGGAAGGCGGAGGGGTGTCACACCAGATCGGCTCAAGACAGGTTACTGGAACGCTATTAATTGCTGCAGTGAAAAATCCAGCCTCCCAGCAGCAAAGCACGTCAACCGCAAAGACAACAACAGGTCTCATAAACTTGCTGGGGTGATGGGAAGCTTGCTCAGACCCTCGGTGCGGGGGGGGGGGTTAGGGAATGGGGGGGGCAGATTCTGAGTCCAGCTAACCAGAGAATACACACAACCATATCACAGTTGATGAGGGGGGGGGCAGAATGCAATGCTACCAAACATAGCCTGTCACCGCTATCCGGGGCGCACGTATGTCACCCAAACCCCATTGCTCTGGAATCCAGCTACAAATCACACACACACACACACCTGCAAGGACTGATTTGACAGCCAGAAACTGACAGATGTGGGATTGCAGAAGGAACACCAGGGAGGGAAGAGAAGGGGTGAAAGCAGTAGGCAAGCCAAGGAAGACAGAAACGACACCCCCTCCTCTGGAGGCGGGAGGGGGCAGATGAGGTACTCACAGCGCCCGGAGCTTGACCCACATCTTCTTGCTGGGGGCGGACTTCAGCTCCAGGGGGGACGGGCAGCCCTCGGGGGGACTCCAGGAGATCCAGCTGCGGAGAGTCCATAGCTGGTTCTTGGGAAGGGGGGGGGGGGAGAAAAAGAGATTGTAGATAGGAATCACCTGCTCTCCCACCCCACGGGGCTCCTTCTATATCCCTACAAGGGGAGGGGACCCCCCTCTGTTCCCTTGAGCCCCCCCCCCCCCGCCGCTCACAGGGACCCTCCTTCCCTCCCTCCGAGTCCTCTTGCCCCACCTCCCTCTCCTTCCCTCCCCCACCGTGCCTCCTGGCAGCCCCCCCCCCCCCAGCCCCTGTTTCCCCGGCAGGCGCGTTACCCCCGCGTTTTCCGGGTCTCTAGCCTTGCCCGGGGGGGACTCGCCGGCGTCTGTGTCAAAGCAGGGGGGGGGACCCGGGATGGGGAGGGGAGAGAAGGAGGCTGGAGAGAGGCGGGCTCGGGCTCCTTCTTCTCCCCCCGCCGCCGCTTGCAGCCGATCTCTCTTCCCCCCTCCCCAGCCTTTGGCGCGGCCTCCCCAAAGAGGGGGCGGCCAGGCAGGCTCTCCCTTCTCCGCTCGCCTGGCCCGGCTTCCCCCCGCTGGCTCCGGCAGCCCCCACGCGTGGCACGGCAGGTGGAGGAAGGCGCGGAAGCCTTCTCCTCCCCCCGCGGCGGAGGGCGCGTCGGATCTGCCTCCCTCCAAGCCCGGCCGCCCTTGGCAGGGGCCCGCCAGCGAGGCTGAGCTAAAGATGGCCCCCGCGCTGGGGCCACCCCGGCTTCCTTTCCGGGGGCTTCCCGGATCTTCGGCCTTCTTGCCAAGGCGCCTCGCAACGTGGGCGAGAGAGGCGGCGGCGGCGGCGGGAAAGGAGACGGAGGAAGGGGGTCGCCCTTACCCGGATCCACTCGCGCTTTCTGCCTCGCCAGAGCCCTGGGGTGAGGCGGCGGCTGCAGGGGCTGCGTCCCAGCGCGGAGCGAGCCTGCCTGGCCGGGCGCTGTCGTGGCCGCCGTGGCTTCTTCGGAGCGCATCCGGAGCGTCCGGCGGGCGCGCAACTTTCGCCCAGGGACCAGCGCGCCGCGGCGGCCGCTCGCTGGCTGGCTGGCTGGCTGGCGATTGGGAACTGCGACGACGCCGTGCTGTGCGCGGCGGCTGCGGCGAGAGTCTGGGCCGAAGGGGGGGCGGGAGGCTGGGAGGAAGAGCGGGGGCGAGCGCCGCTTAGGAGACAAGGCACCGCTGGGGCGAGCCAAGCAGCGGCTCCTGGAGAGACACCCCCCCTTCCGCCGCCATTCGTCCCTACCTACCCAGGAAGGGTGTGTTCAGAGCGCCCTCTGTGCATGGGCAGAGTCTCAGAAAGGCAAGAGAGGCGGTTAAGAGACAGGCAGCGCTGGGGCGAGCCAAATAGCGGCTCCAGGTCCAGGAGCCGCTGGTTTCTAGCTACCCAGAAAGGGTGTGATCACTGTGCCCTCTGTGCATGGGCAGAGGTCTCGAAAAGGCAAGAGAGACGGTTAGAGGCAGGCGCCACTGGGGAGAGCCAAGCAGAGGATCCTGGAGAGACCCCCCCCCCCAGCCATTTGTCCCTACCTACCCAGGAAGGGTGTGTTCACAGCGCCTCTGTGCATGGGCAGAGGTCTCGAAAAGGCAAGAGTGACGGTTAGAGACAGGCACTGCTGGGGCGAGCCAAGCGGCAGCTCCTGGAGAGCCCCTGCCACTGCCCGTCCCTACCTACCCAGGAACAGTGTGATCACAGTGCCCTCTGAGCATGGGCAGAGGTCTCGAAAAGGCAAGAGAGACAGTTAGTGGCAGGCACTGCTAGGGCGGGCCAAGCAATGGCTCCTGGAGATGCCTCCCCGCGCTGGCATTCACCCTAGGTACCCAGAAAGATGTGATCACAGCGTCCTCCCCCAGCAAGGCGTTGTTTTGTAGAAAAATAGGTGGTGGAGCTCATCCGGGGATAGTTATGCAACTGCACCTACTATTTCAATGGACAAGGAGGTGGAACTCTCAAAAGGAGGAGGAGGACTCTCAGAAAGGTTCAGGAGCTGCTCTCCTGTGAGCTTCCATGGAATCTGAGGCCTGCCTCTGAGTATGGTCAGAGGTCTAGAAAAGGCAAGAGACGGTGACCAGGGGGAGGGAGGCAGGCCCTTGGCAGAACTAGATTTGAGTAGCAGCTAGAGACCCACAAGATTGAGTGGGCTGGAATAAGCTTCAGTTTATCTTGTGAGTCTCTTAAGCAATAGTGCCTTAGAGAACAATCCAATTTTGCAGGGGGTGGGGAGAGGGTACAAGCTTGAAAGGTTTATACAAATCTTGTGGGTCTCTAACATGCTACTGGACTGGAATGTAGCTGTTCTTCCTACAAGGCTACCCTCGGAAACAAGCTGCAGGCGTCCCGTTGAACATATGAAGCTGTCTTTATACTGAATCAGACCTGTCAGTCCATCAAAGTCAGTATTGTCTACTCAGACTGGCAGGCTCTCCAGGGTCTCAAGCTGAGGCTTTTCACACCTACTTGCCTGGGCCCTTTTTAGTTGGAGATGCCGGGGATTGAACCTGGGACCTTCTGCTTACCAAGCAAATGCTCTACCACTGAACCACTGTCCCATTGGAACACAAGTAACCATGCCTAGCTAGATCCTATACATATGAAGGCCTTTGCATGGACAGGGAAGTTCCTAGCGTGGTTATAAGGAATAGGGGAAAGCTCCGTGTTCCAAAACATTTTAAACATCCTTTGGTGACAGAACTGTTACAGCCAGACAGGCGAGCCTTTTTAGTCTGTTGCGGCAAAAAATAAATAGTAGCCTTGTGGCACCTAAAGACTGACAAAATTGTACTGAACAAATGAAACTGCCTTATACCCTTGGTCCATGAAGATCTGTATTGTCCTCTCAGACTGGCTGTGGCTCTCCAAGATCTTCATATCATCTACAGCCAGATCCTTTTAACTGGAGATGCCAGGGATTGAACCTGGGACCTTCCATTTTCATGAGCTGGCACTTACAGCCCTGTGAATCTTCAAGACAGCTGATGAATTTTTAGGACAACCTGAACCCATTACAGATGAGTGCTCTCTGCATTTTTTTTTCTTGGCTTTGAAATTTACATCTTATCTTGTATTTCAGAGCCTCTTGAACCTGTGAGTGGGCAGGTTGTTTCTCAAAACCCTGCATTAAAATGACTATTTAATGAAGAGCCATAGGGAAGGTACTGCCCAATCTTGCCAGATCTCAAAAGCGAAACAGAGTTGGTACTTGGAAAGGAGACCACTAAGGAAGGCTCTGCACAGGTAGGCTAATGGAAAAGCACTTCTGCTCACACTTGCCTTGAAAACCCCCAGGTTGGACGGTGCTTTACACACACCAAGCAATAAGTCGGAAGGGAAGGCAGAGTGCTATAGGCCAATCTCATCAGTTCTCGGAAACTAAGCAGGGTCTGTACTTGGGTGGCAAAACTGCAGTACTGCAGTCTGAGCCCTCTGCTCACGACCTGAGTTCAATCCCAGTGGAAGCTGGTTCAGGTAGCCAGCTCTAGGTTGACTCAGCCTTTCATCCTTTGGTAAAATGAGTCCCCAGCTTGCTGGGGGGGAAAGTGTAGATGACTGGGGAAGGCAATGGCAAACCACCCGGTAAAAAGTCTGCTATGAAAACGTGAAAGCAACATCACCCCAGAGTTGAAAACGACTGGTGCTTGCACAGGGGACTTTGCTGTTCAGTCACACAGTCGAGTCCGACTCTTTGCGACCCCATGGACCAAGTCACGCCAGGCCCTCCTGGCTTCCACCATCCTCCAAAGTCTGCTCAAATTCATGTTTGTTACATCAGTAACACTGTCCAGCCATCTCATCTTTTGCCATCCCCTTCTTCTTTTGCCTTCTGTCTTTCCCAGCATCAGGGTCTTCTCCAGGGAGTGCTCCCTTCTCATTTGGTGGCCAAAGTATTTGAGCTTCAGCATCTGACCTTCCAGGGAACAGTCTGGGTTGATTTCCCTTAGGACTGACTGATTGGATCTTCTTGCAGTCCAAGGGACTCTCAAGAGTCTTCTCCAGCACCACATCTCAAAAGCATCTATTATTCTGCGCTCGGCCTTCCTTATGGTCCAGCTCTCACAGCCATACATTACTACTGGTTTCTCAGGAGACATGTGAGGTGATCTGCAGTGAAAATGTTGTGAAAGCAACGTCGCCCCGGAGTCGAAAATGACTGGTGCTTGCACAGGGGACCACCTTTACCTTTTTAGGAGGCCACCAAGGAAGGTTCTGCAGAAGAAGGCAAATGTTAAACCACTTCTGACTAACCACTTGCCTTGAAAGCCCATTGCTGGGGTCAGGGCCAGCCCTAAACTGCCTAGCACCCTAGTCAAGGCTACCTTCTGGCACACACACCCCCCGCACTGAGGATGTCACCAAATCACATGGAGGGCACCCAATTTGGTGTCCCCAGAAGGCAGGCACCCTAGGCAGTCGCCTAGTTTGCCTAGTGGCAGGGCCAAGCCTGGCCAGTGTTACCAGAAGTCGGCTGCAGCCTGATAGCAATTTGCATATCTATAAAATGAGAGTCCATTCACAAAGTGCATCTGAAGAAAGGGGATTTAGTCCATGAACATTTGTGATGGAATACTGTGCTGGTTCCAGGGTGTGAATGGGCTCCTGGCAGAGAGTGCTCCAGTGTTCCCTCTAAGCTGAGTTAGTGTGAGCTAGCTCACAGTTTTTTAGCCTCCAACTGACACATTTTTGTCTTTGCTCAGGAAAAATGGCTCCAGAGCAAACTAATTTCTGCAGTAGCTCACAACTTTAATGCCATAAAAGCATACGAAAGCTTATATTCTGAATAAAACTTAGTTGGTCTTAAAGGTGAACTTGTCTACTGCTTTGTTATATAACTTTAATGCCAGTAGCTCATGAAGTAGAATTTTTGCTCACAAGATTTCACAGCTTAGAGGGAACATTGCTTAGCTTGGGAGCCATATATGGCTTTTTCACACATATTGTGTGGCTCTGAAAGCCCCCACTGCCCCCTCAGCCAGCTTGGAGAAGGCATTTCTCTCTTTAAATAACTTATCCAAGCAAGCCAGCAGCTTGAAGAATGCTTTTAAAGTAAAAGTTGCTTTCTTTCCATCTCTCCCTTCTTCCTCCCTCCCCATCTATTTTCCTTCCTTCCTTCCTTGCAACTCTCAAACATCTGACATTCATGTCTTGTGGCTCTCAAACACCTGATGTTTATTCTGAGTGACTCTTACGTTAAGCAAGTTTGGCCACCCCGTGATAGACTGTTGCCATGAGCTTCTTTTACAAAGCTTAGTTTTCAAGTAGCTGGGCTGTGCCATGAGGAGAGATTCATGTTCAGGAGTGGAAGTCCACCCTGTCCTACAGGATTGTTGGCCTCCCATGGCTGGACCACAAAGATAATACTAACCTGACAGACCAGTGGCCAGACTCTGAATAAAGCAGCTTCATGTGTTGAGCATGGTTGCCAGGTAGTTCTTTTGCAAAGCAAGTATTCTGCTTTGCCTCCTGTGGCAGCCATTTTGGTTTGGCTCCACATTTGGCAGCCATTTTGAGGTGGTAACACCCTTTCTCAACATTCCAAAAGTGCCCACAGGTTCAAAAAGGCTTGAGGACCTCTGAACTAGAATTTACCCTTGTAAAATACCTGTGACTCCCCAAGAAGTCTAGAGTTGCCAGCTTCCAGGTGGGTAGTCAAAACAATGGGCTGCAGTGTGGAGAATCCAAATCAAAAATACCCAGCTCCAATAAGAGTTGTGGTAGCCAGTCACACACAACAAAACACACTAATTCCAAAAAATACATTCCAAATGCATGAATATACAAATTCCAGAAATGAATTCCATATATATGAACAAATATATGGACAACGGTGGGTTGATCCAAAGTGCACCATTTCAAATCTTAATCAGGTCCAAAGATGAATGGATGAATATACAGCAGGGGTGGCCAAACTTGCTTAATGTAAAAGCCACATAGAATAAACGCCAGATGTTTGAGAGCCACAAGACATGAACATCAGATGTTTGAGAGCTGGAAGGCAGGCAGGCAAACAGATGGGGGAGGGAAAGAGGTGGAAAGAAAGCGACTTTAACTTTAAATGCATTCTCCAAGCCGCTAGCTGGCTTGCCTTGGATAAGTGACTTAGAGAGAAATGCCTTTTCCAAGGTGGCCAACAGGGTTCAAGAGTCACACAATATGGGTCAAAGAGCCACATGTGGCTCTTGAGCCACAGTTTGGCCACCCCTGATATATAGACTTGGTATCACTTTTGAAGCGGGACCTTTAACCTGGACTCCAGAGAGCTAGTTACAATCTTAACGACTGTTATCACTTTTAGAGTGGGGCCCTGTGTAATTAGTGCAGACTTCTGCTACCGGTGAATGTTTGCAGTGATTCCCATACAACAAACACAAGTTCTTATATATAAGATCGCATGCTCTTTGGAGTCTGCTTTGGCCCAACTCCAAAAGTGATAAGAATCATTAAGATCGCCAGCTCTCTGGAGTCCAGGCTAAAGGTCTTATTGTTGTGTTGTTGTGCCACGAGTAGTGTATTTTTTTATTTGGAGCCTTCCGGGTGGAGCCTGGGGATCTCCCGTGTGCTTACAACTGATCTCCCGCGGACAGAGATCGGCTCCCCTGGAGAAAATGGCTGCTTGGAAGGGTGGACTCTCTGGCATTGCACCCTGCTGAGGCCCCTCCCCTCCCCAAACTCCACCCTCTCTTGGCTTCATCCCCAAAGTCTCCAGGTATTTTCCAATGCAGACCTGGCAACCCTATTTCCCTAGAAGTTAAAATTACCAAACTGAGGGCTATTTGTCCTTTGGTTATGTTATGAGAAGGCAAGACTTGTTGGAAAAGATAATAACGCTAGGAAAAGTTGAGGGCAGCAGGGAAAGTGGAAGACCCACCATTAGATGGAATTGACTCAACAAGCCGCGGACCTCCATTTGCAAGACCTCAGCAAGGCTGTGAATGACAGGATGTTTTCCTAGCCTGGATAGCCCAGGCAAGCTCAGTTTCATCAGATCTCAGAAGCTATGCAGGGTTGATTCTGGCAAGTACTTAGATGGGAAACTTCCTTGGAAATCCAGCAGCTGAGAGGACAGCGGCAGGCTTTACTCAGTCATGTCGCTGAATATTCTCCAAGCTCGCAGTAGGGGTCAGTCACCAGAGGTCCCCATGACTTCCTTTTTCAAAGCCGGAATACTGCCACACCAAATGCCCACTGCGATCCCACCCTTTCTCTTTTCCTGCTGCTTTCAACTTTTCTTAGCATGCCTGTCTTTTCTACTGAGTCTGGTCTTCTCTTAAGGCGGGGTGGGGAACGTCAGGCCCGACGGCTGTTTACGGCCCTCAAGATCACTTGGTCTGGTCCTCGGGGATTGCTGTGCTGGGCTGAGCCGAGCCATGTGGTGGCCTCCCTGGGGCCCAGCTGGCTGGCGAGGATTGTGGAGCCCAGCTGTGCTGTGCAGTGGCCTCCTTGGGGCCTGGCTGGCTGGCCAAGATCTCTGCAGGGCCTGGAAAAGTTACTGTCACAGTTCCTTCTCATTTCTTTATTTCCCCTTTTTTTCTATTTCTTCCCCCCATTTCTTTGTTTCTCTTAATTCCCCTTTCTTTATTTCCCTTTCTTTCCATTTCTTCCCCTCATTTCTTTATTTCCCTTTCTTCCCCTTCTCCCCATTTCTTTATTTCCCTTTATTCCCCTTTCTTCCTCCCATTATTCCTGTTTCTACCCCCACTTCTTTATTTCCATTTATTCTCCCTTTCTCCCCCCCATTTCTTTATTTGCCTTTCTTCCCCACATTTCTTTATTTCCCTTTCTCCTTCCCTCCCTCCCCCTCTCCCTGGAGCCTTAGTGGTGGGCATTGTGAAGGACGGCTGCTGGGGTATATGGATGCCTTTAAAGGTCTTCTGAGAGCAGCTGCAGTTTTTGCATGAAGGGGGGGGGGGGTCGGAGCCAGCTACCACTTCAATTTGCACTTGATTATTCCAGTTGATGTGGCCTAATATTAGGGGATGTGGTCTAATATGTTTATGCCTACTGGGCTTTTTCTACAAAAAAAGAGCCCTGGACCTAGGCATTTGCCTAGGGCAGCACGTCAGGGGAGGTGTGCCAAATTAGGCTCTCTCCACATGACTTCAAATAGAAAAACAATTATTTACATTAATTTTGCCAGCCTGAATCATTCTCCCTTGGTGGAGCACTGTTTTTAAGTTGATAATTTTGTATGGCCCATGAATGATGTTATAAATATCCAAATGGCCCTTAGGAGAAAAAAGGTTCCCTGCCCCATCTTAAGGTGATAACCAAAGTATGACGACCTCAGTGTGGTCATTTTAGCTTCTAGGGGGAATTTAGGCTTGAACTCAGCCTTAATAGGAAGTCATTTGCCCAGATGATGTTCCTTATCACTCTGCTCCAAAAGCTGAGAGCCAGTTTGGTGTAGTGGTTAAGTGTGCGGACTCTTATCTGGGAGAGCTGGGGTTGATCCCCCACCCTTTCACTTACAGCTGCTGAAATGACCTTGGGTAGGAGTTGTCCTTGAAAGGGCAGCTGCTGTGAGAGCTCTCTCAGCCCAACCTACCTCACAGGATGTCAGTTGTGGGGGTGGGGGGGGAAGGTAAAGGAGATTGTGACTGTTCTGAGATACAGAGTATATGGCGGGATATAAATCCAGTATCTCCTCCTCCTCTTCCTCCTCCAACTGGCCATTTTCCCACTTTAGGTTTCTATTAAAAGGTCAGGACATTTTCCTCCAGCCCTATTGGCAACCACACATGGTCCCAGGGGTTAGCTGAATAATTGACACCAGTCAAGCCCAGCTGGCTTGTTTCCCACTTTCACCCACTGAGGTGCCAGGTGAAGCTGAAGCTGTTCATGGCACAGAGGCAAAGAACATCTCATCCCACCTCCATTAAAAAGACAGGACCTTTTTTCTCCAGGCGGTTGGCAAACCCAGTCTGGGCCTGAACTTCTAGCTAGGAAGAGGCGTGATAAACCAGTGGGGAAATGTGGCTGTCCAGACATCCGCCGGCTCTCTTCAGCTTGCAGAGAGAAATGGCGCCAGATCCGAGCCCAGCATTTCCCCGGCAAAGCTCTCCAGCTGTGCAAATTGTCTACTTATCAGATCAGCACCACATTCTCATGCCTGTCTCTTCAGCATCTGTGAGTTTTCGCCACAGACCTCAGCGGGAGAGGAAATCACAGGCGGGGTGTGTGTGTGTGTGTTGGCGATTCTGCTTTCAGGAACGAACCTGTGAACAGGGCCTCAGCCAGTTTCCTTTGGGGTGAGTTCACAGCTCTGCCTGTCAACGGTTCTGCTCTGGACCTGGGAGTTTATGTAACTTGTTTATGTAACAGGAGGGGAGGCTGGCTGGCTGGCTGTTTGCCTCGCGTCATAGTCCTGCCACCACGAGAATGGCCTCACCTCGGCTCCATCCATCTCAGCCGGCCACAGGCACTAATTGCCACCCCCGCCTGCCCACCCCCCAAACAATCAGCGGTTTGAAAAGAACATTGCTTTGAATGCTTTTTCAAAGGGAAATGGAAGAGCACAAACACATTCCAAAATAGGGCACACTGTTCTCAGGTGTTGTGGTTTTTTTTAAATTTTTAAAGCCAACTCGCAACCTGGAGAGTTTCCCTTTCACCTTTACATCTGCTGCTGAAATGGAACAGGAGGCGGCTTTAGTTTCCTGGCCGGATCCTCCACTTTCCCTTTTCTATTCGAGCCGGTTCCTATAGCTGGCTGATTTCTGAACACTTCCTTCTGATGACGGTCCCAGGGCCTGACCTGGATAGCCCAGGCTAGCCCTATCGCATCAAATCGCAGAAGCTAAGCATATATGTGAACATACATATATGAATATATGAAGCTGCCTTCTACTGAATCAGATCCTTGTTCCATCAAAGTCAGTATTGTCTACTTGAACTGGCAACGGCTCTCCAGGGTCTCAAGCTGAGGTTTTTCACATCTACTTGCCTGGACCCTTTTTTAGTTGGAGATGGTGGGGATTGAACCTGGGACTTTCTACTTACCAAGCAGATGCTCTATCGCTGAGCCACTGTCCCTTCCCTAAAGGTAAAAATATTCCCCTGTGCAAGCACCAGTCGTTTCCAACTCTGGGGTGATGTCGCATCACGACATTTTCATGGTAGACTTTTTTACGGGGTGATTTGCCACTGGCCTCCCCAGTCAGCTACACTTCCCCCCCAGCAAGCTGGGGACTCGTTTTACCAACCTTGGAAGGGTGGAAGGCTGAGTCAACCTTGAGTTGGCTACCTGAACCCAGCTTCTGCCAGGATCAAACTCAAAGATGGAAGGCTGTTGACCTTGTGCCGGCTACCTGAACCCAGCTTCCGCCGGGATCGAACTCAGGTTGTGAGAAGAGCTTGGACTGCAGTACTGCAGCTTTACCACTCTGTGCCATGGGGCTCCCAAGCAGGGTTGGCTCTGGTTAGCATTTAGATGGGAGGCCACCAAGGAAACCCAGGGTTGCTACACAGAGGCAGGCAATGGCAAACCACCGCTGCTTCTCTCTGCCCTGCCCTGGATGGCCCAGATTAGCCTGATCTAGTCAGATCTTGGAACCTAAGCAGGGTTAGCCCTGGTTAATATTTGGATGAGAAACTACCAAGGAATACCAGGGTCACTACTCAGAGGCTGGCAATGGCAAACCACCTCTGCTTGTCTCTTCCCAGGCCAATCTCATCAGATCTTGGAAGCTAGGAAGGACCAGCCTCAGTTAGTATTTGGATGGGATGCAGGGCCTTTTTTTGTAGCAGGAACTCCTTTGCATATTAGGCCACACCCCCATGGTGTAGCCAATCTTCCAAGAGCTTACAGCTCTTTGTTTGGGGGCCCCTGTAAGCTCCAGGAGGATTGACTACTTCAAGGGGGTGTGGCCTAATATGCAAAGGGGTTCCTGTAGGGCTGCCAAGTTCCTGGGTCGGGCAGGGGTTCTCCTGCCCTGGAGGTTCCCAACCCACTGGCTCACATTGGGTCAGCAGGAGAATCCTCCCCCAACGTCGCTGGCGCAATGATGTCACTTGGAAGTGACACCATCGCGCTGGCAACATTATGCACTGGCTGCTCTAGGAGCGTCCGGGAAAACTCTATGGTTTTTCCAGACACTCTAGCAATTTGGGAGGAAAACTCTATGGTTTGGGAGGAAAACTTCCTCCCAAATTGCTAGAGCAGCTGGAGGCTGAGGAGACTTGGTCACCCTAAATTCCTGCTACAAAAAAAAAGCCCTGGATGGGAGACCAAGGAAGTCCAGGATCACTATTCAGAGATCACAATGGCAAACCACCTCTGCTCATCTCTGCCCAGGCCTGGATGGCCCAGGCTAGCCCGATGTCATCAAATCTCAGAAGCTAAGTCTGAGCGAGTCTGGTGTAGCGGTTAAGTGCATGAACTCTAATCTGGGAAAACCGGGTTCGATTCCCCACTCCTGCATATGCAAGCTGCTTGGTGACCTTGGGACAGTCACTATTCTCCTGGAGCTGTTCTCTCAGAGCTCTCTCAGCTCTACCTACCTTACAAGATGTCTGTTGTGGGAAGAGGAAAGGAAAGGAGATTGTAAGGTGCTCTGAGACTCTGAGTGAAGGGTGGGGTTTAAAATCCTCTCCTCTAAGGAGGGTCAGCCCTGGTTAGCACTTGGATGGGACGCCACCAAGGAAGTCCAGGGTTGCTATGAGAGGCAGGCAACAGCAAACCACTTCTGAACGTCTCTTGTCTTGAAATCCTCATGGTCAGCCATCTAGGGCTGCTAAGCCCCTGGTCCCCGCCCGGGAGGTTCCCAACCCACCGGCCCACATTGGGCCAGCAGGGGGAACCTCCCCCTCCTTCACTGGTGTGATGACGTCACCCAGAAGTGATGTCATCAAAATGGTGGCGTATGCACAGGGCCGCTCTAGGCATTTCCAGGAAAACTCCATGGTTTTCCCAGATGTTCTAGCCATTTGGGAGAGATAACTCTATGGTACAGTAGATACCATAGAGTTTTTACCTCCTAAATGGCTAGAGTGTCCAGGAAAACCGTAGAGTTTTCCTGTAAATGTCTAGAGTGGCCTGCGTGCGAGCCACCATTTTGATGACACCACTTCCAGGTGACATAATTGTGTTGTGTGCTTTGTGTGCGCATGCAAAAGTCCCCCACTACAGGAAGCTGGGGACTTGGCAACCCTACAGCTGTCCTTACATTCACTTTGCAGAATGCTCCTTCTGAGCTTCAGCACAGCAGCATGACCTAGTCTAATGGTCACCACACTATCTCACAAACTTCACAGAGAGCCTTTTGCTTTGTAATAATAATAATAATAAATTTTATTTGTATCCCGCCCTCCCCGCCTAGGCAGGCTCAGGGCGGCTAACAACATTTCATAAAACATACAGTAATAAATAAGGTTTTAAATTAACAATATACAACTTTAAGTTTAACATCACTAAAAACCAGTCAATATGATTACAATTTATAACTTAGTCTGACAGTGATGATGGCATTTGATGCTAGTTCTGTCAGTGTATACAGTTTACCGAGCGGTAATCCTTAATTAGACAGCGGTAATCCTTAATTAAACAGCCTTGTTCAGCCGTCTGTATATACTAGCCTGAAGAGGGTGGTCTTGCAGGCCCTGCGGAACTGTTCAAGGTTCCGCAGGGCCCGCACCTCCTCAGGGAGCTGATTCCATAGGGCAGGGGCCACGACTGAGAAGGCCCGTGCTTGGGTGTTCTGAAGTTTGATCTCTTTCGGCCCCGGGATAGTCAGTGTATTTTTCCCAGCTGACCTCAGTGCTCTCTGGGGTTCATACGGGGAGAGACAGTCCCTCAGGTAGGCTGGTCCTCGGCCATATAAGGCTTTAAAGGTGATGACCAACACTTTGTACCAGACCCGGTATGTAATCGGCAGCCAGTGCAGTCCACGTAGCCCCGGCCGTATGTGCTCCCATCTCGGGAGCCCCAACAACAGCCTGGCCGCCGCGTTCTGCGCTAGCTGCAGCCTCCAGGTCCGGCACAAAGGTAGCCCCAAGTAGAGGGCTTTGAGTTAAGAAACCAATAGTGGTGGATTTATTTAAAGAAACATAACATATAACTGTAGTGGAGAGATAGAGTGTTTAAACTATTCTACCTAACTGGATGGCTTTGGATTGTAGCAGGCCATTTGCTTAGTTCAGCTCAGGAGGAGCGATACTGTGCTGTTCGCTCTGATACATGCAGGGAAGAAAAAGAAGGAAGAGGCAAACAGGAAGAAGGAAGTTTCCTGAAACTACACGCTATTGGTTAGAGAGGGTGAGTGATAATAGACAGGAAGAAGAATGATATGAACCTAGCTATCTAGCTTGCTCTATGGTGTTTGTAGTCTTGGGGAACTGAGCAAGAGACATAATCAGTCTGTTCTTCTAACACAGAGCACATCTGGTGGACAACCAGAATGTCCTCCCACACCCATCATAATTTACTGGAGTCCAGCGTTGGGCAGGCTATATCCCAGGGGTGGCCAAACTGTGGCTCTTTCACTCATATTGTGTGGCTTTCAAAGCCCCCACCACCCCATCAGCTGTCTTGGAGAAGGCATTTCTCTCTTTAAATCACTCCTTCAAACTGAGCCAGTCAGTGGCTTGGAGAATGCATTTAAAGTTAAAGTTGCTTTCTTTTTACTTCTTTCTCCCTTCTCTCCCCCCCCCCCCATCTATTTGCCTTCCTGCCTGCCTCCTTGTCTTGTGGCTCTCAAACATCTGGTATTCATGTCTTGCGGCTCTCAAACATCTGATGTTTATTCTACATGGCTCTTACGTTAAGCAAGTTTGGCCACCCCTGCTATATCCTAACTTCCTCTCCACTGGAGACTCAAAGCATCACACATCATTTTCCTCTCCTTTGTTTTATCTACACAGCAACCCTGTGAGGCTGGTAAGGCAGAGAATTACGGGCCCAAGCTCGCTCAGCAAGCTTCCATGGCAGAGCAAGGATTTGAACACGGGTCTCTCAGAGGCTGCCAGACTGGCTTTCTGCACCTTGCTGGTTGCAGTCTTGCAGCAATATAAACTTGGTTCTTCCCAGGGGTCGCTTTGTAGAAAAATTGGTGGTGGAGCAACGGCCACCAATGGACAAGGTGGGGAGGAGGAGGGGGAACCCTCGGAAAGGTTCAGGAGCTGTGCTCCTGTGTCCTCCTGCTGAATCCGAGGCCTGATGATGAAGAAGACTGCAGATTTATACCTTACCCTTCACTCTGAATCACAATCTCCTTTATCTCCTTCCCCTGTGAGGTGTGTGGGGCTGAGAGACCTCTCCCAGAAGCTGCCCTTTCGTGGACCACTCCTGAGATAGCTAAGGCTAACCCAAGACCATTCCAGCAGCTGTAAGTGGAGGAGTGGGGAATCAAACCTGGTTCTCCCAGATAAGAGTCTGCACACTTACCCACTACACCATCCTGGCTCATCAAATCTCAGAAGCTATGTCTGAGCGAGTTTGGTGTAGTGGTTAAGTGCATGGACTCTAATCTGGGAAACCTGGGTTCGATTCCCCAGTCCTCCATATGCAAGCTGCCTTGGGACAGCCACCATTCTCCCAGAGCTGTTCTCTCAAGAGCAGTTCTTCCCAGTTCTGTCTCCAGCCCATAGGGCCGCTGACTCGGTTACCAGCCTTTGCTCCCATGTCTTTAACAGCAGCCTGCTCTGCAGTCATGGGTAGGCGATAGCTTTTCCTTACTGCAGAAGATTTCACTTGCCTATCACGCTGCTGTAGATGGCAAAAGGAGATCAAACTGCTCTTCCCCAGGTGAGCTGGCAGAACTCCCAGCCCTCTAACTCATGCTCTGTACCAGCTCTCGGGAACTGTGCTAATAATATATATTTTGAGTGTGCTTAGGCCTTAGGCTATAAGGATATCTAGGTGCTTAAGAGAAATGATCGGCGTGTCTGTTTTTTTTCTGGTTTGCTGATATCCCCAGGTGGGAAAGAGAGCCTAAAATCTAAAAACTATTTCCTCCATTTGTCAGGTACATTACCTCCTAGTGTGTTTTTTTGTGCCTCTTCCAAACTGAGCTTGAAATTAACAGATTCGTTCACCTGGATATTCTTAGTTATTGTAAAAACTCTCCAGGGAATAGCCGCCTCAATTAATGCAACCCGTTCCTTTCCTTTCTCTTCCGCAGGGCCAAAAGACAAACCATCCCAAGTCCTGAGTCAACAGCAGGCAGTCCCTCCATTGTTATTTATTAACAGCCGGTGAAAGAAATATTTCTTTTTTTAAAAAAAATGTTCTGTGGAGAGCTAAGGAATGGCTCAGCAGAGGCAGAAAAGATTGCCAGCCCGCCCGGATTTCCTGTGCAGTTGAACAAAGATCTCGGAGAGATCATAGAGTAGATTTCATTGCCCCGTTAGAAATAGCCAGGGGCTTTAAACTGCAATTCGCTTTCACACAAAGAGCCTTTCATTCCTCTCAGGGATTCAGGAAGAGTCAGAAGACTGGCATCAAACCGAAATAAACGATTCTTCAAGAGTCGGAACCAGAATCAAAAACTGTGGGTGGTGGAGGCGAAGCCCAGGCTCGGCTTAGCAAGCAGAATTCTTATTCTCTCGCCAGTGACCCCGTGAAATTGCTGTATTGCCTTTGGAGAAGATTTGAGGGGGCACCTTTTTTAAAAACATGGTCAACCTGGACTCTGTGTATGTGTGTGTAATGCACCATTAAGGCGCTTTCAGCTTATGGTGACTTATGAACTACTGTCCTCCAACATTCATAGACTAAAAAGGTAGTCCCCTGTGCAAGCACCAGTCGTTTTCAACTCTGGGGTGATGTTGCTTTCACAACATTTTCACAGCAGACTTTTTATGGAGTGGTTTGCCATTGCCTTCCCCAGTCATCTACACTTATGGTGTAGCAAGCTGGGGACTCATTTTACTGACCTCAGAAGGATGGAAGGCTGAGTCAACCTGGAGCCGGCTACCTGAACCCAGCTTCTGCTGGGATTGAACTCAGGTCGTAAGCAGAGGGCTCCAACTACCATGGGTTTTTGTAGCAGGAACTCATTTGCATATTAGGCCACACCCCTCTTATGTACCAATCCTTCAAGAGCTTACAAGGTTCTTCTTACAGGGCCTACTGTAAGCTCCTGGAGGATTGGCTACATCAGGGAGGTGTGGCCTAATATGCAAAGAAGTTCCTGCTACAAGAAAAGCCCTGTAAACTACACATCTACCCAGCGCTTTTATTGTAGCAGAAACTCCTTTGCATATGAGGCCACACACCCTGATGTAGCCCTGTAAGCTCTTGGAGGATTGGCTACATTGGGGTGGTGTGGCCTAATATGCAGAGGAGTTCCTGTTACAAAAAAGCCCTGCATTTACACACAACATTCAGGCCCACAACCCAGATTATCTCAATTTATTAGGGTTTGTATAATCTTTCGGGATCAAGTGCCGTGTTCTACTGGAGAAAGTTTTCCTTCCAGACGTTTCGTTCAATCTTCAATGCTGTCAGATGGCCATCCAGCCTCTGTTTAAAAACCTCCAAGGAAGGAGAGCCTACCACCTCCCAAGGAAGCCTGTTCCATTGAGGAATCGCTCTAACAGTCAGGAAGTTCTTTCTAATGTTGAGCCAGAAACTCTTCTGATTTAATTTCAACCCATTGGTTCTGGTCCTACCTTCTGGGGCCACAGAAAACAATTCCACACCATCCTTTCACAGCCCTTCATGGGTCTATCAATCCACACGGGGGCCGCATTCAGCATTTGATATAGGACTTAAAAAAACAAAAGATTATAAAAGCTTTAAAACCTGTGGAGATCTTTAAAAAAGGAAGATATTGCAATTTAAATGTATGATAGATAGATAGGAAACAATGGGCCCAATTTACAGATGCATCCTACTTTGGAAGCCAGCGCATGAGAGTTTTGCAGCCGAAATGTACACCTGGCTGAAAAGAGCGGCCTGTCTCGGGGAATGGAGATGTGGAAACTCTGGCTGGGAAATTAGGAGTGTTCTCAGTCCACAAGTCCCCTGCCCCAACCATTTTCACCTGTGAAAGGGAAGATCCAGTCAAGCAAAGTGTAGGCTGAAAACCTAGTCACATAAATCCCATTGAACTCAGTAGTACTGGTTGACAACTCTCTCATTTGCCTTGCTTGTGAGTTCCTATTGCTTCCACTTGTGTTTTGCTCCCTCTAGTGGCCAATTCAATATTCCATTGGCTAATGTCAGGCATACCTCCCTGCAGGTATTCACGCCAGACATAAGCCAATGTCATATCGAATCAATCTCTAGAGGAAGCAAAACACATTCGGAACAGGGGAAAACTCCAAAGCAGGGGTGGCCACCCTTGCTCCAAAGCAACAGGAAGTCAGAAATGAGAAAAAATGAGAAGGCAGAGAAGCCCTAGTTAAGAAACATTAGCATACTATTTCTATTTACAGCTGAGAACAGTCAGAGCCCAAGCATGAAAACATGCAGGGCTGGCCCTAGGGCACGTACCGCCCCAGGCAGCTTGCCACCGCCCCCCTCCACGGCACCGCGCAGTGCCGCGCCCTACCATGCCTCCCTCCTGTGGCGCCTCCTCCCTCCCTCATCCCTTTGTCACAATATTAATGTCCAGGAATGGGCGGTGAAGCGCAGCACTCCCGGGCTCTTTAAAGGCTGACCCCCCCCCCCCCATCGATCAGCTGATTGGTGGTAAAACCGCGCCGGGGGCTGGCAGCTCCTATGCAGCCCCTCTGGCATGCTTACAATCAGCACTGGGTCAGCAGAAGTAAGCGAGCCGCTGAAAGAGCGGCCACGCTGCTTTCTCCTCCCCACTTTCTTCCTGGATTGCGTGGAGGCATGGTTTTACCCAGCTAGCAGCTGATCGGTGGGGGGTGGGGTGCTTTAAAGAGCCCAGGAGCATGGTGCTTCACTGCCGGTTCCCGGGCATTAAAATTTTGACAAAGGGACAAGGGAGGGAGGAGGAGGCAAATAGGGATTTGCCTAGGGGGTGGGGGGAAGCCCTTCCAAATGCCTAGTTTGCCTAGTGGGTGGGCCGGCCCTGAATACCTGAATAGGTGGAGTTGCATATTCCATGATTCTTTGGATCATTCGGTTTTGCTTTGACATCCCTTTGCCTCACTGGCTTTCCCTGGAAATGGGGAATACAAAAAAAAACATAAATATTGCAATCTTTTATTTGGCCCTTGGACCAGAAAACATCTTGCACCCAGTTTGTAGGAGCAGTCATTCTCTTCTAGTTTAGATTGACAGGAGACATTTTCTAATAGGAGGGGGGGGGGAAATAATGCTCTATTTATTGAAAACTTTTGCTACGTTCCCTGCTCCGTTCAACCAGCCATAAGTGGCTGTAGTCGGATCACTGCAAAGATCTTCTGAACGAAAGCCCATCCCAGGACCTGGGAAAGAGCAGGCTGAGCCACAGAGTGGAGCTTAAGGGTTTTATAGATAGAGGCATAAAGAGGCTTGGCGATAATCTTTCGCTATTGAAAACCTATAATGAAATCTGAAAATGAATGAAGAGGAACACACATGCACGTGGATACACAGGCCCGATGGGAAAATGGCACCAAGCTAATGACAGATCCACCCTTCCTTAGCTTCAGTTGGATGGGGAGGGGTGGAATCCATACAGCAAAAGATTTTCACCAAGGCGAAAGAAATATATGAAATATGGTGGATTTTCTCCCTTAATTTTCTCACGTAACATTTGAATTCTGGTTTTCATTTGGAGATATGTTTTGACCTCAAAAAGAAGAGAAAAAGAAGAGAAAGGATTGGATTTATACCCTGCCCTTGGCTTAAAGTCTCAGAGTGGCTTACAGTCTCCTTCCCTTTCTGTCCCCACACCTCGTGAGCTAGGTGGGGCTGAGAGGGCTCTTTTGAGAACAGCTCTTGAGAGAACAGCTCTGACAGAACTGGGACTGACCCAAGGTCACTCCAGCAGCTGCATGTGGAGGGGTGGGGAATCAAACCTGGTTCTCTCAGATTAGAGTCTGCCACTCTTAACCACTACACCAGGAAGGAAGGAAGGAAGGAAGGAAGGAAGGAAGGAAGGAAGGAAGGAAGGAAGGAAGGAAGGAAGGAAGGAAGGAAGGAAGGAAGGAAGGAAGGAAGGAAGGAGAAGACTGCAGATTTATACCCCGCCCTTCTCTCTGAATCAGAGTCTCAGACCGGCTGACAATCTCCTTTATCTCCTTCCCCCACAACAGACACTCTATGAGGTGGGTGGGGCTGAGAGGACTCTCACAGCAGCTGCCCTTTCAAGGACAACTCCTATAAGAGCTATGGCTAACCCAAGGCCATTCCAGCAGGTGCAAGTGGAAGAGTGGGGAATCAAACCTGGTTCTCTCAGTTATGAGTCGATACACTTAACCACTACACCAAACAGGAAGGAAGGAAGGAAGGAAGGAAGGAAGGAAGGAAGGAAGGAAGGAAGGAAGGAAGGAAGGAAGGAAGGAAGGAAGGAAGGAAGGGAGATTGCAGATTTATACCCTGCCCTTCTCTCTGAATCAGAATGTCAGAGCGGCTTACAATCTCCTTTATTTCCTTCCTCCACAACAGACACCCTATGAGTGGGTGGGGCTGAGAGGGTTCTCACAGCAGCTGCCCTTTCAAGGACAACTCCTACAAAAGCTATGGTAACCCAAGGCCACTCCAGCAGGTGCAAGTGGAGGAGTGGGGAATCAAACCCGGTTCTCTCAGATACCAGTCGACACACTTAACCACTACACCAAACTGGAAGGAAGGGAGGAAGGAAGATGGGGGAGAGAGAGGTGGAAAGAAAGCAAGTTTAACTTCTAATGCATTCTCCAAGCCGCCAGCTGGCTTGACTTGGAGAACTGATTTAAAGAGAGACATGCCTTCTCCAAGCCAGCCAACATGGCAGTGTGGACTTTGAGAGCCGCACAATATGTGTGAAAGAGCCGCACGTGGCTCCCAAGCCACAGTTCAGCCACCCCCAATATAGAAGTTATTAGGAGTTGCACAGGGCTTCTTTGGCAGCTATTATGTTGGACTGTATTCCCTAGATGCAGAAATATTTAAAACCACTCGAAGACAGTATCTCATGCAAGTTTCATCAGATGGTAAATGCCACTGTGCACTGCAAAGAAATATATTACCCACTTTTATAGACATGGCTGTGCTGCAAACAGGGGGGAAATGACATGTTATTTGTGCAAAAGGTGGCACAAAGCATTAAGAACCTGAATTATGGCACAAGCTTGTTTCCCAAAAGGACCTGATTTAGAAGCAATTTCCAGTACAAGAAGATGTGGGTTTTTATGCCTTTGAATGCATGAAGGTGTATTGCTCCCACCCCCCACCCCCCCGTAAATGTTGCTACAAAGGAATCTCTGAATCTTCTCTCTCCCTGGAATATTTCTCAGGTCTTCACAAAGACAGGCGCTTGTGAAGGCACTACTATGCACTGCTCCATGAACAAAGAGAAATCCCTGGAGCTGTGTTGCCTGGGCTGGTTCTAGAGTTGCCAACTCCAGTTTGGGAAAGTCCTGGAAATCTGAAAAGGGAGGCTGTCCTGGGAAGGCAGAGTTTAGTGAGCTCAGCAGGAATGTGAAGCTATGGAGTCTGCCCTCCAAAACTGCCACTGTCAACAGGAGAACTATTCTCTGTCAGCTAAAATTCCAGCAGAGTTCAGGGCCCGAAGAAGACTGCAGATTTATACCCCACCCTTCTCTCAGAGACTCAGCGGCTTACAATCTCCTATATCTTCTCCCCGCCACAATAGACACCCTGTAAGGTGGGTGGGGCTGAGAGGACTCTCACAGCAGTTGCCCTTCAAAGACAACCTCTGCCAGAGCTACGGCTAACTCAAGGCTACCAGCAGGTGCAAGTGGAGGAGTGGTGAATCAAACACGGTTCTCTCAGATAAGAGTCCGCACACTTAACCACTACACCAAACTGGAGGTTGGTAACCCTAGACTCACTTGGTTCCCTTTGAAGGAGAGAAAACTGGGGACTTATGTTGGCTTTCCAAGATGTGCATTAGGTGCAGGTGGAGGACAGAAGTTATTCCTACAGGGCAACAGCTCTGGTTGCCAACTTTACTCTGGGAAATTCCTGGAGAATGGGGGGTGGAGCCTGTGGAAGGGGAATTGAGGGATGGGTTTTGCCTGAAACCTACACACCATAGTAGAGTGTTCCCCCTGAAGCTGCCATTTTCTCCAGGGGAGTTGATCTGTGTGATCTGGAGATCTCTTGTAATTCCAAGAGTATGCCAGGACTCACCTGTTAGAGTTGCCAACCTCCAAGTGGAGACTGGCCATCTCCAATTTTTACAACTGATCTCCAGCTGGCAGAGATTAGCTCCCCTGGATAAAATGTCTGCTTGGAAGGGTGGCACTGGACCCTGCTGAGGCCCTCCCTTCCACAAACCCCGCCCTTCTTAGGCTCCACCCCCACAGTTTCCAGGTATTTTCCAACACAGATCTGGCAACACCACCACCTATAGGTTGGCAGAACTGGTATTCTGTATCCTCCAGGGCTTTTTCAGCCTGGTGGAACTCTCTGCCAAGAGAGATCAGGGTCTTGTAGGACAGTATAGTCCCACAGGGCCTGAAAGACAGAGTGGTGCCCCCCAGTCTTGGGTTGGGGCTGCAGGTGCTTAGTTATATTAGCCTCCCCTGCTCCACCCACCCTCCTCATCAGGGCTTTTTTTGGTAGAAGCCCAGCAGGAACTCATTTGCATGTTAGGCCACACCCCCTGACATCACTATTGTTTCCAGTTTGGTGTGAGAGCCAGTTTGGTGTGAGAGCCAGTTTGGTGTAGTGGTTAAGTGTTCAGACTCTTATCTGGGAGAACCGGGTTTGATTCCCCACTCCTCCACTTGCACCTGCTGGAATGGCCTTGGGTCAGCCATAGCTCTGGCAGAGGTTGTCCTTGAAAGGGCAGCTGCTGTGAGAGTCCTCTCAGCCCCACCCACCTCACAGGGTGTCTGTTGTGGGGGAGGGAGATAAAGGAGATTGTGAGCCGTTCTGAGACTCTGAGATTCGGAGTGGAGGGCGGGATATAAATCCAATATCTTCATCTTCTTCTTCTTCACACAGGGCTTTTTTGTAGAAGAAGCCCAGTAAGAACTCATTTGCATATTAGGCCACACACCCCAGTCACCAGGCCAGCCAGAACTGCATTCCTGTGTGTTCCTGCTAAAAAAACAACAACAAAAAACTCTGCTCTTCATTCTATCTTACTAATGTATTGCCGCCTTTCCTCAAACGCCTGTTCTTCTTGACATACACTTAGTGACCTCTGGGAGTGCCTGTAAATTTATCTTTGCCGTCTTGTGTTGAATTGTGGGGTTTTAACTGGATTATTGTGTAACTGTTTTTAAGCATTTTATTTCATCAAGTTTGTTGTGAAGCGCCCTGAGCCTACTTGTGGGGGAGGGCAGGATAGAAATATAATAAAATTTTAAAAAATGATATTGTTGACGCAGGAGGGTGCTGCTTGGGGGTGGGGCTTCGTATTGGACCCCCAAAATCAGGGGAAACCCCACCAGGATGGGGAGTCTGGCAACTCTACACGGAGCCCACCCTCCAAGGCAGCCATTTTATCCATGAGAACTGATCTCTGTAGTCTCAAGATGAGCTGTAATTCCAGGGGATCCCCAAGTCTCACCTGTAGGCTGACAACCCTATGCTAGCCCTGGTTGAGGCTAGGCAGATGTCTTTGGGTCTGGGGATGCTGTTCAGAAGAGCACAAAGCTCACTGAGGGAAATAGAGGGATAGTCAGTCCTGCAGCTATGATGGTCCTGTTGGAGCAAGAATCTACATAAACCCAGTCTGACAGCTACAGTATGACAGCTGGTGATCTAGCTGCCAGGCTAGGTCACAGTGACCTGATCAGCAGACCGGCTTGAGCCGGCAGAAGCCAAGTGATGCAATCTGCTGAGTCAGCACGGCCAGGATTGGCTGCTTGGACTATATATGATCTGTGTGTGCATCACACAGGTCTCTCCCTGTGAGATGGTGGTTAGGCGAAGCACTTTGTCCGTGGAGGTGATATTGTATAGACTGCACAAGAGAGCACTTGTCGTGTATATATGTTAATACACCTTTTGGCACTAGTTGCACGTGTCTGCCTGATTTTCTTTCCTGAAGCCCTGTGTCGGGCAAGTCATCTCCCTCACTCTGCTACTCCCGCTCCGACAGGGTTATGGGCCCAGGGCGGTTCCGCTGCGCGGAGGAGAGAGTTGAGCTGACTGTGAGTTTGGAAAGAGCCGGAGGCGAGGAACGCCGGTGAAGGACACAGAAGCACCACCGTTCTCTGTTTGAGAGCCAGAGGGACGTCGGCAGCCAGCTGTGAGGAGGAGTCGGCACGATGGCTCAGCAACAGCTTGGAGTAGCCGTTGAGAAGCTCACCTCAGCCAACTACGCGGTGTGGAGCCTGAGAATGCAACACTACCTCAAGCGTGAAGGGCAATGGCTGTTCGTGAGTAACCCCCCTGCTGACTTATCTCCTGCCGAGACTGTGTTATCGGATAAGGCACTGGCCAACATAGTGCTGTCTATAGGAGATGACCAGCTGGTTTATGTGCGAGGGAAGGACACTCCCAAGGCTGCCTGGGACGCGGTGAGTGCGGTGCATGTTAGCACCACTGCTGGTTCCCTCATGGCCTTGACAAGGAGGATGTTCCGCACCGTTATGCCGGCTGGAGGGTGTGTGAAAGATCACATCAAACGGCTAACGGACTGTTTCGTTGAGCTGGAGGCAAGAGGCAAGAGGCAAGACTGTAGCTCCAGACGACAGAGTGTACATTTTGCTGTCGTCGTTGCCACCTGAGTACACTCCCCTGATAACTTCTCTGGAGACGGTGGACGTAGCGACCCTGACCATGGAATACATCTGTGCCCACCTGCTTGACTTCCAAGAGAGAATTGCGGCCGTGAGCTGTCCGGGGGTGTCGGCCGGGCAGCGTGCTGTTATCGGTGTGTCCGGGAAGACAGCCAAGAATGAGCCAGCTTTTGCTGCTGGCAGGCGTCCGAAGGTGGAGGAAGTGGAGCCGACTGCGTTTGCAGTCCGTCGCTGCTATGGATGCGGGTCGTCGCAGCACCTGCTCCGAGCTTGCCCTGAGAGGGAGAAGAGGCGGGGGCGTGTGCGGCGAGAGCGGAGGACCGCCAGCCCGTGTGAGGAAGCAACCCGGCTGGTCACGTCTGCAGTAGAGAGCACAGGGTCTGCTTGGATTTTAGACTCCGGGGCAACGAGCCATCTCTGCTGCGAGAAGGAGTTGTTGAAAAACATTGACAGTCCTGAGCATAAGTATGTGAGATTGGCTGATGGGACCACTGCCAATTCTGTTTGCTCAGGCAATATGGAATTTCCTGCACTGAAATGTATGTTGCAAAATGTGTTGTATGTACCCTCACTGCAGTCTAACCTGTTGAGTGTTAGCACACTGTTTGACCAGGGATACCAGGTGAGATTTGAGAAAACCTGCTGCAAAATCCTGGGAGGTGGGGGAAAGTTGCTTGTGACAGGAAAGAGGGAAGGTAAACTGTATGTGGTCCAGAGTGATTGTGCCCAGGAGGCTCAGGTGTCGAATGAGCCTGTGCACAATAATTGTATACATTTGCTCCATAGGAGACTCGGGCACTGCGGATTTAGGGCGTTAAAGAAAACCCTGGAGCTTGTGCCTAGTTTGAAAGTAAATCCTTGCAAATGTTACTTGGATTGCCAGGTCTGCAAGAAGACCAAAAGCAAGGCGTGTGCTGTTGCTAAAGAAAGCTCAAGGGAAAGCACACGAGCCCTGGAACTAGTCCATTTAGACGTTATTGGCCCATTGCCAAAGAGTCTGTCGGGGAGGAGATACTGCTTGGTGGCCACCGACGACCACACGAGGTACGCGTGGGTTTTCACCATGGTGCATAAGTCTGAGGTGTATAAGACATTCACCAAGTGGGTCAAAGCAGTGGAGAGACAATTAGGGGTTAATCTCCTAGCTGTACAAACCGACAGAGGGGGGGAATTCTCATCTAACCAGATGAAACGTTGGCTGGAGAACAAGGGCATCGCCCACCGTCTGACGAACCCGGCAACGCCCCGAGAAAATGGGCATGGGGCTGTATTGCAGAATGTGATGTATTGCATGTTAGAGGATGCACAACTGCCAATGACCTATTGGGCAGAAACCATACATGCAGCTGTTTTTTTGCAAAATAGGGTTTGGTGTAATACTGTGAAAAATGTGCCTTACAGGTTACTGTTGAACAAGACCCCAGATTTGAGTTCTTTAAAAGTCTTTGGGTCACGGGCTCGGGTTGGCATCCACTCCACGAGTAGCGGGGAGGGGGATGTCCGGGCAGAGAGCCTAATTTTTCTGGGCTACAAGCCAAGGGCCAGGTGTTATCGTTTCTGCAATAGCAAAAGCAAGATAACACTTAGTAAGAGTGCCCAGTTCAATGAAAAAAGCAGCTGGCCAAGGTTGCACTCCTTGCAGAAACAATTTGTCCTGCTGCCAAGTAGCGATAACGATGTTGGAGCGCAGCCCAGAACTCCAGCCCAGGAGGTGGCACCCAGTGGGGCTGGAGAAGGTGAGCCGAATGCTGGCACAGAGCCTGACGAGCAGAGTCAGGAGGCAGAGCCTCAAATGCAGGAACTGGAGGTAAAGTGTGAGAGTCAGGAGGTTCAACACCCAATTACAGGGGCAGAGCAACCAGCCCAGGAGGTGGGAACAGAGCAACCCGAAGAAGACAAAGCTGGTCCAAGCACAGGGCCACGGGTGTCTGCCAGGTCCACCAAAGGCCAACGTCCCGCTAGGTACAAGTGTCCCTATGTCACTCTGACTGTCAATCCAGACCCACCCGGATTTGAGGAAATGTTAAAAGAAAAGGCTAAGAAATGGAAAGCCTGGGTGGCAGAGTGCGAGGCAAGGGAGAAGGAGGCTGAAGCCAAGCGTCTGAAAGAGCTGGCTGAACAGGAACACGATGATGTGTTTTACAATCATGATGAGTTCCTGAACGAATTCCGGAAAGGGTTCCGAGCTACGTAAATATGAACTGTAATGTTGCTGGTGGACATGTATGTAAACTGTGTAAAGTGTTTTGGTGCACTGGGTTTAAATAGATTAGGAGGTGTGTTGGAGCAAGAATCTACATAAACCCAGTCTGACAGCTACAGTATGACAGCTGGTGATCTAGCTGCCAGGCTAGGTCACAGTGACCTGATCAGCAGACCGGCTTGAGCCGGCAGAAGCCAAGTGATGCAATCTGCTGAGTCAGCACGGCCAGGATTGGCTGCTTGGACTATATATGATCTGTGTGTGCATCACACAGGTCTCTCCCTGTGAGATGGTGGTTAGGCGAAGCACTTTGTCCGTGGAGGTGATATTGTATAGACTGCACAAGAGAGCACTTGTTGTGTATATATGTTAATACACCTTTTGGCACTAGTTGCACGTGTCTGCCTGATTTTCTTTCCTGAAGCCCTGTGTCGGGCAAGTCATCTCCCTCACTCTGCTACTCCCGCTCCGACAGGTCCCAGACTGCATAGTAGGGCTGCCAAGCTCCTATCCCCAAAGAGCCCCATTGTTGTGCGATGTGCCCTGCATGATGATGTCACCCAGATGTGATGTCATTGTGCTGGGCATGTCGTGCCAGGGACACTCTAGGATTCATGGTAAAACTCTATGGTACCATAAGGTTTTTACCATGAATCCTAGAGTGTCGCACCTGGGTTGCTCTAGGATTCATGATAAAACTATATGGTACCATAGAGTTTCTTACTGCAAATCCTAGAGCGTCCCTGGCTCAATATGCCCTGTGCAATGACATCATTTCCAGGTCATGTCATCATGCAGGGCATGTTGCATGCGTGAAAGGGGTCAGGCACTGCAGCAGCTGAGGGACTTGGCAACCCTACCGCATAGGGCTTTAAAGATTAATACCATGATATTGAACCTGATCCAGTACTGAAATGGCAGGGAATGCATCCACAAAGACAACTCAGTCAGCAGGCACGCTGCTGCATTTTCAGCCAGCTGGAGTTTCTGGAGCAGGGCCAAGGGTAGCCCTGCATAGAGTGAGTTGCTGTAGTCCAACCTGAAGGTGTCCATTGTGCAGATCACTGTGGCTAAGTCACGGGGGGATAGATAGGGAACCAATTGCTTGACCATCTGAAAATGCTAAAAGGCTGACTTGGGCTTCCTTTGAAAGTGAGGCATCCGGTGTCACACCTTAACTCCTCACCATTGGGGTGGGCATCGTCAAGGGTTGGGAGATGGATGCCCTGTCAAGGGTTGGGAGATGGATTCCCGGTCCCATAGCCCCACAGCTCAGGCACAGGACCTCTGTCTTCAATGGATTCAGTTTCAAGCAAAAGTGGTCTTCTTGGAACCCTCCACAGAAGGTCTGTGGATCCTTGTGAACCAAGTCCTGTGTAGTATCCAAAGAGGATACTGAGCCAAATCATCCTAATTTTTGCCACAAAGTGCTACATGCTTGGCTTAAGGCTTGTGCAAGGGCAAAGCAATTTGATTTAGCCTGATCCCTCTGCTTCATTAACTCCCTAGGGTGTTTTTTTCAGCTTGTGAGCACCTTTGGAATTCTGGCACAGATGCAACCACAAAATGGCTGCCAAAGGAGGCAGAGCCAGCCACAAAATGGCTGCCCTAGCTTACCTTCACACAATGAAGATCCTAGTGCTGTCGTAACAGCTGCTGCCAAACAATGTTTTTAAAAATCAGCACAACCAGACAAAAATCTCCAAGGGCCATTCAGAAACCTTGATGGGCAAAAGCCTCATCTGGGTTTGCCCACTTTCTGAAGACACTTGGCAAGTGACAGGAAAGGTGTGGGCAGCTGCCAAGGTGCCCACTGGCACCATGCTGGGGACTTCTGCCCTAGGGCATGTTGTTCAAGAGGTTCCCCTGACCCTCAGCAGAGGATTTTGGGGGACACATTAAGCTACTGGGAGAACCGGGTTTGATTCCCCACTCCTCCACTTGCAGCTGCTGGAATGGCCTTGGGTCAGCAATAGCTCTCGCAGGAGTTGTCCTTGAAAGGGCAGCTGCTGTAAGAGCTCTCTCAGTACCACCTACCTCATAGGTGTTTGTTGTGGGGAGAGGGGGAGGTAAAGGAGATTGTGACTGCTCTGAGATTCAGAGTATAGGGTGGGATATAAATCCAATATCTTCAATATCTGGGATAAGGGGAAAGCAGGCAAGATCCTCTCATGCACACTTCTTACACCCACACATTTGGAGGATGCAGTGTTCTGTATCTCAGTTCAATAATATTATCTTGATAGACATTGGGACGATGTTGCCATTATCCTGTTCTCAGCGTGGTCCGGAGAATTATAAAAGGAGATAACATCCAGTTGGTACCCACTTATATCCCTTTATGAACATAATTATTCAAGCACAGTTAAGGGTCAACAGAAAAAGTGTCCTTCTGATGTCAAATGCAGGAATCAAACACTCCAACACAATACACACCCCGCACAGAACAGCTGGGGGGGGGGAATTCGGCATCGCAATACACAAAGGAAGATCTTGAGAAGAAAAGCGAGATGGAGTTTTGTTCCGCTTTAATTTTGTCACCGTGGTGAGAGTCACGAAGGGATATCCAATGGATCCACTCAACACTTCTCCAATGACCTTTGGACATTTTAATTGCCAAGTGGATAGAAACAAGTCTTGAATTTTAAAAGCAAGAAATAGTGGGGGAGAGGGGAGTAACAGCAAAAAACAGAAAATGGAGGCTTGGGGGGGACAGCTGTGATTGACAGCTGTCTCTAAAAATCATACGGTTAAATCAAATATAAAAGACGTGGGGAGGAAAGAACAACCAACACCCCGTAAGCTTCAATGCGCCCGGCTTCATCGGCAAAGAGGCGAGGGAAACAAACAAGGATCACTGGATGGCTTTGGTGGTTCTCGAGGGTTTTGACAAGTAAATTAATTTTGTACAAGCAGAAGGGGGGAGAAATTGCTAATACAAAAGGAATCTGAGAACACAATAGCGAAACACAGCTCAGGCACTGCTACAGAACCCACGCAGACCTGCAAATTAGAAACATGGAAATGCCAAGCACAGGGGAATGTGCCGGCTGCGGTGATGCGCCTTGGTTGGAACTTGGGTCATGTCCTTTCCACATGAGTTGAAAATTCACTGCGAAGATACACACACAACACAGACACACACACAATATGAAGTTTTGGATTTATTCAATTTATATTGGATTTATAACCCGCCCTTCACTCTGAATCTCAGAGTGACTTACAATCTCCTTTACCTCCCTCCTCCACAACAGATACCCTGTGAGGTGGGTGGGGCTGAGAGAGCTCTTGCAGAGCTACCCTTTCAAGGACAACTCAAGGCCATTCCAGTATAGGATTGCTAAGTCTCTTGCAGCCTCCAGCGGTGCGATAACCGTAACCGGAAGCGTACCATAGAGTTTCCCCTCCCAAATGGCTAGAGCATCTGGGAAAACCATAGAGTTTTCCCGGAAATGCCTAGAGTGGCCGCCGCGCACCATCGCTGCTGTGATGATGTCATTTCTGGGTGATGTCATTGTGCCAGCGATGTCGGGGGAGGTTCCCCCCGCTGGCCCAATGTGGGCCAGTGGGTTGGGAACCTCCCAGGCGGGAGAACCCCCACCCAGACCGGGGCTTGGCAGCTGTATTTAATTCAAATTGTTTTACTCTGCTCTGAGTCCCCAAAAGGGGGAAGGGGCAGAATAGAAATAAACCAATAATAATAATCATCATCATCATCATAATTCCAGCAGCTGCAAGTGGAGGAGTGGGGAATCAAACCTGGTTCTCCCAGATAAGAGTCTGTGCACTTAACCACTACAACAATCTGGTGCAGAGAGAGAGAGAGAGAGAGCGCAACCACAGTATTGTTGCAGAGCGTCATTAATGATAATTACACAGTGTTTCTTCTGTGTTTACCAGCCTTTACACCTTATTTCCCTGTGTCGTCTACCATCTGGAGGTTGGCAACTCTAGAAACGCAGTTGCTTTGCGATAGGGGTGCACCTAGGGTTGCCAGAACTTCCCTGAGCAGCGGAGGAGGATGTGGGGGTAGGGTTGCCAACTCAAGGCTGGGAAACTCCTGGAGATTTGGGGATGGAGCCTGGGGAGGACATGGACCTCAGTGGGGCACAATGCCATACAGGCCACCATCCAAAGCAACTGATCTTTGGAGTCTGGAGATGAGCTGTAATTCTGGGGGATCCTCAGGTCCCACCTGGAGGCTAGCATTCCTAGTTGCACCTCAAGAAACCTTCCTACTTGCTTGTTCTTATGTTCCTTCTTATGCTCTTATGTTCCCTATATTCTTGGTGCTTAGGGGGCAACAGTGGGAGGGCTTCGGGGGCTCTGGCCCTGCTGGTGACCTCCTGATGGCACCTGGGTTTTGACCAATGTGTATCACAGAGTGTTGGGCTGGATGGGCCACTGGCCTGTTCCAACATGGCTTCTCTTATGCAAAATGTGAATGGACAAAGAACCGGCAAACTGGTGCTTTAGCCATCGGCGCTCTGCTGCACATAGCAGCAGTGAAAAGGGCAAATTCCGTGTGGTGGAATCTGAAGCTTCTTAGGTCAAAGGGGCAAAAAAGAAATGGGAAGAGATTACAGCAGGAGTCCTCTCCTGTAATGTGCAATTTCGCCCTTGGGAAAGGGTGCTGGTGGAAAGTGCCATCAAGTCACTGCTGATTTCTGCACACCCCATAAGGCAGGGGTGTCAAACTCA
This sequence comes from Heteronotia binoei, assembly GCF_032191835.1. Classification (NCBI taxonomy): domain Eukaryota; kingdom Metazoa; phylum Chordata; class Lepidosauria; order Squamata; family Gekkonidae; genus Heteronotia; species Heteronotia binoei. The sequence continues at coordinate 22,706,781 of NC_083235.1, forward strand.
TGAGGGCTGGATCTGACATAAATGAGAACTTGTTGTGCTGAGCCAAGTTGGGTTGGGCCGGGCATGTCAGGCTGGGCCATGTCAGGCCAGGCCATGTGTGCACCTATTTAAGATTAGGTAGCAGACATATAAACTTTATAAAGGATACAGGCAAACACAAATATATATTTTTAAAAAACTTAAAACATGCTTAAAGCATTACCACTCATTGCTCTTAAAGATGCTTTATTTGTATTTTTCCTATGGGATCCAGGGAAATGGGCAAAGGAAGCTCTGGCTCTTTCCCTCCTTCCCCAGAGGACCAGGAGGAGGAGGAGGAGCCTCAACCTATAGAAGGAAGAGAGGCTTGACTCAGTAGCTCTGCTGTGTGATTGATAGAGCCTGGAAAAACAAGCTCTACCTCCCCCCCCCCTTTCCTCCCCAAGGGAGGAGCCTCAGCCAATGAAGAAGGTTTTGCTCTGTAGCTCCTGTGCAATTGAACAAGCCTTGCAAAGTATGCAGAAGGAAGCAAGAGAGAGGGAGAAGGAAGCAGATGACAGCCAGTTGCTTGGGGGCCTGATAGGAGCCCTCTGGGGGCCTGATTCAGCTCCTGGAATGCATGTTTGACACCCTGCCGCAGGGTTTTCAAGGCAAGAGATATTCGGAGGTGGTTTGCCATTGCTTGCTCCATGTCATCAGAGGTCTCTCATCCAAATACTATCCAGGGCTGGCCCTGCTAGCTTCCAGATTGGATGAGATGGGGCTAGCCTGAGTCATCCAGGTAAAATAAACAACTTCATATCTTTATTTTATGTTGTGGCCACCGTTCTCATTGCTCTTGGCTTCAGAAGAATATCACAGAGCAAGAAAAGAGGCAGAAAAGGGCAATCCCAAGGCTCTTTGGGAGGAAAGGCAGGTGTATTTAAAGTCTTATTGGTTTAGAGGAAAACTAGGGCAAGCTGGGGAAGGGACGCGGTAGCAGTTTTTCTTTCCTCTTCAAGAATACTGAAACTCGCCTTCATCTAAGGCAACTGATTGGCAATGTTATTCTGGCCTAGTTAAGCCCCAGATGGCTTGGATTGTGGTCTCCATCTTGGAACACAATGGATGTTATCAGGCTTCTGATTCAGCGGGAGCTCATAGAAGCGCAGCTCCTGAAGCTTTTTGAGAGTTCCACCTCCTTCTCCCCACCTTTTCCATTGAATAGTAGGTGCAGCTGCATAACAATCCCTGGATGAGCTCCACCACCTATTTTTCTACAAAACGACCCCTGGATGTTATGTACATAAATGTCATCTAGACACAACATGGGCGAGCAAGGAACTTTCAAAGCAAGTGAGAAGCAGAGGTGAGCTGCCATTGCCTCCTTTTGCAGCATCTTTGACAGTGGTCTCTCCTGCAAGTTAGGGGTGCTAGATCTGGATTAAGAAATACTTTGAGGATGTGAAGCCTGGGGAGGGCAGGGTTTGAGGAGGGGAGGGACTTTATTGGGGTATAATGTCACAGACTCCACCTTCCAAAGCAGCCATTTCTCCAAAAGAATATCTGTTGCCTGGAGACCAGGGGTGGAATTCTACCAGGAATTCCTTTGCATATTAGGCCACACACCGCTGATGTAGCCAATCCTCTAAGAGCTTACAAAAAAGACCCTTGAAAGCTCTTGGAGGACTGGGTACATCAGGGGTGTGGCCTAATATGCAAATGAACTCCTGCTAGAATTCCATCCCTGCTGGAGACCATTTGACAAGATCTCCAGCCACTACCTTCCCCCAGGCTGTGCCCTCAAATCTCCAGAAATTTCCCAGTCCAGAACCGGCAACCCTAAATGCCTAAGAATCTGCCCTCCATACCTACATTCTTTTTTCAAAAGAATGGATCCCTGTAATCTGGAGAGAAGTTGTAATTCTGGGAGAATGGCAGGCTCTGTTCAGACGTTGGTAACCATCAGGGTCTTCTTCCTTTCAGGTAAGTTCAGTATAGTAACGATGTGCAAATTTGCATCTATGAATGTAAACTGGGGGTGCCAACTCTGGGCCCAGAAATACTTGAAGAAGGTGGAGCCTAGGAGGGTGGGCTTTAGGGAGGAGGGAGATCTCTGTAGGCTATAGCGTCATACAGTTCACCTTCCAAAGCAGCCGTTTTCTCCATGAAAAGTGGAATAAATCTACAGATTGCCAACCTAAACTCTGCCCTCACTACAAGATTCTGGCAAAACTCTGAGACAGCTAGGGTGTTGCCCTGGTGTCATGCCTTCCCTTCTGAGTTGTTAGAAGTGCCTGCCTGGCACAATATCCCTGTGTCTCAGACCTCCAGAAGCAAGTGACCATAGAGTAGCAAGCAGTTCTGTAAACACCAACCATCTTCTTGTTTCCTCTCTAATGTCACAGTCTCCCTTTGAAGTGTACATCAACACTCCTTAGGAAAAAAACAACTTACTTCCATCCTCTCTCTCTCTCTCTCTCTCTGTGTCTCTCTCTTCCTCCTCCTTCTTTGCACACAAAATGTGGGATCCGGGATGCTTCTGTCTGCATCCACTCCCATCTGCTAGCTAGCTAGCTTAAGAGTCCTATACTTCTCTACCCTGCATTATCTAACACCTATTTCTAGAATAAAGTAGTTATTTTGTTTCAACTTGAAACCATGGCTCACTGTAACTCTGTAATTTTGTGAGCACCTGGTCAAGTCTAACACAGGCATTGCTGCATTAAAGCCTTGTTTGATCTGCTAACTAAAGAAGGATCTAGACCACCAGACCACCCTTCCCAACACAAATCGTGCTAGAAGTAAGGATTCCAGAGCTCCCAGTGGGGGCAAGGGTCTTCTGTTTTCAGTCTCTACCTCTCACCGCTGGCCACCTGGCTAGGGGGAATTACTCCCTCAAAAAGGAGGAATGCCAGAAATCAATCCAATGTGTATATGTGACCTGGAAGTAATGTAGAAACGTCAGGGATGATGCTCTGTTTTGGGGGCAAAAGTCTGTGGTAGAAGCTAATTTTATCATAGAGTTTTGCCCTAAAACCAGAGCATCACCAACCCCCTCCCCATACACACACACATGAGGTGCCTACATTACTTCCAGGTCATGTAGGCAGACTGTGTTAATTTCTTGTGTACCTCGGGCTTCCGGAAGATGGCGGAGTGAAGCGGAGCTCCTTACTCGGGCTCGAGAGGGAACTCTGTTTGGGGGGTGACAGAGGGGGTTTCCCGTACGGGAGACACCCCTATCGGAGCTGTCAGGGGACGCTCCGGAGTCGGAGGGCTTCTGGTTGTCGGGGGGGAGCGGAGGTTCCCCACCAGACGCCGGTTCCTCCTGGCCGTTGCCCCTCAACGCTTCGGCGCTAAACTGTGCCACCGGAGTGAAGGAGAGTGGAGGGGGAGCGAGGCTTCTAACAGTTGTACCCAAAAGACTGCTCGAGAGTGGGTCCCTCCTCCCAGGTAGCTATAAAGAGCTTGAGGAGAGGTCTTCGAGCCGGGGATCCGAGAGACGCGGAAGTGAGGCTGTGGAGAAAAGCGGCGGCGAGTGGTGGTGAGTGGCGGCGCGAGCCTCGGGAGCCGGCTGAGGACAAAAACGGAAATCAAAGCGGTGGAGCTGAGCAGAAGCCTGATCGGGTGAGCGGAGTCGGTGGAAGGGGTTTAAAAGTTAAGAAGCAGGAGCGTGGAGGGGAGAAGAGGGGAGAAGAGGTTTTGGACCGTTGTTGGCCCGGGAGAGGCATTTTGGAAGGGGCGTTAATGGCGGACGGGATCTCGCTGGACTCTTAGGAAGGCGAGGGGTTGAGAAACTTGCTTCCCCGGGCTGAAGAAATTCCCCCCCTATCTACAGTTTGGTGTTGGAGCTGGCAAGATCTAGTGGTGGTCGGTGGTCGTTGGATTATATCTTTTCTTTTTCTGCTTATTTTTTTTTTTCTTTTCAACTTGTATTGGGTGTTCGGATTGAAGAATTTAAAGGGTAAAGAGGCGGTTCTTAGCGGCATTTGCCGCGGCCGCGCTTTACCGAAGAGCCGGGTGTTGTGTCTGTGTCCGGGCTGATAATCAGCAGGAGCAGAGAGAAGCTTTGGTGGAGGTTTTGTTTTGCTTGGTGTTGGCTTTTTTCCCGGATTTTCTTATCTTCTATGGTCTCTTTCAGAACAGTTAGTTCACCTGTACTCTGGGCTTGGCATTGAACATAACAGGAGCTGAACACAATTGAACTTAGTATAACAGAAACTGAATATAATTGAATTAATAGGGATTACTTTTTAATTGGATCCAGACTCATAGAATAAACAGACTTGAGAGACAGAGACACAGAAGATAGGAGAGAAGAAGCAAGGGAAGAAGGAAGAAAGAAGAAGAAGAGGAAGCAGCAGACAAGGAGCAGATAAGACTTTAAATAAACTTTTTAAATAGCCTGTCTGTATAATGGCATATTGGTACAAGTGTCTGTGAAACTGCATTTGACTATTGTCAAACTATAATAAGCTAGTGGATTAATTGATTATTGGAAGATTTTATTTTTTATTGAACGTTTAGAGCTTTTTAAGTATTAATTGATATGTAATTGATTGAGAAATTTGATCTATACTTTATGAACTGAAATACTGATTTTTGAAGAGTGAATTAACGGGTGGAGTTGATTTATCTTAAATTGAAGGGATTGGTTTTATGAATATTGAATTGTTATAGTCTATTTTAAGCAGAAATTGGTAGGTTGGGGTGAAGAGTAAACTGAGAAGGAGGCAAGCCATTAGATTTGGTTTAGCAAGGTTATAATGACAGAAACAAAGATTAAAAAATATCAGCAAGGAACCCCACCGCCGGGGGGAAGTAAAATGACTCCAGGTGCTGCCACCCAAGATGCACTAGAGAATTTGCAGAAGAGTGTCACAGCTGGATTTAAGAAAAGTCATGAAGCAATGGATGAATTAAGAACAGATCTGATGGGCGAGTTAAAGAAGACAAATGATCAGCTGGTAGAATTTCAAAAACAAGTACTGGCCAATACGCAACAAGTACATGAATTAACCGCTAAAGTAGATAGAGTGGAAGAGTGGAACAAACAGACAAGAGACATAGCTAGAAGGAACCAAACAGAGTTGGTGGAGATGGAAGACCGTCTGATGAAATTGGAAATGGAGAAAGCAGCAACAATTCTGCGGTTTCAAAATATACCTGAAGAGAGGGAAGAAGATCTACCCAGCAAAATAATGGATATTTTAACAGTAGATGAGGAAGAATTACTAGAAGAAGGTCCAAGAGACATCCTGTGGGCTAAAAGAGTCTCATCAAGCTACATAAGGAAGTTTAAACTCCCTAGGGAGGTCCAAGTTAAACTTTTGCGATCAGAAACAACAGAAAGAGTTCTGAGAAAAACTAGAGACTGTGAAATTAATTGGAAGGGAAACAAAATAAAAATTTTGAAAGAGATACCTTGGAGTGTAAGACAGAGGAGGTTTAAATTCAAGAAATTGTCCGCATGGCTAATCAAGCATGAAATTCAGTTTAGATGGTTATTTCCACAAGGCCTCTTTTTTACATTTCAAGCGAAGAGGTACAACATCACTACTGAGGCAAAGATGGAAGAATTTTGGACCCAGTATGTGGAACGGAGTGGATCGGAGTCAGGAGGTGAACAACCAGAAGATGTTCAGGAATCTCCGGCGGGAGAATCCCCTAAGGGGAAACGTGACAAGATAAAGACAAGACTCCAGAGTAAGAAGGAAATCAAGATACCTGATAGTAAGGAACCGGCAAAATGAATCCCAAAGCAGAAGCTAGAATACTCTCTTTGAACGTTAATGGATTAAATGAACCCGGAAAGAGGAAAAGAGTCTTTCAACAATTGCGGAAATCTGGCGCACAAATTATTTGTTTACAGGAAACCCATATTCGGAAAGATAATGTAAAGTACTTAGAAAATAAGAAATTGGGAGTCTTATACGCTTCATGTGACCCGCAGAAGAAGAAGAAGGGAGTAGCAATTTTTATTCCTCATCAGATTAAATCGAGCTGTCTATATTCGGATGAGCAAGGAAGAATTCTTATCGTTGAAGTGGAATTAAATGGCCAGAAAACAACTTTGGGCAATATATATGCCCCCAATGAAAATCAGGAAAAATTCTATCAAGATTTGTACCTTAAGCTTAGAGAGATGAATTCAGATAGATATTGCATTACAGGAGACTATAACGCGATATTTGATGTGAAACTGGATAAAAAATATGAGGATGTACAGAAGAAAAAAACGAAGACCCGAAATTTACTACCAAACTCCTTTTTGAAAATGGCTGAGGAATTGAACCTAGTAGATGCTTGGAGAACAAGAAATCCGAGTACAGCAGATTTCACTTTTTATTCACAACCACATAAGTCTTGGTCACGAATTGACATGATATGGATGTCGTTAGAAATGATGTTGTCAGTTAATCATGTGGACATTCTTCCTCAATCGTATGCGGATCATAGTCCAATTTCGGTAGTATTCCAGGAACAAAAAAGAAATTTTAGATGGTCTTTAAATTTACAAATTTTGAAGGAATCTAAGTTTTTGGAAGAAGCTAAAAAAGAAATACAAGAATTTTTTAAATGTAACTTGGAAAAGGATACAAAGATTCCAATTATATGGGATGCATTTAAGGCCTTCTTTAGGGGTGTGGCTATCCGTTATTCATCAAGGAGGAAAAGGGAACAAAGGAAGACTTACAATGAGCTATTAACAAAGCTGAATTGCCTTGAAAAGCAACAGAAAGCGGCGAACCCAAATGAGATTAGGACCAAAATTACAGCTATTCAGCATCAGATAAATACCCTCCTGGCAGAGGAAATTGAGAGGAAGTTAAAATGGACAAGACAAAATTATTTTGAAAATGCAAATAAAGTGAGTAGATAGTTGGCGTATAGACTGAGGAAAGAGAAGGAGAAAAAGATTATAAAGATGTTAAGAAATGAGGCGGAGGAGGAGACTTTCCAAAATTCCCAAATGAAATTAATCATTCAAAATTTTTATCGGAACTTGTATAAGAAACAGAAGATTGATCAGCAAAAACAAGAGACTTATGTAAAGGAAGTGGAACTGAAGCAATTAACAAACGAACAACAAGTAAGTTTAGAGAGCCCAATTTCAATGCAGGAAGTAGTTGAAGCTATTAAAACTCAAAAAAGTAACAAGACGCCGGGTACAGACGGACTGCCGATTGAATTCTTCAAAGCTTTCGAAGACGAGCTACTGCTGCCCTTTAAGAGAGTACTAGAAAATGTTTACAACACGGGGGAGATTCCGGAATCGTGGAAAGAGGCCCTAATATCTCTCATACATAAAGAAGATTCTGACCCAGCAGAAATTAAAAATTATAGACCAATCTCTCTATTGAATAGTGATTATAAGATCTACGCAACAATATTAGCAAATAGATTGAAGAAAGTTATTAGAAGCCTAGTTCATGAAGACCAAACAGGTTTTGTCCCGGAACGCTTAATGAACCAGAACGTGAGATTGTTTCTGAACGCAATTGAATATTATAGGGAACATTCAGATAAAGAATTCGCGGCGATTTTGATAGACGCGGAAAAGGCTTTTGACAATGTCAACTGGAACTTCATTAAAGAGACATTGGCAGGAGTTGGATGTGGAGAAAGATATTGCTCAATGGTCGAAGCAATTTACACGAAACAGACAGCCAAAGCTAATTTTAATGGAGTAACGACGGACTCAATAGAAATAGAACAAGGTACAAGACAAGGGTGTCCCTTATCTCCATTACTTTTTATATTGACTTTGGAGCCGCTGATTAAGAAGATAAGAGAAGATTCCCAAATTCAAGGAATTAGAATAAATAATACAGAATTAAAGACGTTGGCATTTGCAGATGATTTGGTATTTATACTAGAACAACCTATGTCATCGATAGAGCGCCTTAAACAAAGACTGAAGGAGTTTGGAGAAGTATCTGGATTTAAATTGAATGCCGCTAAAACTAAGATTCTAATGAAAAATATGGAAAAGGATCAAATTGAAAGATTGGAGCAGCTCTCAGGATTCAAGAATGAAAAAAAGGTTAAATATTTAGGAATCTTCCTGACTAATAATTTAAAGAATCTATATAGGGATAATTACGAAAAAATTTTGAAAGAGATCCGTAGGGATCTAATGAACTGGAAAGATCTACAAATTTCACTTCTTGGTCGAGTCGCTACAATTAAAATGAATATACTTCCGAGAATTTTATTTTTATTTCAAACGATTCCAATTGCATTACCTAAATCCTTTTTCCAACAACTTAATGAGTTGACTAGAATGTTTATTTGGCAGGGTAAGAAGGCCAGAATAAAAATGAAAGTCATGCAAGACACTAAGCTAAGAGGAGGATTTGCTCTCCCGGACTGGAAATTGTATTACAAAGCGTGCTGCATTGCGTGGCTGAGAACTTGGTGTAAATTGGACAATAAAAGGCTATTGTCCATAGAGGGCGATGGCCTGGAAGAAGGTTGGCATAGTTATATGTGGTATAAAACTCCTACTAAAACCGGGCGTTTTCTCAGACATGAAATAAGAAGAGCTTTGTATGCGGTCTGGAGTGAAATAAAAGTACTGTATAAACATACGCCAAAATGGATTTCCCCGATAGAGGCTTCGTCGCATCCTAAACTATACAATTGGGAAAATCAACAGGACTATGCTTATCTGTTAAACGACCACAATGAACTGATTGAAGAAGAAGTTCTAAAGCTATCTTGGTGGCTACAATGTCAAGTGAGATCGAGATTTCGAAAAGATAAAGAAATAGGTTTTGGGAATTCCGACTTTGATCTAGATTTGATTTTGGAGTCTAAACAAAAATTAATTGCCAAGGTATATGATTGGCTGCTCCAAGACAAGATGCAGGATGAAGTGGTGAAAGAAGCTTGGATTAGATGGCTGAAAGACTTTGGTTACAATATAGATCTGGAAGAGTGGGAGAAGCTATGGAAGCAGAATATGAAGTTAATAAAACCAGCAGACCTTAAAGAAAATGTGTATAAAATGGTTTATAGATGGTATCTTACTCCAGACAGATTGGCAAAAATATATCCCTCTTACTCCAATAAATGTTGGAAATGTACCGAAGTCAAAGGTTCTCTGTTCCATATATGGTGGCACTGTAAAAAGGCCAGAAAATATTGGAGACAAGTCAACATCTGGATTCAAAAAATTCTGAAAATACAAGTGAAGCATGTTCCGGAACTGTATCTCATAAACATTTGCAGACAAAATTTACCAGAGACCAAGCTGAAATTAGTGTTGTACATAGTTACAATTGCCAGAATTCTATATGCTAAGTACTGGAAGGAGGACAGAACTCCTAACAGAGAAGAATTCATATCTAAACTTTTTGAAACGGCGGAAGCAGATTTGATGACCACCCGATTAAGAGGTGGTAATGTGCAGAAATGTCGGGAGGAATGGGACCCTGTATATGACTGGGTTAAAAACAGAGGTTATGATATATGATAGGTTAAGATATATGATATATGATATATGATATATGATATAAGGCATATAAAAACAGAAGCTATGATATATAAGGAGTATATCAGGATAATGTATGAATGAAGCATTGAACTGTGTAATGTTTTTATGTTTAACCCCCCTATCCCTCTCCAGTGTGGGGTGTAGTTGGTAGGGGATGAAGTGGTAGGGAGTAGTATGTTTATTGTGTTGTGTATTGTGTTGCTTTTTTATGTTATATGTTTCATGTTATTAGTGTGTCAGTGTTTTGTTATGTTTGTATTTGATTCTTAGTAATAAAACTTTAAAATTTAAAAAAAAAAAAAAATTTCTTGTGTACCTCCCTGCTCCCGGTAAATCTACCACTGCTGGCTGCTCTGAGGGACCTGGCAACCCTAACAGGAAATGATATCATCACACCCTGACAAAGATCCCTCCTCTCCCATTTTGCCAGCCTGCTTCCTCTCACTGACCAGTTGAGCATAGGTGGGCATCGGAAAGAATTACCAGGATTTTGCCCACATTAACAGGCACGTGGTAAACCTAGGCCATGGGCCCAGTGTGCAGAGCTGCCATGGGGTCTACAGAGGCATACATCCCCTCTCATGATTGGAAAGATTCTTGTCTCAACAGGGCTGTGTTTTGCAGACAGACATCTCTGTCCCAGTGTGACTCCCTCATCCCTTCCAAAGATGGAGCTCATCTTGCTGTGACTTGCCTGCCTCCAAACCTGATGGAGACTTTTCCTGCCCAGTGCACAGACCATGATACAATTTGCTTGCTCTGGCAGTTGTTCAGGCTTCCATACCTTGGCCACCTGCAGTTCTGGGTCTCAACGGAAGCCTGTCAAGTCAATTGTGCCTGTCAGGGAACCCAAGAGGTCTCATGCTACGTTCACACAACTCCATTAACCTTTGATCCAGCCTTTGGGGAAGAAAAATGTGACAAGTTCTCTAGATGTCCTTCCACAAACTTGGTGACATTTTGGCTTTCTGTTCGCCTTTCTTCTTAGAGGCTGTCTTGTTGATCTACAGCAGGGGTTCTCAATCTTTTGGAGGCTGTGAATGCTTTTGGAATTCTGACACCGGGTGGTAGGGACGACCACAAAATGTCTGCCACAAAATGGCTGCTGCAGGAGATGGGGCTAGCCCTAAAAAGGCTGCCATGAGGTTATGGTTTCCAGTCCCCAAGTGGGGGCAGGGGATCCCCTGGTTTGGAGGACCTCCCCCCGCTTCAGGGTGATCAGAAGGTGATGGGGGAGGAATGTCTGCTGGGCACTGCATTATTCCCTATGCAGACCGATTCCCATAGGGAATAATGGAGAATTGATCCACAGGTATCGGGCTCTGGAGGGGCTGTTTTTTGAGATAGAGGCACCATATTTTCAGCATAGCATCCAGTGCCTCTCCCCAAAATACCTGCCAGGTTTCAAGAGGATTGGTCCAGGGGGTCCAATTCTATGAGCCCTATCCTTCATTATTTTCAAAGGAGGGTAGGCATTTAAAAGGTGTGCAGTCCCTTTAAATGTGATGGACAGAACTCCCTTTGGAGTTCAATCATGCTTGTCACAACCTTGCTCCTGGCTCCACCCCCAACATCTCCTAGCTCCACCCCCAAAGTCCCCAGATATTTCTTGAATTGGACTTGGCAACCCTACTTCCAGTCACACAGTAAAGAACCTTGTGCTGTGCTGGCATCTGCTGCCAAAGCAACATTTTTTAAAAAATCTGCATAGCCAGTCATGTCTCCAGTGGCCAATCAGAAGCCTTGCTAAGCACTTGGTAAGCTCCAAGAGTGCTCTGGTATTTGGGCGATAGGATGCTCTGGTATTTGGGCAAAACTCTATGGTCTTTTTGGCCTTGAAGCCATGGAGTTTGCCCAAATATCAGAGCATCCTCGCATGACATCATTGCTGTTTAAGGGAGGGGTTTCCCCTGCCTGCCAGCTGGTCCACTTCAGAGAGGAACCCCTGAAACCAGGGAATCCCCCCCCTGAAACCTGGAGGGTGACAAGCACAATTGAACTCCAAAGGGAAGAAGAAGAAGAAGATATTGGATTTATATCCCGCCCTCCACTCCGAAGAGTCTCAGAGCGGCTCACAATCTCCTTTACCTTCCTCCCCCACAACAGACACCCTGTGAGGTGGATGGGGCTGGAGAGGGCTCTCACAGCAGCTGCCCTTTCAAGAACAACTCCTGCGATAGCTATGGCTGACCCAAGGCCATTCCAGCAGCTGTAAGTGGAGGAGTGGGGGAATCAAACTCGGTTCTCCCAGATAAGAGTCCACACACTTAACCACTACACCAAACTGGCTCTCCAGGGAGTTCTGACCATCACATTTAAAGGGACTGCACTCTTAAATGCCCTCTCTCCATTTGGAATAATAAAGATGGAAGCACCTTCTTTTGGGGCTCATAGAATTGGACCCCCCCAGTCCAATCTTTTTGAAACTTAGGGGAGTTTTTTGAGGAGAGACACCAGATGCTATCCTAAAAATTTGGTGCATCTACCTCAAAAAACAGCCCCCACAGAGCCCTAGATGCCCATGGATCAATTTTCCATTATACCCTACAAAAATCAGTCTCCATAGGGAATAATAGAGTGCCCAGGAGACATTTCACTCCCACCTCCCCTGCTTTCTGATGACTCTGAAGCAGGAGGAGGGCCTCCAAATCTGGGGATTGGCAACCCTATGGGACCTCCTGGGAGCAGGTTTAGCCCAAAGCCTAGACGTAGCTTTCAGTGCACCCTTTTGCACACAAAATGTGTGTTACTTTGCAGGGTACGTCAAACGCTGCGCTAGGGAACAGCATTGTCTAACAGCCCTGAGAGCAAGCAACCCCACATTCAGTGACAGAGATAATTCCCATGCTTGCAAAGCCAAGAGGGATCGTCTGTACCCACCAGGGTCCTCGCAGAAGGCACCTCTTCCCTACGCACACGTGGACTTTTCACAACGAGAGAAAGATGCAACAGATGTCCTGCTGTCCGCCCTCCTCCATTACATGCGAAAACATGGGCCTTGCCTACTGCTGTGGCTTACTGATTTTCGCTTCCCTATCAAGCATTGACTGTGGGTGTTTTGTCCCCATCCTTGGAACGCAGGGGATGAAGACTTCAGAATGGTGAGCTGTAGGTCTGCAAACCTCCAGGTGGCAATTGGAGGAGATCTTGTGATATTACAACTGATCTCCACTTAGGAAGGTGGGCTTTTGGGCATCGTACCTGACGGAAGACCTTCCCCTCCTCAGGCTCCACCCTGCACCCAAATCTGCATGCATCCTACCCAATCAATCGATCGATCAATCAATGTATTCGGCCAAAAACCGGTGCAAGTCAAAAGCAAGAACTATTCAATAAAACATTTTAGACTAGAATTGGTCTAAAAATAACAGAAATATCTCTAACATTTAAATCCATACATAAGAACTTAAGATCTACCCCGGTTATTTATCTCTAAAATTTAGAATCTATGCATAAAGTTCCACGTCGAATTCTACAGGCTGCTGAGAAAAATTTAGCACAGCTTAATAGCGACCTGTGGATTAGCGCCCATCAAAAGCTTCCTTAAAGTATCAATGTATCCTACCCAGAGCTGGCAATCCTAGTAACCTGCCACCAGAGCTTTTTTTGCAGAAAAAGTCCAGCAGGAACTCATTTGCATGTTAGGCCACATCCCCTGACATCACCATTGTTTCACACGGGGCTTTTTTGTAGAAAAAGCCCAGCAGGAACTCATTTGCATGTTAGGGCACACTTCCTGCCATCACCATTGTTTCACACAGAGCTTTTTTGTAGAAAAAGCCCAGCAGGAACTCATTTGCATGTTAGGGCACACTTCCTGCCACCACCATTGTTTCACACAGAGCTTTTTTGTAGAAAAAGCTCAGCAGGAACTTATTTGCATATTGGGCCACACCCCCTGATGCCAAGCCAGCCAGAACTCTGTTCCTGCTATTTAAAAAAGCCCTGTCTGCCACAAAGTACGTTGAGGCCACAAGTATGTGCCTTTGTTCATCCTGCCCCTGTCTGTTCTTACCACATCCTTCTTCTAAAGAGCTCAGCATTATCTATATTGTTCCCCGCCCCCATCCCCCCAGCCCAGTTTGCCCTCACAATGGGCTCAACGAGGTAGGTTAGACTGAGAGCAATTGCTGTGAAGCAGGTAGCTGTGTCAGTCTGTTGGAGCAGAATAAAGCTGAAGTCCAACAACACCTTGAAGACAAACTACATTGATTCCAGCAGGAGACGTTTGTGAGTCAGAGCTCACATGTTTGTATGTATGAGGAGGAAATTATCTGGGAGGATTCTTAGAGGGGAAATTACAGAAGGTAAGGAAGGGAGGAGTTGAGGCAGAGAGAGGCTTATAGGCGTGAATCCCAACATTAATTTTTCAAGTGCAAATTCTCCTGGTAAGATGTGGTTGTTTGTTACACCCCAGATGTAGCCAATCCTCCAAGGGCTAACAGGGTTCTTCTTACAGGGCCTACTGTAAGCTCCAGGAGGATTGGCTATATCTAGGGTGTGTGGCCTAATATGCAAAGGAGTTCCTGCTACAAAGAAGTCCTGAATGGTACAATGCTTTGCATGCAACACTGGCAAGAAGATAGCAGAATGCTCAACAGAAATAAAAACAGGAGTCTGCCATTAGAAACTAGCAGGGGGGGAAATACCTGAGGGACTGAGAACATCAAGTCAGGGAGAATAACAATGTTTACAATGAGGTGCAGTACCCATTTTAAAAAATGAGCCAACAGGTTGTTTGGAGAGGAGGAGATTTTCTCTGGATAAGTGCCCAGTGCCTCTGCCCCATCCTAAGTCACTATGGATTCTGTGCATCTTAGCACAGGGTGACTGAGAAACTAACCACCCCCAGGGACAAGAGGAAAATGGGGTCTCCCCAACCACAGCAGACACACTTGTCTTCTGTTTGCATCTTGCAGTTTCTGGGTCTGTGCTCCCTTGACGCTGGGTCTGGTGTTACAGAATCTTCAGCACCACCTGGTTGAGGTGTGCGGCTTGGCTGCTTCCCTGATTCTGCACCTCAAGAGTCCGGCAGGATGAAAAGGAAGAAAAACAGCATCCCTCTTTCTCCAGCCTTCTACCATCTCAACACATGGCTCAGTGCCAGAGACCAGGGATCCATGGTGAAATGTGAGCTTGCCATTTCCATGCAGCTGTGGCAGCCCCCTCCTTTCTGTGTCTCTCTCCTGAAGCAGAACTGCTTTTTTATTCCCTTTGTCACATTGCAGAACAGGTGTACGGTTGGCTTGACAGCAGCGTCCAGCAGTGACCTTTCCACTTAGTAGCGGGGAAAAGAATAAGCCCTGCCTGGCTTCAGGAACGGTTCTGCCTTCTGTGTGTGCGATTCTTGCCTGTGAGCGTTTTTGTGTGTCGCTACAAAGAAGTACCTTTAGCCGACTGAATTTGCCGCCTTAGGATGCTGAAGTTGCTTCTAGCATGAATGCCTTTTGAAGAAGAGGAGCTTATATAAGGATGTTTAGCATCGCTACAGCACTTTTGATCGTGCTTTAGTAGAGAGCTCTTTAAACAGGTGCTGCTTGGAGTTGAGGCTGAGAGCGGATGGCCACCTGAGGAGTAAAGTTTGCTGAGAGCCATTTTGGTGTAGTGGTTAAGAGTGATGGACTCTAATCTGGAGAACTAAATTTGATTCCCCACTCCTTCTCATAAAGTCAGCTGAGTGACCTTGGGTCAGTCACAGATCTCTCAGGGCTGTTCTCTCAAGAGCAGTTCTCCCAGAGCTTTCTCAGCCCCACCTAATTTACAGGGTGTCTGTTGTGGGGAGAGGAAGGAAAGGAGATTGGAAGCTGCTCCAAGATTCCATCAGGTAGTGAAGGGCGGGGTATAAAACAAACTCTTCTTCCATTGCAGAAACGAGATTTGGAACAAGGACTTGTGAGAGATTTGAAACAGACCTAGGCTGCTTCCACATGGAGATTTATTTGGGATATTTGGTTAATACATCAAATGGCACAGCAGAAGTGTGCTGGACCCATAACCAATGTTCCCTCTAAGCTGCAGAGTCTTGTGAGCAAAAATTCTGCTTTGTGAGCTACTGGCATTAAAGTTGTGAGCTGCTGCATAAATTAGCTTGCTCTGGGGCCATTTGTCCTGAGTAAAAACAAAAAGGTGTGAGCTGGAGGCTAAAAATCTGTGAGATAGCTCATGCTGACTCAGCTTAGAGGGAACACTGCCCATAACCCTACCAGGAAATTTGGTCAATTCAGCACAGCTTATCCACTCATAGAAGCATGACAAATAACTGCAGTAAATCCAGGGCTTTAAAAAAAAAAAAAGCCCAGCAGGAACTCATTTGTATATTAGGCCACACCCTCTGACATCACCATTGACTTTTTTGTAGAAAAAGCCCAGCAGGGACTTAGTTGCATATTAAGCCACACCCTCTGAAATCAAGCCAGCCGGAACTGCGTTCCTGTGTGTTCCTGCTCAAAAAAACCCTCCTGATTCAATAAAAAGAAAAAATTCAGTTGATGTTATCAAAAATCACTGTCTCTTCACTTTCCATTGTTTTTCAATATATTTTTGAAATTTCTTCCAATCATCCTTAAATTTTTCTGAATTGCAATCTTTTAAGATTCTAGTAAGTTTATCCATTTCACTCCGGTGTAACACTTTTAAGATCCAGTCCCATTTCTCCGGCATTTTATCTTGCTTCCACATTTGCGCATATAATGTCCTTGCAGCTGAAAGCAAGTACCACAATGTCCTATCTTGCTTCGGAAAACTTTCCATTTGTAATCTCACCAGAAAGATATCTGGTGCTCTCTTGATGTCATAACCCAAGATTTTAGAGGTCTCCTGCTGAATCATTTGCCAAAAATGTTTTGCTTTATCCCATGTCCACCACATATGGTAGAAGGAACCTTCATGTTTTTTACATTTCCAACACCTGTCTGAAATTTGATTATTCATTTTTGCTAGTTTCTTAGGTGTCATAAACCATTTATACAACATTTTAAAACAGTTCTCTTTTATGTTGTAGCACGTTAATAGTTAATAGTTTCATAGAGTTCTTCCATAGGTGTTCCCATGTCTCCATTTGTATTTCTTTGGTCATATTTATTGCCCATTTTATCATTTGAGTTTTCACTACTTCATCTTCTGTAGACCATTTCAATAATAACTTATAATCCTTTGAAATCAATTTTTCATTCTCCCCCAACAGCACTTTTTCCAGTTCTGTTTGCTCTTGTCTTATTCCTGTATTTCTAATATCTTGCTCCACCAAACTTTTAATTTGTTGTAATTGGTACCAATTAAGCTTGTCCTGCAATTCTTCTGCCGGTTTTAGTTCCACCTTGCCTCCCTGTATTTTTAGCAGTTGTTTATATGATAACCATTTGTCTTCCTGTGGATCTAAGGACAACTTTATGACTTCAGTTGGCATAATCCATATAGCTTTCTCTCATCACCATATTTAGTGTATTTTTTCCAAGTATTCAACAGATTTCTTCTTATGTAATGGTGTGAGAAAAATCCATCCATCTTCTGCTTGGAGGTCAAAGAAAAGAGGGCTGGGGGGAGGTGGAAATTTTGTAATGTATTGATCAGTATTTTGAAACTTATATTTGATAAATGTCTTTCAATATGTTGCAAAAATAATAAAATTGGTTTTAAATTAAAAAAACCCTCCTGAGTAAATCAATCTCCCAAGACATACGTTGCAAAAAAGTAAAACTTGTGTTTATTCGAGATGATCCAGTTCACATTCGGGTTGCAGTCAAAAAGCGAGAGAGAAGCCTAATCTAAAGAGCATTTCCCCTGTCACAAGTAGCCAGCCAATCAAGCATCATGGGCATGGAAGTATGAGAGTATCATTTGTCTCTATAGGAGATGTGACTCCATGAAAAGCCATGGGAAGAATCTGAAGGGCAAAATGCAGAGAGAGGGAGAGGAGGGGTCAGAGGGCAGCTCCCAGGTTAAGAAAGAGAAATTCAAGAAAATGATACTTGAATATACATAGAGTGAGGGCTTTTTTTGAGCAGGAACGCACAAGAATGAAGTTCCAGCTGGCTTGGCATCAGGGGCTGCTGCATAGCTCTATGCAGGGCTCTTTTTGTAGAAAAAGCCAGCCGGAACTCATTTGCAGGTTAGGCCACACCACCGACGTCATCATAGTTTCACACAGGGCTTTTTGGGTAGAAAAAGCCCAGCAGGAATTCATTTGCAAATTAGGCCATTCCCCCGACATCATCATTGTTTCACACACGGCTTCTGGGGTAGAAAAAGCCTAGCAGGAACTCATTTGCAGGTTAGGCCACACCCCCGACATCATCATTGTCTCACACAGGGCTTTGGGGCAGAAAAAGCCCAGCAGGAACTCATTTGCATATTAGGCCACACTCCTGACATCATCATTGTCTCACACAGGGCTTTTTGGGTAGAAAAAGCCCAGCAAGAACTCATTTGCATATTAGGCCACACTCCTGACATCATCATTGTCTCACACAGGGCTTTTTGGATAGGAAAAAGCCCAGCAGGAACTCATTTGCATATTAGGCCACACACTGACATCATCATTGTTTCACACCGGGCATTTTTGTAGAAAAAGCCTAGCAGGAACTCATTTGCATATTAGGTCACACCCCCTGATGCCAAGCCATCCGGAATGGCATTCCTGTGCTTTAAAAAAAAAAAGCCCTGCAGGTCTTAGAAGCAAAGCAGGGCTGACCCTGGTTAGAACTTGGATGGGAGACCACCAAGGAAGTCCAGGGTTGCTGTGGTAACCAACTTCCAGGTGGTGGCTGGAGATCTTCCGGAATGACAACTGGTCTCCAGCTGACAGAGATCAGTTCCCCTGGAGAAAATGATTGATTTGGAGGGTGGACTCCAGGGTGTTATACTCTGCTAAAGTCCTTCCCCAAACTCCACCGTCCCCAGGCTCCACCCAAAAAATCTCTAGGAATTTCCCAACCCTGAGCTGGCAGCCCTGTTGCCCTCCAGAGCCAGGCAATGGCAAACCACTTCTGAACGTCTCTTGCCTTGAAATCCCTGCAGGGTAACCACAGACTGACACAAGTACAACTTCACCAGGGCCTTTTTTTGAGCAGGAACGCACAGGAATGCAGTTTCATCTGTCTTGGCATCAGGGGGTGTGGCCTAATATGCAAACGAGTTCCTGCTGGGCTTTTCCTAGCCCTAGACTTCACCATAAATGAATTAACCAAACAAACATGTCCCTGTTATGTACCAAGCTATGTCTCCAGTTCTTCCATTCCCTTCGTTCCCATGAACTCCTCTTGGATACTCTTCTTTCCCCAGGTACCCCTATTTGTTCTCTCCTCCTTCCTTGCTCCCGAACTCTTCCCCCTGCCATCTCATCGCCCGCCCACTCTCCTGGAATTAGTGCTACGGAGCACTTCATTATCCACCAGATTCATGCACCACTCTATTTTCGAGCTCATCAATCATAGCATTAAGCAATAATCAGCTTCCAGTGCGCCCCGCTGCTGGTGCTGCGGCACATTCATTATCCACATTAGCTATTGCCAGCTTCCTCCTCCCCAAATTTGCTCAACAAAGAAGGCCTTCAGAAGAGACAACGCAGGCAATCTGTAGAGGCGGCAACGCTCTTCCTTCTCACCACCTGGAGAACGGCATCCTGTCTAGGACAGGATTGACGGCTTCTCTCGGTGTCCATCTGTACAGTTGGGGGGGTCTTTTTTTTTTTGAGCTGTCAGTGTGCATTTCTCACCTGTGAATAGGCAGCGGTGTTGGAATGCAACACAGACACACACCCAAAAAGAAGCTACAAAGTTAAGACCTCTATGAAGTGTGGGAAAAAACTGATAACCACACATAAAAATATTATGTGTGTGTGCATTGATGTGATAAACACCAAAATCCAAAAGCGTGTATCAATTATCACCACAATAAATCCTGTCAACACTTCAAAAAAAAAGTAATCAATGGCTAAATAATAGCTATGCTATATGTAGTCTGTGACAGTATCAAAAATACCACTTAAAATACACATTTGGAGGTTACATAAACCTGGAGATAACATAAGTTGCATAAGACAAGCTCGTAAGTACTGCTCGTTTCAAAAGAGTAATCTTCTTCAGTTTGTTTTAAACTTTCCACTTAATTGGAGGCAAAATAAGTGCTTCATGTATTGCTACATAAATCTTGACTAAGAATTATCAAAAATATTTGTGGTGGTAGCAATGTAAAGAGTGATAATGATGTCCCATGGGAGCAGATAAATTTTTTTTCTCATAAGAACATAATGAAGGAGAAGCCATGTTGGATTAGGCCAGTGGTCTATACAGTCCAATACTCTGTGTCACACAGTGGCCAAAACCCAGGTGCCATCAGGAAGTCCACCAGTGAGACCAGAACTCAAGAAGCCCTCCCACTGTTGCCTCCCAAGTACCAAGAATATGAAGTATCACTGCCCCAGACATAATATTCCATCTATAAAAAGATAAACAAGCACCAGTCGTTTCCGACTCTGGGGTGATGTCGCATCATGATGTTTTCACGGCAGACTTTTTATGGGGTGGTTTGTCACTGCCTTCCCCAGTCATCTACACTTTTCCCTCAGCAAGCTGGGGACTCATTTTACTGACTTCAGAAGGATGGAAGGCTGAGTCAACCCTGAGCCGGCTACCTGAACCCAGCTACTACCAGGATCAACATGAGCAGAGCTTGGACTGCAATACCGTAGCTTACCACTCTGCACCATGGGGCTCTTGAATAGCCACTGATGGACCTCTGCTCCATATGTTTATCCAATCGCCTCTTGAAGCTGTCTATGTTTCTAGCTGCCCTCTGATTCCTCCTCTCTCTGTGTGTTCTTTGCCCTTCCCATTCTTCTCATGGCTTTTCATGGAGTCACACTTCTCTCCAGGTTTCTCCTGTAGCAATAGCGCTCTCATACTGCCACGCACAAGATGCCAGATCAGCTGGCACTTCTGATAAGCAGGGCTTTTTTTGTAGCAAGAGCTCCTTTGCATATTAGGCCTCACACCCCTGATGTAGCCGATCCTCCAAGAGATTACAGGGCTTTTAGTACAGGGCCTACTGTAAGCTCCAGGAGGATTGGCTACATCAGGGGGGAGTGGCCTAATATGCAAAGGAGGTCCTGCTACAAAAAAAACCCCTGCTGATAAGGTCAGTAGTCTTTAGATTAGGCTTCTCTCTCTCCTTTCGACTGCAACACGGATATGAATTAAAACTACCTGAATAAATGTGAAGTTTCACTTTTTGCAATATACTTGGGAGATTTATATCTGAACTCAGTATAATGTTTCCATGACTGGTCAAACTCTACTTTATTAACTAAATATCCTAACATGAATCAAAACATGTGGAAACCAGCTGGAATTATGGGAGAGCTCCAGGCTGCACCTGGAGGTTGGCAACTCACCTAGGGTTGCCCACTCTGGGTTGAGAAATACTTGAAGATCTGGGGGTGGAGCCTGAGGAGGGCAGGGTTTGGAGAAAGGAGAGACTTCAGTGGAGACTCATGCCAGAGAGTCCACCTTCCAAAGCAGCCATTTGCTCCAAGGGAACTGATCTCTGTCCTCTGTTGCAATAGTGAGAAATTTCCAGCCACCACCTGGAGATTGGCAACCCTATCCTCACCACAATCCTTCACCCAGTGGGGAGGAGCCAGGGCTCTCTTCCGGGACTCTGACTACATTATAAGCCACACTAACAAACCATTTTGTACCACTGAAGAAAAATTTAATTGCTTCTCCACAGGAGAAGAGTTTATATTACCCTTTAGGGGGTCAGCAATAAATTGATTTCTGGACTCTGAATAGAAAGGGCAAAACAAAGTCTATTGCAGAAGAACCTCTGGGGCCAAGGGTCCACAAATACGTAGACGAGCAGCGGACGGTGTTTTTGTATAGCAACCTACTAAAATGGCAGAAGGCGTAGGTAGAAATTGCACCGATGTCAAGCCATTCTTAGACCAGGGAAAGGAATGTTTTGGACAGATAAGAAGCCCTGCTAAGGTCCTTTTTAAACAATTGGAACCAGGGGAGATAATCTAGAGTGAGAGATTATATTCCTGTCCAATGTAGCATTTTCCTTAAAGATTCAGCCTCATATACTGAAACCAGGCAAGGGTTTGTAAATAGCGCCTTGGGAGCAAATTGGAAGCTGATGTAATAGTTATAATATTGTGGGCATATGCTTCCTGACTGGCCATCTAGCCACAGCGTTGTGCACTAGTGGCAGATTCTGAACACTCTTCAAGGGTACCCCCAGGAGAGCACATTGCAACAATCCAATCTAGACATTTAAAAAGCATGAATTGCTTTGGCTAGGTCTAATTGAACCAGGAATGGACACATTCTGCAGAATGTCCAGAAAAGAGATATCCAGGAAGGTCATTGTTATAAAGGGATTTCAAAAGGGATTAGAACCATCATATAAGGGAACAGTTGAAGAGAGGTCTTTCAGAAGGGAATAGGAGTAGAGCTTCTCGCAATGTTAATTTTTTCTATCCTCTTGTTTTTCATGGAATCTGGTGTACAAAGAAGAGAAGAAGACCCTGCAGGGGGCAGCAAGAAGACAATTAGACAGGATATTGAGGACAGCACTTTCTCTTTCCTGTTCAGTGTCTTCCTTGTCAATCTCCAGGTTGCTAATCTCAGGGCAATATCCTGCTTCTTCTCGGGAGTGGCACACTTAGTCTCTCCTTCTCTCTCATCTAGAAATGCAGTTAAATTAGGCCCCTGTATCTGCTTCCGCTCTGTCCTATCAAGTATATTAGTTCTTAAATAAACCTTCATCTACTCTTTAATCAGGTTGCTGTAATTTCTCTTCCAACAGTTTTTAATTGCATTGGTTATGGTATGTCATGCCATACACAGTTTTCTGTTCACAAGGGTTCCTAGTTTCTTTAATAATACTCCTATTGTATTAGTAACTGCATGTCCTGTTGTCAATTGAATTGCTTTTTAGTAACTTGAAATCCAATTTACATCTCAGAAAGAAGGTGGGAAATAAAATGGCTGCTCTGGGTAGCAAATGGGTTGCCAACTCCAGCCTGGAAAATTCCTGGAGATTTGGGGGCAGTACCTGTGGAAGGGGGAATCTAGGGAGGGATTTCCTCTAAAATCTATAGTATACTATAAGAGGAAAATAAAAGGTCCCCTGTGCAAGCACCAGTCGTTTCCGATTCTGGGATGGCATTGCTTTCACAACGTTTTCATGGCAGACTTTTTACGGGGTGGTTTGCCATTGCCTTCCCCAGTCATCTACACTTTCCCTCCAGCAAGCTGGGACTCATTTTACCCAACTCAGAAGGATGGAAGGCTGAGTCAACCTTGAGCTGGCTCCCTGAAATCAGTTTCCACCCGAAATCGAACTCAGGTCGTGAGCAGAGCTTAGGACTGCAGTACTGCTGCAGCTTTAACACTCTGCGCCACGGGTCTCTCTGGTATACTATAAACTGCCCTCTAAAAATTTCATTTTATCCAAGGGAGTTGAACTCTGTAATCTGGAGATCAGCTGCAATTTTAAGAGAGGTTCAGGATTCTCCTGTAGATTGGTAACCCTAGCAGTAGAGCCCACCCAGCTTCTGACAGAGAGTGGACTCCCAGCTGCATTGCTTACATGGTAGGGTTGCCAATCCCCAGGTGGGGGCAGGGGATTCCCCAGTTTGGAGACCCTCCCCCTGCTTCAGGGTCATCTGAAAACGAGGGGAGGGGGAGGGAAATGTCTGCTAGGCACTCCATTATTCCCTATGGAGACCAATTTCCATAGAGTAAAATGGAGAATTGATCAGCAGTTATCTGGGACTCTGGGGGGGGGGGGGGCTGGTTTTTGATGTAGAATCACCAAATGTGCAGCAAAACATCCAGTGCCTCTCCTCAAAATACCCTCCAAGTTTCAAAAGGATTGGACCAGGAGGTCCAACTCTGAGTCCCAAAAGAAGGTTTCCCTATCCTTCATTATTTCCAGTGGAGAGAAGACATTTAAAAGGTGTGTAGTCCTTTAAACGCGATGGCCAGAACTCCCTTTGGAGTTCAATTATGCTTGTCTCAGCCTTGATCTTGGCTCCACCCCAATGTCTCCTGGCTCTGCCCCCAATGTCTTCTGGCTCCACTGCCAAAGTCCTCAGATATTTCTTGAATTGGACCTGGCAACCCTACCTAACAGGTGAAGCTGTACAGTGATGGAAGACCCCTCTTTGCCCCTCCCTGCTGGGCTCAGCTTCAAGCAATGCATCCCTGGCTGGCAATTACTTGCTGGAAAGATCCTCCGATCACAGATTTCTGAGCATCTCCCCCACCAGATGTTACAACTGTTTGGAAGCTAAGTACTTTTCAATCCGTTGTGAGATTAAATGTGCTTAGGAAACTGTTATGGCCAGTTCAGTGAGACCCACCTGGCTTCAGGCACTTGTGCAGAATGGGTTCTTGATGAAAGTAATGGAAGGGCAAGTTGGGCAGAGAAGAAGATTTAATAATGTACATTTGGGAGACAGGCTCCATAGACGATCCTTGATAAAAGAATTATGCTGCAAACCTAAGGCCAATTTCCTTTTCCCCCGCCCAACGCAAAATGTTTCTTTATTATAGAAAATTGATATATACAACAAAAAAGAGCAAAATGCAATTTGCAAAATTACATCATTTTAGAACAGAGTTTAAATTACTCAGTAGATAAACTGCAAAATAATGCTTTGGGGGAAAGGAGGCATATCTATATGTAAGTCTACAACATGTAATTCTCAGAGATGGGGGTCGTATAGAGATTAAAAAGGTAACCGAGAGTGATAGGAACAATTAAAGCGGAGGATGTTATGTTTTGACATGAAATTTACTACAGGGGCCCAAATAGAAATGCATTTATTGTAAATACTCTCCGAATTGGTGAAACTGTAGTTCACAAATGTTGGAATTTTATGTATAATAAATTGATCCCAAATTTTATCATACCAGACTTGTTTGGAGGGAGGTGATGAAGATTTCCATACTGATGCTATGGCAAGACGTGCTGCAGCTGTAAGTATGATGATCAGGGTGGAATTCTAGCAGGAGCTCCTTTGCATATTAGGCCACACCCCCTGATGTAGCCAATCCTCCAAGAGCTTACGAGGCTCTTTTTTGTAAGCTCTTGGAGGATTGGCTGCATCAGAGGTGTGTGACCTAATATGCAAAGGAGCTCCTTCTAGAATTCCACCCCTGGTGATGATCAATTCTTTATGCAAGGTGTTTTGGAGAGTGTCATCCCAGAAATTCAAGAGCATTGATTCAGGTGTCATTGGAAAGCGACCGTGAGGTGATTGTGGAGCTTTGTTGGATAACATCATGTCAGAATCATGACATAAGGCCACTTTCCTGGCAGTAAGGCAAGAATAGATTTACTTCTGAGTAGACCCATTGCTCCTACAGTGTTGCAATTGAGCAAGTGCCCTTGTGGAATGTTGGAGGGTATTCTTTTCTTCCCTGATGCTTCTTCAGCCACATTTCATTTTGTCTGTGTAATCCCCTCCCCCAAAGTCTGTTTACCATCCAGCAGACTACACAAGCAAACCAAACTGCCAAGCTGAGGCTGCCCTTCTTTGGGCATTTGCCAGTCTGGGTGAACAATGAGAGCGATGGACTTGCGCCAGCTCATTGGCAGTCTGTTCCTGGATCCTCTTCTCTGTTCTCCAACCGCTTCAGCAGATAGCACTGAGGACTAACAGCTTGTGGTGACGTTGGAAGTGTACAGACTCTAATTAGGGGCGTGTGTGCGTTTGGTCGTACCTAATCACGCAACTGAACGCAGCATCAGCCTTCAGGGCCCAAGCGCTCCGATCAAAAATGTCAAAATGAGAAACCACCAGGGCTTTTTTTGTAGCAGGAACTCCTTTGCCTATTAGGCCACACACCCCTGATGTAGCCAATCCTCCAAGAGCTTACAGGGTGTGTGGCTTAATAGGCAAAGGAGTTCCTGCTACAAAAAAAGCCGTAGAAACAATACAGTGCTGGGGTGCTTGTTCCGCAGAGGCCTGGGGGAGCTGCAGTCTTCCAAATGGGATGTCTGTTCCATTCCGTGGGGCTGTAATATTTTCTGCAGAGAGGCAATTGGCTCAAGTCAGGCACAGCTGGCGACTGTACGTGAAGCAGATTGCTAAATCTCTGATGCTTTCGTTCTTTTATGGCCCAATGATCTGGACTGGCGTTGCTTAACCTGGCTTTTTTCTTTCGGCAGTGACTGCGCAGGAGAGCTTCCGGGGGATTTTGTCCTGGGTCAGTATCCTGGATGCCAATGATCTTCGGTTGGCAGACGCCCCCACCTCAAGGGGGTTGTGATGCCAGGGCAAGGTTGGTTGAACGTGAGGACCCTCCATGGTTAGCAGAGTTGTTGAATAGCAGGTTCGATGCATGAGGAGACTGGTAGCAAAGAATCAAAGCTCTTTTATTGTGATTACAGCAGGGTAATAAGCAGACTAAGAGTGACTCCTCACTGGCATTTGCTCCGCCCCCACGCTTCTCCTTGCATTGGCACAAGCCACGTATTCCCCACCAGTTGCTCCGCAACGCCTTTTGCTTTGGGGGTATTTCCGATTCCAGTTGCGGCAACTGGAACTCCAAAAAACCAGTATCTTGTTGCTGTGACGGTAATAGGAAGTAGCCCCAAAGCAAGAGGAAGTAGATTTTGGAGGTGGAGCCTGAGAAGGGCAGAGTTCGAGGAGGGAAGAGACTTTAGTCAGGTATAATGCCAGAGAGTCTACTTTCCACAGCAGCCATCTTCTCCAGGGGAACTGATTTCTCCTTCCTGGAGAGTCGTTGTAATGGCAGATCTGCAGCTCCCACCTGAAGACTGGTAACCCTACCAGCCAGGTCCCTTTTTAGGCGAAATCATAGAATCACAAAAGCTGGAAGGGGCCATACAGGCCATCTAGGCCGATCTGCTGATTCCTGGAGGATCAGCCTAGACAGGGCTTTTTTTGTAGCAGGAACTCCTTTGCATATTAGGCCACACCCGCCTGGTGTAGCCAATCCTCCAGGAGCTTACAGGGCTCTTAGTACAAGGCCTACTGTAAGCTCCAGGAGGACTGGCTACATCATGTGGGTGTGGCCTAATATGCAAAGGAGTTCCTGTAACAAAAAACACCCTGAGTCTAGAGCATCCCTGACAAGCGCTTGTCCAGCTGCTGCTTAAAGACTGCCACTGATCCTAGCAATAAGATTCAGACAGCTGTATCCGAATATAGCACTTTGATCTGCCCCTTTAAAGTAAGGGCATAGCCAGAAGAAGGGAAGAATAATGCTATACAAGCACATGCAAAGGAGGTTATTCAGGGCTTTTTTTGGTAGAAAAAGCCCAGCAGGAACTCATTTGCATATTAAGCCACACCCTGACGGCACCATTGTTTCATAGCGGGAACTAATTTGCATATTAAGCCACACCCCTGACATCATCATCACATAAAGTTGTTTTGCAGAAAAAGCCCAGCAGGAACTCATTTGCATATTAGGTCACACCCCCTGAAGCTGAGCCAGCCTAGAACTGTGTTCCTGTGCGTTCCTGCTCAAAAAAAGCCCGGAAATGAACCAGAGTGTAGGGGAACCTATGGGTTTGTTCCTGGGCTTTTAAAAACACCTTGATTAGTTGGGTTGCAGACGTCAGCAGAAGAAGCTTTTCAGGGCAGGAATAGAAGCATTATTGGCGGCTATGGCTTGCAAATCAAGTAAGGTGTGCTTAACAACACAGGAACTAGTAAAAAAAACACCTTGGTATGGTAACTGTGCCTATAAAGGATCCCTTCCGCCCCCACACACAATTGGATAGTTAAAGCAGATGCCTGCAAGACTTACCCTTTTCCAATCTAGGGTTGCCTTTACATAAAGGCAATTGCCAATTTACAATTTAATGAAAGATTCCATTCAGAACAAAGACTCCAAAAGATGCAAAGTCCTGATAGATGCGAAAAAGCCTCTCCAAATCAGTAATGATGTTGCCAACGAAGTCAAGTTTATTCTGCAGAAAATTATGGCAATGTCTTTATACATGTAGCTGATATGAAGTGCAGCTGATAACACGTTCCCTAGGTTTACAAAGCCGTGTTTCGGTGTCAGCTTTCATCTGATCATTCACTTCATATTATCTGGAACCAATGCTCACAGCAGTATAAGTGCAGTTAGTCAGTTTCTCCAAAGGGCATTAGCGGTGCTCTGATATGACTTTCCAAGTTTCAAAAAGATTGGACCAGGGGGTCCAATTCTATGAGCTCCCAAAGAAAATGCCCTGTCCTTCATTATTTCCAGTGGAGGGAAGGTGCGCAGTTCCTTTAAACATGATGGCCAGAACTCCCTTTGGAGTTCAATTATGCTTGTCACAACCTTGCTTTTGGCTCCACCCCCAATGTTTCCTGGTTCCACCCCCAAAGTCCCCAGATATTTCTTGAATTGGACTTGGAAACCCTATTCCAGTTCCTGCTACGGCATCTTGGGGAAATCAACAGGCCGATTTTAAGCGATTGATCCTGAAATCTGCATGCCAATTGCAAAAAAAAATGAGACTGCCGAGGCAGCCGCTCCATGAATTTTCATTGACTTTCGCATCCCTCCAGCTGATTAGCTTATATGCAGAGCTTTGATACTGGAGCTGTTCCACCAGCTTCTCTTTCCAGGTCCTTCCCCACCATTGCTTTCGTTTGCACATGGAGAAAGACCCAGATGCCACGGGAGGGGGGGCGGTCCTAAGGGATCAGGAGCAGCCAACAGCATGAAACCGCCATTTGCATGTCAGAGAGGCCCATCTGGCTCAGGACAATGGAAGAGCACGGGGGTTCCAACTGTTTCCCAGCTGCCTCTGTGGCGGCCCTGTGCCTGATGAAGCTTCTGGATGCCCACTTACAAATGTCAGTGCACAGACTGCATGGGCTTCATCCTTCGCTGACCTTCCATACCCCTGAACAGACCTTCCTTACGGGACTCTTTCATGCTTCTCAGTTCCCTGACATTACACATTCCAGAAGGGTAGCCACATTACTCTGTTGCAGTTCACAACAATGAACCTTCAGCTCCTTCAAAAACGAACACATTTAGAGTGGCATAAGCCTTGTCAGATGCTCAATGCCTTTGATGAAACGGATGCTGGAGACAGCAATCAATGTGTTGGTCCTGAGAGGCTGGTGGTATTCCTTTTTGTTTCTCTGTCTCCAGAAGCTTCAAACAGCAAGATCATGCATCTAAATCCATCCATAAAATGCAAAAAAAGGAAGGAAGGAAGGAAGGAAGGAAGGAAGGAAGGAAGGAAGGAAGGAAGGAAGGAAGGAAGGAAGGAAGGAGAAGACTGCAGATTTATACCCCGCCCTTCTCCCTGAATCAGAGACTCAGAGCGGCTGACAATCTCCTGTATCTTCTCCCCCCACAACAGACTCCCTGTGAGGTGGGTGGGGGCTGAGAGAGCTCTCCCAGAAGTTGCCCTTTCAATGACAACTCCTGCAATAGCTTTGGCTAATCCAAGGCCAGTCCAGCAGTTGCAAGTGGAGGAGTGGGGAATCAAACCCTGTTCTCCCAGATAAGAGTCTGCACACTTAACCACTACATCAGAAAGAAAGAAAGAAAGAAAGAAAGAAAGAAAGAAAGAAAGAAAGAAAGAAAGAAAGAAAGAAAGAAAGAAAGAAAGAAAGAAGCCGGCTCAAGCAATCTCAATTTGCCTCAAGGACATGAAGGGAAGGGAAGCAAGGGTTTAACCCTTTAACCTCCACTAAGTTTCACTACTGGAAACCAGGCTTCCTGCTTTGTTGTTAGAATATGAAGAGAGAAAAGACTTGGCCTTTAAAAAAATGCATCCCCCCATTTAAAATACTAATAACATCCTGACCGGGATAGCCCAGGCCAGCCTGATCTCATCAGATCTCGGAAGCTAAGCAGGGTCGACTCTGGCAAGTCCTTGGATGGGAGACCTCCTTGGAATACCAGGGCTGGGAGGCAAAGATAGTCTGTATCAAGCCACTTCTTTGAACATCCCCCATGCCCCAGTAGGGGTCACCAGAAGTCACACCATGACTTCCAGGCATGCATTCACACACACACAGAGAGAGAAATACAGAAAATAATAATAGAAGGCTAATAACAAAGCAGAAAGCCTGGTTTTAAACAGAAAAACCAGGTGAACATTGGAGGTTAAAGAGTTAAACCTCCTCGCTCTTTCCTGCAGGGCCTGAAGCAAATTGAGGCCACTGAGGCCCGCAATCTGCATTTTAAGGATGGACTGAGATGCATTATCTTCATCTCCTTTGTTTCAACACTGAGTACTGTCTTGTTTGATGACTTACAGCCTTTCTGAAATATCTATTGCCCAATTACAAAAACTCATCAGGAGAACACAGAGAGGGACACAGACAGAAAATGCTAGTTTTAACAGGGCATCTCCCCACACCAAAACCACCTACCCTGTTTCTTGCCTGCCAGATCCAAAACCACCATAGACATCTATGCCACAGTTCCCCACTCAGGTGAGTGGGAAGCACAGATGCAGGGTATGGAGCAACAGCGTGTGAACAGCGTGCAAGTATGCTGAGGCTGGAAGCCCCGTGGCTGCCACTGAACTCACTTTTTCCCCTCGCTGAGGAAGCAAGGGCAGGCAGGAGCGCCGAAATCGGCAGCTTCCTCCCAGAGCCACACTCCAGGCAGCTGCCTCATGCTGCCTAAGGGAAGTGCCAGCTCTGTTAGGCCACACATCCCAATGTAGCCAATCCTTCAAGAGCTTAGAGAGCTCTCATTGCAGGGCCTCCTCTAAGCTCCAGGAGGATTGGCTACATCAGGGGTATGTGGCCTAATATGCAAAGGAGTTCCTGCTACAAAAAAAGCCCTGTGTACAACTATAGTATCCTCTGCTTAAAGACCTTTGGTGAAGGAAAGTCCACCAGGCAGGGAAGTCTGTTTCACCATTGTATGGCTTGTACTGTTAAAAATCGGAGGCTGTTTCATTTTTTTAAATATATATATATATATATATCGGGAAGGAGATCATAAAAGGAATCAGCAACGTATGTGTGTACTCTGCTCCTTCATTAAGGTTGCCAACTTCCAGGTGGGAACAGGAGAGAACCGTGTTCTAGTAAAGAATAAATTAGTTATGTGAAGTTGTTTCTGAACAATGCTGAAACCCTTTGCAGAATATACTTCTGAAAACTGGATGCAATAAATGCAGGATGTCTCATTATCTTAAGTGCTTAGCACTATATAGTTTATAATGTACAGCAAACATCCTTGCAGTTTACGATATACATTTACATAAAGGTAATTGCCAATTTGCAATTTAATGAAAGAGTCCATTCAGAACAAAGACTTCAAAAGAGGCAAAATCCTGATAAATGCGAAAAAGCCTCTCCAAATCAGTAACAATATTGCCGACGAAGTCAAGGCTACTTTGCAGAAAATTAAGGCAATGTTTTTATACGTGTAGTTGATATGAAGTGCAGCTGATAACACGTTCCCTAGATTTACAAAGCTGTGTTTCGGTGTCAGCCTTCATCTGATCATTCGCTTCATATTATCTGGAACCGATGCTCACAGCAGTGTAAGTGCAGTTAGTCAGTTTCTCCAAAGGGCATTAGCGGTTCTCAGAGAGAACCTAGGGAACGTGTTATCAGCTGCACTTTATGATATAAACTCCACCCTCCCCAGACTCCACCCCTCCAGATCCACAGGAATATTCCATCCCAGAGCTGGCATCCCTTTCCTTGGTGATTTTAACTAACTTTACAAGACTGTCTCTTCTGAAGATGTCATACATCTTTTCTGCTGTGCTATGTTAGCCCTTTATTTAGATATGTATGCCCTGCTTTTCTCTCCCATGGGGATCCAAAGTGACTTACAATATCATCCCCCACCTCCTTACACCCAGAACCTTGTGAGGAATGTTAGGCTGAGAGTGCAACCACTGGAGAGTATGCAACTAGTGAGCTTCCATGGCCAAGTGTTGATTTGAACCTGGACCTCCTAGAACAGGGGTGGCCAAACTGTGGTTCAAGGAGCTACATGTGGCTTTTCCACACACATTGTGTGGCTCTCAAAGCCCCCACCGCCCTGTTGGCTGGTTGGAGAAGACATTTCTCTCTTTAAATCCTTTCTCCAAGCCAGCCAGAAGCTTGGAGAATGCATTTAAAGTTAAAGTTGCTTTCTTTCCACCTCTCTTTCCCCATCTATTTTCCTGCCTGCTGTCAAACATCTGACATTTATTCTATGTGGCTCTTACATTAAGCAAGTTTGGCCACCCCTGTCCTAGAACCTAGTCTCCCACTCCAACCTACAGAAGCTGGTGGTCATAGTCAGAACCCAATACCGCCAGACTGGATCGAGATAGCGTAATAGTTTTAAACTGATAAATGTATTATGGTTTTATATGTTTTATGGAATGAATGTTTTTATGATACTGTAAGCCGCCCTGAGTCCGCTTGCGGAGAGGGCGGGATATAAATGCAAAGTAATAAATAAATAAATAATAAACCATCGCCTCACCCTGGCTAACTCAAGCACACGTCTGGCTGTGTTTGCTCTCGCTTAATGTCTTGGGTTGCTGGCCTTTTCTTCCCCACTCCCATAACATTGATATTGTAATTTCCTCGCGGGCAGAGGCCTGTCTTTTTGCTAATATCTCACTTTGTAAAGCACCATTTACCCCCAAACTTCCCGTCTCGCTATTATCTCTCCTACACCCTCTGCTTGTTCTTTCTCTCTTTTCATCCCGGCAAAACCTGTCATTTCATATTCATCCATCCTTGTACTCCCTTTTATCTGCCTGTGCCGAAACCCATCACCATGGAATCAGAGCTTCATTAGCATTAGACTAACAGCAACAGCAGCAGTGACTGGAAAATGTCCCAGCATATCTCTCTCTCTCTCTCTCTCTCTCTCTGTGTCTCCTCTGGCCATGCTATGCACCCTGACCCTTTGTTTTTTTTCTGGGAGAGAGGACCATAGCCGTGGTGAGGACAGTAGCTACACTGCCCTGCCTGGAGCATTGGTTTTCTCCATCTTTCTTTTAATGGACTTTTGGATTAGGAACACTTCATTTTATTGATATAGTATATTTTTACTCTTCCTCAAGGAGCCCCATGGCTCAGAATGTTAAAGCTGCAGTACTGCAGTCCTAAACTCTGCTCATGACCTGAGTTTGATGCCGGCAGAAGCTGGGTTCAGATAGCTGGCTCGAGGTTGACTCAACCTTCCATCCTTCTGAGATCGGTAAAATGAGTACCCAGGTTGCTGGGGGGGGGGGAGGAGTGTAGATGACTGGGGAAGGCAATGGCAAACCATCCCGTAAGAAGTCTGCCATGAAAATATTGTGAAAGCAGCGTCACCCCAGAGTCAGAAATCACTGGTGCTTGCACAGGGGACCTTTCCTTTCCTACTCTTCCTCAAGGAGCTCAGAGCAGTAGAAATCATTTGTTTTACCTATGCATCATCCATTTTAACTCAGAGCAGTATACATTATCCATTTTACTGTCACAACAACCTTGCGAGGTAGGCTGTGTGGAGAGAGAATGACTGGTCCAAAGTCACCCAATGAAATTCCATCGCTCGGTGGAGATACAAGCCTTGTGTGCCAGGTCCTAATCCAACACTCTGGCCATTACACCCCATTCCCTATAGAGACTGGGGTGGGGGGTGGAATTGCTAAAAAGAAACCAGGAACAAAAGTCCAAAACCAGTTCTTCTCTAGAGAGCCTTGTGGCGTAGATTGGTAAGCTGCAGTACTGCAGCGCAAGCTTTGCTCATGATCCGAGTTTGATCCTGGCAGAAGCTGGGCTAACTCAAGGTTGACTCAGCCTTCCATCCTTCCAAGGATGGTAAAATGAGTACCCAGCTTGCTGGGGGAAAAGGGTAGATGACTGGGGAAGGCAAACCACCCCGTAAAATGTCTGCCAAGAAAACGTCGTGATGTGATGTTACCCCATGGGTTGGTAACAACTCGGTGATTGCACAGGGAGGCTACTTTTACCTTTTAGTTCTTCTCTGAATGGCACCCATACAGTCTGCTTAACACCTTCCACCCAAGAGTGAAATTACACTTGTGATTTCATATTTAATCAATGCCCTTCTTTATTTAATAAATTCATTTATACCCAGACTTTCTCCCCCAAAAAGAGCCCCATGGCACAGAGTGGTAAAGCTGCAGTACTGCCGTCGGAGCCCTCTGCTCATGACCTGAGTTCAATCCCAGCGGAAGCTGGTTCAGGTAGTCGACTTGAGGTTGACTCAGCCTTCCATCCTTCCGAAGTGGGTAAAATGAGTACCCAGCTTGCTGGGTTGAAAGTGTAGATGACTGGGGAAGGCAATGACAAACCGCCCCGTAAAAGTCTGCCATTGTGAAAGCAACATCACCCCAGAGTCTAAAACGACTAGTGCTTGCACAAGGGACTACTTTTTACACACCCTGTAAGCCGCCCTCACACCCTGTAAGCCGCCCTGAGCCTGCCCCGGCGGGGAGGGCGGGATATAAATAAAATTTTATTATTATTATTATTATTATTATTTAAGAGAGCCCCGTGGCACAGAGTGTTAAAGCTGCAGTACTGCTATCCTAAGCTCTGCTCACAACCTGAGTTTGATCTCCGGCGGAAGCTGGGTTTTCAGGTAGTCGGCTCAAGATTGACTCAGCCTTCCAAGGTTGGTAAAATGAGTACTCAGCTTGCTGGGGGGAAAGTGTAGATGACTGGGGAAGGCAATGGCAAACCACCCCGTAAAAAGTCTGCTGTGAAAACGTTGTGAAAGACAGTGCTCACTGTAAGCTGATAAAAACTTCTGTAGTTAAACATAAGCACTCTTATTTAGGTGAAAATAAACAGGAGCCTGGAGGCCAATACACCCTCTAAGCTGTAGAGCCCTGTGAGCAAAAATTCGACTTTATTTGTCTGTCTGTCTGTCTGTTTATTTAATTCAATTTTAGCCCCCCCTTCCCGTAGAACAGGCTCAGGGCGGGTTACATCATAAAAAAAAAATCAACAGTAAAAAAAACCAATTTAAAATATATAAAATCTAAAACTACAGAGAACAATAGGTACTAAAATGACAAATTCTGCCTCACAGACATGGCCTATTGTCTTATAGCACTTGAATGAGAGCTACTGGAATTAAAGTTGTGAGCTACTGTTCTGGGGCTACTTTTTCTTAGCTAAGGCAAAAATGGGTGAGCCGGAGGCTAAAAAAACTGTGAGCTAGCTAACCCTAAGCTTAGAGGGAACACTGCTGGAGGCACCTTCAAAATTATCTGGATTTTTCAAGCATACGCTTTCCTTGACTAACACTCTCTTTCCCAATATGCAGCTAAGTGAGTGAGTATGAGAAATGCCCTTCCCTAGATAGCCAAGCTCTAAGCCAGTGTGGCCAAGCAATTTGAAAAGCTGCCCTGATTCAAAAATGTCTCCCTCCCCACCACTCCATAATGCTCTTTCTGAAGCCATATTGCCTCACTGCACCCTGGGAAAATGGGTCATCATGTCTGTATGCCAACAGGACTACATTTCCCAGGGTACACTGAAACATCAACTGGGATGAATTCCAAAGAGTCTAAGATGCTGAGGCAGGTGAGGCAGGGGAAAGAGAGATTCTGTCTCCAGCTTAGTTTGACCAGCAGCACTGTTTGGAGGAAGGAAGCCCATGAGCATTGTGTTACCTTTTCCCCATCTCAGGTCACAAGGCACCAGAATATTGGAGAGCTATGAAGCAGAATATAGTTACTTTCAAAATGTGGATTAGTTATAGCCACAGTATTAATGAAAATAATCCTCATTCTCTTTAGATTAGTTTATATCCAAATGCACATCATAATATGCTCTGTGGTGGAAGTAAAATCAGACTTTTCTCCCCATAATATGTGCAGTTCTTGCAGCTTTCACATGTTGCTAATTTGACTATGGACTGGGCTGTTGGCTGTTACATCCAAAAGAACACTTGGCAGTAGATACATCTTCAGAAGCAATCCCTCTTGAGTGCAGATGGGCATGGACTGCATTTTTATGGTTCCATTTGCGGTTTGTGGCTGAACCACAAAATGAACCACAAACAGATACACTGGTTTGCAAACGGAACTGGCTCACATCAATTTGTGATCACTTTCTGCTCCCTGCTATTTTTTGCGTTGAGCCATTTAAATGCCTACTTTCTGCTTCCTACCATTCAGCTATTTTTAGTGAAGAGTCACAAACCACCTTAAAATAGAAATTATTTGAGAGCACTTTAACCAAACTGAAGCCATCTTGTGATTTATATTATAGTGGTATTATATTGAATGTTATTGTATTCTGCAAGGCCTGTAAAATAGCATTGTTTAAACTCTCTCTCGGCTTGGCTTCGCGAACGAAGATTTAAGAAGGGTGCAATAGTCCACGTTTGCTGCAGGCTCGCTGGTGGCTGACAAGACCAATGCGGGACAGGCAGGTCCGGCCACAGTGGCTGCAGGGAAAAGTCTGATTTAGGGTTGGTGCTGTAGCAGTGCGATTCTTCCTCAATCTCCTTTTGTCCTCAAGACCAGCTATGCGTGCGTTCTCAAAAGAAGAGACAGCCTGGTGGATGGTGTGCCTCCATGCTTTGCGATCTGAGGCTAGGTCAGACCACTGGTGATGGTTGATGCGACAGGTGCCAAGGGATTTCTTCAAGGAGTCCTTGTACCTCTTCTTTGGTGCCCCTCTATTTCAATGGCCGGTGGAGAGTTCGCCATACAGGGCAATCTTGGGAAGGCGGTGGTCTTCCATCCTAGAAATATGCCCTGCCCAGCGCAGCTGCGTCTTCAACAGCAGTGCCTCGATGCTGGTAACCTCCGCCCGCTTGAGAACTTCAGTGTTGGTCACAAAGTCACTCCAGTGGATGTTGAGGATGGTGCGAAGGCAGCGCTGATGAAAGCGCTCGAGGAGTCGCAGGTGATGACGGTATAAAACCCACAATTCGGAGCCGTAGATGAGGGTTGTCATCACAACCGCTTTGTAAACATTGATCTTTGTGCCTTTTTTCAGATGCTTGTTGCTCCACACTCTTTTGTGCAGTCGGCCAAAGGCACGTTTTGCCTTTGCCAGCCTGTTGTCAATCTCCTTGTCGATCTTAGCATCTGAGGAGATGATGCACCTCAGGTAGCTGAACTGCTGGACTGTCTTCAGAACTGATTCACCCACAGTGATGCAGGGAGGGTGATAATCTTCCTGGGGTGCAGGCTGGTGGAGAACTTCTGTCTTCTTCAGACTAACTTCTAGGCCGAATAGCTTGGCAGCCTCTGCAAAGCAGGACGTCATATGCTGCAGAGCTGATACCGAGTGGGAGACGAGTGCAGCATCATCAGCAAACAGTAGCTCTCGGATGAGTTTTTCCATTGTCTTGAAGTGGGCCTTTAGTCGCCTCAGGTTGAACAGGCTGCCATCGGTGCGATAGCGGATGTAGACACCATCGTCATCATCTAGATCTACTGCGGCTCTTTGAAGCATCATGCTAAAGAAGATCGTAAAGAGAGTTGGCGCGAGAACGCAGCCTTGCTTTACACCTGTGCCTATTGGGAAGGGCTCCGAGAGGTCGTTGCAGTGTCTGACTTGGCCTCGCTGGTCTTCATGTAGCTGGATGATCATGCTGAGGAACCTTGGGGGACATCCTAAACGTTCCAAGATTTGCCACAGGCCTTTCCTGCTAACGGTATCGAAAGCTTTGGTAAGGTCGACAAAAGTCACATACAGAGCCTTGTTTAAACTAGCTTTTAATAACTAACGGGGAAGTGACCGCTATACCACAGCATGGATATCTAAACCCATCCCAGTATAAATACAGAGCGCCAAACAATACTTGACAACATTACTGTATGTAGCGCTAAATACAAACTAATAATACTGACACCATCTTGGATTTTAGAAGGGAAACTGTAAATGTATGTGTACAATGATTTTTAATGATTTTACTGTATTCTATTTTAGCATTATGTGTTTTTAACTGTTGTTAGCTACCCTGAGCCCAATAGGGGAGGTTGGGATATAAATAAAATAAAATAAAAATTAGTTTTTTTAAAATTTTAAACGTATTCATATGTTGTAATCCACCCTGAGCCCTGCTCACCAGGGAGGGTGGGATAAAAATCTAATCTAAACAAATAAATGTGTAATGTGAAGAAATACTTTCTTTTGTCCTTCCTGAATCTACCAGTAGTAATTTGGGGGAGAGAGGCAAGTTCACTTTATCCACTTTCTCCAGACTTGGCATTATCTTATCAAACTGTATCATCTCTGTCTTCTTTCAAAGCTGAAAATGTCCAGACTCCTGAGCTTTTCATTGTAGTCATTAGCTGAAGGAACTTTGTTGCCCTTGAAATTTATTGTAAATGTCAGAGTTTTCTAACCTTTGCTACCAACCTCTGAAAATGTTAAGAATGATAAAGGTCAATATCTGCCAATAATATACTTTTTAACATAACTTACAGGCAGGTGTATTCTAGAGATCGCCACTTGGTTTTACAAAATACTGTCCTTAAAAAGACTTCTCTTCTTGGTCTTTTCAAGACCTTGAGGTACATTTGTGCCGATTTTGTTTAGACCAGCACCTGCTTCATGCAGTCCCTTCATGGTAGTTAGTAAGCAGTGTTCCCTCAGAGTTAGTGTGAGCTAACTCACAGTTTTTTAGCCCCCGGCTCACATATTTTTACCTCAGCTCAAGAAAAATGGTCCCAGAGCAAACTAATTTATGCAGTAGCTCAAAACTTTAATGCCAGTAACTCACGAAGTTGAAATTTCTGTTGACGAGAACCACTACTTCAGCCTCTTCAAGCCTTTTCTGTTCGCTGAAAGGAGCTTCCAGGAACTGCTTGGAAGACGCCATCTTTAACAGCCATTCAAAAGACCAGCAAAGCTGCTCTGTTAGAAAGGGCTTTTGTTTTATTCAGAGCTATATACTCTGGTTGAGTACATTTCGCTGGCGAAGTTTAACAGCAGTTTGTAAACGCTGTATCTAACTGTGAACCACCCTCGGTTTTTACAGAAGGGCAAGCAATAAGTTTTTTAGTTAATAAATAAACAGATGCAAAACACAGTGTCGCTCTGTATAGCTATACGTTGAGGCTGATTCCAACTCCCTCTGTGCTCAGATGGGCTGTGACAAACAAATATTCTCCATAATTAAAGCCATCCATTGTCTCTGGCCTTGGTGCTTTTACGTCTGGATCTCAGCAGTTTCCGCTCAGAGCTCAATGGCCCCAATGTTCCATTTTTGTAGGAGCCTCTTTTGAATATTTAATTTTACACACGTTCTTTGCAAACGGGATTAAACATCGCAAAACTAATCACAAAGAACAGTCCGAAATCTACCTTGAGCCTTAGCAACAGGGCTAATGGGAAGATAGAAGGATTCCATGGCTTCACAGCACTTATTTTAGGTGCTATTCCCTGCACAATGTTTCATACTTGTAGCATATATAAAGCTCCCATCCCCAACTTAACTCCCCTTTCTCCTGGCAAGTCACAAACACTCCAATGCCCTGAGGGCCTTTACCCAAAGAGGAAGCCTGCAGGCTCCAACCAGGCAGTGGGCAGTCTTCGCAGTGGAGGACGGTAAGCAGTGGGGTGCCGCAGGACTCGGTACTGGGTCCCATGCTCTTTAACTTGTTCATAAATGATTTAGAGTTGGGAGTGAGCAGTGAAGTGGCCAAGTTTGCTGATGACACTAAATTGTTCAGGGTGGTGAGAACCAGAGAGGATTGTGAGGAACTCCAAAGAGATCTGTTGAGGCTGGGTGAGTGGGCGTCAACGTGGCAGATGCGGTTCAATGTGGCCAAGTGCAAAGTAATGCACATTGGGGCCAAGAATCCCAGCTACCAATACAAATTTAAGGGGTGTGAACTGGCAGAGACTGACCAAGAGAGAGATCTTGGGGTCGTGGTACATAACTCACTGAAAATGTCAAGACAGTGTGCGTTTGCAATAAAAAAGGCCAACACCATGCTGGGAATTATTAGGAAGGGAATTGAAAACAAATCAGCCAGTATCATAATGCCCCTGTATAAATCGATGGTGCGGTCTCATTTGGAGTACTGTGTGCAGTTCTGGTCGCCGCACCTCAAAAAAGATATTATAGCATTGGAGAAAGTCCAGAAAAGGGCAACTAGAATGATTAAAGGGCTGGAACACTTTCCCTATGAAGAAAGGTTGAAACGCTTGGGACTCTTTAGCTTGGAGAAACGTCGACTGCGGGGTGACATGATAGAGGTTTACAAGATAATGCATGGGATGGAGAAAGTAGAGAAAGAAGTACTTTTCTCCCTTTCTCACAATACAAGAACTCGTGGGCATTCGATGAAATTGCTGAGCAGCCAGGTTAAAACGGATAAAAGGAAGTACTTCTTCACCCAAAGGGTGATTAACATGTGGAATTCACTGCCACAGGAGGTGGTGGCAGCTACAAGCATAGCCACCTTCAAGAGGGGTTCAGATAAAAATATGGAGCAGAGGTCCATCAGTGGCTATTAGCCACAGTGTGTGTGTATATATAAAATTTTTTGCCACTGTGTGACCCAGAGTGTTGGACTGGATGGGCCATTGGCCTGATCCAACATGGCTTCTCTTATGTTCTTATGACAGGCCTCAACTGCTGCTAGAGAGAATGCTGGAGTCCCAACAGCCTTCACTGAAGAATCATAGTGTAGAATGTAGATTCAGATTTGCACTAGAACATGCACAGAGTGCCAAACAGGCCTTGAATTCAGCAGGAGCTCATGGGAGCAAAGCTCTTAAACCTTTCTGAACTCCCCCCCTCCTTCCCACCTACCTACCTTGTACTAGGTGCAGCTGCATAACAATCCCTGGATGAGCTCCACCACTTATTTTTTTCTACAAAATGACCCCAGGTGCCACACATATTGCACTAACTCTAATAATAGAACCTACCTTAACATATATGAATTAGCATTTTTCTATGAGCCACAGGCCTCAGTGGTCTTAGCATTAAGCCTTTCAGAACAAAGAAAGATATAATTTCTACTGAGCACATTAAAAAGGCTTTTCAAATAATTTTTCCTTTTGCTGAAGCTAGATAGAGTGTGAAGGTCATCAGGTTCTGTAAACATTCTTTGAAAAGGAAAACTTTTCTCCCTAGCTCCTTAGAGAACCCCACCCCCCCAGCCTGAAAAGGTCATTGCACCCCTGCAAAGGGTGCCTTTTACACTTCTTCTAGAATTAGGCCAAATATCCACACAAAGAACCAAAGAACTTAGATGACCACCATAACCACAGAGTTCTGTCCAGATGCCAGTGGGAGGCATTGGAATACAGAACAAAGGGGCTTCAAATGAATTGCCTCATCCAGGGTGATCTCCTATCTCCCAGAATAGAGACAAGGATTTCTTTGAACCAATAAGGTAAATGAAAAAGCTAGAAGAGAGAACTTTGTGGCCAATCAACTAGACCTGCTTTGTTACCAAAATTGTATAAATATGTTATGTTTTGTGAAGGAAACCTGAGGAAAAACTCAGGGAGGATGCTGGTATAAAGAGATAGAAGTTGTTTTTCCTTCTTGCCTATTGATACGCAATAAAAGAATCTCCAGATCACCTCACTTGGGGAAGGACAGTGGCTCAGCGGTAGAGCATCTGCTTGGTAAGCAGAAGGTCCCAGGTTCAATCCCCGGCATTTCCGACTAAAAAGGGTCCAGGCAAGTAGGTGTGAAAAACCTCAGTTTGAGACCCTGGAAAGCCACTGCCGGTCTGAATAGACAATACTGACTTTGATGGACCGAGAGCCTGATTTAGTTTAAGGCAGCTTCATATGCTCATATATTCATATGCTCACTTGGACCTCTGGCTGTTGAGTCTCTTAAATTGGGCTGGGGGCTCAACTCTTGGCACTGATGGTGTGTGAAACAAAATAGTTACGGAAGGGGCCATACAGGCCATCTAGCCCAACTCCCCGCTCAATGAAGGATCAGCCTAGAGCATCCCTGACAAGTGTTTGTCCAGCTGCTGCTTAAAGAAGATGACGGCCATAAATGTTTACCCCGCCCTTCTCTCTGAATCAGAGCCTTAGAGTGGCTCACAATCTTTTATCTTCTTCCCCCCACTGTGTCCCCCCAAGAACCAAGAATACAGAGCATCACTGCCCCACACAGAGAGTTCCAACAATATGCTGTGGCTAATAGCCACTGATGGACCTCTGCTCCATATGCTTATCCAATTCCCTCTTGAAGCCATCTGTGCTTGTAGCTGCTGCCACCTCCTGTGGCAGTGAATTTAACGTGTTAATCATCCTTTGGGTGAAGAAGTACTTCCTTTTATCCGTTCTAACCCAACTGCTCAGCAATTTCATTGAATGTCCACAAGTTCTCATATTCTTTCTCTATCTTCTCTATCCCATGCATAATCTTGTAAACCTTTATCATGTCACCCCTCAGTTGACATTTCTGCAAGCTAAAGAACCCCAAGCATTTTAACAGAAATGATACAGAACATTTCTGCAAAGTCATCTTCTTCCCCTGTGAGGTAGCTGGGGCTGAGAGAGCTCTCCCAGAAGCTGCCCTTTCAAGCACAACTGCAAGAGCTATGGCTGACCCGAGGCCATTCCAGCAGCTGCATGTGGAGGAGTGGGAATCAAACCCAGTTCTCCCAGATGAAGAGTCCACACACTTAAACACTACACCAAACTGGCTCTCAAAGACTGCCGGTGAGGGGGCACTCACCATCCCCCTAGGGAGCTGACTCCACTATTGAACAACTCTTACTGTAAAAAAGTTTTTCCTAATATCTAGTCAAGCCGGTACCTTCCTGCCCTTAAAACCATGATTGCGAGTCCTCTCCTCTGCTGTCAACAGGAAGAGCTCCCTGCCCTCCTCTAAGTGACAGCCCTGTAAATACTTTAAGAGCGCAATCATGTCCCCCCCCCTCAAGCTCCTCTTCTCCACTGAACAGCCCAGAGATGGCCTCTAAGTGTCATGAGCCCTGGCGAGGGAGAGCTGGAAGGGTTAACAGACCTGGAAGAGTTGCCAGCCATTTTCCTCAGCCAAACAACCAGCAGCTAGCCCATCAATCTCTCCCCCCACATTCCAGGCACCAGTGTCAGCTGTTGACAGTCAATCTCCTCCAAGCTCTCCCCCTCCCATCTCAAGAGTTCGAAGCAGGCTCCGGAAAGAACTTTCAGCACGAAGACATGAGGCATGCTGATGCTTCAGATC
The DNA here is from genome assembly GCF_032191835.1 of Heteronotia binoei. Lineage (NCBI taxonomy): Eukaryota > Metazoa > Chordata > Lepidosauria > Squamata > Gekkonidae > Heteronotia > Heteronotia binoei. Next base: position 22,749,354 of record NC_083235.1, read on the forward strand.
TCTCAGCCGAGTTCTAGCAGAGTCGCTGTCACTCAGGGAGCAGGCTGATTGAGGCTCCCATATAACTCCCACCCAGGACCTGGTAACCTTGTGGAAGCAACAAGTCTATTCTCTGGCATGCATCCACGATCCTTCCTGATCTGCTTGAATTCCTTGGCACCTTGACCCTTTGGCTTTTGGACACTGACTTCTGATTCCAGTTTGTGATTTGTCTTTAGTGACTTGGCTCCTGCTTGACTTCCTGGACTTTGTCCTTGGACTGGCTTTGGACTCCTGCCTGCCTGCACCCTGAGAATGTGACAATAAAGGTGAAGGCTGGCAACCGGGAAAAGCCAGGGTAAGAAGTAGATGGAGGAGGGAGGCTGGACCTTTCTTAAGCACGGGAGGGAGAGCAAAGGACAGACAGCCCTGAGAGTGAGTTTCCACCCTCCTTTTATCACTTCCAGGAAGAGGCAGGGCTGAACCCTGATTGGAGCCACAGGGTCAGAGAGCGAGAGGGAGCGAGGGTGTGCTCACGCGAAGCGAAAGGAGAGAACCAGGGTGCCTGAACCCCCTTCTCCTTCCCAACCCATTCAGGATGGCAGAGGGTGGGTGAGCCAGAACAACAAAGGGGAAGAGCTGCATTTACTGAAAGAAAGGCTGTTTCCAGGAGACCTTCCTCTCCCCCACAACACACACCCTGTGAGGCAGGAAGGTCTGAGAGCTTAGAGAGAACTGTGACTGGTCCAAGGTCGCCCAGCTGGCTTCATGTGGTGAAGGAGTAGGGAATCAGACTCAGTTCTCCAGATCACAGTCTCTGACACTCTTAACCGCTATACCAAACTGACTTAACCACTACATTAAAAAAGGACTCATGATGCTGTCTTATTCTGAGTCAGACCACTGGTCTATCAAGGCCAGAAACGTCTATTCAGAATGGCAGGACCTCGCTAAGATTTCAGGTACCAGTCTCATTAGCCTGACCTGGATGGGCCAGGCTAGCCTGCTCTCATCAGATCTTGGAAGCTAAGCAGGGTCAGACCAGGTTATTAGTTGTATACGGGGTGGAATTCTAGCAGGAGCTCCTTTGCATATTAGGCCACACCCCACTGATGAAGCTAATCCTTGAAGAGTTTACAAAAAAAGAGCCCTGTAAGCTCTTGGAGGATTGGCTACATCAGGGGTGTGTGGCCTAATATGCAAAGAAGTTCCTGCTAGAATTCCACCCCTGTTTGTATAGGAGACCACCAAGGAGGTCTAGGGTCTCTACGCAGAGGCAGGGAATGGCAAACCACCTCTGAACATCTCTTGCCTTGAAAACCTTACAGGGTTGCTGCAAATCAGCTGTTAACTTAATGGGCGCTTTTCACCATCAATCTCATTTCCACAGTCAATAGCCCTTTAGGCCTAATAAAGCATGCAGGGATTGCTGCTGGCTTCCCTCTGTTCATTTCATCACTTTTCCTGAATAATCTGTTCTTAGTTTCAATGGATCTCAGACAGGCGATGGTGCAACTTGATGGCATCACAGCTGTTCCTTTCTTAACCTGGACTACTGCTGGGGGAGGGAAGTGTTTTAGAATACATATTAGTTCCCAAAAACTATTTTTCTGTTGTTTGAAGTAATATCCTAGCATCTAAACATGTGCACAGTGCCACAATGCAAGGAGGAGGAGGAGGAGGATATATTGGATTTATACTCCACCCTTCACTCTGAATCTCAGTCTCACAATCTTCTTTATCTTCCTCCCCCACAACAAACACCCTGTGAGGCAGATGGAGCTGAGAGAGCTCCCCCAGAAGCCACCCTTTCAAGGACAACTTCTGTGAGAACTATGGATGACCCATTCCAGCAGCTGCAAGTACAGGAGTGGAGAATCAAACCCGGTTCTCCCAGATAAGTGTCCACACACTTAACCACTACACCAAACTGGCTCTCAGTACTGGGCAGGGAAGGCCGGGTGGGAAAAAATGAAGGACATGCTGGGACTGAAAATATTCCTTCTAAGAGATCTGAGAATTAGTTTCCAGTGAGCATTGTGGGACCTTCAGGGTGTTGGGCATGAATCCCAAGGCTGCCATAAATGGCTGATATCAATCCCAAACTCTCCCTGGATGTTTTCTGCTCAGAAGGGCCTTGCTGACGTTTGTGCACGTCATGTCTGTCTCCTCTTGGCTGCCTGGAATCGTTCAGGTATGAATCAGTTCTGGAAAAGGCAAGATGATAACTCATGTTTAATAGCTCTTTCTTGGCTTGCACGGGCCATTCTGACTCCTGGCAATGTGGCAAGAAAGGCTCTCCCGGGCACTCTCCCTTAGCTGGCAGCCTGGAAAGGAAGAGGGGCTGTCCAAGGTTGCATTGGAGCAGGCATATCAAACAAGCGACCTGGGGGCCAAATCAGGCACCCGGAGGGCTCCTATCACGCCCCCAAGCAACTGGCTGTCATCTCTTCCTTCTCCCTCTCTCTTGCTTCATTCTGCATCATAGCTTGCTTTGCAAGGCTTGTTCAATCGCACAAAAGCTACAGAGCAAAGCTTCTAATTTCTCCATTCCACTCTCATTAAGACCTTGTATATATAATTTAAAACAAGTTGACTCATTGTCCCATGTTCTTCTTTACTGTCCCCTACATGATATTATACGTCTTAGGATTCTGGATCCAATTTTGTCCAATACGACAGGCTGCTCAGATGCTGTAAAGGTTTGTCGTCTTCTGAATGATTTGTCATCTGAAATAACTGAAAAGGTTGCTTTATTCTTGAGTTTGGAAATCAAGGATCAATTGTCCAATGAATAGCTGTATATGGTTGTTTTTGTTATTTCTGTAACTGTTAATTTATAATCTGATATATGCCAATAAAGGCTTTTGTTGTTGTAAATTAGTTTGACATCTCTACGTTGGAGTGTCTTCAGAAAAACAGGTTGCTTACCTGTAACTGATGATCTTCGAGTGGTCATCTGTGCATTCACACAGGTGGGATACAGCGCCTGCGCCGATCCCCGGATCGGTACCTAGAAAGCCTGAGGTTTTTCGCATCTAGCACCCCATGAGCATGCGCAGAAGCCCCAGTACGCTTGCTCACGAGGGCCAGCACGAGGATCCCACCAGTTCCTTCTGACCGTTGGAAGCCCCTATATCAGGGAGACCATCAGCAGTGGAGAAGGAGGACAGGTAGTGTGAATGCACAGATGACCACTCGAAGATCATCAGTTACAGGTAAGCAACCTGTTTATCTTCTTCGTGGTCTCTGTGCTTCACACTCATGGGAGATTAGCAAGCTAAACATACCTGGAGGCGGGAGCAGACAGTCAACCAGAAGAAACAGCTTGCAACACCACAGCTCCCAACCGAGTCCTCTGCTGCGTACGCACATCCAAGGCATAGTGCTTCATGACAGGATGAGGAGAGGACCATGTGGCCACCTTGCAGACATCCAGCAAGGAGACGGCCTTCAGGAATGCTGTCGATGTAGCCATAGCCCTAGTAGAATGCCCATAGATGGGTCCAGGCAATGGCTTCTTAGCTAACAGGTAGCAGAGTTTAATAGTCTCAGTGAGCCATTTGAAGTCTTTGAGAGGAAATTTTGCACCCCAACCTAGGGGCAGCATAAGACACAAAGAGATGCGGGTCCTATCCAAAACTCTTGGAATGACTCATGTAGAAGAGCAGCGCATGCTTGACATCTAGCGCTTGCAGACGCCACTCCTCCGCCAAGGTAGGGGTAGGGTAAAACGTGGGAAGCCATACCTCCAAGTTGAGGTGAAATTGAGAAACCACCTTAGGGAGAAAGGAAATGTCTGGGGCTAGGGATACACCAGACTCATGAAAAACTAAGTACGGGTGGTCACAACGCATAGCCATGAGTTCCTCCACCCGTCTGGCTGACGGGATCGCAACAAAAAATGCAGTCTTCCAGGATAGCAGTTGCAGGGAACTGGTCACCATAGGTTCAAATGGCCGTCTAGTCAGCCTATCCAAAACGAAGGGCAAGTCCCACAAAACTGGAGGCGCTTTAGATGGAGGATACAGTCTGAGAAGCCCTTTTAAAAATCATTTTGTTTGCAGGTGCACAAACACTGAGTGTCCCTCAATTGGCACATGCAGGGCAGATATAGCTGACAAATAAACCCTGACTGAGGAAAAGGTAAGGCCGACATCGATGAGAGACAAAAGAAAGTCAAAGATGTGAGGCAGGGTAGCCAATCGGGGCAGGCCTTCCTTTCCAGCCATAAACTTGACAAACCGTGCCCACTTCCTCTCATAGGAAAAGCAGGTAGACAACTTCCTACTGTTCAAGAGGACCTGTTGGACCCTGTCAGAAAAATCTAGGGGTCGATGAGCCAAGCCGTCAACTTGATAAGAGGTGTGTTGTGATGGAACACTTGACCTCCCTGAGCTGAAAGGAGGTCCGGCTCTACTGGAAAATGATGAAAGGTTCCTTGAGCGAGCTGGAGTAAAATTGGGAACCAATTCTGACGGGGCCACCACGGTGTTATCAGTATACATTTCAGCTGTTCCCTCTGAATCTTGTTAACTACCCTTGTCAGGAGAGGGAGAGGTGGGAACATGTAGAAAAAATGATCTGTCCAAGGGAACAGAAGTCCGTCTTCTAAGGAGGCTGGATCCCTCCCTCCTTTGGTGCAGAACTGACCGCACTTCTGATTCAGAGCAGTTGTGAAGACGTCAATGTGGGGATGCCCCTATTGCCGAAAGACTGGCTGAAGGTAATCCCATTTGATTTCCCATTCAGCTTGCAAGCTGAGAACTCCTGGGAGGTGGGAAGCCTTCACATAGATGTTGAAGTCTAGGCACTCCAGCCACATTTCAATAGCAAGGGCACAGAGTTTGTGAGATACTGTCCCACCCTGCCTATTGTTGACATAGCAGAGAGCTGTTGTATTGTCCGTAAGTACTACCACAGCTTTGCCTATTATTAAAGGATGAAAGGACCAGAGCGCAAAGTGGATCGCCAATAACTCCAGATAGTTTATATGGCAGAGAGTCAGTGGTTGAGGCCATGGCCCTCCCACACACAGGGAATCCAGGTGTGCACCCCACCCCCATAGGGAAGTGTCTGTAGTGATCGTGACTGTCATTGCAGGTAGGTGGAAGGGCGTTCCCTGACAGATGTCCTCCCACCCCACCACTCCAGAAACTGTAGTACTGAAGGGGGGATCCAGAATTTCTTCCAGGGTGAGTCCTGTAACAGGCGAAACCTTTTTAGGAACCAAACTTGGAGTGTTCACATGTGAAGTTTTGCAAACAGCAGTACATTGGTAGTTGCTGCCATCAGATCCAACAGCCTCTGCAACTGTTGCGCTGTGTCCCACTTTCTGAGTTGGAGAAGATGAATGAGAGCTATAACATCCATTGCTCTCTGGTGGACCAGGAAGGCACGATGCCGCTCTGTATCCAGGAGTGCCCCTATGAATTGAACTTTCCAGGAAGGAGCAAATGGGACTTTTTTGTGTTGACTTGCAGACCGAGGGTTTGGAGAAGTTGAAGTGTGGTAGAAAGGTGACCGGATAAACTATCTTCCGAATCTGCAATCAGCAGCCAATCGTCAATATATGGAAAAACGGTGATACCTTGGAGTCTGAGATGGGCGGCTACGACAATCATCTCCTTGGTAAATACCCTCGGTGTGGTACAAAGCCTGAAGGGGAGAGCTTTGTATTGAAAATGGGCACAATTGCAAACTGGAGGTACTGTCTGAAAGATGGGTGGATTCTGATATGAAAATAGCCATCCTTGAGGTCGGATGGGAGGGACAGTGGCTCAGTGGTAGAGCATTTGCTTGGTAAGCAGAAGGTCCCAGGTTCAATCCCCGCCATCTCCAACTGAAAAGGTCCAGGCCAATAGGTGTGAAAAACCTCAGCTGGAGACTCTGGAAAGCCACTGCCAGTCTGAGTAGACAATACTGACTTTGATGAACCCGGGGTCTGATTCAGTAGAAGGCAGCTTCATATGTTCACCACAGTAAGGGAAAGAGCTTGTGCCCTGCGCTTCACTAGATCCCCGTAGGATTTAAGGTTTTCCGACAGGGAAATAGGGAGGTCATCTGCAATATGAGGGTCAGGTGATGGTTTGATCTGTGTCTTGTCCAAGTCCTCATCACCAACCTCGAAGTCTGACGTCAAGGACACCTCTCTCATGTCAGAGTGCTCCGATAACTGCGGGGTCGAAGTGTGAACAGAGGAATGTGTCAAGTGTTGATGGTTTCACTTGGGGGTCTCCAAGCTTCTCCTTATGCCTGTCTGGGGGGTTCGATACCGACACCGAAGGTGTAAGGCGTGATGGCGAATGGCACAAAACCCTTGAGAAATGCAAAGCTGATCCCATTCCAACGGATCGGGGGGAGGGTACTATGGATATAGATTGATACAGGTAAGCCCCATAAGAGTATGGCCACGGGTGCTGTTCCCAAATAGGGGGTGGCAGAGGTCTACGGAGGAGAGCTCTCAATTACACCTCCCGTTCCTGCGAATGTCCTCTAATCGGTCGAAGTGGGACCAGCGGTTCTGTTGGAGCGGATGCATCGATTTCCAATACCGATCCGCTGTTGCTTTGTCGACAGGAACCCGACTGAGAGGAAGGTGTCTGTCGGGTTAGGTCAATTTCTTGCTCCAACCCTGAAAGGTGGATCGGTTGAGAGCCAAGTCTGCCCAACACCAATGGGCTTCTCCGATGGCTAGGCAAAGCTAGGAGCTTTCGCAGTGGAACAGTCTGCACCACCACCGGATCTAGCATCGAAGCGTCCTTGCATGGAGAAGGCGTGTGAGAGAGTCTATCTTGTCTCTTGCACTTTTCCTTAGACTTGTGTTTTTTTGGCAGCAGAAGCTTGGATTCTGAGTCATCCCAATGCTTTTTTGTCGGGGTGGATTCAGCTGGAGTCTCTACTGCCCGCTTCTCAGCACGATCACGATCGGCGGGAGTAGCTTCGGCTGAAGATCCCATTGAGGCTGTAATTATGGGCTGGGTGGACTCGCTCATTGGTACCGAAGGGCCCGACACCATTTTAGGCAGTCAAAGAGCCAATTCGACTAAGGTCGCCGACAACCTGGCCGCTCGATTTTTCCTTTTTTGTTTGGAAAATTTCGAGCAATGCGGGCACGAGAACACAGTGTCCCTTGCCCAGGCACAGAAGGCAGAGAGAGTGACTGTCCGGGGGTGCAATTTTGCTTCCACACTGCAAGCACTGTTTGGAAAAAACCCAACGTTTTTCCATAGACAACGGCAGGAGCAGGACGAGTCTGGGGGGGAACTGCCCCGAAGGGCAAAAGTCCAAAACTAAAGTCTTTTTTTTTTTAAGAGAACAAAGTTCAGGAAAAAAGGGGAAGCAGAGAAAACCAACGGACAGGGGAAAAAACCGAGAAAAAAACCGATAAGTACCGACCGGCGTACTGACGAGGAGATCCTTTCAGCGTGGCGGTCAAAAAGGAACTGGTGGGATCCTCGCACTGGCCATCGTGAGCATGTGTACTGGGGCTTCTGCGCATGCTCATGGGGTGCCAGGAGCGAAAAATCCCGGGCTTTCTAGGTACCGATCCAGGGATTGGCGCAGGCGCTCTATCCCACGAGTGTGAAGCACAGAGACCACGAAGAAGATTGTAGCCTTTCCTTCCTTCCCAAAGCACTCAAGAGCTCTGACTACACAGACACACACCCATGATCCCGAGTGCCTCTGGTGCTCTTTTCCACCAGTCTCCAGCTATACATCAGGAGCCTTAGGATGAGCTAACCGTACACAAGTCAAACCAAAGGTCCTTTCAGCTCCTCTTCCCATCTTCCATCAGTGACCGGTCGCATCCTGCAGACAGATTTGCAAGCTGGGGGCTCTGGTGAAATTCATACTCTGCTATTAGTCTCTAGAATCTGGCAGTCAGACTTACGACTTCTGCATATGGAAGTCATATATAGTCTTGTGTAGTGGGTGGCAAGCTAGAGACGTGTCTCCTCTTCTTAAAATAACAGCAGCCACTGCAATTCTCTGGGATCTACAGCTTATCATGTGATGGGTAAAGAAGTACTTTCTTTTCACCTTAAATAGAATCCCTACCAGGATTGCTGTTTTAGGATTTTTAGAGTTTCTCAAGCTTTTATATGGGAGGTCATTCCCCCCCCATACATTTTTTTCTACACCCTTCCCAAATTTATACCCTCTTATCATATAGGGTTGACAACTCAGACTTGGGTAATTCCCAGAGCTATGGGAATGGTGCTTTGAGAGGGCATAGTTCAAGGAAGGGACCAAGCTCAACAGGGATGCACAGGCCTTAGATTCTGCCATCCAAGGCTTTTCTTTTGTGACAAGACCTCCTTTGCATATTAGGCCACCCCCCAGATGTAGCCCATCCTCCAAGAGCTTACAGGACTCTTCTTACAGGGCCTACGGTAAGCTCTAGGAGGATTGGCTACATCAGGGGTGTGTGGCCTAAGGAGTTCCTGCTACAAAAAAAAGCCCTGCTGTCATCCAAAATCAACAGTTCCTCCAGAGGAACTGTTCCCTGTCATCTGGAGATCAGTTGTAATTCCAGAACTACTTATAATTTTTTATTTATACCCCGCCTTTCATCCCAGTGGGGGCCCAAAGTGGCTTTCATCCTTCGCCTCTCTTCCATTTTATCCTCACAACAACTCTGCAAGGTAGGCTAGGTTGAGAGTTGGTAGGCTGAGGTAGGCTAGGCAGCAAGCTTCCATGGCACAAGTGGGGATTCAAAGCTGGATTTCCCAGATCCTACTCCGACAATTCAACCACTACACCATGCCTGCTCCAGACCCCACTTAGAAGTTGTCTCCATCATGTTTCCTCCCTCAATCATCTTTCTGCTAAGGAAAAAAAAACAGCAAGGGTTTTAAGGATCTTTACAGGGAAAGTTATTCTTAGTACCTCACCTCATACATATTTTCCTTTCTTCCTTTCGTTCTTTCCTCTCTTCCTTTCTCTTTCCTTCCTTTCCAAATTATGCTCGTGCTTTCATTTTCTGTCATGGAGGCTCAACTAGTTTTGACTGGCAGAACCAAGGAAGGAGCAGGACCATACAGCATACCTGGATTTTGCTCAGAGGCTGGTGGCCTCTTCCTTGCCCTGAATTAAGTTCCAAGGTACGCAGCACAGGGAATTCCAGGGTTGGTAGTGTGGAGTTGAAGAACCTTGTAGCGCAGAGTTAGGCTGATTCCACACTCCCCTTGCTCCGGGGCAGCTAGAGATTTCGCACCAGCTGCTCCATGCCGCCATTTTGTCCCAGGGCAACCCACAATTTGCCGCACAGCAGCGTAAACCTGTTTTTTCAGGTTTACACTGCTGCACAGCAAATTGGGGGTTGCCCCAGGGCAAAATGGCGATGCGGAGCAGATGGTGCGAAATTGCCAGCTTGCTCCACACAGAAACGGAAGCCTGATCCGGAGCAAGACGAGTGCGGAATCAGCCTTAATGTGAACAGGGAGCTACTGCTGGGGGCGGGGGGGAAGTTGTAGTGGAAAGGCAAGACAAGGGTTGAACACACAAGTCTGAAGAGGGGCTGTGGCTCAGGGGCAGAGCATCTATCTGCTTGGGACCAGGCAGCAGGTGATACGAAAGAGACCCTGAAGAGCCGCTGACAATACTGACCTTGATAGACTGACGGTCTGATTCAGTATAAGGAAGTTTTGAGGAGGAGCTGTGGCTCAGTGGAAGACACCCTCCTTGGCATGCAGAAGGTCTCAAGTTCAACCCCTGGCATCTCTAGTTAAAAACGACCAAGTAGTAAGTGATGTAAAAGGCCTCAGCCTGAGACCCTGGACAGCTGCTACCAGTCTGAATAGACAACACTATCCTTGATGGACCAAGGGTCTGATTCAGTATAAAGCAACTTCATATATGTTCAAAGGCAACCGAACAGTTAGACCTCACCTAGAGAATTCTGTTCAGCATTGGGCACCGTGATTTAAGATGTATATACGGACAAGCTGGAACGTGTCCACAGGTAGGCAATGAAGATGGTGAGGGATCTGGAGACCAAGTCCTATGAGGACAGGCTGAAGGAGCTGGGTATGCTTACCCTGGAGAGATTACTGAGAAGTGATATGATCCCCATCTTCAAGTACTTGAAGGGCTGTCATATAGAGGATGGTGTGGAATTGTTTTCTAAGTTCTTAGAAGGTCTGACCAGAACCAGCAAGTTCAAATTAAATCTGAAGAGTTTTCAACTAAACAGGAGGAAGAACTTCCTGACAGAGTGGTTCCTCAGTGGAACAGGCTTCCTCGGAAGGTGGTAGGCTCTCATTCTTTGGACGTTTTTAAACAGGGGCTAGATGGCCACTTGAAAGCAATGCTGATTCTGTGAATGTAGATCATGAGAAAGAGGGCAGCAAGGGTTGCATCAGTGCTTAGTTCTTGTGGTTCTTTCTTACACACCCAAGGAATGCTATTTACCACATGGGGGGCAGGAAGCAATTTTTCTCCAGGCCAGTTTGGCCAGGGGTCCTGGAGGGTTTTTTTTTTTTTTTTGCCATCTTCTGGGCATGGAGCAGGGATCACTGGGGGGTGTGTGAGGGGAGGGATTTGAGAATTTCTGCATTGTGCAGGGGGTTGGGCTACATGACCCTGGAGGCCCCTTCCAACTCTATGATTCTATTAAACACACCTGACTGTGCACGTGTACATGGATCCTCCACTCCCTATGTCAACCATGAGGGATTTGATACATGCATGGACACGTAAAGTAGAACTTCAGCCTTATGGAAGACAAACTATAGGACACAATACCTTTTATTGTACCAAATGCCCCAATTCATAAAACTACTTGGAGTGACTTTTCAAGTCACACAGAACATTTCTTCAAGGCCTTCATCAGCAATAAAGAAAAGAAAGAGGGGAGCTGGTCCTGGTGATGCTGGTACCAAGCCCAAAAGGGAAAGATCAGAGAAAGTGTAAGGCATACGTTGCAAGTGATGGCACAAAAATTACACAATGCAAATTAAGATGAAAAAGGAGCATTAAAACATCGTAAGGAGACTCCAGATGATTAACTCAGTGTGCCTCTTCATCAGCTGCGTGTAAAAAAACATTATCACTTTATCCAGGATAATATTTCTGTACTGCAGGAGGTAACTGAAACCCCATCTAACATCTGCAGAAAATTACTGCAGGGGAATAGTCCCGAGACCATGAAGTCCTGCAGAACAGTTTTATCTTCAGATGGGTAAATTGCTGTTTAAACTCTGCGGCTAAGGTCACTGGAGAGAACAATTCTCTCAGCTTTTTATTAGACCAAACTGGTCCGTTTGTAAACTACTTGAAGCCAAGCACATTTTCAGTTGATGCCGAACATTTCTTCTTGCGTACAGGTAGGAGTTCCGGCTGATATTAATCCAGCAGAGTCTAGGGCTCTTCGGAACAATGCGGCAGAAAAGTGATGCAGGGGAATTTGTTAATTCTATAGCCTATTTTTGCTCAAAGGAATCAGGTTACGCTTACAAAAAAGAGCCTTGTAAGCCCTTGGAGGACTGGCTACATCAGGGGTGTGTGGCCTAATATGCAAAGGAGCTCCTGCTAGAATTCCATCCTTGCCCTTAACAAACAGGAGCAAAAAAAGGAGGAACAAGATGCTAGCGAGAATAGTTTATTTGACCTTTTAGATCAAATTTGGCTGTATTTGTCAAGGGGATGAATTAGAGGAGTTTCGGATTGAGATTCCCTGAAGAAGCTCATTGTGAAATGCGTCAGGATTTTAAAAGTCAAATAAACTATTCTCCCTGGCACCTTGTTCTTCTGTTGTTTCTCTCCTACTTACCGGGTGCAACCTCGTTTTCTTCCCAATTGCACTTCAAACATGCATGCACGCGCAGCTTTCATTAACGCTAATTCAGAACAGTGACAAATGTAAGCATTGAGTGAGTCAGAGCAGACAGGATTGGTGGCTAGCGCGATTATGGTTTTATTATCAATTTAATGCTATCAATGTTCATATTGCTCAAGTTTTTGTTTTGTTTTTTAAAAAAAGATATGTCATTGCCCTAAGGGGCACATTGCAGAGATTTTGACAGTGAGCAAAACAAAGGAAAGGGGGAAAGATGGAAGTGAGGATAACGGGAAGATGATGCATAAATGCGGTCTCGTGCATAGGGATGGGCACAAACTGCATTTTTGCAGTTTGATTCGTGACCAAACCATGAACCGATATGAACTGGGAGGTTGGTTTAGGAACCAAACCAGTTTGTACAGTTCATGAGCCATGTAAAGTTTTAACCTCTGCTTTCTTCTCCCTGAATAAAGGGGCAGGAAGTAGAAGATGGGGTTTAAATGGCTCCCTCCAGAGGTGGAATTTTTGCAGGAGCTCCTTTGCATATTTGGCCACACACCCCTGATGTAGCCAATCCTCCAAGAGCTTACAGGGCTCTTTTTTGTAAACTCTTCAAAGATTGGCTACAGATTGGGGTGTGTGGCCTAATATGCAAAGGCGCTCCTGCTAGAATTCCACCCCTGGTTCCCTCCATTACACACTCAGCTTTCTGCTTGCCTTTTGGCATTTTAACCTCCTGCTTTTCCAGGCGTTTCACTCCCAGATTTCTGCAGGCTATGAAGTCATGGCCAACAGAAATCTGGGGGTGAAATTCCTCCCAGCTATTTCAACTCCCAGTTTTTGGTGGCTGTGATAAGCTATGGCCAGCAGAAAGCTGGAGTTAAAAATGGTTCCAAGCTATTTAAACCAAACAACTGTTTGACTGTTTTTCATGAAGAGCAGAAGGCAGGGGTTTAAATGGCTCAGAGCCCATTAAATCCCTGCTTTCTGCTCCTCACGAACCACCACAAACTGCATCAAAATCCATGGAAGTGTAGTGGCTCTTCAGTTCACAAAAATTGCTTTGTGAACCACGAACCAGCCCGAATTCATGATGGACTTTAGTTTGTGAGCCGCTTCGTGCCCATCCCTACTTGGGTATTTTGGGTTAACTTCTGATGGAGGTAGAGACTAAAGTATTAAGCCAAAATGGGGCTTTGGGGCATTCTTTCCAAATAGAGCCAAGCAGTTTTGGGAAAGAATGTATGATGAGGACGGAAACCTGCAAAGAGGACATTTACAACATGCAGTCACATGGAAGCGCCAAAGAAAAGGGCTCCATTTTGGAAGCCAAAGAGGACAGGAAAAATTTCTGAATGGAAGTAGACTGAGACAAAAGAAGCCTTAATATAACTACCCACCATCCTACTTATCCGCCCTGCAAGGGGTGGGGGACAAATCCTGCATCTGTGCTCTGGATGAGCAAGCACAGCCCTTATCTTCAGGTTGAGAGGTGAAGAGAGAGGTGGGTCAGCGTGTGGGAAGACGGCTCAAGACAGAGGCCCGGGAGACTTCGCGGTAAGCATTACGCAGCAGCACATAAGGGAAGCAGGTCTCCAGCATGTCGGTGGTCAGGAAGGATGACTCCTCCACGAGCTAAGAGAGAGAGAGACCACACAGAGAGAAGGGGGTGGTTAAGGGGCTTGGAGGAAGTGTGCGCCTGGTGAGTATCTGGCATTTATCAGGCATGTCTCTTAGAGCTCTGTGCTCCAATAGGACAAGAACATCCAGATTCTGCATCAGGTAAATTCTGCACCCTGCCTGAAGATGGATCGTTCCGAGAGATTAAAATGGTTTGAAAGAGGATTGCCACCTGTGTACACTTGCCTCTGCTAAACACATTTTACAGATTTTTGTGCAGTGGGGACATGTGTATGTCGGGGCTGACGATTCCAAAACTGGGAAATTCCTGGCAAATGGAGGCCTGCTCGGTATTTTCTCTTGTTTGTAATCTCTGGGGAAAATAGATTCCACAGCTTGTCGAGTCAATTTCATCATTTCCAGAGCAGTCTGTGGGATCATCTTCCCCAGCCTGGGCAGATTGGGGAAGCGCAGCTTGCTGGTCCTTCGACCCAAGAACCACTGCGGTGGCTGGCGTGCAATAGACCAGCCAACCACCTGTGTTTCCGGGCCTGCCCTCACGTCTCAGCAGGACCCGTGCAAACGAACTGCCCCTTCCTGTCCTAGGACCAGCCTTTCCCCATCAACAGCAGCTGCTAGTACTCAAAAGGTGTGAGGAGGAGGGGTGGGGTCACACCTCCAAAATGGTATCTGTGAAACCACCTTGCCCCTCTGTGACAGGGGCAGGCAAGTGTGTGCCAACGCTGGCTGGCTGCTCGCATGGCCTGGAATGAAGCATTTTGCATTTAAATTGCTTTGCTACACAGAGCTGTTTGCCCGGCGAATATCAATCCGCTCGGGGGAAATCCAGGCCCTCCCCAACTCGGCCGTCTCCTCCCATCAGCCGAAGAATCAATAACCATCTCCTGTTGCCAAGGGTTGCTCTTAATGGAGATGTATCACCAGCGCCTGTTTCTGGCCCTGATGCGTACGGTCTTTAAGGCCGCTCTTCCCAGCGGGCAGAAAAGCCCAAGTCAAAAGGCATGCAGCAGGTGATCCCGGAACTGTCTGGGGAACAATAGTGTGGGTCTGGACTGATAGTATATCTCGCGTTTCCTTTCGCTGCTGAATCCACCCCAGGAATGGTCCAACTGCAGCAAAACTGGCCCACGTGAAATTAACATGGGGCTCATCCCCCTGTTCTCCACATATTAAGGTTCTGGAGCACTTGCCACCTACCCTACATCCCCCCCCCCCCCAACATGTAGCTTGACTCACGAGCTTGATCTAGAGGAGAATAAGTCCAGAAGAGGGCGACAAAGATGATGAGGGGGTCTGGAGACCAAGTCCTATGAAGAACGGTTGAAGGAGCTGGGAATGTTTAGCCTGGAGAGAAGGTGGCTGAGAGGTGATATGATCACCATCTTCAAGTACTTGAAGGCTGTCATATAGAGGATGGTGTGGAATTGTTTTCTGTGGCATCAGAAGGTAGGACCAGAACCAATGGGTTGAAATTAAATCAGAAGAGTTTCTGGCTCAACGTTAGAAAGAACTTCCTGACAGAGCGATTCCTCAGTGGAACAGGGTTCCCTGGGTGGTGGTGGGCTCTTCTTCCTTGGAGGTTTTTAAACAGAGGCTAGATGGCCATCTGAGAGCAATGCGGATCCTATGAATTTAGGGGGAGGTATTTGTGAGTTTCCTGCATTGTGCAGGGGATTGGACTAGATGACCCTGGGGGGGTCCCCTTCCAACTCTATGATTCTATGGTCTACATGAGCAGTCTTCTCTGCTGGTGGACTGCTGATGAACTGAGGTGGTGTAGTGTTGTATCAGGACAAGGAAGACCAGGGTTTCCAGGCCCTCACTCTGCCATGAAGCTCAATGGGAGACTTTGGGCTGGTCAGTTTGGCCTAGGCTTACCATCCGCAGCTGGGGGAGGGGGGAATCCCATTTTTGTCTGCCTCTGCCCACTACTGGCCAGCAGAAGGCAATCTTCCCCAACAATGTTATGCAATGTGCCTACATCACCTGGAAGTTAGTTGGGGCACACTGTGGGTAACACTCTGGTTTTGTGGCAAAACTGTATGGTTTGAGGGTGATTTTACCACAGAGTTTTGCCACAAAACCAGAGTGTAGCCCCTGACACGCCTACATCACTTCTGGGTGACATTGGCATGTCAGAGGTGATTCTTCTGGCTCCCAAAACTCCAAACACCCCCCCAAGTTTCACAACAGACCTGGCAATGCAAGCCTGGCCTTCTCCATGAATTTGTAGGGATGAGGTGGGGGTGGGGGAGCCATGTATGCTACTCAGAGGCTTGTTGGAGGAAGGGTGGAATCAGGGGCTGAATATGTAAAGCACTGAAAACACTCTGCATTGTGATTCCACCCAGGGCATTTCTTGTAGCAGAACTCCTTTGCATATTAGGCCACACACCCCTGATGTAGCCAATCCTCCAAGAGCTTGCAGGGCTCTTAGTACAGGGCCTACTGTAAGCTCCAGGAGGGATTGGCTACATCAGTGAGGTGTGGCCTAATATGCAAAGGAGTTCCTGCTACAAAAAAAAGCCCTGGGTGGAATCACAATGCAGAGTGTTTTCAGTGCTTTACATATTCAGCCCCCATTTAACCCCCCATCAACATCCTTACCTTTCAATTGTTATTATTATTTATTCAATTTATATTCTGCCCTTCCCACCAAAGCAGGCTCAGGCAGGTTCCAATAAGAGTTAAAGCAATTAGATAACAATAAATACAATAAAATAGATTAATATATCTTAAGATGCAACCATCTTAACTCGTCCCTGCTATAGAATCTGCTTTCCATTGTGGATTTTGTGAAGTTTCCTTCTACCCCCATCCAAAGAATATTTCCTATCATAAGTGGTGTGCAATCTGCAGAAGAGGGCAGTCCTTAAACATTAAGCGCTTCCTGAAACTTGGGGTTTAAGATACAAATCAGAGGGTGTCCCCTAGCCAGCCTCCGAGATCACTGTCTGGCAGCTTCCATCTGCGGCCTCATCAGAAAGCGGCTCCTTCACATAGTCTGGGAAGGCAGCCCAAAGGACTGTCTGATTTCTCTGACACAGCGTTTGTCAACTCCTTAATGATTCCCTGCAGCCCAATAAAATAGCTTCAGTGAAGAAAAAATAAGTATGGATCTTCCTGACTCTACAATAAAGACAGACATAATATGAGGAAAGTTCATTGCGTGTCCCTCAGCTGTGGGCCGTCTCTAGCTTTTTTAACTGAAATGACAGGTCTACCTAGGCATACCTCTCCCACATGCTTCAGGCAAGCACATTTAAAAAAATGTAAATATCTGTGGGGCAGTATAAATCCAAATAAAAACAATTCTTTTTTCCACTCACCAGTGTTTTCTTTGTTCTTTTGCTCCATCCCTGGTGTGGTCGTCTTCTCCTTCATGTTATCAAACATCACATCTTTTTACTGATCACTTTATTCTTTTAAAAAAAAAGATTCATATTTTTAAATGCGCGGCTCTGCTCTGGTGGGAAGTTTCTTGATGATCCCAGAGAAAGGGCAGTACCGTTTGGGTTCAACTTGCAAAACTGCTTCGAAGAAAAGCAAGGAAGGAAGGAAGGAAGGAAGGAAGGGAGAGAGAAAGAGAGAGAGAAAGAGAGGAGAGAAAGAGAGAAAGAGAGAGAGAAAGAGAGAGAGAAAGAGAGAAAGAGAGGAAAGAAAGAGAGAAAGAGAGAAAGAGAGAAAGAAAGAAAGAGAGAGAGAAAGAGAGAAAAAAGAGAGAAAGAGAGAGAAGAAAGAGAGAAAGAGAGAGAGAGAGAGAAAGAGAGAGAGAAAGAGAGAGAGAAAGAGAGAGAAAGAGAGAGAAAGAGAGAAAGAAAGAGAGAGAGAAAGAGAGAAAAAGAGAGAGAGAAAGAGAGAAAAAGAGAAAGAAAGAGAGAAAGAGAGAGAGAGAAAGAGAGAGAGAGAGAGAGAAAGAGAAAGAAAGAGAGAAAGAGAGAGAAAGAGAGAGAAAGAGAGAGAAAGAGAGAAAGAGAGAAAGAGAGAGAGAAAGAAAGAAAGAAAGAAAGAAAGAAAGAAAGAAAGAAAGAAGAAAGAAAGAAAGAAAGAAAGAAAGAAAGAAAGAAAGAAAGAAAGAAAGAAAGAAAGAAAGAAAGAAAGAAAGAAAGAAACTCTGGGCCTAGAGAGTAGAATGTACAGCCAGCTCCATAACTTTAAAAATGTACTTCTTGCACAAGCAATGCTACATAAACTTTAGTTGTAATCTGTGGCCTCAGGGTGTAATTGCAAGGAGAGCAGACGAGGACACACCTCTTTCCCACTTGAGAATGTGGTGATGCTTCATGCTGCTGTAAAAGCTTCTAGGTAGGCATTTATTTATTTATTTATTTTATTCTATAACTTATATCCCGCCCTTCCCATAAAATGGCTCAGGGCGGCTCACAGCAAATGATAAACAATAAAACAAAGTGCAAAATTATTACATTTAAAAAGTCAAAGCATTTAAAAATCTAAAAACCTTAAAATCTTAACATTAAACTATACAGTATATTTCACTGAAATCTGATAAGCTACCTTTATCTAGTCAGGCGTAGGCTAACCGGAAGAGGGTTGTCTTACAGGCCCTGCGGAACTGAGTAAGATCCCGCAGGGCCCTCACCTCTTCCGGCAGCTGGTTCCACCATGTGGCGGCCATTGTAGAGAAGGCCCTGTCTCTGGTTGTCTTGAGACGGACTTCCTTAGGCCCGGGGATGGTGAGAAGGTTTTGAGTCCTAGACCTCAGTACCCTCTGGGGAACATGTGGGGGGAGACGGTCCCTCAGGTAGGCAGGTCCCAGGCCATATAGGGCTTTAAAGGTAATAACCAGCACCTTGTACCAGACTCGGTATGTTATTGGAAGCCAGTGCAGGGCCCGAAGACCCGGCCGAATGTGCCCCCACCTTGGGAGGCCCAATAACAGCCGGGCCGCGGCATTCTGCACCAGCTGCAGTTCCAGGTCCGGCACATAGCCCAGGTTTGCCTGATCTCATCTTGCAGTTGCTGCAGTATTCAAATCTCTGAAGCAAAGCAGGGTTTGCCTGAATGGGAGACCACCAAGGAAGTCCAGACTTACTGTGCAGAGGAAGGCAATGGCAAACCACAGTTAGTCTCCTGCCTTGGGAACCACCCCCACCAAGGTTGCCAGAAGCCAACTGCAACTTGATGGCACTTTACACGGGCACACAAAACTCAAACCCTTTTTCATCAGCCCAGTTTTGGTGCTCAAACCATGCATAAGATGAGAATGTGCTACCTGCAATCTTCCTGATACATGAGGCAGCATGGCTGCCATTTTCTGTGAATGTGGTTATGAGTATTTCCCAGCTGCAAACAGCAAATCTAGATGTGTTGCGAGCATCGAAATACGTGCATTGCCCAATTCACACGAAATACCAAGCGTGTGTATCGGGAGGACGGCGGGAAGTGCAATCTCCCTGCCCATGTAGTTTGAGTGTTGGAAAAATAGGTACAACCCGAAAGAGTTTTTTGTTGGTTGATCCAAGTGGATGACAGCACTCTGCTCCTACCTGCAGACCTGCCTTAGTTCAAGCTTGACGTAGATGACGAAGTGCTCTCTCTATAGGAATGGGTGTGAAGTGACCCCGGTTAATTTTAAGTGCGCTGGAGGGGAAACACCTGTCCAAGCTATTTCTCCTTGAGGACACTCACCAAGTGCATCAGTAGCGAGATGGACTCCTTGTTCTTTGCTTTCATCTTGTCAATGTCTTGCCCGAGCTGCAAGAGGCTCACAGAGGCTAGCTGGAGGCAGAGAGAGAGAGAGAGAGAGGGAGAGAGAGATCAGTCCATTTTCTTGTGATTGACAACAGTTGGGGGCACAAGGTTTAATTGATGAAGAAGATGATGATTTATATACAGATTTATACCCTGCCCTTCTCTCTGAATCAGAGTGGCTTACAATCTCCTTTATCTTTCCCCCCTGCAACAGACACCCTGTGAGGTGGGTGGGGCTGAGAGAGCTCTAACAGAAGCTGCCCTTTCAAGGACAATCTCTGTCAGAGCTATGGCTGACCCAAGGCCATTCCAGCAGGTGCAAGTGGAGGAGTGGGGAATCAAACCCGGTTCTCTCAGATAAAAGTCTGCACACTTAACCACTACACCAAACTGGCTCTCACACAACTGCTACACCAAACTGGCTCTGATTTAACTTGTGCCCTTAAAAATCAGGGATTAGGCTGCAGTTCAATGAAACATCCAGCTTCAGCAGGTCCCCAGCTTTACAGAACAGGTCCTTTCCAAGTGAAAATTATGTGCCCAGAAGTACCCTTGTTTTGAGGAAAGGAGTACAAAGTCCAAAGGAAGACATCTTAGTGTCCCCTAGACGAGGCACACAATTTATGCCTGACTGTAGCCCCCGTTGAAAAACAAAACAAAAATAGCCATAGATAGGGTTGCCAGGTCCCCCGCCCCGGAGTAACCGTGGGGGACAGAGGGGGTAGGGGGTTGCCAGATCCAACTTGGAAAACCTCTGGAGTTTTGAGGGTGGAGCCTGGGGAGCACAGGGACCTCAGTGGGTACAATATCATACAGTCCCCCCCACTTTCTCCAGAGTAACTGATCCCTGCAATCTGGAGATGAGCTGTAATTTGGGGGGATCCCTAGGTCCCACCTGGAGGCTGGCATCCCTGAAAGGCTGCAGCCTTGAGTGGGTGGGAACAAGGTGCTTAACCCCTTAGAGCAAGGGTGGCCAAGGGTAGCTCTCCAGATGTTTTTTGCCTACAACTCCCATCAGCCCCAGCCAGCACGGCCAATGGCTGGGTCTGATGGGAGTTGTAGGCAAAAAAAATCTGGAGAGCTACCCTTGGCCACCCCTGCCTTAGAGCCATTTCCTCCATCTCCAAATTCCTTTTCTCTCCATGAGGAAATGATACAGAGCCGTAGCCAGGATTTCAAATTTGGTGGAGTCACAGGCAGGATTTTTTTAGGGGGGCCAGGCTCTCAGTGTCAACTCTCAAAATATCCTATGAATGCCCCTAAAAAACCCAAATGCCATATTATCTTTTTTATTATGCACAAGCTTTCACCTTCCCTTGCATTTTTAATCAGGCTGGAAAAGAAAGGGGTTAAGGCCTCTGGAACAGAGTGGCAGTGAGCAACAGGGGACTGATTGGTGGGGCCAGAAAGATCACGCAGGCTTTGATTGGTGGGACCTGGACCCCTAAGCTGCAAGCCTGAAATGATACAGGCCCTTATCAATACTCCCTCTAAGCTGTGGGGTCTTGTAAGCAAAAATTCTGCTTTGTGAGTTACTGGCATTAAAGTTGCGAGCAAGCAAATTTGGCTACTGCAAATTAGTTTGCTCTGGAACCATCCTTCCTGTGTTAAGACAAAAATGTGTGAGGCAGTCTAAAAAAACTGTGAGCCAGCTCATCCTAACTCAGCTTAGAGGGAACACTGGCCCTTATAACTGTTCCCTGGGTGGAAGAAAAAAACCAGAGGGTTGGGAAGAGGTTGATTTAGGCCGTTTTCGCACTTACCTTAAGCCGGAGCGACGTCCCTCTTCACCGCGCAGCGTCTGCACGGTTTTCGCACTAATTGCTGCGGAGCACCTGGAAGAGCCGCAAAGTCCCGCGGCTTTTGTGGCGCAAATGTAAACCACCAAAAACCGGTTTACATTTGCACCGCAAAAGCCGCGGGACTTTGCGGCTCTTCCAGGTGCTCCGCAGCAATTAGTGCGAAAACCGTGCAGACGCTGCGCGGTGAAGAGGGACGTCGCTCCGGCTTAAGGTAAGTGCAAAAACGCCCTTAGAAAAATAACCCAAGAGGGAAAGAACAAAGTAGAAGTCAGGTAGCACCTTTAAGACCAATAAGGTGTTATTCAGATTGTAAACTTTCATATGCATGCATATTTCTTCAGGCGAGAGAATGGGGTACAGTGAGCAGAACTAAATATAACTGGTGGGTAGTGGTTAAGAATGTCATACAAATTTAGGATCCAGTGGCAAAATAGTATAGTAAACAAACTTGAGAGGCCATTTGGTTTGGATAGCATTTATGTGGGAAACCAATAAAAGGTAATAAAAGTTGCCTGTGAATTGCTCTTGCTACAAGTCTGGGTGAAACAAAACGACCTATATTTCCTAGTTCAATTTCAATTTATTTACTATATTATTTTGCCATTGGATCCTAAATTTGTAGCACATTCTTAACCACTACCCACCAGTTATATGTAGCTCTGCTCACTGTACCCCATTCCCTCGTCTGAAGAAGTCTGCATGCACATGAAAGCTTACAATCTGAATTAACACCTTATTGGTCTTAAAGGTTCTACTGGACACCTACTTTGTTCTATTGCTTCAGACCATATATATCTACCAAAAGGGAAAGGTTATCCAGGCTTCCCCTTCCTTTCTGGCCTTCCATTCAAGATTCAGACTCCCAAGGCTGCTTTTTAAGTTAAACAAGATGAGATGGGGGAAGGGGAATGTATCTCATGTGTAGTTTGGCCCTCGGCTGCAACAGATCCCAAAGGAAAAAGATGATTGATGCTGCTGGTGTGGCAACAACAGACCTGGCAACCCTCTCTATGGCAGGGGCACCTGGCAATTCTATGTATGGCCAGGCAAGCCTCACCCTTTTGCCAGTGGTTAACTGGCTGGTGTGCTTGAAACAGCTGCTTCAGAACACTAGCTGACTGCAGAAACCAAACCACGGCACTATCCGCTCCAGTTGTTTTTGGAAGGCAGCACGTCAGACTTAACAGCTCTGAGAGGCTGGGATGCATTTGCCTGTTTCGACAAGTACGATGAAAATAAAAGAATTGCTCCTTTCCTTTAAACAAAAAGCACTTAAAGAGGGTGGAGGGGGGGAAAAAACCAATTACTGAATGTTAAACAGAAACTGGCACCCTTCCCGTGAATTTTCGAAAAGGCACCTTTTATTTTGAGCGATATGTAAATGTTAATCAGATCCGTCAAAAGCCAAGAAATCTTTTAACCGGTTGGCAATTAAAGCAATCAGCAGGTGTGCATCTACCACTGCACAGCAAAGTAACTATTTGTTTTTAAAAAGAAATTATTTGCTGACTTTTCGGCACAATGAGGGCACTAAAAACAGCTTCCACCTCACAACTTGTAGCAGCAATATCCTCTCCAAATAGAGGCTGCTAGCCCCGTGGCGCAGAGTGGTAAAGCTGCGTACTGCTGAGTCCTCTGCTCACGATCTGAGTTCGATCCCAGCAGAAGCTGGTTCAGGTAGCTGGCTCCAGGCTGACTCAGCCTTCCATCCTTCCGAGGTCGGTGTGAAAACGTTGTGAAAGCAATATCACCCCAGAGTCGGAAATGACTGGTGCTTGCGCAGGGGACTACCTTTACCTTTTTAGCCTTATTCTGTACAATCCCAGTAGTTGAATTCCTTTTGGGAATGTTCGGACACAGGAGACAAGAAGAGAACTTAAGGAGCTTATGTACCACTAAACAAACGAATTAGTAAACAAATTAAGTAAAAGGACAAATAAATAAGAAATATGACCTGCAAATTTTTAACTGGTATTATTAGGTATCTTACTGATTGCAATCAGGTCTTGAATTCAGCAGGCGCTCACAGGAGCACAGCTCCTGAACCTTTCTGAACCCCCCTCCTCCTCCCCACCTACCTACTTTGTCCACTGAATAGTAGGTGCAGCTGCATAACAATCCCTAGATGAGCTCCACCACTTATTTTTCTACAAAATGACCCCTGATTGTGATACTGGATAATCCGACTGCTCTATCTGTAAAAATGTATTTTATATGTTATGTACATATAATCCTCTTATCTGCTTATGACCGATTGGTCTGTAGACATTAAAAATGAATAATAAATGAGTACGTTCTGGCAGCAGGAATTCTGCTAACAACACCCTTTTCCTGTGACAGGGGAAAGCCGAACCAGTTGCATTGCTGCATGTTGTGAAGAAGAGAAGGTGGCACAATGACCTCGAAATTCATCTGTCCATCTCTGGTCTCGTCTACTAAGCTACTTCGGACACCTCCTTTGCAGCGAGCTGTAAGGAACCCGTTCCAACCGGCGAGATGGCGGCAGGGATGTTAACTGCCACTGCCCCTAACCGGCAGATCAATCACATCAGGCGGCCACAAGCCAGAAATAAGAAAGCGATGGTGCTTAGCGGTGCCTCTATCCATCACTCACAGCCAGCGGGATCAACTCTCCTTGGCGCCCACAATGGAACAACAGTTTTGCGAGATATGGGAGCTGTCTGATGTATATATATATATATATATATATCTGCAAGGAGAAAACTCTCTGCAAGATGTGAGATTGCAGGCCTGTGGTTGTTCTTTCCCCTACTTGAGCAGATGGGCACTTAAAAAGTCCGCGCAGGACCCAGCAGCAAATAGCACTCTCCTCCCATCTGCCGTCTCGGGGCTCCTGGGAGTGCTGTCTGCCAAGTCTCAAAGATCCAAAGCAGAGGATTCCGTCACACCTGTGAATTCTTTGTTTGTTTGCCAGGTAGCAGTCTTTGGAGGAGGAGGAGGTTGGCTTTATACCCTGCCTTTCACTACCTGAGGGAGTATCAGAGGCTTACGATCTTCTTTCCCTTCCTCTCCCCACAACCAGAGCTGGCGCATGGGAGTCGGCAAGCTAGGTGGCTGACTGGGGTGCCACCTTGCTGTGGGGGTGGAAGGTGGGGGCAGGCACCCTCTCCCCGTCCCGTCCCCACTTGTGCCAAGGAAGCTGGCTGGGCAATCTGGAATGGAGGAAGAAGCATGCAGGCGGCTGCTGCCCAGCCAGCTCCTTCTGAAGCGGAGGGTGGGGGGAGACTGCTGGGCGAGGGGCAGGCCAAGTGAGAATGCTTGGCCCATCCTTGCCCAGCCCTCTCCCCCCGTTCAGAGGGATCAGGCTAGGACAGCAGAGCGCACCATCGCGAAGACATCACTTCAGATGACGTCGTCTTGCTGCACGCACAAAGCACATGCGATTAGAGTCCGGAGGGCGGGCTGGAGTGTGGGGTTCTGCCTGGGGCTGCAGAATCCCTAGTGCTGGGCCTGCCCACAACAGACACCCTATGAGGTAAGTGGAGCTGAGAGAGCTCTTCTGAGAACTGTGACTGACCCAAGGTCACTCAGCAGCTGCAAGTGGAGGAGTGGGGAATCAAACCCGGTTCTCCCAGATTAGAGTCCACGCACTTCACCACTACACCAAGCTGTCTGTCTGTTTCTGGCCAGAAGGGACATTTCAGAAGAGGCTGTGCCCAAACCTCTGTTTCTAAAGGTCAGCTTCTTCTCTGCAGCAGGAAGCAGGGTAGGAATCTGATCCACAGAATCATAGAGTTAGAAGGGACCTCCAGGGTCATCTAGTCCAACCCCCTGCACAATGCAGGAAACTCACAAACACCTCCCCCTAAATTCACAGGATCTTCATTACTGTCAGATGGCCTCTGTTTAAAAACCTCCGAAGAAGGAGAGCCCACCACCTCCCGAGGAAGTCTGTTCCACTGAGGAATCGCTCTAACCGCCAGGAAGTTCTTCCTAATGTTGAACTGGAAACTCTTTTGATTTAATTTCAACCCGTTAGTTGCAGTCCGACCTTCTGAGGCCACAGAAAACAATTTGCACCATACTCTAGATGACAGCCCTTCAAGGACTTGAAGATGGTGATTGTTATGTATGTGGACTCAAGTGAAGACTTTGGGTGTGCCTGCCAGGCTCATTGGAGCCATACGGACTGAGCTTGGGGACTTGGGAACAAAGGGTTGCAGGATCCAAATCCTAGACCAATCACAAGCCCCCACCAGTTTGAATGACCCAATGATGTGCTAGCGCAAGAATCCAGAGATGTATATAAGTTGGGCCGGTAGGCCGCCATCCCGTCTTGTAATGTAGCCCTATCCTGTATCATGTCTATTAAAGAGCTTGTGATCACTCAGCTGGCAACTCCATGCACAGAACCCACTATATTATAGTGATCCTATCACCTCTCAGCCGCCTCCTTTCCAGGTAAACAGGCCCAGCTCCATCAACCTTTCTTCATAGGACTTGGTCTCCAGACCCCTCACCATCTTCGTCGCCCTCCTCTGGACCCATGCACCTAGTGAGGTTTCAAGGAGGCCAGGTTGCGTTTGACACGAGCCAGGGCCTTCTCGGTGGCAGCACCAGAATTATGGAATGCTCTCCCGGAGGCCATAAGGGCCCTGCGGGACCTCCCTACGTTCCGCAGGGCCTGTAAGACCGAATTGTTTCGACAGGCCTTCGATGTTTAACTGAGAGAGAGCTGCCACCTGACATCAGTTAGAGTACTCGGTGATCACCGTCCGAAAAGCAGAACCACAGAACCGCCAACATAGTAATGATACAGCACCATGAAATAGTTTTTAAAATATTTTAATTGTATTAACGTTGTATTGATTTATTGTTCTTGATTGTATAAATGAATGTTGTAAGCCGCCCTGAGTCTGCTTGCGGAGAGGGCGGGATAAAAGTTTAATGTAATAAATAAATAAGTAATAAGTTCTTAGCACAAGCCTGACCTTGTGGGCCTCCAGCTATTGGTCCCCCAGTCCCTTGATGCCTGAGCTGAAATGGATCTTTAGTGGAGCCACTTCAAGCTTCCTTCTCCCAGCTATGGAGGGCAGGAAAGGAATAAAAAAATCCCTCACCTTAATAGTGGTAGTGGTGGAGGAAGAGGAAGGGAGACAGCTCTTTCT
This sequence comes from Heteronotia binoei, assembly GCF_032191835.1. Lineage (NCBI taxonomy): Eukaryota > Metazoa > Chordata > Lepidosauria > Squamata > Gekkonidae > Heteronotia > Heteronotia binoei. Next base: position 22,775,402 of record NC_083235.1, read on the forward strand.
GCAGAATAAAAAAGGTGACTCTGGCCCTAGATGGCTGTGCCCAACTTTCTTCTCCCAGTCAAAGAAGAAGACGACTGCAGATTTATACCCCGCCCTACTCTCTGAATCAGAGTCTCAGAGTGGCTTATAATCTCCTTAGTCTTCTTCCCCCACAACAGACACCCTGTGAGGTGGGTGAGGCTGAGAGAGCTCTCACAGCAGCTACCCCTTCAAGGACAACCTTTGCGAGAGCTATGGCTGACCCAAGGTCATTCCAGCAGCTGCAAATGAAACATGCTTAAAACATTAGCATGTGTTGGTCTTAAAGGTGGTTTCCTTTTATCTCTCCCAAGCAATCCAGGTTCTCTTAGTTGCAAAGCAGAGCTACTAAGCTCTCTTTCTTCCATTGGCTGAGGCTCCTCCCCCGCCTGATCCCCTGGGGAGGGAAGGAAAGAGCCAGAGCTTCCTTTGGAGCAAGCTATCCCTCCCCCTGCTTCCTCCCCAAGGAAGGAACCTCAGCTGATGGAGAAGACAGAGGCTTTGCACTGTAGCTCCTGTGCAATTGAGCAAGATGTGATACAAAAGGAAGTAAGAGAGGGAGAAGGAAGCAGATGACAGCCAGTTGCTTGGGGGCCTGACAGGAGCCCTCCAGGGGCCTGATTCAGCCGCCGGGCCGCATGTTTGACACCCCTGTTCTACCTGATCCTTTTAACCGGAGATGCTGAGGATTGAACCTGGCACCTTCTGCCTGCCAAGCAAATGCTCTGCCAGTGAGCCACAGCCCCTCAAATGTCATTTAAAGATTTTTTTAAAAGACCTACCAATGCTGAAATAAACATATGAGGCAAAAATTAAAACCAGCACGTCGCCTTAAAATAGCCTATATTGCACGCTTGTCCACATGCATTTGTCACTGTCTTTCCTGCGACAAAAGGGCACATATTCCTCAATAAACAACCTCTCCTCACTAACAAGTAAAAAATTACATTTTCTGTAAAATAGATGAGAAGGGGAAAAAGAGGAAGGTGCCGGGGAAAGAACTACCTTGTTCCTCTAAAAGGAAAACGTAATAGAGGGCAATCTTCCAGGACACCTGCACCACAAATGCAATGGCTTTGGTCATGCGTGGTGCTCCCCAAGCATCCCTACAGAATGGCAGAAAAGGCATTGCCAGAATCGGAAGGTTGTAAATATTCTCCTTCCTGGAAGGACACCGGACAAGTCATCAGCTGTGAGATCAGGGATGCAGTTTTTAAATTTCATAAGATCTTGCAGTTCATAGACATCCTTCTATCTCAGGGGTAGCCAGACTGTGGCTCAGGAGCCACATGTGGCTCTTTCACATATACTGTGCGGCTCTCAAAGCCCCCCTACCCCATCAGTTGGCTTGGAGAAGGCATTTACCTCCTTAAATCTCTTCTCCAAGCCAAGGTGCCTGAGAAAGAATGACCTCGTTCCTCCAAGCCAAGCATGGAGAATGCATTTAAAGTTGCTTTCTTTCTACCGCCCCATCTATCCATCTGTCCATTTATCTTCCTTCCTTCCTTCCCACTCTCAAAAATCTGATGTTCATGTCTTGCAGTTCTCAAACATCTGATGTTTATTATTTGTGGCTCTTACATTAAGCAAGTTTGGCCACCCCTCTTCTATCTGATTTTAGCAAACACAGGAAGTGAGCCTAAACAGGCCTGCTCAGATATAAGTCCCATTTTTTTCAGTGGGGTTTGTGCCAAGAAAAGCATTCTTCGGATTGCAGCCTCAATGAAATCCCGCTGAGCCAAATGGAATTTATTTCTGAGTATACCCAAGCTTAGGTCGGCACCGTTAGGTCGACCAAGCTTAGGTCGGCCACCCACAGAGGGTGGGTGGACAGGCTACGGAAAAATCTAAAAATGGTAGCAACAAAACGGAGTGGGTGAGGGGTTGCTTGCAACCAGCTCTCTCCTAGCTGCTGTGCTGGTTACAACTCCTTCTCCCTGTTCTGTTCTGCTTTCAGCTTAAGGAGAAGCCGAAGATCCATGATCAGGCAAGGTTTGCTGTGGAAAAGGAGGGCAAATCGGGTGGGGACCAATACTCCCTCTAAGCTGTGGAGTCTTGTGAGCAAAAATCCTACTTTGTGTGCTACTGGCATTAAAGTTGTGCGCTCCTGCATAAATTAGTTTGCCCTGGGGCCATTTTTCCTGAGCGAAGGCAAACGTGTGAGCTGGAGGCTAAAAAACTGTGAGCTAGCTCACAGTAACTCAGCTTAGAGGGAACATTGGTGGGGGCCATGGTGCTGGGGGAAGATGGATTTACAGTCCCACTGCAGGCAGATTTATGCCATTTGAAGTCCAATGAAATCAATGAGCTTAGAAGGATCCCACTTTGGGCTCAGGATAATTACAGAGGGTAGCCGTGCCGATCTGCTGTAGAAGATTCGAGTCCAGCGGCACCTCAAGAGACCAACAAAATATTTAGGAATAGATCCAGCTGTATTAGTCTGAGACAGCAGAACAAATTTTGACACCCTTAAGGTTTATAGGTTTATTGGATTTATATCCCGCCCTCCCCAATGAAGCAGGCTCAGGGCGGCTCACAACCAATGACCAACAAAGTTTTATTCAAGGTGTTAAGCTTTCTTGGGTGTGCACATGAAAGCTTACATCCAGGGCTATAGCCAGGATTTCATGTTCGGTGGGGTCCACATTTTTTGTTTGGGGGGGGCAGGGGGCCACCCAGTTTGGCCCTAAACACTTTCTCGGCTTCTCAATTAAAGTGACAGCCCCTCCCCCATTTGTCTAACTCAGTAAACCTTCCAGGGGGATCTGGCTACAACCAGGCTTCTGGGCTCTTTTTCTAGCAGGAGCTTTTCTGCATATTAGGCCATGCCCCCCCAATGTAACCAATCCTCCTGGAGCTTACAGTAGGCCCTGCACTAAGAGCCCTCTAAGCTCTTGGAGGATTGGCTACATCAGGGGGGCATGGCCTAAAATGCAGAGGAGCTCCTGTTAGAAAAAAGAGCCCTGGGCTTCTCCCCACCCACCCCCATGCTAACCTGAAGCCCCTCCTAGCTGGTCTCTCTGGCCAGGCAAAAGCGAAGCCTCCTTCCTGCCCTCCCAGAAGGAACAGCAGCACCCCTCAGATTGCAAGGCCCCCAGTACCTCTGGCTGCCAAGGATCCAGCTAGCACAAGGAAGATGCTCCAACCTCCAGCTGCAATACTGCAGTGTTAACCTCTGCTCACAACCTGAGTTCGATCCCAGTGGAAGCTGGGTTCAGGTAGCTGGCTCAAGGTTGACTCAGCCTTCCATCCTTCTGAGGTCGGTAAAATGAGTACCCAGCTTGCTTGGGGGAAAGTGTAGATGACTGGGGAAGGCAATGGCAAACCACCCCGTAAAAAGTCCGCCACGAAAACGTCATGATGCGACGTCACCCCAGAGTCAGAAACGACTGGTGCTTGCACAGGGAACTACCTTTACCTATGTACACTGTAATTACATATACCATTTAATCATTCTAGTTGCCCTTTTCTGGACTTTTTCCAATGCTAGAATATCTTTTTTGAGTTGCAGTGACCAGAATTATACATGGTATTCCAAATGAGGCTGCACCATCGATTTATACAGGGGCATTAGAATACAGCGAGAACAGGAGGAAACCAGGGCAAAGGTCCTGTGTAAGGAGTATTGGAGATTATACGGATGAAGGGCTTCACTCACCATGAGGAATTCCTTCAAGTGGCTCTCGATGTTCTTGTTGTAGATAGTGAAGAGGGCAGCTGAGACTTGGATGATGGCTTTAGCTAGGCAGTGGATGTTGTTGTTAAAACCTGGAAAAAGAGAGATCTGCATTAGTACCGACATTTGTAGAAACTGCGGCTTTGAACCCTGACTGTTGTGGATGTATGAAGGACTTAAAGCAAGGATGGAAAAAGTCAAGGTGACTTGAAAAAAAATGGATCCGTAATTGAAACACAGAGCTGGAAAGGGTCTCAAGGGTCATCTACTCCAGGGGTGGCCAAGCTTGCTTAACGTAAGAGCCAGGTAGAATAAACATCAGATGCTTGAGAGCTGCAGGACATGAACATCAGATGTTTGAGAGAAGGAAGGAAGGAAGGAAGGAAGGAAGGAAGGAAGGAAGGAAGGAAGGAAGGAAGGAAGGAAGGAAATAGATGGGGAGGGAGGGAGAGGTGGAAAGAAAGCAATTTTAACTTTGAATGCATTTTCCAAGTTGCCGGCTGGCTTGGCTTCAAGAAATGATTTAAAGAGAGAAATGCCTTCTCCAAGCCAGCTGATGGGGTGGTGGGGGCTTCAAGAGCCACATAGTATGTTTGAAAGAGCCACATGTGGCTCCTGAACCACAGTTTGACCACCCCGATCTAGCCCAACCCCATGCAAAACACAGGGAATTCACTGCTACCTGTCCTCACTCCCTCGGTGACCCCTGCTCTATGCCCAGAGGAACGCAAAAAAACCTCCAGGATCCCCCGGGGCAATCTGGCCTGGAGAAAAATTCCTTCCTGATCCCGAAGTGGTGATCAGCCTTCCCCTGGGTTTATAAGAAAGAGCCATGAGAGCTGGCACTGGCTCAAACCTTTCTGCCCTCCTTCTCACAGATTGGTGCCTGTGATTTCTGAAGGCTAAAGTAAGTTTGTTTCCTAGCATCTTTCAATTCAGTACTGTCTATGAGGACTGATTGATTGATTGATTTGCTTCGCTTATAGCAGTCTGCCTTTCTAGCTGAGACTCAAGTTGGGATTACAATTAAAAATAAGGCAGGAGAACCAGCAAACTGTAGCTCAATCCACACATGCACAAAAAAACCCACAATAGAATAATGCAGGGAATAAAAGCAAGCTTACAACACAGGAGAACAATACAATGAAGCATTATATGATGTGCATAATAAACAGCAAAATAACAGTACAATAAGAATCAAGTATGACATGCACAATGAAGACTGTCTTAACAGATCAGAAAGCACTACTGAGAAGAGAGTCTCTCTCCTGTCACCAATAAGGCTCGGTCCCTGTTTGCCTCTCCCTTTCCAAACTGGCTCCTGGAAAATCTTCCTGGCTCTGAAGCTGTTGCAGAAAACAAACAGACAAACCAAAAAAAGAGAGAACCCACTACTGGATGAAATATCTTTAGCAGATTCGCTCTCTCTATTCTCACACAATCGGAATCTATCTGAACAAGCGTGCTTGCACACGAAAGCTTATATCCAGAATTAAACGTTGTTGGTCTTAAGGTGGCATTGGACTTTGTTCTATAGTCAGAACAGCAATTATATTGGTCAGCCATACCGACCCCAAAGCTTGATGATACACCCGTCATGCAGCCAAGGTAGATGGCAACATATACTAAAGCCATCACCTGTTTGTGCAATGCTATCAATGCAAAGAGGAAGAGCCCCCTGGCGCAGAGTGGTAAAGCTGCAGTACTGCAATCCAAGCTCTGCTCATGACCTGAGTTCGATCCTGGCAGAAGCTGGGTTCAGGTAGCCGGCTCAAGTTTGACTCAGCCTTCCATCCTTCCGAGGTCGGTAAAATGAGTACCCAGCTTGCTGGGGGTAAAGTGTAGATGACTGCGGAAGGCAATGGCAAACCACCCTGTAAAAAGATCCAAGTGGGCAGCCGTGTTGGTCTGAAGCAGTAGAACAAAGTAGGAGTCAAGTGCAGCTTTTAAGACCAACAAAGTTTCATTCAGCTTACGTTCTGAATAAAACTTTGTTGGTCTTAAAGGTATACTTGACTCCTACTTTGTTCACCCTGTAAAATGTCTGCCGTGAAAACGCTGTGAAAGCAACGTCACCCCAGAGTTGGAAACAACTGGGGCTTGCACAGGGGACCACCTTTACCTTTTTCTCAATGCAAAATCAACATATGAGTTTGCAGTCTGGAGATGTTGTAATTCCAGGAGGTGTTCAGGCCCCACCTGGAGGTTGGAAACCCTACTTGAAATAGATACTGCTTCTGTTATCCTCACCACTGAATGAAGGGAGGCGCTAGGCTACAGGGTACAACCTCCTGCAGCTACCATGATAAACACTTGCAGGCACAGATGAAGCTGGGTAGCCACGTTAGTCTATCTGTAGCGGTAGAAAAGAATAACAGTCCAGCAGCAGCTTAAAGACCAGGGCTTTTTTTTGTGCAGGAACGCACAGGAATGCAGTTCCGGCTGGCTTGGGGTCAGGGGGTGTGGCCTAATATGCAAATGAGTCCCTGATGGGTTGTTTCTACAAAAAAAGCCCTATGTGGAACAATAGTGCCATCAGGGGGTGTGGCCTAATATGCAAATGAGTTCATGCTGGGCTTTTTCTACCAAAAAAGCCATATTAAAGACTAAAACCCTGCTGCAAATTTTGTTTGTCTTTAAGGTGCTGCTGGACTCTTACTCTTTTCTACTTGCAGGCATGTGGAGAGGACGCATGCACACCTGACAAGTAGATCAGAAAGGTGGGTTCGGGAAAGCTGAAAGGCTGTGTGCCTTGTATCTTACCGTTGATCGCAGAGGCATAGACAGAGGAAGGGTCAGTGGCCAGGAGTGGCAGAGACACAGCTACGAAGACCAACAGCAGACAGGCAACCTTGTATTCCTCCTCAGGGGATGAGCCGTCTGCAACCTTGTATTCCTCCTCAGGGGATGAGCCGTCTGTCAGGAAGGCAAAAGGAATGATGTACGGTGAGAGATCTCAGGAATAAGCTGGGTTTATGCTCTCGGTTCCTTTCCCCGGCTTGGTTGGCTTGGCAGACTCACCCCAAGAAAATGGTGGGGGGGGGAGAGTTCTAAAAAGCTGTAGCGGCTGTGACAGACCGATAAATTATCTGATGGATGGAGACAGCAGGCTGAACAGAGCTGACACCACTTGGCTCTGCTTGAATCAACAGGCATGTGCAGGGGAAAGAGGAAAAGAAAGGAAGTTCACTGCTAGAATTTGGGAGAGAAGGGTCCCAAACAGTCAGCATTCCAGGCATGTCCTGCTGCTGGGACTCTAGGCTACGCCTCCAAAGGCCCCCAAGTAGGGGGCAGTAGGTGCTGGAAGTCTTGGGGATCAGGGGAGGACTGTTGAACTCATTTGTTATGAGGGCTGGATCTGACATAAATGAGACCTTGTCAGGCTGGGCCATGTGTGTCAAAAGAACATAAGAGAAGCCATGTTGGATCAGGCCAATGGCCCATCCAGTCCAACACTCTGTGTCACACAGTGGCCAAAAAAACCCAGATGCCATCAGGAGGTCCATCAGTGAGGCCAGGACACTAGATGCCCTCCCACTGTTCCCCCCCCAACCCCCCCCCCCAAAAAAAATACAGAGCATCACTGCCCCAGAGAGTTCCAACAATACGCTGTGGCTACTAATGCACCTCTGATCCCTAAAATATGTCGTAAAATGTAATGGATCTCTGCATCATAAAATGTAACGCTGGGTAGTGAAAATATAAACTTTATAAAGGACACAGACAAACACAAAGTTTTTTTTTAAGCAGAAAATAAAACATGCTTAAAGTATTAGCACTGTTGCAATATTATGGTCAGTATCAAAGCAAGCCTCAGCCAATGAAGAAAATAGAGGCTTTGCTCCGTTGCTCTTGTGCGATTGAGAAAACCTGCCAAAGGAAGTGGTGATGCAGAAGGAAGCAAGAGAGAAGGAAGCAGACTTGCTTGTGGGCCTGATAGGAGCCCTCTGGGGGCCTGATCTGGCCCCTGGGCTCCACATCTGACACCCCTGCGAGAGGGTCAGAGAGAGGGATCAGCCAAGAAGAAGATGATGATGATATTGGATTTATATTCTGCCTTATACTCTGAATCTCCTTTACCTCCCCCCCCCCCCCCCGCCGCACAACAGACACCCTGTGAGGTGGGTAGGGCTGAGAGAGCTCTTACAGCAGCTGCCTTTTCAAGGAAAACTCCTACAAGAGCTATGGCTGACCCAAGGCCTTTCCAGCAGGTGCAAGTGGAGGAGTGGAGAAATCAAACCCAGTTCTCCCAGATAAAAGTCCTCACACTTGACCACTACACCAAACTGGCTCAGTATCCTTCTTCTCTTCTGGTGCTGTCCCTTTGATGCGTAGATTGCTACTCTCCAGGAATCTCCCCTGCTTGCCGCTGATACCTTCTCTCTCTGTCTTCTTCTCCATCTTTCCATCACCAGAGCAAGAAGGGCTCTCCTGAATCTCCATCCACCCTAGTTAGCTAGCTAGTTTAGAATACTGTCTCTACACTATCCTGTCTAGAATGGAGTTCCTCATAATAGAAGACTCTTTTTTTTACATTATCTGTAGCCTCCCTTCCTCAGTGAGACTCAAAGTGGATTACACAGAGTGAGTCAATACAATCAACAGGATGAGGTGCGTGATAAATGGTGAGATAGTATTTAGACTGTAGAAGCAACCAGAAATCTAAAAAAAACCAGAACTGAAGAAGATGATGATATTGGATTTATATCCTGCCCTAAACTCTGAAAGAGTCTCAGAGTAGTCACAATCTCCTTTACCTTCCTCTCCCCGACAACAGACACCCTGTGAGGTGCGTAGGGCTGAGAGAGCTTTTACAGCAGCTGCCCTTTCAAGGACAACTCCTGCGATCCAAGGCCGTTCCAGCAGCTGCAAGTGGAGAAGTGGGGAATCAAACCCGGTTCTCCCAGATAAGAGTCCGCGCAATTAACCACTACACCAAACTGGCTCTCTCAATGAGACTCAAAATGGATTACACAGAGTGAGTCAAAGCGTGTTGACATGGCACATTAAATGATGCAAAATTACATAGCAGGATCCAGCTTACAGCAAGCTATCACTGTAGTATCAACGACATTCCCTAATAATTTGTTCAAGTAACTCTGTGAATCATTTGGCACAGTATAGCCTGCACAGAAAAACCCTTTTGAATAATTTAGTTTTGCATAGTTTGTGGAAAGACAGGAGAGTAGGAGCTTCCCTGACCTCCTCAGGCAGGCTATTCCACAAGGTGGGGACTGCAACAGAGAAAGTGCATATTTGATTTTGCCCATCTTGGTTTACTAAGATAAAGATGACTCTCTCACGTACACACACACACATTCTATTGCATTAGGCATGCAACAGTACATTCCAAGGACATACCAGCAAACCCTCCCATGCAGGGCCATAGCTAGGATTTTCTAGGCGTGGGAGAGGGCTTTTTAAAAAGCCAGGGGGCACCTGAATTTTTAAGTCCCCTCCCACCAAAAAAAATCCCACCGCAGCCTCCTGGCCCCTGCCAGCAATTTAAATCAAGCAGGGCGGGCAGAAGCAGTCGTCCGGCTTCCCCTGCGATTTAAAGACCCCGTCAACCAGCTGGGATCTTCAAATGGTGCAGGAGGCATGTGGCTGTCTTCTGCCAGCCCTCCCGCATGATTTGAATCGCTGGTGGGGGCGGATCTCAAGCCCCTGCCCCCAATGGCGATCCAAATTGCACAGGAGAGGCTGCAGAAGCAGCTTCATGCCTCTCTGCATGATTTTAAGACCCTGCTAACCAGCTGGTCAGGGAGGCTGGTGGCTGCTTCTGTCACCTCTCCCACATGATTTGGATCACAGGGAGGGAGGAGGCTGTGGCAGGGAGCAAAGGCTGCCAGTTTAGGACCCCAAGTGGGGGGGGGGGCACCTAGAATAGGGCTGACAAGTTCCCGAGCCGGGTTTCCCCCACCCTGGAGGTTTCCAACCTGCCAGCCCCCATTGGGCCAGCGGGGGGGATCTTCCCCCGACATCGCCGGCGTGATGACATCACTCGCAGTGATATCATCATGCCATCAACATCGCACTCCAGCCACTCTACGAGCTTCCAGAAAACTCTATGGTTTCCTTGGATGCTCTAGCATCCTATTGTACCATAAGAGTTTTCCCTCCCAAATTGCTAAAGCATCCAGGAAAACCACAGAGTTTTCCTGGAAGCTCCTAGAGTGGCTGGAGGCTGTGTGGGACTTGGCAACACTAGCCTTGAAGTCAAGGGCAGGCCCCATAGGCTACGGGCCTGCTCCCACATACACCTCTCTTTTCCAATTTGGTTTGTGAACAACCTACCTACCCCCACCCTGCACCCCGAACCAAGTAGAACCAAGTGTTCCCTCTAAGTGATTTTTAGTTGCCAGTTCACAGATTTTTAGCTGCCAGATCACAGCCCCTTGATGCGAGCTCCTTCTTATGTGGTGGGGACTCTTAGGAAAAGGGGACCAGAAATCTTCAACAGTGGAGACTGTTCATTGATACCCTGCCTTTCTCCCCAGTGGGGCTTCTGTCATTCTCCCCTCCTCCGGTTTATCCTCACAACAACCCCGTATCAGTTAAACTGAAAGTAGGTGGCTGGCCCACGGTTACCCAGCAAGCCTCAATGGCAGAGCAAGACTTCATCCGTGGATCTCCCAGATCTTAGTCCAACGTTCTCAGCATTACGCCACCCAGGCTTTCACCTGCATTTATTTTTGCACCCCAAAATAAGCTTTGGATCACCACATATCATATATCCCACATTCAGGGGACTTCCAGGCAATGTTCCCTCTAAGCTGAAGAGTCTTGTGAGCAAAAATTCTACTTTCTGAACAGTGTTCCCTCTAAGCTGAGTTAGTGTGAGCTAGCTCAGTGATTTTTAGCTGCCAGCTCACAGATTTTTGTCTTAGCTCAGGAAGGATGACCCCAGAGCACAATAATTTACGCAGCAGCTCACTTTAATGCCAGCAGCTCACGAAGTAGAATTTTTGCTCACAAGACTCTGCAGCTTAGAGGGAACACTGTGAGCTATTGGCATTAAAGTGGTGAGTTACTGCATCAATTAGGGTGCTCTGGGGTCATCCCTCCTGAGCTAAGACAAAAATCTGTGAGCTGGCAGCTAAAAATATGTGAGCTAGCTCACACTAACTCAGCTTACGGGGAACACTGCTTCCAAGTAGACCCATGTTTCCTGGGTTTTGAGAAATGTCCTGCGCCACTAAGAAATGGCCAGCTTGTCCAGCACAGTGTGAATGAGAGTATTTATTTATTTGGTGAATTTATATTCCACCCTTTCCCAAAAGGGCTCAAGGTGGATTACAACCAGGTAAAACCAGTCAAATACAATAAAACAAATAAAATGCAATTAAAAACAAAGCAACGCAGTCCTATAACAGAGGTGGCTGGGCTTATAGTGTAGGTTAGAATATAATCAGTGGTCTAGATATAATAATTCAGATTATGGATCAATGTGGGGGAGGATAACAGATGGTACAGGCAATAAGGAAGACACCCGCTTGCCTCAACCAAACACCTGGTAGAACAGCTCCATCTTACAGGCCCTACAGAAAGGGAACAAATCAGGTAGGGCATGAATCAACATGGGGAGCTGATTCCACCAGTTGGAGCCAGGGCTGAAAAGGCCCTGGCCCAGACAAGACGGACATCCTTTGGGGCAGGGATGGCCAAAAGATGTTGGTTGGCAGATTGCAGCAACCTTCCGGGCTCATATGTACCAGAGCATTTTGTCTACAGAGAGACCTGCAGAGACACATCTCCACAGGCCTTATGAAAGGAATGAGTGGGCAGAGAAAGACAAGTGGGGGGTCAGAGGTTAAGACAAAGAGAGATATTCCTCTCAAGGAGATAACACTTATACATTCTTAGAGTGACACAGCGCCCCCTGATGTCCAGGCATGCTGTGTGGCTCACTCCAACTGTCGCCTGCAGATCAGTTTGTAATAGTGGGAGATCTCCAGCCACCACCTGGGGCTTGGCAACCTCACAGCCAATATTGATGCTGCCTATGGTAACCATTTGGATTTCAAGCCAAAATAAAGGAAAGAGAGGCAGGAAGCCGACAGCTTCCCTTGGGAGCTGCTCCCTGCCTGGGAGTGGATAGATGGTGCTTCAGTTAATGAGGGGTGGTAGGATCCTGGTGGAAGGAAGAGAAGCTTTGTAACTGCATGCAAGAAATCAGCGGCTGTCACTTCCAACCAAAGGAGGCTTTAAAAAGCAAGATCAAGGAAGCCGACATTCTTGGCGAAAGCCTGCGAGTGGGCCTTTAACACAAACAAACCAGTGAAAGCATCCAAGCAGTGACAGCTCCCCAGAGACAAGAGTTAAATATTTATTACCACTGAGACGACTCACAGCACTGGAAAGATTTCCCCCCTCCCGTGCAGTTCCCTGCCAAGTGAAGATTTCCTGATGCTCAAAGAGCTGCCATAAAGGGGGGCCTTGCATGGATATCTTTCAGTCCCTGCAGTTTTTGTTTTATTTCTTTTAAATATTTTTATGCCACCTTTCTATCTGCTCGGGGACCCCAAGAAGGTGACCATAAAACCATTAAAACATCTGGACCATTAAAAGCAGCATATAGACTGCAGATTTATGAAGACTGAAGGTTTATACCCCGCCCTTCTCTCTGAATCAGAGTCTCAGAATGGCTTACTATCTCCTATATCTTCTCCCCCACAACAGACACCCTGTGAGGTGGGCAGGGCTGAGAGGGCTCTCACAGCAGCTGCCCTTTCAAGGACAACTCCTAAGAGAGCTATGGCTGACCCAAGGCCATTCCAGCAGGTGCAAGTGGAGGAGTGGGGAATCAAACCTGATTCTCCCAGATAATAGTCCACACACTTAACCACTACACAAAACTGGCTCACCAAACTGGTAAAAGCAGTCAATAACAACACCCAGGGCTTTTTTGTAGCAGGAACTCATTTGCATATTAGGCCACATACCCCTGATATAGCCAATCCTCCTGGAGTTTACAGTAGATCCTGGACTACAAGCCCTGTAAGCTCCAGGAGGATTGGCTACATCAGGAGTGTGGCCTATTATGCAAAGGAGTTACTGCTACAAAAAAAGCCCTGCCTAAATGTACTGCACCAAAATCAGGGAGAAGGGCAATACCATTATGGGGGGAATATGCCAAATGAAACAACAACAGTCTTCCCTAGTTGGCAGAAGATACCGATAGAGGGACAGAGACAAATGTTCCAAAATTCTTGAGCCATGACCAAAAAAGGTCTTTCTCAGGTGGCCACTGTCTAGCCTCAGATGGTGGGGGCGACCAAAGCAGGTCCTCTGAAGATGACCAGAGTGAACAGGTAGGTTGATATGGGAAAAGGCAGTCCTTAATGTATATTGGCTCTAAAGGTCAATATCAGCATGACTTAAAATGCCACAGGAAAGTTCACAAGCTCGTTTCCTTACCTTTTTTCAGATTGGAGAAGGCAGTCACCAAGGCCGGATCGATATCACAGGGAGACCCAGCAGCTGTGGCCAGTTCGAAGATGCTCAAGGTGACCTAAAGGGAAGGTGACAAAGGGCTGAACTAGATGGTGCCAGAGACACAGAGCTGTCGCCAGGGGTGGAATTCTAGCAGAAGCTCCTTTGCATATTAGGCCACACCCCCTGATGTAGCCAAAAAAAGAGCCTTGTAAGCTCTTGGAGGATTGGCTACATCAGGGGTGTGTGGCCTAATATGCAAAGGAGCTCCTGCTAGAATTCCACCCCAAGTTATCACCAGTCCACATCATTTAGTTCTCCTTCTCCTATAATTTATACACTTCATTTATGCTTTGCGTTTCCCCGTGAAAACTCAAAGTGACTTACATCATTCTCTTCACCTCCATTTTATATTCACAGCTCTGGACAGCAGGTTGGGCAGAGAGTTTGTGACTGGCGAAAAGGCCACCCAGCCAGCTTCCATGCAGAGTGGGGGTTCATACCTGGGTTTCCCACATCCTAATCCAAAACTGTAGCCACTACACCACCCTGAATCTTGGTAATGTCTACTGCAATGTCTACTATGCCACCATGCATAACCTGAAGTACAGTTCTCCACAATGACCAAAAGGGACAGAGAGACTCATAGCATCATGATGTCATAGTGGATGTCACAAAGAACAGACAGCAATAAGATACAGAAGAGGCAGCTACCCGATTTTCATATGTTCCTGTCAAAACAGGTCTCATCATTTTAAACTGTGAACAGGGGAGCAAGACTGTTCAAAGCAGGGCTTTCTTTGTAGCAGGAACTCCTTTGCATATTAGGCCACACACTCCTGATGTAGCCAATCTTCCAAGAGCTTACAGGACTCTTTGTACAAGGCCCACTGTAAGCTCCAGGAGGATTGGCTACATCAGGGGTGTGTGGCCTAATATGCAAAGGAGTTCCTGCTACAAAAAAAGTCCTGGTTAAAAGTATGTATATAAACAAAAAATGCATGATTTCTTGATGCCCAGTTTTAAACACCTTGAGCAGATACTCTTATTGCGCCAACAACACATGGAGATGCATCAACAACTAGGCCAAAAATTCAGAGGATCCAAGCCCAAACTTAAAAACCAAACATAAACACAGAATGCACCCCTATATTAGCAGCACCAATTAAAAATATGTATCAGGAACTAGTCCCACTGACTACCTCTAAATAAATTGCTACCCCAATGTAGCCAATCCTCCTGGAGCTTACAGTACACCTGTGCTAAGAGCCCTGTAAGCTCTTGGAGGATTGGCTACATCAGGAGCGTGTGGCCTAATATGCAAAGGAGCTCCTGTTACAAAAAAAGCCCTGAGTGTCATCCTAAGCATAGCTAGAATCCAGTTCAATAAGCTCTGGCTTTTTCCTTCCTTCCCCAGGGGACCAGGAGGGGGAGGAGCCTCAGCCAATAGAAGGAAGAGGCTTGGCTCAGTAGCTCTGCTGTGCGATTGAGAGAGCCTGGCAAATCAAGCTCTGCCTCCCCCTTCCTTCCCAAGGGAGGACCCTCAATCAATGGAGAAATAAGAGATTTCGCTCTGTAGCTCCTGTGCAATTGAGCAAGCCTTGCAAAGCAAGCTGTTATGCAGAAGGAAGCAAGAGAGAGGGAGAAGGAAGAAGATGACAGCCAGTTGCTCAGGGGCCTAATAGGAGCCCTCCAGGGGCCTGATTTGGCCCCTGGGCTGCATGTTTGACACCCATGATTTAGATGCACTCACTGACAAAGGTGACAGGTTTGAAGTTTACCTGCAGACTCCTATAGCAGTCACAGCCACAAAGCCAAGGTTCCAAGGGTGAGTCAAAACCCTAACACAGAACACCAGCAAAGCAAAACCCTTAAAAAGCAAAGACAGCAGCAGCTCTGCCCTTCCCTTCCTTCTCTATCATCTGACAGCTTTTCTTCTGTATCAGACTGTCCTGGATCTGAGAGACCAGATGACTCCCTTGTGTTTCTGTTCCCCTGTGGCAGAGACAAACAAACACAATGTCAGTCAAGAGAACCAACACACAGGAGAAAAGAGACAAGTATGGCCAGCTAATAATATATTTTTTTTTAAAAAAGAAAGACTTCTGCTTTGACAGCAAATCACAGCTTGTTGTTAAGACTGATCCATGAGTGATGGGTAGCTTCCACTCTTCCTTGAAAATCATAATTCAGCCAGCATTTAGAAATCTGGCTTGTAAGGGAGACTGCCAGCCATGGTTTGTGGATTGAACTTTAACTGTGGTTTACCAGAAAGCAAATGTTGTTCTTTTGTTGTTGTTGTTCAGTCTCACAGTCCAGCTGTTTGGGACCCCATGGACCAAGTCACTCCAGGCCCTCCTGTCTTCCACCATCCTCCAAAGTCTGCTCAAATGTGTGTTTGTTACATCAGTAATGCTGTCCAGCCATCTCATCTTTTGCTGTCCCCTTCTTTTGCCTTCTGTCTTTCCCAGCATCAGGGTCTTCTCCAGGGAGTGCTCCCTTCTCATTGGGTGGCCAAAGTATTTGAGCTTCAGCTTCAGCATCTGACCTTCGAGGGAACAGTCAGGGTTGATTTCCCTTAGGACTGACTGATTGGATCTTCTTGCAGTCCAAGCGACTCTCAAGATTCTTCTCTAGCACCACAGCTCAAAAGCATCTATTCTTCTGCGCTCAGTCTTCCTCATGGTCCAGCTCTCACAGCCTTACATTACTACTGGGAATACCATCGCTTTGACTATACAGATTTTTGTTGGCAGGGTGATGTCTCTACTTTTTAGTATACTGCCTAGGTTTGCCATAGCTGTCCTCCCAAGGAGCAAACATCTTAATTTCATGGCTGCAGTCACCATCTGGAGTGATCTTGGATCCCAGGAATGTGAAGTCTGTCACTACTTCCATGTCTTCTATTTGCCAAGGTGTGATGGGGCCGGATGCCATGATCTTAGTTTTTTTGATGTTGAGTTTCAAGCCTACTTTTGTGCTCACCTCTTTGACCCTCAACAAGAGGTTCTTTAGGTCCTCTTCACTTTCTGCCATTAGAGTGGTGTCATCTGCATATCCTAAATTGTTGATGTTCGTTCTTTAGGTGGCAGCATATTGGGAGTAAGGTGGGGGGCAAAAGATCCTCAGAATCTCCCAGGATCACATGGACCAATGAAGCTGCCTTATACTGAATCAGACTTAGTATTGTCTAGTCAGATTGTTCATAGGTCTCCAAGGTTACAGATGGAGCCTGGAATTACAAACTGACCCCCAGATTACAGAGAACAATTCCCCTAGAGAAAATAGCTTGGAAGGTGACTTTATGGCATTATACCCTGCAAGGTCCTTCCCCTTCCCAAACCCCACCCTCCCTGGGTTCCACCCCCAAATCTCCAGGAATTTCCCAGCTAGAAGCTGACACACCCTTGTCTCTGGTAAAAGTCTCTCTCATCACTTGCTACATCATTCTTCAAACTGGAGATAGCAGGGATTGAAACTAGGATCTTCTGCATGCCCAGCAGATTCTCTACCACTGAGCCATGAAGGAAAAGGAGGAGGAGAAAGAGGAAATTGACTTTATACTCTGTCCTTCACTCAGAGTATCAGGAAAGGAAAGGTCCCCTGTGCAAGCACCAGTCGTTTCCGACTCTGGGGTGACGGTGCTTTCACAACGTTTTCACAGCAGACTTTTTTAATGAGGTGGTTTGCCATTGCCTTCTCCAGTCATCTACACTTTCCCCCAGTAAGCTGGGTGCTCATTTGACCGACCTTGGAAAGATGGAAGGCTGAGTCAACCTTGAGCCGGCTACCTGGACCCAGCTTCCACCGAGGATCGAACTCAGATCGTGAGCAGAGCTTAGGACTGCAGGACTGCAGCTTTAACACTTTGCACCACGGGGCTCAGAGTATCAGAACAGCTTACAATCTCTTTCCCTTCCTCTCCTCACAACAGACACTCCACAACAGAGCAATACTCCCTCTAAGCTGTGGAGTCTTGTGAGCAAAAATTCTACTTCACGAGCTACTGGCATTAAAGTTGTGAGCTACTGAATAAATTAGTTTGCTCTGGGGCCATTTTTCCTGAGCTAAGACAAAAATGTGTGAGCTGGAGGCTAAAAACCTGTGAGTTAGCTCACACTAACTCAGCTTAGAGGGACCACTGCCTGTGAGGCTGGTGGGGCTCAGAAAGCTCTCAGAGGACTGCTCGAGAGAACAGCTCTCTCTCAAACTTGTGGTTGACCCAAGGCCATACCAGCAGCTGCAAGTGGAGAAAGATTATTCACCCAGTGAAAATAAACAGGGTTGTTTTCAGCCTGAATCACAATTGTGACAGCCGAGGCAGGTACTCTGTGGAAAAACCCAAATGCCCAGACTGGCACGATTTCCTTTTTCTTTGAGAAGCTGGAGCCGCATGAATCAGGCCTCCACACGGGGCATTGATTTTGCACATTATACTCTGCCCGCAGGGTGCGATGGATGCCCATTGACCTTCAACACTGGCGTTGGCATCTGGCATCCAAGTTGTTTTCCTCCTTTTCGGCGGACTGGAGAGAGCGAGTCTCCTAGAGTGAGTGCTATGAGTTTCTGCTCTTCTGAGCGCCAAGGACGTTACCATGGACATCAGGAATTGGAGATAAGGCTATGAAGGAAGAACTGTACATGAGACGGAAAATTGGAGCTGAAAGAAGAGAGCCATAAGCTGGCAGGGCGAAGGAGGGGGAAAGGCTCCTATTTTTCTTCTGTAGATATGTGCTCATATTTTGTATATGAACAATTTAAATGTGTCTTTCTTAGACCCATTTTTTAATGGACAGGGCCATCTTGCAACAGTGGAGCATCAGTTTTTCATGAAGAAGGACCCAGGTTCAATCCCTGGCATCTCTGGCCAAAAGGATCAAATGAGGGGTGTCAAATGTGCAGCCCGGGAGCCGGATTAGGCCCCCAGGGGGCTCCTATCAAGTCTGCCTCCTTCTCCCTCTCTCTTGCTTCCTTCTGCATCACAGCTTGCTTTGCCAGGATTACTCAAGTGCAGGGAAGCTACAGAGCAAAGCCTCTATTCTCCCTATTGGCTGAGGCTCTTCCCTCAGGGAAGAAGGGGGAGGAGAGATTGATTTTATATTGATCACAATATTGCAATAGTGCTAATGCTTAAAAGCATGTTTTAAGGTGTTTTTTTAACTTTTTGTTTTTCTGTGTCCTTTATAAAGTTTAAATCTCCGTTGCGTGGCATTACATTTTATGACACACATAGCCCGGCCTGACAAGGTCTCATTTATGTCAGATCCACCCCTCATAACAAATGAGTTTGACACCCCTGGATCAAATAGTAGGCCATGTGAAAGCTCTCCACCTAAGACCCTAGAGCAACCTTAAAAGTACCTTATAAAAAGTCCCTCAAAGAATCTGCATGTTAAGATTTGATAACTTAAGGGTTATGACCAGGGCTTTTTTTGTAGCAGGAACTCCTTTAAATTAGGCTACACACCCCTGATGCCGCCCTGAGCCTGCCTCAGCGGGGAGGGCGGGATATAAATAAAAGGTATTATTATTATTATGATGTAGCCAATCCTCCAAGAGCTTACAGGGCTCTTCTTACAGGGCCCACTGTAAAGCTCCAGGAGGATTGGCTACATCAGGGAGGTGTGTGGCCTAATATGCAAAGGAGTTCCTGCTATTAAAAAAAAGCCCTGGTTATGACAGTAAAAAAGAATTTTAAAAGATTGATTTTATCCTTTAAACCATTTAAAAGGTCACTTTAAAATTTGTTAAAAGATTTGCAGTTTGAACACAAGAGAAGCCACGTTGGATCAGGCCAATGGCCCATCCAGTCCAACATTCTGTCACACAATGGCCAGAAAACGAGATGCCATCAGGAGGTTCATCGGTGGGGCCAGGACACTAGAAGCCCTCCCACTGTGCCCCCCCCCCCGGCAGCACCAAGAATACAGAGCATCACTGTTTTTGTCCTATTTGTCTCGCTTTCTGCGTTCCTTATAAACCTGGGAACAGAACCTACCCACCTGCTTTTATTATCCCAGACTGAATCTGTCCTCTCCCCAAGCCCGCCTTCCTCAGGCTCCACCCCTCAAATCTCCAGGTATTTCCCAGCCAGGAGCTGGTAGCCCTATCGCAACGGGCTCCATGAGACGGAAGGGAGGGAAGGTGACCCTTTTGCTCACCAGGCAAAGAGAACCCCTGGCCTACTAAATGTATGAACCAGCAGGTACCATCCAGGAAAGAGGAGGTGGGCTGAGAGTGAAGAGAAGAGAGCAATAAACAAAACTGCAAGCTTGATGCAGATTTCATGTAAACTGACAGCAAAGGCAGCTGAGGGAGGGAGCAAAAGTTTTAAACATTCATAGCTGTTAAAAACAGAAGGGACCAGCCTCTGTGGCTGCCTCCAGCCCACTCTTGCCGGCTCGCTGAGAGGCCTCCTGGCTGTGAGTGACAGGGAATCCGCCCCCCTCTCCAGGCCGCCTGTGCCAATTAATCACCCTCGCAGCTTAAACAGTGTCACGGCTCCTAAATATTTTCTGACTGTTAATTCCCGGCTGTTCCTTCCTTCGCATTCTGACTTCTCCAGCGACAACAAGATTCAAGAGATCTAGGAAGGCTCTCCTGGAGAGCTCCCAGAACCAGTGAAAGTGGCCTACCTGCTTCTCCTCAGAATATTCAAAAGAGAAGCAGGTAGACCACTTTCACTGGTTCTGGGAGCTCTCCAAATGAACAATGTATAAGTAGAAAAACTATACAATTTTAATTCATGTACCCTACCCTTTTCCCTTTCTTTCTATTTCCCTTTCCCATTGCTTTTCACCTAGAAATCTAATAAATCTATATAAATGACAAGAAGAAGAAGAAGAAAAGAAAGTGGTCTACCAGATCTTCTGGGAACCAAATTACACGTAATGCTATTCTCTCAAAGAGCTTGCAAATAGGAGGCTGAGTCTTTCTGGCCAAGTTTGGTCCTAAAAGAGGTGGTGGGGGAGACTGAGATGCAAAAGCAGAGTCAAGGTGTTGCACAGATGATAGACAGCAGGGCTTTTTTTGTAGCCGGAATGCCTTTGCATATTAGGCCACACCCCTAATGTAGCCAATCCTCCTGGAGCTTACAGTAGGCCATGGGCGTTTTCGCACTGACCTTTTACTGGCGCGACCACCCTCCTCACGCCGGCGGATCTGCAGGGATTTCGCACCAGAAGCGCCAGCGCAGCCAAAAGAGCCGGCTACTTCCGTTGCGAAACCCGCTCAAACGTTTTCCTGCTTCTTGGCGGTTTCCGTTTGAGCTGGTTTCGCGACAGAAGTTGCCGGCTCTTTTGGCTGCGCCGGCGCTTCTGGTGCGAAATCCCTGCAGATCCACCGGCGTGAGGAGGGTGGTCGCGCCAGTAAAAGGTCAGTGCGAAATCAGCCCCTGTACTAAGAGCCCTGTTAGCTCCTGGAAGATTGGCTACATCAGAGGTGTGTGGCCTAATATGCAAAGGAGTTCCTGCTACAAAAAAAAAAGCCCTGATAGACAGGACTGTAAGTATGCTTGAGGAGCAACTGAACTAGCATCACATTTAGCTCCTTTCATTTCTTGAGAAAATTAAAATTCTAGCCCTGATGGCTCAAACCAGGGCTTTTTTTTTTTTAGCAGGAACACACAGGAATGCAGTTCCGGCTGGCTTGACATCAGGGGGTGTGGCCCAACATGCAAATGAGTTCCTGCTGGGCTTTTTCTACAAAAACCTGTGTGAAATAATGGTGCCATCACGGGGTGTGGCCTAGTATGCAAATGAGTTCCTTCTGGGTTATTTCTACAAAAATAGCCCTGGCTGAAACCATGGGTTTGCAAATGTCTGGACCACCTCGCCTATCTACCTAATACATTCTTTACCCCACCTCTCCTCCAAAGACGCTCAGAGAGGCAAAGGCTGCTGAAGTTTCAGAAGCCAGAGGAGGTGGCTCAGTAAGGGCTCACTGGCTTGAGGTGGCATCCTAACCAGGTCCTTTCTCCCCTCCATGATTAGCAAAATCGGGAAAAAACTCTGAAAAACAGGAAAAGCTGCAGAAAGGATTGTTGAAAGTCAAAAATTATGAAAACTGCTCAATGTGCTGCATTTATACAGGCCACTGGAAAAGACAATAATGCTAGGAAACGTTGAAGGCACCAAGAAAAGAGGATGGATGAATTGTTTCGATAAAGGAAGCCGTGGCCTTTGGTTTGCAAGACTCGAGCAAGGCTGTTAATGACAGGATGTTTTGGAGGTGGTAAGGGTGGTGAAGACTTGGATTGATGCTTCACCCTTCACTCGAGTCTTAGAGTGGCTTACAATCGTCTTTCCTTCCTCTCTCTGCAACAGGCACCTTGTGAGGCAGGTGGGGCCGTGACTGACCCAAGGTCACCCAGTTGGCTTCATGTGGAGGAGCAGGAAATTAAACCTAGTTCTCCCAGATTAGCGTCTGCTACTCTTAACCACTACACCAAACTGGCTCTCCTAGGATTACCCTAAGTTGTTGGTACTTTATGGCACTTATGGGTTCAGTACCTCACTACAGGATTAGTAATGACTGGATGTGGGATTTTAATATTTCTTTTACTAAGGAGAAAGCACAGCCCTAGTTACACCTTTAGTGCTGCTTCCTCTCACTTGAAACCCTGTGCTGAACTTTATAGGAGTCACAACTTAAAACAAGTGACTCCTATCCTCAGGGGGGTTTTTGGTAGCAAGAACTCCTTTGCCTATTAGGCAACACACCCCTGATGTAGCCAATCCTCCTGGAGTTTACAGTAGGCCCTGTACTAAGAGCCCTGAAAGCTCTTGGAGGATTGGTCACATCAGGGGTGTGTGGCCTAATATGCAAAGGAGTTCCTGCTGCAAAAAAACCCCTTGGCCTTTGATCTCCTTTTCAGGGGCAACATTTCCATTGGTGCAACTGGGTTAGGCACTAGATCTAACACAAGGTTGGTCATGCAACACCAGTGAGAGTACACCAATCGCATCGGTTCAATGGCATGGATTTACAGCCACGCAGCTTGAATGCAACCACCTGCATACACACACAATGATATTTTCACTTCATTTCCATTCCAAGAGTAAATATCAGCAATGCTGACTGGCTCTTAATGGTAGAGCATCTGCTTGGTATGCAGAAGGTTCAGTCCCCGGCCTCTCCAGTTGAAGGGATCCCGCAGCAGACGATGTGGAAGACTTCAGCCGGAGACCTTGGGGAGTGGCTGTCCTTGAGTAGACAATACTGATCTAGATGAACCAGAAAAAAGGTCTGATCCAGTAGAAGGAAGCTTCCTATGTACGTGGACAGGGTAGGAATTTAGCATCTTTTAGACCCACTTTCTACCCCTGCTTTGGATTACAAAAGTACAAAGACTATTTATATGCGAACCACAGGGAAATTCTACTACAAATCCCATTCATCAACATGATCCAGGAGCAGATTCTCAGACTTTTAGCCTGTGTTGGATCTATGGCTCCCTTTCAAATTATCCTATTAAAATTTAATGGGACATTACACATGAAACAGGAAGCAAAAGTGAAAACCTTAATGCTGCATTACTTACCTAGCTTTGTTTCTGCCTTGCTTTTCTTCCCAATGGGAATCCAAAGCAGCTTACGTTGTTCTCCTCTCCTCCATTTCAACCTCACAACAGCCCTTTGCACTAGGTTGGACCACAAGTGTGTGACTGGCCCAAGGTCATCCAGCAAGCTGAGCAAGAGGGGATTCAGACGGGGTCTCCCACAGTGTTCTCTCTAAGCTGAGTTAGCGTGAGCTAGCTCATGGATTTTTAGCCTCCGGCTCACAAATTTTTGTCTTAGCTTGGGAAAAATAGTCCCAGAGCACACTAACTTATGCAGTAGCTCACAATTTTAATGCCACTAGCTCAGAATTTTAATGCTAGTAGCTCACAAAGTAGAATTTTTGCTCACAAGACTCTGCAGCTTAGAGGGAACATCTTCCACATCCTAGCCTCATACTCTAACCACTGCTACACCATGCTGGCATTAAAGATGACTTACCTCCTCAACAGGTCCAAAATAGCCACAGATCAAAGGACTTCTACATATTAGCTTTTCTTGGTGCTAAATTATACACACTCACCACACAGGGAGGACCAAAGTGACATAAGAACCCAAACCACATAAATAGCGATGGTTTCCATCTGCCTGGCACGCCTGTCTCTTGCCCTCCCCTACCCCAGGCAATGGCACACAGAATCTTTAACACATTCTACTTATTCCATTTCTACTGGTTTTAATTATGAATATATGTTTTTTATTGTTGTACACTGCCCTGAGCCCTGTTTAGCCCTGTCTAGAAACTGAAGTCAATTAAAAAAATATCAAATAAAGATGAGCAGGCAACAAGGTAACACACGCTTAACTCTCCAGGCATGCATTTTTGCATATTCAAGAAAGATAATCAGTTGAACAAGTTTCAAGAGTCCAAAGTGATGCCTCAGACAAGGTATCTTTCTACGTTACATCCTGACTTACAATTTCAAGTTAGTCTGCCGTATCCATCCTGATAGCAACAAATAAAGATAAAAATCTACTGCTCGTCCAAATAAGACTAAAGGCAAGTGCCCACCTGAGCAACGGATTTTTATGCAAACTTGTCAGACCAACGACTCTTAGCTGCACAGGAAAATAAAACCATGCTTGGTGCAGATATTTTTCCACAACAGTTCATTATTTGTGAACGATCAATAATAAACCACTTAGCAGCATACACACCACTGTTTTAGACAGGTATTACTATCAGAATTTTTTTTTTTTTAGGTGAAAGCTGATTGGGTTTCAGAGGTAAGAACAAAGCACTGGACACAAAAGTCATAAGAACATAAGAGAAGCCATGTTAGATCAGGACAATGACCCACCCAGTCCAACACTCTGTGTCACACAGTGGCAAACAAAACAAAACAAAACAGTGCCATCAGGAGGTCCAGGTTTCAAGACTCAGTTCTGCTCTCTCACAAGCCATTTTCTCTTGGTAAATAGTCTCCCATTTATAAAATGGAAGCTAAAGTGGTCTGCCTCACTGGGCTGTTTAAGATGAAGACAATAAAACCCTTGTAAATTAAATATATTGTAGAAGAGGTGGATCACACTGGAGTTAGGGGAAGCTAGGTTATGGATGGGAACAAATACTGGGAAGAGAGAGGTGCTAATTCCCTTTTCCCCATTCTGCTTGTGCATGAGTACTGCTTATTTTTTAATACCCTGCTGCTCTCCCTATGGGAGCCCAAAGGAGACTTCATTCTCTCCCTTCCTTCATTTTATCCTAACAGCCACCCTGTGAAGTAGGTTGGGCTGAGAAACAAAGTGACCGGTCCACGGTCATTGACCTGGCTTCCCTAGCAGAGCGAGGATTCAAACCTGTGCCTCCCAGACCTTCACCTGACTCTTTAACCACTACACCGCCCTGGCCATCATGGGGCGAGGGAGAGTTACAGTGCCCTCATAAGAACACAAGAAGAGCCCTGTTGGACCAATGGTCCATCAAATCCAGCATCCTATTTCACACAACGGCCAACCATGGATTCCACTGTTGGATGGCCATGTGCGACAGCACCACCTCGTGGTTGCCTTGTTATGACACGAGGCTTGGACGGGACATCCCACCGAAGAAAACACAGTTAAAACAGCCCCTTTCAACAGGGCGATCTTTGTTTGCTCCTTTCTTTTAAAAAAATTCTGGGTTGGAGGGAGGAAAAGGAAGGGAGATTAAGAAGCAGCTCGCTCTTCAAAAGGAAAAAAAGAAGAAGCCTGCACAGCCAGTTTTGCCTACATCCTTGGAGAGATGCTGCTTTGAAAGAAACCCAAAGAAGAGGTCATGTCTTGAAGCAGCTGAAAGGGGACTAAGTAGCAGAACGGCAGGGAAGCTCGGTGGTGCTGCATGTAGCTACGCAACGAGGGCATTAGTTCCTTCCAGCTGGTGACAGAGCTGGGCAACCGCACCTAGGCACGCAGCCCACCTGGGGTGCCTGAACATGTTGGACCAGCGAATAAACAGACTCCTGGAAGTCATCGTTGACACCGCAGTGCCGAGGGCTGGTGCCGCCGTACCTGCAGAGCTGGCCGGTGTTGGTAGCAGTGAGCAAGCGAGTGGACGCATAACGCACACGCACCTAAGTTAAAACGGCAGAATGGTTGCCAAGTAATACTTTCTAAATTTAGGCACTTGCGGGCTGCAGAAAAATCAGCGAGCGTTAAGAACTGGAAGCTTGAAAACCCAATTAGAATTTGGCCTCAAAGCAAACACAGAGACATGCAATAAGATATTTGACATCTTTGCACGTAGAGTTTTATTTAGGTGTTCGGGGCGCGTGGAGGCTCTGGAAGGGGGAAGAAAAAGCATTATACTGGATAGTGGGAATCGCAGCGGTGTGTAAGCTTAGGATCCAGCCAGCAACTAGGATAATTAGGGGGGCTGGCGTACCTTCACTTTGTGGAAAGACTGGAGGATCTGGGAAGAGATGAGAAAGGGGGGATATGATAGAAGTTTATGAAATTATGCATGGGGTGTTGACAAAGATCTTTTCCTTCCATCTTCCAAAATACTAGAGAGGATTCAATTAAACTGATGGGCATAAGATTCAGGACAAATAAAAGGAAACTGAAGAAGTGTGCATGCACAAAAAAAGCTTATACCGCGAATGAAGCTTTGTTAGTCTTAAAGGAGCCACTGGACTTAAAGTTTGTTCTATTTCTTTACACAGCAAGTGATTAAATGTAGAATTCACTGCCAAAGGACACACTGATGGCCACAGCCATTAGCAGTTCTAAAAGGAGATTAGACAGATTCATGAAGGAAAGTTCTATCAGTGGCTGCTAACCATGGTGATTAGAGGGAACCTCTGCATTCAGAGGCAGTCAGTCTCTGAATCCCAATGCCAGGAGGCAACATTAGGGGAAGGCCTCAGCTTCTACGCCCTGTTGCTGGCCCTCCAGAGTAGTTGGTGGCCACTGTGCGAGACAAGAAGCTGGACTAACTAGATGGACCATTGGTCTGATCCAGCAGGCCTCTTTAAAGGTTCTTATGACAACCAGTGTTCCCTCTAAGCTGAATTAGCGTGAGCTAGCTCACAGGTTTTTAGCCTTCAGCTCACACATTTTTGTCTTAGCTCAGGAAGGATGGCCCCAGAGCACACTAATTTGTGCAGTAACTCACAACTTTCATGCCAGTAGCTCACAAAGCAGAATTTTTGCGCACAAGACTCTGCAGCTTTGAGGGAACACTGATGAAAACCCAAAGGTGCCCTCACTGAGACAGATATAAACATTTCTTTATTTATTTGGCTTATATCCCACCCTCCCTGCTGAAGCAGGCTCAGGGCAGCTAACATGTCAGAAGAGCACTAGAAAATATCATCCAGTTATATCCAGTGTAACGTAACATATACTTTTCATGCAAAGTAGGTTTTGCTGGTGATTTATTGTTGTAATTTCTAAAAGAACTGTTAGCATTTGCATAGTAATGCATGGCCACGAAATCACAGAAAGCACAAAGCTAATATATCTGTTATATGCCACACGATCAGCAATCCAGGAAAGAGTGATTTGCTTATAATCCTACAGTGAGTCTTTTGTTGGTTTAATTAATGTAACTGCTCTTCCCCTCAAGAGACATTTCAGGCAGAAGATTATGGAGTTATAGACTGTGGGAGCATTCCTAAGCAGGTCTACCTGGAAGCAAGTCTCATTTCATTCAATAGGGCTTACTCCCTGGAAAAGTGTCCTTAAAATTGCTGCCTGTGCTGGCAAAAGTGTGGGACAAGTAATGGCAATTAATCAGTGCTTTAGCTATTAACATGGGAAAATTCCTGCCTGCGAATCCCTCTTCTCACATGATGCTGCCTTATACTGAATCAGACCACAGGTCTATCACAGTCACTACTGTCTACTCAGACGGGCAGTGGCTTTCTGCAATCTCCGGTCGAAGTCTTTCATATCAATTGCTAGAACAAAGTAGGAGTCCAGTAGCACCTTTAAGCCACCTTTAGGGGAGGGACGGTGGCTCAGTGGTAGAGCATCTGCTTGGTAAGCAGAAGGTCCCAGGTTCAATCCCTGGCATCTCCAAAAAAGGGTCCAGGCAAATAGGTATGAAAAACCTCAGCTTGAGATCCTGGAGAGCCACTGCCAGTCTGAGAAGACAATACTGACTTTGATGGACCAAGGGTCTGATTCAGTAGAAGGCAGCTTCATATGTTCATATGTTCAAGACCAACAAAGTTTTATTCAGAATGTAAGCTTTCGTATGCATGCGTACTGTCACGACTCAGGGGGTATTACCAATTGCTGCCACCACTCTAAGTTAAGAGTTCCCCTTGAGAAGGCCCAGAGTTCCCTCTCAAGCCCTTCAGGCCTTCTGCAGCTTAGCCAAATAATAGGCATGAGGACCAGACAGAGGGCACAACAACAACAACAAAAGGTTTATTTTAGTGCAATATAAATTAACAAGGCACATTAACCAGAAAAAGGGTGAAGGGAAAATAAACAAATGCCCTAACATGTCTATCTATACAGTCCCTACGTAATACCAACACTCACCCCTTGCCTTGGATGAGGGAGCTTTCTCCTGCTCAAGCTCTCCAGGCACAGCCTATCTCCAGCTCAGCCTTCCAGGGAAAGAACACCCAATTCCTGGGCTTGCCCTTTATATATTCTCTTCCCAGGCCCCACCCCTCTCTGGGCCTGTTTCCCTCCAAAACCCTCGCTACCCAATCAGAGGGACAATTAACAGACAGCTTTTATTATCTTTTATTTGTTTCCCAAGCAAATGCTATCCAGACCAAATGTTCTTTCAATTCCTTAATTACACTATTCTGCCATTAGATTTTAACTTTGTACCACTTTGCGTTCTAAACCACTGCCCACCAGCTATATGTAGCTCTGCTCACTGTACCTCATTCTATTGTCTGAAGAAGTAGGCATGCACATGAAAGCTTCCATTCTGAATAAAACTTTGCTGGTCTTAAAGGTGCTACTGGATGCCTACTTTGTTCTACTGCTTCAGACCAACATGGCGGCCCACCTGGATATATCAACTGCTAGTTCATCAAACAGGAGATGATGGGCATTGAACCTAGGACCTTCTGCGTGCCAAACAGATGCTCTACCACAGAGCTATGGCCCCTTCCTTCCCACACAGGCATTCATTACCTAATAACCCATAAAAGGTATGTATCTTTCTGTGTCCCAAGGGAAAAATACTCTGCATGTGCCCAGACTGTGCAGTTTTGGCATTCAAAACAGGATTTCATCTTGGCTGCTTCAAATTTATTTAGATGCTCCTGAAAACATTTGTGTTTCTGCACTGAGATGTCAAGAGACTTAAGACTGCCAACATATTGTCCCCTTTCCCCTGGTTCTTCTGCAGTGACATACTTCTTTTTTCTAAAGTGAGAGGTGCAATGGTTTAAGCATGCCTGAACGTTACACCCTCCTTTGACCCTAACCCCAGATTTTGGGAGAAAGGAGGGAGCAGGAGCTTGGCAGTAGTTCTCCACCGGTGAGTAAAAGGCATTCTGCACATGGTCAGTGGCACACATTATTTCACACGGGCAAAGCTGCTGCCAAGGGGCTCACAGTTATGGGCTAAAAACAGATACCTAGCTCATTGAAACAGCAGCTTTTTTTTTTTTTGCTCATCTCCCCCAACCCATAGCCCAACCTATATCTGAGGCAGATTTCACACTGCAAACTCAGGAGACAATACTAAGTAGTATAAATCTTTTGTTGGGATGTGGACATTCTTCCCCCAATGAACAACTGCCAGAGTAAGGGCAGATGCTGAAGACCAGAGCTTTTTTTGTAGCAGGAACTCTTTTGCATATTAGGCCACACTCTCTGATGTAGCCAGTCCTCCAAGAGCTTACAGTAAGCCCTGTACGAAGAGCCCTGTAAACTCTTGGAGGATTGGCTACATCAGTGGTGTATGGCCTAATATGCAAAGGAGTTCCTGCTACAAAAGAAGCCCTGCTGTCGACCAGCCAGTTGACATCTAGCAAAGACTCTTTAGGACTTCCAGACCCACTGTCCAGATACGTGATTGGTAATGCAGGGGAAAATTCTCTCAGGGCTGCCAAGCTGGCTAGTGGCACAGGGGTGGAGGAAAGAGGTGGCCTATGCCAGTCCAAGGCAATGGTTTGTGCTGGCTTTTTCTGACCTCAGGTGAGGGTGGTTCCCCTCATAAAAAGGTGAAGAATGGCAGGAAGGCAGGGGTTTTTTTGAGCAGGAACGCACAGAAACACAGTTCTGGTTGGCTTGGCTTCAGGGGGTGTGGCCTAATATGCAAATGAGTTCCTGCTGGGCTTTCTCTACAAAAAAAAAGCCCTCTGTGGAATAACTGTGACATCAGGGGGTTAGGTCTAACACAAATAAGTTCCTGCTGGGCTTTTCCTACAAAAAAAGCCACTCAACCTGCAAAACTGTCTTTAAAACCTGGAAAAGGACAGGCCAACAAGGAAGCTCTGTACATTCGCGGAGAGGAAGGCTCATCAGACGCTCCCTCCCCCAAACCCACTCCAAAATTCTGCCTAAATGTTCTGCCTGCTTATTGTCGCAGACAGAAAGACAGAAGCAAGCTAGAAGCAAAAGGCCGAGGCAGAAAAGAATACGGAACAACAACAACAACAACAAAATTTTATTTGTATCCCGCCCTCCCCGCCGGAGCAGGCTCAGGGCGGCTAACAACATAATTCAGGTTTAATTATACAAACAGATAAAATTACGTTTAAACATCATGAACATTTTAATTAAAAATCTGCTT
Source organism: Heteronotia binoei (assembly GCF_032191835.1). Taxonomy (NCBI): domain Eukaryota; kingdom Metazoa; phylum Chordata; class Lepidosauria; order Squamata; family Gekkonidae; genus Heteronotia; species Heteronotia binoei. Next base: position 22,805,283 of record NC_083235.1, read on the forward strand.
AAGTTTTAAAAATTAAATTAAATTAGTAAAAGTGCTAATGCTATGTTTACTTTTTATGATGGCGGTTTCCTTAGCAATTTCCATTTTCATCAGCGAAAGCCAGTCGGAAGAGGATGGTCTTGCAGGCCCTGCGGAACTGTTCAAGGTCCCGCAGGGCCCGCATTTCCTCTGGGAGTTGGTTCCATAGGCTTGGAGCTTTGGAGGAGAAGGCCCGGTTATCGGTACATTGCAGCTTCACCTCTCTCGGTCCGGGAATAGTCAACAAGTTTTTCCCGGCTGACCTCAGTGCTCTCTGGGGTTCATATGGGGAGAGACGGTCCCTAAGGTAGACAGGTCCTCGACCATCTAGGGCTTTAAAGGTAATGACCAGCACTTTGTAACGAACCCGGTATATAACTGGCAGCCAGTGCAGTTCGCGCAGCCCAGGCTGTATGTGCTCCCATTTAGGAAGCCCCAGCAACAGTCTGGCCGCTGCATTCTGCACCAGCTGCAGCTTCCCGGTTCGGTACAGAGGCAGCCCCATGTAGAGGGCATTACAGTAATCCAGTCTCGAGGTGACCGTTGCATGAAGCACCATTGCCAGATCTTGGCGCTCTAGGAAGGGAGCCAACTGCTTTGCCCGCCTTAGATGGAAAAAGGCTGACTTGGCAGTGGCTGCAATCTGGGCCTCCATTGATAGTGCAGGCTCCAGTAAAACTCCCAGGCTCCTAATCCGGTGCAGATGAGAAACTCCCAGGCTCGTAGCCCGGAACAGAGCAGATGAGAATGAATTTGGCCAGGAAAGAGTTAACTGACCCATTCCTTCCCAGCTGAAGAAACTTTTAGATTTGACCATGTATCTCCACATCAAACACAGCTGCAGATTTTGTTCTTTAAATGCTGGGGATTCAGAAGGGAATGTGGCATTTTGGGGGGGATTCAGAAGGGAATGTGGCATGACAGGGCCGGACCTGGGGAGGGGTGGAGGGGACACTTCCCCTGGGCGCTGCCAGAGGGGGGGAGCACCAAATTGGGTATGGAGTCCATTCTATTCCATGGTCCCATAAGATAGAGTGGGCCCACAAGGGGGCATCATTTTTTAATCCCCCCCTCAAAAATCATGTTGATCCGGTCCTGCCCAATGACCCCTGTGGCTGTGGTGTAACACAAACAGGAACGAGTTAACTGACCCATTCCTTCCCAGGTTTGTTTGTTTTTATAACCTGCTTGCAGATCTGCCCATACATATCCACATCAAAAAAGGCTGCAGATTTGTTCTTTAAAAATGGGAATTCAGAAGGAGGAGTGGCACATTTCTAAGGGGGCACAGCTCTCCATGCCCCCTGTGGCTGTGGAGCTGGAAGGGTGCTTTTACATGGACGGTGTAGCATAAAGGGCAGCAGTAAGCATGCGGGAAGGCATATATAAAAGGGGGAGCGTTACAGGTAAGTGTGGGTGGTTGCTAGGTAGCCAAATTTATGCTCTGTACCATTCTCCCTTGATGAGACTTAGCTCAGAAAAGTGTCGAGAAAACAACCGCCGGGTCACCTGCACTAACAGACTCCTGTGTGGTCAATTTCTTACTGCAGCCCTGTTTTCCTACAAATCTGTCGGGCTGGATGTCTCCAGACCAGAGTCTGATTTGCGCCCCAATTGTCATTCCATGCAGGAGAGACGCTCACTAACTCTGACACCGTCCAATCCGTTTCCCCCTGCAAACCGGCTGAGGATGCAAATCAGGATTGCCCTATTTCTCTGCAGGACCTTACCGCTAATAATAATTGTAATTAACTCTGAGGCAGCGGGGAGGAGGAAGTGGGTTTAGGCGGAGAGGAGCGCTGCCCACACAGCCTTGGAATTAATCAGCCTCATCATTTACATTCTTCCCTCGCATCCTTTGCCTTCCAGGCTTGTCAAGGTAAGCTTAGGGATGGCAACGGGCTCCAGAGCCAGAACGGCGGTGAAGAGCTGCCCCTAGTGGCCAGACTCAGGAAGAGTTCAAAGAGCCGTACAGGTAGGAGACGACGTCAATGACCAAAAGCAGGAGTCTGCATCTGTTCATGGTTCTTCCTGGCAGGCCTCATTTTGGGCAGGAGCTCATAGGAGTGGAGCGCTGGAACCTCTAAATTTTTACTGTGGTCTTTCTTTCTTAAAAATACAAAGGTAGTCCCCTGTGCAAGCACCGAGCTGTTACTGACCCTTGGGGTGACATCACATCACGACATCTTCTTGCAGGCTTTTTACAGGTGGTTTGCCATTGCCTTCTCCCCCCCAAAACGCCCCCCGCAAATACTTGCTTCTGGGGTCCAACCCCCCTATGAGAATTTTGCTGAACTCTAAGATTGGACGAACTTTCTAATATCCCCCCCACACACACAAAAAGGGAAAATAACCAAAACATATAGAGCAGACAGGTAGAAATCTTCATCTTGCCACTGTGACCACACAGGAGAAAGTAATTTTAAAAGCATGATGGGAACAATGTTCCCTCTAAGCTGCAGGGCCTTGTGAGCAGAAATTCTACTTTGTGAGCTACTGGCATTAAAGCTGTGAGCTGCTGCATAAATTAGCGTGCTCTGGGGTCATCCTTCCTGAGTTAAGACAATATATATAATGGCTTTTGTTGATCAGTACATAATAAGTGCTCTTACTTGGATGGCCCAGGCTAGACTGATCTTGTCAGATCTCAGAAGCTAAGCAGCTGGAGGCTAAAAAATCTGTGAGCTAGCCCATGCTAACTCAGCTTAGAAGGAACACTGGATGGGAGTCAGGTTTTATTATGACAATTGTAATTCAAGAAGCATTTTAAGGTAGATGCTGAGCTGATATAATTTAGCACACCGTCCGGTGATGTCAGAAGTGTGTGGCATATGCAAATGAGTTATGCAAATGAGTTGTGCTAATGAGCTCTGGCACCTCTATTTCTACAAAATAACCCCTACTTCCTGCCCTTAATGCTGAATAGCAGAACAAAAAAAAACAGGTTGCTTTCCTGTAACTGATGATCTTCGAGTGGTCATTTGTGCAGTCACACACATGGGTTTTCCCGCTGGGACGAACCCGACCTCGGAGAATTCAAAGCTAGCCTAGGCGTTTATTTTGGTGTGCATTCCCTCCCGCTCTGGGAAGCAGGCATCCACTGCGCATGCCTGGAGCGAGGGGAAGGCGCTCCACTCACCCAGTTTCTTTCAAGCCACTGTATAGTAGCAGTATAAGTGTAGACTAAATTAAAGAAACCAGCAGCGGGGATGGATGGGTGGTCGTGTGTGACCGCACAGATGACCACTCAAAGATCATCATTTACAGGTAAGCAACCTGTTTATCTTCTTCATGGTCTCTGTGCAGTCCCACACATGGATGACTAATAAGCTGAACTGCACGGAGGTGGGTGCTGGTTCTGAAAAGAAACCTCAGAGGTTAAACATGCATATCAGTTAAAGACATCCAAGTAACACAATATAATTGCACTCACCGATGGAGAGACTGCGGGCTTCAATCAAAGATGGAGCGGAGTTCAGCCTGTCCAAAGGACGAGTCTCGCCGTGCACGAACATCTATTGCATAGTGCATGGCGAACGTCGATGTAGAAGACCAAACTGCAGCAGCACAGATGTCTTCCATAGGCACGCCTCTGGAGAAGGCAGAAGACGTAGAGAGAGCTCTTGTGGAATGGGCTCGTACATGTTCTGGGGCAGGTTGCTTAGCCAGTTGATAGCATAGTGCAATGACAGCCACCAGCCACTTAGAGAGTCTCTGGGTAGAAATTCTTTGTCCTTTTTTATGGGTTCCGTAAGCTACAAAAAGCCTCGAGTCTTTACGAAAGGATCCTGTCCTGTCTATATAATAAGCAAGGGCTCGACGTACATCAAGATTGTGTAGAGTTCTTTAGCCCCTGTCAGTAGGGTTTTGAAAGAAGGACGGTAGCGTGGTCGTTTTCCCTAAATGGAAGGGTGACACAACCTTTGGAAGAAAGGCAGGGTCAGGTCGAAGAACTATCCTGTCATGGTGGAAGACAGTGTAAGGAGGGTCTGCTCGAAAGGCGCATTTATCACTGGCCCTTTTGCCGGATGTAAGTGCCACTAGCAGTGCTGTTTTCCACGATAAAAGATGTAGTGGAATAGATGCCATTGGTTCGAAGGGAGGTTTCATTAGTTGACTTAGGACTAAAGATAAACTCCAGGTTGGGTGTAACTGATGGATTGATGGCTGGAGGTGTAGAATGCCCTTAAGGAATGATTTCGCAGCAGGATGGGAGAATACTGTGCGTCCTTCTATATGTGGATGGAAGGCCGAAATGGCTGCTAGATGAACATTCAGTGATGAATAGGTAAGGCCGGATTCTGAGAGGGAAAGGGTGTATGATAGGATTTGCAATATAGAAGATGATGTAGGATGGAATTTATGGTGAGTAGGGTAATCAGTGAACCACTTCCCCTTTAGGGCATAAGACTTCATAGTCGATGGTTTTCTGGCATTCAACAGGACGTGTCTAACTTTCTCAGGAAAGTCTAAAAACTGATCCTCCATGCCATCAGTCAGAGGCGACCTGGGTCGTGATGTAGGACCTTGCCACTCTGTTGTGAGAGGAGATCCCGAGCTTGAGGGAAGCAGGGGAATACGCTGTTGGAGAGGAGGAGGAACAAACACTGCGAATGGCCGTCGGATGATGGGATTTTCGCCCCGCAATGAGTACACTTCTTAAAAGTGATTTTAAGATCCTTTCCTTCCATACGCCCGGGGGGGGTGGGTGGGTAGGGAAGGAAAGTAAGACGACAGAAAAGCGGGAAAAGATTTATTTATTTTTTACGATACCAGTAGAAGAAGAAATGAAGAACAGAATCGAGATCGGACGGAGGTCAGTCATGGATAAGGTAAGGATGAGGTAAATAGGCTAGGTTGACGAAGGAGACGCAGCGAGGAAGGACTATCCCGGGCAGCGGTTAGAAAGAAACTGGGTGGGTGGAGCGCTTTCCCCTCGCTCCAGGCATGCGCAGTGGATGCCTGCTCCCCAGAGCGGAAGGGAATGCATGCCAAAATAAACGCCTAGGCTAGCTTCGAATTCTCCGAGGTTGGGTTCGTCCCAGCGGGAAAACCCATGTGTGGGACTGCACAGAGACCATGAAGAAGATCAATAATATCGCAAGCAAACAATGCAAGGGCAATCAGGGCTTTAAGATATATAATTGCTTTTGTTGATCAGTACATAACAAGTGCTCTTACTTGGATGGCCCAGGCTAGACTGATCTTGTCAGATCTCAGAAGCTAAGCGGGTTCCACCCTGGCTACTATTTGGATAGGAGACCACCAAGGAAGTCCGGGGTTGCTACACAGAGGCAGGCAAAAGCTAACTACCTCTGTTCATCTCATTGCCTTGGTACTCCACCTTCCTCCCCAAAGCAGCTTACACAATTCTCCTCTCCTCTGTTTCATCCTCAAGTACACCTGTGAGGGAGGTTCAGCTGAGACAGAGTGACAGGCCCATGGTGACCCAGCAAGCTTCATGCTACTGCTTCCCATCTGGGGTCCATCCACTGTAGGTTGCAGAGGTGCTTTCTCTGTCCGCCCCCCCACCTTAGACAGTGCTGACGGGGGAAGAGGAGGGCACTTGGGGCAACTCAAAAGCTTGCACTGGTCCTGCTGACATAACCCTTTGCAGTATTTACAACAGTGGTGGCCAAACTGAGGCTCAGGAGCCACATGTGGCTCCTTCACACATATAGTGTGGCTCTCAAAGCCCCAACCACCCCTCAGCTGGCTTGGAGAAGGCATTCATCTCTTTAAATCATTTTTCCATGTCAAGCCAGCCAATGGCTTGGAGAATGCATTTAAAGTTGCTTTTTTTCTATCTCTCCCTCCCTCCTCCTTCCCCATCTATTTTCCTTCCTCCCTTCCCTCCCCCCTTCCCTCTCTCCCTCCATCCCTTCCTTCCTCCCTTCCCTCCCTCCCCTTCCCTCCTCCCTCCCCTTCCCTCCTCCCTCCCCTCCTTCCTCCTTCCCCTCCCTTCCTTCCCTCCCTCCTCTCCCTCCCTTCTTTCTTTCCTCCCTCCCTCCCCTCCCTTCCTTCCCTCCCCTCCCTCCATCCCTTCCTTTCTCCCTCCCCTCCCTCCCTTCCTCACTTCCTTCTTCCCTCCCCCCCTCCCTTCCCTCCCCTCCTTCCTTTCTTCCTTCCTTCCTTGCTTCCTGTCTTGTGGCTTTCAAACATCTTATGTTTTTTCTATGCGGCTCTTACATTAAGCAAGTTTAGCCACCCCGATTTACAACACTTCAGTGTATTATCTCAAGAATCTATTTTCAACCCTGAAAAGGATATCTGGATCAAGGCCAGCATCAGGATATGGAGAAGCAGGGCAACTGCTAGGGCCTCGAGTTTCCAGCGCCCCCTGCCTTAGTAGTGCTCCACTACCACCGCCTTCCCTGCTGTACTCACTGGCCAGTGCCAGAGGGAAAGGTCTGCAGCTGCCAGCAGGGGCTGTGGCAGTACAGATGCTTGTGAGCAAACTAGATGGACCACTAGTCTGATCCAGCAGGGCTCTTCTGATGTTCCCGTGAAGGTCTCAGCCTCTCTGCCCTGTGGCTGGCCTTCCAGAGGAACTGGTTGGCCACTGTGTGAGGCAGGATGCTGGACTAGATGGACCACTAGTCTGATCCAGCAGGGCTCTTCTGATGTTCCCATGAAGGCCTCAGCCCCTCTGCCCTGTAGTTGGCCCTCCAGAGGAATCGGCTTGGCCACTGTGTGAGCCAGGATTCTGGACTAGATGGATTATTAGTCTGGTCCAGCAGGGCTCTTCTGATGTTCCCATGAAGGCCTCAGCCCCTCTGCCCTGTAGTTGGCCCTCCAGAGGAATCGGCTTGGCCACTGTGTGAGCCAGGATTCTGCACTAGATGGATTATTAGTCTGGTCCAGCAGGGCTCTTCTGATGTTCTTATATTCTGGGCAGGGGTGCTTGTGGCTGACACTGCACTGCACTGCAGAACGCCTTGCCTACATTTACATTCTGCAGCTGCTGGAAACAAAGCATACAACAAAAAATCAAGTCGAAGAAGGACTACTGCCGTCCCTAGTTTCCCAATGTTCTCTGATGGCTCATTCCTGCTAAACTGCAGAACCTTTTACCCCAATGCTCAGATTTCCCCCCCATAACTATCTCCTCTCTGCAGGGTCGGCAGTGGCGTATCACTCAGAGCTCAAAATACTCCAGAAATTCTCAAGGTCGTAGTATCAATGCCACGACAACATCAACCGGAGCAGAGCTGGATAAGTCACGCCGCGTCAAAGGATAATCGGCACTGTGGGAGACGAGCGAAAAGGCACCCCAATTCCTCGGCAGCGTGGAAAGAATCGAAATGGGATGGAGTCAGAGCTTTGCCACATTGGGGGTGGGGTGGAGGGACTCCAACATGCTCCAACTATCTCAGCTGATGCAAAGATACGAATCTGTTTCCTCTGCTTCCTGCCCCCCTGGCCGCCGTTTACTGCAATTGTGTGCCGATCCAGCCGTGCAGAGTATACACAATCAGAACGACGGCACAGCATACATCTTAAAGCTTGAGCCCTCGACACTGGGGACAGGAAAAGTTAACGTAAAGCAGCAAATTCCCCAAACTCCCATGCAGAACGTTCATTGCAACAGTAGTTCTAGACAGCCTTGTATACGGCTCCTCAGCAAGACTCACCTAAGCTTAAATCTGCAAGTGCCGCATCACAGAGCTTCGGTCACAGCAGCTCCAAGACAAGCAACGCTGCCCCATATCCATTCATTCAAGGTTAATGTGATTACATTTTAATTAGGATATCTGCAATTCTGTGCTACGGTTTTTAAAAAGACTCCCCCCCCCCCCAAATCTTCTGATGTTCTTATATTCTGGGCAGGGGTGCTTGTGGCTGACACTGCCCTGCAGAACGCCTTGCCTACATTTACATTCTGCAGCTGCTGGAAACAAAGCATACAACAAAAAAATCAAGTCATTGCTGTTGAGGGAAATGGACATCACAGGCTGAAGACAAAATACAGGACTCAGACAGCATGACAGTTTGTAAAGGAAGTCTTGCAAAAGAGGTCAAGCAGCACTGTTTTGACTTCCCTGAGCCACAACAGCGCCTGTACTGGACAGAAAAGTAGGACATCTGGTCTGTCTGTCTGTCTGTCAAGTAGGGATGCTGGTAAATTTCACAGCCCCCAACATTTCAGCTGGCAAGTCCCTGCTTTGAATCCACTCCCCCCCCCAATTGTATGAATTTTAACCCACAAGTCTTTATTCTGGTGACCTACTTTGTTTCCCCATATCGGTTTCCCCCACTCAGTTTACCGAGTTATAATGTACTTTTTGATGCATGAATTGTGTAACAAACAATCCCCTTCCCCTGTGAGGAAATCTCATCTCTTTCTCACACACACACACACACACACACACACACAAAGCTGCCTTATACTACATCAGACCCTTGGTCCATCAACACTCACATAGTCATCTCAGACTGGCAGCGACTCTCTGAGCTGTCAAGTAGAAGCATTTCATATTACCTACCACCTGCCCCTTTTAACTGGACATGCTGGGGACTGAATCTCAAGCCTTCTGCATATCGAGTAGATGTTCTACCACTGAGCTGTGGCCCCTTCCCTGTTGATACCCATTTCATCCCACTTTCATCCCCCCCCCCTCCACAACCCCCCTGTTTTCAACTCCCTCCTCTACCCACAAAACCACGCTATTTCCTCCCCCTCCCCATGAATCAACTGACTACCTGGATGAATTTTCTTACTTTTTGCTTGCTGTTGCTGTTTTTACTTTGTCCCTGCGGCATCTTGAGTTGCTAGGCAATCCATAATGTTTGCCACTTTTTGGGGGGGCGGGGACATCAATGCAGTCATTACTCATGAGAGTTTTAAAGCCACTCCCTCCTCCTGAGGTTTTTTAGTTATTTTCTGGCAACCTGAGGACTCCCTCAGTCTTACACAAAAATCTCCCAGTCTTATATGACCCCATTATGCATACTTTTTATCCACACATTGAGGGCTCAATCAGGCATTAGATCTATGAATGCAACATGTAGTGTAAATGGTGTTAGAACCAGCAGAAAAGAAACAAGTGAATTGAGATCAGCAATGAAAACAAGCTGAACAAACAATTCACAGTGACAACATGTGAAAGCAAAAAGAAGTTTTAAAAGGCATAATTCCTACATCCCTGCAAGGAAAGCTGTTCCTGCAACCACCGGTGTTCCCTCTGGCTGAGTTAGCATGAGCCAGCTCACAGCTTTCTCGCCTCCAGACATTTTTGTCTTAGCTCAGGAAGGATGACCCCAGAGCACAATAATTTATGCAGTAGCTCACAACTTTAATGCCAATAGCTCATAAAGTAAAATTTTTGCTCACAAGACTCTGCAGCTTAGAGGGAACATTGCCACCATCTCTGCCTACATAGCCAACAATGATAGCGTCCGGCTCACAGCCTTCCAATCCACATATCCTTTTGTATGTGGATGGTAACTTGCAATTGGGAAATCCATCTGTCCTTAAACTGATGTGATTGTTCAGCATGCTTGACATTCCTCCTACAGATCTTCAGATGTTCCTGGAGCCACCAACATCAGTGATTCTCAAATTGGCATAGACGTACCACAGTGCAAACGTGTGCACATCATGCCGAGGAGGCCCTGAGGTGTACCATTCACTGTCCATGATGCAGAACGGACCCCCACAACAGCAACTAATTATCTCACTCAAATATCATCTGCAATACTTGCAGCATGTCTCCAGTGTCTCAGCAAAGGTACTTCCTGCTGTCACTATCTGAAATCCTATAAATAAGGATGCTGCGGAACACGAGACTTTTCAAATGCACCACTAACAGTGCCGTCGTCGTAAGAGAGTTACACCCTTCTAAACTCAATGAAATCAATCAGCTTAAAAATGTGTAATCCCGTTTTTAAGATTGTTCTGTAACTTACAACTTCTCTTACTTTTACTTCGTCTCTTAAAAATACTGCTTCCCCTTCCCTACACTAGAACAAAGTAGGAGTCAAGTGCACCTTTAAGACCAACAAAGTTTTATTCTGAATGTAAGCTTTTGTTTGCATGCATACTTCTTCAGATGAGGGGAAATGTGTTTCTGGAATGCTATTGTTGTGGACCCGTGTTCCTGCCTGGCTCACTGGAGCCTTTAGGACTGAGCTTGGGGACTCAGGAACAATGGGCACTAGGATCCAAATCCCTGCTGCTGAGCTCCAGTCATAGCCCCCCCTGCTGGTTTAAATGATCCAATGGCATCCTAGCATGGGAACATTGAACTGTATATAGTTGGCCCCATTGGCCCAATTGAGTAGTCTTTGAGTTCAGCCGTTACTATGCTGTACTGAATAAAGAGAGCTAAATTCACTGCAACCGCGTCTCCTTCATGCGTTGAACCCACTATATTATAGCTACAATGCAGGATAATAGGTGCTGTTAAAGTTCAAGAGGGGAAGGGTCTCTGGGTACCACACAAAACAATTCCCATCATGTCATCAAATGAATTTTCCCGTACATGCCACCTGGACTAGGGAGTTTCCACTGCAGTTATAATTCAACAGTAAGCATTATGTATTCTCGCACCATCTGTGTTCTTACAACAATTTTTAAGTCTTTCATGCAGAACCAGCTGCTGCTATAACCTCATCAAATCTCAGAAAATCAAACATGAACTAAAGCAAATTTAAAAGGAGGAAGTGCTTATGTAGGTTTAAATGACATACCCCGTGAAAATGGAAAATATGCTTAGAATAATTGATTGTGCAGCTTCAAGACGAGCAAATTTACAAAGCAGTGCAATTGCTAGTGAAATATAATCAAGAATAATTTTGCTGGTGTGGTCTTGAGACTATAAAATGCATTAAACACATGTGCTTTATATAAGTACGTACATACACACAAAGAATATATACCAGAATACCACTTTGTGTTAAGAAGTATAATGCATCATGCGGCTTGTAGTCTTAATTTCATAAACATAATGAAATTTTAAGACTACTAGCCCCATGATGCATTGCACGTTTAAACCCAACTGTATGTAGACAAACAAACACCTGGGGCTTTGAACTAAAGTGAGAAACTGACATAGTACTGAAGGAATGGATAACAGAAATCATCTGAAATTTGAATTGGTTATCTAAAAGAAACATTCACCAGAAGGCAAAACAAACACACCGGTTTCGCACTCACCTTACGCAGCTCCCACGTTCCTCTTCTCAGCGGGGCTGCCTTCCAATTTCCCACTATCTGCCCTGGGGCTGCAGCTAGCATCGGCATTTTCACACAGCAAACAGAAACCTCTAAAAACCAGTTTCTGTTTGCCGCGCGAAAATGCCGATGTTACCTGCAGCCCCTGGGGCAGATAGTGTGAAATCGGAAGAAAGTCCCGCTGAGAACACGAGAGTGGCATAAGATGAGTGGGAAATCAGTGACACACACACACACACACACACAACAACAACACAGATGTCTTCAGATGTTTTTACACATAAGTTTCAAAATGTCAAAGTGAAGCTTATTGTACAATAACTACCTCATTATAATTAAACAATTCCATCCAACATGAACCTTAACTGGGTATGGTCAGGTTTCGAAAACCTGTTCATAGCTGCTGCATTTGTTTCTCTATGCAGAGAAATCACCAGAACTAAGAAACCTGAGAAGACAACAAGTTATATTCTAAATTGTTATCCTGGCAGTTTTCATAACAGCAAAGATGTACTGAATTTTACCTTTATATCCAAATCTGCGGTAACAAATTCCTTCAGGCATTCAATGGGGCCCATCAGAAAAGGGCAGTGATTGGTGAAGACCTACAGAAGTCACAATACAAGAGATATGTCATAATGCTGTATAACCTGCCCATTCCATTGCCTCCATTTTATTACATTTATATCCTGCCTTTCTGACATGGAACTCATCCACAGATTCCAGTAAGTCTCCTGCCAGGGATGCCAGCCTCCAGGTGGGACCTGGGGATCCCCTGGAATTACAGTTCATCTCTAGACTACAGAGGTCAGTTCCCCTGGAGAAAATGGATGCTTTGGAAGGTGAACTCTAAGGAACTGTACCTCACGGAGGTCCCTGTCCTCCCCAGGCTCCATGTCCAAATCTCTAACTATTCTACACCCCATCCCCCTCTGATGACACAGATGCAGGGGTGGAATTCTAGCAGGAGCTCCTTTGCATATTAGGCCACACTGCCTGATGTAGCTAATCCTCCAAGAGCTTACAAGGCTCTTTTTTGTAAGCTTTTGAAGGATTGGCTACATCACAGGGTGTGGCCTAATATGCAAAGGAGCACCTGCTAAAATTCCATCCCTGCGGAGAGTACCTGGCGATTCTATCACCTGCCCAGGATCTGACCAGCTTCAGAAAGCTTGCTGTAACAACCTCTCTGTTAATCTGCGCCTATCATCTTCTATCCAGCACCACCAAAAGAAAGCCACAGAAAGGAGTGCGTATGATCTCTGCATAAGTGTGACTGTGCACTCATGCGCAAAATACACGACTACTCACATCTTGAAGGCCCTCCTGAGCCAAAGACCGGAACCAGAGAATCTCCCCAACGATGGTCATCCTCTTCAACACATTTTCTATGGCTGGAGAGAAGAAAGGGTTGATGAATTTTAATCCTTTAAGCGCCACAAAGTTTGTCCTAAAGAATCATTTGGGGGTGGGGGGGAAGGGGAGGAGAAACCTGAATGGGTGTAAACATACTTCTGCAAGAATATCAACTCATGATGTTTAATGTAGTTGTGCTTTTATTTGTCCTATTTATTGTTCACCTTTTTCACTAAGACTTAAAGGCCGATTACGCAGGGTAAGTCAAACGCTATCAACAGGATGGGACATCCAATAAACAGTGCAATAAGGTTTGAACTGCAGGAATCTGAAAGCAAGCAGGAATCTGAAGCAGAGCTGAAAACAGCATTTAAATATAAAACGTTAAACGATGCAGAAATTACTTAGTAGGAGCATACTCAACACCAACAGAGAGGAAACAATAGTAAAAGTCTACCGTCCCTATCGCTTTACCAAAGCATCTTTCTGAACTGTTTCATTCTGTGGGGAGAGCAACATCTAGGACTCTCATGGCACGGCCTGTTCCTGTGGTTTAATGAACATATGCCAAGCTGCAATCCTTCCTTGTGTATCTGCAACAGCTTAATAGCTCTTTGTTGCTCTCCAGCAACAAAAGTTTTCCTTTCTCCAGTTGTTGCTTCAGATGTGATGTAAAATCACTCGCCCTGCATTCCTCCCCACCAATCAGAGGCCAGATTAACAATTAGGCCAAATAGGCACTGGCCTATGAGCCCCCATGCCTTTAGGGGCCCTGGGCTGACTTTTCATCCCATCCCCCCCTTGCAGCCCTCCCAGCTTGCACAAGCAGCCAGCAACTGAGCTGCTCTTTGCCTGACTTGCCAGGTGCGACTGCTGTTGGCGTTGTCGCCAAGTTTGCCTCTCTCCTGCAGCGTAGTAAAAAGGGCTTTTAAGAAGGTGCCGGCTGCAGCGGGGGCCATGGCTGTTGGGGCAGGCACTCAGACTCTGATATAATCTGTGAGGGGCCCCCAAGATTTTGACTGCCTAGGGGCCTCCACAGGGTTTAGTCTGGCACTGCCACCAATGGCCACTGGAGGGGAGAGCTATACACGACAAGACTGTAGGATAATTGTACTTACATGTGAGACGGGGCAGAAGCACTGCCATCTGCTCTGCCTGGTAGAAGTTAGAGCGGATCTGAACTAGGACATCCATGTTCTCAGTCACCAGTTTCTAGAAGAGGGAAATGTAATTATTATACATAGAAACTTTGAAAATGTAGCATAGAGATGGAGTCCCGACAAGACAGTTCACACCAGCAACAATTTGTCAAACTACAGCAAGCTTTAAGCATCTTACCAAACACTTCATGGGAGTTCTGTGGGGTTATCCCAGAGCTCCCAGGGGTTATCTAAAGTCAAGGCTTTTTTTGTAGCAGGAACTCCCTTTGCATATTAGGCCACACCTCCCTGATGCAGCCAATCCTCCTGGAGCTTCCAGTAGGCCCTGTAAGAAGAGCCCTGTAAGCTCTCGGAGGATTGGCAACATCAGGGGTGTGTGGCCTAATATGCAAAGGAGTTCCTGCTACAAAAAAAGCCGTCTAAATGTGACTCTTCAAACATGCTGGGCCCTGGGTTTAAGTCACCACCGCGCCATGTCATTTGCCCGACTTAAAACAGCCATGGGGAGCCCCAGTTTGGCCCTAAATGTGAATTAAAATTAAGGTTTGTTTAAAAAAAAACACCTCCCTAGTCAGTGTTTGAGCAAGAGACCACCATGAAAGTTCAAATCCAGAATCACTGCACAGAAGCAGGCAATAGCAAACCACCTCTGAATTTCTCTTGCCTTGAAAACCCCATCAGCTGTGATTTGACAGCTAAAACAAAACAAAACAAAAAAACAGAGGTTTACTACCTCTGAATGTGGTGGTTCCTGATAACTAGTAGCCACTGATAACCCATGAATCTGTTGAATCCCTCTTTTAAGGCTTTCTCTGCTCATGGCCATCACTACAACTACTGGCAGTGACCTCCACAATTTCATTACTAGTTGAGTAAAGGCGGCTTTCCTTTCATCAGTCCCCAGTCTATGTGCCCAACGACTTCATTAGATTCAGGAAGGACAAAAGGGAAATCCTTCTTTATTCTCACCCATGTCCTGTTCTGCTAATCTCAGTACATTTATTTATGTTATTTATAGTCCACCTTTCTCACAGGGACTCGAAGTGGATTACACATAGTGAGCCAGTACAATTACAGAAATGGGACATTTAAGAACCAAAAGCATTCTTGAACAGTTTTGTTGTGCATAGTTTGCAGAAAGCCAGGAGAGTGTTGAGGTTGAACTGATAGACCCAGAGTCAAGGAAAAGACAAGTAGAGTTCAAGATCTTTATTCCAGCTTCATGGGCATACACACGCGTTGGAACTGACCTTCCTGCCAGTCCCTCCAACTTATAAACCTTTGCCCTGACGGTTATAATTCAAGCCAAAGCCTACCAAGCTAAAGCGGGGGTTTTACCCAGGGTTTTTAATAAACTCTCATCACCACAGATGTCGATATCAGTTCCTGGGTCGCATCTCCTCCAGTCCTCAGCCTTGGTTACATAGCAACTAACCAGCTCCCAGACATACCATCCTCCCTTTAGATAAGTAGCAAGCAACGGCCTACATCAAAGCAGCATAACTAGCACAAGCATAGCGTATAATTGCATACATATGACAAGAGGAACAAAATGGAGTGACTCTTGACATGGATTAGATGACCCTGGAGTTCCCTTCCAGCTCAATGATTCTATGAGACTGGGAGCTTCCCTGATCTCCTCAGGATGGCCATTCCACAAGGTGGAAGCCACATGCCTAGGATGATCCACCAGAAAGCAACTCTTTTTACCTTTAGCTCCACCATTTGTGAGGTGATATGCCACATGAGGTTATCGCTGAGGAACTTCATCCCATAGGGCCCGAGGAGTCCGGCTAAGGCACGCATCTCTGCATAGGGGGAAAAGCAGCCATCAGTTGGCCCTCTTTCCAGTACTGTAAGACACTGCTGTGTTAAGTCAAGTTCTGGCTCTTCCCTTTGATTATGGAAGCAGAAATCTCAGATCACTGAATGAACAGAAAGGCATGAATTGTCCTTTGATCTGGGCCGCATTTCTTTGCCTCCAGCAGAAGTACTTGGGCTCTCTGCTCTGACTGACTGAAAACATACCCTCAGACTTCTGTCTGACCAAGACTCATATATGTAATTTCCTTTCTTTTTAAAGCAGGGGTCCCCAAACTTTTTTGATCCTGCAGGTACCTTTGGAATTCTGACACAAGGTGGTGAGTACAGCCACAAAAAGGGTACTGCAAGAAGTGGAGCCAGACACAAAATGGCTGCCATAGTTTTCCTTCAGTCACGCAGCAAAGATCCTTGTGTTTATGGCGGCAGCTGCTGCCATAGCAACGCCTCTGCATAGCCAATCAGATCTCTAGTGGCCAACCAGAAGACCTTCTGGGCAAAAGCCCCATATAACCCTGGCCCACCTAGCAGGCACCAGGAAAAGTATCCCCACGGGCACCAGATTGGGGATCTTTCTTTTAAAGGATATGTCAAATCCCAATCCTGAATATTTTTCTGGAGACCATCACCAGCCAGGCAAAACTACGGGACGCCTCTCCGCCTGACTTGACTTCCCAAGCCTCAGCTATCATCTTGCCTTCCTTTCACCCCTCTACTATACACTGCCTTGCTGAATTTCATCACCTGCTACAACCTGAGAACTCAGAATTCATTTCAGCCCACATGGATTCCACACCCTTCCATGGGACAGCAAGGCCCAAGAACCTCTTGGGGGAATATATCTGCTCATTGGCTTGATGATGGGTGTGATTCCAAGTCAAGAGATCCTTGAGCAAGAGCAATATCTACCAGAGACATCAGAGTACTCTTCTGCACTGAAGGTCGGCTCTCCCTCTTTGGGCAAATTGACAAAAGCACGCATGCCGGGGGAGAAGACAATGCTACCCATGCTTGCTTGGCGTAGGAGTGACTCCAAATACCTGGGAAGAGAGACAGAAAAGGATAAAATGTATGCTGCCCTGAACATTTCCAGCTTCCGCCTGTCCACATTAAAAAAATTTATTTAAAACATCTGTACCCCACCTTTCTCCCCAGTGGACTCAAATCTTGCAATCCTACATCTGGAATCATAGGAAGCAGAGGCCTGAGTTTTACAGCACAAATGTCTTGTACGAAACACAAACCATTGTACATGTAAGTAATAAAAAAAATGCATGTACACATGTTGGTAGCTGTGACACCCGTCTTCTGGGCTCAAGTTTTTCTGGGAAGGCTTTCTTGTTGACACCTCCTCTTCTTTCCCTTGCCAGTTTGGTGTAGTGGTTAAGTGTGTGGACTCGTATCTGGCAGAACCAGGTTTGATTCCCCACTTCTCCACCTGCACCTGCTGGAATGGCCTTGGGTCCTTGAAAGGGCAGCTGCTGTGAGAGCCCTCTCAGTCCCACCCACCTCACAGGGTGTCTGTTGTGGGGGGAGAAGATAAAGAAGATTGTAAGCCACTCTGAGTTTCCAATCCAGAGAGAAGAGTGGGGTATAAATCTGCAGTCTTGCCCCTGTTGGTCTTTGTGTGTGCTTGTGTGTTAACTGCCCTCAAGTCGCTTCTGCCTTATGGTGACCCTATGAGTTAATGATCTCCCAGTCATTCTGTCTTTAACAGCCTTGCTCAGGTCTTGCAAACTGGTTTAAGGGACTACTGGACTCAGATCTTGTTCTTCTACCAACCAACATGGCTACCCATCTGCAACTATCTAGATTTATGTCTGTAACTGCTCCTTGGCTGGGGGAAAGCACTCTGCACTTACTCAGAAAAACTCTCTAATGCCATGAGGGCTGACCTTTAGTGTTTAGAAGAGGTAGTGAGGTGGAACCTGAGGTCACATATTCCTTCCCATGGTCACAGAAAACTGTCCCTATAAACCAAGGGTCCCCAACGTTTTTGATCCTGTAGGCACCTTTGGAAGTCTGATGCATGATGGTGGGCACAGTCACAAAATGGCAGCCACAGGAAGTGAAGTCAGCTGCAAAATGGCTGCTGCAGCTTACCTTCCAGTAAGATCTTAAAAAAAAAAAATTCACACAGCCAATCAAATCTCCAATGGCCAATCAGAAACCTTGCTCAGCAAAAGCCCCACCAATTTTCTAAAGACACTTGGTGGGCTGGGCACCAGGAAAGATGCTGGTGGACACCATGGCTCTCACAGGTACCACACTGAGGACCCCTGCAATAACCCTTGCCATTTCCCCCCCCTTCTATCAACCATGCCTTGACACATACCAATTTGTATAGAGCGTGGTGAGGGTCTGTTCACCAGCAGCATCCAGGGGCTGGGTCTGTTGCAGAAGCACGTTACGGAGCAGGCGCCCGGTGTCCAGTCCCAAGCGATGCATCAGGGAGACCAGGAATGTTGCATATGCTTGTACGCCTGCCAACACTTCGGAGGGGCGCGCTAACTCTGTAGAACCTGGGCTTGCCTGCGCCAGTCGCACCAGGGCCCTGGAGGAGAAAAGAAGTAGATGCTGGAGGGTATACATCTGAACGGCAGCTCCTGTCAATTTCCCAATTCAACATGTATCTATCATGATCTACCTGTTCTGGTAAGACCTCACCTGGAGTATTGTGTTCAGTTTTGGGCACCACATTTAAAGGATATAGACAAGCTGCAACGGGTCCAGAGGAGGGTGACGAAGATGGTGAGGGGTCTGGAGACCAAGTCCTATGAGGAAAGGTTGAAGGAGCTGGGGATGTTTAGCCTGGAGAGGGGGTGGCTGAGAGGTGATATGATCACCATCTTCAAGTACGTGAAGGGCTGTCATCTAGAGGATGGTATGGGATTTTCTGTGGCCCCGGAAGGCAGGACCAGAACCAGTGGGTTGAAATTAAATCAAAAGAGTTTCCGGCTCAACATTAGGAAGAACTTCGTAACTGTTAGAGTGGTTTCTCAGTGGAACAGGCTTCCTCAGGAGGTGGTGGGCTCTCCTTCCTTGGAGGTTTTTAAACAGAGGCTAGATGGCCATCTGACAGCAATGAAGATCCTGTGAATTTGGGGTAGGTATTTGTGGGTTTCCTGCATTCTGCAGGGGGTTGGACTAGATGACCCTGGAGGTCCCTTCCAACTCTGTGATTCTATGATTCTATCAGCATTCACCCCAAAGAAAAAAAAAACAGTTCCCCAGCTGTGTTATACTGCATCATTTAAAGGTAATTTCCAACTCTTATTCCCCTCACTCTCTCAGTTGCTGGAAACTAATCCCCACGTCTTGCCCGCAGCCCCCCAACAGGGGCAAACAATAAAGTCAGGTCAAGTTTGGCCCCTGGGCAGATGCCCTCCTGATTCTGAAATACGACCTCATGACTCCACTTTTGTGTCAGCTGGTTCCAACTTCCTTGGCATTTTTTCTAAATAATAACAAAATCACAGAAACATCAAGATGAAAGGAGCCCAGCAAGCCGCTGAACACAACTGCCTGCCCTGGAAATTAATCTCTCCTGACATTTAGGCATCCAAGGATTGAGCTGATGAGAATAAAGCCGAAGCACTTCAGCTGTTGAAGTGCTTTGCAATTTAGCCTGCCCTTAAAGTGGGGGCTCGGATCCTCTTCAAGATGATTTAATGCATAAAATATTGATTTGCGATGATCCTGCAGTTTCAGCTCTTGGATCCTTGACCTTTCTAAAACTGTTGCTACAGGAGAACAGAGGCCTTTTAACAAACATGGCAAAGTAAGAGAGAGAGAGCTCAGATTTAAGGTTTTTGAAAGGAGACCTGGAAAAGGTGTCATCGCTGGGACATAAGCACTTAGCCATTACAAGGATCAGGACAAGATAGGACAGGTGGTAACACCAGCAGGTGGGTAACTGCCTGCCCTTTAACACATTAAGTAAGACCTACAAGCACTTAAATAAAGATGGGAGTGAATTCTTGGCAGCTGCGATGTTCCATTTTCTCTCTCCTATACACAGTTCTTCCTGCCCACCCCACATGACTAAGCCAGATATTAAAGCAGGGGTGGCCAAACTGTGTCACAGGCGCCACATGTGGCTCTTTCAGACATATTGTGTGGCTCTTGAAATCCCCACTACCCTGTTGGCCAGCTTGGAGAAGGCATCTGTCTCTTCAAATCATTTCTCCAACATAAGCCAGCCGGTGGCTTGGGGAATGCATTTAAAGTTGAAGTTGCTTTCTTTCCACCTTTCCCTCCCTTCCAATCTATTTGCCTTCCTGCCTACCTTCCGGCTCTCAGACATCTGACATTCCTGTCTTGTGGCACTCAGACACCTGACATTTAATCTATGTGGCTCTTTCATTAAACAAGTTTAGCCACCCCTGTATTATAACAATATATTTATAACCAGTGTTCCCTCTAAGCTACAGTTAGTGTGCGCTCACAGCTTTTTAGCCTCCAGCTCACACCTTTTAGTCCAAGCTCAGGAAGGATGGCCCCAGAGCACAATAATTTTTGTAGTAGCCAAATCACTCACTCACAACTTTAATGTCAGCAGCTCATAAAGTAGGATTTTTGCTCACAAGACTTCATAGCTTAGAGGGAGCATTGTTTATAACGCATTGTTTTAAAATATTATTGTTTTTATCTCTAAAACTGATCAGAGTTTATTCTGTGCCTGTTACCCACATCACTCAGGAGAAAGGCAAGCGTACAAATATTTAATATGAATGAATGAACGAACGAACTAATGAATGAATCATTTGGAGCACTGCTTGTGGCTTCAGGTCAGAACCACTGTTACTTCTTGACACATCCTGGACTTCCTGTACCTGCAGAGACGCGTCTCCAGCTGGCTGCTGAGGTACTCCGCTGGGGTCACTGTGTGCTCGAAGACCAGGAAACTCGGCACATAGTTCAGGGTCCAACAGAGCTCAGTCAGCATCAGGTGCAGTTTGTCCAGACTGGGCAAAGAAAAGGTTAATGGTCAGGAAGCCACTGATAGCAACTGCCGAGTGCGGCGGGATAAAGGACAGCACTGCAGGCAGAGTGGACCAAGCAAAAGCCTGTTAAATCCAGAGAAGCAGTGATATTCTCTGTTAGAGTTGCCAGTCCGGGTTAAGAAATACCTGGAGATTTTGGGGGTGGAGCCTGGGGAAGGCAGAGTTTGGGGAGAGACTTCAGTGGGGTATAATGCCACACAGTCCATCCTCCAAATCAGCTATTTTTTCCAGGGGAACCGACCTTGATTGTCTAGAGATCAATTGTAATAGCAGGAGATCTTCAGGTGCCATCTGGAGGTTGGCAACCCTTCTTCCAAAGTAGCCACCCATCGGAACTGATCTCCATAGCCTGAAGACCAGTTGCCATTCTGGCACTTCTGCCACAGCTTGGAGACTGGCAACCCTATGGCATCAATACCCTTGGTTCATGTAGCACCACAATCGTCGTTAAATGTCTTCTGCTTTTTTCATTGTTTGACCCTACTCTGTCCTAGAAGCTTTGGGTAGTCTGCAAAGACATGGGGGGGGGGGGGGGGGGCATTATCCTTGAAATGTAAGAAAATTGAAAATATTGTATTATTATCCCAAAGGATATTACCGTTGTTATATTAGGGTTGCAAGAGCCAGCATGGTGGCAGGTGACTGTAACATGGTGCCAGGGGAAAGGGGGAATCAAGGTACTCACCAATGCCTTTTCTGATACCGTTTTTAGAAAGTGGGCGGGGCCTGTTGCAGCTCTTGCCAATCAGAGTTTCTTCACAAGCCACTTTGAGTGCTCATTGGGAAGAAAAGCAGGATATAAATCATCTTAGCCAAAATACACTCCAGGGGCCTTACTTGGTGACCAAGCTGCGGTCCTTCCGGTGGCTCTCTGCACCCGGCTTGTCCCTCTCCGGCTCTCCCTTCTTGGACACTGCTTTACGGGCTCGCTTGTTCCGGGCCTTGCTGATGGTGGCAGCACAGTGCTTAGGCAAGAGCTGGCGAATACCAAAGATGCAAGGGTGGTGAGTGACAGACCAATGAGACGGGCTGGGTTCCAAAGGACAATGGCAGCAGGGGAGAAACATGTCAGGGACCTACCCTACTTCATTTGCAAGAGCAGAAGCAATTGAGCCAAATTGCTGTAAACTGCACTGAGCCTTGTGCAAGCAGGAAACGTCAATTTTTTAAAAAAAATCTAATGAATATATATAAAATCTAATAAATAAATAGAAATAAAATATCATGCTTCTGGGATGGGGGCAGACAAGAACAGGAGCAGAAGGAACAATAAGTCATTAATACCTCCCCTCCCTCCCCAGACTGGCTTGTTTCATCTAGATAACAGAGCCTATAAACAGAGAGCACTGTGCCAAGGTAATTTGTCTTTGCAGGTGATTCAAGTCAGCCATGGACAGTTTAAGGCAGTGACCCCCAAAATGACTCCCAGGGGCATCATTACACTTGCTGCTGTGTCTTCCGGCACTCAGCCGCTTCTTCAACCAACTATCTCTTTCCCAAAGCGACTATCTCTTTCCTCGCTTTAGCAGGAGCTACTTCTGAAGAGTTCAGGAGGTATCACATGAACATCTGACGGGAGCACCCATTCAGAATCAGTTGCCTCCCTCTTAGGCAAGGAACCTCCAAACATATTGTGATTGGTCTTGCCTCCCAGGACAATCGTTTTAAGGTGGCACCTGCCCCCTTCCACTCAAAATCCCCAAATGCCCAGAGAGTCAACAAATTCGGGAGGGGGGGGGGACTGTTGTACATCTGCCATCATCTAAAGGGGGCTATAGTCTCTGGTACCCCTTTGTCATGACGACAAACCAACCATTCTTCAGTTTAACTGCCAGTTCAGGGAAAGAGGCTGGCAGAAAGATCGATTCTCTCCATTCCCACCTCTACTTGTTTGCATGCTAGAATTTCTGCAACAGCAATACTTGCATTTCTAATAGGCTGCACCGTACTGAACTTTCCAGACGTTCTGCCCCTCTCCCCCTCTTTCTCTTCCCACTCTCAATATGCCTCCTACGTCTGCCCTCCAGCATCCCCCCCCCCCCAAAAAAGGTTTGGCTTCTCACCTGTTCGCTCAGGTTACGCTGTTCGGCGCAAGTATCCAAGATACATGAAGAAGTCTGCTGGGCTATCTCTTCCAGGAACTTGTTACACAGGCCCAAGGCACAGTTCTGCAAGTGAGGGTACTGGGAGGGGGAAAGGGAAGTCAGAAATGCTATTTATTGCCTTCCTAGGAAGCTTGCTCCTGCACCGATCCCTTTGTTGACAAAGGCACTGTTCTAGTCTATTATCACAGCACAGGGACAAGAAGATGTTCTTCGAAAGGAACACTTTTGCAGCAGTCCCTGGCAAAAGTGATCCATGCATTGACTAAAGGGCTAACGACCCTTTAGAGATGTAGTAGAAGGCAATGGATTCCCTGGACATAAAGGCAGAAAGATATCTACTGTATTTACCATGCTGATCTACAGTCCAAGTCAATGGACTTAGAAGGGCTTAAGTCTGCATAGGAAAGAAGTGAGAAGAAGACGACCATAGATGTATACCCCACCTTTCTCTCTGAATCAGTCTCAGAGAAGCTTACAATCTCCTTTACCTTCCTCCCCCACAACAGACACTCTATGGGGTAGGTGGGGCTGAGTGAGCTCTCCCAAAAGCTCTCTCTACGAGAGCTATGGCTCACCCAAGTCCATTCCAGTGGCTGCAAGTGGAGGAGTGGGGAATCAAACCTAGTTCTCCCAGAGTCCACACACCTAACCACTATACCAAACTGGCACCATTAAATTTAGAGTGGCCAGATCCCTCCTCACCACTGGAAGGGAATTTGTGGGGGCGGGGGGCATGAGGAGGGTGGCTAGGTCCAGGTTGGGAAACTCCTGGCGATTTGAGGATGTAGCCTGGGGAGAACAGGGACCTCAGTGGAGTACAATGCCACAGCCCACCATCTAAAGCAGAGGTTCCCAAACTTATTTGGCCTAATGCCCCCTTTTCAGAAAAAAAAATTACTCAGCAGCCCCCCTGGAAATCTACCTTCAAGAAGTGAACTAAAAGGGCTTCCGGGGTTGGAAAGATGGGGAACTGACGCATCTCCCTTTCGTGGAGTGGACCAACGCCTTTGTTCTGGGCATAAAAGGTGTTTTTATCACCTGCTGCCTTCCCAGTTATGGGAAGAGTCCAAGACATGCTTGCAAGATTTTGAGGACTTTAACTTTGGCTGGCGAGGAGTCCCGCTGGGGCTCCTTTTCAGCTTTGAAGAATCTCCCGTGAAAAATCACATAACAACGTCTACAAAGGCTTTTTGGAGTAATTAAGTTGACATAAGTTCACCCAACCCCAACTTTTGATGGACTATAGAATACTGAAGATTGGAACAATCGGTGCAAGGAAGTTTTGGACACTTGATAAGGTACAATTCTTATCTTTCATTCTGGGACTAAAAGAACGTTTTTAAACTAAAGAAACAAAGATTTGGAACTATTTGCAAAGAAGTAAAGCTGTGTTACAGAGGCTGGGGGTGAAATCGTGGCTTTGGGACTTTAATAGGCGCTGTAAAATTTAAAAAAACCAAGATTTGTTTACCTTTGTGGCTTCTGCAAAAAAAATCCCCCGTCATAACAAAGCCTTGGCTTGCAACTGGGAAACAGGAAGTGACAATCAAACTATCGCGAGAGGGGAACGGGACTTCATTTCCAGAGAGTCAGGAAACAGCGCTGGGAGAAGAGGGACACATCCTAGACCTCCAGGCCTACTCTAGCCTAAAAAATCATAGAGTTGGGGCCTGAAAAAGTTGTGGCCGCCATTTTGAATGTTTACAAAACTTTAAATATTAATATCCTGGTCCAGGAAGTTCTGAGGACAGCGATTTTGGGCTTGCTGAAGAGTGCATGCTCTAATCTATTAAACCCTGTTATCGGTTTGTAGTTTGGTGAGGTCAGCTTGGGGTCTATTATATGCTATGGGAAGACTGATGTCTGATCCAAAATACGAACTAAGAACGTGTGGAAGAGCTGGCTCAGTAGAGGGCAAAATGTCTAAGATTGCCCAAGAACAGCTGGATGCTATGGAGGCCAGATTAACAAAGGCAATGAAAGATTTGATAACTACAAGTGAGAAAAAGTTGACTAAAGAGACTAAAGAAATAACGAAAGAGATAACTAAGGAACTAACAAAAGAAATAAATTCCAGTGCTGAAGCTGTAAAGAAAAAGATCAAGAAAGAAATTGAAGATCTGAGGAAGGAGTCACAAGCAGCAACACAGAAGATGCAAGAGGTGGAAAATAGAGTTACAAATCAAGATATTACAATAAAGAAGATTCAGGAAAAAGTTCTACTACAAGACTGTAAGCTGATGGAGAACTTTGTACGTCTGAGGGGGGTGCCAGAAAACAATCAAGAGGACTTAAAGAAATATATCATGACTATTATTGCTGAATATTTGGGTGAAGATCCAGAGAAGACTGAAGATCAATGTGATTACGTGTACAGGGTCAATTCAGAGTTTGCCAGAAGGCATAAATTGCCAAGAGACACAGTAATTAAATTTACTACTAGAGATATAGTGGGAAGGATCTTGAGCCAACAATTTGCAAAAGAATTGGTGGTGGAGGAGAGCAGAGTCAGAATAATGAAGGAACTACCAAGGAAGGTCATCAGTGACAGAAGACAATTTAAACCTTTGATGGATAAATTAGGGGCAAAAGGTACAAGATATAGATGGATTTTACCAGCCGGACTTACTTTTGAGTATAAAGGGCTGAAGTATTCTATAATATTCAAGGCATGGAGGGGTTTTTGGTGGACAATAAGGATTTTGGGGACACAGCTTAATTGAAGAATCATTATGGATTACAAATTAATTTCTTGGAATGTTAATGGCCTAAATTCGCCGCAGAAACAAAGAGCGACATTTATTGGATTACAAAACAAAAATGTAATATAATTTGTTTACAAGAAGTACACATTAGACAATTGGATTACAAATTTTTATGTAACAAATTTTTAGGGGAAGAATTTGGTTCATTGGCTAAAGAAAAAAAAAGGGGAGTGATTTTTTACATAAAGAAGGAGCTGGAGCCAAAACTGATTTTTAAAGATAATGAAGGTAGATATTTGGCAGTAAAAGTTTTTATGTATGGCAAAAAGACTCTGTTGTTAGGACTTTATGCTCCTAATGGGGCTAAGAGTGACTTTTTTCAATGATATTATGAAACTACTGGATCAAGTAACATACGATCAGATAATGCTTATGGGTGACTTTAATGGAACTATCCAGAACTCCTTAGATAGATCTGGGGGGGGAAATGCAGATGGGAAACTACTTAAAGCATTTTTTGAACTAATCAAACAAGAGAGCTTAGAAGATGTGTGGAGAAAATTCAACCCCAGGGTACGAGACTATACTTTTTTTTCAGCCAGACATAATACCTTTTCTAGGATTGATTTTTTTATTGGCTACAAAAGAGTTGGGGTTGATCACAAAAAAAGTAGAGATTCTTCTGAAAATAAGTGCAGACCATAACCCGTTGATGTGGTTGGCTAAAGGGAGGAAAAAAGAGAGGAGGTGGAGAATAAATGATGACTTATTATAGAAAGTGGAGGTAGTGGCATCTCTAAAAAAAGAAACTAAAGCTTTTTTCCAAATAAATGACAACCAAGAGGTACAATTTTAAACGGTTTGGCATGCCTATAAGGCTGTGATGAGAGGAACATTAATTACATTGAATAACAAGGACAGAAGGGCAAATGAAAAGCAATTGTTGTACTTACAAAAGGAAATAAGAAAAAAGAAATTGAATTAAGAAAGAGACTGGGGGAAAAGAAAATTTTGCAAGAAATTACAATTTTACAGAGTCAGTTAAGTCATTTACTGAATAAAGAGGTGGAGTGGAATTTGAAAAGACTCCAACAAAAATCTTTTGAAGGGGCAAACAAACCTGGAAAGTATTTGGTGTGCGAAATGAAGAAAAGAAGGGAAAATAAATACATAAACAAGATTAAAACCAGTGGCAAAGAAATTGTAGACCGGGAGGGCATTAAAACGGAATTCTACAAGTACTATGCTAACTTGTTTAAAGGCCAGCGAGTTGATAAAGAAAGAATAGAAGCTTATTTACAAAATGTGAAGGTAAATCCAACAACAGAAATGATGAAAGAAACATTGAATGATCCAATTGAAAAAAGTGAAATAGAAGCTGCAATCAGTTCAATGAAAATAGGGAAAGCAGCAGGACCGGATGACTTTTCAATAAAATTTTACAAAGTTCTTATAAATATATTAGTTCCAATGCTCCAAAAATTGATGAATAATATCCGTTTGGATGGGCAAGTGCCAAATACTTGGAAAGAAGTAGTTATTTCATTGTTACCAAAAGAAGACAGAGATGCTACAAATGTGAAAAATTATAGACCGATTTCATTGCTTAACAATGAGTACAAAATCTTTGCAAAAATTTTGGCAGAAAGGCTAAAACAATACCTGCATAGGTTTATCTGTGAGGAGCAAGCAAGCTTTCTCCCGAAGAGGCAAATTAGAGACAATATCAGAATAGTGGTGGACATTGTACAGTATTATGAAAAACATCCGGAAAAAGAAGTGGAACTCCTTTTTGCTGATGCAGAGAAAGCCTTTGACAATCTTAACTGGGACTTTTTGTTTGCTGTGATGGAAAAAGTAGAGTTGGGAAAAGACTTTATAAGAATGGGAAAACGAAATATACTGAACAGCGAGCTAAGCTATGTGTTAATTCAGATTTAACGGAGCAAATGTTTGTCAGCAAAGGTACAAGACAAGGTTGCCCTTTATCCCCATTGCTATTTGTAATGACTCTAGAGATTTTGTTGTTGCAAATAACAGAAGATAAGGAAATAGAGGGGCTAAAGTTGAAAGGATGGAATTATAAATATAGAGCCTTTGCAGATGAAATGATGTTTATTACTGAAAATCCAATACAAGTATTACCATTGTTATTGGAAAAAATTAGAGAATATGGTGACCTTGCTGGGTTTTACATAAATAAAGAAAAATCACAAATTTTAAGTAAAAATGTATTATTGTGCAAACAGAAAGAACTTCAAAATGCAACTGGATGTGAAATCACCTCAAAAGTAAGATATTTGGGTGTAGAGATCACGATGAAAAATATAGATCTGTTTAAAAATAACTATGATAAACTTTGGCGTAAAATTGAAGCCGATATGTTGAAATGGAATAAACTGGTCTCTTTGGGGCAGGATAGCTGCTGTGAAAATGAATCTCTTACCAGGAATGTTGTTCCTCTTTCAAACAATTCCAATTGGAAAATGTTAAACAATTCAATAGATGGCAAAAAAAGATTTCTGAATTTGTATGGGCAGGGAAAAAAACAAGAATCAAAAGGAAAATACTAATTGATGCAAAAGAATGAGGAGGCTTTCAACTGCCGGATCTTAAATTATATCATGAAGCAGTATGTTTAGTATGGCTCAAGGACTGGATAACTTTATCCAACCAGAAGTTATTGGCGTTAGAAGGTCATTGAAATCTATTTGGTTGGCATGCATATTTGTATTATGGGAAGGAGAAGATGGATGGTTTTTTCCAGCATCATTTTATAAGAAGAAGTTTGTTGAATACTTGGAAAAAATATTTTAAATATGGTGATGAGAGGAAACCACTCTGGATTGTACCAATGGAAGTTATAAAATGGATTTCTGACTCACAGGAAGACAAATGGGCTACATACAAACAATTGCTAAAAATTAAGGGTGGCAAAGTAGAATTAAAAGTGGAGGAAGAACTGCAAGACAAATTTAATTGGTTCCAGGTGCTACAAATTAAAAGTTTAGTGGATAAAGATATCAGGACTACAGGTATAAGGCAAGATCAGACAGAAATGGAAAAAGTGCTATTAGGGGAAGATGAAAAGTTGATTGCAAAGATGTATAAATTGTTATTGAAATGGTCTACAGAAGATGAAGTAGTAAAATCTCAAATGATTAAATGGGCAATAAATATGAATAAAGAAATTTCAGTGGAGACATGGGAATACCTAAGGAAGAACTCTATGAAAATATCGACATGTAATAATATAAAAGAAAACTGTTTGAAAATGCAATACAGGTGGTATATGACACCTAAGAAGTTAGCAAAAATGAACAAGCAGGCATCTGATCGGTGTTGGAAATGTAAAAAGCATGAAGGCTCTTTTTACCATATGTGGTGGACATGTGAAAAAGTGAGACAATTTTGGCAAATGATTCAACAAGAGATGTCGAAGGTTTTGGGATTTGCAGTTAAAAGGGCACCAGATACCTGTTTGGTAGGATTACAAATGGAAAGTTTTCCGAAGCAAGACAGAACTTTGGTGTGGTATATGTTGTCAGCTGCAAGAACATTGTTTGAACAAAGGTGGAAGCAAGTTGAAATACCAGATAAATGGGACTGGATTTTAAAAACTTTACATTGGAGTGAAATGGATAGACTTACTAGAATCTTGAAAGACAGTGATGCAGAAAAATTTAAAGATGAATGGAAGAAGTTTCAGGACTATATTGAAAAGCAATGGAGAGTTAAGAGACATTTGGTTGTTTCTGAAAGTATAAACTGAAATTGGGGAAAATGGAGGAGACAGATGATTAGAAAGAATTTTTTGAATCAATATACAATAGCTCCTTTTAATAGCAGTTAGAAAATATAGTGATAATTACAACAAACAGCTATAATTGATGTGATAATAGAGTGATGAAAGATAAGTGTAATACTTAAAAAGATTTAAATAGCTATAACTGGTGTGATAATAGATGAAAGATAAGTGTAATACTATGGGTGAACTAAAAGGTTAAGGTGATATGATTTAGTATATTAAAATAAATAAGTTCAGGATGTGCTAACAATGTCCTGAAGGAAAGCTAGAAGACCGAATTATAAATAGAGATACAGAGATGTTATTAGATTTTATGTAAGTTTTATAGTGCAAGATTCTAAATCGGATGGTACCTTAATTGTTTTTTCTCAATAGCTTGAAGCAGTGATGGAGGTCAAAGAAAAGAGGTGGGGAAGTGAGAAAAAAAAGAAAATGTGTAATGTATTGATAAGGATTGAAATATTGCTTTTTTTCTTTTTTTATTATTTGAAATGCATTTCAATATATTGCAAAAATTTAATAAATTTGGTTAACCCAAGAAATGGACTAAAAGATGCAGTGACATATTTGCACACAAACAAAGATGTTGTAAAGAAGACACTTTGAAGTGTGAAATTCTAAAATTATTTTATAAAATCAACTATAGTAACATTCGTATTCACAGAGAATTTTTGAAATTTCAATTCCAACGCACAGGAGGCCATCTAGTTTGACAGGTATTTGACAGGAGAAGATTTAGATGGGCCCAGCTAAATTGGTTGTTTTGTACCAATGACTGGTTCCACAATTCTAACACTTTGACAGCCAGTCAGGGATATAAGTGGATAAGTAAAATATCAAAACTCAGGAAGAGAAGACCAGCACCAGTGCTCGGGGTTCTACCATCCTAGGCAGAACGCCACGCCCCCCCCATGTGCTCCTAAGGGGGGATTTTCTTCGCATGCCGGTGATGATGCCATCAAGCCAGCAAGCAGGCAAGCCCAGAGCCCCAGGTAGTGCACACAAGTGCTGCCGCAATGCCACTTTTCTTCACAGGGCAAAGGTTGTCTGTGCTTGTCAGAGCCTTCAAAGAAAGCCTCCGAAGAGTGCCGAGTTTTACTGCTGCCTGCTGCTTTTGGATTGAAAGCAATTGGGTGGGTGGCACCTTCCCATTGCGTTCATCAGCTCCAACTAGTGCAATGGGAAGGTGCCGCCACGCAGCCACTTTTAACCAGAAAGCGGCAGGCAGCAGTAAAATGGGGCGCTCTTCAGATGCTTCCTTGGAAGCCTTCGACAAGCCAGGGCAGGCAACGTTTGCCCTGTGAAGAAAACCGCCCAGGGCTCTCAGCTTGCCTGCTGGCTAGCACAATTGTGCCACGTGGGAAGGGGGAGTAAGGGGGCACCCAGCAGTGCCTCCTGGTAGGGTGGCACCCTAGGTGGTGCCTACCAGGCCTACTCCCATGCTCTGTTCCTGAAGAAGACACTGTGTCTGGGGCACTGCAGTTGGCTGAAATCAACAAGCAATCAACTGGTAACCAGAGGACAGTAAGAAGTTTGACGCTCTGCAGAAAACTTTGTAAGGAGAAAGCCACAGGTTGGAAATCTTCAGAGAGGTTTGTGCAATTGCCTCAGTGCTTCCACTGTCCTGATTTAAACTGTATTGCTGAGAAAGAAACTGCAAGCAACCTTGAGAAGCTGCTAACTGTAACAAGTATTGGTTAGGATAGACTAGTAAGGTTTTTTGTTTCTGTGTTTCTTGTTTGTCTGTACATCTCTATTTTTTAGTCTGTCTTTTAAATAAACTGCATCCTTCTTATATTTTAATTGGACATGGTTCTGGTCCTCATTACTAGTCTAACTGGGTGAATTCACACTAAGTAGCAGACAAAAAGGAACCCTTTTTTTGTTAATTGGAATTTTTCTCTAAATTAGAAATTCTGGACCCAGAAACGTGATGTTTTGACACCTCCCACCCTCTTCTCTTCTTCCTTTATGCTTCCACCGTCCCCTTATTTTTATTCACCGCCCCACAATTGCACCCAAGGCTACCACTGCCCTCCTGGATTGTTCCAACACCCCCAGGGGGCAATATCGCCCACTTTGAGAAACACAGCTCTAAAGCATCAATTTTTCCCCCAGAGGGACTGATCTCTGTAGTCTGGAGAAGAGCAATAATTCCAGGGGATCCCCAGGTCCCCCTGGAGGTTGACAACCCTGGTTACATTACTCAAGACCAGGATCCGGGCAGCCCACATATCAAACAATTCTAAGCCTCAACCACACCAGCCACAAGTGCAAACTTCCATCGGACAGCAATGCTGATTCTGAATTAGGCAGATCACGAGAAGGAAGGCGGGAAAGGTTGCATCAATGCTTAGATCTTGTGGCCCTGTCTTACCTGCCTAGGGAAATGTTGATTGACACTTTGGGGTCAGTTTTCTCCAGGCCGGTTTAGCAAGGGATCTAGAGATTTTGCTGTCTTCTGGGCATGAGGCAGGGTTCACTGGGGATGTATGTGTGTGGAGGAAGTGTTTGTGAAGTTCCTGGACTAGATGGCCATGGAGGGTTGGACTAAATGACCGTGGAGGTCCCTTCCAACTCTGCGATTCCTTTTGCAATCTGATTCTGCCTAAGAACTCCTCCACGCTTTGCTCTACCCAACATGAACAAGCACGACCTGAAAAGGCAGGGTTGCTCACTTTGCCACCAGCTCCAGTCGCCGTGCTGTTAACAGCAGTCAGATGTGCAAAACGTTAATAAGGGATAAAGGTTGCCTCCCCGTGGAGAAAAAAACGTTGCCTGTTGTTTACTGAAGATCAAGCAAAGGCACTACCGGCATTTTGCCAGGAATCTGAGTTTTTTGTTTTTTTCTGGTCAGTTGGAACTTGGAAGCTTTGCCTGAACGACTGGTGGAAATTCTGAAGCTGTAATAATCTGTGGGGATATACTTATGACAATGATCATCCATCTTCCCCTGACGTCCTAATAAGAAGGGCAAAGTCCACCCCCTGCTTACCAGGACTTCACTTTTGCTCTTTCCACTTCCTCCCTGAGCTATGCTGCTTAGGTAATGATCATTATGGCTCTGCAGGGGGCTATCTGATACCTTCTTTCATTCCAATTATAGATAGGCCGCCAGTTCTCTTGCCTTTTTGCTAAGGACACTGTCTGCACAAAATGTCCTTGACTTGCAGCCACCCTATGGTGACCTCAGCAAGGGGCTCTCAAAGCAACTGAGAAGCAGAGGTGGTTTGCCACTGCTTTCGTCTGCAGAGCCTTCCTTGGCGATCTCCCTTCCAAGTACTGACCCAACTTAGCTTCCAAGATCTGATGAGACTGGACTAGACCAGGGGTGCCAAAACTGCTTAACGTAAAAGCCACACAGAATAAACGTCAGATGTTTGAGAGCCACAAGACGTGAACGTCAGACGTTTGAGAGCCGCAATACATGAATGTCAGATGGTTGAGATCTGGAAGGAAAGCAGGCAGGCAAAAAGATGGGGAGGTTGTACTGGGTGAAGCACCTGGTGTCAGGATGATTTTATCTTTCTTTTTCATTTTTTTCATTTTACAGGTTTTATTAAGTTTTACAGAGAAAACTGGGGAATTGGGGGAAGGATCAGGGATAGGGTACAGAAAATAAAATACTAGATTGCAGTTATTACTACAAAAAAAAACAAAAGAAAAAGGATAATTAATTATACCTGCAAGAATTAGTACACAGATATACCTTTGAATTCTACAAACGTTTTATGATCTTCTGATATTACTATAAAATCCTACTGTTTTACAAACCATTTAGTGGCAAATTCCAGATTCTTATCTTTCATGTCCATGATCATACAAAACCAAAACGGTATTATCTTTAATCTACATAAAACAACAAAAGAAAGAAGGAAAAGAAGATTCTGGTCTTCAGTACACGTTTATTAACCGAAAGTTCAGTATAGAGCGACAGCAGCTCTATTTCTCTATCTAAGTTGCAGAGGAATCATTTTTAAAAACAGACAGTGAAAGCAAGCTTGGAAGTGTGCAGCCCACTGAAATCTCAGAAACCAGCCAACTGAATCTTCCAGCAGTCCAGAGACAGCTTTTAAAGCCCTGCACGGCTCTTTCCCCCTCTTGTGACCAACAAGAAAGCGGACTAAATTAGGTGAAAAGAGTACATGAAACCCCACAGAATAAATCATTTAAAATAAGCTGAAATTATGGACATTTGGTTTCTTTACATAATGTATGCCATTTATAATTTATGCCGCTCTGAGTACAGTGTTTTGGGATTGCTCTTGGAAGGGGGGTGAATTTTTATGGGGGGGTGAATGCTCATTAAACAAAACTGAAACAACACAGAAAGGCAGAAAAGTCTAATTCAGAGATGGCCAAACTGACTCAGGAGCCACATGTGGCTCTTTCACACAGATTATGTGGCTCTCGAAGCCCCCACTCCATCGGTCGGCTTGGAGAAGGCATTTCTCCTTTTAAATCATTTCGCCAAGCCAAGCCAGTCAACAGCTTGGAGGGTGCATTTAACATTAAAATTGCTTTCTTTCCACCTCCACCTCCCTCCTCCCGCCTGCCATCTATTTGTTTTCTTTCCACCTTTCCTTCCCTCCTGTCTTGAGGCTTTCAAACATCTGACGCTTATTCTATGTAGTTCAAACATCTGGTGCTTATTCTATGTAGCTCTTACGTTAAGCAAGTTTGGCCACCCCTGGTCTAGTTGATGTAGCTCAGGAAGGGCTTCTCAGTGGAGTTCTACCCTGGTCCGTTCACAGGGGTCATTTTGTAGGGAAAAAGGTGCAGCTCAGTGGTATATCTCATTTGCATATGCCCCGGGATCTGTGGGCAGCAGGGAGAGAACTCCCCACTGCATGCAGACCCTGGCTGGAGGTTCAGCTCTCATGAGCTCCTGCTGAATTCAAGCCCTGTCCATTCATACCCATCATTCACTCCTCTACCCATTCCCCATCAGGGCCCACTATATACACACCTCTTCAGGGCACAAAGAATGGGTGGCATGGCTAAAGTCAGCACAAAGAAGCGGGAACGCAACAGAATAGCGCAGCATGGAAGGTTCCTCCATAGTGGATGCAAAGAGCTTCTCCAAGAGATGCACATAGAAGCTGTCAAAGGAATAGACATATCAGCAACCAGGGAACAAGCGGACATCCTCTTAGACTGAGAAACACTAGTATTTTGAACATATCTGCTGCCGGCATATGCAACACCTAGTGCAGCGATCTCCAATCTATTTGAGCCTGTGGGCACCTTGGGAATTCTGATGCAGCACAGTGGGCATAGCAACAAAATGACTGCCGCAGGAGTAAAACAGTAGATCCTTGTGCTGTGGAGGCAGCTGCTGCCAAAGCAATATTTTTTTTGAAAAATCTACACAGTCAATCAAAGGGAAAGGAAAGGTAACCCTGTGCAAGCACCAGTCGTTTCTGACTCTGGGGTGACGTTGCTTTCACAATGTTTTCACAGCAGACTTTTTTTTTTTAACGGGGTCTTTTGCCATTGCCTTCCCCAGTCTTTTACACTCCCCCCCCCCCGCAAGCTGGGTACTCATTTTACCGACCTCGGAAGGATGGAAGGCTGAGTCAACCACAAGCCAGCTACCTGAAAACTCAGCTTCCACCGGGGATCGAAGTCAGGTCATGAGCAGAGCTTAGGACTGCAGTACTGCAGCTTTAACACTCTGCGCCACGGGGCTCTTCAAGTCAATCAAAGATCCAGTAGTTAATCAGTGGCTTTACTGGGCAAAAAAACCAAATCTAGCCTCACCTATTACCTAAAAATACTTAAGGACACCAGAAAAGGTGTTGGTGGGCACCATGTTGCCCATGGGCACTATGTTGGGAGCCTCTGATCTAATGTATAAGAGAAGCTCCTACAAGGGATGACAGATGGGAAAGCTAGTCAGATAATGATACCTTCTTCCCTCTGCTAAATGGCATTTCCTGGATTGTCCCCAGAATGGAATTCTTTAGTTTCCCCTCCTGCTTCCTCTTGCATTCTTTGTCTCTCCCCTTCTTCACCAGACATATAGTTAGGTTGCTTACTTATCTCTTCTTCTTCTATGCAGTCAGCAATGTTAGTTCCTAAAATAAACCTTTCTCTTATTCAATTGCCTCCTGCTTCTCTGTACACTAAATAGTGATTCTGCAGATGCTATGAATGTACATTTGACCCAATGTTTAACCTAATCCTCTATCTGGCAGCAGCTCTCCAAGTCTTAAGCATGGGTGGGGTGGGGTGGGGAGTCTTTCTCAGCCCCACTGCTTTAGATAACGAGAGATGCCAGAGTATGAAATTGGGACCTTTTCAATGCAAAGCGTGAGCTATCCCTCTTCCCGGGCTCCCTGTTTCCTCAGAGTTAAAAGACTCTTTGCGTGTGCAAAACAGCCTCTGCTTTGTGGCTTGCCTCCCCTTCTCCTTCCCCAAGCACTTACCAGAAAATGGAGAGGTCAGATGTCTCCAGTAACAGTTCTTCTAGAGAGTCGAGCATCCTGGTGTGAAAGACTATAAGGTTCATCACTTTGGCCACATCAGGATTCTCCCGTAGTTGCAAGGGGGCCTTGTTGACACTGGTATATGCCTGGAAAGAGGGGTGGGGTTGACAATGAAAACCACTTGGG
This sequence comes from Heteronotia binoei, assembly GCF_032191835.1. Lineage (NCBI taxonomy): Eukaryota > Metazoa > Chordata > Lepidosauria > Squamata > Gekkonidae > Heteronotia > Heteronotia binoei. Next base: position 22,841,055 of record NC_083235.1, read on the forward strand.
AGAAAGAAACTAATTCTTTACCCTGAATGCTCTGGAGAGGACAATGTTCCTCTGAATTATGGGGTCGTATATTCAGGGCTGCATGATGCATCACACACATGTTGATTACTCAGAACTCAAAAGGCTTTGAATGTGTGATTCTCAGTTTAAGTGCAAGTAGGATCCCGTAAAAAATCTGCCGTGAAAACATTGTGAAAGCAACATCACCCCAGAGTCGAAAATGGCTGGTGCTTGCACAGGGGACTACCTTTACCTTTTTAGGATCCTGCTATGTGATTTCTGGGTACTCATTTTACTGACCTCGGAAGGATGGAAGGCTGAGTTCACCTGGAGCCGGCTACCTGAACCAGCTTCTGCTGGGATCTAACTCAAGTCGTGAGCAGATGGCTCCAACTGCAGTACCGCAGCTTTACCACTCTGTGCCCAGGGGCTTGCTGGGGGGAAAGTTTAGATGACTGGGGAAGGCAATGGCAAACCACCCTGTAAAAAGTCTGCCGTGAAAAGGTTGTGAAAGCAACGTCACCCCAGAGTCGAAAACAACTGGTGCTTGCACAGGGGACTACCTTTACCTTTTTATGTGATTTCTACGTCATTTAAAGTGTTGCTGTACTAGTACATGTGCTTTGCTTCAGTTCTGTTAGATTTCTGGGTGGTTCTAGATTCTGCAATCCTAGTCCTATTTCACTGTTTATTTGATGTCCCATCCTGTTGATTAGATTGATTCACACTGTGCGATCTACCTCAAGTCCCATGAGAAAGGCAGGCTATACAAGATGTGTATACTGGTAGCTTGAAATGAAGACCCTTTGTTGGAGAGGCTCCCTGCAGCTGCATTCAGATTGGCTGCCCTTGCTGAACCAGCCAGTCAGGTAATATCCATTTGAATAAAGCCCATTGTTTGAGAGGCTCCCTGCAGCTCCATTCAGAGTGGCTGCCCTTGCTGAGTCAGCCAATCAGGTAAACTCCATTTGAATTAAGCCCATGCAAATGAAGGTTCCAAGCACCTGTTTTTCTATTGGGCTGTTTATTGCTTGAGGTGTTTTGGGTGGAGTTTCTGTGTATATAGTTGCGGCTGGCCATGTGTGTTTTCAGCTGGGTTTTCACTAATAAAAGAGCCATGCTGGAATCACTATAGTATCTGACCCACTACTTTTCAAGACGTAAACGATAAATAAATCATTTAACATAATACTGCTAAACTTTGAGTTGTCATTGATATGAAAGTTTACCTAGCTGAAGGCTGCCTTTCTCTCTAATGGGGACCCACAACAGTATATGACTGTCACCCTCCCCTCCTTCATTTTATCCCCACAACAATCCTTTGAGGCAAAGGCAGCAACTGAAAGTGACTGACCCAAGATCAACACACAGACTACCACGGGAGAGGAGGGATTTGAACCCGTCTCCCAGCTGGAAGTCCAACATTGTACTCACTATGCTGTGGTGGCTACTTGTGCCAACTCACTTCTGCGAACTCATTCACAGACCTGCAAATGAGCTCTCAGACTAGAAAACTACAGCCAATGGTTGGTGAATATTCAGGAGTGAACTGTCTCTCAGTGTTGGAATATTCAGCTAAGTAGCAAAGGCAGCCACACATGTGCATTAGTTTAAGGCAGCGGTGGCCAAACTGTGGCTTGGGTGCCACATGTGGTTCTTTCATATATATTGTGTGGCTCTCGAAGCCCACCCCGCCTCGTCGGCGAGCTTGGAGAAGGCATCTTTCTCTTTAAATCACTTCTCCAAATCAAGACAGCTGGTGGCTTGGAGAATATATTTAAAGTTGCTTTCTTTCCACCTCTCCCTCCCTATCTATTTCCTTTCCTCCCACCCTTCCTTCTAACATCTGACGTTCATGTCTTGCAGCTCTCAAACATCTGACATTTATTCTATGTGGCTGTTATGTTAAGCAAGTTTGGCCACCCCTGGCTTAAGGAAATTACTATATAAAGGAGAAAAAGGGTTACATTTGGAAGTAAAACAACAAACATCCTGTCTAACTAGTTCTAAGTTCCATGTTGACTGTTTGGATGCTAAACCTTGTGTGTGAGAGAAAACGAAAGAAATAATATTCCCTAACAGTCCCCTGCCCCCGCTTCCTGTGGACCGAGGTGCCCAAACAGACATAGCACCCCAATAAAACATGATCAGCCAACAGACAATGTACAGCTCTATTCATTAGGAATATTATCATCTTCTCTCTGGTGGGAACTATTGTGTAAGAGCTATTTAGCCCTAAGCTAAATGGCTAGCACCAGCATGCATACATAATCAAGTTAACTCTTTTATGACTGAAGGATGAACTTGCAAGCTCCAACACTCAGGTTAACTGAGAACTTCAAAAGTAATACTTTGCAAAGAGACAGCTACCACTGGGATGGCCTCTTCCTCGGAGGTTTCCAAACAAAGACAGGGCAGACTTATGAAAGCAATGTTTGGGTACAGGAACCTTGGCTGGAGACCCCAGAACACTGATCTTGCTAAATGATGCCTCCTCCAGTGAAAACAAAGATGCAAGCAAATGGCTCTTCAGTTCCTCCCACCCTAGTGTGAGCATCCAGGTGGGCAGCCGTGTTCAGGGCCGGCGCTACAGGTTCTGCTGCTCCAGGCAGACCCCTGCGTTGTGCCCCCCTGTGTCACGCCCCCTCCCGCACATGCTCCCCTAAGGAATCCATTTCTTGCGCACGCAGCGCAATGACGTCACTAGTGACATCATCGTGCAGGGCAGCATGTGGGGAGAGAGCGACTGGCGGTGCACAAGAGTGCTGCCATGCCACCGCTTTCCCTCTGCGCCGCCTGGTCGCTTTCAACCCGAAAGCAGCCAGCGGCACTAAAACACTGCGGTATTCAGAGGCTTCCAAGGAAGCCTTCGGAGGGTGCGGCGGTTGCTTTCGGCTTGAAAGAGGCCGGGCAGCACTAAAATACCACGCTCTTTGGAGGCTGCCTCCGAAGAGTGCAGTGGCCGAGTAGCACCTTGGGAAGGGGAGTAAGGGGGTGCCTGGTGGCACCCCTAGGCGGGGTAGTGCCATAGGCAGCCACCTACCCCACCTACTCCCACACGCCGGCCCTGGCCGCGTTGGTCTTAATTTTCATTTTCAAGGAGTTTATCACATCAGATTTCTTTGCCTATGTGCCTCTCAGGGCTGTCTGCCACATGACACTAGCAGTGAACGCAGGAGGAGATCACAATCACACCAGGAAAATGCTGCTAACCACCTCTCTGTGTCCATTTTTTTTTTACTTCCTCTTATCTCTCTTGTTAGCAAGTCATTTTCCCAGCTTGTTGCCTCCTCAATCACTAGCAGAAATTAGCTGCTATGGAGACAAACAAGCAGAGACGGGAAAAACTGACCTCTAGTTTCTCCTCCTCCAAGCATTTGACAGCTTCTCTCCAGTTTTGGGGGTTTTTTTGTTACTTGGTTTATTTATAGTCCACCTTTCTTAACTGGGACTCAAGGCAGGTTACACAGTATAAGGGAGGTGGTGAACTCCCTCTCACTGACAGTCTTTAAACAGTGGCTGAACAAACATTTGTCAGAGATGCTTTAGGCTAATCCTGTATTGTTTTATTATTATTATTATTGTTATTGTTATTCTATCCCGCCCTCTCCGCAAGTGGACTCAGGGCGCTAACAATCAGATCAAAACTTCACACAATAAATACAATTAAACAGTTTAAAACTTCAAAACTTTTGAGCATGGGGTTGGACTAGATGGCCTGCATGCCCCCTTCTAACTCTGTGATTATATGTCAAGTACAGTAACCAAGATGGGGCACCCAGTGAACAGTACAATAGGGTTTGGACTACAGAAATGTAAAACAGAGCTGAAACAAACCCAAAAGAAAACATAAGCATTTAAATGTGATATGCCAAATCAGGGGTGTCAAACATCACGCCTGTGGGCCAGAATTGGCCTGACCAGGGCTCTAAAAGCAACTGGTCATTACCTTTATCACCAGATGGCCAAGGTGGTTCATTATGTCCCTTTATTACAGGGGTGGCCAAACTTGCTTAACGTAAGAGACACATTAAATAAACGCCAGATGTTTAAGAGCCGCAAGATAGAAAGGAAGGCGTATGGATGGGGAAGAGAGGGAGAGGTGGAAATAAAGCAATTTTAACTTTGAATGCATTCTCCAAGCCGCCAGCTGGCTTGGCGATTTAAAGAGAGAAATGCTTTCTGTAAGCTGGCCGATGGGACAGTGGGGCTTCAAGAGCCACATGTGTGTGAAAGAGCCACAGTTTGGCCACCCCCACTTTATACTGTCCCAGAGTAACGAGTGGTGGAAGTGGGAGGGTGGGCATCAGGGAGATGCTTTAAGGAAATACTGTAAGAATGCCAATGTTTTAAGCACGTTTGTATTTTTAATTTAAAAAAATAACGGTATGAATTGGGTTTGCCTGTGTCCTCTATAAAGTTCATATCTCCTGTACCTGGCATTACACATGGCCTGGCCTGACAAAGTGACATTTATGTCAGATCCAGACTCCAACATATTTCAGCACCTCTGTGCTAAGTGGTGCAGAAACTACCTAGTGTGAAGCCCACTTACAGTGAGAGGCAGCAATATAATATAATCATACAGACCACAGCCTCTATACCTTTAACCAGGGCTACTGTGTGAATTATTTCACGACAGTGCAGTCCTGTTTACCTGGGCAAAAAAAAGCCCTCTTGAATAATTCCACTTTGCATAGTTTTTGCATTACACACTGGCCAAGAGGCTGCTCGCACACAGAAGATGGGATCTGTATTGGCTGATGCAGTTAAACAGGCCGCATGAAACAACCAAGCAGGTTTTAAGGGAAGCTGTATAGATAGTAGGGTTGCCAAGTCCAATTTAAGAAATATCTGGGGACTTTGGGGGTGGAGCCAGGAGACATTGGGGGTGGAGCCAGGAGCAAGGGTGTGACAAGCATAATTGAACTCCAAATGTGACCATCACATTTAAAGGGACCGCACACCTTTTTTAAATGCCTTCCTTCCATAGGAAATAATGAAGGATAGGGGCACCTTTTGGGGGGGGTCATAGAATTGGACCCCCTAGTCCAATCATTTTAAAACTTGGGGGGTATTTTGGAGAGAGGCACTGGATGCTATATGGAAAATTTGGTGCCTCTACCTCAAAAAACAGCCCCCCCAGAGCCCCAGATACCCGCAGATCAATTCTCCGTTATTTCCTATGGAATAAGCCTCCATAGGGAATAACAGAGTTCCCAGCAGACATTTCTCTCCCCACCCCCTTTCTGATGACCTTGAAGTAGGGGGAGGGCCTTCAAACTGGGGGATCCCCTGCCCCCCACCTGGGGATTGGCACCCTAATAGACAGGGGGAAGGAGAAGAAGAGATGGTAAGACTAAACTGTGGCCTTACCTGTAACCTGAACCAATCCAATCTCAGCCCAGAAAATTCAAATTTTGTCTTTTCATCGACTGCAGGGTGAAAAAAAAATCAACAGAGGGTAAAACAACTGGGGAGGGAGAGGGAAGTGCTGGAACATCTCTCATGACCTGGACCTCACACAAGGGAAAAACCAGAGTGAGCTGAAGTGGGGAAACAAACTTCACATTCTAAGAGGTATCATTTGCTTCTGAACAGCTATCTTTAGATAAATTGGAAGTTTTACCCCATAGAAGTAGTGGGCTCTACAGGTATATACAACACGCTGGCCTTATATGCACACACACAAAGAGGTCTTGCTCAAGACTCAGCAGCGTCTATTCCAGTGCGCACACACCCTTGAAAATGTGCAAGGACTGCAGGGTCAAATCTCAGAAGCTAGAGGAGACCAGATCAGAGCTTCCTTTGGGTGGGGCACTGTGTCCCTTCCCCAATAGCAGACTTTCCCCAACCCCTTCCAATTGCAGCTGACCACAGGGATTTCAAGGCTAGAGGCATTCAGAGGTGATGTGCCATCGCCTGCCTCTACCTAGTGACTCCGGGATTCCTGGATGGTCTCCCATCCACATACTAACCAGGGCCCACCCTGCTTAGCTTCAGAGATCTGATGAGGTTGGGCTACCTAGACCATCAAGGCCAGGGCTTAGCAGAAAACAAAAACAATCTATACACAACTTTCATAATATATTGGAATTATAGCAAATGAAAACTTTTGTTAGTTCATCATGTGAACAATCCTTTGCACAGGGAGGATTAAACAGGTGCTCTACAGATACCCCTCCTCAGGGCTTTTTTTGTAGCAGGAATTCCTCTGCATATTAGGCTACACACCCCTGATTTAACCAATCCTCCTGGAGCTTACAGTAGGCTCTGTACTAAGAGCCCTGTAAGCTTTTGGAGGGTTGGCTACATTAGGGGGGTATAGCCTAATATGCAAAGGAGTTTCTCTACAAAAAAAGCCCTGCTCCTCTTCCCGGCCTCTATTCCCCCAAGCAGTGCTGCATTATGGCTTTTGTGGGTCCTAGGAACTTTGCGTTTATGGGCCCGCCCACCATAATAATATCAATATTGAAAATTATTTCAGATATAACTTCAATACTTCAACATTTTATTATTATTTATTATACTTCAACATTTTATTGTTTTAATTTAAATATTTTTGTGGGCCCCTAAAAGTATAATGGGCTCTAGGTACTGTGCCTACTGGTCTTAATGAATAAGTTGGCCCTGCCCCAAAGTTACCTTGTTTGACAGACAGGGCTGAGAGTGAGCTGACAAACGATGACATGATCACTGACTCTTCTTCAGGGCACACGGTCAGGTCCTGCAAGCGGGCACACACACAAAGGGGCGATCGTTATTTTGGATGGTGTGATTAATGAGGGAGCAGTGCTTTGGGTTTTAACATAGTACGTAGTCTCAGATGCGTTTGGGAAAAGAAGCAACCCAGAAACACAAGAAAAAGAAAGAAAATAAAAGAAGAAAAGAGAAACTTCACAGAAAGGAAATTATCCCAGACTCCCCCTTCCCCATTTTGATCTGTTTGCCAGTCCCTGACTTCCAAGAGTCTTCTGTCATATTGTGTCACAGCAGTAGCCTTGCCTTCCTCTCTATATTTCCTCTTTCCCATCTTGCTTCTTCCTCCAAAACTTCCACAGAATCCATAGCTGCAGTACATTTTAAATTCCATCATTCCCACGGGGAGTTCTTGGAGGCATATAGGCTTCTCTCCTCTTTGGTTTTACCCACAGAACAAGCTTATGAGGTAAGTCAATCTGAGGGCGATTCTTGTGAGGTGGCCATCCAGGGAGCTTTGTGAGAAAGTGGAGAGCTGAACCTGGGTCTCCTAGATCCTAGTCATACACCCCCACCCACCCCCCCAAAAAACCATTGGTGGCTACAAATTAGGGTTGCCAATCCCTAGGTGGGGGCAGGGAATCCCCTGGATTAGAGGCCCTCCCCCCACTTCAGGGTCATCAGAAAGCAGGGGGGGAGGAGGGAAATATCTGCTGGGAACTCTATTATTCCCTATGGAGACTTATTTCCATAGGAAATAATGGAGAATTGATCTGCGGATAGCTGGGGCTCTGGGGGGGGTTGTTTTTTTTTAGGTAGAGGCACCAGATTTTCAGTATAGCATCCAGTGCCTCTCCCCAAAATGCCCCCCAGGTTTCAAAACGATTGGACCACAAGGTCCAATTCTACCAGCCCCAAAAGAAGGTGCCCCTATCCTTCATTATTTCCTATGGAAAGAAAGCATTTAAAACGTGTGCAGTCCCTTTTATATGTGATGGCCAGAACTCCCTTTGGAGTTCAATTATGCTTGTCACACCCTTGCTCCTGGCTCCACCCCAATGTCTCATGGCTCCACCCCCAAAGTCCCCAGATATTTCTTGAATTGGACTTGGCAACCCTACTACAAATTGATGGGTTTTATGCACCTCTTGCTCCTCAGATGGCTACTGACAGCCAGCGAAGGAGAGTTGTATATTTTTATCAGCCTAAGGAGGAAATCTTAGCTTCCAGATTTCTCCCTCAGGCTCTTAAGAAGGAATCAAAACTTAATATTAAGGAACTGGCTGGCTGCCCTCTGGCCCTTGTGTCTCACTGAATGTATGCCCATGATCTGTATATTGTATGCAAACAGTTAATGCTACAGTTAAAATTCTAGAAGACGGGGCAGTTTTACTTTAACCGAATAAGAGGACATCATGATACATGAATGGTTTTCTCATATGTGTCTGTTAAGTAAAAAAGGCTATTTAAAAACAGTTAAGAGGCTTGAAACTCAAGGAAGGGGCCTAGAACAGCCCTGGAGGGTGAGCACCTCTTCTTTCTAGTATAAACTCTGGAAGTGTGAAATAACGAAATACAGCAGCCTGAGGCGTTAATTAAATAGCGAAATTCTTCAAAGCATTCTACCTTAGCTTCAAAGAAAACCTGACTAATCTAATACAAGAATGGCCTCTGCTGGCTCTTCATCCAGGGTCTGAAGCTACACTCAAGAAGTCTCCTGTGGTTTCTATACTCCCACAGAGAGGAGGCCAAAAGAACAGAATCCTCTTGAACTAGAAGTTACTTGCTAGAAAGTTCTGCCTGGATGTTGCTTGGATGGGACCATCTCCTCACCGGGTGTCCTTGGCCCAGTTACCCTCTCTTAGGACTGCTTCACACATCATAAAACTGCTCATGGTCGCCATAAGGACTTTCAAGAAGGAATTTCTGTCCTCAGGAATGAATTCAGAAGCATGCACAGGCCCAGTTTGGATTAGGACCTTGGAATGTCAAGAAGAAGAGGTTTAAACCTCCCCTCCCCCTGTGCCATTTTCCTAATCTGGAATGGTCCTGGAGAACCACTACTTGTCCCTTTGGGGAAACCAACACATTGATGGCTAATATGTAAGTTTCAAATGGAACAAGTACTTATTGGAGCCCTTTCAGATCAAGAAAGCAGCATGAGGGGAGTGGGGGTAGAACTTAAGTCTCCTTTGCCTGTAGTCCCAATGTTTGGTGTAGTGGTTAAGTATGCGGACTCATATCTGGAAGAACCAGATTTGATTACCCACTCCTCCACTTGCACCTGCTGGAATGGCCTTGGGTCAGCCATAGCTCCCGTTGAATTGTCCTTGAAAGGGCAGCTTCTGGGAGAGCTCTCTCAGCCCCACCCACCTCACAGGATGTTTGTTGTGAGGGAGGAAGGTAAAGGAGATTGTGAGCCACTCTGAGATTCTGAGTGGAGGTCAGGATACAAATCCAATGTTGTTATCTTCTTCTCAAAGTGGCTTACAATTGCCTTCCCTTCCTCTTCCCACAACAGACACCTTGTGAGCAGTGTTCCCTCTAACCTGAGTTAGCGTGAGCTAGCTCACAGACTTTTAGCCTTCAGCTCACACATTTTGTTTAGCTCAGGAAGGATGACCCCAAAGCTCACTAATTTATGCGGTAGCTCACAAAGTAGAATTTTTGCTCACAAGACTGCAACCTAGAGGGAACATTGCCTGTGAGGTAGGTGGGACTGAGAGAGTTCGGAGACAACCACATAAGAGTCCAGTAGCACTTTGAAGTCCAACAAAAACTGTGGCAGAGTATACGAGTCACTGCTCACTTCTTTAGATACAGCTAGAATGTGACTCCATCTCCCCTTATATCTTGGAGAGTGGAAGTGATTTCAGGTGCTGAATGATAATAGCAGGTGTGATATACAGAGGGGAAGTAGGCATGCAGAGAGCACTATTGGTAACAGGGCAGGATACCAAGGTTTTGATTCAGTCCAGGAGGATGCATTGTCTTGAGCTTCGTTATCAGCTGCAATTCAGCAGTCTCTTTTTCTCATCTCCCTTTGAAAGTCCTTGGTAAGAGAACTGCTAATCTTAGGTCAGCAGCTGAGAGAACTGTGAGTGGTTCAAGGTCACCCAGCAGGCTTCATGTGGAGGAGTGAGGAATCAAACCCGGTTCTCCAGATTAAGAGTCCACCACTCTTGATCACTAAACCTTGCTGACCCTTGTAGGAGAACCCTTCCCTTCTTCCTCCTCACTGCCATTTTCCATACCTGGATGATGTCGCTGAGCACCAAGGCATCGAAGCGGGACAGATACTGGACGTAGTAGCGCTGGAGGAGGCTCTGGTAACGGCGAACCAGGCGGCGGAGCTCTTCCATCAAGAACAGAAGCTCAGCCAGATGGCTGTGGGAGGAACAGATGGGATTCAGGACGGAGTGAGACCACCGGGCATGTGCCTGTTTGTGTGAGAGGGTTCATATTTCCTGCTCCAAGGCTGACTTACCTAATTTCCTCACATCTGTGCCACACCTGCCTGGATTTGGCTAAAACACTTTCCTCCATCCTAGGAGAATTCACCTTCTTGTCAGCAGGGCTTTTCTGGTAGCAGGAACTCCTTCGCATATTAGGCCACACACCCCTCATGTAGCCAATCCTCCTGGAGCTTGCAGTAGGCCCTGTATGAAGAGCTCTGTAAGCTCCTGGAGGATTGGCTACATGTGTGTGTGGCCTAATATGCAAAGGAGTTCCTGCTATAAAAAAATCCCTGCTTGTCAGAGAAGAAGACGAGCTCCTGGGGAGCATTTTTAAGACAAGGGAAAGCAAGGTGGGATTATCCACGGGATAGCAAATTTTGTGAAACGCTGCATTCCTTGGCCCTCATGCCGGCACAGACAAAGGGAGGGAAAAAGGAAGAGTGGAGTTATATAGGATTGTAGCTTTTTAAAAGGTGCTCTAGGACCTTAAAAGAAATCAAAATAGCCTCCATTAACAAACAAACAAAAAGCAAGGTGGCTGATTGGCTTTCAGCTCTGTCAGTCAGCTCAATGCATGGGAAATACTGATTCTGTTGTTCCACATAGCCATTTACGCTGCATGACATCCACTAGCATTCTGCATGGTCATAGGGACTCCAATCAGACAACACAGACTGCTAGAGAGACTTCTATGAAGATGGACGGGCCTATGCCGGGGTGACGAACTTGCTTAGTATAAGAGCCAGATAGAATAAACATCAGATGTTTGAGAGCTGCAAGACAGGAATGTCAGATGTTTCAGAGCCACAAGACAGGAAGGAAGGAAAATAGATGGGGGAGGGAAAGCAACTTTAACCTTAAAAGCCTTCTCCAAGACACCGGCTAGCTTGATAAAGTGATTTAAAGAGACAAAGCCAGCCGACATGGTTGGGGGGGGGGGCTTCAAGAGCTGTACGATGTGCGTGAAGGAACCACATGTGGTTCCCAAGCCACAGTTTGACCACCCCTGAACAATACCTTTTGGCCCTATTCGATGTACAGCAATAAGCATACCTGAAGGATTCAGGGGGGGAAATCACACCTTCCTTGCTTGGGCCTCCTTTTGAATATCCATTTGAGGCCTCAGATTTTGCTTCAAGGCCCAATGGATTGGTCCGAATCAGAAGAAAAGGCCAAACTGGTCCTTGACCAGCTTTTGCCTTCCACTCAGACATGAGAATCCAGTCCTCTAGAACCATCTAAATGCACAAAGACTTCCTTGCACCACACTGAATCTGGATCTCTATGTGTTCTCATTGTGCAGTCTGAGAGGTGGACGTGCATGCCTTGGAGTGACGTTCTTTAGGATGATCAGATACCAAAGAGGACATGCCTCTTGTATCTTTAACAGAAGAAGGAATTTCGGTAACTGCCTCTCACCACGCATGGGTAAGCAAAGCTGAACTGGCATCAGATTAATAAAGAGTGTCACATGAGACTGCCCACAGTAAAGCCACCTCCCCCCCTAGCAGTACCTGCCACCTCCAACTACAGCCACTGCTGCCCCACAGCTCATCCCAGTTGCCACTGCCTGGAACAACTAATGCTGCTTCTCTTCTGGTTTTCCACTGTGCGAGATGGAATGTTGGACAAGATGGACCACTGGTCTGATCCAGCAGAGCTCTTTAGATGGTGCCCAGGCATCCTTAAGCACGGAGCAACAAGCTGTCTTTGCCCAACACAACTTGCTGAACTCTCATGAAGCTCTACTGGGCACATGTGTTTTGCTGCCCTGTGTTTTAAGATGCCCGCAGAAGCAGGAAGGGATGCAGCACTGGTATTTTGGATCCTGGGCAGAGATTGACACAGCAAGGTAACAAGTTGATATGATGTGACAGGGAGGGGAGGGGGGGCAGATGATGGAGGCTGCTACCCCCCAAAACTCACCACCTGAGGCCACCATCTCACCTTGCCTCACTATGAGCTGTCCTCGATAAAACATCTTCTTTGGCAAAACTATGAACAACACAGAAACTCTGACTGATTTCCCACTAGCACTGCTCCACCCCCAGGCTTCTGTTTCCCTAGGAACAAGAGATAGATTTTTCACTAGTTGCTCTGCGGGTGCATTCGGATCTGTGGCAACCTCCAATTCTAGGCACGGCAACATAACCCTGAAAACACAGCATGTAAAAACGGCGCAGGAAACTGCAGGTTGCTGCAGCTCAAAAATGCGCTCACAGAGCAACGGATGGGAAATTGATCACATGAGCCAGGTGAAAACATCAGACTCGAGGCAGAGCAACACGAGAGGGAAATCGGTCTCTGCGTGGTTCCAGACTGGACAGTGGTTGCTTCTGCACTCAGAATATTGGCTAACAGGGCTGGCATCAGCATACCATGTGGCAGGGCACTGCCTTTGACCCTCACCCATCTCCGCTACTACCTGCCTGCATGCCCTTCCCCCACCTGCTTGATTTAACAGTTCCACCCCCTGTGCTTTCAGCTGCCCGACATCATTGGGGAAGGGCGTGTGGGTAGTGTGCAGGTGACAGGGCTTGTTTTTGTGATATTATTTTAATGGAATAGGGAAGGGAATAAATCCAAAATTAAATTAAAATTAAATTACTCTTGTCCGTGGTGTTGGGGAAAGGGTGTACAGGTGGCACATATGAAGCTGCCTTATATCGAATCAGACCATCAGTTCAGTATTAACTCAGACCGACAGCAGCTCTCTGGGGTCTCGGGCAAAGGTCTTTCACATCACTTCCTGCCTGGTCCTGTCAACTGGAGACACCAGGGATTGAACCTGGGACCCTCTGCATGCCAAGCAGATGCTCTACCACTGAGCCAATGGCCCTGCCCTAATTATGAGCACACATGAAACTGCCTTATACTGAGACAGGAGACTGGTCTATCAAGGTCAGTCTTGTCTGCTCGGACTGGCAGTAGCTCTCTGGAGGTCTTTCACATTACCTACTGCCTGATCCGCTAAACTGGACAGAACCCGAGGAGGTGCTACCAGAGGGGTTGTGAGCAGGAGAAAGGTGCGCAGGCAGGTGGGACACATGCAGGTGGGGGGAAGAAAGAAGGCATGAGGGGGTACCCGGTAGCAGGCAGCGAGTGGCCCCTGCCCACTGACTGTCCCCAATAAACCTGGAACCAGCCCTGTTAGCCAGCATCTTCTCCACCGTGGTTCTTATTCTTAATTTGTCCATCATCATCAATACCTGTCAGAAAAGTCTTCTGGGTTCTTGCCCTTGCTGACGTGCTCGCTGTGGCGGCAAAGCCAGGTCACCTCGTCCCGGCAGAACGACAGCGCCATGAAGACATAAACAACCTAGTGAGGTGGAACGAGAGAGAACTCCAGGTCAAGATACTTTCTCAGCTGGCAGGCAATGCAGTCGGTTTGCCTGGCTCCTGAAAAAGGCCCTCCAGGAAGGCCCGGGGAGTCTGTTATCCAACTACCAGTTTTTGTTCCGGTCTTTAAACTTTTTCTCTTTCAAAGTTGTCAAAATTTTCTGGTTTAACACTGGCCTGGGGCATGCAGCCTCTTTCCTTTTTTATCTTTAAGCACTTACAATACAATCCAGACTCCATATAATGAGTTTTGCCTTACCATGGGCTTGGGGTGGAAGGCATTTGGGATCAGATGGGGAACAGGCCCTCCATAGAAAGAGTTTGGGGGATAGCAGGTTTAATTTTTCTCTGGTTTAAAGAGGAATGGCGGGAGCCAGGCTGAGATGAGCTAACTGAGCTGCTTTTTCAAGTGATGTTTGCAAGAGGGGTCTTCTTTTGTTTCGGAATTTTTCATCTGCATTTCCTGCATCGCTAAAACAACCGGAAAACCTACGTTGTAACATGTATTCCACTTAAAAACCAACCTGCTGTGAGGTCTGCAATGGATTAACAACATTCAAGAGCAACACCTAAGAGGTTAAAAGGTATTCTTCAGGACAAACCACGTGCAATAAGAACAAATATTTCCCCCCCTGGCTGGGCTCCAATACCGGAACGAAGTCCCCACGAGGGGAAAAGCAGCTTGTGGGGATAAGTTGGAGAGACAAGAAGCAGTCTGTCTGCAATGAAGCATGCAGGCTATGTTGAGGGCTCACCCGGCTGCAGATAAAATAACATCTGGTTAATCTAAGGACATTTTTATAATTGATACAAAGGACCAACTGTGTGTGACATTGCCAGACTTCTATCTTTTAACCAAGGTCAGCCCCAACCATGTGTAAAGCAGGCAGCGCTGGTTTTTTTGAGCAGGAACGCAGTTACGGCTGGCTTGGCCAGTGTTCAAAGGGTGTGATGTTTACCCATGCAGGGCTGGGGTTCTGGTGTGCTGAGGCTCGTTCCCTCACCCTCCCACTTCTTGCCACGTGTGTGTGGCCCGATGATGTCACTGGAAGTGACGTCATCAGGTTGCGCAAGCTATACGCGAGCGCTCAGCCTGGCCTTCCTCTGCTTCAAAGGGAGCTGGCTAGCTCCCTTTGAAGCAGGGGTGGACCAGCCTGAGCACTTCCGGGGAGCGTCTTCGGGTGCAGGGAGGCAGGCGCGGGAAGGCGGGTGGCACAGAGAGGCGGATGGCAGCAGACGCAGGGGAACAGACGGCAGCGGGCACGGGGAGAAGGGGTGCCTCATAGCGCCCCTAGGCCAAGTGGTGCCCAAAGCGGCCACCTACTTGGCCTACTCCCACGTGCTGGCCCTGTACCAATGCTAGTTGTCACATTGACATTCCTGCTTGGCTTGAGGGTAATGGCAGGGCACAGTGTCTGTCCCAAGGGCCATCAAACACTACACTTTCATGATAAAAAAAATCAGAAGCTTCTCTTCCAGGGGGGAGGAGGGAAGATTCTATAAAAATCCTTGTTTACAGGGCTTTTTTTTTAAGCAGGAATGCAGTTTCGGCTGGCTTGGCATGAGGGGTGTGTGTCTTAACATGCAAATGAGTTCTGCTGGGCTTTTTCTACAAAAAAAGCCCTGAAAGCAGGTATGCTTTTCATCTCTACTCTATATTTGATTGGGGCAGACATGACTTGAAATATACAGGTCCGTTGATGCCACACTTAGCTTCTCCCTTTGTATCAAATGTGAATATCCTCTTAGACTAGCGAGACCCATGTTTATCTGCAGCCAGGGGAGCTGAAAATGTGCTTGCTTGTTGGTTTGTTTTTAAAAGCTGGATCACAAGTCTCAATGTTTTGAGAGTGTACACACAAACTGCCATTATTTTTAGGTTCCTTCTGCTGAGTGCTGCACACACAGTATCAAACAATATAGGCGATGGGAACCACATACATATTATTTATTTATTTATTTCCTTAAATTTCTCTCCTGCCCTCTCTGCAGGTGGACTCAGGGCAGCTAACAGTCAGTTCAGACGTTTATATTTACAATTTAAAACCAATAAAATAGTTACAATTAAAGCCATTCCATGGTGCTGTACCATTTCACTTCTCCCCTACTACCTGCATGCATATGGAGCAAGTCAAACACATGGGTCAGTACAGGCAATACACACATGCCATAGAATTACAGAGCTGGAAGGGACATCCAGGGTCATCTAGTCCAACCCCCTGCACATTGCAGGAAATTTACAAATATCTCACACACACACACACACACAGTGACCCCTGCTCCATGCCCAAGAGGTGGCAAAACCCCCTTCCAGGATCCCTGGCCAAACTTGCTTTCACAACGTTTTCACGGCAGACTTTTTACGGGGTGGTTTGCCACTCACCCCCAAGTGATGATCAGCGTTTCCCTGGGAGTGTAAGAAAGGGCCACGAGAACTAAGCCCTGATGCAACTCATCCTGCCCTCCTTCTTGTGATCTGCCTAATTCACAGAATCAGCATTGCTGTCAGATGGCCATCTAGCCTCTGTTTGAAAACCTCCAAAGGAGGACAGCCCACCACTTCCTGAGGAAGCCCGTCCCACTGAGGAACTGCTCTGTCAGGAAGTTCTTCCTAACGTTTAGCCAAAACCTCTTTTGATTGAATTTCAACCTGCTGGTTCTGGTCCAACCTTCTGGCCATGCTCACATTCAGGCTCCCACGCATACAGACAGAGGTAGATATACCCACCCATGCTTGCACACATACACTTGTGCATTCATACAACTGATGTACAGCATGAATATTGGTGCACTTGCAGAGAGTCTTGTTGCACAGACACCGCACTTCCCTCTTGCTCATTTCCACTTGCCTTTGGCCCCAGCAGCCCTGGTTCATTAGCCAGGATGGCCTCCATCTCCCGCACAGCGTTCCGCAGGAAATTACGCCGGCCCCGATGCAGCTGCCCGCTGTGAAGACATCGGCTTTAGGGTTGGAGGTTCCAGTAAACTCACACACTCCCCTTCCCCAAATCTATGCCATAAATGTGTACCAGAGACAGGGAAACAACACGGCTCGTGGGATATGCTTTGCAGGTCTTATCCAGGCAAACAAAGAGAGCCAGTGTGGTGCAGCAGCCATTAGACTAAGATCTGGGAGACCCAGGTTTGAATCCCCCCTCTGCCATGCAGCTTTCTGGATGGCCTTCAGCCAGCAATGAGAGGTGCAGCCCAAACTGGACCAGAAAGAGGGAAGGGATGGACATTTATACCTCTGTGTCAGAGCGTGTTCTTTGCATTCCTTGATATCAGCTATACGTTTCCCATAGCTGCAGAAAGAGAGAAACAAGAACTTAAAAAAATTAGCCCTGCTGGATCAAGAGTGAGTCATCTAGCTCAGGGGTACCAAACCCCGGGCCGTAGACTGGTACCGGTCTGCGGCCTGTTAGCAACCGGGCCATGCAGCCTCACCACCCCCACCACCCCCCATGGCACCACGCAGCTTCGCCGCCCCCCACCCCACAGCACCTCCTCTCCCTTCCGTCTTCACAATTTTTAAGGCTTGGGAAGGGGCAGTGAAGCGCCTCCTGGGTTCTTTAAAGGCCAATGCCCCCTCACTGATCAGCTGATCGGCGGGGAAAACTGCAGCGGTGGCAGCATCGAATGACCTGCTGAAATAGTGGTGCTACTCTTGCCTCCTCCCATGCCCGGAAAGGAAGTGGGGAGGAGGCAAGGGCACCACGGCTATTTCAGTGGGTCGCTCGCCACAGCTGTGAGAGCCCTCTCAGTCCCACCCACCTCACAGGGTGTCTGTTGTGGGGGAGGAAGGTAAAGGAGATTGTGAGCCGCTCTGAGACTCTGAGATTTGGAGTGGAGGGCGGGATAATAATCCAATATCATCTTCCTCTCCTTCTTGCTGCCGTGGATCAGCTGATTGGGGGGGGGGCGCCAGCCTTTAAAGAGCCCTTGAGGCGCTTCACTGCCCCTTCTCAAGCCTTAAAATTGTGAAAATGGAGGGAGGAGGAGGTGCCACCAGGGGGGCCAAATTTGGTGCCCCCACCCTGTCGGTCCTGGGGCCAATGTGGGCAGGCCAGCCCTGGAGCCGGTCCCTGGTGCCAAAAAGGTTGGGGGCCACCGATCTAGCTCAGTAACTTGTTTCACACTGTGATCAAAAACAGTTGCCTGGGAAAGTGAAGAAACAGGGCTCAGAGGCTGAGACTAAGGATGCCAATCTCCAGGTGGAGCTTGGAGATCTCCCACTATTACTCTGTCCAGAAAACAGGGATCGATTCCCCTGGAGAAAATGGCTGCTTTGGCGGGTAGACTCTATGGCATTGTACCTTGCTGAGGATGGTCTCACCTCTCCCACAATCCTGTCCTCCCAAGACTCCACCCCCAAAAATCTCCAGGTGTTTCCCAACCCAGAGCTGGTGACCCTAGCTGAGATCTTCCCTTGCTGTTGTCTCCAAGTACTGGTATTTGGAGTGTTACTACCTCTGAATTTAGTACCCACAGAAAGACCCATCCTCCATAAATCTGTTTAATCTCCCTTTTAAAGGTGTCTATGGCCAGGGTCATGATGCTGATGCAACCAATGGCAAACCACTTCTGAACGTCTCTTGCCTTGAAAACCCCAACAGGGTCACCACAAGTCAGCTGTGTCCTGATGGCACTTCCCAGCACCACCTTGCCTGTGGCCATCACCAATGTTCCCTTTAAGTTGCAGAGTCTTGTGAGCAAAAATTCTACTTTGTGAGTTACTGGCATTAAAGTTGTGAGCTACTGACATTAATTAGCTACCACATAATTAATTAATATTTTAATTAATATTGTTATTAATTAACTAGCTATTGCATACTGTGAGCTACAAATTAGTGTGCTCTGGGGTGATCCTTCCTGAGCTAAGACAAAAATGTGTGAGCTGGAGGCTAAAAATCTGTGAGTTAGCTCACACTAACTCAGTTTAGAGGGAATACTGGCCATCACTACATTTTCTGGCAGCGAATCCTATATTTTAGTCATTCATCGAGTAAAGCAGAATAGTAAATACAGAAGTACAATTCAGTAAATTAGAACAAGAAGACAGAAAGATTGAGGCCACGGCATCAGATTCACAACATTGTATTTTGCATGCTGCTTTACTCATTTGGAATGCAGAGGCACACACAAGTGGAAGTCCTTGGTCCACACAATGTTTCAACTAAAACTTCAGGTCAGGGTTGTAGCCAGTGGGGGGCGGGGGGATGGCACACAGGGGCAGTGCCCCTCATACAATCTGCAGCACCCCCAGCTAATATTTCCCTTCCCATAAAAGAGAAGACTGGGTGGGGGAGCTGCAGATTCTATAGGGGACACCACCAATGTCCCTTCTAAGCTGAGTTAGCGTGAGCTAGCTCACAGATTTTTAGCCTCCAGCTCACACATTTTTGTCCTCGCTCAGGAAGGGTGATCCCAGAGCACAATAATTTATGCAGTAGCTCACAACTTTAATGCCAGTAGCTCACAAAGTAGAATTTTTGCTCACAAGACTCTGCAGCTTAGCGGGAACATTGGACACCACCCCGTCCCCCACTGGCTATGGCCCAGCTTCATTTTCTCTTGCAGCATATGGGGTGACCGGATGCAAGAAGGACAACATGCTTATATTTTTAGCAGGATTTTCATGATTTGTCTCTTCTGCAAAACTATTTAGAAGGTGGGGATTCTTTGCTGGGAAGGGGGGCAGGAAAGGTGCATAACGTAACCCTTTCAGCAATTACTGTATAGATATGGTCCTCCCCTCTGCACCTTACCCTTTGACACTGCCAAAGGCTTCCTCGGTGACTTTGTGAATTGGAAGGATTTCATCTCGTACGAGAGTGATGTACAGTGAGCCCCGGAGAGCTGCCCGCCACAGATCCAGGCAGCTCTGGGTGGAGCCCAGGCAGCTGTGGCACAGCAAGAACCCAACTGAGGAAGTGGAAGACAATCAACCGTAAGAGGAGGAACACAAGAGACTAGTCCTCAAGATGCTGAATTAACATTAGACATTTTGGGGAAATCTAGGTCCCACATCAGCTCCAAGGAGAGCTGCCAGATCTTCACCTGGAGGCTGTGCTAGGGTGGCGGGCCATGTGTGTTCGTGTGCCAGATTAAGCTCTCCCCACATGACTTCAAATAGAAAAACAATTATTTGCATTAGGAAGAACTTTCTGACAGTTAGAGTGGTTCCTCAGTGGAACAGGTTTTCTTGAGAGGTGGTGGACTCTCCTTCTTTGGAGGTTTTTCAACAGAGGTTAGATGGTCATCTGACAGCAATGCTGATCCTGTGAACTTAGGGGAAGATATTTGTGAACTTCCTGAATTGTGTAGGGGTTGGACTAGATGACCCTGGGGGCCCCTTCCAACTCTATGATTCTATGAATAGCTGCTAAAGGGGTCTGAGGCTGGGGAAAGGGTGTCAATGCGGGCAAGACTGGACAGATGCAGACTTTCCTGTCCACATGAGTGCCACCCCAGTTTTACTATGATTTTCTCCAAAACATCATAGCAAAGCAGGTTTTGGGATGATCACAGGAAACGCATGGAAAAGTCAGGAAGTGCATGGAAGCACCACTAAGGCTGTGGAGACTGGAAAAAGGCCAGCTTCTCAACAGTATCAGAGCCAAGACAAACAACCCATGACCATAGTCCCACTGAAACCTATGAAAACAGCTTCAGACGCTTTAATCAATTTCAGGCTACATAAAGACAAATGCCCAGATGGGAGAACTACTATTTTCTACCTAAGATGACAAGCTTAAGATCTGGCTGGGATCCACTCTAGCCCAAGCATAAGACCGACATGGCAGAAAAAGGCAACTTACTCACAATCCATCGCTCAAGAGACTCCAGAGAAAGGTATTCACAGGCCATCTGGGAAGGGGGGAAAAATTAAAATGTGCTTTTATGCCTGCGTAGATCCATAGTGTCTCACCCCAAGTATTTAGAACAGAATTGGGATATCTACAACCTCACCCCACCCTCCCACCCAAGAACTTTTGACGCAACAACTTTTCCCGGGCCATCTAGAGTTATGAGCCTTTGAGGCGTGCTCATGCATCTCAAACCACTGTTCACCATCCTAGCTCAAAGGCTCAGAGAATTAGAACCTGACTATGAGTACAGTGCTGACATCACATCCTTTTGGCGCAGATCAGTGAGGACGTAACTAGAACATTACAGATCTTGAGAGAAATCTGAGGATATGTTCCCCTGTAATAATTAAGTTGAAGAATTTGGGGATATAGGTCTGAATTCATCCCAGGGTCCTTAAAATGCACCATATTAGTGTCATAATAAACTTTACCAGAGCATTGTTATCTGTATTTTTAAGGTGGTTCCTTCATGGAGAGTGTTTTTGCTAGCAATGAGATGGAAGGCTTTGCACATGTTCCTGCACTACATACAGCTCAACAAGAAGAAGACATTGACAATACTGATGAAGCGGCAACACGAAATGCGTCTATTATTGTAACTAGTGAATTGGATGCTGTATGACTAAATAACAATGAGCTCTGTTGTAAATTGAAAATTGTTTCTTTCTGTCTATTTTGGTGAAATTCTTAAGTAAAAGTGAAAGTCTATATATATCACATGTTTTGTGTTTCTTGTAGTGTATTTCAACTGTGATTCCATAATTATTTTTTAAAATGCTGAAATCTCCCACTGAACGACATGTTCTACATTCTCAGGAGGAGGAGAAAGAAAAGAAGGAGAAGAAGGAGGAGGAGGAGAAGGAAGAGGAGAAGAAGAGGAGGAGGAGATTGGATTTATACCCTGCCTTTCACTACTCAAAGGAGTCACAGAGTGGCTCACAATCTCCTTTCCCTTCCCCTCCCCACAACAGACACCCTGTGAGGTAGATGGGGCTGAGAGAGTTCTGACAGAAACTGCAACTGTGACAGGCAAAAGCCTGCAGTTGTCAGCCCCTCCTGCCCCCCCAAGAAAGATACTGTGGACAGCAGGGCCTGAAGGTGTTGGAGAGGCAGGCACAAAGTGTCTTTGTCCTATGTGCTCCATACTTACTGTGTCTGAATTGGCGGGAGCTAGCATGCCTGCAGGGTTGCTGATCAGACTGAAGAGCTGGTCACTTCGCCACTGGTCAGCAGTGTGGTTTCGACGGGCAAAAAGGAAGTGCAGTGAAAGGAGGGCATTGCTCACAGCCTGGCGAGAGAGAGAGAAGAGACAGCTGGTAGAGGCACTGTAGGCAAAATAACACGTGACCTTGGCTAATGCATCTTCCCCATTTTTTTTCTTTTTGAGATAATTCAGGGTGGGAAGCATTTGACAAGGAAAATGGCAAAATATAGGAAGGAGTGTGTAATGCCTCCTGCCCCCCTACTTAAATAGTTCACATCTTGAGTGGAATAGAACTGCTGTAATCTTAAAATGGGCAATGGACGTGGCTCTAGATTGCTGCTGAGTGGGGCTTCCTGAGTTAATGAGTGGTCACTCACATGCACAGCTTAAAGGGAACACTGCATCAATGCTTCTTGTAGATTCAGTCTACAAGGCAGGGATCCCAACATGGCGCCAAGCAGGGGTGGAATTCTAGTAGGAGCTCCTTTGCATATTAGGCCATATCCCCTGATGTAGCCAATCCTCCAAGAGCTTACAAGGGTCTTTTTTGTAAGCTCTTGGAAGACTGGCTACATCAGGGATGTGTGGCCTAATATGCAAAGGAGCTTCGGCTAGAATTCTGCCCCTGGTGCCAAGTGTTTTGAGAAAGTGGGCAGGGCCAGGTGTGGCTCAAGAAGAGTTGTTCACTGACATTTAAGGTCTCCACAGGCACTTTCTGATCACACCAGACCAGGGAATTACGCACTCCTCAGAGATAACTCGCCCTGTTTGACTGAGTAGGGAACCTTCTCTCTCTAGAAGATCTATCCCCTTTCATTTGGCCTGAATTGGAGTTTTTCTCTACTACCTAAATTTCCTCTCCAAACTTTTCCCCGGTTCTCTGTGTTCAAACTGCTCTCAGCTAATGCTGAATTCAGATTGCATTTAGTCAAGGCCAGAAATTATTAGCATTAATCCTTTTTCTGTCAGGACTATTCCCAGATGGTCTCTGTACAGGTCTGTTCTCAGTTAAGGCGGGAACCTGACTGAATCTCCTCAGCAGCCAGCTTTCTCAAGACTTTTTTTTGCTCAGCTGACACTAACCGATCAGATTGCTTAGAGCAGCCTGTCAGGAAAGGCTCTCTGGCTCTGCGAAGAATTAAGGCATTCACAGTCCTGTAGTTGTTGGTACAGCACTACTAAGCCTCTTTAAAAGTGCAGTCCGTCACAATCAGTCAAAAATGAAAGCCAAAAACAGCTGAAAACTAAAAAGGAGAAAAAAACCAAAGCTGAACAGAGGCTGGCTAATATAAAAACAATCAGGGGAAAGCCTGTTGAAAAAAACTCAATTTTACACGGCTGGAAGAAATTACCCATGTCTGCTAAGAAGTTTCCTGAGCCATTTGCATGGAAATGTTTTTGAACAGGGACAGATAAGCAGGGCTTTTTTTTTAGCAGAAACACACAAGATCACAGTTCCGGATGGCTAGGCATGGTGTGGTGCCTAGGGGCGTGGCCTAACATGCAAATGAATTCCTGCTGAGCTTTTTCTTTTAGGAAAAGCCCTTCAGATAAGCCTCCACTGGCCAGTGTTTCCTAGTGAATAAACAACCCTCCAAATGCTCCTGCTTGTTCATACCAACTGTACATGCATGATCTGTACAACCTCACAACCATGTAGACTGTGTTACCGTGCATATTTTTGCAGTGGATGGACCAGAGGTGCCAAACCCAGAGTCTAAAAGAAGAACATCTGCTGGTGCCACAGCAGTGTCTCACCTTGGTGTGCGGCCCAAACTCCTCCATCAGCTTGCGCAATGGATTCTCATACTCCAGTATCATCTGACCCAAGCGAGGGAAACTGGAATCGCTGTAGCCAGAAGAGGGGGGGAAAATCAGAGCTGCTAGCCAACAGCAGGAGCTGTGCTTTCTGTTTTTCTGACACTGGCCCAGTATTTCTGCACAAGAGCATCTCCAGAGCCCTCCAAGGTCTGCTTCTGAAGCTCCAAGTTAGAGTTTGCACATTTCCCTTATGCAGAACCTTAATGAGCCTTTCCAGACAACAAAAAAGCAGGCTATTTTCTTTAGGACAAGTGCTGCTAGCTGGGATGCAGCGCAGCAGGGGGGTAACCTTGCTGGATAGCCAAGCTACAAGGATAACTGACTGCAACTGTGGATACATGTGGATTTCAGTGGCAAAAAACGAAGGGAGCGCATAGCTTTAAACAAAGGGAGCAAAATAGGCGATCGCTGTGCTGTGGAGGAGGATGTAGTATAGTGTAGTGACCTCCATTGATCCCCAGTCACAACTGAACTGTAAAATAGGTTAGGCTGACCAACAGTCAGGGCCAGCCCTAGACCATCTGCAACCCTAGGCAAGGCTAACTTCTGCCCCACCCCCCGCACTGATAACCCCACTGAGTCACATGGGGGCACCCAATTTGGTGACCCCAGAAGTCTGGCACCCTAGGTAATTGCCTAGTCTGCCCAGTGGCAGGGCCAGCCTGCCCCGGCCAACAGTGACTACCAAAGGCCACCAATAAGCTCTTACAGCCGAGCGTGGGCTCCTAGAGTCCAACACTTGAATTATTACACCACAATAGTTCTCTATGATGTCACAAGGAGCCAGTGACATTGCACATTCAAAACAGTGTTCCAAACTAAAATAGACAGTGCTAGTAGAGAAGAACTGCATTTTTCCCCTTGACCAAATACTGAAATTTATTGTTTGGGGGGAGGGGAGTGATCATAAGGGGAAAAGGCATTTAATATCTTGCCTCCAAAGCACCTCGCATGTGACTCTCAAAGCCCCCCACCCCGGTTTCACCAGCTTTGAGAAGTCATTTGTCTCCTTAAATCACTTCTCCAAGGCAAGCCAGCTGGCAGCTTGGAAAATGCATGTAAAGTTAAAGTTGAACATAAGAACATAAGAGAAGCCATGTTGGATCAGGCCAACGGCCCATCAAGTCCAACACTCTGTGTCACACAGTGGCAAAAAATTTTATATACACACATACACTGTGGCTAATAGCCACTGATGAACCTGTGCTCCATATTTTTATCTAAACCCCTCTTGAAGGTGGCTATACTTGTGGCCGCCACCACCTCCTGTGGCAGTGAATTCCACATGTTAATCACCCTTTGGGTGAAGAAGTACTTCCTTTTATCCGTTTTAACCTTTCTGCTCAGCAATTTCATCGAATGCCCACGAGTTCTTGTATTGTGAGAAAGGGAGAAAAGTACTTCTTTCTCTACTTTCTCCATCCCATGCATTATCTTGTAAACCTCTATCATGTCACCCCGCAGTCGACGTTTCTCCAAGCTAAAGAGTCCCAAGCGTTTCAACCTTTCTTCATAGGGAAAGTGCTCCAGCCCTTTAATCATTCTAGTTGCCCTTCTCTGGACTTTCTCCAATGCTATAATATCCTTTTTGAGGTGCGGCGACCAGAACTGCACACAGTACTCCAAATGAGACCGCACCATCGATTTATACAGGGGCATTATGATACTGGCTGATTTGTTTTCAATTCCCTTCCTAATAATTCCCAGCATGGCGTTGGCCTTTTTTATTGCAGACGCACACTGTCTTGACATTTTCAGTGAGTTATCTACCACGACCCCAAGATCTCTCTCTTGGTCAGTCTCTGCCAGTTCACACCCCATCAACTTGTATTTGTAGCTGGGATTTTGCCCCAATGTGCATGACTTTCACTTGGCCACATTGAACCGCATCTGCCACGTTGACGTCCACTCACCCAGCCTCAACAGATCCCTTTGGAGTTCCTCACAATCCTCTCTGGTTCTCACCACCCTGAACAATTTAGTGTCATCCGCAAACTTGGCCACTTCACTGCTCACTCCCAACTCTAAATCATTTATGAACAAGTTAAAGAGCATGGGACCCAGTACCGAGCCCTGCGGCACCCCACTGCTTACCGTCCTCCACTGCGAAGACTGCCCATTTATATTGACTCTCTGCTTCCTATTACTAAGCCAGTTTTTGATCCACAAGAGGACCTGTCCTTTTACTCCATGACTCTCAAGTTTTCTAAGGAGCCTTTGATGAGGAACTTTATCAAAAGCTTTCTGGAAGTCAAGGTAAACAACATCTATCGGGTCGCCTTTGTCCACATGTTTGTTCACCCCCTCAAAGAAATGTAACAGGTTAGTGAGGCAAGATCTTCCCTTGCAGAACCCATGCTGAGTCTTCCTCAGTAACCCGTGTTCATCAATGTGCCTACTCATTCTGTCCTTGATAATGGTTTCTACCAACTTTCCCGGTATTGAAGTCAGACTGACTGGCCTGTAATTTCCCGGATCTCCTCTGGAACCCTTTTTAAAGATGTGGGTAACATTTGCTACCTTCCAGTCCTCAGGAACGGAGGCAGATTTCAATGAAAGATTACAGATTTTTGTTAGAAGATCCACAAGTTCAACTTTGAGTTCTTTCCACCTCTCCCACCCCATCTATCTTCCTTCCTTCCTTCCTTCCTTCCTTCCTTCCTTCCTTCCTTCCTTCCTTCCTTCCTTCCTTCCTTCCTTCCTTCCTTCTGTCTTGAGGCTCTCAAACATCTGACTTTTATTCTGTGTGGCTCTTAAGCAAGTTTGGCCACCCCTGCACTACACTATGATGGCTCTACACACCTGGGAAACCTCATACCGTTAGGACCAGAATGACCACACTGTCATGCAGATGTTTTCTTGAAATATGGAGGTTTCTTGCTCTCCTTGCAGGAAAAATCCCCTTGTGGAAGAGCCCCAAATGTCTTATGGGAAGGCATAAAACAATAGGAACCTCCTCTTATCTGTGGCAGAATTCAATCTTTGTGTGGCCTGGTTCAAGGAAAGACCAGACAAGAATTTGATGAAGTGCTTGAGGTCCCAGCGAGGCAACCTTAGGAGAAGGGCGTTTGAACTAGATGGGCCCCTACCTTGTTCCATGGATCATCTCATGGGTATAGTTGTACAATCCAGCCAGGACCTTGCGGTCGTCAATACGGCAAAGGAGCAAGATGACTGATGCATAGGTGACAATCAGGTCCAGGTAGTTCTTTGTGAAGTCATAATTTATATGCTGCAGGAAACAACAGAGAGGGGGAAGCGAGTCAGAAGTGAGTCATCTATCAATTTAAAATGCACATTTTTATTCTGCCCTTTGAGATCCTCAGGGAAGGTTCGTGACTCAATGGTAGAAGATCCATTTGGCATGCAGAGATCAGATAGTTGTTGCCATAAAACTTGATTTCCATTCTGTGAGTTGAGACCCAACAATGGGTCACAGCTCACTTCTTCAGATACCTGAGCTTTTCGTGATAGCTGAAGAAGTGAGCCGTGACTCATGAAAGCTCATCCCTGGCCACGAATTTAGCTAGTCTTTAAGGTGCTACTGGACTTTAGTATGTCTTTAAGATGTTACTGGACAGAGTGTTGGACTGAATGGGCCACTGGCCTGATCCAACATGGCTTTCTCTTATGTTCACATGACTCTTGATCTTTTCTGCTGCTACAGACAGACTAACACAGCTAGCCACCTTGATCCATTTGAACTGACACACTGAGAAAAAGGGGGGAGGCTCCTTCTAAGGGAAAACGATGCACTGCTGGCAATATTTTCCATAGCCAACTAGCTCAGGCCTCTTCAGAAAGGGAGAATAACAACTTTTCGAATTCAGAAGTTTAGATCTATCTGGGCCCCGATTTTAAATTTTATGTCAGAACAACGTATTCTTCCTTCCAACTGCACTTATCATTCTTGGCTTCATTTTTAGTTGTTTAAGGTCTGAGAGGTGCATTTCTGGGTGTTTTATTTGGTTGACTTGTATTTAGTTATTATTTCTCTGTTCATGCTGTTTTATGCAGCATTTCTTTTGACTATTTTTTGCAATGCAATTGAATGATATAGTTTTATGCTCCTCTTATGCATTTGTAAGTCAAAGATCTTTGTTTTTAATAAAGATTTATTTATTTATTTATTTATTTTAAAAAAAGAAAAAGAAGGGAGAATGACAGCAATGATCTTGAAGTTTCAAGACTGATGGGGTTACTGAAGAGGTCTGTACTTCTTGGACGAGAACCTGATTCTTGCCCTATTATGCACAGGTATTTTCCCTTGCTTCACTGTGTATGTCTGTCAACTTTTCTTAGTCATTCTTCCTCCCTTCATCACTCAGTTTGCTTTCTGGTAACCGTTTCTCCAGGTTTTCTCAGAGTGCTTTTGTACTGACTTTCCTCTTGTTTTGCTTACAAGCCAAAGATGATTCAAAAGCATACAAATTCCCTTGGGTTCCCCCCCACACACTCTTTTTCTGTCCCTTTAAGGTCCCTTGTCCACCCATACCCAGATCTGCCCACTCTGCAACTTCTACCATCCTCCCCCCCACCTTCATCAGTGTACAAGTTTCATTGATTACTTTTTCCCTTGCTGTTTTAAATCTTTTTTTTTTAACTGCAAGCAGCATGAGTCTAGCTATATGAGACTATCGCTAGTCTCAGACAGTTGAATAACTAAAAATTAAAATGACTGGGGGGGGTGTTAAAAGGACCTGTGCAAGATTTAGTTCCTTGCAGGTATTGATTTGAAAGGAAGGGGGGTCAGAGAGGAAGCAAACGATGGCGTCCCCAGTGCAAAAAAAATACAAAAGGATTTTTGTGCTGCATGGGAACAAAATAAAGGGGGGGATTGTCAGCTTGGAATGAAATTGACTTGAGAGAGAAAGAGAGAGAGAGAGAGAGAGAGAAGCAGGCAGGCAGACACTGGGATGGGAAGCTTAAAGCTCTGAAAACCAGGGCTTTTTTGTAGAAAAAGCCCAGCAGATTATTTGCACATTAGGCCACACCCCCAACACCAAGCCAGCCAGAACTGTGTTCCTGCTCAAAAAAAGCCCTGCTGAAAACATGTCTCCCTTTAATGCATTGTGAACTACGGGGTTTTGGGGGGGTGGGGAAACCATTTTGGCAGTTTTTAGAAGCCTAACATTAAAATGGCAGCTGAGCCACATGGACCTTCTGCAAACTGGCAGGCTTAAGAATCACTTTGGATCAATCCATTTGGACAAAAGAGTGCAATAGGAACAGGAGAGACTTTTAAAAACTGTCAAGATCAGGACCAGTGTTCTGGATCAAATTAAAGGTAAAAGTAGTCCCCTGTGCAAGCACCTGCCGTATCCGATGCTGGGGTGACGATGTTTTCACAGCAGACTTTTTATGGAGTGGTTTGCCATTGCCTTCCCCAGTCATCTACACTTTCCCCCCAGCAAGCTGGGTACTCATTTTCCCAGTCTTGGAAGGATGGAAGGCTTAGTCAACAACTTCTCCCGGGCCATCTAAAGCCCAGCAAGAACTCATTTGCATATCAGACCACACCCCGATACAAAGCCAGCCGGAACTGCGTTCCTGTGCATTCCTGCTCAACAAACGCCCCACTCTTTCCAATTTTTCACAGTAGCTGATAATAACACAGCAGATAATCCCTTAGTGCTTGACAATATGGAAATGGGGTTTTTCAGCTGCTTGTCAATTGCAGCACTGGGTTTTCCGCTTTGCCTGTGTTCCTTTCTATTCCCTTTCATTCAGTGAACCGATGTTAAAATGCATGCACAAAACCTGAACCACGAGGATTTAAATGGAAGACGCTTGCTGTACACTACTGCACAGCTGCCAATAGGGCAACTGCATAATTTTCTTTTGAAAAAAAAATTGGGGGGATACCATCCCTCACATGTCACAAGTTATGTTCCCACCACGCCTCATTTGGGTCAGGAGCTCACAGGAGCTCCTGAATCTATATATTTTATTGTGCTTGTTCTTTCTTAACCCCCTCCCCCCAAAAATACTTGCTTGTGGGCTCCATTGTTCAAACCCTCTGTGAGAATTTTGTTGAACTCTAACATTTGACAAACTTTCTAATATTTTCACCACAAAAAATGGGAAAATAACCAAAACACATAAAGCAGACAGATGGAAATTTTCATCATATCACTGTGGCCACACAGAAGAAAGTAAATTTAAAAGTATGATGTGAGTAAGGTTTTACTATTGCAATTATAATTCAAGAAGCCTTTTAAGGTAGATGCTGAGCTGATATAATTTAGTACACCTTCTAGTGATGTCAGGGGTATGTGACATATGCAAATGAGTTATGCTAATGAGTTGTGCTAATGAGCTCCAACACATCTTTTTCTATGAAATGAACCCTGGCTCTGATCTAGAAAAGTGAGGGTTTGTTTTAAATTATAGCTGTAGAATAAGTACACTGGAGAAAAAAGAATGGTGCATGAGGCGGTGACAGAATCCAAAGTCAGGCTTAAAGACTTACTTGCTCAGAAAATCTACAGTAAAATGTGCATGCTTTATGGGCCTTGGAGTCAGAAAAAAAAAGCTGCAGTTCTTGTACTTGCAAACAGAAAATTCACTCCATACATAAAAGGATCCCAGAAGAAAAGAAAGGGAGCAATCATTCACACTGCTGAGAGAACAAATGGGATCTGAGAGAACAAATTGGCAGGCAGGCTCCAAGTATATGGCATAAAAATGACTCCACTGTAAAATCAGTTCAACCATGGAACAAGAAGCTTTGGAATGCTATGGAATGCAACATCCTTCCGTGGAAGCTTCTAAGAAAAGGATTATTTAATTTAATTTTTCGATTTATACCCCCTACCCTATGCCACAAGCAGACTCTGGGTGGCTTACAACATTAAAAACCTTACAGAAACATTAAAAAACCCACATCCAGACTAGATAATATCATAATTACAGAATTATCTTTTAATTGGGACCCAAGCCCTTTTGCCTCAAACTCTCGGAGGGCAAATTCATACATTATAAAATCCACATAGAATCACAGAATTATAGAATTGGAAGGGACCTCCAGGGCCTGTAGTCCAACCCCCTGACCAATGCAGGAAATTCAGATACATCTCCCTAAATTCACAGGATCAGCATTGCTGTCAGATGCCCATATAGCCTCTGTTTAAAAACATCCAGGGAAGGAGAGCCCACCACCTCCTAAGGAAGCCTGTTCCAATGAAAACACTCGAACTATCAGGAAGTTCTTCCTAATGTTGAGCCGGAAACTTAATATCAACCCATTGATTCTGGTCCTACTTTCTGGGGCAACAGAAAATGACTCCTCACCATCCTCTATATGACAGCCCTTCAAGTACTTGAAGATGGTGGTCCTATCACCTCTCAGCTGCCTCCTCTCCCAGCTAAACATACCCAGCTCCTTCAACCTTTCCTCATAGGACTTGGTTTTCAGACCTCTCACCATCTTCGTCGCCCTCCTCTGGACCCTTCCCAGCTTCTTTATATCCTTCTTAAAATGTGATGCCCAAAACTGAACATAATAATACTCCAGGTGAGGTCTTACCAGAGCAGAGTAAAGCAATACTATCACTTCACGTGATCTGGACACTGTACTTCTGTTGATACAGCCCCAAATTGCATTTCCCTTTTTAGTCACCGCATCACACTGCTGACTCATATTCAGTGTATGGTCCACTAAGACCCCTAGATCCTCCACACTGCCAAGGCAAGTCTCCCCCATCCTATAACTATGCATTGGATTTGGATTTTTCTAAATGCAGAACTTTACATCTACATGACAAACATGTGGACTGTCAACAGACGTGGCTAGGAGATCCATGATGAGAACTTCATTCTCAGGAACGCATTGGCCTGACTATGCAGCATGAGGAGAGGGGACTGCAGCCTTCCCCTCCGACCATTTTCCTTATGTGAAACACACACACCCAGTATAAGTAGGGCTCCCCAGTAGGTCAAGTAGCAGCTCCCTGGGGCTGTTTCATTTTGAGAAAACAGTGTGAGGAAGGCTGAAGCCCCTCTCCTCACACTTCATGGTCCTGATCCAAATCAGCTCCACGTGTGATTGGGAATTAAGTTCCCGGCATGGACTGTGTTTGTAGGCAGTCTACATGTCTGCCACATGGATTTTTTAAGTACCCTTATTGCACTCAGAGAGTGGCTAGAATCTCTTTAAGAATACTTCACAGATGCCTCTCCATAAATTCACAAGATCATCAGCACTGCTGTCAGATGGTCATCTAGCCTCTGTTTAGAAACACAGACATTTTAAGAAGGATATAGACAAGATGGAACAGGTCCAGAGGAGGACAACAAAGATGAGGAGGAGTCTGGAGACCAAGCCCTATGAGGAAAGGCTGAAGGAGCTGGGTATGTTTAGCCTGAAGAGGAGGCAGCTGAGAGGTGATAGGAAGCCAACAACAATTCCTTATTCCGAAGATACTCACAATGTCGAAGTAGCACTGGCTGGCATCGATGGAGTTCAACAATTCATACACATGGTCCTAAAACATAAAAATGGGCATTGATTTAACAACTATAACAGTAGCCAGCATTTTCTTCTACCTCATTGGTATTACCCCTGTGTTTTATGCTGTATGACACCCTGGGCCCCCCCAGGCTTCTGTTTTAGAAGTCCCTGCCAAAATCAGGGCTGAATGAGGGCCTAAACTACATGTTGCATTTCCCCTGGGATGTAAGTGGGTTACATGCAGAGCTATGTTCTGAGGTTCTGAGCTCTGCAGGTGTGTATGGGTCCAATTCAGTTCAGGACTACAGCATGCAAAGGGCAGGGAGGGGTTTGACATTTCCTACATATTATTTCCCTGACCTGAAATGGCAGAAACATAATCTGTTCGTCTTCAATACAAAATGCACCCTCCAGGACCATTTCAAAGCGGGAAACAGCAGGAGGGGGAGTCTAAGCCCCCTCTATTTGCATGCCATAGTCCCTACCCAAATTGGACCCACACAGCCCTGAAGAGCATGGAATTTCAGAATCCACTTGGCAATTCACTTGACTCATGGTGTCCCCAAGGAAAACATAACCTTCAGGGCTTTTTGGGGAAGGGGGGGCAGGAAAGGTTCATAAATGCAGGCCTTTTTTTGTAGCAGGAGCTCCTTTGCATATTAGGACACATACCTCTGAGGTAGCCAATCCTCCAAGAGCTTACAGGGCTCTTAGTACAGGGCCTACTGTAAGCTCCAGGAGGATTGGGTACATCAGTGGGGTGTGGCCTAATATGCAAATGAGTTTCTGCTACAAAAAAAGCCCTGATAACCCTAATTAGGCTTTTATGCAGCAGGTCAAATACATTTAAGCCAGCACAACTAAGAATCACAAGTCAGATCCTTCCTGCTAGGATGAACTTCTTCACAACTCTTCTGTCTTTTTTTTCTGTTCAGTTGAGAGGTTTTTTTGACAGAAGCCAGTTTTTTTAAAAAAAATTACTTTATTTAAGCTTATACAACACATACACTACTGAGGCAATACAAGTAAAAAAGTAATGTCTGGGCATTGAATCAAGATACCAATTAGGAGTGACGTATATTAGAAACACAGCAAATCACTTTAACTACATTGTTAGGAACTACATTTTGCTGAGTTAAATAAGATACAACTGGAAACCATACTGCTATAATTTTTTCCTGATAATTTTCCAAGTTTGGCATGAGGTGATGGCTTGTCGTTTTGTCATTTCTTTGCCCCCACAACAAATCTTGGTTTCCCACCATGATTCTGTTCACACAACCATATGGAAAGAGGGTGAATTTATGGTGCACCAGAAACTTTCTCTTGCACTGCAACTTAAAAAGAAAGGGTGTGTGAAGTTCCTTAGGAAGGTGTGCCAGTGTCCAAAAACATATGGGGCTTGGTAGCCACCAAAAAGAGACAGATTTGAGGTTCAGGTCAAGGTATTTGCGTCCAGAGCGTGAGAATAAGCACAGAGACAGAAATGCCCTTCAGTTTCCAGTTGGATTTGTGAAACTTAACAACATCTACCTGTGACCAGCAGGAAAATATGGTATGTTACAGTGGGTGGCACTACCCAGGACGGGTAGTAAACTAGGAATGCCAATTCTGGATTTGAAAATACCTGAAGTTTTTCTTTTTGGGGGAGTGGGGTAACAACCTGAGGAGGGTGGTGTTTGAGTAGGGACTTCAATGGGCTATAATATCATACACTCCACCAGGGCTTGTTTTGTAGAAAAAGCCCAGCAGGAACTCCTAACACCAAGCCAGCCAGAACTGCATTCCTGTGCGTTCCTGCTAAAAAGAAAAGCCCTGCACTCCACTTTCCAAAGCAGCCATTTTCTCCAAGTGAACTGATATTTGTCATAGAATCAGAGTTGGAAGGGACCTCCAGGGTCATCTAGTCCAACCCCCTGCATAATGCAGGAAACTCACAAATACCTCCCCCTAAATTCACAGGATCTTCATTGCTGTTAGATGGTAATCTAGCCTCTGTTTAAAAACATCCAAGGAAGGAGAGCCCACTACCACCCGAGGAAAACTGTTCCACTGAGGAATTGCTCTAACTGTCAGGAAGTTCTTCCTAATGTTGAGCCGGAAACTCTTGATTTAGTTTCAACCCACTGGTTCTGGTCCTACCTTCTGGGACAACAGAAAACAATTCCACACCATTCTCTATATGACAGCCCTTCAGGTACTTGAAGATGATCATATCACTTCTCAGTTGCCTCCTCTCCAGGCTAAACACACCCAACTCCTTCAACCTTTCTTCATAGGACTTGGTCTCCAGATCCCTCAACATCTTTGTCACCCTCCTCTGGACCCGTCCCAGCTTGTCTATATCCTTCTTAAAATGTGGTGCCCAAAACTGAACACAATACTCCAGGTGAGGTCTTACCAGAGCAGAGTAAAGCAATACCATCACTTCATGTGATCTGGACACTATACCTGGAGATTAGCTGTAATCCCAGGAGATCTCCAGCTGCCACCTGGAGATTGGCAACCCTAAAAAGCACTGTAAGTTTCACAGTGCAAGGGCACTGTTCTGCCTGCATATTACTTACTATCCCATCCTGACTGAAATATATATATCTAACAGAATAAAACATCTTTTCCTCCATACCCCTTAACAAGCAGCCTGAATCAGCCCAAGATAGCTTTGAAGACAGTGACAAATGTTTGTGTTTCTGTCCTTGGACATTAAAGATCTATCTCATTATACATTTGGCTGTAAACTCTGTGTAGCATTAAGACAGAAATGAACACTTCATCTTTCTCCTTCTTAAAAAAAAATAGTCCCTTCAGTTCCTGAGAAGCTGGCTTTCTTATTAGGCACGAAAGTGTCAAGATTATTTATCTAGATGCTATCTTTGTTCCTCTGGCAAATGCATTCTGTACACAAATGAGACTTTACATTCTCATTTTAATTCTATTTTAGCACACCTGCATTTATATTCTGTTTTTTGTTTTGTTCTGACTTAGGTGCTACATTGGAGGGGGGGAGAAGGGGATTATATTGTTCTGATTTTATTTTATAGCACAAACTAGTTGAGGTGGTTGTTTTTTAAGCAGAAAGATCTAAACCACATTGCATTGGATTGCCTTTGCCCCGGGCTGTCCAATAAACTAATGACAGGCTGGGGATTTGATAAGTAGTCTAAGCAGGATGTTGTTCCAGGGGAATCATGATCTGCAGAAACAGAAGACTCCTATCTTGCTTTGCAGTTTATGACACCTAATTTGGAGAGGTGCAAACCTGGCTGTTCCTCCATAATGCGCAAGAGGCTATCCTTCTGTGATGAACCTCCCCCCTCCCCAACTCACTCTGTATTTTAAAAGTGTGTGACTTTTCCTTTCCTTTAGAAGTAGCAGCCACTGTGGCCGGATCTGCCTGTCCTGCATTGGTCTTGTCAGCCACCAGCGAGCCTGCAGCAGACGTGGACTACTGCACCCTTCTTAAATCTTCGTTCGCGAAGTCAAGCCGAGAGAAGTAGCAGGAAGCCAGTCTCAATGGCCTGCTAGTTCACAACTATACATATGCTAATAGCTGGGTAGAAAATCTACCTGAGGAATTCGGTGCTAGGAAGCTTCCAGGTGATCCCTGGAGATTTTCCAGAATGCCTTCCAGAGCCAGTTTGGTGTAGGGT
Source organism: Heteronotia binoei (assembly GCF_032191835.1). NCBI lineage: Eukaryota > Metazoa > Chordata > Lepidosauria > Squamata > Gekkonidae > Heteronotia > Heteronotia binoei. The sequence continues at coordinate 22,876,550 of NC_083235.1, forward strand.
GTGGACTCTTATCTGGGAGAACCAGGTTTGATTCCTCACTCCAGTTTGATTCCCCAGAGCCAGTTTTGTGTAGTGGTTAAGTGTACAGACTCTTATCTGGGAGAACCGGGTTTGATTCCCCACTCCTCCACTTGCACCTGCTGGAATGGCCTTGGGTCAGCCATAGCTTTCACAGGAGTTGTCCTTGAAAGGGCAGCTGGTGTAAAAAGCTCTGTCAGCCCCACCTACCTCACAGGGTGTCTGTTGTGGGGGGAAAGGTAAAGAAGATTGTGACAACTCTGAGATTCAGAGTATAGGATGGGATTTAAATCCAATATCATTTTCTTCTTCCTCCATTTGCAGCTGCTGGAATGGCCTTGGGTCAGCCATAGCTCTGGCAGAGTTGTCCTTGAAAAGGGCAGCTTCTGTGAAAGTTCTCTCAGCCCCACCCACCTCACAGGGTGTCTGTTATGAGGGAGGGAGGTAAAGGAGACTGTGAGCCACTTTGAGATTTGAAGTAGAGGACAGGCTATAAAACCAATATCATCTTCTTTTTCAAGGGCACCCAGAATGTACCTTGTGACCTGGGCAGATTGAGTCAAAGGGGTGGAGAGAGTGATGTAAAGTGGGTGAAAACAGGGAATTAGCAAAATTTTCCTGCAAGGGGAGGGTAGTCTCTCTTTTTCCTCGGGATGCTGAGCCAGGGACATCTCTGGCCTCTGGTTTGCCAATAGGTGTCCATCTTTTCCAGACCATGCGGCTGCCCAGATAAATGGAACAACCAGGGAACAATCCTGCAACTGGGTAAGCTTTTAAATGCCTGCTCTAGTCCTTGTCACATCGAGCTAGGGCAGGAATCATGGAAAGAAGGATGTGTTTCTAACCAATTTTCCATTGTTCTTCCATTTGCTAATCTGGTGCTGAGCTACAGTATGCTTGTAACTTTTCCTTTTTCAATAAATATTTTAATCTTTTGATGCTGGTAGTGGATCTCTGTACCACATAGTTTCCCCAAACACTTTTTGGACGTGTTATTTTGCAAGGGGGATCCACAGGGAGGAGAGAAGTGGTCAGTGTGCAAGTGGCCAGCTCTCCAGGGGAGCCCCAAAGCAGCATTTGATCTCTGTGGTAACCAGGTACTGGGCAGCAGGAGACCTTGAGACCAGGTCTTTGAACTAGGAACTGAGAGTCCTGTTCCTCTCAGCAGGAACCCCTAAAATAGGCAGGTGGTGGCACTGAATACTCTAAGGAAGAAGAATAGCTCCCTCCAAGAGGTGGCAACCCAAAGGAGGGAGTGGGCAGCAAAATGTCTGCAAGTCAGACAGGCCTGTTCTGTCACACTTTGTCCAAGAACCAAACAGCAGTAGCACAGGAAATAGCAGAGCTCATACCAGTGTTCCTTAACCCAGTGTTTCCCAACCCGTCGATTGGGACCCCAAAGTGTATCATGAAGTCTGTGAAAATGGGTTGTGAGCGGGGCTGGCCCTAGACTATTTGGCACCCCAGGCAAGGCTAACTTCTGGCACCCCCTCCCCCTGCACTGATAACCATTTTTGAAAAAAAGATTACTTGTGGGAAAAATAAAAAGCACAAAACTTGAAATTGCTCCCTAACCTGGATAGCCGAGGCAAGCCTGATCTTGTCAGATCTCAGAAGCTGAGCAGGACCAACTCTGGCAAGTATTTGGATGGGAGACCTCCTTCATTGAGTCACATGGGGGCACCCAATTTGTCACACCCGGAAGGCAAGCACCCTAGGCAATTGCCTAGTTTGCCTCGTGGCAGGGTCGGTCCTGGTTGTGAGCCAATCTTCCCTTAAAGCCATCCCTGCCCTTTCCACTGGTCTCTTTTGTATTTTCGGAACCAAGTTCTGACCCTGAAAACAGTATTTTGTATGTCATTCATTAGCTGGAATGTTTTCGTCACTGCATACACACATTGCTCATGTGAATGGAGGAAGAGAGGGTGGTCAAAGGCTGGAACGCAACCTCCACATGCAAAGGCTATTGGAATGTTGGAATGCCTCTTCCTTGGGGCTCATAGTGGGAGCAGCTTATGGATCTCTGTAGCAGAAAGGCTGGGAATCGTTGCCTTAACTCAAGCATACAATGATGAGTTTTGCAAATACTATAAATCAGTAGTGTAGTATGTAGAATATAGCCTTAGACCAGAAAGATCAGGGCTCAGATCCCAACAAATGCCACAGGATAGGAGGGTTGCCAGGTGGTGGCTGGAGAGCTCCCACTATTACAACTGATCTCAAGGTGACAGAGATCAGGTTCACTTGGAGAAAATGGCTGATTTTGAGGGTGGGCTCTATGGCATTGTATCCCAATGAAGTCTAGAGTTGGCAGAAATATTCAAGAAATATATGGGGACTTTGGGGATGGAGCCAGGAGCTTTTAGGGGTGGAGCCAGGAGCCACTGGGGGTGGAGCCAGGAGCAAGGTTGTGACAAGCATAATTGAACTCTGAAGGAAGTTCTGCCCATCATATTTAAAGGAACTGCACACCTCTTAAATGTCTTCCCTCCACTGGAAATAATGAAGGATAAGGGCACCTTCTTTTGGGGCTCATAGAACTGGACCCCCTGGTCTAATCTTTTTGAAACTTGGAGGGTATTTTGAGGGGAGGCACTGAATATTATGCTGCAAATTTAGTGCCTCTAACTCAAAAAACAGCCCACCCTAGAGCCCTAGATACTTGCTGATCAATTCTCCATTATACCCCATGGGAATTGGTCTCCATAGGGAATAATGCAGTGCTCAGCAGACATTTCCCTCCCCCCCTTTCTAATGACCCTGAAGTAGGGGGAGGGCCTTCAAACCAGGGGATCCCCTGCCTCCAACTGGGAAATCTAACAGACATGTTCTGAACCTTGTTGGTCTCCTGTGAATGTACTGTAAAGATTGGGTTCCAGTGATAAATAAGCCTCCAAACTGAAGAAAGATGGATTTTGGAAGGGCTTATTTTAGCAGGTTTTTTATTTACATAGCTGTATGCTAAGATCCTATGGTTTTGCTCCAACTGGGGATTGGCAACCCTACTGAAGTCCCCCCCCCCCCTTCCTCAAATCCTGCCATGCTCAGGTTGTGTTGGAAAAGGCAAGGGGGCAGCAAGAAGACAATTAGATAAGATAGTGAGGTCAGCACCTTCTCTCTCCAGTTAAGTGTTATTCATTGTCTGTCTTCAGATTGCTACCCTAAGGGCAATTTGCCCCTTCTTCTCAGAACTGCCACACTAAGTTTTATCCTCTCAGCTAGGGATGTACGGTAGTTAAGAACCTATCTCTGTCTCTCCTCTCTCCTATCAAGTATATTAATTCCTAAATAAACCTTTATCTACTCTTTAGTCTGGTTCTGCAGCCTTGCTGTGTTTATTGCTCAAAGGCTCCACCCCCAAAATCTCCAGGTATTTCCCAACCCAGAGCTGGCAACCCTGCCATCTAACTTGGGAAGGAGAAAGCAAAAAGAAAAGAGATCCAGTGTGACTGAACAGAACCATTTCTGAAACCCAGAAGGAAACAAGAAACTTCACTGGGCAACTGACAAACAGCACATTTGCTCACCTCTTGACCCTAATCTGTAACCCCTTTTGCTCCCATGACATCTGGCTGTCCCAATCCATCCAAAATGGGGTTTATGGCATTCTGGAGCAGTGCACCATTCAACAGGGGCAGTTTTCCCAATCAAAATTAACACACAGAGTGACAGACGCTGTACCTGGAGAATTTCTGCCTTCCTTCAAGCTATTCTCAGATGGAACAAGGTACATTGAAAGCAGTGCCATTCAAGAAAACCCCAGCCCTTGCTGACACTCACCCGGAATTCCAGCACATCCACGAAGGTCTGATAATAGGCAGTGAGTGCCCGGAAGATATCTGCTTTCTCTTTGTGGACCGGCCCCAGGTGTTGCTGTAAGGACAAACAGGGAGTAAGTAGAACTGACCTTTCAGAAAACAGCACAGCTGTAAAAGGCTAGGGTTGCCAGGTCCCCCCTGGCCATTGGTGGGTGATGGGAAATAGGGTTGCCAGATCCAGGTTGGGAAACTCCTAGAGATTTGGGGGTGGAGCCTGGGGAGGACAGGGACTTCAGAAGGGTACAGTGCCATAGCCCACCCATCACAGAAGCCATTTTTCTCCAGGGGAACTGATCTCTGTAGTCTGCTGTAATTCTGGGAGATCCCCAGACTCCATCTGCAGGCTTAGGCAAAAAAACCCCCAACCAATAGGCTATGGTGACTGAAATTACTATAAATTATAACACACTACAGTGTTAATGTTCATAAAATTTAGAGTCCCAATAGACAGGAAGTTGACTTGAGCTGTTCTGAGCATACAGCCTTGAGCCATTCTGAGCAAATGCCAGTTTAAAGCTTGTGGTAGAGACTTCGTGACCTTGTTAGATGTATATTAAGAATCCACCTGAATATTTTGACAATTTTGGAATGCTGAAGAAGTGTTGAGACTTAGTTCATTGAAGCTTTTTCATAAGAGATATAAACAGTGGAGTATCCCTTGCTGGAAGAATATTTGAAGCAGGAGCATCAAGTCGACTTCCAGGGGAGAGTGGTAAACTGAAGTACTGCAATCCAAGCTCTGCTCATGACCTGAGTTTGATCCCGGCGGAAGCTGGGTTCAGGTAGCAGGCTCAAGGCTGACTTAGCCTTCCATCCTTCCGAGGTTAGTAAAATGAGTACCCAGCTTGCTGGGGGGGAAGTGTAGATGACTGGTGAAGGCAATGGCAAAACCACCCCATAAAAAATCTGTTGGGAAAACGTCATGATGCAACGTCACCCCAGAGTCAGAAAGGACTGGTGCTTGCACAGGGAACTACCTTTACCTTTAAATGGGGAAGATGGAGTTTGAGAAAAGGAGTTCCATGGGGACGTGATGTCCTCTGAAGCTGCCATTTCCTCCAAGGAAACTAGTCTCTGTAATCTGGAAATCAGTTGTAATTCCAGGAGAATCACAGAATCATAGAGTTGGGTGTTGGGGTTTTGCAAGTTCCCTTCCTGAAGTCATGAGATAATTAACCTGGGCTTTTTTTTTTTTTTAGCAGAAACACACAGGAATGCAACTCTGGCTAGCGTGGCATCAGGGTGTGTGACCTAATATGCAAATGAGTTCCTGCTGAGTTTTTTCTACAAAAAAGCCTTGTAACTAACTGTTTATGCATGCTGATGTCTTAGCTAGCTTAAGGTTACAGACCAGTAGAATAAGAACATAAGAACATAAGAGAAGCCATGTTGGATCAGGCCAACGGCCCATCAAGTCCTACACTCTGTGTCACACAGTGGCAAAAAAATTTTATATACACACATACACTGTGGCTAATAGCCACTGATGGACCTGTGCTCCATATTTTTATCTAAACCCCTCTTGAAGGTGGCTATACTTGTGGCCGCCACCACCTCCTGTGGCAGTGAATTCCACATGTTAATCACCCTTTGGGTGAAGAAGTACTTCCTTTTATCCGTTTTAACCTTTCTGCTCAGCAATTTCATCGAATGCCCACGAGTTCTTGTATTGTGAGAAAGGGAGAAAAGTACTTCTTTCTCTACTTTCTCCATCCCATGCATTATCTTGTAAACCTCTATCATGTCACCCCGCAGTCGACATTTCTCCAAGCTAAAGAGTCCCAAGCGTTTCAACCTTTCTTCATAGGGAAAGTGCTCCAGCCCTTTAATCATTCTAGTTGCCCTTCTCTGGACTTTCTCCAATGCTATAATATCCTTTTTGAGGTGCGGCGACCAGAACTGCACACAGTACTCCAAATGAGACCGCACCATCGATTTATACAGGGGCATTATGATACTGGCTGATTTGTTTTCAATTCCCTTCCTAATAATTCCCAGCATGGCGTTGGCCTTTTTTATTGCAGACGCACACTGTCTTGACATTTTCAGTGAGTTATCTACCATGACCCCAAGATCTCTCTCTTGGTCAGTCTCTGCCAGTTCACACCCCATCAACTTGTATTTGTAGCTGGGATTCTTGGCCCCAATGTGCATTACTTTGCACTTGGCCACATTGAACCGCATCTGCCACGTTGACACCCACTCACCCAGCCTCAACAGATCCCTTTGGAGTTCCTCACAATCCTCTCTGGTTCTCACCACCCTGAACAATTTAGTGTCATCCGCAAACTTGGCCACTTCACTGCTCACTCCCAACTCTAAATCATTTATGAACAAGTTAAAGAGCATGGGACCCAGTACCGAGCCCTGCGGCACCCCACTGCTTACCGTCCTCCACTGCGAAGACTGCCCATTTATACTGACTCTCTGCTTCCTATTAATTAGCCGGTTTTTGATCCACAAGAGGACCTGTCCTTTTACTCCATGACTCTCAAGTTTTCTAAGGAGCCTTTGATGAGGAACTTTATCAAAAGCTTTCTGGAAGTCAAGGTAAACAACATCTATCGGGTCGCCTTTGTCCACATGTTTGTTCACCCCCTCAAAGAAATGTAACAGGTTAGTGAGGCAAGATCTTCCCTTGCAGAACCCATGCTGAGTCTTCCTCAATAACCCGTGTTCATCAATGTGCCTACTCATTCTGTCCTTGATAATGGTTTCTACCAACTTTCCTGGTATTGAAGTCAGACTGACTGGCCTGTAATTTCCCGGATCTCCTCTGGAACCCTTTTTAAAGATGGGGGTGACATTTGCTACCTTCCAGTCCTCAGGAACGGAGGCAGATTTCAATGAAAGATTACAGATTTTTGTTAGAAGATCCACAAGTTCAACTTTGAGTTCTTTCAGAACTCTCGGATGTATGCCATCCGGACCCGGTGACTTATTAGTTTTTAATTTGTCTATCAGTTGTAGGACCTCCTCTTTTGTCACCTCAATCTGACTCAGGTCTTTCAACACCCCTTCCAAAATTAGTGGTTCTGGGGCGGGCAAAAAGTTCTCGTCTTCCACAGTGAAGACGGAGGCAAAGAATTCATTTAGCTTCTCAGCCATTTCCCTATCCTCCTTCAGTAATCCTTTTACCCCATGGTCATCCAAGGGCCCCACTGCCTCCCTGGCTGGTTTCCTACTTCTAATATATTTGAAGAAATTTTTATTGTTGGTCTTTATGTTTTTTGCAATATGCTCCTCATAGTCCCTTTTTGCCTGCCTGATCACAGTCTTGCATTTGATTTGCCACAGCCTGTGTTCCCTTTTACTAATCTCACTTGGACTGGTTTTCCACCGCTTAAAGGAGTCCTTCTTACCTTTTACAGCTTCCATTACTTTGTTTGTTAACCATGCAGGCCTTTTCTTATGCCTGTTTGTGCCTTTCCTAACTTGTGGTATGTATTTTATCTGAGCTTCTAGGATTATAGTTTTAAATAGCGTCCAAGCTTCCCCAAGGGTTTTGACCGTATGTACCTTTCCTTTCAGTTTCCTCCTCACATGCCTCCTCATCTCATTGTATAGTCTGCATGTATTCGCCTCTAGAACTAGGTGCATAATTAGCCAGTATTGGGATGCTTCAGTTGGGTAATCAATACATTGGGGTTGGCCTGGACAGTAAGGATTGAGTTTCAGTCTATGGCCCTTTGTGAATCTCTGTTTCCTCACATGAGGTTTAGAAGTCTCTGAGTAAACAGGTAGGTTAGAGTAGACAGGCAGGATGTTTTCCTATATTATTTTCCAGCACCCAGTAAATCCTCCCTTTATTAGAAAGTAAAGTATCTTTTAAAGCGAATACCTTTGCTCAGGGCTTTTTTGGTAGAAAAAGCCCAGCCGGAATTCATTTGCATATAAGGCCACACCCCTGACATCAGCATTGTTTCGCGTGGGGCTTTTTTGTAGAAAAAACCAGCATGACCTTATTTGCATATTAGGCCACACCCACTGATGCCAAGCCAGCCGGAACTCCGTTCCTGTGCATTCCTGCTCAAAAAAGACCTGCCTTTGCTTCACTGCATTTTATCTCTTGCTACATTTACATATACCTAACAGTTGGAAAGGACATCTAGTCCAACCCCCCTGCACAATGCAAGAAGCTCAAAGCCCTACCTGGAAGTTGGAAACCCGAAGCCTGATTCTGTAAAAAGGCAGCTGCAAGAGTTGGCAACTCCAGGTTGGGAAATACCTAGAGCAGGGGTGTCGAACTCATTTGTTATGAAGGCCAAATCTGACATAAATGAGATCTTGTTGGGCCGAGCCATGTTGGGTCGGGCTGGGCCATGTGTGTACCTATTTAAGATTAGGTAGCAGAGATATAAATTTTATAAAGGACACAGGCAAACACATTTAAAGATTTTTTTAAAAAGCAATACCTTAAAACATTAATACTCATTGGTTTTAAAGGCGCTTTCTTTGTATTTCTCCCATGGGGTCCAGGAAACTGGGCAAAGGAAGCTCTGGCTTTTCCTTCCTTCCCCAGGGACCAGGAAAGGGAAGAGCTTTGGCCAATAGAAGGAAGACAGGTTTGGCTTAGTAGCTCTGCTGTGTGATTGAGAGAGCCTGGCAAAGTAAGCTATTCCTCTCCCCTTCCTCTCCAAGGGAGGAGCCTCAGCCAATGGAGAAAATAGAGTCTTTGCTCTGTAGCTCCTGTGGAATTGAGCATGCCTGGCAAAGCAAGCTGTGACACAGACGGAAGCAAGAGAGAGGGAGAAGGAAGGAGATGACAGCCAGTTGTTCAAGGGCCTGATAGGAGCCTTCCGGGGGCCGAGCCACATGTTTGACACCCCTAACCCATAGATTTTGGGTGTGGAGCCTGGGGAGGGTGGAATTTGGGGATGTGTCTCAGTGTCCAGATACAATGCCATAGAGTCTACCCTTCAAAATTGCCATTTTACAAGATCCCCAGGCACCACCTAGAGGTTGGCAACCCTAGCAGCTGTATCATGGAGTGTCACGGAAGCCCCAGAATAAATCCAGCATCCATTTTTGCTTATCTGGAAAGGTCGTCTTTGGATGCAACTCTGCACCCTTAAGCTGCAACTGTGCATGCCAAATGCTGCTCTTATTGAAGCCATGATACAGCCAGTTCTAGGAAGAGAGCTCTCATGTTGCCAGGAGCACAGCAGATCTGACTTCCCCACCCCAGCTCCAAAGGTCTCACCGTGCTGCTCCGCATGTCCATATTGGGGAACTTCTTGTTGACATATTTGATGCAAGGCTCCATGGTCTTCTCGGTGAAGAAGGGCGGCTTGGATCGGGGATCGGTGCATGTCTGCAAAAGTGAGCAAAAGTGTCAGTCATTCACTGTCTTGTGTGAATGGTTACCAAAGTCACAGCCTCATCTCTCAAAAGCGGGCCCAGCTCAGACCTGGGATAATCTTTTCCCTTAATGAAAAAAATGATGGATAGCAGGGGGTAAAGACTGCAGCAGGGCTGCCAGTTCCCCCTTGGCCACCAGAAGGGGATGGGAGGGGGGGCAGGCCTTGAATTCAGCAGGAGCTCACAGGAGCACAGCTCCTGAACCTTTCTGAGGGTTCCTCCTCCTCCCAACCTACCTACCTTGTCCATTGAAGAGTAGGTGCAGCTGCATAATCCCTGGATTAGGAGAGTGACCAGCCAGCCAGCCACCAGGGGCTCTGCCACACCCCCAGCAGCCCTCATTAACCCCTGGAGAAGCCCACACCACCCTTTCTCCACTTCTTATGTGATTCTGGGCAGCAGGTGGCTTGCTGACCTTTTGACTGTGGGGAGGGGGTGTTAGGGAGGGGGAGGGGGATCTCTAGCCAGCCCAAGCAGGCCTCACTCTCCTGAGGCTCTCCTTTCTTGTGTTGGGTTGCTTTTGGCTGGTGGGATAGGCTAATGAATTATGCTAATTCATTATGCTAATGAGCTCCCCCACCTATTTTTTTACAAAATGACCCCAGGGGTGGTTTAGAACTTCCATATCCAGGCTGAGGAACCCCTGGAAATTTAGGGCTGCAGCCTGGGAGGCCTCCCTAAACACTGCTGGTTTTGGTATCAGAGTTGGCTTGGGGAGCATGAAGAGATGTTCTCAGAAGGTACCATAAAACTGCAATACAGCAGAGGTGTCAAACTCATGCCCCGCGGCTCAGAAGAACCGCCCAGCCAAGGGCTTTAATCAGGCCTGTGGCTCTCTTCCCCCCACTCCCGCCCCTGCCTGTCCTCATCCCTTCAAGTTCAAGCTGCAGGAAGCAGAGGACAGGGCTGCCTTTGTGGTCGCTGGCTTCTCTGGACTCCATAGAAAAAAACAGAAAAAGTTGTAACCAAAAGCAAAAAAGGCACACAGCCAATTGATGCTGCAAAAACTTAAAGAAAAAACTTTCTATAAGTTTTTGCAGCATTGTTTGGCTGTGTGCCTTTTTGGCTTGAGGTTTTGAGCCAGCTTGTCTCTTCTGAATGGACCTGAGAAAGGTGCCTGAGTGGTACTCTAACCTGAGAACCCACAGTCAAAGCTTCTGCACCTGGAGAACAGATTCTTTGAGTGGATGTGGGGAGGGGGGGAGAAAGAAGCTTGCAGTGCCCAGTCACTTCATGGCTCAGAGCATTATATATTTTTAGTATACATTTTTAGTTTCTGCTGCGATCTTTGTGTTTTTTCTTGATGTTTTATTTTTTTAAAAATTGCATTGCCAAATTCCACTATTCCCCCACCTCTCCATTTTAGACAACATCTTTTATGGTTTGGTGGGGAGGTGTGAAACCAACAACAGTTAAAATATAGAGTTCTGCAAACTCAAGGAACTCCAATTTTGCAGAGAAATATTAGTTTCAACACATATAGCCTCCTAATACAGGGCTCCAATGGGAACAAGTGCTGAAGAGGACAACCAAAATTATATCTCAAACCAACCTGTAAAAAAACCCTGAAACCCCAGAGAGCTACAGCCACTCTGAGTAGACTGGGCCCAGCCATTTCATATTTCCCTAGGCTCAGACCATTTTATATTTTTAATTTATATTTTTAGTTTCTGCTATGCTTTTTCTTGATGTTGTGTTTTAAAAATTGCATTGTCAAATCCTATTATTCCCCCACCTTTTAAGGGCGGAATGGTTTGGAAGGTGTCAGTTATCAAAGACGATTAAATAAACAAAATATAGCAAGAGTGTTATTGTTTTAAGCATGTTTGTGTTTTAAGTTTTAAAATAATATATTTTTATTGTGTTTGTTTATGTCCTTTATAAAGTTTATGTCTCCACTACCTGGCATTACATTTTCTGAAACACTTGGCCTGGCCTGACAAAGTCCCATTTATGTCAGATCCGGCCCTCATAACAAATGAGTTTGACACCACTGCTACAGAGGCATTCGCGTGAGCTACATGGAAAGAACCAGGGGGGGGGGTTGGTAGAAAAAGCCCAACAGGAACTCATTTGCATATTGGGCCACACCCTCTGATATCACCACTGTTTCACATAGGGCTTTTTGTAGAAAAAGCCCAGCCGGAATTCATTTGCATACTAGGCCACACGCCCTGACACCAAGCCAGTCGGAACTGCGTTCCTGTGCATTCCTGCTCAAAGAAAGCTCTGGAAAGAGCAATCACTTGAATAAACAAGAGAAATGTGGTGAGTGTGTGAATGCATACTGTATGCACCCATCTTTTAAATGAATATTCTATTGCCCCTATTTTGAGCAATGGGAAATTGGGACCTTCACATCAGATTTTGAGGCAATTTGCAACGGTTATTATTATAATCAAACTAGCGCTCGGAAGTCTGTCCAAGTGAGGGGGAAGGGGAAAGAAAGCACTGACGCAACAATTTTCATTTTAGGCAGCAATGAGATCACGCTGCTGCTATCGTGAATGAGGAAGCCTCACTGACTCCTTGGCCTACACCCTGCACTTAAAAACAGGAAACTGCTGGTGGTGGCATCTCTTTCTTTGCTCACAAGGCCCAAAGGGGTACAAGGCCTCAGTCAGTTGCGTTTCTGTTTCCTTCCCCTCAGGCCTTCTTTAGTCTCCAGATAAGGAGAAGCCAAGCCAACAAGCCAGGAGCAAGTGGTGTGGCGGAGCCAGCCTCAGCCTAGGACCAGTGAAGCAGGATTCAAATAGATCAAGATGGGTAGCCGTGTTAATGTCTGTAACAGGAGAAAAGAGCAAAATTCCAGTAGCACCTTAAAGACTAACAACATTTGTGGCAGGGTAGGAGCTTTTTTGAGTCCTTGCTCAATTAGAAGTGAGCAAGGACTCACGATGCTCTGACCCTTCCATAAATGTTGTTAGTCTTTAAGGCAGGGGTGTTAAACACGTGGCCCAGGGCTGAATCAGGCCCTCGGAGGGCTCCTATCAGGCCCCCAAACAACTGGCTGTTGTCTGCTTCCTTCTCCCTCTCTCTTGCTTCCTTCTGGATTACAGTTTGCTTTGCAAGGCTTGCAAAAACACTTATTTTCTCCATTGGCTGAGGCTCCTCCCTTGGGGAGAGGCAGAGCTTGCTTTGCTAGGCGCTCTCAATCGCACAGCAGTGCTACTGAATCAGTCCTCTCTTCCTTCTATTGGCTGAGGCTCCTCTCTCCCCTGGTCCCCTGGGGAAGGAAGGAAAGAGCCAGAGCTTCCTTTGCCCAGTCCCCTGGATCTCATGGGAGAGATACAAAGAAAGCACCTTTAAGACCAATGAGTGTTAATGTTTTAAGCATGCTTTATTTTAAGGGTTTATAAAAAAAAAATCTTTGTGTTTCTCTGTGTTTATATCTCTGCTACCTAATCTTAAATAGATACACGCATGGCCCGGCCCAACATGGTTTCATTTATGTCAGTTCCGGCCCTCATAACAAATGAGTTTGACACCCCTGGTTTAAGGTGATACTGGACACTTGCTTTTTCCTACTGGATTCAAACGCTCATGCTGCCATGAGTATCACCGGATAACTTTGGACAAGTTTCTCTGAAAGTGCCTCACATAGTTATGGGGGACCAAAAAGAGAAAGCCACGTAAGCATTTCTGAGCACCTCAGAGGAAGAAGGTGGGGTCCTAATGTGACAAGCATAATAAATGTGCAGCTGCTGTTGCATTATTTACTGCCTGCCTCTTTGGTGCCAGCAGTGCTACATGCTACAGAGAGCACAGGAAAGGATCCCTGAAGAGAGGTAGAATTTTATTCAGATAGTTATGCCACAATTTTGTCCCCAGTGGGGATACAGAGTAGTGTCCAACAACTCCCTTCTTACAATTCTCATCTCTTCCATTTTACTCTCCTGTAAATCATGTAAGATAGGTTGAGCAGACAAGAAAGTGAGTAGCCAAAGGGCTTCCATAGCATATTAGGGTTGCCAGGTCTAATTGGGAAAATACCTGGTGACTTTGGGGGTGGATCCAGGAGAGGGCGGGGTTTAGGGAGGGGAGGGCCTCAGAATGGTCCAATGCCTTAGAGTCCACCCTTCAAAGCAGCCATTTTCTCCAGGGAAGTTGATCTCTGCCAGCTAAAGATCAGTTGTAAAAGTGGGAGATCTCCAGGTCCCACCTGGAGGCTGGCAACCCTAGATGGGGTTTAAACCTCGGCCTCCCACACCCCAGTACAACTACTATGAGAAGGCTCTTCCAAGTTGGAGACAGCATAGCAAAAAGGAAGGAGATAAGATCTATCAGAGTAATTAAGTAGGAGGACAGGAAGAAAGGATAAACATGTCTTCCTCCGGAAGAATCTGTGAGGTTCTTCTCTTATTCAGAAGAAAAATCCCTCCCACCTACAAGTGTAAGGTGGGTCTCCTCCAAAGAAAACCAAACAACAGCTCATTCAAGGGAGGATGGAACTATCTTATTAGATATTCCCAACCCATTTTCTGAGGTTGAAGGGAGAGGTTCCACTTGTCCCAAAACCGGGGTCAAAGCAAGTATTGTGCCTTTTGGTTGATAAAGCCCAGTTTCCACCTACTGCTCCCTCAAACTGGGAAGAGTAACCAAGAACCTGTTAGGGCCAGGTTCACAGCTCCTGGCTCTAACAACCACCCATTCTATCTCAGCCCGAATAATGACAGAACAGGAAACATGCCCCACCTTTCAATCAACCAGACTCCACAGCTTTCTTCCCCATTGGCTATGCATGGATTTGCCTCCCATGAATGTCCTCAAAAATATAAAGACCTGCAATGGGTCACATCAGTTCCTACCTTTTTGATATTGTACAAACGGATGAGAACCCCTTTGCCCCTCTCATTGAGGATTGTCAGTTTCTCAGCGAACTTGTGCTGGTACACGGAAGGAAGAGTCATCTCCCCACAAAACCGGCCACTGGGCCCCCCGCGCTCTTCACAGAGATGCCAGTCCCCAAAAGCAGAATACCGCAACAAGTCCAAAAGTCACTGGGAGGGGGGCTGTGCCCAATGACACAGGGAGCCGCACAGCTTCTGAGTCAGTGTTGGTGCCCCAGCTGCATATCAACTTCTCTTTAACATTTCCTTTTTGACAAGTGGTAAACGCAGTTTCCCTTCTGAGGCTGAGACTTCCTGTAGCCAGGGTGCAGCATATCCATCTCGGAGCAAAAGTTCTGTGGGTTATGTTAGCTATGGCTCATTGCAGCAATCCCAAAAACAAAATCCATTTAACCCCTTTTGTTAGGCCTGTCCAAACAGATACAAAACATTGTGCAAGCTTTCAAGCTCACCAGAATTCTTCATCAGGTTGACAAAGAGTGTGTGTGGGGGGGGGGGGAGTATTTCTGTATTTTTATATATGCATGTGTGCACCTGGAAGATCAGTTGTAAAACCTCTGGTGACTGACCCCTACTGGGGGCCTGGAGGTTATTTAGGGAGGTGGTTGAATAAAGCCTGCCCCTGCCTACCGGCTCCTGGTATTCCTTGGAGGTCTCCCTCCTAAGTACTTGCCAGAGTCGACCCTGCTTTAGCTTCCAAGATCTGATGAGATTGGGCTTGCCTGGGCTATCCAGGTCAGGGGAAGGTGATGAAGAGGTTGAAAGCTTGCACAATGTTTTGTGTCAATTTGGGTGGTCCTAACAAAAGGTGATTGCTTGGATTTTGTTCTTGTTTGGGGATTTTGCATGGATCATTGTGACTGTCCCTTAAACATATGCTAAATTTAGCATGTACCGTCGTTCAGTATTTCTGGGAAGAAGTTGTTACTCATATCAATTTTGCATTGCAATTGCTCATTGATTTTTGAGGATTTTATATACTATTAAACCATCTGCCTATTGATGCACCTATGACAGCTAAAAGACTTATTACAACAATGGAAAGATAAATGCCTACCTCTGGTAAATCAATGGATTGAGGGTTTGAGAACTCTGTCAATATCTGAATGCATGACATATAGACAGCAATGCCATCTGGACTTATTTTTAAATATTTGGAAACCATTTATAGAATCTTACGTGTAGGTCCTCCACCAGTGTTGTCATATTTTTGTCTTTATACTTTTTTTCTCCTTTTTAATATTTTAATCGCTGGAACTTGGTTTTTTTTCTCCTTTTTTAAAATAATGTTTAAAAACTGTTTTCTACAACTTCTGTTGCTGCAAGCTTTCTTCTTAATGGGCAGATAGACATAACACAAACCCCCCCCACAGATATCCACCACAGATGTACCATATCTACTGTAAATATTAAGATTGCCACATTCCCCCCAGTAGGTCCCTATGACCTTTTAAAGCTGCATGGAAGTCAGGCAGAAATTCTACAGGTAAAGAAAGGCAAATTCTACAGGGAAAGGCCAACTACTTCATTTCTATTACAGCTAGCCTTCCCTGAGAAAAAGGAAATCATCCTACACTTTTTTTTCTCAATGTATACCGTACTCTTCTTCCAAGGAATTCTAGACTGCAAATGTGTAAGTTGCTTGATTTAGTTTTCATAACTACTCTGTGAAATAGCTTAGGCCAGAGACACTGACTGATCCAAGGCCACCCACTGAACTTCATGGCTAAGGCTTAAACCCAGGTCTCACCAGACTGGCAGCAATTTGGGGACACTTCAAGAACAAGCATAAGCTGGTCTACTCAGAATCATACAATCTAATTCAATGAGACTTGCTGCCAGGAAAATGTTCTTAGGATTGCACTGTTTATCTGTGAGCATACCTCATTGGAATTCTGTAGGAGTTCATGCTGGAATCAAACCACCGCTTCAAGACTTACGCTATTACACGGTTCTCGTAAAAACGAACCTCTGTCAAGAAGCTCAAGCATGAACATAGCGGGGCCCCAGGGCTGTTGTACACAAGCAACCAAACTGGTGTTTATTTTTTAAAAATAAATTTATCAAATTTATTTCAATTATAATCTGTATAAGAATATACTCTACAGCCAAGTATATGCTCATGCAGCGAGAAAACCAATAAGCTAACTCAACTGTCTTAACACAGGGGTGGCCAAACTGTGGCTCCTTCACACATATTATGTGACTCGGGAAGCCCCGACCACCCTATAAATTGGCTTTGAGAAAGCATTTAAAGTCTCTTCAAATCACTTTTCCAAACCAAGCAAGCTGACAGCTTGGAGAATATATTTAAAGTTGAAGTTGTTTTCTTTCCACCTCCACCTCCCCCCTAACTATTTGCCTGTCTGTTTTCTGCTCTCAAGAACTCCATGGCGCAGAGTGGTGAAGACTATAGTCCTAAGCTCTGCTCACGACCTGAGTTTGATCCCGGCGGAAGCTGGATTCAGGTAGCCGGTTTAAGGTTGACTCAGCCTTCCATCCTTCCGAGGTCAGTAAAATGAGTACCCAGCTTGCTGGGGGTAAAGTGTAGATGACGGGGGAAGGCAATGGCAAACCACCCCCAAAAAGTCTACTGTGAAAATGTTGTGAAAGGAACGTCACCCTGGAGTTGGAAACGACGACTACCTTTACCTTTTTTACTTTCTACTCTCAAACATCTGATGTTCATGTCTTGCAGCTCTCACACATCTGATGTTTATATTTTATATGGCTCTTATATTAAGCAAGTCTGGCCACCCCCTGGTCTAACATTTTGTGTAGTCACATTAGATGGGACAAACCTTAACTTCTAAAGTCAAAGGCCAAGGTCCGATCAGGCATTCTCTCTGTTGCTAGCAATTGCAATTAAAGCAGATCATAGTTCAGGCTTCTGTAAGGTTATCAGCTCTGGGTTGGAAAAGTCCTGGAAAGGGTGGGGTAGGGTTTGGAGAGGAATCATAGAATCAGAGTCGGAAGGAACTTCCAGGGTCATCTAGTCCAACCCCTGCACAATGCAGGAAACTCACAAAAAATACCTCTCCCTAAATTCACAGGGTCTTCATTGCTGTAAAAACCTCCAAGGAAGGTTCTATATAACAGGGGTGGCCAACAGTAGCTCTCCAGATGCTTTTTGCCTCCAGCTCCCATCAGCCCCAGCCATTGGCCATGGTGGCTGGGGCTCTCAGCTAATGTCTGTTCCCCTGGGCATTAGCTGAATTATCATTTTTGGCCCAGTGACATCAGGTGAGGATGGCATCTAATCTGAGCTTGTTCTTTAGAGAGGCTTTTAGAAAAATTGCATCACCCTTAGTCTGCCCTGCCCCCTCCTATGGGCTCTCATGAGAAGCTACTCCTTCATCTGAACCTATTAGTAACATACATGCAGGATGAACTGGGCCTCCTTACTAACATAAACCCTTTGAAAGGAGGCCGGGGTGTTTTGCCTCACAACCACTATTCCCATCATCATCTTGAGTGTGTGGGTGGTAGGTGGTATCATGCAGAAGTAGGGCTGCCAATCCCCAGATGGGAGGCCCTCGGTTTGGAGGCCCTCCCCCCGCTTCAGGGCAATTGGAAAACGGGGGTGGGGGGGAGGGAAATGCCTGCTAGACATTCCATTATTCCCTATGGAGACCAATTCCTATATAGGGTATAATGGAAAATTGATCCATGGGTATCTGGGGCTCTGGAGTGGTTGTTTTTTTGAGGTAGAGTCATATAAGGCTATTTACAATAACTGAGCACATATAATACTTAAGGAGACTCAAATTCCCACAATAAAGTGCTGAGTGCAAAAGGTGCTTGCATACTAAATTAATCGAAAGTTCATTTATTGTGGGAATTTGATTCTCCTGAAGTATTATATGTGCTCAGTTATTGCAAATAGCCTTATATGGCTGTGTGAATTACTGACCTTGTAAAAAAACGTAAATTGTGCTAACATCACTATATTTAAGAAAAAACTTTTTGATAAAGTGGGTTTATTATAGTTTAATGGTTTTTGTTATTATATCACGATATTCTGTCTGGTTTGCTATCTCCCCGTGATTCTCCCGTGTATATTATATACCACCTGGAGACTGGCAAACCTAGGATTTAATGGCATTGAGGGGTGAAATTAACACCACAGTCCTGAGTGGGGGCTCTCAAAGTGGAATAGTAAGGTCGCCAGCCTCCAGGTAGGACTGGGTGTTCTGCTTGTATTACTTCTGACCTCCAGATTACAGAGACCCAATCCCCTGGGTTAGAAGAAACAGCTTCAGATCTGTGCCATCACATCCTTCCCCCATGCTCCATCCCAAAACTGTCTATCCTCCCCAAGAAGGAGTTTGCCAAATCCCTCTTGGCCACAAGGTTGCCAGATTCAGGTTGGGAAACTCCTGGAGATTTGGGGGTGGAGCCTGGGGAGGACAGAGACTTCCGTGGGGTACAATCCCATAGAATCCACCTTCAAAAGCAGCCATTTTCTCCAGGGAACTGGTCTCTGTTTCCTGGAGATGAGTTCTAATACCAGGGGATCTTCAGGACCCACCTGGAGGCTGGCATCTTTACGAGGACCTGTTCCCAAGTCTCCATGAATTACCCAAGATTTGAGACGATGAGAGGTCCTCATCCCCTTGGTAACAATGTCATAAAATCCCTGAAAATGTCGCCATGCTAAGTCAGCACATAAACAGTTACATTGATCCTTGAGAAATAATTTGAATGTTGCAGTTTGAACAGGGCCCTTAACCAAGTAAGAATTAGTTGAGCTAGCCAGCAGAGACCCTTTGTTTTTAATGCCTGCAAGTAAAATGAGGAAGGCTTTTGTTAATGTTAAAAATGAAATCAAGCCCTATCCACTAATTGGTGGGTTTTAGGAGAAGGTGGAAGCATATAAGTATAAAAGACTCACTCAATTAAGACTGAGTTATTATTCGAGCAGTCCTCTGACCCTGTAATGAATTAGGGGGGAAATATGGGTATATGCCTAAAGGCAAGGCTCTCTGTTTTAATCCTGCTAGTTTGAGCTGGGGTTGGAACTTTAAAAAATGTAGATCATTGAAAAAAATTTAAAAAAAAATCCTTCTTTCATGATTTAAAAAGGAATAATGTAGTGTTTTTTTTGTTAATTCTATGACGTGTGGAATAATTGTTCTGTTTTCTAATGAAGTGTGTTATTTTAACAATTACTGGTTTCTCTAGGTATCAAGCAAAGTCTTCTTTGAATCGGTTTGCTGTGTGGTTGTATCATTTTTATGCTGTTTGTGAATTTTTTTAGTTATTTATACCAATTCATTTATTGAAGGGGACCCACACCAATTTATTTATGACCTCATTATTTCCGCCTCTGTCTTATCCTTACAACAACCTTGCAAGGTAGGTCAGGCTTAAAGAGAAGCTCACCCAATGAGCTTCGGTGGCAGAATGAGGCTTTCAACTTGGGTCTCTTGGCTCCTAACTCACCACTCTAACCACTATGTGGGGCTGCCAGGAGAGGTTACAAGGGCCTGGAAGCTGGACAAACCAGAATAATTAGTAACGTATTACATAAAATGGGGAAATAAGGCTACCAGAATCACTAGGCCAGGGGTCCCCAACCATTTTGAGCCTGTGAGTGCATTTGGAATTCTGGCACAGCGTGGTGGTTGTTAACAAAATGGCTACTGGAGGAGGTGAAGCCAGCAAGAAAAATGGCTGCTGCAGCTTAGCTTCAGTCAAACAGCAAAGACTCTTGTGCAATTAATGTTTTTAAGGATCTATAAAAGTCAAGCAAATCTCCAGTGGTTAATCAGAAACCTTTGGTGTTACCAGGTCCAACTCAGGAAGTATTTGGGGACTTTGGGAGTGGAGCCAGAAGCAAGGTTGTGACAAGCATGGCTGAACTTTTTGGCCATCATATTTAAAGGGACCGCCCTTCTTTCAAATGCCTTCGTTTCATTGGAAATAATGGAAGACTGGGGCGCCTTCTTTTGGGGCTCATAAAACCCCTTGGTCCAATCTTTTTTAAAACTTGGGGAGTTTTTTGAGGAGAGGCACCAGATGCTATGCTAAAAATTTGGTGCCTCTACTTAAAAAACCAGCCCACCTGAGCTCCAGATCCCCATGGCTAGATTCTCCATTGTACCCTATGGGGACTGGTCTCTATAGGGTATAATGGAGTGCCCAGCATTAAACACACCCACCCACCCCACTTTCTGATAACCCTGAAGTGGGTGGAGGGCCTCCAAACCAGCAGATCCCCTTCCCCCAATTGGGGACTGGAAACCCAAGAAGCCTTGCTAGACAAAACCCGGCTCTCCTGCCTTTCTAAAACACTTGTCAGGCACCAGGAAAGATATTGGCAAGCGCATTGGGAATGCTTGCTCTAGGCCTTCAGAAGGCTCTGTGGATCTTTCAAGATACAAAGTGGACTCAAACTTCGTTCTGCTGCTTCAGATGGCTACCCCACTTGAATCTACTTTCAAGATATAATATTCCACTTTGAGTTCTTGCTTTCTGTGGGTTTTAAACCTTGAGAGTCTCCTTCGTATCTTAAATGGTTGTAGAAAGACTTCACCTACCCTAATGAATGAACAAACAGGCTTTGCCAAGTTCCTTTATTCAAAAGGAGGATATCCGATATAACACGGGGACACTTGGGCATGTTATGATTTGGAAATAAGTTATAGAGGCTAGATGGCATCCACTGCCTAAAAAGACCAACCTCTAAAGGGCTGTATACTATTATGTTTAACTGGAATATGGGAATAAACACATTTTGTATAATTGTTTACGTGCATACATACGTACAAGCGTGCACACACACATGCCGGGAATTCATTGCCTTTTCTGATGAAGGTTTGGGGTTCAGTAAAAGACAACTGAGAGAAACTAACTTTAGAGTGTCAGATTAGAGCTGGGGAGATCCAAGTTTAAATCCTCCACTTTCTCAATAAAGTACAGAGCAAGATTTTAGGACAGGGGTGGGAATAGGCTTCCCACCCACCCCCCACCCCGCCCTGGTGGGGGACTCCCGAATTTATAGCCTCCTCCCCCGCTCTTCAAAAGTCCAGAAGGGGGGGGGGAGTCAATTTCATGCCACTCTCCCGGAGAGAGCCTGCCTGATTCCCTGCACCCACCGAAGGCTCGGCACTGGAGTCCAGTCATCACCCAGGCATGCTAAGAAAGAGCCTAAAAAGAAGGGAAGGGAGGGGGGGTGTCTGTCCTGTCCTGTTAGTAAGGAAGATTTGTAGAGCCTGCGCACGATTTGTAGATCTCATTGCTCAAACAGTGGTTGGTGTGTAAATAAACATTCTTTCCAGGCACCAAGAGAGGGGAGATCATACTGGAGATCAGCAAGAGCTGAAAGAGAAGGGAGGGGAGGGGGGTGTCCTGTCCTGTTAGTAAGGAAGATTTGTGGAGGTGGTTGGTGTGTAAATAAACATTCCTTCCAGGCACAGAGAGAGGGGAGATCTAGCAAACATTTTCTCCTTACACAAACCTGCCCTGTGCCTTCACTACAGAACAGAAAGGTATGAGATTTTGAATAATGCATGAACTGATAAACTGCCTTGCCCTCAACCTGTCAGCAGCAACTTCTGCAGAACTTTGCAGTAGAATACTTGAGAACTTTTGGGGTTGCTTTGCCTTTAAGAAGAAAAGCCTCTCTTCCAGAACAGGAATTGCAGTGGGCGTGTGTAAAGTACTGGGGTCGGCGCAGTAAGAGACCAGAGTCGGAGAGTGATTTCAGCAAGCTTTACTTCAGGAACACCAACACAGACTGAGCTCTATTCAAACCTCCCGCTCCTTTATACAATTCTTGCCCCCTTCTGATTGGACCTTAACTATGTACATGGATTGGCTATTTACAGAGGCCTACGGGCCTATCAGGGTACAGTATGAGCCTAGATGTTGATTGGCTACTTATGTTTCAATCCTTCCCCTGATTGGGCACGCTTAGGCCTTCTCTGGAACCCTGGTGTGGAGTACAAGCTTGGCTTGTTCAGCTTCCCTCCAAAGGTAACAGTTCCCTCCAAAAGTAACAGTTCTCCATTTGAACCTAGGACACAACACCCCTCCCCCCATAGTTCCAGCTATCAGGTGACATAGTCCTGGAGATATGCCGGAGGGCGGCGGTCTCGTGTCGAGCGTCGGAGCTCCGAGGGGACTGGGCGTTCCGACTCGGTTGGTGGTTCCGCAGAGCTGGAGACATCTGGGACGGCGGCCCCGGAAGACCTGGGTTCAGCTGCGCGGTCGAGGGTCTCCTCCTGCTGGGCCGAAGCGGGCTCTACGGAACCCTGTTCTGTGTCAGGCTCACGGGGACTTACATTGTCCGGATCTGGAGCCTCTGACCTTGGCTCCCCGGCAGGCAGGCGACCTCAGAGTTGGTCGATGTGCCGCCTCAGGAGATGTCCACCCTCCAAGGCCACTGCATAGGAGACCGGTCCGGTGACGTGGTCCACCTTTCCAGGGAGCCAGGCAGGGCCAGTGGTGGCATAGTTCCGTGCCCACACTGTCTCACCTGGGTAGACCCCTCTGGGGGCTTTAAGGTGTTCCGGCACCGGTCGCCTGTCTGGGGCTCGGTCAGGGTGCAGCTTGTCCAGCAGGGTGGTGATGCAGCGGCCCATGAGGAGTTCGGCTGGACTGCGACCTGTGGAGGCGGTGGGTGTGGTCCGGTAGGCCATTAGGAAACACGCCATGTCTTTTGGCCAGTCTGAGGGGCCCAGACAGTTCAAGGCCTCCTTTGCCATGTGCACCATCCGCTCTGCCTGGCCGTTGGTGGCTGGATGAAACGGGGCAGAGCGAATGTGCCTGATGAGGTTCCTGGCCAAGAAGTCCTGGAACACTGCGGACGTGAATGCTGTGCCGTTGTCGGTGACAATGGTCTCCGGCAACCCGTGGGTTGCAAAGATGGCCCTCAGAGCTGTGATGGTCGCCTGCGACGATGGCGAGGGCACCTGGACCACCTCCAACCACTTGGAGTATGAATCCACTAGTATGAGTAGAGTCCGCCCATGGAAAGGGCCAGCAAAGTCCATATGCAGTCTTGACCAGGGGTTTTTGGTGGATTCCCATGATTGCACTGGGCCACGAAGGGGGTCAGGCCTTGACACCTGGCATGTTGGGCACCTTTTAACCCAAGCCTCAATTTCTGCATCGAGGCCGGGCCACCAGACATAGCTCCGTGCGAGAGCCTTCATGCGGACTATGCCCGGGTGTGCCTTGTGCTGGGCTCTCAGCACTTGGTCTTGCAAGGGTTTGGGGATGACGACTCTGTTGCCCCATAGTAGGCAGCCTTTATGGGTGGATAGTTCGTCTTTCCGGGCTGCAAACGGAGTAAATTCCGGCCCAGTCGAGCCCTTGGGCCACCCCCTCCCCACCCAGTCCAAGATACGGGAGAGGACTGGATCACGAGCGGAGCGGGCAGCAACGTCGCGGGCGAGCAATGGCCTGTCCGGAAGCATGTCCATCAGTAGGATCTGATGAGCCGGGGCTGGATCAGGATCCACGTCAGGCAAGGGCAAGCGGCTCAGGGCGTCAGCATGGCCCATTGCCTTGCCCGGGCGATGCACTAGGGTGTAGGTGTAGCCGGCTAGAAAAATGGACCAACGGAGGACCCGTGGGGACAACACCTGAGGGGTCTGCCGGTCCGATGCAAAGAGGCCCAAGAGGGGTTTGTGGTCCGTATAGAGGGTAAAGGGCCGGCCGTAGATGTAATCATGAAATTTTTTGACGCCGGC
Organism: Heteronotia binoei; assembly: GCF_032191835.1. Lineage (NCBI taxonomy): Eukaryota > Metazoa > Chordata > Lepidosauria > Squamata > Gekkonidae > Heteronotia > Heteronotia binoei. The sequence goes on from NC_083235.1 coordinate 22,900,298, forward strand.
CACGACTGCCAACCCTTCTTTGTCGATTTGGGCGTAGTTCCACTCCGCCGACGAGAGAGTCCGCGAGTAGTACACGATAGGGACTTCGGTCCCATCAGGGAGTTGGTGGCCCAGAACTGCCCCCACGCCATAAGGGGATGCGTCGCATGCAAGGACCAAGGGCAGGGTCTCGTCGAAATGGGCAAGGACAGAGTTGGACATCAGGAGGCCCTTGATATCCTGGAAGGCTTTAGCGTGCTGGCGGCCCCACGCCCAGGGTCAGTTCTTGTCTAGAAGCCGGTGCAGGGGTTCGGCCACCGCTGCCTTGTGGGGGAGAAAAGCATGATAAAAGTTTAGGAGGCCAAGGAAGGCCTGGAGTTCTTGCTTGTTGGTGGGCGCTGGAGCATCTCTGACGGCACGCAGCTTGGCATCGGAGGGATGGACCCCCTGGGCATCGATGGAGAACCCCAGGAATTCCACCAGATCCACACCCAGGAGGCACTTCTCCCGTTTGACCTTGAGGCCGGCTGTTTCAAAACGTTGTAGGACTCCTCTAAGGCGGGCGGCGAATTCTTCAGGCGAGGCTGCCGCGATCAGCACATCATCAAAGAATGGAGTGACTCCGGGAAGTCCTTTTAAAAGAGAGTCCATGAGTTCCTGGAACAACCCCGGAGCCACACTCACGCCAAATTGCAACCACTTTACTCTAAAGGCCCCCCAGTGGGTCACAATTGTTTGGGCGTTGGCCGTGGCCTCATCCACCGGCAGCTGTTGGTAAGCTTGGGCCAAGTCCAACTTGCCAAAAATTTTTGCGCCGGCTAGGGTGGCTAAAACGTGGCTGACGATGGGCACAGGGTATGCGTGGGCCTGAAGAGCCTTGTTGAGGGTGCACTTATAGTCTGCACAAATCCGCACTTCCCCACTGGGCTTGACTGGAGTCACGATGGGAGTTTCCCAGGTTGCGTGGGTGACAGGCTCTAGTATTCCCTGTGCAATCAGTTTATCCAGTTCCTCCTCAATTTTAGGCTTGAGCGCAAATGGAACTCGCTGCGCTTTAAGCCTAATAGGCCGCACTGTGGGGTCAAGGTGTAGTGTAACCGGGGGACCCGTGTAGCAGCCCAAGGTGCCATCGAAAACGGCCGGGAACTCTTCACAAACCTTGTTAAAGTCCACTCCGACAGTCTTATTGACCCCCCTGATCTCTATTCCCAGGGGCTTGAACCAGTGAGACCCCAAAGGTTTGTAAGGTGGTTCTTGACCACTAGCACTTGTAGCTGGCCCTTGAACCCCTTGTATTGGACTGGGACCGGGCCCACTCCCAAGATAGGCACCTTATTCTTCTGGAAGTCCACTAAGGTAAACCCCGGGTCCCTGAGACAAGGCCTCAGCCTGGTGGGGATTTTAAAAAATGTCTCTGCCGCTATAATAGATGATGCTGACCCAGAGTCCACCTCCATTTGGCAGGGCACCCCCCTGATCCCTACATTGACCCGGATTTTGGAGGGCCTGACTGGCGAGGGTAGGTACTGTACCGGGTATGGGTGGGCGTGGAGAGCGTCGGTCTCGAAGTCTGGCTGGCCTTCGGAGTGCGCAGATCTTTGCGGGACGCGTGCTCGGGATGTGGATCTGCAGGCACAGGCGATGTGGCCTTCCTTGTTGTAGAGTCGACAGGTGGCATTCCGGAATCGGCAGGTCTTTCGCTTGTGCTGGCCCCCGCAGCTTGCACATGCAGGTGGTGTCTTGTGTCTCATGCCCTGTGGGGCATGGGTGGTCTTCCTTCCTGCTGAACGATAGCCGGTTTGTAGAGCTTTGTCCTCGTCTGAGTCCTCTGTAGATGGTTCAGGGTTGATCTGGTGTGCCGCAGCCTGTCTTGTCAGCCGTGGCTCTGCTGATCTGCCCTTCTCCCAGCTGGTGGCCACATCGATTGCCTTTGTTAGGTCGCACTCGGAGAGGGACAGGAGTTTCTGTACTAGTTTTTCGTCCCTCAAGCCCCATACAAACTGGTCGAGAAGGGCTTTGTTGAGGTCTGCGAAACTGCATCGGCTTGCCACCCGGCGCAGGCTTGTCAAGAACGCCATCGTGGTTTCGCCTGCCTTCTGTGTCCTTTGTCGGAAGTCCCAGTGCCGGGTGAGCTTGGTTGGCTGGGGCTGGAAATACTTCTCCAGAGCGCTGATGATGTCGTCCACCAGCGTCTCTGAGAGCTTCCTGGGTTGGAGAAGAGCCCTGGCTAAGTCCACGGTCTCCGTGCCACACGTACTGATAAGCAGAGCTCTCTGCATGGTAGTCTCTGTAATCTTCCGGAAGGTCAGGTATGACTGGAAGCCTTCAACCCACGAGTCCCACAACTCGGGGCGATCAATGCTAAAGGGCTGTAGGAGGTTGGCTGGAGCCTCCATTCTTGGCAGCGTGTCTGGGTGGCTTGCGAGCTGGGGTGTGTGCAGAGCGGAGGTGCAGACCCAGATGGCTTGGATTTAGCCACCTTTCCGTGTTCCTGGTTCTGTTGCTGGTTCTTACTGGCAACCCATCCTCGTCGCCAGTGTAAAGTACTGGGGTCAGCGCAGTAAGAGACCAGTCGGAGAGTGATTTCAGCAAGCTTTACTTCAGGAACACCAACACAGACTGAGCTCTATTCAAACCTCCCGCTCCTTTATACAATTCTTGCCCCCTTCTGATTGGACCTTAACTATGTACATGGATTGGCTATTTACAGAGGCCTAAGGGCCTATCAGGGTACAGTATGAGCCTAGATGTTGATTGGCTACTTATGTTTCAATCCTTCCCCTGATTGGGCACGCTTAGGCCTTCTCTGGAACCCTGGTGTGGAGTACAAGCTTGGCTTGTTCAGCTTCCCTCCAAAAGTAACAGTTCTCCATTTGAACCTAGGACACAACAGCGTGTGTGCAGGCAAGGAGTAGTCTTCTGACGTTGTTTTGCTATGCGACTAAGGTGCTTTGATTTTAAATGATTTAAGGTATTGGTTTAGAGTGCTTAAGTTTTCGTTTTATGTGCTTTTCAGCCGGGCTGGGCTAAGCGCAGTCCCAGCCTTGTGTTCTTGTGGAGACTGTTTATTTTTTCATTGTCTTATCTGATTTATTGCCTCCTCTGCTTTTATTGCCTTTGGCTACCCCATGTTCAGCTTAACTTTAGTATATGCTGGCCCGGGTGTCTAACATTCTGAAGAAATTTGTCTTAATTTTTAAAACCTTGCTAAAACTTTGAACCCAGTGGCACCTTTAAGACCAACAAAGTTTAATTCAAGGTATATTTTTTCATGTGCAAGCATACTTATTCAACTCATTTCCAGATTACGGAAGTCATTTTCACTTAAGAAAATGGGTGTTAAAACTAACCTATTTTTATTTGCTAGCATTGTTTAGCTGAGTTAATTATCTTGCTCTCCTTCCCCCCCCCCCCTTAAGATATAGCAGGGTTTTTTTATCACAACAAACACACCAAACAAACCAATCCTATAACAACTGGGGGGAGGGATTTTCCAGGTAAAGATCAGCTAGTTTGACAGGAATTGTATTTTTTGTGAAAAAGAAGCAATATAGTTTATTGCATTATGAATATGTTCGTTCTAGATGACATTTAAACATATTTTTGAGCAATGTTTCCTCTAAGCTGAGTTAGTGTGAGCTAGTTCAGTTTTTAGTCTCCAGCTCACACATTTTTGTCTTAGCTCAGGAAAAATGGCTCCACATGAAACTAATTTATGCAGGAGCTCATGACTTCAATGCCAGTAGCTCACAAAGTAGATTTTTTGCTCACATGACCCCACAGCTTAGAGGGAACATTGCTTCTGAGTCTCAGGTGTTCTAAATGCAGTACTGCAGATATTGTTTTGATATTGTGTTCTTTTCTAATCCCACTAAATGGAAAGACGAATAACTGATACTTGAAAGTATTTCCTGGAATTATGGCATATCTCCAGATTGCAAAGTCAATTTCTACTGGAGAAAATGGATGCTTTGGAGGGTGGACTTTGGGAGCATTGTAATCCACTGAGTTCTGTGTCCTCCCCAGGCTCCACCTCCAAGTCTCCAGGAATACCCCAACCTGGAGCTGGCAACCCGACTCCTGCCTCTGGTCAGTGACAGGTCCTGGCAACCCTAGAGCTATTCTATTACATGATGGTAACCAGAGCTGCTTATTAGGATTTTTGGTAGGGGTGATATATGCAAACCTCCACTCCCAATTGCTAGACATAGAGGAGGACATAATATGCTCTAGTGTGCATATAAGAATTTTCTCTGGTATGAATTATCTTAAGCTTCCAAATTGCCAAGTTCCTGAAGCATAAAGAGCTACAAATTCTTTTTTGTGGCAAAGGGAATGCAACTGAGAAATACCTGACCACAGAATTACCAGAGGTATGATAGAGCTACTTAGGCTTGTAATTGTGTTTGAGCTGAGAAGGTTGGGAATGGCTTCCACTGTTTAAGGGGGAAGCCCATATCTGTTTTGAATTAAGTGACATTATTTAGCAAGCTTTCATCCAAATTTGTCAATTAGAATCTTATCATTTGAATTGAGTCTAGCACTAAAGTCTCTCCCCCCCCCTTTAGAATCAGGTGTGCTGGAGTATCTAATAAAAGTTCTTCAATAAAAAATTCAGATTAATTACAGCACCTTGCTATATCTGATCATTTTTGCTGGGGAGGGATATATACATTTAGTATTAGAAGAGACCCCATTTTGAAGTGTAGAAGGATAGCCATTGCCCATGGGTTTGAATTTTTTAGATGGACACATTCAATTTAATTGATGTAGAAATTAGGATTCCTAAACCCCCGTGAAGGGTTTTAGAGGTGGTGTTTGATGCAGTGTGCTGGAAGTGATATAGAGGAGTGAAGCTCAGGAAGTGACATCACTTGACCTTTGACTTGGAAGTGATGTCACTTCCTTGCTCCTGGCTCCACCCCCAAAGTCTCCTGGCTCCACCCCCAAAGTCCCCAGATATTTCTTAAATTGGACTTGGCAACCCTAGGTGGGAAACCTCCGTCCCAAGGGCCGTATACGGCTCTCGAGGTCACTTGGTGTGGCCCTCGGGGATTTAGGGTTGCCAAGTCCAATTAAAGAAAAATCTGGGGACTTTGGGGGCGGAGCCAGGAGACTTTGGGGGTGGAGCCAGGAGACCTTGGGGGTGGAGCCAGGAACAAGGATGTGACAAGCATAATTGAACTCCAAGGGAGTTCTGGCCATCACATTTAAAGGGACAGCTCACCTTTTTAAATGCCTTTCTTCCATAGGAAATAATTAAGGATAGGGGCACCATCTTTTGGGGCTCATAGAATTGGACCCTCTGGTCCAATCGTTTTGAAACTTGGGGGGTATTTTGGGGAGAGGCACTAGATGCTATACTAAAAATTTGGTGCCTCTACCTCAAAAAATAGCCCCCCCAGAGCCCTCAATACCCACGGATCAATTCCCTATTATTCCCTATGGGAATTGTTCTCCATAGGGAATAATAGAGTGCCTAGTAGACATTTCCCTCCCCCCCCACGCTTTCTAAAGGAAGGGGGAGGGCCTCCATACCAGGGAATTCCCCCCTCCCTGCCCCCTCCCTCTCTCACACACACAAACAAACACTTACCGCACTTGGTCTTCTTCCCTCTGCCTGCTCTGAAAACGAAAGCAAAGAAAGGGCGGGGCCGTTCTCCGAAGCCCTTCCTGTTTCCTCCTTCCTGCCCAGCCTTAAAGGGGCAGAAATTTTACAAACTGCTCAGGACTCAGGAGCTCTACACCAACATGAACGCTTCAGGTATGTTCTCCCCCCCCCTCCACCCCCCCACCCCCCCGCTTCCTGATTTCTGGAGACCGGGGGATGAAGCTGGGAACCCAGGAGCCTCCCGGAAAAGCGGGGGGATTGGGAAGCCTACGGGGATTGCAGGGCCAAACCGAGCCATGTGGCAGCCTCTCTGGGGCCTGGCTGGCCAGCGAGGATTGTGGGGCCCAGCCATGCTGTGCAGCAGCCTCCCCAGGCCAGGCAGGAATCACAGGGCCCAGATGTTCTGTGTGGCAGCCTCCCTGGGGCCTGGCTGGCCGCCCAGAATTGCTGCAGGGCCTGGAAAAGTAACTGTCACAGTTCAGTTGCACTTGATTATCCCAGATGGCGGGCCTAATATGCAAATGAGTGTGTAACCTGTTATGCTAATATTAGGGGATGTGGTCTAATATGCTACTGAGTTCCTTTTGGGCTTTTTCTACAAAAAAGCCCTGGACCTACGCATTTGCCTAGGGCAGTGGGCTGGGTGTGTGCGTGTGCGCACGCGTGTGCGCATGCGCATGCCAAATTAGGCTTTCCCCTCTTGAGTTCAAATAGAAAAACAATTATTTGCATTAATTTTGCTGGCCTGAATCATTCTCCCTCGGCGGAGCACGGTTTTTTAAGTTGATCATTTTTATGGCCCACGAATGATGTTATAAATATCCATTATGGCCCTTGGCAGAAAAAAGGTTCCCCACCCCTGCTTTAGGACCATCATCTGGGTTGCCAACAGTCTGGAGGAAAACGCTCTGCCCCTTTAACATAGACTTACTATGTGGAAATGGGCAGCTGATGCTCATTGTGCCCTAAACAACATCACCTGGTAGATAACAGCTCTTTCAGCAGGACACTTTTCTCCCTCTAGGCTGCTAGCAACTCTTCCATCACCCTTTCTGCCTGCCATACTTTGGAAAGCTGTCGTGTGGATAAAACTGAAGAAGAAACACGTACACTGCTCTGAGTTTCTAGCAACCTTGGACTTGAAGATCCTGTGAATTTGGGGTAGGTATTTGTGGGTTTCCTGCATTGTGCAGGGGGTTGGACTAGATGACCCTGAAGATCCCTTCCAACTCTATGATTCTATTACTTCTGGGCGGTCTCCCTTTGAAGTACTAACCAGGGCTGTTCCTGCCTTACATCCAAGATCTGCTGACATCAAACTTGGCTGCACTAACCAGGTGAGAGCATGTTCCCTCTGCATGTGTGTTAAGACAGCGGTCCCCAACCCCCAGGCCATGGACTGGTACCGGTCCATGGCCTGTTAGCAACCGGGCTGTGAGTTGTATAATTATTTCATTACATATTACAATGTAGTAGTAATAATAATAAGAAAACTTTGGATTTATATTCTGCCCTCCACTTTGAATTTCAGAGTCTTAGAGTGGCTCACAATCTCCTTTTCCTTCCTCTCCCACAACAGGCACCCTGTGAGGTGGGTGGGGCTGAGAGAGCTCTCCCCAGAAGCTGTTCTTTCAAAGACAACTCTGCCAGAGCTATGGCTGACCCAAGACCATTCCAGCAGCTGCAAGTGGAGGAGTGGGAAATCAAACCTGGTTCTCCCACATAAGAGTCCGCACACTTAACCACTACACCAAACTAATAGAAATAAACAATTGTATCTTCCTGAAACCATTGCGTCCCCCCCCCACCCACCCACGGTCCCTGGAAAAACTGTCTTCCACAAAACCGGAGCCCAAAAAGGTTGGGGACCACTGTGTTAAGAGATGTCGAGTCACTTCCAGCTTATGGTGACCCTATGAATTAATGATAGGGTTGCCAATCTCCAGTTGGGGGCAGGGAATCCCCTGGTTTGGAGGCCCTCCCCCTGCTTCAGGGTCATCAGAAAGCCGGGGAGGGGGGGAGGAAAATGTCTGCTGGGCACTCTATTATTCCCTATAGAGACCAATTCCCATAGGGTACAGGAAAATTGATCCACGGGTATCTGGCGGGGCTGTTTTTTGAGGTAGAGGCACCAAATTTGCAGCATAGCATCCAGTGCCTCTCCTCAAAACATCCTCCACGTTTTGAAAATATTGGACCAGGAGGTCCCATTCTATGAGCCCCAAAAGAAGGTGCCCCTATTCATTATTTCCAGTGGAGGGAAGGCATTTAAAAGGTGTGCGGTCCCTTTAAATGTGATCTCCAGAACTCCCTTTGGAGTTCAGTTATGCTTGTCACAACCTTGCTTGTGGCTCCACCCCCAAAGTCCCCAAATATTTCTTGAACTGGACTTGGCAACCCTAATTAATGATCTTAAAATGCCCTATCATTAACAGCCTTGCTCAGGTCTTGCAAACTTGTCAGGCGATGGAGACTCAAGGCCGTGTTCATTGATAAAAATGGACACTTTATTGGAAACTCATTGCAAGATACAGAAATTGAGACTAATGTCAGAGACTAGGGGTCCCAGGGTCTTATGGGATTCTACATCAAAGTATTATCTAAACAAAGTGATTCTCATAACAAAAGAAACTGAAGGTGCAAACTTTCACATGAGAGCTCCCCCTTATCTCTTTGCCTAAGGGAGGATGCTGGCCGGACATGGGGACATGGTATCTATTAACGGCCACATTCTTTTACTCCTTTCGTACTCTGCACAAGGTTAACACTTCAAACAGTCTCTCTTTGATATGCATACTAGCTACAACACAGCAAAGGCTTTTGGGGTTAGTATGAAGAGTCCATTTGGTTAATAGTATATGGCTTTTTGGTGTAGTGGTTAAGTGTGCGGACTCTTATCTGGGAGAACCGGGTTTGATTCCCCCCTCCTCCACTTGCACCTACTGGAATGGCCTTGGGTCAGCCATAGCCCTGGCAGAGGTTGTCCTTGAAAGGGCAGCTGCTGTGAGAGCCCTCTCCAGCCCCACCCACCTCACAGGGTGTCTGTTGTGGGGGAGGAAGGTAAAGGAGATTGTGAGCCGCTCTGAGACTCTTCGGAGTGGAGGGCGGGATATAAATCCAATATCTTCTTCTTCTTTTATCATAGGAAAGTTACAGAGCCTGACAAAACTAAGGGCCATGGTGTCCTTGATTGAATCCATCCATTTTATATTGGGTCTTCCATTTCTCCTACTGCTTTCAAGTTTGCCTAGTATTATTATTTTTTCCAGTGAGTCATATTTTCATGCAGTCTCAGTAGAGGCAGGGCTCTATTTGTAGAAAAAGCCCAGCAGGAACTCATTTACATGTTAGGCTTCTCACACCAAGACAGTCGGAACTACGTTCCTTTGCATTCCTGCTCAGATAAAGCCCTGGAAACAAGGATTTTTTATAGTTTTTTCCCCTTCTCCCCAAGTTGAAGCGTTTGAATTTTTTATCATCAAAACACAGTGTTTGATGGCCCTTTGGGACAGACATTGTACCATGCCATTGCCCTCAAGCCAAGCAGAAATGCAAATGTGACCCTTAGCATGGATAGACATCACAACCTTTGAACCCTGGCCAAGTCAGCCAGAACCCTAGCCAAGCCAGTCAGAATTGTGTTCCTGTGCGTTCTTGCTAAAAAAAAGTCCTGCTCAGAGGGCAGCCATGTTTGGTCCATAAGTTTTTGTTGTTGTTTAGTCGCACAGTCAAGTTTAATTCTTGCAACTCCATGGACCAGGTCACACCAGGCCCTCCTGTCTTCCACCAAAGTCCGCTCAAATTCCGCTCAAATTCATGTTAGTCACATCTGTAACGCTGTCCAGCCATCTCATCTTTTGCCATCCCTTTCTTCTTTTGCCTTCTGTCTTTCCCAGCATCAGGGTCTTCCCCAGGGAGTGCTCCCTTCTCTTTGGGTGGCCAAAGTATTTGAGCTTCAGATTCAGCATCTGACTTTCCAGGGAACAGTCAGGGTTAAGGAACAGTTAGATTTGTAGCACCATAGAGACCCACAAAACTTTCAGGGTTTAAGCTTGCACGAGTCTGTGTCTGACAAAGGGAGCTTTGATTCTTGAAAGCTTACACTCTGAAATCTCTTGCTCATCTCTAAAGTGCTACTGGACTCAAATCTAATGTCTTCTCATATTGTGACCAAATGTTCCCACTACAAGGTTAAAATTGTACCGCTTTTTGACTGTAAGGTTCACGAAAGCCTTGAGGAGCCCCCAAGCCCTTTGTAAAACAAAAGATGGGATGTGTCTTGTGTACCTGATTATAGTCCAGAGGGTCTTTAAAGATCCCCCAAGGCCCCAGCCCTTTTCAGAGGAGTATATAGTGTTGTAAGGGAAACTGCATCTTCAATTAGGCTTTTGTGTAGGAATATTGCTTTGGAATGTTCCCTGCAGAGTACAGTTGTCCTGATCAGTAGGAAGCCCAAATCCAGAGATAACCACTGTGTTTTCAGGTTGTGCATGTGGAAAGATAAGTAGCTAGCAAATGTTTCTTGCCAGAAAATTGCCTTTTTAACCTCCAGATGACCTTCTTGCACATTCACAACAGATAACAAATTCTAAGCTCCATTGGTCTCATTCTCATACAGTATTTAAAATCAGCTGTTCTTTTTTTTTCCCCCTTGCACTGATGTGTCTTACAGTACTAACTAATTTAAAGTTCACAAAATCTCAAAGCTCAGCTGCCCTGAGCCCATTAGGGGAGGGTGGGGTATAAATCTGATTGATTAAATAAATAAATAAGAAATTAGTGTTCAAACTGTGAAATTGGCTCTGTTCTGGCCTGGGCAGTTTTCTTTGAAACAAAAATGGTGAGAACAGGTAGCAAATGAAACTGGAGCTTTGGACTAGGAAATCCAAGGAAAATGCCTCTTGTTTGTCCCTCACAAACAAACAAAAACATTTTGTGTTGGAGACCTGGTTGAATGAAGGTACAGCTGTGAGCAACTAATTGAGCAACTCACCACCTACAGCGAGCCTGTTTGGTGTAGTGGTTAAATGCATGGACTCTTATCTGGTAGAACCAAGTTTGATTCCCCACTCCTCCACATACATCTGCTGATGTGCTCCTGGGCCAGCCACAAGTTCTCTCAAAGCTGTTTTGCTCAAGGGTAGTTCTGGGAGAGTTCTCTCAGCCCCACCTAGCTCACAGGGTGTGTTATGGGGAGGGGAAGGAGATTTGTAAGCCACTCTGAGATTCCTTGGGGTAGCAGAAGACAGGATATAAATTCAATCTCTTCTTCTTCTCTACATGCTGAATAGGGTGACCAGCCTTAAGGTAGGGCCCTCCCAAAATGGCAACTGATCCCCAAATTAGAGATGAATGCCTAACATGAAATGGCACCTTCAGAGGAGTGAAGTCCTAGAGAGGCTACAGAGGGTGAGGTGTTCTAGGACATCTGTTTCTCCTATGGGAGAAATATCCCTGCTGTGCTCTTTTCCCTCCCCAAGCACTGTTCTCATATCTCCAGAAGTTTCCTAAAATGGAGTTGGCAGTCTTCTGAATCTCTGGCATCTCTTCTGCTTATTGCGGGAGATTGTAGGGCACTCTGAGATTCAAAGTGAAGGACAGGGTATAAATCCAGTATCTATCTTTCTTCTCTTCAACTCTCATCAGATCACAACTCTGGCTTCTCCTCCATGTCATGTGGCTTCTTTTCTCATATTTGCAGTTCTGTGGACCCTACGCAGCTGCCGAGGGGTTAAAGATGGGTTTTGGCTACTGAATTAATGATTTGGTTATTAAAGTTCGCTGCTTCCCTGCCAACTGTCTGTTCTTAGTAGGGGCTCCTCCTACTACTACTACTGAGAGAGCCACTTTGGTTAAGTGTGTGGACTTCTGGGAGAATGGGGTTTGATTCCCCACTCCTCCACATGAACCTGCTGGTATGACCTTTGGTCAGCCACAGTTCTCTCAGAGCTGTTCCTCCGGGAAAGTTCTCTCAGCTCCACCTACCTCATAAGGTGTCCGTTGTGGCGAGGGGAAGGGAAAGGAGATTGTAAAGTGCTCTGAGACTCCAAGTGAAGGGTGGGGTATAAATCCAATCTCTTCTTCTTCAGTTTGGGGGGTGGGGTTGATGGTGACATGATGTGCCTGAATTACAGGACTTAGTGTTGCCAGTCTCCAGGTGGGGCGTGGAGATCTCCAGCTGACAGAGATCAGCTCCCCTAAAGAAAACAGCTCCTTTGAAAGGTTGACTCTATGGCACTGTACCACGCTGAGGTCCCTCCCCAAACTCAGCTGTCTCCCAGATCCACCCCCAAAGTCTCCAGGTATTTTTCCTGGCAACCCTAGTAGGATTTGGGAATGAATGAGGTTCACCGAAATTGTCTGAATGAGGTAGGAAGCACCAAGACATCGCCTGAAAGCTCATGTGTTGTCTTCCTTGGGGTTAAGTAACTTCTCATTCTTTTTCACCCTTATCGGAGTATTCTAGGAGTACAATTCTGCATCAGTTTTGCCAACTTTGTGACTGTCTTCCATGGACCCTGAACGGCTCATCCAGTGTCCCTACGATAAGAACCACCAGATCAGAGCCTGCAGGTTCCCCTACCATTTGGTGAAGTGTAGAGAGGTAAGAGAAAAATGCAAATGGTAATTGAGATGGGAACTGCAAATACACACTTAGGGTTGCCAGGTCTGATTCAAGAAATATCTGGGGACTTTGGGGGTGGAGCCAGGAGCAAGGGTGTGAGAAGCACGCTTAAACTCTGAAGAGAGTTCTGACCATCAGATTTAAAGGGACAACCCACCTTTTAAATGCCTTTCCTCCATTTGGAAATAATGGATAGGGGCACCTTCTTTTGGGGCTCATAGAATTGGACCTCGTGGTCCAATCTTTTTGAAACCTGGGGGGATGTTTTGAGGAGAGGCTCCAGATGCTATGCTGAAAATTTGATGCATCTACCTCAAAAAAACAGCCCTGCAGATAATTTCCCTATGGGAATCGGTCTCCATAGGGAATAATGGAGTGCCCAGCAGACATTCCCCCCCCCCCCGCTTTCTAATGACCCTGAAACAGGAGGAGGGCCTCCAAACCGGGAGATCCCCTGCCCCCCAACTGGGGATTGGCAACCTACTTAACTCCGCCCCCCAGCAAGCTGAGTACTCATTTTACCAACCTTGGAAAGATGGAAGGCTGAGTCAACCGCCTACCTGAACCCTGCTTCCGTTGGGATCGAGCTCAAGTCTGTGAGCAGGGCTTGGACTGCAGTACTGCAGCTTACCACTCTGCACCACAGGGCTGGGCTCTCTTAGGGTCATGTAACCTGCTGCAATTGGCTTCTGGCTTTTTTTCCAGAACAACAAGAAAATTGCCAAGGAATTAGTAATGTGCCCATACAATGCTCGTCACAGAATCCCTAAGCAGGAGCTTAACTTACACATGTCCAGCTGTGAAAGCAAAACATCTCAGGAGTTGGAGGAAAGTAAGTGAACGTGATTCTTTAAACTTCCCTGCCTAAATGGGGTGTGTATGTGTGTAGCCAAACACAAACTTGCACAACAAAATCTCAGAAGTTTTCCCTATATGAATGTAACAGAACTGGATTAAGGAACATTGTGACTGTAAGACATTTTGTCTGCAGCCAGTTGTACTGAACTTAGACTGAGACCCAGTGATCTGGATCCATCATACATGATGAAAAGGATAAGGTTTCTTTAGGAATGGGGTTATTAATTCTGAATAGGCTTCAGTGTAAGGGTGTCAAACATGTGGCCCGGGGGCCAAATCAGGCCCCCAGATGGATCCAGCAGGCCCCTGAGCAACTGGCTATCATCTGCTTCCTTCTCCCTCTGTTTTACTTCCTTCTGCATCACAGCTTGCTTTGCCAGGCTTGCTCAGTCACACAGGAGCTACAGAGCAAAGCCTCTATTTTCTCTATTGGCTGAGGCGCCTCCCTCGGGGAGGAAGGGGGGGAGATAGCATGCTTCAAAAGAAGCTCTGGCTCTTTCCTTCCTTCCCCATGGGACCAGAAGGAGGGGAATTATCAGCCAATAGAAGGAAGAGAGGCTTTGCTCAGTAGCTTTGCTGTGCAATTGAGAGAGCCTAGATTACATGGGAGAGAGATACAAAGAAAGCACCTTTAAGACCAACAAGTGCTAACGTTTTAATCTTGTTTTATTTTCAGCTTTTTAAAAAATCTTTGTGTTTGTCTGTGTACTTTTATAAAGTTTATATCTCTGCTATCTGGCATTACATTTTATGAAACACATAGCCTGGCCCGGCAAGGTCTCATTTATGTCAGATCCAGCCCTCATAACAATTGAGTTCGACGCCTCTGCTTTAGTGAGTCTGTTCGAGAAGCTTATCAGGGCTTGGGGAGGCTCCCCACCTTGGCTGACGGCAAGGACAGCTTATGACATGGTTTCGATTTTGAATGCTGGGAGAAACAGAAGACTAGCTGTGAGTTGGCTGAAACATCTGGGGGGAGAGGGCAGGATCTCTTGCTTACACACACACACCATGGTCTGATGTGAGGTGGCAGATGTGCTGCTCTACAGGAGTGTCTCTGTGGACCTAACGGAGCATAATATTATCCTTGCATCCTTCCCAGGTCAGCCACAAAGCCTTTCAATCAGATGTGCCTTTTGAGTTCCATGCTTGGAACTAAGTTCAATTAAGGCTTTGAACTTCCAAGCATGGAACTCAAAAGGCACATCTGATTGAAAGGCTTTGTGGGACACATGTATCTTCGGGATCGTCTCCTCTGGTATGTCCCTGAAGAGTTTTACGCTCTGCTGAGAACAACCTACTAGTGATCCCTAGCCCAAAAGAAATCTGGCTGTCCTCGATTTTTCAGTCCTGGCTTCTACCAGGTGGAACTCTGCCAAACAACATCTGAGCCCTGTGAGACCTAATGCAGTTCCACAGGGCTTGCAAGGCAGAGATGATTCAAAGGGTTTTGGGTTAAGAACTGTAATGGGCAGGGCTTTTTTTGTAGCAGGAACTTCTTGCTTATTAGGCCACGTCCCCCGATGTAGCCAATCCTCCTGGAGCTTACAGTAGGCCTTGTATACTCTTGGAGGATTGGCTACACCAGGGGTGTGTGGTCTAATACGGAAAGGAGTTCCTGCTACAAAAAAAGCCCTGGTGATGGATACCACCTTACTGGCACTCCCACTTCCTCCCCTCTTCCCTCTTCTTTTTCTTCCTGCATCTCTTCCATCTTTTTGTGGGGCAGGGACATAATTAGAATCTGATATGTTAAACACCATCTGAGAACGTTTTATTTATGTATTATTTATATTCTAAGTAACATTTATGAATGTTTTTATGGTTATGTTGTTCACCACCCTGAGCCGTGTGCACACAAGGGGTATGGTACCATACAGTCTTACAGCAAATCCTAGAGTGTCCTCAGAGTGACGCTCTAGGATTCATAGTACCATAGAGTTTCACCATGAATCCTAGAGAATCCGTGGCACGACATGCCCGGCGCGATGACCTCTGAAGCAGTGGAAGGACTTGGCAACCTTAGGGGAGATATGGCATAGCATTTGAGCTTCAGAGTCTGCAAAGAGATGTAGGAAGGGAAGGGGGAGAGGGAAATAGCTGAAGAACATCCAAGATGCACATTTGACCTAAGAGAAGATAAGTCAATGTCCAATATGCATGGCAAGGTCATATAAATGTTATGGCAAAGAGGCAGGGCAAGCATTGTAATCCCTCTCCCCTACCTCCTGAGACTACGCTGGGGGCAGGCTTCACACCTTCATATGGGAAAGCAACTTTTATTTTTAAAAAGTCTGATTTTTACTGCCCAAATCCCTGTATCCAGTAACAAAATTCCACATTTGCACAGCAGAACACGTAGTGCCCTCCTGAACAGGGGCTGTATCAAAGTTATTTTCCTGAGTAGTACTCAACACACTTGCTTAGCACTTGTAAGTGGCGGCCTTGACTGAAACAGCAGAGTGTTTGCTAGACAGAGAAGACTTGCTGGACAAACAGATTCCAAATCACTGGAAGCCCTAGAACAACTACGTGCCGCAACTGTTAATCAAAGGGACAGGGATTGAAGGGTTCCAGCTGTAACAAAGGCCGCCTAAGAATGCACTGTGCTGGAATTCTGCAGTGCAAAAGAAACTGCCAAAGAGAATGCAGCACTTGGTAGAAGATTCAGCTTCCCTGGGAATATTTTCAACAATCCATTCGTAGCCCTCGTGACTTGAAAGATAGGATAGAAACAAAATCCTCAAAAGCCAAAGGGGCTACTGAATGAGATGGGGCTTGCGGTGCTCTCTTGCCTCTCTCTCTCCACAACGGCAAAAAAAAATCCCACCCGCTACTAATTTGTGCAGCTCATCTGTCCAAAACAAGAAAAAAAAATGGAGGGGGGGGGGAGGGAGATGAAGGTTCCTTGAATTGCCTGACTTAAAGGCTTTGTGCTTGTCTTGGCACATAATTTCTTTTTTTTTTTCATAGTGAACACAGCCCTGACCTGCGATTGCAATGGGAATCTGTTAGGAAAAGCTTAATACAAACCGTGTTCTGTGGAAACGAGGCTGTGAAAGCATCTGTTGCCAGAAGATCAGCTTATTTTAAGGAACAGTCTGGGTCTTGGAGTTCATTTTGATTCTACAATCCCCCAATCGTTATTAAATGCTTTCTCGGGTGCTGGGAATTGGTTGGAATCCCTAGTGCACAATATGTGACTTTTAAAAGACAAGGATATGGTGGCTTGCATGCCAGTTCAACCTATGTTTTATCTGAAAATTGGGTCACTCTTTTTACGGACAGCTGATACACTATCACTAGCTAGTTATGTATAAAATGGGTGCGTGTCAGTGTCCTGCACTTGGGCGGTGGGGGGGAGGAATTCAAGCCTCAATCTGATGTTATTAACCTCAGCAATAAAGACAACTCTTTCCCTCCTTTTATTCTTTTTCCCCCCCTTGCTGCAGTCCCTAGTTCTAAGAGCAAAACCAAAGAGGTCCATGACTTCCAGGGTCCTCCAGCCCAGGAGAACTGGGAGGCAGGTGAGCTAAATGCAAGAACACACTACACTTGTGTCATACCGCTGTCAGCTTGAGACTTGCAAGAGTTGGATCCTATGAAAAAAACTGTTTTTAGATCAGGGGTGTGTGGCCTAATATGCAAAGGAGCTCCTGCTAGAATTCCACTACGGACCAGGAGAATGCTACTGCAAGGTCAACAGAAGCTGCAAAACTATGTGCATTTCAGAATAAACTTGTCGCTTCTGTTGGAAGTTTGTGAAAGCTTTCATAGGACTGTAGGTAAAAATGCAACACTGCTGGACTGCCAGCTTAGCCTAATCTGTCTGCCTCTTTTTTTTTAAACCTACCTTCCCTGCACCCCAGATGCTGAGGAGGTTCCTGGTCGCCTTTTTGTGTTTGGAACTGGGTAAGTCAATTTTCTCCTTCTGAAGCACTGGCAGGTAAATGGCACTTGTCCATCCGTGGATGGAGCCCAGCTGCTTGTAAAAGAGGCACTAGGTCCCCCTGCGGTCTCTTAGCAACCCACAACGGCATTGCACTGTTCTGTACAGTAAGCATTGCTTGGATCCTGGCGCTTAGGGTAGCATTTACTTCGAGTAAAGGAAGAACTGCTTCTGTGCAGTTAACTTCACAGTTGATTCAAGGAGGATTTAGAGAAGGCCAGGCAAACCCAATCTCATCAGATCACAAAGCTAAGTAGAGTTGATTCTGGCAAGTACTGGGATGGGAGACATTGAAATATCAGAGCTGGGAGGTAGGGGCAGGCTTTACTCAACTGTCTCTCTGAATATCCTCCATGCCTCTGCTTGGGATCAGTCACCGGAGGATACCATGACTTCCAGGTGCACACACACACACAAATACGAAAGAAGAGGAGGAAAAATGGAAACAAAGACGAGGTGGGGGCAGATCTTTAACATACAGTCTGATCCACTGTTAAATTATGTCACAGGCTGGATCCAGACTAAATTTTTAATGCAAATAGAAATTTTCCTCTGTCCTCCAATCTCCACAAAATGGCCTCCTTGGGAGAACAGGGGTAGGGTCTGCAGCAAGAAAGGATAATTGGACAAAACTGCCATTTAGTCTGGAATAGATCTATCCTATAATATCCAGTTTCTCAGTGACCCTATGCAGGGTTACCCCACTCTGAACTGCTCAAAATCAACAGAGTGGAATAATGCTACATTGGATTGCACTGTAAAGCTTCCACCTCTCCTAGTTGTAGAGATGTATTGGAATATATATATATTTATATACCTGCTTCCTTCTGTCTTGCTTCCTTCTGCATAACAGTTTGCTTTGCCAGACTTGCTCAATCGCACAGGAGTTACAGAGCAAAGCCTCTATTGGCTGAGGCTCCAGAGAGACAGTTTGGTTTAATGGTTAAGTGTGCAAACTCTTATCTGAGAGAACCGGGTTTTATTCCCCACTCCTCTTCTTCCCCCACAACAGACACCCCTTCAAGGACAACTCTAGCGAGAGCTATGGCTAACCCAAGGCTATTCCAGCAGGTGCAAGTGGAGGATTAGGAAATCAAACTCTGTTCTCCCAGATAAGAGTCCACACACTTAACCTCTACACCAAAGGAAAATGCTACATCTTGCTGAAGCAGAACTCCACTAAAGCCTGTTTGCTTCTGCTCGCACAATGCTGGATCCCAGCAGTCTTGGGGAAGAGGTTTTTCATGCATGCAGACATTTGCATGTTGCATTAGGAGCATAAATGCTCACAAGACCAGTCTGATGCTCACAACAGTTTGGTGCTGAGTTCACATGCACATCTTGGCTCCTTCTACTGGTCTTACAAGTACAGGCATATGAGTTAACTAGAGTTATTTTCTCCCTACACCACGGGCTGAGTGGGGCCCCTGGAGGGCTCCTATCTGGCCCCCCAAGCAACTGGCTGTTGTCTGCTTCCTCCTTCCTCTCCCTTGCTCCTTTCAGCATCACAGCTTATGTTTCCAGGCTTGCTCAACTGCACAGGAGCTACAGAGCAAAACCTCTATTTTCTCAGTTGGCTGAGACTCCTCCCTTGGGAAGGAAAGGGGAAAGGCAGAGCTTACTTTGCTAGCCTCTCCCAATTGCACAGCAGAGCTACTGAGCTAAACCTCTCTTCCTTCTACTGGCTAAGGCTCCTCCCCCTCGTCTCTTGGGGAAGGAAGGAAAGAGCCAGAGCTTCCTTTGCCCAGTTCTCTGGATCCCATGGGAGAAATATATTAAAAAAGCATCTTTAAGACCAACGAGTGCTAATGTTTTAAGCATGTTTTATTTTAAGGTTTTTTTTAAAAAAAATCTTTAATTGTGTTTGTCTGTGTCCTTTATAAACTTTGTATCTCTGCTACCCAATCTTAAATAGGAACACACACAGCACAACATGGCCCGGCCCGACAAGGTCTCATTTATGTCAGATCCGTCTCTCATAAGAAACGAGTTTGACACCCCTGCCACCATCACTCCTGGATTAGAAAATGAATCTAGGTTAATATGTGTGCCTGTGCTCCTATTGCTCACAGGGTTGGTATTCAGTGTGACACATGAGGGGAGGAGCAAGCTGCGCCAACCAGGCAACAAGCTGGGTTTGTGTTCATTTTTCCTTGTGTTGTGTAACCAAACTCACCTGACTGCAACCGTGTACAGTGTTAGCAATTCTGTATATCTTGGTAACGTTGAGTTTTACTCTTATAGGAGGCAGCAGGATCAGAGGCTGGCCAATAACTTTAATCTAGTAAGATAAAATGCTGCTACTGCTCGTGCACCGGGACTTGTTGAATGACTTTAGCTAGGGAGACCCTCAGTTAATACCGGCTGAAGAAAAAAGAAAAGAGACCTCTTTTGCTGGAATATACAAGAACTGGTTATTTAAAAAAAAAAAAAAAAACAGATATGCTTTTTTTCTTTTGTAGCTACGTACATGAGGGGAAACAAGATATGAACTATTCTTCTTCCAGAGGTATGAGCACTATCTACAACAGAAGGGAACATGTGAGAAAACTTGGGGGGGGGGATTTAGTTTACCTATTATATGCCACTTTGGGGTCAGTTTAACAATTTTTCTCCAGGCCAGTTTGGCCAAGGATCCTGGAGGGTTTTTTTTTTTTTGCCAGCTTCTGAGCATGGAGCAGGTATCACAGGGAGGTATGGGGGGGGGGGGAGGTATTTGTGGATTTCCTGCATTGGACTAGATGACTCTGGAGACCCCTTCCAACTCTATGATTCTGTGATTAACAAGGTGGGCTTTAAAACTTAAGCTGCTGGTTTGGGATATTTAGCTTTCGGGGCAGCATACACACCTAACCCACAAGCAGAAGTAGGTGCATAGGAACATAAGAGAAGCCCTGTTGGTTCAGGCCAATGGCCCATCCGGTCCGTGTCACACAGTGGCCAAAACCCAGGTGCCATCAGAAGGCCCACCAGCAGGGGCAGCTGTATGTCTTTGGCTTCAGGGTGAGCTTTTATCCCTCCTCCCCCAACACACACCTCAGTACATTCAGTGCGGCATATACTGCTTCAACAATGATTACCAGTTGCCTCTAAATCCATATTCCCCACACAAATGCTTCAAGCAGACTGGTGGCTTTTTAAAAGTTCCTTTTAAAAACAGTTATGCTGGGATGGGGAAAACTGCCTGCTGAAGCAATAAAGGAGTTGCATTTTT
Organism: Heteronotia binoei; assembly: GCF_032191835.1. Taxonomy (NCBI): domain Eukaryota; kingdom Metazoa; phylum Chordata; class Lepidosauria; order Squamata; family Gekkonidae; genus Heteronotia; species Heteronotia binoei. The sequence continues at coordinate 22,920,534 of NC_083235.1, forward strand.
TGTGGGGAGGGGGATTGGATGGCTCTCATGCCAATCAGCTCCTGTGTGGCTACATCTCAGTAGCTCATGTTTCCTTGGAGTCCATTCTAGTGTTAGAGTGGTAGCAGAACTCAAGCACTTGGCTGGTGAATGCGGGCAAACCTGCTAAATAACATGTGAATTCACATTTGACCATATAGGGACAGGAACATATGAAGCTGCCTTATACTGAATTAGACCCTCGGGCCCATCAAAGTCAATATTGTCTACTCAGACTGGCAGCAGCTCTCCAGGGTCTCAAGCTGAGGTTTTTCACGCCTATTTGACTGGACTCTTTTTAGTTGGAGATGCCAGGGATTGAACCTGGGACCTTCTGCTTATCAAGCAGATGCTCTACCACTGAGCCACCATCCCTCCCCAAACATTGGACCGGGCAATGCAATAACAGACTCAGGAGGGTGAGGCTTTGATTTGGAATGCCTGAACCTTCTTACTTACTTCCAGTGTTCCCTCTAAACTGAGTTAGTGTAAGCTAGCTCACAGATTTTTAGCCTCCAGGTCACATATTTTTGTCTTAGCTCAGGCAGGATGACTCCAGAGCACACTAATTTATGCAGTAGCTCACAACTTTAATGCCAGTAGCTCACAAAGTAGAATTTTTGCTCACAAGACTCTGCAGCTTAGAGGGAACATTGCTTACTCCCTTCCCCCCATTACAAATCCTCATTGGGGAGGGAGAGGCAGTTGTTTAAATAATACATAATCTAGTGGTTGGGGGGGTTCTGGTGTATTATGCTTGGTAAGTGCAGTGAAGGAAGGGGAGAAATTGAGCGGAAGATAACTTGAGAGCCCTGATTAGTTTCTCCATAACATTCTTTTGTGCTCTGGGGTGGTTGAAGATTAACAATAGGGAAGACACTCTCCACCCTCCACACAATGCATGCTTTATTGTATTGGGGACGACAGATCACAATCTGTATTTGACAAAAGCCTGTCAATACTAATGCTTTCTAAATAACTTTACATAGCATTTGCATTGGCCCTTGCCTGTCTTCTGGGTCCTGATCCTTCTTGTCTGTGACTAGTTGGATAACGATGCAGTCAACTTGCTATTGTAGAAACAGGGATAGAGCAAAAAGATGAATCTCTGCTCGGCCTTGGGGTGACTTTGAGAGCAAACGAATTGGTAGGTGAGTGGGCGGGTGTCCTTAAAATGCAAACCAATTACCCCAGCAAACAAATCTCCGATCAAACCTGTCTGTGCAAAAAAGGGTTTACATCTGCGTTTACACAGAAGGAAGATAATAGGCGGGAATGCAATTGGATGGTACAGAAGCCAACTGAATCTAGAAGCTTGTCTTGTGGTACTTTCTATAGCAGGGATGGCCAAACTGAATGTAGGAGCCACACAGAATAAACATCGGATGCTTGAGAGCCGCAGGGAGGGAGGGAAGGAAGGGAGGAAGGGTCAAAGCTCCCTTCCTCATACAAGAAGGAATGGAGATCTCCATTCCTACTTGCATCTGATGTGGGGCGCTTTGACGGTCAATCTTTTAAGGTGCTGCTGGATTTGAATCTAGCTCTTCTGCTGCAAGCCAATATGGCTGCTCTCTGAAAGACCCTGTAGAAGAGAACCAGCCACTGACGCTGACTCAGTTCTTGCTGTCGTAAGGGAATGTTGTTCATGATCTTTGACTCGGATAAAGCTCCCCTATAATGCCCACCCGTACAAACCTCTCTTGTGATACTGGGGCAACTCAGGCAGCTTTAGCAAGGATCCTTCTGCTGCCTGGATTCAATATCCCTTTCTGGATGAACTAAAAGGAAATTGTGGGCTTCTAATTCTATACCAGGGGTGGCCAAACTTGCTGAACATAAGAGCCATATAGAATAAACATCAGATGTTGAGAGCCCCAAGGCACGAATGTCAGATCTTTTAGAGCAGAAGGAAGGAAAGGTGAAAAGAAAGCAAATAGATGGGGGGAGGAAGGCAGAGGTGGAAAGAAAGCAACTTTAATGTTAATTGCATTCTCCAAGCTGCTGGCTGGCTTGGCTTAGTGAAATGATTTAAAGAGACAAATGCCTTCTCCAAGCTAGCTGATGTGGTGGTGAGAGCTTTGAGAGGCGCACACAATATGTGTGAAAGAGCCACATGTGGCTCCTGAGCCACAGTTTGGCCGCCCCTGTTCTATACTAAAAGGGCATCCTAGCCCTGTTCACAAGTTACAATGAATGCCTGCATAATCCTTGTAGAGCATACACCTGAGATTTCTTTACATGTCTGTTGAATAATTTTCATGGTACATTCAATCAATGCATGTACAGCTGAACATGTAACCCCGTGTGTGTTTGTATCTTCAAGGTACTGTTCCCTGTTTTTTTGTTTTGGTAAAGTGAATGCTCATTGGCTCGCTCTTACAGATGTATGCACACAGAACTTTTTTTGAGTAGGAACGCAGTTCTGGCTGGCTTGACATCAGGGGATGTGGCCTGATATGCAAATGAGTTCCTGCTGGACGTTTTCTACAAAAAAGCCCTGTGTAAAACAATGATGTCAGGGGTGTGGCCTAATATGCAAATGAGTTCATCTATCCACTTGTAACCAAAAAGGGTGTGTATGTATTCACTTGTAACATGTGAATGGGTTTTCTGAGTTCAGATTACAATTTTTTTTTTAAATGGACAGAATGGGAGCCCCTAAAGGTCTAGTAAATAGAGCAAACCTCGAGTTTAGCAAATGTTGGTTTTCTTGTATCCATCACAGATTGTACCATGCGAAAACTGGTCATCCCATGACACCTCAACCAGATCAAGGGCTGAAAGGCCAGTGACATCAACTCTGCCCAATACCTTTGTCACGATGCAAGGAAAGGAGCAGTGGCCAACAGAGGCTTTGGTAGAGCTTCTGCACTTCACTTGGTCACCTGCACGGACACACCAGGCCAACAGAAGGGAAACTCTGATAAGCTTTTGGGCTGGTCTCTGCTTAGAGGAAAGAGGCTCTGAAGAGACAAACTGTATAAGAGTGAAGGGAAGAGTAGCTTTGGGATCAGTTTGGCAGCGTTTTTTTTTTTTTGTAGGAAAAAGCCCAGCAGGTACTCCTTTGCATATTAGGCCACACACCCCAATGCTAAGCTAGCTGGAACTGTGTTCCTGTGCGTTCCTGCTTTTTTTTTTTTTTTAAAGCAAGCTTTGATGCAAGGGCTGCTGGCAGGCATGGAGAAAAATGTCCTTTCCTTTTAAATAGAGGTTTAATGTGTGAAAGTAAGCAGGTGAACCTTTCCATGACATGGGAATAAATCTCTGTTGAAAGGACAGGATGTTCTTCTCCAGGCATGTTGGCAACCTTAATTAAGGGGCTTGCTCATTTTTCATATGTCTTGTTTATTTGCAGCCTTTTTCTCAGGAGGTGGGGAGGGATCAGTTGCCAATCTCTGGTTTGTTGTCTGAACAACAGGGATGTACAGTTTTGTTATATATGGGCTGTGGTCTCACATGCTAAATAATGCAGTTTTGATCCACTTTCAATGCACTTTCAAACTGGGTTTTGCCAATTCACACAGTAAAATCTGATTAGAAAGTGGATTGAGACTGCATTATTGTGTGATCGCAGCCATGATGCTGTCTCTTCTTTCATCTTCCTTGAAGCAGGAACACTGGACACCAGTATGAGCAGAATGTGTTCAGCGCTGTTTCTTCCACTTGAGAGCCTTTAATTACTGGCATTAGAGAGATCTTGAGAAGCACCATGGGCCGTCTTGATTGGGTAGCACATAATCTAATCCTTTCCTCTGAATGCCATTTACAGGTTCTAAGTGAGGACTGACCAGCAGCAGCCGGAACCTCTCCAAGTACATGAACTGTTTTAAATAATCCTGAATCAGTTTTTAATGTTTTAAAATCAAATTTGGAATATTTTAATCTGCTTTTTAAATAGTGAGTTCCTGTTTGTACTTTTTAAATAAATGGAACTGCATTCTCTTTTTGGGAGTGTTTGCTGACTTGAGTGGGTTGAGAAGAGAGCTTCTAAGGCAGGGGTGTCCAACATGCGGCCCAGGAGCTGAAGCAGGCCTCCAAGCAACTGGCTGTCATCTGCTTCCTTCTCCCTCTCTTGCTTCCTTCTGCATCACAGCTTGTTTTGCAAGGCTTGCTCAATCACACAGGAGGTACAGAGCAAAGCCTCTATTTTCTCCATTGGCTGAGGCTCCTCCCTTGAGGAAGAAGGGGGGAGGGAGAGTTGGTATGTTGGCAACCTTAACTAAGGGGCTTGCTCGTTTTTCATACGTCTTGTTTATTTGCAGCCTTTTCCTCAGGAGGTGGGGAGGGATCAGTTGCACAGCAGAGCTACTGAGCCAAGCCTCTCTTTCTTGGCTGAGGCCCCCTCCTGGCCCCCTAGAGAAGGAAGGAAAGGGCCAGCGCTTCCTCTGTCTAGTTCCCTGGATCGCATGGGAGAGATACAAAGAAAAAACCTTTAGGACCAATGAGTGCTAACGTTTTAAGCATGTTTCATTTTAGGGTTTTTTTTAAAAAAAAATCTTTAATTGTGTTTGTGTCCTTTAGGTAGCAGAGATACAAACTTTATAATCTAAAATAGCTACACCTACGGCCTGGTCTGACATGGCTTGGCCCAACAAGGCCTCATTTATGTCAGATCCGGCCCTCATGAGTTCAACAGCCCTGTTCTAAGGGGTGTATTACAAAAGCCCCTCTGCTATGAACATCAACATCACTGCAAGTTGAGGAAGTCTATTTATTCTACATGTAGAATTGGGTGACCAAATGACAAGGAAGGTGTTGACTGTGTATAACTGGGGAGAAAAGGGAATGGGGTAGCTAAGGCTTCTTGAAGATGCAACCCTCTAAAACAGGGATGGTCAAACTGGCTTAACATAAGAGCCACATAGAATAAACATCAGATGTTTGAGAGCTGCAAGATATGAAGATAAGATGAGAGGGAGGAAGATGGATGGGGGAGGGGAGAGAGGGAGAGGTGGAAAGAAAGAAACTTTAACTTAAAACAGCTTGGATAAGTGATTTAAAGAGACAAATGCCTTCTCCATGCCGGCTGATGGGGCAGGGGACAGGCTTCGAGAGCCACACAATATACGTGAAAGAGCCACATGGGGCTGCCAAGCTGCAGTTTGGCCACCCCTGCTCTAAAACCTTCTCCAGAAGCGTGCCATGGAAGGGAGGATGCACACAATGCTGTCTTATACTGAATCATATCACTGATCCCATCAGGGTCTGTGTTGTCAATTCAGACTGGCAGTGGCTCTCCGGTAGAGGTCTTTCACATATGGCCTGGTCCTTCTAAATGGAGAAGCCAGGGATTGAATTTGGGATCTTCTGCATGCAAAGCGGAGGCTCTTCCACTGAGCCACAGCCCCTCTTGACCTCAGGTCATACCTCCACACACACATGTCCCTAATGGAACAAAGATTGGAAGCCAGGACCATTGACTCTGTCCACTAACTTTCTCACAGATAATGTGGTTTTTTTTTGAGGGGGGAGAGATTAATCACTTGGGGTAGAGAACTTTGGTGCCAGGATCAAGAAGGCCCTTTCTCAGTTTGCCACCCATCTAGTCTCATATGACAGAAGACGACTAAGTCAGGAGTGTCAAACATGTGGCCCATGGGTGGAATCAGGCCCCTGGAAGGTTCCTATCAGGCCCATGAGCAACTCACTTTTGTCTGCTTCCTTCTGTATCACAGCTTGCTTTGCCAGATTTGCTCAGTCAAGCTATAGAACAAAGCCTCTATTTTCTCCATTGGCTGACCAGCTCATGAAAAAAATTATGTACAAAACCTCACAATGCCCAGCCATTTAATATTTTCTTCTGGGTCTTAGGCTCAGAGCATTGACCTTGAGATTTCTGTAATGAATGTCAGTAAATCAAAGGTAGGTTTGCAACTTACAGATACACAGATACTGAAGAGCATACTCAAGATTGCTACAGCACAGACATTGTCTCCAGATTTTCATGCAGTAATTCAGAGCAAGATGTGTCAGTTATCAGAGATAAATAAAACATTGCAAGAGTGCTAATCTTTTAAGTATGTTTTAAATTTAAAAATAACATTGTGTTTGTCTGTGTCCTTTCTAAAGTTTATATCTCTGCTCCCTGGCATTACATTTTATGACACACATGGCCCAGCCTGACAAGGTCTCATTTATGTCAGATCCGGCCCTCATAACAAATGAGTCTGACACCCCTGGAAATGGTCAGGTAGGCTCATATGGGAGTAGGCTTCCCTTAACCTATGCTGGTTCCAAGATGTACAGGGATTTAAAGGTCAGTAATAGCACCCTGAATTGGGTCTGGAAGCAAATCTGGAGTGTAGCTGGAACAAGACTGGAGGGAAATGGTACCTAGAATTTGCTCCAGTCACAGCTCTGTGGCATTTAGAGATCCAAAGAACACTGCAGTAGCTCAATCTAGATATTACATCAAGGCATCAAGAGTGATAGGATCTATTTTACCTGGTAAAGGCCGCCGATGGCTGACCAGCCAAACCTGGAGAAAGGTGCTCTTGACTACCATCTGCTTATCTAACAGGAGGCCTGGGGTTTAGCATGCCCCCAAGCTCACAGCTATTTTGTAGAAAAAGCCCAGCAGGATCTCATTTGCATATTAGACAACAGCAACAACAACAACAACAAAATTTTATTTGTATCCCGCCCTCCCCGCCGGAGCAGGCTCAGGGCGGCTAACAACATAATTCAGATTTAATTATACAAACAGATAAAATTACGTTTAAAGTGTACAAATTACTTTTACAATGGGCTACAGAAGATGAAGTAGTGAAATCTCAAATGATAAAATGGGCAATTAATGTAAATAAAGAAATAAAGATGGAATCTTGGGAATATCTGTGGAAAAATTCCATGAAACTCGCAACATGTCATAGTATTAAAGAGAACTGTTTTAAGATGATGTATAGATGGTATATGACTCCAAAAAAATTAGCAAAGATGAACAATAAGATGCCAGATAGGTGCTGGAAATGTAAAAAGCATGAAGGTTCTTTCTACCATATGTGGTGGACTTGTGAAAGAGCTAAAATGTTTTGGCAAATGATTCAACAAGAGATATCTAAGATCCTGGGATATGAATTCAATAAAGAGGCAGAGACTTTTCTGCTGGGATTACAAATGGAAAAATTTCCAAAAGAAGATAGAACATTAATATGGTACTTGCTCTCAGCTGCTAGGACATTGTATGCGCAGTTGTGGAAGCAAGAAAAAATACCAGAAAAATGGGACTGGATTATGAAAGTTATGTCATGGAGTGAAATGGACAAATTAACAAGAAAATTAAGAGACTGTGATTTAGAACTTTTTAACCAAGAGTGGAAGAAATTCAGAAGATATGTAGAGAAAGAGTGGAAAATAAAAGGACATTGGACAATTTTTGAGGATTAAGATTTTTAAGATAACAATATAACTCTTGAAGGGGGTTCTTCTTCCCTATGTTTCTTTTTTGTTTCGTTTTTTTTCTTGATAGTTAAGGGTACCTTTAATATCTGTTTTTTTAAAGAAAATAACACTGGCGGGGGTCAAGTAATTGGGGGAGGGGTGGGAGAAAGTAAGATGTGGGGTAGAATGATGGTCTTTTTCTTAATATATATTAAGCTTTTTATAAGTTGTAGTTATAGTTCTACTACCATATGTTACTAATAAAATTGTTTATTCACTAACATCATGAACATTTTAATTAAAAATCTGCTTAAGTTTTAAAAATTAAATTAAATTAGTAAAAGTGCTAATGCTATGTTTGCTTTTTATGATGGCGGTTTCCTTAGCAATTTCCATTTTCATCAGCGAAAGCCAGTCGGAAGAGGAAGGTCTTGCAGGCCCTGCAGAACTGTTCAAGGTCCCGCAGGGCCCGCATTTCCTCTGGAAGTTGGTTCCATAGGCTCAGGGCTATAGAGGAGAAGGCCTGGTTACGGGTACATTGCAGCTTCACCTCTCTCGGTCCGGGAATAGTCAACAAGTTTTTCCCGGCTGACCTCAGTGCTCTCTGGGGTTCATATGGGGAAAGACGGTCCCTAAGGTAGACAGGTCCTCGACCATATAGGGCTTTAAAGGTAATGACCAGCACTTTGTAACGAACCCGGTATATAACTGGCAGCCAGTGCAGTTCGCGCAGCCCAGGCTGTATGTGCTCCCATTTAGGAAGCCCCAGCAACAGTCTGGCCGCTGCATTCTGCACCAGCTGCAGCTTCCGGGTTCAGTACAGAGGCAGCCCCATGTAGAGGGCATTACAGTAATCCAGTCTCGAGGTGACCGTTGCATGAAGCACCACTGCCAGATCTTGGCGCTCTAGGAAGGGAGCCAACTGCTTTGCCCACCTTAGATGGAAAAAGGCTGACTTGGCAGTGGCTGCAATCTGGGCCTCCATAGATAGTGCAGGCTCCAGTAAAACTCCCAGGCTCCTAACCCGGTGCGCCGCTTTCAGTGGCGCCCCATCGAAGACAGGGAGAGGTATTTCCCCTCCCCGAGCGCCCCGACCTAGACAAAGGACTTCAGTCTTCGCTGGATTCAGTTTCAGCCCGCTCCTCCTCAACCAGGTTGCCAAATCCTGCAGGGCCCGGTCTAAATTCTCTGGGACGCAGTCAGGCCGGCCGTCCATTAGCAGATAGAGTTGGGTGTCATCTGCATATTGATGGCACCCAAGTCCATGTCTCCTGGCAATCTGGGCAAGGGGGCGCATATAGATATTAAATAACATTGGTGAGAGAACTGCCCCCTGAGGCACTCCACAGTCCAGTGTGCGCCTCTGGGACCGCTCGCCCCCAATTGCCACCCTTTGTCCCCGATCCTCGAGGAAGGAGGAGAGCCATTGTAAGGCAGACCCCCTCACCCCTACATCGGCGAGGCGGCGGGTCAGTAGCCGATGGTCGACCGTGTCAAACGCAGCCGACAGGTCCAGCAACATCAGCACCGCCACACCGCCCCGATCCAGATGCCACCTGACCACACCACCTGATGTGTCACATGGCTCTTTTGCAGAAAAAGTCCAGCAGGAACTCATTTGCATATTAGGCCATGCCCCCTGGTGCCAAGCCAGCCAGGACTGAGTTCCTGTGCATTCCTGCTCAAAAAAGCCCCACCCAAGCTATGAATCTGTTCTTTCAGGAGAATGTAACTGCATTCGGAACAGCAGATACCTCAGTTTCTCAGTCTTTTACCCATCAGTAGCTCAGCTGGTCCTTCCTCTTACCCATCAGTAGCACGTCTGTGTGATGCGAAGAAGTTTTGGCTTGTCAGCCCTCATCCATTCCAAAATTGCTTCCAGGCACCAGTCCAGATTCTACAGCTTTCCAGGGATCTGCTGGAAACAAGGCAGAGCTGAGCATCAGCTACATATAGGTGATCATCCAAGCCCAGATCTCCAGATGACCTCTCCAAATGGCTTCATGTAGATTGGGGTGGCCAAACATGTCTCAGGAGCCACACATGTCTCTTTCATGCATATTGTGTAGCTCTTAAAGCCCCCACTGCCCCATCGGCTGGTTTGGAGAAAGCATTTGTCTCTTTAAATCAGTTCTCCAAGCCAGCCGATGGCTTGAAAAATGCATTCAAAATGGCTTCCTTTCTACCTCTCCCACCCTCCTCCCTCCCATCTATTTTCCTTCCTTCCTGTCTTGTGGCTCTCAAACTTCTGACATTTATTCTGTGTGACTCCAACATTAAGCAAGTTCACATCATATACTGAATCAAACCATTTGACTATCAAGGTCAGTACTGTCTGACTGGCAGTAGCTCTCCAGGGTCTCGGCTAGAGGACTTTCACATCACCTCCTATCTGATCCTTGAGATGTCTGGGATTGAACCTGGGACCTTCTGCACACACCAAGCAGATGCACTACCATTGAGCTACAGCCTCCTCATCTCAATAAGATGGAATTTTGCAGGACCTTAGCAGCCCTTTCCAGGCCTCATATTGCAGCAGGAGCTTACAGGAGCACAGCTCCTGAATCTTTCTGACAGCCCCCCCCTTCTCCCCACCAGTGTTGCCTCTAAGCTGAGTTAGCATGAACTAGCTCATAGATTTTTAGCCTCCAGCTCACACATTTTTGTCTTTGCTCAGGAAGAATGACCCCAGAGCACAATAATTTATGCAGTAGCTCACAACCTGAATGCCAGTAGCTCACAACTAATACCAGTAGTTCACAATGTAGAATTTTTGCCCACAAGATTCTGCAGCTTAGAGGGAACTTTGCTCCCCACCTACCTTGTCCAATGAATAGTAGGTGCAGCTGCATAACAATCCCTGGATTAGGGGAGCAGCCAGCCAGCCACCAGGGGCTTTGCCACACCCCCAGCAGCCCTCATTAACCCCTAAAGAAGCCCCCACCATCCTTTCTCCACTTCTTGTGTGATTTTGGTTGGAAGGCTTGCTGGCCTTTTGACTGGGGAGTGGGGGGTGTTGGAAAGCCCAGGCGAGCACTTATGTGGTGAGAGAAAGGATTTTCAAACAGTAATTGTGGCACAATAGCACTCCAGCACACCCTACATTCAATGCTGCTGGGCTGGTTCACCAATCATACAGCTACCCAACACTCCCTCTAAGCTGTGAAGTCTTGCGAGCAAAAATTCTCCTTCGTGAGCTACTGGCATCAAAGTTGTGAGTGGGCAATTTGGCTACTGCATAAATGAGTTTGCTCTGGAGCCATCCTTCCTGAGCTAAGACAAAAATATGTGAGCCAGAGGCTAAAAAACTGTGAGCTACCTCATGCTAACTCAGCGTAATGGGTACATTGCTTGGGACACCAAACTGGTGGGTGAGAAGGTGGGTAAGACAAGAAGCACCTAGGAAGACTTGTACCTGTTTTCACCTCCTATGCTGGTACCACCTGGGTGGCTCATGGTGGGCTGCCGAGGTCCTTCCATCACTGCCTGCCTCGAATCCCCCTGGCAGTACAGGAGGACATAAAATCATAGAGTTGGAAGGGACCTCCAGGGTCATCTAGTCCAACCCCCTGCACAATGCAGAAACCTCACAAATACCTCTCCCTAAATTCATAGGATCTTCATTGCTGTCAGATGGCCATCTAGCCTCTGTTTAAAAAGCTCCAAGGAAGGAGAGCCCACCACCTACTGAGGAAGCCTGTTCCACTGAGGAACCGCTCTAACAGTCAGGAAGTTCTTCCTAATGTTGAGCCGGAAACTCTTCTGATTTAATTTCAACCCATTGGTTCTGGTCCTACCTTCTGATTCCACAGAAAACAATTCCATGCCATCCTCTATATGACAACCCTTCAAATACTTGAAGATGGTGATCATATCACCTCTCAGCCGCCTCCTCTCCAGGCTAAACATGGGATAGCTCGGTTGCCTGAGCTGCTCCTGCCTCCTCCCTTTTAGCTTCTCAGCTTGAGCTTCAGCCTATACCTTTATAATTCTCGAGCTCTTACTGTGCTTATTAAAATGTGGGTGGCAATTTCCCTCCCTGCTTAGCTGCTACCTCTCAGTTACAAAAAAAGCTAAAATCTCCATATTTATTGAAGGATGGATCATCTTCGCTATTCTTTTCCCCCCGTTTTGGAGGGTACTGTAGTTTACCACTGTTGAGTCTTTGAGTGTTAAGGGCTTAAAGAAGCTTGCAGGCACCCTTTTTTCTACCCAGTTTTCAGTCAGTTTTTTGAGAAGGAATGCACAAGAACGCAGTTCTGGTTGGCTTGGCATCAGAGGGTGGGGCCTAATATGCAAATGATTCCCTGCTGGGCTTTTTCTACAAAAAAGCCCTGTGAAACAATGGTGGCGTCAGGGGTGTGTGACCTAATATCAGAGCCGGATGAACAAATAGGCCAAGTAGGCACTGGCCTATGGGCCCCCACACCTTTTAGGGCCCCAGGCCAGCTTTTTCTCATGGTTTCCCCCCTTCTTGCAGCCCTCCTAGCCTGCACGTGCAGCCAGCAACTGAGCTGCTCTTTGCCCGACATGCCTGATGTAGCTACTGCTGGCATTGTCACCAAGTTTGCCTCTCTCTCCCTCTCCCCTGCAGTTTTGTCAAAGGGGCTTTTAAGAAGGTGTCTGCAGGCTGCAGCGGGGGCCATGGGCAGTGGGGCAGACGCGCAGACTTTGAGATAATTTGCAAGGGCCCCCCCCCCCAAGATTTCAATTGCCTAGGGGCCTCCACAGGGTTTAATCCAGCACTGCCTAATATGCAAATGAGCTCCTGCTGGGCTTTTTCTACAAAAAAAGCCCTGCTTTCAGTCCTTGGCTAGTAGGCCGTCGTCCTCAGCTACAGTGTAGAAAAAGGGACAAAGTTTAATTGAGTTTGCCCAGTCTCTAGACAATACTCCCACCATGCGGTCAGAAGAGGCCAGCTGGTTGGCAATTAATCTCAGCTGTCCAACCTAATTCAAGCCCATTCTCTAGAACTCTGAGACTTTGGTATAAAACGTGACTCCTCTTTCAAAGTCTTCCCTGCCAGGCATTTGCATTTTTTGAATTACACCAGCATGCAGGCTCTCTGTGAGAGAGATGGAACATTTTTAAACCTAGTGATGTGGAAAAGAGGGAAATTACTGCATGCAGACAAGCAGCCTCCCCCGCGCCCCATAATTTTATTTTGACATCAGCCTGTCAAGGTTTCTCTGCCGCCCCTGCTTCAGGTTTTGTGAAATTGCAAGACAGATCTGAGGCAAAGTGCATTCCAGCAAGAAAGCCGTTTGCTTTCCAAGTCCCCCCTCCTCTTCTTTTGTTCAGGGGATTTATGCTGTTCTCAAGGAAGCTAACCTTGAGAAGGTCAAAACAAGAATGCCTCTAGGACAGGAGGAGGGCTTGCACCTTTTCTTATGGAGCTGCTGAACACAATACAAGAATCTTCTTCCTCAAATCATGAAGAAAGTCCAGGCTGTAGGTTTTGCTCAAAGAGACATATTTTCCCACTCACCCCACTCCCTTTTAATAGTCGCAGCACAGTGGAAAATTTGAAACAGTTGAGCAGCCAATTTGCTAAACGGTGTGGAAACGCATTAGTTTTGTTACAAATAGCCATCCTATCTGTTTTACAAAAACCTCTTGAAAGGTTTTTTTAAAAAACCTATTTTTACCTATTGAAAGGTGGGCCAGGGGGATGAGAAGTTGGGCAGAGCTGGGTTCTAAGTGTGCTGTATCCTGTCTGGGCAAACTGAATCTCTCAGGCTTGGTATAGTAATAAAGCATGGGCAGGAGTCATTCTGTAGAAAAAAAGGTGCCGGAGTTCATTAGCAAAACTTATTTGCATATGCCACACATCCTTGGACATCACCAGAAAATATACTAAACTATCAGCTCAGCATCCACCTTAAAATGTTTGTTGAATTATAATTACTTATTAAATTCCTTCCTCCTATGTGGCCACGCCACAGTGGCATGATGAAGATTTCCATCTGCCTGCTTTATGCGTTTTGGTTATTTTCCCATTTTTTGTGGGGGAGAAATATTAGAAAGTTTGTCAAAATTCTCACAGAGATTTGACTTATGGAGCCCAGAAACAGTTGCTGTTTTTTTTTTTTTTTTGCAGGAGGGGGTTAAGAAAAAAAGAGCACAAAATGTATAGGTCCCAGAGCTCCGCTCCTGTGAGCTCCTGCCCAAAATGAGGCCTGGGCATGCGGTACAAGTTCAAGTGTCAGACAAGAATCTGGGAGACCCACATTTGAATCCCTATTCTGCTGCGGAATTTTGCTGGGTGACCGTGGGCCAGTAGCGCTCTCTCTGCCTGCCTAACCACCCCTGTAGGGTTGTTGTGAGGATAAAATGGAGGAAACGAAAACAATATAGGCTGCTTTAAGTTTCTGTGAGGAGAAAGGTGGAGTAAAAGATCTAAATAAGCAATAGGGTTGCCACTCTGTGTTGGAAAATGCCTGGGGACTTTGGGGGTGGAGGCAGGAGAGGGTGGGGTTTGGGGAGGGGCCTCAGCAGGGGACAAAGTCATAGGGTCCACCCTTCAAAGCAGCCATTTTCTCCATGGAAATGATCTCTGCCAACTGGAGCTCAGTTGTAAAAATGGGAGATCTCTAGGCTCTACCAGGAGACTGGCAATGTTCCCTCTAAGTTGCAGTCTTGTGAGCAAAAATTCTACTTTGTGAGCTACTGGCATTAAAGTTGTGAGCTACTGCATAAATTAGTTTGCTCTGGGGCCATTTTTCCTGAGCTAAGAGAAAAATATGTGAGCTGGAAGCTAAAAATCTGGGAGCCAGCACATGCTATCTCAGCTTAGAGGGACACTGCTGGCAACCCTAATTGATGGTCTGTCTCACACAGCTATAGTGATGCAGAAACCTGTACTGAAGAGGGACCCCTGAATAATTAATGACTACCTCAATAATAATAATAATAATAATGGATGTGGAGAAACGCCGTCTTAGTTAATAGTGGTGCTTGGTTGGGAGGGAACATGAAGCTGCTAAGGCAGGCTTTGTGGCCTAGCCTTCCCTTCATTCCCTTCTCCCTTCCGGAGTTAAACCATCACCTCTAGGGGGAAAGCCTCCTAGAGGGGCAGGAAGTTCTTTTTTTTTATTGGAGTGAGGCGGGAAAAGTTCAGTTCTCGGCTGGCACTCAAGGAGAGAGGTTGTCAGTCTGTGGGGTCCTGACTGTGGGAGAGGAGGAGTGGACTCCAGGCAGTCAGACCGAGGAAGTCATCCACAAGGCAGGGCAAGTTTAGACCAGGGACGGGAGGATGCGTTTAAATCCACCTTGTTATTTGTCCTTCTGGTTGCTGTTTAGGTGCTGTGCTAAACTTTAGCATGTAACTGTTTTCTTTTTGTTTTTTTTCCTTATTAAACATTTTTACTGTTTTGAATGCTGGCAGTCAAACTTTGTACCACATAGATCTCCAACCGCTTTAGACCACGCTGCTTATTGAAGGGGGCCCCGGGGAAGGGGGGAAGGCATGTAGTTGGATAAGGTGCCAATCCTCCAGGGGTTCCCCGAAGAAGTGCTGTGGCCTCTGTGATACCCAAGTACAGGGTGGCAGAGGACCTTGAGGCCTGGCCTCAGAGCTGGAGAGGGGGATTGGGAGTCCTGTTCCTCTCAATCCAAACCCTTGGGCTGAGCAGGTGGTGGCAGCGAGCCCAAGTGGCCGGAGGAGAAATAGCTCCCTCCAAAAAGGGGGGGGGGCTCGGGGAACAGGGTCTGGTAGGCAGACTGGGGCCGTTCCTTCACAATGGAAAATATGGTTGTGCCTTCAAAAGAGAATGTCTGATGCAACATTTAGAGTGACTGTTAAGAGGCCTCTCAGAGGAGCTTCTGCTAAACTGTTAAAACCAGGCAGGCTAAGGGCGTGAATCCAAGATAACAGGGGCCCTGCAGAGAAGAAGCTTCTTGCTGATAACACCGAGGGACAGAGCAGGGGAAAACTACAAAAAATTACTGGAAGGAAAGCAGGAGGTGGAGCATTTGAATTAGATAAGAGGGGGCTTGTCTGCTTGTTTTGGGGATGAATAAAAATGGTCAGAAGGCTGATTTTAACTTAGTCATTTTGAGCTTATGCTGACAAGTTCTACTCTGATGTCAAAGAAAAACACCTCGCTTCAAACCAAGCAATGTGTGGGGCTTCGTTATTTACCTGCTACAGTACTATACTTTGATTTTTTAAAAACTAGTTAAATATTTATAGACTGCTTTTATCCGTAGTGGCCACGCAAAGCATCTTACAATATCTCTGGCTACCACCTGGAGGATGGCAACCCTATTCCATGGGCAACCCTACAACTCACAAGGACAAAATTGGCCTCTGTACATCTTATTTTAATAATAAAGCAAGAAGTATGCATGTTCCTTGCTGAACAACCAACACCTTTAACCTCCTAACGTATCTCTTCATGCATCCCGTCCAAGCTAAACTAGCTCAGGGGCCACTGCTGATATGCTTCAGGCAGGCCTTGAATTCAGCAGGAGCTCACAGGAGGGCAGCTCCTGGACCTTTTTGATGCCCCCCTACCCCCACCTACCTTGTCCATTAAATAGTAGGTGCAGCTGTATAACAATCCCTGGATTAGGAGAGTGGGCAGCCAGCCAGCCACCAGGGGCTTTGCCATACCCCCAGCAGCCCTCATTAACCCCTGGAGAAGCCTGCACCACCCTTTCTCCACTTCTTATGTGATTTGGGTAACTTGCTGCCCTTTTGACTGGGGGTGGTGGTGGCCCAGAAGAGCCCCAGGCAAGTGAGGCCTGCTTGGGCTGGCTGGATCTCTAGCCAGCCCAAGCAGGCCTTACTCACCCAGGGCTCTTCTTTCTTTTATTGGGTTGCTTTTGGCGGGGGGGGGGGCGGCATATGCTAATGAGTCATGCTAATGAGCTCAGCCACTTATTTTCTACAAATGACCCCTGCTCAGGCAAATGGCAAACTGCAACCCCACTGGTGTTTTCAGCATTTTACTTTAATGCTCTTTAGATTCTGCTTTGTTCGTTTCGTATGCATGATGGAAGAAGTGATCGTTCAAAAGCTGGGAAACCGTGAACGCAACCAGCTTACTGAGATCCACGTTTGAGTTATTAGGCGCACTTGTTTGTGATGAACAAGGATCTTTTACAGCTTCCACAGAGGCCGCTGACCATACACTGCACAAGATTCACTGTATCAAAAAGAGCATATATTTATTACAAAAATATGAAGTCGATCAAACTTCCAAGTAGCATAAGGAACGTGTCCCCAAGCAGCCAGTTCCTACTTCTTCAACAATTGAATGTTAGTGATTTCAAGGAATCTTGGGTCAACGTGTTAATTATGCATTTAAGTCCAATATCTTGAATATCTGCAGACAGCAATCCATAAGGCGACGGGACTGTACTTGTGCCCCTGTTTCGCAATAAGCTTCTTCAAGCGGCATACAAATAATTTCAGAATTAATATAAAACACTAAAATGTTAACCATGTATATACAGACAATGTAGTAAAAAGCATACCTTTTCACAGACTATTTTCAACACCAGGTAAGAACGCCAAACGTTTACAACAGTAGATAACACTTCTATGGTGATGAAATCACAGCTACTCCTAGGCTATATATACACAGGTGTACATACTGTATTTAATCACATCTGCCTTATGCCAATAGAGGTGTATGTATGTAATCACATCTGCACCCCAGTCTTGTGCACAGCCAGACATGTCCATGAGCTTTGTGATTAGGATACTACAAACAGCTTCTGCCACAGAGGGGTGATGATGCCTGAGAATGACCTTGGGCCCAGCAAGGTAGTTCAATAATATATAGCGCAATGCTACACAAAGTTACTCCAGTCCAATCTAAGCCCACAAAGTCAATGGACTCAAACTGGATTACCTTTGCTGGATTACCTTTGCATAGGTTTGCACTGTCAGGCTCTAAGCTTACCAGTCTTAAACTTTCCTCACACAAATTGGTAAATGTAACTCATCAAATGGGAACTACCTCACCACCTCCAAAATAAACACCTGGTGGTACAGAATCATAGAGTGGGAAGGGACACCCAGGGTCATCCAGTCTGACCCCTTGCACAAAGCAGGAATTTCAGCAATACCCCTAAATTCACAGGATCAGCATTGCTGTCAGATGGCCATCTAGCCTCTGTTTAAAAACCTCCAATGAAGGAGAGCCCACAACCTCCTGAGGAAGCCTGTTCCACTGAGGAACCACTCTATCAGGAAGTTTTCCTAATGCTGAGCTGGAAACTTAATTTCAACCCATTGGTTCTGGTCCAACCTTCTGAGACAACAGAAAAGAATTCCGCACCATCCTCTACATGACAGCCCTTCAAGTACTTGAAGATGGTGATTATATCACCTCTCAGCCGCCTCCTCTCCAGGCTAAATATGTCCAGCTCCTTCATCCTTTCTTCATAGGAGTCTCCAGACCCCTCACCATCTTCGTCACCCTCCTCTGGACCCGTTCCAGCTGGTCTATATTCTTCTCAAAATGTAGTGCCCCCAAACTGAATACAATACTCCAGGTGAGGCCTTACCAGAGCAGAGTATAACCAGACCCTGGGCATATTTGCTTAGAAGTTAAGTCCCACTATTTTCAAATAGGATTTATCCCAAAATATATGTGTGCAAAGGGATTGTAAAATGAGAAATCTCAGCCCTAGCAGGCAAACTAAAGTCTGGTTCACCTCATCCTCCACTCCCAGCCACATGTATTGGGTTCTGCTCTGCTCCTTCCTTGGCTCCAGTCCAAAATGTGAAAATTATCTCTGCTGCCCAGTAAAATTTTCTGTTTTGGGCCCTGGTCTGCAGCTCTGCAAACTGCATTTTCCTCAGCATCTTAAGATATGCCTGTCCCAGCTCCAGCATACAAACATACATACATAAGACATGTGCATACGGTGGGAGGGAGGAAATACACACAACTTATAACCTGCATCCCAGGGGCCCCTTGCTGAGCCAAGACTCTTCCACCCCAAAATCTGGCCAAGCTGACCAAGCTGACCTGTACCCCATACAGGGGTACAGGGGTCATTTCATAGAAAAAGAGGTACTATCACTCATTAGCAAAACTCATTTGCATATGCCACACACCCCTGACATCACCAGAAGGTGTACGAAATTATATCAGCTCAGCACCTACCTTAAAATGCTTCTTGAATTACAATTGTCATAATAAAACCTTACTCCCATCATACTTTTCAAATTACTTTCTCCTATGTGGCCACAGTGACAAGAAGAAGAAGAAGAATTCCATCTGTCTGCTTTATATGTTTTGGTTATTTTCCCATTTTTTGGTGGGGGGAAATATTAGAGTTTGTCAAATCTTAGAATTCAGCAAAATTCCCACAGGAGGTTTGAACAATGGAGCCCAGAACAGAAGCAAGTTTGGGGGGTTTTTTGCCAGGGAGGGAAAAAGGTAAGAAAGAAGGAGCACAATAACATTTAAGAGGTTTCAGAGCTCTGCTCCTATGAGCTCCAGCCCAAAATGAGGCCTGCCTATCTTACATCTAGTGGCAATCAAAGTCGGGACCACGGAGGTTACTGTGAAAGAAAACACCTCAAAGCCTCTCCATGTAACAAAAATTAAACAATACTCCTTATTGTTCCTACTTATCCAGTATTTACTAACAACACTGCTTACAGTGATAACCAAACATAATATAAACAAACATATTGGGAGGGACGGTAGCTCAGTAGTAGAGCATCTGCTTGGTAAGCAGAAGGTCCCAGGTTCAATCCCTGGCATCTCCAACTAAAGTCTGGAGAGCAGGGGTGGTCAAACTGTGGCTTGGGAGCCACATGCAGCTGTTCCACATGTATTGTGTGGCTCCCGGAGGTCAAGGAGAAACTTAATGCAGGCTTACTCTAAGTAAGCATGGCTAGCATCAGGACCTCAGTCAGCCTTTGAGCTATTTCTGCCATGTGTGGAGCGGGGAAGAAGGGGAAAATAGGCAGGCTTGCAAGCTCTTCTCTTCCACCACAGAGGTCACTCAGAGACCTAGAGTGGGGAAAGAGTGCAAGAGCCAAGGGAACCACTGGAAGGAGGAATGGAATTAAAGAGGGCGGCGCAGGGTTTCCCGTTAGTTTAATAACTTCTGTAGGAGCTGTATTTACTCAACTTGGTGTCAAGGCAAAGAGAGATGCATAATGATGCAAACGCCATTCAGTTAGATCCTTTTGTTAAACCTTTCTCCTTGAATCGCCTCAATGAAAAGGGCTAGAGACAAACGTTTAAAAAAGAAAAGAAAGAAAGCTGTGATTTTAGAGAACGTGATACACAGACTGTTATAACATTATGATTTCAATTGCAAATTTAAAAATAAACCAGTGGTGGGAGAAGGAGGAATGAATGTGGCAGGGTCTGGGAAAATCTGAATTTTCCCATCCACATGGCAGCCAGCCAGCCAGACTTTGCTTCAATCTCTCCCAAAACTTTGCAGCAAAGCAGATTTGCGTGAACATGCCACAATGTGTGTGTGTGTGGGGGGGGGGCGCGGATGTGATCAAAACTCACTTCCAAATAGCATTGACTCTAGAATAAACAATCTTGAGTAGAAAATATTCTGAACTACGTGTATAGCAGAATAAAATACTTGAGTTCTGAGGCCTGGAGATGTCTGGCTTTTACAACTGATTTCCAACTGGCAGAGATCAGCCTTCCCTAGAGAAAATGGCTACTTTGAAGAGTGGACTCTATGGCACTCTACCATGCTGAGGCCTCTCCCCCCTCAAACCCCTCCCTCTCCAGGCTGCACCCCCCAAATCTCCAGGTATTTTCCAACACAGACCCAGCAACCCTAGAATAGTTGGTATTGATGAAGAGGATGCACTGAGCTGTTGGAAGCAGAAAACCAACATACGAAAGAGTAGTTGGCCTATAAATCTGTGTTTTGATGCATTATTTTTTCTGTCACTGTCAGCTCTTTAAACACTCCAAGATGCCACCAACTGAACACGCACACCCCTTTGTAGGCTGAAGTCTATCACCTCATTCTGCATTTATATCCAGGCATTAGACTGATAAATGTAACAATATTGATTTTAATCACTCAGTATCTCCATATAATCTTTGCATGTTTCCTATACAAACAGATTTCTTTTTTTCTCTGGAACTGTGGCCCTGGATTGTTGACATTTCCGCCCCTTAAGGAATGCAGGCTTTGCATAATTCCCTCTCATCTCCCATGATCTTGCATGCATTTGATAAAGTATTCTGGAGGGAAAAATGGCAGGGGAGGGATCAGGAAAGAGGGCTTGACTGTATTCGCTAGGCTTAACTGCTAAAAGGCATTAAAAATTGATATAACTGCATGAATTCGCTGCAAAAGGGTTTTTTTCACAGCCCCCCAAAATCCAATTATGAAGTCCAACAGAGGGAATAATGACCAGGAAAGGATCGGCAGCCTGCAGGAGACTTTAATCTCCAGAGCCATCGCTTAAAAGCTTGTACCTTTTGTTTTTTAATTATTACATCTATATTCCCCCTTATCACCCAGTAGGCCAGCGATCATCAAAGTGGTGTCTACAGGCAGCATGGCACCCACTGATGTCTTTTTTTGGTGCCAACTTGCTCCTCATCAAAGCAAAGAGCTCATTCTGGATTTTTCCCCCCTCAACAGCAGTAGTAGAAGATGCTTCATGAAGAGACCATGAGGCATCGCCTTTGAATATGCAGAGAGCACCCATCCAGAAATGACTGGCGCCACCTAACATTTGGTGGAACCTCACATTTTGTAGGGCTCCCAATACCCAGTTGGGGGCAGGGGAGCCCCTGATTTGGAGGCCCTCCCCTCACTTCAGGGTTATCAGAAAGAAAAATGCTCACTGGGCACTCCATTATACCCTATGGAGACTGGTTCTCATAGGGTATAATGGAGAATCAATCCATGGGTAGGCTGCTTTTTGAAGGCAGAGGTATCAAATTTTCAGAATAGCATCTGGTGCTTCTCCTCAAAATACCCCCAAAGTTTCAAAAATACTGGCCCAGGGCAGGGGGGGGGGGGTTCCTAGAAAAAGCCCAGCAGGAACTCATTTGCATATTAGGCCACACCCCTGGTGCCAAGGCAGCTGGAACTGTGTTCCTGCTTTAAAAACAAACAACCCCCCCCCCCCAAAAAAAAGCCCTGGACAAGAGGGTCCAATTCTATGAGCCCCAAAAGAAGGTGCCCTTAGCCATTATTTCCAAATGGAGCAAAAGCATTTAAAAAGAGTATGGTCCCTTTCAGCGCTGGCTCAGGCAGGCTCCCTGCCCCACCACTACCCCCCCCCACTGCCACCCTCCCTCCCTTTGCGGTGCTGCCTGAAACTGGAAGTGAGGGGGAGCAAAGTCTCCTCTCATGTCACGGGCTGTTCAAAGAAGTCGAAGCCACGCCAGCTGCATCAAAGTGAGTAAGGATTAGTTTCAGTCCAGCGTAGCATGGTGCATGGGGGGGGGGGGGTGGCGATGGAGCCGAATTAAGTACCCCCCACCTCCCGACACCCTAGGCAACCGCCTAGTTTGCCTAGTGGGCAAGCCCAGGCTAGCCCAGTCTCATCAGATCTCATAAATGAAGCAGGGTTGGTGCTCGTTAAGGTTGTCACCCTCCAGGTGGTAGCTGGAGATCTCCTGGGATTACAACTGATCTCCAGGCCACTTATGACAGCTTTGGAAGGTAGACTCTATGGCACTGTAACCTGATAAGGTCCCTCTCCTCCCCAAACCCCGCCCTCCTCAGCCTCCACCCCAAAAATCTCCAGGTATTTCCTAACCCAGAGCTGGCAACCTAGTGCTGGTTATTACTTAGATGGGGGATCACCAAAGAAGTCCAAGGTTGCTGCGCAGAGTCAGGCAATGGCAAACCACCTCTGTTCATCTCTTGCTTTGGAAACTCCATGAAGGATCACCACGTCAGCAATAACGTGCTGGCAAGTTCCACCGGGGTCACCAATGTCCCCCAGTTTTAACAAAGTTGGCAACCAATTCAACTGGCCCACCCTGAACTGTTAAGTTAAAACAAAAATCTACAAAATGGATAATAAATAATTACAATAAACACTACTAAAAATTCCAATTCATGCAACAATCAAATAGATTAACAACTGATTAGCCTACCAGCATTTATCTGCCAAAGGTCGTACTGAAAAAGAGCTTACCAACCATCCAAATATCCTTGCAAGGGGAGAACTCCAACCACTACCAACTTCAGCTAACATACAACATTGGAAACTGAAATAAGTGCTCCACCCAAGACGCCCAAACTAAATCACACAAATATTAGGGGAGAAACAGACTGTTCCATTACATACATATATATATAGTAACTATACCACAAACTAGGGTTGGCACTTGGAAGGGAGACCATCAAGGAAGACTCTGTAGAGGAAAACAATGACAAAACATCTCCTGCTTCTCACTTGTCTTGAAAGCCCTTTGAAGGGGTCACCATAAGTTGTTTTATGACTTCACAGTACTTAACACACACGCACCATGATAAGATGGTGTATCAGGGGAAAAAAATTGGGGGAGTTGAGCTTGTCCAGACATGATCAGAACAAGGCAAGCCACAATACCCACCTCTCAGGAGTGTGTAGTTCTAGGTGGTGATATTGGCCTATAGTGAGGGGGTGGGCCAAGGGTTACTGGCCTTACCAATCAAATCTCTTTGAAATCATTGGGGGGGGGGGCTTTCAGTACCCACACCTTGCAAGAGATGTTTTGCATGTGTTTGATGCTGCTTTGAAAGACAGTAAACTTGTCTCTGGTGCAATAAACACATGCAAAAGAAATACAATCCTTATCTATAAGCTTTGAAGGCTAGAGACTCAATCTCAAGTCAGTGTGAAAAAGAGAGGCGAGGAAGAGGAAGGAGGGAATCGGACAAGAGGGAGGCTGGGAAAGAAGAGGAATTAAAGCATTTCATGAATTCACCAAGAACATTTGAACTGCCTGCAAGAAACCTACAGTGTCAGTTGCCAGCCAACTGGTGGGACATTTTTACTTGTCTTCCTTATATTTGTAAGTGGGCAGCTGGTCGGCACTTCGCAGTCTGCACTGGCTGCCCATTGAGTACCAGTTTTAGTGTTTAGTGTCCAAGTTTTAGTGTTAACATTTAAAGCCTTATGTGGCCTGGGACCAACATACCTGCAGGACCGTCTCCTCCCATATATGCCCGGGAGGTCGTTACGTTCGGCCTCCCAACATCTATTGGCTGTCCCAAGTCCAAGAAACACCTGCCTTGCTTCAACTAGGGCCAGGGCTTTTTCAGTCCTAGCCCGGACCTGGTGGAATCAGCTCCCTACAGGGATCCGGGCCCTACCTGGCTTATTAGCCTTCCATAGGGCCTGTAAAACGGAGCTGTTCTGCCAGGCTTTTAGTTGAGGCTACAGACATCTAGTCTTGATCTGGTTGGCCTTCCTTGCCGGCACTGTCACCTGTGCTATAAAATGGAATAATATCAGCCATCTCTATTGGTTAACATCTTATCACGATGTGAGACGGCCAGGCTGGGCAATAGGTGACGATACGGAAAAATTTCTGAGTGCTGTTGAGTTGCTTGTTTATAAAATGTTTTTATTGTATTTTATTGTTTTATCATATGTTGTACTCCGCCCTGAGCCCTACGGGGAATGGGCGGAATAGAAATATACTAAAATAAAGAAATAAAAATAATGGTTAGTGTCTTGGTGATACAGCAGAAATATATAAAAAAAACTTCAAACATCTTTTGAGTGATAAATGACTTGTCTGCATTATTTATTAATTATTTTAGGTATAATATATTTAAACCAAAAATGTGCCTCCCTAAATGAAAATCCTGGCTGTGGGCCCCCCCCAATGAAAAACGCTGGCTAAGGGCCTGGACATTAGTCCTAGCTGTTGCCTTCTCCTATACTTCTGGTCAGTGCTTTGACAGATTAGGCAGAGATGTGGCTTTGGTGCCAAGCCAAACATTCCAGTAAGCCACTGCCAGTACGCATGCCAAGGGCTGCCTACCCTGACTGAAGCTCTTGTATATGAAAGCTCTCATGATAAACAACAGAACATGATGTGATGCTTTTTGTCATTCATGCTGATACAGATGAACTAATTTATGGGCACTTCCATGGAAATAATTAAGAAAAAAGAGCAGAGTGTACTAATTATATACTATTTTAAAAATTGCCACCTAGCTATCTAAGGCAGAAGGATGATTTATTGATCTGTCTAACCTTGAGCTCAGGTTTTCTCCAGCAAGGTTCCTTGTGCTGTTCAACCGCTGAAGAGAAGGTAAAAATAATTCAAAAGTGCTGCTTATTACAGCATGAAGAGGATGGCACCAGTTTCAGGATCTGCTTGTCACGTTAAAAGTATAATAATTGAACAGCGGGGAGAGTGGTGGACATTCCAGCTAGACTGCTGAATGTCAATATGCTGAAAGCACCTTTTAGCTATGCCTGCTGAATGACGGTCAGTTTAAAAACACATAGAAAAGAAACTACTCAATTGAACAACCTGAAGAACTGTGCCATTTGTGTTTTCAGGTGGTTTCGCCTTCCACTGATTGTTTTCAAAGGACCAAATGGAACAGATTGCTCACATAGCAGTGAACCCAGCCCCATCCCCATCACAAAATGAAGGTAATGAATGAAGATGGACTTCAGGTTGTTTTCTTAGATGGCTCTATCATTTCTTTGATTGAAAATTCTATCTGCTTGAGACCTGAGTTAATGACATTTACGGGTCACCACATAACAGCCCAACCAATTTTACTGTGATTATTGTAGCTTTACAATCTGAAAATGGATCGGACATTTTGATACATGTGGAACAAACAGGAGGAAAGGATATTCTATCCAAAATGTTCAGAGATTGGACATGGAATAAGTTAGCAGGACAGTAGTTGGTTAACTTCATCCACTGCAGATTGACTTTAAAGAAACGGCTGGTTAGAGAACTAGAATAGCTGCTTTGCCATTATTTATTTACTTGCTTCATTTATAGTTTGCCTTTTTCACTGACTCCAGGCAGATGACCAGAGATGCAAGTGCAAAAGAACTGTCCCAAGTGTTCAACAACTTCGTTTTTTGTTATTTTCTGAGCTCCTGTTGACTTATATCCTGATTTTAACCATCTTTACTCAAAATTATTGAGCATTCCCAAATAAGCACACAAAGTTTCAAAAGTGATCTCAGCATGCTTCATTGACTACACTCCCAGAAAGCCTCACTCATACTGTCACACTCTAAGAATGGCTGAGTTTTTGCCTATTCAGAAACGTATGTGACTAAGGGAAGCAGAGCATTCAGTGACTCATGAACAAAGGTTGAGGAATTCTGGGAGTGCAGTCACAAAACCAGGCATTCTAGGAGTGTGGTCAAGGTATAAAGAATCTGGGAGTGCAGCCACAGGAGAGCTAGGCATTCTGGAGTGATGTCAAGATGCGAGGGACTTCAAGAGTGTGGCCACAGGAGAGCCACGCATTCTGGGACTGTGGTCAAGATGTAAGTAATTCTGGGAGTGTGGCCACAGAAGAGCCAAGCATCCTGGGAGAGTGGGCAAAGGGTGAGGGAGTCTTGGAGAGTGGCCATTGAAGAGCCAGGCATTCTGGGAGAGTGATCAAGGTGTGAGGGATTCTGGGAGAGTGACCATAAGAGAGCCAAGCATTCTGGGAGTGTGGTCAAGGTGTGAGCGATTCTAGGAGGGCAGCCACAGGAGAATCAGATTTTCTGGGAGAATCAGCAAAGTGTGAGGGAATCTGGGAACATGGCCATAGGAGAGCTAGGCATTCTGGGAGTACGGCTGAGCCATCTTTGTATTTGTTTAGTCTGAAATCCCCTCAATGATTCCTCCTTCCTAATGTTTTGATTGTTGTTTTTTATGTCTTTGTAAGTATTTGAGCTGTGGTTTCAGCTGCTTTAATTAGCCTTTTAATCAGTTTTAATTATTTTAAAGTATGTTTATTATGCATGTTTTGTTGGCTGCCGCCTTGTTAGTCCTTCTGAGGGCAAAAAGGCAGGATATGAATTCTGTAAAATAAAATAAATCTGAGGGAAGGTGTCCACAGGAAAACAGGGCATTCTGGGAGTGGCCAAGAGAGGGAAGTATTATGGGAGTACAGCCACAGAAAGCAGGGCATTCCTGGCGCATAGTCTCATTTGGTGTGTTGGTGGGTGTGTGGCTAAGGCTGGCTAAGGAGAGCGAGGCATTCTGGGAGTGTGTGTGTAAATGTGGTCAAGGGCATGACAGAGTGGGACAGTCGGGTCAGAGAAAGGGGTTATGTCAGTGTAGCCCAGGGTGCGAAGAAGTGGGAGTGCCCGAAAGTCTGAAAATGGCATTCTGAGGGAATGACAACGAAACAGAGGGGTATTATTACTATGGCGCTGCGTCCACAAGCTGTTCTAACCGTCAAAGCTCGCCTGTTCCCGTTCACATTCACGAGCTGAGCAGAGACCCCCACGCCGACAAAGGGAGGAGTCGCTGGCTTTTGAAGGCTGGGCTAGAGAAGAGGCGGCGGGGAGGGAGAACGAAGAGTTTTGCAAATTAGACCTGCTGGGAAAAGAGCCTCGTTTCAGGACGGAAACTTTAAAAAGAACTGCGAGAGGCGGTAAAACGGTAGTTTTTGCCCGTTCTCCGAAGTAGTCCGAGGGCTCTTTTCTAGGTAAACAGAACAGGGATTTGGGCACTACGATTCTTCCTATACGATCCGGCCTCTCTGCCACCCTTTCAGCCTTTTTCTTCTATTTAGCAGTAACTTTGCTCAATGTCTTCTCGCTTAATGCCTCCCCCTCCCATTCAACATTTTTTCCTTTTTTGATTTGTCTTGGGGAGTGGTGCTGGGTTTCATTGGTGGCATTTGGGCTAGCTGTACATACATGCAAGATTTCTCTTTCTCAAATCTACTTTCAGAGTGGTTGTGAGGGCAAAGGGAAAAGGAAAGTTGCATATACCCCTTTCAGCTGCTTGGCGTTGGGTTGGGAAATTTTTGGAGATTGGGAGAGATGAGATCTGAGGGGTAGGGCAGGGATGGGGAAAGGCCAATATTCCCTCTAAGCTGCAGAGTCTTGTGAGCAAAAATTCTTTGTGAGCTACTGGTATTAAAGTTGTGAGCTACTGCGTAAATCAGTGTGCTCTGGGGCCATCCTTCCGGAGCTAAGACAAAAATGTGTGAGCTGGAGGCTAAAAATCTGTGAGCTAGCTCACGCTGACTCAGTTTAGAGGGAACACTGGAAAGGAACCTCAGTTTTTCCCTGTGGAACTGATCTCTGTTAAGTCTGGAAATTAGCCCAACAGATCTTTGGGTTCTACCTGGAGGCTGGCAATCTTCCTTTAAGGCAGGCCTCAGATTCAGCAGGAGCTCACAGGAGCACAGCTCCCGAACCTTTCTGAGAATTCCGCCTCCGCCTTCCCACCTTGTCCATTGAATAGTAGGTGCAGCTGCATAACAATACTGGATGAGCTCCACCTATTTTTCTACAAAACGACCCCTGCTTTAAGGTAAGGGGAGTGGGTAGGGGTGCCAACCTCCAGGAGGGGCCCAGAACTCTCCCAGAAGGGCAAAAGAGCTTTTCTGGCCTGCCCAGGAAGACTGTCCACCATTGAGAAAACTCTAGAGCCAGCTGATGAGGATCTAATCTGCTTATGTGAGCAGGCCTCCCTTTGATTGTTCCATCAGGAGTATGGTGGGAGAGACAGTCTGGGTAGGAGAGCTAATATCTGATCTCTTTGCCTTGTAAACCTGCTGCAAACTGCCTTTCAGATGTACCCAAAGTTTCAAATATATGCAATACAATTCAGACATCATTTTTAATTCTTGAAGGGTAGTCACGTTAAATTGTGTGTGTAAAGTGCTGTCGCAATGCAGCCAGCATGGCAATTCTTTAGGGTTTTCAAGGTGAGAGACACAGGTAGTTTGCTATTGCTTGCTGCCCTCTATGTAGCATTCCTGGATTTTGTTGGTGGTCTTCCATCCAAATACTAGCCAGGGCCGACCCCGCTTAGCTTCTAAGATTGGATGAGATTGGGCTAACAGTCAGTTTACTGTGGCAAAATATTTTCAGTTTCTAGACTAACTTTGTGCTGTGAGCTTTATTAAGCAAGACACTAATTTAGAGTGATGATTGGAGCAGTTCATTATATTTAAAAAGCAAAAGCTAGTCCCCTCTGCAAGCACCAGTCATTTCTGACTCTGGGGTGACATCCAGACTTTTTACAGGGTGGTTTGGCATTGCCTTCCCCAATCATCTGCACTTTCCCCCCAGCAAGTTGGGTACTCCTTTTGCCAACAGCAGAAGGATGGATGGCTGAAGTGATATCACCATCTTCAAGTACTTGAAGGGCTGTCATCTAGAGGATGATGTGGAATTATTTTCTGTGGCCCCGGAAGGTAGGACCAGAACCAATGGGTTGAAATTAAATCAAAGGAGTTTCCGGCTCAACATTAGGAAGAACTTCCTGACCGCTGGAGCAGTTCCTCAGTGGAACAGGCTTTCTCGGGAGGTGGTGGGCTCTCCTTCCTTGGAGGTTTTTAAACAGAGGCTAGATGGCCATCTGACAGCAATGAAGATCCTATGAATTTAAGGGGAGGTGTTTGTGAGTTTCCTGCATTGTGTAGGGGGTTGAACTAGATGACCCTAGAGGACCCTTCCAATTCTATGATTCTATGAGTCAACCTTGAGTCAGCTACCTGAACCCAGCTTCTGCCGGGATTGAACTCAGGTCATTAGCTGGGCTTGGATTGCAGTACTGCAGCTTACCACTCTGTGCCACGGGGCTCCTTCATTATATTTGGAAACTGCAGCTTACCACTCTGTATGTGTGTCTGCCCCCCCACCTTTCAAAGGATAATTGGGGAGGGTGATCTGTTTATCTACCTAGACCTCAGGGATTGACATTTTTGTCTTTCAGGAGAATAGTGTATACTCTGTGTTAGTGAGATATTGGTGGGTTAGTTCTTTAGGAATAAAACATTAGAAGCTCTTTATCATCTGGTTTCTTCTGTCCTGTGTCTCAATACTGTATGTTGTGAGTGTATTAAATATTATTTAGAGAGTAACTTTGGAATAGGTTAGGACCTAGAAAATTTTATTATGCTGTTTTTCTGGAGTCCAAATAATTTTTGTGCTCCTTTTGAAGATAAATGAACATAATAGTTATCTCCCTAGGTGTCCTCTTAATGGTATTTTAGTAATATCTTAGTGGAGTTTTTAGAAACAGATTAAATGAGGTTGTTTTTAATAGGCATAGGGAGAAGGCAGCACATTCTTGTGAGGCATTTACTGTCCCATTTGGGCAGCCAACCAAGGAAGTATGTGGCTATGTCTAGAAACTAGGGTTCAATAACTGGGGACTGTGAAATGACTAATTTTACAAATACATGGCTACCCTTTTTTAATTCACTGGGAAATCTAAGCCACAATTTTTTTTTTTAAAAGGCTTTGAGATATGGATCTATCTAAGTAGTCAAAACTAGAGTGTTTAAAGTATTTAGGGTAGGGATCAGTTGGAGAACTGCACTCAAAGTAGATGTCAGTGGCATTTCATCTGAATGGAGGGAGGTGTCCAGTGAGGTGCCACAGGGCTCAGTTCTGGCCTGGTACTTTTCAGTATTTTTATAAATGATGAGGGTGTGGAGGGGCCACTCATTAAATCTGCAGATGATACCAAATTGGGAGGAGCAGCAAACCAACCAAAAGAAAGAGATAGGATCCAATGTGATCTGAACATGCTGGAAAAGTGTGGCCTAATATGCAAGTGAGTTCCTGCTGGGCCTTTTCTACAAAAAAGTCCTGTGAGACTATGGTGATGTCAGGGGGTGTGGCCTAACATGCAAATGAGTTCCTGCTGGGCCTTTTCCTACCAAAAAAAGCCCTGTTTGAAGGGCTTTCTCTTAGAGGAGGAACAAATTTCCTGTTGGCAGCAGAGAACAGGAGGGTACCAGCTGGATATTAGGAGAAACTTTTTTTACAGTAAGAGTTTTTCAACAGTAAAATCAGCTACTTGGGCTGATCCTACATTGAGCAGTGTGTTGTACTAGATGCCTGTCTGGCCCCTTCTGTGACTCTGAGACTTCCCTGAGCTCCCAAATCCTATATGATATGACTGCATAATGCTCACTGATCCAAGTAAGTGTAGTTTGGAAACACCACTGGTTATTTCTAGTGTTGTTGGTCATTCCTTTATAGGTAATAAACCATTTTATTCATGTTCTTTATACTGTGTTATTACTGCCATGTTGTTGGTATTATTATCCATCGCTATTGCCAATAGTAGTGGTTTTGAAAAAAAAAACATGTTGTGGGTGATAAGAAATAGTTCCTCTGCTGTTTGGGGAAAGAGAAACCAAAACGTTTAAGTTGGCGTGCACCATGAGGATTACATTTTTTGTTTTTTCTGTTCCATCTTGTATGCTTTTCTGAGCTCCTTTTAACTTTTCTAAAAACGCTCTGCCTTTTTTAAAAAACAGTAGCACTAGTCGAATGTTTCAAAGACCAACTGACTTGCAACCAAGAGAAAATTCAAAGGTGTTAATGAAATTTTTTCCCATGTGCAAGATTGCTTTGTAGCTGCATGATGCCTCTATGATCCAGTGGACTTGTGAACCACAATAATTGTCCTTCTGATTGCTGGTCTTTAGGGTAGGCAGGCATTACTTCGACCTACACAAGGCCAGAGGCAGAGGAGCTGTGATCTCCACGATATCAGCTTCTGTGAAGTGGATATGGCTGACAACTACAGTGAGTCCTGTTTCTATTTGTTTATTTGCCTTGTAAAGCAGAGGGCATCTGAAAGAGAGCAAGAACACACACACATCTCTGTGGAGCAGCTTCTAGTCTGTGAAACTTTATGCTAAAATAAATCTTTTGAGTCCCATAGCACCTGTAAGACCAGCAAGTTTTATTCTGAATGTAAATTTTCATGTGCATGCACACTTCTCCAGATACATTCACATGAAAGCTTATGTCCAGAACAAAGCTTTGTTGGTCTTAAAAGTGCCACTTTGTTTTGCTGCTTCAGACCAACGTGATTAAAATAAATCTGTTAGTCTTCCTATTTGTTTGGGGGTTTTTTTGCTGCAACACACTAATGTGCTTACCTCTCTAGAATTTGTTACCATAGCTATAAGGTTCTGGAACTGTGTAGTTTGAATTAATCTTTTAAATTGTCACAAATGAGTTTTCAGAGGAAGAATCTACTATTGTTAATGTGTCGTGGCAACATTATCATCCTCTGCTTAAAAATTAAGTTGTTGGGGGTTTTTTGCATTGAAGTGCATCTGATTATAGGAACCTTACTAAAAAGTTGTATTTTGACTTGGTCTGAATGAGAAATCTCCTTGGAAACTCTGTGCATGCTTAGGCTCCCTAGAAGAAAGGTGGGATATACACAGGCCCTTTAAACATGGTGCATATCACCCCCACTGCAAGAAACCATAACTGGATTAGGTCTTGGAATTGTATGTGCACCACTGTAGCCATACAAATTGCTGTTCCTTTAGAATTTAAACTTGGGGACTTGAATCTGATGTGTTCATAGTAGCTCAACAGAATCTGAATGGAAAATTTGGCTCAATCCTTTCTCAGCTGTAAAACTCCCTAGAGATTGAATGGAGTCAAGGATGTATTGCAATCCACAATGAGGCTTTAGGGGGAAAACCTGAATGTGATGTGTACAGAAGCACACAATTCTTAATGAGGATCATAAGACCAGAAGTTTGTAACACATGTGTGATTCCATTATCTCTGCTGCAAGGATTGGAGGGAGAAACATTCTGCAATTAAAATGGTGCCTATTTCAGAAAAACATAAGCTTATTTAGTATGTTTTATAATGGCCTTGTGATGTGTGCGCATTTGTGTATGTTAGTCATTGGTGGAAAGGCTGGTTTGCACAGAATATTGGCCAGGGCCGTGGAATAATTACATAAATGATCAGAAATGACATGTTGGACTGATGCTACATAAATAATAATAATAATAAAATTTTATTTATACCCCGCCCTCCCCGCCGAGGCAGGCTCAGTATCAACTACAGAACTTTAAAAAGCCACCCTTTCCCCACCTGGCTCTGACACATACCATTACCATACTCTTCAGCAGATCTTTAATCACCATGAAAGCTAGAAACTTACATTTTATTTATTTTTATTTATTTATTTAGAATTTATATCCCACCCTTCCCACAAGTGGCTCATTTTATGAAATGAAAATATAGTAGATTCTGCAAGATGATCATGCTGCATAGCAGTTGACCTCCATAGCTCAGTGAAAAAACACTCAAACCAAGGGTACCGGTACTTGTCTTATGGGACCAGTGGGAACAATGGAGCCATTCCTCTTCCATTTCTTTCAATAATACTTTAAACTGGACTGTGTAATTGAGCAGCTTCAGAGATTAAGTTTCTCTACAGCTTTCTGTTTATTTCATAAATGTCCTCATTAAGATCCACAGCACTGTCTCGCACTACTGACTACATTCTCTTTATTTAGTATCTTAATCGCCTAAATCTCGTGAGTGAATTTAATTAGCCCCCTAAACTTTAAAAGTAATTTTACGATTATGGAATTCTAAGAGCTGATAGCTTTTCTTGCTTATCCGATTAACTCTGGTATGTTAGTATGTTTCCGCATTTTAATTGCGGAGAGAATACTATAAATTCTAATCAGTATCTCTCAAAAACATATCCTGATTCTTTTCTCTCTCTCTCTTTCTGTTAGCTGATGGTTTGGATCCAGATAAACTAATGCAATGCCCATATGACAAGAATCACCAAATAAGAGCATGTAGGTTCCCTTACCACCTTGTCAAATGCCGCAAGGTAAGATATGTGAAAACTATTGTTTCGTTAAGTGTGTAACATGTATTGCTGTCTGTTACCTAATATGATTTCATCATTTGGGCCATGACAATGCTAGTTCAAAATGAGTTTTATGATGTAATGGTTGGCTTTAAAATAAGGAGTATCTAGCATGGTACGGCTGTGTAGAGATTCACCCATCCTCCCTTGCAAGTATATGTGTATACCGTTCATCTGCTCTGATGCCTAGCCAATGTGATAAGGAAAATGGCTTAGCAGTCAACTCAGTTATTGAATGCAGGAACTTCTCATCCATATATGTAGAAAGATCTGCTAAAAACATGTGAAGTCTTAGATTTCCATTTTTAAAAAAAATAAGGCTTCTTGCTTGAAGGAGAATGGTGAGGAATATAGACAACAAGCTGGCTCGACTGACTTACAGCAGACCAGGTTCTGCATTGTTTGCACCTCGGTCTTCCCCTCAAGGGTTAATGTGAACAGCAACAGTCCTGATCTATCCTGCAGATTTTACTAATTGGTTTCTTGGCCTGCACAGTTCTTATCTTCAAGGTCAAAGATGGAAGTGGGGCGATTAGCTTCTCATGAGAACCTGCTGTCCTTGTGTGGGGAGGGAGAGAACTGGGGGTGAAGAGGTAATCTTCTGCGTGCTTCGCCTAGAAAGATGTTCTGATTGGACGTCATCCTCATGTAATGTTGCCGGGCCCAAAAACTATAACTGAGCTAAGGCCCTGGAGAGACTAGCTGGGATTTTTTTGAGTCTAGTGGCAGGTGTGACTGGACTCAAACTGTTCTACTGCTTCAGACCAACATGGCTGCCCACTTGGAATTTTGACAAAGGCCTGAACTATCACCCTATTGAATTTGCAATTGTTAGCAATTTAGAGAACCTCTGAGCTTTGGCCTTTGACTCTTGAATTTAAGGTATGTGCAGGGTTGGAATTCTAGCAGGAGCTCCTTTGCATATTAGGCCACACACCCCTGATGTAGCCAATCCTCCAAGAGTTTACAGGGCTGTTACTACAGGGCCTACTGTAAGCTCCAGGAGGATTGGCTACATCAGGGACGTGTGGCCTAATTTGCAAAGGAACTCCTGCTAGAATTCTACTCCTGGGTATGTGCCAACTAGCACAAGTTCTGAAAAGTGTTAGATAATTTAAGGTAGTGTTCTTGCTTTCTTGCCGAATGATTTTAGAGTGATGTGTTGGCTACAGAATAAATTTTCATATTGATAGAATTGAAATAAACTTAACAAATCTTTTTTAAAAAAAATTAAACAATGGTCTGGTTACTTGTGCACATCTGCTCTGGAGACCCACGGGATCAGCTTAGACTTCCTTGATACACATATTGGCCCAAAAGCCAATACTTGTGTTTTGGGGCATCTCAGACCTTCATGAATGCAGCTCTTAAGCATGTTGGAAATGTAACACTAAAAGCAATCTCTCTCATTGCTGACAACTGTAATTTGATGTGCAGATTGGAAGCAGCATGCCCTGCTCTAATTCATCATGGTGTTTCACTGTCGTTTTGAATATAAATTTGTCCTAAAAGGTTTTCTCTTGTCCTTGCTGCCTTACAATGATTTATTCCTCTTGGGGTGGTGCAGCGTTACATTAACAGTATAGCCACCCTCTGTTCTTTGATCTCTCCTGCCTTCAGGTGATCTGGGGCTCGCACCAGGAGCTAGGGATGCCAGCCTCCACCTGGGGATCTCCTGGAATTACAGCTCATCTCCAGACTGCAGAGATCAGTTCCCAAGGGGGAAATGGAAGCTTTGGAGAGTGGACTTTATGGCATTGCTCCCCCCCTGCCCCCACTGAGGTCCCTGTCCTCCTCAGGCTCCATCCCCAAATCTCCAGGAGTTACTCAGCCTGGATCTGGCAACCCTACCCCTTCATCCCCCACCAGTGTCTGGGGGCCCCTGGCAACCCTAGCAGGAGAGCATGGATTATAATTAAGAGCTCTCAGTGTGCACAGACTGCACATTCTCCTTACCACAGCCATAAATAAAATAAATTTGCAAATTTTAGGTTAGATAAGGTAGTCTTTAGTCTTCAAATGCATCTGCACCATATAGGGCTCCCAGATCACTTAGAGCTCATAAATGAGCAAACCATATGCATTGTGTAGGGAGTTGCACAGCCAATACACAGTTGTTCTACAGTAGGGTTCCTCAGTCTTTTTGAGCCTGCAGACAACTGTGGAATTCTGACACAGTGTGATAGGCACATCCACAAAATGTCTACTGCAGGAGATGGAGCCAGCCACTAAATGGCTACCACAGCTTACCTTCAGTCAATGAAGATCCTTGTGTTGTGGTAGCAACACAATGCAAGTATTTTTGTATATTTGTTGTTATCTGCTAATTTTTAAATTAACAATATTATTTGTTTATGGTTTCTTAACCTTTCGGTATTTAATGTTATTTGGCAAGGCGCATGCGACAGACTCCTGTGGAGTCAAAATTTGGGTTGATGCATTATATACCTCAGCTGATGCTGTTCTTGTGCTTTTGCAGGCATCAGACTTTGTACCAGTATGGCCAAATTTTGCTATGTTTGTTGAGACCTGAGTTGCTTTTTTCCCAGGAAACCTGCTCATTGCTTTTTGGGCATGTCCTTAATAAGGATTATACTGAAGTAATGTGTGGATTGCAGAACTTTTTAACTCCAGAAATAAACCTGAACCCAAACTTGTGTGCAGGTTACTCATCAGTGTCTGTAAAACTGGGGTAACTTATAGCATATGCCATCTTGTTTCTCTAGAACCACCCTGATATTGTGCAGCAGCTGGTGACATGCCCCTTTAACGCCCGTCACCAGGTCCCCAAAACAGAGATCAGCCAACACATATCCAGCTGTGACGACAAAAGATTCATTGAGCAAGACATTGGTAAGAAATCAGACTCTGTGAATTGACTATTGGCAGCTGTTCGCTGCAGTTTATCTTTGCTGTTCGTATTTCCAATAGATAGTTGAATCCATAGTTAGCCAACTCTTCTTTTCAGAGTCTATCTTTCTTAGAACTCTCTGTGCTATGATTTGTAGTGGCACAGAGGAAAAACTCTTGCTTTATATCAGTCAATTTGTAAGCACTCTGAGCACCTGGTATCATAAACCAGTGACTTTTATTATTATTGGAGGCTATAGCATAAATTGCAGACATTAAAATGAAGGCACCTTGGCAAGTCCGAGTTATTGCCGAGAGGCAGTTGGCGATACTGCCAACAGAGGGAAATAACAGTAGTAAAAAAACAGATCTTGGCACAGCTCTCCTCTCCAGATCGTGAATGAGAAGCAGTCAGGGACCGATATCTGCTGTCTTCTGAACTTAATGAATGCTGACCCTGTCCTTGGCCCAAAGGCATGTCTGTCAGCTGGGCGGCCTGAACGGTGGCTTCATGCCTTACGTTAACTGGCTTTATCCAACTGTGAGGTTCTTCAGTTGGTGTACAGTTACTGAACCAAGTCCTCTGCCTGGGTTTGTAACTTAGCTTGATTTACAAGACCAGACACCAGCATTATTTAGTGCCAGCCTTGCACCTGCTTCCAGTACATTTGAGTACTCTTGTAGCACTCAGCACTGTGTTTGATCTCCTCTCCAGTAGGTGTTTGGCCGTGCCAAGATGCACGAAAGTCTTAAAGCCCATGAAGGCTTGAGCGTGGTGCCCGCTGATGGTGAGAGACCTAGGGTTCCAATTCATGGTCCCAGTCATGAAATTGGAGTGTATCCTTAGGTGGTGGTGTTCATGTCACAGAACCAACAGAAATATTTTTAGGGTTCATGCTAACTCAGGAGTGGAAACTGGTTTCAGATGCTGACTGAAAGGGAACCCTTGGTAACCGTAACAATGATTAACGTTGCTGCTGATGTGTTGCTTAACCTAGGTTAGGGCCAACATTGGGAAAAGTTTCTATGTCTTGTTCATAACATGTGAACAGGGGACCTATGTTCTGTCTGCATTGGGCCTCAGGATAACTGTGAGGCTGGCCCCATGTGCTGAGGTCCTTTCATGATCTGTGCTGTGCTATGAGAGAGAGGCCTAGGGAGCCTGTGAGGCCTGTGTCTCAGTAGGAAGAGACAGCCTACAACCCCAGAATGCTTGGCACTGGTTTCAGCCAATCGGCGTCCAAGTAGGCTCTGAGGGGAATAGTTTAAAAGCTCTCTCAGGAGACAGACGCTGTTCTTTCCTCCTGAGAGGTCAAGCAGGCAGGACAGCTGCTTTCTAGGAGGAAGACCCTCACTCTGAGGGAGAGAGTGAGCAGGCCGAGGCCTGGGACCTAACAGACAAGGGACAGTTAAATTCAGTCACGTTAGGGACTTTATATTTATTTTCCTTCACCCACATTACCGTAGTTTCAAAGCACCTTATCTTTCACTTCCCGTTTATTGATTTTCCTGTTTAAAATAAACTTTTTTGTTTTTGTTACTCTGCCTGGTCTACACGCCTATTTTCTTGGTCACAGCAAGGGATTTGAAGGGCTTGGGAGGGGGCTCTGGCCTTCCCAAGGGACCCTAATTCCAGAGTGGTGGCAGCGTCAGGTGGCACCCCTATTTGGGTTATGACAGATGCTATTCCCTATTCTATTTATTAGCATCATAAGCTCCTTTCCCCCAGGCTACTGTATTCCTGTGACGTTCCTGCATCCCATTTCTGCCTCTCCAAGTGGCCAGGTTGATGCCTCCATTTGTTGCTGACCTTCTGCCAGCTGGGGCTACCAACTGGCATTGCCCTCAGGTGCCTCCTTCTCTCTTAAGCTGCCTATCACTGTTGGGATCCAGCTGTTCTGGACAGATGCTGTACAGTTGGTCCACTTCACTTGTTTCCCTGCTGCATACTGCAGCTCTGTGGTTGGGGGTGGGATAGGAAGGATCCCGCCAGGCATGGGGCCTGTTGCCATGGCATTCCTAGCTGAGCGGTATTTGATCACTGCATTTGATCTGGGTCTCTGGCTTTGTGGTAGAGCAATAGATCTGAGTATCTGGCCCCTTTGATTAACCAGCCACCCTCATTCTCCATAGGTGTTAGATAACAAAACTTTCATTCTACACTGTAAGCAGCATAGAATTTCAGTTTAGATTTTCAAATATGGCAGAACTAATTGAATCTCTTTTCGATCCTGGCCCCAACCTGATGGAACACTCTGCCAGATGACATCAGGGCCCTCTGGGACCTTATGCAATTCTGCATTGCCTGTAAGGCAGAGATGTTCTGCCAGGCTTTTGGTTGAGGGCAGTAATGGTTTATTATCTGGCTGGCACCGTCTTTTCCCATTCCCCCCCTTTTCCCATGCCTTTTAAGAGTCCCCGCACACACATCATACCCTGGCAGTCCAGACAGTAGAAAAACTTATAGGGCACCATCTGATAATTTTATAATTTTAATTACCCTGTGTTGTTTTTAATGTATGTTTTACATCAGGGGTCCTCAACCCCCAGGCCGTGGACTGGTCCCAGTCCGTGGCCTGTTAGCAACTGGGCCGTGAGTTGTATAATTATTTCATTATATATTACAATGTAATAATAATAAGACATTGGATTTATATCCTGCCCTCCATTCCGAATCTCAGAGCGGCTTACAATCTCTTTTATTTTCCTCCCCCACAGAAGACACCCTGTGAGGTGAGTGGGGTTGAGAGAGCTCTCCCAGAAGCTGCCCTTTCAAGGGCAGCTCTGCAAGAGCTATGGCTGACCCAAGGCCATTCCAGCAGCTGCAAATGGAGGAGTGGGGAATAAAGCCCAGTTCTCCCAAATAAGAGTCTACACACTTAACCACCACACCAAAATATCATCCCAAAACCATCCCCCGCCCCCCGCCCCGGTTTGTGGAAAAATTGTCTTCCACAAAACTGGTCCCTGGTGCCGAAAAGTTTGGGGACCATTGTTGTACATGGAGTGGAGTGAGCCGGATAGGGCAATTAATCAAGTCTAAGAAATCAAATCAGATTTTGGAAATTTATGTTTGTTGTATTGAATTTAAAAACACAGAACAAGAAAAATCTCTGATCACTTTCTAGAAACAATTTCCACAGTACTGTTCTTCCTCTGTCGATGGATAAACAAAAAAGTAGAAACCTGGCTAGAGTGGGGGCCTCAAACTTGGAAAGCCTATGAGCATTATAAAGACATCAAGACATAATAGCAATGATTAGAATCAATGGAGGGGGGTTTTTTAAGCTCTGGTATATTTACTTTGCTTATGTTTGAAAATCATGGTCTACCTTAATATTTATTATTCATTTTTCAATATTGTTTATAATAGATAATCAAACTTACGAATGCAAGGTCATTCAACTAATGAAGATGGAAGTCTTGATGTTTGCACTGTTTAGTTTTGAAATCTTGTCTTCCAGATTGATTGTAAAAGGTTTTCTACAACCGATGAAGATTCAATCCATAACAAGAGTATATCTGACATCCTGTCTGTTTCTTACAACACAATTCCATAGCAGTTTTTTTGCAATTGCAAGGATTTTAACACTTGTTATTGCAATTGTTAATGTGTGTAATTGCTGATGTTGTAAAAGAATATTTATTACTGTGATTATAATCATTGCTGTTGTGACACACGTTGATGTCTTCATAATTTTGTAATTACAACCAATTTTCATTTTTTTTTTGCAATTTTATAGTTGTAATGTGTTCTCTATACATGCACCTTTAATACCTTCTACACAAACAGTATTAGACCACTGGTACTTCGTATCTGCCACCTTTTTTTCCCCCCAGTTAAAGGATTCCTATTTTTTTGTTAGCTTTGTTTTTTAAGGTATATCAACAGAGGCATAAAGATGCCAGCCTCCAGGTGGGACCTGAGGATCCCCTGGAGTTACAGCTCACCTCCAGACTACAGAGATCAATTCTCCTCGAGAAAATGGATGTTTTGGAAGGTGGATTCTATGGAGCCATACCGCACAGAGGTCCCTGTTCTCCCCAGGATCATAAGAACATAAGAGAAGCCATGTTGGATCAGGCCAATGGCCCATCCAGTCAAACACTCTGGCCGTTTTCGCACTAGCGTTTGCTCCGGCGTAGCGCCCCATTTACCTCCGGATCTTCTCTTGGATTTCGCACATGTTGCTCCGGCGCTGCGGTTTGCTCCGGCGCTTCAGGGATTTTACGCCGGAGTATGTTTTTCAGCATGCTGCCGGAGTTTCCGAAAACCTCCGGATCCACTCAGCGGAGTTTGCTGTGCGAAATCCATCCACGCCGGATCGACTGCTTTGTGGGCGTCACCCTCTCCCTTTCCGTCCTCCCACCCCATCCACCCGCTTGGCCAATCATCAGCCTTTCGCGGCGCTTCCCCAAAGTGCCGGCACGGCCATTTTTTTTTTTAAAAACTTCACAGTTTTGCGTAATAGCGATATTTCGAAATTAACAAATAGAAAAAAAAAACCCTCCTGGAATAGCCTCAATTGCCACTTCAATTGGTTTCGTTAGAATTTTTTTTATTATTATTTACTTTAGTTGCGTTATTTCGCTGTTGCGTTACCTCGATAATGCGAAAACGACCATTGTTGGGGGGGGGAATCTAGTGCCGGTGCGGGCCAAAGCGTTCATGTGTGTGTGTTTTAAAAAGGGAATGCCTCCCTCAGCTGTGCCACCAGGATTTCTGGACCTGCACAAAATCGCCATGTATAAAATGGGAAGTTGGAGTCCTGCATTCTTCTCCCTGGCTACATTCCGCTCGGTTAGAAAATAGACGCGAGCTCGCTCTTCACACGCGCCACAGAAGGGGAAGGAGAGAATGGAGCGGGGGGGGGGAGCTCTGGCAGCAGGAATCAGTCAGGTCCCCGTTGCAAGCGGCAGCCGGGGAGGGGAA
Organism: Heteronotia binoei; assembly: GCF_032191835.1. NCBI lineage: Eukaryota > Metazoa > Chordata > Lepidosauria > Squamata > Gekkonidae > Heteronotia > Heteronotia binoei. Next base: position 22,961,511 of record NC_083235.1, read on the forward strand.
AGAGAGCGGAGGAAATTTGTGGGGGGGGATCTAGTGCTTCAGAATTTGGGGGGGGAATCTAGTGCTAGGATTCTCCACTGTGAATGCTTCCGTTAATACATAAAGGCCTGTGGAGGATTCTACAGCTGCAGCCAATCCATAAGCAGCAGCAGCACACGTGATGCGGTTTGTCCAAGAAAAGAAGGGGAGGGAACAGCTCGATGTTACGTTAGTATGTTAGTACGTCATTACGCAACCAGACTTGCGCTTAAAAAAAAAATGATTGACAGGGCATTGAACTCAAGTCGATGCCAGTGGGAAAACGATTTGAGCCGGGGCTTCAGGGAAGGCGACTCCGCAAAGAGTCACTAGTGGGAAAACGAGAAAAATGATCCGGACATAATTGCGCCGCGGAAAAAGGGGAGCAAACGCTAAGTGCGAAAACGGCCTCTGTGTCACACAATGGGAAAAAAAACCAAGTGTCATCAGGAGGTCCACCAGTGGGGCTAGAAGCCCTCCCACTGGTCAGGCCATGCCTGGAATACTATGTGCAGCTCTGGAGGGCTCCCTTCCAAAGGGATGTGAAGAGAATGAAGTGGGTGCAGAAGAGAGTGATGAAGATAATCAAAAGCCTGAAAATCAAGCCCTACAAGGAAAGGTTGAAGAAGAGGAGGTTAAGGGGGGCATGATTGCTGTCTTTAAGTATTTGAAGGGCTGTCGCTTAGAGGAGGGGCAGGAAGCTGTTTCTATTGGCAGCAGAGGATAGGATTCACAATAATGGGTTTAAATTACAGGCAGAGAGAAAACAGCCGGACATTAGGCATGAAAGACAATTTTCTACTGCAGTTGTTGCAAAAAGTGTTAAATGTGGTCCACACAGTGAATTCTTTAAAGAATTGGGCAATTAGAGTAGAGAATAGAAGCACCATTAACTCCAGCAAAACAACAGAGCACTTCCAAAGAATGCATGCACTGTGTAACAGCACCCTTCCTCACAAAACGTCTTTTATTTGTTCTAGGGAGTCAGTTGGGCCACTACAGAAAAGAACCCAATGTGGTGAGCATGTGGCAGTCTCCTCCATGTGAAGAAGACTGGGACAAAGGTGAGAGCCGTCTGGTTGGTCTTCCGACAGCCCTGCTGCCATCTCAAGAGCTCAGCCTCTCAAAACTATAATGTTTTGCCTGAAGATGTACTCCTACCTAACATATGTTCTTCTCCCATTCTTTTTCTTCCACCACCTGCACTGTGAAGAAAACGAAATGTTATCCATTTCAAGGTTATAAACTGTTACATGCCCTCAATTAATTTTCTGGTTTTACAGCCAATTCTCTCTGTTTTATTTTCCTCACCACACACAAAAAAAGCGAAGAGTTTATTTTCTGTTCTTCTGATTTATCATGCAAACAGTAGCTACACTAATGTGTTTGCTTGCCTTGGCAGATTTAGGAGACGAATCAAAGCCTGTCTTCATCTGGGGCGTAAGCCACTGCGAGACAAACAGGTAAAAAAAGAAAGAAAACTCTTGTACCTGGTGTTTGCTTTTCTTTTCCTTGTGCATACCCCTTATTATTGTGCAGAGAAGAGCTGTTCTCAAAAATTTTGTATTGGGGAGGCTTGCTGTAATTAATGTTACAAATTTCCCAAGACATAAACAGAACAAATAGGTTTTCTACTAGTAGCTTCTGCAGATCTAATGAGAAAAAAGAGCTTGTGCTGTGTGTTATACCAGCAGCTCCCAATCTTTTTGAGCCTGTGGGCACCTTTGGAATTCTGACATGGCATGGTGGGTGCAGTGACAAAATGCCTGCCATAGGCAGCGGATCCAGCTGCAAAATGATTGCCACAACTTAACTGCAGTAACACAATGTTCTTGTGCTGTGGTGGCCAGCTGCTGCCAAAACAAAAATCTACACAGCCAATCAAATCTCCAATAGTCAGGGCTTTTTTTGTAGCAGGAACTCCTTTGCACATTAGGCCACACACCCCTGATGTAGCCAGTCCTCCTGAAGACTTACAGTAGGCCCTGTACTAAGAGCTCTGTAAGCTCTTGGAGGACTGGCTACATCAGAGGGGTGTAGCCTAATATGCAAAGGAGTTCCCTTAAAAAAAAAAAAAGCTCTGCCAGTAGTGAATCAGAAGCCTTCCTAAAAATCCTTACTCCCATGGCACTACGTTGGGGATACTTGTCTCACATCTTTCTGTATTTTTTTAAAAAAACAGTGATGTACCATTCTAGCAGGATTAAAAAGAATTCTTTATATAATGTAAACATGGAACAGAGCAATCCACTCTTTTGGTGGAGGAGGTCATTCTGAGATGTGCATGGGAAAGGCAACCTCTCTGGAGACAGGATTTCTAGAGTCTGTTCTAGAATGTACAATGATCTTCCTAGGGATTTTAAAAGATGGTTGTTTTTGTCTTTCTTTCCCCCTCACCCTACTTATCTAGCTGGGGGTGGGAGGAGCGCTACCTGTCAAGCATTTTGTCCAGCCCACAAGCAGCATGAAGGTGCAAGTACCAAAGCTGTTCACTAAAAGTTGTTTCTTGTGTCTTCCCCAGTGGCTGATTTCACATGGCAGGGAGAACACTTATAGTGCAAGCCTAGGTATTTACTCAAAAGTAAACCCCAGTTTGGCCAATGGGGCCTTCAGCCACAGTTTAAAAAGGTAAAGGTAGTCCCCTGTGCAAACACCAGTCGTTTCCGACTCTGGAGTGACGTTGCTTTCATAATGTTTTCATGGCAGACTTTTTACGGGGTGGTTTGCCATTGCCTTCCCCAGTCATCTACACTTCTCCCCCCCAGCAAGCTGGGTACTCATTTCACTGACCTCAGAAGGATGGAAGGATGAGTCAGCTTCGAGCCAGCTATCTGAATCCAGCTTCCGCCGGGATCGAACTCAGGTTGTGAGCACAGCTTAGGACTGCAGTACTGCAGCTTTATCACTCTGCACCATGGGGCTTTTGACAGCCACATTGATCTTTTTTTTTTTTTTTAGTTCTACTGAAGCTGATCCTTTGACAATGGGAGACTCATCAACCGTTTAGTAAAACCACCAAAAACATAGTCAGAAAACTTGATACTGTTGATAACCAGCAAAGGCGCACAACCTGATAAGAACATAAGAGAAGCCATGTTGGATCAGGCCAATGGCCCATCCAGTCCAACACTCTGTATCACACAGTGGCCAAAATTTTTGTGTGTGTGTGTGTGTATACACACACACACACACACACTGTGGCTAATAGCCACTGATGGACCTCTGCTCCATATTTTTATCTAACCCCCTCTTGAAGCTGGCTATGCTTGTAGCCGCCACCACCTCCTGTGGCAGTGAATTCCACATCTTAATCACCCTTTGGGTGAAGAAGTACCTCCTTTTATCCGTTCTAACCTGACTGCTCAGCAATTTCATTGAATGCCCACGAGTTCTTGTATTGTGAGAAAGGGAGAAAAGTACTTCTTTCTCTACCTTCTCCATCCCATGCATAATCTTGTAAACCTCTATCATGTCACCCCGCAGTCGACGTTTCTCCAAGCTAAAGAGCCCCAAGTGTTTTAACCTTTCTTCATAGGGAGAGTGTTCCAAACCTTTAATCATTCTAGTTGCCCTTTTCTGGACTTTTTCCAATGCTATAATATCCTTTTTGAGGTGCGGTGACCAGAATTGTACACAGTATTCCAAATGAGACCGCACCATCGATTTATACAGGGGCATTATGATACTGGCTGATTTGTTTTCAGTTCTCTTCCTAATAATTCCCAGCATGGTGTTTGCCCTTTTTATTGCAATCGCAAACTGTCTTGACATTTTCAGTGAGTTATCTACCACGACCCCAAGATCTCTCTCTTGGTCAGTCTCTGCCAGTTCACACCCCATCAACTTATATTTGTAGCTGGGATTCTTGGCCCCAATGTGCGTTACTTTGCACTTGGTCACATTGAACATCATCTGCCATGTTGATGCCCACTCACCCAGCCTCAACATATCCTTTTGGAGTTCCTCACAATCCTCTCTGGTTCTTACCACCCTGAACAATTTAGTGTCATCTGCAAACTTGGCCACTTCACTGCCTACTCTCTACTCCAAATCATTTATGAACAAGTTAAAGATCATGGGACCCAGTACTGAGCCCTGCGGCACTCCATTGCTTACCGTCCTCCCCTGCGAAGACTGCCCATTTATACTCACTGTCTTTTTCCTATTAATTAGCCGGTTTTTGACTCTCGAGCTTACTAAAGAGCCTTTGATGAGGAATTTTATCAAAAGCTTTCTGGAAGTCAAGGTAAACAATATCTATCGGGTCTTCTTTGTCCACATGTTTGTTCACCCCCCAAAGAAATGTAACAGGTTAGTGAGGCAAGCTCTTCCTTTACAGAACCCATGCTGAGACTTCCTCAATAACTCGTGTTCATCAATGTGCCTACTCATTCTGTCCTTGATAATGGTTTCTACCAACTTTCCCGGTATTGAAGTCAGACTGACTGGCTTGTAGTTACCTGGATCTCCTCTGGAACCCTTTTTAAAAATGGGGGTGACATTTGATTAAAGTGTAGATTCAGCTTTATTCAGGAACTAACATACTTGATAGTGAAGAAAGACAAAGGCAGATTCCTAGCTGCATCACTAGCTGAGAGAAGGAGAGACACTGAGTGTGGAACTTCCAAGAAGAAGCAGGATTTCCCCTGAGAATAGCAATCTGGGGACAGACAAGGAATGACACTTAACAAGAGTGGAGGTGCTAAGCATGTCTGACTTCTTGCTGCCCCACCCCTGCACATGGTCTTCCCTCTTCTTTGTCCACCTGACACTGTCTTTTCCAATAGATTCCAATCCTAATTATGGACACCACTTATCTGTTTCTGAGAAACACTGACTTGGATACAAAAAGTGTAATAATTACCATTTAACAACATTATGCCAGGTTTCTATATATGTGAATGGTGTGCTAATCCGTTCTCTTCAGCTTTTATTCCCGGACCACTCCAGCCAGCCAACATTCACAAAATTTTAAAACAAATAAAATCAGAAATAAAGCAAAGTAACAGTTATCGTTAAGAAGAAATGCCATTTTAAGGTGCTGTAAGTGGGAATGAGACTTCGTTTTTGCTGCTGCAGCCTGACATAGTCGTTCTCTCTGGAATTTTCAAGTAACCATGATTGTGTTGCAGTGTTCGGTATTTGTGCAAACACTACAGCCAATTCAGCATTTTGGGCCAATCAAAAGACATACAACTGGTCCTCAAAGCAAGTATGAGCTTCCGTAAAAACTGATGGTTACAGGGTCCTTGCTGATTCCTAACATTTACCTGCTCCAGTGCCTAGTAAAAAAGTAAAAAGGTTATTCCTTAGACATTGGCTGTTGGTACTGAAGGTCTTAATAGCCTGTAGGAGGGAAATCCCTGTATGTGACCTTTTTTTAGCATCACCTCAATTGCAGTACCAAAAGACATCTGCCATTGGACTGCTCTTAAAAAGCACCATGGGGTTAGGTTTAATCATTCATGACCCATCGCAAATAGCTGCTTAACAACTGGGACTCTGTAGGCAATAGTGCTCAGAGTTGGAAATAATCTCACCACCTGCAAAGTGTAATCACAGTTTGAGGGCAGGAAATTAAATATCATGTCTGAGCCTTGTAAGACAAGGGCACTTCCTCCATATTATCTGTGGATGTGCAGTAAGTGTCTCTTATCCATGACCTACTTAATCCCATAATGATGACTTGGCTTGAACCCCGATTCAACCCTGTTTACTCTTCTAAACCGTGATACTTAGAGATGACCAGGCTTTTTCCCCTGTTTTTTGTGCCTTATCTTTGCACTTAACACACAGGCGTGTAATGCCAGATAATCAGTGTAATGGCTCAGCATCTCCTGTGATTTGAAAAACGCTTTCTCTTCCTCTCCCTCATAGCTCAGCTCTGAACTCACTGGTTACTCCTGGGCCCTTGAGAAATCACATAACTGTATATCCCAGCTGTGATAAGGGGCAAAAAACTAGCTTTAGCTTTCAGAGTCTCCCAGTATGACTTGGAAATAAGACAGTTTAAAATTAAGTAGTAGTAGATGCCACTAAAAAATCAGAGTGCAATTATGTTTCATGTGTGCTTGGAAAAAATGGGTTCCATAAGTGCAGTATGCACTATGAGACTTGAAGGTGCTTGAGGTTTGGTTTTCTTAATGGTTCGTATTTCTGTGAGCAGTGTTCCCTCTAAGCGGAGTTAGCATGAGCTAGCTCACAGATTTTTAGCCTCCAGCTCACACATTTTTGTCTTAGCTCAGGAAGGATGACCCCAAAACACACTAATTTATGCAGTAGCTCACAACTTTAATGTCAGTAGCTTACAAACTAGAATTTTTGCTCACAAGACTTGGAGGAAACATTGGTGGAGAGATGGAGAAACACTCCGAGGCACATTAATTTTTTGTTTTTATTCACAGTTTTGGATCAAACGCAACCATGGAACCGAAGAACCATCTGCCTTCAGGTCTGCGAGTCCCTAGGTCATTGCCACCTGTGCTACCATGGAAGAGCAATCCAGGTGGGTTCCTGTTTTTGTCTAAAGTGGCAGGACAAAGTTTGAGTCTGGTGGCACCTTTAAGACCAGCAAAGTTTAATTCTGGGTAGAAGGTTTTGTGTGCAAGATGCACAGTTCCTCAGATACACTAAAATAAATTTCCTCAAGCATTACATGAAGGTGGGAGATGTTAGTTGATAAAGGTAAAAAGGTAGTCCCCTGTGCAAACACAGAGTCATTACCGACCCATGGGGTGATGTCACATCATGATGTTTTATTGGCAGACTTTTTATGGGGTGGTTTGCCATTGCCTTTCCCAGTCATCTACCCCAACCTCAGAATGATGGAAGGCTGAGTCAACCTTGAGCCGGCTACCTGAACCCAGCTTCTGCTGGAATTGAACTTAAGGTCGTGAGCAGAGCTTGAACTTACCACTCTGTGTTAGTTGATAGGAAGGGCTAGTTTCTCTCTCTCTCTCTCTCTCGGCTTGGCTTCGCGAACGAAGATTTAAGAAGGGTGCAATAGTCCACGTTTGCTGCAGGCTCGCTGGTGGCTGACAAGACCAATGTGGGACAGGCAGGTCCGGCCACAGCGGCTGGGTTCTCTCTGCAAGCTTGGTCCACCACTCGTTCTGAATGTCTCGAAGCTTGCGCTGGAGGTTGCTACATGATAGGAAGGGCTAGTTAGTCAAGTTTTTATTCACAGACATTACCAACTGTGTTATTCCCATCTTAGCTGTACTTATGTATCTTGGACTCTAATCAGTTCTTCCTAGCAACTAAACCCCCACACTGAGGGCTTTTTTTGTAGCAGGAACTCCTTTGCATATTAGGCCACACTCACTGATGTAGTCAATCCTCCAAGAGTTTACAGGGTCTACTGTAAGCTCTAGGAGAATCAGCTACATCAGGGGTGTATGGCCTAATATGCAAAGGAGTTCCTGCTACAAAAAAAGCCCTGCCCACACTTATATGTAATGCTTAAGGAAATCTATTTTAATGTATCCAAGGAACTGTGCATCTACACACACTGAGTTCTGAGTTCTCACTTATACCCAGAATTAACTTAATTCTTCATGGAGGTGCCACTGAAATCAAACTCAGTTCTCACATCTTTTGTTAAACATTGTATTTGTATGCTAATTTGCTGCCATTCAAGTCTTACCAACTGCTTTAATCCAATCTCAGCTATACTTATCACCCAGTTATGCATCTCAACCCTAACTAGCTCTTCCCAGCACCTAACCCCGCCCACACCTATATGTAAGGTTTGAGGAAAACTTTCAGTGTCTCTGATGAAGTGTGCATGCACACAAAAGCTTATATCCAGAATTAAACATTGTGGGTCTTAAAAGGTGCCACTGGACTCAAACTTTGTTCCATGGAAAAGCAGTAGGTCTTGATTGTTATTGATTGATGTTTAGATACTCCTGTTGTACACATTACGATATGTAAGCTTAGATACCTTTCTTCTTTTGTTTTGTTTGTTGTCCCATTAGAAGGGCTATAGCAGCGAAGTCTGGTGCTGTTAGAAGTCCGACATCAGGGGGATAGCTCGGGAGCTACCTCAGAACGCGTCCGCCATGAGCCAGCGACGCTCCGCCCCCCCCAGATACCTTTAAAGTAATTCATTTTTTTTATTTTCTGTATTTGTGAATAGAAAATTCAATAAAAACTTTAGATCAGAAACAAAATTGCCTTTTCCTTCCCATACTTTACATTGTCATATGTGCACAAAACCCTGCCATTTTCATGCTGTGCACCAGCTCTTGTTAGAACCTCCGCCCTCAATTTTTTTTTTAAAAAATTAAATTACAGTTAGAGCATATGATGGTTGCAACAAAGACTAGGGCGAGCGTTCATTTGCTATTTGTTTGGGAGGGGCAACAGGGTGAGGGCTTCTAGTGTCCTGACCCCACTGATCGACCTCCTGATGGCATCTGTTTTTTGGGGGGGGGGGGTTGGCCACTGTGTGACACAGAGTGTTGGACTGGATGGGCCATTGGCCTGATCCAACATGGCTTCTCTTATGTTCTTATGTTATGCTGCTGTTCCTCAATACTGTTTAGTTCTGTTAGGAGAATTAATATGATCCAGGGCTCGTTTGCCACAGTTCATAGTTGCTGAGCATAGGTGGATGTGTCCAGTTATGCGTTTGCTAGTTGCCATGCTCCCATAACTGGTAGTTCGCTGCAGTAGTCAAAGGTAAGATATTGGCAGTATATAATCGCTTGTGGCAATTAGCTTGTTACACCACCACTGTTTTAACTTCTGCAAATGCAGCATGCTCCCCACTGATGCTGCCGTTCATTATTGGCAGTATACTGTGAGCGGTGATCTTGTTTTTTTGTTTTATGTACTTTTACCATGTCTGTCTTCTGATGGGGACCCGAAGCAGCTTATATCATTCTGCTCTCCTCCATTTTTTAGCCTCACTGCAGCCTCCTTGTGAGGTATTTTAGGCTGGGAGTACATGACTGACCCAAGGTTACTCAGCAGGCTTCCATGGCAGAGTGGCAATTTGGCCTGGGTCTGCCAGAGACCTAGTCCAGCATTGTAATCACAGCGCCATACTAGTTCTTTCCGAAAGCTCTTTTCCTGGCTGTCATGTGTATATGACCACCTGGTCCTTGTACAGTAACGTTTAAATGTCCAAAAATATTTCCCACTTCAAGAAGAACAACTTTAGCTTCACATCTGCCATTTGACTGAAGGGTATAGAATTAACACTTTGAACTAGCCCTGGCTTTGGAGCTTGGGAATGTGTGTCCTGCTATAACTCTGTGCAGGCTTAACTGAATAAGCTTGTATGTTTCCTTCAGTGTTACCCCTTGATCAGTCACAAAGCCCTGGCTTGCTTTGACTCCCTGTTCTCTTGTTCTCCATATTCAGTCCTCTGTCAGGTTGTAGAGGAAGGATCTGCTCAGAATCATAAACATACAGTACTTACTCCATGCTCCTTGACAGAAACCCTAGTTCATGCTTGCCGGGAAGATGGGCAGCTACCCTTGGTCGTCTGGTGACCAGACTTGTGGAAGTCTGCTTGCAGCCATTACAGCCTTCTTCTCTCTGACTCTTCTGTTGTACATTTTTCACCTTCCTCTCAGTCCACTTCTTAAATTCTTACTCTGACTTCCTGAACATTCCTGTATCCAGCATTGAGCCTTCTGTGGCTTTCTGTCTTTCTTTATATCCCCAAATATCTCTATCCTGGAACTTACTCCTCCAGCTCTACCACTCTCTCACCTACACTAAAGGTCTTATGGTTGTAAAGGGCAAGACCCTTTCTGCTCTTGCTGCTGCTTATTTCCAGAATTCCTTCTGGAACATCTGTATCAAATCTGAACAGAATCAGCACAGTATACAGGTTAATTGTCAGACTAGGATCTGGGAAACCCAGTTGGAATCCCCGCTCTGCCTTGGAAGCCTGCTGCGTGATCTTGGGCATACTCTTTGCCTAACCTGCATCACTTCATTGTGCTGAGTGCCAAGGAGCTGAGGCCCTTGCATAGTTCCTTGTTCTTTCAAACACTGGTTCAGTCTTGGTTTTCTGCCTGGCCGCAAACTGAGTTGAAAAGTTTAAGTGGGGACATAACTGTTGCTGGGAAGATTCCGTAAAGCTGACCTCATGATTAGATAACAGCCAGGTGCAAGGAGGGAAGCTTCTATCTCTTACTCCCTTCCAAGGATGAAACCAGGATGCCATGGTAACCAGTGAGCCACGTTCCATTCAACTTAGACATCATGATTCTCACCAGTGGGAAATGGTCGGACTAGTCTGCAGATAGTTCCCCACATTTCATCCTTAGGGCCACATGCTTAGTAACTGGTCATATCAGCACTGCCATCATGAGCCAAGGTTCTGATTGCTTTACGGGCCCAAAACATGTTGGGTCCTTTAATCTTAGCCATTAGCCTTTTCAATTAGCAATTAACAACCGGCAATGCATGAGCAGTCTCTTGTTCCTTGGTTTTGGATGTGTTATTTGAAACCTTGTTTGACAGGGGTCAGACACTCTTGCCTGTGCAGACTCTGGAGAGTGTTGGACTTTGCTTGCTGAGCGGCTTTGGAATAGTGACATCTTGCAACTCAAATCTTGTTCTGAGCCATTGTCTTACTGCATAGTTAGTATCTCATAATTAGCTTTATGTTTTTTGATTCCTCACTGCTTATTCTCTTTTGAAATGTTCTTGCACACTTTTAATAAATTTATTTTTAATTATATTTGTGGGTTTCTTGAGGGTTGAGACTTCCGTCCCAATTTCAGTTCCTACACCAAGCACTTGCCTTCCAGCTTAACTGTTTTGTGGAAACTCGTTTCTTCAAGTGTCTGACCTTGCAGGGCTGACTTTCTTGTTTAATCCTGGGAAGGTTAGAAGCTTGGAACCCCGTGGCGCAGAGTGATAAAGCTGCAGTACTGCAGCCTGAGCTCTCTGCTCACGACCTGAGTTCGGTCCCGGCAGAAACTGGGTTCAGGTAGCCGGCTCAAGGTTGACAGCCTCCCATCCTTCCGAGGTGGGTAAAATGAGTCCCCAGCTTGCTGGGGGAAAGTAGATGACTGGGGAAGGCAATGGCAAACCACCCGTAAAAACGTCTGCCGTGAAAATGTCGTGAGGTGACATCACCTCAGAGTCGGAACCCCGTGGCGCAGAGTGGTAAAGCTGCAGTACTTGCAGCCTGAGCTCTCTGCTCACGACCTGAGTTCGGTCCCGGCAGAAACTGGGTTCAGGTAGCCGGCTCAAGGTTGACAGCCTTCCATCCTTCCGAGGTAGGTAAAATGAGTCCCCAGCTTGCTGGGGGGAAAGTAGATGACTGGGGAAGGCAATGGCAAACCACCCGTAAAAACGTCTGCCGTGAAAATGTTGTGAGGTGACATCACCTCAGAGTCGGAAACGACTGATGCTCGCACAGGGGACTACTTTTACCTTTTTAGGCCAGGCACTCGCCTACCATCTTAACTGTTTTGTGAAAACTCATGTCTTCAAGCATCCGACCATGCAGGGCTGACTTTCTTGTTTAGTCCCGGGAAGGTTAGAAGCTTGCCTCTTGGCTTCTGACTGTTGGGATAGTAAAAGGGGGTGGTGGCAGCTTACAAGACTGGTTTGTGAAGGTTCACATTGCCAGGGTTTTGTGATTTTGTGTTCTGCAGCCCCATAATGCAAACAGCCTTGGACTAGGGGGTTGTGACAGTGAGGATAAAATGGAGAGGAGAATGACGTAAGCTGCTTTGGAGAGAAAGGTGAGATATAAGTAAAGTAAATAGGACGATCTGAAAAAGATGATTAAACTTCTTAAGGTATGTTGGGAGTATATAGGTGGGACACTAGAAGAACCAACAATGCTAAGAGAAGTTAGGCAAAGATTTTTTTGAGACTGAAGTGCTTCTTAAAGATGCCGAAAGGGAAATGATAGAGGTGAGCCATTGCCAAGAATGCAAGTGCAAACCATGTGCAGATTTAGGCCAAGAATTCAAGAGTGAACCGTGCACAGATTTATGTCAATGCATTTTAAAAACAAAAACTGGAAGTTCCTGAATACGTTTACCATTTACTGTGTACTGGTTGTTAATAAACAACTCACAGCAAGCAGTGTTTGGGCTGGTGAAGCTCTATGGTGGTATGATGTCAGTCTGTGACATTAAGTTGTGTACTTTTAGTTAGGCAAACTGAATGTCTTCCTCTTTATTGATCCCTTGCTCTGAATGTTGTTGGTTGGTTCTGCAATTGTAAAAATGGCAGACCCCCTGGCCCATGTTCCCTCTAAGCTGCAGAGTCTTGTGAGCAAAAATTCTACTTTGTGAGCTATTGGCATTAAAGTTGTGAGCTCCTGCATAACTTAGTGTACTCTGGGGTCATCCTTCCTGAGCTAAGACAAAAATGTGTGAGCTGGAGGCTAAAAATCTGTGAGCTAGCTCATGCTAATTCAGCTTAGTGGGAACACTGCCCCTGGCCTATGTGAGGCCATCTCTTCTGTGAGACTTCTGATGTAACTCCTTATTCTTCATCCCCTTCTGAAACTCATGACATGAAAGTAGGTTTGTATTTTTCCCTTGTTCTCTCTTCTTGGTTTTTTTCCCCCTCTCCCTTTCTTTTGTTGAAATTTTGACTGTAATCTCCCCTGGCCAGGTGGCCCTGCATCACATGACTTAATGTTGTTTTTGTGCATACTGCCAGTGCTTTATCATGGCAAAAGGAACAAATTTTGCTGGCCTCTCATTTTGTTCAACTCTAATGTCTCTGGACAAGAGAGGGCACTGTTTTGCCTCTGCCTTTCCCGCCAGCAGCTGCCTTGGCTTGAACTGAAATACCAGTTGAGCATGGCTTTGTCTGCAAGCATAAATAGTCTCTGGCGTTTAACTCTGCCTGAAACAGTTGCAGGGTTTTGCGGTATTAAAACCTCCAGTTTTAAATTAGGTGGGGAGTTCTGTGGCTAACAGCTGCACCGAGGTTGGTTTGCAAAGGCTCTTTAGATCTTGTGTGCTGGTGCAGTTGGGAATGAGTTTGCATGGAGTTTATTCTTGTCTTGGGTGGGGAGCACAGAAAAATAACTTGCACTCGGCCTTCTTTCTCTTGCTTGGCCTATCTTTGAGGTGACAGAATACCTTTCCCCTCTCCCAGGATTATGAAATGTTATGAGAATTCTTTCTAGGCTTCTGTTTCTGGCCTTCAGCTTCTTTTCTGTGGGATATGCTCATGTAACTTTAATGCGAAACTTAATTGGTATGGAATTGGCTCCCGAAAGACTAGTTGCAGAAGCTAAAGCTGGTGGTAGCATTGCTGTAATGTCCTGCGATGGCTTAGTAAGCTTTTCCCCCTTCTGTGCCAGGATTCCATCCATACAAAAAAAAGAGGGAACCATTATTTCGTATGTGTGTGTCTTAAAATGACTCCCTTGAATTTCCATCCTCTTCAGGAAAGCCCCTTGGGATTGTATATTGGGTTGGTTCTGACTTTTGGAAAATCCTGCTTTTGTGCCTAGGGATACAACTAGAAATGTTACCTTTTGTGTTAGCCAGAAAGTAGTTCCCTTTGGACGGATACGGTTCTTAACAGTGCAACAAAATGAACTCTGCTGCTAGTTCTTATTAGTGTCTGCGGAGTTCAGGTACCCCTATTAGAATCTGCAATGATCTGTATTGTATTGGAGTTGTGATGGCAAAACAAATCTGTCAGGGTGTTTGTAGCTCATCTTTTTTTGTGGGAGAGGAAATTTTCTTTTTTGTTTTACTAACATCTATCAGTACAAATGGACAGAGCCCAATGGTGCAGAGTGGTAAGCTGCAGTATTGCAGTCCAAGCTCTGCTCACGACCTGAGTTCGATCCCATCAGAAGCCGGGTTCAGGTAGCCAGCTCAAAGTTGACTCAGCCTTCCATCCTTCCAAGGTCGGTAAAATGAGTACCCAGCTTGCTTGGGGGTAAAGCGTAGATGACTGGGGAAGGCAATGGCAAACCACCCCATTAAAAGTCTTTTGTAAAAACGTCGTGATGTGACATCACCCCAGAGTCAGAAACGACTGGTGGTTGCATAGGCAGCCATGCAGCAGCTGAATAAAAGGGACTAGAACTTGTGACTAGGGCTGGTGCCAGGTTTGGAGATGCTCTGGGGTAGAGTGCCTGCTACCAGGCCTCCCTTCTTGTCTGCCTACCCACATACCCCATATGCCCTCTTTGGTGACCTCCCACTACCTGCGGTTACAACTGCCCATACCACCTGCATGCCCATTCCCCTGATAGTGCTGGTGAGTGGGTGCAACTGGGAGTACTATTACTATAACCACTAGGACACTTTTGCTGGTTGCATCACCTGTATGCCCTTCCCTGGCAGTGCCAAATGCCTGGGATCATGGGTGACAAAGCACGGGTAGGCAGGCAAAGAACTTGACTGTGAATGTCAGCAGTTGTGGGCCCCACCAGAAACCCTGGGCCTTGGCAGCTGCCCCAACTCAGTATATTCTGACACATGCCCTGCATGTAAATTACTAAAATCATAGGAGAAAGTCTGCCTGGAGCATGCAATACTGGAGGCCAAATGAGTGTCTCCCAGACAGACATTTCATGAAATAGGGAGCTACCACCAACAAGGCCCTGTCTTTGGATGCCTTCAGCTTCATTTCCGAAGGCAGATATATCTGGAACAGAGCGCCTCAGTGGATCGCTTAAAAACAGGAAACATGGGGACCAGGGAATTGTAAAGTTCTGTAAGTGGGAAAACAAAACCACACACTGAATTGTAGCTGTTAATCACTGTAGATGAGATTTAAATATATAGGCCCCTGGGACAGCAGTTGCTTTAGGGAAGGTCCTGAAGACTGAGGAGAAGAAATGTAAGAAAACAAATGTGTGAAGGGTGTTCAGAGGCAAGGTAGTTACAAGTGACATGCAGGAGCTAAAAACAAGGAATCTTGATGGGAAAGGAGCAGAAGAGAAAAGGATCTGTAATCTAACCTGCCAGTTATGTGATCAGTGCTTTCTACCATAAATCAGGATACCTTTATTTAGTTATGGGAACAGTTAGCAATCCAGTTGCATGCATCGTCTTTGTAACTTGCACGTAGCCAGTGCTCAGCATGCCTCTGCGTACTTGGTATGCATCTGGCATCACTCTTATTTACAGGTGGTTGCTGATGTAAATCACCACCGACAAGCTATTGCTGTAGTACAGAGATAAGCCCTTAACTGCCACCCAGTAGCCGGCAGACCCAGGAGCATCTGTTTATTCCTTCCAGCAGGAATGATGCACAATTTGGTCAAACGCTTTCTCCCTCGCTAGCTCAAAATACTTCTCATCTTTCCTTAGAGCATTTAACCCCCATGAGTCTGTGAGAAGGGTAGAGTGTGGTTTTGTCTGAAGCTCAGTCCCAGAACCTCTGGTGGCAGGGCTGCAAAATAGCTGTATGAGAGCTCTTTAGAAAGAGCAGACTGAGAATTTGAACCATGATCTCCAGAGTCCCAGATCCTAAACTGCCATGCTGACTGCTGCAGCATACTGGCTCTAGAGGGAAGTCAAGATCCACATGATGTTAAAAGGTACCGAATCAACGTATGAACAAGGAGAAACCAACAAGATAAATCTGCCCAAAGCCTTGGAGATGATTTCTTCAATGTCTGGACATCACCCTTCTTAGACTGGGGGGGCCCAGGAAGCAAGGCCTCTGACAAAAAACTGCAGTTGTCGGGCAGGTTGATATAGGAGCTGATCGTCCCTTGATTCCCAGGACCTATATGCCTTTAACCAGCACTTTGAATTGTGCCTTAAAGCAAATAGGCAGCTCATCCAGATGTTCTTTTAAGACTGCCTACCCACATGCCCCATATGCCCTCTGTGGTCTTGCTCCAGTCTTCTTGTGGCCTTATGTATCAACTGACACTTCAAATGATCTTTAGAAAGCCCACATAGCATACATTACAGCCATCCAGTCTGGTGGTGAACAGAACTTGCCTAATTGAGGCCAGATCTTGCTTGGCTAGGAATGGCTGGACAGGGCCAAATTAACAATTAGGCCAAGTAGGCACTGGCCTATGGGTCCCCCTGCCTTTAGGGGCCCTGGGCTGGCTTCTCCCCCCAATTTCCCCCCTGCTTGCAGCCTTCCCAGCTTGCACGTGCAGCCAGCAACTAAGCTGCTCTTTGCCCAGCTTGCCTGGTGTGGCTGATGCTGGCATCATCGCTAAGTTTGCCTCTCTCTGCCTCTCCCCCGCAGCTTTGTCAAAGGGGCTTTTGAGAAGGTGCCTGCAGGCTGCAGCAGGGACCACAAGCAGTGGGGTGGGTCACTCCAACTCTGAGATAATTTGCAAGGGGGCCCCTGAGATTTTGACTGCCTAGGGGCCTCCACAGGGTTTAATCTGGCCCTGCAGCTGGAGCAAGGCACAGATTCTGTCCCTTCATCAGTCAGACCTCAAGCTGCAGTCTTGCGCTTCCTTCCCCATGGAGAACAAGCTGGCTCATTTATTCCTGGTGAGCTGCTTTGCTGCCAATAGCCCCTTAGTTTCATATGGATAATGGTGGTGCTCCATCTAGTTTCTCACCACCTCTAACTGCCAGTTCAGACTCTGTTGCTAAAGAGGAATAGAGCTGTGTGTTGCTATTATGCTGATGGCAACTCACAGCAGGCCTCTATCTAGACAACCTCTTGCCATGGCTTTTTCATGAAACTGTAATAAAACATTAGAAATGAGAGGGAGCCTGGAAGGGATCCTCTGTGCCCAGGGTAGGAACAGCTGTTTCGCAGCACATCCGAATTCTTATCTTGGCCAACCAGGTCAAAAGGATACTTCATAGTGTCAGAAATTACCGAGAGAGTCAGCATGGCCTGCGGTTTCCAGTCTGCCTCCTGGCAAAAGGGGCAGTCAACTCAGTTTCAGTTCTGAAACCAGACTGCAATGAATCAAGGTACCCACGTCATCCAAGGGAATCTGGTCCTCTGCAGCTAGCCAGCCAGCCCCTTTCCCCCTCTTGAGCACCTTGCTAGACAAGGGAATGCTTCCCAGTGGCCCAGTCACCTAAATCATTTCAGTTCAGGAGGGAGCCTGCTGACTTCAAGGTGCTCAGAACCACCCCTTCCCATAACAAAGCATTAACTCTTTGTTATCGAGAGCCAGTTTGATGTAGTGGTTAAGTGCGTGGATTTTGCCATTGCTGCTTAGAACATCCTTTTTTAGAGAGACTCCATTAAGGAAGCAGAAATAAGAGAAACTCTAGGATAGCTTCCTTCTAGGACTTCCTAAGTAAGATCCACCAGCTTGGTGTAGTGGTTAAGTCTGCGGACTCTTATTTGGGAGAACTGGGTTTGATTCCCCACTCCTCCACTTGCAGCTGCTGGAATGGCCTTGGGGTAGCCATAGCTATCACAGGAGTTGTCCTTGAAAGGGCAGCTGCTGTGAGAGCCCTCTCAGCCCCACCCACCTCACAGGGTGTCTGTTGTGGGGGGGAGAAGATTTAAGAGATTGTAAGCCGCTCTGAGTCTCTGATTCAGGGAGAAGGGCGGGGTATAAATCTGCAGTTCTCCTTCTTCTTAACTATATGGGAATAGGCAGTCCTCCACTGGCTAGAAATAATAAGCCCTGATGGACAAGACAGAGCATAGAGAGGGCAGGGCACCCCTGTCCAAACACAGTGATGATGGAAACGAGAGAGAACTTTTACTCTTTTCCAGGGTGCATTGTCACTAGTGCTTGAAGAGGTATGGCCTACCTTCTCAGTGGCAAATCTTAGGGGTCCCCCCAGCATGGTATTCATGGGTGCCATGCCTGCAGTCACCTTTTTCCTGGCACCTGCCAAGTGTGTTTAGAATACGGGTGGGGCTTTTGTCCAGCAAGTCTTCTAATTGGCCATTGGAGATGTGATTGGCTCTGGAGGTTTTTAAAAACAATGCTTTGACAGCAACTGCCACCTCAGCACAAGTGCCTTGACTTGGGTGACTGAAGGCAAGCTGAGGCAACCATTTGGAAGCTGGCTACATCTACTGCAGCAGCCGGTTTATAGCGCCCACCATGCTGTGACAAAATTCCAAGGGTGCCCACAGGCTTTAAGGGGTTCAGTAGATCAGTAACCTTTATTGGCATGATAGCCAACATAACAAGGAACCAATCTATCCAGCAAATGGCAGTTTGCAAATACATTAATCGCCTCCTAGATGCTAAACAGATGCTGATCAATCTTGTCCATCGTCACTTGTTACTTTTAATTGGTGTGGGGAGAGTGAATTCCTGCCTTGAGGAGGGTGAGAAGACCTTTGGATGTTTCCATCTTTCTCCCATTGGAGGAAGTCCAACGGGAGTCTCTCACCACCCCATTGGAGGAAGGTGGTGGATCTTAGGAAGAAGACCGCAGATTTTATACCCCATCCTTCTCTCTGAATCAGAAACTCAGAGCAGCTTACAATCTGCTATATCTTCTCCCCCCACAACAGACACCCTGTGAGGTGGGTGGGGCTGAGAGGGCTCTCACAGCAGCTGCCCTTTCAAGGACAACTCCTGCGATAGCTATGGCTACCCCAAGGCCATTCCAGCAGCTGCAAGTGGAGGAGTGAGGAATCGAACCCGGTTCTCCCAGATAAGAGTCCGCAGACTTAACCACTACACCAAGCTGGTGGATCTTACTTAGGAAGTCCTAGAAGAAAGATATCCTAGAGTTTCTCTTATTTCTGCTTCCTTAATTGAAGTCTCTCTAAAAAAGGATGTTCTAAGCAGCAATAGCAAAATGCATTCTATAGTAACAGCCTTATAAGCAGACATTTTGAGGAAGGTTGGACTCTCCTGCAACACAGCAAACCATGTTCCAGGAGCATGTGTGTTCTGCTTAACAAGTGTTCACATGTTAATGCATCATGGGGTCTTGGTGGCTCCTTAAAAGTCCTAACATTTATTGCGGCCTTATGTTTGTGGCCTGGGGGCCATTTCATCAGATGCAGAGGTGAAAAGAAATGATGAATTGTCGAAAGACAATCAAGATGTAAGAGGCAGGACCTACGGTCTACGCAAACTTTCCTGAATGGGGTACAGGGTTAACACCAGCATTGTTGATATCAATTGCAGAGCAAAGTGCTATAAATGCAAGTGAGGGTGTGGAATACAAGAGGGGTGCTTTAGTGGCCCTGACCTGGATAGCCCAGGCTAGTCCCAACTCTTCAGATCTCAGAAGCTAAGCAGCGTTGGGACTGGCTAGTATTTGGATGGGAGACCTCCAGGCGAGACCAGGGTGGTGGTGACATGGAGACAGGCAATGGCATTGGCAAACGACCTCTGAACATACCTGACCTTGAAAATCCCATGGGAGTCGCCATAAGTCAGCTGTGACTTTATGGCACTTTCCACCCCCACCACCCTTTGGCAAAATGGACAGAGAAATTTCCCTCCTGCCTTTTAGGTTGTATGGATATACATAAAAGGGAGTCTTGAAAGGGGAAGGAAAGTAACGCTGGGCATAAACCGGTAACCTGTTTCCTTGGGAGCACTAAAACGCTGTAGGAAGATTGATCTCAAGCTGGGCAAATGGGTGAAATTGAAAATCAGCTGGGTCTCTTTGTTGACTGTCAGGTTTCTTTTCTAATGCACTGCTAGTGTTGAGGTGGTTTTAAAGTGCAGTTCAATTAATCTTGCTGGTGAGAGAGAGAAAGAGGCGTGTGTGTGTGCAAGCCGCCATCCCCTTTAATGTGCACAGAGCCAGAATACTGGAATAGAGTAAAGGGAAGGTCGTGCAGCCTGCGTGGAGGCAATCAATCAGATAAGGAAGCATATAAGCGGCTGGGCTGGATTGAGTCAGGGTTGCCGCCACAGAGCTGGCTCTGTGCTTTTGAAATGCCTCATTAAGCACTGTGTTTTCAGAACAGCAGCCCAAACTCTTTTTTCCCCCCTTTCTTTTTTCCTGTTAATCCGTCTAATTGAAGCCATGTAAAGATGATTGCTTAGTGGGAGTTCTGCATATCAAAACCGGTTCATGTTCTTTAGGCAAGAACAGGATGTGCTGACGCTCTTGATGTATTCAGTTGCCCTTGAAGCATTAGATGGCTATTCAGTACTAACAAGTGGGGGACCTACAAGAACTTGTAGGGGGCGTATCGGTTTCTCCTCCCCCACTGTTTCCTTTTTCCCTTCCCTAAAAGTCCCCATAGCAACTTCCCTTTTCCTGCTTTCTCCTCTCCTTCCCACCTACCCATCTCCCTTTATTTTCTCCCTACCTTCAGCTTTCCCACCTCCTAGCAGACTCTCCCGTGAGGACATTCATTGCTTAAAGCTACAGGTGCTGCTTCTGTCGTTTTGCATGGTTTTAACACCCCCTTTTTTTAACATGCGGATTTTTCCGTAATCCTGGTGCTTTTCTTAGGTTTGTAGGCAGATATGTCTTGTCTGTTCATAGCCCTCATATCTGTATGAAGATATGAATATATGAAGCTGCTTTCTACTGAATCAGACCCTCAATCCATCAAAGTCAGTATTGTCTACTCAGACTGGCAGCAGCTCTCCGGGTCTCAAGCTGAGGTTTTTCACGCCTACTTGCCTGGACCCTTTTTAGTTGGAGATGTCAGGGATTGAACCTGGGACCTTCTGCTTACCAAGCAGATGCTCTACCACTGAGCCACTGTCCCTCCCTAAGTATCCATAGATATGGCCATTAGGGGTGTACAGTTTTTTTTGTTTTTGAACTGGTGTTTTTTCGTTCAGGTCTACTGGATAAAAAAAATATATGGTATTTCCAAAAAACTCAGATCCCAATACCAGTACAGTGGTTGAATCCAGGATTTTTCAGACATCTCTAATTTTTTGGGGGGCCCACTAGACCCAAGAAGAAAAATGCCAGTTAAAAAAAAACAAAAACAGCCTGATCCTGGGTCTGGCTTGGCTTCTGCTGCAGCCTGATTTAAACTGTGCTGCAGAAAGAAACCAACCCCAGGATCTGGATACCATGGGGATATCATGCCCTGCAGCAGGCATCTCTTGCCTGAGATGGTTTCTTCTGCAGTCCGATTTAAACTGCTCCTGGTGGTAGGCAGATCCTGGCTGGGGCAGGTTTTTCTGCAAGCCAGTTAAAACCGCACTGCAGGAGAAGACCACCCCAGGATCTGCTGTGCCATGGCTAGTGGATTGCACCCCATGGCACAGCAGATCTTGGGAATGGTTTCTCTGGAGCTAAACAGGCTGCAAAAGGTTGCCCCCCCCCCCCCGGCATACCTGATCCTCTCAGGCTATCTTTTGCAGTCCCTTTAAACATTAAAGGGACTGCAGTAGAAGCCTAACAAACAGCTGAGAGATGGGAAGAGTTTGCTACTGCCGCTGCCATTTTTAGGATATACTGGTGATTCCCAAATATATCCAAGACTTTTTCAGTAATTTTTGTTTGTTTTCTCAAGAAAATACAGATTTGGGAAGCCGAAATATACCTGAAAATTACAGTTGTAAGATAATTTCCCAGGTATACTTTTGGTACTGTTATATCCAAATGCAAGCCCCTAGTGGCCATGTTGAGATTAGATATACTGATAAAGGGTGGCATGATTCTATGTCCTGTTAGTCTGTGCTTTGTAATAACAGAAACAGTAGTTTCTGAGTGTGCTTAGACTTCCAGTTCCAGTTGTTGAGGAAGTCTCTTTAGGATACTGCTAGCTGAACAATGTGGCAAAGTTCAGAGATAATGGCATGCACATTAATGAGTTGTAAATGCTTCTGCTTGATACTTTCCTTTTCCTTTGCACATGGATAATCATGGCTGCTGGTCTGCTGTCTAAAACTGTTTGCTTTTAATTTAATTGCAGGTGCAGGAAACTGAAGGCCACAGACAAGAACTGTCTGCTCCAGTGCCACTATCAAAAGCTCATTATACACCCTTTGAAGGATTAGAGAGCCAGCGAAGAGACTCCAGACTAAACTGTGCTCCTGTTTGGGTTGGCTGGCGTAAACAACCTCTGAAAGCTTAGAATTCTCAATTTAGGATTTAATTTAGCATTAACATAGTTAACGAGTGTGTTACTGAAGGAGCGTTGTGCACTAGGAATTTCTTCTTTTAAAAGCCTGTTGAATCAAAAGAGGCCTTAACAGATGAAGAGCAGGGGGAATTCTGCCTTCTGTGAAAATTGTTACTGTTTGAGACCAGGATCCAGAAGGCATCCTTTATGGGGAGGGGCAATTGGCTTCTTTGCAGATGGAGAACAGGTGCTGGAGCTGTGAGTTGCATTTAAAATAGTTGTGGCTTTTTCCCCCTGGTTTTATGTTGTTCAAGATTTGCCTACTACAGGAATGGCCAGGCCAGCTCAAAGCAGGCAGCTTCTTTCACAGTGGTAGCGGCAAACAGCACACAGGAGCCTTCAGGAGCACATCAACAGCCTTTTGACCTCACTTGGCTTGCTGTCTCCATCGGCAAACCCTGTTCCTTTTCCTCCCCTAGCTGCATCACTGCAGAACAGCAGGCATGACCCTCGCACCTAGATTCAAGAGGCTGCCCCCCTCCAAACCCTGCCTTTCTTATTTTCGTTGCCAATTCACACTGTCAGTCCATAATATAGATTGGAAGGGAGACTGAAGAAAACCCTTTAAAGGGCTAAAAGGGAAGCACTGTCTTGGAAGGGTCGCTTAACTCTGCCGCCCCTCCAGGAGTGGTGATAGAGGGGAGCAGGGCTTTTTTTGTGGCAGGAACTCTTTTGCATATTAGGCCACACATCGCTAATGTGGCCAACCCTCTAAGAGCTTACAGGGCTACATTGGCTACATCAGGGGTGCATGGCCTAGTAGGCAAAGGAGTTCTTGATACAAAAAAAAAGCCCTGGAGGAGAGCTTATTCATGGACACAGACTAGGGCTGCTAAGCCCCCTGTCTGGGCGGGGGTTCCCCTACCCAGGAGCTTCCCAACCCACAGGCCCACTCTGGGCCGGAGGGGGGAACCTCCCCCTACGTTGCCAGCACGATGATGTCACCCAGAAGTGACGCTATCGCACAAGCGACATCACGCAGCAGCCACTCTAGGTGTTTCCCAGAAAACTCTATGGTTTTCTCAGAAACACCTAGAGCGGCTGCTCGCGACATCCCCCACTCCAGAACACCGGGGACTTGGCAACCCTAACATAGACACATGCTCACACACACCACTCCGCAGATTCCCCTTTAAACTGGAGAAAAACAGGCTGGGGGGGGGGTGTTTCTGGATTAAAGGGGAGAGTCGTAGGAATATCATGCGCCATGTTGAGAATGAAAATGACGTGGATATTTTCGCCCCTTGAGTCCTGATGGCTTCTTGTTTTCCAAGCAGGGAAAATTCAGTGTGTGGAAGTAACCATAGATGAGGGTCATCCATGTCTAACTAAGCCTTTAGTCCCTATTGTGCTGCTATCCTTTAAGCAGCACTCTTAACTGAAGAATCTTGATTGTGAGTGCAGTCTGAGAGAGCCTATCTCTGTGCTTGAAATGGGGTCTTGAGCAGGCTGAAGCATGACTGGAGGTACTATTGAGGCTGCTCTATCTATCCCCAACGGCGTCTTTGATTCCAGCAGCTGGAGAAGAGGGTTAGAAATCCTGTACAGCTGGCGATGTCCGTGCCAACAAAAAATAGCATTTTCCTCTTACTAATCTGGCCTCAACTGCTTCATTAGGGCCGAGGGTGAAAGCCTCTTTTGGCATAGCAAGGAGGGACTGGAAGCACTTCACTGCTGGTTTTGAAGAAGTGGTTTCAGTTTTCCAGGGCAAGCCCATGTGGGAAATTGGTATAAGCTACCAAGACAAGCTGACCAGGCATCCATGTTCACAGACTCCAGATAACACCAGGTATCAGAGGTGAGGTGAGCAGCCCAGATGTCTTCAGTCCATTTCCTGTTATCCATAAAGAGTTAACAGGAACCAGTCTTCTGCTGTTTGCTGTCAGAGTTCACTCATCTTTCCCCTTTCATTAGCACCTAGCAGATGTTAGATGGATAACCATAAAGCTAAAGCGCTGGGTTTGGATTTGGTTTTTTGAGATGTTGCAGTGCTAAATGCCCAGCCGTGCTTTCGATCCTCCAGTATGTCTGACAAGCTGATAGTTCCTTTAACCTAGGAAAGTTATGGGATCTGTTACGTCTGTGGAAGGGGAGTCTTTCAGTAATGATGGGGTGGGAGGTGGTTGCTTTTGAAAAAATTTAACCTCTACCTCAGATGGTTTGGTGGCCTCTAAATGCTTCCCTTGAGCACTTTCTTTTTTAGCAAGCTGTTTTCTGTTGGCATGAGAATTCCAGACACTGAAGTGGTTCCATTGATTTCCAATGAACAATTAAATTTGTCCTCTTTTCTGGACTCTGTTTCTATCAAAACTCACCTTTAACTTCAGTTTAAAGCAGAGTTATTAATTTAGTTGGTAACCTGAGTTGTGTTGCTGAGTATTGTTCAAAAAGAGCAATTTACAATTAACACTTCCTTATTCTTCCGCCCATTCCTCGCTGATGGTTATCTTAGATGCAAGTCCATACTTTTCTGTCTGTTGGCGCAGATGTTCTTGCAAGGTTACCTAGAATCCCTAGGGCATTTATTTCCTGCAGAAGGGAAAAGAAACTCAGAGAACAGCTGCATGTTTTAGTTCAGCTCCATGTAGTTACTGTGACTGTTTGAAGTAAAAATTTTAGATTTTGTTGACTAGAGTCCCTAGCCTTTTTTTTTTTTCTTTTGTCAATTCTTTGGGATTTGTTACGAAATAACAAAGCTTCCATACTTTTTTCGTTTGTTTGTTCTGGTTATATTATCATTTTCTAAGGGCCAAGTTAGAGACTGATTTGTAAAAAGCATGCAGCCTCCACTCTCGAGCACCTTTGAAGAAAGTCTGCTCTGCAGAACTGCTCTGTCCTTGTAATATGCAGAGTGGCAGCTGCCTTCAGAAGGGGGCCTTGCAACAGCTTCTGAGAAGAGCCAGCCTGCTTTTTAATGCAAAAGCAGTCTCTGCTTTGATGGAAGGTGCTTGCTTTCTGCATCCCCCCTTGCCCCCCCTCGCTTTGATTGACTTCCTTTTGTGTTTATCCTGTGCCAGATAAAACCAGAAACAATGAGTCACACAGAGGTAGTTAAAAGAGTTCATTTGCAAGAGAGAACTCCCCCAGTTCCCTGCTTGCCCTTGGCACTTAGATTCCAGCAGGGTAGCTCTGTTAGTCTGCAACAGCCAAAATTACCAGTAGCCCCTTGAGAGATCAACAAGGGATTCAGGGTATAAGATTGATCCAAGCGGCAGCCTCGTTGGGCTGAAGCAGTTGAACAAAGCAGGAGTCAAGTGGCACCTTTAAGACCAATTTTTATTTAGAACGTAAGCTTTCGTGTGCTTTTAAGCACACATCAGATGAGGTATAAGCTTGTGAGAGTCAAAGCTCTGTTCTACTGCAGAGCCGACACAGCTACCCTCTGAAACTTATCCTCAAGGTCTCAAAAGTGCCACAAGACTGATTTTTGGCTCATTTTTGAAAGTGACCACAGTGCTGCCCTATGCAAATGATTCTGTCCAATGCTTGCTAGAAGGGCAAAAGGCTCTTGTTGGCTTGACAGAGTTCTCTCTGGATCAGAGCTCACAAGAGGAGATGATGATGATGATGATGGATTTATATCCCACCCTCCACTTTGAATCTCAGAGCGTCTCACAATCTCCTTTACTTCCCCCCTCCCCCACAACAGACACCCTGTGAGATGGGTGGGGCTGAGAGAGCTCTCCCAGAAGCTACCCTTTTAAGGACAGCTCTGCAAGAGCTATGGCTGACCCAAGGCCATTCCAGCAGCTGCAAGTGGAGGAGTGGGGAATCAAACCTGGTTCTCCCAGATAAGAGTCCGCACACTTAACCACTGCACCACACTGGCTATGTAGTATTTTATTTAAAGATATCTAAGCAGAGCACAAGTGAAGGCAGAGAAGGCATTCCCATGGAGCAGCTAGTCCCATTACCCTGCTTCATCCCCCAAGAGGTCTTGAACCCTAATACCATCTGTTTCTGTCCAAAGTCAAACTCTTATCCCTTCCATTCATTCACATCTCCCCATTAACCACAAAGGGTTACCTCTCCAACTCTTCTTGAGTACCTGGCCATAGCCCTGACCTGGATGGCCGAAACTAGCCGGCACTTTCCAGACGTTGGAAGGTCTACAGGGTCTGCCCTGGTTAGTAGTTGGATGGGAGACCAGCAATCAAGTCCAGGGTTGCTACAAGGAGGCAAGCCATTTCAAGCCACCTTTGTGATTCTCTTGCCTTGAAGTCCTCATTGGATTGGTGCCAACTTGCCAGCACTTTCCACCTGAACAGAGCGGGAAGATGACCTAATGATATGTGCCTGTTGAAGGATGTTAGCAGCTTAGAGTGGTTAATTAACCAAGGAAGAGTCAGCCAGCAGCCAAGCCACCAGTTCTGAGATGTACAGTCTCCTCTGTCATGTGAAACGAGAGCTTCTAATTTCGTGCTGATAATAGTCTATCTCGGGTGGCCAAACTTGCTTAACATAAGAGCTACATAGAATAAATGTCAGATGCTTGAGAGCCGAAAGGAAGGAAAAATAGATGGAGGGGGGAAGAGGTGGAAAGAAAGCAACTTAAACTTCAAATGCATCCTCCAAGCTGCCGACTGGCTTGGCTTGGAGAAGTGATTGCGGCTTGAGAAGGCCCCCTTTATCTGATAAGCTGGCTCAAATAATGCAAGTCCATGTGAAGTCTCTCAGCCAAATAATCCTGCTGCTTTCCAAGACAGGTTTGGCTTTCGTGATTTCATACATAGGACTGAGCTTTACTTTTTCTACTTAGGGAGGCTCTTGTCAAAATAATTCAAGACTCCTACCCCCACCCCGTTTATGCATGCTTACTAGCAGAAATAATGTTTCAGAAACATAACAGGACCCAAAACCATTTGGAAGAACTTAAAGTAATATTTGCTGCAAGACTCGGTTTTTTTCTTTTGCCAGAGGTTCTTTCCAAATCCAAAAGCTGCAATTCCCTTCGGCTATAGAGTTTGTTACCAACATGGTGGGCAGGTGCAGTTTTACGGGAGTTCAAAATATTTTTTGGTCCTGTTACGTTTCTAAAACATTCTTTCAGCATGGGGGTGTAGAAATCATACCGCTAGAGTCCTGTTTTGGGATACTGCTAGACGAACACCACATGAGCTTTATCCAGAATGCTTGAGAAACTGGTCCTGAAGCAATAAACAAATGGCCATTGGCCCTTTTCCAGTTTTATTTGAAATTTTCAGCTGTGTGTCGTTCCTTGCACGCACACACACACACTTCAGTTCATGAATACACAGACCTGGGTGCTTTTGCCATGACTTCATTGCTTGGGCTGGCTGTCCATTAATACAGCTTTTGTACCTTTTTTTGTGGGGAGGGTGCTCCATTTTACAAGTCTCACCTGTAGTATGTAACTGACAGCCCGTTAGGCTCCTGCCTCTCAAGAGCTCAGCCTCAAACAGCATGTAGTAATTGAAGTGGAGGAATTCATGCCTTCCCCACCCCCAGCCCTGGTTAGTATCTGGATGGGAGACCACCAAGGGAGTCCAGGGTTGTAAAGCAGAGAAATGGTGCAGTTTTACAAGAGCGTTGGATTCAACTTGGGCCTGGAAATCATACTGCTAGAGTTCTGTTTTGGGGCTGAATGTGTCTTGCCTAGAAAACCCAAAGGGGTCACCATAAATCATCCGTGACTTGATGGCATTCTGCCACCAGATAGTAGGAACTCAGGAGTGAATACATCACATAGTCGCGGTGATCATAACAGAAACTTTTCAGTTGGACAAAAGCTACCTCTGTGAGTGGGGTGGCTTTTTTCTGCTAGATCATAGCCAAAGGAAGGCCTGGTCCACCTTATAGAAACCTGATCCTTTTGCCTTGAACTTGCAGCTTTCATCTTCTTTTTAAAGTGCCTCCACTTCATTTATTTAAGAAGCTATAAGGGAGAATGCACCAGCACTACCACCTAATTGCTCATTAAGATGTAAATCTGTTCCCACCTTTCACAGTTCCGGGTGATGAGAACAAAGGCAGTGTGATGATTGACAAGGACTCAGCACTGACTTTGAAACTTTATATACATCTTATTTAATGCAAGATGGGTAGCCGTGTTAGTCTGTGTGTAGTAGAAAAGAGCAAGAGTCCAATAGCACCTTAAGGACTAACAACAATTCTGGCAGAATATGAACTTTCGTGAGTCAGCGCCCACTTCTTCAGATACAGCTAGATTGTGAGTCCACCTGTCCTTATATCTTGTAGAGTGGAGTGCTTTTAGATGCCAAATGACAAAGCAGGTAAAAGACAGTAGCAGGCTTGATTGGGTTTTAATGCAGTTAGCCTTAAAAGATATATTTCCCTTAGTCCTTTCCCTCCCCTTTTTAAATTGCTACACTTTTTGGACAAAACATAGCCCATTCCTAGAGCCACTCACAATAGAAGATGAAGATGATGATGAATTTATATCTTGCCCTTTGCTCAGAATCTCAACGTCTCAGAGTGGCACATCGCCCTATAATCATCCTCATCTGGGTTCGCTGTGACTTAAAAAAAAAAAACGACATTCCAAGACAGTGTGGTGTCGACTCGGATTGCAGCTGGAATCCCCACTCTGCTGTGGATGCATACAGAGTGACCTCTGCTCAGCCGCACGTTCTCACCCTAACACACATCACAGAGTTGATGTTAAGATAAAATGGAGGGGAGAAGGGTTGCGGGAAGATAGCTGTGTTAGTCTGCAGAGAGCCAGTTTGGTGTAGTGGTTAAGAGCGGTGGACTCTAATCGGAGAGAACGGGGTCTGATTCCCCACACTTCCACATGCAGCCAGCGGAGTGATCTTGGGTCAGTCCCAGTTCTCTCAGAGCTGTCCTCTCGAGAGCAATTCTCTCAGAGGTTTCTCAGCCCCATCTACCTCACAGGGTGTCTGTTGTGGGGAGGGAAAGGGAAAGGACATTATAAGTCATTCTGAGACGCCTGAGTGAAGGGCAGGGTATAAATCCAACTCATCTCCTCCTCCTGTGGCACCTTAAAAGACCAATAAGATTTTCAGGACATAAACTTTCAAGAGTCAAAGCCCCCTTCTTCAGGCACCAGGTGGAGAACAGCTTTGGGCCCCATTAGAGAGAAATAGGGTTGCCAGTTTCCAGTTGGGGACAGGGGATCCCCTGGTTTGGAGGCCCTCCCCCTGGTTCAGGGTCATCAGAAAGCGGGGCGGGGGATGTCTGCTGGGCACTCCATTATTTCCTGTAGAGACTGATTCCCATAGGGTATAATGGAAAATTGATCTACAGGTATCTCAGGCTCGGGGGGGGGGGCGGGTTGGTTTTTGAGGGAGATGCACAAAATTTTCAGCATAGCATCCAGTGCCTCTCCTCAAAACACCTTCCAAGTTTCAAAATGATTGGACTGGGAGTCCAATTCTCTGAGTCCCAAAAGAAGGTGGAGGGAAGGTATTTAAAAGGTGTGCAGTTCCTTTAAATGTGATGGCCAGAACTCCCTTTGGAGTTCAGTCCTGCTTGTCACAACCTTGCTCCTGGCTCCACCCCCCAAATCCCCCAGATATTTCTTGAATTGGATGTGGCAACTCTAGAGTGGAAGTGAACTAACTAAATATGCATGTCAGCATGCTGTCTGGACAGACAGGTGCATTTCTCAAAAGTCCTGCCCTGCTCGGTGCCATTTCTTTCCATCAAGGTTGTACCACAGGAGGGCTCTTTTTGTAAAAATAAATCTATGATAGCTCTAGCAATTACCAATTTCTTTTTTAAAGCCCTGCAGTATGACAGCTGTTGGAACAAAGCTTGCAGAAAACTCCTGTGACTGCTCTGTTCCCAGTGTGAATTAGGGGCCTGATTAGACCAGGGGTTTCCAACATGGCGCCCATGGGCATCATGGCATCCACTGACACTTTCCCTGGTGCCCAAGTATGTTTTTAGAAAGTGGGTGGGGCCAGGAGGGGTTTCTGCCCAGCAAGGCTTCTGATTGGCATATGGAGAGTTTTTTGGCTGTGCAGACATATTTAAAAAGTGTTGCTTTTCCGTCAGCTTCCACCACAGCACAAGGATCTTTACTGTTTGAGTGAAGGTAAGCTGGACAGCCATTTTATCTCTGTCTCCACCTCCTGTGGCAGCCATTTTGTGTCTGCGCCCACAGCACCATGTTTGAACTCCCAAGGTGCCTGCAAGCTCAAAAGGTTGGGGTCCCTTGGATTAGACGACATGCTAAACATTGGGGGAGATCCTAAGGTGTCTTGCATTTTCCATATTACGTGAGACACACCTTAAACAGATCAACTCCTGAGCACAATGGAGCAGCAGGAGGGGCTTCAGTATTGTGTACTTCCCTGATTCTGTCTAGTAGCAGAACATGGCCATTAGGGGTGGGCTCCCCGCTGCTACATGTTCCTAAGGCCTGGACAGACACGTGGAACCAGCATGAGACAAATATCCTTGGCCATTCTCCTCCTGCAACCAACTCATTGTTTAATCCAAGGGTGTCAAACATGCGGCCTGGAGGCCGAATCAGGCCCCCAGAGGGCTGCTTTCAGGCCCCTGGCTGTCATCTGCTTCCTTCTCCCTCTCTCTCACTTCCTTCTGCATCACAGCTTACTTTGCCAGGCTTGCTCAATAGCACAGCAGAGCAAAGCCTCTATTTTCTCCATTTGGCTGGGAAGGAAGGGAGGAGGGATAGCTTGCTTCAAAGGAAGCTTCCTTCCTTCCCCAGGGAACCAGGAGGGGGCAGAGCCTCAACCAATAGAAAGAAGAGAGGCTTGGCTTAGTAGCTCTGCACAGGAGAGATACAAAGAAACAATCTTTTAAGTTTTTAAAAATCTGTTTGCATCTCTGCTGCCTGGCATTACATTTTATGACACATGGTCCAGCAAGATCTCTGTCAGCTCTGGCCGTCATAATGAATGAGTTTGACATTCCTGGTTTAATCAAACCCTATACCTTCATTCACAACAGCAATGTATGCAGAACAGAGAATGCTCACCCTGTGGGAGCAGCAAGTGTGTGATCTTGGAAATGTGTTGCTGCTCAGTCATTGACCTACTGAGTGGGTTCTGTGCCTCAGTTTCCGCTATGCTGGAGACAAAAGAGAAGCCATGTTGGATCAGGCCAATGGCCCATCCAGTCCAACACTCTGTGTCACACAGTGGCCAACAAACCAAGTGCCTGATACACAGAGGATAATGGTTATCTTGTATGAGCCATCCACCCTGCAATGATTGAGGGAGAGGGCTGCTGAGTATAATAGATCACAGTAGGCCGATCGTTCATTTTCAACCCAAAATACTTCTGTTGAGTTATTTTGGAAGTAAGTCTTGCAACGGGATTAATAATGAATGTATTAATAGCAGCAAGGATGGAAGTTCTAAATGGAGAAAGACCCTGTTTGTTGGCAGCTGGTCGGGAACGGCTTGGAATAGGTTTTTGACTTTAGTGGTATATTTAGTAGGATGGAAAATGAAAGGAGGAGCCCTGACCTGGATAGCCCAGGCAAGTCCAATCTCATCAGATCTCGGAAACTGAGTAGGGTTGACTCTGGCAGGAGACCTCTTTGGAATACCAGGAGTTAGGAGAACATATGAAGCTGCCTTCTGCTGAATCAGACCCTGGGTCCATCAAAATCAGTATTGTCTGCTCAGACTGGCAGCGGCTCTCCAGGGTCTCAAGCTGAGGTTTTTTACGCCTACTTGCCTGGACCCTTTTTAGTTGGAGATGCCAAGGACTGAACCTGGGACCTTCTGCTTACCAAGCAGATGCTCTATCACTGAGCCACTCTCCCTCCCCAAAGGGAGGCAGGGGCTGGTATGGCTGGTCCTGCCACTAGGCAAACTAGTTGATTGTCTAGGGCGCCGGCCTTCTGGGGGTACCAAATTGGGCACCCCCATGTGACTTGGTGACGTTATTGGTGCAGGGAGGGGCACCAGAAGTTAGCCTTGCCGAGAGTGTCAGACAGTCTAGGGCTGGCCCTGGGGGCAGGCTTTATTTGGCCACCTCCCTGAATGTCCTCCAGGCCCCCAGTAAGGGTTAATCACCAGAGGCTGCCATGACCAATGTTCCCTCTAAGCTGCAGAGTCATGTGAGCAAAACTTCTACTTTGCAAGCTACTGGCATTAAAGTGGTGAGCGAGCGATTTGCCTACTGCATAAATCAATTTGCTCTGGGGCCATCCTTCCTGAGCTAAACCAAAAATGTGTGAGCTGGAGGCTAAAAAGCTCTGAGCTAGCTCACAGTGACCAACTCAGCTTAGAACACTGTCCATGACTCCCAGGTGTGCACACACGTACGCACGCATGCACATATAAATAAAAAGGCGGGGGCGGGGAGGAGGGGAAGTGCCCCTCTGATCAGTTGTGAATGGATGGTGATAATCCAAACCCGAATTACAGTTTGATTCAAATATTCCACTGTTCTATGGAAAACGTAGAACAAATTTAAATTAAGCTTGTTATAACTGCTTTGGCAGTCAACAAGCTTCACAAATTAACCTGACCCGAAGCACGGACGAAATATGAGACCGAGCTGACATTGCATTTTCAAACAAGGGCACTAACAGGCCCATCCTAAAAAGCGTTTCATCCTTCTAAATCCACAGAAGTCGATAGCCTGTTTAGGATTGCACTGTTAACTGGCTGACGGAGCACACCACAACCAATGGGAGTGCTGGATATGAATAAACTATCTTTTTAGAACAACAATCATCACCAGGACTTCCTAATCTTTGTTTCTTTCTTTCTGCCTGCCTCGCTCCCTCCCTCCCTTCTAACATCTGACATTTGTGTCTTGTGGCTCTCAAACATCTGACGTTTCTTCTGTGTGGCTCTTACATTAAGCAAGTTTGGCCACCCCTGGTACATTCCTAAAGACACAAGAGTCCTCCTGTATCAGATCAGTAGTAAGGTACATTGAATCCAGAATCTTGGTTTCCATGGTGATCACCTCCATGCCTCTGGAAAAGTTGCACCAAGAAGGCAATAAGATGATTTATTGCTTATTCTCTAATACCATATATAGCAGAGAGGCAGCCCCGTGGCACAGAGTGGTAAAGCTGCAGTACTGCAGTCTGAACTCTCTGCTCACGACCTGAGTTCGATCCCGGCAGAAGCTGAGTTCAGGTAGCCGGATCAAGGTTGACTCAGCCTTCCATCCTTCTGAGGTCGGTAAAATGAGTACCCAGCTTGCTGGGGGGAAAGTGTAGATGACTGGGGAAGGCAATGGCAAACCACCCCGTAAAAAGTCTGCCGTGAAAACGTTGTGATGTGACGTCACCCCAGAGTCGGAAACGACTGGTGCTTGCACAGGGGACTGCCTTTCCATTCCACTGATGGAAAATTTAGTCCGGATCCAACCCCTATTGTGTAGTAGTGGAAAGTACTGTCAAGAAGGAGCCAACTTATGGCGATCCCAAAGAGGGCAAGAGATGAACAGAGGTGGTTTGCTGTTGGCTTGCCTCCACACAGCCCCCCTAGACTTCCTTGGTGGTCTCCCATTCAAGTACTAACCAGGGCTGACCCTGCTTGGCTTTGGAGATTTGCCAGGCTCAGGCAAGGCCAACCATCCGGCTCAGAACTGCTATTGTGTAGCATTCCCAGAAAGGAAGTCAACATACTGCATCTTCAACATATTATTTAGCATCTCTGTTTGTTCCCATATACTGGTGCAGTCCTGCTGCCGAAGTTACCAACCATTAACTCAGTCTGCTGGGTCAACACTGTGATAATTGCATTGGTTTTCCGCATCGGTAGGTTGACACTGTGCATTCAATTTCCACTTGGCAGTGCTTGATCAACATGTATCGCTCATGCACACTTGACTGCCTTCCGCACCTTTTAAGCATACAGCGTTTCCTTTGCCCAGCTTTGTAAAGGAGGGAGGGAGGCAGGGGTGCCCTTAAGAAGGTTGCAGGCAGGCACACGCTGGTTTTGAGAAGGATTCCTCCCCTTCCCTTACTGGAATCAAAAAGGATTCCGAAATATGTCTCGGTTTCCACAAAGAGCAATTGGTGCGGGGGGTGGGACAAGAAATCCTGTTAGGCTGAAGCTACCAAACTGTCTCAAGAAGAAGAAGACCGCAGATTTATACCCCGCCCTTCATTCTGAATCTCAGAGTGGCTCACAATCTCCTTTACCTTCCTCCCCTACAACAGAAATCCTGTGAGGTAGGTGGGGCTGAGAGAGCTCTCCCAGAAGCTGCCCTTTCAAGGACAGCTCTGCAAGAGCTATGGCTAACCCAAGGCCATTCCAGCAGCTGCAAGTGGAAGAGTGGGGAATCAAACCTGGTTCTTAACCACTACACCATACTGGCTTAGCCTTGAAACATTTGTGCCTACTGTGTTGAGGATTTTTTGTTTTTTTTGCATGGCTGCCCTTGGCAGATAGATACATCTTCCATTGGACTGTGAATGTAGCCACCCTGCTGGAAGCCTCCATTCAACTGCCCTCCACTGGTGTTGGAAAAGTCATTTTGCTGTAGAGAACATTTGTCCATTATTTCCTTTTCAGTACAGTAGCCCCAGTGGGACAGAAAGATACTGCTTTTTCTCTTCTCCTAGTTCCTCCCTCCCTTCAGCCAGACAGTGTGCTGTAGCTGTGAAAGTGGTTGGATACATGAAGCCAAGGCACCATTGTTTCACATAGGGCTTTTTGGCAGGAAGAAAAGCCCAGAAGGAACTCATTTACATATTAGGCCACACCCCTGGCACCAAGCCAGCCGGAACTGCGTTCCTGCTCAAAAAAAGCCCTGCATGAAGCCAAGATTCTTATCCCTATTCAGCTGTGAAACTTCCCGGAAGGTAGACCTTGATAAATCAGTCAGAATGCCTACCCAGTTTCAGGTCACAGTTCTTCCTTACTTCTCTCGAACATCTGATGTTCCTGTCTTGTGGCTCTCAAACATCTGACATTTATTCTATGTGGCTCTTACGTCAAGCAAGTTGGGCTACCTCCGTGCTACTCTATGCTGGCTTTCAGTGTGTTCCTTGATTGTAGGTCATTGAAGGATAGCTTACTGAGGGTAGTGTCACTCACAGAGGTACAACAAACAGTGCCTGGCACTATGGCTGCCATATAGCACTGCTTATTTATGTCTTTATTTAACATTGATACCTTGCCTTTCCTCGTGGTTCAAGACAACTTGGGAACTTCCTGTCAGCTGGAGAGGCTTATATAACTAGCTCATGGCTGCCCTTTGAATGGATGACAAAGACCATTAGGATGAAGAAGGCCTTTTACCTTCCCCTGATTCAGGCCACCAGGAACTCAAAATCCCAGTCCTTGGCTTCTCTGTTGGTTGTGTTTCGTGTCTCTTAATGTTATGCACAAGTGGGGTGTAATGGTTAGTGGCAGACAAGGAGGAGGAGGAGAAGATGATGATGATATTGGATTTATATCCTGCCCTATACCCTGAATCTCAGCGTCTCAGACCGATCACAATCTCCTTTACCCCCCCCCCCCAACAGACACCCTGTAAAGTGGGTGGGGCTGAGAGAGCTCTTACAACAGCTGCCATTTCAATAACTCCTACAAGAGTTATTGAAGGAGTGGGGAATAAAACCTGGTTCTCCCAGATAAGAGTCCACACACTTAACCAATACACCAAACTGGTGAAGAAGAAGAAGAGTTTAATAACCATAACCTAAAGTCATTTCTGTGCAGCAGAAATGAGGGTGGGGTGCAGGTAAGATTGCCAGACCCCCACCAGGGGCGCAGGGCAGGGCTGGTGCTAGGTTATCTGGCACCCTAGGCAAATCACCCACTAGCGCCCCCCATTGTTAAAAAATATAGGGAAATTGAAGAGCTCTAAACTTGAAACTTTTCACATTTTTAATTTACTGATTTTTAAATTTTTTTTAAGTGATGTTATCAAAAAATTGTGAGAATAAGTGCTTGCCGGCCATGTCAGGAAGGAGGGTGGCAGGACAGGATGAAGTGGGAGACCAAATCACACATTGGGGAGAGGGGGGTGGCTTGGCTTTGTTGAGGGCAGCTTGGTGATGGGAGAGGACAAGGTGACAGTGGTCAGGAGTCAGAGTCATGCGTCAGGGAGGGGGCGCCCAGTGGTGTCCCATAGGCCAGGTGGCGCTCTAGGCGACTGCCTACTTTGCCTACTCCCACGAACTGGCCCTGCAGGAAACCCCACTTTTGTGGGGCACTTCCCCACCACCAGCCAGCTGGCTGCCAGAGGGATCCTGGAAAAGACCTGGCAACCCTAGGTGGTGATGGTGGGGGGCGGAATTGCCTTTGCTTTTGTGTCATCTGTCTGCATAGTGTAGTACCGGAGGATGCCATTAGATGGCAGTGCAGCACTAGAATCTTTCTAGACTGACAGGAATGCTATTGTTAGGAAGTCAAAAGACAGATGAGAAATATATTGTGAAAATAGGAATAAAACCAGTTGTGGAGAACAATACAACAGGCTCTAGAAAGAGGCTCTGGGCAAGTGCCCACCCCCTGCTGTATTCCCATCCACGCACCCAAATCAAGGCATTCCCTCCACCCACCCTTGGTTTCTTCCCATCCCCCCCATCCTAATACCTTCCACCCGAAAATCATGTCTTCCTCTCAACTACTCTCACACCCTTGGTACCCCCCAGCTGGTACCCCTCAACTACTCTCACTACCCCCCCCCCCCAGCTGTGACAATCATTCACCCACACCCTTGCTGTCTTCCCACCCACCCTGCAACTGAAACAGATGCTGACTCTCCCCCCATGTGTCCCCGTGTCTACAGTGGCTGAAAGCTATGAAAGAGGCTCAGAATTTTGGCAGCCTTTGGAGGCTGCGTGGACTGAGAGGTCGTATGTGTGGGTTGTTGATGGGATGGAGGAGGTCTGTTGCCACGGGTGGCCATAATGCCTTCCGTGAGGCCACAGTACAGCGGGAGGTCTTTCTGAGGCCGATTGACAAAAAAGACACAAGCATCGGAGATGCGTCTATCTCTGAGGTAAGACTGTTTTAGCAGTTTGTTCAGCATTTCTGGGCCTGCAGTAGGCGGGGCAGGGGAGTTAGCCAATGAGAGGCCAGAGATGGTGACAGACAGTTCATGAGCCAATAGTTCATGCAGAAAAGTTCCAACCAATGATTCTGCCCCCACCAGAAGGGAATCATGTATGAAGGATGCTTCTCAATTTTTTTTTAATCGGACCTGCTTCTAAACTTTACTGTGCTTTTTGAGGATCCACTTGCAAATAATCCCATGTTTCTTTTTCCACCCCCAAACCTAAAATTCTGACATAAGTTAACAGTAAATTCAGGTGCACAGCCGTGTTGGTCAGCAATCAAACAAAGTTTAAGTCTGGGGCACCTTTTAAGACCAACAAAGTGTAATTCTGTGTGCCAGGTTTCATGTGCATGCACACATCTTCACTTCTGAAGAAGTATGCACGCAAACGAAAATTAAACTTGTTAGTCTTAAAAGTGTCACTGGACTCAAACTTTGTTCTACTAGTTAACAATGAATGAGTTTTATCATTTTTCTGTTTAGTATTTCTAACCATATAACATAACTGAGCAACAAGTCTTTTTCATAGCCATTTCACAAACAGTGTGGAAGAAAATGCAAATTTATTATTGAGCTGCATTCTCCTAGGTAACTCACCTTCCATGTCACATCGAATTGTGTCCCACTTTGGGGTCCAAACCCACAGCTTAAGAACTACTGCTTTATGCTGTTCAGGTGTGTATCTGACATTCATTACATTAATCTCATGGTCAATGCTTTAAGCCTAAGACCAAAAAGAAAATATGAAATGGCTGGGCATTGTGAGCTTTTGTACATAAGTAGCTTCATGTGCTGGTCAGCCACTGGAGAAAATAGAGGCTCTGTAGCTTGATTAAGCAAGCCTAGCAAAGCAAACTGTGATGCAGAAGGAAGCAAGAGAAGGAGAAGGAAGCAGTGAGTTGTTTGCGGGCCTGATAGGAGCCCTCCAGGGGCCTGATCCATCCCACAGATTGAATGTTTAACACCACTGCACTAAGATCACTCAGAAAGCTTCATGGAACAATAAGGAGCTGATTAGCCTTCCGGACTCATAGTCAAACTCATAAGAACATAAGAGAAGCCATGTTAGATCAGGCCAATGGCCCATCCAGTCCAACATTCTGTGTCACACAGCGGCCAAATATATATATATATATATATATATATATATATATACATACACACACACACACACACACACACACACACATACACACTGTGGCTAATAGCCACTGATGGACCTCTGCTCCATATTTTTATCTAACCCCCTCTTGAAGGTGGCCATGCTTGTGGCCGCCACCACCTCCTGTGGCAGTGAATTCCACATGTTAATCACCCTTTGGGTGAAGAAGTACTTCCTTTTATCCGTTTTAACCTGTCTGCTCAGCAATTTCATCGAATGCCCACGAGTTCTCGTATTGTGAGAAAGGGAGAAAAGTACTTCTTTCTCTACTTTCTCCATCCCATGCATTATCTTGTAAACCTCTATCATGTCACCCCTCAGTCAACGTTTCTCCAAGCTAAAGAGCCCTAAGCGTTTCAACCTTTCTTCATAAGGAAGGTGTTCCAGCCCTTTAATCATTCTAGTTGCCCTTTTCTGAACTTTCTCCAATGCTATAATATCCTTTTTGAGGTGCGGCGACCAGAACTGCACACAGTACTCCAAACTCTTGAATAGCTGTACCAGACTGGCTCTCTAAATAACCAGTGCTAAATTTTTACTGTACTGTAAAGCTAAAAGGGCTTTTAAAAACAAGCCTCTCCCTTTCCGCCAAAAGACTTTCCATGTACAAGATGTTTGGGACGGGGACTAATTAATGGTGTTTTTACATTCAGTTTGATCCAGAGTTTTAGAATCTTCAAATCGCCTGCCACCATTCCACTTTAATTATTTTCCTTTTACATTTGTGGATTTGCTCTGCTCATTTTGCTTAGCCAGACTTCTATATTGCCTTCTGAAAGCGTTTCAGTTGTTTTTGGGGGTTTTTTTTTTGGGGGGGGGGGGCTCTGATCAGAGGGTAGCCAGAATACCAGTGCTTAGTTAAATGTATACAATTGCTTGGAAATCGTGTCAACACTGCAAAAACAATTTAAATTTAAATTACAAGATGAGGCAAGCAATGATATGTAAAAATTTCAAGTGCAAATTACTGTTGGCAAGGAGTCTTTTAAAATGCATGGAAACTTCTACAAGTTTGAAACGCCTGTAGAGAAATGACCGGATCAAAACTAGTTTCAAGAAAATTGTTGTAGCAGCAGCACCGGAACCCATCTCACCAAAACAAATGTAGATGCTTTGGGCAGCAACGATGCAAAACAGTTGTGAAAACGTTAGGTAGTGCAAAAGGTGAGTTTCCAATGGGATGATAGAGAGTCACAAACTATCAGTGTAAAAACACCCGATGTCTTGCGGGGCAATCCGCTCATGCTCAGATCTATTCTTGTCGCCTATTCTGCAAGTTCGTCCTGGCAGTGGGAGAAAATAGAGTCAAATCACTTGCTCCAGTTAATCCCTAAACAGTGAAGCAGAAACTCTGTGGCATCCTCTTCTCCTTGGGTCAGGGTGGGGGAGAGAAATGAGGCTCAGCACTTGGTACTTGCTACCTTTAAGAGACTGGCCCTCTGCAAAGGCCAGCTGTGAACAGCTGCTTTATGGGAAGGTGAATTTAATCCATGTCAATGTAATGGCAAAGAGCTCTGCACTGCTTGAAGAGCACAAGGGGAGAAAGGGGATAGCTCTTGCAGCAGTCTAGTGGATGAAGTCTGGATTAGTATACATTGTGCCCATGAGACGCTTGGTGGATTTGGCTGGAGTATTACCACCTTGGTTTTTGGAACAGGGGAGAGAGATTGAGAGAGGGGATACATGCTTCACCTGACTATTATTTTGGGGTTATTTATTACAGACGGCTGCTGGCGGGTTTCCCAAACCATTCCATCCCCACCTGCTTCTTTGCTTTAAAAAGGTAAAGGTAGTCCCCCTGTGCAAGCACCAGTCGTTTCCGACTCTGGGATGATGTTGCTTTCACAACGTTTTCACGGCAGACTTTTTAATGGAGTGGTTTGCCATTGCCTTCCCCAGTCATCTACACTCCCCCCCAGCAAGCTGGGTACTCATTTTACCTACCTCGGAAGGATGGAAGGCTGAGTCAACCTCGAGCCGGCCACCTGCCTTTTCCTATATCCTTCACTAGGGAGCCCCGTGACACAGAGTGGTAAGCTGCAGTACTGCAGTCCAAGCTCTGCTCATGTCCTGAGTTTGATCCCGGTGGAAGCTGGGCTCAGGTAGCCAGCTCAAGGTTGACTCAGCCGTCCATCCTTCCGAGGTCAGTAAAATGAGTACCCAGCTTGCTGGGGGTCAAGTGTAGATGACTGGGGAAGGCAATGGCAAACCACCCCACAAAAAGTCTGCCAATAAAACACTGTGATGTGATGCCACCCCGTTCATCAGTAATAACTCAGTGCTTGCCCAGGGGACTACTTTTACCTTTATATCCTTCACTCCCTACAGGGAAGTTAGAGGGCATTCTATAGGAGCTGGGAGAAGGTGGGCATGGCTAAGGGGAATTATTTTATCAGGGTCCGAGACTGGAGGTCTAATGTTGCCAACCTCCAGGTGAGGCCTGGGGTTCTCCTGGGATTACAATTGATCTCCAGACTGCAGCGATCAGTTCCCCCGGAGGAAATGCCGGCTTCAGAGGGGGTGGACTCTGTCTCCACTGACTCCCTCTAGGGTTGCCAGCTCTGGGTTAGGAACTACTTGGGGATTTGGAGGGTGGAACCTGAGAGGGGCAGGGTCTGGGGAAAGGTGAGAGCAGGGCTTTTTTTTTGGTAGCAGGAACTCCTTTGCATATTAGGCCACACACCCCTGATGTAGCCAATTCTGGAATTACACATGATCTCCAGGTGAAAGAGATGAGTTCACCTGGAAGAAGTGGCTGCTTTGGAAGCTAGATTCTATGGTATACCACAGTGAAGTCCCTCCCCTCTCCAAACCCCACCCTCCTCAGGCTCCACCCCCCAAACCTCCAGGTATTTCCCAACCCAGACCTGGCAGCCCTAATGAACACACATGAAGCTGCCTTATACTGAACCTTGGGGCATCAAGGTCAGTCTTGTCTACTCAGACCGGCAGCAGCTCTCCAGGGTCTCAGGCTGAGGTTTTTTACATCACCTACAACCTGATCCTTCTAACTGGAGATGCCCCCGGGGCCTTTGGCATGCAAAGCAGAGGCTCTTTTTTTGAGCCAAATGCCTTGGTTCTTTCTAACATAAAGAAGTGATTGCTAAGTGCAAGAGACGTCTGGGTTCAGTTCAGTGTTCCCTCTAAGCTGAGTTAGCCTGAGCTAGCTCACCCATTTATAGCCTCCAGCTCACACATTTTTCTTAGCTCACAAAGGATGACCCCAGAGCACACTAATTTATGCAGTAACTCACAACTTTAATGCTGGTAGCTCACAAAGTAGAATTTTTGCTCACAAGACTCTGCAGCCTAGAGGGAACATTGGACTCCAGTCCCTTTGGGAAGATTTCTAGCTGCCTGAAAAATTTCCAAGAGCATTTCATTTGTAAATTGTATCTTCTCTCCCCCCTCCTTTCCAAAATGAACAAAGACTTAGAATTCTTTGGTCCTTATAAGCACCACCTGCCTTTAGTCCAACCTGTCATTAAAAAGCTAAACAAAGCCGGAGAGAGAGAGCCAGCCTCTGCTATTGCAAATGGACTCTGGACTAAGTACTTGCTTACATTTGAATTTTACATAATCACATTTCATGCAGTACTGCTTGTATTTTATGGCCCTTTGGTCCAGCTGTTTGTTTCTAACTCCAAAACCTTATATACAAATGTCTGCCTAGTGAGGGCTCTCACACCACATGCACCCGATGAAGTGGCCCCTACAGTAGCTGAGATTTAACAAGATTTCCTTGTGAAAGATTTCAGTTTATTAGCTGGAATAAACAGACATCTTGTGGCATCTTGAAGTTGTAACAAGATTTGTTTCATCAGCTTTCGAGGAGTAGAGAACCTGTTCCTCAAAAGCCGACGTCTGAAGGGAATCTTGTTAAATTTTCCAGATGCCACAAGACGTTGACAACAGGTTATTGGATCGCTGATAAGTCTGGGCTAGGCTGGACGACAATCTGGAGGGGGGGAATGTCCTGTGTAGGGTCTGCAGGGGTTGTGAAATTCCTGGAGATTTGGAAGGAGGAGCAGGGGGAGGGTGTCATGTGGGGAGGGACTTCTGTCGGGTGCAATGCCATACAGTCGACCTTCCAAACTAGCCACTTTATCCAGGGGAGCAGATCTCTTTTTACCTGGAGACCAGTTGTGATTCCAGGAGATCTCCAGCCACCACCTGGAGACTGGCAACCCTAGTTCCTGTTCAATTAACAGGGGCTGAATGTAGGGTTGCCAGGTCTTACCTGGCTGCTGGCAGGGAGACTGTCCTCATGCATGGCGTGATGATGTCACCTGGAAGTGACATAATCATGAAGGACACTCTAGCATTTTGATTAAAAACT
This sequence comes from Heteronotia binoei, assembly GCF_032191835.1. Taxonomy (NCBI): domain Eukaryota; kingdom Metazoa; phylum Chordata; class Lepidosauria; order Squamata; family Gekkonidae; genus Heteronotia; species Heteronotia binoei. The sequence goes on from NC_083235.1 coordinate 23,003,927, forward strand.
CTACGGTGCCATAGAGGTTTTTTTAACCAAAATGCTAGAGCAACTCTGTACAACGTGCCCAACTCACATCATTTCCATCACAGCTGGCATGTCGGATGGCGATGGAACTTCCGGAGGCAGTACTCCCCCGCCAGCCAATCCTGTGCCAGTGGGTTAGAGGCTCCAAAATCAGGGGAACCCTAGCTGAATACAATCTTGGGCTGTATCAATAGAAGTATAGCGTCCAGATTACGTGATGTGATGGTATCGCTTTACTCTGCTCTGGTAAGACCTCACCTGGAGTATTGTGTTCAATTTTGGGCACCACATTTTAAGAAGGATATAGACAAGCTGGAAGGGGTCCAGAGGAGGGCAATGAAGATGGTGAGGGGTCTGGAGACCAAGTCCTATGAGGAAAGGTTGAAGGAGCTGGGGATGTTTAGCTTGGAGAGGAGGAGGCTGAGAGATGTTATGATCACCATGCTCAAGTACTTGAACGGCTGTCATATAGAGGATGTTTTTTGTGGCCCCAGAAGGTAGGACCAGAACCAATGGGTTGAAATTAAATCAAAAGAGTTTTCGGCTCAACATTAGGAAGAGGTTCCTGACCGTTAGAGCGATTCCTCAGTGGAAAAGGCTTCCTCAGGAGGTGGTGGGCTCTCCTTCCTTGGAGATTTTTAAACAGAGGCTAGAGGGGCATCTGACAGCAATGAAGATCCTGTGAATTCAGGGGGAGGTATTTGTGAGTTTCCTGCATTGTGCAGAGGGTTGGACTAGATGACCCTGGAGGTCCCTTCCAACTCTATGATTCTGTTTCTATGACAGTGAAAACAACCAAAATGAGGGGGAGAGGAGAGAAAAATTTCAACCCAGAGCAAACCAGGTAACCAAAAAGGTGGGGAGAGGGAAGAAAACCCTTTGCATATGAAAGTATCTGTGTCAACTACAAAGAGAGCTAAAATCATATTAAATACAATTGCACTGCAAAGTTGTGTGCGACATCCCCTGTGTATAAGTGCAATTTTACTTAAAAAGTGGGTTTTTTTACAACTAGGGGAAGGTGACATATATGCAACCCAAATTGATGCATTTTGATGCACAGTTTTTAATATTTACTATTTGATTGACGTTTTTGTGAATTTGATATAATTTTAGCTTTGGCATTGATGTTTTCATGTACAGTTTTTCTCCCCTCTCCCAACCTTTTGGGTTACCTGAGCTGTTCTTTGCCTCATGATGTTATTTATACCATTTATACTGGTTATTTATGCTGCTATTTATACTGGACACGGAGGAGTGGCCACTGGGGATGTGGGGGGGGAGGTATCTGTAAATTTCCTGCATTGTGCAGGGGGTTGGACTAGATGACCTTCGAGGTCCCTTCCAACTGTATGATTCTATGAATATCACCTACCTATTTTCATAAGTTAAGCCTCTCTTAAAGGGACAGGACATTTTTCTCCAGGGTTTTGACAACCCTAATCTGGGTCCTTGGGGAAAAGGAGGCATCTCGGTACATTTTTTAAAAATTTATACCCTACTTTTCTCCCGAGTTGGGAAGTCAAAGCAGCTTATTGCTTCAATCTGTCCTTCTCTGTTTTAACCTCACAATAACCCTGTGAGGTAGCTTAGGCTGAACGAGTATGACTGGCCCAACATCAACTCACTGAGCTGCTGGGAAGAGCAGGGATCCAAGCCCAGTTCTTCCAGCAGTTTCTTCCTCCCAGGTCCTAGTATGACCACGCTGGCATCCCAAGCCTCTGGAACTTATGAGTCTCACATGTCAAAATAGCTGGGAGCAGCTGCTGTGCCGCTCAAGACTGCCCTGCCAAACACTGAGAGGAAAATGCAGACACCAGATATACAACCCAACGCAGCTCTTGTCTTAAGCCCTGTCAAGGGCTCTCAGTTGGGTGTCTCTTAGAAGCTGGCAGGGATACCAGCTGGCACCATCCACCAAATTGGCAGCCTTCCAACTTGGATTGTCCAGGCTAGCTTGATCTTGTCAAATCTTGGAAGCTAAACAGAGTCAGCCCTGGCTAGTGTTTGGATGGGAGACCTCCAGGGAAGTCTAGAGTAGGGATGGGCATAGAACAAGAAAATGCCGGTTTGTTTCGTAGTTCTCTAGCTTGCCCAATTCGGTGGTTCAGTTTGTGTTTTTTAATTTTCTGAAGGAATCCGGGTTCTGGTTCATTTGGTTCGGGAAGGTGTGGAACAGCCCCTGAGAGGGCTAGAAAGCGCCAGCATACTGAGGCGCACCCGGCACAATGACGCCATCCAGAAGTGACATTATTGCACTGGGCATGTTGCCAGGGGAACACTTTATCACTTTGGGGGGTGGAACTCTATGATAACCATAGACTTTCCCAAGTGATAGAGCATCCCTTGGTGACATGCCTGGTGCAATAACATCATTTCCGGGTGATGTCATTTCCCTGGATGCACCACAAAGAAGATCCCCCACCGGGAGCCAGGTAGGACCTGGCAACCCTAGGCTAGTTCCTGCTGGGCTTTTTCTACCAAAAAAGTCCTGTGTGAAACAATGGTGATGTCAGGGGGTGTGGCCTAATATGCAAATGAGTTCCTGCTGGGCTTTTTCTCCAAAAAAAGCCCTGATGCAAGTACTTCCTACTTCAGTATCATTTGCAAGCTCCTTGGAGAAGGGGCTGTGAACCACTTAGGACCAAGCTGAGCATCGTGTAGGACAGGGGTCTCCAACACAGTGCCCGTAGACACCCAGGGGCACCTTTCTTAGTGCCTACCAACTGTTTTTGGAAAGTGGGTGGGCCATGTGGGGTTCTTGCCCAACCACACTTGATTGGCCACTGGAGATCTAATTGGCTGTACCCATTTTTTTAAAAGTTGCTTTGCCAGCAGCTGTTCCTCCACCACCACAGTGCAATGATCTTCACTGTGTGGTTGAAGTTAAGCCACAAGTACGCCAGAAGAAGTTTTTAAACAATACGTTCTTCTTTAAAAGGCATTCTGTGAACTAAGCTTCTGCCTAAAACCTTGAAGAATTGCTACAGAAGTCCTGCATGACCTCATTCTCTGACGTTTTGTGGTTGGTTCTTGTGGCAACTCTTCTGGGTTGTGCCACGTCCCCCATGGCCACTGGTAGTGGCGGGGTTGCCAGATCCAGGCTGGGAAATTCCTGGAGATTTGAGGAGCTGAGCCTAAGGAGGACAAGGATTCCAGTGGGGCACAATGCCACAGAGTTCACCCTCCAAGGTATCCGTTTTCTCCAGGGGAACTGATATCTATAGCCTGGAGATGAGCTGTAATTTCAGGAGATCCCCAGGTCCCACCTGGAAGTTGAGATCCCTAGAACCAGGGCTTTTTAAAAGTAGGAACGCACAGGAATGCAGTTCCGGCTGGTTTGGCACCAGGGTGTGTCTTAATATGCAAATGAGTCCCTGCTGGGCCTTTCCCACAAAAAACCCTATATGAAACAATGTGACACCAGGGGGTGTGGCCTAAAATGCAAATGAGTTCCTGCTGGGCTTTTTCTATCAAAAAAGCTCTGCCTAGAACTTTGTACCCACCACATTGTGTCAGTATTCCAAAGGTGCCTGCAGGCTTTAAAAGGCTGGGATCCCCATTGTAGGGGATCTTTGTTCAGATTCTTCAGTGTGTGTGATTTAGCTAGAAGACATATCCACTAGAGGCATATAGATTAGTCCAGGAATGGCCAAACTGTGGCTTTTTCACGTGTGGCTCTTGAAGCCCCTACTGCCCCACTGGCTGGCTTGAGAGGGCATTTCTCTCTTTAAATCACTTTTCCAAGCCAGAGCGTGTGGCTCTGAAACATATGATGATTATCTATGTGCAGGGCTTTTTTGGGTAGAAAAGCCCAGCAGGAACTAATTTGCATATTAGACCACACCCCCTGATGTCACCATTGATTCACATTTTTGTAGAAATGCCCAGCAGGAGCTCATTTGCATGTCAGGCCACACCTCCTGACACCAAGCCAGCCAGAATTGTGTTCCTGTGAATTCCTGCTCAAAAAAAGTCCCGTCTATGTGGTTCCTATCTTAAGCAAGTTTGGCCACCCCTGGATTAATCACATGATATTCAGGATCTAATTCTTATTCTCCCTGCCCAGTTTCCCTGATCCAATGTCCCCCACCCAGCTGCCATACCTGTCTTTTTTTAACCTACCAAGGCTTAAATCTGCTGGGGAAAGGGTGTGAGCATTTTTTAATTGGGAAAATAGGCTGGGAGGCAAGATTTTTGTGTGGGTTTTTTTTGTATTTAGGGGTGTGTATGTGTGTCTTCACCTGGAAGTCATGTCAACCTCTGGAGACTGTCCCCTACTGGGTGCGTGGAGGATATTCAGAAATGTGGCTGAATAAAGCCTGCCTCTGCCTCCAGCTCTGGTATTCCAAGGAGGTCTTCCATCCAAGTACTTGTCAGAGTTGACCCTGCTCAGCTTCTGAGAGCTGATGAGATCTGGCTTGCCTGGGCTATCCAGGTCAGGGTAGGAGGCAGGATTTTTTTTAAAAAAAGAAATGCCCAATCCCATGAGACATATCCATAAAGCTCTCCCCCAACCCCCGGCTTTAGGTTGCTAGCTCTGGGTTCAGAAAAACCTGGAGATCAAGAATGGAACCTGAGAGAGTGGGGTTCAGGGATGGGAGGGAGATTGGTAGGGTATAATGCCATACAGACCACCTTCCAAAGCAGTCATCTTCTCCAGGAAAAGTGGACTGAACACTTTTAACAAGTAATCTGTTTATGTAGTCTGGGAATTGGTCACAATTCCAGGAGATCTCTCCCGCCGCTGCCTGGAGATTGCCAGCCCTTCCACGGCTGCGGGCAATCCGGTGTCAGATGTCTAACACCTCCCTGTCCTTTGGACTTCAGAATCAGCTATCACATCATAAAGTGCATCCTCTGATGTACGACTCCCTTGCTTCCTGTTCATCTGTCCAAGCCAACAGCAGTGCCTGTGAAGAGAACAAGGATGCTTTGTTAATTGGCGTTCGGGAGGCCATCTGTGCTGGTGAGCTAATCTGGCTAGGCCTGGCCAGGGAAGTTGGTGTAAACAGTGGAGAGGAAAGCTGCCCTGTGCCTCTGCTGGAGAACCAGAAACTGGTTTATAAGTCCTTCTCAAGGGCTGTCTACGTCCCCTGAACTCTGAGACTGGATTCCACACTAGACCTTTAATCCTGGTTCGACCCTGTCCCCAAACTGACATTCTAAGCTAGAATCACAGGATTACAAAAACCAGCTCTATGAGTCTATGATTCCAGTGTAGAAAATCAGTTTGGGGACAGAGATGTTAGCATCCCTATAGGAACATGGCCTCCACATTGCCCAAGGAAAGAGGTTCAGAGAATGGCTGAATGGAGCCAGTGGGGTGCTTATTGAGCTCTGAAGGAATGACCACGAGAGCCCTTGGTCTGAAGCCAAGACCCACCTCTAGCCAGCCTAGTCTGGTGCGGTAGGAAATAATGATGATACCTCAAGGGGGGAATGTCTGACTTAACTGAAGTGGCCAGATTGTGGGCCACCTTGGTTTTTTTCTTTCTCACCAGAGCGGAATAACCAGGAGATTTTCACATTCACTCACAATAGGGTGGAATATATTTTCCTCACGCTCAAGAAAAATTAAAAGGTCAAAAGTGTGAGTCAGGAGAATTAAAACTGGGCCAAGTAAAGGGATTTTTTAATTTACCTCTTAAAATTCAAATGCAAAATCCATGGAATAAAACCAACCCAATACGGCGTGCCAGCTTTCAAGTTCTCCAGAGCTCTTCCTCAGGCTGGATATTAAAGGGGGGTGAGGAGAGGGGGGGGGGAAGTGTTTCAAGCTGTGATCTTGAGGTTGTTTATGTCTGGGAGGTGTTGAGACAGAGTTGCCAGATCTGGTTTGGGAAATACCTGGAGATTTGGGGGGGGAGGGTGGAGCTTGGGGAGGGAGGCGATCCCAGCAGGGTACAGTGCCCTAGAGTCCACCTGACCCTTCAATAGGGTTGCCAAGTCTGACTCAAGAAATATCTGGGGACTTTGGGGGTGGAGGCAGGACCAAGGATGTGATGAGCATGACTGAACTCCAAAGGGAGTTCTAGCCATCACATTTAAAGGGACCTCACACTTTTTAAATGCCTTCCCTCCATTTGGAAATAATGAAGGATAGGGGCGCCTTCTTTTGGGGCTCATAGTATTGGACCCCTTGGTCCAATCTTTTTGAAACTTGGGGAGTGTTTTGAGGAGAGGCACCAAATCCCTGCCTTTCATTATTTTCAAACAGAGTGAAGGCATTTAAAAGATGCACCGTCCCTTTAAATGCGATGGCCAGAACTCCTTTCAGAGTTCAGTTGTGCTTGTCACACCCTTGCTCCTGGTTCCACCCCCAAAGTCCTCAGATATTTGGACCTGGCAACACTACCAGGAATTTCTCTCCCAGGAACCGGCAACTCTACCCAGCTATTCCAGTAACCTCCCTGCCTGTCTTCAGAGTTTTTCCTCCATCCCTCTCTCTCTTCCCACCTCCATTTGGCCTTTTTGTTCCAACATTTTGTAAAGGACTCCAGGGAGGGAGCAGAACGGAATGGAAGGAAGAGTCCAACCAGGCGGCCCCAGAAGGAAACGGATCACACCTCTGTGTTCTTTTCCATTAAGCCACTGAATTTCCTAGTCTTGAAGAGTGGGGTGCAAATAACAACACAGCCGCCCTGTATGCACACAGGCTCACTTGTGCCAGTATCTGTCATGGTCATGAAGGAACTCTCATGGCTGTGGGGTCAGGATGCATGCGCTCCTTCTCCCCCTTGGGCTCGGTCAGCCTCGTGTGCATGAGGGAAGGGTCAGCTTTGAACGAGTGAGCGGTCTGATCTATCCCTTTTGTTGTCACTGGCTATTTTGTTTCCCTGAGAACCAGGAAGGGAAGAACACCCTGGGAATAAACTCCAATTACAAGAAAGGAGAGACTTGGCAGCCCAGGGCTTTGGCTGAAGGGCTATAACCGGGCAGAACATGGAATTCAAGGGCCTCCTCCCTCATGATCGTTTGGTTGTGTAATAATTTCCCCATCGCCAAAGTCCTCCCTATGTGACAATAACACACAGCCCCTGCTTAGGACTACTGTGAGATGCCCCTGCTTCAATTTCCAAGTCTTTCTTGGCCCCTTCTCACCTCAGACGCCCTGTTTCTTCGCCCATGGTTCCTTTTGGTCCCTGCTTTTGCAAGCCTCTGCTTACTCTGCTCAACTTAACATAAGAACATCAGAACAGCCCTGCTGGATCAGGCCAGTGGTCCATTTAGTCTAACTGGCCAAGGTTCTTCTGGAGGGTCAACAACAGGGCAGAGAGGCTGAGGCCTTCCCCTCATAAAAAGAGCCCTGCTGGATCAGACCAGTGGTCCATCTGGTCCAGCATCCTGTCTCACACAGTGGCCAACCACTTCCTATGGAAGATGAACGACAGGGCATAGAGACCAAGGCCCTCTCCTAATGTTGCCTCCTGGCTCTGGGGTTCAGAGGATTGGTGCCTCTGAATCTGGAGGTTCCCCTTAGTCACCATCGCTAATAGCCACTGATAAACTTACTCTCCATGAATCTATGTAATTCCCTTTTAAAGCTGTTGTTTCTTGTGGACATCACTACAACTGGGCAGTGAATCCCATATTTTAACCCCCCTCTGTGTAAAGTATTTCTTTTTTTCTGTCCTGAACCTACTGCCCATCAGCTTCATCAGAAGGTCTAGTCTTCTGGGAAAGGAAGAGAAATTTGTTTTTGTCAACACTCTCCATTCTGTGCATAATTTTACTTCTTTCAGCCACCCTGAACCTTGGCCTTTGTCCTGCTCAGGAAAAAAAAATCTTTGTTCGGTGAGGTGGGGGCTTTGGGGTCGATTGCCCCCCAAACAACAGAGTTCCCATCCTCCAGGTTGATCCTGGAGACCTCCCAGAATTACAACAGATCTCCAGACTACAGAGATCAGGTCCCCTGGGCCCGGAGGAAAGGTAGCTTTGGAGGGTGGATTTTGTGACATCACGTTTCTGCTGAATTCCCTCCCCACCCCACACTTTGCCCCCAAATCTCCAGGAATTTCCCAAGCCTGGGGAGGGTTAGGCCATACCCCTGGCATCACCATTGTTTCATATAGTTTTTGTTGTTGGAAAAGTCCAGCAGGAACTCATTTGCATATTAGGCCACACACCCTGATGCCAAGCCAGCCAGAACTGTGTTCCTGCTCAAAAAAAGCCCTGCAACTGAACACTAAAGATAGCTTTGGAGGATAGAGTTGCCAATCCCCAGGTGGGGGCAGGGGATCCCCCGATTTGGAGGCTCTCCCCCCGCTTCAGGGTCATCAGAAAGTGGGAGGGGAGAGGGAAATGTCTGCTGGGCACTCCATTGTTCCCTATGGAAACCGATTCCCATAGGGAATTTTACTTCTTTCAGCCACCCTGAACCTTGGCCTTTGTCCTGCTCAGGAAAAAAAAAACTTTGTTAGGTGAGGTGGGGCCTTTGGGGTCGATTTGTAGAATTGATCTGTGAGTATCTGGGGCTCTTGGGGGAGTTGTTTTTGAGGTAGTGGCACCAAGTTTTCAGCTTAGTATCCAGTGCCTTTCCCAAAAATACCCTTAAACTTTCAAAAGGATTGGACTGGGGGTCCAATTCCATGAGCCCCAAAAGAAGGTGCCCCTGTCCTTCTTTATTTCCAATGGAGAGAAGGCATTTAAAAGGTGTGTGGTCCCTTTAAATGTGATGGCCAGAACTCCCTTTGGAATTCAGTCATGCTTTCACTACATCACTCCTGGCTCCACCCCCAAAGTCCCCAGATCTTTCTTGAATTGGACTTGGCAACCCTATTGAAGGCAACCCTATTGAAGGGTCAACAATTAAAGAGGCAGACAAAGGAGGAGCTGTTGTCATCATGAACACATCAGACTACATCAAGGAGGCTCAAAGACAACTCTCAAATACTTCATTTTACAAACCACTGGACGCAAACCCCACATAGGAATATAAAAAAGAACTAAAGAAGATTACAAAGGAATTACCACTGAGTATTCAGGAACAGATCCTGTCAGACACATCACAGGAATCTTGACCAGGTACTTTTTATCTTCTACCCCAAATACACAAACTAGGCAACCTGGGACGTCCCATTGTGTCAGGGATAGGCACCATCACTGAGGGGGTATCTGGGTATATGGTCTCTATTCTAAGACCCTATGCCACCAGTACTCCCAGTTATGTTCATGATACTACAGATTTTCTGAGGAAAATACAATCCTTGAACAACCTTCCAGAGAACACTATCTTAGCCACCATGGATGTGGAATCTTTATATACCAAAACATCCCACACCAAGATGGATTACAAACTGTAAATAATACAATCTCTGATAAAAACACAGCTGACTTTGCCACCAAACTGTGCCATTTTGTTCTCACCCATAACTACTTCAGATTTGGCAATGAACTTTTCCTACAGATCAATGGTACAGCCATGGGCACCCATATGGCCCCACAATATGCTAACATCTTCATGGCTGACTTGGAGCTACGCTTCCTAGACTCCCATCCACTCCTACCTACCTTATACCTGCGTTACATTGATGACATTTTTATGGTCTGGACACATGGTAAAGAAGCCCTGGATACATTTTACCAGGCATTCAATGACTTCCACTCCACCATCAACCTGACAATGAACCAATCTACACAAGAAATACATTTTCTGGACACCACTGTTAAAATACACAATGGATGCAGACACTACCTTATACCGGAAACCTACTGACCAACAAACATACCTGCATGCCTCCAGCTACCATCCCAAACATACCAAACGATCCATTGTATACAGCCGGGCTCTACGCTACAGCCGCATTTGCTCCAATCCTGCTGACAGAGATTCTCACCCGAGGGATCTACAACAAACCTTTTTGGAACTAAAGTACCCACCTGATGAAATCAGGAAACAGATTAACAAAGCTAGAATGATACCCAGAGAAAACCTGTTACAAAACAAACCCCAAAAAGACGATAACAAAACACCTCTAGTGGTCACACACAGCTCTCAACTGAAAACAGTTCAACGTATCACCAACAACTTACAATTTCTATTGAATAGTGACAGCTCTCTTTCAAAAGTACTGGGAGGTAAACCTTTTCTTGCACACAGACAGCCCCCTAATCTCAAATAACCCACAACAATACAACATCTCATCTGAGCATGGACACTGATACCAGAGCTTGCAATAAACCCAAGTGTCAACTTTGCTGCCACATGCACCCAGACAACACAATCACTGGACCTAACAGCATTAACTACACCATCTCAGGCTCATTCACTTGCTCATCTTCCAACATTATATATGCCATTAAATGCCAACAATGCCCTTCAGTTCTCCACATAGGGCAAACAGGACAAACCCTCCGCCAAAGGATAAATGGACACAAATCTGACATCAGGAATTACAGAACTGAGAAATCTGTGGGGGAACACTTTCACCTTCCAATGCATTCAATGGGTGACCTCAAAGTAGCTGTTTTACTGCAAAGGAACTTCAAGAACAGAATGGAGAGAGAAACTGCTGAATTACAAATTATTATGAAACTTGGAACAAACACCTCCCCAGGTCTGAACAGGGATATTGGGTTTTTTAAATCTCATTACAGATGCTAAACCCACTCTCAGAACTTCAAGAACAGAATGGAGAAAGGAATTGCTGAATTACAAACTGTTATGAAACTTGGAACAAACATCTCCCCAGGACTGAACAGAGATTTTTTTTTTTTAACTCATTACATATGCTAAACCCACTTTCACCAAGTAGGGCGATATATCCACAGTATTCCAATGTTTTTCTCTTTTAGGATAGTGTATCAGAATAATGCTTTTGTATTGACATACTCAAACTAGGGATATTGGCTGTTTATCTCATTACATATATTAAACCCATATTCTACTATATTTTAATGTATTTTTTCCTAATGGCAAACTAGAATGATGTATATATTTATGTTATATGTTAAAAGGTAAATTAGTTGGACAGGAAAAACTTCTGGGAAAGAAATGCCTTCTTTTTGACCCATTATTAGCAATAGAATAATTAACAGGCATTCTCACATTTTGACATGTTACTGTTTTATGGTTTCCCACGCTAATTCAACCCAGATCAAAGGTTTTCTAAATTTGTTAATTTTACTATTCTGCTATTGGTTTTTAACTTTGTACCACTTGGCATTCCAAACCCCACCAGCTATATGTGGCTCTGCTTACTGTACCTCATTCCTCGTCTGAAGAAGCGTGCATGCACACGAAAGCTTACGTTCTGAATAAAACTAAGTTGGTCTTAAAGGTGCAATTGACTCCTATTTTGTTCTACATATTATCCACGTACAGCGTACAATCAATTTTTCTTTCTACGTGCATTGAGTAATTCTCATGTAACATTCAGTGTATGTCCAGTTGCACATAGGATTTAAATCCCACATTCACCCAGGTTCTGGTCTATTTCTTTTAAAATATACTAGCATTGGCTATAAAGCTGCAAACTCTAGTTTGGCAAATTCCAGGAAATTTGGGAATGGGGGCAGTCAAAGTGGGAGGATGAGTATCAGGAAAATACCATAAGAATGTTAATGTTTTAAGCATGTTTGTTTCATGAGTAAAAAATGCTATTGTTAATTGGGTTTTTCCTGTCTCCTTAAGGCACAAAGATCAATGTTTACAAAGCGGTTGTGATGACAACCCTCATCTACGGCTCCGAATCGTGGGTTTTATACCGTCATCACCTGCGACTCCTTGAGTGCTTTCATCAGCGCTGCCTTCGCACCATCCTCAACATCCACTGGAGTGACTTTGTGACCAACACTGAAGTCCTCAAGAGGGCGGAGGTTACAAGCATCGAGGCACTGCTGTTGAAGACGCAGCTGCGCTGGGCAGGGCATATTTCTAGGATGGAAAACCACCGCCTTCCCAAGATTGCTCTGTATGGCGAACTTTCCACCGGCCATCGAAATAGAGGGGCACCAAAGAAGAGGTACAAGGACTCCTTGAAGAAATCCCTTGGCACCTGTCGCATCAACCATCACCAGTGGTCTGACCTAGCCTCAGATCGCAAAGCATGGAGGCACAGACACCATCCACCAGGCTGTCTCTTCCTTTGAGAATGCATGCATAGCTGGTCTTGAGGACAAAAGGAGATTGAGGAAGAATCGCACTGCTACAGCACCAACCCCAAATCAGACTTTTCCCTGCAGCCACTGCCTGTCCCGCATTGGTCTTGTAAGCCACCAGCGAGCCTGCAGCAGACGTGGACTACTGCACCCTTCTTAAATCTTCGTTCACGAAGTCAAGCCGAGAGAGAGAGTATAAAGTTGTATCTCCCATACCTGACATTACAGTTTATGGCACACATGGCCCAGCCCAACAAAGTGACATTTATGTCAGATCCAGCCTTCATTAACAAATGAGTTCCACACCTTCTGACTATTCTAACAAACCCATAGGATAGAATGCGCCTTTTATAGTGCTATCTTTCATTTGGGAGAAATACAGGGAATCCTTTGATTTGAGACTTTCCCTTTTTTGTCTTCCTTACCCTGAATTCGCATTTTGCTCTGTGTGGGAAAAAACTAAAGTGGGTCACACACACTTTAGAGCAAGGTTTTTAAAAAGGGATAAATGAGGAAGAATGATGAGCATTGTAGAACAAAGATATAAATGCGCGGCAAGTAAAATGGCTGCAGAATTTTCAAGTTTAGGGATTGTTATATCTATTCAAAATAGAGATAAACTAAACAAAAAACTTTAACAATGTTTAAAGATATTTTTTGTGAACATCAAGACAAGCTGCTGCTATAGCTATATTTGGGGCTTTTTTTGTAGCAGGAACTCCTTTGCACATCATGCCACACACCCATAATGTAGCCAATCCTCCAAGAGCTTACAGGACTCTTCTTACAGGACCTACTGTAAGCTCCAGGGGGATTGGCTACATCAGGGGTGTGTGACCTAATATACAAAGGAGTTCCTGCTACAAAAAAAGCCCTGCCTATATTCCATATTTTTGGGACTGGATGAGAAAAACAAAAAGAGATGACATTTGAGTCCTAATTGACAGAGGCGGTGTGGAGGGGCAGAAATAAGGGTTGCCAGCTCTGAGTTGAGAAATATCTGGAGATTTTGGGGGTGGAGCCTGGGGAGGGTGAGGTGGGACTAAGTTGTGCATAATGCCATAAGAGTCCGCCTTCCAAAGCTACCATTTTTTCCAGGGGAACTGATCTCTGTCAATCGGAGACCAGGATCACCTGATATTTCACCTTTTCCTCACCTGGTCCAAAATTACAATTTAAAGAAGAACAGAGCATGTTTCCCCTTACATTTCTTTCAAGTGTTTCTTTGCCGATCTCTTCACATCCCACACACACAAACACCCTCGACACACACTTGACCAGTGACTCTCTGGCCCCTGCTGCTCCACCAAACCGACTGATTTTTTAATGGACGGGGGAGAGGGAAGGAGGGATGCCAACCTACAGGTGGGACTGGCAGGGGATCCCCTCTCCAGAACTACTGCAGAGATGGTCACCTTTCTTCTTCCCGTTGAGGAAATTTGGGCTCCTTCCTTTGGAACCAGGCAGACTCTGTGGCACTGGATCCTGCTCTCCACCCCCCCCCATCCCTGTTGACACGGGGGGGGGAGAGTGAGAGAGCTGCTCCCTCAGTTATTTGAGCATCTTAATTCTTTGGGGTCCCACATGTATCTGAGTGAAATTCTTCAGGTCTTGCATGGATCTGAGGATCTCACCACACACCTTTGAAAACTCCTATTTGATTGGCTTTCAACACAAGTCGGTGAGCAGTGAGTGATTTCAGCAGGGCTTTGTTGGGCAGTATGAAACAACATGTGGCCTGTTTTGGACGAGGGTTGCCAACTTCCAGGTGGGAGGGCAACAATGCAACACCGCGGTTAATCACAAATGCCACATACACAGTTTGATGCTTCTCTTATTATGTCTCATATGCTTCATGCTTCAAAACAATGTCATTATCATGCATAGGTGCATTAAATAGTTCATGAATGAAGTCCATACATATAGCCCAAACTCCAAGCTTGAAAGACCAAAAGTGCTTGTGGTAGAAATTGTAGTGTTCACATCTCCAAACGAAAAACAAAAAAGGGCTTGCATGTGCTCACATGTCCACTTTCCAAAGGGTAAGGAACTTCTCAAAACCTCCTCCTCCGGAATTTCCAGCCTCAATAATCCTCCGTTTCAAAGAGGTCTTTTTCAGGGGGAGTAGGGTTTGAGAAGGGACCTGAAACGCCTACATAAGACAATACATTACATGATAACAACCACTGTCAATCCATCATACAAAAATTTTCATACAAGAATTTTCACTCCCCAATCTGTAAGCCTGCATGTCAAAAAAATGCAATGGAATTGTTATTGGAGGGTCCTGAACGTTTAATGTTAGGATGAAACTATTAAGCCAGTTGATGAAAGGCTGTGCAAACTTGTTCATCTTGGACTATGACAAACTGATCATTGATGAAAGCTTTGTAGACATAAATTTTAACACACACAAAAAAGGTTAGTGGCCTCATTGCAAATATATTGTTCTTTGATCCTCACAGTAAAAGGTAGTCCCCTGTGCAAGCACCAGTTGTTTCCAACTCTGGGGTGACGTTGCACCACAATGTTTTTCCCCTTAAACCAGGTAGAAGAAATCTTTCTCAAATCTGAAAAAAATTGTCCTCAAAAATAATGTCAACTAAATCCATAAGAAAATGGGTTGGTGGATTGGGGGGGGGGGTCTTCTCGTGAGCCTAATACATCCTGGATTTATTTTTTACTTTAGATTTATACGCCGCGCACTCCGCGAGCGGACTCTGGGTGGCTAACAGTCATAATAAAACAATGTAAATACATTTATAAAAAATAGAACAGATATAAAAAATGTAAAACTACATTATTAGGTGCTATAAAAAGAATTCATAACAAAGGCGGCTTCTCCATATCTCAGCTCTCTGTTCTTTATATTACTCTATTGGTGGTCTTGCAGATGATATTGTTCTGCAACATAACAGTGGCAGCCTCCTCCTACATCAGTTGTTTGTAGGCCTGACAGAAAAGTTTGGTTTTACAAGCCCTGCAGAACTGGGAGAGGTCCCGCAGGGCTATCGTAGCCTTTGTAAGATAACACTATGGGCTTCATCCAAAGGGATGCTACTGCATGAAGATGAAATGCCTAGTGTTAATAACATGGAAGAAAAGGGAAGATCCATTCCTTCAAACTTAGAAATAAAGTCTCCACTATCCCTAATGTAGGTCAGCATCTGCCTCAAAAAAAAAAAAAGAAAGCATCCAATCTAGAATAATAATAATAATAATAATAATAATAATAATAATAATAATAATAATAATAATAATAATAATAATAATAATAATAATACTTTTTATTTATATCCCGCCCTCCCTGCACAAGCAGGCTCAGGGCGGCTCACAACATACAAATGCAATACAATAAAATCATACATAGAAGTAAAATCATCATAAATCAATTTACAGATTATATTAAAATTAACATTATGGTGCTATAATAGGTCTTTCATAAGTTCAATGGCAGAAAAAAACATATCCAGTGGCACTTTCTTAGCTCGGTATTAGGCGAAGGCTATTTTGAAGAGGTAGGTCTTACAGGCCCTGCGGAATTGGTCTATACATCGCAGGGCCCGTACCTCCTCCGGGAGTTGATTCCACAGCAGTGGAGCCGCAATGGAGAAGGCCTGATCCCGGGTGGTCTTCAATCTGGCCTCCCTTGGCTCAGGGATATTCAGCTGGTTCTTTCCAGCTGACCTCAGCACTCTCTGGGGCTCATATGGGGAGAGATGGTCCCTCAGGTAGGTAGGTCCTCGGCCATATAGGGCTTTAAAGGTAATGACCAGCACCTTGTAACGGACTCGGTACACCACTGGCAGCCAGTGCAGTCCGCGCAGCCCCGGCTGCATGTGCTCCCATCTTGGGAGCCCCAATAGCAGCCTAGCTGCCACGTTCTGCACCAGCTGCAACCGCTGAGTTCGGCACAAGGGCAGCCCCATGTAGAGGGCATTGCAGTAGTCCAGTCTCGAGGTGACCGTAGCAGGTCCCGGCGCTCCAGGTGGTCTGAGGAGCTGCTTGGTCTGAGCCACAGCAAACGGATCCAGCTCTGGCAATTCTTTACCTCTGGCAGCTCTTTGCCTTCACACAAAGCATCCCTGTTGTCATGGCAATCCCAAGCATTGTAGTTATGGCCACATTGAAAGGTGGACTTTCTCTCCCCAAACCCTGCCCTCCTCAGACTCCACCCCCAAACTCCAGGTATTTCCCAATCAATCTAGAGCTGGCTAACCTATTTGGAGTCCCAATTTCCACTAGATTTGGATACCTGGGATTCACTCTGGCCAAAGAATGGGGAGGAATGGTTAGGGGATGGTATCCAGAAGGCCCTGTTTTCAGAAGAGCTCTCCCCGCTCCATTCAATATACCAGCCCAGCAGATGGCTGTTTGAAACACCTATTGGTTCATGGAAAATCATAAGATAACAAAATGTAAGTCTAGGAGCACCTTAAAGACCAGCAAAAATTTCCAGGGTATACCAGCTTTCGTGAGGAAAGGAAGGAAGGCTCTAAGTGGCACAGGCATGGCCCCTCTACTTTCACCTGCTGGGATCTGTGCAGGCAAAAGCAGTGCTGTGCCATGCAGGCAGCGAGGTTTTTTTGCCTGTGGCTGTAGAACTCCTAGCACTGGCCCTGCCAGCATCTCTACTTATTTATTTGTTTGCTTATTGTGAAAAGACCTCTGCAGAAGAGCCTGCTGCCTGTCTGAGTAGACAAGACTGACCTTGAAGCCTTCAGTATAAGGCAGATTCATGTCTTCAACATAGCATTAAAACTAGGCTTGCCAATCCCCAGGTCCCAGCGGGGGTTCTTCCGCTTTCCCAGGCTCCTTCCCTCCCCCAGTCAGCTGGCCGACGGGGGGAAGCCCCACCCCCAAAGCCACCATGTGACTTCCCCCCTCCGGAGGCTCCAGTCTCCAATTGGAAAGGCTTCCTCTTGGGATGGGGTGTCTGTGTTACTTGGAAGAAGCTGGATGCAACCCATGAGTAGAGAGGCCAATCCCTCACTTCAGAGTCGCCAGAAATGGGGGTGGGAGAGAACGTCTGCTGAGCACTTCATTATTCCCTATGTGGAGATGGATTCTCATAGGGTATAATGGGGAATTGATCTGGAGGTTTCGGGGACTCTGGGGGAGCTGTTTTTTGAGGTAGAGGCACCAAATTTTCCGTATAGTATCTAGTGCCTCTCCCCAAAGTACCCCCCAGGTTTCAAAACGATTGGACTTGGGGTTCCAATTCTATGAGCCCCAAAAGAAGGTGCCTCTATCCTTCATTATTTCCTATTGAAGGAAGACATTTAAAAAGGTGTGCTGTCCCTTTAAATGTGATGGCCAGAACTCCCTTGGAATTCAATTATGCTTGTCACACCCTTGTTCCTGGCTCCGCCCCAATGTCTCCTGGCTCCACCCCCAAAGTATCCTGGCTCCACCCCCAAAGTCCCCAGATATTTCTTGAATTGGACTTGGCAACCCTAATTAAAACAGCCCCATCCAGGAGGTCTGAACATCAGTAATGCTAGCTCTCTGTGTGTGGGGGGGGGAGTGTCTGTGTGTGAGACATTGTCCCATGCTTAGAATAGATAGGGCACCTGGATATAGATGTAACCATCTATGTTCCCTCTAGCTCAGGGGATTTGGGGCAGGACAGGAATTAAACACCATCAAGGCACAGCCAGCTTCGGGGGTTTACAAGGCAAGAGACGAACGGAAGTGGTTTGCCATTCTCTGCCTTGCGACCCTGAACAGAAGGCAGAGGGTGGCCCTGAGGGTGGGCTGGCCTGCTGTAACCCACTTGCAGTGGCTCCGTGGAGACCCATTTTGGGTTCCCAACCCACAGGCTGGGAAACACTGCTGTTGGAGATGGCTCACTGGATCAGACCAGTGTATCTTCTTCTAAATTACAGGGCCCATCTTCCAGGCTAGGATCCCCATCAGGTAGGGTTGCCAATCCCCAGGTGGGGGCAGGGGATCCCCCGGTTTGGAGGCCCTCCCCCCGCTTCAGGGTCGCCAGAAAGCGGGGGGAGGGGAGGGAAATGTCTGCTGGGAACTCTGTTATTCCCTATGGAGATTTATTCCCATAGAAAATCATGGAGAATAGATCTGCGGGTATCTGGGGCTCTGGGGGGGCTGTTTTTTGGGGTAGAGGCAACAAATTTTCAGTGTAGCATCTAGTGCCTCTCCCTAAAATACCCCCCAAGTTTCAAAAAGATTGGACCAGGGGGTCCAATTCTATGAGCCCCCAAAGAAGGTGCCCCTATCCTTCATTAGTTCCTATGGAAGGAAGGCATTGAAGAGGTGTCCCTTTAAATGTGATGGCCAGAACTCCCTTTGAAGTTCAATTATGCTTGTCACAGCCTTGATCTTGGCTCCACCCCAGTGTCTCCTGGTTCCACCCCCAAAGTCTCCTGGCTCCACCTCTAAAGTCCCCAGATATTTCTTGAATTGGACTTGGCAACCCTACCTTCAGGAATACTGAGAAATAGGGTTACCAGCCTCCGGGTCCCAGTAGGGGATCCACTGGTTTTGGATCCACCCTCTTCCCTGCAGATCAGCTGGCTGGCAGGGGAAACACCTCCCCTCAACAGGGATGCCACCATGCGACATCCTTGACATGATGATGTCACCCAGAAGTGATGTCATTGGGTTGGGGATGCTCTGGTTCTTGGGCACACTCTATGGTTTAAGCCCAATTCTGTTCTTCTACAAAGTGCTAATGGAGAAAAGCTCTGACTTGGATGGCCCAGGGTAGCCCAGTCTCAGCAGATTTTGGAAGCTAAGCAGGGTCAGCCCTGGCCAGTATCTGGATGGGCAGCCTCCAAGGAATACCAGGGTTGTGATGCAGAGGCAGACGATGGCAAATCACCTCTGTCTGTTAGTCTCTTGCCCTGAAAACCTCACAGGGATTGCCATAAATGGACTCTGATTTGATGGCAAAAAAAAGGGGGAAAGAAACCTCAGTTTTGTATGGTAATGAGTACTATTTGCTACAGTTTAGAAATAGTAATATAATGAAGATTTGATTCTATTTATCTATTTTACACAATTTATAACCTCACTTTCTATCCTCACAAGGGCCACCAAAGAGGTTAATAAATTAAAAAACACATGATAAAATTGCAAGTTAAAACCACTAAAACCAACACCCCCCCTCAAAAAAACCCCCCTCACACACATAATTTTGGGCAGAAAAAGCCCAGTAGGAACTAATTTGCATATTAGGCCACACCCCTGATGTCAGCATTGCTTCACACAGGGTTTTTCCCTAGAAAAAGCCCAGCAGGAACTTATTTGCATATTAGGCCACATCTCCTGACACCAAGCCAGCTGGAATTGTGTTCCTGTGCATTTTTGCTCCAAAAAAGCCCTGATTAAAACAATTAAGAGCAGAGATAAAATATGTACAAAGCCGTAAAAAATAGCAATTAAAAACATTCTTGGAGGAAGAAAGTGTCACTGAGGGAATGTCAAAAGAAACAAAAAAGCCTTCATAAGTGAAAATTACTTCTCTCAGTGCCTCTAAGTATCAGCAGTTTCTTTTTCCTTTATGCTATTGTACATTTGCAGCTCTTTCAGAGAGCTTAATTACAAGAGGGGAAGGGTTAACCATAAGGTTTCTTTTCATGCCTGTTCATGAAATACTAATTGAAAAAATTCAAAACCACACAGGGCTGATGGGTTGAAGTTAAGCAGGTTTTTTAATCTCGCTTTTCCATTCGGTCTCTTCGAGATATTTCTGTCCTCCTTTGCTTATTTTCATTGGCCTGCGCAACAACATCAGCATGCTGATCTGATTACTGCCAACCATCTTCAGTCTATATCGTGCAAGTTATGTTAACCACAGACAGCTATAGAAAGCGCACAGTGTCCTAGAGCAGTGCCGTCTGCTGTCTTTGTCATGCTCCTCCGAGAGAACCAGTATGGTGTGTAGTAGCTACGGTGCCTGACTAGGACCCAGAAGCCCACAGTTCAAATCCCTGCTCTGTGCCAAACCAGATGAGATGGACGTTCCTCAGGGAAGTAGTGCTATTTTAAAGAATGAGTCTCCGCCTGGGAACTCCGCTCAGCTGACTGATGGGGGGAAATAGCACAAAAATCAGCATCCTGATGCGCTGACATCACTTCCCATGAGCCAGGAAGTGATGTCAGCACATCACTAGAGGATGCTCCATCTTAAACCATAGAGTTTCCCCAAATGACAGAGTGTCCCCAGTTTTGCCATCAATGTCTTGATGTCACTTCTGGTAGGGTTGCCAATCCCCAGGTGGGGGCAGGGGATCCCCCGGTTTGGAGACCCTCCCCCCGCTTCAGGGTCATCAGAAAGCGGGGGGAGGGGAGGGAAATGGCTGCTGGGAACTCTGTTATTCCCTATGGAGATTTATTCCCATAGAAAATCATGGAGAATTGATCCACGGGTATCTGGGGCTCTGGAGGGGCTGTTGTTTGAGGTAGAGGCGTCAAATTTTCAGTATAGCATGCAGTGCCTCTCCCCCAAATACCCCCCAAGTTTCAAAAAGATTGGACCAGGGGGTCCAATTCTATGAACCCCAAAAGAAGGTGCCCCTATCCTTCATTATTTCATATGGAAGGAAGGCATTTAAAAGGTGTGCCGTCCCTTTAAATGTGATGGCCAGAACTCCCTTTGGAGTTCAATGATGCTTGTCACAGCCTTGCTCCTGGCTCCACCCCCAAAGTCCCCAGATATTTCTTGAATTGGACTTGCCAACCCTAACTTCTGGTGTGCACAGGAAGTGATGTCAACATGCTGCTGGTGACATCAGCGTATTGCATACGGAGCCCCCCATCACCTGCTAAGTCCCCCCTCCCCACCCCTCACTGGTTGTCAGGGAGAAACTGGTAGCTGTAGGTCAAGCCCAGGATTGGACTGAGATGTTAAAATTAATGGGCAGTAGGTTTAGAATAGATAAAAAGAAGTCTTTCTTCACCCAATGGGTAATTAATATGTGGAATTCACTGCCATGGGAAGTGGCGGCAGCTACAAGCATAGAAAACTTGAAGAGGGGCAGGGCTTTTTTTGAGCAGGAACACAGTTCCGGCTAGCTTGGTGTCAGGGGGTGTAGCTTAATATACAAATGAGTTCCTGCTGGACTTTTTTCTACAAAAAAGCTCTATGTTAAACAATGGTGACATCAGGAGGTGTGGCCTAATATGCAAATGAGCTCCTGCTGGTTTTTTCCTACCAAAAAAGCCCTGAAGAGGGGATTGGATAAACAGCAGAGGTCCAACAGTGGCTATTAGCCAGAAGGTATATATAGGGTTGCCAGGCCCTACCCGGCTGCCAGTGGGGGACTCCAAGGTCTATTCATGCGTGCATCATGATGACATCACCCAGAAGTGATGTCATCACATTGCTGATGTGGGGGTGATGCTCTACTTGTTGGGCAAAACTCTATAGTTTGAGCCCAATTTTATCACAGTTTTGCCCCCAAACTTGAGTGTCATCCCCCACATCTGCAATGTGATATCACTTCAGGATGACATCATTACATCACATTCAGGGGCATTTGCGGGCTTCATTTTCTCCTGCCAGCCAGCTGGCTGGTACAAAAGGCCCCACAAAAGTGGGGGAGCCCTAGGCCCGAACCAGGGGCCTGGCAACTCTAAAGGTACAGTTGGAACACTCTGTCTGGGACAGTGATGCTCTGTAGCCTTGGTGCTTGGGGGAAATAGTGGGAGGGCTTCAGGAGTTCTGGCCCCACTGATGGACATCCTAATAGCACTGTGTTTTGGGCACTGTGTGACACAGAGTATCGGACTAGATGGGCCATTGGCCTGATCCAACATGGCTTTTCTTATGTTCTTAAAAGAGCCATGCAGCAACCCAAGCTGAGTGGCTCCTATAGCCACTAAAATCTCAAAGCAGAGCACCAAACTGCAGCTGCAAAGAGAAAGAAGAGAGGTTCCCTAAATACATGTCCATGTGCTGGGGAAGGAGGGAGGGTGGGTGGGCGGGAGCGAGAGAGCGTTCCAACTTAAACACTGGAAACCACATGACACAACCGTACTGAGGGACTCCAAGTCCTGGCGTCCAGCCCCAAACATCAGAGCGCATGAGGGAAAAGTTATCCTGGACGGAAGATGCAATAGACACCAGATTCGGCTGGCAAGGCTGGGGAGAATTTAAGCCAAGTAAACAGAAAATAAAGCCAGATGATCCAAGAGGAGGGGGGGGGTGGAAATCTTACTAGGGCCCTTCCAAGATT
Organism: Heteronotia binoei; assembly: GCF_032191835.1. Lineage (NCBI taxonomy): Eukaryota > Metazoa > Chordata > Lepidosauria > Squamata > Gekkonidae > Heteronotia > Heteronotia binoei. The sequence continues at coordinate 23,026,252 of NC_083235.1, forward strand.
TACACAAAGCAGTCCAACCCGGAAATCTCACACAAGAACAAAACAACACCATTAGGAAAAGAATGACTCTTAAGAAAAACACCAAAACACCGTTAGAGAGAAACAACTGAACCCTGCTAGGGACACATTTTTAGACAATAAGTGGCCCAGAGGTGAAATCTGGCTTTGAAATGGAAAATTGGGGCACAAGAACATCAGAAGAGCCCTGCTGGATTAGAGCAGTGAGGGTCCATCTAGTCCAGCATCCTGTCTCACACAGTGGCCAAGCAGTTCCTCTGGAGAGCCAACAACAGGGCATAGAGCCTGAGGCCTTCCCCTCGTAAAAAAAGCCTTGCTGGATCAGACCAGTGGTCCATCTACTGGTAGTTCAGCATCCCGTCTCACACAGTGACCAACCAATTCCTCTGGAGGGCCAACAACAGGGCATAGAGGCTGAGGCCTTCCCTTCATAAGAAGAGCCCTGCTGGATCGGACCAGTGGTCCATCTAGTCCAGCATCCCGTCTCACACAGTGGCTAACCAGTTCCTTTGGAGGGCCAACAACAGGGCATAGATGTTGAGGCCTTCCTCTCATAAGAAGAGCCTTCCTGGATCAGGCCAGTGGTCCATCTAGTCCAACATCCTGTCTCACACAGTGGCCAACCAGTTCCTTTGGAGCACCGACAACAGGGCATAGAGGCCGAGGCCGTCCTCTGTTGTTGCCTCCTGGCTCTGGTATTCAGAAGCTGACTGCCTCTGAACGTGGAGACTCCCCATCCACGTTAGATGAGAGTCAAACATTTGGTCAGCTAGGGTGGTGAAATAACCATATGGGCTGTGTTATTATTAACTATGCCCTGTTTTTCTTCCTAGTGAGGGCCAGAAGTAACCAGCAACATTTTCCCCTCCTCTGTTTTATCCTGACAACAACAATCTTGTGAGGTAAGTTAGGCTGAGAGAAAGCAAGTGGCCCAAGGTCACCCCACAAGCTCCCATAGGGGTTTGAACCTAGATCTTCCAGAGCCTAGTCCAGGGGTGGCCAAACTTGCTTAACATAACAGTCACATAGAATAAATGTCAGATGTTTGAGAGCTGCAAGACAGAAGGAAGGAAGGCAGGCATATGGATGGGGGGAGAGGTGGAAAGAAAGCAACTTTAACTTTGAATGCATTCTCCAAGCCACCAGCTGACTTGGATAAGTGATTTAAAGAGAGAACTGCCTTCTCCAAGCCCACCAGTGGGGACAGTAGGGGCTTCAAGAGCCACACAATATGTGTGAAAGAGCCACATGTGGCTCCCAAGCTGCAGGTCAGTCACTCCCAGGCTAGTCCATCACTGACCACAATACCATGCTGGCCCTCAGGAATACCCTTTGAGAAAACAATTTGATCTGACATGCCTGCAAGCTACTGCTGGCTGGGGCTGATGGGAGTTGTAGGCAAAAAACATCTGGAGAGCTACCATTGGCCACCCCTGAGCTACTGGACTCCTGGCCTTGCAAGAAGTTCTCTTTGCAAGCATGTGGATTAAAGAACTGTGACCTAGCAGGTAGCAGCATTGTAACGGTGGAAGTTTAGATCAGGGATCCCCAGTGTGGTGCCCGGGGGTAACAGTGGCGCCTGCTGACACCTTTCCTGAGATCCGCCAATTGGTTTTAGAAAGTGGGTAGGGCTGGGTAAGCAGGGCTTCTGATTGGCTGCGCAGATTAAAAGGCAAACAGAGCACGTTCCTGAAATGTTAAAGAGTTACAGACAGGGGCTTTTGGAATGCACAGGAATGCCTTTCTGGCTGGCATGGTGGCAGGGTGTGTGGCCTAACATGCAAATGAGTTCCTGCTGGTCACTGTTATAGAGAACATTGCTCCCTGACATTTTGTGGCTAGCTCCGCCTCCTGTGACAACCATTTTCTGGTTGCACTCACCACCCTTCCTCGGAATTCCAAAGGTACCTGCAGGCTCAGAAAGGTTAGAGACCTCGACTTAGATCTATTCTCTCTATTACTGCTCCATTACTGTGGAACCAACTCCCTGAGGAGGTGAGGGCCCTACGATGTTTAGAGGGATTCCGTAGGGCCTGTAAGACCCACCTTTTCAAGATGGCCTTCAACTAGCGAAAAACTGTGACAAATCTAGATATGCTGCTAGAAATGCTTTTATTCCTGAAATGTTTTTACTTCTGAAATTTATTGAAACCTGCCATACTGTTATGTTAATTTTAATATTCTGTAATTGTTTTAACTATTTTATAAGTATAATTGATGTAATGTGTGTTTTATGTTGTGAGCCGCCCTGAGCCTGCCCCGGCGGGGAGGGCGGGATAGAAATAAAAAAATTATTAATTATTATTATTTAGTTCAGCCATGAATTCACTGTGTGTCCTGGGAGCAGCCACTAACTTTCAGCCCACTTTCTATAGAATAGGTAGGACTCTTGTCAGGTCAGTGTACATCACTTCTGATATGCTGGATGGGGGTGCATGTGTGCAAGGTCTGTTTGTTTCTGGAGTCTCCCTTTTAAGGTCCTTCAGTGGAGAACAGTGACTTTCAGGTCAACAGTAGAACTCTCTCCTGCCAGCTTGCAAATGCCGCCGTTTTTGTTGATCTCCATGTTTTCATTTACATAGTTTGTATTAAGTACACAGCAGAAAGGATTGCTTACAGATGATGGCTTAGATCATGTTGGGAAAAGAGGAGGCAGATGAATCTGATGATTTGGCTCAATTAAACAAGAGCCGGGTAGCCCCTTAAAAGACAAACAACATTTATTCCAGGTGGTTAGCTGTGTTGGTCTGAAGCAATAGAACAGGGGTGGCCAAACTTGCTTAACATAAGAGCCACATAGAATAAGCATCAGATGTTTGAGAGCCACAAGACAGGAAGGAAGGAAAGCAAATAGATGAGGAGAGGGAGAGAAGAAGATATTGGATTTATATCCTGCCCTCCACTCCGAAGAGTCTCAGAGCGGCTCACAATCTCCTTTACCTTCCTCCCCCACAAGAAACACCCTGTGAGGTGGGTGGGGCTGGAGAGGGCTCTCACAGCAGCTGCCCTTTCAAGGACAACCTCTGCCAGAGCTATGGCTGACCCAAGGCCATGCTAGCAGGTGCAAGTGGAGGAGTGGGGAATCAAACCCAGTTCTCCCAGATAAGAGTCTGCACACTTAACTACTACACCAAACTGGCTCTTTGAGGTGGAAAGAAAGTGACTTTAATTTTAAAAGCACTCTCCAAGCTGCCAGCTTGTTTGGCTTGGAGAAGTGCTTTAAAGAGACAAATGCCTTCTCCAAGCTAGCTGACAAGGCAGTGGGGGCTTCAAGAGCTCCACAATATATGTGAAAGAGCCACATGTGGCTCCTGAGCCACAGTTTGGCCACCCCTGCAATAGAACAAAGTTGAGGTTCAGTGTCACCTTTAAGACCAACAAAGTTTAATTCTGGGCATACTTTTTCGTGCGCATGCACACTTCTATTGTGCATGTGCACGAAAGCTTATTCCCAGAATTAAGCTTTGTTGGTTTTAAAAGAGCCACTGGACTCAAACATTGTTCTAACATTTATTCCAGCAAGATGCTACAAAACAAATCCTTGCATGGCATCGTGTGTGGAATAGTCAGGAGATCCCGAAGGATCAATTGGCTGCCTGAAGCTGCAGTTCTTTCCTTGGCACCACTAGGTGGCGAGGTATGCTTATTTTGTTAGTCAGAGCTCACTTCATCAGATGTGTGGTGCATACACCCCAAAAAGGCAAATTTATACTAAGGGGGGGGGGGAGCAGGAATGGGGAACAAGTGATACAAACAAGGGGCTTCCGGTTTGTCAGCAGACGAAGATGGCTGCTTGCCTGCGTTCTCTGTGAGGATTTATCTTTTTTCTTTCTTTTCCTTGATTGAGACAAGGCAGTGCAAAACAAGAGCCAATCAAAGAGTAATTGATCTATTACGAATGGATGAGCACCATTTCCAAATGATGATGATAGTACAATGCAACTAGACATGTTAAGCAAATTCAGTAGGGCAGTACAGAGACCATAGAAAGATATGGTTGGGTTAACTAGCGTCTGTAAAGGGTGGGTCATACTGAGACCATAGCACCCGTAGTGAGTGAAATGAAATAAGGAATTCAGTGGCATCTTGGCAGTGGTAGAAAGTGCCATCATGTCTCAGCTGACTCGCAGAACTGGGCAAGGTCCCACAAGGCTCTGACCTTCTCAGGTAGTTGGTTCCACCAATGGGGGATAGAGATTGAGAAGGCTCTTTCTCTGGTTGATTTCAGTCTTGCCTGCCTCGGCCCGAGGACTGATAGTAAGTTTTGCGTTCCAGATCTAAGTTCCCTCTGGGGAACGTGTGGGGAGAGACAGTCCCTAAGGTAGGCAGATCCTCGGCCATGTTCTTTCTTAATTTTGGGAATAAAATTATTTTGGCTGGAGGAGATGATAATCTGACGTAAAGATGCTAGCTGTTAAAAAGGGCACCTCTATCTGTTGCTTTCATTTATCAGACAGTGTGATTTTGGCTCCTTGCTTTGAAAAGCTTCCACTGCCCCTTTCTGCATATTAATCCTTTGTTCAAGGGACAGAACTTCCCCCTCCCCTTGCTGGTTGGCAACCATGTGATTTCACCACAATACAAGGAAACGGAGGCCGTGCCAGTAGAGGGTGTTATTGCTCTAATCAGCAGAGTCCCCCATTCTTCTCCACCTCCCCAGTAGGAAATGAGCCAAATTCTTCAACAACAAGATCTGAAATTTGCATGCCAAAATTTCTCTGGGGAATACTATCTCCACCCACACTACGTAAACAGAACATGCACACACACCCATGCCTCTCCAAAGTCAGGGAAGGGGGGATTCTTGGTTAAAACTCCAAATGCCAGATTTGACCTTCCACTGTCAAAATCCTGATAGATAAATCCAAGTGGGCAGCCGTGTAGAACAAAGTAGGAGTCAAGTGGCACCTTTAAGACCAACAAAGTTTTATTCCGAAGGTAAGCTTTCGTGTGCTGTAAGCACACTTCATCAGAAAAGGAATCAGGTACAGTGAGCAGAGCTACTTATAGCTGGTAGGCAGTGGTTTAGAATGCAAACTGGTACAAATTTAAGATCCAATGACTGAATAGTAAAATTAACAATTTGCACAAACCTTTGATCTGGGTAGCATGAGCATGAGAAAGCAATAAAACAGTAACATGTCAAAATGTGAGAATGTCTGTTAATCACTATTGTTATAAGCCTGGGCCAAAAAGAGGGCATTTCTTTCTCAGAAGTTTTTCTTGATAGATTCCTCACATTACAAACTGAGAACCTGTCCAAATTCAAAGGGGGAGATCTCTTCCTCCCCCACAAGTTCACCTAGCTTGAGCACCTGGGCACAGCCCAGCGGAAGCGTTTCCCTGTGTTGTGCGTGGATATATAGAGCACAGAGGAATACAATGAGTGACGCAAAGAGTCCTATTATACAGGCACATACCCAGCATACATACTCTAGCTCCGGGCCCGTTGCTGGAGATGGAATGTCGATTGCAGGAAACACCTTGTTCCTGGAAAGCAGCATGGCCTGGGTCACCCCTGAGGCCTCTTCCTTCTCCAGCATTGTTTACAGCCCAGCAGCTGGGGGCTTCCTTTTCCGCTCTCCAGCTGGGACTGGGAGCCTGGAGCAAATGGAAGGTGCAGGAGCCTCCATAAAAGAAGTGTGCTTCCTTGGGAGTCAGCCACATTGGTGGGACTTAACTGCTAAGTAATCATACCTAGAATAGGGTTGCCAGGTCTGTGTTGGAAAATACCTGGAGCCTTTGGGGGTGGAGCAGGGAGAGGGCGGGGTTTGGGGAGGGGAGGGTCTGAGCATAGTACAATGCCACAAAGTCCACCAGAGTGGCCATTTTCTCTAGGGGAGCTGATCTCTGCCAGCTGGAGATCAGTTATAAAAGCGGGAGATCTCCAGGCCCCACTTGGCGGTTAGCAACCCTAACCTAGAATCTGATTGCAAGTTTATTCATGACATATACTGTGGGGGTCCCCAGCATGGTGCCTGTGGGCACCATGACTCCCTCTGAGACCTTTTCTGCCACCCACCGAGTGATTTTAGAAAGTGGGTGGGGTCACATAGGGCTTCTGCCCGGTAACAGTTTTGAATGGCTACTGGAGATTTGATTGGCTGTGCATTTTTTTTAAATGTTGCTTAGGCAGCGGCTGTCACCACAGCACAAGAACCTTTGCTGTGTGACTGAAGCCATTTTGTGGCTGCCCATACCATGCTGTGTCAGAATTACATAGATGCCCACAGGCTCAAAAAGGATGAGGACTTTACTGAACTTGTACCCCACCTTTTCTCTCCCCCACCCCGCAAAGGGATCCAAAGGCAATTGACAGATACTCTAACCTCTCCACTCCACCCCACCACTCTGAACCCTTTCAGCCAGTTCAGAGGGAGAAAACCTTCTGAATCCCAGTGCCAGGAAGCCACAACAGGGGTAGGCCTTGGCTTCTCTGCCCTGTTGTTGGCCCTTCAGAATACCTGGCTGCCTACTGTGTGAGATGGAAGAGGAGGAGATTGGATTTATACCCCACACTTTACTACCCAAAGGAGTCTCAGAGCAGCTTACGATCTCCTTCCCCTCCCCACAACAGACACCCTGTGAGCAGTGTACCCTCTAAGCTGAGTTAGTGTGAGCTAGCTCACACTTTTTTAGCTTCCAGCTCACACATTTTTGTCTTAGTTCAGGAAAAATAGCCCTAGGGCAAACTAATCTATGCAGTAGCTCACAACTTTAATGCCAGTAGCTCACAACGTAGAATTTTTGCTCACAAGACTCCACAGCTTAGAGGGAACATTGCCTGTGAGCAATGTTCCCTCTAAACTGCAGAGCCTTGTGAGCAAAAATTCTACTTTGTGAGCTACTGGCATCGAGGTTGTGAGCTACTGCATAAATTAGTATGCTCTGAGGTCATCTTTCCTGAACTAAAATGTGTGAGCTGGAGGCTAAAAATCTGTGAGCTAGCTCACACTAACTCAGCTTAGAGGGAACACTGCCTGTGAGATAGGTGGGGCTCTCCAAGAACTGCTGTTGAGAAAACAGCTCTGACATAATTATGACTGACCCATGGTCATTCCAGCAGCTGCAAGTGAAGAAGTGGGGAATCAATAGGGTTGCCAAGTCCAATTCAAGAAATATCTGGGGACTTTGGGGGTGGAGCCAGGAGACTTTGGGGGTGGAGCAAGGAGACATTAGGGGCAGAGCCAGGAGCAAGGGTGTGACAAGCATAAATGAACTCCAAGGGAGTTCTGGCCATCACATTTAAAGGGACGGCACACCTTTTCAATTCCTTCCTTTCATAGGAAATAATGAAGGATAGGAGCACCTTCTTTTGGGGCTCATAGAATTGGACCCCCTGGTCCAATCTTTTTGAAACTTGGGGGGTATTTTGGGGAGAGGAACTAGATGCTATACTGAAAATTCGGTGCCTCTATCCCAAAAAACAGCCCCCCCCAGAGCCCCAGATACCCGTGGATCAATTCTCCATGATTTTCTATGGGAATAAATATCCATACGGAATAATAGAGTTCCCAGCAGACATTTCCCTCCCCTCCCCCCGCTTTCTGACAACCCTGAAGCGGGGGGAGGGTCTCCAAACCGGGGGATCCCCTGCCCCCACCTGGGGATTGGCAACCCTAGGAATCAAATCCAGTTCTCCAATATAAGAGTCCACACACTTAACTACTATACCAAACTGGCTCTTGATGCTGAACTAGATGGACCAGCAATCTAATCCAGCAGGGATCTGCTGATGTTTCTAAGTCACACACACACACACTGCTACCAAATGGTCAATACAAAGCATTACTCTTGAAGAATTATAGAGTTAGAAGGGACCTCCTGGATCATCTAGTCCAGCCCTGTACACGATGTAGGAAATTCACAAATACCTCCCCCCACCCACTCCAGTGACCCCTGCTGCATGCCCAGAAGATGGCAAAAACCTCCAGGATCCCTGGCCAAACTGTCTTGGAGAAAATTTGCTGCCTGACTCCAAAGCGGTAAACAGAATACCGACGGTAGCCATGCTGGCCTGCAGCTGAGGAGCAAGATTCAAGTCCAACAGTGCCTTCAAGACCAACAAGTTTTCCATGAGCTTTTGAGAGTTAAAACTTCCTTCCTCAGACACAAGGACAGATGGACTGGTATATAAGGACTCAGGGATCTCCATTCCTACTTGAACCTGACAAAGGAAGCTTTAACTCTCAAAAACAGGGTTGCCAATTCCCTGTTGAGGGCAGGGCATCCCCTGGTTCAGAGGCCCTCCCCCTGCTTTAGGCTTATCAGAAAGTGGGGGGAGGGGGACTGAATCTCTCCTGGGCACATAGGGTATAATGGAGAATTGATCTGTGAGTGGGGGCTCGGGGGGAGGGAGGGCTATTTCTTGAACTTAGGGTTGCCAATCCCCAGGTGGGGGCAGGGGATCTCCCGGTTTGGAGACCCTCCCCCCGCTTCAGGGTTATCAGAAAGCGGGGGGAGGGGAGAGAAGGGAAATGTCTGCTGGGAACTCTGTTAATTCCCCATGGAGATTTATTCCCCTAGAAAATCATGGAGAATTGATGCGCAGGTATTTGGGGCTCCAGGGGGGCTGTTTTTTGAGGTAGAGGCACCAAAGTTTAAGTACAGCATCTAGTGCCTATCCCCAAAATACCCCTCAAGTTTCAAAACGATTGGACCAGGGGGTCCAATTCTATGAGCCCCCAAAGAAGGTGCCCCTATCCTTCATTATTTCCTATGGAACGAAGGCATTGAAAAGGTGTGCTGTCCCTTTAAATGTGATGGCCAGAACTCCCTTTGGAGTTCAGTTATGCTTGTCACAGCCTTGATCTTGGCTCCACCCCAATGTCTCCTGGCTCCACCCCCAAAGTCCCCAGATATTTCTTGAATTGGACTTGGCAACCCTACTTGAAGTAGAGGCACCAAATTTTCTGCACAGCATCCGGTGGCTCTCCTCAAAAATCCTCCCAAGTTTCAAAGTGATGGGACCAGGGGGTCCAATTCTGTGAGCCGCAAAAGAAGGTTCCCCCTCTTCCATTATTTTCAATGAAGAGAAGGCATTTAGAAGGAGCATGTGATGGCCAGAACTCCCTTCGGAGATCAATCATGCTTGTCACAGCCTTGATTCTGGCTCCACCCTTGAAGAAGACTGTAGATTTATACCCCGTCCTTCTTTCTGAATCAGAGACTCAGAGTGGCTTACAATCTCATATATCTTCTCCCCCACAACAGACACTCTGTGAGGTGGGTGGGGCTGAGAGGGCTCTCACAGCAGCTGCCCTTTCAAGGACAACTCCTGCGAGAGCTATGGCTGACCCAAGGCCATTCCAGCAGTTGCAAGTGGAGGAGTGGGGAATCAAACCCGGTTCTCCCAGATAAGAGTCCACCCACTTAACCACTACACCAAACTGGCTCTCCGGTCCCCAAATGCTTCCTGAGTCAGACCTGGCAACTGTACAAGATGCAACTTGACTCAAAGCTTGCTCTTGTAGAGGTCATAAATTTGTTGGCATCAGTGCAAAAGGAAACTAGCTGTGATTTCTTCCTCCCGCCTCCCCATCACCACCTGACACCTCCAGCTGGGCTTCCATTGTGTGTCTGGGACTTTGAAATGCTAATGACCTGGCCTCCTGGCTTCTCCTTCTCGCTTTGATCGTTCCCTGCACATCCGTGAGTTTAAGAGCTCATCTATAGCTTTGCTTGGAGACTGTTCCAAACAGACAGATCCAGGGGGACTGCAATAGTTGAGTCCAGTATCACCTTTAAGACCAACAAAGTTTTATTCAGAAGGTTTGCTTTTGTGTGCATGCACACTTCATCAGACAACGAAATGGGGTATGGTGAGCAGAGTTACATATAACTCGTGGGCAGTGGTCAAGCATACAAAATAGTAGCAAGTTAGAATCTATGGCAAAATAGTGCAGTTAACAAATTGAAAAAACAATCAGTGTGGTTGAGGTACCATTTGTTGTGCTGGAAAACAGCAGTCAATAAACATGACAGAATTGAAGAGTGATGGTGAGAGCGTCACAAGGCAATAAATGCAGTCTGTTAATTGCTCTCTCTGGCACAAAGTGGTAAAGCTGCAGTATTGCAGTCCTAAACTCTGCTCACAACCTGAGTTCAATCCCGGTGGAAGCTGGGTTCAGGTAGCAGACTCAAGGTTGACTCAGCCTTCCATCCTTCCGAGGTCAGTAAAATGAGTACTCAGCCTGCTGAGGGAGAAGTGTAGATGACTGGGGATGGCAAGGAAGGAAAGGAAAGGTCCCCTGTGCAAGCACCAGTCGTTTCCGACTCTGGGGTGGCATTGCTTTCACAACATTTTCACGGCAGACTTTTTACGGGGTGGTTTGCTATTGCCTTCCCCAGCCATCTACACTTTCCCCTCAGCAAGCTGGGTACTCATTTTACTGACCTCAGAAGAATGGAAGGCTGAGTCAACCTGGAGCCGGCTACCTGAAAACCCAGCTCCTGCTGGGGATTGAACTCAGGTCTTGAGCAGAGCTTAGGACTGCAGCCCTGCAGCTTTAACACTCTGCGCTGTGGTGCTCTTTGGGGATGGCAAACCATCCTGTAAAAAGTCTGCCTTGAAAACGTTGTGAAAGCAATGTCACCCCAGAGTTGGCTTGGAGAACAGATTTAAAGATAGAAATGCCATTTCCAAGACAGTCGATGTGATAGTGGGGGCTTCGAGAGCCACACAATATGTGTGAAAGAGCCACAATTTGGCCACCCCTCCTCTAGATTAATCCAATTACCGACATTCCAGCCATTGATCCTACCAGTGAAGCAGAAGGAATGGGCTATCACAGACCTCACTGCAGCCACAAAAGACTCCTGGGTACCTAGGCACACTGCACTGATCCTTGTAACTCTGGATTTTAAATCCTGCCTCCACAAACCACGCCACGAATGCCTGACAGTCATTACAGATAGATTAGTTCAGTGCCCAGAGCAGGGATGACAAGCTGGAGGGACTGTGCTACCAAATGCCTCCCCTCCATTCATTTCCTCTTCCTGTTCTGCCTCTTTCCTCCTTTCCAAAACTCTTCCTTTTTCTATGTATGGTGAAGATGCCTCCTGAAAGAGGAGCTGTTCAAAAGGATTGTGGGCAGGGTACAATGCTTCATTTTACCCAGGGCTTTTGGAGTATGAAAAGCCCAGGAGGAACTCATTTGCATATTAGGCCACACCTCCAACACCAAGCCCGCTGGAACCGTGTTCCTGCTCAAAAAAAGCCCTGATCTTACCTAAGCCAGTGTGTTGGGCAGGCTTCCCCAGGCCCTTTGGAGGCCATGATAATAAATTAGGGTTGCCAATCCGCAGGTAGAGGCAGGGGACCCCCAGTTTGGAGGCCCTCCCCCTGCTTCAGGGTCATCAAAAAGCAAGGGGGGGGGAATGTCTGCTGGGAACTTCATTGGTCTTTATGGAGACCGATTCCCCTTAGGGTATAATGGAGAATAGATCCATGGGTATCTGGGGCTCTGGGGGGCGCTGTATTTTGAGGTAGAGGCACCAAACTTTCAGCATAGTGTCCAGTGACTCTCCCCAAAGACCCTCCAAGTTTCAAAAAGATTGGACCTGGAGGTCCAATTCTATGAGCTCCAAAAAGAAGGTGCCCTTATCCATTATTTCCAATGAAGGGAAGGCATTTAAAAGGTGTGTGGTCCCTTTAAATGTGATGGCCAGAACTCCCTTTGGAGTTCAATAATGCTTGTCACAACCTTGCTCCTGGCTCCACCCCTGAAGTCTCCTGGCTCCACCCCCAAAATCTCCAGGTATTTCTTGAGTCAGACCTGGCAACCCTAAGGGGAACTGCTTGCTGAACTCTTGGCTCCACCCCGAAAAGTCTTCTGGCTCCAACCCCAAAGTCCCCAAATATTTCTTGAATTGGACTTGGTAACTTTATCCAGGGCCCACAGGCCCTTTAATTGGAAGCAGTGATTTTTTTTGTAGCAGAACTCCTTTGCATATTAGGCCACACACCCTGATGCAGCTAATCCTCTGAGAGTTTACAGGGCTCTTCTTACAGGGCCTACTGTAAGCTCCAGGGGGATTGGCTACATCAGGGGGTGGGGGGTGGCCTAATATGCAAAGGAGTTCCCGCTACAAAAAAAGCCCTGACTGGAAGGATGTCAATGGGCCACTGCCTCAGAGGGCCTCCGTGGGCAGCTAGCAACCAAGCTGAGCCTGTTCTCATCACAGCCACCAATTGGGTCTGAACTGGTGCCAGCACCACCAAGGCCACTTGTCTCCGCTCATTCCAGGGCTGTTTAACATCTCCATCTGCTCCCGCCCACATTTAAGGGTCGAGCAGGAATCCAAACACATGCTCTGGCACATTTCTGCCAGCAGCAATTATACTGGTTCATAAGTACTGGCAAAGCAGGAATCATAAAATATCATCCCAAACCTGTCTAGGAGCAAATTGCACAGAAGCAGCCTGAACTCTCCCTAGAAGCCAACATGACTAAATGGAGGAAGGGATTATGTTTTGGCCACATTAGGAGTCAATGGAAAAGAGAAAAAGACTAGGAAAAAACAGAAGGCAGCAGCAAAACAGGAAAACCCAACCTGAGCAAGGCTGTTAACAGCAGGACATTCTGGAGGACATTAATTTATAGCAGGGGTGGCCAAACTGTGGCTCAGGTGCCACATGTGGCTCTTTCACACCTATTATGCGGCTCCCGGAGGTCAAGGAGGAACTTAATGCAGACTCACTCTCAAGTCTTCCCTATGCTGGTCTTATGGGGACTATTATTCCCAGTTTTTGTTCTTTAAAAAGTCTCCTTCTAACATGGTCACGTTAGTGCATACATATGTATTTTATCTTTCTGTGAAAAGAAAGTATTAAGTTTTCATAAAGACGCGTGTGTAACATTTCTTCATGTTTTGCAGCTCTCAAACATCTGATGTTTATTCTGTGTGGCTCTTAGGTTAAGCAAGTTTGGCCACTCCTGATTTATAGGGTCACCATAAGTTGGAATCAGCCCAAGTCTGCTGCTTACATTCTTCCATCTCTCTGCTGCTTTTCCAGACAAGGAAAAAAAAATGCTGTCAGAACCCTTGGATTCCCGCCTGCAGGCTGGAAAATACCGGGAGATTGGGGGGGGGGGGGGGGTGGAGCTTGAGAGTGGGACTTGGGGAGGGACTTCGCTCAGGCACAGTGCCATAGAATCCACCTTCCAAAGCAGCTGTTTTCTCCAGGTGAATGGATCTCTGTCACCTGGAGAGCAATTATCCCAGGAAATTCCAGCCACCACCTGGAGGTTGAGCAACCAACAAGGAGCTACGCGAATAATGGAGCAGGGAAACAGGGGAAAACCCTCCACGAAAACCAGCCTCACAATTATAAGCAAATTTTGTGTTTCATTGACCATTCTAAAAATACAGAGTCATCACAAATTTCCCATATGACAAGAAAAGTGCATAAGGAACAAAAGCCCACACCCAATGTCACTCCAAAGGCAATACATGTCCGATACTCCTCCACAGCTGGGCGTTGGCAAAAATTCCAAAGAAGAAATCCTGTATGGAGATCCACGTTCTGGAGAGTAATAATCCAGTAAGGCAGTTTTTCAAGGAGACCTACGCTCCATAAAATACTTCCTCTGTACAACAAGGCACAGATAGCAGAATGCAACGCAGCAGTACTTTATCCAGCGTTTCGCTTTCACTTCTACGAGCTGGGGATTGGCAACCCTGGGTTGTCAAGTTGGGTGGGGATTCAAATCTAGCTCCTCTTCCACCTGCTTCCACCAAGATGGGTTACTGGAGCATCCACACAACCTCATTCCCAAATTGTGTCACACCTCTGCCCTCCATGTGGCTGCAATATTTTCCAAATTTGGGGAAGGACCTTTGGACACTTTTTTCCAAATCTGAAGAAGAAAATGCACCCTTTTGTGGCTCTTTCTCACACATTGTGCAGCCCTCGAAGCCCCTACCGTTTCACTGGCTGACTTGGAAAAGGCATTTCTAACTTTAAATGTATTCTCCAGCCAGTGGCTTGGAGAATGCATTTAAAGTTAAAGTTGCTTTCTTTCTATCTCCCCTCCTCCTCATCTATCTTCCTTCCTTCCTTCCTTCCAGTTCTCAAACATCTAATGTTCATGTGGCTGTCAGACATCTGATGCTTATTCTATGTGGCTCTCACATTAAGCAAGTTTGGCCACCCCTGCCATAGCTAAATGACTCCTTTTTGGGGGAGAGGGGTATTCCTTACTTGATATTCCCCACCAGTGACCAAGTTACACCAAAGTCTAAAGCAGGGGTCCCCAGTGTCATGCCCATCGGTGCCATGCTGCAACATCTTTTCTGGCACCTGCCAAATGTTTGTAGGAAGTGGGCAGGGCCGAGTAGGGCTTTTCCCCAACAAGGGTTCTGATTAGCCACTGGAGATTTGATTGGCTGTGCAAATTTTTTTTTAATGTTGCTTTGGCAACAGATGCCTCCACAGCACAAGAATCTTCACTGTGTGATTGAAGTAAAGCTACTATGGTCGTTTTGTGAGAAGCTATTTTGCCTCTGTGCCCACCATGCCCAGTCAGAATTCTGGAGGAGGAAGAGAGGAGATTGGATTTATACCTTGCCCAGCACTCAGAGTAGGCTTCCCAACCCTCCCACCCTGGCGGGGGACCCCAGGATTTCCACCCTCTTCCCCCGCTCCCCCAAAAAACGGAAGCGGGGGGAGGGGGTAGAAACGGCGCCGGGGAGCATGGCCAGCCGCCGCATCCCAGAGCCGGCGAGGCCGCCGCGCCGCTGCTGCCCCCTCCCCTCCCCTCCCACCACCGCTGCTCCTCTGAGATGAGCCCAGGCTGAGCCCATCTCAGAGGAGCAGCCAAGAGGCGGCAGCAGCGCAGGGGAGGGCGAGGCAGGCCAGGAGCATGGTAAGCCGCGAATCCGGGCCCTTCTAGGACCTGGACTCGCGGCTCGCCATGCCCCCGGCCCGCCTCCACCCCCCCCTCCGCTTCCACCCCAGAGGCCGAGTGGGTGAGACGGCAGCGGCGCGGCGGCCTCTTCTCCGCTCGCCGTGGCTGCTCCTCCGAGATGGGCTCAGCCTGAACCCATCTCGGAGGAGCAGCCACAGCGAGCGGAGAAGAGGCTGCCACGCCGCTGCCGCCTCTTCTCTGCACGCCGTGGCTGCTCCTCCGAGATGGGCTCACCTGCGCCCATCTCGGAGGAGCAGTCACGGCGAGCGGAGAAGAGGCGTCAGCTGCACAGTGGCGTCGCACGCTCCGAGACGGGGCGGCTCGCCGTTTCCCCCCTCCCCCTAGCCCCACCCCACTGTCTCCTGGCTCCACCCCCAAAGTTACCTGGCTCCACCCCCAAAGTCCCCAGATATTTTTGGGGTTGGACTTGGGAACCCTAACTCAGAGTCTCAGAGCAGTTTACAATCCCCTTTCCCTCCTCACAGCAGACACCCTGTGAGGTAGGTGGGGCTGAGAGAGCTCTTTCAGGAACTGTTCTTTCAGGAGAAGCAGTTTGATGTAGTGGTTAAGTGCGCGGACTCTTATCTAGGAAAACTGGGTTTGATTCCCTACTCCTCCACTTGCAGCCACTGGAATCAGCCATAGCTCTCGTAGGAGTCGTCCTTGAAAGGGCAGCTGCTGTAAGAGCTCTCTCAGCCCCACCTACCTCACAGGGTGCCTGTTGTGGGGGTGGGAAAGATAAAAGGAGATTGTGAGACTCTGAGATTCAGAGTATAGGGTGGGGTATAAGTCCAAGATCTTCTTCTTTTTCTCTTGATAGGAACAGCTCTGTGAGAAGTTACGACCAGTGTTCCCTCTAAGCTGAGTTAGTGTGACCTAGCTCACAATTTTTTAGCCTCCAGTTCACACATTTTTGTCTCAGCTCAGGAAAAATGGCCCTAGAGCAAACTAATTTATGCAGTAGCTCACAACTTTAATGCCAGTAGTTCACAAAGTAGAATTTTTGCTCACAAGACTCCATAGCTTAGAGGTGTTGGGTTTTCTATTGCAATTTCACTTCCTGTTGTCATGAGTTAATTAAATGAATGTATATGCATGCTGATGCTTAGCCAGTGAGAGATAGAGCCAATGAGAATGTGTGCACGTATTTCCCGCTCAGGCTAGGTGTCAAAATGTAAAGTGACCATTGAAGCAATGCCCTAATTGGTTAATCCATATATTTGGGAGGTGGTCTGGGGGAAACCATTTGGTCAGTTTTACAGCCCTTTGTGTAAGCCCTCAGATCTCCATGCAGTTAGAGTTTGGACATCTCAGTGTCGAGATGTAGCTTAGAGAGCTAGATAGGATATTGAGTCCTTCTTTGTTTTCTAGTAATCCCAGTAACCCTTTCCTCATAGTAAAAGTAAACTACTTTGTTCTTAAACTAAACTGTGTGCCTGGCTTGTTTATTGTGGTTCTCTCCACACAACTCTGCTAAAGTGTTTCTAAACCCCAACAAGAGGAAATATTGGTTATGACTGACTCAAGGTTACACCAGCAGCTGCATGAGGAGTG
The DNA here is from genome assembly GCF_032191835.1 of Heteronotia binoei. NCBI lineage: Eukaryota > Metazoa > Chordata > Lepidosauria > Squamata > Gekkonidae > Heteronotia > Heteronotia binoei. The sequence goes on from NC_083235.1 coordinate 23,042,736, forward strand.
GAGAATCAAAACCCAGTCCTCCCAGATTAGAGTCCTTGTACTTAACCACTACACTAAAAGGTTAAGCACAAAGTATTAATGTTTTTAGAATTTTAACGGATTTTAATTAACTGTAATTATTTGTTATTTGTTGTATATTGTATGTATTGAGTTTTTGCTGTTAGCTGCCCTGAGCTGCATTGGTCGGGGAGGGCGGGATACAAATAAAATGTGACTGCCTGACTGACTGATCCCCAGCCTCAAAGCTCCAAGCAACATCATGCTTTTCTGTGCTACTTGTACTTCACGCAGCTGGTATTTTTATTTATTATTATTATTATTTTAGCAGCCCTTGGGAAATTCCTGCATCCTGCTGGTCAGCTAAATCTCCTCTGATCCGGCTGCCCAGATCTGGCTCCCAGGCTCAGCGATCGGAGTCTGCTCATCAAAGACCAAACATGCCGAGGAGCCTGCCTCTGCCACGGCCAGAGTCCTCCGGGGCCGGAAGGGATGTTGATTTAGCAGCAGCAATTTAGGGTCAAAAGCCAAAGGGACGGGCTGCCTTGTTGGGCTGATACTGCAGGGAGATGGATGGATGGCTGCCAGCCCAGCGGCACATTCTGCCAGAGCGTTGAAAGCACCAGGGTGAGGATCAAGGGAGCTGGCTGCTGGGTCTCCTGCCAACTTGACCAGGGACTTGTCCTAGGACTGCGGGAATTCAGCCAAACAGGAACTAGCCCAAGCGAGGAGAGCTTGCTGGACTTCTGCCCCCTTTTCTCCCACAGGCTCACTCTGTGTAATTGTGATACCCTTTGCTGGAGAGCAGGGGTGGAATTCTAGCAGGCGCTCCTTTGCATATTAGGCCACATACCCCTGATGTAGCCAATCCTCCAAGAGCTTACAAAAAAGAGCCTTTAAGCTCTTGGAGGATTGGCTACATCAGGGGTGTGTGGCCTAATATGCAAAGGAGCGCCTGCTAGAATTCCACCCCTGCTGGAGAGTCTGCAGAAGCCAGACATGTGATGTAACCCGTGACTAGGGTGCTGGAAAGCACTGCCAATTCACAGCTGACTTAGGGCAACTCTGTAGGAGTTTTTAAAGAAAAAGACGGTGGTTTGCCATTAGCATTGCCAATCCTCAGGTGGGGACAGGAGATTCCTGAGTTTGGAGTCCCTCCCCCCACTTCAAGGTCATCAGAAAGTGAGGGGGGGAGGGAAAAGCCTCCTGCAGAGCCAGTTTGGTGTAGTGGTTAAGTGGACTCTTATCTGGGAGAACCGGGTTTGATTCCCCACTCCTCCACTTGCACCTGCTAGCATGGCCTTGGGTCAGCCATAGCCCTGGCAGAGGTTGTCCTTGAAAGGGCAGCTGCTGTGAGAGCCCTCTCAGCCCCACCCACCTCACAGGGTGTCTGTTGTGGGGGAGGAAGGTAAAGGAGATTGTGAGCCGCTCTGAGACTCTTCGGAGTGGAGGGCGGGATAGAAATCCAATATCTTCTTCTTCTTCTTCTGCACACTCCATTATTCCCTATAGAAACTGATTCCCATAGGGTTTAATGGAAAATTGGTCTGCAGGTATCTGGGGCTCTGGGGGGTGTCTTTTGAGGTAGAGGCACTAAGTTTTCAATGCAGCATCCAGTGCCTTTCCTCAAAACACCTAAGTTTCAAGAAGATTGGACCAGGGGGTTCAATTCTATGAGCCCCCAAAGAAGATGGCCCTATCCATTATTTCCAATGGAGGGAAGGCATTTAAAAGGTGTGCGGTCCCTTTAAATGTGATGGCCAGAACTCCCTTTGGAGTTCAATTATGCTTGTCACAACCTTGCTTCTGGCTCCACCCCCAATGTCTCCTGGCTTCATTCCAAAATCTCCTGGCTCCACCCCCAAAGTCCCCACATATTTCTTGAATTGGACTTGGCAACCCTATTTGCCATTGCCTGTCTCTGTTTCCTGCCCTCCTCTAAGTGAAGGCCCTTCAAATACTTCAAGACAGCAATCCTGTTCTCCTCTTCTCCAGACTGAACATTCCCCTCAGCCTTTCCTCACAGGGCTTGGTCTCCAGGCCCTGGATCATCCTCATCTCATCGCTCTCCTCCGCACCCGCTCCTGTCTGTCTGCATCCTTCTTGAAATGAGGTCTCCAGAACTGCACACAATTCTCCAGGTGTGGCATAGCATACAGCAGAACTATGACATCTTGTGATCTGGATGTTATGCCTGTGTTGATACTCTCCAAGATGGCATTTGCCTTTTTTGTTGCTGCATCGCAGCGACTCATGAAAGCTCCTCGTCACAAATTTTGTTAGTTCTTAAGGCGCTACAGGACTCTGTCTCTTTTCTACTGCTACAGAAGGACAAACATGGCTAGTTGGCTCCTCATCTTGAACTAGTTCTTTAAGGTCCCTTTTCAGTGCTCTTTTCAGAGCCAGTTTGGTGTGATGGTTAAGTGCACAGAGTCTTATCTGGGAAAACTGGGTTTGATTCCCCACTCCTCCACTTGCAGCTGCTGTAATGACCTTGGGTCAGCCATAGCTCTCACAGAGCTGTCCTTGAAAGGACAGCTTCTGTCAGAGCTCTCTCAGCCCCACCCACCTCACAGGGTGTTTGTTGTGGGGGAAGAACATATAGGAGATTGTGAGCAGCTGAGACTCTGAGTGGCAGGACCGGATCTACATGTTTTTTGAGGGGGGGCAAAATCAAAAAATGGCGCCCCTTTATGGGCCATTCTGTGTTATGGTCCCATAGAATACAATGGACTCCATACCCAATTTGGCACCCCCTCCCCCTCTGTCAGCGCCTGGGGTAAGCACCCCTCTCTGCCCCCTCCCTAGATCTGGCCCTGCTGAGTGGAGGACAGAATATAAATCTAATGTCTTCTTCTCCTCCTCCTTCTCCTGGTGTGCAAATAGCTGTGCTGATGCGGGAGGCGGGAACTGCCTTCTTTGGAGACAGCAGAATTTGGTTTCAGGATTTTATTTGGGGAAACCCATAATGAAGGGTTGCTTGAACTCACTAATGACTCTTAAAAATAGTTGGTCGACTGCACAAGATAATAAAATTCTCCATTTGGGTGATTCTACCCAGCTGCTTGAATTGCTTGGGTACAAAAAAGCAATTTCTGACACGGTGCAGAGAATTAATTCTATTGATTTTCAAAGTTCTGAGTCATCAGCTAGAAGTCCACAGTCTCCATGGTCTGAAGGATTAATTCCTTATTGAACGAATTGTCAAGCTGACTTCTTTTTTTTTAACTTTTTATTTCTATCCTGCTTTCTCCCTGATTGGGGACTCAAAGCAGTTTTCCCCAACATTTCTCCCTCTTCTGTGTAATTCTCTCAATCCTGTGATGGTAGCTTAAACGGAGAGATTGTGATGGACCCAAGGTCACCTGGTGGTAGGGTTGCCAGCTAGGCTTCCCAATCCCCAGGTCCCAGCGGGGGATCCCCCGTTTTTACAGGCTTCTCCCCACCCCCAGCCAGCTGGCGGCGGGAAAAGCCCTGCCCCCCCCCCATTCACCATGTAGTTTTAGAGCTCCTGCATGTCCGTTTTTAAAATATGTACCTTTAAGGCTGAGCAGGAAGCAGGAAACAGGAAGGGCTTCAGAGAACGGCCCCTCCCTTTGTTTTGCTTTCGTTTTCAGATCAAGTAAAGTTCTGCAGGAACAAGACCGGGTAAGGATTTTTGTGTGGGGGAGAGGGAGGGGGCAGGGGAGTCCCTGGTTTGGAGGCCCTCCCCCCCGCTTTAGAAAGCGGGGGGGGGAGGGAAATGTCTACTGGGCACTCTATTATTCCCTATGGAGAACAATTCCCATAGGGAATAATGGGGAATTGATCTGCGGGTATTGGGGGCTCTGGGGGGGGCTATGTTTTGAGGTAGAGGCACCAAATTTTTAGTATAGCATCTAGTGCCTCTCCCCAAAATACCCCCCAAGTTTCAAAATGATTGGACCAGGGGGTCCAATTCTATGAGCCCCAAAAGATGATGCCCCCATCCATTATTTCCTATGGAAGAAAGGCATTTTAAAAGGTGTGCTGTCCCTTTAAATGTGATGGCCAGAACTCCCTTGGAGTTCAATTATGCTTGTCACACCCTTGTTCCTGTCTCCACCCCCAATGTCTCCTGGCTCCACCCCCAAAGTCCCCAGATATTTCTTGAATTGGACTTGGCAACCCTATTGCCAGCTCAGTTTTGGGAAATATAAATAACTGGTACCAATGTATATATGGCAAATATAACCAACCACCGATCAGCAATAATATTCACACACTAAATGTGTGCACATGCATTCTTATTTTAGTGCAATGTAAGACAAAATGATACAAAAGGAACAACAGGAAAAAGTTCCTCCCCCAATCAATTTCCTGCAACTTTTCTTCAAAGGTATCAACCTTTACATAGTCTGTAACTTTGTGATATTGGGGGTGCAGCCCTTAGCAGTTCCGCTTAAGATGATGTAATGGAGAAAATAAAGAACTGTATAGAAGAGTCTTCACGGTTTCCTTTGTCTGGTTCTTCCTCAGCCTCTTCTCCCACCATTTCAGGGAGCCACAGTAACTTTGTTTCAAACACGGATCAAAGCATGCTCTGTCTCTCAGCTGCTGGCTGTTACCTTTGAAGAAAAGTTGTAGTGAAATGATTGGGAGAGGGCCTATTTCCTGGTGTTCCTTTTGTATTATTTTGTCTTATATTGCATTAAACTGCATGTACACGCATTTAGTGTGTGAATATTATGTGAAGAATAGGTTTAAGAAACTAGAGTTGATAGAGTGCCTGAAGAACTATGGACGGAAGTTCATGACATTGTACAGAAGGCAGCAATCAGCACCATCCCAAAGAAGAAGAAATGTAAGAAAGCAAAGTGTCTGTCCGATGAGGCTTTACAAATAGCTGAGAAAAGAAGGGAAGCGAAAGGTGAAAAGGAAAGATTAACTCAACTGAATGCAGATTTCCACCAGAGAGATGAGGCCTTCCTGAAGGAACAATGTAAAGCAATAGAGGAAAATAATAGAATGGGAAAGACAAGAGATCTCTTCAAGAAAACTGGAGAAATCAAGGGAACGTTTTGTGCAAAGATGGCCATGGTAAAGGACAAAAATGGTAGGGATGTAACAGAAGCAGAAGAGATTAGGAAGAGGTAGCAAAAATACACATGAAGCTCAAATACTTTCACCACCAAATGAGAAGGGAGCACTCATTGGAGAAGACTCTGATGCTGGGAAAGACAAAAGGCAAAAGAAGAAGGGGATGGCAAAAGATGATGTCATGATCCTGGGCCTAGCGAGGCCTACAGGCTCCAGAGAAGCCTGCCTTGGAGTTATACTAAAAAAAGCTGGTCAGATAGGGTTGCCAAGTCCAATTAAAGAAAAATCTGGGGACTTTGGGGGCAGAGCCAGGAGACTTTGGGGGTGGAGCCAGGAGACATTGGGGGTGGAGCCAGGAACAAGGATGTGACAAGCATAATTGAACTCCAAAGGAGTTCTGGCCATCACATTTAAAGGGACGGCACACCTTTTCAATGCTTTCCTTCCACAGGAAATAATGAAGGATAGGGGCACCATCTTTTGGGGCTCATAGAATTGGACCCTCTAGTCCAATCGTTTTGAAACTTGGGGGGTATTTTGGGGAGAGGCACTAGATGTTATACTAAAAATTTGGTGCCTCTACCTCAAAAAATAGCCCCCCAGAGCCCCCAATACCCACGGATCAATTCCCTATTATTCCCTATGGGAATCGTTCTCCATAGGGAATAATAGAGTGCCCAGTAGACATTTCCCTCCCCCCCACGCTTTCTAAAGCGGGGGAGGGCCTCCAAACCAGGGAATCCCCTACCCCCTCCCTCTCACACACACAAATACTTACCAGATTGGAGAACTCTACTTGCTGTGAAAGCGAAAGAATAAAAAAGGGAGGGGCTGTTCTCCGAAGCTCTTCCTGCTTCCTGCCCAGCCTTAAAGGGGCCACACATTTTACAAACGGCTCAGGATCTCAACAATATGAAGCCTGCAGGTATGTTCTTCCCCCCCACCCCCCCACCCCCGCTTCCCGATTTCTGGGGGGCGGGAGATTAGGCTGCGAACCCAGAAGTCCCCCGCCAGAGTGGGGGGGGGTTTGGGAAGCCTATGGTCAGAGCCAACTTGGGAGGGTGACCACTTTAAATTTCTCCCAGTCACCTTTCCTCAGTCCCTCAGTCACACTCACAGAAATCATGTCAGACTTCTCAAAATTAGGCACTAGACCGTTTTAAAATTCAAAAACCAAAAAAATATTTATTAGATAACAAAAGGCAAGGGAGTGGGCTAAAATAATATTGATTATAACTAATCAATAACAAAGAATCAATTGGCAGGCAGATGGTTAGCAGATAAATCAATTACTAAATACAGAGACTTATCAGGCTGAGGTAAAATCTAACAACAACTTTGGCAGAAGATCTTTAACAAAAAAACAGGCAGGCTTCAGAATTCTACTGAATTCTATTTCAGGCAGGCTGTGCCTTCTGGGCACTTAGAATGTTCTTCAGTTGTTGATTAACCCTAGACTTTGGCTATTTAAAATCATAAAATTAACAAACTTCCAATCACTCTTTCCACACACACATAGGGAACTCCTGACTGGTGCCAGTATATTCTCCCTCACAGACCCTCTCACAATAGCTTCCAGGACTTGCACCTTGTGCGTCTCAGCCCTAACTAGTTTCCTGGTCTGAGTCTTGAGTAACCCTGCTGAGCACCAGAATCCAGTTCTCCCTTCAGTGTGTCTTTGTGTGATCTAGTTTGTACACGGAGATTGCCTGATGTGTTGGCATAATCTCCCTCAGAGAGTTTCAAACTGCCTGAAAACTCTCTCTCTGGCTGCTCTCAGTCCCCTTGTCCAGTTGCCTTTACAACTGACTGGCCTAAGCCCACAGTCTTCCCTCCAGACTCCTTCTCTGAAGACCTAACTCGAAGACTCCTCGGCTAAGACTCAAATCCTGAGGTGTTCCACTGCTAAGCAAATCTCATATTGTTACTTTTTTGTTGCTAGGGCAACGTTCCAGCCAATAGCTGCAAGCCTGTTCCCTAGCTCTCAGGCTAAGTTCCTGAGTTGGTCACAGCTACATTTCCCAGGATCCCTCCTGTCCCTCCAATTGGGTGGCAAGGTTTTGGAGGGGAACTGGCCCAGAGCGTGGTGGTGCCTGGGAGGAGAAGATAAAAGGGCCAAGACCAGGCAGGGGGTGTCTTTTCCTAGGAGTCAGAGACCCTTGCCCTTAGAGGAAGGGTGAGTAGGCCCAGGTCTGACTGAGACAGTCTAGGGACAGTAAGTTCAGACACGTTAGGGAGTTTATTTTTCCCTTCACCTCATTTACTGTTTAGGGGAGGGATGGTGGCTCAGTGGTAGAGCATCTGCTTGGGAAGCAGAAGGTCCCAGGTTTAATCCCCGGCATCTCCAACTAAAAAAGGGTCCAGGCAAATAGGTGTGAAAAACCTCAGCTTGAGACCCTGGAGAGCTGCTGCCAGTCTGAGTAGACAATACTGACTTTGATGGACCCAGGGTCTGATTCAGTAGAAGGCAGCTTCATATGTTCATAATGCACCTTGTTAGTTTATATTGCACTGACCTGATCTTTTAAATAAACCTTTTTTTGGTTGTTGTTGTTCACTCTGCCTGGTCCTCATGCCTATTATTTGGCCTAAGCTAAAGGAGGCCTGAAGGGCTTGGGTGGGAACTCTGGGCCTTCTCAAGGGGAACCCTTAACCCAGAGTGGTGGCAGCAATTGATAAGACCCCCCTGAGTTGTGACAGATGAGATGCCTGGACAGCGTTACTGATGTAACTAACATGAATTTGAGCAGACTTTGGAGGATGGTGGAAGACAGGAGGGCCTGGGGTCACAAAGAGTCAGACTCGACTGTCGACTGAACAACAACAAAAATTATTGCTGATCGGTGGTTGGTTATATTTTCCAGTTTTGGGAAATAGCTGGAGATTTTGGATGTAGAACCTGGGGAGGGGAGAAACCTCAGCAGAGTATAATGCTTACAGAGCCCACTCTATTTGCCCTAAGGGAACTGATCTTGATCATTTGGAGATCTCCGGGTGCTTCCTGGAGGTTGGGAACTCTACCTGGTAGGCTTCCATGGCTGAGCAGAGGATTTGAAGAAGAAGAAGAAGAAGATATTGGATTTATATCCCACCCTCTACTCCAAAGAGTCTCAGAGCGGCTCACAATCTCCTTTACCTTCCTCCCCCACAGCAGTCACCCTGTGAGGTGGGTGGGGCTGGAGAGGGCTCTCACAGCAGCTGCCCTTTCAAGAACAACCTCTGCCAGAGCTATGGCTGACCCAAGGCCATTCCAGCAGGTGCAAGTGGAGGAGTGGGGAATCAAACCCGGTTCTCCCAGATAAGAGTCCGCACACTTAACCACTACACCAAACCTTGTTGCCCCAGTCATAGTCCTAACTGCTACTATACCAGACCAACGCAAGTTTCTTACAATTTTTTTACCATATCTAGATTATTGATAGCCCTTTTTAGTCCACCCAGATGTAATGCCCAACCTAACAAATTTATTGGAGGGCAGATTTAAGCAAATTCCTTCATCTTAGAGTATGTTTTCTTCACAGGAGTAATGTTGTAGAGGGGAGGGACTTGCCTTCCTCGAGTGCCACTCCACTAATGCTGCTAAGATCCAAATCATAGTACGCACCACTGCAACTTATCTCCCTGTGTTTTCCAGCCCAGCTCACCTCACAGGGTTGTTGTGTGAGAATACAAATGGAGAAGAGAACAATGTAAGCCACTTTGGGTCCCCAGGAGAGAAAGGTAGGATATAAATGAATTACGGTAAATAAAGACCTATATTTACTTCCACCCTGGCCATGAGGCCTTAAGGTACCTTGTGGCTTACCCAGAGCTTTTTTTCTAGCAGGAACTCTTTTGCATATAGGCTACATCCCCCTGATGTAGCCAATCCTCCAAGAGCTTACAGGGCTCTTCTTACAGGGCCTGCTGTAAGCTCTTGGAGGATTGGCTACATCAGGGGGGGTGCAGCCTAATATGTAGGAGTCCCTGCTACAAAAAAAGCCCTGGGCTTACCCATTCTTCTGGTGTTGGCTGTTTCAAGGCGGAAACCACCTGTTAACCATAAGCTCCACTGAATAAGGGCCTTGACCATTCTGAAACATGGGGCTGGTGCCACATTGGAGAACAGTGCTTAGAAGAGCCACAGGTGGCATAAGAACAAGAGAAGCCATGTTGGATCAGGCCAATGGCCCATCCAGTCCAACCATCTAAGTCACACAGTGGCCAAAAAACCCAGGTGCCATCAGGAGATCAACCAGTGAGGCCAGAACACTAGAAGCCCTCTCACTGTTGCCCCTCTCAAGCACCAAGAATACAGAGCATCACTGCCCCAGAAAGAGAGTTTCATCATTATCTTGTGGCTAATAGCCACTGATGGACCTCTGCTCCATATGTTGATTCAATCCCCTCTTGAAGCCGTCTATGCATGCCAAAGAGCCATTCATGGCTCCTGAGCCACTGAGTAAGTATTACTGGCTTAGTGTCACATTCAATGACATGGGGAAGCCTACAAAGTGTGAGAGAAAAACTTGCTATTGCAGTTTTTCGTTTGCTTGCTTGCTTGTTCGCATCTGCACATTTTGTTCCCGGAATGGCACAACCTGTGTCTGGTTGCACATTAAAAATCCACTTCCACCCCCACCCTGAATTGCCTGATATAAGAGTTTATTTGCATTGTTGGCCAGTTATAGCCTCCAAGGTGTTCTGCACTGATCTTCTGTTCTCCAGGGCATGGGAGAGGGATTCCACCCCAAGGATCCCAAGATCAAAAGCCTTTGCATTGACTCTGGGTGTTCACCTTAAGGTCAAACCACTGGGACAAGGGCAGTGGAGGTTTCCCACAAGCCTAGAGGAAACAGTGTTTGCTGGAAGTCCATTCCAGACAAGGGTGATTCATGGCTCTCAGCAACAGATGACAATGAACAACTTCAGCTCATAAAGAAGTAAAAAGGTCTTGCCTGCAAGTTCCCTGCTGATACGGCATCAGAGTGAATCTCCTGCCTCCTCTACATGCCATGGGTTGCTTCTGCATTCAGATTCTCCAGAAGCAATTTTAAAAATGTCTTGCAATCAATACTCCCTCTAAGCTGTGGAGTTTTGTGAGCAAAAATTCTACTTTGTGATCTACTGGGATTAAAGTTGTGATGAGCTACTGCATAAATTAGTTTGCTCTGGGGCCATCCTTCCTGAGCTAAGACAAAAATGTGTGAGCCAGAGGCTAAAAAAATTGAGCTAGCTCACACTAACTCAGTTTAGAGGGAACACTGCTTGCAATGTATCTTTGCAGTTTGTCAGTCGTTCATACAAATCCTTCTCTGGTGCGAGGCCTGGGAGAATCCTGAGAGCTGCGTTACGTGTTCCTTGCTTGGATCCCCTATTGATGAGAAGGCCTGTGGCCTGCTGCTCCACATGGCTCTCTTTGGAGGAAAGAGCATTTGTAGATTTGTGTTGTGGTAACAGTTGCTTTATTTACTAAGGCAAGGAGGCCACACCAACCGAGGCAAGAGGTTTGCTCCACCAGGTCAGATCCTCAGAGAGAGAAAGATCTCACTCCCCCAGGGTGCTGCTTCTGCTTCTGCTATTGTACATCTTGCTGTGTCTGCTTCTTCTAAGCGCTCATATTTCTGACTGATTTCGCACTCACCCTACGCTGCTCTGACGTTCCTTTTTTTGGCACAGCGTCCTTCCAATTTCCCACTATCTGCCCCAGGGCTTCAGCCTGCATCGCCGTTTTTGCGAGGCAAAGAAAAAAACGGTTTCTCTTGTCCGCGCAAATATGGCGATGCAAGCTGAAGCCCCGGGGCAGATAGTGGGAAATCAGAAGGACGCCGCACTGACAAGAGGAACGTCAGAGCAGCATAGGATGAGTGCGAAATCGGTTTCTGTTTCTTCTCACAGGCAGCTGCCTCTTCCCCTCAGCTGGAGGGATGTATGTGTGTCCTAGGATTACTAGCTCTGAGTGGGGAAATACCTGGAGATTTTGGGAGCAGATCCTGGGGAGGGTGGTGTACCTAGAGCACCTGCCTTCTGGGTGTGCCAAATTGGGTCACCATGTGACTTGGTGATGTTATCAGTACAGGTGATGTTATCAGTGAGCACCAGAAGTTAGGTAGGGGATGCCTCTGACAAATGTCGTTCGCATACGCTTCCAGCTCTATTGCGAAATTGTTTTGTCAATATTGGCCGGTCGGGTAAGATTGGAGGGAGGGGGGGAGTGCAGATATGTACAGCTTGAAGCTGAGACGCTGGAAATGACCGCATGGACATCTGGCCTCCCTTGACTCAGCAGCTGACGTGTGATTAATGTCCAGCCAGCATTTCCGGGATACTTGGAAAATCTGACTCTGCGGTTTCCTGTACAAAAATCTTGGACAGGCGACATGTAGGAGGATGGATGTTCACGCTCTTGCTGTCCACCGTTAGTCCCTGAGTTGGTTGTGTTCAGGGTTTTTTCTCTGCTGGACGAGCAAAAAGGTGGAATTTTGTAACAGGGGAAACCCAGCTTTTCAACTCAAATCAATTAACCAAATATCTTCAGCGCGTGTGTGTGTATTTGCTAACCTGTACCACTTAATCTGCCTCTGAGGTTTGTGTTTCTTGAGAAATTGAGATTTGCTTGGAAAAATGCTGGGGAGGACTGAAGGAGGAAAGAAGACTGGAGCCAGTGGAGGATGATGGAGAGGGAGGAATTGTTTTCATTTCCATGGCGGTAGGACAAGTGAGGCAGTGAACTGGAACTCCCAGGCCCTGAGCAGTAAAAGTCTTTTTCTGCTCCAGTCTGATTTCTCAGAAAGATGATCGTTCCATTACAAATTAATCTCTGTAGGCAGAGGGGCTAGAGGTTTGGGGTTAAAAGAACAGAACAAAACCAAAGACGTGTAAAGCTGCAGCCAGGGTTGGCCCAGGCAAAGCAGCAGTCTAGGCAACTGCCTGGGATGCCTCAGAATCTCGAGTGAGGAGATAATGTGGGGGTGCATTTTGCCTTGGCTTCCCTAAGGCAATAACTATTGCAGTGATTGACTCAGTATGCCTGGACATTGGGGTGTGCTACATTGTGTTAGGAGCCCCGTGGCGCAGAGTGGTAAAGTTGCAGTACTGCAGTCCTAAGTTCTGCACATGACCTGAGTTCGATCCTGGTGGAAGCTGGGTTCAGGTAGCCGGCTCCAGGTTGACTCAGCCTTCCATCCTTCCGAGGTCAGTAAAATGAATACCCAGCTTGCTAGGGGGGAAGTGTAGATGACTGGGGAAGGCAATGGCAAACCACCCCATAAAAAGTTTGCTGTGAAAATGTTGTGAAAGCAGCGTCACCCCAGAGTTGGAAACGACTGGCGCTTGCACAGGGGACTACTTTTACCTTTTACATCGTGTAAAAGGCCTCTCTTTGTCTTAACCTGGAAGCTACACTCTGATCCCTCCTCTCTCTCTTCATGTCCTCTGACTTCCTACACATGGCCTTCTATGGAGACCCATGTCTCTGCAGGTTGGATTAGCTGGCCATTTCTGATACAGAAAGTACTCTTTAGATTAGGCTTCTTTCTCTTCTTTCGGCTGCAACCTGAATGCAAATTAGATCTTCTTGTATAAATGCAAGTTTACCCTTTTTTGGCAATATACTTATTGGCTGTGGTCACACACACTAAATATTGCACTTTTAATCCACTTTCAATTCACGTTTCAACTGGATTTTGCTAGTTCACATGGTGAAATCCAGTTGGAAAGTGCACTGAAAGTGGATTGAAAGTGTATTATTTAATGGGTGTGATCACAGCCCTTGAGTGATTTATTTAATGCACCCAGTATCACCAGGAGCGACCCGAGGGTGAATGGCGCCCTAGGCGAACTCCCGGCCCCCCTCCACGGGGCCGCTGCACTCCGCTCCCCCCCCCCCGCGTGGCCGTGCCTCCTCCCCCCTCCCTCCCCTCCCTGGTCAATTTCAGTGCCAGGGAACTGGTGCTCGGGCGCCGCACTCACCGGCGGGCCATCTAAAGCCGCCACCCCTCACCAGACACCTGATAAAACTCACTCAAAGTCAGTGCTGCGGGGCTGGCCAGCCGCAGTGGGAAGGAAAGGATGCACACTGCCACCTCCCACTTCCAGCCCCGCAGTTCTGACTTTGAGTGAGTCTTTGAGTCTATCAGGTGTTTGGCGGGTGGGGGGGCAGCTTTAGATGGCCCGCCGGTGAGAGCACCGGTTCCCCGGCACTGAAATTGACAAGGGAGGGAGGAGGCAAACCAGGCGTTTGCCTAGGGAGGAGGTGGGAGCCCAATTCGGTGCTCTGTACTTCCCAGCACCGTAGGCAAACGCCTAGTTTGCCTAGTGGCAGGGCCAGCCCTGAATATCACATTTCTATGCCTGGGCAAACTCTGCCATATTAACCAAATATCCCAATAGTAACCAATTGAGTTGCCCTCTCCTGCAACCAACAGGGCTGCTGCATTTTTAACTTCCACCCCTCCTGGCTAACAGTTGCATGGACATCAGGCCTGTAGCAAGCTGGGATTGCTAAACCCTTTCTCCCTTTTGCACTAGGCCCTTCAAATCCTTTGGCATTTCTAGCACATGTCAACCTCTTCTGTGGTCTCTTTAGGTGTTCGAGTGTTGCTTGCCCATATATAGCTAGCCGCATTCGATTTCTCCTGGCTGGGCTTTGGGAGTTCTGGATAATTGCCCAGCATCAGGGCTGGGAGGCTCCTAATTTGGACATCGTTCAGTGCCTCTGAGACAGTCTCCTCATGGAGAAAAGGCAGCTCTCCGAAGGAATTATCCTATCAGATGGGGCAGCCACAACAGCCTGGGGTCTCACTGGCAACCTTCTTGTGGTCTCTCACAGCTGGGCCTTAGGAACAGTTTCAGCCTGGGCTGAATCTCCTTGATCTCCTTGAATGGGATGCCTCTCTTTACCTTAACCTGGGAGCTGCACTCTGATTCCTCCCCTCTCCCTTTGTCCTGTCACTCACTACACATGGCCTTCCATGGAGACCCATGTCTATGTAGGCTGGATTAGTGATTGGTGCCGGAGGTAGGGAACACGGGAGCACTGTTGGTAACAGTGTGACATCACTTCCAGGGGAAAACAAGAAGTGCTGTCATGACATCGCTGGTGGCTTTTAAAAACATTTTTCTTTTGCCTCCCTGCCACAGGAGCAACAACTGGAAACAGGAGCTGGGACAGGGGTTCCCTCATCCCCAGAGGGAACATAGCAGTCCCAGCTGGAGGCCTAATCTTATGTCTCTTCTAGAATTGCCAGCACTGCCTCAGCAAACGCCTGAAGATTTTGAGGGTTGTGCCTGGGAAGGGAGTAGTTTTGAGAGAATGTGACTTCACCTCCAGGTGACACTCTAGAAGTTCCAATTTGTTCCACTACCCAATATGCCATTTTTCAGCCCTCCCTTTTCTAATTGGCTAGTTACAACAACAGCCATTATCTCCTCTTCCCTCCTCCATGATGCCTGCCCTTTTCAAACAGGGTTTTATTAGGTCCCAGGGAGACATTTTGGCCTATGAATGCCAAATGCTTTTCCTTTGCTGACACAGAGATTTGGCCTGGCTTAATGCTCTCCCCTGGCCCCTTCTAAGTATTAGGATTTATGCCCCTGCTAAGCTCTGTCACGTAGCCCAGGCACCTCGGTTGTGTCAAGAGCTCTGAGTTCAGTCAGTGAGAGGAAGATGAATAGGATATGAAGCCACCTTTGGGCTCCTGCCCTCCAGGCGTTTTCCTAGCAATTTGAGTCAGGTCAGCCTGAGGGCAACAGGAAATTGCCTGTATGCTTCCTTCCATTCCTTTTGGCAGGCCTTTTTTGGTAGCAGGAACTCCTTTGCATATTAGGCGACACACCCCTGATGTAGCCAGTCCTCCGAGATCTTACAGGGCTCTTCATACAGGGTCTACTATAAGCTCCAGGAGGATTGGCTACATCAGGGGTGTGTGGCCTAATATGCAAAGGGGTTCCTGCTACCAAAAAAGCCCTGTGCCCCTGGGATTTTTATTTGCATCAAAAGTGCCTCAGAGGAGCGTTATATTCTCCCTCTGCATGGGGTTTCCAGTTGACGTCATGGGTGGGGGGCTGTGGGTTATAAGAACATAAGAGAAGCCATGTTGGATCAGGCCAATGGCCCATCCAGTCCAAAACTCTGTGTCACACAGTGGCCAAAAAAACCCCAAGTGCCATCAGGAGGTTCAGAAGTGGGGCTAGAAGCCCTTCCACCTTGCCCCCCTCCAAGCACCAAGAATACAGAGCATCACTGCCCCAGACAGTTCCAATAATATCCTGTGGCTAATAGCCACTGATGGACCTCTGCTCCATATTTTTATCCAATCCCCTCTATAAACTGTCTATGCTTGTGGCCGCCGCCACCTCCTGTGGCAGTGAATTCCATGTATTAATCACCCTTGGGGTGAAGAAGTACTTCGTTTTATCCGTTCTAACCCGACTGTTCAGCAATTTCATTGAATGCCCACGAGTTCTTGTATTGTTAGAAAGGGAGAAAAATACTTCTTTCTCGACTTTCTCTATCCCATGCATAATCTTGTAAACCTCTATCATGTCACCCCACAGTCGACGTTTCTCTAAGCTAAAGAGCCCCAAGCGTTTTAACCTTTCTTCATAGGGAAAGTGTTCCAAACCTTTAATCATTCTAATTGCCCTTTTCTGGACTTTTTCCAATGCCTAGCGATTTGGGGGTTGAGTCTGGGGAGAACAGGAACCTCAGTGGGGTACAATGCTCCACAGCATCTATTTTCTCCAGGGGAACTGGTCTCTGTAGTTTGGAGATGAGCTGGAATTTCAGAGGAGGGAGGCAGCCCGGCCCGCTGGAGGGAGGCAGCCCGGCCCGCCTCTGAGCATTTAACACAGGGTCCCCAACTTCGTTGAGCCTGCCGCCACTTTAGGAATTTTAAGGGTAGTGGAAGCTGCCCCAACATGGCTGCCATTGGGGCAGGGCCAGTAGGGCTGCCAATCCTCAGGTAAGGGAAAGGGATTCTCCAGTTTGGAGGCCCTCCCCCCACTTCAGGGTCATCAGAAAGCAGGGAGGGGGAGGGAATTGTCTGCTGGGCACTCCATTATTTCCTATGGAGACTGAGTCCCATAGGGTATAATGGAGAATTGATCCACGGGTATCTGGGGCTTGGGGGACTTTTTTTTGAGGAAAAGGCACCAAATTTTCAACATAACATCCAATGTGTCTTCTCAAAACACCCTCCAAGTTTCAATCCTATGAGCCCCCCAAAAAGCTGCCCCTATCCTTCATTATTTCCATTGGAGGGAAGGCGTTTAAAAGGTGTGTGGTCCCTTTAAATGTGATGACCTTAACTGGAGTTCAAACCTGCTTGTCACAACCTTGCTCCTGGCTCCACCCCCAAAGTCTCTTGACTTTAACCCCAAAGTCCCCAGATATTTCTTGAATTGGACCTGGCAACCCTAAGAACCAGTCATAAAATGGCTGCTAGGGGACCATTATTAGCTGTCTCATTTGGGGAAGAGAAGTGTCAGTTGGCTTCAGATTTGAAGATAGAGGGCCCTTGGAAAAAATTGCTAAGACTAGCCACATAAGACAGATGGCATCTATGGTCACGTTGAAGGCACAGGAGTGTGACATGTGATCATGTCTGTCCAGTAGGGTTTAGACACAATATGACTACTGAATTACTTTTGAAAAGTTTTCTAAATTAGCTGTATAAAACTTTTAAGCGTAAATAAACTGTCAAAACCTTTGCTGTATGTAATTATTTATATTCAGTATTCATATTCCATAGTAATATCCTAATATAAAGAAACTAAATAGTATGCAGAGCACTTAAACAATATACCAAAAAAATAAGCACAAAAATCTATCCTCTGCTTTCAGGCAATAATGGCATCGTATCTTACAAACAGTACAGAAAAATGCAAACAAACAGCAACTGAAGGTCAAAAAGAACCCTATTTCAAAGTATATCTTCATCAAGTCTGAAGGAAGTCAAGAGTTCAAATATTCTACTAAATTGCAGACCAGCAGAAAAGGTCAAGCCTACTAGAATGAATTACATTTGAAGTCAAAATACATCAGGCTACTTCATTAAAGTTGAAAACATCATTAATCCGTGTAATAGCCAATCACTCAGTAGTCAGCAAAAGCCTGTCCAAGTTTCAAAAAGGCTAGCAATGAATCCTAGTAGGGTTGCTTGCCAGGTCCCCACACCCAGGGGTTATTTTGTAGAAAAATACGTGATGGAAGTCATTAGCATATGCCACTCCCCCAGCCAAAAGCAACCTGATGCAAGAAAGGAGAGCCCCTCCCCAGTCAAAAGGCCAGCAAGCCACCCGCCACCCAAAATCACATAAGAAGTGGAGAAAGGGTGACGTGCTGTTCTTTTGAGGGGTTATAGAGTGTTTCGAGCCCGTCCCTGTGGCATCGGTCGCATCGTTGTAGGGCCCAGGGGGCCGGCGCAGCGGCCCGCTGAAGCAGCCTGTCGGTCACTTCTGGGTTCCTGTCCTGCATCTCGACCTGTGTTATTAGTGACAGGCTGCTTCGGCGGGCCGCTGCGCCGGCCCCTTGGGTCCCACAATGATGGGACCGATGCCACAGGGACGGGCTCGAAACACTCTATAACCCCTCAAAAGAACAGCAGTCTAGCTCGCTTCCCCCGAGCCCTGCCGCCATAAGCCTCAAGGGGGCTCATTTTGCGGCATCTCCCGGCGGGAGGGTGGCACCCGCACAGGACACATATCAAATGAAAGAGGGGGCGCAGGGCTATCAGAAACAGCCAGCGGAGGGAGTCGGGAGCCCACCCCACTGGGGGATCCACACCCCGAAAGTGATAAAGGTGGCGCAGATAGAGCCAACAGAGCAAACAGTACAAAATAAATAGGCTGCATTATGCAGCACAGTTGAGAAAGTGCCTTATCCCATATACTGATGAAGTATATACAGGATTTGAGAACAAAATTGTTTCCGGCGGTGATATTTGGGGGATTTTTGGGGACGTCACAGGAAGTGCTGTGAAGTCACTTCCTGTTTCCGGCAGTGGTATTTGGGGGAAATGATGTCATTTGGGGGAAATGATGTCACAGGAAGTGATGTCACTTCCTGCTTCCGGCAGGTGGCACGGGGGAATGATGCCACAGGAAGTGATGTCACTTCCCGTTTCCGGCAGGTGGCGCGGGGGAAATGACGTCACAGGAAGTGATGTCACTTCCTGTTTCCGGCGGTGGCATGACATCATCGGAAGTGTCATCACCGGAAGTGACATCACTTCCTGTTTCCGGCACCCCCTACCTCCCCCCCCCAAGATGTCCCTGGCTGGCCTTCAGACATTATGGCCACCCTAGCCCTCACTGAATCTGAGGCCTGGGACAAACCAATTATTAGTCCTGTTGGAAAGCAAATCTCATAAACTATTGCTCCATTGCAGTGAAATGATAGAAGATTTCTGCCAAGCATTCTTCCTACTGGTCATTAGGACAGCTCCCACAAGAATAATATTTCAGTGAACATTTTGTAACTTGTGCTGAGATTTTCTGTTGTATGATGGCAGCGGGCTTATTTTGTAGAAAAAGCCCAGCAAGAACATATTTGCATATTAGTCCACACAAGGGTGGAATTCTAGCAGGAGATCCTTTGCATATTAGGCCACACACTCCCGATGTAGCCAATCCTTCAAGAGCTTACAAAAATGAGCCTTGCAAGCTCTTAGAGGATTGGCTACATCAGGGGTGTGGGCCTAATATGCAAAGGAGCTCTTGCTAGAATTCTACCCCTGAGGCCCCACTCCAGACCCCAAGCCAGCCAGAACTGCGTTCCTGTGGTTCCTGCTCAAAAAAATCCCTGGATTAAGATAGGGTCCTGACCTAGATAGCCCAATCATCTCAAACCTCAGAAGCTAAGCAAGGACAGACCTGGTCAGTGTTTGGATTGGAGACCACCAAAGAATACCAGAGTTGCCACACAGAGGCAGGCAATGGCAAACCACCCCTGAATGTCTCTTGCCTTGAAACCCTTATAGGGCGGAGATATGTCAAGTACAACTTGACGGAACACACCAGAAATCTTAAAACAGAGTAATTGGAGTGGGTTTGTTTTTGACTTGTGTCTTTTAAATAGGCTGACGTTTTGGGTTTTGAAAAAAATGTTCTAAGGCACATTGATCTTTCAGGAAAGGTGAGATAATTATATACCGTATTTTTCGGACTATAAGACGCATCCCCCCCCCAAAAAAGTGGGGGGGAAGTGTGTGCGTCTTATGGTCCGAAGGTACATACCTTTGGGGGGGGATCTGCTGCCTCTTCCTCCGATCCGGCTCCACGTGGCCCCAGCGCTTCGCAAGCGCCGGCTGAGGAGGGGGCAGCATGCTTCCTCCTTGCCTGTGTGCCTGCCTTCAGCTGTGATGTTTAAAGCAAGCGCTGGGATCGGAGGGGAGAGGGAGCGATCCCAGCGCTTGCTTTAAACATCACAGCTGAAAGCAGGCACACAGGCAAGGAGAAAGCACGCTGCCGGCGCTCGCAAAGCGCTGGGTTTGCGGAGGGGGCGGGTGCTTCCTACTTGCCTGTGTGCCTGCCTTCAGCTGTGATGTTTAAAGCAAGCGCTGGGATCGCTCCCTCCCCCCTCCGATCCCAGCGCTTGCTTTAAACATCACAGCTGAAGGCAGGCACACAGGCAAGGAGGAAGCACGCTGCCCCCTCCGCAGCCGGCGCTTGCGAAGCGCTGGGGCCACGTGGAGCGATCCCAGCGCTTGCCTGAAAAAGATGGAGCCAGGCAGGCAGGCGCGGGGGAAGCGCCGGATCGGAGGAAGAGGCAGCGGATCGCCCCCAGGAGGAAGGTGCGTCCTATCCTCCAGAGCGCCTTATGGCGCAAAAAATACGGTATGTTGTGATTTGCAAGTTACCTGCCTGAATCCTTGAAATAACTAACTCTTTGGGTGTGTTCACACTGCACTAAATAATGCATTTTGCAACTGGATGTTTTGTTATTTTTATACAGTAAAAATCCAGTAGCAAAATACATTTTTAGTGTAGTGTGACCATATCCTTTGTTTATGCATGCTGATGTCTTACCTAGTTTAAGTCCCTTTGTTCTCCTCTCTTCCATTTTATCCTCACGATGGCCCTGTGAGGTGGGTTAGGCTCAGAGTGTGTGAGTCTTCCATGGCAGAGCGAGGCTTTGAATGTCAGTTTCTCAGATCCTAGCAGAACGTTCTCACCCAGAGGTGTCAAACTCAGAGGCACTAGGCAGCTGCCCAGGGCACAGGCCAAGAAGGTGCACCGGATTAGGCCTTCTCCCCCACCCCTGCCTCCAGGGGGATTGATATCACCCAGAAGGAGAGGCCCTGGGAGCCGCGAAGAGCCCACTTGTTGTCCGATCTCCTTGGTGGCGCCCACCCCGCGCCCTTTGAATGGTCATGACCTGCTTAAAAGACTGGCCAGCAATGAACTATGGCAGGTTTTACATTCAAGATGGCTGCCGGGTTGACAAATGGACGCAAATGTGCCCAGTCTGTTTCTGACCCTAGAAGAGGGGTCAGACAGAAACCAAGAGAAATGAACATCCGCAAACATTGGTACAAATGGGAACAAAAAACAAGAAAGTGTTTTCCCCCCCTCCCATCTACATGCACCTAGAAAAGTTTTTTTCCTTCGAAGAAAAGAAAGGGAGCGTTTGGCTTTGTTCCTGAGGAAGAGTTTATTTGAAATGTGTTTTAATAACACTTTATGCAAGAATAAGCTTTTGAGTGATGTGCCAACTCAAGGCTTCCCACTTCTTGTGTTGAGTGCAAACAAATACCATCTTTGGAAGATAGATTCAGGCAGGCAGCCATGTTGGTCTGAAGCAGCAGAACCATGAGTCCATTGGCACTTTTAAGACCACAGTGTGGGTGCATACAAAAGCTTATACCTAGAATAAAACTTTGTTGGTCTTAAAGGTGCCATTGGACTCAAACTTGGTTCTGCATCTTTGGGAAGATTAGTGCCAACAGGGAAGAAGTAACTTTGACACTAAGAAATACAAAACTGGACAAAATACCCCTCCCCCTGGGGACCCCAAGTGTTTTATAACATCCATTTTATCCTCCCAACAATCCTGTGAGTCAGATTCAGCTAAGAGCATGTGACTGCCCCAAGGTCATCCAGCAAACTTGCATGGCAAGTCAGGATTCAAACCCTAGATCCTAGTCAGAACGAAGAGGCCAAAACAGGGGCAGTGATTAATTGGGGTCAGGGTCCAGGGTTCTGTTTTGAAACGAGGATTCTGACTCCTTGGGGGAGGGGGGGAGGGAAGAAAAGAAAAAAAAGCCTATCATGTAGGTGTCTACTTTTTTCTTTTGAACGTGTTGCCCTTTACATTACCAAATTAACCATAATAGGGATTTTCTCTCTCTCTCTCTCGACTTCTGAGGAAGATGGTACAGTTCTTTTCTTGAACGTGGTGGGCTCATGTCCTTTCTGAAACCCTGGTCTGGTGGTCTGAATAGCTTATTCTGACTGAGCGGGGAAGTTGTGGAAATTTGAGGCTCTACTTTGTTTCTGCTTCTCCCTGAAGACGTCTCTCTTGACATATGGACACCAAGTGACCAGGAAAACATCATCTGCTTGCCTCATGATGGCCAAGCTTATTAAGCATGCCTTGCTGAGAAACATTTGGCCCCAGTTTCCTGTGTGGATTGGTGGCATTTGTCATGGACAGGGCTTTAGGGCTAAGCAGATGTAAGGAAGATGAAAAGGAATGAATGACCCACAACACCTTTCTCTGGCCCGGAACTTTCTCCAGCGAGGGTGGTGGGGTTTAGTTCCCCCTCCTTTTTTAAAAACCGAGAGACCAGGTCTTTGGCAAAATACAATTAATTTATCATATTTAGATTCTGCTCATTCTCCAAGGATTTGTGCATGGCAATGGTGCACATGGATGAAGGGATCACAACAGCCCTGTGAGGTAGGCAGAGCTGAGGGACGATGGGTGCAATTAAACAGGCAGGTTTTCTTGTCCAACCAGAGGGCTCATGGGTATGAGTAAGACTTATGACTATTATAAACACACAATGAGAGTTTTTACTAATACATATATTGAAAAACAATGTGTAACCACAATATTTTCACATATTAATCAAGAAATATTTTACAGTTCATTTCAAAGATGATGTCCAATATTCTTTGTTTGTTTGTAGGGCTTCCTGAAGTCCATTAACTCCCAAACAGGTGTGACTGCAATTCCCAAGCAGGTGTGGCCGCCACTGGACCTCTGCTTCCATCCACTTTCGGAATCAATCCTTCCTCAGGCAGCTGCTTCAATTGGCACTGCTCTGTTTCTCCAATGGATTTAGCAGGCTCCACATTTCTGTTTGTCCTAGGCTTCTCTTGAAAGGGCTGGCTGAAGACACACCTGTTTGGGAATTACCCACCTGCAACCAGCTTCCACCGGGATCAAACTCAGGTCGTGAGCAGAACATGGACTGCAGTACTGCAGCTTACCACTCAGCGCAACTATATACTAGGATCTGGGGAAACTGTGCACTTCTGGAAGCCTCAAGTTAAAAAAGATGTGGACAGAATGGAGCAGGTGCAGAGGAGAGCGACAAAGATGATCAGGAGCCTAGAGACCAAGCCCTATGAGGAAAGGCTGAGGGACCTGGGGATGTTCAGCCTGGAGAGGGAGAGGTTGAGGGGAGACAGGATTGCTCTCTATAAGTATTTGAGGAGGGCAGAGAGCTGTTCCTGTTGGCAGCAGAAGAGAAGACTCCCAATAATGGGTTTAAATCATTGGACACAGAGAGACCAGCTTAATATTGGGTGGGGGGAGATACTACTCGGACAGCAAAGAACACCAAAGAGATCCAACATCCTTTTTTTCTTTTTTTTTGTATTTTGATAAAAACACTGAAGAAGTTGGAGCTGTTTAAATTAACTTGAGGAACTATCAGAATTGGGTTTGTTTAGTGTTGTGGAGAAAAAAAACATCTTATTTGCTTTCAATTCACAGCTAGTAAATGACTGTTTGGTATACTTGTTTTCAGGTTTCATTTTGACAAGAGGAGCACTGTAATTAAAAAGCTATTAGAATAAAAAGGTCATAAAAAGGTCAAGGTAGTCCCTTTAAGCCAGCTACCTGAACCAGCTTCCGCTGGGATTGAACTCAGGTCGTGGCCAGAGGGCTCCGACTGCAGCTTTACCACTCTGCGCCACGGGGCTACTATATAATCTCATATATATATATATATATATATATTAAAGAGACAACGAACATGGTGTCAAAGTTAGATTGTTGGATTAGGGTTCAGAAGAACACAGTTCAAATCCCCACTTTGCCATAGAAGCTTGCCAGGTGACTTTGGTCCAGTTGCACTCTCTCTCTCTCTGTGTTTAACATACCACACAGGGTCCTTGTGAGGTTAAAATGGAGGACGGGAAGACACTGTACACTGTGTTCAGAGGAAGGACTGAATGGGGGGGGGAGAAGTACTACATAAATAAAATATTGCGGAGATTGAACTCTCTTTAAAGTGGGGGCCAAAATGCTCTGAATGCCATTCAATTATTTGGCTTTTCTAAGGGTGACTCCTGGGGCTCTTTGGGGAAATAACTGGGATAATTGACTTCTTTAAAAAGCATCCTTTAACTGTGGGGTGGGGACGGAATCCCTCTGGCTGGAAGGCAATGGGAGGGGGGGAAAACATTCAAGTCCCTTCAATTGGCCTTCTCTGTGGGGTTCCCAGCATCCCCACCCCTCTGGGGACAATTTGCTCTGGATTTCAAATTGGAGCTCTCTCCTTTGAAGTTAAGAGGCTGACTGAGGCCTTCAGCTATCCACATGCAAATGCAAAGGGTAAGAGACTTTAATAAAACTGTCCCCCCCCCCCCCGGCCCAATTCATTTCAGGATTTGGGTTCATGCTGGCAAAGGATGGTGCTTGGTAGATCCAAGTAGGCAGCCCTGTTGGTCTGAAGTAGTAGAACAAAACAGGAGTCGATTGCACCTTTAAGACCAACTTAGTTTTATTCAGAACATACGCTTTCGTGTGCTCTCTAAGCACACTTCATCAGACGAGGAATCTGGCACAGTGAGCAGAGCCATACATAGCTGGTAGGCAGTAGCCCAGAATGCAAAAGGGTACAGATTTAAGAACCAATTACAGTGAAGTAAAATTATCGAGTAGGTAAGATGGTGCTTGGTTGATATGGGAAAGGTGCCCTATTTGTGTATGTTTCTACTAGAAGAAATAGAATAAAGTTAGAGCCCAGTGGTACCTTTAAGATCAACAAAGTTTTGTTCAAGGTATGAGCTAAGTTTGATGGCAGTGACAAGTTAAAGTATCCATGAACTAAATACTGGAAAATTGTCACTCCTTGGTGATTGGAAAGACTGCTTTTGAACCGTCTTCCGTTAATGTCTTCTGAACATAAGAACATAAGAGAAGCCATGTTGGATCAGGCCAACGGCCCATCAAGTCCAACACTCTGTGTCACACAGTGGCAAAAAGTTTTATATACACACATACAGTGTGGCTAATAGCCACTGATGGACCTCTGCTTCATATTTTTATCTAAACCCTTCTTGAAGGTGGCTATACTTGTGGCCGCCACCACCTCCTGTGGCAGTGAATTCCACATGTTAATCACCCTTTGGGTGAAGAAGTACTTCCTTTTATCCGTTTTAACCTGTCTGCTCAGCAATTTCATCGAATGTCCACGAGTTCTTGTATTGTGAGAAAGGAAGAAAAGTACTTCTTTCTCTACTTTCTCCATCCCATGCATTATCTTGTAAACCTCTATCATGTCACCCCGCGGTCGACGTTTCTCCAAGCTAAAGAGTCCCAAGCGTTTCAACCTTTCTTCATTCTGGCTACATGTTCTTGTCTATTTGAAGTTCTATGTGCAAGCTTTGTCAGAACACCACTGACTTTTACATTACACTGTTTTGTTGTTTAAAATTTATGGTGTCTCTTAGCAGTTTTTTTTTATTTACCCACCTGGGGATTAGCAACACTAGCCCAACCAAGTCTACTCAGAACAGCAGCGGCTCTCCATGGTCTTAAACTGAAGTCTTTCCTATCACCTCCTACCCGATCCTTTTCACTAGAGATGCTGGGGATTGAACCTGGGACCTTCCGCATGTCAAGCAGATGCTCTGCCAGTGAGCCACAGTGAGCACTCTAACATGCTACAATCTGGGAGGAGGTTTACATCCTTCTCTCCTTTGGCTGGGACTCGAAGCCCTCCTTCTTGCCAAGCTGGGGGCCAATCAAGGCCTGGAATGTACACAGAGGAGCAGCTGGTCCTTTGGCTGGCCACACAGGAAGGAAAGAAGGAAGGAGGGCCCTTGTTTCAGTCTGTGAGGATCCAGTGTTTGACAGCCCTCTGAAGTCCATCATGTACCACTTGGTTAACTGTAAAGGTTTCAAAGCGATTTACAGCAACAAGATCAAAACAAACAGATAAAACCATAAAAGTTGCCAGCTCTTTAAAAAAAGAATGCGTGACTTGGATGCAGAGAGTTAAGGGACAGATCACACAGGAAATAACATGCAGTTTTAAGATTCATGACTTTACAAGCAGGTCGATACCAAGCAATGCATCTGTGAATGCTGTCAGGACCAGGGGTTGTTTTGTAGAAAAATAGCTGGTGGAGCTCATTAGCGTAACTCATTAGCATATGCCGCCTCCCCAGCCGAAAGCAACCCAATGCAAGAAAAGAGAGCCCTGGGAGAACAAGGCCCCCTTGGGCTGGCTAGAGATCCAGCCAGCCCAAGCAGGCCTCACTCGCCTGGGGCTCTCCTAGGCTGCCCCCTCCCCAGTCAAAAGGCCAGCAAGCCATCTGCTGCCCAAAATCACATAAGAAGTGGAGAAAGGGTGGTCCTGGCTTATCCAGGGTTAATGAGAGCTCCTGGGGGCATGGCAAAGCTCTTGGTGGCTGGCTGGCTGCCCACTCTCCTAATCCAGGTATTGTTATGCAGCTGCACCTTCTATTCAATGGACAAGGTAGGTGAGGAGGAAGAGGTGGAACCCTCAGAAAGGTTCAGGAGCTGTGCTCCTGTGAGCTCCTGTTGAATCTGAGGCCTGGTCAGGACAATGCAGATCTACCTACCCAATACCTAGTTCCATACATACTGAAAGTTCTTTGAGGGCACTTTCTCACTGACCCTGAACCCTGATTGCCATCTTATGTACTATTTGATGCTGTGTAGGGCTTTGAAATATTGTGTAGATTGTGTTTTAATTGTTTTAGCTTGTATATATTTACTGTTGTAACCTCCCCTAAACTCTGCTTGCAGGGAAGGGTGGGCTAGAAATTCAATAAAATAAAAAGCAACAACTTTCCTTGTGCTAACCTGCAGGTTCTACTCCTTGCATACCAGGGCTTTTTTTGGTAGGGAAAAACTCCAGCAGGACCTCATTTCATATTAGGCCACACACCCCGACACCAAGATAGCCAGAGCAGCATTCCTGTGCATTCCTGCTCCAAAAAAGCCTTGTTGCATACTAAAGTTCAGATGGGAGAAAAGCATTTTCCTTGCATTGTGCAGCCTGATCCACTATAGTATGATTCACCAAAACCTCTCCACCTTTAATGCCTGTTAACCCAAAGAGATATTTTAAATTTGCGAACATACAGGTACAGAGTGCCTCAAAATATGATTCTTCATAAGGCCCCTATGCCTTTTAATCCCAGATGTAGAAAGCATCCATGGCAGGGAACCCCAGACTTTTTTCTAAAGTAACAGTTTCTGCTAAAGCTGCAAGAAGCGACGGGGCACCACAGTAGAAAGACTATGGAGAGAGCGCCACATCCAGATGTGCAGCATCCAGGGAGCCCCGATGTTGCTGCCTGCAGGCTCAGTGCAAAAAGCCGCCTGGCTCGTCTGCTCAGTGAGCTAGAATCTTGCTGTGAGCTGCTTGACCTTTTGCCTTCCCTCCTTGGGAGTTTTGGCAGAGAAGAAGGAAGAGGGGAATGTGAAAGGCAGCAAAAGAGGGCCAGTTGCTCTCCCAAGTCTCACCCAGTTTTTGAGGGGAGGGGGGAGGAGGGCTTGGCACTATATACAGACTGTTGTCTGTGGCAAACAAGGCATCCTGGGAGAACGCGTGTAGACCGCGCATAGACTCTGAATCGTTTTGCTATACACCGGTAACGGGTTTCCATTCCCACCAGGGGACACGGGACTGATAGCTCCCAGCTGGGAAGCATGTGCTAGCTACCCTGATTGCTCACACATTGCTGGCTTCCTTTTGAAGGATACAATCAATTATCTCTTTTTTCTGATTATTTCCTTGCTTAGGGGAAGGGAGCCTGGGAGAGTCCCGGCTTTTTGCACAGACAGGTGCTGAGTTGCTGCCTTGCTGCTGGCCTTGGGTGGAGCCCTAGAGCCTGTTCCTCGTGGCAGACCGAGCCTGGAACCCATGGAGCAATGATATGGTGCCTCTGAGCATGCCCACTCACTCGCAGGGGTCATTTTGTCGAAAAAGAGGCGCCAGAGCTCATTAGCAAAACTCATTTGCATATGCCACACACCCCTGACATGACCGGAAGGTGTACTAAATGCTTCTTGAATTATAACTGTCATCATAAAACCTTACTCCCATCATACTTTTAAAATTATTTTCTCCTATGTGGCCCCAGTGTCATGATGAAGATTTCCATCTGTCTGCTTTGTGTGTTTTAGTTATTTTCCCATTTTTTTTGCTGGAGGGAAATATTGGAAAGTTTGTCAGATCTTAGAGTTCAGCAAAATTCTCACAGGGAGTTTGAACAGTGGAACCCAAAAGCAAGTATTTGGGAGGGGGGAAGGATAAGAAAGAAAGAGCACAATGAAATATAGAGGTTCCAGAGCTCTGCTCCTTTAAGCTCCTGCCCAAAATAAGGCCGGCCACTGAGGGATCATAGTGCATACTTGCACATGCAAAATTCTCCCTGTGAGAATTTTGCTGAACTCTTAAGATTTGACAAACTTTCTAATATTTCCCCCCACCAAAAATGGGGCAAGGTTTCCAGGCAGAATTGAGTCTCATGGGGTGGCAGCATGGTATAGGGGCTGAAGTATTAGACAAAGACCTAGAAGATGCTGGTTCAAATCCCCACTCTGCCAGGAAGCTCACTGGATGTCTTTAGGCCTGCTGCATTCTCTCAGCATAGTCCACAGAGTTGGTGTTGTGACGTTTATTTCTGTTATTCATTTGTACCCCCATCTTTCTCCCCAGTGGGGACCTGAAGAGACTTGCATCCTTCTCCACTCCTCCGTTCTATCCTCACAACAACCCTGTGAGGTAGGTTAGGCTGAGAATGTGACTGGATCAAGGTAACCCAGTGAGCTTCGATGGAAAAGTGGGGATTTGAACCTGGGTCTCCCAGATACTAGTTTGACACTCTTAACCACTGCACCACACTGTTTACATGGAGGAGGGGAGAAAACTATATATGATGCTCTCAGCTGCTGGGGGGTGACATACCGACAAGTTTCACAAAGGAAACCACTACTCCCTCCTCCCCCAGATTGCACCTGCAGTTACAATGTAGCCTTTGCCCTTTACTGGCCATAATGTCATCCAGGGCTTTTGTTGCAGCAGGAACTCCTTTGCATATTAGGCTACACCCCCCTGATGTAGCCAATCCTTCTGGAGCTTACAGTAGGCCCTGTAAGCTCTTGGAGGATTGGCTCCATCAGGCAGGTACAGCCTAATATGCAAAGGAGTTCCTGCTACAAATCCATTTATAATATTTCTGCACTCCTCTCTGCCAGACTTCCGAAGAGGTTCAGTTTAAAATCAAACATTATTTTGCACTTTCCCCATGCTTGCACTGAATTACAGCCCACATGGAAACCAGACCAGTGCAAATTCCCTTGCTTTATATTTTGGGATTTCCCCCTGCTATGGAGATAAGGGAGTCCCCAGCCTCCTATCTGAAATCACAGCTTTTCTCTGGACTACGGAGATCAGTTCCCCTGGAGGGAATGACAGCTTTAGAAAGTGGAATCTAACCTGCTGAGCTCCTGCCGCAAACTCCACCTTCTCCAGAAATTTTCCAAAGGAGAGCGAGCAACCTCTCCAGCCAAAGTTGTAATCTATTTTTCTTTCCCTTCCCCAGTGACCAAGAGGCTGCAATAAATGCAAGATAGTTCTAAGGCTGCCCCCCATTCCCAAATGCAAGCTAATTAGTACACTGGTGTTATATTTATGGGTCTGGGAGCTGAACTCTTGTACTTCCTTTACCAGAACAAATAGGAGTCCAGTTGCACCTTTAAGACCAACTTAATTTTATTCAGAACATAAGCTTTCGTGTGCTCTCTAAGCACACTTCATCAGACGAGGAATCCGGTACAGTGAACAAAGCCACACATAGCTGCTTAGAGAGCACATGAAAGCTTACGTTCTGAATAAAATTAAGTTGGTCTTAAAGGGGCACTTGACTCCTATTTTGTTCTACTACTTCAGACCGACATGGCTGACTTCATGGATCTATTTCCTTTCCCGTCAGCTGTTTTGAAACCAGTTTTCCCTACGCAGTGAAAGTTCCCAGATGAAAAAGAGAGAGAGAGAATCTTTGTTAACTGATGGCCACAGCAAATGCACTTCCTGGAGTAAAATCTGACAGCCATCCCTGAGCCAAGAGATTTGTAATGACATCCTCTGGCCTTGGGAAGCAGAATCGCTGGCCAGCGGTGTCAGACACCTGGATCATCTCCGCATCCACGGTTTCCAGACCAACCTCAGCTCTGACCCAGAGAGAAGTCATTTTAGAACCCTCCAACAAAGGCCTTTGGCTCTCCCATCCTTCAAACAACCCTCTCTGCCTCCCTTTGACGCAGAATGAGCTGCAGTCAGAGTGCATTCGGCTGACAGCTTCCTGCCTCATGATGTAACCCTTGAGAGAGGAAATTTCTTTCTCCTTCCTTTCAGGAAGGAGTTAAACAAAGCAGGAGTCAAGTTTCACCTTTAAGACTAACCAAGTTTTATTGAGAACGTAAGCTTTTGTGTGCTCTCTAAGCACACTTCATCAGACGAAGGGATCAGGTATTGTAGGTATTGTGATCCCCTCATCTGAGGAAGTGTGCTTAGAGAGCACACGAAAGCTTACGTTTTCAATAAAACTTGGCTGGTCTTAAAGGTGAAACTTGACTCCTGCTTTGTTCAGCTGCTTCAGACCAACATGGCTGCCCTCTTGGATCTATCTTTCAGGAAGGAGGCAGTGTTGATCTACTGCAGGTTGTGCAATTGATGAGCCACCAACTCAAACGCAGGCCTCGGCCTACCTGAAGCAGGATATTATGGCTGACAATAGACGGCCAACTCAGGACAGCAACAAGCCCCAAAGAGAGCCGCTGGAAAAGGGGTAGCCAGGAGCCTCCAGACAGCCCGCGACCTGCCCCCCCGGAACAGGGACGGAGTGCGTGCACCCAGGAGGAGCTTCCAGAGTGCTCATGCACCTCTCAGTCACTCCCCGGGCACTTCCCGGCTATCCAGATGGCTGGGGAAACTCCTCAAAGCTGCCTCAGAATTCAGGAACCACTTTGTAAGTGGGCCTTTCTGAGGTGGCTTTGATCCGGCCCTAGGTGGACTGCCTTCGGGAAAGGGATGGCAGGCAGATGTACGCATATGGATGCGCTTTTTTGATCCACCTGCCTCCCGTCCCTGGGGCAGTTTAAACCGCCCATCTGTTATCAGCGTATGACTGCCTACCTCCATTTTTGTGTGCCCCGTTAAGCCAACCAGGTTGCCAACCTCCAGGTGGTGACAAGAGAAAACCCTTAGGTTCCATGACAGCCTGCTAGGCTTGCCAATCCCCAGGTCTCAGCGGGGGTTCTTCCGCTTTCCCAGGCTCTTTCCCACCCCCAGTCAGCTGGCTGGCGGGGGGAAGCCCCACCCCCAGAGGACCATGTGACTTTCCACCTCCGGAGGCTTCAGTCTCCGATTGAAAGGCTTCCTCTTGGGATGATGTGTCTGTGTTACTTTGAAGAAGTTGGCAGCAACTCATGAGTAGACAGGCCAATCCCTCGCTTCAGAGTTGCCAAAAACGGCGGGGGGGAGGGAAACATCTGCTGAGCACTTCTTTATTCCCTATGTGGAGATCGATTCTCATAGGGAATAATGGGGAATTGTTGTGGAGGTTTCAGGGGCTCTGGGGGAGCTGTTTTCTTAGGAAGAGGCACCATATTTTCAGTATAGTATCTAGTGCTTCTCCCCAAAGTACCCTCCAAGTTTCAAAACGATTGGACCAGGGGGTCCAATTCTATGAGCCCCAAAATAAGGTGCCCCTATCCATTATTTCCTATGGAAGGAAGACATTAAGGTGTGCTGTTCCTTTAAATGTGATGGAGTTCAATTATGCTTGTCACACCCTTATTCCTGGTTCCACCCCCAAAGTCTCCTGGCTTCACCCACAAAGTCCCCAGATATTTCTTGAATTGGACTTGGCAACCCTACAGCCTGCCTCCAAAAAAGCGATAAGGGTATTTTTAACAAATTACTATAATATTCAAAACACTCTCAATCAAAACATCTTATAAACATACCCTGATGTACAGAACAGCCATAGTGAATACAAGGGAGGGACTAAATTAAGGAAAAGTTCAAACCGCAGTCTATAAATAGCAACCGCTAGTCCTTCCACATTCAAAGGAATCTTTGGTCCTACAGAGTATGTGGGCCAGCAGACATACTCTGGAGCTGCATTTGGCTTTGCGGGTCAAATAGGGTTACCATTCTGGATTGGGGAATTCTTGGAGATTTGGGGGGCATTTGA
The DNA here is from genome assembly GCF_032191835.1 of Heteronotia binoei. Taxonomy (NCBI): domain Eukaryota; kingdom Metazoa; phylum Chordata; class Lepidosauria; order Squamata; family Gekkonidae; genus Heteronotia; species Heteronotia binoei. The sequence continues at coordinate 23,074,467 of NC_083235.1, forward strand.
GGAAGGGAGGGACCTCAGTGTGGTATAATGCCATACGATCGACCCCCAAAGGAGCCGTTTCCCCAGAGAAACTGACCTCTGTCATCTGGAGAGCTCTGGGTCCTACCTACAGATTGGTAACCCTAGACCAGGGGTGGCCAAACTCGCTTAACAGCCACATTGAATAAATTTCAGATGTTTGAGAGCCGCAAGACATGAATGTCAGATGTTTGAGAGCCACAAGGAAGGAAGGAAAATTGATGAGGAGAGAGAGAGGTGGAAAGAAAGCAACGTTAAGATTGAATACATTCTCCAAGCTGCCTGCTGGCTTTGCTTGGAGAAGTGATTTAGAGAGAAATGCCTTCTCCAAGCTGGATGGTGGGGTGGGGTGGTGAGGGCTTCAAGAGCTACACGTTATGTGTGAAAGAACCACATGTGGCTCCCAAGCCACAGTTTGGCCACCCCTGCTCTAGACCAACAAGCTGTACCAGCAGGTTCTAAGACTCTCACAACAACCACTCCCCCATATTCAATGATGAAGGGATGACTTTCAAAAGCTCTGCAAGATGTGTGACCCTCTGAGATGAACGTAGCTCATCCACCATGCATTGCTGCTCGCTAAGCGCTGCTTTTCCAGGTTCAATTTCCAGACTCCTGAGCAAGGAAAAGGTTGGCTGGAGAGGGGATCCCAGACCCAACCTGTGAACTCCACCACATATTGTCATGATCTGAGGCCTAGCGTGGCCTAGATGGCAGGGAGGAGCCTGCCTAGGAGTAAATACAGCGGCCTACATCTCCCAGGATTCCTTCCCTCTGATTGGGTGGCAGAGTTTTGGAAGGGGAGCTAGCGGGGGGGGGGGGGGGTGGAGGCAGGACCTAGGAGGAAAGCATAAATAGGCCTGGCTGGAAAGGGAAGTTATTGTCCTTGGAAAAGGCAGTGGGGAAAAAGAGTCTCAGGGAATGTCTAGTCAGACACATCGTGGCTTTTTTATTTATTTACACCAACCTTTACTGTTTATATTTCACTGTTGCACTAAAAGTTTTTATTGCCCACTTATTGTTTGAGCGCTGTAAATAAGTGCTGTTGTTTAACTGCCTGGGTCCTTAACCTCTCCTTGGTCATGGGAAAAAGGTGTTGCTAAAAGGAAGATACAAGGGTGGTTGGGTGCTCTGGCCCTCCCAGACAGACCCTTACCAGAGTGGTGGCGGCCAGTAGAAGGCCCTTCCTGATCTCCTGCTGTGCCTGACACATATGTTACTGGCCACCCTAGCCGACAGTCTGTTTGCAAGCTGCAAACAGGAAGCCAGATTTTTGTTGATAGGTTTGGCTGTTTGTAAACAATTTGAGGCTGTTTATCCAGTTCCCTTTCCTGGATTCATGCAATAAAGTACACTACAGTCATGCATGTTTGTAGCAGAAAAATAATGAGGTCCGCATAGAATTTCTGGTATGAAACGAGGTTTTTACTTCTGGTACAAGAGCAGAGCTCAGTTCGGGCAGCATGGCCCGACAGAACTGAATTGAATAATTTTGCATACACACAGTTTTCTTAACAGGCAAGCAAGCAAGCTTATCTGATTCCAACAATCCTGCCCCAGCAAAGTTCTCCCTGGTAAAATTCCATGACATCGTCCCTTCACTTTTCTATTACAGCAAGATGCCTCTAAGAGGCCGCTTCTCTTATCTAGCTAGCCACCTTGGGCATACACCCACTGTACTGTGGCCAGCGCTTTAATGGAAAGTTACATCAGACATTCTAATTTGGAGGCAAAGCATGCTCTTATTCAGTGTTATAATTATTATAGGGATATTAATTAATTATTCAGGGGCTCTCCTTCGTGTTCTCCCACAGCCTGATGGAAGGCCTACTCCTCACTGCATACAGCTCATCCGCCAGTTTAAGAACACAAGAGAAGCCATGTTGGATCAGGCCAATGGCCCATCCAGTCCAACACTCTGTGTCACACAGTGGCAAAAAATACCCCCAAGTGCCATCAAGAGGTCCATCAGTGGGGCCAGGATACTAGAAGCCCTCCCACTGTTGCCTCCCCCCAAGCACCAATAATACTGAGCATCACTGTCCCAGACAGAGAGTTCCATCAACACACTGTTGTTAATAGCCATTGATAGTCCTCTGCTCCATATGTTTATCCAATTCTGTCTTGAAGCTGTCTGTGCTTGTAGATGCCACCACCTCCTGTGGCAGTGAATTCCATGTGTTAATCACCCTTTGGGTTAAGAAGTACTTACTTTTATCAGTTCTAACCCGACTGCTCAGCAAATTCATTGAGTGTCCACAAGTTCTTGTATCGTGAGAAAGGGAGAAAAGAACTTCTTTCTCTACCTTCTCTATTCCATGCATAATCTTGTAAACATCTTATCATGTCACCCCTCAGTTGCTGTTTCTCCAAGCTAAAGAGCCCCAAGAGTTTTAACCTTTCTTCATAGGGAAAGTGTTCCAACACTTTAATCATTCTAGTTGCCCTTTCCTGCACTTTTCCCGATGCTCTAATATCTTTTTTGAGGTGTGGTGACCAGAATTATACACAGTACTCCAAATGGGGCTGCATCATCGATTTATACAGGGGCATTATGATTAGGGTTGCCAAATCCCCTCTGTTCTCCAGTGGAGGACTTTTGCATGCACGACACAATGATGTCACCCGGAAGTGACATCATCGTGCTGGCAATGTCGTGCACGGCCTCTCTAGGCGTTTCCAGGAAAAGTCTATGGTTTCCCCAGATGCTCCAGCCATTTGGGAGGGGAAAACCTCTATGGAACCCTAACCCAGACTGGCGGCTGGGCAGCCCTCATTATGATACTGTTAAGCACAGCTGGAACCGGTGTACTCAATGGATAATAAAAGGGAATAACTGGAAACAATGCAACTTTCACAAAACAGTGTACAAATATATTTAGTGCAAACTGAATTGAACAGAACACTGAGTATACAGTATGAATAATATCCCCACAAAGTCTTTTCACAGCCTGAAAGTCAGCTTCTTCTAATAGACACAGGGGTGGGCAAAATCCTTAGAACTCAGTGTTCAACTCCAAATGGCACGGAGGAAGTAAGGAGGAATTGCTTATTGTAGGATTCCTCGCGATTTTGACAGAATAGACTTCATCAGCTTCCTTCTCTCAACATTATGCGGAGCTGTTAATAACACAACATAAATAAACAATTTGGAAGATAACAAAAAAACATTCTTTCTTACAAGAGGACTGACGATGCAAACTCACCCTTAACTTAAGTTACCCTTAACTTAAGGGTGAGTTTGCATCGTCAGCCCTCTTGTAAGAAAGAATGATTTTTTGTTATTTTCCAAATTGTTTGTTTATGTTGTGTCATTAACACCTCCGCATAACGTTGAGAGAAGGAGGCTGATGAAGTATCTTCTGTCAAAATCGCGAGGAGTCCTGCAATAAGCAATTCCTCCTTACTTCCTCCGCGCCATTTGGAGTTGAACGCTGAGTTCAAAGGATTTTGCCCATCCCTGTGTCTATTAGAAGAAGCTGACTTTCAGGCTGTGGAAAGACTTTGTGGCGATAGTATTCCTACTGTATACTCAGTGTTCAGTTCTTTTTGTTCAATTCAGTTTGCATTAAATATATTTGTACACTGTTTTGTGAAAGTTACATTGTTTCCGGTGATTCCCTTTTATTATCCACTAATTATGATACTGGCTGATTTATTTTCATTTCCCTTCCTAATAATTCCCAGCATAGCGTTGGCCTTTTTTATTGCAGTCGCACACTGTCTCAACATTTTTAGTGTTATCTACCACGGCCTCCAGATCTCTCTCTTGGCCAGTCTCTGCCAGTTCGCACCCCATTTTAATAAACACAGAGCAGATCAATCAGAGTTATGTGATTATAGGTGCACTTCCTTTTTTAAAAAAGTCGTTTGGCTTCATTTAAGTGTGTACTATCAGCTTTCTTTTTGCACATGTGCATTTTGGCACAGCTGGATGGGAGGTGAAGTCCCCCACCCACCCATGATTTTATTATGTGACTTGACCATCCATGACCCTGAGGGAGAACCATCTCATCTACTGCACAAGTGCAGAAGCCCCCCACTCCTCCACAAAGACGGATTGGAGGTTTGGCTCTTGGATGGTTGCCACTGTCGAATCTGATATGATTGTCTGTTGAACATATTCACTATGAAGTTCACAACATCCCTATGCACTTCCCGTGGCATATGGTTAGATGTGCCATGAGAGAGGAAATTTCAAGTTGAATTCAACCTAATGCTGACAAGAGCTCATTTTAGAGTTTCATCTGCAGCCGCTGATGAAAAATCATCTCGTTCTCACTATTGCAGAGCTGGGACTTGTTTCCTGCAGGTTCTGCTAACAACTTCATGGACTGCCCGCTGTGGCTTGTTAGCTAGGTGTTTTGTAGATAAAATTGCTCAGATCTGTCCTGTTCTGCATGCTGCTTGTTTTTACATTGATTTATATACCAGAGCTGATAAGAGCTTTTATACAAACTGAGCTAGGGTTGTCAATCTCCAGTTGGAGGCAGGAGATCCCCTGGTTTAGAGGTAGGGTTGACAATCCTCAGGTGGGCGGCAGGGGATCCCCCGGTTTGGAGCCCTCCCCCCACTTCAGGGTCAGCAGGTAGCGAGGGAGGGAGGGAAATGTCTGCTGGACGCTCCATTATTCCCTATGGAGACCGATTTCCATAGGATATCATGGAGAATTGATCCGTGGCTATCTGGGACTCTGGAAGGGGGCTATGTTTTGAGGTAGAGGCACCATATTTTCAGCACAGCATTCAGTGCCTCTCCTCAAATCACTCTCCAAGTTTCAAAAAGATCGGGTGGTCCAATTCTATGAGCCCCCAAAGAAGGTGCCCCTATCCTTCATTATTTCCAATGGAAGGAAGGCATTTAAAATGTGTGCAGTCCGTTTCAGTGTGATGGCCAGAACTCCCATTGGAGTTTAATTCTGCTCGTCACAACCCTTGCTCCTGACTCCACCCCCAAAGTCCCCAGATATTTCCTGAGTCAGACCTGGTAACCCTATCAGGAGGGCTAAATTTATTGCCAACCTCCAGGTGGGACCTGGGGATCCTCTGGAATTACAGCTCATCTGCAGACTACAGAGTTCAGTTGCCCTGGAGAAAATGGATGCACTGGAGGGTAGACTGTATGGCATTGTACCCCACTGAAGTCCCTGCCCTCCCCAAGCTCCATTCTCAAATCTCCAGGAGTTTCTCAACTTGGATCTAGCAAATTTATATCCCCATCCATCCCCCGATGATGGCTGGGGGGGGGGGGGGTGGCTGGAAACCTGGCAATGCTAGGCTGACTGGAGTTACTGCCGGTAGTCCCTTTTGCCTGGGCATATTACAGTTGTTGCAGACCAGAAATGTGGACAAGACTGCATGGAGGAAGTTGAACTATTTGCTTGATCCTTTCCCTTGGGAGCCGATTCTGTTCTAGCCATAGGTGACTGATTGCTTGAGTCTGGAAGGCTGCAAGAGTTTCCTTCACAGAGGAAAACCCACTCCTGGCCACGTATATTCTCCCTGGACTTTGATGATTGTCCCCAGCCGCAGCAGGTACCATTTTTGGATAGGCCTTTTCAGTGCAGCTTCTGACACAGAAATTGTCTTTGTCACTCTGATTGGTGACCAGTTTATGAAGAGACCCAGGAGGAATGTACCACCAGTTGATGGATATTCTGGCCAATTTCAGTACCACCAGGTCTTGGCACATCCTCATAAAGTACCTATTGCGGTAGGAGATATTGTGCTAATGAGCAGGGGGAGTTTTTTGAGCAGGAAAGCACAGGAATGCAGTTCCAGCTGGCTTGATGCAGGGGGGTGCGGCCTAATAGGCAAACGAGTTCCTGCTGGGCTTTTTCTATGAAAAAAAGCCCTGCTAATGAGGTTTTACTCTTATCCAAGAGTAGATTTCAGAAGAGGTGCTTGGGACATTAGTATAAAAGACAGGGGAGAAAAATATGGAGCTCCATGGGATTCTGTTTTTTCTCCCACTCTATTTGATATTTGTACATCTTCTGCAGATATAGGGTAGAGTGTGTTGGTTAAGTGGTTAATACAAAACAGAGGTGCACAAAATTATCAAAGTGTGGATAAAACTTTATTCAGGAATTAACATATTTGATAATAAAGAGCAGAGATGCTACTCTTAGCTACATCCGGATGCAAGAGAGCTGCAGGGGTCATTTGGTAAAAAAAAAAAAAAAAAGGTGGCAGAGCTCATTAACATAACTCATTAGCATATGTCACCCCCAGCCAAAAGCAACTGGATGCAAGAAAGGAGAGCCCCAGGCGAGCGAGGCCTGCTTGGGCTGACTAGAGATCCAGCTAGCCCAAGCAGGCCTCACTCGCCTGGGGCTCTCCTGGGCCGATCCTCCCACACACAGTCAAAAGGCCAGCAAGCCACCCACCACCCAAAATCACATAAGAAGTGGAGAAAGGGCGGTGTGAGATTCTCCAGGGGCTAATGAGGACTGCTGGGGGTATGGCAGAGCCCCTGCTGGCTGGCTGGCTGCCTGATCTTCTAACCCAGGGATTGTTATACAGATGCACCTACTACTCAATGGACAAGGTAGGTGGGGAGGAAGGAGTGGGAACCCTCAAAAAGGTTCAGGAGTTGTGCTCCTGTGAGCTCCTGCTGAATCTGAGGTCTGGGTAGCCGTAAGATGCTTAAATTTGCCACAGCCCTCCAGCCTCTTTCCTTCTTGCTCTTGCTTTCCTCTCAAACTCATCGGTCACTAAGGATCCCCACCCAGCTTGAGTCAACGGTGCATGTGACATCTCACATGAGCTCCTTGCTCCCATGCCCAGAAGGGTGTGCCTTGGCTTGGCACACTTGCTTCCCTAGGCTTTGCCACTGCATTGTGCTGTGCTGAATGCAGTGTGCAATCTGCTAGGAATGTTCCAAAAGATGATCTTGGGTCTCTGGGAGACTGTCACTTTCCGAGAGACCCTCGGTTGTGTCTCTCTACGGGTCTATCCAGATGGCTTTAATTTCAAGGATCAGGGGAAAGATGTTTTACGGCATGTCATAAAAAGCACAGAACAGCTGTTTTCTAAATTCTTTGTGAAATGATGAGATGGATATGCTTCGGTGCATGGTTCTGTTTTTTTTTTTCTTTTTCCAATTAGGTTACTTGAAAAACTAGACGATGACAAAGAGTCACTATCTCTCAAGGATCTATCTGCACTGCAGACTTAAATCACTTTAGCAGTCATTCTCTATCCTCAGAGAACCCTGCAAACAGTAGTTTGGAGCAGGGGCTTGGACTTTGTCACGGAATTTTCAGCAACTTCCACTAAACTACAGCTCCCAGGATCCCTTGGGGGAGTATCCATGGCTACTCAGAACACCATAGGTTTGGAGCCTACATATGTCCCTAAGTGGACAAAAGATCTACAGCACAAAAGGTATCAACACCTAACTTGATGGTCTTAATGGGATAATTAAATTGGATCAACTAACTGGCATTTCTCTAAGCATGTCAAAGGGTTCCCCTGCCACCCCCCCACCCAAAGATTCAAAAACACTCGCTTCTGTGTTAATATAGGGTTGCCAACTCCAAGTTACAAATTCTGGGAGATTTGTGGGGTGGAGACTAGAAATCGCAGGATTTGGGGAGGGCTTCAATGGGGCTTAATACCACCTTCCAAAGCAGCCATTTTCAACAGCGAAACTGATCTCTGTTGCCAGGAGCAGGGACTTGGACTTTGTCACAGAATTTTCAGCAACTTCCACTAAACTACAGCTCCCAGGCTCCCTTGTAACCAGTGTTCCCTCTAAGCTGAGTTAGCTTACAGATTTTTAGCCTCCAACTCACACATTTTTGTCTTCGCTCAGCAAGGATGACCCCGGAGCACATGAATGTATGCAGTAGCTCACCGCTGTAATGCCAGGAGCTCATGAAGTAGAATTTTTGCTCACAAGACTCTGTAGCTTCGAGGGAACATTGGTTGTAACGCCAGGAAATTTCCAGTCTCTACCTGGAGGCTGGCACCCTTGGCCTGTGACAAGAGTTGCCAGCTTCCATGTGGTACCTGGAGATCTCTCACTAGATCTCATGCCAGTTTAGGGTAGTACATGGGCAGAACCAGGTTTGATTGCCTGTGTTAATATAGGGTTGCACATACATCTGCTGGAGTGACCTTGGGTCAGTCACAGTTCTCTCAGAGTTGTTCTCTCAAGAGCAGTTTCTGTCAGAGCACTCTCAGCCCCACCTACCTCACAGGGTGTCTGTTGTGGGGAGGGGAAGGGAAAGGAGATGGTAAGCTGCTCTGAGACTTCAACTGGAGGGTGGGGTATAAACCCAATCTCCTCTTCCTCTTATTGTTGTTGTTGTTGATCTCCAGATGACCAAGAACAGTCCCCCTGGAGAAAATGGCTGCTTTGCAGAGTGGATTCTGTGGCATTATACCCTGCTGAGGTCCAACCCCTCCCCTCCCCAGGCTTCACCCCCAAAAATCTCCAGGTATTTCCCAGTCCAGAGCTGGCAACCCTACCTGAAGAAGAAGATATTGGATTTATATCCCGCCCTATACTCTGAATCTCAGCATCTCAGAGCAGTCACAATCTCCTTTGCCTTCCCTCTCCCCACAACAGACACCCTGTGAGGTGGATGGGACTGAGAGAGCTCTTACAGCAGCTGCTCTTTCAAGGACAACTCCTACAAGAGCTATGGCTGACCCACAGCCATTCCAACAACTGCAAGTGGAGGAGTGGGGAATGAAACTCGGTTCTCCCAGATAAGAGTTCGTGCACTTAACCACTACACCAATGTAGTGTATGGCATTCGCAGAACGCAACCAGTTCAGAAAGCCACAACAGCGAAATAACATCAGTCCACCCCAGCCACGGAGGCAACCGAATAACATCCAGGTGCCTCCGCGGCTGGACGCGAATATCCGCCAATCACAGCTAGTGGCGGGAAATACGGCTGGTCTGCATTGGACCAGCCAGCCAGAAGAATAGTCCGGCAACTGTATATATGCGGGACCCGGCCCGCGTGCTCTCTCTCTCCATCTTGTATTGTACCATGGAATAAACTATGTTGCCCTACGCTCGTCTCCAAGTCTGGTACATTACAGTGGCGACGAGGATGGGATTCTAGCCCATCGGCTACGACGGAGATCTTGGGCAACGGACGACCGGCCACGACCGCCGCCGCCACCATGGCAAACCAGAGCGGAATCACCGGTTACATCGAGCCCTTCGACCCTACAAATCCAGAGGGCTGGGAGTCCTACTCGGAACGGGTCGAGTTCTACCTCCGGGCCAACAAGATCACTGACGCCGGAGCGAAGAGGGATGTTCTCCTGAGCGTCTGCGGGCCAGCCACGTTCGAGATCGCCAAGGGTCTCTCGGCTCCCGCCCGCCTAGCGGAGAAATCCTACGAGGAGATCATCAGGCTCCTCACGGGCCATTTCTTGCCGCAGCCCTCACGGGTGGCTCGCAGATTCCTGTTCCACAAAAGGGACCAGACCGCAGGAGAGTCAGCCGCGGACTACTTGGCGGCCCTCCGCAAACTCGCCGGGAACTGCAACTTCCCCCAGTTGGAGGAAACCCTGGCCGACAGGTTCACGTGGGGCCTCCGCGACGAAAGGCTCCAGCAGAAGCTCTTCGCCAAAGAAGAGCTCACCCTCCAGGCCGCCTTCAACGAGGCGGTAGCGTGCGAGAGGGCCGCCCGAACGTTTCCCCGGGTCAAGACCGAGACCGCCCACCACGAGGAGATGGACCCCGAGCACCAGGACAAGGGGGAAGCCTTCCAGACGCGACGCGACGCGCCGTAGGACCAGCCGCCCGAGCTCCACAGCGCCCCCGAGCCAACGAACGGCAGAACCAGCGCACCACCGAAAGGGCCAAATGCGCCAGCTGCGGCAACCCCCATGATCGGCGGGACTGCCAGTACCGGACCTGGGACTGCAGGAGCTGCGGAAAGACCGGCCACATCGCGCGAGCTTGCCGAGCCAAGCCCAACCGCCCGCGACCGACCGCACACCACGAGGCCACAGAGTCCCACTCAACAGCCTCCACCTCACTTCAGGTACTGAGTTTGCCCCTGACCACCCCCAACAAGATAACAATGGCGGTCCTCATAGACGGGGCCCCCTGCATCATGGAAGTGGACTCAGGCTCCTCCATCTCCATAATCGCGGAGGAGACCATGAGAAGGCTACACCCCGGTCAGGGGCTGCAGCTGCGACCGGCAAATTTCATATTGCGGGACTTCCAGCAAACCCCGGTCCAAATAGCGGGGTGCTGGTGGAGCGGGGGTCCTTCAGAGGGCCCCTAGACATCCTGGTGGTCAAGCGGCCGCTTACCACCCTGTTGGGTCTTGCATGGTTTGGCCCCTTGGGAATCCGAATAGAGGTGGCGCGCACGGCCACAGCAGGAGGGTTCGGGGAGGTGTGCGGAGAGTTCCCCGACGTATTTGATGGGTCGCTGGGTAGTTACAAGGGCCCGGCCATCTCCCTACCGCTCGACCCGATGGTCAGACCGATCCGGCTCAAGGCAAGGAGGGTCCCCTTCGCCTTGAAGCCCAAGATCGAGGCAGAGTTGGACCGCCTAGTAGCCCAAGGGGTCCTGGAGCCAGTCGATTACGCCATGTGGGAGACCCCCATAGTGACCCCGGTCAAACCAAATGGGGACGTGCGGATATGCGCAGATTACAAGTGCACAATTAACAAAGCGCTCCAAGACAACCCATACCCGGTGCCAGTAGTCAGCCACGTCCTGGCAGCCCTGGCGGGGTCAAAGATTTTTGGGAAGCTGGACCTGGCACAGGCCTACCAGCAGCTCCCGGTGGACGCCAAAACGGCCGAGGCGCAGACGATAGTTACCCACAGGGGGGCGTTCAGGGTTAACCGGTTGCAGTTTGGGGTCAGCGTGGCTCCGGGGATCTTCCAGAGTATAATGGATGCTCTCCTTAAAGGGATCCCCGGAGTCCAGCCGTTTTTTGACGATGTTTTAATCGCCGCCCCGGACCCTGAAGAATTCCGAAACCGCCTGCGAGAGGTGCTCCGCCGTTTTCAGGCTGCTGGACTAAAAGTTAAAAGGGAGAAGTGCATGCTGGGGGTGCCACGGGTGGAGTTCCTGGGCTTCGCAGTGGACGCGGAGGGAATCCACCCGACTGAGGAAAAGACCAGGGCCATTGTTCAAGCCCCCGCCCCCACGTGTAAAGCGGAGCTACAGAGCTTCCTGGGGGTCCTCAATTTCTACCACACGTTCATACCCCACAAGGCGGCCCTTGCCGAACCCCTACACCGATTACTGGACAAAAAAGCTCCATGGGTGTGGGGGAAGAAGCAAGCCGCCGCCTTCCAGGCAGTTAAAGACGTTCTGGTTTCCAACGCGGTGCTGCACCACTTCGACGAGCGCCTTCCGGTCATCCTGGCGTGCGATGCGTCGCCGTACGGGGTGGGCGCAGTCCTGGGGCACCAGTTACCGGATGGCCGGGAGGTTCCGGTCGCATACTACTCACGCACCCTGACTTCGGCGGAACGGAACTACGCACAGATCGACAAGGAGGCCCTGGCCATAGTAGCGGGGGTCCATAAGTTCAACGACTATTTGTATGGACGCCGGTTCACAATAGCGACGGACCATAAGCCGCTTTTGGGCCTGTTGGCCCCAGACCGTCAAACTCCCCAAATCCTGTCCCAGAGGGTGTTGAGGTGGAACCAATTCCTCAACTCGTACACCTACACTCTGGTACACCGGGCGGGAAAGGCAATGGGTCACGCGGACGCACTCAGCCGGTTGCCACTCCCAGACACGGGCCCCGATCCAGCCCCAGCACACCAGGTCATGTTGATCGAGTCACTCCCGGATCAGCCCCTCCACGCGGCGGAGGTGGCCAAGGCCACCGGAAAAGACAAGACCCTAGCACGGCTGCTCGACTGGGTGGTGAGGGGGTGGCCAGAGGGGAACATGGGGGAAGAGTTCAAACCCTACAAAATGCGAAGGGAGGAACTTGCAGCCCACAAAGGGTGCCTACTATGGGGGAGCAGGGTGGTGGTCCCCCCCCCTTTGCAGAAGCGGGTCTTGGAATCACTTCACGAAACACACCCGGGCATAGTGAGAATGAAGGCCCTGGCCAGGAGCTACGTATGGTGGCCGGGGATGGACGGGGAGATAGAGAACTGGGTCTGGAGATGCAGCACATGCCAGGAGTCACGGCCGGACCCACCCAGCGCCCCAACTACACGGTGGGAGACCACCAGGAAACCGTGGTCCCGGCTCCACATTGACTTTGCCGGCCCGTTCCAGGGGCAGACCTTCCTAATCATCGTAGATGCCTACACAAAATGGTTAGAGGTCATCCCCGTAGGGTCTACCTTGTCAGCAGCAGCCATTAGAGCATTACAAAGGGTCCTGTGCACCCACGGTATCCCGGACACCATAGTCTCGGACAACGGGGCCGCGTTCACATCGGGGGAATTCCAGGCGTTCCTCCAGAGGTACCTCATTAGACACATCCGGTCAGCCCCCTTCCACCCGGCCACCAACGGCCAGGCCGAGCGGATGGTCCGGACAACTAAAGAGGCCCTGGGCAGAATAGTGAAAGGAGATTGGGACCACCGGCTAGCCGCATTCCTCTTCGACAACCGGGTCATTCCAAACCCAGTCACCGGGGTCAGCCCAGCCGAGCTCCTCATGGGACGCAAGCTCACCACAAGGCTAGACCGGCTACACCCCGACAGAGCCCCCGACGTGCGAGGGTCCCCGGAGGTCCGAGAAGCGGCTAGGGGGTTCTTCGCGGGGGACCCAGTATTCACCCGAAACTACGCGTCAGGCCCAGAGTGGGTAGCCGGGCGGATACTACGGGTCGTGGGTTCCCGCCACTACGAGGTATCCACCGAGGGGGGCCAGATCCTACACCGGCACATTGACCAGTTGCGCCGCCGGACTCTCCCAGAGGTACCCACGGAAACGAGGGAGGGGGTAGGGTCCGAGGAACATCCAACGACTGCTGCACCGGCACCCAGGCAACACCCACGGGCAGAGGCAGACCAACCCTCGGACCCAGACCCACAGCCCGCCAACGCTCAAGCCCCCGGGGAAACCCCGGATGCGGAAGTAGCCCCGGCACCACAAGCAACTCCAAGACGCTCAACACGGGAGCGTCGACCTCCTGCCTACCTCCAGGACTATGTCACTAACTAAGGGGGGAGGAGTGTAGTGTATGGCGTTCGCAGAACGCAACCAGTTCAGAAAGCCACAACAGCGAAATAACATCAGTCCACCCCAGCCACGGAGGCAACCGAATAACATCCAGGTGCCTCCGCGGCTGGACGCGAATATCCGCCAATCACAGCTAGTGGCGGGAAATACGGCTGGTCTGCATTGGACCAGCCAGCCAGAAGAATAGTCCGGCAACTGTATATATGCGGGACCCGGCCCGCGTGCTCTCTCTCTCCATCTTGTATTGTACCATGGAATAAACTATGTTGCCCTACGCTCGTCTCCAAGTCTGGTACATTACAACCAAACTGACTCTGGTACTGTGATCTTTCCAGAAAGACTGTAGCAAAGATGGTTTAGGAAAGACTGGAACAAAGCAGTGAAGAATCTGAGAAGAAGATGATGATGATGATGGATTTATATCCCACCCTCCACTCCGAATCTCAGAGTCTCAAAGTGGCTCACAATCTCCTTTATCTTTCTCCTCCACAACAGACACCCTGTGAGGTGGGTGGAGCTGAGAGGGTTCTCACAGAAGCTGCCCTTTCAAGGAAAACCCCTGCCAGAGCTGTGGCTGACCCAAAGCCATTCCAGCAGGTGCAAGTGGAGGAGTGGGGAATCAAACCCGGTTTCCTGGATAAGAGTCTGCACACTTAACCACTACACCACACTGGCTCTCAGTGGATGTTTCATAGAGTTATGCATCTCCAGGAGGTGGCTGGAGATCCCCCAGAATTACAACTGGTCCCCAGGTTACAGAGATCAGTTTCCCTGGAGGAAAAGGCAGTTTTGGAAGGTGGACTGTATGGCATTATACCCCACTGAGGTCCCGCCCGTTCCCAAACCCGCCTTCCCCTGGCTCCACCCTCCCCCAAATCTCTAGGAATTCACCAGCTCAGAATTTGGAGGACATCTTTGGATGCTGTAAAAAAACAAAACCCAAAAAATTCACTCTAGTTCGGAAGCCGAGACAAAGCAAAACAGCCATGTGGATGCGGCCCATGTGTTTTACATTTACGGTCGGCAACCTCCGGCTTAAGGATGGAACGGGCTGCCTGTTCGGATTAAAGTAGTCAGAAGAAATGCAGCTTCCATCAGGCGGGCGATGTCTCCAGTAATCCAAGCTTCTGTCCCCGAGGCAACCAAAAGCAATGAAGCCCCTGCTGGGTTCTGGGTAGTTGCCAGACAAAGAACGGAAGCAGGAACAGACATCTGCCATGCCCTGAAAGAATGTTTTGTACATGTGCTAGAAATAATGTTTCGGCTGCAAAGGAGCAGTGGAAGCTCCAAGGAATAAATATCTAAGTCCTGGACATCTTTGTTGTTCTTTTTTTTAAATGTACGGTTTCAAAGACAGAAGAGAAGGGTGTTAACTTGCGGTTCTGGCCGCTTCATCTCTCTGCTTATATCCTTCTTCTCTCAAGAGCCCTGCCCTTTGCCAAGTGGCTGCAGATGGTCGTCCCAACTCTCCCACCCAGAAGAGAGGCTGCGTTTGCTTGCCTTTGCAACAGCTGCAGGGTCTCAGTCGAGGGCGGGGTACATTTCTGACAAGGTGGAATGCGGCCCCCGCATCAGGCTGTTTCAGACAAGCCCAGTTTGGATGCTGCATGAAATGGGGGTTAAAATTAGTACAGTGAGTTTGATCTCCTGAATGAGGGGAGCACTTGACTACTAACCAGGGTTACGTAGGGTCAGTCAACCCTGCTTCCGAAACCATGGCCATAGCTGTTGTTATATATAATAAAGTTGCTAATTAATAATAGTTGATGGCCCTGGTTAAGTCTTAACCGTGCACGCCCATGATGTGCTGGATTCAGCCAGCTTTTTCACTCCGTCTCACCTGATTTCCTTCCTGGTCCAACACCTGTCTGCGAGACCAACCCCCAGGTGGGTACAACAAAACAAGAAACAACACAGTGTAAGGTAGAGCAACCATGTAAATAACAACATGTACAAATTACTCCACTTGGCATGATGAAATGTTAGTATGTACTACATTGATTCATTCACCTATATAACATGCTTATTAAACGATGCAAATGTTACTATCAGCCACAGGTTGGGTTTACAAACTTCCAAAGAATGATTCTCACTGTCTCTGGTTAGAGGATCTACAGACGTCAGCAGAATAATTCTAAGGCATTTTCCGCACTTGGTGCACTGCAACAGAAACCTGTTTTTTCAGGTTTACGCTGCTGCGTGGCAAATTGCGGGCTGCCCTGGCGCAAAATGGCAGGGTGGAGCAGCTGGTGCAAAATCGCTAACTCGCTCCAGAGCAAAATGGAAGCCTGGCATGGAGCAAGGTTAGTGCGGAAAAAGCCTCACGGTCCCTGGTTGTCGTCCAGTCATGAAAATTCTCATAGGTTCATATGGACACAATTCAGGTGTGATGAAAATATGGAACGCTTTACAAATGGCAGCTTTGGAAGGCAGACTCTATGGCATTGTACCCCGCTGAGGTCTCTGTCTTCCCAAAACTTCACCCTCTCTAATTTCTACCCCCCAAACCTCCAAAAACTTCCCAGTTCAGATCTGGCAATCTGAGGACCAGGTCTCCTACAACCCTGCCCTGGTCCACCACTGCTGCCTGTGACAGATATTGGACTAAAAATGTGACATCACAGAATTGCTGTGACATCATTTTCAGTCACATAACTAGAAGTGATGCCACATTTCATTGGGACACTCTAGCAATCCCCAAAAACTCTCTGATACAAAAACTCTCCAGGGCAGGGGGTCGCCAGAGCATCCTCAGCAATGTGTGGTGTAACTTCAGATTATGTGACCAGAAGTGGCATCATGGTGTTGTGCGATGCTGCATGGTGCTCAGCTCCATCCATAGAAGCTCCCCTCAGCTGTCTACTCTATCTCTGTCCCACACAGCTCTTATCCATTCAGGTCCTTTTTGGTGGCCTCTTCCTCTTTTCATGAGTAGATAACCTAGCTACACCTAACTCAATGCACAGACACAGCCATCCTGGCTTGCTCCCACATGGGGTGGCATTGTGAGACCTCTGGGAATGCAGGAACGCTGAGAAATATAACCCTTCCCCTGCAAGATGAAATGGTCCAGTCCATTATTCCACCTCAGCCTCCTGATACGTCATAACCACCTCACTCTGCTGCCATATTTAGACCAGGCCTCGTACAACTTGTGTGGGCCACCTTGGAAACTCCACTTGGCTTGTTTTCTGCTTCAGCATTATTATGTATTCCTGCGTAAATGTATGCAGATGTGATCCATTAAGTCATTCCCTTTATTAACTAAGATTTCCTCAACCTGACGGCAGCCTTAATTTCTTTTCTTTTTCTGCTATCGTTAGAATTGCCTGCCAGTGTACCCAGAAGGTGTTTCCACCGCTATTCAGCCTGTGATCTTAAACACACTTATTTAAGAATACAAGCTATACTGAACTAAATTGGACTTAAATTCCATGTCACACTCCTAGGACTGTGGGCCGGAACCACAGCCCTCCCCAGCACATCTTGCCAATATCAGTGATCAGGACTTCTAAGGATGCTGTTTCCTGGCAGACTTTAGATTGGAACATCTTTGGGAAACTAAGCTCAAGTCAGAGCAGGGGTTCCCCACGTGGTGCCCAGGGACACCATGGCACCTGTCAACACATTTCCTGATGCCCACTGAGTGTTTTTAGAAAGTGGGTGGGGCCAGGTGGGCTGATTTGATTGGCTGTGCAGATTCTTCAAAATGTTGCATTGGAAAAGACTGCCACCACCCTTGACCTGGATAGCCCAGGCTAGCCCAATCTTGTCAGATCTCAGAAACTAGACAGGGCAGACTCTGGCAGGTACCTGGATGGGTGACCTCCTTGGAATACCAGCAGTCAGGATGACAGGGGCAGGCTTTATTCAGCCATCTCTCTGGATATCCTCCAGTTACAAGTTCTTTCAGCAGAGCTGTTTCTCTCAAGAACTCTTTCATCCTCACCTACCTCACAGGGTGACTGTTATGGGGGAAGGAAGTGAAGGAGATTGTAAGCTGTTCTGAGACTCTGAGTGAAGGGTGGGGTATAAATCCAGTCTCCCTCCTCCTCCTCCTCCTCCTCCTCCTCCTCTTCCTCCTCCTCCTCCTCCTCCTCTTCCTCTTCCTCTTCCTCCTCTTCCTCTTCTTCTTCTTCTTCTTCTTCTTCTTCTTCTTCTTCTTCTTCTTCTTCTTCTTCTTCTTCTTCTTCTTCTTCTTCTTCTTCTTCTTCTTCTTCTTCTTCTTCTTCTTCTTCTTCTTCCCTTCAGCCCATAAACATCTTTGCCTGCCATTATTCCCTTTTACACACTGGCTATTCCAGAATCCTACCTACCCCCCTACTTAAAGGTTTCTCCCTTAAAAACTTTGTTTTCCTCTTAAAGAGGTTTGTATTGCTGAGCTCCATGGGAGGGAAGGCAACATTATAGGATTTGTAGGATTTCAGAAACCAAGCAGGGCTGGTGCTTGGAAGGGAGATCACCAAGGAATCATAGAATGAGATAGTTGGAAGGGACTTCCAGGATCATCTAGTCCAACCCCCTGCACAGTGTAGGAACTTCACAAATATGCCCCCCCACACACACACATCCCCAGTGACCTCTGCTCCACACCCAGAAGATAGCACAAACCTCCAGGATCCTTGCCAAACTGGCCTGACGAAAATTGTTTCCTGACCACAAAATGACAATCAGCATTTCCCTGGGTGTGTAAGAAAGGGCCACAAGAACTAAGCACTGATGCAACCCTTCCCGCCCTCTTTCTTGTGATCTGCCTAATTCACAGAATCAGTATTGCTTTCCGATGGCCATCTAGCCTCTGGGAGACTGCAGAGAAAGGCCATGGCAAACCACCTCTGCTTCTCACTTGCCTTGGCAGCCCTTTGCTGGGGTCACCAGAAGTTGGTTGCAACTTGATGGCTTTTTTTACACACACACACTGAGCCATATTAAGCTCTGGAGCCGCCAGTTGCATGGGGGAAGATCCTCTCCTAAATGCATTGTGACACTAAGTCTGTTACTGTGGCATCCAGTGATCATCTGGTTGTGTGCAGGGCTTTTTTTGCACAGGAATGCAGTTCCAGCTGGCTTGGTGTCAGGGGGTGTGGCCTACTATGCAAATGAGTTCCTGCTTGGCTTTTTCTACAAAAAAAGCCCTGGTTGTGTTAAACCTCTGCCACAGGTTGAATGCCACAGATATATATATATTTATCACCTTGGACACCAACATGGGATTGGGCTAGATGACCCTGGAAATCCCTTCCAGCTCTACGATTCTATGTTCAATACCACACTAGTCAGCAAATTGTGTCCAGCAATGTGTGTGCATTTGTGAATCAGCCCCAAGCTATGCATAGTGCAGTCCAGCAGAGGTGCGGCTAAGAAAGCATGCTCTAATGACAAAGGAATAACAGAAACAATGTGTTCCAAATGTGAGGCGGGGGCTAACGCAGAGCGTGCCAATATGGAGGGTGTAGCTAAAACCATGCGATTCAGTGGTAAGGAAAAGGGTTCAGGCGAGAGAAAGAGAACTTCTCGAGAGTCCTGTGGCATATTAAAGACAAATGAATTTATTGTACAAATAAGACTCCGGCTTTTAACCACCTTGTTTTAGTGGGTTTCTTTTTTTTAATGGCCTATTTGTAGCCAGAGGGATTTTTAATGAATATTGTTTGAAACCACTGGACCTTATTTAACAATGTGTTCATGGCTTGGTTTTTTTGGGCTGTTATTGTATGATTTTATTAGATCATTTTACTCCGTGAGCTTCCCCTCTGGATGGACGGATGGTGTGCACATTTTCTCAGTAAACAGGCAAGCTTTCAAAAGCCATGGCCCGCTTCATCCGATGCATGAAATGTTAACATGCAAGTTGGCAGGGAATGATATACCCAGAACTTTTTTTTTTAAAGGTGAGGGGTGCGGGTGGGGAATCACTACAAAAAGAAGACAGGCTCAGTTTCCCAGGACAAAGTGTGTGACATCCTGTTTCAGAACTGAGATGAAAACACCATACAGTGAAAGGAATAGAGAACCTACTCAAAGTAGATTTGGACCATTCTCATTTGCTAGGGTTGCCAGGTCCAATTCAAGAAATATCTGGGGACTTTGGGGGTGGAGTCAGGAGACTTTGGGGTGGACAAGCATAATTGAACTCCAAAGAGAGTTCTGGTCATCACATGTAAAGGGACTGGCCATCACTTTTAAAGGGACTGCACGGCTTTTAAATGCCTTCCCTCCATTGGAAATAATGAAGGAGAGGGGCACCTTCTTTTGGGGCTCATAGAATTGGACCTCTTTGTCCAATTTCTTTTAAACTTGGGAAGGTCTTTTGAGTAGAGGCATCAGATGCTATGCTGCAAATTTGGTACCTCTACCTAAAAAAACAGCCCCACAGAGCCCCAGATACCTGCAGATCAATTCTCCATTATACCCTATGGGAACATAAGAACATAAGAGAAGCCATGTTAGATCAGGCCAATGGCCCATCCAGTCCAACACTCTGTGTCACACAGTGGCCAATATATATATATATATATATATATATATATATATATATATATATATATATATATATATATATATATATATATATATATATATATATATATATATATATATATATATATATATACACACACACACACACACACTGTGGCTAATAGCCACTGATGGACCTCTGCTCCATATTTTTATCTAAACCCCTCTTGAAGGTGGCTATGCTTGTGGCCGCCACCACCTCCTGTGGCAGTGAATTCCACATGTTAATCACCCTTTGGGTGAAGAAGTACTTCCTTTTATCTGTTTTAACCTGACTGCTCAGCAATTTCATCGAATGCCCACAAGTTCTTGTATTGTGAGAAAGGGAGAAAAGTACTTCTTTCTCTACTTTCTCCATCCCATGCATTATCTTGTAAACCTCTATCATGTCACCCCGTAGTCGACGTTTCTCCAAGCTAAAGAGTCCCAAGCGTTTCAACCTTTCTTCATAGGGAAAGTGCTCCAGCCCTTTAATCATTCTAGTTGCCCTTTTCTGGACTTTCTCCAATGCTATAATATCCTTTTTGAGGTGCGGCGACCAGAACTGCACACAGTACTCCAAATGAGACCGGACCATCGATTTATACAGGGGCACTATGATACTGGCTGATTTGTTTTCAATTCCCTTCCTAATAATTCTCAGCATGGCGTTGGCCTTTTTTATTGCAAAGGCACACTGTCTTGACATTTTCAGTGAGTTATCTACCACAACCCCAAGATCTCTCTCTTGGTCAGTCTCTGCCAGCTCACACCCCATCAACTTGTTTTTGTAGCTGGGATTCTTGGCCCCAATGTGCATTACTTTGCACTTGGCCACATTAAACCGCATCTGCCACATTGACGCCCACTCACCCAGCCTCAACAGATCCCTTTGGAGTTCCTTACAATCCTCTCTGGTTCTCACCACCCTGAACAATTTAGTGTCATCCGCAAACTTGGCCACTTCACTGCTCACTCCCAACTCTAAATCATTTATGAACAAGGTAAAGAGCATGGGACCCAGGACCGAGCCCTGCGGCACCCCACTGCTTACCGTCCTCCACTGCAAAGACTGCCCATTTATACTCACTTTCTGCTTCCTATTACTCAGCCAGTTTTTTATCCACAAGAGGACCTGTCCTTTTACTCCATGACTCTCAAGCTTTCTAAGGCGCCTTTGATGAGGAACTTTATCAAAAGCTTTCTGGAAGTCAAGGTAAACAACATCTATCAGGTCTCCTTTGTCCACATGTTTGTTCACCCTCTCAAAGAAATGTGACAGGTTAGTGAGGCAAGATCTTCCCTTACAGAACCCATGCTGAGTCTTCCTCAATAACCCGTGTCCATCAATGTGCCTACTCATTCTGTCCTTGATAATGCTTTCTACCAACTTTCCCGGTATTGAAGTCAGACTGACTGGCCTGTAATTTCCCAGATCTCCTCTGGAACCCTTTTTAAGATGGGGGTAACATTTGCTACCTTCCAGTCCTCAGGAACGGAGGCAGATTTCAATGAAAGATTACAGATTTTTGTTAGAAGATCCACAAGTTCAACTTTGAGTTCTTTCAGAACTCTCAGATGTATGCCATCCGGACCCGGTGACTTATTAGTTTTTAATATGTCTATCAGTTGTAGGACCTCCTCTTTTGTCACCTCAATCTGACTCAGGTCTTTCAACACCCCTTCCAAAATTAGTGGTTCTGGGGCGGGCAAAAAGTTCTCATCTTCCACAGTGAAGACGGAGGCAAAGAATTCATTCAGCTTCTCAGCCATTTCCCTATCCTCCTTCAGTAATCCTTTTACCCCATGGTCATCCAAGGGCCCCACTGCCTCCCTGGCTGGTTTCCTACTTCTAATATATTTGAAGAAAGTTTTATTGTTGGTCTTTATGTTTTTTGCAATATGCTCTTCATAGTCCCTTTTTGCCTGCCTGATCACAGTCTTGCATTTGATTTGCCACAGCCTGTGTTCCCTTTTACTAATCTCACTTGGACTGGTTTTCCACCGCTTAAAGGAGTCCTTCTTACCTTTTACAGCTTCCATTACTTTGTTCGTTAACCATGCAGGCCTTTTCTTATGCCTGTTTGTGCCTTTCCTAACTTGTGGTATGTATTTTATCTGAGCTTCTAGGATTATAGTTTTAAATAGTCTCCAAGCTTCCCCAAGGGTTTTGACCGTATTTACCTTTCCTTTCAGTTTCCTCCTCACATGCCTCCTCATCTCAGTGAATTTACCCCTTTTAAAGTTAAATGTGGTTGTGGCGGTCTTTTTGGGCAACTCCCTATTTATACAAATGGTGAAATCAATAACATTATGGTCACTGCTCCCAAGCGGCGCAATCACTTTTACATCTCTCACCAAGTCTTGGGCATTACTTAGGACCAAATCCAGGATCGCCCCACCCCTGGTAGGTTCTGAGACCATCTGCTCCATAGCACAGTCATTGAGAGCATCAAGAAACTCAATCTCTTTCTCTCGACCAGAACACATATTGACCCAATCAATCTGCGGATAGTTAAAATCACCTATTACGACACAGTTTTTACGTTTAGCCGCTATCTTTAAGCCTTCCATCATATTGTAATTGTCCTCTCTCTTTTGATTTGGTGGGCGATAACAAACTCCCATAGTTAAATTTCCTTTTGGGCCTTCTATTTCAACCCAAAGCATTTCTAAAAGTGAATCTAATTCTCTGACCTCAGTCTTACTGGACCGTATATCCTCTCTGACATACAGAGCCACCCCACCTCCTTCCCTCCCTATCCTTCCGATATAACATATCCAGGAATCACCGTGTCCCACTGATTCCCCCAATTCCACCAAGTTTCTGAAATTCCCGCAATGTCTATGTTTTCTCCCAACACTAAACATTCCAATTCACCAATTTTACTTCGAACACTTCTAGCATTTGCATACAAACATCTATAATTTCCCAGGCAAGCTAGGCCCACCACCTTCCTCCTGCCACCTCGAGACTCTGGCAGACAGTCCATACTGTTTGTCACCATCACAGTGGACAACTCTGATCCATTACCCGGTAGAAAAATAGCAGCCAACCCTTCATCTCTTTGAGACGAGTCCTCCCGAACCAGAGACATTTCATCTCCTGTCGTCTTTCCCCCAAGATTTAGTTTAAAAACTGCTCTGCCACCTTTTTGATTTTAAGCGCCAGCAGCCTGGTTCCATCCGGGGACAAGTGGAGACTGTCTCTTTTGTACAGAGACAGTCTCTGTACCAGAAAGCATCCCAGTGCCTAACAAACTTAAACCCTTTCTCTTTACACCATCGTCTCATCCACACATTGAGACTTCTAATTTGTGCCTGTCTCTCCTGCCCTGCACATGGAACAGGTAGCACTTCTGAGAAGGCTACCTGGCCTTAAGTCTCCCGCCTAGCAGCCTAAATTTTTCCTCCAGGACCTCACGACTGCATTTCCCCACATCGTTGGTGCCAACATGCACCATGACCACAAGCTCCTCCCCAGCACTGTCTATCAGCTTATCTACTACACTCGTAATGTCTGCTACCTTCACACCAGGCAGGCAAGTCACCATATGGTCAGTACGCGGTTTCGCCACCCAGCTGTCTACTTGCCTAAGGATCAAATCACCAACTACCAAAACGCCCCCTTTCCCCCTCCCCAGGGATGGTTCCTTGGCACGAAAGGATTCCTGCTCACCAACCGAAGAAGAGGTCCCTTCTGAGGGTGCATTCCCCTTATCCTCAGCACTGTGCCCTGTTCCCTCTCGACCCTCACGCTCTCTGGCAGCAACGGGGCTGCTATGTTCAGAGCGGGGCTCATCTAATATGCCCCCGAGAGTCTTCCCCAAGTGCCTAACTGACCATCTCTGCTTCTCCAGGGCAGTCACCTTGGCCTCAAGGGTACGAACTCGTTCCCTGAGGACCAGGAACTCCTTGCATTGAGCACACACCCAAATATATATATATATATATTTAAAATATACAGTCCTCTTTAAATGCTGTTTGTTTAAGTGGCTCCCTTTCTGGAGGGACAACTTACCTTATTGGGAGAACAAGGAAATCAGGGATCTGGGTTCCTGGCCCTTAGAGAGCCCCTAGGCGAACAGCCACAGGCCAAGAGCCCTGTAGCTCTCGCCCTTTGGCAAGGCGCAGATTAAAATGCAAAGAGGGTGGAGCAGAGGCACTCCTAAGCAATCAGCAGCAATCACTCGCAATCTCTTTCACCTTTAGCCCACTCAACCAAACAAAGACCAAACAAAGAGCAGTTCCCCAGCTATCTCAACTCAGAATTTTAGGCAGCCCCACAAACCTCAGAATGAAGTCTTTCAAAACTTTTCGCACTTACGTTTTACTGGCGCGACGACCCTCCTCACGCCGGCGGATCTGCAGTGATTTCGCACTAGAAGCGCCGGCGCAGCCCATTGCGCCGGCTACTTCCGTCGCTAAGCCAGCGCAAACGGAAACCACCAAGAAGCAGGAAAACGTTTGCGCTGGCTTAGCGACGGAAGTAGCCGGCGCAATGGGCTGCGCCGGCGCTTCTAGTGCGAAATCACTGCAGATCCGCCGGCGTGAGGAGGGTCGTCGCGCCAGTAAAACGTAAGTGCGAAAACACCCAGAAATTCTCAGCAACTTCTCCATCTGTCTCAGCTATCAGAGCTGCTCTGCTCTGTTCTGCTCCTCTCAGACCTCTGTGAGATGTGCTCAGCCTTTTGCAAGGCGCAGCTTAAAATGGAACCAGTCTCCATAGGGAATAATGAAGTGCCCAGCAGACATTTCCCTCCCTCCCCCCACCGTTTCTAATGACCCTGAAGCGGGGGGGGGGGAGGGCCTCCAAACCAGGGGATCCTCTCCCCCCACCTGGGGATTGGCATCCCTATCATCTGCAGATGATCTGGAACAGCAGGATAACTCATGGATAATGTGAATAAACTTTTAAAGAGGGACAATGACTTTTTTGGTACTGAGCTAAGCACCCCAGGTTCCTACTAAGGTCAGAACGTACAATATAACACAGTATAAATGAATTCCAAATCAGTTGTTTCTCAGTGGACTCTCCCTTCAAAGCTGTTCGACAAAAGTACTGCTACCCTTTTCTCGTGCGTGACTTACATCCAAGTTCAATAAAAGTGGAGGGCCTCCTCGGATTCTACTACTTCAGCATGTAGGTGGGGAGAAAATCTAGGGTTGCCACCTCTGGGTTGGGAAATTCCTGGAGATTTGGGGTGTGAACCCTAAGAAGGGGAATGGCGGAGACTGCAGCAGGATACGCTATAGAGCGCACCCTCCAAAGCAGCCATTTTCTCTATGAGAACTGGTCCCTATTGTCTGGAGATCAGTTGTAATAGCAGGAGCCAGGTCTCCAGAGAGCCAGTTTAGTGTAGTGGTTAAGTCTGTGGACTCTTATCTGGGAGAACCAGATTTGATTCCCTGCTCCTCTTGCAAAAGTTGTCCCTGAAAGGGCAGCTTCTGGGTTGCTCTCTCAGCCCCACCTACCTCACAGGGTGTCTGTTGTGGGGGAAGAAGATATATAGGAGATTGTAAACCAGCTTACCCCAGTCTTAGCCTGATACTCTACCACTGCACTACGCTCTCCTTCGTAACGCATCAAGTGAAACACAGCTCTGTTTTAGAGCAATACCCGGCCATGCATAGATGCATCCCAGATGATACCGTCCAGGCTTGCCCTGTTGCAGGCCTTTTTTTGAGCAGGAACACACAGGATTGCAGTTCCAGCTGGCTTGACACCAGAGGGCGTGGCCTAATATCCACATGAGTTCCTGCTGGGCCTTTTCTACAAAAAAGCCCTGTGCAAAACAATGGTGACATCAGGGGGGGGGGGGTGTTCTAAAATGCAAATGAGTTCCTGTTAGGCTTTTTCTACCAAAAATGCCCTGCCCTGTTGTATCCACTGCCTTGAGCTGCCAGCTCTGGTTGGGAACTGCCTGGAGATTTGAGTGGGTAGAGCCTAGGGAGGGCAGGGCTTGAGGATGCAAGAGACCTCAGCAGGGTATGATGTCATACAGTCCACCCTCCAAAGTAGCCAATTTCTTCCAGGGAACTGATCTTGATCCTATTAAGATCAACTGTAGAAAAGAGCAAAGCACCTTAAAGGTAGAGGTTGTCCCTTGTGCAAGCACCAGTCATTTCCGACTCTGGGGTGATGTTGCTTTCACAACGTTTTCACGGCAGACTTTTTACGGGGTGGTTTGCCATTGCGTTCCCCAGTCATCTACACTTTCCCCGCAGCAAGCTGGGGGCTCATTTTACCAACCTTGGAAGGATGGAAGGCTGAGTCAACCTTGAGCTGGCTATCTGAACCCAGCTTCCGCCGGGGTTCAAATGCAGGTCGTGAAGAGACAGTTTGTCAGCTTTACGCAAATGTTAGTCTTCGAGGTGCTCCTGGACTCTTGCTCTTTTCTGCTGCTGCAGGCGGACTAACACTTCGTTGGTCTTTAAGGGCCACTGGACTCTAATGTTCTACAGCTCCCCACCTTGGAGATAAACTGGAATGCCAGGAGAGCTCCAGGCTCTACCTGGAAGTCTTGGCAACCCAACTTTATTTGCCTTTTAGGATCGAGAATGGACAGAGTTCTTGAAGAAGACACAAAACTGCTTATTTTCGAATTAGGAAGTCAGGCTCAGGGATCCTTTTCTCCTATTTGGAAGCTTGTCTCTTGTTCAAGAGAAGTCCCGTTGGCTAATGGAAGAAAGGAGGAAAGCATTCTTTAGGACTATATTTGTAGGACACATTTCGACAGAAAAGGTTTTTTCCCATTCATGAACTGTAACTTTATGATGATATTGGATTTATATCCCGCCCTCCACTCCGAAGAGTCTCAGAGCGGCTCACAATCTCCTTTACCTTCCTCCCCCACAACAGACACCCTGTGAGGTGGGTGGGGCTGGAGAGGGCTCTCACAGCAGCTGCCCTTTCAAGGACAACCTCTGCCAGAGCTATGGCTGACCCAAGGCCATTCCAGCAGGTGCAAGTGGAGGAGTGGGGAATCAAACCCGGTTCTCCCAGATAAGAGTCCACACACTTTAGAAGAAGATATTGGATTTATATCCCGCCTTCCACTCCAAAGTGTCTCAGAGCGGCTCACAATCTTCTTTACCTTCCTCCCCCCACAACAGGCTGGGTGAGGCTGGGTGAGTGGGCGTCAACGTGGCAGATGCGGTTCAATGTGGCCAAGTGCAAAGTAATGCACATTGGGGCCACGAATCCCAGCTACAAATACAAGTTGATGGGGTGTGAACTGGCAGAGACAGACCAAGAGAGAGATCTTGGTGTCATGGTAGATAATTCACTGAAAATGTCAAGACAGTGTGCGTTTGCAATAAAAAAGGCCAACGCCATGCTGGGAATTATTAGGAAGGGAATTGAAAACAAATCAGCCAGTATTATAAGGCCTCTGTATAAATCGATGGTGCGGTCTCATTTGGAGTACTGTGTGCAGTTGTGGTCGCCGCACCTCAAAAAGGATATTATAGCATTGGAGAAAGTTCAGAAAAGGGCAACTAAAATGATTAAAGGGCTGGAACACCTTCCCTATGAAGAAAGGTTGAAACGCTTAGGGCTCTTTAGCTTGGAGAAACGTCGACTGAGGGGTGACATGATAGAAGTTTACAAGATAATGCATGGGATGGAGAAAGTAGAGAAAGAAGTACTTTTCTCCCTTTCTCACAATACAAGAACTCGTGGGCATTCGATGAAATTGCTGAGCAGACAGGTTAAAACGGATAAAAGGAAGTACTTCTTCACCCAAAGGGTGATTAACATGTGGAATTCACTGCCACAGGAGGTGGTGGCGTCCACAAGCATAGCCACCTTCAAGAAGGGGTTAGATAAAAATATGGAGCAGAGGTCCATCAGTGGCTATTAGCCACAGTGTGTGTGTGTGTGTGTGTGTGTGTATATATATATATATATATATATATATATATATATATATATATATATATATATATATATATATATATATATATATTTGGCCGCTGTGTGACACAGAATGTTGGACTGGATGGGCCATTGGCCTGATCTAACATGGCTTCTCTTATGTTCTTATGTTCTTAACAGTCACCCTGTGAGGTGGGTGGGGCTGAGAGGACTCTCAGAGCAGCTGCCCTTTCAAGGACAACCTCTGCCAGAGCTGCGGCTGACCCAAGGCCATTCCAGCAGCTGCAAGTGGAAGAGTAGAGAATCAAACTCGGTTCTCCCAGATAAGAGTTCACGCACTTAACTACTACACTAAACTGGCTCTCTTACTAATATTTTCTTACCAATACTTTCTTATTAATATTTTCTTACTGCTTTACATTGTAATATACTTATATATAGGTTTATTGTGAATTGCATGGTCATCATTGTTTTTGTCTAGTTTAAAGACTGTGGTGGCCTTGTATTTTATTAATTTGGCAACCCTACTGCCAGTCAGTCTCATTACCATGTGACTGGTGCAATTTTCTGAAGAATTACAGGCCCCTGGGCCATGCCCCCCCCAACCCAGCCCCCCTTCCCTCCTTCCCTCCCAGCTTGACATCACCCTGGTTACTGGCCTGTTTGTTGACACTTCCCCCTCTCATCTCCAAGGGCCCGCCTCTCCCTCCCTCCCCATGTGGGGCCTCTCCTGCACAGGAGCCCAGGGTGGGATTCCAAGATGAGTCACCTCTGCATGGGAGGGGGGGGGGGTGAGCAGAAGAGGGGGGGCTGGACTGGGCGGAGGGGTGGGGGGGGAGGATGGCTGGAGAGCAGACCTTTCTTCCAATCAGCTGTCTGAGTGCGATTTCCACCCCGGAGGGGTTCAGGGGGGATTCTTTCTGGCAGCTGCTGCCCTCGCCAAAGCTAACTAGCTGCACGTGTCACTGGGCACCTTTCCCAGACCTCTGCAACCAGAACATCTCCATCTTCTCTCTTTCTGTCTCTCCCCCTCCCCGGGGATCTGGGAGGAGAAGGAGGGCCCAAAGCCCTTCAGTGCAAAGCGATGTTGCTGGGAGTGTCGTGCTGGAAGTGTAGTAAAAGGTAGAACAGGAGAGCGCCCTTGTTCTCCTCTTGTGCCACAATAACAGTTTAAACAGTCTTTACCGTTCTGTCATTGGAGCCCCGTGGCACAGAGTGGTAAAGCTGCAGTACTGCGGACTGAACTCTGCTCACGACCTGAGTTCGATTACAGCAGAAGCTGGATTCAGGTAGCCGACTCAAGGTTGACTCATCCTTCCGAGGTCGGTAAAATGAGTATCCAGCTTGCTGGGGGGAAAGTGTAGATGAACACCCCAGAGTTGAAAATGACTGGTGCTTGCACAGGGGACTTTTCCTTTCCTTTTCCATTGGATTTTAAATTTGTACCATTTTGCATTCTAAACCACTGCCTGCCAGCTATATGTAGCTCTCCTCACCGTACCTGATTCTTTGTCTGAAGAAGTGTGCATGCACACATGAAAACTTACATTCTGAATAAAACTTCGTTGTACTTAAAGGTGGAACTTGACTCCTAGTTTAAAGTTTGCAGTTGCAGGGTGCAAAAGCTGGAGGGCAAAATAGTGTTTAATAGCTCATTTGTTATGTTCCCTAGCCACTGGGCACTGTCTTCTGTGTGGCCAAATGGATAGATTGGATACGCCCAGGAAGACTGGTAGGGGGCCAGTCTGCCATTTGTCCCAGTTCTCGCCTCTCAGAGGGGGGAGCCCAGAAGCCCTCCACTGGGCAATGCCCACTCCTCCCCTCCCCCTTGGTATGTGGCTGCCTGATTCATAGATTCCCACACTTGGTGCTTAAAATTCTGTCAGGTCTCAGAGTTTCCAGGCTGCCCTGGAATGCAGGGAGTGATTCCAGCCATACACAGAGTGCCTTTTAGACACTGAAATGAACAGAAGTCCCAACATTTACTCTGGCGTGCCATTTGGTAAGTCAGAGCATGGCATGCATGAAGCCTACATCCTTAACAAACATAGTTATACTTAAAGTGACAAGTCACAAAGGAGAGGCTGCAGCTCAGTGGGAGAACATCCGTTTGGCCTGCAGGAGGTCCCAGGTTTGATCCCCAGCATCTCCGGTGACAGGATCTGGCAGTCTGAGGGAAAAGTGCTGTCAAGTCACAGCCAATTCATGGCATCCCTGTCAAGGCGGGATTAACAATTAGGCCAAGTAGGCACCTATGGGGCCCCATGCCTTTAGGGGACCACGAGCCAGTTTTCCCCTTGTTCCCCCACCCCTGCTTGCAGCCCTTGGAGCCTGAACGCACAGCCAGCAACTGAGCTGCTCTTTGCCCAGCTTGCCTGGTACAGCTGATGCTGGCATTGTCGCCAAGTTTGCCTCTCTCTGCTTCTCTCTCCTGCAGTGTTGTCAAAGGGGCTTTTAAGAGGGTGCCTGCAGGCTGCAGCGGGGGCCATTGCCTAGGGGCCTCCACAGGGTTTAATCCGGCGCTGATCCCTGTAGGGTTTTCATGGCAAGAAGCCAACAGAGGTCGTTTGCCATTGCCTGCCTTTGCCAAGTAACCCTAGCCATTTCCTGGGTGGTAAGGATGCCAGCCTCTAGATGGGACCTGGGAATGCCCCAGTGTTACAGCTCATCTCCAGGCTACAGAGGTCATTTCCCCTGGAGAACATGGATGCTTTGGAGGGTGGACTCTACGGGATTGTTGGTCCCGCCCTCCCTAGGCTCCATCTCCAAATCTCCAGTCGTTACCCCACCTAGCTCCACCCACTTTCTAAAAACACTTGGTGGGCGCCTATCTGGTGCTGATAGGTGCCGTGGCGCCCACGTGATACCCATGTTTGTTGGGTATCCCTGTTGTAGAGGTACACTTTATGCATTTGATGAGGCAACTTCTAACATTAAAGCAGGGGTGGCCAACAGTAGCTCTCCAGATGTTTTTGCCTACAACTCCCATCAGGCCCAGCCATTGGCCATACTGGCTAGGGCAGATGGGAGTTGTAGGCAAAAAACATCTGGAGAGCTACCGTTGGCCACCCCTGCATTAAAGTGTATTCTGGAATATATATTTTTCTTTGAGTCATTAAAGTCCTAGTGGGCTCCTGTATTATTTTGCTACTACGGTCTAAGCAGTCTGGAATTTTGGACATTATTGAGCTTTGAAGGCAGTCCCAGTCAAAGGACAGGGCATCTAGGCTGACCTGTTCTTTTCTTGTTAGAACATGACTGCTGCAACAAATTACAGCCTATGGATAAGTTGCTGTGGGTTAATTCACTGTCTTTTCAGGTCACCTGCAGTCCTTTCTCCCACCTGTCCAAATAGGACTTTGGTAGATGGTTTGGAAGGGAGTTGTCATCTTCTGCACCTGAGTTCTAATTACAGGGCTCTGTTCATCAAGGGCTGCGTTTCCGCTGTGTGATTTGTCAGTGGGGACTCATGTAGACGGATATTTGAACAGGTGGCGAGGGAGTTAAAGGCAACATCAGAAGGAGAGCAAAATGTAACAGCAAGCTGGGAGCTGCAGAAGCCAGCCCTGAAATAATGTATTCGCATACTACCCAACAACAGTAAAATGTGCCAAACCTAAGCAGGCTATCACCTTCACAGACAAATGCTGTTGCTTGTTAATAAGACCCCCCCCCTCCAATACTCCTGTCCCAAGGAGCTGCCTAAGAAGTCAGGCCCATCTTGGTTGTATTTCCTCCTGCACTCTGGGATAGGGGAGTCCTTAGTTGCTTTCATTGGGAGCCACGCATATCTGGAATAGTTCCAATGTCTCTTTCCTTCACACCCCCCCATCACTGTGCAGCTCATCCGTTGGCCACTAGGTGTCTCTGCACATTAAAATGTTCACAGTACATGATGGCAGGCAGTGCAATTGACAGATTTGTCCTTGCCGCTGCAATAGGGGGAAGGGGAAAATATTTTTTTACTAATCTCCATAATCAGCTACTATCAATGTGAGATGTCCCACATAATGCAGCACAGAGTAAAAAAAGTGGTCATGGTCGTGGGAAAGGATTTCTAGGTGTTAGTCCACCTAGTAGTCCAGCTAATGTCCAGGGGGGAGGATATCTGAGCAAGTGCAGAGTACCTTATGGAACTTGCTGCAACATAATGCAGTGGTGTCTTCCATGGCTTTAAAGGAGACTAGAGAAGTTCTTGGAGTATGAGTCCATTAATGGTTATTAGCCCTGATGGCAGAATGGAACCTCCATGCTCAGAAGCAGTGTACCTTTCAACACAAATTGCAGGGGAGCGAGAGCTAAGAGAAGATTGTTGCCTTTATTCATTGGTGGCCACTGTGAGAAACAGGACAGATTTGAGGTCTGAATGAAACGGGGGTTTTTTTTGGGGGGGGGGCTTTGAAACAGCAGATTTGAGGGCCCAGCTTCTAAAACATTGAGCTTTTAATAATATACCATGTACCCCATGGCGCAGAGTGGTAAAGCTGCAGTACTGCAGTCCGAGCTCTGCTCACGACCTGAGTCCGATCCCAGCGGAAGCTGGATACAGGTAGCCAGCTCATGGTTGACTCAGCCTTCCAAGTCAGTAAAATGAGTCCCCAGCATGCTGGGGGGAAAGTGTAGATGACTGGGGAAGGCAATGGCAAACCACTCCATAAAAAAGACTGCCATGAAAACGTCGTGATGCGATATCATCCCAGAGTCAGAAACGACTGGTGCTTGCACAGGGGACTACCTTTTTATTTATTTATTTATTTATCTATTTACTATTTCATACTGAATGAGTCTTTGTGGTATACTTCTTAGCTGTCTTCCCTCTAAGCTGAATTAGCGTGAGCTAGCTCACACATTTTTAGCCTCCAGCTCACACATATTTGTCTTAGCTCAGGAAAAATGGCTCCAGAGCACACTAATTTATGCAGTAGCTCACAACTTTAATGCCCGTAGCTCACAAAATAGAATTTTTGCTCACAAGACTCTGCAGCTTAGAGGGAACATTGGTGCTTAGCATGTCAGGCTAGAATCTGGGAGACCCGGGTTTGGAGGCCCACTCTGCCATGAAACGTGATGAGCAAATAGGGTTCTGTTGTCTCTGTTCTGTTGGAGAGCCAGTCTGTTGTTGTGGTTAAGAGCGGTGGACTGTAATCTGGAGAAATGTGTTTGATTTCCCCACTCCTCTACATGCAGCTGCTGGGTGACCTTGGGTCAGTCACAGTTCTTTCAGAGCTCTCTCAACCCCATCTGCCTTACAGGGTGTCTGTTGTGGGGAGAGGAAGGGAAGGAGATGGGAAGCCGCTTTGAGACTCCAAATGAAGAGAGGGGTATGTCCAATCTCTTCCTGCTCCCCCCAATTTAACCCATTGCACAGGATTGCAGTGTACTAGTTAAGTGGTTTAGTCAGTTTGGTGTAGTCAGTGGTTAAGTGTGCAGGCTCTTATCTGGGAGAACCAGGTTTGATTCGCCACTCCTCCACTTGCGCCTGCTGGTATGGCCTTGGGTCAGCCATTAGCTATCTCAGGAGTTGTCCTTGAAAGGGCAGCTTCTGGGAGAGCCCTCTCAGCCCCACCCACCTCACAGGGTGTCTGTTGTGGGGGGAAAAGATATAGGAGATTGTAAGCCGCTCTGAGTTGCTGATTCAGAGAGTAGGTGGGGTAAAAATCTGCAGTCATCTTCTTCTGCTGCTAAAATGGGAAAGTTGATCTGTGCTATAGCAATCCCCTACACCTCGAGTATCCTAAATGGACCACCTACTTGTGAATGGTTGCTATAGTGCAATGATAGCATATCTAATTCTGTGTGGATGCAGCCCTTGACTGGTATTTTAAGGGTTGCAAGGTCTGGGTTGGGAAATACCTGGAGACTTTGTGGGTGGATCCAGGAGAGGGCAAGGTTTGGAGAGTGGAGAGGCCTCAGTGTGGTCCAATGCCACAGAGTCCACCCTTCAAAGCAGCCATTTTCTCTGATCTCTGCCAGCTGGAGATTAATTGTAAAAGCAAGAGATCTCCAGGCCCGCCCTGGAGACTGGCAACCCTAGCTGCATGCAAAGTAGATGCACAGCACTAGGACTGTGCCATATTGACCCCAAGGCACAGACGACACCCTTGGACAGGAGTCCACCTATTCTTGAAATTGCATTTCCCTTGGCATTATTCAACGGCGCCTGCTCCATCCCCCACCAGTTTGTTTTGCTGGCAAAGGCACAGGCATCGTTTGAATGTATAATTTCCCCATATTGAAAAACTGGGAACAATGTCCAGAGGAAGTGAGAAGGAGAGGCCCTGCCCAGCTGAAGCAGCACGAACCGCGCAGTAGTGGGCAAACAAGAACAGACCCTCTGCCCTTCACACGCCAGCCTGTGCTGCTAACAGCTGGTCATGTGGGACCAACCGAGAAAGTGACCGCGTAATGCCACCAGC
Source organism: Heteronotia binoei (assembly GCF_032191835.1). Taxonomy (NCBI): domain Eukaryota; kingdom Metazoa; phylum Chordata; class Lepidosauria; order Squamata; family Gekkonidae; genus Heteronotia; species Heteronotia binoei. The sequence continues at coordinate 23,108,436 of NC_083235.1, forward strand.
AGGATCTCATCTCCTCTCCTCTCCCCTTCCAGGCAAGCATCCCCTGATCTAGCCTTCCAACAGCTGCAGCTCTTTCAGTGCCATCCTAATCATACTTCTAAAGCAAAAGAGTCAAGTTGCGCCCTTAAGACCAAGTTAGTTTTATTCAGAACATAAGCTTTCGTGTACTCTTCGTCAGATGAGGAATCCGGTACAGTGAGCAAAGCCACACATAGCTGGTAGTCAGTGGCTCAGAATGCAAACAGGTACAAATTTAAGAACCAATGACAGTATAGTAAAATTATCTGGTAGGGAGTGGTTTAGAATGCAAAATGGTAAAAAAAATTAAGATTCAATGACAGAATAGTAAAATTAACCAATTGAGCAAACCTTTGATCTGAGTAGCATGAGCATGCAAAGGCAATAAAACAGTAATATGTCAAAATGTGAGAGTGTCTGTTAATTACTATATTGTATTAAGCCTGCATCAAAAGGAAGGTGTTTATATCTCTAAAGGGATTACCTTTACATACTTTTAAAGCAAAAGGCTTAGAAAGGTGGAACTCTGATTAGGATTGCAAAAAAAGGTAAAGATAATCCCCTGTGCAAGCACCAGTCGTTTCCTGCTGTGGAGTGATGTTGCTTTCAAGATATTTTAATGACAGACTTTTTACTGGGTGGTTTGCCATTGCCTTCCCCAGTCATCTACACTTTCCCCCCAGCAAGCTGGGGACTCATTTTACTGAGCTTGGAAGGGTAGAAGCCTGAGCCAATCTTGAGTGTCCCGTTCTCAGGGTGCAGGCAGGCAGGAGTCCAAAGCCAGTCCAAGGTCAAAGTCCAGGAAGTCAAGCAGGAGCCAAGTCACCAATGCAGAATCACAAACTGGAATCAGAAGTCAATGTCCGAAAACCAAAAGGTCAGGGTGCCAAGGAAATCAAACAGGTCAGGAGCAGGAATCAGGAAGGAGCATGAATGCAAACCAGAGAATAGACTCGTTGCTTCCACAAGGTTACCAGGTCCTGGGTGGGAGCTATATGGGAGTCTCAATCAGCCTGCTCCCTGGGTGGCAGTGACTCTGCTAGAACTCAGGACTGAGAGATTTGAAGCATTGGCGTGCCTCATGTCTTCACTCTGAAAGTTCTTTCCGGAGCCTGCTTCGAACTCTTGAGATGGGAGGAGGAGAGCTTGAAGGAGATTGATCGTCAACAGCTGACATTGGTGCCTGGAGAGTATATATATGTGTGTGTGTGTGTGTGTGTGTGTGTATATATATATATATATATATATATATATATATATATATATATATATATATATATATATATATATATATATATGGCCACTGTGTGACACAGAATGTTGGACTGGATGGGCCATTGGCCTGATCCAACATGGCTTCTCTTATGTTCTTATGAGAGTGATTGATGGGCCAGCTGCTGTTTGTTCAGCTGAGGAACTGGCTGGGAACCTCTTCCAAGTCTGTTAACCCTTCCAGCTCCTCCTCCTCAGGGCTCATGACACTGAGCCAGCTAGTTGAACCCGGCTTCCACCAGGATCGATTGAGCAGAGCTTGGACTCTCCGTGCCACGGGCTCTTCAATTAGGATTGCAGGATCCTTTTAAATTGGTGCAGTGAATATTATTCTCTGAATAAGATACTACTGGGTTTATAGGCCAGCAAATTCAAGTGATAAAACCTTTTCAGGATTCAGCCACATATGGATAGGGTTGCCCTTTCTGTTGCCATTCAGTTGGTTGGCAAGAGACAACAGGGAGGTAAGGGGAGGGGGGTGCTGAATTCCTGTGTGATGTCAGCACATCACCAGGATGCTCTAGCAATTAGTCAAGACTCTTGACTATGGTTAAATTGCAGAACTTTGGCTAGTAACAGCAAGGCCTCATTGGGAAGCTGAATTTTGCACTGGTTACCAACCTCATGCTGGCAAGGAGGGCTGCCATTTCCAGGTTGTGAAATTCCTGGAGATTTGGGGGTGGAGCCTGGAGAGAGTGGGATTTAGGGAGGGGAGGGACCTCAGGAGGGTATAATGCCATTGTATCCACCCTCCAGAGTAGCCATTTTCTCCAGGGGAACTGATCTCTGTTGTCTGGAGATCATTTGTAATTCTGGGAGATCTCCAGGCCCCACCTGGAGGTTGGCAGCCCTACTGGCAGCCCACTTGGGATAGCAGGTGAAAGGACCTGCGTGTCTCAAGGCTGACCCCTCCCTCATCCAAAATCATAATGCAGGTAATACATATATCTCTATTATCGCCAGAGACCTGCCTAAGCTGTTCACAAAGTCAAAATAATACAAGAAGATCGAAAAACAGCAGAGGCAGAAATATTATTATTATAACCAGCCATAAAAACAAGCCATTCCATTGTCATAGGTGATCAACTTGTTCTGCCCACAGTATGGGTGCAATTTAGGGAGGTGGGCTGTTTCGCCTGCATTCCGCCTTAAGATGATCTGTACTTCTGGCCAGTTTGCTGCTTCTTCAGTCTCAGGGTTAAATAATCTGACAGAAAAGCTCTTCAGCAGAACAGCTCTGAGACAGTTATGAGTGACCCAAGGTCATTCCAGCAGTTGCCTGTGGAGGAGCAGGAAATCAGACCCGGTTCTCCCAGATGAGAGTCTGCACACTTAACCACCACACCACAGGTGGCCAAACTGAAGTTCGGGGAGCCACATGTGGCTCTTTCACACGTATTATGTAGCTCTTGAAGTCTTCACCACCATGTCACCTGGCTTGGAAAAGGCATTTCTCTCTTTAAATCACTTCTCCAAGCCAAGCCAGCCAGTGGCTTGAAGAATGCATTTAAAGTTAAAGTTGCTTTCTTTCCACCTCCACCTCCCCCATCTATTTGCCTCCCTCCCTCCCTGTCTTGCGGCTCTCAAATATCTGATGTTCATGTCTTGCGGCTCTCAAACATTTGACGTTTATTCTATGTGGCTTTTACATTAAGCAAGTCTGGCCACCCCACCAAACTGGCTCAAACCGCCTTTTAGCCCAAATGGCTTGTCTCCTGCCTGTGCCACAGCAGGGTTAGGAGTATCAAGCCTTTTACACCACTTCCTTCAGCAAAAGGGCTGCCCTCAATAAAAGCTTGTGGTTGTTCGGTGGTGATGCTGGGGCCATGCTGGTCCTTGAGGCAGGATGTATTTCTGCTTATAGTAAGCAAAGCTGGGATGATCTATTGGCGTGAGTCAGTAGTGCAGGGGGTGTGTGAGGCAGGTCCTCATTCAGCAGCTGGAAGGAGGAGTGTGTCAAAAGCTCCCAACAGTCTGGAGCGCTGATGATTCAGGGAAAAATCCTTCTGTCATTCAAGCCACAATCAACATTGGCTCCCTATCTTCACCGGGGTCACTCAGTACACAGCTGATTCAGAAGAACTATTTTTAGGAGATTCCCCCCCCCCACCCTCTCCTCTCCTTCTTAAACTGGTTGAGATGTTTTCACACATTTAGAAATATATAAATGTTAGGGAATTACATGAAAAGGGACTGAGAAGAAAATGGACAGTATTGTGATGCCCCTGTATAGATCGGTGGGGCAGCCTCATTTGGAATCCTGTGTACAGTTCTGGTTGCCTTATCCCCAGGGCTTCTTTTTTTGTAGAAAAGGCTCAGCAGGAACTCATTTGCATATTAGGCCACACCCCTGATCATTGTTTCACACAGGGCTTTTTTTTTTTGGGAAAGCCCAGCAGGAACTCATTTGCATATTAGGCCACACCCCTGACAACACCATTGTTTCATGCAGGGCTTTTTGTGGGAAAAGCCCAGTGGGAACTAATTTGCATATTAGGCCACACCCCTGGCATCACCATTGTTTCACACGGGGCTTTTTTGTAGAAAAAGCCCAGCGGGAACTCACTTGTCTATTAGGCCACACCCCTTGACATCACCATTGTTTAACACAGGACTTTTTTGTAGAAAAAGCCCAGCAGGAACTCATTTGCATATTAGGCCACACACCCCGATGCCACGTCAGCTGGAACTGCGTTCCTTTGTGTTCCTGCTTTAAAAAGAGAGAGAAAAGGCATGCTTATCTCCAAAAGGACATTGCAGAGCTGGAAAAAGTACAGAGGAGTGCAGCCAAGATGATTAGGGAGTGGGAGCACCTTCTTGATGAGGAAAGGCTGATCACACGGGAATTTGATGTGGCCGGGCAGCATCCCGGCTCTGAAAAACCAGTGCTCTTGGATGCATACTGTGGCAATCACACAGCCTCCACCCTGCTGCTGGGAAAGACAAGGTCCACACAAGCACAAGAGGAACATTCAGACTGCTCCTGTATGTGCAGGTTGTTTGCATTGCGCACTCTAGCCGTTCAGACAGCCAGGACACATGCCCTGCATGCACTTTAGAGATTTGCTATTGGGAAGTTCCCCGTGCCTATTTAATCTGGTCCCAGGGCATCCTAAAATGAGGTAAGGATGGATGGGACTTGTGGGGGGAGGGGACAGATTTGTGTGTGTGATCATGCACATTAAATCTGGAGGGGAGGCATGGCTAGGCAGGCCAAATCTCTCATGTGATCACACCCTGGGACTCTTCTGCTTAGAAAAGAGGTCACTAAAGGGGGGCATGATAGAGGCTTATAGAATTATGCATGGGGTGGAGCTTCAAGAGGGGATTGGATCAACATACGGAGCAGAGGTCCATCAGTGACTATTAGCCACAGAATATTGTTGGAACTCTCTGTCTGGGGCAGTGATGTTCTGTATTCTTGGTATTTGGGAGGGGCAACAGTATGAGGACTTCTAGTGTCCTGGCCCCACTGATGGACCTCCTGATGGCACCTGGGTTTTTGGCCACTGTGTGTACAGAGTGTTGGACTGGATGGGCCTTTGGCCTGATCCAGCATGGCTTCTCTTATGTTCTTACGAGAGAGTTAACAAAGAGACAATTTTCTCCCTCTCCCAAAATACTAGAACTCGAGCATCTGATGAAACTGATGGGCAGTAGGTTCAGGACAGACAAAAGGAAGTATTACTTTACACAGAGAGTGATCGAAATGTGGAATTCGCTGCCGAAGGATGTAGTGAAGGCCACAGGAATAAACAGCTTTAAAAAGGGGATCAGAGAGATTCACAGCAGATAAGTCTATCAATGGTTAGTAGCCATGGCGACTGAGGTAACCTCCACATTCAGAGGCACCAATCCTCTGAATCCCAGAGCCAGGAGGTGACATCAGGGGAAGACCTCAGTCTCTCTGCCCTGTTGTTGGCCCTCCAGAGGAACTGGTGGTTGGCCACTCTTTGAGACTGGAGACTGGACTAGGACTGCGGTATGAACAATATGTCCTTATGTATCCATTGCTAGGGATGGTTGCCATCTCTGGGTTGGGAAATATCTGGAGATTTTGGGAGTGGAGCCTGAGGAGGACGAGGTTTGGAGAGGAGACAGACTACAATGGGATATGAATAATGCCAGAGTCCACCTTCCAAATCGGCCATTTTCTCCAGGGAAACTGATTTCTGTCGCCTCTCCAGCCGCCTCCTGGGGTTGACAACCTCATCCTTTGCTTTTCTTGGAATTAATGTATAATTAATTAATTACCTTATATTTGCTTTTCTGGGGATTGATGTGTGGTTAATTAAATTCATTAAATTTTTATTTGCTTTTCTGGGGGGAAATATGTAATTAATTGCATTCTCTTTGCTGAAATACCCAAAGTGTACCAAAGCCAAGAGTTAAAAAAAAAAACAAGAAAAGAGACTTGGGATTCATATGTAATTTTAATTAACCACTGCTCAGAGATAAAGTTAAAACTGCTCTCCTAGGGAGACCAAAGATAGCAGATCTGTCCATTTGTTAGGTTACCAGAGGACCAATTGACACGCTGGTGTGAGATGAGCCTGCAGAACAAAGGAACCTCAGCAGACTTCTGATCTGCACGTAATCAGTGGAGACTGGACCATTTGGTCCCTGGCTGGTAATGCTCTAGGAGGAAGATCTGGAGAGGTCTCTGAGATTTGAGGGAAGAACCTCCTCCTTTGTGAAGGAAACTTTGGGGGCAGAGGCAGACAGACAAGCAGAGGACTACTCCCCCCAGTGCTCTATGGAATGCACCTCACTGAAGGCCCTCATAAGAACGTAAGAGAAGCTATGTTGGATCAAGCCAATGGCCCATCCGGCCCAATACTCTGTCACACAGTGGCCCAAACCCAGGTGCCATCAGGAGGTCCACTAGTGAGGCCAGACTCCAGAAGCCCTCCTACGTGGCCCCCCCAAGCACCCAGAATACAGAGCACCACTGCCCCAGACATAACATAAGAGAAGCCATGTTAGATCAGGCCAGTGGCCCATCCAATCCAACACTCTGTGTCACACAGTGGCCAAAAAAGACAGACACCATCAGGAGGTCCACCAGCGGGGCCAGGACACTAGAAGCCCTCCCACTGTGCCCCCTCCAAGCACCAAGAATACCGAGCATCACTGTCCCAGACGGAGTGTTCCATCTATGCTTTGGGGCTTAAAGTCACTCATGGACCTCTCACCATCCCCAGGCTCTACCCCCAAATGTCCAGGAATTTCGCAATCTAGAACTGGCAAGCCTATGCTAGAACAACCAGAAGGAAGGTAAACCTGGCCAATTTTTTTTTTTTAATTTGGACTAGATTTTTATATTTTTGTTTTGCATAAAAGACAGAATGTTAGTCTGATTAACAGAATGGATTGAGTAAACCTGGATGATTAATAATAATAATAATAATATTATAATAATAATAAATTTTATTTGTACCCCGCCCTCCCCCGCCGAAGCAGGCTCAGGGCGGCTAACAACACAATGACCAATGGTACATTAATAAATAAAACATTAATAAACAACATAGCAACCAATGGTGCATTAATAAAACAATTACATTAAGAACATTAAATTAAGCATTAATTTAACCTTAAAAACCAGTAAAACATTAATTAAAACAAACTATAACATTAATTAAAACAAACTATAACATTAATTAAAACAAACTGATTAGGCGCACAAATAAGCATAATTGCTTTCACTTTGCGCTCTTAGGGTTGCCAGCCTCCAGATGGGGCCTGGAGATCTCCCGCTTTTACAACTGATCTCCAGCTGGCAGAGATCAGCTTTCCTGGAGACAATGGTGTGTGACAGAACAAATCCATGAAAATTAACTAATACAAGTAATAATCAAATAATCAAACTTTTCATTTTATATGAAAAGTTCAAAATGGAGAAAACTCTCACAGTTTCCAATCGGCCCACAGCTTAAAAGATGACCTGGGATGACATTGTGCTGGATACTTTGTAAAAAATATGCATTGAAACTGCTGGTAGACAGCCCAAGGTCCCTCCTTGATGAAGGTGTGGCTCCACTGAAACATGAAGATTACTGTCGACTATCCACGTCGTAGAGGGTCTCTTCACGACGTCTACTTATGATTTGAATATTTTCTGGGACTTTATTCTAAGTATTAGACCAGCACCTTATTCTTGTAAATTTCAATTGTTAGCGCTTGTGCACACTGTGAAGAAATATAAGAAAAATCATTGTGGCCTCATAAGACTTTTTTGCTACACACTTCTGAACTTTTCATAATAAAATCGGAGTTATATTTGATTATTATTTGTATTAGTTAATATTGACGGATTTGTCCTATCACGCACTATTTGTTTTCCATGATTCTCTTTGTATTTGGCCCCTGGAGAAAATGGCTGCCGTGAAGGATGGGCTCTGTGGCATTGCACCATGCTGAGGCCCTCCACTCCACAAACCCCACTTTCTCCTGGATCTACCCCCAAAGTCTCCAGGTATTTTCCAAACCAGACCTGGTAACGCTAACTCATTTTTAGAGCTGAATAGGCTCTTCTGGTACCTGATACACTAGGTTATGTGTGTCCTAGAAAGCTCCTCAGAGTCATGAACACAACAGCTGCCTTATACTGAACCAGCCCATGGGTTCCTCACGATTGGTTCAGTATTCTCTATTCAGACTGGCAGCAATTATTTAGAGTCTCAAGCAGAGGTCGTTCACATCTCCTTCTTCCTTGTGCTTTTTTTTACTGAAGATGTCAGAGAATGAACCTGGCAGTTCCAGATTAAACCCTGTGGAGGCCCTAGACAGTCAAAATCACGGAGGCCCCCCTCACAAATTATCTCCTAATATGGAGGTTTAGAATCAGAGTGCCCACCTCATTGCCTGCAGCCCCTGATGCAGCCTGCAGGTACCTTCTCAAAAGCCCCTTTGACAAAGCTGTGGGGAAGAGGCAGAGAGAGGCAAACTAGGTTCTGCCAGCAGCAGCTGCACCAGGCAAGTCGGGCAAAGAGTGGCTCAGCTGCTGGCTGTGTGTGCAGGCGGGGAGGGCTGCAAGCAGGGGGGAAACGGGGGGGGAGCCAGCCCGGGGCCCCTAAAGGCATGGGGGTCCATAGGCCGGTGCCTACTTGGCCTATTTGTTAATCCGGCCCTGGAACCTGGGATCTTCTGCATGTCAAGCAGATGCTCTGCCACTGAGTTACAACCCCTCTCATGTATAAGAGAGCCACAGATGCAGAAGGATTCTGCAGTAGACAAACCAGGCTAGGAAATCTGACAAGTTCTGTTCCATGTCAAGAGTGAAACTCATCCACAAGCTGCATTACACTGTTTAGACAAAGATGCTAAACTGCCAAAATCCAGCCGGGAGAGATCAGAACAAACTCACACCACCCGGATAATGCAAGGCGTCTATTAATACGGATGATGCTTTCATGGAGGCCTGTGAGAGCTGCTATTCTGGGCCCACAAGCCTTTGATTTCTCCTCAGCCTTCCCATTTTGTTTACACGGCAGAGGGGTGAATCAGAGGCTGGCACTGAGGGACAAGCCTGCAAGATTTGGGATCTGTCTGGACTCACCCCTCTTTCATCCCTGGATAAGCCATCATGTAAACAATAGCGGGGTTGTTATCTCTAGCAGGCAGTAGTGGGCAGGGTGGGGAGTCTGATAAAAAAAACCCCCTGAACTTGACATCTTGGAATCTCATCTCCTGTAGTGAGCTGATGTCCCAAGATAATAGTCTCCCGAGAGCGTACCCGAGAACGCAACCTTTGCATCTGGCATCAAGAAACCTGCTCATCAAATGCCAGAGAGTGATAGATTTTGTTGTTGCTGTTCAGTCGCACAGTCGATTCCGACTCTTTGCGACCCCATGGACCAAGGCCCTCCTGTCTGCCACCATCTTCCAAAGTCTGCTCAAATTTGTGTTAGTTACCTCAGAAATGCTATCCAGCCATCTCATCTTTTGCCGCCTCCTTCTTCTTTTGCCTTGTATCTTTCCCAGCATCAGGATCTTCTCCAGTGAGTGCTCCTTTCTCATTTGGTAGATAGATAGTGAAAGATAGCGATAGATAAAAAGATAAAGGTAGTCCCCTGCGCAAGCACCAGTCGTTTTCGACTCTGGGGTGTTGTTGCTTTCACAACGTTTTCATGGCAGACTTTTTACGGGGTGGTTTGCCATTGCCTTCCCCAGTCATCTACACTTTCCCCCCAGCAAGCTGGGCACTCATTTGACCGACCTTGGAAGGATGGAAGGCTGAGTCAACCTGGAGCCGGCTACCTGAAACAGCTTCTGGTGGGATCAAACTCAAGTCGTGAGCAGAGAGCTCCGACTGCAGTACTGCAATAACAACAACAACAATTTTTATTTGTATCCCGCCCTCCCCGCCAGAGCAGGCTCAGGGCGGCTAACAGCATAGTTTCATACATTAGTCATACAAATATGAAATAAAACTACATTGACAATTTAATTAAAATTCTGATTAAAATTCTAAAATCAATAAAATTAATAAAATATACTAGTGCTATGATCACGTACTGCAGCTTTACCACTCTGCGCCACGGGGCTTTTTGTGATAGATAGTGAAAGACAAATGGACATCCTCAGTTCTCCTGGCTATTTTTCTCCAGCAAATGCCTGATATATAGTTGCTCCTGCAGCCTATTTGTATTTCCTGGAATCTAATAACTCTAGAAGGGCATTTACTTTAGCCAAAAGTAGGCCCTTGCTGTCTTCTGTATTGGATGGGAGTTTTAAAGGGGTACTCTACACACACAGATTCTGCTCTTTCCCCCTGCATGAAATAGACTCCCTGGATTCAGGGAGTTCCCTCTAAGCTGAGTTAGCATGAGCTAGCTCACTGATTTTTAGCCTCCAGCTCACACATTTTTGTCTTAGCTCAGGAAAAATGGCCTCAGAGCACAATAATTTATGCAGTAGTTCACAACTTTAATGCCAGTAGCTCAGGGGTGGCCAGCGGTAGCTCTCCAGATGTTTTTTGCTTACAACTCCCATCAGACCCAGCCAGCATGGCCAATGGCTGGGGCTGATGAGAGTTGTAGACAAAAAACATCTGGAGAGCTACCGTTGGCCACCCCTGCAGTAGCTTACAAAGAAGAAGTTTTGCTCACAAGACTCTGCAGCTTAGAGAGAACATTGCCTGGAACTGCCTATACCATATAGGGCAATCTGCATGGAGACTATTAGTCTGCTGTTAGAAAGGTTTCCTGGTAGGTCAGATTAATTTTACCTGCTGTCGAATAGGAATCATCAGACAACAAGAGAGGTGTCCTGATTCTGTGCACAGGTCCTCGAGGAATGTAATAAGTGAGGCAAATAAACTAAGTTTTAATTGTTTATCTAAATTTTAGGTGAGTTTTTGGCTGTTTTAATCTGTTTCATTGTTAAGAGTCACAAATACCAATGTTGTTATTGGTTTTATTTTACATTCTGTACCCAAATGCTTTATGCAAATTGATTGTGCGCTGCTTATTGACTGTAACAATAAACTCGGACTTGAAATGCTACTAAGGAATCTCAGAACGGGGAGCAGAGACTTGCTATAATCACCCCCACCCCGAATGACCTTGGCCAGGGGACCCTCTTGCAATGTGAAGGAACAGGTGTCAGGAAAGCAGCTCGGCAGGCATTTCTCCCAAATGCGTCCCCTCCCCATCTTGCCTTGTAAGGCTGCTGGTTCGGCCTAATAGACACTCCCTGTCACTACTCATGTTTCACTCAGTTGAGATCCTCATGTTTAGGGACAACAGCTCTGGGTTTGGAAATTCCTGGAGTATTGGGGGGGGGGGGAGTGGATTGTGGGGGTGGATTGGAGAGGGCAGACCTCACCAGGGTGTAATGTCATAGAGCCCACCCTCCAAAGCATCCATTTCCCCCAGGGGAACTGATCTCTGTCATCTGGAGAGAACCACTGGAATTCCAGATCTCCAAGCCCCACTTGGAGTTTGGCCACCCTACTCTAGTGTGAATTGAGAGTATACCTTGGACAAGGCCAGTGATGGTGAGATCCTCCACAGCTGCTGCTTCCTCCAAATATCCGTTATCTGTAATCCCATGAGAACTCCAGGTCCCACCTTGAGGTTGGTGACTTCCTTAAAACATCCTCTGTCGTCTGACAATCAGTTATAATACCAGGAGATCTCCAGGTGCCACCGGGAGGCTAGCAACCCTACATTTCAGGGAAGGCTGAACCTCAACACAGACTTCTTCAATGCTGGTACATGGATGAAACCATCAGAGCTTTTTTCCTGGAAAAAGAGGTGCTGGAAGAGGGAAGTGAAGGAGAAACATACGGGTGCCCCTCGTGAACTTTTAAACATTTGTTTTAGGATTTTCTGCCCATGAAGAGGTTCTGGAACTCCATTCCACCACATTCCCCCAAGAAAAAAAAGACCTCAGAGTACGTGCCAAGCTGTTTCCTTTACCACAGAGTGATCCTAGAAGGCACTATCTCTATATGGTGTGTTATTGAACAGAACTTTCAGGGCAGACAGTGTGGCCCTCACTCTAGGTCTCCCAGTTCTAGGATGGGAAATAACTGAAGATTTGGGAGGGAGGTGTGCAACCTGGACAGGACAGAATTTGGAGAGGGGAGGGGCCTCATGCCATAGAAGCCACCCCTCCAAAGCAGCCATTTTCTCCAGGAGAACTGATTGTGGTCTCCTGGAGCTCAAGTGTAATAGCAAGAGATCCCCAGGTGCCTCCTGGAGGATGGCAACTCCATCTTACCCATACCTTCCCACACCCAATACCCCACCCTCCCACAATGAAGCACTGTCCAGTCCCAACCAATTCCCCACTAGCCTTATGCTGCTCTCACTCTCCTCTTCTCTGCAGGATTTCATATTATCTCCCCGGGGGCTGCAACTAGCTCCACTTCTTTCGCACAGCAAACAAGATCCTCTAAAAAACAGTTTATATTTACTGGGTGGAAAAGGCAAAGTGAGTTGCAGCCCCAGGGCAGATAGTGTGAAATCTGAGAGAAGCCCCGCAGAGAAGAGTAGCATGAGAGCCGCGTAAGGCTAGTGGGGAATCAGCCCCCCTCTTTACTGAGCTCTTTGTGTCTGAAACGTTCTGTCAATGTTACAGAAATCCAGCTCCACAGTGACTTGGCCAGGATTCCGTGGCAAGTCAGCAGGGTTTTTTTTTCTTTTTAAGCAGGAGAACACGGGAACACAGTCCTGGTTGGCTTGGTGTCAGGGGTGTGGCCTAATATGCAAATGACTTCCTGCTGGGCTTTTTTTGTAGGACTAAACTGTTCTACAAAACTGTGTGGAACTGTGTGGAACAACGGTGCAGTCAGGAGAGTGGCCTAATATGCAAAAGAGTTCCTGCTGGGCGTTTCCAATAAAAAAGACAACGGTGTAGTCAGGGGGGGTGGCCTAATATGCAAATTAGTTCCTGCTGGGCTTTTTTGAAGAACAAAACTGCGTGGAACAACAGTGCAGTCAGTGGGAGTGGCCTAATATGCAAATGAATCCCTGCTGGGCTTTTCCAACAAAAAAGCCCTGTGCAGAACAATGATTCTGTTAGGGGGTGTGGCCTAATATGCAAATTTCCTGCTGGACTTTTTTGCAGAACAAACTGTTCTACAAAACCGTGGAACAACGGTGTGGAACAACGATGCGGTCGGGGGTGTAGCCTAATATGCAAATGAGTTCCTGCTGGTCTTTGCCTACCCAAAAGGCCCTAGTAGTCAGTGTCACAAATGGAGCCTTGGTGCTTACCCTCCCATAATCCTCAGGCCATGCCTGCCTGTCGATTGCTGGGGATTGACGGAACAGCCCCAGACTCTTTTGTTCTGATGAGTGGATGATTTCTCCAGTGTCAGGAATAGAACTTGCATTCTTTGAAAATAGCCAGACAGCAGCAGCGGTTATCCTCCTCAGCTCTGGACCCAAGCCGGGAGTGACGGAAATGAAGTTCTAAACAGAAGGCAAGAAGCCATTGTTTGTTTCTGTGGCTGATTTCTGCTCCGTTGAAGTCTCTGGAAGTTAAACAACAGGCAAAACAGACAATTCTATTTTACAAGGGTCCCAATCTCATTTCCTGATAAGGAAATAGTATGTTGCAGGAAAGGGGATGGGGGGAGCAGCTTTTAACACTCTCAGGATGAGTCAGGTACACAGTGCAAGGTCTGGGACAGGAGCTGGAGATACCCATTTTACCCCATAAGATTCCTGAGGAATAAGATCTAGGCATGGATTTAACTCTTTGGCTTTCACAGAGGAGTAGCAGATGTGTTTTTCTTATACTCGGGATCTGTGATGGAGCAGGAATAAAAACTATGGGGGTTTTGTGCTGTTCTTTCTTTCTCTGCTTTATCTCACTCTGTTGGCTTTTAAAAGTCTGGTTATGCTTAGGTTTGGGAAATTACTGTGTTCTAGACCTGCAGCCAAAGATTTAACTGCTTATTTTTTAAAGTCAGTTTTCCTCAGTCCTGCAGCTTCTTCCAGATATGCACCTCCTCCCCTCTCAGTTTTCCTTCTCCTACGAACATTTTTCTTGATTTTAAATAATTCCTCTTCCTTTTTTAGACCCCTGCTTCTTCGATTCCTCCTTTCCTTTGACTTTCTGCCTGCCTTGCCCTTCTCTGAGGTCACGGCAGGTCACCCAATGACAATCCGCCGGAGCAAATTAGGACATTTCTCAACCAATAGCAGCCAGCTACACTCAGGCAGCCATGAGCTCTTCTATGGTTGCCAAGTTCTGCCAGCCCCAACCAGTGTTCCCTCTAAGCTGAGCTAGGGTGAGCTAGCTCACAGGGTTTTTTAGCCTCTGGCTCACACATTTTTGTCTTAGCTCAGGGAAAGGGGGCCCAGAGCAAGCTAATTTATGCAGTAGCTCACAACTTTAATGCCAGTAGCTCACAAAGAAGAATTTCTGCACACAAGACTCCGCAGTTTAGAGGGAGTATTGGCCCCAAGTGTGTTTGTTGCGGGGTGGGGGTAGAGTGGCCAGCTCCAAGTTGAGAAACTTCTGGAGATTTGGGGATGGAGCCTGGGGAGTACAGGGACCTCAGTAGGGTACAGTGCCATAGAGTTCACCATTCAAAGCCACCATTTTCTCCAGGGGAACTGATCTCTGTATCCTGGAGATGATGAGCAGTAATCTCCAGGCCCCATCAGGAGGCTAAGAACAAGAAAGAAGTCACTTCAGGATTAGAACAAACACAACCACAAAGGTTATAGTGACCCAATAACGAAATGATATTAAAGTACCACAATCATAATATACACAAAGTACAATTGAAATCATAAAGAACACGGAGTCCCAATGTGCAGGGAGTCGACTTGAAATCACATCCTGCTTCGATCTTTCTTCAGGCATGGGGTGCTCCTTGCATAATAGTTATACAACTATAAAATAAATAAATTATAAAGTTACAATATAATGTCAAAAAAAACAACACAATCATGGCCAGATTGACAATATACTCAAAAAGTTCCTCCTTCAAAAAACTTCAAAAAAGTTTTTTGAAGTAAGTTAAGTTTTTTGAAGGAGGAATTTTGAGAGTATATTGTCAATCTGGCCATGATTGTGTTGTTCTTTTGACATTATATTGTAACTTTATAATTTATTTATTTTATAGTTGTATAACTATTATGCAAGGAGCACCCCATGCCTGAAGAAAGATCGAAGCAGGATGTGATTTCAAGTCGACTCCCTACACATTGGGACTCCGTGTTCTTTATGATTGCAATTGTACTTTGTGTATATTATGATTGTGGTACTTTAATATAATTTAGTTATTGGGTCATTATAACCTTTGTGGTTGTGTTTGTTCTAATTGCCACCAGGAGGCTGGCATCCCTAAGTCTTCTTATGTGTTTGATTCCCATGGCATTTGATTCCCACCCCTTCCTCCAAGGAGTTTGATTCCCACCCCTTCCTCCAAGGAGTTTAGGTAGAAGAAGAATAGATTGGATGTATACCCCGTCCTTCACTCTGAGTCTCAGAACAGCTTACAGTCTCCTTCCTTTCCCCACAACAGACACCCTGTGAGGTAGGTGGGGCTGAGAGAGCTCTCAAAGAAGCAGCTCTTGAGAGAACAGCTCTGCGAGAGCTATGGCTGACCCAAGGCCATTCCAGCAGCTGCATGTGGATGAGTGGGGAATCAAACCCGGTTCTCCCAGGTTAGAGTCCATGCACTTAACCACTACTCCAAACTGGCTTAGTGTATTAAAGTGTCCCTTTCCCTGTATTCTCCTAGATTAATGCTTAATCAGATTTAATACTAAGAAAGTCTGCAGACTGTGATTCGGGTTGGTATTAAAAGAATCAGGGAGAGTGCAATTTTGAGAGGGGGCAGAGAAATGAGAGATTAACACATGTGAGTCTTGGTAATGCCCTGGGCTTTTTCTGTAGAAAAAGCCTAGCAGGAACTCATTTGCATATTAGGCCACACACCTCTGACATCACTATTGTTTCACGTGGCTTTTTTGCAGAAAAAGCCCAGCAGGAACTTATTTGCATATTAGGCCATACTCCAGCCGGAACAATGTTCCTGCTCAAAAGAAGCCCTGGTAGTGCCTACCTGCGGTGATTGGGCACCAGTCTCCTCCGGTTTGTTAAGGAGTCCCTTTGCCAATGAAGAGATAGTATTTAAAGAGCACGCTGGCTTCTGATCCATTCCAGCCCTGCGCTTGGCAAATCCAAAAAGCAGAACTCGGTGGAGGGAGGAGGAAATTAATTTTGGTTCTTATTAATTAAGGGTACCTTTAATATTAAGATTTTAAGTATATAACACCGGCGGGGGTCAAGTAACGGGGGGAGGGGTGGGTAGAAAGTAATATATGGGATAGATTGAAAAAAGTAATTATTAATGATGTAAGAAATTGAAATTTATTACCATATGTTACTAATAAAATTGTTTGAACAAAAAGCAGAACTCGGTGGAAACTCAGCTAGCTTGCAGATACTGCACCAATCCATTCTCTTTCAGCTTCCGTCCTTTAGGAATGACCATGACTATCGCTGTCTCCTGAACTTCCTAAAAGAAGTCTGCGTTAGCTTTGCCAAGAAAGGCCACCTTCTAATCCCCCCCTCCCCCCTTCCCAGGGTCCTTATTACCATTCCCAAATGGTCACTGAGCCTTTTGAGAAAAACAAGTGTCTGGAAGGAAGTACCCCTAGGAGGAGGAAATGACACATGGGAACTTTGGCAGTCTGTTTCAGCAGCACAGTTAGGGTTGCCAATCCCCAGGTGGGGCAGGGAATCCCCCAGTATGGAGACTCTCCCCCCCCCTTCAGGGTCATCAGAGAGCAGGGGGGAGAGGGAAATGTCTGCTGGGCACTTCATTATTCCTTATGAAGATCAGTTCCCATAGGGTATTAAGGTGAATTGATCTGCTAGTATCTGGGGCTCTAGGGTGGCTGTTTTTGAGGTAGAGGCACCAAATTTTCAACATAGCATCTGGTGCCTCTCCCCAAAATACCCACCAAGTTTCAAAACGATTGGCTCAGGGGGCCCAATTATATGAGTCCCCCCAAAAAAGTGCCCCTACCCCTCATTATTTCCAATGGAGGGAAGGCATTTTAAAAGTGCACAGTCCCATGAATTTGATGGACAGGATTCCCTTTGGAGTTTAGTTGTACTTATCACAACCTTACTTCTAACTCCACCCTCAGTGTCTCCTGGCTCCACCCCCAAAGTCCCCAAATATTTCTTGAATTGGACTTGGCAACACTAAACAGCCCAAAGCTTCTATTGAACACATGAAGCTGCCTTGCCTTGAATCAGACCCTTGGTCCATCAAAGTCAGTATTGTCTGCTCATTCTGGCAGTGGGTCTCCAAGGTCTCAAGCTGAGGCCTTTCCCATCCCCTCCTGCCAGATCTTTTAATGGGAGATGCCAGGTATTGAACCTGGGACCTTCTGCATGCCAAGCAGATGCTCTACCACTGAACCACAGCCCTTCCTCAATGGATGCTGCAGGATTTGACACCTTTCAGGTTGTTCTTGCCTCCCATAAGTTACTGAGGCAACGTTTGTAGACACATTAATAGACAAACTACATATTACACCAGGGGTGGCCAAACTTCTGCTCCAGAGCCACATATTGTGTGGCTCTTGAAGCCCCCGTTGCCTTGTTGGAGAAGCATTTCTCATTTTATTTATTGGAGAAGCTTGGAGAAGCATTTCTCATTTTATTTATTTATTTTATCACATTTATATCCCGCCCTCCCCTAATGGGCTCAGGGTGGCTAACAACAGTTAAAAACTACATAGAATACTAAAAAACAATAGACAATAAAATCAATTCTACACATTTTAACCATAAAATCCAAATTTGAAATCCCTTCTCCAAGTCAAGCCAGTGAATGGCTTGGAGAATGCATTTAAAGTTAAAGTTGCTTTCTTTCCACCTCTCTCTTTCCTCCCCATCTTCCTTCCTGGTGACGTCTGGAAATCTCCTGGGATTACAACTGCTCCCCAAGTGACCGAGATCAGCTCCCCTGGAGGTGGACTTGCTTTGGAAGGTGGACTCCAGGGCTCTATTTCTAGCAGGAGCTGCTCTGCATATTAGGCCATGCCCCCTGATGTAGCCAATCCTCCTGGAGCTTACAGTAGGCCCTGTACTAAGAGCCCTCTAAGCTCTTGGAGAATTGGCTACCTCAGGGGGACATGGCCTAATATGCAGAAGAGCTCCTGCTAAAAAAAGAGCCCTGGTTATGGTATTATACCCTGCTGAGGTCCCTCCCAAACCCTGCCCTTCTCAGGCTCCTCCCCCTGAAAAAAAAATCTCCAAATATTTTCCAACCCAGAACTAGCAATGCTAACCCTCAGTGAATCAGAACACATAAGCTGGCGATAGTAGATGATCGTGGGGGAAGGAATTCCGTGAATAAATAGGGGTTTGATCATGGGACCTCAGTTTAAGTTTTGCTTCCCTCCAACTGTGGAGAAGGAATGACCAGGCATCCTACCAAATGTCCTGGGGTCAAACACACCAGTCAGAAAGGCAGAGAGACCATGATTCAGTGGAACCTTGAACAAACATTCACAAAAATGATTACGCTTGCATTGAGAAATCTGCTATGTGAGTTATACAAGCATGCAAAAAAAAAAATGCAATATTTTAGTATTGATTTTAATGAAAAAACATTAATTGTGCTATAAATGAAGTCGACTGTTTCCGTTTTCATTAGACTGAATATTGCGGTTGTTTATAAATAAAGCAATTTATTTTAAGGTGCTTAATTTACAGATATGGGCACAATAAAAAAAACTCATTGAATTAATTTAATTAAAAAGTTATACACTGCCCTTCAGTCTCCCAAGGCTCTTATGATGTTCCTTAACAGCAATAAAGAAAGTAAATATATAATGAATCAAGAAACTAATATTCTAAAAACCTAATAAAACTAACAAATAAATAAAAAGGAGACGTAACAATAACCAGAGATCTATTCTTGGCCACCCCTGGAACAAGAGGTTGTAAAAATGACATTCCAGAAGATACGAGCGCAAAGCTGAAGCTTATTGGACTTTAGGTTTGCCAGCTGTTTTTGCTAGACCCCGCTCCTATGCCTTTTACTGTAGCTTGATCAGCAGTAAATAGCCTTCTGTAGACATTCTGTTCCCGCATTCTGTTCTGTAACTGTTCTCTTGGGTCAAGTCTGGAATGAGGCTGGTGGGCTCCCAGTTTATGTGAACGGAACATCTGCACTGGATAGGGGTTTTGTGAGTAGAACACCTGCACTGGATAGGGGTTGTGTGAACAGAACATCTGCACTGGATAGGGGTTGTGTGAGCAGAACATTTGCACCGGGTAGGGTTTGTGTGAATGGAACATCTGCACTGGATAGGGTTTGTGTGAGCAGAACATCTGCACTGGGTAGGGTTTGTGTGAGCAGAATATCTGCACCGGGTATTTATTTATTTTATTTATTTATTCCGTAACTTATATCCCGCCCTTCCCACAAGTGGCTCAGGGCGGCTTACAACAAATAATAAAACAATAAAATCGGAACAAATTAATACATTTAAATTCAAACATTTAAAACCTAAAAACCTTAAAATTTTACATTTTACATTAAAATTGTGCAGTATAATCACAAAAATCTAAGATCTAGAAAGCTACATTTGTCTAGTCAGGCGTAGGCTAACCGGAAGAGGGTCGTCTTACAGGCCCTGCGGAACTGAGTAAGATCCCGCAGGGCCCTCACCTCCTCCGGTAGCTGGTTCCACCACATAGGGGCCGTTGTGGAAAAGGCCCTGTCTCTATTTGTTTTGAGGCGCACTTCCTTGGGCCCGGGGATGGTGAGAAGATTTTGAGTCCCAGACCTCAGTACTCTCTGGGGAACGTGTGGGGAGAGACAGTCCCTCAGGTAGGCAGGTCCCAGGCCATATAGGCCATATAGGGTAGGGTTTGTGTGACCAGAACATCTGCACTGGATAGAGGTTGTGTGATCAGAACATCTGCACTGGATAGGGTTTGTGTGAATGGAACATCTGCACTGGGTAGGGTTTGTGTGAGCAGGACATCTGCACCGGGTAGGGTTTGTGTGAGCAGAACATCTGCCCCAGGTAGGGTTTGTGTGAGCAGAACATCTGCACCGGGTAGGGTTTGTGTGAGCAGAACATCTGCACCGGTTAGGGTTTGTGTGAGCAGAACATCTTGCCGGGTAGGGTTTGTGTGAGCAGAACATCTGCACCTGGTAGGTTTGTGTGGGCAGAACATCTGCACCGGGAAGGGTTTGTGTGAGCAGAACATCTGCCCCAGGTAGGGTTTGTGTGAATGGAACATCTGCACCGGGTAGGGTTTGTGTGAATGGAACATCTGCACCAGGTAGGGTTTGTGTGAATGGAACATCTGCACTGGGTAGGGTTTGTGTGAATCGAACATCTGCACTGGATAGGGGTTGTGTGAGCAGGACATCTGCACTGGGTAGGGGTTGTGTGAGCAGAACATCTGCACTGGGTAGGGTTTGTGTGAGCAGAATATCTGCACCGGGTAGGGTTTGTGTGAGCAGAACATTTGCACCAGGTAGGGTTTGTGTGAATGGAACATCTGCACTGGATAGGGTTTGTGTGAGCAGAACATCTGCACTGGGTAGGGTTTGTGTGAGCAGAACATCTGCACTGGATAGGGGTTGTGTGAGCAGAATATCTGCACCGGGTAGGGTTTGTGTGAGCTGAACATTTGCACTGGGTAGGGTTTGTGTGAATGGAACATCTGCCAGGGTAGGCTGAGCTTAGCTTCCGAGATCTGATAAGATCAGGCTTGCCTGGGCTATTGAGGTCACGGCCAAAGCTTCCACTTTCTTCAGGGGAATTGAAGAAAGTCTGGAGATGAGCTATAATTCTGTGGGATTCCCCAGGTCCCATCTGGAGACTTGGCATGCTTATGGGCTGATGGGAGGTTAACCCATAAGGCCCATTGTAAAACTCTCCTAGAGATTGGGGTTATGTTACAGGTACTAGCCAATCAGTGCTGGCCATAGCCAGTTCCCCCTCTCATCAACTAGAAACCCTCTGCAAAGCTGAACATACGCTTTTTAAAAAATCAGGATAGAAAAGGAACACTGAGACCAAACACAGTGAAAGTCACTTCCAAACCGCCCCCTCTGGTCTACAAACCTTACATCTGTTTCCACCCAAATCTACTCACTACTCCCTTTTTCATTGTGTACAGTTTGTACCCAATACTTGGACTTCCTTGGCTGCTGAATCTCTGTTCGCTGCCACGGTGCTCTCTGACCCAGGAGGGGCATGTGTCTTGCAGCCATGCCAGATTTGAAATTTGGAACAGTTTAACGTTTGGAGATGTTCTCTGTGACCATAAAAGCGAATAAGTGCATTGCTCTGAAATACAGAAAGCTGCACTGTTAATAACAGGAGCTTGTACCTTTTTTAAAAAGTGAATAATATTTCCCACTTAAAAAAAATTCTTTGGCAGAGCACACCACCAGACTCCACGGAAGTGGCTTGCTCATTTGGCTCATTCCCGGTTACACTATGAATCCCTTGTTTGCCTAATATAAAACAAGTGTTCTGATTTTCCACTCTAAAAGAGTGGGGAGGCTGGAGCGATTAACAGTAGTATAGTGAATCTAGTGTACAGTTTTGACTGTTCTGGGAGCAGTGCTTTTTTGTAGCAGGAACTCCTTTGCATATTAGGTCACACCCCCTCCTGATGTAGCCAGTCCTCTTGGAGCTTACAGTAAGCCCTGTACGAAGAGCCCTGTAAGCTTCAGGAGGACTGGCAACATCAGGGGTGTGTGGCCTAATAAGCAAAGGAGTTCCTGTGACAAAAAAGCCTTCGGGGAGACTCCAGGTCTCAGCAAGGTGACCTCACATGGGAGATGCCCAATTTTGAGCCCCCAGAAGATCGGCACCCTAGGCAATCACCTAGTTTGCCTAGTAGCAGGGCCGGTGGTGGTGGAAAATCCCTTCAAGTCACAGCTGAATTAGGGTGACTCTGAAGGGTTTTCAAGGCAAGAGATGAACAGAGGTGGTTTGCCATTGCCTGCCTCTGCGTCATGACCCCATTCTTCCTTGGAGGTTTCCCATCCAGCATCCCATCTCGATTTAGCAGAGAGTGTGCACCTTCGCTAGATGCAACAGAAGCTCTTTGTTCTTAGTGTGCTGGCAGAATTACAAAACTAGACAGATCCGCCTGTCAGTTTCAAGACTAATAATAGTGCTTTTACCAAGAACTATAGATAGTAAAGCTTAGAAATAGAGACAGAAATTAATCTAACTACCTTGGATGGATCTGGATGCTGAGGCTCATCCTGCCTCCATCGTGGCAAAGGAGAGAGCAATGGGAGTGAGAGAGATAGAACAGAAAGAAGGAAGGAAGGAAGGAAGGAAGGAAGGAAGGAAGGAAGGAAGGAAGGAAGGAAGGAAGGAAGGAAGGAAGGAAGGAAGGAAGGAAGGAAGGGAATTTCTCTATCAGTCTACTACTCAAAGGGATAGGGGCGGAAGGGTAAACAGGAAGGAAGCCCACAGTTTGCCTGTCTATCTAACGAACTTGAAGAAGTAGTAGTAGTAGAAGAAGATGATATTGGATTTATACCCCGCCCTTCAATCTGAATCTCAGAGTCTCAGAGGAGTCTCCTTTATCTTCCTCCCTCACAACAGACACCCTGTGAGGTGGGTGGGGCTGAGAGGCCTCTCACAGCAGCTGCCCTTTCAAAGATAACCTCTGCCAGAGCTATGGCTGACCCAAGGCCATTCCAGCAGCTACAAGTGGAGGAAAGGGGAATCAAACCTGGTTCTCCCAGATAAGAGTCCTACACCAAACCCTCCTTACAGTGTCAGAACAGCAAAAATTCAGTTGCATAATGCACTATTTAGTGTAGTATGAACACACCCAAAGAGACAGCACCACGTCTTTCTCTTCTGACACCAACCACTACACCATGTAGCTGAAGAAGGGAGCAGTGACTCATGAAAGCTCCTCCCCTGCCACAAATTCTATTAGTCTTTAAGGTGCCATTGGACTCTTGCTCTTTTCTGCTGCTAGAGACAGACTAATATGGCTACCCATCTTGCTATTTGCACTCCAAAAGATTTTAATTTAAAGGCAGGGCTTTTTTTGTAGAAAAGTCATTTGCATATTAGGTCACACCCCCTGATGTCGCCATTGTTTCCCACAGGGCTTTTTTGGTAGAAAAAGCCCACCAGGGACTCATTTGCATATTAGGCCACACCCCCTGATGGCAAGCCAGCCGGAACTGCGTTCCTGTGCGTTCAACTAAAAAAAAAAAAAGCCCTGCTTTCACATAATCTTAAACCAGAGAACTAATTAGAGTCCTGCAGCACCTTTGAAATCAACCAAGTTTTATTCAGGGTATGCACACATGAATCATTCAACCTGGAGAGGATCCCACCTCCCTGTTTTTCTCCATGAGTCACTGAGCTTCGCCTTCTGAGTAGAAGCAAGCCAAGAGCAGCACCTTATTCAAAGATGCAACAGGCAACCTCTTTTGAGGGTGGGAAATGTTGCTGTCTGTGCATTGGGAGGGACTGAAGGATTTAACCTCTTCTGCTACACAGGCGTGGCAGATTTACCTGCCTCTGACAGAGACGGAATTGGAGGAGGCTGAGCAACAGCCACGAATCCTACAGAGTCACAGCAGGCAGCCTCCTCAGCAAGAAGATACTCTTAAGTCATAAGACGAAGGGGTGGAATTCTAGCAGGAGCTCCTTTGCATATTAGGCCACACACCCTGATGTAGCCTTGTAAGCTCTTGGAGGATTGGCTACATCAGGGGTGTGTGGCCTAATATGCAAAGGAGCTCTTGCTAGAATTCCACCCCTTCCCAAGAGCATTTGACTATTCAATTGCTGTATTACACTCTTGGCTCTATTGCTGAGCATGTAATGCATGAATTCATTATGAAACTCTGGCCTTGCACACAGTGTGGGGGGCTTACTTAGGCTTGGGGGGGGGGAAACATGATATAAACACCAAGTACTGTCATTCTATATTGTGTGATGATCACAATAAGATTTTGCTTCCCAAATTTGTCATTGTTTTGCCTCAATTACCTCTTCTGAGAAGACGCAGATCCTTGGCATCTCGATTGGGGAAGGGTTGTCATGACAGATTGTGCAGATTTTTGCATTCTTTGTTTCCCATCCCAGAGAGGCTAATGGAAACCAGGAATCCTGGCTCCTGGTTCTCCCTTGCCTTTAATTCACCAAACCCCATTTCACTTTCCAAGCCAAGATCTGAACCAAGGAAATTGGTCTGCTGGCCCTGACTTCCTCCTAGAAAGAGAAACCAGAAGTCTTGGCACTTCGCCGTTGGCTGGAACCACTAGACATGACTCCCTGAACCAGGGATAAAACCATCCTAAGGGTTTAAGTACAGACATGATTTGGAGAAGCAGGGGTGGAATTCTAGCAGGAGCTCCTTTGCATATTAGGCTGTAGCCAATCCTCTAAGAACTTACAAGGCTCTTTTTTGTAAGCTCTTGGAGGATTGGCTACATCAGGGTGTGTGGCCTAATATGCAAAGGAGCTCCTGCTAGAATTCCACCCCTGTGGAGAAGTGTGTGTTGGGGGAGAGAGCTGCTTCTCCACAGTCTGTTAGGAAAATTCTACACACACGCACTTTAGGCTTAATTCTAAAATTAGTTACGCCAGCCCGAACTCCCATCATCTTGCACTAAAATCGTTCCCTCTGAATGTCTGAACATATGAAATTGCTCTGGATTGTCTATTCTGACTGGCAGCTGCTCTCCAGAGTCTCAAGCAGACAAGTCTTTCCTTTCCAGCTTGTATCACCTGAGATCCTTTTGAATCGGAGATATATACCCTCCCCCAGGGGTCGTTTTGTAGAAGAATAGGTGGTGGAGCACATTAGCATAACTTATTAGCACATGTCACCCCCCAACAACCAAAAGCAACCCGAAGCAAGAAGGGAGAGCCCTGGGCGAGTGAGACCTGCTTGGGCTGGCTAGAGATCCAGGCAGCCCAAACAGGCCTCAATTACCTGAGGCTCTCCTTGGCCACTCCCCCCTCCCGTCAAAAGGCCAGCAAGCCACTCACCACCCAGAATCACATAAGAAGTGGACCAAGGGTGGTTTGGGCTTCTCCAGTGGTTAATGAAGGCTGCTGGGTATATGGCAAAGCTCCTGGGGGCTGTCTGGCTGCCCGCTCTCCTAATCCAGGGATTCTTATGCAGCTGCACCTACTATTCAATGGACAAGGAAGGTAGGTGGGAAGGAGAAGGGGGAACCCTCAGAAAGATTCAGGGGCTGTGCTCCTGTGAGTTCCTGCTGAACTCAAGTCCTGCCTTTAAGACCAATTCTGCTGTGCCACAGAGCGACAGCCAGAAAAAAACTGACTCCTCCTGCTCACCATTGTCTGCTGGGGCTGGCAGAAGCTCTCTGGAATTCCAGGTAAAAAGATTTCTTGTCTGCACCTGCTCTTTAAGATCCATTGAGAGGGGCCATGGTTCAGTAATAGAGCCTCTGCTTGGCATGCAGAAGGTCCCAGGTTCAATCCCCGGCATCTACAGTGAAAAGGATAAAGTAGGAGGTGATGTGAAAAGACCTTCGCCTGAGACCCTGGGGAGCTGCTGCCAGTCTGAGTAGGCAGTTCTGACCTTGATGGGCCCAGGCTCTGATCCAGTAGAAGGCAGCAGCATCATGTGTGTTTAAACAAAGAGGCTGAGGATTGAACCTGAGACTCTCTGGCTGATTACAGACCGGCACTTTGGGCTGACTCAGAGACGCTTCTGAAGTTGGCCCAAATAATCCCTCCACACTCAAACATCTGCCGGCCATCTCCAGCCCACACTCACCCCATTCTTCCAGCAGCTCTACCCAGCTCAAAAAGCTACCACTGTGAAAGTGGTAGCAAAGTTTTGAGCCAGCCGTCAGTTGCCTCCCCGCTGTCTGGAAAGGGAAGGGCGCAAGTGAGGCGGCTTGGTGGTATGGAGCTGCCAAGCCGCCCCAAGCTGTTTTCGGGTTTGTTTGTTTTTTGAAGGACCCAATCACACCGCTGGAGTGCTCGTGCGCATCAGTGCTTGCCCAGCCCGGGGGAAATAGAAAGAGGAATCCGGCTTCCAGGTCGCCTTCCCGTGCGGAGGCGCCCGGCGATTGCGTAGACCGGATGTGAGTGGCATGTGGGTGAGCGTGGGGAGGCTCCAGGGATGCTCATTTTGGGCTGTCCCGATTTGGGACGCCTCCAAGCTGCCCAGGAATGCCCATCTGTTATCAGCCTCTAAGTACAATGCGGGTCTTCTACCACTAAATCACAGCCCCTGCTCCCAAACCCTTGCTCCTATTTCCAGATATGTAGATCTTGTTGTGAGTGTATGGCAAAGGAAAAGCATTCTGCACATGCTTTAAGGCAGGGGTGTCCAGACTTGCTTAACATAAAAGCTACATAGAATAAATGTCAGATGTTTGAGAGCCGCAAGACATCTATGTCAGGTGGTTGAGAGCTGCAGGACAGAAAGGGAGGGAGGGAAAAAGACAGATGGGAGAGAGGGAGAGGTGGAAAGAAAGCAACATTAATTTTAAATGCACTTTCCAAAGCCACTGGCTGCCTTGGCTTGGAGAAGTGATTTAAAGAGACAAATGCTTTCTCTAAGCCAACTAGGGTTGCCAAGTCCCCTGCATCCTCTGGTGGGGGAGCTCTATGGTACAATAGGTACCATAGAGTTTTGCCTTCCAAAATTGCTAGAGCATCTGGGAAAACCATAGAGTTTTCCCGGAAATGCCTAGAGTGGCTGCACGCAACGTCATCGCACCAACGATGTCGGAGGAGGTTCCCCACGCCAGCCCATTGTGAGCCAGCGGATTGAGAACCTCCAGGGTAGGAGAACACCCACCCAGCCTGGGGACTTAGCAGTCCTAAAGCCAGATGATGGGGTAGCAGGGGCTTCGAGAGCAATACAATATGTGTGAAAGAGCCACATATGGCTCCCGAGTCACAGTTTGGCCACCCCTGCTCTAAGGCACTCTTGTTACACTTACGTTACACATATTTAGGACAGAAGGAGGCCCTGAGGCCAATCCTTAGTGAGTCCTCACTCAGCCTGAGTACCTGTTCTGAATGTTCAGCTTTAGCTCCCAACTCCTAGTTAGGAAATTCCTGGAAATTTGGGGATGGAGCCCAGGGATAGCAGGGTTTAAGGAAGGGAGGGACCTTGCTGGGGTATAATGCCGTACAGTTCCCTCTCCCAAGATGCCATTTTCTGCAGGGGAACTGATCTCTGTAGTCTGGAGCTCGGTTGTGATTTTGGAAGATCTCCAGGCCCCACCTGGAGGTTGGTAACCCTAGCCCTGGAATTTTTGCTGCTTCCTCTGAGGACAGGCAGGCTGCTTTTCCTTCACACCATCGAGAGTGGCTCCATTCGGTGCCTGCATAGTTGGGGATTAGGGAGAACCCTTTCCAAGCCAGAGGGCGCGATTTCCAGGCAGCCTAAGCCCGGGGCCTTGTAAAAAGAAGTTAAATATTGCAATAAAGTCTGAGGTTTGTTTTCACAAGTGATGCTTAAAACAGCTCTTTTTTTTCTTCTTTTTTTGCATCTGTAAATCAAATGGAAAACCTAAATTGGCTCACATGCGCATCCAGTTTGAAAATGGCCCATTTCCAGTGTCTGTTTCACTCCCAACGTCAGAGCCCCTTCCAGAAGCTAGGGTTGCCAGCCTCCAGGGGATACCTGGAGTTCTGCTGGAATGGCAGCTGATTGCCAGACTACAGAGATCTGTTCCCCTGGAGCAGCAGCACTCGCTCTGGGGCTCGTGGAAAGCCACATGCGCAATTATCATCAACCACAAGAGCCGCATGGCTGTTATGTACACTCAGGGCTTTTTTTGTAGCAGGAACTCCTTTGCATATTAAGTCACACACCCCCATGGCTTTTTTTTTTAGCAGGAATGCACAGGAACGTAGTTCTGGCTGGCTTAGTGTCAGGGTGTGTGGCCTAATATGCAAATGAGTTCCTGCTGCACTTTTTCTACAGCAAAATCCCTGCACAGCCCCTGATGTAGCGGATACTCCAAGACCTTACAGGGCTCTTAGTACAGGGCCTACTGTAAGCTCCGGGACAATTGGCTACATCAGGGTGTGTGGCCCAGGGTAAAATTCTAGCAGGAGCTCCTTTACATATTGGGCCACACACCTCTGATGTAGCCAATCCTCCAAGAGGTTACAAGTTTCTTTTTTGTAAGTTCTTGGAGGACTGGCTACATCGGGGGTGTGGCCTAATATGCAAAGTTGTTCCTGATTCCAAAAAAGCCCTGTATACGTTGTCTGCTGTTGTGCGAAACACACATAGACAACAGCAGGACGATATTCCACATTTAAACAATGATCTTTTAAATTGCCAGAGTATTTCTGAGCAGAGCACTTATCTCTCCCCACCACTTTCGAACGTTAGCCAACCCCTGAGAAGGGTTGTCAATAAAGACTTCTGACACAAGACAGTGTGCACAATTTCACGTTCTCCAGAACTCTTTATTAGGCTGGATGTTAAAAATACATGCTTCCCTGTGTTAAAAGTTCCCTTCCAGCTGGACTCCAGCATTGTAGGCGATGAGGTGGCTAGAGCTAAGTTTTCTATTGCAATGGTATTGCTAGAGTCGCCAACTCTGGGTTTGGAAATTCCTGGAGATTTGGGGGGTGGATAATGGGATAATGGGGTTTGGGGAGGGGAAGGACCTCAGCATGGTACAATGGTGTGGAATCCACCCTCCAAAGCAACCATTTTCTCCAGGGAACCGATTTTCATTGCCTGAAGGTAAAATGTAATACAGAGAGACCTCCAGCCACCAACTGGAAGTTGAACAAACACTGGATAACACAGAGACTGAGTTCCCCACTTGGCTTGTTCCGGCATCGGAGCTCTTTTCCCCAACGCTTCCATCTGATTTTGTACAAGCTGCTGCGCTGCAGCAACTTGGCTTGCCTCTTTCCCACAGCAAGCAAAATCCTCTGAAAACCATTCTGCTTGCTGCGGGAAAGAGGCAGCCAAGTCGCAGCCATAAGGCAGGTTGTGCAAAATTGGACAGAAGCTAGAGTTGGGAGGTGGGAGTGGCTCCACCCCCAATGTCTCTTGGCTGCACCCCCAAAGTCTCCTGGCTCCACCCCCAAAGCCCCCAGATATTTCTTGAATTTGACTTGGCAACCCTAACGGAAGCAGTGGCGAGGAAAGAGCTTTGACACTGGAACAAGCCTAGTGGGGAACTGGTCACAGTATCAAGTTGGGCAAATACAGTGATATGCCGAGTCTCTTTAAATAGCTAGCCACACATCTTATAATACAAAATGGCAGTTTTACAGTGCTTTATGTTCTAAGATTGTTTATAGAATACACTATATTTTCTATGAGCAATGCCTGAAAATTTATACAATGGGTATTTTTACACTGACAGTTTGTAACTATCACCGCATTGGAAATTCACCATTTACATTACCTAATGTTCTCACAACTGTTTTGCATCGTTGCTGCCCGAAGCATCTACATTTGTTTCAGTGAGATGAGTTTCGGTGCTGCTGCTGCAGCGTTTTTCTCGACACTAGTTTTGATCCGGTCATTTCTCTACAGGTGTTTCAAACTTGTATTGAAGAAGTTTTCATGCATTTTAAAAGACTCCTCCAAAAGCCACAAGGTGCAGTAATTTGCATGAGAACTGACAGCACTTGAAATTTTTACATATCATTGCTTGCCTCATCTTGTAATTTAAATTTGTATTGTTTTTGCAGTGTTGACACGATTTCCAGGCAATCGTATACATTTAACTAAGCACTGGTATTCCGGCTGCCCTCTGATCAGAGACCCCCCCCCCAAAAAAAAAAATTGAAATGCTTAAATGTAAAAGGAAAATAATTAAAGCGAAACTGTGACAGGCGATTTGAAGACTCTAAAACTCTGGATCAAACTGAATGTAAAAACATTCAATGTTATTTGTCCAACACGTAGGCTTTATAATGCTCTTTGTTAAAACAGAAGAAAAAGAAAGGTGCAGTCTCTGATGCTCCGGATGTGCTTGCGAAAACTAATTGGAGGTGGAATTCTTGATGTCAATTCCTCTTCAAAGAATGGTAGAAGGCTGAATGACTACATGTACTCCAGGCTATTAATAAAATGCATGTTTCAATAAGGATCTTCGTCTGGTCACCTTCTTAAATTTGGCACCACTGCTCTTCAGTATTCTCTATAGCTCAAACAGGCACAGAATTCTCTCCTTGGCAGTAATCTTAGCATTGTGATCCTGCCTTTTTGCATTTGCTAGTTATTTAAAGAGACATGGTATACCGTTGTGTTTGACCCATTGGAAGCTGACAACCCTACCTGCACCCCAATGTACCTGGACTTGGAGATTGCCCAGAGAATCCCACAACTGCAGCGGGCCAATGGAAAGGCCTTTTATGCTGCTGCCCCTGATCTTTAGAAGTCCCTTCCTCTGGACCACTCCCTGCAGGCATGTTGATAACCAGGGCTTTTTTTTTTGTAGCAGGAGTCCCTTTGCATATTAGGTCACACCTCTCTGATGTAGCCAATCCATCTGGAGCTTACAGTAGGCCCTGTACTAAAAGTCCTGTAAGCTCTTAGAGGATTGGCTACATCAGGGGTGTGTGGCCTAATATGCAAAGGAGCCCCTGCTACAAAAAAAAATCCCTGCTGATAAAAGCTAAGGGTGTCTCGATTTCGGAAAGCCTTTTAAAAAATTTTTTTTAAGTTTATTTCAAAATTCAGAAATACCAACAGAATCACATTCAGAATTATGTACAAACTCTCCCAGCCACTAATGAACATCCAAATAAACCCGGATTGCAACCAATAAGCAGCTAACACAAATTAATGCCAAACCAGTATACACTGCACATTTGAATCAAACCCACACACCATAGGGTTGCCAGCTCTGGACTGCGAAATTCCTGGCGGTTTGGGGGTGGAACCAGGGGAGGGTGAGGTTTGGGGCAGGGAGATATCTCAGTGGGGTGTAAGTCATAGTAGGGTTGCTAGGTCCTCCCAGGCCACTAGAGGGGAATCATAGAATCATAGAGTTGGAAGGGACCTCCAGGGTTATCTAGTCCTACCCCCTGCACAATTCAGGAAATTCACAAACACCTCCCTCTAAATTCACAGGATCTTCATTGCTGTCAGATGGCCACCTAGCCTCTGTTTAAAAACCTCCAAGGAAGGAGAGCCCACCACCTCCTGAGAAAGCCTGTTCCACTGAGGAATCGCTCTAACGGTCAGGAAGTTCTTCCTAATGTTGAGCCAGAAACTCTTTTGGTTTAATTTTAACCCATTGGTTCTGGTCCTACCTTCCAGGGCCACAGAAAACAATTCCACACCATCCTCTATATGACAGCCCTTCAAGTACCTGAAGATGGTGATCATATCACCTCTCAGTCACCTCGTCTCGAGGCTGAACATCCCCAGCTCCTTCAACCTTTCCTCATAGGACTTGGTCTCCAGACCCCTCACTGTCTTCGTTGCCCTCCTCCGGACCCATTCCAGCTTGTCTATATCCTTCTTAAAATGTGGTGCCCAAAACTGAACACAATACTCCAGATGAGGTCTTACCAGAGCAGAGTGAAGCGATACCATCACATCACGTGATCTGGACACTATACTGTTGATACAGTCCAAAATTGCATTTGCCTTTTTAGCCACCGTATCACACTGTTGACTCATGTTCAGTGTATGATCCACTAAGACCCCTAGATCCTTTTCGTACATACTACTGCTAAGACAAGTCTCCCCCATTCTATAACCATGCACTGGATTTTTCCTACCTAAATGCAGAATTTACATTTATCCCTGTTAAAATTCATTTTATTGGTTTTAGCCCAGTTTTCCAGCCTGTCAAGGTCATCCTGTATCTGTCTTCTTCTGTGTTTGCAACCCCTCCCAATTTAGTATCATCTGCAAATTTAATAAGTATTCTCTCTATTCCTTCATCCAAATCATTGATAAAGATGCTGAACAAAACAGGTCCCAGGACAGATCCTTGAGGCACTCCACTTGTCACTCCTCTCCAAGAGGATGAGGAACCATTCACAAGCACTCTTTGGGTGAGATCCTTCAACCAGTTACAGATCCACCTAATGGTAACAGGATCCAAACCACATTTTACCAACTTGTCAACAAGGATAGTATGGGGAACCTTATCAAAAGCCTTACTGAAATCAAGATAAATGATGTCTACAACATTCCCCCGATCCAGCAAGGTAGTCACTTTCTCAAAAAAAGAGATCAGGTTAGTCTGACATTACTTCTTCTTGAGAAATCCATGCTGGCTCTTACTAATCACATCCATTCTTTCTAAATGTTCCGGGACCGACTGATTATTTGCTCTAAAACTTTTCCAGGTATAGACGTCAAGCTGACGGGTTGGTAGTTATCTGGATCCTCTTTTTTCCCCTTCTTGAAGATGGGGACAACATTCGCCCGCCTCCAATCTTCCAGCACCATGGGTAGGGTTGCCAAACCCAGACAGAGAAACTCCTGGAGATTTGTGGATGCAGCCTGGGGAGGGCAGGGACCTCAGTGGGGTGCAGTGCCCTAGAGTTCACCCTCCAAAGCATCATTTTTTTTCCGGGGGAGCTGATCTTTGTAGTCTGGAGATAAACTGCAATTCCAGGGGATCCCCAGGTCCCACCTGGAGGTTGACATCCTTATGCCATAGAGATCTCCTCCTGTAACAGCCATTTTCTCCAGGGACACTGATCTCTTTTACCTGTAGGAACAAAGTTGGAGTCCAGTAACACCTTTAAGACCAACAAAGTTTTTATTGAGAATGTAAGCTTTTGTGTGCTAAAAGCACACTTCATCAGACAATGAAATGGAGTACAGTTAGCGGTGCTACATATAGCTTGTGGATAGTGCTTAAGAAGATATTGAAGAAGAAGATATTGGATTTATATCCTGCCCTCCACTCTGAATCTCAGAGTGGTCACAATCTCCTCTACCTTCCCCCCCCCTCGGAACAGGCACCCTGTGAGGTGGGTGGGGCTGAGAGAGCTCTTGAAGCAGCTGCCCTTTCAAGGACAACTCCTGTGATAGCTATGGCTAACCCAAGGCCATTCCAGCAGGTGCAAGTGGAGGAGTGGGGAATCAAACCCGGTTCTCCCAGATAAGAGTCTGTGCACTTAATCACTACACCAAGCAAGCAAAATAGTATAAAGTTAGAATCCAATGGCAAGGTAGTGAAATTAGCAATTTGAAAGAATAACAGTTTGGTCTGGATAATATAAGTTGCATGGGAAAACAACAAAAGGCAATAAACTTTTCGGAATTGGAAACCAGTTGAAATTCCAGGAGCTCTCCAGCCAGTACCTAGAAACTGGCGGCAACACAAACATACCAGTGCCACCCAATTCACACAATTGTGCAAATCTTGCATATCAGGGGTATTGTGGAGATAGCCTGCTCCTAATATGTATGGATGGACTCTTAGTTAGCATGATGTCTGCATAGGCCTGAGGATGCAAAGAGTGTGAGCTTACACCTGGCCTTTTGTTCTTTCCTTGTTTAGCAAGGGAAGCCCTGGACTTTATTTGGTTTTCTCCCTGCCTTCCTGTAACCAACAAGGGCAATGCTCCATCTCCTTTCTTGCCTATATTTGCCCTTCCAGAAAAGCAGCAGACGTGAACAGGCTTTGAGTAATAAATCCCCTTCTTGGAACCGGGGCTGTGGAAGGTTCCCGTTTTCTGTCCGTCTCTCTGACTAAGGAGCAACAAGGATCTGTGAATTCCTTTACTTGTATGGTAAATGCAGCCAGCAACCCCTGCAGCTGGGAGGGATGGATCGAGGAGCCGAAAAACGTCCTGGGATGCTGAGCAATAACCAATGCGTCAGCGCCAAGGGGTTTGTGGGCTGCTTGCCAGTAGAAAGTCCCCGGGATTGTTTCTTGGGGCTTTGACTGACAGGCTGTGGAAATGGGAGTGAGTGCCAAGAACTGGGAGAGATGGGAGCAGGCACCTACATGTGCTCCAGACATAAGGAACCTGTGTTTGCAAGGGTGCCTGAAACAACATGGGGATCAGAGCCAAGTCTGTTGTTTTAATGAGTAATGTTGATGAGCTGCAATTGAGATGTCATAGACCCCGGAGTCAAACCAGCCCTGATTCAGAGGAATCCCCAGCCCCCAATGCCGACTCATAAGGCGCTGAATGCTGCCTAGACTTAATGAGGAGACTGTGTGTCATTCTGACATGGAGCAAGGAAGAATTTGATGCTCCTACACAGATTCAAGGTTTAGGGGTCAGCTGGGAATTGACCCACACCAATGCAAGCATTACCCATTTTCCGTTTTATTTTTTCCAATTTGTACGGTACGCTATTATCATGTATTTGGAGTTTGGATTATATTAAAAACTAACAATAAGGCACGTTGTGAGGAAAAATACAACCGACTCTAGGAAGAGGCTCTTGGCAAGTGCCCCACCCACCCTTGCTATCTTCCCAACTATCAAAGTGAAGGCATTCACTCCCCACACCCACACCCCACGCACACACACCTCCAGGGGAGCAGATCTCTGCCATCTGGAGAGCAGTTGTCATTCTCAGTGATCTCCAGCCCTCACCTGGGGATTAACAACAGTGGCTCCCCAGGAGAAAATGGCTGGTTTGGAAAGTGGAGCATATGGCATTGTACCTGCCTGAGATCCCATCCTTCCTCAAACCTACCCTCTCCAGGCTTCACCCCACAAATCTCCAGGAATTTCCCAACCTAGAGTTGGCAACTGCTAAGTCACACTGGCTGTCTTAGGGGCAGGCCCAGTGCTAGGGGTGCCTGCGCCCCTAGAATGGACTGTGATCCTCTGCCCCGCCCATTATCTTAGTGCGCACAAAGCGCGTGTGCTGGTGACATCACAATGATGTCACTGTCACACACACACCTCTTTGCTGAGGACTCCCGAGCCTTGGGAGACCACAGCAAAGTCTGGAAGGGCAGCAGGCTCCTCCCCCACTCCAGTGGGGGAGGGCCCCCCGGTGCCATTTGCAGGGAGGCCCTCTATGCAAACACCCTCCTTCAACCTTTCTGCACCTCTTTCCTCCGCCCAAGTCTTGGGTGGGGGAAAGAGCCAGCGTGGGGTGTCTTCTTCGCTCTTGGGCTGCCTTTCCTGCTGGGGAGGCAGCTGGAGAGTGAAGCCAAGGCTCTTCCACCTGAGTTTCGAGCGGGGGAAAGAGCTAGCGCAGTGGCTTGTCGCTCTCGGGCTGTCTTCCCTGCAGGGGAGGCAGTCTGGAAATGAGGCTGAACTGCCTCTTTCCTCCACCTGAGTTTTGGGCAGGGGAAAGAGGCAGAGCTACACTAGCTGGCGTGTGGGGAGGGGGCACCTTGCGGTGCCCTGGAGGCCATGAGGCACCCGAGGCAGCCGCCTACATGGCCTACTCCCATGCGCTGGGCCTGCATGGGGGAGGCTGCTGCTGAACAGGAGCAAACAGGCAGGCCTAGTTAAGTCATGCCAGTCAGGTGGCAACAAGTCACCCAGAGGGTGCTGCCAGACCTAGGGTAGTCAACCTCCAGGTGGAGCCTTAAGATCTGGGATCATGACTGAACTCCAGACAACAGATCTCTCTCCTAATCCTGGAGAAAATAACTGCTTTGGAGGATGGACTGTGTGCCATTCTATTCACCTGAGGCCTCTCCCTTTACTGACAAATGCAGCCTTGGTTGCCTAGCAACAGTCTCTGGCTAGTACTTCCCAGGCGACAGCCATGGCCTCTGAGGCCATGGCCTCTCCCAGCTGGGCCAGACCTAGTTGCCTAAGAACATAAGAGAAGCCATGTTGGATCAGGCCAATGGCTCATCCAGTCCAAAACTATGTGTCACACAGTGGCCAAAAAACCCAAGTCCCATCAGGAGGTCCATCAGTGGGATTGCACCTAGTCACATTACAGTGGTGGTGCCTCCCTGGCTATTTTAGTGGCCTTTGGAGGCTGTGTATGCTGGAAGGCTCTCTGTGTGACACATTGATGGGGCGGCAGTGGTCTGTTGCTGGCGGCATCTTTTACACTCTTCGTGAAGCTGCAGTAGAACAGCAGCCCTTTCTGAGGCTGGTTGACAGAGAGGACACAGAGAAGCATCAGAGCTGTTTCTGTCTCTGAGGTAAGACTGCTTTTGGTAGTTTATTCAACATTCCTGGGTCTGCTGTAGGTG
The DNA here is from genome assembly GCF_032191835.1 of Heteronotia binoei. Taxonomy (NCBI): domain Eukaryota; kingdom Metazoa; phylum Chordata; class Lepidosauria; order Squamata; family Gekkonidae; genus Heteronotia; species Heteronotia binoei. Next base: position 23,144,317 of record NC_083235.1, read on the forward strand.
GGGGCAGGGGAATCAGCTAATGGGAGACCAGAGATTCTGACTGAGCCATGATGGGCCAATTATTTGTTGAGTGTATGTATCAGCCAATAGCAGCACTCCATTTGGCTACTGTCATAAAAGAGTTATTATCTGTGATGATAATCATGACCCAGACAGACTTGTACCATAATAATTGCTAGTACTTTATAAATCACTTTTGGGGAGGGAAGATGACATAGTATAAGCTCAACTTGTCAGATCTTAGAAGCTTAGCAGGGTCAGTACATGGAATAAAGACCCCCAAGGAAGGCTCTGCAGAGGAAGGCAATGTATATCACTACCCTAACCCGGATAGCCCAGCGTAGCCTGATCTCGTCAGATCTTGGAAGCTCAGCCCTGGTTAGTACGTGAATGAGAGACCATCAAGGAAGCCCAGGGTTGCTATGCAGAAGCAGGCAATGGCAAACCACCTCTAAACATCTCTTGCCTTGAAAGTCCTACAGGATCACCATAAGTAAGATGTGACGATACCAAAGAAAGAGAGTATATATACCAAAGTATATATACCAAAGTATATACCAAAGAAAGAGAGTATATCACTGAGAGCCAGTTTGGTGTAGTGGTTAAGTGTGTGGACTCTTATCTGGGAGAACCGGGTTTGATTCCCCACTCCTCCACTTGCACCTGCTGGGTCAGCCATAGCTCTGGCAGAGGTTGTCCTTGAAACTGTGAGAGCTGCTGTGAGAGCCCTCTTATCCCCATCCACCTCACGGGGTGTCTGTTGTGGGGGGTGGAAGATATAGGAGATTGTGAGCTGCTCTGAGACTCTGAGTGGAGGGTGGGATATAAATCCAATATCTTCTTCTTCTACTATAGTGTAACACTACAGTATACTATTAAAAAAACCAGTTGGCAAAAAGCCTGCCAGTGGCAAAATGGGAAATGTTGCTGAATTTGGCCCCAAATGTGGGTGAGGAGAAGCAGAATTTTCAGGATTTCTCTCTCTATTCTGGAAGTCAAGTTGAGGAACAAATACTTCAAAGCAGCGGAGTAAGGCACGAGTTAGGGCAGGGTTAAACTCCTCCACCTAGATGCTCTGCTTTCATTTAAAAACAAATTCTCCACCACCTGCTCTTTTTTGTTGCTTGCTTCCCCCACTCCCACACCTACCATGCCTAATAGCAGCCAAGGATTTTTGCATGTGTGATTTATCTCCAAGGGGGAAAGGTGTGGTTTTGTATGAAATTGCAGACTTCGAGTGACTGAGTCAGCAGTTCTCGCTTGCACAGACAGATGATCTGATCCTTTCTCATCGCTGATCTCCCTTTGCGCATTTGCTTTGGGTGCACTTCCTGTTTGGGGCAAAGTCCTATAACCTCTGCCTCTGTCTCTTTCCAGTCTGTTTGCAGGTCTGCGGAGCTGCCTTTCACGGGGAGACAGATGCACAGCTCGGGTGTCTGCTTCTGTTTCTGCTTGTCTTGGCAGCCCTGTCTGTCTGCCAGCTAGTACAACCAAACTGTTTCTCTCTGGACCCTGTAGGGCAAGTGGGCTGGCTGCTGGTGGTGGAAAGTGTTGTCAGGTCACAGCAAACATGGTAGCCATGCAGGGTTTTCGAGGCAAGAGAAGTTCCAAGGTGGTTTGCCATTGCCTGCTTCTGCATGTTGACCCTGGATTTCCTTGGTGGTCTCCATCCAAATACTAACCTGGGCTGACCTTACTTAGCATCTTATATCTGACAAGATTGAGCCTTGTTGTTGTTCAGTCGCACAGTCGAGTCCGACGCTTTGCGACCCCATGGACCAAGTCATGCCAGGCCCTCTTGTCTTCCACCATCCTCCGAAGTCTGCTCAAATTCGTGTTAGTTACATCAGTAACGCTGTCCAGCCATCTCATCTTTTGCTGTCCCCTTCTGTCTTTCCCAGCATCAGGGTCTTCTCCTGGGAGTGCTCCTTTCTCATTGGGTGGCCAAGATTGAGCTAGCCTGGGTCAAGTGCCAGTTTTTTGTAGTAAAGTGCACAGACTCTTTTCTGGAAGAACCGGGTTTGATTCCCCACTCCTCCACTTGCACCTGCTGGAATGGCCTTGGGTCAGCCATAGCTATCACAGAGCTGTCCTTGAAAGGGCAACCTCTGGGGGAGCTCTCTTAGCCCCACCTACCTCACAGGGTGTCTGTTGTGGGAAGGAAAGGAGATTGTGAGCTGCTCTGAGCTTCTGAGATTCAGAGTATAGGGCATTGTATAAATCCAATACCATCATCATCCAGGGCAGGCTGGCTGATGCCGCCTGCCTGTTGGAGAGACTGTGGTGTGCAACCATAGTCCAGGGTTTTTTTGTAGCAGGAACTCCTTTGCATATTAGGCCACACACCCCTGATGTAGCCAGTCCTCCTGGAGCTTACAGTAGGCCCTGAACCAAGATCTCTGTAAGCTCTTGGAGGACTGGCTATATCAGGGGTGTGTGGCCTAATATGCAAAGGAGCTCCTGCTACAAAAAACCTCCTGCCGTAATCTATTGTCCACCCTGCTTTACGGACTGCGTAAGCAAGACCTTTTCCCTGCCTGCCTAGCATATGTGAATCTCCAAATAACAGACCTGCCCAGGCAAACAGGAGGCATTTATATAAATTCAGAAAGTGTTCCCAAAGCCAGATGGAGGTGGAGTGATTGCCAGATGGAGGCATAAAGTGGAAATCCCAGCTAATGCAATAGAACAACTGGGATGATCTTATCCCAGTGTCCTCATCACATAACGCATCTACGGACACAGAATCACGCTGTATCCTTGTTGCTCCCTTACCCATACCAAGCAGCAAGATTCCAGGATAACCGGCAGATTGGGATATGCTAGTAAATTCTGAAAATAACTTTGGATTTGGAATGTTTACAAGGGGGCATCATTTGGGTCTTATCACAATCAGTAAACTTCTACCACACTGCTCTACTTCAGGTGGTCTCCAACAGGTAGCTCCTCCACTTGCACCTGCTGGAATGGCCTTGGGTCAGCCATAGCTCTAGTAGGAGTTGTCCTTGAAAGGGTAGCTGCTGTGAGAGCCCTCTCAGCCCCACCCACCGCACAGGGTGTCTGTTGTGGGGGGAGAAGATATAAGAGATTGTAAGCTGCTCTGAGCCTCTGATTCAGAGAGAAGAGCAGGGTATAAATCTTCTTCTTCAAACATTCCATATTTGAGATTGAAATTTTTTTTTGGCTTTGGTCATCTCATCTACCTTTCTCTTCTTCTCAGGTCATGGTGCACTTAAATGTTTGAAGAACATTCTGAACCTCGTTATTTTATTTTATTTTGGTAACCAAAATAGATTGCTTTAAGGGTTAGAGGTATCCAAAGATGGATCAGAAGCAAAAGAAGAGCCATAGTGTCCTGATTTCCATGTTTGTACCTTTCATCTTGCAAAATGAGGCAGATTTTTATATATTGAATTACTTTTTTATGGTATAGGTTGCTTCCACTTCTGAAGAGGGTGAAGTCATGCTGGGTACTGAAACTTTGCCCCTTCCACTTGCTTGCATCACTACACACACAAACTTGAAAACTGGAGATTTCACTGGGAACCACTATCTTCATAACCTTGAGAAGAGAGAAATATTGTTTTATTTTATAGAAAGCAGAGTTGTTTTATGTTTATGGATGTTTAATGTAACGTTACTTGGAAGGGAGACCACCAAGGAAGACTCTGCAGAGGAAGGTGATGGCAGAAACCACCTCTACTTCTCACTTGCCTTGAAAGTTCCTCACTGGGGTTGCTATAAATTAAAGCAACACATTGCACTCAAAAAATGTTTAATTCTGCAAAAAGGTAAGGGTTGTTCCACCCCCAAAGTCTCCTGGCTCCATCCCCAAAGTCCCCAGATATTTCTTGAGGCGGACTTGGCAACCCTCGTGCAGACCCATGAAGGCAAGAGTGGCGGGGAGGGGGGAGGAGGCACCCAGCGGCACCCCTATTCTTGAAGAATGTAGAGAGAAATTGCTGAATTACAAGTTATTATGAAACTTGGAACAAACACCTCCCCAGGACTGAACAGAGACATTGGATTCTTATTTCATTACATATGCTAACACATTTCCACCAATTATAGCTATATATCCACGGTATTTCAGTGCATTTCTCTTTAAGAATAGTATATCAGAATACTGTTGATTTTTTTTTTTATATTAACAAAGTTAAGACAGGGATGTTGGTTGGTTGTCTCATTGCATGCACTGGACCCATCTTCCATTATATTCTTCTGAATTCTTTTTTTGTATTGGCAAACTGAAATGATGTTTATAACGTATGCTCCATGTTAAAAAGTGAATTAGATAACAAGAACACTTCTGAGAAAATAGTTTAACCCAGACTTTAAGAACCAGAGAGCAATTAACAAACTTCTGTTATTACCCTGTAACACCTTCTTCAATTCTGACATGTTAACTGCCTCTTTTCCTATGCAGATGCTATCCAGACCAAATGTCCTTTCAATTTGTTAATTTTACGGTTTTGCTGTTGGATTATAACTTTGTGCCATATTGCATGCTTAACCACTACCCCCCAGCTATATGTAGCTCTGCTCACTGTACCCCATTCCATTGTCTGATGAAGTATGCATGCATATGAAAGCTTACATTCTGGATAAAATTTGGTTGGTCTTAAAAGTGCTACTGGACTCCTACTTTATTCAAATGGAGGGAAGACATTTAAAAGATATGTGGTCCTGTTAAATATGACTGCTAGAACTCCCTTTGGAGTTCAATTGTGCTTGTCACACCCTTGCTCCCTGCCCCCCCCCCAAAGTCTCCTGGCTCCACCCCCCAAAGTCCCCAGATATTTTTTGAGTTGGACCTGGCAACCCTACTTCACCCCCAGATCTCTAGGAGCTTCCCAACCCAGTGTTGGCATCCCCAGATAATAATCTAAATGTCAAGAGAATCTGGCCTTTATTTTCCAACCGTTCCTTCCTTTATAATGAAATCCCTGGCTATGTGAATTGGGCAATCGTTTTGGCTCCATTCCCTGGGTCTGGCCAGTATCACAAAGCAGCCCGGCCTAACCTCTGGATCTCCCAGGCACACACACTCAGTCTCCCACTCTACACAGGAACATCCTGTGGCCTGGAGGCAGCACGGCTGAGGGAAAGGGCAGCAATCCTGTCCCATTGGCGGGAGCAGCCATGCGCTTCAGCCTGCCTGCTATGGCTATATAGGGTCTGTGTGGCTGTTCGTTGGCCGTTAGAGGCAGGGTCAGGACTGGTTCCTTCAGCACAGAAGGTGCTGACAGGCAATGACTCAAAGGAAACGCACTGTAAACACAGTCTCCCACCATCCCGGGGATAGCGCCATAATTAGGTCGATAGAGCCATAGAGCCCTTGATCGCCTCCCCTCCCATCCACCCCAAGAGGAGGCCTTTACAGGGCCCCTTTTCCATTGACTTTAGTTTACCTCCCCACATCCCCCCCCCCATCACATTACTCATAGCTGAAGCTAGGCCTCCTCTCTCCCTTAGCAGATTTGATGTAGCACCTTTAAGACCAACGAAGTTTTATTCAGAATGTAAGTTTCCGTATGCATGCATACTTCTGCAGACGAGGGGATGAGGTACAGTGAGCTGAATTACATATAGCTGGTGGGTTAAGAGTGTAAACTGATACAATTACGATCAGATGGTAAAATAGTGTAATAAATTGGAAGACCATTTGGTCTGTATAGCATTTGTGTGGGAAACCAACAAAAGGTAATAAAAGTTGCCTGTTAATTGCTTTTGCTGCAAGTCTAGAGGAAAAAAGGATTAACAGGCAACTTTTATTACCTTTTATTGGTTTCCCATGCAACTGCTAGACAGAAACGGCCCAACAGGAACTCATTTGCATATTAGGTCACACACCCTTATGTCACCATTGTTTCATACGGGGCTTTTTTGTAGAAAAAGCCCAGCAGGAACTCACTTACATATTAGGCCACACCCCCTGATGCAAAGCCAGCCAGAATCTGTGTTCCTGTGCATACCTGCTCAAAAAAGCCCAAGATAGATCTTCCTGGCTTTCTATATCCTAGTACTGATTTCCTCAATTTGATGTTACGAGGTAGCAATCTTCAAAGGTGCGAGAGGCCTACATGGCTTTTCCCTAAACAAGAATGTATCAGCAAACCAACAACAAAGGATAAAGGTTTCTTTCCCTGCCCTCCAGGTCTGTGCTTTTCAGATCAAACCAGCTCATCTCTGTACATCCGAGAGCCACAGTCTTCAAATTCTCCCTAATTCTTTCAATTTTGATCTGGCAGTCTCAGTCATAGGGATAGAAGGGAGGAGGGAATCAAGCAAGCTTATAGGATCAAGCCTTAAATTGCGAGCATGTGTTCCAAACAACTTGCCCTGAGGAAGGGAGGAGAAAGTGGGGGGAGCTGGCAGCAATTACAGAGTCCTGCGACCGCATGCGGTGCCCTGGAGGGTGGTGCTCCCCATGAGGGTGGCAAAGTTCTCCTGGGTGAGTGCCAAGGGAAGAAAGCACCAGGAAGAAGAGACTAGCTGTCCAACCCCACCCCCACCCCCCACCGCCCACACGCATCACTGCCCTCTATCTGCAAGCAGTGAAAGGTTTGCCTCAATCAAACGCCTGGTGGAATAGCTCCCATCTTATATTGTTGTTGTTGTTCAATTGCATAGTTGAGTCTGACTCTTTGCGACCCCGTGGACAGTCACGCCAGGCTCTCCTGTCTTTCACCATCCTCCGAAGTCTGCTCAAATTCATGTTTGTTATATCAGTAATGCTGTCCAGCCATCTTATCTTTTGCTGTCCCCTTCTTCTTTTGCCTTCTGTCTTCTGTCCCATCTTATAGACTCTACAAAAAGGTAATTCAGTAAAGGCCTGGATCTCTGAGGAGAGCTGATTCCACCAGGCTGGGGCCAAGGTGGAAAAGGTCGAGGCTAGTTGGACGTTCTTCAGGCTAGGGACAGTCAAGAGATGTTGAGTCCCAGATCGTAGTGTTCTCCTAGGGCACTGGCCTTCCTGGGCCTGAATTGGGCACCACCATGTGACTTGGTGATGTTATCAGTGCAGGGGTGTGTGTGCCAGAAGTTTGCCTTGCCTAGGGTGCCAAACAGTCTAGAGCCAGCCCTGTGACCATTTTCAGTTCAGAGCGGGGCTTTTTTCTGAGCAGGAACGCAGTTCCAGCTGGCTTGGTGTCTGGGGGTGTGGCCTACTATGTAAATTAATTCTTGCTGGTTTTTTTCCTACAAAAAGCCCTATGTGAAATAATGGTGCCATCAGGGGGTGTGGCCTAATATGCAAATGAGTTCCTGCTGGGCTTTTTCTACCAAAAAAGCCCTTGTTCAGAGTACAATGTCTGTTATAGCTGGGGAGGGGGAAGGAATCCCACAAATGTGAACTTTGCATTCTGAAATCTGCCTTTTTTGTTTGTATTTCAACACTTTTAAATATGGAAACTTTTTAAAAAAACAGAAATTGACTCATTTATTTTGAAGCAATATTATCAGAGATCAACTTGTCCAAAGCAGTAGTCCAGCGTAGTTTGTAACAGCAGCTTCTCTGGAATCTCTTTGCATAGTCGTGGCAGCCCCTACACATGCACTGAACAGCTGACCAGGAAAAAAAAATAGTCTATGCTGTCCCAGAAAAGTTTTCAAGCCATCGAGATAAAATTGCTGCCAGCAGCAGAAGCCTGTGCTACTAAAGGCACATAGAGCAACTCACAGTTCATTAGTTCATTCATTCTGTCAATCAATCAAAATATGTTTAAGCCTGCCTTTCTCCTGGAGAAGTCAGGAGCAAACAGTACAATGGTGGTGGAAAGTACTGTCAGCTCACAGCCAACCTATAGCAACATCTCATGGGCTTTTCAAGGGGGAGAGACATTCAGAGGGGTGGTTTGTCATTGCCTGCCTCTGTGCAGCAACAATGGGGCGAAATGGAAGCTGGGCATTCCTGCTAGGCTTGCCAGCCTCCAGGTGGGGCCTGGAGATCTCCTGCTTTTACAACTGATCTCCAGCTGAGAGAAATCAGCTCCCCTGGAGAAAATGTCAGCTTTGAAAAGTGAACTCTATGGCATTGTACCATGCTGAGGCCTCTCCCCACCCCAAACCCCACCCTGGATCCACCCCCAAAGTCCGGATATTTTTCAACCCAGACCTGGCAACCCTAAAATTTACAATACTATATCAGTATATATCAGGGGTGGCCAAACTTGCTTAACATAAGAGCCACATAGAATAAATGTCAGATGTTTGAGAGCCATGAGAAGGGAAGGAAGGAAGGAAGGAAGGAAGGAAGGAAGGAAGGAAGGAAGGAAGGAAGGAAGGAAGGAAGGAAGGAAGGAAGGAAGGAAGGAAGGAAGGAAGGAAGGAAGGAAAATAGATGGAGAGAGAGTAATGCAAGAAAGCAACTTTAAATGCATTCTCTAAGCTGCTGACTGGCTTGGCTTGAAGAAACAATTTAATGAGACAAATGCCTTCTCCAGGCTGGCCGTGTGGCTTCAAGAGCCACACAATATGTGTGAAAGAGCCACATGTGGCTTCCGAGCTGCAGTTTGGCCACCCCTGGTATATATCAATATTTTAGGGCCTTCAAAATTAAAACTGAAACCACGTCTTTGTGGGGGAATGGATTGATAGTGATGACAGTCCAGTCATTGAAAAGTGGGCTGGAGGTAGGTGGGGCACAAAAAACTGACAGAAACATTATACATGAGGGAAAAGCCAGCTCAGAATCAGCTCCCCCCCCCACAAAAAAAAGATCAATATAAACCGCTTCGGGGTTTTAGTACTGACATTTAAAGCCTTGCCTGGCCTGAGACCGACATACCTGTGGGACTGTCTCATCCCATATGAGCCCTGGAAATGATTATGATCGGCCAATCAACATCTTTTGACTATCCCTGGCCCAAAGCACATCCAGCTGGTGACCTGGTGGAATCAGCTCTTCATGGAGATTCTGGCCCTACCAGATTTACTACCATTCCGTAGGGCCTGTAAAATGGAGCTATTCCGCCAGGCTTTTGGCTGAGGCAAGCAGGTGTCCTCATTTCATTTTATTGATTATACCATCTAATTGGCCTCCTGGCACTGATTTACCATTAAGACTGCTAGAGATTGAGCCGACATTTCTAACGTCTAGGACACCTATGACATCTATGCCCTAATCTGTAAAATGTGCTTACATGATCCACGCTGTCTTATCTGCTTTTTAACTGTTTTAATTGTTTTATTGTTAGATTTTTAATTGTTCTATTATGTTGTAATCCGCCCTGAGCCCATTATAGGAAAAGGCGGACTATAAATCTGCAAATAAATAAAAATAAAAAAATAAAAAAAATATAAAAGTGGTTTCAAAAGAACCTAGGAAAATCTTAGTGAATAACAAAAAAGAAAAGAAAACTAAAGGCACAAAAATGTATGTAGAAATCGGGGGATAAACCGAAGTAGCAGGAGGCCAGAATCAATGGGAAAAAAACGCATGCAGGAAAGCCCTGGGTTAAATACACCCACACGCGTCACTCATTTTCACATCCTCTTTCCCAGGATAGCTGGTTGCTCAGGGATTTTGTAGGCAAACAAACAATTAAAAAAAATCTGTGCTGTTTCCTGCCAGACCTAGGATCTGCTGCTGAGGCTGAGGGCTGTGGGCTGTCCTGACCCCTACACTCTGGACAGTCGAGAATATTTGCAGCAGTGGTGATGGCGACAGGCTGATTTCAAGCATGGGGGCAGCTCAAAAGCACGCAGTTAGCCAAATCCTGACCATTGCAATGGGCAAAAACCAGCCCATTCTGCACTCAGAGGGAGGATGGAAAATATGGTCATAGCTGGCCCCCATTTCTGCAGAGAAAGCACCTAGCAAATAGCTACCAGCCAGCTAGAACTTTTTGAAAGATCAGAATTTTCTGAATGAGGCCCACTCTCATACAGGAAGAAGCAAGTAACTCTGTGACAATGGCACAGTTTTTCAGATCTGGCGGTACTCAGACAATGGGGCACAACTGATGGGATTCACAGAGCCAGGCTAGAGGGGTCATCCAATGCCCAGACTGCAGCTACAAACAGCAGCTTTATCTCTCTTTCACATTCCCTTTCCATACCTAGAGTTCAGTGTGGTGTAGTGGTTGGACTGGGATCCAGGAGATTTGAGTTCAAATCCCTATTTTGCCATAAAGCTTGCTTGGTGACCTTGAGGCTGTCTCTCTCATTCTAAACTACCTCCCCTAAGTTCACAGGATCAACATTGCTATCAGATGGCCATCTAGCCTCTGTTTAAAAACCTCCAAGGAAGGAGAGCCCACCACCTCCCGAGGAAGCCTGTCAGGAAGTTCTTCCTAACCGTGGGCCAGAAACTCTTTTGATTTAATTTTAACCCATTGCTTCTTGTCCGACCTTCTGGGGCCACAGAAAACAATTCTGCACCAGGGGGGTTGTGAAAACAAAATTGATAGCTGAGAACCATAGGTATGATCCTAAGCTCCTTGGAAGAAAAGCAGAGGTGGAATTCTATCAGGAGCTTCTTTGCATATTAGGCCACACCCTCCTGATGTAGACAACCCTCCAAGAGCTTACAAGGCTATTTTTGTAAGTTCTTGGAGGATTGGCTGCATTATGGGGTGTGGCCTAATATGCAAAGAAGCTCCTGATAGAATTCCACCCCTGAAAAGAAGTATAAAAAGGTGATAGGTTACGTCTAGGATAACTTACCCCTACATCACCACCAATGTTCCCTCAAAGCTGTAGAGTCTTGTGAGTAAAAATTCTACTTCGTGAGCTACTGGCATTAAAGTTGTGAGTGAGCAGTTTGGCTACTGCATAAATTAGTTTGCTCTGGGGCCATCATCCCTGAGCTGAAACAAAAATGTGTGAGATGGAGGCTAAAGAACTGTGAGCTAGCTCACACTAACTCAGAGGGAACACTGATCACCACAGTGTTTTTCAGATCCCTGCTGGTAATACCCAAGGCTTGAAGGGGAAGGAAACCTTAGATGTCACAACATCACAGCATGAGCTAGTTATGCCAGATGTTACAGATTTTGGGAGAGGGACTAAATGTGCAGGGTCTCTTTTCGGTAGGTTTGCCAGTCTCAGGTCTCAGTGGGGGATCCTTTGATTTTTCAGGTTCCTCCAGGAGGGGAAGCCCTGCCCCAACAGCCACCATGTGCTTTTAAACCTGGTTTAAAGTCTGGTTTTCGCCCGGGCCACGGGACGGAGGCGGTGCTGGTCGCCCTGGTGGATGACCTTCGGCGACATCTGGATCAAGGCGGCTCGGCGGTGCTGATGTTGTTGGACCTATCGGCAGCGTTCGATATGGTCGACCATCGGCTCCTGGCGTGCCGCCTTGCCGACGCAGGGATTCAGGGGTTGGCCTTGCAATGGCTTTCCTCTTTCCTTGACGGTCGGGGACAAAGGGTGGCGATTGGGGAGGAACTGTCCCGGAGACACACGCTTGAGTGTGGGGTGCCTCAAGGGGCAGTGCTTTCCCCGATGTTATTTAACATCTATATGCGCCCCCTTGCCCAGATGGCCCGAGGGTATGGGCTGGGTTGCCATCAATATGCTGATGACACCCAGCTCTATCTGCTTATGGACGGCCGGCCCGCCTGCGCCCCAGAAAATCTGGACCGGGCGTTACAGGCAGTGGCTAGGTGGCTTAGGCTGAGTGGGCTGAAGCTGAACCCGGCGAAGACAGAGGTCCTTTGCTTAGGTCGCTGCGGCCCGGGAAGGGAACTCCCCCTGCCAGTTTTTGACGGCGCTCCATTAACAGCGTCGGGCAGGGTTAAGAGCCTGGGGGTGCTGTTGGAGCCTTCATTGACGATGGAGGCTCAGATAGCAGCCACTGCCAAGTCCGCTTTTTTTCATCTTAGGCGGGCGAGGCAGTTGGCCCCCTTCCTGGAACGTGACGACCTGGCAACAGTGATTCATGCTACGGTCACCTCGAGGCTGGACTACTGTAATGCCCTCTACATGGGGCTACCCCTGTGCCGAACCCGGAAACTGCAGTTGGTGCAGAACGCTGCTGCCCGGCTGTTATTAGGGCTCCCAAGATGGGAGCACATTCGACCGGGGCTCCAGGGTCTGCACTGGCTGCCAGTAATATTCCGAGTCCGGTACAAGGTGTTGGTTATGACCTTTAAAGCCCTATATGGCCTAGGACCTGCCTACCTTAGGGACTGTCTCTTCCCACATGTTCCCCAGAGAGTACTACGTTCAGGTTCACAAAACCTGTTGGTAGTCCCCGGGCCAAAGGAGGCCCGCCTAAAATCCACCAGGGATCGGGCCTACTCAATAACGGCACCTTATTGGTGGAACCAGCTGCCGGAGGAGGTGCGGGCCCTGCGGGATCTAGGGCAATTCCGTAGGGCCTGTAAGACAGTCCTCTTCCGGCAGGCCTATGATATTAACTGACAATGTAAAATATCCTGGATGAAAAAATGTATCTATAGGCCGCCGGTTTTTATTCTATCTTGTTTTTACTAAATTATGGTTTAATGGTATTTTAATTGTTTAAACTGAAATTGTTTTAATTATTGTGTTGTAAGCCGCCCTGAGACACCTAGGTGAGAAGGGCGGGGTATAAATCTTAATATAAATAAATAAATAAATAAATAAACCTCCACAGGTTTAGAAGAGGCTTGCAACTGTTTGTGCTTTTGAATGGTGTGTGCCTTTAAATCTTTTTTATGGTAAAACAATTTTTTTATTAGTAACATATGGTAATAAATCTATATCTATATCTTACATCTTTAAAAATTTATTTTATCTACCCCATATATTACTTTCCACCCATCCCTGCCCCCATTACTTGACCCCCGCCAGTGTTATTTACATATATAGTTAAGGTACTCTTAACTATTAAAACAAAAATTTATATTTGTCTTCTTTTTAAGACCTTGGCCAGTTCCGCAGGGCCTCTAAGACAGCTCTTTTCCGGCTGGCCTATAACTAACTGGCATTGGAAACTCTATAGAAGATTGCAGTGTAGTATTCTGATAGATCGCTTGTTTTTATGTTTTACCATTTTACTGTTTTAGTGGTGTAATTTGTTGTATTTTAAATCCAAAACCTATGTTAGTTCTTATGTGTTGTAAGCCGCCCTGAGCCACTTCGGTGGGAAGGGCAGGATATAAATTGAAATAAACTGAAACTTAAAACTTAATTATTATCAAAAATTGTCCAATGTCCTTTTATTTTCCACTCTTTTTCTATATATCTTCTAAACTTTTTCCACTCTGTCTTAAAAATTTCTAAATCATAGTCTCTTAATATTCTTGTTAGTTTGTCCATTTCACGCCATGTCATAACTTTTATAATCCAATCCTATTTCTCTGGTATTTTTTCTTGCTTCCACAACTGTGTGCCTTTAAAACTTGACAAAAGGAAAGCTGCACAGGAGCGAGGCGAGCAGACAGAGCCATGTGGCTCTCAGTCCCTCTGTTTGTTTGGAGGAAAACTCCACCTCCTAGGCTGCTCTTTCATTTCCCTATTAGTCTGAAGAAGCTGGTTGAAATACAGCAGATGGTTACAAGGTGAGTAAATTGCCCCAGTGTGATCACACAACTGTGTGTTTGCTAACTGTGTTTATTTTGGCTGCTTTGTGAGAGAGTGTGTGTTCACTTTCATTTATTGGAATTGTAGCTGCTGGGGATGAGGAAATGGAGACTCTATTCAGGAGAACTGCACTGCTGTATTTTTATTCATTTATTTTAGGGACTGGGAAAGTCTCCTGGCTTTACCCCCAAAGTCCCCAGATATTCTCTGAGTTGTACCTGGCAACCCTACCTCTTGAACACAACTTGTGTGCTCGGCACAACATCTAGTTGGCACTCCAATGCACTTTTGGATGAGAAGCAAACCAAACAGCCAAAAGGACACAGCTAGGTAATTTGGAAGGCCAAGTGTTAAGTGGAATTTACAGTAAGGCAAGAGCCAGAGAACATAGTAAACGAATACTGAAATGAAATATGAAAGAAGTACACAAACATTGAAATGAGATTATAAATCCACTTTCCTGCAGGGCTATCCATGGAGTGATAAACACAAGACATTTGGAATAGCTCACTAGCCCTTTTCAGATGCTACATCCACATGTACTCTTAGGTCATCCGTCTTGTGCACCTGATACATGTGGACATGCTGTGTGAACAGCAGCAGGATCAATACACAGTAACTGACCAATGGTTCTGGCTCATGCATAGTGAAGCTGCACGCACATACTGGTATATTCAGTTAACACAGTGACCATGCGCACCATGCACCTGATATGCATAGTGGCTGGCCTCCCGATATATGCAAACATGTCTGGAAAGGGCCACACACATGGACACATCAACATCTAGGGTTGACAAGTCCTCAATGTTGTCTGGTGGAGGACATTTGTGTGTGTTGCGGGCGACGCAATGACGTCACCTGGAAGTGACGTCATCATGCCGCTGATGTCACTCACAGATGCTCTAGGTGTTTACAGGAAAACTCTATAGAGTACCATAGAGTCCTCCCTCCCAAATGACTAGAGCATCCAGGAAAACCATAGAGTTTCCCCCAAAAATGCCTAGAGTGGCCGCCACATGACATCACTGGCGCGATGACGTCATTTCCAGGTGACGTGATCGTGGCGGCAACATTGGCGCAGGTTGGGAACCTCCTGGACGGGGGAATCCCCGCCCAGACCAGGGGCTTGGCAGCCCTACCAACATCAGAAGACAGGTTGAAAAACATTTTGAGTGGCACACATTGATCTGTAGAAAACCAGGTGGAAGATTAAATAATATTTATTAAGTTCTTGTTGATCCCTACATGTTTTACAATTTGCTTCTTCAGGGGATTGTTTCCAAAGTAATACACTTTCCACCTCGAGCAGCCTTGCTGTACAAGAATTTAATAGATTATTATCTCACCTTGCACCTGGTTTTCTACATTTTTTCCTGCCTATTGGTGCAGCCAGTTTTGTCTTCCATACATGGATCTGGTCAAAGTCGTTTCAGCTATTCAGCAGAGTCATGATATCAATTACTAAGTACCTTTATAATCCAGTCTCGGCTTTGTTTATGGTATGTCAGGCTTCAGACAGTTTTCTGTTTGCATTGTTTCTTAATTTCTGCAGTCTTCTCCCGTTGCATTGTTATTGGCTGTCTTGTGCTGATTGCATCTTTAGTAAGAAAGGCAGGCTATAAGAGAAGTATGTAAATAAATAAAATGACTGTAGCTTTAAGATGAACAGATGGATGCGTAGGTAGTTGTTTTGATAGTAAGATACAGAAGAATTGCAATTAATGTAGATATGTTTATGACCAGCATTGGCCCAATCCAATATGGACCACAGACACTTGCTTGAGATAGCAAAGTGGGACCCAGCCTAAATTTGGAAAATTCTAATAAAAGCGATAAAATTCCCCCTCTACACAGCCTTTGCTTGGAGCAGATTAAACCAAATCAAGTTTATTAATGATACAAACAGGGCTATTTTTGTAGAAAAAGCCCAGCAGGAACTCATTTGCGTATTAGGCCACACACTCCTGACATCACCATTATTTCACATTTATTTTAGGGACTGGGAAAGTCTCCTGGCTTTACCCCCAGAAAAAGCCTGTTTGTAGAAAAAGCCTAGCAGGGACAATTTACATATTAGGCCACACCCCCTGATGTCAAGCCAGCCAGAACTGCGTTCCTGTGCGTTCCTGCTTAAAAAAAAAAAAAAAAAAAAAAAAAAAAAAGCTCTGAATGTGCTTTCACACACACACACACAGACAGACAGATGATGGATGGATGGATGGATGGATGGATGGATGGATGGATGGATGGATGGATGGATGGATGGATGGATGTAGATAGATAATAAGTGGATGGATAGATAGATAGAGGATAGAGGATGGATAGATAGATACATAGATAGATGATAGATAGATAGATAGATAGATAGATAGATAGATAGATAGATAGATAGATAGATAGATAGATAGATGATAGATAGATAGATAGATAGATAGATAGATAGATAGATAGATAGATAGATAGATAGATAGATAGATAGATAGATAGATAGATAGATTACAAGAATCTCCAGGTATTTCCCAACCCAGAGCTGGCAAACCTAGCAACATACAAAGGCCAAAATCCCAGAAGAGTGACATGGACTGCCATGATAAAGTCTCATATTTTGGTCTCAACTTACAGCAGACAGGCCTAGAAAGTTGGCCACTGTTGTCTATCTGCCTGCCACTGCTCTGAATTTCCCAAAGGAAGGTGAGATCCCTCTGGGATAAACAAATAAGATCAACATTCCAAGCTGGCTTACCACCAGATGCTTCCTTTGTGCTGGGAAACTTTACAGCCTGAGATGTCTGGCACTGAAGCCTCATACCAAGGACATGAGATCTCTGAACACACTGATTTTTTTTTTTAAACCATCAAGTAGCAGCCAACTTATGGCAACCCTGTAGGGTTTTCAAGGAAAGACAAAAACAGAGGTGGTCTGCTGAAAAGCAGTGGGTCAGATGCTATAGTGATTCCAGCATAGCTCTTTTATTAGCAAAAAACCAACTGAAAACACACACAGCTAGCCGCAACTATATACACTATAACACCACCCAAAACACACCTCTAGCAATAAACAACCCAATAGAAAAACAGGCCCTTGGAATCCTCATTTGCATGGGCGTCATTCAAATGGATGGTTGAACCCTGCAGGTAAAAATTTGCAGATCAAGCCCTGCAAGTAAAAATCGAGCCCTGCAGGTAGAAATTGAGCCCTGCAGGTAGAAATTTCATGGTGCCTCAAGCTTTTCAGGGTGTCAGCTTGGAATGCGTTGTTTGCAATTCGACTGATGAGGAATCATGTTTGGGCCCACATGTATGATCAGACCCAGCAAGGAAAGGGGACAGCCAGTTTGGTGTAGTGGTTAAGTGTGCAGACTCTTATCTGGGAGAACTGGGTTTGATTCGCCACTCCTTCTCCACATGCACCTGCTGATGTGACCTTGGGTCAGCCACAAGTTCTCTCAAAGCTGTTCTGCTCAAGAGTTCTGGGAGAGCTCTCTCAGACACAGCCTCACAGTGTGTCTGTTGTGGGGAGGGGAAGGGAAAGGAGATTGTAAGCTGCTCTGAGACTCCTTTGGCTAGTGAAGGGTGGGGTATAAATCCAATCTTGTTCTCTTTTTTGGCCCAACAAAAGCAGCAGGACAAGTTTTGGGGAACCTATGCAAAGTAACAGCAAATGCACCAGCTTTCCAAAGGGAATATATTCCAGCTCACTGGTTCAGCACGCAGAACATGTGGCTGATTTCATTAGAAAAGAGCAGTTTGAACCTCCTTTATGAACGGTGGCTGAGCAATTCTGAATCCAGGTTGATCGTAAGGTTGTATTATTTCTAAAGTTCTGTTTAGGGGGGTTATGGTTTTAGTTTCTTGTGAACATAATTCTGCAAATGCAGTATATCTTGTTATAATTCAATAAAAACTGAGGATTGGGGGGGAGAGAAAAGAGTAGAACATGTGACTGATTTCAGCTGAAAAGAGCAGTGAACAGTGTCTTATGAAAAGCTCATGCCCTGCCACAGATTTTGTTAGCCTTTAAGATGCTACTGGACTCTTGTCCTTTTCTACCAGCAGATAAATGTGCTACCCATCTTTACAGATTTCACTTCACTTTCCCATAAGGCCAGAACAAGACAGGCTTTTGGTCACCCTTCGTCCTGTCTCCGAACAACTCTAGAGTTGTGTCCACTGCATCCTGAAGTCCCAAATCAAAACAAGGGCTAAATTGTTGAATACTGTGATATTGGTTAGATTATAGCAGGGGTGTCAAATTTGCAGTCCGGGGGCCGAATGAGGCCCCTGGAGGACTCCTATCAGGCTCCTGAGCAACTAGCTGTCATCTGCTTCCTTCTCCCTATATCTTGCTTTGCAAGGCTTGCTCAATTGCACAACAGAGCTACTGAGCCAAGCCTTTCTTCCTTCTATTGGCTGAGGCTCCCCCCCCCTGGTCCCCTGGAGAAGGAAGGAAAGAACAACAGCTTCCTTTACCCAGTTCCCTGGATCCCATGGGAGAAATACAAAGAAAGCACCTTTAAGACCAATGAGTGCTAACATTTTAAGCATGTTTTAGGTTTTATATGTATACCCAGCTTGCTGGGGGGGGGAAAGCGTAGATGACCGGGGAAGGCAATGGCAAACCACCCCGTAAAAAGTCTGCCATGAAAACGTTGTGAAAGCAACGTCACCCCAGAGTCGGAAGACTGGACTACCTATATATATATATATATATATATATATATATATATATATATATATATATATATATATTTCTGTTACCTAATCTTAAATAGGTACACACATGGCCTAGCCTAACATGGCTCGGCCCAGCCCGACATGGCCCAGCCCAACAAGGTCTCATTTATGTCAGATCCAGCCCTCATAACAAATGGGTTCGACACCCCTGGATTATAGTCTTGTTCCCAAGTGAAGCTGACTCCTAGTGGCAAAGTGGGGGAATAGCAGGCACTTACCGCTGCCTGCAACCCAGCTGTCTGGCTGGGTAGAACAAGCAGAGAGAGAGAGAGAGATGTAGCAATTGAAGGAAGGCCCAGATGTGCATCAAAATTTTCAGGCAAATTCACAGAGGACTGGGAAAATTGAAAATAAAACAATCAGTAGGCGGCTAGATATTAGAGAAGGGAAGGTTCACAACTTCACAAGACAGGATGGAATGCCTTCCAGCTGCAGGGAAAGTTCATTGGTATGTCCCTGTAGAAGAACAGTGGTGCACCCATGTATATCTCTGGTATGCTGATGTACATGCTAATGTGCTCTGATTTACTTGTGAAATCAGTGAATATGCAGAGTCATCATCGAGGGTAATTACTTGTCAAGATTAGTCATGCTTTGTATCTCATAATTGAACATATGAAGCTGCCTTATACTGAGTCAGATCCTTGGTCCATCAAAGTCAGTATTGTCTTCTCAGACTGGCAGCGGCTCTCCAGGGTCTCAAGCTGAGGTTTTTCACACCTATTTGCCTGGACCCTTTTTTGGAGATGCCGGGGATTGAACCTGGGACCTTCTGCTTCCCAAGCAGATGCTCTACCACTGAGCCACCGTCCCTCCCCATAGATAAACACTCTGTCTTCTAGAGCATTTTGTTTGGTGGAGGAACGTACAAGCCTTTGCATTCCACAGATCCAAAGTGCCTTACAACATTTTCCCCTTCTCCGTTCTGTCTTCACAACAGCCCTGTGAGGTAGGTTAAGCTAAGAGTGTGTGACTGGTCAAAGGTTACCCAGTGGGCACTGTTTTCCAAGTTGACACTGTTCACTGCTCTTTTCAGCTGAAATCAGTCACATGCTCTACTCTTTTCTCTCCCCCCCAATCCTCAGTTTTTATTGAATTATAACAAGATATACTGCATTTGCAGAATTATGTTCACAAGAAACTAAAACCATAACCCCCCTAAACAGTTGCCAGGCCACTATCTTTTGGCGGTGGTGCATGGGAAGTGTTGTGTCATGTAAAACAGTGATGTCACATCTGAGTAAAAATTTGAAAGTGATGTTACCACATTGAATGACACTCTAGGAATCCCTCAAATCTTTATGGTAAATATCATAGAGACCTGAGGCATTCCAAGAGCGTTGCTCAGTGAAGTGATGCACAATGTCATTCACACCCACCCATGTTCCCTCTGTTGCTCTACTAAGTAAGCACAGGGGGTGAAGACAAAAGGTGGAAATTTGTCACCTGAAACCTGGCTATGGGTAAATTGACACCGCACTTTGGCAGCCATTTTATGTTACCATGTGCTACCTGTTCTCAAAATTCAAAAGTTTCTAGAGGTTCAACAAAGCTGAGGACCCCCTAGGGCCAGATGAAGACATGCTGAGGCCTTAAAATATGTCAGATTTATGATGGCCTTTAACATTACTCAAAATAGTAATTTAGTCATTTGTTTGTATTGACAGTCCCCTCATAATCTGAGGCGCTAAACTGTAGTTAGCTCATTTGTAAATCCAGTTCTGGGGACACCCTCCCCCCCCACACACACCGAGGTCCCTAAATTCAGCTGATAGGTTGCCTTCAGCTGAGCAGATCATAAATCTGAAGATATTACATGACCCCTGAGCCCACAAACACATCCGAATTAGGGTATGGATTGTAACCTCTCTGGGACAGTTACCTTCAGTCAAGGCCTGCAGTTTGATGACCTCCCCCCCCCCATCAATAAAACATTCCCCTATCTTGCAAAGTGCCCACGATATTGATGAATAAATAAATCATAAGATAAATGCACTTACTTCTGCTCAACCTCAGCAGCACACAGATGCATCCCAGGGTACTTTTCCAGAGATCCAGGGCCATTCCAGGAAATGTCAGGAGTCACAATTGTTGGCTTCTGTATTTGGGTCTGGGAAAGGGAGGGTGTCTCATTGAACTGAAAGGTGTGGAGGCTCACGCTGCCAGCTCCCTTTTTTCCACTAACTTTGGATTAATGCTATTCTCAACATGCACCCCACTCGGGACCATGCCGATTAATCTCTGGCTCCAAATGAGAGGAAGGACAGGTTGAGCCTACTTCTGTTTCCCCCCCTCACAAAGATTGCACAACAGGCAGAAACTCAAAAGGTGAAGCTATCCCTATAACGTTGCCCGTGCCAGAAATAGCATCACCGGTTGAATTTCTGCCTGCCACCAAACTGTTAAAGACTCAAGGGACCTGACTGGGGGCGGGGGGATGGCAATTCCAATGGAAAAAGACTTGGCCTAGACCAGGGGTGGCCAAACTTGCTTAACATAAGAGCCACATGGAATAAATGCCCAGTGTTTCAGAACTGCAAGACATGAACATCAGATATTTGAGAGCAGCCAGGCAGGCTGTCAGGAAGGCAGGCAGAAAAGCAAATAGATGGGGAGAGGTGGAAAGAAAGCATCTTTTAGTTTAGTTTATCCGATTTATATCCCGCCCTCCCTGCCAAAGCAGGCTCAGGCTGTTGGCTGCTTGACTTGAAAAAGTAATTTAAAGAAACAAATGCCTTCTCTGAGCCAGCCAAAGGGGCAGTAGGGACTTTGAGCCACACAGTATGTGTGAAAGAGCCACATGTGGCTCCCAATCCGCAGTTTGGCCACCACTGGCCTAAAGAATACGGTTAATGGCTAATTCACCTGTGTACTTTGTGATCTTCACATTTTCAGATCAGATCAAGACTACAAGGTGAAGTGGAAGCTCTCTCATACCTCAAAATTAAATAGCAAAAGGTTTCAGGAAAGAGAGCCTCTGTTTCAGCCATTGCCTCAGCTTGGCATAGTGGTCAGTGTTGGATAAGGAGCTGGAAGACTGAGGTTCAAATCCTCTTTCCCATGGAAGCTTGCTGGGTGACTTTGCCAGTCATTGTCTCTCAGCCTAACCCACCTTGAAGGGTTGTTGTGAGGAGAGAATGGAGAAGCAGAGAATGTTTGGAGAAAGGACAGAGTAAAAATGAATTAAGTAAATAAACCAACACACTGTTCTAGGGTTTCCAGCCTCCAGGTGGGGCCTGGAGATCTCCCTCTTTTACAACTGATCTCCAGCTGGCAGAGATCAGCTCCCCTGGAGAAAATGGCTGCTTGGTAAACCATTGTACCATGCTGAGGTCTAGGGCTTTTTTGGGCAGAAACGCACAGGAATGCAGCTCCAACTGGCTTGGTGCCAGGGGGTGTGACTTAATATGCAAATGAGTTCCTGCCGTAATTCTTCTACAGAAAAGCCCTATGTGAAACAATGGTGACATCAGGGGTGTGGCTTGATATGCAAATAAGTTCCTGCTGGGCTTTTTCTACAAAAAAGCCCTGCTGAGGCCCCTCCCCTCCCCAAACCCTACCCTCTCCCAGATCCACCCCCAAAGTCTCCAGGTATTTTCCAACAGAGACCTGGCAATCCTACACTGTTCTGGTCTCATTCCTTCCTCATCCCTTGGTGCTTGGGGGGGGGGGGGCACAGTGGGAGGGCTTCTAGTGTCCTGGCCCCACTGGTGGACCTCCTGATGGCACCTGGGTTTTTGGCCATTGTGTGACACAGAGTGTTGGACTGGATGGGCCATTGGCCTGAACCAACACGGCTTCTCTTATGTTCTTATGTTCTCTTATATGGGGACAATCACACTGGTCTATCCCAGCTCTTTGTAGTAAGGCAGGCTGAGCTAACATACACTAAGCATTGTGAATATACCCTGGGAATGCTAAACATCAGGACCACCCAGTGACAAAGGACAGGGCCTCTGCAGAAGCTCAAAGGTACACTATCTTTCCTTGTTCTTTCATACATACCAAGACTGAGTTTATGATTCAAAAGTGGGCTGCAAAGGCTTGTCGCCTGACCAGAGTGAAGCCCCGCAGGGAACAGCCAAGCCTCCGCATTTTCCCACACTGCTTTGTGTCTGAATCCAATTCCCAGGGTGTGTGTTTCTGTGCACGTGCTCGGTCTATTGCAATATTCCATCACCGGCTTGATTCTCACCTCCGCTGGTCAATGAGTTATTTATTATTGCCGTGCAACGTTTTCCAAGATTTTCCCCTTGCTTTTGCCTAAGCAAATGTTTTTCATCGTTGTGGGGGTCGGGCCTTTCCATGAGCTCAGCTGGCCTTGCTTGCCTCCCATCTGCACGCACACACACACACACACTGGATGGACCTGCAGACAAAGCCCTGACTGAGCGAGAGCCCAAAGTCCCACTCAGCTGTTGACCTGTGGACGGACCTTGCTGTGTTCAGCCAGCAGCGAGCCGAGTAACATAGCAACCAGCTGAGAAAGGCCAAGCGACGCTTCATTCCTGCAGCACTTGCTAATTTGGAAAGAGCTTTGCTGCTTTCATGTTGCCCAGGAGAGCTGGTGAACCGATGCCCTTCTTCCCATTTTACAGGTTTGGGAAACTGACGCCCAGACTGTCTGGCACCCTAGGCAAGGCTAACTTCTTGTGCCCCCCCCCACGCGCTGATAATGTCACAGAGTCACATGGAGGGTGCCCAATTCGGTGCCCTTAGAAGGCTGGCGCCCTAGGCAATCGCCTAGTTTGCCTAGTGGCAGGGCCGGCCCTGCTGACACCAAGGAACAGGGACTGGACCAAAGTTGCACCAGATGTCCATGGCGGGAGTGGGGCTTGGATCCTGAACTGCCAGGGGAGTTGCTGGCTGGACTGCTGCTGCCCTTTCTTAAGGCAACACTCAAATCCTGCAGAGAGAAGTATGCACAATAAAGAGCATCTCCAGGGCTTTTTTTTTGCAGCAGGAATTCCTTTGCATATTAGGCTACACCCCCCTAATGTAGCCAATCCTTCAAAGGTTTACAATAGGCCCTGTAAGAAGAGCCCTGTAAACTCTTGGAGGATTGGCTACATCGGGGATGGAGGGGAGTATAGCCTAATATGCAAAGGAGTGTTGGCTACAAAAAAAGCCCCGAGCATCTCTCTTTTCTCAGGCTCTCAGATCTCCCTGCTCCAACTTTCCATGTTCTTACCCATCCTTATCTCCATCCTTTTGATCACGCTGTTTCCTGTATCTGGAACAGTCACTTTTAATATGGGCCAGTTCACAAGTGCATGCATGTAAGTTGATAGGCATTCTCTTTTCCCAGGAACTAGGGTTAGTCATGTACACTAGAGTTAGTCTGATCTAGGTTTAGTCATGTACACCCAGAATGTCTGTTATAAAAGGAAGGGACAAATCCAGTGGTAATTCGCTAGGGAAGCTAAATGGAACTGCCAGCTTCAAAGGCAGTATACCTGACTGCAGGCCTCTAAAGTGCTATTCACTCAGTGTTGCCGGAAACGGGATGCTGGACTACAGGGGCCTTTGTCTAATCCAGCAGAGCTTGGTTCTATTTTGCAGCAAAATGTGTGTGTAGTGATAGTATTAGCTTATAAGGCTGAGATGCAATGCTCCCTCTAAGCTGTAGAGTCTTACAAGTAAAAATTCTACCTCTTGAGCTTCTGGCAGTAAGAGCTACTGCATAAATTAGTTTGCTCTGGGGCCATTTTTCCTGATCGAAGACAAAAATGTTTGACCTGGAGGCTAAAAAACTGTGAGCAAGCTCACACTAACCCAGTTTAGAGGGATCACTGCTGGGAGGATTCTGGGTTCACACTCTTGCTTTGCCATGGAATCTTGGCTGGGAGAGCTTGGGTCAGTTATATCCTCTCAGCCCAACCTACCTCATAGGGTTGTTGCACAGACGAAACAGGGAATTGAGGCCCATGGGCATTACCTTTGGCTCCTCAAAAGAAGAGCAGGATACGAACAGATCTCCAAGGAGTGACATTACATGCAACATCAGAGAGCAGAAAGAACTTTTGCATTTCTTCATAGCTCTTCAAATGTACCAATTTCCAATCAGTTACCCAGGGGTGGGATTCTAGCAGGAGCTCCTTTGCATATTAGGCCACACCCCTCTGATGTAGCCAATCTTCCAAGAGCTTATAAGGCTCTTTTTTGTAAGTTCTTGGAGGATTGGTTACATCAGAGGTGTGGCCTAATATGCAAAGGAGCTCCTGCTAGAATTCCACCCCCACAATTACCCCTGCTAGGCAATTGTGCACAGAATAGCAATAATGTGATAATTCTAGTGTTAGTCTGTTATTGGGAGGGAGGGAGACTTCTTTTGGCAGCTTAAACACACAAAGCTGCCTTCTACTGGATCAGACCCTTGGTCCATCAGGGTCAGTATTGTCTCTTCAGAATGGCAGCAGCTCTCCAGGGTCTCAGGGGGAGGTCTGTAACATCACCTCCTACCTGCTGGTCCCTTCCACTGGAGATGTTGGGGATTGAACCTGGGACTTTCTGCATGCAACGCAGACGCTCTTCCACTGAGCCACAGCCTGTCTCCCTGTTCACTTTAAAGAGGAGCATGTTTATTGGAGCATAAACTTTTACAGGTTAAATTTGTCAAATGTAGGAGCATATGCAATGAGAGACTAAGCAGCATCCGTGCATGGAATCAACTCGCTCCTTACCAAAGCCTTTCCCAGCTTTGATCTGATTTTCTGCAGCCAGCTTTGATCTTGTTCTGCATCCCTATGACTCACGTGCCAGCCCCGGCATCACCCCAGTCCCAGCGCTGGGTGTCAATGGAACACTCTGCCCATTTCTGGGCAGCGGCTCTATCATTTCTATAAAAGGTATCTTGTGGCACCTTAAAGCCTAGCAGATTTATTGCACCTTAAGCTGCCATAGGCCGGAGGCAATTTTTATGGCCCAATAAATCTGTCTTTTGGGTGCCATGAGGTTCCAATGACTAGTGGATTTACCATGCCACAGGCTTTCACGGGCTCTACTCGGCAAAATTATATGCCGATAAATCTGATGGTGCCGCAAGACTCCTGTTCCATTGGGCTGCAATGGTGTGGAATCCCTCATCTCTAAACCAGGGGTCATTTTGTAGAAAAAGAGGTGCCAGAGCTCATTAGCACCACTTACTTGCATCACTCATTTGCCCAGGACTTTTTTTGAGCAGGAATGCACAGGAACACAGTTCCGGATGGCTTGGCACCAGGGGGTGTGGTCTAATAAGCAAATGAGTTCCTGCTGGGCTTTTTCTACCAAAAAGCTGTGTGAAGCCATGGTGGTCAGGGTGTGTGGCCTAATATGCAAATGAGTTCCTGCTGGGCTTTTTCTACCAAAAAGCCCTGTGTGAAACAATGGTGTGGCCTAATATGCAGATGAGTTCCTGCTGGGCTTTTTCTACCAACCCCCCCTGCATTTGCCTTTGCCACACACCTCTGACATCACTGGAAGGTGTACTAAATTGTATCAGCTCAGCATCTACCTCAAAATGCTTCTCGGATTATAATTGTCATAATAAAACCTTACTCCCATCATACTTTTAAAATGACTCTCTTCTTTGTGGCCAAGTGGCATGAGGAAGATTTCCATCTGTTGGCTATGTTTTGGTTATTTTCCCATTTTTTTGTGGGGGAAAAAATTAGAAACTTTGTCAAATCTTAGAGTTAGCAAAATTCTGATAGGGGGTTTGAACAATGGAGCCCAGAAGCAAGGTTTTTTTGGGGGGGGGGAGGGGAGAGGTAAGAAAGAAAGAACACAATAAAATTTAGAGGTTCCGGAGCTCCACTAATGTGAGCTCCTGCCCGAAATGAGGCCTGCTATAAACCCACTGAATTAAAATCAAAGGGGTTAGACTGGAGGAGCTGAGCAAAAAGTTGCACTGCTCAGTAGCTCTCCCCTTAGGATTTGTTCCTCCTGGGGTGGGAAATTCCTAGACAATTGTGGGTCGGGCATAAGGTTGCCAGGTCCAATTCAAGAAATATCTGAGGACTTTGGGGGCGGAGCCAGGAGCAAAGTTGTGACAAGCATAATTGAACTCCAAAGGGAGTTCTGGCCATCACATTTAAAGGGACTGCACACCTTTTAAACGCCTTCCCTCCATTGGAAATAATGAAGGATAGGGCCACCTTCTTTGGGGGCTCATAGGATTGGACTCACTAATCCAATATTTTTGAAACTTGGTGGGTGTTTTGAGGAGAGGCATTGGGTGCTATGCTACTAATTTGGTGCCTCTGCCTCAAAAAACTGCCCCCCAGAGACCTGCAGATCAATTCTCCATTATACCCTATGGGAATTGGTCTCTGTAGGGAATAATGGAGCGCCCAGGAGACATTTCCCTCCCCTCCCCCGCTTTTTGATGACTCTGAAGCAGGGGGGCCCCTCCAAACTAGGGGATCTCCTGCCCCCACTTGGGGATTGGCAACCCTAGTGGGGCAGGGCAGAGTTTGGAGAGCTGAGGGACCTTGGCAGGGTATATAATATCATAGAATACATCCTCCAAAGCAACCATTTATGCCTGTGAAATAGATCTGCTATAATTCTGGGAGATCTCCAGGCCTCACCTGCAGGTTGGCAATGCTATTGGGAGTGTCAGACAACAATCTGGTAAACCCAGATTCAAATCCCCACATGCATCGTGTATTGAGATATTTGGTTAATATAGCAGAGTTTTGTCCAGTCATAGAAACGTGATACAGTAAAGAAATCTCAGGAAAAGTATATTGCAAAAATGGGCAAACTTACATCTAGTCAGGTAGATCCAGTTCACATTCAGGTTGCAGTCAAAAGGAAAGAAAAAGGAAAGGTCCGCTGTGCAAGCACCAGTCATTTCCGACTCTGGGGTGACGTTGCTTTCACAACGTTTTCTCGGCAGACTTTTTACAGGGTGGTTTGCCATTGCCTTCCCCAGTCATCTACACTTCCCCCACAGCAAGCTGGGTACTCATTTGACTGACCTCGGAAGGATGGAAGGCTGAGTCAACCTCAAGCCGGCTACCTGAAAACCCAGCTTCCCCCGGAGATTGAATTCAGGTCATGAGCAGAGTTTAGGACTGCAGTACTGCAGCTTTAACTCTCTGCGCCACGGGGCTCTCAAAAGGAGAGAGAGTGAAGCCTAATCCAAAGAGTACTGTCCCTATCACAAAAAGCCAGCTTGTCTAGCATCATGGGTGAGGGAGTATGAGACATGTGTCTCCATGGAAGGCCATGTTTAGTAAGGGAGAGGACAAAGGGAGAGAGGAGGAATCAGAGTGCAGCTCCCAGGTTAAGACAAAGAGAGGCATGCCACTCAGAGAGATAATACCTATATAACGTTAGAGAGATATAGCACCACCCAATGTCTAGGCATGCTGAGTTGCTCACTCCAACACTATGGAAGCTTGCTGGGTGACCTCAGACCAGTCACATACTTTCAGTCTAACCTACCTCACAGGGTTGCGGGGAGAATAAAATGAGTCCCCAGCGATGTTCCCTTTAAGCTGCAGAGTCTTGTGAGCAAAAATTCTACTTTGTGAGCTACTGACATTAAAGTTGCGAGCTACTGCATAAATTATTGCACTTTGGGGTCATCTTTCCTGAGCTATGACAAAAATCTGTGAGCTGGACGCTAAAAATCTGAGCGTTAGCTCACACTAACTCAGCTTAGAGGGAACACTGGTCCCCAGTGCCAGTGCTTTGGGTCCCCGTTGGGAAGAAAAGTGGAATATAAATATCTAAAGAAATATATTGGGAATTTGGTCAGCTTCTTGTGTAGGTAGCTCTTTATTTATTTAATTCTTTTACACCCTGCCTTTCTCCCCAACAGATCCCCAAAGCAGCTTCTCTTCTCTTCCATCTTATCTTCACAACAACCCTGTGAAGTAGATCAGTCTGAGAGGTTGTGACTGACCCAAGGTCACCCAGCAAGCTTCTATGGCATGAGTATGGATTCAAACCTGGGTCTCCCAGATCCTACACAACACTGGCTCTTTTTTCAAAGAAGGGACTTGCCCCCACACTTTTTTACTCACATGGGAAACTTCACAAGCAGCCTCTATCATCACAGCTTCGCAAACAGGATGCACAATAGGTTTGCCTAGCAGGCAGTATATGGGAACACATTTAATGCACAAAGGCAAACAAAAGAGAAGTTTAGCAAGGGAAAGAAATGCTAAGTCACAGGGCAACTCCAATAGGGCTGCCCAACTCAAAAACTTTTATCTCGTGCTGTACTTTAAAGTGGGGACTTTGGCTCCTTCTTCAGAACTACAGAACTTGAGTCGCTCTAAGCAGCCTTCCTGGATAAGCTGATATTTGCAGTCCAAACTCTGCATGGCGCCTTCTGGACAAACCAGTTTCAGCTCCCTCAGTGACCTGAAGCAAGGTACAAGTAGGAAGCCTAGCAGGAGTTTCCACTCATCAGCTTAAAAAATAGAAAAGAAAATGAGCAAGGACTTGATTTGCAGTGAGAGATCTTGGCTGAGGAATACACAAAACAATGGTGTCCAGAGCATGTGCAAAGTGCCTTGAAACTGAATTATTCAAGAAGGCTTATCTACGCAAGCAGCAGGGGAGCACAGTACAAAATTTACTTGGACTGTGGACAAATTATTAGGGACCTTTGAGATGCATACTGCTGCGTATAGTTTGCTGTAAATTGGGTTTACTGTAATTTTGCCATCATTTAATGTGTCATGTTAACGCTTGGGCTTTGCTTCAGTTTCTGGATTTGTTAACATTTCTGGTTGGTTCGACAACCGAAATCCTATTTCATTGTCCCAGCCTGTCAAATGCATGGACTCATTCTGTGTAATCCACCTGGATTTCCAGTGAGACAAGCAGACGAATAATAATACAAATAAATGTGAGTTATGGGGTAAGCCCCGATCAGTTATAAAAGAATAAGAAGGAATGGTGCATTCCAGTTCAAGGCTGTAATCCTGTGTACACCTACTTGTAAGTAAATTCCACTGAACTCAATAGGATTTACTTCTGAGCAGGGCTTTTTTTGAGCAGGAACGCAGGTCCACCAGGCTTGGCAGCAGGGGTGTGGCCTAATATGCAAATGAATTCATGCTTGGCTTTTTCTATGCAAAAGCCCTGTGTGAGACAATGGTGATGTCAGGGAGTGTGGCCTAATATGGAAATGAGATCCTGCTGGGCTTTGTCTGAGTAAGCACAAACACTGGGCTGGGCTGCTTCCAGTAACTACAAAGGCAGGCTCCAGAAGGGTAACCAGGGAGCGTGGATGGTCAATGGTTATAATTCCCCCTGGATAAGAATGGATACTTTAGAGCAGAGCTGGCCAAACTGTGGCTTGGGAGCTACACGTGGCTCTTTCACATATATAGCGTGGCTCTTGAAGCCCCCACTACCCTGTCAGCCAGCTTGGAGAAAGCATTTGTCTCTTTAAATCACTTATCCAAGCCAAGTCAGCTGGCAGTTTGGAAAACACATTTAAAGTTGATTTCTTTCCACCTTTCTCTCCCCATCTATTTTCCGGCTTGCCTGCCTTCATTCCGTGCCTTGTGGCTCTCAAATGTCTGATGTTCATGTCTTGCCACTCTCAAACATCTGGCGTTTATTCTGTGGCTCTTCCATTAAGCAAGTTTGGCCACCCTTGCTTTAGAGTGTGGACGGTGTGGCATTGCAGACCACCGGGATACTTGTCGTCCCCCAAGCTCCATCCTCAAATCTCCCGGAGTTTCCCGACTGGAGCTGGCAACCCTACTTCCCCTGCAGGCATTCAGGGGGAATCCTGGCGACTCCATCGGAGAGCAGCACGATTAAAACGCAGCTCTCGCGGAATGCATACAGAGCAACGCCCTGACTCCGTTTATTAATTTTTTTTTTGTTTCACTCGGTTGACCATAACTTCGTTTTCATGGCAACGCGGGGCAGCCAATCGCCGGCCGCTCCTCCGTCCCCCCAATTCGGGCGCTCACCGCGTCGCCGCCGGCTCGATCGCCGTCCAAAGCGAGGAAACCCCCAACGTGACATCATCCAATCCCTGCAAACCGCCGAAGGGCCCGAGAAAGTTCACCAACTCCCGAGACGGCGCGCCGCGCCTGCAAAAGTGGGAACTTTTGGAGTGGCCAAAAAAAAATCCGAAAAATCATCCTGCGCATTCAAACGTCTCCAAACTTCTCGTGAACGAGCCCCGCCACCCCCCGCGTCCCCCCCGGCTGGCTCCCTTCCAAAATCCCCAGCGCTGGCCGTTTAATGAAATCCATCCTGCCCGCCCGTCTCTCTCTCTCTCCCCCCCCCCCCCAGTCCCGTCGAGGGGGAGGGCAAGAGACTCCTCCTTTTGTGAGTCATTCCCGGGCAAGAGGGGAAGGGAGGCGGGGTGCCGCCGGAGCACTCACGTTCCGGGCGACTTGGGAGAAAGACGGCTGGAGCGGGCGAGCAAAGGGAGCCCTCTCTCCAACTCGGCTGCGATCGCTGCTGCTGCTGCTGCTGGTTCCGGGGCCGTCGATCCCGGGAAACCCCAGTCGTCCACCCCCCCCCCCCCCCCGCCATGCTTCGTCGGGCCCTTCTCTCGCTTTGCAGCCTGCTTTGCACTTGGGGCTTCAACCTGGACGCCGAGGCGCCGACCTTTTTGCACGGCCCTCCCGGCAGCTTGTTTGGCTTTTCGGTGGATTTCTACCTCCCGGAGGCTCAGAGGTGAGCGGCTGCACGCCGGGAGAGCCGGGGGCTTTGGAGAGGAGAGGGGGGGGCGATCTCCGCACCGGCCCCTTCCTGCTAATGCACGGACGCCGATTTATTTGGGGGGGAGAGGGTAGGCATTGTGGCTGGATGCATCTGGATCGAGCGCCCTGCGGGCAACTTTGCAAACCTCGGCGTGCGTTGAATTGGGCTGGGGGGGAAGGAACTGCGCCCACCCCCGGCATCCGAAGCACGCCCCCTCCTCAGCGGGCGGCTGGCCCGCCGCCCGCTCCCTCTTTCCAAACTCCGCTAAGTGGTTGCAGACCCACCGGCCCCTGCCTGTTGCGCTTCCCCCGACCCCGCTCCCAGTTACTCGGGGTCTCCACCCCGTGCGCTCGCCCTCGGCTCCTCTGTTCAGCTGCAGGGACGCGCGACGGCCCAACCCCGCGGCAGCAGGCAAGACTTGGGGGGGGGGATTTTCCGTGCGCCCCCTCCTCCCCCCAGCCCACCCCCGGGCCTCTCGACTCGCTCTCGCCCCCAACAGGCTCGGAACGAAGCATTTCCTGTAATCGGAGCTGAGCTCCGCCGCTCTTGTTCCAGAGATTTTTTGGGGGCGGGGGAGAACTTGAAGACCGGGATCGAGCCGGGGAGTGGGGGGCGTGGGTGAGCTGGCAGGGGTGGGCGAGATACGGGCCAGACCCTTTTGTTGGGGGCAAGTCGGGGAAGGTGGAAGGCTTGGGACGGAGGAGGTGGCTTAGA
This sequence comes from Heteronotia binoei, assembly GCF_032191835.1. Lineage (NCBI taxonomy): Eukaryota > Metazoa > Chordata > Lepidosauria > Squamata > Gekkonidae > Heteronotia > Heteronotia binoei. Next base: position 23,175,955 of record NC_083235.1, read on the forward strand.
GTGGGGGGGGGGGGGGTCTGATCCAACGTTAAGGCCCCCTCCCCGAATTGAGGAGGTGGGCTTGGCAAAGGGGTTTGAGCATAGCCGTTAACCAGCCCTCCACCTCTTTCAAGAATTTACTTGTATTGGGGAGGGGCGAAGCTGACAGTGAAATGGATATCCCATTGGGTGCCCCAAGGGTGGGATCTGAACACATCTCCCTTCGTCACCCCCAATGAGTTTGCAACGGGTGAAGGGGCTACAAGTTCAGCAGAGGGTCCAACTACCATCCCCCCCCCCCAATGAGATTTTTCTTCCAGACCACAAGAACATCAGGAAAGTCCCGCTAGAGCAGACCAATGGTCCATCTAGTCCAGCATCCTGTCTCACACAGTAGCCAACCAGTTCCTCTGGAGGGCCACCAACAGGGCATAGAGGCTGAGACCTTCCCCTCATGAGAAGAGCCCTGCTGGGGCAGACCAGTCAGTGGTCCATCTAGTCTAGCATCCTCTCTCACCCAGTGGCCAACCAGTTCCTCTGGAGGGCCACCAAAAGTGGCATAGAGGCCAAGGCCTCCCCTCTGTTGTTGTATTGTTTTCAGAGGTTGACTGCCTCTGTATGTGGAGGCTCTGGCTAGCTGAGTGGTTTCTGGCAGAAGAGGACCATCACCATCCTTTTTTGCCCTCTGAGATGCTCAAGATAAGAGGGATGGGTGTTCAGCATCTTTCCCTTATCCTGGTAGGAGAGGGTGCCACATGAGATGGTAGAACAAAGTTTGAGTCCAATAACACCTTAAGGACCGACAGTTTTCTAGAGCTAGACAGCTTTCATGACTTTGACAAAATGAACTTTGACTCACAAATACTCTGGAAATATTTGTTAGTCTTCAAAGGGCTACTGCACTCAAATTTCGTTCTGCCCTTGAAGACTCACATGGCTGTCCCCTTAAACGGCTCGAGATAGTGGTTGTCTCCCCCTTTTTCTACACCCAAACATAGAAAAGGCATTGATTGAGCATGGGTTAACAGCTTGTGCACACATCAGTGTGCATACACAGAGCTTTGCACAAGTCAAGGGAAACTGGTCAGGGAAAGCATCGCTGGAAACACTCTGTGTGCAGTGTGTGTGTATTGACCCCCCCCCTCCATTTCTGAACTGAGACATGTGGGTCAAAGAGGCTGGGTATTCAAAGAGAGTCACCAATACTTCCTGACCCCACTCTGTCACTCCGGCAGAGCCACAGTTAGTGGTGCTACTGCTAGTGTGCATCTCCAGAAGAGCTTATACTGTGTGACTTCCAAGCAAGACCGGATCTACATGTTTTTGAGGGGAGGGCAAAATTAAAAAATAGTGCCCCCTTATGGGCCATCCCATCTTATGGTCCCATAGAATACAATGGACTCTATACTCAATTTGGCACCACCACCACCCCGCCCCCCCCTCGGCACCTAGGGCAAGCACCCTCCTCTGCCCCTGCTAGATCCGGCCCTGATTTCAAGCCTCCCTTTAATTTGCTGGCCTTTCTTTCCAAATAAGCATGCACAAGTTCTTGTTAGAAATCTCTTAGGATCTGCGTGCACAACTTTGCATTCTATTATGAGTGGGGAGTATCTCCTGTGCCCGAGTTCACCACTGCTCTGAGAGTTACCACCCGCTCACAAACATGGGCTGGAGGAATGTTGTTAGGAAAAGCCCCACCCTTTTTGTGCTTCTTTTAAATGTCTCCCGATGGTGTGAACAAAAGAAGGGCTGGAGCAAGTTAAGCAGCCGCTGATGTGCACCAGGCTTCGTTATGTTTCCTCGTAATTAGTCATTGGCAGACAGCATGTTTTGGGGAGGAGTCTTTTGCGGGTGGGGTGGGAATTGGTGGAGAATCCAGGTTCAAATCCCCATCTAGGAAACTTCCTAGAGAGCTTCAAGGCACGTGTGTCTCTCAGTCCAACCAACTTCACATTGTGATTTTGAAGTTAGAAACTCACTGGAGGAAGGTGGGATACTGATGGAGGACGTATGCTGAGCGTACGAGGAGAGACTGTGGCTCAGTGGTAGAGCATCTGCTTGGTTTGCTGAAGGTCCCAGGTTCAATCCCAGGCAGGCAGGACCAGGCAGTAGGTAATGTGAAAGACCTATGCCTGAGACCCTGGAGAGCCGCTGCTAGTCAGAGTAGACAGTGCTGACCTGGATGGACCAAGTGTCTGATTCAGCATAAGGCAGTTTCCTGTGTCTCTTTTGCCTTGGACACATTGTGTCATCTGTGCTGGAAATACTAAGGGTGGAGCCTCCCTCCTGGGCACAGCTGTCCCTGGTTCTTCCTGGCCAGTCACTGTCCATGTCCTGCTGGGCATTGTCATGATAATTCTAGGGTGATGGTGATGGGTACCTTGTATGTTGTATCCAGGGCTTTTTTTGTAGCAGGAACTCCTTTGCATATTAGGCCACACACCCCTGATGTAGCCAATCCTCCAAGAGCTTACAGGGCCTACTGTAAGCTCCAAGAGGATTGGCTACATCAGGGGGTGCAGCCTAATATGCAAAGGAGTTCCCGCTACAAAAAAAGCCCTGGTTGTATCGCTGTTAGGTTTCTTGAAGCTTACTTTGTTCTCAAGCCTTGTCATCTCTGGCAAGACTAATCTTTTTTGTGGGAGGAAGTATTTTTGGATGAGAATTAAACTCTATTCCTAACTCTACTGAGGCTCAGATCTGAACAGCCCAGTCATATCAAATCTCAGGATTAGGGTTCACCCTGGTTAGCATTTGGATGGGAGATGGCCAAGGAAGTCCAGGGTCGTTACAGGTCAGGCAACCCACCTCTAAACGTCTCTTGCCTTCCAAATCCTACAGCACTGCCACAAGTTGGCTGCAACTTGATGGCACTTCCCACCACCAATCCCAGTGAGTCTCCACTGTTTCCCGCCCCCTCATTAAAGCCACATTCATGCTGTCCGAAGCCCAAGCAAACCTGCTGCCAGAGATACACATGCAGTGCAGGAAGAGCTTTCTTTCTTTCTTTCTTTCTTTCTTTCTTTCTTTCTTTCTTTCTTTCTTTCTTTCTTTCTTTCTTTCTTTCTTTCTTTCTTTCTTTCTTTCTTTCTTTCTTTCTTTCTTTCTTTCTTCTTTCTCTCTCTCTCTCTCTCTCTCTCTCTCTTTCTTTCTTTCTTTCTTTCTTTCTTTCTTTCTTTCTTTCTCTCTTTCTCTCTCTCTTTCTCTCTCTCTCTCTCTTTCCCTCTTTCTCTCTCTCTCTTTCCCTCTTTCTCTCTTTCTCTCTCTCTCTCTTTCTCTTTCTCTCTCTCTCTCTGATAGCATTTAAATGGGTGGATCCTTCTTTGGTGCCACTCCCATGCATTTCAGCGATGCTCATGGGAGAATTTCCCCTCGGATTGTGATCCCACTCTGAGATATGAGAAGCCAAGTCAGAGCCAGCACCTGGATGCAGTTCCCTTACAAGATGAACAGCTCCCAAAGAACTTATGTTGCTGGCAGGTTGCCCTGACTCTTCGCCAGCTCCTACAGCGAACTGCTAGGACCCCTTCCCAAAACCGAGAGAGAGAGAGCCCAAGAGGCCTGGCCTTTCATGCCGCAGATAGGATTGGCTGGAGCACGTGGCAAAATTTATCTCAATGGCTTTCTAGAAAGGTTGGCTGAAAATAGAACGGTGTGATACTCGAGGCCTTCGCCCCACCTCCTAGCATTGTTTCAGGGATCGCCACAGAACAATTGTGTGATGGAATTGCAGACAAAGATTTCTTAGCATTCTTCAAAGTGTACAAGGGATGGTTCAATTATTGCATAGTTCCTGTTGGGAGGAAAACACTCGCATGTAGAATTCACACATCCCTGGCCCAGAGGTCGTTCTCTGTGATGTCTGCGCATGTATATCTTTGGTCATGTGCTTAAATGGGGAAACCACAGCAAAAGACATCTATATGTGACCCTTATATCCTACACGTGGGTCACATGCTGTTTCCCTCACACAAATGCATCCTCTGTAGGAACCTGGCCATGTTTGTGGCAGCTCTGAAAGTGGGAAATTGTGGCAGTTCAGTAGCTCTTTGTGCTTTGTACCTTCTATTGGGTGCTTGTCCTATACAGTAAAGGATAGTAAAGGATAATCTTCCCTTCCTATCTAGAAAATACTACCAAGTAACTTCAGTGGTACCAGGTGACTTCACTGAAGCACCATGCTTTAGTGGCAGAGTATCTGTGTTGAATCCAGAAGGTCTCAAGTTCAATTCCCAGCATCTCCAATTAAAAGGATTAGGTAGTTCGGGATGTGAAAAATCTTAACCTTTAGACCCTGGAAAGCCGCTAGACAGTTCTGGTCTTGATAGGCCAAGGGACAGATGGTAGAAAGCAAACTTGCCGGTAGGACACCCGTGATGCATGCAGGAAGTCCCACTTTCAGTCCTCAGCATCTCCAGTTAAAAGAATCAGGTAGTAGGTAATGTGAAATATCTAATTTACAGAGCCACTGCCAGTCAGAATAGACAATACCAACCATAATGGACCAATCATGTGTTCTGTCAAGGAATAGAGAGTGATTGGGAATGGGATGTAGGTTTTGTTTGTCTCTTTCTGAACTGTTGCTGTATCTGGTGTTTGGTGTCAGTGTTGATAAAATAGCAAAATGTTTGTGAAACTGCTGGGGATGCGCTATAGAAGAGTGAGTGATTGCCTGCTTCATTTCCCTAAAATCTGGCTTTGCCTACCCTTTCAGTTTCAGAGACCCCGTTTGGTGTAGTGGTTAAGTGTGTGGACTCTGGGAGAACCAGGTTTGATTCCCCACTCCTCCACTTGCAGCTGCTGGAGCAGCCTTGGGTTAGCTATAGCTATCACAGGAGTTGTCCTTGAAAGGGCAGCTGCTGTGAGAGCGCTCTCAGCCCCACCCACCTCACAGGGTGTCTGTTGTGGGGGGAGAAGATATAGGAGATTATAAGCCGCTCTGAGTCTCTGATTCAGAGAGAAGGGCGGGGTATAAATCTGCAGTCTTCTTCTTTCACTTCCCCTCCTTCTTCCTCTTTCTATTCTTGGCAACTGTTCCCTCAGGATTTTTCTGCTTTCTCTTTCCTGCAGCCATGACCTAGAGGTGGAGCTGTGGCTTTTACCTTCTTTCCCTGGCTCTCTGGTGGCTATAAGTGGCCTCGATGTGGGCAAATCAGTGTCCAGGGAGGCCTTGGAGAGTGAGAGCCGCAATGGTGTAATAGTTAGAATTTGACTAGAGCACGCCACAGTTTTTGAAACTTAATTCTTAGGTGCATGGGGACCCTGTCTGGATTGGGACCGTGATATGTGGGAAGACGCTTTTGCTCTCGCACTGTTTTCCCAATCTGAAATGGCCCCAAAGGGGAAACTTATGTGTGGCCTATCATTACACACAGATTTCCACAATGAGGTAAACTGTGGCTCCCAGATGCCATTTCAGATCAGGAAACTAGAATGGCAGGGAAAGGCTTAAGCTGAATTGAGTAGGGTTGCCAACCTCCAAGTGGTGTCTGGAGATCTGGGATTACAACTTATTTCCAGGTGACAGATCAGTTCGCCTGAAAAAAAGACACTTTAGAAGGTGGATTCTGTGACATTATACTCCATTGAAGACCCCCTTTGCCAAACCCTGCCCTCAGGCTCCACCCTCCAAAATCTCCAGGTATTTCCCTAGCTAAAGATGGCAGCTAAAAACTTAGCCTCAGTGCCACTGATTATTATGTTTCAGCGCGGAACTCCCAGTGTACATCTGGTTTCACAGGACACTGGAACAGACCCATAAGCAATATACTAAAGATATAGAATGAGGAAAGGGATAGGGTAGGACAAATCTGTCTATTCAGTTCGCTTAATCTCTAAGAATTTTGATGTCAGCGCCCAAGAACTGAACATTCTTGGCAGAAGATTTTGGTCTAAGAGTTAGAAAATCCATGCCATCTTGTGTGGTTGCGCCAGGGCTGTACGTCTGGGTCACATTTTTTGCACAGATTTATTTAGGGAATGGTGATCAAACATTGGAGAATGGCTGTGCCCCAGTCTCCATCAAGAGCGGCTCAAGTTCTCAACGTGTATTCCTCTTAAAGTTCTGTTCCAGTGTCGGGGTCTGAGGGAAAGGATCTGGCCATAGGGAAATTCTCCCTCTATTATAGTTAGATGTTAAAGCTATACTTAACGTTAAGGCAGTAGCTGTACAGAAATGGATCGATCCCTGTCCATTATGATGCTCACAGTTAAGAGCAGAGCCCAAACTGTGGTCTGTTTTTCATTTTATTTTCAATTTTCCCCACACACCCAATTGCCTTACTTTTCAGACTGTTGGGTTTCTGTGGCAAAATATTTATTTGTGTGCGCATGCTGCGTGTGATCATGCTCTTTCAGTGACATGTTGATGTCATGTGTTAATTAGGGAATGTCATTCCAAGTGGCTGTTGTGTGGTATCTCATTGGCTTGCCCTGAACCACATGGTTTGGTTTCCTGAAATACAGAGAGGTCATGAGTTATGAGGTAACCTCAGTCCCTTTGCTGTGTGGTGTCCATCCAGTGCTGCTATTACTAATCCATAGAACCTGCCTTGCAAAAAAGGGATAACACATTTTTTACAATTCACTAAATAGGAATGTTCGGAGGGGGGAAATTTTCACATTAGAAAGCTCATATTTAACTGTGTTTCTTTTTAAAAACTTTGGTGCAGCTAGGATTGGCAGGCTCCAATTGGTGGTTGGAGATTCCCTGGAATTACAATTGGTCTTCAGGTAGGGTTGCCAGCCTCCAGGTGGGGCCTGGAGATCTCCCTCTTTTACAACTGATCTCCGGCAGAGATCAGCTCCCCTAGAGAGAATGGCTGCTTTGAAGGGTGGACTCTATGACATTGTACCCTGCAGATGCTATGGCATCATCCCCTCCCAACCCTGCCCTCTCCAGGCTCCACTTCTCCAAATCTCCAGGAATTTCTTGACCCAGAGCCGGCGACAATAGGGGCAAACCTACTGACAGTCATTCTGTAGGGTGTGTGAGAATTTAATACAGTATTTAAATGCAAAACTGGGTTGTTTTCCCACCTATGCCGTGAGAACAACTACAGGGGATCATCTTAAATCTGCATTGTTCAGTTGCACAGGTGAGTCCAGCTCTTTGTGACCCCATGGACCAAGCCACACCAGGCCCTCTTGTCTTCCACCATCCTCTGATTTGCATACAAGTGTCAATTATGTCCAATAATCATGTCCAATTATTTTTTTCTCTGTGTGCACAAGTGCAACATTTTTAAGGGGGTCATCTTACATTTGGGGTTGCCTTTGTTTTAAGCAGACCTGTGATGCAGAGTAGTAAAGCTGCAGTACTGCAGTCCAAGCTCTCTGCTCACGACTTGCGTTCAATCCCTGCAGAAGCTGGGTTCAGGTAACCAGCTCAAGGTCGACTCAGCCTTCCGTCCTTCTGAGGTGGGTAAAATGAGTACCCAGCTTGCTGGGGGGAAAGTGTAGATGACTGGGAAGGCAATGGCAAGCCATCCCATAAAAAGTCTGCCGTGAAAACATCGTAATGCGACATCACCCCAGAGTCGGAAGCGACTGGTGCTTGCACAGGGGACTATCTTTACCACCCCTACCCCCGTTTTGAGTAAATAAGTAATAGAAACTAAGCCGAAGTGACTTTGGTTTAAAATTCTGGTGGCAAGTTTATTTATTTAGAACATGATTTGTATGCTGCCTCTCCAGAAACCTACTTATAAGATGGCTTAAAACCACCAACCACTTGTTAAAAAAAACACTTAAGTGTGATCAGGCTATGAACAGTTCTCACCAGAAGGGGTAAGTGAACGTAGATGAATGAATCTGCCCTGTACCGAGTTAGACAAATGATCCAGATGGATCTGGGATTTTTTGGTTTAGAAAAGACAGTGACTTGGGGGGCCTTGATAGATGTTTATAAAGTTATGCACAGGGTGGAAAAAGTTGTCAAAGAGAACAGTTGTCCCTCTCTCAGACACTAGAACTCGAGGGCATCCAATGAACCTGATGGGTGGTAGATTCAGGACAGACAAAAGGAAATACTTCTTTACACAGAGTGATTAAAACGTGGAATTCTCTGCCAGAGGCTGTAGTGATGGCCTCAGGCACAGACAGCTTTAAAAGGGGGTTAGAGAGTTTCATGGAGGATAGGTAGGGCTTTTTTTGTAGCAGAAACTCCTTTGCATATTAGGCCACGCACCCCTGATATAGCCAATCCTCCAAGAGTTTACAGTAGGCCCTGTACTAAGAGCCCTGTGAGCTCTTGGCGGATTGACTACATAAAAGGGGTGTGGCCTAATATGCAAAGGAGTTCCTGCTACAAAAAAGCCCTGAGGAGATAGGTCTGTTAGAGGCTACTGGCCATGGTGACAAAAGAGAACCTCCACGTTCAGAGGCACTAATCCTCTGAATCCCAGAGCCTAGAGGCAACATCAGGGCAAGGCCTCGGCTTCTGTAACCTGTTGTTCGCCCTCCAGAGGAATTGGTTGGACACTGTGGTGGGATGCTGGACTAGATGGACTACTGGGCTGATCCAGCAGGGCTGTTCTTGTGTGTTCTTATGTTCTTAAAAATGACTGAATATTGCTTACTTTGATAAGCTGCAGCTTTCTGGGGTTGCAAAGAGAGATCTTCTCTGACCTGTTACCTGAGATTCTTTTAACTGCAGATGCAAACAATGAAACGTGAGCAAAGCAAAGTACATCTGTTGAGCCACAGCCCTTCCCCTCCACCAGTCCAACCTTTTAAAGCTCTTTCCAGTTTGACCTTTTTTGTGTTGCCGAGACAGAATTCGTTGCCGAGATTCCAGGATGGAAAGTGACAGCGTTGACTTTTTATTGCAGGAAGGGCTGGTTGGAGCAAGGGGGGTGGGTTTTGTGCAGTGTGCATTTCCTGGCTGGGCCTGGGTGCTTCCATTTGGAGTCTGCCTATTTATCAGGGACCAAGTCCCTATTTTATGGTTCCTGTCCCTAGCAAAACGTTGCCGTGTTTTTGCCTTTTAGGGAGATATTGGGGATGCCTTTAAAAATGTATGTTTCGTGTGCATACACGTGTACCCAATTTTGTGAGACCGCTGAGTCTGCAGAAGTTAAACCTCTGGGAGGGGAACATATGTGCGCCTTGACGCTAGCCAGCGTATACTGTAAATTTACATGCATGGATGCAAGGTTTCCAAGTTTATTGTTTCCCGTCCATCCCTTTCCCTGCCTATCCAGATATTCAGGGTTGCTGAATCTGGCAGCTATTCGACAATAAGTACAACCAGATCTGCAGGGAGACTGAGTGTTCTGTTAACATTTCTGACATTGAAGCTACAAGGGAAGTGTTGCGTCCAATTTGCTAACAGCTTCTGAAAATTCTTTAGAGCGGGAACACGGTCTTGTGGAATCGATTGATTGTGGCATGTAACAGAGAAAGAAGGTAACCCTGAAATTCGCATTTCGGAGGAATGCTCCGGCACTGATTTCTGATATAATAAGAGTGCTACGAGGCCGTACGCATCTCCCGGATAGTGGAGGGCATGCTGGCAAGTCTGGTATCAATTTGATGTGGCTACGTTTACTTGAACAAGGAGCCCTCAATCATTTTCGAAGCTGTCAGCATAGTACTGTATGAAAGGTTTTTTTGTGGGGAGGGGTTGCTGGCAAATTGTGGTTGACTTATGGAGACCCTGTAGGGTTTTCAAGGCAAGAGACGGTCAGAAGTAGTTTGCTCAGGGCTTTTTTTTTGTAGCAGGAACTCCTTTGCATATTAGGCCACACTCCCCTGATGTAACCAGTCTTCCAAGAGCTTACAAGGCTCTTAGTACAGGGCCTACTGTAAGCTCCAGGAGAACTGGCTACATCAGGGGTGTGTGGCTTAATATGCAAAGGAGTTCCTGCTACCAAAAAAAAGCCCTGGGTTTGCCATTGCCTGCCTCTGCAGAGTGACCCGGAATTTCTTGGTGTTGTCCCATGATCCAAGTACTAGCCAGGGCCAACCCTACTTAGCTTCTGAGATCTGATGAGGTCAGGGAATAGGTGTGGATAGTCGCTCTGGATACCAGCTTCTAGCGGTCGACAACTGAGGAAGGCTTGCTGTTGGTGAATTTTTCTGTCATAACAAGTGTTGACAACTGAGAAGGGGGAACATTGCTTTCTGATGGTGGTTTTCTGGGTGAAAATGGGATGTCGAACTCAACATGTGCTGATTCTGCCATTGTGTTCTTCAGCAGGAGATTCTGAATGTAACACTAGCATTAAATTAAGCCACTGGTTCTCATGTGTTTTGGAGTGGGCCCACTCCTAAACTTTGGGGAAACCCCTCACTGCAATGCTGCAGCCTACCAGCATCACAGATTGGTGGGGAGGAGGTGTGTAAGGTATGGATGAGAAGAAGGAAGAATCTTTGCTGTGTCATCTTTCCCCAAGAGCCCCATGGCGCAGAGTGGTAAAGCTGCAGTACTGCAGTCCTAAGCTGTGCTCACGACCTGAGTTCAATCCCAGTGGAAGCCGGCTCCAGGTTGACTCAGCCTTCCATCCTTCCGAGGTCGGTAAAATGAATACCCAGCTTGCTGGGGGGGGAAGTGTAGATGACTGAGGAAGGCAATGGCACACCACCCCATAAAAAGTCTGCCGTGAAAACATTGTGAAACAACGTCACCCCAGAGTCGGAAACGACTGGTGCTTGCACAGGGGACTACATTTTTAGGGGTTTTTTACATCTTTCTCATTAATGGGAGGAAAGGGGAGCCACATAAAGTTCCCTTATTCAGGGCTTTTTTTTAATAGCAGGAACTCCTTTCCATATTAGGCCACACACCCCTGATGCAGCCAATCCTCCTGGATCTTACAGTAGGCCCTGTAAGGTCCTCCAGGAAGACTGGCTACATCAGGAGTGTGTGACCTAATATGGAAAGGAGTTCCTGCTACAAAAAAAGCCCTATTGAATCAGATCCTTTGTCTAGTAAGGTCAGTTATTTCCTATTCTGACCGGCAGCATTTCTCCCAGGTCTTAGGTAAAGTAGGATCTTTCACATTCTCTAGTATCTGTCTTGACCTTTAACTGGAGATGCTGGGGATTGAACCGAGGACTTTCAGCATACAGTGCAAGAGCTCTGCCACTGAGCCACACCCCTTCATGGAGCCACGGTCTCCTCTCCTAACTCAGGAGTTCAAATCTTGCCACCCATCTTCGAGAATGTCCTGATCCACTTGTGGTTCATGACCCCCATTTTGAGAATCACTGGATTAAGCTGCAGCGGGATTGATTGGAGATATGGACGGTGGAGAAATTGGGGGGATTTAGGAACAGTATTGTTCCCATTCTTAGCTGTCTGTGATTTCACAACAGAAAAGGCTCCCGAGTCCCGACGTCTCTGATTCGCCCTTTGCCCTGTCTGGTACAAGAGAAGTGTTTGCGTTCCCAAGCCCAGTTGTATTCCTGTAATTGCTAGTTCTGAGATGCTGGTGGTGATTATGTTTCAGGGTGGGTGGGGAGAAGAAGTGGGTTGTTCTGTGCATGTGATCCAAAATTATATGACCCATGAGCTCTCTCCCATCCATTAGGCTGTGACTAATTAGCCCATTATACAGAGGAGAAGATGAAGGAAGAAGAAAGAAGAAAGAAACTGTGTTTAGAGGCAGTCATTTGCATTTCAGGAATGAGCCATACACAGGTCAAACAGCTCAGCCAAAACTGGCCCATCACACCAAACAAAGGGCAACCTGCCTGGAGGTAGTTCAGGCGTTCAGCTTAGAGTAACCAAGTGTCATTTTTATCCCACCCTTCCTTTGAGAAACTCAGGGCTGCAAACGTGGTTCTTCTCCTGCCCTTTTGATCTTCACAACAACCCTCTAAAGTAGTTCAGGCAGAGAGAGAATAGCTGGCGCAAGGCTACCCATTGGAATGGAAGTTTGAACCCAATGATCCTCCACTGTGGCATATCTGGGCTCCATGGCACTCAGTAGCTTGTTTCCTGGCACCTTCCTCAGAATTTAGTGTAGTGGTTAAGTGTGCAGACTCTAATCTGGGAAAATTGGCTTTGATTTTCCACTCTTCATATGCAGCCAACTGGGTGACCTTGGCCAGTCACAGTTCTTTAAGAAAGCAGGAGTCAAGTTGCGCCTTTAAGATCAACCAAGTTTTATTTAGAACGTAAATCAGACGAGGGGGTTAGATATTGTGAATATCTGTCTCATCTGGTGAAGTGTGCTTAGAGAGCACACAAAAGTTTACATTCTAAATAAAACTTGGTTGATCTTAAAGGTGCAACTTGACTCCTGCTTTGTTCAACTGCTTCAGACCAACACGGCTGCCCACCTAGTTCTTTAAGAGTTCTCTCAGAGCTCTCTCAGCCCCACCTACCTCACAGGGTGTCTGTTGTGGGGAGGGCAAGGGAAAGGAGATGGTAAACTGCTCTGAGACTCTGAGTGAAGGGCGGGGTATTAATCCAGCCTCTTCTTCTTCTTCTCAAGTCAAAGAGCCAATCCTGGCTTTCATTCACTTCACTGGAGCAGAAAGTGCTTCAGAAGAGCCTCAAACATAACATTTTTCCTGCCTACAGTAACCATCTGGAAATAACTGCTTCCATCATAGGAGGCTGCTTAGCTTGGACAGGCCCAATGTTTTGTGACTGCTCCCTCACCCAAGGCAGCCATTTTGTGGTGGTGCTCTCTACCTATTCTCAGAATTCTAGAAGTGCTCACAGGCCCTTAGTAGCAGCAGAGTTATTTGTGCTTATAGTGTCCCAGTAGGATCTGGGAGGTCTGGTCAGCCTTGGATCAGTTACAGTCGGCCTAGCTTACCTCATAGTTTTAGGAGAGTAGCCATGTTGGTTGGCAATAGAAGAGCTAGTCAGTCAGTCATATTTATTACAGTCATTAGACCATCCATATACAGAAGAAGAAGAGCTAGATTTGGTTGCAGTAGCAAGTTAGAGACCAACAAAATTGTCAGGAGTATAACTTTACGAGAGTCAAATGCTGTGTCTGAAGAAGGATATTTCAAATCTCAGCTTATATCTTGGAAATCTTGGTTTCTGAGGTGTTACTGAACTCAAATTTACCTCACGTAAAAATAAAATGCAGGAGGGGGAGAACCATGGATCCTACGCTGAATTCCTTGGATCAGTGGTAGGAGAAACATGGACTAAATCAGTGAAAAACATGTACTAACATGGGAACATAAGAGAAGCCATGTTGAATCAGGCCAATGGCCCATCCAGTCCGCACTCTGTCACACAGTGGTCAAAAAACCAGATGCCATCAGGAGGTCCACTAGTGGGGCTGGGATGCTAGGAGCCCTCTCAATGTTGACACCCCCCAGTACCCAATGAGAAGTGAAGCTGAGGGACAGAGAAGTCAGGTAGGACCAGGGGTGCAGGAAAGTTGATTCCTGATGTAGTGGTTTTGGGGTAGGGATTTGAAGGAAGATGAGAGAGTGGCAGCTACTTTGGAATTGAGTCAGATAATGTGGCACCAGCCCCACCACAGAGAGTCTGGCTAATGAGATATGGCAAACTCTTTCGCTTTTGATTCTGAGGGAGAAGACTGAAACACAGGGACAGCTTTGATGGCATTCAGCGACGGCGTCTGCTCCTGGTTTAGGCTTCAGCCAACTTTCCTCTTTGCTCATCTGCCAGGGGTGTGCCCCTCCTTCTCTCCTCAGCTGGTCCACCCCCAGACGGCATTGGGCCAGAGACGGCTTTGCGCTCTCTGTGGTTTTGCTGAGGGTAGGTTGGCAGTCAGGTCTGGGGAGGATGGGATTGTTAGTTGATCAGCACGAGTGTGTTGCAAATCCCACACATATCATGCTGACTGGGTTTTATTTTTCAAATTATATTCTGCTATGGACGGCTTGTCGAAATGTTGAAAGAGGTACAGTGCCTTGTGATTTGTTATCTAAGAAAAGGTAGTTCTGCAAAGGATTTCCCTTTTTAAACTGCCACCCTAAACGCTGAAAAGGGCATGAGGGAAAATTAAAAAGTGGTGTTGTCAGACACAGTGAAGTAATGTACTGAGTAAGTTCTGTCCAAGGGACCCAGAGTCCTTATGCTGCTAATGCTGCCACTTTTGAGTTCTTAAATCCACACCTCTCTGCTCTGACTGAAAAACTGCTGAGTGTAGACAGAAGTGGCAGCTCAATTCGACCATTGCACAAAAACACAGTTTCATTAAGATAAGTGCTGTTAAGGTGGTTGTCCAAATTGGGCCACTCCTCATTAGGGTCTGTCAAGCTAGATTAAGTTGGTTTACTAACCACATCATTTTGTGCGAGGCACGAATGCATGCTTCTTGGTTTGCTCCCTGAAAACAGACAGGAGGAAATGAAACCAGGATTTGAGTGACTGCCTGTGAACTGAATCTTGGTTTCACAAACTAATTGTGGTTAAAAATAAACCAGGGTTTTGTGTAATGTCTGAACTATGGCCTGTCTCTGCAGCTGTGACAGAGAGCCCACCTACTCAGGAGGTCAAAAAGAGGACCTCTCCATGACCTCTGTCCAAATGTTGACCTCTCCCAGTAAAGCTCCTGACCTTTGCCTTTTTTCTTGCTCTGATTGCAAGCCCTCCATCACAGTTCTATAGAAATAAATTGGCTTTCTCTGTATCCACCACCTCTTTTGGAGGCTGTTGTTGCCCCAAGGGTTACTGAGGCCTGGTTCACCTGGACCATGAGAAAGAGGTGGCACAGATCCAAGGTGACAGAATGGACTTCACCACCTTTGTTTGCGCAGAGTTTGTTTGAACACATGAAGCTGCCTTATACTGAATCAGGCTCTTGATCCATCAAAGTCAGAACTGTGTACTCAGATTGGCAGTGGCTCTCCAGAGTATCAGGTAGAGAGGTCAGTCCCATCACCTATTACCTCATCAACTGGAAACGCTGGAGATTGAATCTGGGACCTTCTGCATGCCAAGCAGATGTTCTACCACTGAGCCACTACCCTGTACACACATTGTAGTGAATACACATACAATCTTTGTACAGTGCACATTTGATTTTTCCTTGTTGTCATTACATTAATGTTCAATGAGTGTACAACTGGAGGTGGGATATAAACCCCACATTTATCCAGGAACATGTATGCAAAGAGTGATTAACACATAGAATTCACCGCCACAGGAGGTGGTGGGAGCTACAAGCATAGACGGCTTCAAGAGGGGTTGGATAAACCTATGGAGCAGAGGTCCATCAGTGGCTATTAGCCACAGGGTATAGATGGAACTCTCTGGGGCAAGTGATGCACTGTATTCTTGGTGCTTGGAGGGGCAACAGTGGGAGGGCTTCTAGTGTCGTAGTCCCGCTAGTGGACCTCCTGATGGCGCCTGGGTTTTTTTGGCCACTGTGTGATGGAGTGCTGAATTGGTTGGGCCATGCGCCTGATCCAACATGACTTCTCATATGTTCTTATGACTGGTCTCTGGTTTAATTTCTGACGTATATATTTCTGCCATGCCTGGATTGGCTACAAGGCCACCCAAACTTACTATTTATTCCAGGAAACTCAGGGATGTCACTGAAACCAGCATCCCTTTGTCAAGTTAGTATTTATCCTACCATCCTCTATCGAGATGATGCTCTGCAGAGTTTTGCAAGCTAAAGGACTAGTCTCTGCTCCCCAAAGAGTTTACTCTCTGCCTTTTAACAGGTGAAAAGTTAACAAACTGAGGGAGAGAGACCAGATTAGCATCCAGGAAATGCATTTCCCAAGGGCAGGGCCCTTCAGATAGGAGCAGGTGGGATTCCCTGGGGCCTTTGTCATCAGAAACAAGTTTACCTCCTATCTTGTTGACATCCCACAGCAAACTTCTTCTGGGAACACTGCTTTGTCTGCAAACAAGACCTGTGCCACAGCTCTAACAATTCTTTTGCTCGGCCTTTGTTGGCAAGGGATCCCTCCATAAGATATAGTGTATCTCTGGGCATAGTGTATGTAGAAATTAACTGCGCAAACCCTTATGTATATGAATGATTCCAGAGAGATAGCTGTGGCAGTCTGTGGCAGAAAAAATAAATAGGTATTTTGTGGCCTCTTAAAGACTTCACAGAGAAGTGGAATGGTATGGCATAGCCCAGTTTCATTAGATCTCAGAAGCTAAGCAGGGTCGGTAATTGGAAGGGGAACCGCCAAGGGACACTCTGCAGATCTTTACTTCTTCTGAAAGTACCTTGCTGGGGTTGCTGTAAGTTGGGTGTGTCCAGGGCTTGCCAGTCCCCAGGTGGGAGCTGGAGATCTCCCACAATTACACTTAATCTCCCAATGACAGGAACTCGATTCCCTGGAGAAAATGGCTTCGTTGGAGGGTGGACTCTATGGCATCATACCATGCTGAGGTCCAGGGCTTTTTTTGTAACAGGAACTCCTTCACATATTAGGCCATACTCTCATGTAGCCAATGCTCCAAGAGCTTACAGGGCTGTTATTACATGGCCTACTGTAAGCTCTTGGCGGACTGGCTACATCAGGGGTATGTGGCCTAATACACAAAGGAGTTCCTGATTTTAAAAAGCCCTGCTGAGGTACCGTCCTTCTCCAAGCCTTGCCTTCTCCAAGCCCCCTCCCCAAAAAATCTCCAAGTATTTCCCAAGTGGGAGTTGGTGACCCTAGCTGGATGCCACATAGGCACATACAAAGAACTTAATATTGTTTTATTCCAGTTAAGCTTTCATTAACTTGGAGCCACTTCTTCAGACATGATGGGTGGATCCACACTATTTAGTCATTTTATGTAAAAAGGTAAAGGTAGTCCCCCTGTGCAAGCACTGGTCATTTCCGACTCTGGGGTGACGTCGCATCACGACGTTTTCATGACAGACTTTTTATGGGGTGGTTTGCCATTGCCTTCCCCAGTCATCTTCGCTTTACCTCCAGCAAGCTGGGTACTCATTTTACCCACCTCGGAAGGACGGAAGGCTGAATCAACCTTGAGCCGGCTACTTGAACCCACCTTCCGTTGGGATCGAACTCAGGTCGTGAGCAGAGCTTGGACTTCAGTACTGCAGCTTACCACTCTGTGCCATGGGGCTGCTTGTCATTTTATATAGGAGGTATGAAAAGAGCAGTACCCCAACACAGCCAAGGGGCCACGAATAATAGGAATTACAGGGTGAGATGTAATTATGTAACACTCAAATCTAATCAAGTCAAATAATAGAGACCATTCACTTGCTGTGCTGTTAGTTAACACCTGTAATCAGTGGGGAATTCAGGTTTTGCTAAGATGGTTAACACCCATAACGAGTGAGAAATTCCAAGTCTTTGTTCAAGCCAAGATGCACACACAATTTAGAAGCTGAACACCCGCAGCACCTGCTGCAGTGACGGGAATTTTGCCCTTATCGCAGTCATTTTAATGAAGAACAGGAATTTTGAGAAGTGCGATTTCCCATGAAGCCACTAGAATACTGTACATTCTCTTTCTCCAGGTGGGGGGTAAGGCGTGTAATGTCCGACTCAGGTTACATGCCACTCAGATCTTCATCAAAGGCTTGGGAGAGGAGTAGTGGACTCTCCAGCCGGTTGTAGATTAACCATCCCTACTTACTGTTAGCTGTTGATTCACCTGCATGAGATAGAGATTGTGACTTGAACGCTGGAGCGGCTCAATTTCCTCAGATCTGTTTGGACTACTGGCATGGGATCACAGGGTCCCAAGCAGGAATACACAAGGGAACAACCTTTGGCAGCCTGGTTAGCAAAGGAGGGCAGTTCTGCTGATAAGTAATTTTTCCCCATTACCTCTCCCCACCACCTCTGCCCAGTAAGCCATTGCATGCATTTTCTGTCCTCATCTTCCATTCATATTCACAAATACAATGAACTCTGGCTCAACATTGGTGTTTTCATTAGCGAGCTTACTTTAAAATTTTTCCCCCTTCTGAAGTCAAAGGGACTAGAAACTTAATGATTGCTGAAGATCCTGGTGTAATTTAAAGGGGGGATACATACTTTGGCCCTGTTTGATGCGTTGGTATGTACCAGCCATTCCCTTCTTGTGGCCAGAAAAGCCTTGTTAGTGGTGTGCATTAACTGAGTGCGCCCCTTAAAGCATCCCCCAGAATTCTCAGCAATTCTTAATAGTTCCTTGGCAGGTGAGCAGAGGTTCCTTGGCAAACCAGCTGATGTTAGAAGGTTTCCTTGCTGGTAATCATTCAAAACTATTGGCCTCTATCCTCAATCTGTTGGGCTTGCTTGGGCACAGCTAGAACTGATCTTTATTTATTTTATTAAGTTTTTCTCACTTCAGGTTGGGGTCGTATAATATAGCCCACTTGTTCTCTTTTTCACTGATTTCTCCTCATTACTTTTTCATTCCCGCTGTTCCTTTAAGGAGCATGGTTCTCTATTGCCCTTTTTATTTCCACAGTGATCCTGTGGAGTACATTAGGCTCGGAGAGAGAGAGAGCACAACTGACCCAAGGTCACCTAGTAAATTTTATGGCAAATCTGGACTTGAACCTAGGTCTACCTCTAGTGCTAATCCAACACTCTAATCACCACACAGCACTGGTTGTCCTCACAAGACCCCTGTGAGAAGAGAGAACACGACTGGCGCAAGGTCACCCGGTGAGTGGTATGTGATTGATTTGAACTCGAGCCGCCTCAACCCAAATCTAACACTAATCACTATCATTTTCACGTCTGGTCAGGCTCCTTAGGCAGCGGCTTGCCCACCTCCACCCAGAGACTGCCAAGGGTGTGCCTGTCTTCTGCAACCCTCAGCACAATAACTAGCTGCCTCCCAGCCACATTTCTTGGCCCACCTGTTTCCTTTCCAGGCTGAGTCTCTCTCTTATCATCTGTCCTGTCAACATTTCCTGTTTATTCCTGCGTGAAGCTGTTTGGTTTGAGCTGAATTTGTAAGTGAATAGAGAGAGCAGATACAGAAAACTGAGCAGCAGGGGGACAAGCCGAGGGGCTGGCTTTGAAGGGCAAGATTCAGGTCTGCTGAGATAACTGGGGAAGAAGCTAAGATGCCAGGGAGGCTGTGTTGCTTCCGGAGAGATGGTGGAGCAGTGGGAGATGGCAGGGCAAATGAAGGCAGTCATTGTATGTTGGACTTGCTTGAGGGGGCTTGAGTATAAAGCTCTCGTAGCGAATTCAGGTGGGCAGCCATGTCATAAAAACATAAGAGAAGCCATGTTGGATCAGACCAATGGCCCATCCAGTCCAACACTGTGTCACACAGTGGCCAAAACAACTCAGGTGCCATCAGGAACTCCATCAGTGGAGCCAGGGTGCTAGAAGCCCTCCCACTGTTGCCCCTCCCAAGCACCAAGAATACAGAGTCTCACTGCCCCAGACAGAGAGTTCCAACAATACCCTGCGGCTAGTAGCCGCTGATGGACCTCTGCATCATATGTTTATCCGATCCCCTCTTGAAGCTGTAGCTGCGGCCACCTCCTGTGGCAATGAATTCCACGTGTTAATCACCCTTTGGGTGAAGAAGTACCGGTACTTCCTTTTATCTGTTCTAACCTGACTGCTCAGCAATTTGAGTGCCCATGAGTTCTTGTACTGTGAGAAAGGGAGAAAAGTAGTTCTTTCTCCACCTTCTCTATTCCCTGTATAATCTTGTAAATCTCTGTCATGTCGCCCCTCAGTCGATGTTTCTCCAAGCTAAAGAGCCCCAAGTGTTTTCACCTTTCTTCATAGGGTAAGTGTCAGTCTGAAAGCTTGAGTCCAGCTGTTGGCACCTTTAAGACCGACAAAGTTTTGTTCTGGGCAGTGCTCCCTGTAAGCTGTGGAGTCTTGTGAGCAAAAATTCTATTTTGTGAGCTACTGGCATTGTGAGCTATTGCATTAATTAGTTTGCTCTGAGGCCATTTTTTTTCCTGAGCTAAGACAAAAACGTGTGAGCTCGAGACTGAAAACCTCTGAGCTAGCTCACACTAACCCAGCTTAGAGAAAACGCTGGTTCTGGGTAGAAGCTTTCATCTACATGCACACTTCTCCAATTCTCAGTTATTACTGAATTATAACAAGATACACAACATATGCCGAATTATGCTGATGAGGTACTAGATCCCTAAACCCCACCCCAGCAGAAACTGAGACAGAATACAACCTTATAATCCACCTAAGATCAGAATCACACAGGCATGGTTCATAAAGTAGGTTCTGTAGAAAGGAAATATAATCTATGCAAATAGGCATAGTATGCCAATAAAGGCATACTATGTTTGGAAGGCAATAAGAGTGATCACAATCTGACAAAACATATTACACAGAATGGACGAAAAAGCACAGGGTGAAAAAACTTTCCTAGTTTTTTTTTTTTTTTAGGAGGGGGCATCAGACCATATCAGAGGTGAGGGAGTGTCTCTGTTTTTAGGAAAATACCAGACTGTGGTTAAATTTGTTTTTTTGGCAGAATGTTGAGGTCAGACAGATGTGCAACAAAAAAGGGAACCAAAGCTCTACAAAGGTTTCCTGAGACTAAGGTGAGAATGCCTGAGAACTATGAAAGGGAATTTCGCCAAGTATAATGGTTAGAGTATCCAACGATGGCTTGGCAGACCTGAGTTCAAAGTAGGGTTTCCAGCCTCCATGTAGCGCCTGCAGATTTCCCAGAATTACATCTGATCTTCAGGCAACAGAGACCATTTCCCCTAGAGAAGAATAGCTGCTTCGGAGGGTGGACTCTGGCATTATACCCTGCTGAGTTCCCTCCCTCCTCAAAATCCTGCCCTTCTGAGGCCCCACCCCCCAAATCTCCAGGAGTTTCCCAAACCAGAGCTGGCCGCCCTAATTATATTCCACTGGGACCCCTCCACTACCCTCCCATGCACCCGTCTGCAGGCACCACTCCCAAATCTCCAGGAATTTTCCTGCCCAGAGTTGGCAACCCTAGTTCAAAGCCCTTTTCTGCTAAGAAGCCCACTGTGTGACTTTGGGCCTGCCACTATCTCTCAGCTGAATTTAGCTTGTAGGGTAAAATGGCGTAGGGGAGAACTGCAAGCTCCACAGTGGAATGCTGGGATAAAAATGGCTGACCTCTCCCAGCATCCTTTAAACTACCCAAGTATTTCAAGTCCCTACACAGACCATCTCACCTAATTTATTTTACCAGGCCTCTCATGGCTCAGTTTCCTGTCTACCCTCTTCCTTTCTGTTTCTATAAAACTGAGATTAAGGGGTTTATTTTTCCCACCGTATCTGAAGAAGTGACCTGTCTAACAAAAGCTCATACAGGAATAAACGTTAGTTTTTAAGGTGTCATTGGACTTCGGTTTGGTTTTGGGATCAAATTGTGATAGGCGGATAAGCTGGGGTAAGTTGTTTTGAGGGAGCAGGCTTATGGTTGCCAGCTCAGGGTTTGGAAATACCTGGAGATGTGAGGAGTGAAGCCTGAAGGGGATGGAGTTTGGGGAGGGAAGGGACTTCAGAATCTGCCTTTCAAAGTGGTCATTTTCTCCAGGTGAATAGATCTCCACAGCAATCCACCTGGTGTGGGAGCTTCCAGTTCACAATTTATACCATTTTCTCTTGCTGTAGGATTTCTGGCAGTGCAGTCTTATGCAAACTTCCTCCTGTCTAAGTTTATTGAAATCAGTGGGCTTAAACTGGAGCAACTCTGCATAGGATTGCATAATAGAAATGCAAAGGGTGGATCCATAGCTGTGGATAAGGGCTGATGGGAATAAGGAATGCGATGTCTCTTGGCACCATTGTTCTGGGGTCCAGTGGCTAGAGTGCCAGGCAAGGATCAGAGAGACCCAGATTTGAATCTCCACTCTACTGTGGAAGCTTGCTGGGTGATCTTGGGCTAGTTGTACATTCTCAGGCTAAGCTACCTCACAAAGTTGTTGTGAGGACAATATGAAGGAGGGGACAATGATGGCATATGTTGTTTTGGGGGTCCGCATTGGGAATAAATAAGAGCCCGTGGCACAGAGTGGTAAAGCTGCAGTACTGCAGTCCTAAACTCTGCTCATGATCTGAGTTCGATCCCGGCGGAAGCTGTGTTCAGGTAGCCGGCTCCAGGTTGACTCAGCCTTCCATCCTTCCGAGGTCGGTAAAATGAGTACCCAGCTTGCTGGGGGGAAAGTGTAGATGACTGGAGAATTCAATGGCAAACCACCCCATAAAAAGTCTGCCGTGAAAATGATGTGAAAGCAATGTCACCCCAGAGTCAGAAACGACTGGTGCTTGCACAGGGGACTACCTTTACCTTTATTGGAAATAAATATCTAAATACTCTTTTTTGGAGCCCTCACCTGTTTTCAGGGCTGAGCAGTTTTACAGAAGACCACAGAAGCAACCTTTGTTCCTAACACAAAAAACATCTGGTGTATGTGTGTGTTGTACCTGCCTGTCCGACAAAGCCTGATATATGTGTGTGAGAATGGACTGTGTTGTGGTATGTGGCTGGCTGTCTTGGTGCCAAGAGGGATTAGTTGAAACAAGGACCAGAGATTAGATAAAAGACCTCGGGAGATTAGCGGCAGAGACAGCATTTACGGAAGCATCCCCAGTGTGGGTGGGGGAGGAGGGAAGAATTAAGAATCTCCTTACCCTTGGGCTCCCCATTCCTTATGGAGATGGGACTTTGGGCTTTGGTGGCGTTAGGCAAAGCCACTTGATTCAAAATGTTGTAAATGTTGGACACTACTCTGGGGGTGGACAAACTTGCTTAACGTAAGGGCCTCATAGAATAAACATCAGATGTTTGGGAGCCACAAGACGTGAACATCACATCGCTTGAGAGCTGCAAGACAGGAAGGCCGGAAGACAAATAGGTAGCGAGGAGGGAAAGAGTGGTGGAAAGAAAGCAACTTTAAGGGGTTGGTTTAGATAAGTGGATTTAAAGAGAGAAAGCCGTCTCCAAGCCAGCTGACAGGGCAGTGGGGGCTTTGAGAGCCACACAATATGTGTGAAAGAGCCACTTGTGACTCGCAAGCTGCAGTTTGGCCAACCCTGCTCTACTCCAAAGGAGCTATAGGAACTGAGCATAAGGATTGTTGGAACCATATCTGTAGGATCGTGTCCCGTTATAACTAGAACCGTCACGTTCTGGATCCATCAGTTGGAACCCCCCCCCCCAGGTTAGCAAAGGGAGAAAGAACCTTAACTTTCAGCTTAGCCCAGTGTTTCCTATTTGCTGGGTTGTGACCCGGTACCAGGCCACAGAAGCCTCACTACCGGGTCACAAGAAAAGCCAAAGCTAGCCCCGCCCCCAGCAAAGCTAGCGACTCCCCGTCTCTGTGTTGTGCAGAGAGGAGTTGGGCTGCCTCTCCTTCCTTCTCCCCCACTCCCAGTATTTGAAAGAAAAGCTAGCATCCACTGGCACTTTAGACCCATGAAGTGTTCTTCAAGGTATGAGCTTTCATGTGCCTTGCAGCATGTTCTTTTGGGGAGATTTCCCCAGGAGGCCTGGGTGGCAAAGAAGGGTGTGTGTGTGTTTTTTCAGCCGTGAGGGGCGGGGAGTGGGCATTCCAGTAGCTATTTTTTTTTGCCAGACAACCCCTGAGCAGAATTTTTGCTGGCTGGGGTCATCTGATGGTGAGGAAGGCTTTTTTCCCTTTGCCCCCCCTTTCTTTCTTTCTTTCTTTCTTTCTTTCTTTCTTTCTTTCTTTCTTTCTTTCTTTCTTTCTTTCTTTCTTTCTTTCTTTCTTTCTTTCTTTCTTTCTTTCTTTCTTTCTTTCTTTCTTTCTTTCTTTCTTTCTTTCTTTCTTTCTTTCTTTCTTTCTTTCTTTCTTTCTTTCCCTGCAAGTGATGCTCTGTCTGTATTCTTGGTGCTGGGAGGGGGGAAGCAACAGTGGAAGGGCTTCTAGTGCCCTGGCCCCACTGGCGGACATTCTGGTACTTTTTGGGCATTGTATGAGGGAATTTTGGACTGAATAGTCCACTGACCTGATCCAACATGGCTCCTCTTATGTTTTTGTTCTTTCTTTCCATGTCCTTCTTTTCCTTCCCTTCCATTTCATTCTTTCCATGTCTTTCTTTTCTTTTCTTTTCCTTTCCTTTCCTTCCATTTCTTCCTTCCTTTCCCTTTCTCTTTCTTTCTTTCCTTCCATTTTTACTGGATGAAACTTTTCTGTTCATCATACTGTTGCTGCAGACATAGGAGCTCTGCCAATGAAAAGTTGGCACCCCCAGTTGTAGCCAGGTGGCCTTCTATGAGATTTCTGTGTGAGTGAGTGAGTGAGTGAGTGACAGTAAGGTGTGGGGCAGAAAAAGATTATTGCGGTATATCTCAACAGCACTGGAAGAGATGGTACTATGAACTTGGCACCATTTTACTGGTCCTGCTTTTAACAGCTGTCTGACACCAAAATTAAACTCCTCCTGTAGATATTTATAAGGATGAAAGTAGTTCACTGGCTAAGTATCTGCACAACAGGTTGCTTTTAAAGACATGGGAAACACAGCCAGTAAAAAACTGCAAGCCCCTCATAAATATCCTTTTTGGGATAACTGTAAAAAAGCTTGTATGAACTTCATATAACTTGAAATAAATTCATTAATTGCAATACAGTTCTCTGCTACCTTCCACAGCAATCTCCCCATGTTTCAACCAAAGAAAAGTATGAAAAATAGCTGTCAAAAGATTTTCTTGAAACCAAGCAAACTTGGTTGCAGCTTGAGGCAGGGCTCCAGTAGTAGCAGCTGAAGGAAGGGCCTACTAAATGTGTCAGCATATTTTGAGGTAGAGCAGCTGCCAGGGCCCAGTGTGGGTGGTACACAATGCGGGCATTCCTGATGGCAATGGCAACAGCACTCCCAGTTGTATACACTGGCCAGTGCTGTTGAGGAAGAGATGTGTAGGTGGTGCAGGCAATTGAACATGGGCATTAGAAGTGCTTGCAAGCTGGAGAAGAATACACAAACAGATAGGTGCATGCAGGTGTGGGGGTGAAAAGAGAGGACTGCCCACTTCCAACCCCTATTTTGGCTCAGCATGAGTTTCCAAGAGATTTTTCTGAAAATGAATTTACTTCCGAAGAACAGGCAGGTTTGGGGGAGTGCCCTGGAAGTGACATCACAGGAAAAGGCGGAGTTTTGGTTCAGTGTGCCCTGGAAGTGACATCACTTGGTCCTTGACACCACAGGAAATGACATAATTCCTGGCTCCATCTCCAAATTTTAGTGGGCCACAGAGGAGAAGTGTAAAAATAATTGGACCACGGGAAAGAAAAGTTTGGGAAACCCTGGCTTAGCCTATTTATGCACCATCTTTCAAACAAAAAAAAGTGGGTTTGAACATGATTTTTTTTTTTTTTTTGCTCTCAAGACACAGCTGACTCGTGGCAATCCCATCGGGTTTTCAAGGCAAGAGATGTTCAGAGGTGGTTTGCCATTGCCTAGCTCTGGAAATATCTTGTTGCAGTGAGTTCCAGGAGATCATCAGGTGTTTTGTGAGAAAGTTTCCTTTTACCAGTGGCTCCTTGTTTCACTGTGAAGATTGTGTGTGTCTTAAGTGTCATCTGGTTGCTTCTGAATTATGGCAGCCCTATGAATAATGACCTCCAGAACATCTGATGGTTAACAGCCTTGCTCAGGTCTTGCCAACTGAAGGCCTTGACAGAGTCCATCCATGTCATGTTGGGTCTTCCCAGAGCTTTTTTTGAGCAGAAACACAGTTCCAGCTGGCTTGGCATCAGGGGGTGTGGCCTAATATGCAAATCAGTTCCTGGTGGCCTTTTTCTGCAAAAAAGCCCTGGGTTTTCCTCTTTTCTTGCTGTTTTCAACTTTCCCTAGCATTATTGTATTTTCCAGGGACTCTTGTCTTCTCATAATGCGACCAAAGTGTGATAGCTTCAGTTTAGTTATTTTAGCTTCTAGCCAGAGTTTGGGCATGATTTGATCTTGAACCCTAGTTGGTTGTCTTTTTGGCAGTCCACAGTAGCTGCAAAACTCTCCTCCAACACCACATTTTTAAAAAAAATCAGCTTTCTTCCTTTCCACTTCCTTCATTGTTCAACTTTCACACCCGTATATAGTAATGGGGAATGACCTTTTAAATGAGCTCGGTATTCTCATAGGAAGGGAGCTTTGGTCAGTGTTTAGATGTGGAACATCCTCCCGGAACACAGATTTTGGTGCATTTCAGCAGGTAGAACCTGCCTCTTGTTGGTTTGGCCAGGGATGAAATTCTAGCAGGAGCTCCTTTGCATATTAGGCCACACACCCCTGATGTAGTCAATCCTCTTAAGAGCTTGCAAAAAAGAGCCTTGTAAGCTCTTGGAAGATTGGTTACATCAGAAGTGTGTGGCCTAATATGCAAAGGAGCTCCTGCTAGAATTTCACTCCTGGGTTTGGTACAACTTAGCAAAGAGGAGCAGGGGTCACACAGCTACACAATGAAGCCAAAACTCTTCCTTTCTGCCTCACTAGCTTTGAACGTAGCAGATTTGATTGGCCTGTAGGTGCAAATTGGCACTCTGGGTAGATGGCCGTTTGACAGCAATGCTGATCCTGTGAACTTAGGGGGAGGTATTTGTGAAGTTCCTACATTGTGCAGGAGGTTGGACTAGATGATCCTGTGGGTACCTTCCAACTCTGTGCTTCTGTGAATTCTTGGCAACTCCTTTCCAAGTTAATCATTACCCTTTGTGGTTCTCTGAGACCAGGGAAGATCGCCCCACTTTTGCTGAGCGCTGTGGGTTTGCCTACGGAACTCTGAAGTCAGGCTGGAAATCCTGGCCCAACTTCTGCTTCCAGGCTGGGATCCCAGTGCTTTTGGTCTCGGCTATGAATCAGCCGGCAACTCCCTGCAGAGACTGAAACGGGAGATGGTGGTGGTTCCCACAGATCATTGAGCGTCAGATGTGTCTGTCTGGCAGGCCTGTGGGGGCGGGGGGTGGGTGGGGAGAGGCCGGTGTGGAGGTTCTCTTTGCTGTCTCCCCCTCATCTTGGTACTCTGGGGCTCTCCCTGCCATGGCTGGGTATTTTAAGCTTTTTCCCAGGCCTGTGGGCCCCAAAAGGGGGGGTGGGTATCAGCTCTGCCTTTTTGCAGCTGCTGAACTATACACCTGGCTGCTTGCACAAGGGCCCATTGTCCAGCATGGGAGAGCTCTGTGGAGGGGATGGTGGGGGGAACAGGGACAGGAGAATAGAAAGGCTGTCCGAAGTTGGGGAGCAGAGCAGGAGGAGGAGATCGGAGGGAACACGCTTCCAGTTTTCAAATGCTGCAAACACTTTTCCATTGGCTTTAGCTGCAGGTATTGCAAATCGAGTAGGCCTGCCAGCAGATGTTTGGGAAAGGAGGCCTCAGCGATGCGCCAGTGGGAAGATTGTTGGGGTTCTCCAAGAAATGCTCTCACCTTCCAGGAAGGGGGGCAGGTCTGAATTGCAACCCAGCATTGTTTTAATCAGTGGAGACCCTGGAACTGATTAGGGCCAGGGAGCGATCCAGAAGGCTGAATCCAAAGTGTTCTCAGCACTCTCGTACAATTACCGTTCCTTGGCAAAAGCCCCAGTTCTTAAACTGATTTCAGTCCTATTTAAGTCTCCCCCTCCCCGTTTTGTATTGCAGACAAATTGTGAATGAGAAGTAGCTCATCCCTTCTCTCTTTGCTTCTATTGGACGGTTGTCATCTTATTCGGTTGTCATCTTATTTGGCTCCCGTTGAGTATTTGGCTACCCTGCAGAACTTCGGTTTTGGACTCCTTAGTGTTTCTGTTGTGATAAAGAGACAGTGGCTGCTGAAAGCGACTGGGAGTTAAGCTCCTGTTAGGAGCTAATGGAGTGGTGTGGGGTAGTGGTTAGAGTTTTGCACTAGGATCTGGGAGATCGGCAGCATCTTAAACTTAGAGCCCAGGATATTAATCCATGGTGTTTATTAAATTAATCATGCAGCAGTGGGATCATTTTGGCAGGTGGGTTACTTGATCACCAGCTTGTGTTGAAGGATGGGGAATGGATCCTGTGCTCCTCCATTCCAGTTCCTTGTCCTGATCCCAGCTTCCAGTGCTAGATCACAGAGAAACAGGAGCAGAGACCAGTTCTAGTGCAACCCTCTGTTCAAAGGCTCAGCCGTCTGCTCCTTTCCCATCCTTCCCTTGTGCAGAGCAGATCAGTATTCAGCAGTTTAGGGGAATTGACCCAATACTTCTTAATTGGAATAATTTACTTTGGTTTTGCTAGTCATGGGGAGGCAAGCCTCATTTGGGGCAGGAGCTCACAGGAGCGGAGCTCTGGAACCTCTAAATTTTATTGTGCTCTTTCTTACCCCCCCCCCCCCAAAAAATTGCTTCTGGGCTCCATTGTTCAACCCCCTGTGAGAATTTTGCTGAACTCAAAGATTTGACAAACTTTCTAATATTTTTCCCCACCAAAAAAAATGAGAAAATAACCAAAACATATAAAGCAGACGGATGGAAATCTTCATCATGCCACTGTGGCTACGTAGGAGAAAGTAATGGAAAAAGTATGATGGGAGGAAGGTTTTATTATGATTATTACAATTCAGGAACCTTTTAAGGTAGATGCTGAGTTGATATAATTTAGTCCACCTTCCAGTGATGTCAGGGGTGTGTGGCATATGCAAACGAGTTTTGCTAATGAGCTCCGGCACCTCTTTCTTTTTCAAAATGAGCTATGGGGGGGGGTGGGGAATAAAGAGTTAAGCAGGCCAGCGAGATACATACCAATAGAAATCTCATCCAGCTGCCCTTCTGATATTTCAGTAAGCATTGCACAGATATTTGAAACATACCTTTGGAGCCTTTATATGGGATGTTCAGAGGTGGTTTTCCTCTGCATAGCGACCCTCATATTCCTTGGTGGTCTCTCATCCAAAGAAAAAGAAAGCCTTAAACTAGTCATGAAGGTCAGTCTGGTTTCTGCGCTCCTGAAAAATTGCAGCACGTAAAAATAGTCATAATCACTCCAGTCCCCTTTGTGTCTCTTTCATCTACCAAACCTCACACATGAGAAGCTACTCTCTAAGCACAGTAGGGTATTCTGGCTCTGTTACTATTATACTGTATAAATCCCTTATTCCCTTAAAATTAGTGGGCTAGTTTCCTTCTGTCCCATACTGTTACCCTTTATGCTTCAATCCAGACTCCAGTCTATCCATGCTGCAGAATAAAGTGGGAGCAAGTTAATACATATCTGAGTTGGTAGTGTGAATTGTACTACTTTGGATCCCACTGAGGTCCATGCCCCCCCCCCCCCGGCTCCATCCACAAATCTTCAGGAGTCTTCCCAGCCTAGAGCTGGAAGATCCCCCTGCAAGTGACCATAGGGTACCTGATAACACTGGCTGGAAATCACATTTTTCCCTGTGTGGAACATCTCTGCAACCAGCATATCAGGCAGAGGGCTATGCTAAAAACCTTGCCTTTCCATGCTCCTTTTCTATTTGCAAGTGGGGTTTATACACAGCATTTAGAATGCAATCGGAAGTGGTACAGGCTTCGCAAAAAGGTCTTCCTCAATCTCATTTGGCTGCATGGGTAGATCCGAGTGTTGCGTCCTTTGCATGTTTGGAAGGCTTTATTATTATTTGGTTATTTATTGTCCGCCTTTCTTTCTGAGACTCATGGGGACAATATAGATTAAGTCAAGTAGAATCGACAGGATGAGACATCCGATAAGGAACACGACAAGGTTTGGGCTACAGAATTCAGAAAACAGAAATCTCAAACAAAGCTGGAACAAAGCATGAGCTTTTAAACACGATAGATTAAGTGGTATAGGAAGTATCTAATCCAGAACATGCTTACAGTGAGGGGTAGCAATACAGTAGTATAGGGCACAGTCTCTATCAGTGCTCCCTCTACGCTGTGGAATCGTGTGAGCAAATATTCTATTTTGTGAGCTACTGGCATTCAAGTTGTGAGTTGTGGCTACTGCAAAAATTAGTTTGCTCTGGGGCCATCCTGAGCCAAGACAAAAATGAGTGAGCTAGAGGCTAAAAACTGTGAGCTAGCTCACACTAACTCAGCTTAGAGGGTACCCTGGTCCCTATCTCTTTGCCAGTGTAACTGTCTGATCAATACAGCCCTGTTTACTTGAGAGGTCCAAAGGTCAGTCAGTCAAAAAATTATTGTGTATAGCCATTGGCCATTACAAAGAGAGGGTGCAGTTCTGTGGCTTATACCTTCTTGTGCAAGTTCTCATCTCTCTCCTTCCCTGCAGTGTCAGCGTCCTGGTTGGGGCACCCAAAGCCAAAATGAACCAGCCGGAAGTCACAGAAGGAGGTTCTGTCTACTACTGCCCCTGGCATCTGGGCAGTGTCAGCTGTGTGCCCATTGAATTCGACAACAAAGGTAAGGAGATGAGGGCACAGAGTGGATGCTGGCTTGGCTCATCCTGTGCTCAGATCTGTACTTTGCTTCCCAGTTTTATGCCTAGGCCACACTCTCTCCGCCTCTCTTTCTTCCTCTTCATGTGGGTCTTTTTTTTTTTTTCAAATATTGTAAATATCCTAAACGAGAAGCTTATTTGTGTAGAAGAAGATTAATAGGGAACCTCTACCTTATAAGGGAACCAAAAGACAGAGGGAGCAAGAGATTGGAGCCGCATGTAGTTCCCAAATTATGGGGAGGAGTGTCATAATGAAATACAGAAACCCCAGCCTCTGATTGCTACCCTTGAATGAAGACAGACAGGCCATAATCTTTCTCCTTCTGCTACCTGGATGACTTGCTAAAAGAAGTATCTAAAGGGGGCCATTGCAAAAGGGAAGTGGGCTGGGAACACCTCCCCCCCCCATAATTTAAGCATTGGACAAATGGGGAACAGTTCATCCTATCCCTAGCCAGTGCCATAATCAAGACGAAGACCTCTTCGTGAGTAATAACTTATTATCTGCAGATGAGTAAGAGCAGGAGAGTAAAAACCTTGTTTAAAGCCCAGCAGAGAAGGAAGAAAGCAGACACAGCTTGGAAACTGTGAAGGGCAGTGTGGTGAAGAGGGGCTGAGTCACATTACAGATGTCAAATGAACGCACCCCAGCTTTTGATAGAGAAACTCTGAAAACAGTATAACCATATACCAAGGGTGCGGGTATGCATAGACAAGGCACCCTTCATCAGCAAAAAGCATCTGTGATAGCAGGGGGCATTATCCCACTGCTAACACCAAAATGTGAAGGAAGGGGGAAGGAGCCACTGTTCTCTCCCAAATCATGGTAAATACGACTTACTTGGTTTGTTGCAGTGGATCCACCAGTAGCTTCCACTGATGGAACTGATTTCTGTACACAGGACATGACTTCCTTGCTTCCCCACTCCTGCAGTTGCCCAGAATTTCCCCTGAAAGTTGGGGGAGTCATCGACACCCCTCAGGAATGCCATGAAGAGGAAGTCAGAGGTCTGCAGCAGGAAAGGAGAATCAACAGAAATCACACACCCCATTTTCTGTGTGCATGTTAAACACCATCAAGTCCCTTCTGTCTTATTGCAGCCCTATGAATTAATGACCTCCAAAATGTCCTGTTGTTAACAGCCAGGGGTGGAATTCTAGCAGGAGCTCCTTTGCATATTAGGCCACACATCTTTGATGTAGCCAGTCCTCCAAGAGCTTACAAAAAAGAACTTCAGGGGTGTGTGGTCTAATATGCAAAGGAGCTCCTGCTAGAATTCCATCCCTGTTAACAGCCTTGTTCAGGTCTTGCAAATCGAGGTCCATGGCTTCCTTGATTCAGTCCATCCCATGTTAGGTCTTCCCCATTTCCTGCAACGTTCACCTTTTCCTAGCATGATTCTCTTTTCCAGGGACTCTTGTCTTCTCATAATGTGACCAAAGTACAAGAGCCTCAGTTTAGTGCTTTGAGCTTCTAGAGAGAGTTACATCCACCTGAATCATCTGCTGGATACAAGCCATTTTATATATGTTAAATTTCTACCACCCATCCTTCACATTTTGGTTAAAAAATGCTGGATACAAGCCATTTTATATATGTTAAATTTCTACCACCCATCCTTCACATTTTGGTTAAAAAATGTACCATCTTTCACATAACCTGCAGATTAAAGGCAGAGGGGAAAGGACGTTGGCTATCTCAAGCCATAATGAGAATTCCCGACTGCAAGAGGATAAGGTACTGGGTTCAAATGACTCCCTTTCCTCAGGCTGAGGACCAAATAATCCCATGGCTTACTCCACTCCGTTCCTTGCTCCTCAGCAAAACCTGGGATCCTTACACATAAGACCTCCTCTGTCTGTGCTGGATTAAACCCTGTGGAGGCCCCTAGGCAGTCAGAATTTTGGGGGCCCCCTTGCAAATTATTTCAGTGTTGGAGCACCCACCCTGTTGCCCATGGCCCCCACTGGAACCTGCAGGCCCCTTTGACAAAGCTGTGGGGGAGAGGCAGAAAGAGACAAACTTGGCGACAACAACGCTAGCAGCAGCCTCACCAGGCAAATCGGGCAAAGAGCGGCTCAGTTGCTGGCTGCATTGTGCAGGCTCTGAAGGCTGCAAGCAGGGGGGAAACCAGGGGAAAAAGCTGGCCCAGGGCCCCTAAAGGCATGAGGGCCCATAGGCCAGAGCCTACTAGGCCTAATTGTTAATCCGGCCCTGTCCTCTGTACGGGGTATTTTGTCATCTTTTAAGAAAACTCTTGAGGCCAGTTTTCATTTCAGTGGTCTGATTTTGCTGAATTAAGAGCAAGGAATAAATCCCATGGCAGTTCCTAAGCAAAAAAAAAAATCTCCCAAGTATCACAAAGCTAAGAAAAGACCAAGGGGATGCATAGCCCTGAACTTTGAGTAGCAAAAAAGAGGCACAATTGTTGGGTAGGGCTGAGAGGCTGGTAGGAGACAGGGATAGTTCTCCTGCATTTGTAGTAGATGCCTGTTTTGCCTGGTGTCTGCTGCTTGGGTGTTAAGCAGGTTCCATTTGATACCGGAAGTTCAAATCAGTCTGCATTGTCCCTGAGGTTTCTTGACAGGCATTTCCTGGCTGCTTTGAAAGTCGGGGGTGGGGGGCATAGAGTCCCTCTCTTTTATTACTGAAACTTCCTTGCTGAACTGAACTGGTTGCAACTCTGGTTTCTAATGCAAAATAACAGAGACTTTATACCATAGAGACTGCAAGCGATGGACTGTCACTGTCACTAGGTGATATTGGGCCAGTTACGTTCAACTTAGCTTACCTCAAAGGGTTGTTGGGAAGATCAAATGGAGGGGAATCATGTTGATTTTTCAAAAATCCTTCCCTTGTTTCCAGGAAATCAGGGTGGTATACATGATTCTCTTCTCCTTAAGTGAATTCCCACACTAGTCGTGTGGGGTTGGTTAAGCTGTAAGAGACTTGTCTTGCCCAAAGTCGCTCATTGAACTTCATGGTGTAGAGGCAGGATTGCCAACTTTCTCCCAAAATTCAGCTGATCTCCAGACTATAGAGGTCATATCCTCTGGAGATAATGGTTGCTCTGGAGGGTGGGCTCTTTGGCATTATAACCTCCCCTGGTTCCACCCCAAATCTCCAGGAATTTCTCAACTGACAATTGGCAACCTTATTTTGGGGGGTGGAATTTATCCAGCACTCTAAGAACTACACAATCTCGACTTCCTGTGTTTACTGTCCTTCCCTCAAAAAATATGACACGCATCTTGGTATGCTTCTTTGTGGTTGGGCTGCATGTGTTCCTTGTTTCTTGTGTTTCCAATACATGAGAGGTCACTTCTGGAGCACAAGAGGAATGAGAGATGCCGTCCCAAGCTGCTCAGAAGACAGTTCTTTCAATTGATTATTTAAAAGTAATAAGTTGGGCAGGCCTTGAGGTGATTTTGGTGGGGAAGATAAGGACCAAAGTCTTCCCCTCACGAAGGAAGGGTTGAGGAAGGCCTAGGCCTTTGTTTGGCTGGACTAGCATGGGATTTCCCTGCCTGGGCGCATGGCCCTCTGTAGGCTTGGCCAGTACCCAGTGGAGCTGGGCCAGGGGGAGTTTCCTTCAGCTCAGCTGAGAATGGCGATTACATTCCAGGCAGGGAGTAAAAAGGGACACCGCTGCAGTTTTTGCATAATCTGGACCGGAGGGACTGAGGCATCCAGTGGCCTGGAAAACCTGGCCTGTGTGAATTGAGAGTGGTGCATTGGTTGAAGTGACTGCAGTTTAAAGTTGGGCAAGCAAGCTTTTGATTGGCACAGAGTTCTTATTTACTGTTAGGTTTTTTTAAAAAAAGAACCCTCCATAAACACACACACAAAAGTAAGCCGCTCAGAGAAATGTTAAACAGATTACTTTATTTCTGGAGCTTTCTGGATTAGCCTCACCCTAGAAGTACAAAATGGTGTAGGAAGGTTTTAGCCAGAATATCTAAAGAAACTGGATTATGCAGTATCATTTAATGTCCTGTATCATTTGGTAACTCATGTAACCTGTGGGCTCTGTGTATATGATAAACAAAACAGGATAAATATATTAGAGGGGGGAGTTATGTGAAAAGTACATCAGGTGAAGTAGTAATTCAGCCTAGGTTTCTCCCCCAGCGCCCCGCCCCTAAATGTGCCTTACCCCATACTTAGTCAATTTGGTTTTGTGGCCCAACAGAAAAAAGGAATTGTGCTGGAGACTGAATTGTCAGCCTTAATTTGAAATGAGATTCCTGTGTGGCGCAAAATGCATTAAGCACTCAAGAACAATGGGCACCAACTGCCCTGGAGAAAGATGTCCTGTCCCTGTAATAGAGATTTAGCAGGAAGTTATTTTTCAGGGAATGTTATTTGGCTTACTGCTATAAAACTCTTCCATTGCCCATTCCCACACATTAACCCTGTGTTAAACAGAACACTTGCCTTCAGGCCAGTTGGCAACTACCAACAGTCTAAATATGGTCAGTGGACAAGCAGTCTAGTATAAATGTCCCTATTGTTGGGGTTCTTGGTTGTGGGTATTTTGTGTTTCCATGGAACAGAGCTGTGGTTTTGAAACTTCCTTCCCTCAGGGAACCGTTTCCCCATTGCCTTCTCCACCAAGGAGCCCCTTGTGTGTTTGCAGAGGAGTTGTGAGAAATTCTAGGAGGCACAGTTCACAAGAGGCACTGTCCTGGCATTCTGGCCCTCTTTATTGCTTCACATGAATTGTGAGGGCTGTGAAGGTCAAACGAGTCTAGCTTTCTTTCAAATAAAATTTTTGAGCTCTTTTTGATCTTCACTGATTGAGGAACCAAGGGAACGTCAGGGATCTTCTTCGTGGTCTCTGTGCATTCACACATATGGGTAATCCGCAGGATTGGCCCCGACCTCGGAGAGTTCAAAGCAATCTTGATCGTAGATCTGGCGCGCCTCCCACTTGTCCTGGGAGGAGACAGCTACTGCGCATGCCTGGACAAGGGGGAGGTGCTTAGCCACTCAGTTTCTTCCTTACCGCCGACCGGATCGCACCTTCCTCGTTGATCTCCAACTTCTTCATTGCAATCTCCAACAACTACCTTCTCTTCGCTTCAATTCTTCATCTTCTACTTCTCCTGGTATCGTATAAAAAAAAAAAAAAAGCCTCCTCTTACTATCTTTCTGGACTTTCCCCCTCCCTCCCCCCCCCCTCCCGGGCAGATGGAAGGAAGGGACAAGATAATCTTTAAACGCTGTACCAGCTGCTCATCCAAAATCCCCTCGTCCGACGGCCACTCTCTTTGCTTGTTCTGCCTTGGAGAGGCACACCGTCCAGACTCCTGCGTGCACTGCAGCCAATTTGGTAAACAGGCCCGCAAGAACCGCGCCGCGAGACTCAAGAGCCACCTCATGGAAACCTCACTCCGACCGGCCATGCCGCGTGGCGGACAACAACAACCCGCGCCATCTTCCCCACACCTCGTGGGAGAGGCGCAGTCGGCAGCTTCCGTGGCACAGACTCCCTGTAAGCCTAAGACCGGCAAGCACTCTAAGAAGTCGGACGACCCCAAAAAGCGCCGCCGCTCCGATTCCGCCCACTCGGACCCGACGGGTAGCACTAGCTCAAAAAAGCATAAGACCCGCCCTCTCGACTCGGCCTCGAACCCGACCACCAAACCGAAGGCCCCGAACCCGACCGCCACTGCCTCCGGATCGATGCCGAAGACTCCGACGTCGAAGTCGACGGCAACACCGTCAATCACTCCGTTGGAAATCATCCGCATCTCATCAAAGTCGCCGTCCATTCCGAATTCCCCACCAGACCAGCTGCTGGATACGCACTCTACCGCATCCGTTAGGACCCACACTCTCGACCCCACTAAATTCATAGATCTCTCACAGCCGATAGACGCCCACGCGCTCACCAGAGAACCCTCGACCCCGAGAGATCCCCTGACTAGACCTCGATCTCACAGTCGCAGACGCACCAGGTCCCGCAGTCGCCGACACACCAGGTCCCGCAGTCGCCGCCGTACCAGGTCCCGCAGTCGCCGCCGCACCAGGTCCCGCAGTCGCCGCCGCACCAGGTCCCGCAGCCGCCGACGCTCTCGCAGCCACCGCAGGGGGAGACACTACTATTACTCTCCATCGAGATCTAGGTCTCCATCCCCACGGCACCGAAGACGGCACCGACGATCACCATCCCACGATCGCCATTACCACAGCTACCAAGAGTCTCCGCGCTACCGAGATCGCACACACAGACTCCAAACTGCATCGATCGAATCGCTTCACCACCATGACGACCCTACGGACCTCGGCGCCGAACCGAAGCTCCCGTCACCACTAGAATCCCTACACACGGCTCCCAAGACAACACCTCAGCCCGACCTACCTCAAGGAACCGACGACGGATCCGAGGAGGAACTCTCCGACTCCGACCACTCTTCGGGTTCGGACCTACAATCCCCAGACTCCGACATAGCCAAGCCAGCAGACTTATCACCGTCTGAAGGCCCAAGATCCTACCTCGACCTTGTAGCAAACATGGCAAGCTCGCTAAATCTAAAGCTCAATACAGACGCTCCCAGAGTCTCGGACGTCGTTTTTGATCTAGTCCACGCGGATCTTCCATCCAGCTCTTCTCTCCCAATGCTCCCCGTTCTACTAGAAACACTCAAAGAAGCATGGGACAAACCGGCATCGGTACCGCCAACATCCAAGAGGGTTGAAGCGCTGTACAAGATACACGCACCTGATTCCAAGTTCCTGTTCACCCACCCGGCTCCGAACTCGATCATTGTACATTCGTCCTCGAAGTCCAAGCAGACTAGACACCCGGTACCACCAGAACGGGAGGGCAAAAAACTCGACACGATCGGAAGAAAGATTTACGCCCTCACTACAGCCACAACCAAAATCCTCAACTACATGGCATGCTTCTCCGCATACACCCACAACCTGACCACCTCCCTCGCCGCATTGGTACCATCCCTGCCCGAGGCATCCCAAAAGTCAGCCACCACCACCCTGCAGGAGATGGCCAGAGTAACCAAACAGCAAATCAACACTGCCCGTCACGCTGCACAGTGTTCCTCCAGAACCTTGGCCTCAGCCATAGCACTCCGCAGACACGCGTGGCTCAGGTCCTCCTCCCTCCAACCAGACATCAAATACAAAGTTGAAGATTTGCCCTTTGATGGCCTTGGCCTGTTTAGCTCCTCTACAGATGACATCCTCACATCTGTAGACGATGGCAGGAAGAGGGCAAGACGACTGGGAGTCTCCCAACCTCTGACCCAAACCAATCGACAAAGGAACTGGAGGTCCAACCAATACAAAGGGAACAGATCCCCACGGCAACAGGAACCATGGAAGCGCAAACCACCGCAGTCCAAACCTTCCTTTCAACACAGACGCCAAACAACCAAGAAACCTTCAACCACACCCAAACCGTCTCTCTGACCTCCCTGCCCCGAGCCGTCCAGTCTCCCTCCATCAGCCAAACCCATCAACACGACTACAACCATTCTACACTGCCTGGAGGACCATAACATCGGACGCCTGGGTCCTCGCCATCATTCAAAGAGGCTACCTAATAGAGTTTACGTCCACTCCAAAGCACCACCGGTTCCTCACCACACCCCCGTCCGCACCCCTGCAGACGGAAATCGCGTCTCTGCTGGACAAAGGCGCGATAGAACCAGTCCCACCCCAATACCATCGCACCGGCTTCTACTCCCGGTACTTCCTGGTGCCAAAAAAGGACGGAGGACTCCGACCCATTCTCGACCTCCGCAAACTCAACCTACACATAACCTACAAGAAATTCCGTATGGTCACGCTTCAGGCAATCCTCCCGCTCATCCCAGAACGAGCATGGATGGCGTCCATAGACCTCCAGGACGCCTACTTCCACATTACAATCAACCATCATCACAGAAGATTCCTCAGGTTCGCCATAGGGAAGCAGCACTTCCAGTTCTGCTCCCTTCCCTTCGGTCTCTCCACAGCACCAAGGGTCTTCACCAAGTGCATGGCAGTAGTAGCAGCCACATTACGCCAGCAGCAGATATCAATCTTCCCGTACATAGACGACTGGCTGATCGTCGCCCATTCCAGGGAGCAACTACAACTGGACGTCTCGACCACCCTCCCCACCCTGGCCACCTTAGGCCTCCTAGTCAACCTCTCAAAATCCAAACTAGTCCCTACCCAGAGGATCCAATTCATAGGAGCGGACATCTCCACGCTCTCGCAAACGGCTTTCCTACCTCAGGACAGGGCACTCGCCATAATGTCACTGGCCAACACTATCATCGCCCAGCGCTCCCAAACAGCGCTCACCTTCCAGAGAATGCTAGGCCTCATGGCAGCAACCACAGCAGTTCTGCGGTTTGCGAAGCTGCACATGCGTCCCCTCCAAATGTGGTTCGTAAGAACTTTCCGCCCTCACACACAACATCAATCCACACTGCTCACCCTTCCACTACACATTGTACCATCCCTCAAATGGTGGACCAAGGAACGTCACCTCTACAAGGGCATGCCATTCAAGCAGACACCGCCCTCGGTGATTGTAACCACAGATGCCTCCAACTGGGGATGGGGAGCCCACTTGGAAGACCTCACGGTGCAGGGCCAGTGGACAGACTACGAACGCTCTCTCCACATAAACTGCCTGGAGCTCATCGCAGTGCACAAGGCTTTGCGGTCCTTCCTCCCATCGCTAAGGAACCAGCACGTCCAGATCACCTCCGACAACATCGCCACAGTCTTTTACATCAACAGGCAGGGCGGCACCGCCTCCGTCAGACTCTGCAAGAGAGCCCTAGCCCTGTGGCATTGGAGCATAAGCCAGGGCATCTTCCTCACGGCCGTACACCTACCAGGGGCCGAGAACACCCAGGCAGACGCCCTGAGCCGCCACTCCACCAACAACCACGAGTGGTCTATCAACAGCCGATACATCAGACAGATATTCAGCATCTTCGGACAACCGAAGATAGATGTATTTGCTTCACCGTCAAATGCCCAATGCACCCGCTTCTACATGAGAGGTCCTCCATCCCACCTCTCCAGGGGGGATGCCTTCATACAAACTTGGAAAGGAACACTCCACTACCTCTTTCCGCCCATTCCACTTATCACCAGAGTTCTACAGAAGATTCAGGTAGACCACACAAACTGCATCCTCATAACTCCATGGTGGCCGCGCCAACCCTGGTTTACGACCTTGCTGCTCCTGTCCAACAATACCTTCATCCAGCTCCCTCAAACACGGGATCTCCTCTCTCAACAGGGCGGCAGGGTCCTTCACCACAACCCGGCATCGCTCAAATTAACAGCCTGGAGAATCAGTTTCTAGACTTCCCTCCGGAGGTCCGTCAGGTCCTAGTGAACTCCAGAAAACCATCTACTAGGAAATCCTATCTATTTAAGTGGAAACGCTTCTCACACTATGCCTCACAGCACAACTTCGACCCCAACCTCGCCACTATACCTCAGGTACTAACTTACACCTTAACGCTCTCCAGAGCGGGTCTGTCGTATTCTTCCCTGAAGGTACACCTGGCAGCCATCTCTGCCTTCCACCCCCGCATCGATGGCACAACGGTATTCTCTCACCACGCGACCAGAGCTTTCCTCAAGGGCATCATTCGCCTACACCCACCAATCAAACAAGTTCTACCCACCTGGAGCCTGTCCCTAGTCCTGAGCCAACTCATGAAACCACCCTTCGAGCCCATGGCCTCCATCCCACTACACCTGCTGTCATGGAAGACGGCACTACTTACGGCCCTCACCACAGGCAAGAGGGCCAGTGACATCTGCGCATTCAGAGCAGACCCACCGTATACGATATTTCATAACAGTACGGTGGTCCTCCGACCTGACCCGACCTTCCTACCCAAGGTCGTCTCTACCTTTCACCTAGGAAGACAGTCCACTATACCAGCCTTCTTCCAGCACCCCGCGGACGCGGGACAAAGGGCACTCCACAACCTGGATGCACGGAGAGCCCTAGCCTTCTACATAGACAGAACCCGCCAAATCCGTAAAGACCCTAGACTCTTTGTCACCTACGCTACCCATAATAAGGGCAGCAGAATATCTACTCAGAGACTCTCCAAATGGATTGTTGCTGCCATCGAACTCTGTTACCAGCTGGCAAAACAACCAATCCCTCAACATATACGAGCCCACTCAACCAGAGCCGTGGCTACCTCGTCTGCCTTCATGAAAGGCATCCCTATAGAGGACATATGCGCTGCAGCCGTCTGGTCCTCCACATCTACCTTCGCCTCGCACTACGCTCTCGACGTCCGTGCCCGGCGAGATGCCTCCTTCGGACAAGCAGTGCTACGATCGATCTTCGACTAACCACTGTGAGTACCACTATCATTACGTTACGCTCTAACCCTTCATGTTCTTACAGGTCCAGCACCCACCTCCGAAGAAATGGCTCGCTAATCACCCATATGTGTGAATGCACAGAGACCACGAAGAAGATGGACAGGTTTCTTACCTGTAACTGGTGATCTTCGAGTGGTCATCTGTGCAATCACACAGACCCACCCAGCCTTCCCCGCTGCTGGAAGCTAGTAAGCACAGTTATTTCCACCTATCCGGCGGCGGGAAGAAACTGAGTGGCTAAGCACCTCCCCCTTGTCCAGGCATGCGCAGTAGCTGTCTCCTCCCAGGACAAGTGGGAGGCGCGCCAGATCTACGATCAAGATTGCTTTGAACTCTCCGAGGTCGGGGCCAATCCTGCGGATTACCCATATGTGTGATTGCACAGATGACCACTCGAAGATCACCAGTTACAGGTAAGAAACCTGTCCTTCTTTAGAACTCACTCAGAAAACCACAACACTGTTAAGAAACCATTGGAATGAAAAGGTTAACATGCTGAGGCCTGCAGCGAATCCCACACAGGGTTGCCAACCCTGGGTTGGAAAATTACTGGAGATTTGGGGGAGGTGCCTAGAGCAGACAAGGTTTAAGGAAGGGAAGGACCTTAGCAGGGTATTATGCGTCCACCTTCCATAGCAACCATTTTCTCCAGGGGAACTGAGTTTTGGCATCTGGAGATTAGCTGTAATTCTGGCAGATCTCCAGGCCCCACCTGGAAGTTAGCAACACTAATCCCTCACCCCAAAAATCTTCCATTCCATGTTTCTATAGACCAGGGGTAGCCAACTGTGGCTCAGGAGCCACATGTGGCTCTTTCACACATATTGTGTGGCTCTTGAAGCCCCCACTGTCCTGTTGGGCTGGCAGCTTGGAGAATACATTTAAAGCTAAAGTTGATTTCTTTCCACCTCTCCCTACCCCCTCCCCATCTATCTGCCTGCCTGCCTTCTTTCCTTCCTGGCTTGTGACTCTCAAACATCTGACTTTTATTCTATGTGGCTTTTATGTTAAGCAAGTTTGGCCAACCTTGCTATAGACTGTCAAGACAGGCTTATCTTGCCCCTTTCCCTTTGACTTCCTTTAATTGACTCCCTACCACTCACAGTATCCTGCTCCTGGAACATATTTATTACAACGAGGCCAGTTTTTTCCTTTTGGTTAATTTACAAATGTTTTTCTTCACGCCCTAGAAGTCCCTTTGTTTGTGGGTGGCCCAGTTTTAGTACTTTCATGATTCCCCCACCCCTTGGCCATCCACTTTGGTTCAAGTAATAGTTTGGAGTGATGGTGGCAATTTCAATTGACAAGGGTTTTTCCTTGCCCTGAGTCACTTCGTTTTTCCCACCTCCTACATGAGAAACTTTGGAAATCTTGGGAGGGGAAAAAATGAAAGCAGGGCTGTG
Organism: Heteronotia binoei; assembly: GCF_032191835.1. Lineage (NCBI taxonomy): Eukaryota > Metazoa > Chordata > Lepidosauria > Squamata > Gekkonidae > Heteronotia > Heteronotia binoei. Next base: position 23,217,959 of record NC_083235.1, read on the forward strand.
TTATGAAATACTTTCTCTCTGAATAAACAGGGGATAGCATTTCTTGGGTTTGGGTTTCCAGCAGTGTTGTGGGATTTTTGAAATTGTGATGGGAAAAGAGTATTGATTTTTTTTTTGTTGTTATTCAGGCTCTGAGGTAAATTAAGGAAGAGAAAAATCTGTGGGGCTAAGCAATATTTTGGCAACTCCTGTAGTTTAAAAAGAGAGAGAGAGAAAGCCTTTGGTGAGCCACAGTTAGTTTATGGGCCTTTCATGGTTTACCCTGGTATAAGGCAGCCATCTTGGGTTCAGTGCTTGCTGATGGGTTACTGAAGTTCTCACAAGATCCTAGAGTGACTGTCTGTCTCCTTTTGGACTGTTGCCTTGGTATTTGGAAGCAGGAAATCCAGTGGCCTTGTTTGGATCAGGGCCAGTGTACTGGGAGTGTTTCTTCTGGTCTGGATTGAGCCCAAAGGCAACAGTTACTAGGAAAGCTACACACTCATAGACCAAAGTCTTGCCTAGACTTCTGATAACCGAATCACACCTCCCCCCCCTCAATAAATATTGTAGGCATATTTGTATGGAGAACAACTTTCAGAGTGTGAAGATTTTACCCAGTGGCACAAGTGCCTAGCAGCGCAAGCCTCTGATTTGGACCTGCTTCTGGATTTGGAAGGAGACAATGCCAGTGCAGAGAATCATGCAGAGATGTAATGGGCAGCCTCCTTCAGCAGGTTATAATGTTGCTGCATCTCTGCTTTGGGAGTAAGGAGTTGGTTCAGTATTGTATCAGACACAGAGCTGCAATAGATTTAGAAGATGAAGATACTGGATTTATATCCTGCCCTCCACTCCGAATCTCAGAGTCTGAGAGTGGCTCACAATCTCCTTTATCTTCCTCCCGCACAACAGACACCCTGTGAGGTGGGTGGGGAGGAGAGGACTCTTACAGCAGCTGTCCTTTCAAGGACAACTTCTGCCAGAGCTATGGCTGACCCAAGGCCATTCCAGCAGGTGCAAGTGGAGGAATGGGAAATCAAGCCCAGTTCTCCCAGATAAGGGTCCGCACACTTATCCACTACACCAAACTGGCTCTCAGCAAGCTAAGGCATTTATACTCGCCCCCTCCCTGTCAGAAGCAAAGTTAGGGCTATAAATCACGCAGAGATGCAATAGACCAGAGATACAGCATTTCCAGAAATTTGGAACCACGGAAGAAGGGAGTTTGGGGGTTTATTTTCCTGGGTAAGCCCCAGATGTTTTTGGAAAAAAATGGGAACTACAAGTCATGACATAAACATAAGAAAAATGTATTATTTATAACTTAGCACATAAAGTCATGTTTATTGGCATAGTTACAAAATTTACAAGTATAAATGCCTTAGTTTTCTATAAGCAAAATTGCAAATATACTAAAGAGAGAAGGAGTTGCAGACTTCTATATCCTGTGGTATCTTAGCAGTCGTTCCAAAAAGAAAAAGAAATTGGTTTTTTTTCAAGCGCTCTTCCAAATTTTCTAGTTTTTAGATGGAAAAAAGCCTGGGAGAGTCAGATTTTTTTTTCATGCTTATCCATATTGAGCTATAGTAAACCCATGTCTTAAAAGTATTTCACTTATTTCAAAAGAGGGGGAGGGGAAATCATAGCTTTCCCCCAGTGCTCCCTAAAATTGCTATTGGAAAAACTGGGGGTGGAGAGTCTCGATGCTCTGCAATTTAGATAAGTAAAACCTTGTCTTTAAAAAGTGTTTTACTTATTTCAAAGAAAAGGAATGGGTTTTTTTCTGCTCAGAAGTTACCCAGTGTTAAAAGGGTTTTTTTTATTCTCTTTTTTTAATTAAACTTTTAAAAATGATATACAACAAGTGCAGCCAAATATTCACAAAATCTTAACCCTCTGAATCCCGCCCCCCCCCCCCGGACAAAAACCTATAATAACACATCTATACCATTATCCTAGGGTCAGATTCAGACAGGCAAAGTTCAAGAGGCAGATACAAGACAATATGATCAAAATAAAAATCTGCAAAATAAACTTCCTACATAGAGAATACATACTGACGAGTTCAAAAGAGCTCAGTTTGTTTCATAGGAGGTTTTTTTCCCCCTTAGTGGTCCTCAAAATTTCCCATCAGAAAAACTGAAAACAACACTGAGGAAAAACAAGGAGGGAATTCCCTTTGCTTGCTTGTTTGTTTTCAGGGCCTTTGCCTCTCTGCAACAGACAGCCTCCTTGTAGTTATATCCAGATGGGTAACCATATTGTTCTGAAGCAAGAGAACAAAGATGGAGTCTAGTGGCATCTTTAAGACGATGCTAGTGAACTCTGACTTCCTTGTAGCACTCCAGCAGTCACTTCTAAGTTGTGATGAGCCTATGAATTAATGACTTCCAGAGAGGGATCATTTTGTAGAAAAATAGGTGGTGGAGCTCATTAGCATAACTTATTAGCATATGCTGCCCCCCCCCAGCCAAAAGCAACCGGATGCAAGAAAGGAGAGCCCCGGGTGAGCGAGGTCTGCTTGGGTTGGCTAGAGATCCCGCTAGCCCAAGCAGGCCTCACTCACCCGGGGCTCTCCTTGGCCAGCCACTCACAGTTAAAAGGTCAGCAAGCCACCCACCACCTAAAATCATATAAGACGTGGAGAAAGGGTAGTACGGGCTTCTCCAGGGGTCAGGGAGGGCTGCTGAAGGTCTGGCAAAGCTCCTTATGGCTGGCTGGCTGGCCGCTCTCCTAATACAGGGACTGTTATGCAGCTGCATCTACTATTCAATGGACAAGGTAGGTGGGGAGGAGGGGGGGGGGGTGCTGTCGGAAAGGTTCAGGAGCTCCTGCTGAATTCAAGGCCTGCTTCCAGAATATCTGATGATTAACAGCCTTGCTCAGGTCTTGCAAACTGAGGTTTGTGGCTTCCTTGATAGTCACTCCATCTCAGGCTGGGTCTTCGTCTTTTCCTGCTACCCTCATCCCCCCCGCCCCAGTGTTATAGTCTTTCAGGGACTCTGGAAGCAATATTAATTGAACTGCCATCAACTGCAAAGAGCATTACCTGTCGGTTACTCTGGAGAGCCAGTGGAGGAAATATACGTGTCTTTTTTGAGTGTAGCATGTTTCTAGTTTTAATCTGGGAGTGGGTGGGGCATGCCTCAGGCTTTGAAAAGAATAGAAGACTTTAGGAAACACTGACCAAACCAACATGCCTTTTCTGCCACACAGGATCCCGGACCGAAGAGGTCAACGGAACATTGCAACAAATGGAGTTCAAATCTCTGCAGTGGTTTGGTGCCACGGTGCGGTCCCACGGCAGCTCGATCTTGGTAAGAGTCGGGTTGCAACGCACATTCTGAGCAAAAAGCAACGGAGGGTTGTTGGGGCTGCTTTAGAGATTTCCAAAGCATACCGATCTCTTTTGTCCAGGTAGTCCGGTGGGGACCCTTAAAAGGGTCTGCATGGATCAAAAGCGCAAACCCTCCGTCGAGCTCTGCAGCCATTGTGCTTGGTCTCTTGCCTTAAAGGGGGAACAGATGGCAGGCCTTTTGCTTAAAAACATCTCAGGTGGGGTGGAATTCTAGCAGGAGCTCCTTTGCGTATTAGGTCACACACCCCTGATGTAAGCTCTTAGAGGATTGGCTACATCAGGGGTGTGTGGCCTAATATGCAAAGGAGCTCCTGCTAAAATTCCACCCCTGCGGGAGGTAACTCTGGCAGCAGTCAGTCATCTGTAAGCCAATGTCCCACACAGGGAGTGCCATTGCTATGCTCCTGCAACCAGGGAGAGTCATAAGGCATGGTCTACTTATGGCTGAAGCCTTCAGAGTCATATGGCCAGCACTCCGTGATTTTTTTTCCACATCCGAACGAGACCCAGTAAAAGAAACCAGGAGCACTCCAGTCAGATCTGAACTTCCCTTCCTCCCAGACTGATCTCTCAGTCCCAAACTGAGTGTACGAAACAGTACAGGCCGCTTGTCCCCTTTGCTCTTTGAGTGTTTGTTTTTTCCCTTCTCATATCTAACCTCAAGCCTGCCTTCCTGCCTTTGAAAGCAACGGCCTCTTGTCCAATTGTTTGTGGCAGCACAGAACAATTGTTCTGTAGCTTCTTAAAGGGCTGTCTGAGTATTTTTAGATGGGTTATCACTATATTATTGTTTTTCCCCCTCTTCTAGCCCTAGGTTCTCTTAGCCATTTGTGGCTCAAAGCCTTTGTCCCAGATCTTCTCCAGAGACTCTGCGGTGCAGTGATAACTCCTCACGTCTATGAAACCCACATACACATAAAACAGTTTTAAGCTCCCCTGGTTGTGACAACAGCTTCACTTGGCTGGGCCCATTCTGTTCCTGCAGAGGCATGCAGCCCAGCAGAATGTGGAGATGGATTATAGAACGCTTTAGCTGTGCAAAGTGCCGCATGCTAACAAAACCCAGGGGAAATCAAAATATAGTGGCCTATATAAGTTACATACACAGTGCTTATTTAGATACCTCATTGCAGGTCTTTTTTTGTAGCAGGAACTCCTTTGCATATTCAGTGCCGGCCCTAGGGTGCATGGTGCCCCAGGCAGGCTCCCTACTCCCCGCCGCCCCCCCCCCACTGTCCCTCTGCAGCACTGCACTCCATCACACGCCTCCCCCCCAATCGATCAGAGGAGCATGCCGCAATGAGGCTGGGTCCTACTGGCTGTGAAGCGGCCAGCATCTGAGCATTCTTTGAAGAAGAGCACTGGAGAAGGCTTCCCCCCCTCCTTTCCGGAACCGGAAGTGAGGGAGGAGCGAAGCCTCCTCCAGCTCTCTCTTCAAAGAATGCTCAGATACCAGTCGTCTCGAAACTGGCATGCTCCTCTGATTGCGCTGGGGGGCGGGGCACGGCGGAAGGGAAGGGAGGGGGCCGGTGGCAGTGGCGGCAGGGGCGAGGGAGGCAAATTTAGGCATTTGTCTTGGACACTGGGAGGGGGGGAGTCCCAATTCACCCCTCCCTCCTGGCACCCTAGACAACCTCCTAGTTTGCCCAGTGGGCAAGCCAGCCCTGTGCATGGTAGGCCACACAGCCCTAATGTAGCCAGTGTTCCAAGAGCTTACAGTAGGCCCTGTACGCTCTTGTAAGCTCTTGGAGGACTGTGTATATCAGGGCTAATATGAAAAGGAATTCCTGTTACAGAAAAAGCCTTGCTCTTGCTGAACCACAAACAGCTGTTAATTTCCCCCAGTTTCTAAATTCCAACAGTAAGTAGAGCAGAAGAATGATAACGGGATTTTTCTTTGGGTAAAAAAATCAAGGGAACACCCTCAAACTTACACTGTTGTTTTTCTGATCATGGCCCAGAGTAATGAACAGACATCCTCCTTGCAGACGTGACATGGCTTAGTTCATATTAACTCTTTTGCACCAGTTTTTCCTCTTTGACCAGTCAGTTGAGATTCAAGAAAGGGACAGTGCTTTCTGGAAAATGACAGTAGTGCTGGGATTCTTCTGTGCTTGTCAACTAGAATAGAGGTTGCCTGGTGTATCATCCTCCCTTGGAATAATGTACGGTGAGGGGAGATGATTGTTGCAAAGGATATAACCCTATTCGAGGGCCATAGAGTTGTTGCTATATCTATTATGGCGGCTTAATTTTTCAACACAGTTTTCAGCCACTCTCGAAACCCACCTAGTGTGTTCTGGTGCACTGTTTGAGCACTACTCTTGTAGGGTTATGTTCTTAGCTGGCTGCTTATAGGAAAGGGAGCTGAGAGATGTGACTGGACATGGAATAATTCTAACAGATATACAGTAGCGGCTGTTTTTACGGAAAATGGAGTTGCAGTGTGCTTCATCGAGTGTCTTCTGTACACACACTGGAATTGGGACTGTGCCTGTAAATGCCAGCCAGTAGGTAAAGTCAACCTTGTTTTTATCTTCAGTCTTCTGTGCAGGGACTAAACATGTGCAGGCTGGCAGTTCTGCACATGCTCAGTCCCTGCACAGGAGATGGAAGATAAAAACAAGTTTGCCTTTACCTACTGGCCGGCATTTACAGGCACAGTCCTAGCATGAGAATGCACAGAAGCTAGACTGTTTGCTATGCTTTTAGACTCTGGAAATGGATGGGAAGTGACTTTTGCTACATTACTCAAAGTAAGTCTTTGTTTACTGGGGCTAATTTTCTTTCCCTAGGCTTGTGCCCCCCTGTATAGCTGGCGGACAAGCAAAGAAGAGCCGGAGCGTGAAGTTGTGGGCACCTGTTACCTCTCGGTCAACAACTTCACCAAGTTTGTGGAATATGCACCTTGCCGCTCAGGTAATGGAGGGATGGAATGCAGAGAGCACAAGTATGGAAGCTGGCAGATGACTTTGACCTCGAGAGTTGTGCTCAGAACTTGTGCGACGTATTTATGCTGTTGCTTTTGACCGCTGCAGAAACAGTTTGGAAACAAAGTTGGTGTGGCTGTGTGACATTGGCACTGTGAGCTGGCACGAAGTGCAGCATCCCATGACTGAATGGCGTGTTGGATGTTTGGCGATGTACCGTGAGAACAGGGGTCGTCAGGGAGATATGGTGGCTATCAGGCCAGAGCAGAAGCTGATGGACCACCAGCTGTAGACCCCTTGTCTTCCCATCTCTGCTTTCCCTGATAGCTGGCTGTGTATTTGGGGAGACCAGCAATGGGTACAACATGTGCTGTACCCTCCTCAAGACATGGATTAAACAAACCTTTCAGGGCACATGTTCAAGATCACGCTTTACATTTCCGTCTAGCTGTGCTTTGGGGTAAAATGAGGATTGTAATCATCATTGTTGATAGTGACTACGAGCAGGGGACCCACAAAGGTTTATAGACAAACAGAAATCCTCTCCTGCCTGGCAGCCTCAGCCCCTCCACCTTTTGCTTCTGCTCTGTTTTACACCCCCCCCAACTCCCAATTCATTTCCCCCCTCCCATTTAAACACCAGTTTTGTGGGAGAACCAAAGTGGCTTATGTCATTCTTCTCCATCTTTTCCTCATGCAGCTATTCTGTGAGGTATGTTAGGACGAGAGTGTGCTACTGGGCCAAGAGTGGAGATTGGAACCTGACTCTCCCACATCCTAGACTATCGCTCTGATCGCTGCACCATACTGGCTCACCTGTCCTCCTGCACCTGCTCTCCCCACTCCCACCTGCTACTTGCCAGATCTTTCTGCTCACCTGTTTGCTCCTGTCCCTCCGCCATTGGCTCTTCGTTTCTTCACTCTCATCCCATCCTCTCTTTCCAACCTCACACTGCCAGCTCTGTTACTTCCTCCCCACCCCATCGTGCTTTTTGGTGACTGGTGAAGTAACTCTTTGTTGTTTTGGCATCCAAGATCTCATAAGTTGCTCCTGCCAGATCTCGGGTGTGAAGGAACTCATTTTTGGGAGGGGCCTCCCTTCCTACTTAATTAAAAAAAAAAAAAATCTGCATCGCTGGAGCTTTCCCTAAGGGCTTCCCTTCCCAGTTATTATTTTTTTTTATTTTCTGCACACCTGGAGCTTTCCCCAGGTTTACAGAACCATGTCTCATACTCTTACATGGCCCAGTTGTGCTAATCTTTTGATCTGCAGCAGTGAAGCAGAGGGACTTGCCTACATGACAGTGATATATATTTCCTTATTTCTTTATTTGGGTATCTCTGCATTTTGTGTGTGTGCCCGTGCCTAGAAGTCATGGCAACCTCTGACGACTCCTACCAGGGCATGGAGGGCGTTCAGAGAAGTGGCTTGATAGCTTGCCTCTGCCTCCCAACTTCGTGGAAGTCTCCCATCCAAATGTTTGCCGAGGTCAGCCCTGCTTGGCTTCTGAGATCTGATGAGATTAGGCTTGCCTGGGCTATCCAGGTCACAGCATGACACTGACATAAGAACAGAACCTAAGAGAAGCCATGTTGGATCAGGCTCAATGGCCCACCCAATCCAACACTCTGTCACACCGTGGCCAAGAAAATCCCAGGTGCCATCAGGAGGTCCATCAGTGGGGCCAGGCCACTAGAAGCCCTCACACTGTTGGATCAGGCCAATAGCCCATCCAATCCAACACTCTGTGTCACACAGTGGCCAATATGTATGTGTGTATATACACACACACACAGAATACAGAGCGTCACTTGCCCCAGACAAAGTGTTGCATCTTCACTTTCTGGCTAATAGCAACTGATGGACCTCTGCTCTGTATATTTATCCATTCCCCTCTTGAAGCCATTGATGCATATATTGATGGAGCTACAGCTCCAATGAAACGCCAATGGAGAGCTGTAAAAACATAGTGGCACGACATCCATGGAGAGGGATTCCATTCATGCAAGATCCATTGCACAAGCTACTGCCGGGCACTGTGGGAGTGGGAAAATCCCATCCTTGCCTCCCTCACCCTGCTTGCCCTCCAGACCAGCCACTCGCCAACCTACCCTCCACCTGCCCGGCTCATGCAATGTGGGACAGTGGCTTCTGCTCCTCTCCCCACCTGCTTAAACAGAAGAAGCAGCGTTGGCAGTTCTGGTGGGCAATGAACTTTCCAACTAGCTCTACTCGGCTGGCCCCTCTTCCCCTCCCTGCAGGTATAGCAGACTGGATGCAGCTGCACAAATAAGCAGCAAGAACAAAAAAAGCATTGTTGGCACTATACATTATGCTGGTGGAAGAAGGTGGAGAATATACAGTGGTAGTCCTTGGACAAGAATCTTTTTTTTTTTTTTGCTGTCAAGCCATAGCTGACTTGTGGCAACCAGGTGGACTTTTCAAGGCCCAAGACTTTTCAGAGGTGGTTTGGCATCACCTGCCTCCGTGTCCGGACCGTGGTATTCCTTGGTGGTTTTTCATCCAAATACAGACCAAGACTGACAGTGCTTAGCTTCCGAGTTCCAAAGAGATAGGGCTAGCCTGGGCTATCCAGGTCAGGGCACGCAAGCGCCTTGTGCTGTGTAAAACAAGACAATACCTTCCATGAACAGCAGCCATTACGTTAGCAGGGTCCACTCTGTCTCAGCCACCCAGCGTCCTCTGACGCTGCAGTCAAACTGAAGCGGGATTCCTCTGATCGCTCTTCGTGTCCAGAGAGATAAGCATGGCTAGAATTTAGCCAAGGTGTCTCCATCAGATGCAGAGCCTTCAGTCAGCCATTTGTATTAATAAATATCTGTTTATAATTTAAAAATATATATATATATCAGGAGATGGCAGCTATTGAAGACGGTGCAAATTTATTTATCTGTGGAAAAATAATTTCCCTTCCCCAGGTCAAATGTCAAGGAGCTCCTAACCCCAGGGCTTGCCCTAGACTGTCTGCCACAATAGGCAAGGCTAACTTCTGCCACCCCCTCCTGCGCTAATAACATCATTGGGTCACATGGGGGTGCCCAGTTCGACCAGTTTGGTGTAGTGGTTAAGTGTGCAGACTCTTATCTGGGAGAACCAGGTTTGATTCTCCAGTCCTCCACTTGCAGCTGCTGGAATGGCCTTGGGTCAGCCATAGCTCTTGTAGGAGTTGTCCCTGAAAGGACAGCTGCTGTGAGATCTCTCTCAGCCCTACCCACCTCACAGGGTGTTTGTTGTGGGGGAAGAAGATAAAGGAGATTGTAAGCCACTCTGAGACTCTGATTCAGAGAGAAGGGTGGGATATAAATCTGCAGTCATCGTCTTCTTCTTTGCCTAGTGGCAGGGCTAACCCTGCCTACTGCCTGTAAACATCTTCTGTAGGGAGGAGATTCTGGTCAACAGGGTTAACTCCTGCTTCTTGGCCATTGTTTTGACATTTGCCTCCTGCTTACTATGCTTTATCCCAAAATCCAAACTTGGCTTTGAGGCCTGTAAAACAAGGAGCCAGGACACTATAGCTGCTAAGTGTCCAGCTGTTGTAGCACACTCCCCCCCCCCCCCCCAAGTTCATATTGAAAGCATACTTAGGTCTTACACCTGAAAGAGTCTGCAAGAATTGCAGTGATTCACACAGAAGTGCATCCCAAGGGCATGTAATTCTGCTTCGTTTTTGCAGCAAACTGAAAGGTGATACAACAGTGTTCCACACCTGACAGAAAAGTAATTATAGGGATATCAGCCCAGTGGCTTTTGCAGAGATGCAGCAGGAAGACTCTTTCTTAGGCAGATGAGCATCTTTAGTTTTTTCCCCCTAATTAACTTTTTTATGGCATTCTAGCAGTTCTCTTGCACCACCACACTGTTTGAATCATTTGTATGACTCAGTATTTTCCATTCACTCATTTATACCAGCAGAATTGACTATCCGGGAAGCTGATTTGTGTTGCAAGGTCCTAGGGAGGAAGTAACTTCAACCACAGCTAAGAGCCCCGAAATAGATAGTGCCAGAGCTTTTTTTGTAGCAGAGACTCCTTTGCATATTAGGCCACACACCCCTGATGTAGCCAATCCTCCAAGAGTTTACAGGGCTGTTAGTTCAGGGCTTACTGTAAACTCCAGGAGGACTGGCTAAATCAGGAGTATGTGGCCTAATATGCAAAGGAGTTCCTGCTACAAAAAAAGCACTGGATAGCACTGCTCTGTTTTCCGCTGCCTTTCTTTCTACCTTTCAGATCCAGCATTATGATTTCTTCTAAGGTCCGCTCATGCCAGCCCACTGACTTCTCACCCTGCATTCCTGCTGTGCGATGAGCTCCAATCCCATCAAGCACAGATCTTCTTGGTCCGCATAGCCCCTTGAGAGGAGTAGGAGCCAGTGCAGCCAGCATCCAGCCCTCACTGAACATGTGTCCCAAAGGAAATATAATAGCTTTTCGCACACCCACTTCTCTGAATGTCCACAGGATGAAACCTTCCCCTTCCCAGTAACCTTAAGAGAGAACCATCAGTGGCTACTAGCCTCAGCTTATAGTTGGAACTATCTGTCTGGGGCAGTGATGCTCTGTATTCTTGTGCTTGCAGTGATGCTCTGTATTCTTGTGCTTCTAGCCCCACTGGTGGACCTCCTGATGGCACTTGGGTGTTTTGGCCACTGTGTGACACAGAGTGTTGGACTGGATGGGCCATTGGCCTGATCCAACATGGCTTCTCTTATGTTCTTAACCAGCTTTTAAAGAGAAAGGCTGTGAGAGAAGGCTGGAGTCCAGGTTTCACCAGAGCTGGCCCTGCCACTAGGCAAACAAGGCAATCGCCTAGGGCGCCGGCCTTTTGGGGGTGCCAAATTGGGTGCCCCCTTGTGACTTGATGACATTATCAGTTGGGGAGGGGGTGCCAGAAGTTAGCCTTGCCTTGTAGATGGACTGGAGGTCTTGTCAGCAGGTCTCCTCTTATATTCTTATGATGCCCTATAACCCCAGGGCAGCATAGAGTCCTCCTTGGTGTGTTAGTACTTGATCACTGTTTTTAAGTGAGAGGTAAAGAGCCCTATGGTGCAGAGTGGTAAGCTGCAATACTGCAGTACTCTGCTCATGACCTGAGTTTGATCCTTGCAGAAGCTGGGTTCAGGTAGCCGGCTCAGGGTTGACTTAGCCTTCCATCTTTCTGAGGTTGGTAAAATGAGTCCCCAGCTTGCTGGGGGGAAAGTGTAGATGACTGGGGAAGCAATGGCAAACCACTCCATAAAAAGTCTTCCGTGAAAACGTCATAATGTGATGTCACCCCATGGGTGAAAACGTCGTGATGTAATGTCACCCCATGGGTCGGTAACAACTTCATAGGCTTGCTGTGAAGACAGAGGACTACCTTTACCTTTACCTTTATTTATTTATTTATTTATTTATTTATTTATTTATTTATTTATTTATTTATTTATCTATCTATTTATTTATATTTTATTTTATTTAGTTGGCTTATATTCTACCCTTTCCCGTAAATGGGCTCAGGGCGGATCACAACATACAATAATAACAATAAAAACCCTACAGATCAGAGTTAAAACACTACATTAAAATTAAACGAGTAAAACAGTAAATAAAGTGCACCACCAGCAGGAAGGGCACATCATACAAGGTAAACAGTTATAGGCCCGTATTAAATGATGGTAGTGGAAGTAAGATATCACTGCAGTAGGGCACAATGTCACCACAAAGGAGGCCAACTGGAGCTCTTGCATACTGTTGGATATTGTAACTTTGCATGCAAGAGGATCTGGGAGAGGGAGGGTTAAGAGAATTCTATCAATGGGGTACACTTTGCAGTTGGTCCCACCCTCTCATCCATTAGATGTTGAGCCTCTTCGGCCCTTGCTTGCCTTCTGTGTTTCATCTTTTATGAGAGCTCTCTTCTTCTTCTCTCTCTTAACTGGGCTTGGAGCTGTAGCAAGTTAACTTTTTTGAAGTTAATTGTTCACAAGACGTTAAATATCCCTCCATGATTGTGTCATGTAAAATGCGCTTGCATTTTTGTAAGTAAAATTTCTTTCTCTTGTTACCTTTGGAGTCAGATCATCTTTGCAATTTGTTTGAACAGCATTTTCCTCTTAACTGGGGAATGTGGAGGATCGGGGGTACTATGCAAAAAGCTTCAGTGCGTCCAAGGCAAAATGATAATAGAGTTTCCTGTTGGTGTGTTAGTTGGTGTGTTCTTTAAAAGAGACTTTAAAGGAGAGGTACAGGGGCCCTTGCATATATGGTCTATCTTCTGCATTTTGGAAGACTTGGATATATGGAGAGCAGTGTTCCCTTTAAGCTGAGTTAGTGTGAGCTAGCTCACAGGTTGTTTTGCTTCTGGTTCTCACATTTTTGTCTTAGATCAGGAAAAATGGCCCCCAAGCAAACTAATTGATGCAGTAGCTCACACCTTTAATGCCGGTAGCTCATGAAGTAGAATTTTTGCTCACAAGACTCCACAGTGTAGAGGGAGTATTGGTGGAGAGATAAGGGAAATGGCACATTGTCTGTGCCCTGCAGCATCCTTGAGTGGTGCTTTTCATAGTTTTGGAAGAGGGTATATTTCCACTGCTCTGCTGTTTGTATTTAGTTAGGACTTGTATGTTGCCTTTAGGAGGCAGCTGGTGGAAAGATGTAAATAAGGAAATTGTGCTCTGGAGATAGCCTAGTCTGTAGGGAAGCCTGCAGGCAGCAATGTGTACTTATCTCTGTGCAGTGCCTACTTCATTTTTAAGCACTTTGCTAATTATACTAGTAATGCTATTAAGCCTTGATGAGGCCTGGCAAGTTGTAGCCAAACTCTCTTCTGTTCTTTATGGCAGCCTGGAGGACTAATTGGTTGAGTGAAACAGCCAGTCCGCAGCACACCTAAGAAATAAATCTTGTTTAGAGCAAGCTAAAAAAAACCCAGGTTTGGTGTTGGTAGAAAGTGCCATCTAATTGGAGCCAATGTTCCCTCTAAGCTGCAGAGTCTTGTGAGCAAAAATTCTACTTTGTGAGCTACCGGCATTAAAGTTGTGAGCTACTGCATAAATTAGTGCGCTCTGGGGTCATCCTTCCTGAGCTAAGACAAAAATGTGTGAGCTGGAGACTAAAAATCTGTGAGCTAGCTCACACTAACTCAGCTTAGAGGGAACATTGATTGGAGCCATAGCATTTTTGAAGAAGAAGATATTGGATTTATATCCCGCCCTCCACTCCGAAGAGTCTCAGAGCGGCTCACAATCTCCTTTACCTTCCTCCCCCACAACAGACACCCTGTGAGGTGGGTGGGGCTGGAGAGGGCTCTCACAGCAGCTGCCCTTTCAAGGACAACTCTGCCAGAGCTATGGCTGACCCAAGGCCATGCTAGCAGGTGCAAGTGGAGGAGTGGGGAATCAAACCCGGTTCTCCCAGCTAAGAGTCCGCACACTTAACCACTACAGCAAACTGGCAAGAGACAGAGGTGGGTTAGCCATTGCCTGCCTCTGCATAGCAAACCTGAATTTCCTCAGTGTTCTCTCATCCAAGTACTCACCAGGGCTGACCCTGCTTAGCTTCTGAGAGCTGCTGAGACCAGGCTAGCCTGGGCCATCCATGTCAGGTGTTACCAGTGCATTATTTTGTGGTTGTGCAGTGCACACTTTAAAACAAAAAGTATCTTGGTGTTTTAAGAAATATTCTGTACTGCTACTTACCAGCCTTCTGATACCCCGCTTCCCTTTCTCTTTGCTAGACCTCAACTCAGCTCGCGGACAAGGTTACTGCCAGGGTGGATTCAGCGCTGAATTCACAAAGGTAAGTTACCAGTCCTTGGTGAGAGCATGGCTAATAACAGTGCTAAGTTCCTTTATTTGGAAGCAAGGGTGGGAATTCTCCCCCCCACCCACACACACTGGTGGGAACTGCTCATAAAAGAATAAAATGGGCACTGTGACTACCACCATGCAGCAGCTGCCTGCAGTTCCAGGCTGTAAGTTAAATTTAGAATAGGCCCATGCAGAGTCTGTGGTAATATCTGCAATAGCTTGCTAGATATCCTTGAAGATCAATCATTTATCCTTGAAGCTCAATCAGATCCTTGAAGATCAATCATTCATATAAGTGGGAGGGGGGAAACAGTCATTGAGGCCCCTAACAGTAGAGATTAGGTAAGAAGAGCTCTGCTGGATCAGACCAATGCTCCATTTGTGCAGCATCCTGTCTCACACAGTGGCCAACCATTTCCTCTGGAGGGCATAGAAGTTGAGGCATACATAATAATGTAAGAAGAGCTCTGCTGGATCAGACCAATAGTCCTTTAGTTCAGCATCCCATCTCACACAGTGGCCAACCAGTTCCTCCGTATGGTTGTCAACAGGGCATAGAAGCTGAAGCCTTCCCCTTGTAAGGACAGCCCTGCTGGAGCAGACCTGTGGTCCATCTAGTTCAGCATCCTGCCTTACACAGAGGTCAACCAGTTCCTCTGGGGGACCAGTAACAGGGCACAAAGGCCAAGGCCTTCCCCATTGGATTGTAATAAGAGTCCTGCTAGATGAGACCAGTGAGGATCCATCTAGTCCAGCATCCTGTCTCACACAGTGGTCAACAAGTTCCTCTGGGTGGCCAACAACAGGGCACAAGAGGCGAAGGCCTTCCCCAAATGTTGCCTCCTGGTTCTGAGATTCATAGGTTGATTGCCTCTGAATGTGGAGGTTCCCCTCAGTCGCCATGGCTCGTAGCCATTGATAGACTTCTCCTCCATGATTCCATCTAACCCCCTTTTAAAGCTGTTTATTCTTGTGGCCGTCCCTACATCCTCTGGCAGCAATTTCCATATTTTAATTCCTGTCCATGTAAAGCAGTATTTCCCTTTGTCTATCCTGAGCCTACTGTTCATCAGCTTCATTGGATGCCCTTGAGATCTAACTATTTTAAGAAAGGGAGAAAAAAGCCAAAGAATATTAAAGAAAAATTACAGCCATGTAGAGCAGGGGTGGCCAAAGGTAGCTCTCCAGATGTTTTTTGCCTACAACTCCCATCAGCCCCAGCCAGCATGGCTGATGGCTGAGGCTAATGGGAATTGTAGGCAAAAAACATCTGAAGAGCTACCGTTGGCCACCCCTGATGCAGAGGGATTGTCTGTTTAATTATTTTCCCATTAAAAAAAACACTTGAGGAGGGAATCCCAACTTGTGTTTGCATATTGGTGACATATGGGTTGTCAATCCCCAGTTGGGAGCAGGGGATCCCCTGGTTTGGAGACCCTTCCCCCACTTCAGGTCATAAGAAAGCAGAGGAGGTGGGAAGGAAATGTCTGCTGGGCACTCCATTATACCCTATGGAGACCGGCTCCCATAGTGTATAATTGATCATTGATCTGTGGGTATCTGGAGCTCTGTGGGGGCCTGTTTTTTGAGACAGAGGCACCAGATTTTTAGCACAGCATCCGGTGCCTCTCCTCAAAACACTCCCCAAGTTTCAAAAAGACTGGATCAGGGGGTACAGTTCTGTGAGCCCCACAAGAAGGTACCCTTAGCCTTCATTATTTCCAAAATGGAGGGAAGGCATTTAAAAGGTGTGCGGTGTGATTGCCAGAGCTCCCTTTGGAGTTCAGCTCTGCTTGTCACACCCTTGCTCCCGGCTCCACCTCCAAAGCCCCCAGTTATTTCCTAAGTCAGACCTGGCAACCCTCGTGATAATGCTTGCCACCCACCATGAGGGGAAGGGCCAGGATTTATTGAGAAAGAACATGCATGGATTCCCAAATTCAATCCTTGGCATTTCCAATTATTTATTATTATATTTATTTTAACCATTTATTAGCTGCCTGTCTACCATACAAAACTTAAAGCAGCTTACTGTGCAACCAGGACATAAAACAAAAACAAAACACGTTAAAAGTCATGAATTAAAATTGCAATTTAAAACAGCAAATAGAAAAAAACTAAAGGAATCTTGGCTGGGGACCCTAGAGTACTGCTTCCAGTCATGATAAATGGACTAAGCAGGCCTCAGATTCAGCAGGAGCTCACAGGAGCACAGCTCCTGAACCTTTCTGAGGGTTCCCCCTCTTCCTTCCCACCTACCTTGTCCATTGAATAGTAGGTGCAGCTGCATAACAATTCCTGGGTTAGGAGAGAGGGCAGCCAGCCAGCCACCAGGGGCTTTTACCAGACCCCCAGCAGCCATCATTAACCCCTGGAGAAGCCCCCACCATCCTTTCTCCACTTCTTGGATGATTTGGGGTGGCGGGTGGCTTGCTGGCCTTTTGACTGGGGGGTGGGCAGGAGAACTGGTCTTTTGACTTTGGGGAGGCTGAATCTCTAGCCATCCCAAACAGGCCTCCCTTGCCCGGGGCTCTCTTTTGTTGCACCAGGTTGCTTTTGGCTGGTGGGAGGGGGCATATACTTATGAGTTATGCTAACGAGCTCCACCACCTATTTTTTACAACACGATCCCTGGGACTAAGGTTCTGATTCTGTGTAATGGTTTTATAGAGGGGATGCATTTGTGGAATCAAACTTTCTCGGTTACCCATCGTTGGAAAGGGAGTGAAGAACCAGGAGTTTGTGGGGCTCTGCTTTGGGATCCCTATCAAACATGAGCATGTCTGCACCGCAGCTAGGAGCAATCCAGTCTGTTAAGCTCTCTTTGGCTGCGATCACACATATTGGTTGCAATCACACACACATGATTGGGGGTCTGCTTATCTACAGGAGTGTCTTTCTCCGCATGTCCCCCAGAGAGCACTGCGTTCAGGGACACAACATCTGTTGTCTATCCCCGGACCAAGCGAGGCCAGGCTGTGTTCTACACGGGCCGGGGCCTTCTCAGTGGCAGCACCAGAAATGTGGAATGATCTCCCGGAGGCCATAAGGGGCCTGCAGGATCTTTCCCAATTCTGCAGTGTCTGCAAAATGGAATTATTTCAATAGGCCTTGACACCTAACTGGGAATTGCTACCCTTCACTGCCACCCCACGCTGCTGAGGAATTATGACCACTATGGCATCACTGTTGGAAAAGGAAGATCCTGCCATATTGTATTGGACAGCACCATGAAATGTTTTAATATGTTTTTAAATTGTATTTCATTGCCTTAATTGTAATCACAGATGTTTGAACTGAACTGATTGTTAGCTGCCCTGAGTCCACTTGCGGAGAGGGCGGGATGCAAATTGAAAGTAATAAATAATAATAAATAAATTACATAAATGCACTTTCCAACTGTGTTTTGCCAGTGCAATCAGTAGAATCCAGTTGGAAAGCAGATTGAAAGTGCATTATTCAATGTGTGGGGTTGCCGCCTTCGTATGGTTGAACTCTCTCTGGAATCTCTGCTCCCCGTTCATGGTCCTCGAACAGTTAGCATTGCCGCCAAAGATGCCACAAGGCACATAGATGGGAATTGTGCTGCTCAGCTGCATGCTCTCTGAGGAGGATCAAATGCAGTCTGGGCCTTCAGGCTACAGCTGGGATGACTTTGGTGGCCTTTGTGACCTATAGCCTGCTAGGCAAACAGAGAGGATGCAGAGGTCACTGTGACCTCATGTGGCAGGGGTGACTTTCTAGATGAAATGATGGGGGTGCCAGTGGGTGGACAGCAAATCAAGAGTGGCATCGTGGGAAGTATGCTGGACTAGCACTTGGAGGACTTGGATTAAAATTCTTGCTCACCCACAAAGCTCTCTCTCTCTCTGTGACACAACCATCATTTACTTTGAAGACACAAAGCTGCCTTACACTGAATCGGATCATCAGTTCCTTGAGGCCAGTATTGTCTACCGAGACTGGCAGCGGCTTTCCAGGGTCTCAGGCAAAAGTCTACCTTATCCTTTTAACTGGTGATGCTGTGAATTGAACCTGGAGTCTTCTGCATGCAAAGCCGCAGCCCCTTTTTCATGGTTATAGTGATACTAAGTGGGAGGGGGAAACCAACGTATGATGCCAGGGAGTGATTACAAGTAGGTCTGGTGAAATTTGGGATCTGATTTTCTGAGTCAGATCTGATTTAGGGATAGATTCTGCGGGATGTGACGCTTGCCCTGTTTTTTTGGCACCTGATTTTTTTTGGCCACTGTGTGACATTGTTGGACTGGATAGAGTGTTGGCCTGATCCAACATGGCTTCTCTTATGTTCATATGTTCCTTTCCCTTTGCAGACTGGACGCATCCTCCTTGGTGGCCCTGGAAGCTATTTCTGGCAAGGTGAGTCCCCTTCTGCATCTTATCTCTTGCACTAGTCCCAAACCTTCTCTTGAGCAGAGAATATCAGATGAGCAGGGCTACAGTACGGTAGAAGAGACTGCACACAGGGAAAACTAGATCTCCCATTTCCTTGTTAACCCGGAAGGGGTACTGGTTGGGTATCTTAGCCTTGACTTCCTTGACATGGTCCACCTTGCACTTCTTGAATGCTATGGTGTCTTTCCTCTGCTATGGTGTTTGTTTCCTTTGCCACTAGTGCTTGCATGTGTGCACGATCAGTGTTTGATTATCTTGGGCCAGTCGCTGCCTTTTAGCCTACCCAACCTCATAGGCTTGCTGTGAAGAGATAGGTTCAGTTCCTGGCATAAGAACATAAGAGAAGCCATGTTGGATCAGGCCAGTGGTCCATCCAGCCCAACATTTAGGGAAGGATGGTGGCTTAGTGGTAGAGCATCTGCTTGGTAAGCAGAAGGTCCCAGGTTCAATCCCCAGCACCTCCAACTAAAAAAAGGGTCCAGGCAAATAGGCGTGAAAAACCTTAGCTTGGACCCTGGAGAACCAACTGCCAGTCTGAGTAGAGAATACTGACTTTGATGGACCGAGGTTCTGATTCAACATAAGGCAGCTTCATATGATAAAATGGAGGCAAGGAGAATGATCTTGATATCTGGGGGTGGGGGGGGTCATCATATGAATGGATGCAGTGCCCTGGAAAGCTTAAGGAGACAATATCTCTTAAAATTAGCACATTTTTTCTTTGTTTGTTTTTGTTATCCTAACCTGGTGATGTAAAGGCCAACCTTGTAGGGTTTTAAAGGCACCATGACCTCTTTTCCTCCCCCCCCCCCAGGCCAAGTAATATCAGCAACACAGGATGCCATTGAGAAATCCTATGACCCCGGATATTTAGTCTTGGAGGTTCAAGGTCAGCTCGCCACTCGTTCGGATCCTCACTTCAGCGCTGACGACAGTTACCTCGGTGAGTGTTTGGAAGGAGGGATACTGCTGTCTCCAAGTGGGTACCTTCATCCTGGTGGCCCTGTATTCTTCCATTCCCTGTGGGTAGGCATCCTGGATCCAAGATCTGGCCTTGTGTCACACCATTCATTTTTCTGGGATACCAGCTCCTGATCTTACCTCCATCCTCAGATCCATCTTCACCAAGGGTTAGGCGACTGGAAATCCAAGAGGGGAGGGGCAGTGGCTCAGTGGCAGATTATCTGCTTGGCACGCAGAAGGTTCCAGGTTCAGTCCCTGGCATAAGAACGTAAGAGAAGCCATGTTGGATCAGGCCAGTGGCTCATCCAGTTCAACACTCTGTGTCACGTAGTGGCCAAAAAACCCGGGCGCCATCAGGAGGTCCATCAGTGGGGCCAGAACACTAGAAACCCTCCCACTGTTGCCCACCCCCCCAGCACCAAGAATACAGAGCATCACTGCCCCAGACAGAGAGTTCCAACAATACGCAGTGGCAAATTGCCACTGATGGACCTCTGCTCCATCTCCATTTTAAAAGATCAAGTAATAGGTGATGTGAAGGACCTCTAGCTGAGACAGCTTGAGAGCCGCTGTCAACCTGAGTAGATAATAGTAACCCTGGTAGACTGTTGATCTGATTCAGTATTAGGCAACTGCATGTATTGATGCGTTCAAGAGCCATTTTATCCTACTTTGTCCATCGTAAGGGCTAGAAGCTTGCTTTTTTAATTTAAAAAAGGAAGCTGAATTCTTCTCCCAGGAAACACATTTTGCAGTGTTTCTGTGCTTCTTTGTATTCTTGTGTGCCTATAAAACAAGGTGCCTTTCATAGAGGGACTTCCCTCATGGTCCCTTTTCCTGTTTTCTTGCTGTTTCCTTTGCTCTTTCCCTCTGCACAAATTGAGCCTGGCAATGTGACCTTTTTAGAGACCCAAGAAAGAGGGGCTGTGATCATTGACAGAGCATCTGGTTGGCATGCAAAAGGTCCAGGTTCAAACCTTGGGGATGTGAAATACATCTAGCTAGGGTTGGGGGGTTTTGAAGAAAAAAGCCCAGCAGGAACTCATTAGGCCACACCCCCTGATACCAAGCCAGCCAGAACTGTGTTCCTGCGCATTCCTGCTCAAAAAAAGCCCTGCGTCTAGCAGAGACACCCGGAAAGCCACTGCTGATCCGAGTAGACAGTACTCTTCCTGATGGACTTTTGGTCTGATGTAGTATGAGACAGCTGATGTGTTCAGCAGGTGCAGATGGACCCAAAGATAGCCCTATCCCAACACACTTATTTATGCAGTTCGACTTTTTGTCAAGCTAAGATGCAGGCAAAGGTCCTTGATCCCCTCTAGTTTAAATGCCACTTTGACTTTGAAAGGGTCTCCCTTGATCCAGCTGTTTGCCCCTGGATGTGAGTTAAGACATAGAGAAAAGGGTTATGGGCAGGGTTTTTTCCTAGAAAAAGCCCTGCAGGAGCTCATGTGCATATTATGCCACACCCTCTGATGTCACCATTGTTTTGCACAGGACTTTTTGTAGAAAAAGCACAGCAGAAACTCGTTTGCATATTAGGCCACACCCCCTGACACCAAGCCAGCCAGAACTGCGTTCCTGTGCGTTCCTCACAGCTTTTTTGTAGGGAAAAAGCCCAGCAGGAACTCATTTGCATGTTAGGGCACACCCCCTGATGTCACCATTGTTTCACATAGGGCTCTGTTGTAGAAAAAGCCCAGCAGGGGCTCTTTTGCATATTAGGCCACACCTCCTGATGCTGAGCCAGCTGGAACTGCATTCCTGCTCAAAAAAAAGCCCTGGTTATGGGTCACCAAACTGAGTAAAGGGGAAGCTCTGCCGCTTTGGGAGAAAGAGGGTTAAAGAGTCCTTGGCATGGGTCTTGGTTTATAAGGGAATGAGCCCATGAGTAGAGCCTTACAGTCCTGGCTTGCTCAAAAACATGGGCCCTCGCGAAAATTATGAAATTGAAACCAACTGCAAAAAGTCTGCAGCCTCTTACAAGATCTGGTGCTGTTGATATCTTCTCAGGTACACCCTGCAGGAAGCTCTTGTGAAAAGAGTAGCAGAGCTGATATCTCTCATGGGTGGAGTTCACAGGTGGGAAACCCCCAGCCACTCACGATAGTCAATGACGAGAATTGCTAAAACATGAGATTCCTTTTTCTTGGGCCTATCTCAGAGTACCCATCCTGGACATAGGAGCTGCTTCAGTAGCTCACCAAAGTGTCCTTATGTTACTGTTTACAGCGTGCACCCCTGTTCATGGCCGGCTCTGTCTCCCACCTATCAGCCCCCCTTCCTATTTCACTGCAGAGTCTTGCCCTGTAGATTGATCAGGCAGCGATTGATTGATTTCCGATCTTGGTATTTTTGTTTTGCTTGTGAGTCACGGTACAACAAATAATTTTCTGGTGCACCAGTTTCAGCGGTCGCCCTCCACCCCTGGAGCCTAAAATTATTTTTGGATTGTAGTTGTATTGTTTTTCCCTGAGGTTGTAGTCTGCTTCTCATAGCATAGCGACAATTGCATGTAAAAGCAGAGAAAATCTTAAGGATGTTGCTTCTCAAAGATGTTCCTGTTAGCCGTTTGGCATCATGGTCGCAGTGACAGCCTGAGATACCACAGTGCATGCTGGGAAATGAGCATAACTCTCCCTAGGGCTTCTAGTAGGTGTATTTGCCAGTGACCCGATGTGGCATCATGGTTAGAGTGCCATGTTTCAAGTGGAAAGATCTAGGTTTTAGATGACGTTGCAAACCTTGCTCATGTTCAGTCATGTCCTGTCAGCTTAACCCACCTCACAAGGTTGAGAGGGAAAGATGGGTGTAAAACCCCACATCCATGGGTACTGTCTTTGTAAGGAAGTATGGAATATAAATGTTTGTGGGAGGGGGGCGGGGAGGGGTAACTGCTGAAGATCTTCATCAGAACCGTGTTGTATCTTCTGTTTTGTTCTTAGGCTATTCTGTGGCTGTGGGTGAATTCAGCAGTGACTCCACTGAAGGTACCTTTGATCTGAGTGAGGTCATGTGTGTTCAATGGGGCTAATGCATGCACAGCTTTCAGAGTTTGGTATCCCCTTCATCAGAAGCTCCTATTGCATTCTTTAAAAAATAATCATTGCATTCTTTAAAAGGCATGGCACATGTCAAATAACCAAATTTTGCATGAGTTTTTACAATTGTGGTTTTAGATAAATGGTAAACCATATACCAGGGGTCCCCAGTGTACCTATGGATACATTTCCTGGTTCTCACCAAGTGTTTTGAGAAAGATAGTAAGACCATTAAGGCTTCTGATTGGTCATTGGAGATTTCACTGACTACACAAATTTTTTTAAAATATTGCTTTGGCACTGGCTTCCACCACAGCACAAGATTGAAAGTAAGCTGTGGCAACCATTTTATCGCTGGCTCCCTGCAGCTCTTGCAGCAGCTATTTTGTGGCATCCATTTCCACCCACCACTCTGTGTCAGAACTCCAGGGATGCCCGCAAGCTAAAAACGATTGGGAACCCCTTCCATAGATCCTCTTTGACTTGAGGATGGGGAGGGAAAATTCTGGGAAACATAAAATGTGAGGTTAGAAGAACACTTGTGAGAGCATTGGACAGAGATGGGAATGCATAATATAAGATAATGTCAAGCAAACTTTACAGAATTCCCAGACACTTATCCGTAAAAATTTCTCATTTGCTGTCATGTTTTGTGGACGTATTTTTCTTCTCCTGCCACAGGACTAGAGACTTGCTTTGGCTTTCCAAGATTCTATGTTATGCGTTATCTCCCAAAATTTGTGGTGCTTTTCTGGCTCTATCAATCCCTTCTGCTAATGTTGATGGCCTTGTTTTCTTTTCTGTCTTGCAGATTTTGTGGCTGGTGTTCCAAAAGGAAACCTCACGTATGGCTATGTAAGAACTATCCCCTATCTCTTTCCCCCTTGTCTCCATAGTTTTGTATGCTCTATACAGCTACCTCTTTCATTTTCGTTCCTGTCTTTGACAGAGCTTTGATCTCTGTCTCTCTCTCTCTCCTGCCCATCACAGTGTCCTGCAGTGCTGGGCCTTGAACACAGTACAGGGGCTGAAGACTGTGTTGGTTGCTCATGTGTAGTTGTGAATGTGTCAGGATACCAGCGTCTGGTCCATAGTGTTAGTGGCCAGAGGCAGAACCATAGTGTTAGTTCCCAGTGGGCTAGATAAATAGCCAAGGGCCAGAATCAAGTGGTGAAGTTACAGGCGTTCAAAGTCCGATATCTAGAAAGGTAGGTAGGTAGACTAGGCAGAGGCAGGCTGAAGCTCAGTATGGGGTAGGTCTGCTCACAGCTGACCTAGCCCACTGAAGTGTGCAAACCAGGACTTTTACAGAACATGAGTGATCCATATTAGTCCCCTCTGTCATGTACTTGAGGGCTTATGAGTAGCAACCCTACTCATAAGAATAGGACTGGCCCTGCCATTAGGTAAACTAGGCAATTGCCTAGGGGGCCAGCCTTCTGGAGCCACCAAATTGGGTGCCCCTCATGTGACTTGGTGACATTATCAGTGGGGGGGGGGGGGTGCCAGAAGTTAGCCTTGCCTAGGGTGCCAGACAGTCTAGGTCAGGGGTGGCCAAACTTGCTTAACTTAAGAGCCACATAGAATAAACGTCAGATGTCTGAGAGCCGCAAAACATGAATGTCAGATGTCTGAGAGCCGCAAGACATGACCATCAAGTGTTTGAGAGCCACAAGACAGAGAGGGAGGAAAGTAAATAGGAGGGAGGAAGAGGTGGAAAGAAAGCAACTTTAACTATAAATGCATTCCCCAAGCTGCCTGCTAGCTTGGCTTGGAGAAGTTATTTAAAGAGACAAGTGCCTTCCCTAAGCTGGCCAACAGGACAGTGGGGGCTTCAAGAGCCACACAAGATGTGTGGAAGAGCCACATGTGGCTCCCGAGCCACAGTTTGGCCACCCCTGGTCTAGGGCCAGCCCTGTGTAAGAACAGTTGAATATACTTCATTCGAATGCCGTCTCATTAGAATCAGAAGGGGAACATGGTGAGATCTTTTCAATGTCTGTCCTCGGTGTGAAAACCCATCCTCCTCAGATTTTAAAGTCCTTGCTTCCTCGACACAACATGTCTCCATGCTAATTTAGGAGATTAAAATCTTGGAAGCTAATTATGCCTCACTATCTTCATAATTTAGTTCATGCATTATCCCATCCAGGGCTTGAATTCAGCAGGAGCTCAGCTCCTGAACCTCCAGCCAGGGTCTGCATGCAGTGGGGAGTTCTCTCTCCACTTTACACAGACCCCGGGGCATATGCCAATGAGATATGCTACTGAGCTCCGGCACCTTTTTTCCTACAAAATGATCCCTGATCCCATCTATTCTAAAAATTGGTATCTTACTCTTCTGTATAGGTAGTAAGAAAAAAAAAGGACTAGAAAGCTACCTACCCTTACAGTTTTTTATTTTCTGCCCTTCTGCCATGGAGCTCAGGGTAATGTATACGATTCTTCCCCCCCCCCATTTCATCTGCACAACATCCCTGTAGGGTAGGTCAAATGTGAGAGAGTGACTGGCCGAAGTTCTCCTGGTAAAAACTATGGCTATGTGGGGATTTGAAGCCTGAGCTATTCAAACCATTACACCCTAATTTTCTCTCAAGCACACATTTGACTTTTATTTTTACCAGATCTCTGCAGAGTCATTACGACTTATGAGAAATTTCTTAGAAGGGAAGTGTAGAATTGGTCTGATCTTCCAGGGGAATTTATTAAAATTGGCTTAATACATTGAAAACATATATCATTATTGTTCGGACAATGTAATAATATGTGATTAACTGTCTCAGCCTTTCCCATTTGACAAGGGCAAACCCACTGGGGATAAGGAACGTGAAGATATCTGTCTTCCAAAAAGATTTAAATCTAACAACAAAGTAGATGACTGAAAAGTCTCCCTGAATGTTGTGGGTACCACATTGTAAATCTGTGCATTGCTGGAAATGAGCCCATTTGGATTTTTCCCCTCCTCTGCACATAGCAGATAGGGCCCTGCCGACAAAAAAAACCCCACACCACCATTGACCTGTGTGGTAAAAGTGCATAATAATCGGTTTTGAAGCACCTGTCCTTTCTGTCTTGAATCCCTTGCACTGCACTCCTGTGGCTGTTCCTGTCACAGGTCTAAAAGGTGGCCTGTCATTCAGTTGCTCAAACTACATGAACAGCACAGTTCCTCATACCTACACACCGCAGTGTTGTATCTTTCCCATCCACCCCTAATTTTTTGTTGCCGAGCCACACACTTATTGTCAACCACACAGTTGCTGTAATAACTGGTACAGAAAGGAAACAGGCCCCAAACTGAACAAATCTGATTTCCTTGTGGCCGTTTGACTGTGGCCAATGAGGAGGTTACTTAGGGATGTACTTTTGTTTGTCTTAGACATATGACACAAAGAGTGAGTGAGAGACAGCATTTCCCCCAGTGACCTCCCCTTGACCTGTTTGTAGTCCTCAGTATGACTTGAAAGGAACCACAACCACCTCCCCCTCACAGAAGTACAAGTGTGTGAACACCCTTTTCTGACTAATTTTTTTTTCACAATATGGTAACCGCAACCTCACTTTCCGCAACCTCACTTTGCTCAAGTAGTCTTTTGTGTGACGGCTCTTGCTTTGGTACTGTAGTGTTACGCTCCAGTCAAGGAAAAAGACAGGATATGTAGAAAATGTTTTTTATTTCTTAAGAACACATCAAATGAACTAAAACACTTTCACAACCAAAATCATTTCAGCGCTGCCGCTGAAGTCTGTGAACTGCCATCTTTAACTGCCATCTCCTTTACCCAGAATGCCACATGGTTCAGTATTAAGTGAACAGTGACGTATAAACAATCAAACGTAAAAATAACATTAACTATTACCCCCTGTCACAATCTCACAGGGTTGAAAATATGGGAGGAATCCTGGGTTAAATTAGGTAGCTTTCACTCCAGGGACTCCCCTCACCCCCGAAAGATAGTCATGTGGAATGGGGCATGAAAACACTCTTAACGATTGAGGTATAAAACAATTTTTTCATAGTTGTAGCATAGCTGTGGTGCTCAGTCCTCCTTTCTAGAAAAGAGTCAAGGTGCTATTACAACAGAGATCTCAGGGCATGGAAGCAAGAATGCCAAGGTTGTTTCCATTCCCATTAGTAATATTTTTTTTTGGGGGGGGGGGTGAAGGTAATAGCTGTGATTCTGTGACAGGAACACTGCTTATCTTTCTTTTTTCTTTTTATTATTCTTTCTTTTTTAGATTTTAATGGGGATACAGAAAAAAGCAGGGAAATAGGGAAAAGGGAAATGCATTATTAAGTAAGTTAATTACATAATATATGGGCAGTTATATAAATATTAAGGGTATTTCTTAATGTATAAATATGTAGGAAAAATACATGGCAGTTACTTTAACAAATAAATGACATTATTAATGTGTGGCTCTCTATCTCTATATCTCTATACACACACACACAACAGCACAATATATATGGCATAAGATTACATGATTATTTAAAGTCAAGATAGCCACTTTCTTGAACATCTATCTATAACCTATAATATTCTCATGCTTTCTAGTTTATTCCTTTCTTTTTTTCTTTCAATTTTTCCAGGTCACAATTCTAAATGGAAGTGACATTCGGTCACTGTACAACTTTTCGGGAGAGCAGGTGAATAGCTGAATAATCTGCCCTGAAGCTGGGAAAGGAGATTCTATGTAAAAAACTAGACTATTGATCCGGAGTCATTGCTCTTGCTTTTCTGTGCTGCTATAGTTGTTGCCAGCTCTGCCATAACTGACTTAGGGCTAAAAGCTCCTGATGGGCTCAAAGCCAATTCTGAGGAAGTGAGGTCATCTGATAGTTGCTAAGGACCACATGCTTTCTTAGCGCTTGCTTCCTTCCCTTCACCTCAAGACTGGCTTTGCTCCAAATCGGATCTAAAGAAAAGACTTTGTCTATTTCAGTACTCTTGTAGGATTATACTAAATTGTGGTCCTGTGAAGAAAACTTGGTTTCCTTACGATCTCAGCTTTCTTTTAAAACAGGGAAAGAGAGAGAGGGTGAGTTTCTAGCCCTTATATCTGCTGAGATCTCAGAAGTCAGAGAGGTGGCGGAATAAGACTTCAAGTGTAGTGCCACCCCTTGACTAGCAATACCGGAATAAATCATGCAAAGTAAAAGGAATTCTGCAAATTTATATCAGTTGTATAACTTCTGCAGCTTGCAGGATGAGGCTTTTCTTGGTGCAGAATTTTAGCGTATATGGTATGCTCAGCCCAGCATTCAGGCTTTAGATATTTCTTTTGACAAATTACCTCACACTTCTCCTTGGTTTGCAGAACCCTAAACTGAAGGGGCTGCTGGCCCCTTTGCGTGACTGTTTTCATCCCCACAGGGAAACAGCTCTTTGTTATTAGAAATAATGGATTGTTCAAACAGCTTTTTGTTTTTATACTGATGATATATAACTTTAATTGGAATTTACCTCAAACAGAACTCTGGGGAGGTAGAATAGAAATACACTAAAATATTTATAATAAATAAATACTTAAAATATTTTTATATTTGTATCTTAATCAGGACTTTCTTTGTAGCAGGAATTCCTTTGCATATTAGGCCACACACCCCTGGATGCAGTCAATCCTTCAGAAGCTTAACATAGGCCCTGTACTAAGAGCCCTGTAAACTCTTGGAGGATTGGCTACATCAGGGGTGTGTGGCCTAATATGCAAAGGAGTTCCTGCTACAAAAAAAAGCCCTGATTAATACACTTTGCTGTAAGGAGCATTGTAGATAGCATGACAGAGTGACTTTAAGGGGAATGAGTGAATAATTGTGGGGAACTGAAGCGTACTTACCTGGGCAGTGTCTTCCCTGTTCTTAGGAAGTCTTGTCCATACTGACATTCTTGACCTCATCCCTGCCTGTCCCTTCCTCCAACAGATGGCTTCCTACTTTGGGCACGCTGTGGCTGCCACTGATATTAACAGTGACGGGTGAGTGCGGAGATGGGGCAACCTGGGCAATGGTTAGTGGGAAGCAGGGGATCCTCCTCCTTGGTGAAGGGGAAATTCACTTGATTTGGAAAAGGGAGTCTTTGTCAAGTCTTGAACAGGAGTGGAGTGGGGAGGGGAGCAGAGAGGCCCAGTGAGGTTGAACTGCAGAAAGAGGGGAAATGCAGACCCCGTGGAAATAGTACCAGCAAGGCTGGGGTGAAAGACTTTCCCTATAAAAAAAGTTAAAGCACTTGGGGCTCTTTAGCTTGGAGAAACATCAAATGAAGGGTGACAATCTAGGTTGACAAGATTATGCTTGGGATTGAGAAGGTAGAGAAAGAAGTACTTTTCTTCCTTTCTCACAATATAAGAACTTGTGGGCACTCAATGAAATTGCTGAACAGGTTAGAACAGATAAAAGAAGATGATATTGCATTTATATCCTGCCCTATACTCTGAATCTCAGCGTCTCAGAGCGGTCACAATTACCTTCTCCCCCCCTACAACAGACACTCTGTGAGGTAGGTGGGGCTGAGAGAACTATTACATCAGCTGCCCTTTCAAGGATGATTCCTACGAGAGCTGTGGCTAAGCCAAGGCCAAGGCCATTCCAGCAGCTACAACTGGAGGGGTGGGGAATCAAACCCGGTTCTCCCAGAACCATAAGTACTTCTTCACCCAAAGGGTGATTAACACATGGAACGCCAGAGGAGGTGGTTGCAGCTATAAGCATAGACAGCTTCAAGAGGGGATTGGATTAACATATGGAGCAGAGGTCCATCAGTGGCTATTAGTCACAGGATATAGATGGAACTCTCTGTCTGGGGCAGTGATGCTCTGTATTTTTGGTGCTTGCGGGGGGCAACAGTGGGATGGCTTCTAGTGTCCTGGCCCCACTGGTGGACCTCCTGTTAGCACCTGGGCTTTTTGGCCACTGTGTGGTGGAGTGTTGGACTGGATGGACCAATGTGGCCTGATTATGCTCTTCTCTGAGCCCCTATGAGGGAATGGACGGAATATAAATAAATAAATAACAATAATAATCAGCTATATTTCAGCTTTCTCCTCTTTGTAAGGATTTTCATGTTCCAGCAATGACATATGTAGCTTTTGACTCTAAAACTGGATATTTAGTGTGTTGCTTCTCTTTGCAGCCTCGATGACTTGCTGATCGGCGCCCCCCTGTTTATGGAGAAAACGGAAGACGGGCGTGTGCAGGAGGTGGGGAAGGTCTACATCTACCTGCAGCGGCCGAACGGCATGGAGCCCACCGCGTCAGCTGTTCTTACCGGTCCTCAAGAGTTTGGTCGGTTCGGCAGTGCCATTGCACCGTTGGGAGACCTCGATCAAGATGGTTACAATGGTATGGAGCATTGGGGAGATAGGGAGGAAAGGATATTCATGCGTGTGCAAGTATAGATACATGCACAGGAGAGGGAAGGATCAGATTGCTGGAAGTTTTCTTGTAAAATACATTTGTCCGTTAGGATAGGTCTGTTTTTTGTTTGCTTGCTTGCTGTTAAGTATTTGCCTTTCTGTAGTGTTTATTTTTGACAGCAGGCTCCACTGGATAGCTCATTAGTTCAGGCCTTCTTGTGTTTACAGTTGATGTCAAATCTATATTCTGCTAAAATCAGCATTTTCGGAATGCCAGGGCCCATGTTTTGGGGGAAGTTAAAACTGGAGGCATGTTTCTCTCAGGACTGCCCTGCTCATGAAGAGAGTAGTTTTACTCAGAAGAGCCCATTCCCTCATTTGTACGTGAAAGTATTCTAGGCATGCCTTGTGACGGCAAACTATCAGGGCAGAACAGCAACTCATGCAGAGACAAGTAACATTCATAGTACCTCTAGACAGGGCTGGCCCTAGACTGTCTGGCACCTTAGGCAAGGTGAACTTCTGGTGCTCCCTCTGCACTGGTAATGTCACCAAGTCACATGGGGTGCCCAGCTTGGCATCCCCAGAAAGCCAGCACCCTAGGCAATCGCCTACTTTACCTAGTGGCAGGGCTTGCCCTGCTCTAGAGGAGGAGGTTGTATGCTGTCTCTTTGTAGAGTTGACTGTCCTGGGTTTACCTCCTTCCAAAACATCTCCACTGAGAGCAAACACTTCCTCTTCAGCTCTCCATTGAAAGTGACCAGATAATCCCATCAAACTAGCAGGTCTTCCCAAATCAGGATGTGCAAGAGTAGAGACCCACTTTGGTGTAGTGGTTAAGTGTATGGACTCTTATCTGGGAGAACCGGGTTTGATTCCCCACTCCTCCACTTGCAGCTGCTGAACTGGCCTTGGGTCAGCCATAGCTCTGGCAGAGGTTGTCGAAAGTCACTCCATCTTGTTCCTCTTGTCATGTGTATTCAGTTGTACAATGCTATGCTGCCCTTTCTATGCCTTTGATATAACTGTAACTTGTTGCTTATCTGCCCTTGAAAGGGCAGCTGCTGTGAGATCCCTCTCAGCCCCACCCACCTCACAGGGTGTCTGTTGTGGGGGGAGAAGATAAAGGAGATTGTAAGCTGCTTTGAGTCTCTGATTCAGAGAGAACGGCGGGGTATAAATCTGCAATTCTTCTTCTTCTAGAACATCTGTATGTTCAGGGGCCTTTAGCTAACTACTAACGGTCTTAATGAATTAGAGGCCCTCATTTTGAAAGATTGATCCTCTCTGATCTGTGTTGGACCCAGAGTCAAGGAGAAGACAGTTGAAGTTCAACTTTATTTCAGCTTCATGGGCATGCATACGCGTTGTCGGAACTGACCTCTCTGTCAATTCCCCCAACTTATAAACCTTTGCCCTGATCATTATTATTCAAGCCAAAGCGCGCCAAGCAAAAGCGGGGGTTTTGCGCGGGGTTTTTGCTAAGCTCTCATAACCGCAGGTGCTCACCTTCAGTTCATGGTTCACATCTCCTCCAGCTCTTTGCCCTTGGTTACCTAGCAACTAGCCAATTCCCAGACATGCCATCCTCCCTCCAGATAAGCAACAAGTTACAGTTATATCAAAGGCATAGCAAGCGCAGCATAGCATTGAAGCACAGCATAGCATTGTACAATTGAATACACATGACAAGAGGAACAAGATGGAGTGACTCTTGACAATCTGCCTCGTTCCTGCTTCAGGCTTTCTTTGAGCCGTCTCCTTGGACCGCTTCTGACAACTGCTGTGCCGTGGGGGGTGGGGGGGGGCAGGTGGGCAAGGATTAGAGACCAAAAGCAGGTTGGGGTAAATTTAACATCAGACACTGTGAGAATTGCTGGGCCTGAATAAGCAAGAAGAGGGGGCCTGATTTGGATTGCTGGCTTGAGCATCCACACCCTGGACATAGCACACATACTCAAGATAACATGGATTAGTTAGCCACGTTACATTCAAACCAGTGTGGTGAAAGTCATAAAAAGGTGACTTTCCCTCCAACCCCCCAGTACTTATTTATGGGCCAAGTATGAGTTCTAATCCATATGTGTACACAATCAGGACTGATAGTTTTTGACAAGCGTGAGAAGAGACTCATCCTAGGTATGCAGGGAACCTAGGGAAGCCCAGCTTGTTATCTTGCTGCCATCTGCTGGCTGGATATTCCAACTGCAGCTCCCACAGGGTCATCTCTGTCTAGACCGGGGTAGCCACACTTGCTTAGCATAAGAGCTGCATAGAATAAACGTAGGATGTTTGAGAGCTGCAAGACAGGAAGGAAAGCAAATGGGAAAGTGAGGGAGAGGTGGAAAGAAAGCGGCTTTAACATGGAATGCATTCTCCAAGCCACCAGCTGGTTTGTGATTTAAGTGATTTAAAGAGAGAAATGTCTTCTCCAAGCTGGCTGATGGGACGATGGAGGCTTTGAGAGCCACACAAATATATGTGAAAGAAAATGGCATTGAAGGAAAATTAGCTTAAGCCTGCTCTCCCCTCGTACCGGGCTTCTGATCTGAGTCAGGCTCACATACACCTGAGAATTAACTAAGAATGGCGCTCCTAGGCCACATCTGTTAACGGGGGGGAGTAGACCTTGTAACGTGAATCCACCCCCGGGGAGCAAGTTCGAGTCAAGACCTCTCTCCCTGTGTGGGATTGTGGCTGATTAGGGTAGACAGTACAAGGTGAGAGGAAGTAGTGTCTGGCTCATTTGAGGCAACTTCCTTTTCACTCTGACCATTGTGGTCAGTTGGCTGGTATCCCAACACTGCCGCTTTCTGCTTTCACGCCAGCCATAGCTGTGTACTGAAATAACTTGACTGATTTCATACTTCCGGGTGCCACGTGTCGTCAAGTTGCTTCTGATCCTGTGAATGAATAGCCTCCAAAACGTCATATTCTTAACAGCCTTGCTCGGGTCGTGCAAACGGAAGGCTGTGGCTTCCTTTATTGAGTCCATCCATCATGTGGGTTGTCTTCTTTTCCCATTGCCTTCAGCTTTTCCTAGCAAACCTCAGGCTTACCTTGGTGTTTCTTCCTGCAGATGTGGGGATCGGCGCACCATTTGGCGGCAAGGACCAGCAAGGTGTAGTCTACGTGTACAACGGCCGACCTGAAGGGTTGCACCCCAAACCTTCTCAGGTGTTGCAGGGACACTGGATGGACAGTCACGCCCCTGACTTCTTTGGGTTCTCCATGCGAGGGGCCAAGGACCTAGATGGAAACGGCTACCCAGGTGAGGGCACCGTGTTTGAAATGACAAGCCAAGGCTGCCTTGGAACATCTAAAACAGAAAAGGGCCATAGTTGAAAGCACAGAATGGCTGTAGAGCACATGGTTTGCATGGACAAGTTTGTGGAGTTTGTGTCAGTTGCTGAAACAGTTGCTGCCCTGCCCTTCTTTTTACCTGGTTTCAAAGGGGGCTTGTGACCAGTGGTCCTTCTAAGCTGGGTTAATGCGCGCTAGCTCACCGTTTTTTAGCCTCTGGCTCACACATTTTGCCTTAGCTCAGGAAGGATGGCTCCATAGCAAACTGATTTATGCAGTAGCCAAATCGCTCGTTCACAACTTGAACGCCGGGAGCTCATGAAGTAGAATTTTTGCTCACAAGAGCTTAAAGGGAGCATTGCTTGTGACTCAAACATTACATTCTGTAAACAATCATATTAAACATTTGTGTTTAAGTTAGTTGGTTAGTTACTTCATTTACGTCTCACCCCTCTCCAGTGGGGGGACCCAAAGTAGCTTACCTTGTTTTCCTCACCTCCATTCTTTCCTTACAGCAGCGAGAGGTAGGTTAGACCGAGGGTGTGTGAATAGCCCAAAGTCACCCATCGAGCTTCAGCAGCAGATCAGAGATTCAAACCTGGGTCTCTGGGATTTTCTTCCGGCACTCTAGCTGCTACACCATGCTTCTGTAACCATTTAAAAACTTGCCTAACTAAAACTTGTTGCCCAAAAGTCACTTATATTGGCAGAGTTTGAATATGTCTGGAGAGGGTATTCTATAAATTCCGCAACTACAATGGTCACATAGGGACATAAGAAGAGCCTTGCTGGATCACACCAGTGGCCCATCTAGTCTCACATGACTGTTTCAACCGGTTCCTTTGGATGACCGATAACAGGGAACAGAGGCAGAGGCCTTCCCCTGTTGCTGCCTCCTTGCACTGGGATTCAGAGGATTAGTGCCTCAGAATGAAAAATATCCCTCTCTCCAGGCACAGCCCACTTAACATGAAGGTGGGAGACCCCAGAGTAGAACTTCAGTCAGATCTAATATGAAAGATGGCAGTAATTATTCATTAAAGCAGGGGTGTCAAACATGCGGCCTGGAGGCCGAATCAGGCCCCTGAGCAACTGGCTGTCCTCTGCTTCCTACTCCCTCTCTCTTGCTTCCTTCTGCATAACAGCTTGCTTTGCAAGGCTTGCCCAATCGCACAGCAGAGCTACAGAGCCAAGTCTCTGTTTTCTGTATTGACTGAGGCTCCTCCCTTGGGGAGGAAGTGAGGAGGCAGAGCTTGCTTTACCAGGCTTTCTCAAGCACACAACAAAGCTACTGAGCCAAGCCTCTCCTCCTGCTATTGGCTGAGGCTTCTCCCCCCTCCTGGTCCCCTAGGGAAGGAAGGAAAGAGCCAGAGCTTCCTTTGCCCAGTTCCCTGGATTGCATGGGAGAGATGCAAAGAAAGCACCTTTAAGACCAACAAGTGCTGATGTTTTAAGCATGTTTTATTTTAAGTTTTTTTAAAAAATCTTTAATTGTGTCTGTGTCTCTGCTACATAATCTTAAATAAGTACACAAACGGCCTGGCCTGACATGACCCGGCCAAACAAGGTCTCATTAATGTCAAATCTGGCCCTCATACCAAATGGGTTTGACACCCCTGCATTAGAGTTTTTTCTTGGCCTTTGTCTAAGAACCTTGGAATAGCATGCAGATTCCACACACATTTTATCCTTGCAATGAACCTGTGAGCCAAGGCAGCTGGCCCAAAGTCATGCATTTTGCAACTGGGCAGGAAGAAGGTTTGAATCCATGTCTCTTGGGTTTAGATGTGGAATCGGCCTGATAGGTCTCATTCATAACAACATCGTCCAAGCTAAATGTGCACGAGTTCCATGGGGATCTGCGTGTGCTTCTTACCACCACTTGTTAACACCACTTCACACGTTGTTATGCCAGAGCAACAAAGAAGAGGACTTCTGAGGACATGCTGAGTGATTTTTCCCATAGCGTATTCGTTTGGGATGCAAGTATAAGACTCTTAGGCTAATGGAAACTATATCTAGGCAGGCTCGAGTTCAGTTTCTTCATAGGAACTTATATTCTGGAAAATAGCTGGTCAAGGTCTCCTGAGCTTAGCTGTCCTTTCTCTCCCTCTGTCCTGCAGATCTTATTGTGGGGGCCTTTGGAGTAGACAGAGCTATGGTTTACAGGTAAGCACCATATATAACCTTGCCCTGAATGGCCCAAGCGAGCCTGATCTTGGAAGCTAAGCAGGGTCAGTCCTGGTTAGTATTTGGATGGGAAGTCCAGGATTGCTATGCAGAGATAGGCAGTGGTGAACCACCTTTGTTCCTCTCTTGCCTTGAAAACCCTATGAGGTCACCATAATTCAGCTGCCACTTGACAGTACTTTGCAGCACCGTGATGTATAAAAGATGTAGACCCAGAGCCTCCTTTTCTAGCATGACATTGATACTTGCTGCTAAAAATTTCTCTCAGTGCCAGACCGTCTTCCTTGCATTCTGTCCTCAGGGGACGCCCCGTAGTCCACGCCACGACCACTCTCAGCATCTTCCCCACCATGTTTAACCCAGAAGAACGAGCTTGTATCCTGGAGGACACGGGAATCTCTGTTGCCTGGTGAGTGGTTGCAGGGAAATGCTGTATTGGAGGATGTCCGCTGTATTAACCTGGAGGAAGTCGATGGGATCCTCTCCGCTGCTCGCCCAACAACATGCGATTTGGATCCTTGCCCCTCTTGGCTGATTAAATCTTGCCAGAGGGAGCTTAGATGTCCTTTACGGGACATCATAAATAGATCCCTCACAGAGGGGCATTTCCCAACGCCCTTGAAAGAGGCGTTGGTTCGCCCTCTCTTAAAAAAATGTACAGCAGACCCGGCCGAATTGGCAAATTACCGTCCGGTGTCTAATTTACCATTTTTAGGTAAAATCATTGAGAGGGCAGTGGCGTGGCAGCTACAGAGGTTCCTAGATGACGCTTCCGTTCTTGACCCGTGCCAGTCTGGGTTCCGACCGGGCCATGGGACGGAGACGGTGCTGGTCGCCTTGGTAGATGACCTTCGGCAGCAACTGGATCGGGGCGGCGCTGCGGTACTGATGTTACTAGACCTGTCGGCGGCATTTGACACAGTCGACCATCAGTTGCTAAAGCGCCGCCTCGCCGACATAGGGGTTGGGGGGTTGGCCTTGCAATGGCTCTCCTCCTTCCTCTCTGGTCGGGGACAAAGGGTGGCTATTGGGGGTGAGCATTCCCAGAGGCACACACTTGATTGTGGGGTGCCTCAGGGAGCAGTTCTCTCCCCAATGCTGTTTAACATTTATATGCGCCCCCTTGCCCAGATTGTCCGGAGGTTTGGGCTGGGTTGCCATCAATATGCAGATGACACCCAGCTCTATCTGCTAATGGACGGCTGGCCCGGCTCCGCCCCAGGGAACCTAGATCGGGCTCTGCAGGCTGTAGCGACGTGGCTCAGATTGAGTGGGCTGAAGTTGAACCCAGCGAAGACAGAGGTCCTTTGTGTGGGTCGCGGCGCCCTAGGAGGGGAAATAGCTCTCCCAACTTTCGACGGCGCACCATTGAAACCAGTGCGCCAGGTAAAGAGTTTGGGCGTTTTACTGGAGCCTTCATTATCAATGGAGGCCCAGATAGCAGCCACTGCCAAGTCAGCATTCTTCCACCTGAAGCGGGCAAGGCAGTTGGCCCCCTTCCTGGAACGTCGCGACCTCGCAACAGTGATCCATGCAACAGTCACCTCAAGATTGGACTACTGTAATGCCCTCTACTTGGGGCTACCTCTGTGCCGGACCCGGAAGCTGCAGCTGGTGCAGAACGCGTCGGCCAGGCTACTATTGGGGCTCCCAAAATGGGAGCACATACGGCCGGGGCTGCGCGGACTGCACTGGCTGCCAATCACCTACCGAGTCCAGTACAAGGTGTTGTTATTACCTTTAAAGCCCTATATGGCCGAGGACCAGCCTACCTAAGGGACCGTCTCTCCCCATATGAACCCCAGAGGGTACTGAGGTCAGTGGGTAAAAATAAAATGACCATCCCTGGGCCGAGAGACGTCAAACTCCAAAACACCAGAGCACGGGCCTTTTCAGCCGCGGCTCCTGCACTGTGGAACCAGCTTCCGGAGGAAGTGCGGGCCCTGCGGAACCTCGACCAGTTCCACAGGGCCTGCAAGACCGCCCTTTTCAGACAAGCCTATACTGATATCGACTGCTAAGTTGCTAGGAATAAAAGAACCGCCATCTATAATACTACTATGGAACTATCTAAACTGGCAGAACCAGCGCCAGAACAGTTTTATTGCTGCCAGATACATTTAATGTAACTTAAATCATGTGTTTTAACTCAATTAACTGGTTTTTATATGTTTAAATTTTTTAATTGTTAAATTTAAAGTTTTACCTATTTATGTTAATGTATGGAATGCTGTTAGCCGCCCTGAGCCGCCTAGGCGGGGAGGGCGGGATACAAATAAAATCTATTATTATTATTATTAAGTTCCCAGGTAGCTTGGGAACTGTAGTGTTCTGACCTTTCAGAAAAAGGGAACCTGCAATTCCCCATTAGCAGAGGAAGGTGTCCTTACAATAGGTTACATGCCTCAACCCATTTGTTCCATGGGCAGGGTTTACCCAACTTATTTTGTGGCGTTTCCCAGCTGTGCTGGGGACAGATTCTCAATCCACACCCTGCCTATGTCCACATGTCTTGTAACAGGAGTGGCCAAACTTGGTTGATGTAAGAGTCGCATAGAATAAACGTCAGATGTTTGAGAGCCACAAGACATGACTGTTAGAGATGAAGGAAGGAAGGAAAATAGATGGGGAGGGGGGGACGGATAGGTGGAAAGAAAGCAACATTAACTTTAAATGCATTCTCCAAGTCAGCTGATGGGACAGTGGGGGCTTTGAGAGCAACACAATACGTGTGAAAGAGCCACATATGGCTCCCAAACCGGAGTCCGCCCCCCATTTTATAATGGACTAGAAAATAGAGACTACCAACAGCTTACAGCTGTCCAGGAATTAAGCCATCACACAGAGACAATTTTCAAATGGCCTCTATGCTGAAGCAAATAACATACAGATGAGACCTGAAACTCCCAGATCTTAGGGGGGCTAAATGGAAGATGGAATGACCCCTCCAGTTATTGAAGGGATGTTGTGTGTGTGTGGGAGGGTGTATTTATAGGCAGTATGTTTTTTGTTTTCCCAGCCACTTGGGGGAGGGTTGGTGGTCCTGGCCACCAGCCCAATCTGACTTTGAATTGGGGGATTGATGTATGTTAGGGACACAGCTGGGACCCATGCAGCTGGAAGGAAGAACTGAATTGGCTAGGAGTGATTCCCCGTTGCACATTGCTGCTTCATTTCCTCTGCTGCAGAATCAGAGACCTTCCCCAGCTCCCACAATCTGCCTGCAATACTCTAGTTAATTCTGCTGAGTCTTTCTCAGTCAATCAGTGAATCTTTATTTGGTGCGATCATCTGCCAAGATTGACACCTGGAGAGTGTCATCAGCACACATCTACGTACAATGTATTTTCAGAGCCATGTAACAGCCTGATTTCAGTTGTATGAAAATAATAAAAGAACTTAACCAACTGCTTCCTTGTTGAGCATACCAGTGTGCAAAAACTGACCATCTTAAAGGTGGTTTCGTTAGAACTATCTGAGAACAGGAGGGAAATCTCAAATTCATCAGGTTAGCCTGTAAAAACAGATAAGATTGGAGTTATATAGAGAGACTGAATGTCCCTCTACAGTAGTTAATGGAATATCATGTGGTCTGCTGTTTTTGTGTGTAAATTTTCTGCAGCAGCTTTCTTGTAGTGCCTGCCATTTTGGCCTGGGGCTGTCTCATAAGCTCCCCTTAACCCTCATGATCAGGCTAGAAGAGTCTAGTGTGGCTTTCCCAAGTAGGGAAGGGCTGCTCTCTTCCCACCCTTCCTAAGGCTGCTGGGTGAAGTAGGTGGGTTATCTGACTATACAAAGGTGGTTTCCAACCTGGCTATTACTTCCTCCTGCAAAGTGCTGTGTTTTCTCTTCATCGTTTCCAAAAAGTTTTGCCATAAAACTCAGGGCATTCTTATCCAAGTCTAACCATGAGGTAGCACTGTCTTCCACAGGTTACTTACTATGTTCAATTGCTTCTCTCTCCCTTTCTGCGGTCTCTTAACAGCATCAACCTGAGCTTCTGTCTGAATGCATCGGGGAAGCATGTGCCAGACTCCATCGGTAAGTAGTGTGAGGGACAGGACTCAGAAGAGAGGCATGGAATGGATTTGGAGAAAAGGTCTGTGGGAGCAGCTATAGTCAGTCTGTGGGAGCAGCTATAATTGGACAGCAGTCTGAAGAGCACGTAGGTTGGATATGCTAGGAACACCCAGGTACAAGTAATGGGGAAACTGTCTTTTACCCTAGTGATGAAGCAAAACCCTTTCTATGATTTTGTTGCTTTGAGTCTGTAGTTCTTTTTTTTTGGGGGGGGGGGTGTTCTCCCCCTTCCTTCCCTCACAAATCAGTGACAAGGTAGAGGACTAAGTTAGAGTCTGGGGGCACCTTTAAGACCAGCAAAGTTTTATTCAGGGTATGAGCTGTTGCTCACGCTTCCTCGGATCGGAGGAAGTGTACTTGCACACGCAAATTGATACCTTGAATAAAACTTTGTTGGCCTTAAAGGTGCCCCCGGATTCTAACTTTGTTCTGTTGCTTCAGAGCAACGCTGCTGCCTACCTGGATCTATCTTGAAGGTAGAGAACTGGTAGGTGACTCCCTCATCTCTCTTCCTGTTAGTCTGTCGCAGCTCTCTTTAGGACTCTCCTGTTCCCTGAATCTGTGGAGATGAAAAGCAGGAACAACCAAATTGTGAGGGCTGAACCTACATGTGGGGCTTACATACCAAAGGTGCCTAAGAAACTCTGAAAGTTCTTAAACATCCATTGTATTTTTTTTATGTCTTACTGGGCTCTCTGGGGAATTCCAAAACAGCTTCTGGGAAAGCTGGTTTCATTTCCTTCATCTGAATAAAAGTTATATTAAGATCGATGGGTTTCTAATGTTTAAAAGCCATTGATGATGTAGGCCAATTCTGACTGGGGGAGAGATTTTAAATTGGGTTATTGACAAGTCAGTGCTGTATAGAAATATTATTTTCACACTTTTTTTTCCAAGATGAAAATGCTTAATGTGGGCCAGTGCTTGTTTTTATGGCTTTTAAATCTGATTATTTGCAATGGCAAATCAAAGCCGTATAGTAATATAAAATTATTTTCTTGTGCTTTCTTTTCAAGATGAAGATGTTAGGTTTTGTTGCAGCAAGATTTTATACAGAGGGAGATTGAGAGAAAGAGAGAGAGAGAGATTTTTTTATAAATAGTTGGCAGTAACTCAATCTAAATGAAACCCAGGGAGAATTACCTGATGGATTTGTTCATTTCTGGCTTCCTGCTTAATTTATGTCCTCCATGGTCTCACTCGCTGGACAGGAATAAGTCTTTGTCATGGGCAGAAGAAGGGAATCACATCTGGTTCTTTCTTCTTGAGTCTCCACAGAGGAACCAATGA
This sequence comes from Heteronotia binoei, assembly GCF_032191835.1. Classification (NCBI taxonomy): domain Eukaryota; kingdom Metazoa; phylum Chordata; class Lepidosauria; order Squamata; family Gekkonidae; genus Heteronotia; species Heteronotia binoei. Next base: position 23,258,685 of record NC_083235.1, read on the forward strand.
GCACTGGAGACTTTAGATAACATCCTGCATAGCGGTCGCTTCAAATTGCTTTTGGGACTACTTTTTGGGGCTATGACCCACATTCTGGGTGGCAGACGTTGAAATCTCACTTGGCACTCCCTTCCTCTTTGTCTCACCTGGGCAGGGTTCACTGTGGAGCTCCACCTCGACCACCACAAGCAGAAGGGGGCAGTGAAGCGGGCACTCTTCCTGCGCTCCCGCCAGGCCCATCTGATTCAGACTGTCCAAATTCGCAACGGTGCCAATGCAGAGTGCCGCGAGATGAAGATCTACCTCCGGGTGAGTTGCGATTCATACCAAAGATCCCCCCACCCGGTGTGCATGCCTTTGGGAGCACACGAGTCTGTATTGGCTTCTTTGCCCACTCTATTATCTACCAGGAACAAATGCCACCACTTGTATCTCCCAGTTCATCAGGGTAATAATTGGCTCTGTATTTGTTGGCACATGCAGCTGTCTGAAAACATCATCAGATCATCCGTCCCTTGAGCCTAGCCCAGGCTGTTTTGGTGTTGTTGTTCAGTCGCACAGTCGAGTCCAACTTTACCTTAGGGTAAAGGTACCTTTAGTAATGTATGGCTGTGAGAACTGGACCATAAAGAAGGCCGAGTGCAGAAGAATAGATGCTTTCGAGCTGTGGTGTGGAGAAGAATCTTGCAAGTCCCTTGGACTGCAAGAAGATCCAATCAGTCAGTCCTAAGAGAAATCAACCCAGACTGTTCCCTGGAAGGTCAGATGCTGAAGCTGAAGCTCAAATACTTTGGCCACCCAATGAGAAGGGAGCACTCCCTGGAGAAGACCCTGATGCTGGGAAAGACAGAAGGCAAAAGAAGGGGGCGGCAAAAGATGAGGTGGCTGGACAGCATTACTGATGTAACAACCACGAATTTGAGCAGACTTCGGAGGATGGTGGAAGACAGGAGGGCCTGGCGTGACTTGGTCCATGGGGTCACAAAGAGTCCGACTCGACTGTGCGACTGAACAACAACAAAAAGGTACCTTAGAGTATCTTGCCTACCTTAGGGACCGTCTCTCCCCATGCGTTCCCCAGAGGGTACTTAGATCTGGAGCGCAAAAGTTACTATCCATCCCCGGGCTGAGGGAGACAAGACTGAAGTCAGCCAGGGAAAGAGCCTTCTCAATTGCTGCCCCCCATTGGTGGAATCAACTGCCTGAGGAGGTCAGAGCCTTGCAGGACCTTGCCCAGTGCCGCAAGACCTGCAAGGCGATACTATTCCAACTAGCTTTTAACTGAACCTGCCAAGAAATGAGATCTAATAGGATGTCTAAGAACATTAAATGCCATCTATAACTAAATGGAAAATTAGCACCAAATTGTTTAGATTGTTTTAACTTAATTCTTTATCTAAATTGTTTTATTTTGATTTACTGTGTACTGTGAGCTGCTCTGAGCCTGCTTTGGCAGGGTGGGTAGGATGTAAATGGAATAAACTAAACTAAACTCTTTGTGGCCCCATGGACCGAGTCATGCCAGGCCCTCTTGTCTTCCACCATCCTCCGAAGTCCATTCAAATTCATGTTTTGGTGTTACTGGGCCCCAAAAGTCTTGAGCTGCTTTCAGCCCAGGAATGAGCCTTGCTCTTGTGAAACATTTGTTGACCCTCTGAGCTGTCATGAGCTCCACCCCAGTATCCTGGGCTTGCTTGAACCAGGCGGCTTGAGTTGGGACCCTGGGCCAGGATCCCCAACTTTCGTGAGCCTGCAGGTGCGTTTGGAATTGCTGGTATGAAAGAGCTGCCGCAGGAGGCAACACCAGCTATCATATGGCTGCTGCAAACTTCCTTCAGTCACACAGTGAAGATCCTTGTGCAGTGGTAGCAGCTGCTGCCAAAGCAATTTTTGTTTAAATTAATCAAATCTCAAGTGACCGATCAAAAGACTTGCTGGGCAAAAGGCCTACTTGGTGACATCCACTTTCTAAAAACACGTGGCCGCTGTCAGGAAAGCTGTCATTGGGTGCCATGGCTCTCACAGGCACTACGTTGGGGACCCCTGCCCTAGCTGGCTGATTCCTCTGTACTGTTGGCTCTCGAAGTAGGTTTTGAATCCATAACAGAATACCCAGCAGACCCAACAACAGCATTAATGCAACAAAAATTAACCTTAAGGTAGCACGTTGGACCACCTTAAAATTGTTTTTTTAAAAGCCCTGACCTGGATATCCCAGTTAAGCCCAATCTCGTCAGATCCTGGAAACTAAGCAAGGCCGACTCTGGCAAGTACCTGGGTGGGACACCTCTTTGGAATACCAGAACTGGGAGGCAGGGGCAGTCTTTATTCAGCCACCTCCCTGAATATCCTCCAGGCTTCCAGTAGAGGCCAGTCATCAGAGGTTGCCATGACTTCCAGGAGCATGCGCGCACACACATGCACATAAAAGCTACCAACCAACACCCCTCCTTTAAAAGAATGAATGTTACCAGAGGTGTGTAAGGATGCAGAAGTTGCATGGGGTTTGCTAGTACATATACAGTGCCATCCTAAGCAGAGTTGCATTCTTCTAAGTCAGTTGAAGTCTTTGTAGGCCTTGAAGAATATAGCTCCACATGGCAGTGCACTTATAAATGGCTCTAAGATTATCAAGGGCAAACACCTTGCTAGGGTATCTTCTGTTGTTATGAGATGTTACTGTAAGGTTTAAATTTTGGTCAGGTTGTGGCCAGAAGAACATGCATTCTCCATACATACACCAGTAGACAGACGTTCTCTAGCTACTGTAGTTATCTGTCAATTAGAGTATTTTTGGATATGTTTATGGTTAGGTATTGGATGGCTTATATAGAAATACTCACATGGTTGCTAGCAATGTAGATCAAGAACACAAATCCAGTCTGTTCCAGCTGCGTTGGTCTGTTGCAGCAGGAAAAAAAACTGCTAACAACCACTTGTACCTGTTTTTCTGTCAACAAGTATTGATCCATAAGCATCCCTTGACTTCTTACCTGATAAACCTAATAACAGTTAAGGTCAATCCCAAAAAACCTCCAGCTTTCCAAAACTTCAGACCTCTGTCTCCTGTTTCACTGAGTTACCAGCCAGCTTATAGCTTAGGGCAAGTGCTCTTCAATAGAACTTCCTGAACACCCCACAGAATTCCAGTTGGGGTCTGAACGACCAGCTGGATTCACAAGGAATTCAGCCTTGTTCCTGACATGGAGCTGTGGCAAATCTACCAGACTGGAGCCCCACCTGAGAGTCAATCCATTAGTAAGCACCCAAAGGAATGACATTTCAGTTAAGTTTGGAAATAGGTAGAAAAACACAAAGTATGGAGAGTCATATTATTGGCAGCTTGAGAGTTCAGCCTACATATGATTGGTATACTCACTGGCACATAAACATGGTTGGCATCAGAGCTTTTTTTGTAGCAGGAATTCCTTTGCATATTAGGCTACACCCCCTGATGGTAGCCAGTCCTCCCGGAGCTTACAGTAGGCCCTGTAAGAAGAGCCCTGTAAGCTTCTGGAGGATTGGCTACATAAGGGGTGTGTGGCCTAATATGCAAAGGAGTTCCTGCTACAAAAAAAGCCCTAGTTGGCATGGTATATGTCAGGGGTGGCCAATGGTAGCTCTCCAGGTGTTTTTTTGCCTACAGCTCCCATCAGCCCCAGCCAGCATGGCCAATGGCTGGGGCTGATGGGAGTTGTAGGCAAAAACATCTGGAGAGTTACCGTTGGCCATCCCTGGTATATGTTATAGCAATGCTGCAAGGGACAGATAGAAAGATCCAAGATCGGTAGCCACATTAGTCTGTAGGAGTAGAAAAGAGCAACAGTCCATTAGTGCCTTAAAGACTAACATAATTTGTGGCAGGAGATGAACTTTCACAAGTGACTGCTCAGAAAAACAGAAGTGAGCACTGACTTATGAAAGCTCATACCCCGCCACAAATTTTGTTAAGTCTTTAAGTTGCTACTGGACTCTTGCCCTTTTCTACAGCAGATGGATAACACAGCTCAGTTCCAGAATCCCCAGAGTCTTGCTGAAGTGCATTAGGAGACCCATGCACTGAGCACTGGAGGTTCCTACATTCTTTTTAAACGTGCATATTTTGTACTCTCTTCTCCATCCTGACAGAACGAGTCCGAGTTCCGTGACAAGCTCTCCCCCATCTACCTGTCGCTCAACTTCTCGCTGGATCCAAAGGCCCCACTAGATGCCCATGGACTGCAACCCATCCTCAACTACCTCACTCACAACCACATTGAACAGAAGGTACCGATGGGAAAAGAGAGGGGAAGTGTCCAGTGGGGCTGGGCCTGGCTGCTAGCAGTTAACTCTTAGCATTTAGCGTAAAGCAAGCTGACTGGTGAAGGGTCTGGAGAGTATTTCTGTCCTGCCTTTCAGGAAACATTGCACTGGGCAGCTTGGTGGTGGAATGTGTTGTCAAGTCACCGCTGACTTACAGCAATCCCATAGGACGATCCCCATAGGAAAGAGCTGAGCAGAGGTGGCTTCTGCAATAGCAACCCTGGACTTAGTTGGTCAGAGGTATCAAACTCATTTGTTATGAGGGCCGGATCTGACATAAATGACACCTTGTCGGGCTGGGCCGTGTGCGTCATAACATGTCATGCCAGGTAGTGGAGATATAAACTTTATAAAGGGCAGAGACAAACACCATTAAAGATTTTTTTTTAAAAAAAAAAGCTTAAAACATGCTTATAGTATTAGCGCTCTTGCAATATTGTGGTCAATATGTAAGCAAGCTCTCCCTCCCTCTCCAAGAGAGGAGCCTCAGCTACTGGAGAAAATAGAGGCTTTGCTATGTAGCTGCTGTGCAAAGCAAGCTGTGACCCAGAAAGAAGCAAGAGAGAGGGAGAAGGAAGCAGACTTGTTTGCGGGCTTAATAGGACCCCTTCAGTTTGACACCCCTGAACTTGGTGGTCCCCCATCCAAGTACTAGCTGGGGCCAGCCCTGCTTAGCTTCAAGATCTGATGAGATCAGGCTGTCCTGGGGCTATCCATGTCAGGTCCTGGGCAGCTTACCTGGGAAGAAAATAACATGTAGGGGCAACAGAAGATCAAAACTCAGGGATGGTGTCTTACTGCCTCCTTTCTTACAGTATATGCCTCTGTTCTGTGAGGGAGCATCTAGCCAGCCCAGTCCTGGAGATACCAGTGCGATCTAGGTTCTGTTTAGTATATTTTATCCCTCCTTTCCTTTTACAGACAGTGCTGGTATAGTGGCTAGAGTGTTCGACTAGGGTCTGGAAGAGTATTTCCACTCTGCCATGGAAACTCACTAAGTGACCTTGAGCCAGTCACACACTGTCTCACACACAACTCTGTCTGTCTCTTCCCCCTACCCCAGCCCGCAACGTACCAGACAGGATTGTTGTGAGGATAAAATGTGTGTTGTACGGCATGTTGGGGAGACAAGTGAATAAATAAATAAATTCTTCCAAGCATCTTAGAGGGGTATAGTTGACTCTTCCCCCTCTCTTCATCACCCTGTGGGTTAGGGCAGGCTGAGAAAGAACGGGTTGAATCCATTGGCTAATTTTCCACTGTCAGAAGGGATACCCATCTCACCTCCTCTCTTTCATTGTGGCTCAAAAAGGGCCCCCCCCCCACTAAAAAAAAGTACTGCTTCTGAGGCAAGGGGATCCCCAGAATGGCCTTGGGGGCTGCAGTGGAATTGGCAAACTTATTGTGGTGAACCTGTCTCACATCTGACCTCCTTTGGTTACTCGGTCTTTCACCAATCGCGGATTAGCGGGCGGGGGGGAGGGGTAGCGCTATTCATACGGGAGGGTTACTCCTTCCGGGCTCTCCCGGCCCCAACGATCGACGGTATTGAGTGTGCCGGCCTTGCTTGGGATGTCGGAGAGAGGTTGGCGATCTGGCTGGTGTACCGTCCGCCTAACGTACCGGCCAGTGCCTTACCATCCCTGATGGAGGCGGTGTCGGGCTGGGCGTTGGAGTACCCAGGACTTGTGGTCCTGGGCGACTTCAATGTCCATGCCGATGACGCAGCTTCCACTCGGGCGATGGACCTAGTGTCTTCCATGGCGACACTGGGACTCTCTCAATTTGTTATGACCCCCACGCATCAGGCGGGACACACATTAGATCTGATCTTTGCGACCGGGATTCAAGTGAACGAAATCGCAACTGAGGCGATACCATGGTCGGATCACTTAGCCCTCAAGGCTCGTATGGAAGCGCTGCCACAACCCTGTAAGGGCAGAGAGCCTATTTTGGCTCGCCCGCGGAGCCTGATGGACCCGGAACGGTTCCAAATGGCTCTTCGGGATCCTTGGCCCCCTGGCGATTCCCTTGACACCCTGGTTGATGCCTGGCAAGATCGGCTATCCAGGGTAATCAACGAGATCGCACCTCGACGTCCTCTGTGCCCTCGTTCGAGGCTGGCTCCTTGGTATACCTTGGAGCTACGCCGACTGAAACAAGGACTCCAACGACTAGAGAGGCAGTGGCGGCGCACTCGTGACGAAGTGACGAGAACATCCTACAGAACGTTTATGAGGTCTTATGAGATGGCAGTCAAGGCCACGAAGAAAAACTACTTCGCGGCCAAGATTGCGTCTGCAAAGTCGCGCCCAGCACAATTGTTTAAAATAATTGGGCATTTAACCACACTGCCGCAGGGCAGACCAAACGTTAGAGAATTGGAAATAGGCTGTGAGGCTTTTGCGAAATTTTTTGCAGACAAAATCACGTCGCTCCGCCAGGACCTGCCCATCACGTTAGATACAGTACATGAACTCGAGGCTCCGTGCCTGTCTTCCGGTTTAATCCTGGATCATTTCGACCCACTCAGCCTGGAGGAAGTTGACGGAATTCTCTCTTCTGCACGCCCTACAACTTGTGATTTGGACCCATGCCCCTCCTGGCTAATTAAATCTTGCCCGAGGGAGCTTAGATGTCCTTTACGGGACATCATAAATAGATCCCTCTTGGAGGGGCGTTTTCCAACGCCTCTAAAAGAAGCCTTGGTCCCTCCCCTCCTAAAAAAAGTACAGCAGACCCGGCCGAATTGGCAAATTACCGACCGGTCTCTAATTTACCGTTCTTAGGTAAACTTATAGAGAGGGCAGTGGCATCGCAGCTACAGGGCTTTCTGGATGACGCTTCCATCTTAGATCCTTGCCAGTCTGGCTTTCGCCCGGGCCACGGGACGGAGACAGTGCTGGTCGCCCTGGTGGATGATCTCCAACGGCATCTGGACCGAGGTGGTGTGGCGGTGCTGATGTTGTTAGACCTGTCGGCTGCATTTGACATGGTCGACCATCGGTTACTGACCCGCCGCCTCGCCGATGTGGGGGTTAGGGGGTCAGCCCTACAATGGCTCTCCTCCTTCCTTGAAGATCGGGGACAAAGGGTGGCAATCGGAGGTGAGCTGTCCCAGAGACACACACTAGATTGTGGTGTGCCTCAGGGAGCAGTTCTCTCACCGATGTTATTTAACATCTATATGCGCCCCCTTGCCCAGATTGCCAGGAGTTACGGGCTTGGGTGCCACCAATATGCGGATGACACCCAGCTCTGTCTACTAATGGACGGCCGGCCTGACTGCGTCCCAGAGAATTTAGACCGGGCTCTGCAGGCTATGGCAACTTGGTTAAGGCAGAGTGGACTGAAATTGAATCCAGCGAAGACAGAAGTCCTTTGCCTAGATCGGGGCGCCCAGGGAAGAGAAATACCTCTCCCGGTCTTCAACGGAGCGCCGCTGAAAGCGGCGTGCCGGGTCAGGAGCCTGGGAGTTTTACTGGAGCCTTCACTATCAATGGAGGCCCAGATTGCAGCCACTGCCAAGTCAGCCTTTTTCCACCTGAGGCGGGCAAAGCAGCTGGCTCCCTTCCTAGAGCGTCAAGATCTGGCAATGGTGATTCATGCAACGGTCACCTCGAGACTTGACTACTGTAATGCCCTCTACATGGGGCTGCCTCTGTACCAAATCCGGAAGCTGCAGCTAGTGCAGAACGCGGCGGCTAGATTGCTGTTGGGGCTCCCAATGTGGGGCCACATACAGCCTGGGCTGCGCGAATTGAACTGGCTGCCAGTTGTATACCGGATTCGTTACAAAGCGCTGGTTATCACCTTTAAAGCCCTATATGGTCAAGGACCTGCCTACCTTAGGGACCGTCTCTCCCCGTATGAACCCCAGAGAGCACTGAGGTCAGCTGGGAAAAACCTGCTGAACATCCCCGGGCCGAAAGAGGTGAAGTTGCAAAGCACCTGCAACCGAGCTTTCTCTACTATGGCTCCACGCCTGTGGAACCAATTTCCAGAGGAAATGCGGGCCCTGCGGGACCTTGAACAGTTCCGCAGGGCCTGCAAGACTACCCTCTTCCGGTTGGCCTTCACCGAATAAGGGGGAAACTGCTAAAGAACTCACCATCATAAACATAAATGTAATCATAGCACCAGTATATATGTTATTAATTTTTATTAATTTTAGAATTTTAACTAGAATTTTAATTACACTGTTAATGTAGTAGTTTTAATGATTGTATAATTGATGTATGAAATGTCCGGCGGGGAGGGCGGGATACAAATAAAAGTTGTTGTTGTTGTTTCCCGCCAGGCCCAGATCCAGCTTGATTGCGGTGAAGACAACGTCTGTGTCCCTGACCTGAAGCTTGAAGTCCTTGGGTAAGAAGGCCCCGGCCCTTGCTGCTCTACCCCCGTAAGGTCATAGCCAGGTGCCCCACATGCACACAGACATCTTTGGTAGTAGAAAAATTGGGTCACCATGATCTCGCTTGGTGCCAGGACCTGGTGCCCTGCCCCCTATCACCAAGACCTCTCCTGAAATGGAAGCATGAGAGGCTGCTGGTGCCCCTTCCCTTCCCCACTCAGTGATGGAACCTTCTCTGCTGCTGAGTCTCCCTTCACTTGGCTCCCTCAGACTGGATGATGACATCACAGATTCATGTTTCTGTCATAAGTCGTGGGTGTGGCCAGTGAGGATTCTGTTGCCATAGAACCACTGGTGACAGTTGGGGCAGGGGAAACGGTTTGTTCAGTTGCTGGAGGCTTTCTTGGGTGAGCCAGATCTGGCTGCAGTTTCCTGTTTTGTTCATGGAGCGGGAAGAAGATGATAGAAACTTAACAGCAGTTGGCTGGATGCATTGGGGGTTATAATTATTGATGTGTCTCCTCCTTGTGACTTTACCATCTTGAGTGTGTGGTTAAGTGCCTGACTTCTCTGATTCCTTGGGGACAGTGTTCCTTCTAAGCTGAGTTAGTTTGAGCTGGCTCATGATTTTTTAGCCTCTGACGCACACATTTTTGTCTTAGGAAGAAATGGCCCCGGAGCAAGCTAATTTATGCAGTAGCTCACAACATTAAGGCCAGTAGCTCACAAAATAGAATTTTTGTTAACAAGGCTCCACAGCTTAGAGGTAGCACTGCTTGGGGATGGATAGATATTAATTTGTCTTGATTGCTTCTATCCCATAATATATTCTGGCCTTTCTGCCCTCTTCTGTACGAAGTGTAAGCTGTGGAGTTGCCAACTCTTTGTTGGGAAATTCTTGAGAATTTGAGAGTGGGGTTTGGGGAAGACAAAGACCTAAGTAGGGTATAATACCATAGAATCTCATCTCCAAAGCAGCCTTTTCTCCAGGGGAACTGATCTGTTCAGTCTGGAAATGAATTGTAATTCCAGGAAATCTCAAGGTATCACCTGGCGCTTGGCAACCCTAATAAGCTGAGCAGAGGAACTTGGGGCGTTGTCATGCCTGTGATCAGGGCTTTGTTTGTAGCAGGAACTCCTTTGCATATTAGGCCACAGACTCCTGATGTAGCCAGTCCTCCAAGAGCTTATGGAGCTCTTAGTACAGGGCCTACTGTGAGCTGCAGGAGGATTGGCTACATCAAGGGAGGGTGTGGCCTAATATGCAAAGGAGTACCTGCTACAAAAGAAGCCCTGCCTGTGATTATTCAGGCTTGCCACATGGTGCAGCTGAGAGAGAATCTGAGAAAGCGGGGGGGCTTATCTTTCAGGAATTGGGAGAGAGAAAAGCCAAGATGTTGCCCTTCCTATACGTTAAAACCTTGGTGATAGCACAATCCCTGTAGCTTCGAAGGGAGCCTAAAAAGTGCCTAGCCTAAAAAGTAACCCTACCCCTAACCCTCACCCCTGGCAGCCCCTCTTGAGAGGCACTCCTGTGCACAAGGCTGCACTGTCAGCTGGTATTGAAATTTGAAAGAGCAACCCCAGTACAACCCAGCCCAGGCACGAGAATGGCTCAGCAGGCCTTCTTAAGCAAACCCCTCTGGTCTGATTCTTCTTCTGGTCAAAGTTTCTTCCAAGATCCCAGCAATCAGCCTCAGTCCCCACCCCCACCCCTTTCCCACTGCCTCATTTCTGGGGAGAAGTTTCCATTGCATTCAAGGTCCTATTGTGGTAGCAGAGGGGGCTGCAGTTCAGCAGGGTCTGCAGGGCCCAGTGTGGGATTGTTTGAGATATTGAGGAAAAGCTAAGTTTGAGTTCAGTAGCACCTTGGAGACCCATGAGATTTTCAAGCTGTGGTCTTTTGAGGGTCAAGCTCCCTTTGCCGGAAGGCTTTGACCAGGGGTGGCCAAACTTGCTTAACCTAAGAGCCACATAGAATAAACATCAGACGTTTGAGAGCCACAAGACATGAATATCAGATGATTGAGAGCCTCATAGAAGGCAGGAAGGAAGGCAAATAGATGGGGAGAAGATGGAGGTGGAAAGAAAGCAACTTTAACTTTAAATCCATTCCCCAAGCTGCTGGCTGGCTTGACTTGGAGAAGTGATTTAAAGAGATAAATGCCTTCTCCAAGCCAGGTGATGGGATGGTGGGGGCTTTGGGAGCCACACAATATGTGTGAAAGAGCCACATGTGGCTCCTGAGCGGCAGTTTGGGCACTCCTGGCTTTGACTCTTGAAAGCTGATAACCTGGAACATCTGAGGCGGCTGAGAGGTGATATGATCACCATCTTCAAGTACTTGAAGGGCTGTCATGTAGAGGATGGTGCGGAATTATTTTCTGTGGCATCAAAAGGTAGGACCAGAACCAATGGGTTGAAATTAAATCAGAAGAGTTTCTGGCTCAACATTAGGAAGAACTTCATGACTGTTAGAGCAATTCCTCAGTGGAACAGGCTTCCTCGGGAAGTGGTGGGCTCTCCTTCCTTGGAGGTTTTTAAACAGAGGCTAGATGGCCATCTGACAGCGATGAAGATCCTGTGAATTTGCGGTAGGTATTTGTGGGTTTCCTGCATTGTGCAGGGGGTTGGACTAGATGACCCTGGAGGTCCCTTCCAACTCTATGATTCTGATCTTGTTGGTCTCTAAGATGGTCCTGGGTTCGAATGCAGCTCTTCTGCTGCACCACCAACACAGCTGCCCTCTTAAAGCTATTCTTATAAAAAAGCAAAACTTTTTGGAGAGTATGGGCTTGGATTGACGTCAGCAGTATTATTGCCACAAGACAAATGAACATCTTTTTTTAAAAAGGAATTCCTTTGCTTAGTTGTTTTTTTTTAATCTGACATGTCCAGTTTAGTATTCAGGCCCGTTTGATCTATAACAGTACATGTAAGATCTGTGAGCTGGTGAGAGAGACGGGAGCACTGTACATGATACTGAAAAGCTTCTCTGAAACTCTCCAGTACTCTGTGGTCTATGTTAGTTGTGCTGGAGTGTGAAAGAGAATACGTGACACCCAATATATTGCAGACTGATCTAAGCTCTCATGCAGGGGTAGAATTCTAGTACAATCTCCTTTGCATGTTAGGCCACACACCCCTGATGCAGGACTGGATCTACATGTTTTTTGAGGGGGGGGGGGGCAAAATTAAAAAATGGCGCCCCCTTATGGGCCATTCTATCTTATGGTCCCATAGAACACAATGGCTCCGTACCCAATTTGGCACCCCCCCCCCTCTGCCCCCCTCTAGATCCAGTCCTGCCCTGATGTAGCTAATCCTCCAAGAGCTTACAAAAAAGAACCTTGTAAACTCTTGAAGGATTGGCTACATCCAAGGGTGTGTGGCCTAATATGCAAAGAAGCTCCTGCTAGAATTCCACTCCTGCTCTCATGTTTGATATTCATTTTCCTGCGGTCCGGCACTGTCCACCCCACACTTCATGAAGCGGCATGCTTGAATGATAGCTTCAGAATCAACTGTCATGATTGGCGTTCTCACTCTTTTCTCCAACCCTTTGCAGGGATCATCACACTGTGTACCTGGGAGACAAGAATGCACTGAATGTTTCATTCCATGCGCAGAATCATGGCGAAGGCGGTGCCTATGAAGCTGAACTACATGTGACTATGCCACCGGAGGCTGAATATACAGGAGTCCTCCGGGCCCAGGGGGTAGGTACCTCATAAGTGATATTTCTGCACTCTTAGACAAATGCATCCCTCTGATGGGAGAAACAGATGTATTATAGAGATTTCTCTTTCCAAATCCGAAGCCTTATCGCTGTGATCTACTGAGAAGAAAATTGGTTCCCTTTTCACAATCCTGGGAAATCTGACACGTAAAGGCGGATTCCTGACTATAATTTAAAAGGGGGGAAAAACAGGAATCCCCTTCCATTTTTCATGACTAGTGAAAGGTATTTGAAATCATACAGGCAGTGTTCATAAAAGACAATAGCCCTCATGAAGCTTTTGTCAAGTGATACATATCCACCGATCAGTATACAGAAAACACACACATACAAGCCAGATATATTTCTGTCGAACAAAATGTGTAGTTCTTTCTAATTTGTGCGAGTTAGAATGTTCTGTGTTGCAAACTTCTCCCGGTAATATAGTTGTCATGGTTTCCTTCATAGGGAGTTAGGTTGCACTGTCAACTAATCAATGAATGAATATTTCCTGATTAATGAAAGAGCAGTCTTTTTTAAAAAATTACTTTTAGTACCGAAATCATAACAGCAAACATCCACAGTTTTCATTCCTCGCTTTCACGTGAGAGGGAAAAGCTGTTTTAAGATAGTGTCTGCTATGATGTGTGAGCTTCTGCTGCCCGTTAAAACACAATCAATTTAAAAGGCATTTAATTCAGTTGACTCGGAGTGATCCTAATGGTGCAGGTTCTGAGATCTCTGTTAGGGAATGTTGGTGTCTCCTTGACAGAACTGAAATTCCCAGAAATCCTTAAAAAGTCATGTCCTGTTAATTCAGTTTTAGTCAGGTGGCTACTGTGGGTCTGGCCTCAGTAGCAGAGCACCTGCTTTGCATGTAGAAGGTCTCAGATTCAATCTGGCACCTCCAGCTAAAAGCACCAGAGACCCTGAGACCCTGGAGAGCTGCTGCCAGTCTTGAGTAGACACTACTGATCTTGGTCAGCTCAAGTTCTGACTCAGTGGAAGACAGCTTCATGCGTTCATTTTCAAGGAGGAAGGTCATGACTTAGTGGCAGAGCTCCTGATTTGCACACATAAGGTTCTAGGTTCAGTCCCTAGGCAGAGCCTGACATTTCTAGTTTGATGGTTTAACTTGGTACAGGATAGCTTCATGTGTCGCACTGTGCCCTGTAACTTGGAAGAGGAGTCACCTTTGGAAAGACGATCCCACCCCCCGCCCCTACCCTTTGCAGAACAATCAGCAGCTGTATATGCCCCTTCTACTAACTAAATTATCTGGTTCTTTCTTGATTCTTTGGTTCTTTCCTGCCAGAACCTGAACAGCCTGAGCTGCAAGTACGACACAGTGAATGAGACCAACATAGTCATCTGTGACCTTGGCAATCCAATGAAGGCAGGCGCCAGCGTGAGTATCCCAGACTCCATACCAGGATGAACATTCTTACCAGAACGGTAGTGAGGAGGTGCAGTGGGGAGCGGGGGGCTTGTGGAAGTGCCTCTCTTACTCTAGAGTGGCGGGAGAACCCTTGCAGCAGTGAAGGAATCCTTGGCTGTGGAAATGGCGTGGAATACACAATTGCCCCTTGGGAAGAAAAGTTTAGATTTATCCAAGGTCACCTTAAGAAAGCTGTGGCAGGAAGAACTTTGGATCAACATATGGAGCAGAGGTCCATCAGCGGCTATTAGCCACAGGATATTGATGGAACTCTCTGTCTGGGGCAAGTGATTCTCTGTATTCTGGGTACTTGGGGGTGGACACAGTGGGAGGGCTTCTAGTGTCCTGGCCCCACTGGTGGACCTCCTGATGGCACCTGTTGTTTTTTTTTGCCACTGAGTGACATAGTATGGGCCAATGGCCTGATCCAACATGGCTTCTCTTATGTTCTTAACTCACTGACAACAGTTAAGGATTAGTCAGCCACATTCTTTTGAGGTGACCCAAGCTAGGCTCAGCCAGCTGGATGGACTCTCCAAAACTGTTGGAACCTAAGGAATCCCTTTCCCTGCATCTTGCGAAGTTGGAAAGGTGTTCTGGAAAGTATCCTCAATGAAACATTCTGTTAACAACTGTGGGATACCTTTGGCTTGATTGTATTATGCTTTCAAAGGCTTTTGGGATGTCCATGTCAGGAAGGCTTAAATGATTAAATTAAATTAGAATGATTTAAAGGTTGGAACGCTTTCCCTATGAAGAAAGGTTAAAACGCTCGGGGCTCTTTAGCTTGGAGAAACATCGACTGCAGGATGACATGATAGAGGTTTACAAGATTATGCATGAGATGGAGAAAGTAGAGAAAGAAGTACTTTTCTCCCTTTCTCACAATACAAGAACTCGTGGGCATTCAATGAAATTGCTGAGCAGTTGGGTTAGAACAGATAAAAGGAAGTGCTTCACCCAAAAGGTGATAAACGTGTAATTCACTGCCACAGGAGGTGGTGGCAGCTACAAGCATAGCCAGCTTCAGGAGGGGAATGGATAAGCATATTGAGCAGAGGTCCATCAGTGGCTGTTAGCCACAGCTTATTGTTGTAACTCTCTGTCTGGGGCAGTGATGCTCTGTATTCTTGTGCTTGGGGGGGCACAGTGGGAGGGCTTCTAGCCCCACTGGTGGACCTCTTGATGGCACTTGGGGTTTTTGGCCACTGTGTAACATTGGCCTGATCCAACATGGCTTCTTTTATGTTTTTAAGGCTTGTTGTCCAGGCAAGGGGGCTTCCTCCTTCTCAACACACCACCGCAAGTTGGTAGGAGCTGCAGGTCCCAGATCCTCACTCTCCTCTTATTTTGTTTCTCTCCCCAGCTCTGGGGTGGCCTGCGCTTCACCGTGCCTCGCCTTGTTGATACAAAGGAGTCCATTCAGTTTGACTTCCAGATCCAGAGGTAAGAGAGGCAGGAAAGAATCCCCATGTACCCCTCTCGGCTCTCCCTCTTCTCTGTTCTCCATGGTGAGTCCCTGCCCAAAACGTCAACTCAAAGACAGTTCTAACTGGTCAGGTGTCATAAATGGTCAGGAATTACATAAATTATTTTTTGCACCCCTTCTGGACACACAGTGTACCTTCCACTCTCTATGACAGGGGTTTCAAACATGTGGCCCAGGGACCAAATGAGGCCCCCAGAGGGTTCCTATCAAGCCCCCAAGCAACTGACTGTCATCTGCTTTCTTCTCCCTCTCTCTTGCTTCCTTCTGCGTCACAGTTTGTTTTGGCAAGCTTGCTCCATCACACAGGAGCTACAGAACAGACCTCTATTTTCTCCATCGGCTGAGTCTCCTCCCTTTGGGGGAAGGGGTGGGGAGGGATAGCTTGCTTCAGAGGAAGCTCTGACTCTTCCCTTCCATCCCCAAGGGGCCAGGAGGGGGAGGAGCCTCAGCCAATAGAAGGAAGAGAGGCTTGGCTCAGTAGCTGTGCTGTGCAATTGAGAGCCTGGATTGCATGGGAGAGATACAAAGAAACTGCCTTTAAGACCAACATGTGCTAATGTTTTAAGTTTTTAAAAAAACTTTGTGTTTGTCTGTGTCCTTTATAAAGTTTATATCTTTGCTACCTGGCATTACATTTTATGACACACATGGCCCGGCCTGGCAAGATCTCATTTATGTCAGATCCATCCCTCATAACAAATTAGTTTGACACCCCTGCTCTATGGCCTCTCTCTGTCTCTCAAGTTCAAGGTTACAAGTAGGCCAGGCTGTCGCCCATCTGATGATCTTCAAGTGGTCATCTGTGCAGTCACACTTGCCCACCCAACCTTCCCCAATGCTGGCATCTCTCATTGATGGGGACTTACCAGCAGTGGTTCAAAGGAACTGAGCAGGTGGGCTCAGTTGGTCCAAGCATGTGCAGTTGATGCCTGCTCCCTGGAGCATGGGAGAAAAGCATGCCAAAACGCTCTTGTAGTTCTCCGAGGTCAGGTTCCAGCACAGGTGCCAAACCGGTGTGCGGGACTGCACAGATAACCATTCGAAGATCATCAGTTACAGGCAAACAACCTGGGTTTTTCCTTCATTTTGCTTTTCTTTTCTTCTTTCCATGAGATACACAGGCCACAGATTTAAGCAAACGAGGAGTTGACTTTTGTTTATGATTTGAATGTAACACTGAAGAAAGCAAGGTCGATGTTATAGGATGTTTTGTTTCCAATAGAACTTTTGAACTGCTTCCCCATTCCAGCAATTGGGATCCTTCAGCCAGCTCTAAGCAGCTCTTCCCCACAGTTCCACTCAGCCAGACACACCGGCTGCTCCCTCCACAGCTTCCCTGCTCTCTTTTAACTGCCCTTTCCCAACTGTTGCTCCCCAGCATTCCATTCGCTCTCATTGGTCGCTCTTAGGGAGAGGCAGAACCTAGCCTTTCAGTCACACAGACCATTCACAAAAAACATAAGGGCAGTACACTTTTTTCCCCTCAGTAACTCTTCCTCAGATCTTTAGTTAGGAACAGTGTTCACTCTAAGCTGGAAAATTGCCAGTTTTAATGCATGATGCATACAGTATCCCCCTCCTTCCCCAAGTTGCAATTCAGTTCTACAGCATCCCACACCACCACCACCACCCTCCCTTGGTTAACTTTGCAGAGGGACACAGCCAGGGCTTTTTATGTAGAAAAAGTTCAGCGGGAACTTATTTGCATATTAGGCCACACCCCTGACACTACCATTTTTTCCACACAGGGTTTTTTGTGTAGAAAAAGCCAAGCTGGGATGTATTTGCATATTAGGGCACACCCCTGACATCAACATTGTATCACATGGGGCTTTTTGTAGAAAAAGCCAAGCTGGAACTCGTTTGCATATTAGGCCATACCTCCTGATGCCAATCAGCTGGAACTGCGTTCCTGTGTGTTCCTGCTCAAAAAAAGTCCTGGACACAGCTATGCTGTCTTTCAGAGAAGGGTTGTAATTTCTGATCTTCATATTAAGAGACTTCTGGTAAGCTTCCAAGGAAGCCCAGGACTTTCCCCATCCCAGTCTGAAAAATACTCCTTTAAGTGTTGGGTTATTTTGTTGGGCGCCCATATTTATTAGGAAGCCACCATGGCATGCAGCTTCCTGTGCATACCTGATGTTTGAGGAAGGAAACGACCAAGAGGCATGCATCCAGACTAGAGAAGCCTCCTAACAACCCTGTGCATCATTGCGCTAGCCTTTCATATGCTGTATGACCCCAATGGTCTTACATAACCATGCCTTGTTTCTCCACAGCAAGAATGCCAACAATTCCCACAGCGAAGTGAAGTCACTTACCCTACGTGTGGAGGCTCTCGTTCGTCTTTCGACTCACGAGTGAGTGGGATGCCCAGAGGAAAAGGGCTGTATTTCAGGTTTTAAGTGAAAGAGATTCTGGAGAACAATCTCGCCTACAGGTTGTGTTCTTCAGCTTAGAAGCTCTGCCTTCTAATTCCCCAATGAATGGAGACAAATTATGATTATATATTTATACACCACTTTGGAACCTTGATCTTCCAGATCCTAATCTGACACTCTATCTCAGGGATCTCTAACATGGTGCCCTTGGGTGTCATGACCCCTGCCAGCACCTTTGCTGGCACCCAGCAAGTAGGCAGGGTCAGGAGAGACTTTTGCCCTACAAGAGTTCTGATTGGCTATGGGTATAATAAGAATGATAAGAATAATGGTACTTTAGTTAAAACCAAAACTGGAATATGTATTTAAAAAATATAAAACAATAGTTAAAACGTAGGGCAAGAAGAAGGAATTCAATGAGGGAGCACCTCACAGTCTTTACCCACTGGTGGAAGAAAATGACAGAAAGGAATAGATGCCTTTCCGTGGGGTGAGTTTTGGTGCCATGATCAATAACGCCCACTCCTGGGTTGCCATCAACCTGTTCTCAGAAGGTGGGGGAACCCTGAAGCAGTGCCTTGGAAGATGGCCTTACAGTGGTTGGGTAGGTTCATTTGGGAGTAAGTGGTCCTCCAGGTAAATTTCTGCTTTTATCTGAACACCCTGTCTGTTCCTCCAACAGAGTATCCAAGCCAGACACCCTGGGTCTTCCAGGCTCTGGCTGGGTCCCTGGCCGGGCAGTGCTTCGAGAGCAAGATGTCGGTCCTGGCATGTGTCATGTCTATGAGGTGAGTATCATTAGCTTGGTGCTGGTGCAGTGCCTGAGAGTTCATATACAGGTGAGAGAAGTCTCACTTTTAGAAGCCAGCCTCAGGCCCATCCTTCCCTTCCTCATCTCTCTCTCCCCCTGCCACACACATACAAATGCCATTTTGCATCGATGAAGTAGACTGTCCTTCATGTCGGTAATCTTCTGATCTCCTTTCTAGCCTCCCCAAAAAAACATCAGTACACTTTTTCCCCCTCAGCAACTTTTCCTCAGATCTTTAGTTAGGAGAAAAGGAGACTCTGCTGCATTTCCTTGTGACCCTAGCAAAGCCAATAATCAACAGGTGAGAAACCACCTGAGGGGCTAAAATTGAGGCCCCCAGCCCAAGTGCATGTTCCTAAACCTGTTAGCCAAGATTATTTGAATTATGGAGGAAAGGAAGCATCCATAGCATTATGTAAACTGGAGGGTCAACAAGTAGCCATAGTATTATGTGAGCTAGGAGGGACATGAAGAATCCATAAAATAATGTAAACTAGGGAGGACAGGAAGCATCCATAGCATTATGTGAACTAGGCGGACAGGAAGCATCCATAGCATTATGTGAACTAGGCGGACAGGAAGCATCCATAACATGTGAACCAGGGGGATGAGAAGCATCCAAGCATTATGTGAACTAGGGAGGACAGGAAGCATCCATAATGTTATGTGAACCAGGCAGACAGGAAGCATCCATAACGTTATGTGAACCAGGGGAAAAGGAAGCATCCTTAGAGGAAACGCAACCATTCTTACATTGAGCCCAGTTTTCTAATACCCACCTTGCTTACCCATCATTCTCACATCATTTTCTTTATTCCTGGATATCCCTTCTGTCCACTTGGTTTGTCATTGCTCTCTTGTTGATCCTTTTTACTTTCTGCCCTGCAGTTTGGGAACGAGGGTCCAAGCGCCATCAGCAAAGGGATCTTGGATGTCAGCTGCCCGATCCGAACGAACGGACGAGATGTGCAGTATGTCACCCGCTATCTGGCACTGGCCAATTGCTCCTCTAACCACCCCGTCAACCCATCTCGCCTCCAGGTAATGAGGAATGAGGTATTAGGGGGCAGTAATCGGAGAGGGCTGGGCAGTGATGTGGCTTTTGGGGCTAGAATTCAAACAGAGGGTGGTTTAATGCAGAATAGGAAGCAATGGAGGAAGAGGAGCAAGAACGCCTTTAAAAGAAAGACTTAACTGCAGTTAGTTTCAGAGGGGGTTGTCATGCTGGTCTGTAGTGGAAAAGCAGCCGTGACTCTGTTAAGTGCATAATCCCCAAACTCTTGTTGGTCTCTGAGGTGCTACCAGATTTGAATCTGTTTAACTGCATTCAGTAAACCGACTACAGCTCCAGGTTCGACAGTCCTTTGCTAGCTGTCAAGTGGCTTCCTGGAGTACGCGCAGCAGAGTAAAACCAAAATCAAGTGGCACCTTCCAGACTGACCAAGTTTATTCCAGCATCAGGATCGGCTTTCATGAATCAGACCTCCCTTTGTCAGATGTAAAATACCAAATGAAAACTTCGTATGTCAGTCTTTTCTGCAAGTTGACTGATGTAGATTAGTAGAGCCGGGCAGGGTACTGAAAGTGTTATGGAGGGCTTGTAAGCATCGCCTGCTTTGATGCGGAGCAAACTTCTGTCCCTCTCCCCCCCCTGCTTTGGATATGTAGTTGGATCCACTCCCGACATCTTTTCCTGGCCACGATCAGCAGCATTACGTCCAGAGGCATGATGTGGGCTGGAGCAGCAGCTCTGCAAGGAACGGTTTCACTCTGGTAAGCTCAATTCCTCATCCATTCTCTCGTGCACTGTCCCTTCCTAGTGCTTTGCCCAGGCCAGGGGTGGCAAAACGTGCTTAACGTATGAGCCACACAGAATAAATGTCAGATGTCTGAGAGCCACAAGAATGTCAGATGTGGGAGGGAGGGAGGAAGGAAGGAAGGAAAATAGATGGGGAGATGGAGAGAGAAGTGGAAAGAAAACAACTTTAACTTTAAATGCATTCTCTAAGCTGCCAGCTGGCTTGGCTTGGAGAAGTAATTTAAAGAGACAAATGCCTTCCCCAAGGTGGATAATGGGTTAGGGTTAGGGTTAGGGTGGTGGGAGCTTTAAGAGCCACAAGTGACTCCCAAGCTACAGTTTGGCCACCCCTGGCTCAGGCCTTTGTGCAGGTTTCAAATTTCCCCTTTCTTCAAGTTCAGTCATCCGGTTGGTCCGATAATGCAACAGTGACATTAATCTTTCTTGCCAGTCATTTGGGTCCCACCCTCAAGGTCTGGATTGGTCAAGATGCCTGTGTGCCTTTCCAAACCCCGCCTCCCCCCAAAAGTCTCTTTTCACAACACTGGAAATCTAAGGGCCTCATTGCCTTGCAAAGACCCTCGGGTCACAAAGGGGTCTGTCAGGAGGACTTTCAGTCACTTACCCTGCAGGTTCCTCACTGAGAATTGAATTCCCAGGTGTGTGGCAGCTTAAGTAGGATAGGGACCATGGGCTGAGGGGAAAGGACGCTTAAACTGTGTCCCCACACCATTTACCTGGACACGATCTGAGAACTTTGTAACACATCATCAGACCCTAAGACAACCCTGTCTGCAGCAACCTGAGGTAATGTTGACTCTGGCCAATTAGTTAGTTTTCATTACCAAAAGGGAAAATTTCAGAAATATTCTGAAGACTCTGGTACCCACTGTCAGAAGAAGAATCAGCATATACAAGACTAGAATATTCAACAGTGTCTGTCGACCATCAGCAGGAGGGAGGGACGGTGGCTCAGTGGTAGAGCATCTGCTTGGTAAGCAGAAGGTCCCAGGTTCAGTCCCCGGCATCTCCAACTAAAAAGGGTCCAGGCAAGTAGGTGTGAAAAACCTCAGCTTGAGACCTTGGAGAGCCGCTGCCAGTCTGAGTAGACAAGACTGACTTTGATGGACCAGGATCTGATTCGGTATAAGGCAGCTTCATATGTTCATATATGTTCAGATATTATCTCATTCCTTTCCCCATTAGATCATTAAGTTACAGGAACAGCCGGCGAGTCAGTTAATTTCTTCTCATTGATTTGTTCCATACAAAGTCAAAAATAAAATGAAGGCTCAGCTTGCAAAATACAGTCGAGTCTACCAGCTGATCAGCTGCACATTGTTCATTGTTTATAGGACTCTTTCAAAATCACAGGGATGCACCCTCTTCGATTGTGTCCTCAGATCAAATTTTACTTTTCTGCTCCAGCCCCAATATAATGGCGATGGTATCCAATGTGAGCTGGAGATGACACTAGATCCCAGTCACTGGGACCTACTGGATCAGATCACTGACTGGCCTCAGTTCCTACCTTGTGTCTTTGTGGGCAGCCAATGGTTAGGGTGAAGAGGGTTTGTCTCTCTCCCGGCGTCCTCAGCATCCTTTTCTTGCCTTGCAGAAATGCAATGGGGACGACTGTTTCCAGCTGCGCTGCCACATGGGGGCGCTGCAAAGGCAGGAGAGGGCCGCCTTGCACCTCTGCTTCCGCATCTGGGCCAAGAACTTCCATCAGGTAAGAACCATGCACCCAATCTGGTGGTTTCCAGTCCCTGCTTTTTCAGCTTTGGAGTTGAATTTCAGTCTTGGGCGCCAACAGCTATGTTTTTGCAAGAGATTACTGGGTACCTGCTGGCAATGCTCCCTCTAAGTTGTGGAGTCTTGTGAGCAAAACATAAGAACCTAAGAGAAGCCATGTTGGATCAGGCCAATGGCCCATCCAGTCCATCACACAGTGGCCAAAACACAGCAGGAGCCTTTCTACTTTGTTAGCTGCTGACATTAAAGTTGTGAGCTACTGCATAAATTAGCTTGCTCTGGGGCCATCCTTCCTGAGCTAAGACAAAAAGGTGTGAGCCAGTGGCTACAAAACTGAGCCAACTCATGCTAACTCATCTTAGAGGGCACACCGCCTGCTGGCAGGCTCCGTGTCACTTTGAGACTCCTTGCAGCTGCTGCGCCTGTCCAGAACCATCCCCCTCTGCCCGGAGCTGACTTCTCACTTCCCTTATCTTGAGCTGCAGATTGAGATGGCATTAATGAAAGAATCCCCTGGCGGCTTTTTCCAGAGGGGAGGGTCACCTTGCAAAAGAGATCCACACACCCATCAAGTGTTCCTCCAGTTGGGTGTAGTGGTTAAATGCGCGGACTCTTATCTGGGAGAACCGGGTTTGATTACCCACTCCTCTACTTGCAGCTGCTGGAATGGCCTTGAGTCAGCCATAGCTCTCCCAGAGCTGTCCTTGAAAGGACAGCTTCTGTCAGAGCTCTCTCAGCCCCACCTACCTCACAGGGTTTCTGTTGTGGGGGAGGAAGGTAGAGATTGTGAGCCGCTCTGAGTTTCAGAGTGAAGGGCGGGATATAAATCCAATACCATCATCATCATCTTCTTCTTCTCCCTGTTCTCATTCTCTTCCCACTTTCATTTGCACTCCTGCAGCGAGAGAGCTATCCTCAGGCCGTACAGTGTGAGGCCGCCTATCACGTGCAACGGGTGCCCTATGAGATCCAGCCTCAAGAGCTCCCCTCCGCCCTCGTCAAGGTCTGTATTATCTCCAATCCCCTTTATTGGCATAGAAATAAAAAGTACAGCGTGGCAAATTTACATGGAGTTTCAGCTATAAAAATCAGTCAACCATCAAGAAGCGGAGCTAGTCTTTTGCTCCCTGATTGTTATGGCAGCCAAAAGGTACTTTGCGACTAGGCTTGTGATATGGGAACATTGGTTGGATAGTAGAAAAAAAAACCTAACCGCTTCAGGTAATCCATAAAAATCACAGTGAAGTAGGACATGGGCGACCGTTTCAAGGCGCCTTCCATTACATGGGCAGACTCTATCCTGATAAGGGATGTTGGCAAACCTCCCAGACAGGACTGTCGGAGCGGGAGTAGCAGAGTGAGGGAGATGACTTGCCCGACACAGGGCTTCAGGAAAGAAAATCAGGCAGACGCGTGCAACTAGTGCCAAAAGGTGTATTAACATATATACACGACAAGTGCTCTCTTGTGCAGTCTATACAATATCACCTCCACGGACAAAGTGCTTCGCCTAACCACCATCTCACAGGGAGAGACCTGTGTGATGCACACACAGATCATATATAGTCCAAGCAGCCAATCCTGGCCGTGCTGACTCAGCAGATTGCATCACTTGGCTTCTGCCGGCTCAAGCCGGTCTGCTGATCAGGTCACTGTGACCTAGCCTGGCAGCTAGATCACCAGCTGTCATACTGTAGCTGTCAGACTGGGTTTATGTAGATTCTTGCTCCAACACACCTCCTAATCTATTTAAACCCAGTGCACCAAAACACTTTACACAGTTTACATACATGTCCACCAGCAACATTACAGTTCATATTTACGTAGCTCGGAACCCTTTCCGGAATTCGTTCAGGAACTCATCATGATTGTAAAACACATCATCGTGTTCCTGTTCAGCCAGCTCTTTCAGACGCTTGGCTTCAGCCTCCTTCTCCCTTGCCTCGCACTCTGCCACCCAGGCTTTCCATTTCTTAGCCTTTTCTTTTAACATTTCCTCAAATCCGGGTGGGTCTGGATTGACAGTCAGAGTGACATAGGGACACTTGTACCTAGCGGGACGTTGGCCTTTGGTGGACCTGGCAGACACCCGTGGCCCTGTGCTTGGACCAGCTTTGTCTTCTTCGGGTTGCTCTGTTCCCACCTCCTGGGCTGGTTGCTCTGCCCCTGTAATTGGGTGTTGAACCTCCTGACTCTCACACTTTACCTCCAGTTCCTGCATTTGAGGCTCTGCCTCCTGACTCTGCTCGTCAGGCTCTGTGCCAGCATTCGGCTCACCTTCTCCAGCCCCACTGGGTGCCACCTCCTGGGCTGGAGTTCTGGGCTGCGCTCCAACATCGTTATCGCTACTTGGCAGCAGGACAAATTGTTTCTGCAAGGAGTGCAACCTTGGCCAGCTGCTTTCTTCATTGAACTGGGCACTCTTACTAAGTGTTATCTTGCTTTTGCTATTGCAGAAACGATAACACCTGGCCCTTGGCTTGTAGCCCAGAAAAATTAGGCTCTCTGCCCGGACATCCCCCTCCCCGCTACTCGTGGAGTGGATGCCAACCCGAGCCCGTGACCCAAAGACTTTTAAAGAACTCAAATCTGGGGTCTTGTTCAACAGTAACCTGTAAGGCACATTTTTCACAGTATTACACCAAACCCTATTTTGCAAAAAAACAGCTGCATGTATGGTTTCTGCCCAATAGGTCATTGGCAGTTGTGCATCCTCTAACATGCAATACATCACATTCTGCAATACAGCCCCATGCCCATTTTCTCGGGGCGTTGCCGGGTTCGTCAGACGGTGGGCAATGCCCTTGTTCTCCAGCCAACGTTTCATCTGGTTAGATAAGAATTCCCCCCCTCTGTCGGTTTGTACAGCTAGGAGATTAACCCCTAATTGTCTCTCCACTGCTTTGACCCACTTGGTGAATGTCTTATACACCTCAGACTTATGCACCATGGTGAAAACCCACACGTACCTCGTGTGGTCGTCGGTGGCCACCAAGCAGTATCTCCTCCCCGACAGACTCTTTGGCAATGGGCCAATAACGTCTAAATGGACTAGTTCCAGGGCTCGTGTGCTTTCCCTTGAGCTTTCTTTAGCAACAGCACACGCCTTGCTTTTGGTCTTCTTGCAGACCTGGCAATCCAAGTAACATTTGCAAGGATTTACTTTCAAACTAGGCACAAGCTCCAGGGTTTTCTTTAACGCCCTAAATCCGCAGTGCCCAAGTCTCCTATGGAGCAAATGTATACAATTATTGTGCACAGGCTCATTCGACACCTGAGCCACCTGGGCACAATCACTCTGGACCACATACAGTTTACCTTCCCTCTTTCCTGTCACAAGCAACTTTCCCCCACCTCCCAGGATTTTGCAGCAGGTTTTCTCAAATCTCACCTGGTATCCCTGGTCAAACAGTGTGCTAACACTCAACAGGTTAGACTGCAGTGAGGGTACATACAACACATTTTGCAACATACATTTCAGTGCAGGAAATTCCACATTGCCTGAGCAAACAGAATTGGCAGTGGTCCCATCAGCCAATCTCACATACTTATGCTCAGGACTGTCAATGTTTTTCAACAACTCCTTCTCGCAGCAGAGATGGCTCGTTGCCCCGGAGTCTAAAATCCAAGCAGACCCTGTGCTCTCTACTGCAGACGTGACCAGCCGGGTTGCTTCCTCACACGGGCTGGCGGTCCTCCGCTCTCGCCGCACACGCCCCCGCCTCTTCTCCCTCTCAGGGCAAGCTCGGAGCAGGTGCTGCGACGACCCGCATCCATAGCAGCGACGGACTGCAAACGCAGTCGGCTCCACTTCCTCCACCTTCGGACGCCTGCCAGCAGCGAAAGCTGGCTCATTCTTGGCTGTCTTCCCGGACACACCGATAACAGCACGCTGCCTGGCCGACACCCCCGGACAGCTCACGGCCGCAATTCTCTCTTGGAAGTCAAGCAGGTGGGCACAGACGTATTCCATGGTCAGGGTCGCTACGTCCACCGTCTCCAGAGAAGTTATCAGGGGAGTGTACTCAGGTGGCAACGACGACAGCAAAATGTACACTCTGTCGTCTGGAGCTACAGTCTTGCCTCTTGCCTCCAGCTCAACGAAACAGTCCGTTAGCCGTTTGATGTGATCTTTCACACACCCTCCAGCCGGCATAACGGTGCGGAACATCCTCCTTGTCAAGGCCATGAGGGAACCAGCAGTGGTGCTAACATGCACCGCACTCAACGCGTCCCAGGCAGCCTTGGGAGTGTCCTTCCCTCGCACATAAACCAGCTGGTCATCTCCTATAGACAGCACTATGTTGGCCAGTGCCTTATCCGATAACACAGTCTCGGCAGGAGATAAGTCAGCAGGGGGGTTACTCACGAACAGCCATTGCCCTTCACGCTTGAGGTAGTGTTGCATTCTCAGGCTCCACACCGCGTAGTTGGCTGAGGTGAGCTTCTCAACGGCTACTCCAAGCTGTTGCTGAGCCATCGTGCCGACTCCTCCTCACAGCTGGCTGCCGACGTCCCTCTGGCTCTCAAACAGAGAACGGTGGTGCTTCTGTGTCCTTCACCGGCGTTCCTCGCCTCCGGCTCTTTCCAAACTCACAGTCAGCTCAACTCTCAACTCTCTCCTCCGCGCAGCGGAACCGCCCTGGGCCCATAACCCTGTCGGAGCGGGAGTAGCAGAGTGAGGGAGATGACTTGCCCGACACAGGGCTTCAGGAAAGAAAATCAGGCAGACGCGTGCAACTAGTGCCAAAAGGTGTATTAACATATATACACGACAAGTGCTCTCTTGTGCAGTCTATACAATATCACCTCCACGGACAAAGTGCTTCGCCTAACCACCATCTCACAGGGAGAGACCTGTGTGATGCACACACAGATCATATATAGTCCAAGCAGCCAATCCTGGCCGTGCTGACTCAGCAGATTGCATCACTTGGCTTCTGCCGGCTCAAGCCGGTCTGCTGATCAGGTCACTGTGACCTAGCCTGGCAGCTAGATCACCAGCTGTCATACTGTAGCTGTCAGACTGGGTTTATGTAGATTCTTGCTCCAACAAGGACCACTGAGGGTAGAACATTGAGTCTTGCTAACATAAAGGAGCGGCATAACTGGGGTGAAATAATCTGGGAAAAGTAGTCAGCAGGCAGCCCATGATCTAGGAAGATACCAAATTCTAAAGGGGAACAAGTTTTATGTCCAGAAGAACAAAGGGACTGTTTCTCAATATCTAAGATCCTCTGTTTCAGGACTCTGAATGCCTACGTTTCACTTAGCATACAGAGGTTGTCCCAGGGTACACTTGTCTGTATTATCGGTTGGTCTTTATGTTTTTTTTTTAAAAAAATTAATAAAAGATGAGAGATGTGCCAGTCCATAAGAATGACTATGCTGCCCTGACCTGGATAGCCCAGGCAAGCCGGATCTCATCAGATCTTGGAATCTAAGCAGAACCTGGCAAGTACTTGGATGGGAGACCTCCTTGGAATACCAGGAGTGGGAGGCAGAGGCAGGTTGTATCAAGCCACTTCTGAACATCCTCCATCCCCCAGGAGGGGTCGCCAGAAATTGCCATGACTTCCAGGCATGCGTGCGCACATACAAACAGAAGAATACAACCCCCCTCCCTTAAGAATTACTTAACTGGTTCAGACCAGTGTCTGTCTTATTCATAGAAACACAGTGGAAGCTCCCCAGGGGTCATCTAGTCCAACCCCCTGCACAATGCAGGAAATTTGCAGCTATCTCCCCACCACCACACTCCCAGAGACCTCTAACCTTCCCAGTGACTGGGCTTCAGTCCTATTGCAGTCTGCGATGATGCCCGACTTTTGACACCACAGGTGATGGTATCAGAGCATTAATCTGTTCTTCCTTTCTGCAAATAGGTGTCAACCTCACTGTACTGGGCCAAAGCAGAGACAAGCCAGGGAGTCCCTCTCTGGATCATCATCTTGGCCATTCTGATTGGACTACTACTACTGGCTTTGCTCATCTATGTCCTATACAAGGTATGATGGCCGGAGGGAGGGGAGCGTTAGATCTCTGCAGGGCCAGATGCATGTCAGAGTTGCCTGCACGGCACATGGCTGTAAGATTGTTGCAGAAGGCGCTCCATAAGAACATAAGAGAAGCCATGTTAGATCAGGCCAATGGCCCATCCAGTCCAACACTCTGTGTCACACAGTGGCAAAAAAATTTTTTTATACACACACACACTGTGGCTAATAGCCACTGATGGACCTCTGCTCCATATTTTTATCTAAACCCCTCTTGAAGGTGGCTATGCTTGTGGCCGCCACCACCTCCTGTGGCAGTGAATTCCACATGTTAATCACCCTTTGGGTGAAGAAGTACTTCCTTTTATCCGTTTTAACCTGTCTGCTCAGCAATTTCATCGAATGCCCACGAGTTCTTGTATTGTGAGAAAGGGAGAAAAGTACTTCTTTCTCTACTTTCTCCAACCCATGCATTATCTTGTAAACCTCTATCATGTCACCCCGCAGTCGACGTTTCTCCAGATTGTTGTGCTGGACTTTGCTTGAGACTCTTCGTGTTCTTTCTCTCTCTGCTTAAACCCGGGGTCTCCAACATAGTGCCGGTGGGTGTCATCGTGTCTGTTGACACCCCTCCTGGTGCTTGCCAAATGTTTGTAGAAACAGGCCTGTGGCTGCAGGGGGGGCCTGTAAGGGCCCTCCCCATGACTTCCTGTCAGGTGTCCCAACTCAGGTGCCCCCAACCTTCCCCCCCCTCTCCCCTGCCACCACCACAGGGGTGAAAGCTGTGACGCGGTGGGGCCACCCCCTCCCTCCCCACAGGATTTAAATTACACAGGAGGGGGTACCAGAAGCAGCCGCTGCTCCTCCAGGTTTTTAAGAAGAGCAGCCAGTTTGGTGTAGTGGTTAAGTGTGCGGACTCTTATCTGGAAGGATCGGGTTTGATTCCCCACTCCTCTACATGCACCTGCTAGAATGGCCTTGGGTCAGCCATAGCTCTGGCAGAGGTTGTCCTTGAAAGGGCAGCTGCTGTGAGAGCCCTTTCAGCCCCACCCACTTCACAGGGTGTCTGTTGTGAAGACATAGAAGATTGTAAGCCGCTTTGAGTCTCTGATTCAGAGAGAGGGGCAGGGTATAAATCTGCAGTAAAAAAAAGACACTGGATTTATATCCCGCCCGTTACTCTGAATCTCAGAGTCTCAGAGCGGCTCAGAATCTCCTTTATCTTCCTCCCCCACCCCCAACAACAAACACCCTGTGAGGTGGGTGGGGCTGAGAGAGCTCTCCCAGAATCTGCCCTTTCAAGGACAACCTCTGCCAGAGCTGTGGCTGACCCAAGGCCATTCCAGCAGCTGCAAGTGGAGGAAAGGGGAATCAAACCCGGTTCTCCCAGATAAGAGTGTGCACACTTAACCGCTACACCAAACTGGTGTGGGAGGGGCAGCAGCTGCTCCTGGATACCCCTCCCATGCAATTGAAATCACTGGGGAGGGAGGGGGTAGATATGCCCTCTAACTGCAGTCCCTGCCCAAGCACCAATAATATGCCCCCAACAGAGTGTACCACCAACTGTAACTTGTGGCTCATAGTCCTGATGGACCTCCGTTCCATATGCTTATCCGGGTTTGATTTCCCATCCTCCACTTGCAGCTGCAGCCTTGGGTTAGCCATAGCTCTCGTAGGAGTTGTCCTTGAAAGGGCAGCTGCTGTGAGAGCTCTCTCAGCCCCACCCACCTCGCAGGGTGTCTGTTGTGGGAGAAGGAAATAAAGGAGATTGTCAGCCGCTCTGAGACTGATTCAGAGAGAAGGGCGGGGTATAAATCTGCAGTTGTCGTCTTCCCCTCTTGAAGCTGTCTGTGCTGTGCTATCCCTAAAACCTGATCTCTGTTTTCTTCCCCAGCTGGGTTTTTTCAAGCGCTCTCTTCCTTACGGCACAGCGATGGAGAAGGCTCAGCTGAAGCCACAGGCAGCTTCGGAGGCCTAGCAGGCCCGGCGTCACCCTCCGCATGTGTGTGCTGTGCATGTGTGTCGCCGCTGCTACCCTGCAACGAGGCACCAGGACGGCCCGTGGCGAGCGCCGGGGGAGGGAAGTGGGGCTCACACCAGCCGGGCAAAAGACGATGCGGTGCCACTGCAAACAGAGCCCAGCACGATGAGCCCCTCCGCCCCTCAGTGGAAAGGGGCCACCGGACCAGCCTTCAGAGTCTCGATGCCCCCCCTCCGCTTCCCTGGGGCTCGGATCTTACAAACACACTGTGCCCTGGTGGGGCGTTGCAGCGGGCATCCCTTCCCAGCCAAAGGGAATACTTGAAGCCGCCGGAGCGGCCGGTGCTGGCCTGATCTCAGGCCCCCTACATTGACGCTGTCTGTTCCGTCCGCCTGTGGGGGGGTCACGAGGGTGCTCGTTTGGACAGCGCCCGAGCTGCCGGACCCCTTCCGAAATGCCACGGCTCAGCCAAAGGAAGAAGGAAATAAAAGCACAATCACCTCCCAAATCCAGCTTTCTCCTCCGCGGACCGGGATGGAGGCTCTTGGGCTCCCCTTCCTGTCTTCCCTCCAGCCTGGTTCCTGCGGGGGAGGGGGGGTGACGTGGGACAGAGACTGAAGCTGGGGAGGCCAGACGCTCCCCCCAAAACGCCAAAGATTTGCCACGTTGAAGGAAGCCAAGCCATCGCCCGGTGTCGGCCCGGACTTGCCGACAGTCTTCGCACTGATCTCCGGAAACCGCTAGAGAATTTATTTTTCAGATGCCACTTTAATTATTAAAAAAAAAAAAAAAAAAAGAGAAAGAAATGAGGAAGCTGCTGCCGCCTCCTAGTGGCGGAGACGAGGGTTGCTGTTTTTAATTTAAGATGTCCATGTGCAATAAAAGCTTCCACATTTCCCATGCTGTCTTTTATTCCGAGAAGAGCAGCAGCTACGCCTGATTGGTTTGCTGCAAGGATTAGCCAAGGTGTGGGGGTCGTGGGGCTGTCAGAATTAAAGAGGGCATTTTGGGGAGCCCAAGTTTTCAACTCTGCCTTGGAATTCAGATACTTTTGATTGGCTAACATTTGAACATAAGAAATGCCTGCTGGATCAGACCAGTAGTCCCTCTCGTCCAGCTTCCTATTTCACACAGTGGCCAACCAGTTCCTCTGGAGGGCCAGCAACCGGGCAGAGAGACCGAGGCCTTCCCCTGATATTGCCTCCTGACTCTGGGATTCAGGTGATTACTGCCTATCAGTGTGGAGGTTCCCCTCAGTTCCTGTGGCTACTGTTGATAATTCTCCATGGATCTGTCTAATCCTCTTTCAAAGCTGTTTATTCCTGTGACCCCACACCTGCAATTTCCACCCTGTGGGTTGATAAATCATACATGTGGCACTCTGGAAAACACTGGATGGCCTCTCACTCCCCCCCTGGCTTTTTACCTTCATAACTGGTTAAAGGTATCTGGCTTAAAGCTATCTGGAGTGATGCAGGGTCCCCAGACCAAGAGCCCTTTGACTCTCCGCCAAACAGACCTCGCTCCATGAGCAACGGAAGAACAATTCCCTTGTCTTTTCTCACCACCTTGGTTTAGCCTAGCAATACAGTGATACAGGTTCTAGATGCACTTAACAGCAGACGTTCGGATTCTTTTGCGACTGAAAGAAACACTCTCCCAAGTTAGGCTTCATGTGAATCTTGAGTGTGTGTACAAGCAAAGGGGAGAGTTGAATAGCCATGGGGGCAAAAATGGACTGAAAATTGCCACTTTTCCTGGCAATTGGAGATGGGGGTGGGGAGCAGGGAAGGGTGTGAAACATGCACTGGTATTGAGCTCATGTTCACATGTCAAATGGAGAATTAGTCCTGAGTTGTCTTGCGATCTCAAGGGAGGTGCTGTATCACAGCATATGCTTCGTCTTTCTCAGCCGTGCCTCCATGAAAATGGATGGAGGAATCAATATCTTAGGCTGCTTCCCCATAAAGCTTTAGCATTGTGTTCCCCTGCCCCAAACTGCAGTGGGTTTTTAAAGTAGGGTTGCCAGCCTCCAGGTGAGTCCTGGAAAACTCCCTCTTTTACAACCGATCTCCAGCTGTCAGAGATCAGCTCCCCTGGAGAAAACGGCTGCTTTGAAGGGTGGACTCTGTGGCATTGTACCCTGCTGAGGCTCCTCCCCTCCCCAAACCCTGACCTCTCCCAGCTCCACCCCCAAAGTCTCCAGGTATTTTCCAACACAGACCTAGCAACCCTGTTTTTAAGCCAGGGATCCCCAGCCTTTTTGGGCCTGTAGGCGCCTTTGGAATTCTCACACAGGGTGTGGGG
Organism: Heteronotia binoei; assembly: GCF_032191835.1. Lineage (NCBI taxonomy): Eukaryota > Metazoa > Chordata > Lepidosauria > Squamata > Gekkonidae > Heteronotia > Heteronotia binoei. The sequence goes on from NC_083235.1 coordinate 23,291,009, forward strand.
CACAGTCACAAAATGGCTGCTATGAAAGAGCTGCTGCAGGAAGCAAGAGCCAGCCACAAAATGGCTGCCACAGCTTACCTTCAGCCATTCAGTGAAGATCCTTGTGCTGCAGTGGCAGCTGCTGCCAAAGCGATGTTTTTAAACTTCTGCACCACCAGTCGAATCTCCCTGTTGACCCCCACCCACTTTCTGAAAATACTTGGTGGGCATCAGAAGAGGTGTCCGCAGATGTCAAGTCTCCAATGGCCAATCAGAAGTCTTTCTGGGGGAAAGTCCCAGCAGGCCCTCACTTTCTGAAACCCTTCACGAACACCAGGAAATACATTGGTGGGGCCATGGTGCCCACCACCACCACACTGGGGACCAGTGTTAATGAGTTAATGTGAGCTAACACACACATTTTTAGCCTCCAGCTCACACATTTTTGTCTTTGCTCAGGAAGGATGACCCCAGAGCACACTAATTTACGCAGGAGCTCACAACTTTAATGCCAGTAGCTCACAAAGTAGAATTTTTGCTCACAAGACTCTGCAGCTTCGAGGGAACCTTGTTGGGGACCTCTGTTTTAAGCTTTCACGGGACATAACTATGCAGTCATCTGCTTCTCGCCTTTCTCCTCCCCACCACAAACTCTTCCTCCCCCTTTATTACAATCTTCCCTGGAAGATCATATTCAAGCAGCTTTGTTCAGTGTCTGGATAGGAAGGTGCAGATTTTCAGATCTCTCACTCACATCTGGAGCCATTTTCTCTCTATCTCTTGCCATCTGATACCCACCTCCTGTAACTGTCACAGTATACCTACTACTGATTCCCACCCCCCTAGAGCTCACAAAAGGCACTTCGGCTTTGGGGGAGGGGGGGTTGCTATCAGGCACAAGGGTAGACCGCTGCCTCAGCCTTTTCCTTGAACAAACAGAAACTGTGGCCCTGATGCACTTTTTGTTTCTGTGCTGTGTGCATGCTTGAAATTCATTTTTAAAAAAAAATATGCAAAGAGAAGGTAGAGAAAGAAGTACTGTCCCACAATACATTAGATGAAACCGATGAGTAATAGGATTAGAGCAGGTAAAAGGAAGTCCTTCACCCAAAGTGTAATTAAGATGTGGAATCCACTGCTGCAGGAAGTGGTGGCAGCTACAAGCACAGCCAGCTTCAGGAGGGGGTTGGATAAACATAGGGAGCAGAGGTCCATCCGTGGCTATTAGCCAGAAGATGTAGATGGAACACTCTGTCTGGGGCAGGGATGCTCTGTATTCCTGGTGCTTGGGGGCCACAGTGGGAGGGCATCTGGAGTTCTGGCCCTGCTGTGGACCTCCTGATGGCACCTGGGTTTGGGCCACTGTGTGACGCACAGTGTTGGACTGGAAGAGCCATTGGCCTGATCCAACATGGCTTCTCATATTCTGATTTCTTTTTTGAAAGAATCAAGAGACTGGTAAATATCAAGAGTTACTTGTCTAAAAGAAAACAGTCTTGCCATTTACTACAGAGAAGAAACATGAGCATCTTTCATAACAAACAGGTTTTTTATTGAGCAACATGTCAAGAGGGGGGGAGAACATTTGCGTGGGCACAGTTTCAGGAGACAGAACAAGGAGAGACACAAGAGTTAACTAATCCACAGTTCCTGTTATTTGGAAGTTAGATTGTTGAGACTTTCGACTTTGCAGAGCCATCATTAAGATTAGCACCCCAAGGCTACAATCCAGGACACTCCTACACAGAAGTCAACCCTATTTGGTTGCAGTGGGATTTGCTTCTGAGTAAAACCAGAGTGTGCCTCAAAAGATGAGCATTTAACATTGCCTCCAAAGCTTTTTGAAAAACTCCTTTGGTGCCACAATCCAATTTTTTCTCTTTTTTTACCGTTACCTGCCAAGAGTGCAAAAAGGTGAAGAGGCAAAGCCCAGCATTCCCCCATGCCGAAAAGAAAGAGTCACAGCTTTAAACCCATGGGGGGTTTAAAAGAAGGGGGGATGGAATCAGATTGTTTTGCACGAAGTTCCCCACCCAGGATGCAGAAGAAGAGAACGAGTTCTGCTTAATACTCAGTCCTTTTTGTCTACACGAAACACAGATAAAGGGCTCAGCATGAAGGGTAAACGATGCAACAGAGACCAGGGTTTTCTGCAGAGGGACAGCTAAAGCTGAAATCTAGGGCAGAAGCCCCGTGGAGTTCACAGTGAGATTTACTTCCAAGTAGCATGCTTAGGACAGCCCTGCAAAATGCATTTACCCTGTCCACTGTTGCATTCGATCCTTATGCTCTCTCTCTTACCTATTCCTTGCAGACAAAAAAGGGGGTTTTTTCACAGTTGCGATTCTGAAGCTTTGACATAACCATACTCCCCCAGTGAGATCTGGAGGGGATAGCCCCTTAAACAGCAGCCTTACTAACTATCGCTATTACTAGTCCACCCATACCTCTCCCTAGAAGGAACTGTCAAGCTTGCTCAACCCATTGCCTAGTAGTTAGCTTTCTTCACCATAGGGGATCAAGGATTGGTCTAAGGCAGGGGTGGCCAAACTGCGGCTCAGGAGCCACATGTGGCTCTTTCACACATATTGTGCGGCTCTTGAAGCCTCCACTGCCCCGTCGGCCGGCTTGGGGAGGCATTTGTCTTTTATAATCACTTTGCCAAGCCAGCTGGCAGCTTGGAGAATGCATTTAAAGTTAGGTGGTCATCAGAAAAAGCTGCTTTCTTTCCACCTCTCCCTCCCTCTCTTCTTGTGGCTCTCAAACATCTGATGTTCACGTCTTTCGTCTCTCGGACATCTGACATTTATTCTATTAGGCTCTTAAGTTAAGCAAGTTTGGCCACCCCTGGTCTAAGGGATGCTGGAACATGTCACCTAAGCACCCTGCTTGCTACTGAGAAGGGTTGTGGGGTCATTCGTGGTGAGGATGCTGGCATTTCCCCTTGTTCTTGTTGCTGTTGCTTCGCTGGTAAATTTTTCTGGATACTATTCAGAGATGACAGTGCTCGGTTCCCTCTTGTGCAGAGCTTTGCCTACTGTTCCCTGCATCTCAGAAATCAGCAGGCAAAGTTACATTAAAGGCACAACAACAGTTCCAGCTGGTTTCTTATTTTAAAAAAAAATCCCTGGATATTTGGCCATCCCCTAGTTTTGGGGAGGATCAGAAACAAAGGCTCAAATCACTTTCTCTCTATAGGGGGAACAGGGAGAGAGAGAGAGAGACAGAGAGAGATTGGAGATTGGCATCTTAGAGAAAGTCAGGTAAGAGAAGGAAGGTGTTACTCCCCCCCACTTCCTGTCTGGCCTCCATCCCGTTTCTCCCAGAGGCCACCAGCTCCACTACATTAGGGAAGGCACTTTGGGGAGAAGGCATTCAGATGGGTTCTTCACTTCGCACGCAATGACAGCTCAGTTGGACAGCACATCGGAGGACTCCGACACCAGCTTCCCATCCCGGGTCTCGATCTTCTTGATCACAATGGCCTTCGACTTGGTGGTGGCCGAACTCTCCAGGGGGAACGCATTTGTGGAATAGCCGCCGCTGGAGTAGGAAGTGCTGTAGCCACCCCCGTAGTTACTGAAGCCACTTGAAATGCCACCTGGGAGAGAAAGAGAACAGACAGAATATGGGAATGTTCTGAAAGACAAAGCATGTATTTCCCAATGATTAAAGGCTTGACCCTGGGTCAATCTAGTCCCAACATCCTGTTTCATAGAGCAGCCAATCAGTTGCCCCGAAGGGCAACGAACACAGAACAAAGGCATCTTCCCCTAATGTTGCCTCTTGACACTGGCATCAAGATGTACTGCCTGTAGATTTTAGACACCAGGGCTAGTAACCATGGATGGACCCCTCCTGAATGAATCTGTTTAACTCTTTTGAAGCTTGTGGCCATTGCTACATCCTCTGGGCAGTGAATAATTACTTGGTGACTGAAGAGGCATTTCCTTTTCTCTGTCCTGAAGCTATTCCCCATCATTTTAAACGAGTGCCCCCTAGGTTCTATGGAAGAGGGAGAAAAAGTTCTCTCTTTCCTCTTTCTCCATCCCAGGCATGATTTTATAAAGCTCTTTCACAGGGGTGGCCAAACTGTGGCTCAGGAGCCTCATGTGACTCTTTCATGCATATTGTGTGGCTCTTGAAGCCCCCCCACTGCTTCATCAGATGGCTTGGAGAAGGCATCTGTCTCTTTAAATCACTCCTCCAAGCCAAGCCAGCTGCCAGCTTGGAGAATGCATTTAAAGTTGCCTTCTGTTCACCTCTCCCTTCCTCCCCTCCTCCATCTATATGCCTTCCTTCCTTCCTGTTCTCAAATATCCGACATTCATGTCTCTCAAACATGACATTTATTCTATGTGACTCTTACATTAAGCAAGTTTGGCCACCTCTGCTCTATCATATCATAGAGCAGAGGTCACTGGGGTGGGGTGGGGGGGTTAGTTGTGAATTTCCTGTTTTATGCAGGGGGTTGAGCCTTGAGGTCTCTCTCCCAGTTCTGCATTTCTTTGTCACTCACAAATGGCCACCCGAACCACAGGGGCAAAGGGCTGGCACTATCTCCCTTCCAACAAAGGGCAAATGTTCTTAAGAGGGCAAATGTTCCTTACCGGAGTAGCCAGTCGTTTTGGTCTGAATGCTCAAGTTCTGCATCCCTGATTCCAGCCTGCCAGGGGACAAAGAGAACATCATTATGTGATAACCGATGTGGGTGTGTTCCAAAAATAGACCAAAGCTGGCCTGGAGCTCCAGTTTATCAACAGCTTATGCTAATAAAAAGCTGTATATTTGCCAGAGGGCAGAGAAACGAGCCCACTACTGGGGACGGTTGATTTCTAGAGACCTGGAAGGTTAAGAGGCTAAAACCCCAAGAATCTCCTTGCCACAAATGGAGGGCTCCTCTGGAGACACTTTCCCCACTTCCACACATGCAGGCAAGGTGCCAAAGGAATCCGGGAATGGACAGACTCTGCTTGGCATGCAGAAGGTCCCAGGTTCAACACCCAGCATCTTCATCAAACTGATCAAGTGGTAGATGATGGGGAAAGCCTCTGCCTCAGACCCTGGACATCACTCCAAGTCAAGCTGTACAAGCACTGCACAACAGAGAAGGCAGCCCCGATGAACACACACAAACATGAAGCTGCCTTACGCTGAAAACAGAAACAGTGGTCCATCAAAGCCAGACTGGCAACTACTCTGCAACGTCTGAGGGATGGGTCTTTCCAGGGCTTTTTTTTGTAGCAGGAGCTCCTTTGCATATTAGGCCACACACCCTTCGTATGTAGCCAATCCTCCAAGAGCTTACAGGGCCTACTGCATCAGGGGTGTGTGGCCTAATATGCAAAGGAGTTCTTGTTCCAAAAAAAGACCTGCAATGAAGTATCTAAACTCCCTTTCATATCACCTGCTGCTGGGTCCTTTCAACTGCAGATGTCGGGGATTGAACCTGGGACCTCCTGCATGCAAAGCAGAGGCGCTTCCACCGAGCCACAGCCTCTCCTTGGAACTAGCCCAGGTGTACTTCTGTTGGGAAAGGCGTGGGGAAATGAAGGTTCTGTTGACTTCTCCAGCAGTTCCTCTGCAGGCAGGAGCCACACCTGCACAGAGCAGGATTGTGACCCAGGAGCACACACCCTGACACTGGCTTGGGTCCAGCGCAAATCGTTCCCGAACAAGTCACAGATGAAGCTCCGCTGCAAACTTGGCTCAAGACCTATTGCTTCAAACAGAATGTAATCGCAGAATAAATCTGGGGGTAGCAAAGAGTTCCCATTTGCCTGCTTATAGTGGGAGACCTCCAGGCAACTGTAGGGGAAATGGGGAGTGCGATTAGGAACAGCAACCTCCAGGTGGAGGCTGGAGGTCTCCCGGAACTACGATGATCCTGCTGAGGCCTCTCCCGCTACCTTCCCTAAGCTCCACCCCAAGATCTGCCAGGGATTTCCCAACTTGGAGCTGGCAACCCTAGGGACAATTGTCCTGGGAAGAAAAGTTAAAATAAGGCCACAGAGTTCCCAGTAGGGTTGCCAATCCCCAGGTGGGGGCAGGGTTATCAGAAAGCAAGGAGGGGGGAGGGGAATGTCTGCTAGGCTGGGCACTCAATTATACCCTATGGAAACTGATTCCCATAGGATATAATGGAAAATTGATCTGCAGGTACCTGGGGCTTTAGGGGAGCTGTTGTTTTAGGTAGAAGCACCAAATTTTCGGCATAGCATCTGGTGCATCTCCTCAAAACACCCCCCCCCCACCCAAGTTTCAAAAAGATTGGACCAGGGGGTCCAATTCTATGAGCCCCCAAAGAAGGTGCCCCTCTCCATTATTTCCAGTTGCGGGGAAGCATTTAAAAGGTGTGTGGTACCTTTAAATGTGGTTGCCAGAGCTTCCTTTGGAGTTCAGTCGTGGTTGTCACACCCTTGCTCCTGGCCCCACCCCCAAAGCCCCCAAATACTTCTTGAGTAGGCAACTGTAGTTCCAAGAGCTACCCTTCTAACTTCCAGGGGTGCTGACCCACCACATCCCTCCTGCTGGTTACTAGGCAGTGCCTGGCAACCCTAGCATCAGCCCCATAGCCAGAAAATTTTTTTTTTTGGGGGGGGGCCAGGACATAAAATTGGGGGGGGGGCATGGAGGCTTGGCTATTTCTTCCACCAGCCAGCCGCCAGGCCCCAGCTCTCTCTCTCTCTCTCTCTCTCTCTCACGCTCTTGGGGGTAGGAAGAGCAGCAGTGGCGAAAACGGGGCTGCGGGTAGTGCGGGGAGAGCAGGAGAGGCAGGGAAGAGCCCAGGGAGAGTGGCAGCAGCGAAAATGGGGCTGCGGGGAGAGCGAGGGAGGCAGGGAACAGCCTGAGGAGAGCAGTGGCAGTGAAAACGAGGCTGCGGTGAGAGCTTGGGAGGCAGAGAAGAGCCCAGGGAGAGGGGCAGCGGCAAAAATGGGGCTATGGGGAGAGCTTGGGAGGCAGGAAAGAGCTTGGGAGAGCAGTGGCAGCAAAAACGAGGCTGCGGGGAGAGCTTGGGAGGCAGAGAAGAGCCCGGGGAGAGTGGCGGCAGCAAAAATGGGGCTGCAGGGACAGAAGGGGAGGCAGGGAAGAGCTTGGGGGAGCGGCGGCAGCAAAAACGGGGCTGCGGGGAGAGTGAGCGAGGTAGGGAAGAGCCCGGGGAGAGTGGCGGCAGCAAAAACGGGGCTGCAGGGAGAGCGGGGGAGGCAGGAAAGAGCTTGGGGGAGCGGCAGCAGCAAAAACGGGGCTGCGGGGAGAGTGAGCAAGGTAGGGAAGAGCCCGGGGAGAGTGGCGGCAGCAAAAAACGGGGCTGCAGGGAGAGCGGGGGAGGCAGAGAAGAGCTTGGGGGAGCGGCAGCAGTAAAAACGGGGCTGTGGGAGACTGGGCAGTCAGGGGAGAGCCCGGGGAGAGAGGTTGCGGCGAAAACAGGGCTGCGGGGAGACCAGGGGAGGCAGGAACGGGGTGGGAAGAGCCCGGGGAGAGCAGCAACAGCAGCAAAAATGGGGCCACAGGGAGAGCAGCGGGGAAAGGAGGAGCCACAAGGTTGAAGGGGGGGTTGGGTGGAGGGCCTGTGCCCCCCCGGGCCCCACCATGGCTACGGGCCTGCCTAGGGTAGCAGGCCATGTTGATGTAAAATAACAGAACTTGCCCAGCTCCCCCCTCCCTCTGCACATCTCCAAAGTGAAACAGCTGCCCCTGGTTTAGGAACAACACTGAGTGCAGCACAGGGAGTTTGCATTAGGAAGGAGGGAAAACAGCAAACATTTCTGCAGCTGGTGAAAAACAAGGACTGGATCTGAGCTAGTATTCAGGATCTCTCTTAAGTACAACAAACAAGGGCCTGTGATTTGCAAGGGGCCAGAAAACAGGGTCCAGTTCTGCACTAGACCTTTAATCCTGGTTCAGCCCTGTCCCCAAATTGTTTTTCTACACTAGAACCATAGTATCCTAGACTCCTAGAGCTAGTTTCTGTGATTTTAGTGTAGAATGTCAGTTTGGGGGCAGGGTTGAACCGAGATTAAAGGTTTAGTGCAGAACTGGCCTCTGTCAGGTTCCTAAAATAACTGGGGCACATGTCACAGCCAGGGGGCACTGTTGCTGGCCGGCACCCACCTGCTCTCCTCTCCTTCCAGCAGCTTCCTGTAGGTGGCGATCTCGATGTCCAAGGCCAGCTTGACATTCATCAGCTCCTGATACTCCCGCAGTTGCCGGGCCATGTCCTGCTTGGCCCTCTGGAGGGCGCCCTCCAGCTCTGCCAGTTTGGTGCTGGCATCCTTGACGGCAAGCTCCCCGCGCTCCTCAGCCTCGGCAATGGTCGCTTCCAGGTTGGCACGCTGGGCAAAGGGAGGAAGAAAAAGATGTGGGTCCGAGGGCTTGTTAACCCAAGATGGGGAAATGGGATTTTGCAACAGCGCTGGAATTCCATGACAATTTGAGAGGAGGGTCCTTCCTTTGGGGTTGCTCAGGGCCCTGTCTGGGTTTAGAGGGGCCTTTCCTTTGCAGCTCTCATTCACACACACCCTACCGCCATCGCTCCCTTTACGCTGAGTTGGTGTGAGGTAGCTCACCATTTTTTAGCCTCTGGCTCACACGTTTTGTGTTAGCCATAGGTTGTGGAGCTCATTAGCATATGCTGCCCCCCCACCAGCCAAAAGCAAGACAGGAGAGAGATCCAGCCAGCCCAAGCAGCTCTCACTCACCTGGGGCTCTCCTTGGCCACCCCCCCCTCCCAATAATCAAAAGGCAAGCCACCTGCCGCCCAAAATCACATAAGAAGTGGACAAAGGGTGGTGTGGGCTTCTCCAGGGGTTAATGAGCACTGCTGGGGGTGCGGCAAAGCTCCTGGTGGCTGGCTTATGGATTGTTATGCAGCTGCATTTCCTATTCAATGGACAAGGTAGGTGAGGAGGAAGAGGGGGAACCCTCAGAAAGAAACTGCGTTCCTGTGAACTCCTGCTGAATTCGAGACCTGGTCTCAGCTCAGGAAAAATGGCCCCAGAGCAGGCTAATTTATGCAGTAGCTCACAACTTTAATGCCAGCAGCTCACGAAGGAGAATTTTTGCTCACAAGACTCCACAGTTTGAGGGAGCATTGCCTGGCTGTGAAATACAGAACTTGCTGGGAGTCCCCAGCCCAAGAGACATCTGGCTGTCCTCAACCAGGGCCAGGGCATTTTCAGCCCTGGCCCCAACCTGGTGGAACTCTCTGCCGAGTGAGATCCATGCCGTGCAGCCCAGTTTGGTGTAGTGATTAAGTGTGTGGACTCTTATCTGGGCGAACCGGGTTTGATTCCCCATTCCTCCACTTGCACCTGCTGGAATGGCCTTGGGTCAGCCAGAGCTCTCTCAGAGGTTGTCCTTGAAAGGGCAGCTTCTGTCAGAGCTCTCTCAGCCCCACCCACCTCACAAGGTGTCTGTTGTGGGGGAGAAAGGTAAAGGAGATTGTAAGCCACTCTGAGATTCAGAGTGTAGGGTGGGATATAAATCCAATATCATCATCTTATTGAGATTCCACAGGGCATGTAAGGCAGAGATAATTCATCAAGCGTTTGGTGTTGGACAGTGACAGTCTTATCCTTCTGGCACTCCCTTTTCCTGCTACACCCCAGGCAGTGGCCATACTCTGACAGTTTTATTGGTTACTTCTTGTTTTTTATGTTTTTAATTATATAGAGATTCTTGATGTACACTGCCCCGAGCACTGTTTAACAGGAAAGGGCAGTCTAGAAATTGAATGAATTAACTAACTACATAAATCACTCACTCAAATAAAATCTTCCCCCACCAGCTTGCTTAGCTTCCAAGCCCTCCAAAGGCTCCGGCTTCCCACAGTGGAAAGAGGACTTGTGGACAGAACATGTGGGTAGGTAGTGGCCACAGGCCCTACCATGTACCCTAGGCTTTTTTTGTAGCAGGAACTTCTTTGCATACTAGGCCACACACCCCTGATGTAGCCAATCCTCCTGGAGCTTACAGTAGGTCCTGTAAGAACAGCCCTGTAAGCTCATGGAGGACTGGCTACCTCAGAGGGGTATGGCCTAATATGCAAAGGTGTTCCTGCTACAAAAGAAGCCTTGACGCCTGACAACTGGAAGGGGATGGGGGAATTTACAAGAGCATAGGAAGGCCTAGACTGACACTGTAGTGATGTCACTTCTGGTACACACCAATAGTAGCTGTTTTTACCATAGAGGTTTTGCCTAAAGGCATCGCTGCACTGCTGGCCACAGAGCTGCCACATGGGCTAAGCCTCCCCTAGTTGCCAGGAATTGTCCCTCTGGCCAGATGATCCATGGCTGTGGGATCCCTCACCGATGTGGAAGGGCTTCGCAGCTCTATTCTGGGCCCTGGCAGTCACCCCAGCTCAGTGTCTACAGACGCTAGCCCTGGGGCTGTTACAAGGGTGAGGACACAGGAGCCTGTGGGACAGGGCAGGGCTGGGAACAATGAGGCAGTTGGGTAATGTTGACTCTGTACTTAATGGCCTGAGGGCAACCCTCCTCCCGACACTAATGTCTGCAAACTACAATTCCCAGAATACACCGGGGAGAGAAAGCCAAAGAGGAATGTAATAGAGGAGCTAGAGAGAGAGAGAGCTGCAACCTGCATTTGTGTTGGGCTCTGGCCCTGAAGACACCAGGGATTGAACCTGAGGCCTTTTGCATGCAAAGGAGAAGCTATTGAGCCACAGCCCTTCCCATGTGAACACATGAAGCTGCCTTCTACTGAATCAGAACTTTGGTCCATCAAGGCTGGTATTGCCTACTCAGACTGGCAGCAGCTCTCCAGGGTCTCAGGCAGAAGCCTTTCCCATCACCTACTGCCTGGTCCGTTTTAACTGGAGATGCCGGGGGGGGCGGATTGAACTTGGGACCTTCTGCACGTCAAGCAGATGCTCTACCACTGAGCCACGGCCCCTTCTGGTCTTTTGCTGCTCAAGGAATTCTGCCAAGTGCCGTGTATCTTGATGATGATGCTGCACTGACCAGTCACAACAACCCAGGGTGTGGTTTCTGAATTGCCAGTTGCTTCCTCACCTGGCCTTTCAGAGCGTCAATTTCAGACTGTATCCGGGTGATCATCCTCTTGAGCTCATTGATTTCATTCTTGGTGTTGCGGAGGTCATCTCCGTGCCTGCCTGCCATGGTCTGGAGCTCTTCATACTGCAAGGAAAAGAGACAAAAATTGTACTTTGTGTGTGTGCGTGTCAAAGCAAAGGAAGGCATCAGGAAGTGCTGGTGAGGAGGGGACAGGCAGTAAAGACCAGAAACTGGGGGATCAATCAGAATGATCAGGGATCTGCAGACACTCCAAGCAAAAATCCACTTCTTCACACTTGCCATTATCAGTTTGCTATACAAATGGTTGTGTGAGCTTGACACCAGGAGTGGCCAAACTTGCTTAAGATAAGAGCCACAGATAATAAACATCAGATGTTTGCGAGCTGCAAGACATGAATGTTAGTCGTTCGAGAGACACAAGTCAGGGAGGGAGGAAAATAGATTGGGGAGGTAGAGGTAGAAGGAAAGCAACTTTAATTTCAAACACATTCTTCAAGCCATGGGCTGGCTTGGAGAAGTGATTTAAAGAAACAAATGCCTTCTCCAAGCTGGCTGCTGGGGTGGTGGGGGCTTCGAAAGCCACACAATATGTGTGAAAGGGACAGATATGGCTCCCGAGCCACAGTTTGGCCATCCCTGCTCTACACATTATGAGACAGTAACCCCCAAATGTCTGGAGGAATGAATGGAGGGGGGACAGAGTGCGAGTGGGTAAAGGGCTGTCAAGTCACAGCTGCCCCCGTAGAGTTTTCAAGGCAAGAGATGAGCAGAGGTGGTTTGCGCCCTTGTGTGCCTCTTTGAAGCAACCCTGGAATTCCCTGCTGGTTTCCCATCCAAGTACTAATCAGAATCGACCCTGCTATACTTCTGAGATCTGGTGTGATCAATCTAGCCTGAGCCACAGAGATTTCAGAAGAGTGCAGAGATCTGGGTTCAAATCACTACTCAACCAAGAATACCTCTGCATGGGCAATCACTCACTCTCACTTTATTTCATTTACCGTATTTTTTGGACCATAAGACGCACTTCCCCCCCCAAAAAAGTGGGGGGGAAGTGTGTGCGTCTTATGGAGCGAAGGTACGTACCTTCCTCCGGGGAGAAGGGGGGCGATCTGCTGCCTCTGCCTCCAATCCCGGCGCTTCCCCCGCGCCTGCCTGCCTGGCTCCAGCTTCTTCCAGTAAGCTCTGGGATCGCTCCACGTGGCCCCACCGCAAACCCAGCGCTTCGCGAGCGCCGGCTGTGGAGAGGGCAGCGTGCTTCCTCCTTGCCTGCCTGCTGGCTCCAGCTGTGACGCTTACAGCAAGCGCCAGGATCGCTCCCTCCGCCCTCCGATCCCAGCGCTTGCTTTAAGCATCAGAGCTGGAGCCAGGCAGACAGGCACGGAAGAAGCACGCTGCCCTCTCCACAGCTGGTGCTCGCGAAGCGCTGGGTTTGCGGTGGGGCCACGTGGAGCGATCCCAGCACTTGCTGGAAGAAGCTGGAGCCAGGCAGGTGCGGGGGAAGTGCCGGGATTGGAGGCGAAGGCAGCGGATCACCCCCCAGGAGGAAGGTGCGTCCTATTGTCCGGAGCGCCTTATGGTGCGAAAAATACGGGTAATTCATCTTAGCCTTGATCTATAAGCACCAGACACTGAAGTGGTAAAATGGGTTATACTATGGACTTGACTGGAGAGACCATGTTTTGGGTTTTTTAAAGGCTGCTATGCCCAGGGGTGGAATCCCAGCTCAGGAAGAAGGGCGACCTCCACTGACAATAGGACCCTGGGCTTTTTTTTGTAGCAGGAGCTCCTTTGCATATTAGGTCACACACCTCTGATGTAGCGAATCCTCCAAGAGCTCACAGGGCTCTTAGTACAGGGCATACTATAAGCTCCAAGAGGATTGGATACATCAGGGGGTGTGGCCTAATATGCAAAGGAGCTCCTGCTACAAAAAAAGCCCTGGGAGGACTGCCCCTAGCGTCACCCAAACTAATACCATTTTTTTGGACCAGCAGAGAAAAAACAAGAAGGAATACGTGCTGAGCCAATAACTCTGTCATCTACTCAAAGATATACCTTTTGAGAAAAACTCAACCAAAAGGAAATGGGAAATTTCATTTTCTAACTATGAAAAAAGATGAACTATTGAGAAAACAAAGCCGTAATTACAAGGTAGGTTGGGCCCATACTTTAAAGTAACCACCCAGCACCACCCTGAATTCCATCCCTTCCCCGACATTAATCATTCCCATTAAATGAAAAAAAAAAAAAAGCAGAATGCATGCAGACAAGCAAAGTCACAACCTCCTGTGCTAATTTTCAACTTGCAGTAGAAAGCACACCCACCCACCCTCTATCTAAAGTGGCACAGCTTCCTCAGAAGAATTCTACCAACTTCGTCTGTGCTGTGTGTAGACCAAGTCTCAGAAGAAAGGGCAGTTTCCTTTCCCAATTTCCAGGAGGAAAGGTGGCGGCAGAATGATGATATGTTAGAGAATTAATTTTCACTTTACTTTTCAACTTTTGCATGCATAAGCCAGTAAGTAGGTGTGGGAGGGCAGCATTGTATAGCTTGATCTCATCAGAACTTGGAAGCTAAGCAGGATCAGTACTTGGAATGGGGAACACCAAGGAAGACTCTGCAGAGGAAGACCATGGTAAACCACCTCTGCTTCCCATTTGCCTTGAAAACCCCTTGTTGGGGTCACCATAAGTTGGAAGCTAAGCAGGGCTGGTACTTGGAAGGGAGAACACCAAGGAAGGCTCTGCAGAGGAAGGCAAGGGCAAACCACCTCTGCTTCTCACTTGCCTGGAAAGTCCCTTGCTGGCGTCACTATAAGTTGGAAGCTAAGCAGGGCTGGTACTTGGAAGGGAGAACACCAAGGAAGGCTCTGCAGAGGAAGACCATGGTAAACCACCTCTGCCTTCCATTTGCCTTGAAAGCCCCTTGTTGGGGTCACCATAAGTTGGAAGCTAAGCAGGGCTGGTACTTGGAAGGGAGAACACGAAGGAAGACTCTGCAGAGGAAGACCATGGTAAACCACCTCTGCTTCCCATTTGCCTTGAAAACCCCTTGTTGGGGTCACCATAAGTTGGAAGCTAAGCAGGGCTGGTACTTGGAAGGGAGAACACCAAGGAAGGCTCTGCAGAGGAAGGCAAGGGCAAACCACCTCTGCTTCTCACTTGCCTGGAAAGACCCTTGCTGGGGTCACCATAAGTTGGAAGCTAAGCAGGGCTGGTACTTGGAAGGGAGAACACCAAGGAAGGCTCTGCAGAGGAAGGCAAGGGCAAACCACCTCTGCTTCTCACTTGCCTGGAAAGACCCTTGCTGGGGTCACCATAAGTTGGAAGCTAAGCAGGGCTGGTACTTGGAAGGGAGAACACCAAGGAAGGCTCTGCAGAGGAAGACCATGGTAAACCACCTCTGCCTTCCATTTGCCTTGAAAGCCCCTTGTTGGGGTCACCATAAGTTGGAAGCTAAGCAGGGCTGGTACTTGGAAGGGAGAACACCAAGGAAGGCTCTGCAGAGGCAGGCAAGGGCAAACCACCTCTGCTTCTCACTTGCCTGGAAAGTCCCTTGCTGGCGTCACTATAAGTTGGAAGCTAAGCAGGGCTGGTACTTGGAAGGGAGAACACCAAGGAAGGCTCTGCAGAGGCAGGCAAGGGCAAACCACCTCTGCTTCTCACTTGCCTGGAAAGTCCCTTGCCGGGGTCACCATAAGTTGGCTGCCACTTGAAGGCACTTTACAAACGCAAGGCAATAAGTGGGGAGGGGAGGCAGTGTGGTATATATAGCCTGATTTTGTCAGGTCTCAAAAGCTAAGCAGGGTCAGGACTTGGAAGGAAGACCACCAAGGAAGGCTCTGCAGAGGAAGGCAAGGGCAAACCGTCTCTGCTTCTCCCTTGAAAGCCCCTTGCTGGGGCCCGCTGTAAGTCGGCTGTGACTTTTCAACACTGCACTTCCACACACAAGGCAATAAGTAATGTGCTGCATAGTATCCTGGAATAGCAAAGGAGCTATCTCTCTTTAAAATCAGGGCAGCCCCGATCGTGCTGGGTGGTGTCAGGCAAACCATCACCCCTCCGCCCCACCCTCCCTCCAACTGTTGCAAAAAAAAAAATCATTGAGATGCTAATATACGGGAACGGTGCCAGCTTGCTCTATAAAGGATAATTAACATGGCAGGTGTCAAAGGGCAGGATGTCCATTTGCATTCCAGACTTCCATGCAGCCATGAGGGCTAGAAACCTTTCAATAATCCTCAGATGTAAAACAAAATCTCTACATTCAGAGACATTTCTGATGCATGAGCATACAACCCTCTGGGCATACAGCAGGGAGGGAGGGGGGGAGGCAGCTGTGAATTTCCCGAACTGTGCAGGGCGTTGGACTAGATGACCCCTTCGTGTCCCTTCCAGCTCTGTTTCTATGAGACAACCCAACTCCTTGATGGTGCATAGCGCCGCATGCACTTCGTGAGCCCGTGTGCCAGTGGCATTTCTTACCCCACTGATTGCCTGTGGGTCCCCTCCATTCAGAAAATGCACCCCTGTTGGTTCTTAGGTTATGTAACTGCCCATGGGAAGTGGTACAGAAGGTGTCTGTTGTGACTGTCTTTGAAGGAAGGTTGTCGGACAGATTTTCACCCTGGTTGTATCGGCCAGTAAGTTTGTGATGTTTAGCATGAGAGGTGGCTGAGAGGTGATATGATCACCATTTTCAAGTACTTGAAGGGCTGTCATATAAAGGATGGTGTGGAATTGTTTTCTATGGCCATGGAAGGTAGGACCAGAACCAATGGGTTGAAATTAAATCAAAAGAGTTTCCGGCTCAACGTTAGGAAGAACTCCCTGACCGTTAGAGCGGTTCCTCAGTGGAACAGGCTTCCTCAGGAGGTGGTGGGCTCTCCTTCCTTGGAGGTTTTTAAACAGAAGCTAGATGGCCATCTGACAGCAATGAAGATCCTGTGAATTTAGGGGGAGGTATTTGTGAGTTTCCTGCATTGTGCAGGGGGTTGGACTAGATGACTCTGGAGGTCCCTTCCAACGATGTGATTCTATGATGTATATTTTCCTGAAAGTTGGCTGGGTTTTATTCTGTTATAATGGAGTGTGTGCAACCATGCAATCCATTTCTGTTTGTGGGCAAGGATGTAGTGATCCCCTCTCATTTCCCCCTCTCCCCACTGCAGGACCCCCTCTGTCCAATGCTGTTCCTAAGGGTCTGCCAACACCCAAAGAATGAAATTTGGGGGGTGGGTGAGGAATCTTTCTGGGCTGATGCAGGAGGGAAAAGCAGGAAAGACCTAGACTGTCAAGCCTCCAGATAGCTCGATACAGGGCTTTTTTTGCAGCAGCAGCAGGAACTCCTTTGCATATTAGGCCATATGATGTAGCCAATCCTCCAAGAGTTTACAGTAGGCCCTGTAAGAAGAGCCCTGTTAGCTCTCGGAGGATTGGATACATCATGGGGGTGTGGCCTAATATACAAAGGAGTTCCTGCTACAAAAAACAAAAAGCCCTGGATACACCCCATTTTATCTGGCCTATATTCTATAAATGCCCTGACCTGGATGGCCCAGGCTTACCTGATCCTTGTTAGAACTTGAAAGTTAAGCAGGGTTGGCCCTGGCTAGTATTTGGATGGGAGACGAGCAAAGAAGTCCAGGGATGCCCAGCGATAGTCCAGGCAAGCCCAATCTTGTCAGATCTCAGATACTAAGCAGGGCCAACCCTGGCAAGTGTTTGGACAGGAGATCTCCAAAGAATACCAGAGACTGGAGGCAGAGGCAGGCTGTATCATGTCATTTCTCTGAATGTCCTCCATGCCCCAGAGGGAGTTGCCAGAGGTTGCTATATCTTCCAGGCATGCGCACGCACACAATGCAAACCACCATCCAATAAATAAATATACAGGAAGTCCAAGGTTGCTATGCAGTGGCAGGCCACAGCAAACAACCTCTGAACGTCTAGCCTTGAAAACCCAAAGAGGTTGCCGTAAGTCGGCTGTGATGTAGCTGCACTTTCTACCACCATAATGCTTTGATAGTATTTTTATCCGTGGGTTATCATTCCCCGTTTCAACTCACGCACAACAAAAGCCAACACTGCATAGGAGCATTCCAGTGTTCTTCACCACCGATCACATTGTGCTACAGGTGCATTTATTTTTCCCTTCTGGGAGCAGGGCAAGTTGTACCCAACAGCGAGAGAGCAGGAGGGACCAGGGCTCAGTGGTCGAGCATCTGCTTAGCAGGCAGAAGGTCCCAGGTTCAATCCCTAGCATCTCCAGTTCAAAGCATCTGACAGCAGGTGATGTAAAAGACCTCTGCCAGAGACCATGTATAGCTGCCACCAGTCTGGGTAGACGATACTGACTTGGATGGCCCAGGATATGCTTCAGTCTAAGGCAGCTTCCATGGGGTAGATTTCTCAAATCAAACTGGAAACCAAGGGGTACGTGTCATTTGATCTCCTTCCCACACTGGAATCCAGACCCAAACACTGCCCTGAATTTCAGATATGCTTCTCTTTGCTAGGAGCTAAGCCAGTAGGCATGAACACAGCTAGGGTTGCCAATCCCCAGGTGGAGGCAGGGGATCCCCTGGTTTGGAAGCCCTCTCCTGGCTTCAGATTCATCAGAAAGCGGGGGGGAGGGGGAAATGTCTGCTGGGCACTCCATTATACTCTACGGAGACCAATTCCCATAGAGCAGGGGTGGCCAACGGTAGCTCTCCAGATGTTTTTTGCCTACAACTCCCATCAGCCCCAGCCATTGGCCATGCTGGCTGGGGCTGACGGGAGTTGTAGGCAAAAAAAAATCTGGAGAGCTACCGTTGGCCACCCTTGCCATGAAGAAGAAGACGATATTGGATTTATATCCCGCCCTCCACTCCGAAGAGTCTCAGAGCGGCTCACAATCTCCTTTACCTTCCACCCCCACAACAGACACCCTGTGAGGTGGGTGGGGCTGGAGAGGGCTCTCACAGCAGCTGCCCTTTCAAGGACAACCTCTGCCAGAGCTATGGCTGACCCAAGGCCATTCCAGCAGGTGCAAGTGAAGGAGTGGGGAATCAAACCCGGTTCTCCCAGATAAGAGTCCGCACTCTTAATCACTACACCAAACTGTCTCTCCATACAGTATAATGGAGAATTGATCTGTGGATATCTGGGGCTCGGGGTGTGTGTGTGTGTGTTTGTTTTTTAGGCAGAGGAACCAAATTCTCAGCATAGCATCCAGTCCCTCTCTTCAAAACACCCCCCAAGGTTTTTTTTTAATAATTAGGATTTTTCTTTTTTATAGTTAGGATTTTTTTAGTATATAGTTGGGATGTTTCAAAAAGATTGGACCAAGGGGTCCAATTCTATGAGCCTCAAAAAAGGTGCCCCTATCCTTCATTATTCCAAATGCAGGGAAGGCATTTAAAAGGCATGTGATGGCCAAATGTGACGGCCAAAACTCCCTTCTGAGTTCAGTTGTGCTTGTCACACCCTTGCTCCGGGCTCCACCCCCAAAGTCTTCAGATATTTCTTGAGTTGGACCTGGCAACCATAACACATACATGTTCCCCCCCTCACACACACACTCTTAAGAAACTACGCAGCCCACGATTAGGAGTGGGGTGGGAGTGGCAGCTGAGCCAAAATACAGCAGAAAGGATTCTGGTGCACTGCCAGCTGAAGCAGTCACCAACCAGCGGTAGAAAGTGCTGTTAAGTCGACTGATGGCGACCCTGTAGGGTTTTCAGGGCAAGAGATGTTCAGAGGTGGTTTGCCATTGCCTGTCTCTTGTGTTACAATCCTCATGTTCCTTAGAGGTCTCCCATCCAATACTATTAGGCCACACACCCCTGATGTAGCCAATCCTCCTGGAGCTTACAGAGCTCTTAGTAGAGGGCCTACGGTAAGCTTCATGAGGATTGGCTACATCAGGGGTGTGTGGCCTAATATGCAAAGGAGTTCCTGCTACCAAAAAAGCCCTGATTTACTTAATACTCTTGTTCCACAAGGCTACAAGTTGTCTCAAGCTTCCAAGTCAATACAGGAGATCAATTCATTCCCCAAACGTTTTCTCCACCCTTTCAGTTCATCACGTAAGCTGCTTGGCTCAGCCAGTCTGCATGCCAATAGACTGGCTCCACTCCCCGTGGATGGTTTTATCTTGATTGGCGGGACAGATAATGTTTGCGGACGGCCTTCTTTTGAATTAAACATGAGCGCCCTGCAGCTTCCCAGAATTCAGGCGACTGCGTCCCTCTTGCAATCCGGGATACAAAAGAAGAACTCCCTTTTGAAATCCTTACTCAAGAGAGTCATCCAGAGAGCAGACAGCTAATTTAACTGACTGGCTGTGAGGAGAACCAGGAAATCCTTGATTTGAATCTCACTTCAGCCTGGAGCAAGCCACTATCTCTCCGTCTCATCCATCCAGCCATTTCGAAATATTTTTAGGTGTGGCAAAAAAAATGGGTCCAAGCGGGACAGGCTACACCCTGGCCAAAGCTGCAACCCAGCAGAATGGAAGAGGAGGCCTTTGGTCAGAGCAAAAGGGATAGGACAGTTTAAAATTCAGGGCCAGCATGGTGTATGTACAGTGTTCTCTAAGCTGAATTAGTGTGAGCGAGCTCACAGTGTTTTAGCCCCCGGCTCACACATTTTTATCTTCGCTCAGGAACAATGGCTGCACAAGCATTGCACAAACACGGAATGCTCCCTCCTGGAACTGTGTTGAGTCAGGAAAACGGCGCAGGGTGGGAGTAAGGCAGGAGTCCTTATTCTCCCCACGCTGTGGTCCCAACGAGAATTGGGTTCCTGTGGTGCTTCCCTCCAGGAATTAGAAAGTGCTATCCTCCTGCAAGTCCCCATGGTGATGACATGGTGGGCTTTTTTTGTAGCTGGAACTCCTTTGCATATTAGGCCACACACCCCTGACTTTGCATATTAGGCCACACACCAGCTTACAGGGCTCTTAGTACAGGGCCTATTATAAGCTCCAAGAGGACTGGCTGCATCAGGGATGTGTGGCCTAAATGCAAAAAAGTTCCTGCTACAAAAAAAAGCCCTGCGTAACATGTCCTTCCAGAAGGGCAGCTTTCAGCTAAATACGACAATGAAATTCTTTAACGGTAAGCCTATTCTGACAATGAAGCCAGTTCTCTCTTGGGATAGTGGGCTCTGCCTCTCTGAAAGTCTTCAAGTAGAAGACATTAAACTACTTCTTGGAAAAGCTTGAGCTTTGGGCATCCTGTGCTAAGTGGGGTGGGGGTGGACTAGATGGCCTCAAACACCCTTTTTCAGTTCCAGAAGTCACTGAGCCAAATACGGGAAACCAGAACTCACCTTGGTCTGGTACGTGCTCTCTGCCTCGGCTCGGCTCCTGGCAGCGATCTCTTCATACTGTGCTCTGACCTCAGCGATGATGCCATCCAGGTCTAAGCTGCGGTTGTTGTCCATGGACAGGACGACCGAGGTGTCGTTGATCTGAGACTGCATCACACGCAGTTCCTGCAACGAAGAAGAAGAAGAAATTGGATTTATATCCCACCCTACACTCTGAATCTCAGAGTCTCCGAGCGGTTTACAATCTCCTTTATCATCTTCCCCCACAACAGACACCCTGTGAGGTGGGTGGGGCTGAGAGAGCTCTTACAGCACCTGCCCTTTCAAGGACAACTCCTGCTAGAGCTATGGCTGAACCAAGGCCATTCCAGCAGGTAAGTGGAGGAGTGGGGAATCAAACCCGGTTCTCCCAGATAAGAGTCACGCACTCAACCACTACACCAAACTGGCTCTCAGGAGACAAAGATTTCTCGATTGGGTGGGGGAGATCAACAGTTCTAGAATTAAGCTTCACAACCACCTCGCTCCAAGGTGTACTGTAGGACAATTTATCCAGCAGATGGGGGCCTCAGACCTAAGAACATAAGAACATAAGAGAAGCCATGTTGGATCAGGCCAACGGCCCATCAAGTCCAACACTCTGTGTCACACAGTGGCAAAAAATTTTATATACACACATACACTGTGGCTAATAGCCACTGATGGACCTGTGCTCCATATTTTTATCTAAACCCTTCTTGAAGGTGGCTATACTTGTGGCCGCCACCACCTCCTGTGGCAGTGAATTCCACATGTTAATCACCCTTTGGGTGAAGAAGTACTTCCTTTTATCCGTTTTAACCTGTCTGCTCAGCAATTTCATCGAATGCCCATGAGTTCTTGTATTGTGAGAAAGGGAGAAAAGTACTTCTTTCTCTACTTTCTCCATCCCATGCATTATCTTGTAAACCTCTATCATGTCACCCCTCAGTCAACGTTTCTCCAAGCTAAAGAGTCCCAAGCGTTTCAACCTTTCTTCATAGGGAAAGTGCTCCAGCCCTTTAATCATTCTAGTTGCCCTTCTCTGCACTTTCTCCAATGCTATAATATCCTTTTTGAGGTGCGGCGACCAGAACTGCACACAGTACTCCAAATGAGACCGCACCATCGATTTATACAGGGGCATTATGATACTGGCTGATTTGTTTTCAATTCCCTTCCTAATAATTCCCAGCATGGCGTTGGCCTTTTTTATTGCAAACGCACACTGTCTTGACATTTTCAGTGAGTTATGTACCACGACCCCAAGATCTCTCTCTTGGTCAGTCTCTGCCAGTTCACACCCCATCAACTTGTATTTGTAGCTGGGATTCTTGGCCCCAATGTGCATTACTTTGCACTTGGCCACACTGAACCGCATCTGCCACGTTGACGCCCACTCACCCAGCCTCAACAGATCCCTTTGGAGTTCCTCACAATCCTCTCTGGTTCTCACCACCCTGAACAATTTAGTGTCATCCGCAAACTTGGCCACTTCACTGCTCACTCCCAACTCTAAATCATTTATGAACAAGTTAAAGAGCATGGGACCCAGTAGTCAACGTTTTTCCTGTCAGTTCTTTTCAAAGGAATGTTATGAATTTTTCACCTCTGCGCTGAGGGTTCCTAAGGCCACTGGCAGCTAAAGCAAACTTTCTGGGCTTGTTGGATCAATGCTTGAGTTTGCGAGGTTGAAGCTGTGAATGCTAGGCCAAAGCACAGCACACAAAACACAATGGTCGGGAAGTTCCCATTCTGGAAGAAGTGCCTTCCATTCAACAGAGATTTAACACAGGCTCTAAGCTCATGAACATAACCCTGATCGCCTTGGAGGAAAATTAAAATGTGACTGATGGTCACCCTCAGGGCTTTTTTTTCTGGGGGAATGTGGCAGAATGGAGTTCCGGAACCTCTTAACAGAAACAAAATTCTCAAAAAATGTTTTAAAAGTTCATGAGGGACACCTGTGTATGTTCTGCTTCATTTCTTTCTTGAGAGTTCTAGCCAGGGTTCCCTCTAAGCTGAGTTAGTGTGAGCTAGCTCACAATTTTTTAGCCTCCGGCTCACACGTTTTTGTCTTAGTTCAAGAAAAGTGGCCCCAAAGCAAACTAATTTGCTCAGCAGCTCACGACTTTAACACCCGTAGCTCACAAGTGGAATTTTTGTTCGCAAGGCTCCACAGCTTAGAGGAAATATTGGTTCCGGCACTTCTTTTTCCAGGGAAAAAAGCCCTGGTCACCTTATTATATCTTCACAGTCTACTTGGCATTTTAAAAACAAATTCCTTTTTACAGAGAGGAAAGTCCCACTGCTTCATGAAGCACCACAGCTCCTGGGCTTCCCTCAAGCTGGTAAAGAG
This sequence comes from Heteronotia binoei, assembly GCF_032191835.1. NCBI lineage: Eukaryota > Metazoa > Chordata > Lepidosauria > Squamata > Gekkonidae > Heteronotia > Heteronotia binoei. The sequence goes on from NC_083235.1 coordinate 23,313,746, forward strand.
GAATATTCCAGAAGGGAGGCTCCCAACTCCTGGAAGAGAATGCCTACCTCATCGTACAGCTGCCTCAAGAAGTTGATCTCGTCCGTCAGGCACTCCAGGCGGGTTTCCAACTCAATCTTGTTCATGTAAGCTTCATCCACGTCCTGTGGGGACAACAGGGACAAGCCACCATGATACAAAGATAAAACAAAAAGAAAAGACTCCCACAGTCTCCCCCTCTCCCAGCCAGGCCAGGGATGAGCCAAAACACCCCGTTGCCCTTTCGCTCACCTTTTTCAAGAGGACAAACTCGTTTTCCTTCTCAGTTCGATGGTTGATTTCTTCCTCATACCTGCCAGGCGAAGAGACAGAATTGGTTCAATCAAGAGGCTTAACGTTTTTTAAAAAAAGAAATGGTGGATGAGCTGGAACCAGGGTGAAACTGTCCAGCTGGGCATAGGCTGACTGCCCACCTGTTTACACATCAACCCTGAGTAAGTACAAACGGCTTTCACACTTCATAGGTTGTTTCCCTCAGCTAGATTTGAATCCAGTAGCACCTTAGAGACCACAAGATCTTGGGGGAGGGGGCAGAGAAGATAAGCTTTCATGAGTCAAAGCTCCCTTTGTCAGACACTTCTTTCATCAGATATTTGTTTCCTTCATTTATACCCCCACCTTTCTCCCCAGTGGGGACCCAAATGAGCTTACAGCTTTCTCCTCTACTTCATTTTATCTTCAAGACAATCCTGCGAGGGTTGTTGTGAGTGACTGGCCCAAGATCACCCACCAAGCTTCCATGACTCAACCTGAGAGCCAGCCTGGGGTAGTGGATAAGTGTGCAGACTCTTATCTGGGAGAAACAGGTCTGATTCCCCACTCCTCCATGTGCAGCTGCTTGAGTGGCCTTGGGTCGGTCATAACAGTTTCAGCTGTTCTCTCAAGAGCAGCTCTCCAAAGAGCTCTCTCAGCCCGACCTACCTCACAGGCAGGGCCGGCTCACCCACTAGGCAAACTAGGCAATTGTCTAGGGCTCCGGGGAGGCGCCGAATTGGCCTCCCCCCCCCCGCAAGACAATTGCCTGTGTGTCTCCCTCTTGCCACTGCTACCACCACCCGCCCCCCTCCCTTCCCTTCCCCAGCGCAGCACCACGCCCTGCTCCCCACGTGATTGGAGGAGCAATGAGGCTCAGCCCTGCCTGCTTCACAAGGGCTGGGGCTTCTTCTAAGTTGTTTGAAGAGCACGCTGGAGGAGTTTTGCTCCTCCCTCACTTCTGGTTCCAGAAGTGAGGAGGAAGAAGCCTCCTCCAGCGCGCTTTTCAAACAACTTAGAAGAAGCCCAGGCCCTTGCGAAGGGGGTAGGGCCGAGCCTCATTGTGGCACTCCTCTGATCGTGCCGGGGGTGGGGGGTAGGCAACTGCGTTGCGGCGCTGCAGAGCAGGCAGGGGGCAGCGGGCAGGCAGTCTGCCTGGGGCACCATGTACCCTAGGGCCAGCACTGCTCATAGGGAAAGGAAAATTATAAGCCGCTCTGAGACTCCTTCAGGTAGTGAAGGGCGGAGTATAAATCCTTCTTCTTTCCCTTCTTTGTCTTCTTCTCCTCATCAAACCTGGGTTTCCAAGATCCTGTTCTGAGACCCCAACCACTATCCCATTCTGGCTCTGACACTGGTTAAAAGGAAGGGCTTCTAGGTAACCCTCTTGGAAGGAATCAGTCCAATTACCTTTTTAATATTGTTAGTCTTTAAGGTGCTACTGGATTCTTTTCTAATGCTTGACAGGCTAACAAGGCTACCCATCTTGATCCAGCTTGTGTTATGTCATTCCATGCACCAATGTTGGATGTCTTGTGCATGCATGTTCCTCCTTCCCCTTCTGTGTGGGCAGTTTAGAAAATGAAGGCTTCTGCATTCCCAGCAAAACACCCTTTTGGGGGGGCGGGGGGGGAGGTTTCCTAGAGGAAAGGACAAACAAGGGTTTCCTCTCTCACCTACAACAAGCCAGGATTCCAAACCAAAACTGTCCAATTTTAATGAAACAACAAACTGCTGTTCTGCTGGAAATGCAATCTTGACCTGCACATGAGAGGAAGTGGAACAAGCACATCTGAGGACTTCAAAGGATCATTCCCAAGAGATGTATGAACATAACTTAGGGGGAGGTATTTATGAAGTTCCTGCATTGCACAGGGAGTTGGGCTAGATGACCCTGGGGGGTCCCCTTCCAACTCTATGATTGTATGATAGCTGAGTAATATACAGTGAACTATGTTCTATTCTCAGATGCGTCAGCAAAAGTCACAACTGTGGGAAATCACACGCGTGCCATAATCCTGCTCTTAATCATGGCCAACGTTCAGCAAAAAGCTAAACTGGCTAAGCAGACTTGACCCATTAGTTAACCACTGACAACTTGATTAAAGGGGGAAAGAAACTCACAACATCCATGAGGACTAATAACTTGAAAGAAAAAATGAAACTCAAGCATCTCAGGGAGCCAAATACTGCCCGAGATTCTATAGGACGCATGGAATATCCTCCAAAACAAGATCTGCAGCAAGGCTTGATTTAGGGCCTTTTTAGACACAGAGATGTGCCAGCTTCCTTTCCCCACCCTGGCTACTAACTTGGACTTGAATTCTTCCACAAGCCCTTGCATGTTGGCCAGCTCAGCATCCAGCTTCGCCCTCTCCTGGCCGTAGCCATCCAGTTGCCGGCGCAGATTACTGATGTAGGCATCAAACATGCTGTCCATGTTGCTGCGGGTGGTCTTCTGGTTCTGCAGGAGGCTCCATTTGGTCTCCAGCATTTTGTTTTGCTGCTCCAGGAAACGAACCTGGGGGGGGGAGAGGGGAAGAGAAGGGATCCCCGGTCAGTTCAAAACTCCCCTGAAGTTTCACACATTTGGAGGGGCAGGGAAAGGTGGGGACTGGATGGACACAGGGGCACAGGAGGGCCGCTGAAGATGGTGATGTGACAGAATGTTGGACTGGATGGGCCATTGGCCTGATCCAACATGGCTTCTCTTATGTTCTTATGGAATTAAAGAGGGTGGCAAAGGGTTCTCCCTAAGTTTCATAGCTCTTATAGGAGCCTTGGTGTCAAGGCAAAGAGAGATACATAATGATGTAAATGGTAGTCAGTCATTTATACGGTATGTGTGTTTTTCCTTCTCCCACTGGTGCAAAAAAAAAATTCCCTAACTTTTCCCTATGCTGGTCTTGTGGGGACTGTTATTCCCAGCTTTTGTTTTTTTAAAAAGTCTCCTTCTAGCATGGTCATTTTGTAAAGTGCATACGTATGTCTTTTATTTTTCTGTGCAAATAAAATATTAAGTCTTAATAAAGACATATGTGTAATATTTATGTCCTGAGGCTCTCAAACATCTGATGCTTATTGTGTGTGACTCTTACTTTAAGCAAGTTTGGCCACTCCTGGTCTAAATCATTCTTTCTAGATTTTCTCCTTGTACACTTTCTCAGACATGCTTTACACAGTCTTTTTGGAAAGAACACTTGTCCAAGCATGTTAGCACACTGTGTAGATGAGAAAGTTCACATTTTTAAAAGTTCTATCAACATCCACTTCATTTTTCTTCCACCAGTCCCTGGAAATCACTTTTTTCTCCACTATGTCACCAGAAGTTTTTTTTTAATTGCAATTGCTATTATAATTGTAGTTACAATTAAAGAAACCCTCCAGTGGCATGGTGAGGTGAAATACAGGAAAACAACAGCTGATAGAGGAAACCGGGCAGAAAAATCACATGGATCCACTGTTGTCTATGTATTGGCAGCAGCAACAATGAAAAATAGAGAACCTTCACTGTACCAAGGGAGACCTTTTTTTGTCTTACTTGACCTTTTAATTTTTATTCACAGAGGAAAAAAAACACCAATCCGTAGACCACATGCACATACAAAAATAAAGGTAAAGCTTGAAAAGGGCTATAAATTACTGTTACCTACATTTCTAGAGTTCATGCTTCTAGAGTCCCAATGGATTTCCCATCAGACATGACAAAGATTAAGTCTTCGCTACTTTATTTTGGTTTTAACTGAAAATGGTTTTCACTGTTATCATCAAGCTGCCTTGAACCACGAGGAAAGGCAGGATATAAATGCTTTAATTAAAAAATAAATAAGAAGCAAGGTGCAGACATCCTTCCTTTTCTCATCTGCTGACTACTTGCTCTCTCCAAGAGCGCCTGAGAGATGAGGAGACAGGCAAGTGAAAATAAAGGAAGGGGGTATGGGCCTTGTCTCTTCATCTTTTGGGCTGCCTCTAACAAAAGAGAGGTGTCCAGCCGCCAGAACTAGAAACCTTTTCAAATAATTATTAGTGGTTTCCAGCACCTTTTTGAGATTCCCTCACGTTCAATTTTGGGGAGATTTATTTATTTTATTTATTATTTGAAAGAAAGAAAGAAAGAAAGAAAGAAAGAAAGAAAGAAAGAAAGAAAGAAAGAAAGAAAGAAAGAAAGAAAGAAAGAAAGAAAGAAAGAAAGAAAGAAAACAACAACCACACAACTACTATGAATGTGTTACCACATAGAAAATGAAGGGAGCAGCACCTTTTGGTTTACTGCTTACGGGCTGGGAGATTTCAAAAAAGAGCTCTAAAACTGCTAGTTACAGCACCAGCAGCCCAGTTTTGATTGAAAAAATCAAGCAGGGCTTGAAGGGTTAAATCTCCTCTTCTCTTCCCCTCACAGTAATTTATTCTATAAAGTGACTGAGGTGGGCGTGAGGTTGCACAGAAGAGAGATATCCCAGCGATTAGATTTGCTGTAAAATAGAGAAAAGAAAGATATCTGGGCTTGGCAAGACCTGAGTTCAGGCTCACACACAAGCACAAAAGTCACTAGGTAACTTTAGTCAAACATCGTCTGTCTGTCTAACCTACCTCACAGGGGTTTTCAAAGGACAATAATAATAATAAGATAACCACCAGGGATGCTATCCTCTGTACCTCAAAGGAAAGGCTGAATAAGGCATAGAAATAAACCAGCTAGAATATGACAGCACAATCCTAAACAGACTTACATCCATCTAAGGCCATTCACTGAAATGGATTTAAAATGGAATAACTCTGTTTAGCATTATGGGTAAGACTTCTGGCCAGCAGCTAGAAAATTAGACATGTTCTTAATGTTTGTACAGCTCTAACCCAGTCTCCATGAGACACCTTTTTTCCAACAAAACAAACAATGCTGTCCTTCAAAGGGAAGTACTCATACAAGCTCAGAAGAACTGTGAAATGCTGCTTTCCACCTAGGGTTACCAGCTCCAGGCTGGGAAATTCCTGGAGATTTGGGGCTGGAGGCTGGGGAAGGCAGGTTTGGGAATGGGAGGGACCTTGGTTATAGTGGCATACAGTCCACTCTCCAAAGCAGTCATTTTCTCAAGAGAGGAGACCGTACTTCCAGTTCCCACCTGGAGGTTGGCAACCCTATTTTGCACCTGGCAAACATTTTTACATGCTTTGGCACAAAAAATGTATTATAAACATATATATATGCTTTTATACCACATGAACTGCCATAGACCTCCTGCAGAGAAACTTGGGAGTTGTAGTTTGGCAAGGATGCAGGAAATGTACTCTTGAATGTTACAGATATCTCCCCTGTCATCCCACAACTACATATGGACATATGAAGCTGCCTTATACTGAATCAGACCCTTGGTCCATCAAAGTCAGTATTGTCTACTCAGACTGGCAGCGGCTCTCCAGGATCTCAAGCTGAGGTTTTTCACACCTATTTTGGAGATGCCAGGGATTGACCCTTTTTTGTAGATGCCAGGGATTGAACCTGGGACCTTCTGCTTATGAAGCAGATGCTCTACCACTGAGCCACCGTCCCTCCCCCAACTACAGTCCCCATCAGTCCAGAGAAGAAAGAATTATTAGTCTCCCGATTTCAATTCTGGTGTAAATATGCCCTGAGCAATGAAGTGTTTCAGTCTGAGCTGCAGCTTAGTCCTGCAACCTCTCTGAATGCCAGAATGTAACAGTCTTACAACACAAGTAGTGCTAAAGGAGTGTTGTCTCTGGAGCATGTGCAAAGTGTAATTCCTAACTGCAGCCTCCCCAGTCACCCACTCATCTCAGCAGAAGGCTCTATAGGCCAGAGAAAGCTGTAATGGAAAACCCAATAGTAAAGTTACCAACTCCAGTTTGTGAAATTCCTGGAGATTTGGGGTGAAATTTGAGGCGGTTGGGGCTTGGGGAGGGAAGAGATCTCAACAGAGATGTGATGCTGGACTCCTATTTTCTCCAGAGGAACTGATCTCTATAAACTGGAGTTTATGATAATTTTTGGGGGGACTCCAGGCCTCACCTGGAGGTTGGCAACCCTCCCACGCAGTGGCATCTCTGGGTCTGTAGGCCCTAGCCACATGGTGAGACAACAGATCATATTCCTGTGGCTATGGGGAAATCTGGGGGACAAAAGATGTGGTAAACATCACCTTACTACATGCACATGAATGACAGTAGTTGGTCAAAACTCACCTAGTCCCAAGTGTAGAGCCAGTGCTCAGATAGAAAAGCACTGGAAGCCCAGTTTAATGTCCAGTTCTTATATGCAAGAGAATGAAAGGGCAGAATGGACTGCACCCTTCAGGTTACAGGTAGACAATCTCATTTTTGGAATGTTTCCATGTGTTAAAAATTCTCTGCAGATCAAAAATGAGCATAACAACAATTTGAGGCTGGATGGCATGGAGCTTTTAAAGGAGAGGAAGTTTCACAAGTGAAATTACTACTTCCAGATCTCTTCCACCACTTCATTCCTACTTCATTCTTCTGCACGTGTGAACCAGGCTTCAGTTACTCTGGATTTATAAAGGAGTAAAAAGGTAAAGGTAGTCCCCTGTGCAAGCACCAGCCATTTCCAACTTTCATGACATTTTCACGGCAGACTTTTTACAGGGTGGTTTGCCACTGCCTTCCCCAATCATCTACACTTTATGCCCAACAAGCTGGGCACTCATTTTACTGACCTTTGAAGGATGGAAGGCTGAGTCAACCTTGAGCTGGCTACCTGAACCATGAATCCACCTGGATCAAACTCAGGTCATGAGCAGAGCTTGGACTGCAGTACTGCAGCTTACCACTCTGCACCACAGGGCTCATTTATAAAGGCGTAGCAGTAAATAAATAAACACATTTGAATGCTGTCATTTTATGGTTACTAGAACCAACATCCTGTAGTGGTCAGAATGTATCTAGCAGACCCAGATTTGAATGCCCACCCTATCACAGAAGCCTTCTGGATAGCCTTGAGTCAGTAACATATACTCAGCCTAACCTACCTTGCAGGGCTGTTGTGAGGATTGCAGAGGTAAATAAATAACAACACAAGAATTCTGAGAAGTCTTGTGGGAAGTAAGCAACAACTGCAACTGAATCCAGAGTTGCCAGGTCCCTCTTAATCACCAGCAGGGGATAGAAGAACTAGGGTTGACAGATCCTGGCTGGTAAACTCCTGGGTTTTGGGGGGATGGAGCATGGGAAGATAGGGGCCACAGTGGGACACAACAGTATAGAGTCCACCTTTGCTTTAGAAGGTGGGCTCCATGGCATAGCATACTGACGTCCCTGTTAAGGTATCCAGTCTCCGGGTGTGGCCTGGGGATCTCCCACTATTACAATTAGCCTCTAGACAACCAAGATCAATTCCCCTGGAGAAAATGGATGCTTTAGAGGGTTGTATTACACCCTGCTGAAGTCCATCCCCTACTCAAATCCCACCCTTCCCAGGCTCCACCCCCAAATCTCCAGGAGTTTCCCAACCTGGAGCTGGCAACCCTACTGCCCCCCACAGGCGACCAAGGGGGGGACTGGCAACCCTAATTCCAGACTACAAATATCCATTCACCTGGAGAAAATGGCAACTTCAGAGTGCAGACTATGATATACCATAGATTCTAGGATAAATCCTTCCCCAGCTTCCTCCCTCCACAGACACCTCTGCCAAATCTCCAGGAATTTCTCAGGGCAGAGCTGGCATTCCTAAATTAGGGATTTAGGGGAGGGACAGTGGCTCAGTGGCAGAGCATCTGCTTGGGAAGCAGAAGGTCCCAGGTTCAATCCCTGGCATCTCCACTAAAAAAGGGTCCAGGCAAATAGGCGTGAAAAACCTCAGCTTGAGACCCTGGAGAGCCGCTGCCAGTCTGAGTAGACAATATTGACTTTGATGGACCGAGGGTCTGATTTAGTATAAGGCAGCTTCATATGTTCGTCATATGTTCATATTAAAGATAGCACCTGTTGCCTATGACCGCTCAGTGGGGCTCACAGAGGCAGATTATCCCCACTTTTACCTCCTATAGCAAAAGTACATGGTTCCTGGTTTTTTGGCCACTGTGTGACACAGAATGTTGGACTAATCTGGTTTCTGCCCATTGGTTACCAGGGTCATAGGGTTAGATGGGCCAGTGGCCTGATCCAACATGGCTTCTCTTATGTTCTTATGTTCCCTTTCTTCACCAGCAGTTTAGAATGCTGGTGGGAAGGAACCTTCCAGATCCCAAAACATACCTATCCTATGACTTACCTTCCCCCATGGGGCACTCCCTTAACCTGGGTTTGCAACCTTGCTCCAACCTTGGCTACACTATTTTGCCATTGGCTTCTAACTCTGTACTGCTTTGAATGCTCAACCACTGCCCACCAGCTATATGTAGCACTGCTCACCATACCCCATTTCATCGTCTGATGAAGTGTTAATGCACACAAAAGCTTACATTTTGAATAAAACTTGGTTGGTCTTAAAGGTGCTATCAGACTCCAACTTTGTCCTAACCCTGTTGCATGTGAATTGTAGCTAAAGCCATCCGCTCATCTAAAAAAGAGACTCACAAAAGCTTCTGCTGGAATACATTTTTAGTTTTTGAAGGGCTGCTGGACTGTGGTTCTGTTCTGCCACTACAGACTAGCCATCTGGAAAAGCCAGTAAAGATGTCACCCTTCAGGCCATCAGGTAAATGGTGGGGGGTGGCATGCATACACCGGAAGGGAATGGGGGGGGAGGGACACGATCCTACAGCTCCCTCCAGACCATATCACCACAATTAGAAAGTGAAAATATTATGTCTATAGCTAGACCAAACAATGAATTATACTAAGAATGTAAGCTTTCGTGTTCTAGCACACAAAAGCTTACATTCAGAATAAAACTTCGTTGGCTGAAAGGTGCCACTTGACTCTTGCTTTGTTCTACTGCTTCAGACCAACACGGCTGCCCACCTGGATCCATCTAAATGAATACTATTGGAACTGAGTGCAGAAAAAGTCCCATATGTTGGAAACTCATAACTCTGCACAAAGAGGGATTCTCCCCTAGCTCCTAAGAAAGGGGGTTTGCGCTGCTGATTCAATGATTGTGGATTGTGGGGGGGGGGGGGGGGAGAGAGAGAATCAATTTTTCTCCTTTTGAAAACAAAACCCCCAAATTACAACACGGCTTTTATTTTATCTTTAACACACGTAGGAGGTGCTGTTGGCTCACCAGACTGGTCCGATCACACCAGAGAACAGGTTTGATTCTCCTTTGGAGGAGTGGGGGGGCAGGCGGGGAGAGGTGGGAAGGCCAAAAGAAGTTGTAAAGCACTGGAATTTGCTCTTTTCGTGCAATCTGGTTTCTGCCCATTGGTTGCCGGGGTCACAGAAACCAGGTCTTGCTTTTCTATTCCTGGAATGTGCACACACCGAAGGCTTTTAGCTCTGCCTTCCTGGACGAACACACCCATTTGTTCTGTTGCCAGAATCATTCTCTTCCCCTCCAACGCCACCCTTCTCTGGAAAGGAGAGATGGATTCAACTCAGGCAGGCTTCAGTTTAGAGCAGCTTCACCGGTGTGCTCTTGCTTCCCCTCCTTGGAGTTTGGCTTTTGCGCAAAAAGGGGCATTTTCTTCCCAAGGCACCTCCCACCGACAGTTTTGCCTACCTGGCCTTTTGGAAAAGGCCAAGGCCAAGAGCCGGCCAGCCGGTCCGCTGGCCTGTTCAACTCACCTTGTCGATCAAGTTGGCAAACTTGTTACAACAAAGACAAGCCTTTATTGGCATAGATCAGATTATAAATCAGGCAAAAAAAAAAGAGAGAGATACAGAAATAACAAAATAAACCAGTCATATGCAGCTACACATTGGACAATCGATCCTTGATGACCAGACTCAAGAATAAAGCCACCTTGTCGGTTATTTCAGATGACAAATCGTTCAGAAAACCAGGGCATACCTTTGCAGCATCCGAGCAACGTGTCATATCGAGCAGAGCTGGGCCTAGAAACCCGAGGCAACTCCCTCAACTCACCTTGTCGATCAGGTTGGCAAACTTGTTGTTGAGGGTCTTGATCTCTTCCTTCTCCTTGGCCCTCACTTGCTGGATGGTGGGGTCGATCTCGAGGTTCAGGGGCGCCAGGAGGCTCTTGTTCACGCTGACGGCCGTGATGCCCCCCATGCCGCCCCCCAGGGAGGACCCGCGGAAGCTGCCGCTGCCCCCTGAGAAGCGGCTCCCCCCGTAGCTGGAGGAAGCATAGGAGGTGCTGATGCGGGAACTGCTGGCAGGGCCCGGGGTGTAGGAGCGGCTACTGAAGCCGCGGACGGGGGCGGAAGAAGTGCTGCGGTAGCTCTTCTGGGTCACAGTGAAAGACATTTTTTTTCCCCTTTTGCAGGAGGCGGGCTCGCTGTTAGACAAGGGAAAGAGAGGCTCAGTCGGGCAGGCGGGGTGCTAGAGGCAGATCTCCTGGGGTGGACGGCTATATACATGCAGCCGAGGGGGAGGGAACCGGGGGGCCGCCCGTCGGAGAATCGGAAGCACCTGAATGGCTGCAAGGCAGGGAAAGGGGTGGGGCCACCCAGACTCCAAAGCTCACACCTGTGTGGCTTTTTTTCCTTTTTCTTCATGGGCCGGTTGCTACATCTCAAAGGTAAATCATCAACCAGGGAGGGGAGGATCCACGCCAGGAGATCTACTACGCTCTCTTTCCGCCCCTCCCATTGCCCAACCCTGAACTCTGGCGTGATTCCCACCCACCCCATGCTTCACAGAGGATCTTGCTGCCAAGAGACCCAAAGAGGGCAGCAGCAGTCCTCCTCCCAGACCAGGTAAAAGTGACTAGGGGATCATTTCGCCTGGGGATTTCCACCCCACCCCCTTTTACGCCAATTGGCTGAGAAGCAGGCTGCCCCGTTTGCCAGCTGTAAGGAAAGGCACTGTTGTGTATGTGCAGGGCTTTTTTGTAGCAGGAACTCCTTTGCATATTAGGCCACACCCCTCTTAAGAACATAAGAGAAGCCATGTTGGATCAGGCCAATGGCCCATCCAGTCCAACACTCTGTGTCACACAGTGGCCCAAAAATTTATATATATATATATATATATATATATATATATATATATATATATATATATATATATATATATATATATACACACACATACACACACACACACACTGTGGCTAATAGCCACTGATGGACCCCTGCTCCATATTTTTATCCAATCCCCTCTTGAAGCTGGCTATGCTTGTAGCCACCACCACCTCCTGTGGCAGTGAATTTCACATCTTAATCACCCTTTGGGTGAAGAAGTACTTCCTTTTATCCATTTTAACCTCTTATGTACCCATTCCTTCAAGAGCTTACAGGGCTCTTCTTACAGGGCCTACTGAAAGCTCCAGGAGGATTGGCTACATCAGGGGTGTGTGATCTGATATGCAAAGGAGTTCTTGCTACAAAAAAAAGTAGTGTGTGGATTCACACAATACGCTTTTACCAGTGTTCTTGCCTGGCTTATTGGAGCCTTTAGGACTGAGCTCGGGGACTCAGGAACAATGGGCAGGAGAAGCCAAATCCCTGCTGCCCTGGTCCAATCCCAGGCCCCCTGTTGCTTTAAATGACTCAATGGCGTCCTAGCGCAGGAACCTTGAACTATATATAGTGGGCCCCATTGGCCCAGTTCAGCAGTCTTCTAGTTTACACGTTACCATGCTGTAACTAATAAAGAGAGCTATGCAACCGCATCTCCTCTTTGCATTGAACCCACTATATCAGTGGCCCCCAACCTTTTTGGCACCAGGGCCAGCCTGCCCATCGCAGCCCCAAGGCCAGCAGGGTGGGGGCACCAAATTCGGCCACCTCACCCCACAGTGCCTCCTCCTCCCTCCATTTCCACAGTTTTAAGGCCTGGGAAGGTGCGGTGAAGCACCTCCCAGGTCTTTAAAGGCCGAACCACGCCAATCAGGAGAAAACTGTGGCAGCAACGGTGAACGACCTGCTGAAAAAGCAGTGCTGGCCTTGCCTCCTCCCCACTTCCTCCCCACGCCCAGCTGATCAACAGGTGGGGGGGGGGCGTCAGCCTTTAAAGAACCCTGGAGGGGGGGGGAGGCACCGCAGGGGGCAGGGCGGCAAGGCTGCATGGCCCAGTTACTAACAGGTGGCGGACCAGGACCCCTTCAGTATATTATAGGTACACACAAGGGAGAGGGTACCTTTGAAATGGACTGGCGACCCTGGCATGGAGGAGAAAACAGACTCCCTGGACAGGCTAAGCAGTAGGGTTGGGTTGCCAACTCCAGATTGAGAAATTCCTGGGAATTTGTGGGTGTAGCCTGCGGAAGGCAGGGTTTGGAGAAGGGAGGGGGCCCAGCAGATAGTGCCACAGAGTCCGCCCTCCAAAGCAGACACTATCTCCAGGAAAATGGATCTCTGATCCTGGATATCAGTTGTAATTCCAGGTGATCTCCAGGCTCCACCTGGAGGCTGGCAACTCTACTAAGCAGGGATTTGTCAGTGGGGATGATCACAGTTAGGGCTTTTTTGTAGCAGGAATTCCTTTGCATTTTAGGCCATGCCCCCCTGTTGTAGCCAATCCTCCTGGAGCTTACAGTAGGCCCTGTACTAAGAGTCTTGTAAGCTCCTGGAGGATTGGCTAAATCAGGGGTGTGTGGCCTAATATGCAAAGCAGTTCCTGCCATAACAAAAGCCCTGAAACATTAGTGGTTCTGAGCCAGGGAGGCAGGCTAGGTAAAGAGTTGGGAATAGGGCTGCCAACTCTGGATTAAGAAATTCCTGGAGATTTGGGGCTGGAGCCTGGGGGGGGCAGGGTTTGGGGTGGTGAGGGAACTCAGCAAGGTATGATTGCCATACAGGCTCCCAGCCTCCAAGGCTGCCATTTTCTCCAGCGGGGGAATCCCATAATTATACTCTGAAGATCTGTTACAATTATAGAAGTTCTCCAGGTCTCACCGGGAGGTTGGCAACCCTAGCTGGGAAAACCAGGTTCAGATTGCAACTCACAAGGTGACTAAGGGTGGTCACTCTGTCAGGAGCAAATTTGATATTATGCAGAGAAAGGTAATGTCTGTATTTAATATGATTTCCCTTTAATATGAAAAGCAGCCTTTCCTCAAGTTGCTATCCAAAATTGCAGGCCAGCCTACCTGCTGATTGGTCCCCTGCTGTGATATATCCGATGCATATTCATAAGGTTTCCGGATGAGTTACTATAAGGGTAAGCGTGCATCTGCAAGGAAGCAGTTAGGGTTTCCAGCTTTAAGCAGAAAAATGGGCAAGGAAACATAGGAGGTGCCCTGCTAGATTAGCCCAGTGGCTCATCTAGTCCAGCATCCTGTTTCACACAGCATCCAACCAGTTGCCTTGAAGGGCTAGCAAATATGGCAAAGAGGCCAAGACCTTCACCTGATGCTGCCTACTCATACCCAGGGCTTTTTTTTTTTAGCAGGAATGCACAGGAACGCAGTTCCGGCTGGCCTGGTGTCGAGAGGTGTGGCCTAATATGCAAATGCTGGGCTTTCTCTACAGAAAAGCCCTGTGGAAAACAATGATGATGTCAGGGGGTGTGGCCTAATATGCTGGGCTTTTTCTACCAAAAAAGCCCTGCTCATACCAGTGGAATTTTACACCCTTCTAAGCACATGGATTTCAATGGACTCCTCTTAGGAACCCACTTTTCCTGTCTCTGGTTCCCATTAATCATCTTCACTAATAGCGGGACTGCCAACTTTACATTGGGGCCTGGAAATCTCCTGGATTTACAACTAGGGTTGCCAGGTCCCTTTGGCGGGGGATGAGGGTGGACTTACCCGGAGATGGAAGGAGGTCCAAGCAATGTCACCAGTGATGTGGCATTACTTCTGGCACATACAGGTCAGGAAATGATGTCATATCACTGCCAAATCGCAGCAATGCACTGGTATTTGGGCAAAAACTCTATGGTAAAAGTGGCTTCTACCATAAAGTTTTTGCCTAGATACCAGAGCATCACTGGTGTGATGACATCACTTCCCTTGTGTGCCAGAACGATGTCACCATGTTGCCAGCCATGCTTCCTGGGCCTCCCTCTTTCTCCCCCTGCTGACCAGATGATCAGTCCTCCTGGGAACAAAATAGCTGCTCCAGAGGATAGACTCTATGGCACTATACCCTGCTGAGATCCCTCCCCTCCCCAATTCCACCCACAAATCTCCAGGAATTTCCCAGTCAGAATTTGGCAATCCTAATTAATAGTTGTTGACAGGTGTAGTCCATGTACACATCCGGGGATGGAATTCTAGCAGGAGCTCCTTTGCATATTAGGGCACAGACCCCTGATGTAGCCAATCCTCCAAGAGTTTACAAAAAAAGAGCCTTGTAAGCTTTTGGAGGATTGGCTACATCAAGGTGTGTGGCCTAATATGCAAAGAAGCTCTTACTAGAATTCCACCCCCATACACATTATTACTCAAAAATGCAGTCTCTCAGCCAAATCTGTTTCACAAGACATCACATACTGTGTTTTGAATGCTGGAGGAATATCCAGCACACAGGTCTAGTTGCCATGTAACAAATTAATTGCATAGGTTGTCTGGAAAGTGATTATTAGCACAACTTGAAGGATTCTGACCAGTCTAGATTTACAGCATCTACTCCAACGCAAAACTACATTTTTTTCACAGGTATACCATAAAAAGGGAAGAGTGTCGTCTTATATTCCCATACAAGTTATAATAATATATCCAATATGATTTTTTTGTGCGTGTGTTGAATTTTTAAGGAGGGTCATCTTACATTCAAGGTCCTCTTCCTTTTGAGTCAGTTTGGTGTAGTACACTGTAGTTTGATTCTCCACTCCTCCACTTGTAGCTGCTGGAATGGCCTTGGGTTAGCCATAGCTATTGCAGGAGTTGTCCTTGAAAGGGCAGCTGCTGTGAGAGCCCTCTCAGCCCCACCCACCTACAGGGTGTCTGTTGTGGGGGAAGAAGATATAAGAGATTGTAAGCCGCTCTGATTCAGAGAGAAGGGTGGGGTATAAATCTGTAGTCCTCTTCTTCTTCTTCTTCTTTAGATTTCCACAGGTCAAGACAGCACAAATTCATCAGAATAACAGAACAGAAGACGTCAACTGTATATATATATTTTAAAAACCCTCCAAAACCAGAGCACAGAATCAAAAGAGAGAATGCACAGATAAGGCCAAATGCCAACAATTCCTCAAAAGCCCTATGAAGCAAAAGAGCCTTACGGGCCCTCCAAAATGATAACCGTGAAGAGGCTTGCCATACGTCCCCAGGCACTCCTTTCCAAGGAACAGGCACAGAGAAGGCATGTGCCCTAGCTGTTGCTGTGCCAGCCTGGTGATTAGAACTGAATCCACCTGGAGGCTTTTCTCTACTTTGGCTTGCAAACTGCAGCTCTTTTGGAGGGAGTGTCAACATGAGGCTATGCCCTACTTGTTCTTCCCCTGCTTCAGCACACCCTTTTGGTGTCGTTTGGTGTAGTGGTTAAACGTGCGGACTCTGATCTGGGAGAACCGGATTTGATTTCCCAAAACACTTGCAGCTGCTGGAATGGCCTTGGGTCAGCCATAGCTCTTGCAGGAGTTGTCCTTGAAAGGGAAGCTGCTGTGAGAGCCCTCTCAGCCCCACCCACCTCACAGGGTGTCTGTTGTGGGGGAGGAAGGTAAAGGAGATTGTGAGCATCTCTGAGAGTCTTTGGAGTGGTGGGCGGGATATAAATCCAATTTCTTCTTCTTCTTCTTCTTCTTCTTCTTCTTCTTCTTCTTCACAAGGTGTATGTTATGGGCGGAGAAGATATAGGAGATTGTAAACTATTCTGAGTCTCTGATTCAGAGAGAAGGGTGGGGTATAAATCTGCAGTCTTCTTCTTCTGGAGAGCCAGTTTGGTGTAGTGGTTAAGTGTGTGGACTCTTATCTGGGAGAACCGGGTGTGATTCCCCACTCCTCCACTTGCACCTGCTAGCATGGCCTTGGGTCAACCATAGCTCTGGCAGAGGTTGTCCTTGAAAGGGCAGCTGCTGTGAGAGCCCTCTCCAGCCCCACCCACCTCACAGGGTGTCTGTTGTGAGGGAGGAAGGTAAAGGAGATTGTGAGCTGCTCTGAGAGTCTTCAGAGTGGAGGGCGGGATATAAATCCAATATCATCTTCTTCTAAATCTGCTTAAAATCATAGAATCATAGAGTCGGAAGGGACCTCCAAGAACATCTAGTTCTGCACAGCGCAGGAACTTCACAAATACCTCTCCCCCCACATCCCCAGTGAACCCTACTCCATGCCCAGAAGGTGGCAAAAACCTCCAGGATCCCTTGCTAAAGTGGCCTGGAGAAAAATTTGTGACTAACTCCAAAGTGGCAATCAGCATTGCTCTGGACGTGTAAGAAAGGACCACAAGAACTGAGCATTGATGCAACCCTTCCTTCTCTCCTTCTCATGATCTGCCTAATTCGCAGAATCAGCATTGCTGCCAGATGGCCATAAAGCCTCTGTTTAAAAACCTCCAACGAAAGGGAGCCTGTTCCACTAAACTGCTCTGTCAGGAAGTTTTTCTTAGTGTTTAGCCAAAAAACTCTTTTGATTTAATATTAACCCATTGGTTCTAATCCTACCTTCTGGGGCAACAGAAAACAATTCTACACTATCCTCTATATGACAGCCTTTCAGGTACCTGAAGATGGTGAGCTTATCACCTCTCAATCATCTCCTCTCCAGACTAAACATGCCCAGCTCCTTCAAACTTTCCTCATAGGACTTGGTCTCTAAGACTGCTCACCATCTTAGTTGTCCTCCCCTGGACATGTTCCAGCTTGTCTATCCTTCCTGAATTGTGGTGCCCAAAACTGATCACAAGTTAGGTGAGGTCTAACCAGAGCACAGTAAAGTGATACCATCACTTCGCATGATATGGACACTATACTCCTGTTGATATAGCCCAAAATCGCATTTGCCTTTTTAGCCAGTGCATCACACTGCTGTCTCATCTTCAGCATATGATCGGCTAAGACCCCTAGATCCTTTTTGCACATACTACTGCCAAGACAAGTCTTGCCCATCCTACACAAAACTACATTTTTTCACCTGAAAGCAGAACTTTACATAAATCCCGAATCTTTGCCGCAATCTTTCTGGAAAGAGCGTGGCCCAAATGCACTGTCACACTGTCAGAATCAAAAGGTGACCATTCTCTTGCCTTGCAAAGGATCCCCTATAGGGTGCCAGCATAAGTGGGTAAGCTGCTCCCAGGCTCCAGGCCTTGTCAGGACATTTTGCTTCAACAGGAACAAGAGTAGAGAGTGATGCTGTATGATGATGCATGATGTTGTGACATCACTTCTGGTTTGGGACCCTGAAGGGACATCATTGCAAATCCCTAGAGTACTGTGATGTCACTTCCAGGTACAAAACCAGAAGCAGTGTCCTGATATCACACATCATCACACCATCACTCCCCACAAATTCCTAGAACTTCCTGATGTCACTTCCAGGCACAAAACAAGAAGTGATGTCATGGCATCACACATCATCAAACAACATCACTCCTCACAAAATCCTAAAGTGTTGTGATGTCACTTCCGGGCACAAACCATGTGACATTGCTCCCTGCATCTGAAAGACTGGCTAGTTGCCAGTCCTAGGCTGACAACTCTATTACATCAGTACCATTTCCTTGCCATTGTGGTTTTGCAGCTGCCATTTTCCTTGCCATGCCACCTAAGGGCTTTGTGAAGGATTTGTGAAAAAAGCCCTGGCCCTGGTCTAGGTAAGTCAGACATCAGCTGATTCCGCATTTGATGTTTGCCTCCCTCTCGCTCCGGGGCTGTTCCATGCGGGTGTGATTTCCCCATTTCACACTAAAGGATTTATCCCGGATTCAATCCCCAATCTGTTCTGTGTGTTTTGATTCCGCATTACTGTCGCTCCCGGAGTTTCCACCACAGTCGGAGCAATTTCCCCTCCCTCATTACTCATCCATGCATTTTCCTTTTTTTTTTTTTTGCACACATGCAATTGTGTTCACGTTACAACACAATTGGGTTTTTTTGCGTTACAACGTAATTCCAGAGGCACAATACTGGCAAAGTCACATGTTTTCCTTTTGCCCTGCCATTGGCAGTTTATCAAAGCCCCGGGAAATCTGAGTTGGCGATCCACCATTTTTATTTAATTATCTTCTAAGTGTTGTTTGTGAGCTTGCGTGCCTTGCATGATGGATGATCACCGGCTTAGACAGCTATCCCAAATCAGCACAGTGCTCCAGTTGATACTTCTAGCTTTGAATGCTGCGACTAGTGCCCTGGCAGGATATTCAACTCGCGCACACAAAAGAAGACAGCATCTCCGCCATCTCTGCACTTCAGCGTCATCACTACCTTCTCTTTACTGTTGCCCGCAGGCAGAGATTGCAGAGATGGCATGAGCTTGCTGGCCTGCGCTTCCCATGGCAATACTGGATATTCCCCAGAAGCGTAGACTGGTGGGAGAATTTTGTTCTGCAAGTGTAATGCGACAAGCAATGGCTAAAGCACTTCAGAATTCATGGTCAACATTCCTTGAGATCGTGCATGCCGTTGAGCCAATCCTTGTGAGGAAGACAACAAGGATGAGGTCTCCAGTGCCACTGATGAAGTGTGTCGCTGTATGCATATGGAACTTAGCTAACGGCACCTCGTATAGACTAATGGGTGAGCAGTTCGGAATTGGATTATCTACGGCTGGCGATATCGTCTTGGAGGTGTGTCTCGCTCTTGAGGAGAAGCTGTTCTAAAAGGTTGTGTGCCTTGGGAATGAAATTGGCAAGGTAAATTTTTTTAACAGCTCGTTATAATTTCGTTGTGACGTAATAACATCACCACAGACTGCACGGTTCACTTCTGGGTAGTGGTGGTCAAGAAAAATTAAATTAGAAACATTTAGAGAAGCCAAATAGAGATTACAAAGCTGAACATTCCGTTGATGTTTCCTTTTCTTGGATTACTGGGAGGGAGAGGGCCAGTAAACATGGGGAAGCAGTGCGCACCTACACTTCAGGGATACTATCTTTTCTGTCAAAACCAATTTTATTATTGCAATATATTGTAATAATATTTATAAAGAAAGCACTAAAAAAAGCACTAATGCAAAAATAATACCAATACATCACTTTTCTCCCGTTCTACCCCCTTATCCTGACCGCCACCGGTGTTTACTTAAATTTCTAAAAATACAAGGGAATATCTCTTAAAAAAAACCCTTATACTCTAACCTCTTAACCTTTATAAAAGAAGATACTAATAATCCAATAAAAAGAAAAAAGAAAAAAAGATATTTCTTCATTTCTTTATATCTATTACTATAGTCCACCATTCCACAAAGCTTCAACTATTTTCAAACTAAATGTCCCTTCTATTCAACTATTTTCACTAAATGTCCCTTTAAACTTTCCAATGTTTTTCAACGTATAATTGAAATTTCTCCCACTCCATTTTAAACTTCTCCAAACCATAGTCTTTTAAGATTCTTGTAAGTTTGTCGATTTCACTCCAAGACATAACTTTTAAAATCCAGTCCCATTTTTCTGGTATTTTACTTTGCTTCCACAGCTGTGCATACAATATCCTTGCAGCTGAAAGTAGGTACCACACAATAGTTCTATCTGATTTCGGAAAACTTTCCATTTGTAATCCCAACAAAAACACGTCTGGAGATCTCTTTACATCATAACCTAAAATTTTTGACATTTCCTTCTGAATCATTTGCCAGTATTGTCTTGCTTTTTCACACGTCCACCACATGTGGTAAAAAGAACCTTCATGCTTTTTACATTTCCAGCACCTGTCCAACATCTGGTTACTCATTTTTGCCGGTTTCTTAGGTGTCATATACCATCTATATAGTATTTTGAAACAATTCTCTTTAATATTATAACGTGTAGATATCTTCATAGAGTTCTTCCACAAGTGTTCCCATGACTCCATTTGTATTTCTTTATTTATATTAATTGCCCATTTAATCATTTGAGATTTAACTACTTCATCTTCCGTAGACCATTTCAATAACAGTTTATAAATTCTTGATATCAATTTATCGTTATCACCGCATCAGGGATACTTTCTTAAAGTTACGGTAATTTTTTTTTCCGGATAATGGATGGTTTCAGAAAACTGGACGTGGCTCATTGTATCACTGCCATAGACGGGACACATATTCCAATTCATGCCCTGGGGGAGGAATAAATTAATTCAGTAATTGCAAAAATTTCTGCTCTGTGATTATCCAAGGAACAGTGGATCACACTGGTAGATTCATTGATGCAGAGGTGGGATTTAGTGGAAGATTGCATGCCTTCATTTTTGTGGACAGTACTCCGAACTCCGGAATGTTTGCCACGATGCCATCGCAAAGCTAGACAATGGCTTTTGATCAACCACTAAGTACTCCAAGCCAAATGGAGGACAGCAGAACAGTGATCTTTCTTCTTCCCACAATGCAATTGCAAGCCTTCCATTCTTTTTTCCCGCCAGACCATACGTAGGATCCGACTGGCCAGCACGTGTGGTGTTAAGCGCTTATTAGCTGGCTTAGAAAAGATAGCTGCTGGATTCTCGTATGTGATCTTAAGATCTCGCGAGCCCTTAAATCCCGCTGAGGCCACCACCATTACTCTGCCCCCTGGTCTATTGTCTAAAGCAGGAAATGGTGGATTGGTCTCAGTGGTTCACACACACTTGGAATGCAAAGCACACAGTTTTCGGTTAAAACCTATAACAAATTAAAAACAGATGCCTGAAAAGGGGGGGGGGGGTATCAAAAATAATTTCCCCAGCACATCAACAAAAGGCTATAAACATAATCAAATTTCCGTTTGAGGCCATACAGCCAGGGGAGGATCAATAAAGGTGGCAATCGTGCATCTTAAAAGTAGTTCGCGTAACATGGCTATTTATTTTGTTGCATTGTAACTATATTATTGGGGGGGGGGGGAATTATAATAGTACGAAGTGATTTCAGTCGGAGGGGGGAAGAAAGTTGTGAACGAACAAATGGCATGGCGGAGTACTCCCCGGATAATGGAGGGCAGCATTAAAGCAATCTCTCTTCATCCCATAATTCGAATGCGATTGTGGGGGAACTCTGATCTCGATAGCCTGTAATCACAATGCAATGACACATTATCAAAATCTCGTGGAATACCATAAAGCAGGTAGGTGAAAGCAGGGGATTTAGTCAGTAAAAGAAGACCATCATGTTACATTGTTATATGTTGGAGCGTTGTAACGCGAAACCTGCTTTATTTTTTAAAAAATTAATTTTTTTATCGAATAATGATGGATAATTTTCAAAGGGAGTAAAATTAAGGAAGTGTGACAAAATAACTGGGTGGAATCATGGGTGTGGAATTATGTGGGTGTGTACTACTGATGCGTAAGCTTGACAGCGCATTGGCGTGAGTTCCGCACATAAATCTCAAGCCCTGAACCCGCATCAAAAATAAACTTCTTGCAAAATGGTGATCTCCTAAACGCAGGGTGACACTGATTTGGAGGCGGATCAAACTGCCGCCCCGGGTCAAGATATGTGGAAACCAACATCTGCCCCAGGGGAAACACAGTGCCAGAGCAAAGGCTAATGCGGAATCAGCCATCCTTTGGGCCAGAGATGGCCAAAATATGTTGATTGGCAGATAACAGCAATCAGGGCTGGTGCGTGGGAGTAGGCAAAGTAGGCATTACTCTGGCTCCTGACCATTGTCACCTTGTCTTCTCCCATCACCAAGCTGCCCTCAACAAAGCCAAGCCATCCCCCTCTCCCCAATGTGTGACTTGGCCTCCCACCTCATCATATCCTGCCACCCTCTTTCCTGGTGTGGCCAGCAAGCACTTATTCTCCCAATTTTTTTATATCACATTTTTTAAAAATTAAAAATCAGTAAAATTAAAAATGTGAAAAGTTTCAAGTTTGGTGCTCTTCATTTTTCCTATATTTGTTAATAATGGGGGGGGGGGCCGCTAGAGGGTGATTCGCCTAGGGTGCCAGAAAGCCTAGCACCAGCCCTGGCAGCAGTCTTTGGGGCTCATTTCCAAAAGCCCTCCAGCAGCACAATGATGTGTGTGTGTGTGGGGGGGGGGGGGAATGTAAGGAAAATTATGGCCACAAAGAGGTGGAAGGAGAAAAGGCATGGAAAGCTCCCATTTGGAAGTTCCATTGCCAAAGCACATGCCTCTAAGTTCACAGCAGAGCTAAGCATCAAAGCTAAGCATCCCACTCTGTGTTGAAGCAGCCTTCATAGCCCCGTCAAAAGAGCCTGTAGGTGGATTTCTGCTGATATTCAGGCTTACATGGGGACAGATAGTCCTTCAGGTATGTGAGTCCCAGTAATGGGAAAAAACCCACAGGAAAAAAGCCCACATGGAAAGAAACTCAAATGGAAAGAAGCCCACATGGGAGAATACCATGTAAAGCATCATAGATCAGGGGTGGCCAACGGTAGCTCTCCAGATGTTTTTTTTTGCCTACAACTCCCATCAGCCCCAGCCATTGGCCATGCTGGCTGGGGCTGATGGGAGTTGTAAGCAAAAAAAAATATCTGGAGAGCTACTGTTGGCCATCCCTGCCATAGACAATTTATAATTGTGGATAACCATTCAGCTCCATTTATGAAAATGAACAGGTATATTTTATGTTATTTTAGGATTAAAATATGCCATATTCACATGCAACAATTTGTGTTGTGATTTTATCAAGTATAATTAAATAATAATCTTGCTACGTTATTAGTATATTTGATGGACTGCAGAGGAACCTGGCTTGCCACAAACTAACACTGGCTAATGCACAGGCAGATCACCTAGAGGTGAAAATGAGGAAATGTGAAGCACTACATGACATGGTTGCCACTTCTGTGCAGCAATATCGTGAGCATAGTTGGTGTGTGGGAGTAGGTGGCTCCCTGGGGTGCCACCTCACGGGGCACCGCCAGGTGCCCCCTTCCCCCCCCTCGCCACTCTCAGCTTCCTGAGCCACAGACTCGGGAAGCGGAGAGTGGCGGGATGGCGTGGCGGTGTCCAAAGGAAGCTGGGCTTGGAGGAGAACGCCCCCTGCCCAGCTGTTCTCGCCTTGAAGGAGAGAGCCGCCGGATAGGTGCGTTCCCCTACAAGCTCGGCTTCCCTTGGAAGGAAAGCTGGGCTCAGAGGAGAACGTCTGCGCAATGTGCTCTTGGAAGCACTCAAAGACTGCCTCTGAGAGCGCACTGTGCAGGCGCGGCTCACCTGCAGCCCCACTTTCAGCCATCTCGGATCTGCACTTTTGGAGGTGCAGCTTGCCCACTGACCCAAGAAGGCTAAGAGTGGGGGCTGCAGGCAAGCTGTGCCTGTGCAGTGCACTCTCGGAGGCTCTCTGAGACTGCTCTAAGAAGAGTAGACTTGGAGTGCCTCCAAGAGCACAGGCAGCGGCGTCACTAGGGCGGAGCCAAGGGGGCCATCGGCCCTCCCCCAGAGCATTCTTATTGGCCCCAGGCACTGACCCATGCCCCCCCCAACAGGAAGGGGCTGGCCCTGGGACTAGAACGCTGCTGCTGTGTGGGCTGGACGGGATTCTGAGACCGGGGCCGCGCTGCCGCCTCTACCACATGGGGACCAGCATTCTGTTCAGCGGGGGTGAGTGGGCGGGCTGGCTGAGCTTCCCAGCTCACACTGCCGCCGAGTTGCTTGCTTTCTGTGCATGGGGGGGGGGGCTGGGCTTTCAAAACTACAACGGTGCCTCTGCTGAGTGAGTCCTGCCTGTTTTCTGTGTGCCTGGGGGGTGGGGGGGGGCGGAGGGGCTTCCCAAACCGGTGCCGTGTTGCTGAGTTGCTTGCTTTCTGTGCATGGGGGGGGGGGGGGTGGGCTTCCAAAACTCCAACGGGGTTGGATTACGGGGGCTGGTCACGTGACCAGAGGGGGCTGGTCATGTGACCAGAGGGTGGATGAGGGAGGGGCCATGTGAAGTGGGCGGGGTTGTGTGCGGAGCCCCAAAAGGGGTGATGCCCAATGGGGGGGGGTGACTTGAATCAGTTACATCCCAGGGTGCAACCCACCCTACTGACGCCTCTGAGCACAGGCGCAACTTGCCAGTAAGCTGCGCAGCCATGGCATGGCCAGAGTCTGCCCTGCCCTCCCCTGTTGCACTGCTGCCCCTGTCGTCACCACAGGCGGGGTGCGGTGGCAGGGCAGGAGCAGGAGCAGGTGAGATTGCACAGCAGGTGCCGGCCTGGGGCACCCGAAGCCCTAAGAATGGGCCTGAATATGAGGAGGTGGTATACTTAATTCCTTAAGGAGACTGGCTAATTTGCAATGCAGAATTATATCTGAGTTATTATTGTTATCGTTGTTCTTAAATAATTGTTGCTTTTACTATTAGGGTTAAGTAGTCTTTTGTAGTGGTTTCTGGGTGTATTTGTTAATTTCCTTTTACTTGTAATTTGAGCTAGAGTTTGTTAGAGTTCGATTCCCGCAGAAGGCTGGGTTCAGGTAGCCGGCCCAAGGTTGACTCAGCCTTCCATCCTTCCGAGGTCGGTAAAATGAGTACCCAGCTTGCTGGGGGGAAAGGGTAAAAGACTGGGGAAGGCAATGGCAAACCACCCCATAAAAAGTCTGCCACGAAAACGTTGTGAAAGCAACATCACCCCAGAGTTGAAAACGACTGGTGCTTGCACAGGGGACCTTTCCTTTCCTATCTTATGGTATTTTTTAAATAAAATAAGTAAATAATATTAATTATTTGAAAACTTTTAAGCCATATAGTTGTTCAAAAGCTGTGAATACTAGACAGTAGTTTAGAAATTACTTCATACCAACATTTAAAAAGTTGACAAATTGTAAATTAATAAAGCATTTGCTTTTATTTTAAATGTCATGGCTTAAAACTTCCAGCAATTTCTCAGTATCAGGGTAAAGTGAACTAAGCAACAGCAACAAACAGTCATTTCTGATGAGTCTGGTATGGACTCCAGACCAGATAAGAATGATTTTGACAGCAAAGACACCCGCAAAACATCATAACATGCCACAGATGTTTCTTCTTCCAGCAAGTTAGGTCAAGGTTCCTGTAGACATTGAATTAGCAGGAAATGGCCAGCTCCAAGTTGGGAAAGCTCCAAGTTGGGCAATATCTGAAAATTTTGAGGCTGGAGCCTGAGGAGTGTGGGGTGAGGGGAGGGGAGGGGAGGGGAGGGACTTCAGTAGGTTATAATGTCACAGAGTCCATCTTCCAAATCAGCCATTTTCCCCAGGTGAACTTATCTTGGACAGCCAGGGATCAGCTGTAATAGTGGGAGATCTCCAACTACCACATGGAGGCTTAGAATCATAGAATCATAGAGTTGGAAGGGACCTCCAGGGTCATCTAGCTCAACCCCCTGCACAATGCAGGAAACTAACAAAGACCTCCCCCTAAATTCACAGGATCTTCATCGCTGTCAGATGGACATCTAGCCTCTGTTTAAAAATCTCCAAAGAAGGAGAGCCCACCACCTCCCGAGGAAGCCTGTTCCACTGAGGAACCGCTCTAACGGTCAGGAAGTTCTTCCTAATGTTGACCCGGAAACTCTTTTGATTTAATTTCAACCCATTGGTTCTGATCCTACCTTCTGGGGCCACCGAAAACAATTCTGCACCATCCTCTATATGACAGCCCTTCAAGTACTTGAAGATGGTGATCATATCACCTCTCAGCCACCTCCTCTCCAGGCTAAACATCCCCAGCTCCTTCAACCTTTCCTCATAGGACTTGGTCTTCAGACCCCTCACCATCTTCGTCACCCTCCTCTGGACCCATTCCAGCTTGTCTATATCCTTCTTAAAATGTGCCCAACACTGAACACAATACTCCAGGTGAGGTCTTACCAGAGCAGAGTAAAGTGATACCATCACTTCATGTGATCTGGACACTATACTTCTATTGATACAGCCCAAAATTGCATTTGCCTTTTTGTCTTTTTGCTTGCAACCATAAGACACAGGCAACCACAAAATGGCCACCAGTGTCATGGGAGCTAGTGCCAATCACAAATGTTAGGAGATTTCAAAGCAAGTAACCCCCTACAGTAGAGGCAATGGCTTCTGAATGGCTACTTCCTTTAGACACAAAAGGCTGCTAACAGACCGCTGGATCAGGGACGCATCAAACTGACCCAGATGTGAACGTGGCCGGAAAAGGAGCACCTAGGAGTGTCCTGACAGCCTGCGGAAGAGGGACGGGCCACGAGCACCCTGGGGAGCATTTGGAGCACTCATATGCCCAGTCCACAGTTCCCTGGGCACTCTCCAGGTGCTTCCCAACTGTCTAGACAGCCAGGGAGATGCCCCAGAGGCACCCCAGAAAAAGTGGTAAAAGTGGTGCCTTTTTGAGCCGGCTCCCAGGAGCAGTACCATAGAGTTTTTTCCTCCCAAATTGCTAGAGTGTCCAGGAAAGCCATAGGGTTTTCCCGGATGCTCCTAGAGCAGCTGGAGCATGATGTCGCTGGTGCAATGACATCACTTCTGTGAAAACAGTCCCCTGCCGGAGGCCATGGGGGACTCGGCAGCCCTAAATATGGGAGACACTTTGATCAAGCATATAGAATCTCTACTAGAGTTTATTTAATTCCAGTAGCTTCCTAACACAAGGTGTTAAGGTAAGCCATCAATGCTCTTAGAGGAGGTAGCTAACATCTCAAAGGAGCCCTTGTTCTAACTGCAAGCTGATGTGTCTGTGGTAAGTTTGGGTCTTCCGGGAAGCAGACCAGGGCTTTTTAAAGGCAGGAATGCATAGGAATGCTTGGTTTTTTCAACAAAAAACCCTGTGTGAAGCAATGGTGATATCAGGGGCTTTTTCTACAAAACAACGACAACCCTGAAGCAGACTATTTTGAAGCAAGTAAAAAAAAGCAAAGAAAGCACCCTGGACTGGATGAAAGAATGTGCCCTCTG
Source organism: Heteronotia binoei (assembly GCF_032191835.1). Classification (NCBI taxonomy): domain Eukaryota; kingdom Metazoa; phylum Chordata; class Lepidosauria; order Squamata; family Gekkonidae; genus Heteronotia; species Heteronotia binoei. Next base: position 23,340,945 of record NC_083235.1, read on the forward strand.
GAACCTGCAAGTCAAGGGAATTTTAGCCAAAACCACAACAGACTGGTCAGCAGAAGCAAAGCATATGAATTAACCAATCGTATCTGGATAGCTCATCTGCATAACTAATCAAATCTGCTTTGTATAATTATGAGTGATGTAAGTATAAAAAGACCTTCACTTTCTGTATTCCTCAGAGACCTGCAGGGTTTCCATTGAGGGTCTTTTCCCTCTTTACAGTCTCTCATAATGAAGGGATGCCTTCAGTTGGGTTGAGAGGGCACATTTGCCCACAGGTTGTGTGGAACAGCCCCACCTGCCTGATAAGGTGCATGTTGTGATGAGAGGAAGGGAATGTCATTGTAAGCCACTACAACCCTAAAGCCAATCTGATGTAGTGGTTCAGAGCAGTGACTGTAATGTAAATTGGAGAACCAGGTTTGATTTTCCACTCCTCCTCCACATGAAGCCTGCTGGGTGACTTCAGGCCAGTTACGGTTCTCTTAAAACTCTCTCAGCCACACCTGCCTCATAAGATACCTTTTGCGGGGAGAGGAAGGGAAGGCAATTGTAAGCTGCTTTGATGCTCCTTAGGGTGGAGGGAAGTAGGGCATAAAACCCTACTCTTCTTTTTCCTCTTCAAATTCCTGCCTGGGCTATAAAGTTCATTTGCTGTCCTTGGGCAAGTTGTTCTCCCACAGCCTAGCCTGTTTCTCAAGTTGTTATGAGGGCAAGATGGAATTCTTCCCTTGGCCATGTTTAGAATACCACTTCAAATTCTTTGGAGGAGACGGAGCCCCCAGGCACAGCAGCACTGCTATCTCAGACTGGCTGACTGGTCATAGGTCACAACCAAGAAACTCTAAGGCTGAAATGCTGTACATACTTATTCCTGAATCCAATTTATCTCAATGCGTTTGACTTCCTAGACAGCATGTAGTAGTGCTGCAAGAATTGTAGGCCCATGGCTAGTTTAGTCATCTCTAGCAGAGATTTGACACTTGCCCAAAATCATCTCTCTCTAGCATTTTTCCCTTTGGGGGAATTCCTGATACTTCAACAAGCTTGAAACCAATTTATGTTGTATGTGTGTGTGTGTGTGTGAGGTGGGGGAGGTTACATGTGATTAAATAAATAAAAAAACAATAAATAGTGCAACTGGTTTATGGGCAAGCAATAAAACAGTGTTTTATCAGACCCCTATTATCACATTCACCAAATTGCCTCAACTGACAGTCCAGTCTATACTCTGTTATCCTTCACAGTCTGGACTTTCCTCACAATCCCTGGCCTTCTTTGTCCTTATTAGGAACTTTCAGGAGTTGATTTATCTTATGGCAACTTCTTATTATTTTTTGCTTAAAACACCATTCCAGCTAATGTACACTCTCTGAGAGGTGATATGATCCCTATCTTCAAGTACTTGGTTGTCATATAGAGGATGGTGTGGAATTGTTTTCTGTGACCCCAGAAGGAAGGACCAGAACCAACGGGTTGAAATTAAATCAAAAGAGTTTCTGGCTCAACATTAGGAAGAACTTCCTGACTGTTAGAGCGGTGGAACAGGCTTCCTCGGGAGGTGGTAGGCTCTCCTTCCTTGGAGGTTTTTAAACAGAAGCTAGATGGCCATCTGACTGCAATGAAGATCCTGTGAATTTAGGGGGAGGTATTTGTGAGTTTCCTGCATTGTGCAGGGGGTTGGGCTAGATGACCCTGGAGGTTCCTTCAACTCTATGATTCTATGACTCTCAAAGTGCTTGATCCACAAAGGTGGTCCTTAGACAGCTGGTGACATGATTTTAGTACTATCATTTCCTGGGTGCACTGAGATCTAACATCCTGTAATGTTCTTTTCCTTTTAACAGAATTTTGCCTTTAAAAACAAGTCAAAGCACCACCTTCTCAGAAGCAAACAAAACAAAGGAATGGCTTGCTGAGGCAGAATTCTGTCTCCTTCATTTTGAATAGAGGGATGCCCAGACAGATTATGGGGACTAAGGTAAGTGTGATATCTTGTAGGGTTGCTAGCCTCCAGGTTCCAGCAGGGGTTCCCTCATAGTTGGAGCTTCAATCTGCTGCCAGCCACCTGTTCAATGGGGGGAAACCCACACCTAAAAAGGGACTTCCAGGTGATGTCATGCCAGAGAAATCATGCAGGGATGCTCTGGTATTTGGGCAAATGCTATGGTTTTGGGGGCAAAAAACTCGTTTCATCCAAATAGCAGAGCATCCCTAATGGGATGATGTAACTTCTGGGCAATGTCATCACATCAGAGGCCCACCCCCAGAATGCCCCCCAAATCCCTCCACCAGCCACGCAAGGGGACCTGGCAACCCTAGACCTTGCAACTATGTGCAGGGAATTGAAAACCAATCAGCCAGTATCATAATGCCCTGTATAAATCGACGGTGCAGCCTCATTTGGAGTACTGTGTACAATTCTGGTCACCACATTTCAAAAAAGATATTGTAGCATTGAAAAAAGTCCAGAAAAGGGCAACTAAAATGATTAAATGTTTGGAACACTTCCCTATGAAGAAAGGTTAAAACGCTTGGGGCTCTTTAGCTTGGAGAAACATCGATGTAGGGGTGACATGACAGAAGTTTACGAGATTATGCATGGGATAAAGAAGATAGAGAAAGAAGTATTTTTCTCCCTTTTCAAAATACAAGAACTTGTGGACAATCAATGAAATTGCTGAGCAGTCAGGTTAGAATAGATAAAAGGAAGTACTTCTTCACCCAAAGAGTGATTAACACATGGAATTCACTACCATAGGAGTGGAGGTGGTGGTAGCTACAAGCATGGAGACCTCCAAGAGGGGATTGGATAAGCAAATGGAGCAGATCCATCAGTGGCTATTAGCCACAGGTTATAGATGAAACTCTCAGTCTGTATTCCTGGTGCTTGGGGGGGGCAACAGTGGGAGGGCTTCTGAAATTCTGGCCCTGCTGGTAGACCTTCTGATGGCACCTGGTTTTTTGGGTTTTTTTGGCCACCATGTGACACAGTGTTGTACTGGATGGCCCACTGGCCTGATCCAGCATGGCTTCTCTTATGTTCTTACTCCCCATAATGGCTCATGTGTACAAAGCTGGAGATTCTTGTACCCATGCACCCTACCGTTATAGCTGGCCAGAATAAAGACTGATTGATTTCAACTCCTTTCCATTTGGAGTACAGGTTGAACTAATTGAGGATTAAGTGATATACGCACACATTTAGTTAAATGAATTATTTTTTGCTCCTTTGGTCAAAATTAAAACTGGTTATGAAATGTACATAGATCCAGGCAGGCAGCCGTGTGGGTCTGAAGCAACAGAACAAAGTTGGAAAATGCTTATTCTTTGGGGTACCTTAATAGTTCAACCTGCACTCCAGCTGGAAAGGAGTCCCTGCCACCTGCATCTGTGGAGACCCCTACAGCTAATATTTTGCATATCTGCTGCCTTCCAAGTTGTATCTTTTTGGGGCAAAGAATGCGTGTTCTACCCCTTCCACCACACTTAGAAGGAAAGAGATATGTTTGCATCTTAACCATAGGCCTTGAATTCAGCAAGAGCTCACAGGAGCACAGCTCCTGAACCTTTCTGAGGGTTCCCCCTCCTCTTCCCCACCTTGTCCATTGAATAGTAGGTGCAGCTGCAGAACAATCCCTGGATGAGCTCCACCACCTATTTTCTACCAAACGACCCCTGCTTAACATTATTAATTTGTAAGCAAACTTACAGAGGAGGAAGGCACAGTAGGAAACCTGGATCTTTTCTGTGCTCCTCATTAGAAGCTTTATCTATCTGGCTTGGCTGAGAAAGGAAGAGATTGGGCACCTCCAGGCAGAAACCCTGGTATGCCTTTTAAGTGCAAGCAATTAACTGGCTATGTTTTGATCCCTTGTCTGGAAACCCTTTTCTTCCAAATCAGACAAAAAAAAAAGCAAAGCTGAAAAAGCACAAGCAGTGACTCTAAATGAGTGGGGAGGGAGGGGGGGGGGGTTAGAATGAAGGCTATGGTCCGCCATTCAGGCAACTGCCTTGCTTATCATGTCATTCTTTGCGCGCATGCCACCTTTGTATACATCCTCAGGGCAGCAGGGCTGACTCTGCCATTAGGCAAACTAGGCAATTGCTTAGGGTGCCAGCCTTCTGGGGGCACTGAATTGGGCACACTGCCATGTGACTCAGTGATGTTATCAGTGTGGTGGGGGGGGAGTGCCAGAAGTTAGCCTTGCCTAGGCTACCGGACAGTCTAGAGCAGGAGTGGCCAAACTGTGGCTTGGGAGCCACATGTGGCTCTTTTGCACATATTGTGTTGCTCTTGAAGCCCTCAGCACCCTGGTGGCTGTCTGGAGAAGGCATTTCTCTCTTTAAATCACTTCTTCAAGCCAAGCCAGCCTGGTGGCATGGAGAATGCATTTAAAGTTAAAGTTGTTTTCTTTCTACCTCCCTCTCCCCCCACTATTTTCCTTCCTTCCTTCCTTCCTTCCTTCCTTCCTTCCTTCCTTCCTTCCTTCCTTCCTTCCTTCCTTCCTTCCTTCCTTCCTTCCTTCCTTCCTTCCTTCCTTCCCTCCCTCCCTGCCTGCCTGCCTGCCTGCCTGCCTTGCGGCTCTCAAACATCTGATGTTCATGTTTTGCAGTTCTAAAACATCTGACCTTTATTCTATGTGGCTCTTACATTAAGCAAGTTTGGCCACCCCTGGTCTAGAGCTAGCCCTGTGAGCCAGCCTCACTGCCTGCTCAACCCTAGGAGTGGTAAAGTAACAATGAAAGGCAAGAGCAACACTGAGCTTGTGCAGAGTAAAGCATTCTATTTCTAAAACGGTGAAACTCAAGCTTACCTAGAATTCAGGCCTGCAAAACTCTTTGCAAGGAGAGAGAGCAGCATGGGATTGCCCAGTCTCAGAAGCTAAGCAGGTCGGTATTTGGATGGGAGACCACCAAGGAAGACTATTCAGAAGGAGGCAATGGCAAACCACCTCTGCTTCTCAGTTGCCTTGAAAGATCCTTGCTGGGGTTGCCATAAGTCAGTTGTGAACTGACAGCACTGTGGCCTGTGGCTCATTGGCAGAGCATCTGTTTGGCATGCAGAAGATCCCAGGTTCAATCCCTGGCACCTCCAGTTAAAAGATCTGGCAGTAGTTAGTGTGAAAGACCTCTGCTTGAGGCACTGCCAGGCAGAGTAGACAATACTGACTTTGATGGACACCTATCTGATGTAGTGTAAGGTAGCGTCATGTGTTCACAGTACTCTTTGCAGATGTGCGAGTTTGCTAAAATAGTACAGGGTTAAGCTTTTTCTAGTTCCTCCAAATATTTTAGGGGGAACCCATGAATGCTTCCCAAACTTCCTGAATATGCAAAGACCAACATTAGGGTTACCAGGTACTATCTGACTCTTGGGGGAGGAGTCTTATGTGCATTTTGTACGCATGGCACAACAACATCATCCAGAAGTGATGTTATCACATTGGGCACATTGTGCTGGGGACGCTCTAGGATTCAGGTAAAAACTCTATGGTACCATAGAGTTTTTACCCAAATGCTAGAGCATCCCAGGCACGACATGCCCAGTGCAATGACGTCACTTCCAGATGACATCATCACACCAGGCATATCATGTGCCACCAGAATTTTTTTTGGGGGGGTGAGGATCCCCCCACTGGCAAGCTCTGTCCTGGCAGGTTGGAGCCCCCATACTGGGGGGAAACCCGCCTCCGGCAGGAGCTTGGCAGCCCTAGCCAACATTACAGATTATACAGAGAAATCTAAAGTCAAGCACCCTAAAACCCAGAATCCCCCATTTCCCAGGCTTGCTAGCAAAGAGGCTTAGTGGTAGAGAATCTGCTACTCTGCTCTGTTTTTCAGGAGAGAGACTGTTTCCCTCCACTAAAATGGGGCTTTGTAACCTCCCCAATAAATGCCAGTGGCATCTCACCACTGTTGCCATCTTCCTGCAAAAGCGCTGTGAGAAGGGCGAGAAACCTCTTCTCCTTTCCTATTCATTCTCCCCAGAGGAAAAGAAGTGCAGAGGTTCTGTTTGCCCGTTGAGTTCCTTCAGGATGAACCCACTGAAGGACAAACCGGTCTCCATTCTTCTGCATATGTCAGGACTTGCAGAAAGGAAGTTTCCTTACTAATAAAACCAAAACTGTACTGGGTGCCTGTAGTGTATGGCGTTCGTAGAACGCCATCATTCCTGACAGCGCAACCATTTCGTTATAACGTACCATCGATAAAGCGTTAGTCCGCTAAAGCCGCGGAGGCAAAGATGACAACCCGACGCCTCCGCGAAGAGCGCTGGTCATCCGCCAATCACAGCGAGTGGCGGGAAATATGGCTGGCCAGCATTGGACTGGCCAGCAGGGTGAATAGTTCTGGACCTGTATATATGCGGGACCCGGCCCGCGTGTTCTCTCTCTTACCTCGTGTTTGTACCATGCAATAAACTATGTTGCCCTACGTGCGTCTCTCAGACTGGTACATAACAGTGGCGACGAGGATGGGATTTTAGCCCTTCGACAAGGGCTACGAAGGAGACGCCCGGGCAACTCGTCGTCCCATCGCTTCATCGCTGTATCGCTACTTCGCAACGGCCGCTGCCATGACCAGTACCAGCGGGAACACCGGTCACATCGAAGCTTTCGACCACACGAAGCCCGAGGGATGGGAATCCTATTCGGAGAGAGTCGATTGCTACCTGAGGGCGAATCGAGTAACCGAGGACGGCATGAAGCGGGACGTGCTCCTGAGCGTCTGCGGGGCCGCCACCTTTGAGATCGCAAAGGGTCTCTCGGCGCCCGCCCGCCTCACGGAGAAAACGTACACGGAGGTCGTCCACCTCCTCACGGGCCATTTCCTGCCGCAGCCGTCGCGGGTGGCCCGACGGTTCCTCTTCCACAAGAGGGACCAGGCCCAGGGAGAATCCGCTGCAGACTACCTGGCCGCCCTGCGCCAGATCGCCGGAAGCTGCAACTTCCCGAATTTGGAAGAGACCTTGGCCGATCGGTTCGCTTGGGGCCTCCGCGACGAGAGGCTCCAGCAAAAGCTCTTCGCAAAGGAAGAGCTCACGCTTCAGGGCGCCTTCAGCGAGGCCGTGGCCTTCGAGCGCGCCTCCCGGACGTTCTCCAGGGCCAAGTCGGAAGCCGTCCACCACGAGGAGCTGGACCCCCATCACACGGACGAAGGAGAAGCGCTCCAGATGCACCGCTCGGCAAGACCAGCCTCCCGAGCCCCACAGCGGCCCCGGGCGAACGAAAGATCGAACCAACGCAACAACCAAGGAGCGAACTGCGCCAGTTGCGGCGACCCCCACGACCGGCGGGACTGCAAGTACAGGACCTGGGACTGCAGGAGCTGCGGGAAGACCGGTCACATAGCGCGGGCTTGCCGAGCCAAGCCCCACCGCCCGGGGCCCACCACGCACCACGAGGCCGCTGAGTTCCACTCCACGGCCTCCACCACGCTACAGGTAATGAACCTGCCCCTGGCCACCCCCAACAAGATTAAGGTGTCGGTCCGCATAGAGGGGGCCCCCTGCCTCATGGAGGTGGACTCGGGCTCCTCCATCTCCATAATTGCGGAGGAGACCCTAAGGCGGTTACACCCCGGCTACAAGAGACTGCTGCGGCCGGCCGACTTTGTACTGCGGGACTTCCAGAAAAACCCGGTCCAGATCGCGGGGTGGGCGAGGGTGCGTGTGGAGCGAGGGTCCTTCAGAGGCCCGCTAGATATCCTGGTAGTCAAGCGACCACTGGCGACCCTGTTGGGCCTCACGTGGTTCGGCCCCTTAGGAATCAGAGTTGAGGTGTCACAAACGACCATGGCGGGGGGGTTCGGGGAGGTGTGCCGAGAATTCCCAGAGGTTTTTGACGGGTCGTTGGGTAGCTACAAGGGCCCGGCCATCTCCCTGCCGCTCGACCCCACGGTCAGACCAACCCGGCTTAAGGCAAGGAGAGTCCCCTTCGCCCTAAAACCTAAAATCGAGGCTGAGCTGGACCGCCTAATAGCACAAGGGGTCCTAGAGCCGGTCGATTACGCCATGTGGGAAACCCCCATAGTGACTCCGGTCAAACCGAATGGGGACGTGAGGATTTGTGCCGACTACAAGTGCACAATCAACAAGGCGCTCCAGGATAACCCCTACCCAGTGCCGGTTGTCAGCCACGTCCTGGCCGCCCTTGCGGGGTCCAAAATTTTCGGGAAGCTGGACTTGGCACAAGCCTACCAGCAGCTTCCGGTGGACGCCAAAACGGCCGAGGCACAGACGATTGTGACCCATAGGGGGGCGTTCAAGGTGAACCGGCTACAGTTTGGGGTCAGCGTAGCTCCGGGGATCTTCCAGAGTATAATGGACGCTCTCCTCAAAGGGATCCCAGGAGTCCAGCCCTTTTTCGACGACGTTTTAATCGCCGCCCCGAACCCTGAGGAGTTCAGCGACCGTCTCAGGGAGGTGCTCCGTCGTTTCCAAACCGCTGGACTCAAGGTGAAGAGGGAGAAGTGTTTGCTGGGGGTACCGCGGGTGGAGTTCCTAGGATTCGCCGTGGACGCAGAGGGAATCCACCCGACCGAGGAGAAAACCAGGGCCATCGTACAAGCCCCAGCCCCCACGAGTAAAGCGGAGCTACAGAGCTTCCTGGGGGTGCTCAACTTTTATCACACATTCATACCCCACAAAGCGGCCATCGCGGAACCCCTACACCGGTTACTGGACAAAAAAGCTCCTTGGGTGTGGGGGAAGAAGCAAGCCGCTGCGTTCCAGGCAGTGAAGGACGTCCTGGTCTCTAACGCGGTGCTTCACCACTTTGATGAGCGCCTTCCAGTCATTCTGGCATGCGATGCATCGCCGTACGGGGTGGGCGCTGTTCTGGGGCACCAACTATCGGACGGCCGGGAGGTACCGGTCGCCTACTACTCCCGCACCTTAACGTCAGCGGAGCGTAATTACGCTCAAATAGATAAGGAAGCCCTGGCGATCGTAGCGGGGGTTCACAAATTTAATGATTATTTGTACGGTCGCAAGTTCACGATAGCGACCGACCACAAGCCTCTCTTGGGTCTGCTAGCCCCCGACCGGCAAACCCCCCAAATCCTGTCTCAGAGGGTGCTGAGATGGAACCAATTTTTAAATTCATACACCTACACACTGGTACACAGGGCGGGCAAGGCAATGGGCCACGCCGATGCACTCAGTCGTTTACCACTGCCAGACACGGGGCCCGACCCAGCACCAGCCCACCAGGTGATGTCAATAGAGGCACTCCCTGACCAGCCCATACACGCTGTCGAAGTGGCAAAGGCCACAGGGAAAGACAAAACCCTAGCGAGGGTGCTCGACTGGGTGGTGAGGGGGTGGCCAGAGAGGGACCTGGGGGGAGAGTTCAAACCGTACAAAATGAGGCGGGAGGAACTCGCGGCCCACAAGGGGTGCCTGCTATGGGGGAGCCGGGTGGTGGTTCCCCCTCCCCTTCAGAAAAGGGTCCTTGCATCATTACATGAAACGCACCCGGGCATGGTGAGGATGAAGGCCCTAGCCAGGAGCTATGTGTGGTGGCCGGGAATGGACGGAGAAATAGAGGACTGGGTCCGGAGATGCAGTGCGTGCCAGGAGTCGCGGCCGGACCCACCCAGCGCCCCAGCCACAAGGTGGGAAACCACTAGGAAACCCTGGTCCAGGCTCCACATAGACTTCGCGGGGCCGTTCCAGGGGCAGATATTCCTTATAATCGTGGACGCATACACAAAATGGTTGGAGGTCCTCCCTGTAGCATCCACCTCCTCAGCAGCCGCCATCCGAGCCCTGCGCCGGGTCCTATGCACCCACGGCATCCCAGACACCCTGGTCTCGGACAACGGGGCCGCCTTCACCTCGGGAGAGTTCCAGGCTTTCCTTCAGAGGTACCTCATAAGGCACATCAGGTCGGCCCCCTTTCACCCCGCCACCAACGGCCAGGCCGAGCGGATGGTCCGCACCACCAAAGAGGCCCTGGGCAGGATCGTGCAGGGTGACTGGGATCACAGGCTGGCCGCATTCCTTTTTGACAACAGGGTCATCCCAAACCCAGCCACAGGGGTCAGTCCAGCTGAGCTCCTCATGGGGCGCAAGCTCACCACAAGGCTTGACAGGCTGCACCCCGACCGTGCAGCTGACACAAGAGGGTCCCCCGAGGTCCGCGAGGCAGCCAGGGGGTTCTTTGCCGGGGATCCAGTGTTCGCCCGCAACTACGCCGCGGGACCCGAATGGGTGGCTGGGCGGGTGCTACGAGTCGTGGGCTCCCGTCACTATGAAGTATCCACTGAGGGGGGCCTGATCCTGCGCCGGCACATCGACCAGATGCGCCGCAGAACCCTACCCGAAGCACCCACAGAAACAAGAGGGGCAGCCCAACCCGAGGAGCCTACCACAACCCCGCCGCCATCCATGACGCTGCCACCTCCGACAGGGGCCAACCAAGCCCCCGAACTCGCCCCGCAACCCTCGGAGGCTCAGGCTCCTGAGGAGATGCCGGGGCCCGAAGTCATCACGACTCCGCAAGCCACCCCACGACGTTCGACTCGAGAGCGCCGGCCTCCCACCTACCTACAGGACTATGTTACTAACTAAGGGGGGAGGGGTGTAGTGTATGGCGTTCGTAGAACGCCATCATTCCTGACAGCGCAACCATTTCGTTATAACGTACCATCGATAAAGCGTTAGTCCGCTAAAGCCGCGGAGGCAAAGATGACAACCCGACGCCTCCGCGAAGAGCGCTGGTCATCCGCCAATCACAGCGAGTGGCGGGAAATATGGCTGGCCAGCATTGGACTGGCCAGTAGGGTGAATAGTTCCGGACCTGTATATATGCGGGACCCGGCCCGCGTGTTCTCTCTCTTACCTCGTGTTTGTACCATGCAATAAACTATGTTGCCCTACGTGCGTCTCTCAGACTGGTACATAACAGTGCCCCCAGGCTAAAACTCTTCTATGCTAGCTTCTGGTGTTTGTTGTTCAGTTGCACAGTCGAGTCCAACTCTGCGACCCCATGGACCAAGTCACACCAGGCCCTCCTGTCCTCCACCACCCTCCAAAGTCCGCTCAAATTCACATTGGTTATATCAGTAACGCCGTCCAGCCATCTCATCTTTTGCCATCTCCTTCTGCCTTCTGTCTTTTCCAGCATCAAGGCCTTCTCCAGTGAGTGCTCCCTCCTCATTGGGTGGCCAAAGTATTTGAGCTTCAGCTTCAGCATCTGACCTTCCAGGGAAAAGTCAGCGTTGATTTCCCTTAGGACTGACTGATTTGATCTTCTTGCAGTCCAAGAGACTCTCAAGAGTTCTCCAGCACCACAATTCAAAAGCATCTATTCTTCTGCACTTGGCCTTCTTTATGGTCCAACTCTCACAGCCATACATTACTACTGGGAAGGAATACCATCACCTTGGTAGACCAAGCCAAAATGATGCTGGAGAGTGTACCATTTAGCACTCAATGTTGGACAATACATCAGCAGTCAGTCCTCCTCATTATTCTCAGGTGCAGAGGTCATCAATTTCTCCAGACCCTAGAACTCATCTCTATCGCCCTAGTGGGATTGAAGGGACTCTTTGAGTTGCCAACATGTGACAAGAAGTCATGGGACATCCAGGTCATGTGATAGGAACAAAGAGAGACAGAGGTATGACCTCACCAGCAGGGAGGGAGATGATGTGCTGTAAAGATAAGTGGAACATTAGTGGCTGGATTAATGCAATGGTTTTTAAGTGTATATCTATATTGTTCTGTCTACATCATATATTCATAGGATTTGATGACTCTGTTGGATTATAACCCATCATACGATTTGTGATGAAGAGTGCTGGTGAACATGTCTACCGTAAATTGCATGAAAATTGAACTGGTTAATCTTGAAATGAAGAGTCAACACTGAACATGAGTGGATGGATTAATTGATGGACAAAGGTAATTCCCAATTTTTTTTTTAAAAGCCCTCCAGTGGAAGATGGAAAATGGTGCCTACAGCACAGGGGAAACTGCTGTGTGAACATTCAGTTGGCACTGCTAATGCCTTAGTATTCCCAGCAGCAACAAAAGCTACTCAGAGAATCAGCTCTGCATGGAAAGAGACATCACCTAAGGTCGCCAACCTCCACTTGGAACCTGGAGATCTTCCACTATTACACTTGATCTCTGGACAACCAAGATCAATCCCACTGGAGAAAATGACTGATTTGGAGGGTGGACTCTATGACATTATACCCTGCTGAGGCCCTCTCCCCAAATCTTGCACTTCCTTGGTTCCACCCCCCCCCCCCCAAATCTCCAGGTATTTTGCAACCCAGAGCCACCACACCCAATTCGTAAATTGCCAATCAAGAATGCCCTTAGAGCTGTTGCAAAGCAGCAACAGTGCTGAGGAACTCCCACTAGAGGTAGATGCGCTCTCTTTCGCCCTCCAGCCCGTTTGGTGCCACTCCCTGGCCTCCCTCTGTTGGGAAATTTCTCCACATTAGATAGGAATGTGCTAATCTGCAGTTCGCTGGAAAAAAGCCTCGTTGGGGAGGGCGGGATATAAATCAAATAAAATGAAATGAAAAGCCTCTGCAAACTTGAAAGAATGTGAAAGGTCCAGACCCTGTTTGCACTCAACAGAAAAGCATGCAAGATCACCAAGCCTGACTAGAAGGGACTTGAATCCACACAACCCCTCCTCCTCCTCCCCCCCCCCCCCCCCGAACTATTCCCAGCTGCTTCTCCTTCAAATGTCGATTGCAGGGTTTGGACTGCAATACCTGGGACAAGGGTCAAATGCTGTGATTTGAAGTCCTTTCCCCATTTCATTTATTGCATAGTAAATGAGGACCCAGCTTGCTGGGGGTAAAGAATAGATGACTGGGGAAGGCAATGGCAAACCACACCATAAAAATTCTGCCAAAAAAAGTCATGAGGTGATGTCCCCCCATGGGTCAGTAATGACTCAGTGCTTGCACAGGGAACTACCTTTATATCTAGGGCTGCCAAGTTCCCTGGCCAGACAGGGGCTCCCTCATCCTGAAGGTTCCCAACCTGCCGTCCTGCAATGGGCCGGTGAGGGGGATCCTCCCCCAACATCACTGGCGCGAAGACGTCATTTGCAGTGATGTTATCGCACCAGCAACGTCACTTCCCGGTTGCTCTAGGAGCTTCCGGGAAACCTCTATGGTTTTCCTGGATGCTCTAGCAATTTGGGAGGGGAAACGCTATGGAAGCTATTGTACAATAAAGCAGTCTCCCACCGGAAGCTGCTGGAGGCTGCAGGGGACTTGGCAACCCTACCTTTATCTTTTTACCTTTTAAATGTACGTTGGCTTTGCATTCCTTGTACATAACTTGCGCATCATTCTTAATTCCCACCATGAAAATGTCACAATTTACCAGCAAAGGTTGCCTCTTGTTCAGCTGGTACATGTATGGTGATGTGTTGACATTAGCAGGTGATAATAGTTCACATCCTTGTTCTGAAAAGCAACCTCTTCTGGGTCTCACACATTAATCTGCTTCTAAAGGCACAAGAGCAGGCCAGGTCCTGGTTATCGGAGCCAGTTGCAGGATTTAGTGGGCCCTGGGCAAGGAGTGCTGAGGTCTCCCCTGCCCTTCCCCATCAGGCCACTGCTCCTTAGGCTTCACAATCCCCCACCCCGGGCGGGGGACCACCCGATTTGGAGCCTCCTCCCTCGCTCGCCAAAAATCCAGAAGCGGGGGAAAATGGTGGCCCTTCCCACCCAGCCCTGATCGCAGCAGCTTCTCCTCACCCCTTCCCTTCCCTTCCCACCCAGCCCCGATCGCAGCAGCTTCTCCTCGCGCCTTCCCTTCCCTTCCCACCCAGCCCCGATCGCAGCAGCTTCTCCTCGCGCCTTCCCTTCCCACCCAGCCCTGATGGCAGCAGCTTCTTCTCGCCCCTTCCCTTCCCTTCCCACCCAGCCCCGATCGCAGCAGCTTCTCCTCGCGCCTTCCCTTCCCTTCCCACCCAGCCCCGATCGCAGCAGCTTCTCCTCGCGCCTTCCCTTCCCTTCCCACCCAGCCCTGATCGCAGCAGCTTCTCCTCACCCCTTCCCTTCCCTTCCCACCCAGCCCCGATCGCAGCAGCTTCTCCTCGCGCCTTCCCTTCCCTTCCCACCCAGCCCCGATCGCAGCAGCTTCTCCTCGCGCCTTCCCTTCCCACCCAGCCCTGATCGCAGCAGCTTCTCCTCACCCCTTCCCTTCCCTTCCCACCCAGCCCCGATCGCAGCAGCTTCTCCTCGCGCCTTCCCTTCCCTTCCCACCCAGCCCCGATCGCAGCAGCTTCTCCTCGCGCCTTCCCTTCCCACCCAGCCCTGATGGCAGCAGCTTCTTCTCGCCCCTTCCCCTCCCACCCAGCACCATCGCAGCAGCTTCTTTTTGCCCCTTCCCTTCCCCTTAGGCTTCCCAATCCCCAGGTCCCAGCGGGGGATTGGGTTTTACAGGCTTCCCCAGCCAGCTGGCTGGCTAGATCTTGGGAAGGACCTGCAAACAGGTACAGTTTTAAAATGTGTGTGCCTTTAAATTGGAGCAGGAAGTACTTCATGGGGAAGGGTTAGCAACAGCAGACCTAGTGAAAGTGCAGCCCCTCTGTTGGTTTTGCAACTTTCCAACGAGTGAGTGTGTGTGTAGCCCCTGTACTTTCCAGACCTGGTTGTGGAGGCACCAGAGACCCCTGCTTTGTTCTACTGCTTCAGACCAACATGGCTGCCCACTTGCACCAGAGACAGTTAAGCGTGTGTGAGTGAGAGAAAGAAAACGGGGGGAGGGGAGTGAATATTATTCCCTATGGAGACTTATTCTCATAGGAAATAAGGAAAATTGATCCGCAGGTATCTGGGGCTCTGGGGGGGGGGGCTGTTTTTTGAGGTTGAGGCACCAGATTTGCAGCATCGCATCCAGTACCTCTCCCCAAAATACCCCCCAAGTTTCAAAAATATTGGACCGGGTAGTCCAATTCTGTGAGCCCCAAAAGAAGGTGCCCCTATCCTTCATTATTTCCTATGGAGGGAAGGGATCTAAAAGATGTGTGGTCTCTTTAAATGTGATGGCCAGAACTCCCTTGAAGTTCAATTATGCTTGTCACATCCTTGCTCCTGGCTCCGCCCCCAAAGTTCCCAGATATTTCTTGAATTGGACTTGGCAACTCTACTGCTCCTGCCCTCCTCCTTTGTCCCCACCTGCATGCCCTTCACATATCTGCATGCCATTCTCATCCTCTTGCACTCCCTCCCACTGCCCACGCTCACAGCCACCTGACCACCTGCGGACTGCCCCCCAGTAGGGTTGCCAGGTCCAATTCAAGAAACTTTGACTTTGGGGGTGGAGCCAGGAGACTTTGGGGGTGGAGCCAGGAGCAAGGTTGTGACAAGCATAATCGAACTCCAAAGGGAGTTGTGGCCATCACATTCAAAGGGATTGCACGCCTTCCTTCCATTGGAAACAATGTAGGATAGGGGCACCTTCTTTTGGGGCTCATGGAATTGGACCCCCAGCTCCAATCCTTTTGAAACTTGGAGGGTGCTTTGAGGAGAGGGACCAAATGCTATGCTGCAAATATTTGGTGTTTTTGGATGTCGTTATTGGGAGAGGAGCCTCTGAAGGTGGATGTAATAAATCAAAATATGATACCTTAACCTCAAAAAGCAGGCCTCCCCAAGCCCCAGAGACCCGTGGATCAATTCTCCATTATACCCTATGGGAATCAGTCTCCATAGGGAATAACGGAGTGCCCAGCAGACGTTTCCCTCCCCTGCCCCTGTTTTCTAATGACCCTGAAGTGGGGGAAGGCCTCCTGGGGACTGGCAATCCTATTTCCCAGTGACAATGCTAGGGTGTGCTGCTGGAAGCCCACTGAGTCAACAGCAGGGGGCCCTGCCAGAAACCCTGGATCCTGGCAGCTGCACCATCTCAGAGTCTGCTGAAGAAGGAGAAGAAGAAGAGTTGGCTTTATACCCTGCCCTGCACTACCCAAAGGAGCAGCTTACGATCGCCTTCCCTTCCTCTCCCCAGGTGGGGAGGTAGGTGGGGCTGAGAGAGCCCTGAGAGAACTGTGACTGACCCAAGGTCACCCAACTGACTGCATATGGAGGAGGAGTGGGGGATCAAATCCAATTCTCCAGATTAGAATCTGCTGCTCTTAACAACTACACCGCAGCTGGTTTTTCCCAGTCCGTTGGGAACCCTCAGAGTCTACTAAATGTTTTTGTTACCCTGATGTAATTGCTGCCACCTACATCTTATAGCATGTTGGGCAGCTCAATTGTAGCACAGTAATAGGGCAATCCTGTGCATTGTTCCTATAATATAGTGGGTTCAACGCAGGGTCAGCCCTGCCACTAGGTAAACAAGGCAACTGCCTAGAGCACCAGCCTTCTGGGGGCACTGAATTGAGAACCCCCATGGGACTCAGTGACCTTATCAGTGAGGGGGGGTGGGGTGTGGTGGCAGAAGTCAGCCTTGCCTAAGGTGCCAGACAGTCTAGGGCCGGCCCTGGTTCAACACAAGGAAGAAGCGAGGTGGTAGTGAATAGCTCTTTATTAAATAGCTCTTTATTAAATAGTAAATATTAGGTAGTAAATAGCTCTTTATTAAAACAGCATAGTATAGGGCTGCACTAAAAGACTGGAGAACAGGGCCAACGGGGCCAACATATACACTTCAAGAAGAAGATATTGGATTTATATCCCGCCCTCCACTCTGAAGAGTCTCAGAGCAGCTCACAATCTCCTTTACCTTCCTCCCCCACAACAGACACCCTGTGAGGTGGGTGGGGCTGGAGAGGGCTCACACAGCAGCTGCCCTTTCAAGGACAACCTCTGCCAGAGCTATGGCTGACCCAAGGCCATTCCAGCAGGTGCAAATGGAGAAGTGGGGAATCAAATCCAGTTCTCCCAGATAAGAGTCTGCACACTTAACCACTGCACCGAACTGGCTCTTCAAGTTTCCTGCACTAGCACAACATTGGCTCATTCGAACCAGCAAGGGGTTAGTGATTGGAGCAGGGCAGCTGCCCATTGTTTCTGAGCCCCAAGTTCAGTCTTTATGGCTTCAGGGAGCCAGGCAGGAACACCCATAATAGTCTTCACATTGGTCCTAGGACATAACAGTTCCTTTTGTCTAAGTGTAGACTTCGATAGACTTAGGCTGCTTTCACTTGGAACGTTTTCTCCAGCCCAGTACTCATCCTGGTTTGTGGGGGAGGGGTTGGAACACGATATCACCCTCCACGAGTGGCTCTTCCATGGCATTCTAAGTCCAGAGGCTTACCCTGGGGATTGCTCAACGTCACTGTGCTCAGAGTCACATGTTAAAGAAAGGACATGGATTTCCAAACTCCCCATGCAAACCAGGAACCATTTCCCCTCTCTCTCCTATTACACTAGCCGCTTCCCACCACTAGGGTTTTTGTTTTTTTTAAAAAGCCCACCAGGAATTCATTGGCATATTAAGCCACATCCCCGACACCAAGGCAGCCGGAACTGCTTTCCTGCTCTAAAAAAGCCCTGCCCACCTCCATTTTGGGGCCATTTTAAAAAATGAATAGTGTGTCATGTTTTAAAAGTCTTCCAGGGTTGTGGAGGAAGAGAATGGTGAGGGAGGGAGGGAGAGAGAGGGAATTGGTGGCTGTGGATATTGCACTGCAACTAGGGTTGTCAAGTCCAATTCAAGAAATATCTGGAGACTTTGGGGGTGGAGCCAGGAGACTTTGGGGGTGGAGCCAGGAGACATTGGGGGCGGAGCCAGGAACAAGGGTGTGACAAGCATAATTGAATTCCAAGGGAGTTCTGGCCATCACATTTAAAGGGACAGAACACCTTTTTAAATGTCTTCCTTCCATAGGAAATAATGAAGGATAGGGGCACCTTCTTTTGGGGCTCATAGAATTGGACCCCCTGGTCCAATCGTTTTGAAACTTGGGGGTACTTTGGGGAGAGGCACTAGATACTATACTGAAAGTTTTGTGCCTCTACCTCAAAATACAGCTCCCCCAGAGCCCCCAAAACCTCCAGATCAATTCCCCATTATACCCTATGAGAATCAATCTCCACATAGGGAATAATGAAGAGCTCAGCAGATGTTTCCCTCCCCCCGCCACCCCGTTTCTGGCAACTCTGAAGCGAGGGATTGGCATCTCGACTCACAAGTTGCTGCCAACTTCTTCCAAGTAACACAGACACACCATCCCAAAAGGAAACCTTTCAATCGGAGACTGGAGCCTCCGGAGGGGGAAAGGCACATAGTCCTCTGGGGGCGGGGCTTCTCCCCGCCGGCCAGCTGACTGGGGGCGGGAAGGAGCTTGGGAAAGCGGAAGAACCCCTGCTGGGACCTGGTGATTGGCAAGCCTAATTGCCACTGTGAATGCCAGGGAGGCCAAACTGTGGCTTGAGGACCACATGTGGCTCTTTCACACATATTGTGTTGCCCTTGAAGCCCCGCTGCCCTGTTGGCCGGCTTGGAGAAGGCATTTCTCTCTTTAAATCATTTCTTCAAGTCAAGCCACCTGGTGGTTTGGAAAATGCATTTAAAGTTGCTTTCATTTCCTCTCTCTCTTTCCTCCATCTGTTTGATCTCCTTCCTTTCTTCCCTCCCGCAGACATCTGACATTCATGTCTTGCAGCTCTCAAACATTTGATGCTTATTTAGGGTTGCCAAGTCCCCTCTGCTCTCCGGGGCACAATGCAATGATGTCACCCGGAAGTGACATCATCATGGCGGCAGCAGTCATGGCCGCTTTAGACATTTCTGGGAAAACTCTATGTTTTTTCCCAGATGCTCTAGTCATTTGGGAGGGGAAAACTCTATGGTACCCATTGTGCCATAAAGTTTTTCCTCCCAAATGGCTAGAGCATCCGGGAAAACCATAGAGTTTTCCTGAAAATGCTTAGAGTGGCTAACGGGATGTCACTTCTGGGTGTCATCACACCGACAACGTTGGGGGAGGTTCCCTCCGCTGGCCCAATGTGGGTGGGGGAGGTTCCCCCGCCCAGACCGGGGGGCTTGGCAGCCCTATGCTTATTCTATGTGGATCTTATGTTAAAGAAGTTTGGCCATTCCTGGTAAATGCCTGTGTATTTGAAGTAGAGTTGCCAGGACTGTGTTGGAAAATGCCTGGAGACATTGGGGGTAGAGCCAGGAGAGAGCAGGGTTTGGGGAGGGGAGGGGAGGGGCCTAATGCCATAGAGCTCACCCTTCCAAGCAGCCATTTTCTCCAGGGGAGCTGATCTCTGCTAGTTGGAGATCAGTTGTAAAAGCAGGAGATCTCCAGGTGCCACCTGTAGGCAGGCAGCCCTAAAAAAGTGGAAATCGTCCCCATAGAGAAGTAACCTTAGATTGGAGTAAATGTAGAGGACTGCACTGTAAAAAAAAATGAGAATTGACCTGGCTTGTCTAATTTTCTTATTTTTTTCTCTCCTCTTACCTACTGCATTTTAAATTACTCCTCCTGTCCCCTGCACTTGGGCTTCTTCTGGGTGTTTTGTGTGTGTGTGTGCTTGTGCGTGTCTGCTTGGCTCTGCCTCCCATTTTGTGGTTGGTGTTGCCTCTCACGGTGGCCATTTCGTTAGCACTACCTCCCATGGTAGTCATTTTGTGGTTAGCTTTGCATCCATTTTGTGCAGGGTTGCCAGGTCCGCTCTTCAGCGGGAATATTTGAGGGGCATTCCGGGGATGGGCAGGATGTTGCATGTAACATCCCCAATGCGATGACATCACCTGGAAGTGATCTGGAAGTCATTGCATCGGCAACGTCACACAATGATGTCACTGTTTCGGGGTGGGGCTTCTCTGCCAGCCAGTTGGCCAGCGGTGGGCCAAAGCCCCCCAAAGCAGGGGAACCTCTGCTGGCATCTGGGAGTTGGCAACTCTAATTTTGTGGTCGGCTCTGCCCCCTGTGGTGGCACCAGCTTCCCTGTGTCAGGTGTCCGCAGGCTCAAAAAGACTGAAGATCCTTGCAATAAGCACTACACCAGTCAGATTCACTATTGGCAACCCTGAATTTCATTGCCCTAGTTTTCCTTCGAGACATATCCTGGGAGAGTGGCTGGAACACAGCACAGCCCAGGGCACTTCTTTCAGCCTTCTCCCAACCCCTCTAGTACACATGGCTGATCAGGGATGTGGAACATTTTGATCCCATTCTTTGTGTGCCAGACTAACCATCGGAACGCAGACCTTGTCTAGACCAACCATTAGTTTTGATCACAAGACAATTGCTCTTGTTTAGACCTGTCCTAGGAGAACTTACAAATAATATCATCCTCAATGGGGCAGATCTCCTGTTAGCAGCATGCCTGACCAACAGCATGCTCATGCTTTTCAATCCTTCCTTTTTGAAAGTCAGATCACTCCTGGGATTTGATGCTACTTTTGCAGATAGCTAAATAGGTTTATCTAATTGTACAATGCACACCCTGCCTTCCTTTAAGCAGCAGCCCAATATAGAATTTCAGTTTTCAGCCTTAGGCCTTGTTATGTTTACTTTGAACCATTTGTTGTGAATTTTAATCCTATCCTTTACAATGTTTGCGGCCCCTCCCTCCTTTGGGTCTTTATCAGCTTGGACATGTTTGCTTCAAAAACTCCTTTCTGGAAATCATCAATTTAATGGGGAAGGATTGAAAACTCTGTGGACAATAGGATTAGCAGTCACATGGAGCTTGACAGACTGAAGAAAGTAGAAATTGATAGGATGAAATTAAGTAAAGACAAAATTGAAGGAAATTAGTATGTGTGGGAAAGAAAGAGAAAAAAACCCACAGAAATGCAAAACCATGATACTGGCAGAGATGTAGTGCTTCTGAGAAACACTGAACTTTTTTAATTTCTGTACTTGGGTTCTGCTGGATCTTATGATTAATTCCTCACAGAGCTCATATTTTAGCTTCCACATGACATTGCTGTACGACTGCCAATCTGGCTGTGCTACTGTTTTCCCCAAACTTGATATGGAAAGATCCTTCTTGGAAGATTGCATTCAAAGTGCATTGAGAAAGCATGGAAGAGTAGAATACCAGAAAAGCCCTGCTGGATCAGACCAATGGCCATCCAGTCCAGCATCCTGTCTCACACAGTGGCCAACCAGTTCATCTCTCTTGTTGTGAATCAATGCCACATGTGGCACTATGGTGGCCCACCATTTCCAATCCTAGCACTGGCAGGCTTTTGTTTGTTAAAAATCATCAGTAGGCAGGACTTTTTTTCTAGAAAAAGAGGTGCCAGAACTCTCAGGATAGAAATGAAGGAGAAACAAACGGGTGCCCCTCATGAACTTTTAAACAATCTTTGAGAATTTTGTTTCCACAAAGAGATTCTGGAACTCAGTTCCACTGTGTTCCCCCAGAAAAAAGCCCTGTCAGTAAGTGTACTGCTATAATGTTAAAATACTGGTAATTTTTAAAAATCCTGGATGAAATGGTGGCTTCAGAGGTTAACACTGCACCGAACTCTCTCCTATCTTCAAACTCTACCCTCCCTGCCTATAAATCTCCAGGAATTTTCCAAGATGGAGTTGGCAGCCCTAGCTGAGAGAGAGTTAACTGGCCCAAGGCCATCTATAGCAATTCAACCCCAAGTCTCCCTGATCCTAGTTTGGCCTTCTAGCCACTACCCCAAGCTGGTATCAGTACTATTATCTCATGGACTTCACTGCTACAACCCTGAGGCTGCAACCATCTTCCCTGCTCAAGTTTCGAAACCAGACCCAAAACATTCATGTCAAAGCAGTCGTAGCAATGGCTGCTAGCAGGGCTTTTCTGGTAGAAAAAGCCCAGCAGGAACTCATTTACATATAAGCCCACACCCTCTGACACCAAGTCAGCCGGAACTGTGTTCCTGTGCATTCCTGCGCAAAAAAATCTCTAACTGCTAGTTTAGGGGGAGGTTGGGGGGGGGGGGTTAAAGGAGATTAAACCAATTAGTGGCAAATAGTTCCATCAGTAGCTACTAGCTATGATGAGAACATAGAACTCCCATGCTTGGAGAAAGTTAATTTTTGAATACCAATGCCAAGAGGCAACCTTGTAGGGTGGCCAGACCATCCCGGTCACCCGGGAAAGTCCCGGTTCTGGCCCCCAATTCCCGCCTCCCGGGCTGGCTATACCGGGACCATTTAGAAGTCCCAGTTTAGCCAGCGGGGAGCCGGCGGGCCGCGCGGGCGGGCGGGGAAGGCGGCGAGTGAGGGAGCCAGCGTCCCTGCGTGTGCGCACAGCGGTGTGGCGGGCTCTGCACATGCACGGGGCCCGCCACAACGCCGTGCGCATGCGCAGGGACGCTGGCTCCCTCACTCGCTGCCTTCCCCGCCCGCGCGCGGGGCCTGCCGGCGGTGGCGGAAGCCGGGGAGGCGGCGGAGAGGCCAGCGCTGGTCGCTGGAGGGCCTCCAGCGACTCTGGAGGGCCTCCAGCGACCAGCGCCGACCAGCAGATGTTCCCCCATTTGACTCAGTAACATGACGTTGCTGCCCAGCCTGGCTGCCTCTCCCAGTTCCCCCCACGTAGGCCTCTCGGAGTCTCTGTGAGGTGTGGGTGATGGAGCACTGGGGTGCAAAAGCAGGGAAAGGATCTCCCCCACACACGCCTCTTGGAGTCTCCAAGAGGCACAGGCAGCGAGGCTTTCTCCCTGATTTTGCAGCCCTGGGGTGCAGAAGCATGGAAAGGATCTCCCCCCATCATGCCTCTCAGAATGCCCAAGAGGTGTGGGCAGAGGGGCTTTCTCCCTGCTTTTTCACCCCTGGGGTGCAAAATCAGGGAGAAAGCCCTGCTGTCTATGCACCCCTTGGGGTGCAAAAGCATAGAAAGGCTCTCTCCCCCTGTCATGCCTCTTGGAGACTCTGAGAGGTGCGGGCAGGGGGGAGCAACCCTTTCTCTGGGGTCACTGTAGCCTGATTCCTCCATTCTATGGGCCCATAAGATAGAATGGAGGAGTCTGGCCAACACTGCGGTGTGACCCCAGAGGAGGGGTTTAAAGTTTAAAACCCCTTCTGCAGTGTTGCGTCACAGTGGTGGCCCAATCCCTCCATTCTGTCTTATGGGCCCACAGGATAAAATGGAAGAGATCTGGCCGCAGTGACCCCAGAGAAGGGGGTGGGGGTGCAAGTAGTTAGCCTTGCCTACAGTGCCAATGGGTTTAGGTCCAGCCTTGGCCACTGGGCAAGACAGGATGCTGGACTAGATAAGGAACCCTATCTGATTCTAAATGGCAACTCTTCAAAAAAAAAAAAGTTATCAGCTCTTGGTATGCATAGTGTACCCTGAACTGCCCTAACACACAAGAAAGAAATTCTAGGCACTGGAATGCAAAGGATTCTGGTTTGACACAATCTCTCTGTGTCTGTAAAATGTAACTGATAAGGAAGAAGGGAAGGCATCAAGACTCTCCTGGGATTTCACTTCAGACAAACCAGGGCCATAATTGCAGGAGCAGAGCCCATGGGCATTTGGGGAATTTTAAAAAAAGGAATGCATGCCATCACAAAATGGCTACCTCAAGGGCAACCAGGCAAACCATAAAATTGCTTCCACAGGGACAGAATCTAGACTGAGGGGGATGGAGACTTACCTAAATAGCATCCTGTAATTCCACAATGTCACCTTCAGCTGCATAACCAGAAGTGTCATCACTGCATCATAGAATGCTCTAGGATTCTCCCGAAACGCTGTGGTTTTAATCGCAGCATTTGCAGGAAATCCTAGAGTGCCCCATAATGCAGTGACATCACTTCCAGTTACACAACCTGAAGTGACATCGCAGCATGACAAAATACCTCTTTGATCACTCCCTCCCCACCTTATCAAGCAGCAAGGGGGACTAAGGCTGAAGCAGGTAACCTGGCCTCCCTTGACAGGATCAGTGTTTTGCTGTGGGAAGACAGGGCTTTTTTTTGTAGCAGGAACTCCTTTTCCTATTAGGCCACACCCCTTGATGTAGCCAATCCTCCAAGAGCTTACAAGGCTGTTAGTACAGGGCCTACTGTAAGCTCTAAGAGGATTGGCTACATCAGAGGGCTGTGGCCTAATATGCAAAGGAGTTCCTGCTACAAAAAAAGCCCTGAGAGACTTTGGTTTCAGTTTCCACAAGAAGGGGAGGATTTAGTCCATGAACTGCTATTGAGTTTCCAAACCCAGAGCCATGAGAAAGTCTATGGCTAAGCCAAGGGCACATGGCAGTTGCATGCATGTCTAGGATGAGCTGTGTATTTTGTTGGTCAGGCAGCTAGTAGCAGGTGACTCAGATCCCCGCTTGGTTTTTTGTTTTTGCAAAGTGTCATGAGCAGGTTGCACTGGCTACACTCCCTCCACTCATATGACTGTCCCATTTAAAAAACAGACTCAGAAGTTTGTTTTGTAGACACCTTCATTTGACTTTTTGTGTTAGCTAGAGGCTGTCCTTCAGTTTTACTCCTGCAAGAAAGCCTCGACAGCTCTTTCAACCTTGCCAACAAAAACGACATTCCCTCCTCTTTATTTATTTACCTGTTTGCTTGTTTGTTTAAGGTATTTATACCCCACCTTCTTGCAGTCGGCACACAAAGACACATCATGCCACGATTAAAATGCAAGATAAAGTACATTTAAAGAATAAATCGCTTCCAGAGGAGGAACCATGTTAGTCTGCTGCAGCAAAATTAAACAGGAGTTCAGTGGCTCCTTGCAGACTAAAAAAAATGATTCCAGCGTAAGTGGATCTGGGTCAGAGCAAGGGTTGCTGTTGTGTATGAGGCCCAAAGCGAAGACTGATATGGGTGTTCCTGCTGGGCTCCTTGGAGCCAGAAGGACTGAGCTTGGGGATCCAAATCCCTGCTGCCCTGCTCCAATTACGGGTTCGCTGGTTTGAATGATCCAATCACGTGCTTACACGGGAACCCTGAGTTGTATATAGTTGGCCCTGTGGGCCCAGTTAGTCAGTCTTTGAGTGCAGTCCTATATTATGCTGTACCTAATAAAGAGCTATGATCGCTACCACCTCGCCTCTTCATTGCACTGAATCCGCTATATTATAGTTGCCAACCTCCAAGTGGTGCCTGGAGTTCTCCCAGAATTACAACTACCCTCCAGACCACTGAGATCAATTCCTCTGGAGAAAACAGGTGCTTTGGAGGATGACCTTTATGCCTTATACCTCAGCTGAGGTCCCCCCCCCCTCCTCTCTAAACCTCTTCCTCTCTTGGATTCTCCCCAAGTCTCTAGGAATAGCCCAACCCAGAGCTGACATCCTTAGTTGGAGCTCATTTCTTTAGGTACACACAGTATATCTGTAGGGTTCCCAGGTCCAATTCAAGAAATATCTGGGGACTTTGGAGGTGGAGCCAGGAGACATTGGGGGTGGAGCCAGGAGCAAGGTTGTGACAAGCACAATTGAACTCCAAAGGGAGTTCTGGCCATCACATTTAAAGGGGCCGCACACCTTTTAAATGCCTTCCCTCCACTGGAAATAGTAAAGGATTGGGGCACCTTCTTTGGGGGCTAATAGAATTGGACCCCCTGGTTCAATCTTTCTGAAACTTGGAAGGTGTTTTGAGAAGAGGTACAAGATGCTATGCTGAAAATTTGGTGCCTCTACTTCAAAAAACAGCCCCCCCCCCAGAGCCCCAGATACCCATGGATCAATTCTCCATTATACCCTATGGGAATCAGTCTCCATAGGAAATAATGGAGTGCCCGACAGACATTTCCCTCCCCCACCCTGCTTTCTGATGACCCTAAAGCGGGAGGAGGGCCTCCAAACCAGGGGAACCCCTGCCCCCAACTGGGAATTGGCAACCCTATATATCTGCTATAGATGTCCATTTCACATATGTGCCAAAGTGACCTCATTGAAGTGTATGCTGCTTAAAATAATCACTAAAATCACACAGAGTTGCCAACCCCAGTTGTGGAAATTCCTGGAGATTAGGAGTGGAGTCTGGGGAGGGTGGAGGTATCCAGCTACCAAGTCCACAACAGCTATTTTCTCCAGGGGAAAGGATTTATGTAGTCTGGAGATCTTTTTTAATTCCAGGAGATCTCCAGGCCCCACCTGGAAGCTGGCAACTACACCCAATAGGCAGCAATAATGTATTAGTGAAACAGCAAAGCGGGGCGGGGGGGGGGGGAATCCTGCCATTGGAGACAGGAGCACTTTGAAAATTTGGGGATCACAAGAAGGCAAGAAAGTGGAATTGCCGGGTTGCTCTTTGCAGGACTGCAGCATAGCTAGGGTTGCCAGGTCCCCCCCCCCCCCCGCCAGCCACTGGTGGGGATTAGGGGGCAGGGTTGCCATCTCCAGGGTGAGAAACTCCTGAAGATTTGGGGGGTAAATCTGGGGAGGACCTGGCAACCCTAGTGGTATGCAATGCCACAAAGTCCACCCTCCAAAGCAGCCATTTTGTCCAGGGGAACTGATCTCTGTTGTCTGGAGGTGAGCTGCAGACAGTTCCAGGAGATCCCCAGGCCCCACCTGGAGGCTGGCATCCCTAGCAGCAAAGCTCCCTGCAGGGGCCTGTACTGTGTGGGACGCCTTCATCTTTCTGGCTTACCTTGGCTCCCAGGTAGCTGATAAGGAAGGGAGAGGGGGGGCACACTTTGAGCCTTTCAGTGCAAACACTGAGGGCGTCTGTTTCTCTTCGAGGCTTAAAACTTCAGTGTAGCATGGCAGGTCTCCCAGAGTCTAAGCAGCAAAGTGAAAAAAAGAAGATGCCCCCCTCCCTTAACCTGCAGAGCCCTCAGCATTCCTGAACTGTGAAGCAATCTGTTTGCTCTCCTGTCCCACTCTAGATGGATTTCTAGTTTCCCATACCTCATTTACTTTGAAAGCCGCTGTGAAATTCTTCAGATATGGTCTGCACCAGCCATCCTTGCTACCAACTGTGTGTGTAATAGGTCACTCCCCTGTCAGAACTAACAACAGTACAGAACTCTTTAACAGGGATTAGCGGGAAGAATCTGCAGTCCAGTACCGGAGTGGCAAGGCCCTGAACCTAAACTGTGTCCTGTCAAGAGTAAAATGTGTAAACAGTGGTATAATGCATTTATACAAACCTTCCAATGTAGTCACTGTTATTTGATCTCTCTAGTGAAACCCTGAGCTTCCTCTTAGAGGTAAATGCATAGAGCCTTGGATTTGTGGTTAAAGCCTTCCAATGTAGCCACTTTTCTTCAATTTCTCTGGTGAAACCTTGATCCTCCTCTTAGTGGCAGATGGATAGAGCCTTGGATCTGTGGTTAAAACCTTCCAAAGTAGCCACTGTTCTTTGATCTCTCTGGTGAAACCTTGATCCCCCTCTTAGAGGCAAACGGATGGAGCCTTGGATTTGTGGTTAAGGTGTGTACTGGATTTAGACTTAACCATTTACTTGGGATGGGCATCACTGCCCACCCGCACATGCATCTAGAGAAATATGTGGGTGCAGAAATGACACCATGCAATTAATCAACATCACTTCTAGGTGAAAACTGCCAGGCAACTTGAATTTGACAGGTTCATCCTGGCAACCAGCAGGGAAGGGGAGGACTTACCAGGAGCAGCAGGGAAGCCTATCTGACGTATAGTGACATGTCTACATCACTGCTCACATGACCTGGAAGTGATGTCATCACATCTTGAGATGTCAGGGCGACACTGGTATTTGGGCAAAAACTATCATGGATTCAGCTTCCTCCATAGAGTTTTTGCATAAATACCAGAGTGTTGTCCCACCAGATACCAGAGTGTTATCCTGTAGACATTTCACACACCCCTTTCTGAGCTGTATCAAAACAGGTTGGTTTTTAATCAGGTTTAGAGTGGAAAGCCCCAGTCATCAGAATGACGTCATGTGGACATTCCCTTTTGATATGGGGACTTTCTGCTTTCCAGGCCAAGAAAAATTCCCATGTGGAAGCAGCCAAAATTTACTACAAAGAACATAAGCAGCGCCAAGTGATCCATCGCAGGGCTTTTTTTGAGCAGGAACACAGTTCCAGCTGGCTTGGCATCAGAGGGTGTGGCCTAATATACAAATGAGTTCCTACTGGGCTTTTTCTACCAAAAAAGCCCTGGTCCATCTAGTCCAGCATCCTGTCTCATACAGTGACCAACCAGTTCCACTGAAGGGCCAGGAAAAAGGGCATAGAGGTTGAGGCCTTTCCCTGATGTTGCTTTCTGGAATTGAGATTGAGACAGTGTTTCCAGTTGTGGGTTGGGAAATACTTGGCTATTTGGGGGGTGGAGTCTGAGGGGGCGGTTCATAGAACCATAGAGTTCGAAGGAACCCCAAGGTCATCTAGTCCAACCCCCGTTTAGGGAGCAGAGGGACTTCAGTGCAATATAATGCCATAGAGACCACCTTCAAAAGTGACCATTTTCTCCAGGTGATCTGATCTCTGTCACCTGGAGATCAGTTGTAATCCCAGGAGATCTCTACCCACCACCTGATTGCTTGCCTCTGAATGTGGAGGTTTCCTTTCATCACCATGACAAGATAAAAACATAAAAGTTAGCATTAACTCTAAAGCTTATGCTGGGATGAATTTTGTAATATCAAACAAACAGAGGGGGGAGCATGCTACAAATTTGTACCCAGCCTACAGAAATTATGCTATTTTTACGAAGTGGGTTCAGATCCTATCTGTGTTTCAGCACCTTCACTCCTCACCTCCCCAAACATACAAATGTTTCTCCTTCCTCTTATTACACTCACCTTTTTCTCATGCCACAGTCAAATCCTTAAAACCGCAAGGCCATAAATTGGACCATATCAGTTTGTCCTGCACAAACAAATATTAACTAGAGGCCTGCAGCTGAGGATTTGGCCGATTAGTTCAAATAAATATTTGAAATTCAGCCAATACCACTCAAACACAAATTCTCATTAAAAGCAGAACCAAACCAAACCTATGTAAATACACCAAGAGATATGCAAGGGGACACATCTCATGTTCAAGTACACAGAAAACCTTTGCCCACATTTAATAGGTGTGACAATTATTGATGTTTCATGGAAGTGGGTGACAGGCAGTTTGGTGTAGTGGGTGAGAGCCAGTTTGGTGTAGTGGTTAAGTGCGCAGACTCTTATCTGGGAGAACCGGGTTTGATTCCCCACTCCTCCACTTGCAGCTGCTGGAATGGCCTTGGGTCAGCCATAACTCTGGCAGAGGTTGTCCTTGAAAGGGCAGCTGCTGTGAGAGTCCTCTCAGCCCCAACCACCTCACAGGGTGTCTGTTGTGGGGGGAGAAGATATAGGAGATTGTAAGCTGCTCTGAGTCTCTGATTCAGGGAGAAGGGCGGGGTATACATCTGCAATTCTTCTTCTT
The DNA here is from genome assembly GCF_032191835.1 of Heteronotia binoei. NCBI lineage: Eukaryota > Metazoa > Chordata > Lepidosauria > Squamata > Gekkonidae > Heteronotia > Heteronotia binoei. The sequence continues at coordinate 23,370,195 of NC_083235.1, forward strand.
CTTCTTCTTCTTCTTCTGCGACCAGTCAGAGCCCCTCAAATGCCACAAGGTTTATGTTAGTTTAGAAAGTCAACTGAATGCAATAATTAAGAAAGAATTGTCTGGTATTTATGGTAAGGGCTCACCCACTAGGAAGAGGCCTGGAAATAGGGTCGACAGGCATCACCTGGAGATCTCCCACTATTACAACTGATCTCCAGATGACCAAGATTGGTTCCCCTGGAGAAAATGGCTGCCTTGGAGGGTAGACTCTATGGCATTATACCCTGCTGAGGTCCCTCCCCTCCCCAAGCCCCACCCTCCCCAGACTCCACCCCCAAAATCTCCAAGTGTTTCTCAGCCCAGAGCTGGCAACTCTACTGGGGAATGATGACCCAATACTTCATAAAAGCGTCATAAGATTCAAAGGGGATAACTTCCTCTATATGGCTGGATACAGATGGGCAGCTTCAGGCAAACCGGAGGTGCTGAAACTGCCGCCCCAAAACGGAGTGATACACAACGAAATACTAATCTCCAAATATACATTCCAACTATATGGATATACAAATTCCAGAAACGAATTCCAAATATATGGACAATGGTGGGTTGATCCAAAGTGGGTCGATTAAAATTACTCTTATTGTTGTTTTTTTGTGCCTGGAGCACTGGTTTTTTTGTTTTGGGTTCTCCACATAGCAGTCCATTGTTTTGATTACTTGGCCAATTTGGGAGGAAAAACTCCAGGTTGGGAAATTCTTAAAAGATTTGGTAGCGGAGCCTGGAGAGGGCGGGACTTAGGGAGGGGGAAGGACCTCATTGGAGTACAATACCGCACTATCCACCCATACTCCAAAGCAGCCCTTTTCTCCCCTGGGGAACTGTTCTCTGTTGCCTGGAGATCAGTTGTAATTCTGGGAAATCTCTAGGGCTGCCAAATTCCCACCAGGGGTGGGGGAATTCCCTGGTTTGAGGGGCCCAACTCGCTGATAGGGGGGATCCTTGCCCTCGAAGAGCCCTGTCACTGCATGGTGTGCATGGTGTGATTATGCCACCTGGAAGTGACATTGTCACGCTGGGCACTTCACACTGGGGACACTCTAGGAATCAAGGTAAAGCGCAAAGTGCTCACGTGAGATCCCCCACCACAGCAGCGGAAGGACTTGGCAATGGCAACCCTAGACATCTCTAGGTTCCACCTATGGGGGGAATTTGTATTTCTCCACCCTAATCTGGCAACCCTACATTTCTCTCATGCATATTCAGCCATGTGGGATCACACTACAGCTCTTATGTTCACATACAAAGGGGGCCAAATTCACCCCAATATCTGTCCATTTCAGACTTCGTGCCACAGCAGTGTCCCAATGAGCATGTTGTCTTTAAACTGATGCTACAAGAATTTTGTTTATGTCGCAGCAACGGAACCTGGCAGCCCTTCTAGAATTTTAAATCCAAGGCAATAACACTTAGAATGAAATTAACAATGCAGAGCTTATATGTTCCAGCCCAGGGAAGGAGCCCAGCACTGAATGAACAGGACAATTAAGTTCTTTGTGTTTCAACAGATCTTAGGACAAAAGACGCTGGATCGTACTCTATCTGTCCAGCTGTGTTGCTCAGTTGGCCATATGATACAAGCCATTTTCTGGGGAAACAAGCACGCAGAGTTAGATATACCTGTTCAAACCTGCAAAATGTTTTCCAGAAATCAACCTTGGCCTGGGATGGGATTGTACACAGACAGATGGAGAAAGTGCCAGAGAAAAAGAAATCCTGCAACAGAGACAGGCTTGCCAATCCCCAGGTCCCAGCGGGGTTCTTCTGCTTTCCCACTGTAAAAAATTGACTTACTGCATGTAAATTACCTCTGAGCGTTGGTTCCAGATTATCGAAATATATTGATCAGAAGAAGTTGTTAATCGAAACACGAAATTTTACCTGGGAATCGTGTTATCAATAGTACTTCTCTTCAATATCTGAATCCTTCTACAGAACATTCATAGCATCATTGAATATCCTATCTATTTTCGCAAGGAGAAGTCTGCGTGTCAACAAAAAAAACTACTTTTGAGTAGTGCATCCTTATGGACTCTTATGTGATGGACTTTTCTACCTCATACTGAATTCTTTATTGTTCTTTTGTTTATATAAATATATTTGTTTTGTGAATGTCTTTAACTGCTCTGTTGAAAGAGTGGTTTAGTTCTCTAAGTAATTTTCATTTCATAAATAAGATTAGTGAATTTGAAAGTCGTCTTTAAGTGTTGTGATTGATTTTCAAAGAACACATTTTTCTTGGTTTGCACCCGCCTGGGGATTGGCAACCCTAGCACAGAGGCAGGCAATGGCAAACCACCTCTGAACATCTCTGGCCTTGAACAGCCCTATGGGGTCACCATAAATGGGCTGCAACTTGACAGGCACCTTCCACCACTAGAATTAATGCAGTTGCCATTTACTCTAGGTGAACGGGTGTCTGTAATCTGGAAACCAATTGTAATTTCAGGAAAGCTCCAGGGCCCAAGTTGTGGTTGGTAACCTCTGAAACTCACCTTCAACTCCCCTAGTTTCAGGATTCCTCTACCCTTTGCACATTTAACAAGCTAGAAGTGTGCTTTCGTTTTAAAAACGAAAGCTGGAGATGTCAGGATGTCTATGGTTCAGTTGTACAAATGAAAACCATCACCAGTGGTCTGACCTAGCCTCAGATCGCAAAGCATGGAGGCACACCATCCACCAGGCTGTCTCTTCTTTTGAGAACGCACGCATAGCTGGTCTTGAGGACAAAAGGAGATTGAGGAAGAATCGCACTGCTACAGCACCAACCCTAAATCAGACTTTTCCCTGCAGCCACTGTGGCCGGACCTGCCTGTCCCGCATTGGTCTTGTCAGCCACCAGCGAGCCTGCAGCAGACGTGGACTATTGCACCCTTCTTAAATCTTCGTTCGCGAAGCCAAGCCGAGAGAGAGAGAGAGAGACAAATGAAAAACAGCTTCACCTCTGATCTTAATGGATAAAACCACTTTCCACGTCCTCCTACTAACCTCTTCCTAGTGGTTGCAACAAGTGAAGCCGTTGGAAAGCAGAGACTGTGGAATGGGTGACTTATTGAAATGTTTGCTGATCTGGTCTGATTCGTATCTCAAAAAGTAATTTCTTTGGCGCAGTTCACTGCTTTTGTGGCTGGCCTTTCATCAGGACTCCAGCACACAGATCAGTCACCCTTTGCTTTGTCTTGAGTCAGAATGGAACGAGGTTCCTTACATGTCTGTGTCACCACTGTCAACCAACTTTGGGAAAAGAATCCAGAGCCAAGATTTTGAAAGTCAACCCTCTTATGAGGCCACCCACTGATGACTAATCTCCCAAGACTGCCTTGGGGAGGAGGGAGAAAGGTCAGCCTGGAAGCCACAAAGATAAAGCACAAAGTATTCTTGTGGCACTCTGAAGATGAATAAGCTTATTAGGAGTGGCATTTCTAAGTAATACAAGGCTCTAGGTTTGCCTGATCCAGGTTGGGAAACTCCTGGCCATTTGGGGGTGGAGCCAATGCTATGAATTCCAACCTCCAAAGCATCTGAGTTCTCCAGGGGAACTGATATCTGTAGTCTGGAGATAAGGTGTAATTTCTGGGGGATCCCCAGGCCCCACCTGGAAGCTGACATCCCTAAAAGGTTCCCCCATTCACAAATTACACAGTATGCAGATCAGCAGATTTTATGCAACAATAAGGCTGAGTACAGATGGGCATCTCTGGGTAGACGGGAGGCTAGGGTTGCCAAGTCCCCTCTGCTCTCCACCCAGAAGTGATGTCATTGCGCTGGCGACAGCATTCACAGCAGATCTAGGCGTTTCTGGGGAAACTCTATGGTTTTCCCGGATGCTCTAGCTATTTGGGAGGGAAAAACTCTATGGTACCTATTGGCTAGAGCATCTGGGAAAAACCATAGTTTTCCCTGAAACGCCTAGAGTGGCTGCTGTGCGCCGTCGCTGGCATGATGATGTCACTTCCAGGTGATGTCATTGTGCTGACGATGTCGGGGGAGGTTTCCCCCAATGGCCCAATATGGGCCGGTGAGTTGGGAACCCATATCCTGCGTAGGGGGGAGGGGCCTTTGGCGCAGTCAGACAGTTGTTGTGCATTCCAGTAGCTCGGTTTGGGTTTCTTCCCCCAATTCATTTTAGTGGTTATGTGCATATGTGCTCAAGCGCTCATGCACTCAAGTGCTTGGTAGCTATTTTTTACAATTAAAAAATACCTTAAGAAGCTCTGGTTCATCAGAAAATGGGGGGCACTCCGTTACTCCCTAAGGAGACTGATTCCCATAGGATGCAATAGAGAATTGATCTGTGGGTATGTGGGGGGGCTGTTTTTTAAGGTAGATGCACCAAACTTTCAGCATAGCATCCAATTCCTCTTCTCAAAACACCCTCCAAGTTTAAAAAAGATTGGACCAGGGTGTCCAATTCCATGAGCCCCAGAAGAAGGTGCCCCTTCCCTTCATTATTTCCAATGGAGAGAAGGCATTTAAAAGGTGTGAGGTCCCTTTCAATGTGATGGCCACAACTCCCTTTGGAGTTCAATTGTGCTTGTCACAACCTTGCTCCTGACTCCACCCCCAATGTCTTCTGGCTAGGGTGGCCAGACCGTCCCGGTCTCCCGGGACATTCCCGGTTCTGGCCACCCAATCCCGGATCCCGGGCTGCCTATACCGGGACCATTAAAGGTCCCGGTTTAGGCAGCCCCGGAGCCGGCGGGCCGCGGGCGCCGGCGGGGAAGGCGGCGAGGGAGGGAGGGAGCGTCCCTGCGCCTGCGCAGGGCCCCTGCGCACGCGCAGGGACGCTCCCTCCCTCACTGGCCGCCTTCCCCGCCCGCGCGCAGGGCCCGGCGGCAGTGGTGGAGGCCTCTCCGTGGCCTCCGCTGGTCGCTGGAAGCCCTCCAGAGACTCTGGAGGGCCTCCAGCGACCAGCGGAGGCCGCGGAGAGGCCGCGGGGCACCCGGCGCTGGTCCCGGAAGGCCTTCCAGAGCCTCTGGAAGGCCTTCGGGGACCAGCGCCGGCCAGCGAAGGCTTCCCCGCGGCCTCCGCTGGTCCCTGGAGGCCCTCCAGAGTCTCTGGAGGGCCTCCAGGGACCAGCGGAGGCCGCGGGGAGGCCGCGGGGCACCCGGCGCTGGTCCCGGAAGGCCTTCCAGAGCCTCTGGAAGGCCTTCCGGGACCAGCGCCGGCCAGCGAAGGCTTCCCCGCGGCCTCCGCTGGTCCCTGGAGGCCCTCCAGAGTCTCTGGAGGGCCTCCAGGGACCAGCGGAGGCCGCGGGGAGGCCGCGGGGCACCCGGCGCTGGTCCCGGAAGGCCTTCCAGAGCCTCTGGAAGGCCTTCCGGGACCAGCGCCGGCCAGCGAAGGCTTCCCCGCGGCCTCCGCTGGTCCCTGGAGGCCCTCCAGAGTCTCTGGAGGGCCTCCAGGGACCAGCGGAGGCCGCGGGGAGGCCGCGGGGCACCCGGCGCTGGTCCCGGAAGGCCTTCCAGAGCCTCTGGAAGGCCTTCGGGGACCAGCGCCGGCCAGCGAAGGCTTCCCCGCGGCCTCCGCTGGTCCCTGGAGGCCCTCCAGAGTCTCTGGAGGGCCTCCAGGGACCAGCGGAGGCCGCGGGGAGGCCGCGGGGCACCCGGCGCTGGTCCCGGAAGGCCTTCCAGAGCCTCTGGAAGGCCTTCGGGGACCAGCGCCGGCCAGCGAAGGCTTCCCCGCGGCCATCCGCTGGTCCCTGGAGGCCCTCCAGAGTCTCTGGAGGGCCTCCAGGGACCAGCGGAGGCCGCGGGGAGGCCGCGGGGCACCCGGCGCTGGTCCCGGAAGGCCTTCCAGAGCCTCTGGAAGGCCTTCCGGGACCAGCGCCGGCCAGCGAAGGCTTCCCCGCGGCCTCCGCTGGTCCCTGGAGGCCCTCCAGAGTCTCTGGAGGGCCTCCAGGGACCAGCGGAGGCCGCGGGGAGGCCGCGGGGCACCCGGCGCTGGTCCCGGAAGGCCTTCCAGAGCCTCTGGAAGGCCTTCGGGGACCAGCGCCGGCCAGCGAAGGCTTCCCCGCGGCCTCCGCTGGTCCCTGGAGGCCCTCCAGAGTCTCTGGAGGGCCTCCAGGGACCAGCGGAGGCCGCGGGGAGGCCGCGGGGCACCCGGCGCTGGTCCCGGAAGGCCTTCCAGAGCCTCTGGAAGGCCTTCGGGGACCAGCGCCGGCCAGCGAAGGCTTCCCCGCGGCCTCCGCTGGTCCCTGGAGGCCCTCCAGAGTCTCTGGAGGGCCTCCAGGGACCAGCGGAGGCCGCGGGGAGGCCGCGGGGCACCCGGCGCTGGTCCCGGAAGGCCTTCCAGAGCCTCTGGAAGGCCTTCGGGGACCAGCGCCGGCCAGCGAAGGCTTCCCGCGGCCTCCGCTGGTCCCTGGAGGCCCTCCAGAGTCTCTGGAGGGCCTCCAGGGACCAGCGGAGGGCCGCGGGGAGGCCGCGGGGCACCCGGCGCTGGTCCCGGAAGGCCTTCCAGAGCCTCTGGAAGGCCTTCGGGGACCAGCGCCGGCCAGCGAAGGCTTCCCCGCGCCCTCCGCTGGTCCCTGGAGGCCCTCCAGAGTCTCTGGAGGGCCTCCAGGGACCAGCGGAGGCCGCGGGGAGGCCGCGGGGCACCCGGCGCTGGTCCCGGAAGGCCTTCCAGAGCCTCTGGAAGGCCTTCCGGACCAGCGCCGGCCAGCGAAGGCTTCCCCGCGGCCTCCGCTGGTCCCTGGAGGCCCTCCAGAGTCTCTGGAGGGCCTCCAGGGACCAGCGGAGGCGTGGGGAGGCCGCGGGGCACCCGGCGCTGGTCCCGGAAGGCCTTCCAGAGCCTCTGGAAGGCCTTCCGGGACCAGCGCCGGCCAGCGAAGGCTTCCCCGCGGCCTCCGCTGGTCCCTGGAGGCCCTCCAGAGTCTCTGGAGGGCCTCCAGGGACCAGCGGAGGCCGCGGGGAGGCCGCGGGGCACCCGGCGCTGGTCCCGGAGGGCCTTCCAGAGCCTCTGGAAGGCCTTCGGGGACCAGCGCCGGCCAGCGAAGGCTTCCCCGCGGCCTCCGCTGGTCCCTGGAGGCCCTCCAGAGTCTCTGGAGGGCCTCCAGGGACCAGCGGAGGCCGCGGGGGAAGCCGCGGAGCAGCCGGCGCTGGTCCCTGGAGGCCTCCAGAGGCCAGCGCCGGCAGCTCCCTCCCTCCCTCGCCGCGAGGACGCCGCCGGAGGACTCCCCGCCGCCGCTGGACTCCGCCGCCCTGGAATAAGGTAAGGGGGCCGAAAGCGGGGGGGGCGGGGGGCGGCCTTCCTTTCTTCCCTCCCTCCTCCCTCCCTCCCTTCCTTCCTTCCTTTCTTCTTCCTTCCTTCCCTCACTCCCTTCCCTTCTTTCCTTCCCTCCTCCTCCCTTCCTTCCTTTCTTCTTCCTTCCTTCCCTCACTCCCTTCCCTTCCTTCCTTCCCTCCCTCCTCCCTCCCTTCCTTTCTTCCTTCCTTCCCTCACTCCCTTGCCTTCCTTCCTTCCTTCCCTCCCTCCTCCCTTCCTTCCTTTCTTCCTCCCTTCCTTCCTTCCCTCCCTCCCTCCCCCCTTCCTTCCTTCCCTCCCTCCCTCCCTCCCCCTTCCTTCCTTCCTTCCTTCCTTCTCCTCCCTCCTCCCCTTCCTTCCTTCCCTCCTTCCTTCCTTCCTTCCCTCCCTCCTCCCTTCCTTCCTTTCTTCCTTCCTTCCTTCCCTCACTCCCTTCCCTTCCTTCCTTCCCTCCCCTCCCTCCCTTCCTTTCTTCCTTCCTTCCCTCACTCCCTTGCCTTCCTTCCTTCCTTCCTCCCTCCTCCCTTCCTTCCTTCCCTCCCTCCCCCTTCCTTCCTTCCTTCCCTCCCTCCCTCCCTCCCCCTTCCTTCCTTCCTTCCCTCCCCCTTCCTTCCTTCCTTCCTTCCCTCCCTCCCCCTTCCTTCCTTCCTTCCTTCCCTCCTTCCTTCCTTCCTTCCTTCCTTCCTTCTTCCTTCCTTCCTTCCTTCCTTCCTTCCTTCCTTCCTTCCTTCCCTCCCTCCCTCCCTCCCTTCCTTCCTCCCTCCTCCCTTCCTTCCTTCCTTCCCTCCCTCCCTCCTTCCTTTCTTCCCTTCTTCCCTCCCTCCCTTTCTCCCTTCCTTCCTCCTTCCTTCCCTCTCCTCCCTCCTTATGTTCTTATGTGACGCAGAGTGTTGGACTGGATGGGCCACTGGCCTGATCCAACAGGGCTTCTCTTATGTTCTTATGTGACGCAGAGTGTTGGACTGATGGGCCACTGGCCTGATCCAACAGGGCTTCTCTTATGTTGTTATGTGACGCAGAGTGTGGACTGGATGGGCCACTGGCCTGATCCAACAGGGCTTCTCTCATGTTGTTATGTGACGCAGAGTGTTGGACTGGATGGGCCACTGGCCTGATCCAACAGGGCTTCTCTCATGTTCTTATGTGACAAAGAGTGTTGGACTGGATGGGCCACTGGCCTGATCCAACAGGGCTTCTCTTATGTTCTTATGTGACACAGAGTGTTGGACTGGATGGGCCACTGGCCTGATCCAACAGGGCTTCTCTTATGTTCTTATGTGACACAGAGTGTTGGACTGGATGGGCCACTGGCCTGATCCAACAGGGCTTCTCTTATGTTCTTATGTGACGCAGAGTGTTGGACTGGATGGGCCACTGGCCTGATCCAACAGGGCTTCTCTTATGTGACAATACTGACTTTGGTGGACCCAAGCACTGATTCAGTGTAAGGAGCTTTGTGTTTGTGACTGGAGTGGACAATACTGATTTTGGTGGACCCAAACACTGATTCAGTGTGTAAGGGAGCTTTGTGTTTGTGACTGGAGTGGACAATACTGACTTTGGTGGACCCAAGCACTGATTCAGTGTAAGGGAGCTTTGTGTTTGTGTCTTCTGGTGCAATTTTGTTCTCAGATCCTGTATTTACTTCATCAGTATATGGGATAAGGCACTTTCTCAACTGTGCTGCATAATGCAGCCTATTTATTTTGTCCTGTTTGCTCTGTTGGCTCTATCTGCGCCACCTTCATCACTTTCGGGGTGTGGATCCCCCAGTGGGGTGGTCTCGCGACTCCCTCCGCCGGCTGTTTCTGATAGCCCTGCGCCCCCTCTTTCATTTGATATGTGTCCCGTGCGGATGCCACCCTCCCGCCGGGAGATGCCGCAAAATGAGCCCCCTTGAGGCTTATGGCGGCAGGGCTCGGGGGAAGTGAGCTAGACTGCTGTTCTTTTGAGGTGTTATAGAGTGTTTCGAGCCCGTCCCTGTGGCATCGGTCCCATCGTTGTGGGGCCCAGGGGGCCGGCGCAGCGGCACGCCGAAGCAGCCTGTCACTAATAACACAGGTCGAGATGCAGGACAGGAACCTGGAAGTGACCGACAGGCTGCTTCAGCGTGCCGCTGCGCCAGCCCCCTGGGCTCCACAACGATGGGACCGATGCCACAGGGACGGGCTCGAAACACTCTATAACCCCTCAAAAGAACAGCAGTCTAGCTCGCTTCCCCCGAGCCCTGCCGCCATAAGCCTCAAGGGGGCTCATTTTGCGGCATCTCCCGGCGGGAGGGTGGCATCCGCATGGGACACATATCAAATGAAAGAGGGGGCGCAGGGCTATCAGAAACAGCCGGCGGAGGGAGTCGCGAGACCACCCCACTGGGGGATCCACACCCCGAAAGTGATGAAGGTGGCGCAGATAGAGCCAACAGAATAAACAGGACAAAATAAATAGGCTGCATTATGCAGCACAGTTGAGAAAGTGCCTTATCCCATATACTGATGAAGTATATACAGGATTTGAGAACAAAATTGTTTCCGGCGGTGATATTTGGGGGATTTTTGGGGACGTCACAGGAAGTGCTGTGAAGTCACTTCCTGTTTCCGGCAGTGGCACTTGGGGGAAATGATGTCATTTGGGGGAAGTGATGTCACAGGAAGTGATGTCACTTCCCGTTTCCGGCAGGTGACGCGGGGAAATGATGTCACAGGAAGTGATGTCACTTCCTGTTTCCGGCGGTGGCATGACATCACCGGAAGTGACGTCGCCGGAAGTGACGTCACTTCCTGTTTCCGGCGACGCGCGCACGCGCTTCGCAGCGGCGGCGCACCCCCTACCTTCCCCCCCCCCCCAGGTGTCCCTGGCTGGCCTTCAGACATTATGGTCACCCTACTTCTGGCTCCACCCCCAAAGTCCCCAGATATTTCTTGAATTGGGCTTGGCAACCCTAGGTCATGAAGAAATGAATGATGAGCAGGTTCAAGGGGCCATGAAATGTAGGAAGTACAGGGTGAGGTGTAATTACATCAAATTCAAAGAGGAGCCAGTAAAGTACAAAGACCATTCACAATAAAATCTTGTTAGCTTTTAAGGTGCCACCAGACTTCTGTTTATTTTTCACTACAACAGATGAACATGACTACCCCTTGAGAGAAGGGGGGGAGAAATTGATTGCTTAGCTCCTTACCATGAAGTGCTTCATCTGCTATTTCCTTCATGAGAGTAGGCCAAACCAGAAGGGTTTCTTTTAGGGTTGCCAAGTCCAATTCAAGAAATATCTGGGGACTTTGGGGGTGGAGCCAGGAGACATTGGGGGCGGAGCCAGGAGCAAGGATGCGACAAGCATCATTGAACTCCAAAGGGAGTTGTGGCCATCACATTTAAAGGGACCACACACCTTTTAAATGCCTTTCTTCCATAGGAAATAATGAAGGATAAGGATGGGACACCTTCTTTTGGGGCTCATAGAATTGGACTCCCTGGTCCAATCTTTTTGTAACTTGGGGGGTATTTTGGGTAGAGGCGCTGGATATTATACTGAAAATGCGGTGCCTCTACCTCAAAAACCAGCCCCCCCCGAGCCCCATATACCCACGGATCAATTCTCCATTATTTTCTATGGGGATAAGTCTCCATAGAGAATAATAGAGTTTCCAGCAGATATTTTCCTCCCCTCCTCCTGCTTTCTGATGACCTGAAGTGGGGGAGGGCCTCCAAACCGAGGATCCCCTGTCCCCGCCTGGGGATTGGCAACCCTAGTTTCTTTGGGGAAGGGGCGCGAAATCCTATTAATCAGTAGATGAATCAAGTAAAGCTTCAGTTGATGAATTGATGGTAGGAGGCCATTTTAATTAACAGGATGAATGTTAATCAATGGGCCTACAAATTAGCACTTTTTTTTCTGGATCTGAGGCCATTTTAATCAACAAGGATGAATGTTAAATCAACGGCCTGCAAATTAGGCACATTTTTTTTCTGGATTTGATTTTGTTGAAGATTGCTTTTGTTTGTTCTTTTAAAGTTATTTTAGTGCTGGCATGTTACTGTAATAGAAATGACAGACAAAACGTTAAAGAATAGCTCCCCAGTTCTAACAGTGAAACGTAGCTTCCATCTATCATATCGCAAGGGAGCATACACTTTCTCCAGATTTTCCGAGCAGAACCTCTATTGAAATTTTGGTAATATGCCAGTCGAAATACAGCTAAGTAATTAATCAGTGAGAAGAAAAGGACAGATGTCAATCCATTGAAAAAAAACTTTAAAGGGTTGACAGCCCAACCCAAGACCAGTCACATAGCAAGAGGAATGAGTCAGCGCCAGAGGTAGAACGATGTTTTCTTTGATCATAACCTTAAAAACAGTGGTTTTCAAACTGAATTCTCATTAACTCCAAGGGGCCACCAGATAGGGTAGCCAAGTCTTACTCAAGTCTTACCTGGGGACTTTGGGTGGAGCCAGGAGCAAGAGTGTGACAAACACAATTGAACTCCAAAAGGAGTTCTGGCAGTCACATGTAAAGGGACCATGCTCCTTTTAAATGTCTATTTTCCATAGGAAATAATGAAGGATAGCGGCACCTTCTTTGGGGGCTCATAGAATTGGACTCCATGGTCCAGTCGTTTTGAAACTTGGGGAGTGTTTTAAGGAGAGGCACGGCATGCTATGCTGAAAATGTGATGCCTCTAACTCAAAAAACAGCCCCTCTGGAGCCCCAGATACCCACAAATCACTCCTCCACTATACCCTATGGGAACTGAACTCCATAGGGTATAATTGAGTGCCCAGCAGAAATTCCCTTCCCCCTCCCAGGGCCGGATTAACAATTTGGTCAAGTAGGCACTGGCCTATGGGCTCCCACATCTTTAGGGGCCTTGGGCCAACTTTCCTCCCTGATTTTCCCCCTGCTTGCAGCCCTCAGAGCCTGCAGGCACGGCTGGCAACTGAGCCGCTCTTTGCCCAACTTGCCTGGTGCAGCTGTTGCTGGTGTTGTTGCCAACTCTGCCTCTTCCCTGCAGCTTTCTCAAAGCAGGTTTTGTGAAGGTGCTTGCAGGCTGCAGTGAGGGCCATAGGCAGTGGGACGGGTGCTCCGACTCTGAGATAATGTGCAAGGGGCCCCCCAAGATTTTGACTGCCTAGGGGCCTCCACAGGGTTTAATCCCCCCAAAACCTATTGGTCTCTAAGCAATGTTCCCTCTAAGGCTAAGCTGTGGAGTTTTGTGAGCAAAAATTCTGCTTTTGTGAGCTACTGCCATTAAAGTTGTGAGCTACTGCATACATTAGTTTGCTCTGGGACCATTTTTCCTAAGCTGAGAAAAAATGTGTGAGCTGGAGGCTAAAAAACTGCGAGCGAGCGCACACTAACTCAGCTTAGAGGGAACGCTGCTGGGGAAAAACAGGTACCCAGGCTGGTAAAATAGCAGAGAGGTCAGGCCTAACCCTCCCTTCTTCCCATGCCAAGGTTCCCAGCTGAATTGGGACCCTGCCCACCTGCTATTTAAAGAGAAAAACACTTCAGAACAGATGACAGAACTCCCAGCATCAGGTCTGGTTTCGCCTATGGCAAAATGCAGTTCACAAGTTTTTATTCTGAGGAACCCTACTAACATTTCTTCATTCGTTTCCTGCCGTTCTGTCCAGACATGCAAAGTGTTTTACCTTTTGAAATGCGGGAAGGCAAAACAATGAACAATAACTATCACCTCCGGCAACTGTTCAGAGGTGACAGTAGGAACAGCCGGGCCTGAGCACTTCTCTTGCTTTCCCCCCAGGCAAGGTTGCCAACTCTGGGTTTGGAAATACCTGGAGATTTCAAGAGCAGGGCTGGAGGAGGGTGGGGTTTGGGAAGGGGAGACCTCTTAAGGGTGTAATGCCGTAAAGTCCACGCTCTCCAAGGCAGCCATTTTCTCCAGGATCTTGGTCATCTGGAGATGAAATGTAATAGCAGTGTCAGACTCTGGCATTGGGCTGGAGTCTAGGGCTGTCTCCATCTCCAAGGTTCCTTTTGTTGGTCTTGACCTGGAGAAGGAACCTCAGAGAAAAGTGAGTTTCCTGGCACTAAGCTCTCCCTAGTTGCCTTAAGTGAGGTCTGGCTAGGGTTGTCAATCCTCAGCTGGGGGCAGGGGATTCCCCAGTTTGGAGGCCCTCCCCTTGCTTCAGGGTTATCAGAAAGCTGGGGTGGGAGGGGACGGAAATGTCTGCTGGGCACTCCATGATTCTTTATGGAAAGGGCCCCTACTTGTGGTAGATTCCACTGCTTTTCTGCCAGTCCTGTTGCCTTGTGTCTCTGCTGCAGGCCTCTACCCTGCTGGCATTTCAGGGCCTAGTGGTGAATGGGAAGTTGCTCCTGCAGCATCACAATGGGCTTCTGCAGCCCTCCCTGGATGGTTTCCTTGGCACAGTCTGGAGGCCTCTGTCTCCTTGGAGGTAAATGCAGGGGTTGAGTGGTCTGACGCCAGACAAGCAGGTGACCGCCAGGTGCCACCTGTAGGTTGGCAACCCTCCCTCAGGATACAGGCCTTGAAGTAGCTCCAGGCAAGAGAAGGGAGACGCTTCCTCAGATGGCTTCTCTCATGAGAAAACTAGACGCGATGGTGTCCAAGGGTCAGGCCCTTGGACGCCATCACCATATTAAAGACTAGCAAGGTCGTCTAAAAATGCTAGGCGGGTTCTCTCCTGAATAGGGTTGCCAAGTTCCTCAGCAGCTGCAGCAGGGGACTATTCTCTCTTGTGCACACAGTGCATGTGGCACGATGATGTCAAGACACTGGGGCGGTGCGCCAGGGATGCTCTAGGATTCGCAATAAAACTCTATGGTACCGTGAGTCTTAGAGCATCGTCAGTGCAATAATGTCACTTCTGGATGACATCATCATTCCAGGGATGGCATGCGGAGACCGGGCTCTTCAAGGATGGGGATCCCTCTTCAGCGGCGGGGATCCCTGCCAGCGGGTTGGGACCCTCCAGACTGGGGGATCCCCTGCCCCCAACGGGAGCTTGGCAGCCCTACTCCTGACTCAGCCGGCAGCACAGCCGGATGAGGCTCTCTTGCTCCCCCTTCCCCACAGCTTTCCCCACAGCAGACATCCTTGAGTATTCAGCCCTCACAACATTTTAAACTCACCTCACCAGACTTTAAAATGGGGACCCTGTCCATGAGTTGGACCAATCATGTCTAGTTTGGCCCTCAGGCCTTTGAAAACTTCAGGAACTGTCTTTTCCATTCACAGCACAGTTTTTCTTTTCCATTCATAGCTCTGTTGTTGTTGAGGTCCATCAGGCAGGGCCAACGTCCTACAGGAACAGAGTGTGTCTCACAGAATATGAACCTCATGCAGCCTTTAAAATGTATTTCAAAGTCACACTTACTTCAAAGCCCGCCTTTCTCACTGAGACCCAAGGCAGATCACATAATCCTTTGCAATACACAGCCATACAATACAAAAAGGCCTCCTTCAAAGTGGAAAGGCTGAAAACTGTGCTTTAGAATAGAACAGGGGTAACCAACGTGGTGCTCGTGAGCACCATGACCCCCTGTGGACACTTTTCCTAGTGTTTTTAAAAAGTGGGTGGGGCTTCTGCTAGGTTGCCAGGTCAGAATTGACATCATCGTTGTGACGGAACCAGCCCAATTCTGCCTTCACTCCCTTGAGTTGCCAACTCCTGAAGGGAGCTTATCCTCTTCCCACCACTAGGGCATGCTGCCAGCACCTGTTCAATTTAGGGGTTCCTGAGCGAGAGGAACAGGACTCCCAATCCCCCTTGCCAGTTCTGTGGTCTCAAGGTCCTCTGCCAACCCAGCACCTGGTTAACACAGAGACCACAGTCCTTCTTTGGGAGACCCCTGGAGGATTGGCACTCTTGCCAATTGTATGCCTTCCCTGGACTCCCCTCTAACAGTAGTGTGGTCTAAGGCAGTTGGGGAACCTTGGCGGTACAGAGGGACTACCTTTTAAACAAATAAAACATTTATTTAAAACATGCAACTATTTACAGGCGTTTTTAAATACAGGGTGAACAGAAGTAATAAATGAAAGTAGGGATAAACGCTCCTTCTTTCCCTAATATATAACTGGCCCTGACCATACCATCCAGAACCGACTCACCAGTCACCAAGACTCAAATTAAAACTCAAACTGCCTTTCCCTCTATATGGGATGGTTCAGGCACCAACTAACAAGCAGCTGTAACATTCTAAGCACTGGTTCCATCATGGCAAAACTTCATTTCATAGTTTCAATATTAGCAGTGCAATCCTAAAGAGTTACACCCTTCTGAACCCAGTGGTAACGCTGTTTATGAGTACGTTGCTGATCTTCACCTGCAACATCGCTGCCATCTCTCCCTGAGGCATTTATATGTACTGTGCAAGCCACTTTTAATTAATTCTCACTTGGGTGTTAGGAAATACAGCTGAAACATGGAAAAATAAGTCTAGAAGTGCTGGCACCGCTGTACAATTGGTCACTGGAGCGGAAAGACTCGTTCCAGTTATTAGACAACAACTTTTGATGAGATCGGTGGAAATAACAGCCGTTGAGTACCTTTGCCAAACACCTCCCCTCTCCCCCAGATCTGGGTTTTAGATGTTTAATGCCTGGTCTACGCATGTAGCAGGACAAGTTAATAGATACTGGAAGTGTCAGAATGGGCTATACCACATCAGTCTGCAGGTGGTTTCTTTAAAGTTAATAACGCAAACACTTCCTGTAAATAAAAAAGTAAATTAATCGGTTATGTCCTAACCTAGTGCTTTGCATGCTGTGGTAGTTTCCCACTTACAGGGGATTTTTAATGTAGCAGAATTTTGAAAAACGGAAGCCCTCCCCAGCGGTCTTAAGTGGTACAATCAGGGCTTTTTAAAATTTTCCATAAAAAGGGAGGGGGATAGAACTAGGATAAAAGTGAAAGATACATAGATAAGAAGAGAAGATAAAAAAATATAGTACATTCTGCATATTGATATATCACTACAAATAACAAGACCATATAGTATTCCAATAGACTCAAAGTAGAGTCCAAGTAACTAATATTGTATGACTATTGTAAGTTCATGCCTGTGCTTATCTAAATTGGATCATATTCTCAAAATACAGCATAATACACCATAAAAATTCACATCTGCTAATTTCATTCACAAACTCAGCCTGTAGTGTCCAACCAAACATATAATGGCTCCCAATGTTTTCTTGCTTCTTTGGATTTGCCACCAAGTAATGAGGATAAATGGTCCATCTCAGCTGTCTCCAATATTTTCCCAATCAGTTGTTGCCTAGTAGGTAGTCCCTGGAGCTCCCACTTCTGCGCAAGCAATAGTCCCGCTGCTATATTAATATGTGCCATTAAATGTCTTGTCTCTTTTGTATATTCGCTAGGATATATGTTCAATAAAAATAGTTCTAGCTTAAATTGGATCTGTGTTTGCAATATTTTCTGTAGTAGTTCACGCACCATCTTCAGTCAGAGCTTTTTTTTGAGCAGGAACGCCCAGGAACGCAGTTCCAGCTGGCTTGGCATCATGGGGGTGTGGCCTAATATACAACTGAGTTCCTGCTGGGATTTTTCTACAAAAAAAGCCCTGGGTACAGTCAGCACTCCAGCAGTTTGCCTTCTCCTTACCACCTGCATGTTGGGTTGCCAACCTCCAAGTTAGGGTTGCCAATCCCCAGGTGGGGGCATGGGATCCCCTGGTTTGGAGGCCCTCCCCCCGCTTCAGGGTAATTGGAAAGCAGGGGGAGGAGAGGGAAATGTCTGCTGGGAACTATATTATTCCCTATGGAGACTTATTCCCATAGAAAATAATGGAGAATTGATCTGCGGATATCTGGGGCTCTGGAGGGGCTGTTTTTTTGAGGTAGAAGCACCAAATTTTCAGTATAGCATCCAGTGCCTCTCCCCAAAATACCCACCAATTTCCAAAAAGATTGGACCAGGGGGTCCAATTCTATGAGCCCCAAAAGAAGGTGCCCCTATCCTTCATTATTTCCTATGGAAGGAAGGCATTTAAAAGGTGTGAGGTCCCTTTAAATGTGATGGCCGGAATTCCCTTTGGAGTTAAATTATGCATGTCACACCCTTGTTTCTGGCTCCACCCCAAAGTCTCATGGCTTCACCCCCAAAGTCCCCAGATATTTCTTGAAATGGACTTGGCAACCCCACTTCAAGTGTTATTACAACGTATCCTTCTGAAAACTTCAGAGTCTCGAGGCAGCAGGAGGAAGTGGCAGGCCTAGCTTGCCTGGGAAATTATAAATGTTTGTACACAAATGCTAGAAGTCTTCAAAGTAAAATTGGTGAGTTGGAATGTTTAGTTTTGGGAGAAAACATAGACATTGTGGGAATTTCAGAAACTTGGTGGGATGAGAATCAGTGGGACACGGTGATTCCTGGATATAAGTTATATCGGAAGGATAGGGAGGGAAGGGTTGGAGGTGGGGTGGCTCTGTATGTCAGAGAGGGCATACGGTCCAGTAAGACTGAGGTCAGAGAATTAGATTCCCTTCTAGAAATGCTTTGGGTTGAAATAGAGGGCCCAAAAGGAAATTTAACTATGGGAGTTTGTTATCATCCACCAAATCAAAAGATAGAGGACAATTATAATATGATGGAAGGCTTAAAGATAGTGGCTAGACGTAAAAACTGTGTCATCATAGGTGATTTTAACTACTTGCAGATTGATTGGGTCAATATGTGTTCTGGTCGAGAGAAAGAGATTGAGTTTCTAGATGCTCTCAATGACTGTGCTATGGAGCAGATGGTCTCTGAACCTACCAGAGGTGGGGCGATCCTGGATTTGGTCCTAAGTAATGCCCAAGACTTGGTGAGAGATGTAAAAGTGATCGCACCACTTGGGAGCAGTAACCATAACGTTTAGGGTTGCCAAGTCCAATTCAAGAAATATCTGGGGACTTTGGGGGTGGAGCCAGGAGACTTTGGGGGTGGAGCCAGGAGACATTGGGGCGGAGCCAGGAACAAGAGTGTGACAAGCATAACTGAACTCCAAGAGAGTTCTGGCCGTCACATTTAAAGGGACAGCACACCTTTTTAAATGTCTTCCTTCCATAGGAAATAATGAAGGATAAGGGCACCTTCTTTTGGGGCTCATAGAATTGGACCCCCTGGTCCAATCGTTTTGAAATTTGGGGGATACTTTGGGGAGAGGCACTAGATACTATATTGAAAATTTGGTGCCTCTACCTCAAAAAACAGCTCCCCCAGAGCCCCCGAAACCTCCAGATCAATTCCCCATTATACCCTATGAGAAGACGTTTCCCTCTCCACCCCCCTCCCCCTCCCCCCGCCCCCCCCCCCCCGTTTCTGGGAAATCTGATGCAGGGGACAGAACTCACTCACCTCCGGAGGTGCAAAGGCACATGGTCCTTTGGGGGCGTGGCTGGGCTCCCCTCCCTTCACCGGCCAGCTGACTGGGGGTGGGAAGCAGCCTGAGAAAACGGAAGAGCTCTGGCTGCTGCGATCGGGGCTGGGTGGGAAGGTCTGCCGTTCTCCCCCCTCCCCTCCCCCCGCTTTCCCTTTTATGGCCAGCGGGGGGAGGAGGCTCCAAATCGGTAGTCTCCAGGCCTAGCGGGGGATTTGGGAACCCTAATAACGTTATTGATTTCACCATTTGTATAAATAGAGAGTTGCCCCAAAAGACCAGTACAACCACGTTTAACTTTAAAAGGGGTAAATTCTCTGAGATGAGGAGGCATGTGAAGAGGAAACCGAAAGGAAAGGTAAATACAGCCAAAACCCTTGGGAAAGCTTGGAGGCTATTTAAAACTACAATCCTAGAAGCTCACATAAAATATATACTACAAGTTAGGAAAGGCACAAACAGGCATAAGAAAAGGCCTGCATGGTTAACAAACAAAGTCCCGCATTTCCCCACAAAAATCACAGTGAAGTAAGACATGGGTGACCGTTTCAAGGTGCCAAAGGCAGAGTCATAAGTCAGCCAAACATTAAACATCATAAATGCCACTTGCTTGCTTTGGGAGAGTTAGGGAGGTGTTTAAATCTCAAGACGTTGATTCAAAGTTCTCAAATTCTCAAAAATCCTGGCTCAAGAGGATGGTTTAAGTTCCATCCTCAAAAGCCAACTTTACCAGTTTGTAATTTAGGAGAGACGTTTGTACCTGACCGACAGCCCACTTCTGCACTGCACTGATCCCAGCATTTTAGCATCCTGTAAGTAAAACCTGGATAGTCCAGTCTCATCGGATCTCAGAAGCTAAGCAGGGTCAGCCCTGGTCAATATTTGGATGGGAAACCACCATAGAATACCAGAGCTGCAACACAGAAGCAGGCAGTAGCAAACCATCTCTGAACATCTCTTGCCTTGAAAGCCCTACAGGGTAACCATAGTCTGGCTTCAACCTGACAGCAAAACGACAACACCAGTAAGACCATGCATTGTTGCCAAGTGGCCAGTTTTCTGCTCAATCAGCTTCCACACTCCCATTCTGGCTGGTTCTTCTTATACAAGTGGGAATAGGAGAGAGCAGTTTTATTTGATTATTACTTTATTACTTTTTGACAGGACTTCTTTTGGTAGGAAAAGCCCAGCAGGGACTCACTTGCATATTAGGCCACACCCCGACATCACCGTTGTTTCACACAGTTCCATACCAAGCCAGCTGGAACTGTGTTCCTGTGCATTCCTGCTCAAAAGAAGCACTGCTTTTTGATCATTTTTTTCAGGGCTTTGTAGCAGGAACTCCTTTGCAGGCCTCAGGTTCAGTGGGAGCTCACAGGAGCGCAGCTCCTGAACCTTTCTGAGAGTTCCTCTGCCTCCTTCTGAGAGTTCCACCTCATTGTCCATTGAATAGTAGGTGCAGCTGCATAACAATCCCTGGATGAGCTCCACCACCTATTTTTCTACAAAATGACCCCTGCTCCTTTGCATATTAGGCCATACCCTCCTGCTGTAGCCAAGCCTCCTGGAGCTTATAGTAGACCCTGTACAAGAGCTCTGTAAGCTTTTGGAGGATTGGTAACATTGGGGTTTGTTGCATAATATGCAAAGGAGTTCCTGCTACAAAAAAAGCCCTGACTTAATGGCTGGAACAACTTGCATGACTTTGACAGAGCTGAGAGAGAGTCCTCTTGACTGTCACCCCAAAGTCACCTGACTAGTCCACTGCGATCACACCTGAATTCATTTGAATTAGGGTTGCCGAGTCCAATTCAAGAAATATCTGAGGATTTTGGGGGTGGAGCCAGGAGACTTTGGGGTGGAGCCAGGAGACATTAGGGGTGGAGCCAAGATCAAGGCTGTGACAAGCATAATTGAACTCCAAAGGGAGTTCTGGCCATCACATTTAAAGGGACGGCACACTTTTTCAATTCCTTCCTTCCATAGGAAATAATGGATAAGGGCACCTTCTTTGGGGGCTCATAGAATTGGACCCCCTGGTCCAATCTTTTTGAAACTTGGGGGTATTTTGGGGAGAGGCACTAGATGCTATACTGAAAATTTGTTGCCTCTACCCTAAAAAACACCCCCCCCCCCCGAGCCCCAGATACCCGCGGATCAATTCTCCATGATTTTCTATGGGAATAAATCTCCATAGGGAATAATAGAGTTCCCAGCAGACATTTCCCTTCCCCCACTTTCTGACGACCCTGAAGCGGGGGGGGGGGGGGAGAGGGTCTCCAAACCGGGGGATCCCTTGCCCCCACCTGGGGATTGGCAACCCTAATTTGAATTGTTCTAGTCACGAGGAAAACAACTGGGGAGGACAAGAAGGTATAAGCCTTTGTCCATGGTGTTACCTTCTAATGGCAGAGAGGACTGGATCTATGTTTTCAAAACACAAGCTGTATTTACTACTCTCGTGTGAGCTCCAGGAAGACATTCCATCCAGCGCACACCTGCTTTCTAATCCCACCAAACAGAAACCTGGCACCTGGGATACAGGCTATGGGCAGCTGGCAAAGCGGGATAAAATCAGCTCTTCTAGGTTTGTATTTTGCCAAACATTCACCAGCAGTGATAACGCTAATGAGCAGTTGCTGAGAGAGACGGTTCCGTTGCTATAAAGGCTGAGAAAAGGGAAGGGAGGGGGATGAGAGTCTGCTAATCAGACCTGTGGAAGGAGTCAGCAGAGAACGGTTGCGATAGTCAGAGGAAGGAATTCAGCTGAGGCAGCATGTAACTCCCCAGATACTAAGTAGAGCGTTCAAGTATCGATGGTACAGCTCCCTATTTGTTTTCCTTCCCGGCAGGGCCCTCATGCGTTTAATGGCAGCCTGACTTGCAGAAATGTAGGAAAGTTATTCTCAGCAGTTTAAGCATAATTGCAGAAAAGATTTCATTGGCTTCATTTTTGTGATGGTTAAAGTCGTAGGACAGGGGTTCCCAGCCTTTTTGAGCCTGTGGGCACCTTTGGAATTTTAGCATGGTGCGGTGGGCACGGATTTTAAAAAATGGCTGCTACAGGAGGCGGAGCTAGCCACAAAAGGATTGCCACAGGTTAACTTCAGTCACACACCGTGAAGATCCTTGTGGGGTTGCCGGCCTCCAGGTTATGCTGTTGTGGCAGTTTCCTGGAGTCTGGCTCACTGGCTGGGCTTGTGGGGCTGGCCGGGCTGGCCCTGCCACTAGGCAAACTAGGTGATTGCCTAGGGCGCTGGTCTTCTGGGTGCACCAAATTGGGTGCCTCACGTGACTCAGAGATATTATCAGTGAAAGGGGGGGGGGCGCCAGTAGGGTGGCATACAGTCTAGGGTGGCTAGGGTTGCCAAGTCCAATTCAAGAAATATCTGGGGACTTTGAGGGTGGAACCAGGAGACATTGGGGGTGGAGCCATAAGCAAAGTTGTGACAAGCACAACTGAACTCCAAAGGAAGTTCTGGTCATCACATTTAAGGGGACCACATACCTTTTAAATGCCTTCCCTACATTAGAAATAATGGCTGGGGCACCTTATTTTGGGGCTCATAGAATTGGACTCTCTGGTCCAATCTTTTTGAAACTTGGGAAGCATTTTGAGGAGACTCATCAGGTGCTACACTGAAAATTTGGTTCCTCTGCCTCAAAAAACCACCCCTCCAGAGCCCCAGATACCCCAGGATTAATTCTCCATTATACCCTATGGTCCAGCAGATATTTTCCTCCCCCCCCACACGTTTCTGATGACCCTGAAGTTCCAGAGGGGATCCCCTGCCCCCACCTGGGGATTGGAACCTCTACTCACGAGTTGCTGAACTTTCAAGTTTTTCACAGTAACACAGGGCAACCAAAGGTTCAAGTTTACCTTCACACTATGCAAATGACCTCTGCAAGGATTGTGCAACAAACGGAGGGTCTGGGCTCCTTTCTCAGCCATGTTGTTCTGCTTTCTCCCCCCCTCCCACTCCCCTTCAGCCAGTTTAGTGTAGAGCCAGTTTGGTGTAGTGGTTAAGTGTGCGGACTCTTATCTGGGAGAACCGGGTTTGATTCGCCACTCCTCCACTTGCACCTGCTAGAATGGCCTTGGGTCAGCCATAGCTCTGGCAGAGGTTGTCCTTGAAAGGGCAGCTGCTGTGAGAGCCCTCTCAGCCCCACCCACCTCACAGGGTGTCTGTTGTGGGGGAAGAAGGTAAAGGAGACTGTGAGCCACTCTGAGACTCTTCGGAGTGGAGGGCGGGATATAAATCCAAAATCTTCGTCTTCTTCTTCAGCCTTAAAGATGCAGGCACACCATCCAAAGTGGAAGGCTTTCTCAAGTAGAGACTGAAGCCTCCGGAGGGGGAAAGGCACATAATGGCTGTGGGGGCAGGGCTTCCCCCATGCTGGCCAGCTGACTGGGGGCAGGAAGGAGCCTGGGAAAGAGGGAGAACCCCCACTGGGACCTGGGGATTGGCAAGCCTAAGGGTGGCACACTGAAGCACAGCTTCCTGGAGCTCTTGCTGGGCCTTTTTTTTAAAAAACCCAAAAAAGCCTTAGGTTTGAGAGTCTCACAGAGCTGCTCTCTCCTGAAGCCTCTTCTCTCCAGACAGACAAAAGGGAGGGATCATGTCCTGAAAGAGTAGCATCACACTCTGAATAATCTGCAGAAATCTGAAGCACCTGGAGTTACTGACACCTCAAATCTGCTCAACAGGAACTTAACTTGAGAAAATTGATTTATTTTATTTAAATCCCACCCTATTCCACAAGTGGGCTAAAACATTAATGAAGTTTCATCACACACCCCGCCCCCAATCTATCAAACAAACACAGTGATCCCTGTGACTTCACGGCCAAGGTGGTACTTTAAGGCCTCAGATCTTTCAGAATATTTTAAGATCTTTATCAGGGTTGTCAACTTCTGGGAGACCTCCTGGAATTACAGCTAATCTCCAGACAGCAGAAATCAGTTCCCTGGAGAAAATGGTAATCGGAGGGTGGACTCTGTGGTATGACACCAGGGGTGACCAAACTTGGGAGCCACATGTGGCTCTTTCATACAAATTGTGTGGCTCTCAAAGCCCCCACTGACCTGATGGCGGGCTTGGAGAAGGCATTTGTCTCTTTAAATCACTTCTCTAAGCCAAGCCAGCTGGCGGCTTGGAGAATACATTTAAAATTAAAGTCACTTTCTTTCCACGTCTCCCTCCCTCTCCCCATCTATTTTCCTTCCTCCCTCCCTCCCTCAAACGTCTGACATTCATGTTTTGTGGCTCTCAAACATCTGATGGCCACCCTTGTATTACGCCCTGCTGAGATCTTCCACCCTGCAAACCACCACGAATTTTCCAACCTGTAATTGGCAGTCTTTGCCTGAAAAAAGAGTCCCTTCTGTTCCATCACTGAGAGCCTCAATAGTTCTTTCTCAAAATACAAGCAGCCTCTACCGAAGCTTCAGTGGGGCTGCTATAACTTGCCACCAGTCGGGACCTTCAGGCCTCTGCAGATCAGATTATTCAAGTTGATCATTGCCCAGGATGCCCCCCTCCCCAAGTGGCAGTGTTTGTTTTTAAGGATTTCATAAAGCTTGGCAAATCAAAGAGCTTTGTCTGAAGACCTTAAGATATGAGTAATGTTGACACACCAGGCTTTAAGAGGATGAAGGCATTGTCTGTTATGTTTGGCTTATTCAGACGAGTTCTTGGCAATGAGAGCCCAGCCAAAAAAATAAAATATCCTGGGTTGTGGAGGAGGAAAAGGGAGACTGATTAGGGCTGGCTGCTGGAGACACACTCCTCTGTCTTTTTGTACTGAATGAAAAATAATACTGCAGTTTCAAACTAGAAACTGGCAAGAGCGTAGGGTTGCCAGCCTCCTTATCTCTTGCTTTCTTCTGCATAACAGCTTGCTTTGCAAAGCTTGCTCAATTGCACAGGAGCTACAGAGCAAAACCTCTATTGGTTGAGGCTCCTCCCCTCGGGAGGTAGGGGGAGGAATAGCTTGCTTTGCCAGGCTTTCTCTATTGCACAGCAAAACTACTGAGCCAAGCCTCTCTTCCCTCTATTAATAATAATAATACATTTTATTTCTATCCCGCCCTCCCCGCCTCGGCAGGCTCAGGGCGGCTAACAACATTTTATGAAAACATACAATAATGGATAAAAGCCTTTAAATTTAACAATATAAATTTAACAATATAAAACATTAACAATAAACTTAATAACATTAAAACCAGTCTAATAAATACAGTTATTCAGCGGTATAGATCTTCCAACCGCATTGGCGGATCTTAGTAACCGATCTTCCTAGCAGTCCACGTGTGCAAGTTTAAAAAGGACGGTCTTGCAGGCCCTGTGGAACTGATCGAGGTTCCGCAGGGCCCGCACCTCCTCGGGGAGTCGGTTCCACAGGGTAGGGGCTGCGATTGAGAATGCCCGTGCTCTAGTGTTCTGGTATTTAATCTCCTTCGGCCCAGGGATAGTCATTAGCTTTTTCCCAACTGACCTCAGTGCTCTCTGGGGTTCATATAAGGAAAGACGGTCCCTTAGGTAGGCAGGTCCTCGGCCATATAAGGCTTTAAAGGTAATGACCAACACTTTGTACTGGACCCGGTATATAATCGGCAGCCAGTGCAGTTCCCGGAGCCCCGGCCGTATATGTTCCCGTTTTGGGAGTCCCAACAACAGCCTGGCCGCCGCGTTCTGCACTAGCTGCAGTCTCCGAGTCCGGCACAGAGGTAGCCCCAAGTAGAGGGCATTACAGTAGTCTAGCCTTGAGGTGACCGTTGCATGGATCACTGTTGCGAGGTCCTGGCGCTCAAGGAAAGGGGCCAACTGCCTTGCCCGCTTCAGATGGAAGAATGCTGACTTGGCAGTGGCTGCTATCTGAGCCTCCATCGATAATGAAGGCTCCAGTAAAACACCCAGGCTCTTTACCTGGTGCGCTGCTTTCAATAGCGCACCATCGAAGGCCGGGAGAGCTATTTCCCTTCCCAGAGCGCCGCGACCCACACAAAGAACCTCTGTCTTCGCTGGGTTCAGCTTCATCCCACTCAGCCTGAGCCATGTCGCAACAGCCTGTAAGGCCCGGTCGAGATTCCCTGGTGCGGGGTCGGGCCAGCCGTCCATTAGCAGATAGAGCTGGGTGTCATCAGCATATTGATGGCAACCCAGCCCAAACCGCCGGGCAATCTGGGCAAGGGGGCGCATATAGATGTTGAACAACATCGGGGAGAGCACCGCTCCCTGAGGCACCCCACAATCCAGTGTGCGCCTCTGGGACCGTTCCCCCCCAATAGCCACCCTCTGTCCCTGACCTAGGAGGAAGGAGGAAAGCCATTACAAGGCCGACCCTTCAACCCCAATGTCGGCGAGGCGGCGCATCAGTAGCCGATGGTCGACTGTATCAAATGCAGCCGACAGATCTAACAGCATCAGCACCGCAACGCCGCCTCGATCCAGTTGCCGTTGGAGGTCATCTACCAAGGCGACCAACACCGTCTCCGTCCCATGGCCCGGCCGGAAACCTGACTGACATGGGTCCAGGACAGAAGCGTTATCCAGAAACCCCTGAAGCTGCAACGCCACGGCCCTCTCAATAATTTTACCTAAAAACGGTAAATTAGACACCGGTCGGTAGTTCGCCAATTCGGCCGGGTCTGCTGTAGCTTTTTTCAAGAGAGGGCGGACCAAGGCCTCTTTCAGAGGTGTTGGAAAGTGCCCCTCTGAGAGGGACCTGTTTATGTTGTCCCGTAAAGGACATCTAAGCTCCCCCTGGCAAGATTTAATCAGCCAAGAGGGGCAAGGGTCCAGATCACATGTTGTCGGGCGAGCAGCAGAGAGGATTCTGTCGACTTCCTCCAGGCTGAGTGGGTCGAAGTGGTCCAGCACTAAACCTGAAGACAGGCACGGAGCCTCAATTTCACTCACTGTGTCCAAGGTGGTAGGCAGGTCTTGGCGGAGCAACGAGATTTTATCTGCAAAATATCTCGCAAATGCCTCACAGCCTATTTCTAATTCTCTAACATTTGGTTTGCCTTGTGGCAGCGTTATAAGATCCCCAATTATTCTAAATAATTGTGCTGGGCGCGAGTTTGCAGATGCAATCTTGGTTGCAAAGTAATCTTTCTTTGCAGCCTTGACTGCCATCTCATAAGACTTCATAAACGTTCTATAGGATGTTCTCGTTGCTTCGTCCCGAGTATGCCTCCACTGCCTCTCTAGTCGTCTGAGCCCTTGTTTCAGCCAGCGCAACTCCAAGGTTTACCATGGGGCCAGCTTCGTACGAGGGCGTAGAGGACGCCGGGGTGCAATTTCGTCGATAGCCCTGGACAACTGGCCCTGCCAGATCTCCACCAGGTCATCGAGGGAATTGCCAGTGGGCCAGGGATCCCTCAGGGCCGTTTGGAACCGTTCCGGGTCCATCAGGCCCCGAGGGCGAGCCAAAATAGGCTCTCCGCCCATACAGGGTTGGGGCAGCGTCCCCATACGAGCCTTAAGGGCTAGGTGATCCGACCATGGTACCGCTTCTACGGCGATATCGTTCACCAAGATCCCGGACGCGAAGATCAGGTCTAATGTGTGCCCGGCCTGATGCGTGGGAGTCGTGACAAATTGAGAGAGCCCCAGTGTCGCCATGGACGACACTAGGTCCATCGTCTGAGTGGAGGCCGTGTCGTCGGCATGGACGTTGAAGTCACCCAGGACCATGAGCCTCGGGTACTCCAACGCCCAGCCCGCCACTGCCTCCAATAGTGATGGTAAGGCATTAGCTGGTGCGTTAGGCGGATGGTACACCAGCCAAACTGCCAACCCCTCTCCAACATCCCACGCCAGACCGGCGCATTCAATCCCATCAATCTTTGGGTCCGGGAGAGCCCGAAAGGAGTAATCCTCCCGTATGAGTAACACTACGCCTCCCCCCAGCCCGCTACTCCGTGATTGGTGAAAGACCGAGTATCCCGGGGGGGACATCTGGGAGAGGCTTCCCCCCAGTCTCCTGGGGAAGGAAGAAAACAGCCAGAGCACAGCCCGGCCCAATAAGGTCTCATTTATGTCAGATCCGGCCCTCATAACAAATGAGTTCGACACCCCTGGTATAATGGAAAATTGATCTGTAGATATCTGGGGCTTGGGGGGCTGTTTTTTGAAGAAGAGGCACCAAATTTTCAACATAGCATTTGAGGAGTCTCCTCAAAATACCCACCAAGTTTCAAAAAGATTGGACTGGGGGGTTCAATTCTATGAGCCCCAAACAAGGGTGCTCATATCCTTCGTTATTCCAAACTGGAGGGAAGACATTTAAATGGAGAGTGGTCCCTTTAAATGTGAAGACCAGAACTCCCTTCCAAGTTCAATTGTGCTTGCCTCTCCCTTGCTCCTGGCTCCACCCCCAAAGTCCCCAGATATTTCTTGAATCGGACTTGGCAACCCTAGATCTCCAGCTGGCAGAGATCAGCTCCCCTGGAGAAAATGGCTGCTTGGAAGGGTGGACTCCATGGCATTGTACCATATTGGGGCCCCTCCCCTCCCCTAAACCCCACTCTCTCTTGGCTCCACCCTCAAAGTCTCCAGGTATTTTCCAACACAGACCTGGCAACCCTACAAGAGCGTCTCTCCAAGGAGAGCATCTACAAGAGAGTTGTTCTATGGTCACCTAATGTTCAGACAATTAGGTCTGCAATCTTCAGGGGACAAAAACTAATGAACTGTGAAATAATTAATGAAAAAAATTAATGAAATAATTAATGAAAAATATTTTAAAACCATATCTATTTAAACAATTACTTGAAGCAATACAGTACTCATGCTACAAAAACTGAAAAACTGTATACTATAAACCTACAATTACAACCCTAATTATAAATGTCCCAGATTTCAGTTCAAGTTTATTCATTCAAGTCCATGTAAAGATGTCAGGTTCCAGCTTTTAAAACTTATGACAATTCACCCGCTCTGTTGGGCTGATTTTTTTTTTAAGGTTAAATTAAATTAATTTCGAGCTGAATTAAAATGCTGGTGCTTCAAATATGGCAATGCAAAAAGTTCCTATGATTTTCACATTCTTCTTAATTGCCCAAATCCATGGCTTCCAATTTTCATAAAAGAACGTTTCATAAGATGAAGTGGGTATAGCATAAGCCTCTAACAGGAACGTGCCTTTACTTCCGTGTCTGGGAAAACCCTTCTTCAGAGAGGTATATCCCACTATTAAAGTTTATCCTTGAATCGCTTGCGCACAGCACGTTGTTGGGTGCTGTGTGCATGTGATTCGAGGACGAATCCACAGGATTTAATCCGGCACTGGCTACAACAGAGAAGGCCTTTGTACAGGTAGTTGTGGGTTTTGCCCATTTGCAGGAAGACAAGGGAAAATAGGAAACATAAACTCTGGCCAAGCCCTTGTATATGATGTTCCTCTTCAGTATTTCGCAGATGTAAACAGGGGCATTACTTTATAACACCCCCATTCTCCTGCCCAGGGTCACTGCCAAAGCCTCTGGCTGCTGTGTGCTACATTCCTTTACCCCATAAAAGCATGTTTCTCTGTTCATTCAAAAAGCTCAGATGGTGTTTGTTCTCTGGGTTAAACATATATTGAGAAAACATAATTGCCCTGTGATACATTATCAGTGGGGTCAACATACATCTCTGCAGCTACAATGTGCAAAGTGGGAGGTGTCGCAGTGCCCTGGGGCATTGGTATTTATGCATTGGCTAAAAATGATCTGTGCCCCATTCAGAAATATAATTTCTGGGGAAAGCCTGGAGGGGAAATAGAATCTAGAAGACGGACTGCTTGTCAATGGGTGGGAGGTGACACAGTCAGGCTTTTTTTGTAGCAGGAACTCCTTTGCATATTAGGCTGCACCCCCCTGATATAACCAATCCTCCAAGAGCTTCCAGGGCTCTTCTTACAGGGCCTGCTGTAAGCTCTTTGAGGATTGGCTACATCATGGGGGTGTAGCCTAATATGCAAAGGAGTTCCTGCTACAAAAAAGACCCTCTGGACACAGTGACAAATGGGGGGGGGCACAGCTCAGGGGCAGAACTTCTGCTTGGCATGCAGAAGGTCCCAGGTTCAAAACCTGGCATCCCAGAACAATCAGGTAGGAGGAGATGTGCCAGACCTCTAGCTGAGACACCAGGAGAGCCGCTGCTAGTCTGAGCAGGCATTACTGACCTGTATAGATCAATGCCCTGACTCACTACAAGGCAGCTGCATGCGTTCATATGTATGCATCCTTTGATCAGCCTTTCTCCATCTTAATTCCATTCTTCTTCATACCTGCTTTCTAGGAAGGTCTGAGTCAAAGTGGAGCTGACCACTTCTGTGGACAGGAAGGAGCAATTTTCCACACTTCCCTGCCACAGTTCCCTCTAAGCTGTGTTAGTGTGGGTTAGCTCACGGGACAGCCCCAGAGCTAGGGGTTCTGCCGCCCCAGGCTGAATCCTATGCCACCCCCACCATGGATTCCAATTGTGCATGCAAAGTGTGTGCGGCACAATGACATCACCTGTAAGTGATGCCATCGTGATGGCACATGGTGTGCCCCCTGCCCAACTCCCTACCTGTTTCAGAGGGAGCCAAGCAGGTGCTGCCTCGTTCTTTCTTTGCTCCAATCACAGCTGGCCCATCAATCACTCTCCAAGCACCAGTGTCAGCTGTTGAAGATCAATCTCCTCCAAGCTCTCCTCCTCCCATCTCAAGAATTTGAAGCAGGCTCCGGAAAGAACTTTCAGAGCAAAGACATGAGGCATGCCGATGCTTCAGATCTCTCAGCCCTGAGTTCTAGCAGAGTCACTGCCACCCAGGGAGCAGGCTGATTGAGACTCCCATATAACTCCCACCCAGGACCTGGTAACCTTGTGGAAGCAACAAGTCTATTCTCTGGCTTGCATCCACGTTCCTTCCTGATCCTGACCTGCTTGATTTCCTTGGCACCCTGACCGTTTGGCTTTTGGACATTGACTTCTGATTCCAGTTTGTGATTCTGCATTGGTGACTTGGCTCCTGCTTGACTTCCTGGACTTTGACCTTGGGCTGGCTTTGGACTCACGCCTGCCTGCACCCTGAGAACATGACACCCCCCTGCCCAGCCCCCGCACAATTGGAGCAAAGAAAGAATAAGTCAGCCCATGCTCAGCTCCCTCCGAAGCAGGCAGTCACAATGACATAACTTTCTTCGCTCCAAGTCAGGGTCAGTGGGGACAGGGAGGGGGCGCCTGCCCCCCACCCCTGCAGCGAGGTAGCACCCTAGGCAGTTGCCTGCCTCACCTTCTTCCATGCACCAGCCCTGCTCACAGATTTTTAGCAGCTGGCTCACACATTTTGTCTTTGCTCAGGAAAAATGACCCCAGAGCAAACGAATTTATGCAGTAGCTCACAACTTTAATGCCAGTCGTTCACAAAGTAGAAGTTTTGCTCACAAGACTCCACAGCTTAGAGGGAGTATTCCCTGCCATGTTCCCTCTGTCGGTGAGTTTTGTGCTGTTTTCTTTTCAGTGGCTACTTGCTGTATTGCCCTGACTTGGATGGCCCAAGCTGGCCCAATCGTGTCAGATCTCAGAAGCTAAGCAGGGTCAGCTCTGGTTAGCATTTGGATGAGAGCCTACCGAGGACGTCTGGGGTTGCTATGCAGAGGCAGGCAATGGCAAACACACTTCTGAACACCTCTTGCCTTGAAAACCCTTGGGGGGAGGGGTCGCATAAGTTGACTGCACTTTGACAGCTTTTTCTACCATCAGTTGCTCTAATATGAAAGTGATAGAGTTGTTACTGAGTTACAGAGGAGGATCTTGTCCAAGATTATATACCCTAAGCTTGTTTTGCAATTGTTAGCATATTTATTATACCAAGGAAATAAATTTTACTTCAATAAGGTTCATGAGACCTCTGAGGGAAGCGAGGCTTCACTCTGTGTAGAATTCAGAGTGTTATTTGTAATTTAAACATGTGTGTCTCAGGTTGGTGAGGCATCCAAATCCCTCATGAAATTCATCTTAAAATAACTTGCACTGCCAGGGTAGTGCACCACAGAGCAGCAGTAACTTATTTACTGAAGGTAGGACCAGAACTAATAGGTTGAAATTAAATCAAAAGAGTTTCTGTCTCAATGTTCGGAAGAACTTCCTGACTGTTAGAGCGGTTCCTCAGTGGAACAGACTCCCTCGGGAGGTGTTGGACTCTCCTTCCTTGGAGGTTTTTAAACAGAGGCTAGGTGGCCTTCTGGCAGCAGTGAAAATCCTGTGAATGTAGGCGGAGGTATTTGTGTGTTTCCTGCATTGTGAAGGGGTTTGGACTAGATGACCCTGGAGGTCCCTTCCAACTCTATGATTCTGTGATTTGGTAACCGAACTGACATAGCTTAAAATTCCTTGCACACCACTTGCTCCATTTTGTTTTTACTGCTTATAGTTATTTGCAGGATTTATAGTTATTTGCAGGAGAAACGTCGACTGAGGGATGACATGATAGAGGTTCACAAGATTATGCATGGGATAGAGAAGGGAGAGAAAGAAGTACTTTTCTCCCTTTCTCACAATACAAGAACTCATGAACATTCAATGAAATTGCTGAGCAGTTGAGCTAGAACTGATAAAAGGAAGTGCTCCTTCACCCAAAGGGTGATTAACGTGTGAAATTCACTGCCACAAGAGGTGGTGACGGCTGCCAGCATAGATAGTTTCAAGAGGAGATTAGATAAACATATGGAGCAGAGGTCCATCAGTGGCTATTAGCCACAGCATATTGCTGGAACTCTGTGTCTGGGGCAGTGATGCTCTGTATTCTTGGTGCTTGGGGGGGCACAGTGGGAGGGCTTTTAGTGTGCTGGTCCCACTGATGGACCTCTTGATGGCGCCTGTTTTTGGTCACTGTGTGACACAGTGGACTGGATGAGCCATTGGCCTGATCCAACATGATTTCTCTTATGTTTTTATGCTCTTATGGCTGCTTGCTAGGGTTCAAGAAAGCTAGTATAGAACAGCAGCTAAGATCAAGCTATGAAGAAGTCCCCAGATGGAATCTCATTTCTACCATGAATTTACCAGGTTACCAGAGTATTATGCTCACTCACCCTCCGCTCTGCTGTTTGAAATACAGCAGTATAAGATAAAAACAACCTTAGAAACCAAGTTTACCATGTTCCAGATTGGAGATGACGTGATGCCTCATGTGAGTTCTTGCCAAGAGGGTTTATACTGCAAATGTTAATCTGTACTGCATGATATAAAGGATTTTCTAAAGGCTCCATTGTGATGTGTGAACCCCGTCCTTTTTCTCAGAACTCTGCAGGCTTCCTGCATGCTTGCTAGCTTTCTAAAAGAAGTTGTAGAAGTCAATCTGTTGAGGGACCAGAAACAAACAGCTTGGTATTCTCCATTCTTCCTGGGAGTTTGGAATCCGAGATCCATAACTGGCAGCTACTACTGAAAGCCTCCTTCCCTAGGAGTATAATGGAAATGTTCAGAATGCCGCAGGCAAAAGAGCTCATGTGAAATCATCACAAAACTCTTGAGATGGAAAGCTGCCAGCTCCATAAACAAATATATCATACGAAGACAGAAATGATTATTTTGTCTAATATAAACCTAGGATGATGTATACGTGAAGCACTCAAAAATGCCTTCTGAACATCTGTATAAGTGCTATTATTAAGCAGAAACATTCACCTGCTGGACTGACATCCATATACCATTATGTAGATGAGGAAGTTTAGGTACTTAACAGCTTCTGTAATCTCAGCTATTAAAATCACAGGATCCGTGTCCTCTAGCACAGCAATGGGAAGACATCCATCTTGTGTAGCCTGTTTAAAAAGAAACTAGAATCCCCATGCCTACGGAGGTATCTTAAATTTACAAAAACTAGACAGCATATTCATAACCTTTTAACTATTAGAAGCCACTGAAGCTGGATTTTTAATTGACTTTTTAAAAGCTGTCTCTATGGTTTGCTTCTGTGGTGCTGGAGAAGAATCTCGAGTCTCTTGAGAATTCCTTGGACTGCAAGAAGATCCAATCAGTCAGTCCTAAGGGAAATCAACCCTGACTGTTCCTTGGAAGGTCAGATGCTGAAGCTCAAATACTTTGGCCACCCAATGAGAAGGGAGCACTCCCTGGAGAAGATCCTGATGCTGGGAAAGACAGAAGGCAAAAGAAGAAGGGGACGGCAAAAGATGAGATGGCTGGACAGCGTTACTGATGTAACTAAAATGAATTTGAGCAGACTTCGGAGGATGGTAGAAAGCAGGAGGGCCTGGTGTGACTTTGTCCATGGGGTTGCAAAGCATTGGACTTGACTGTGCAACTGAACAACAAATGGTCTGCTTCTAGCCTGAAGACTCTTTTATGGATATTTTTAAGGCTGCTCAAGGTTTGTTTTATGCTGTTTGCATGCCTCTGGTATGCCCCCCCCCCCTTTAAGCACCAATGTCATATTGGCTCCCTTCAGATCTTTTGATTAGAAGGACACATTTTAGTAAAAAGTTGCCATTTTTGTCAGGGTTTTAATAATAATAATTTTACGTTTTGAGTTAGTTAACTCGGGTGTACAACTGGTCAGGTTAATTTTTAATTTGTCAATTGGTCCCAGAACTTCACATTTCGTCACAGCACAGAAGAGATGCCAGCCTCCAGGTGGGGCCTGGGGATCCCCTGGAATGACAGTTCATCACCAGACTACAGAGATCAGTTCCCCTGGAGAAAATGGGTCCTTTACTTTCCAGAAACAACATGACTAGTCCTCCCGCAGGACAGGAGTCATTAAGGACTGCCTTGAGTCTCACTCTTGTTTATTGCCTGGCCTCATTTTGGGCAGGAGCTCATAGGAGCAGAGCTCCAGAGCCTCTCAATTTCATTGTGCTCTTCCCACCCCCCACCCCATATACTTGCTTCTGGGCTCCATTGTTCAAGCCCCCCACCCCGTGAGAATTTTGCTGAACTTGAAGATTTGACAAACTTTCTAATATTTTCCCCCACAAAAAAATGGGGAAAGAACCCAAACATATAAAACAGACAGATGGAAATCTTCATCATGCCACAGTAGCCACATAGGAGAAAGTAATTTAAAAAATAGGATAGGAGTAAGGTTTTACTATGACTGTTATAATTCAAGAAGCCTTTTAAGGTAGATGCTGAGCTGATATAATTGAGTACACCTTCTGGTGATGTCAGGGGTGTGGCATATGCAAATGAGATGTGCTAATGAGCTCCCGCACCTCTTTTTCTATGAAATGACCCATTTATTGCCATTCTGTTTATTGTTGATGCACATAGTGCAGGTCTTTTAAATTGATTTTATCAGTAACAGTTCTGTTACTGTTTATATCTGATTGTTGCAAGCTGTCCTGAGCCCTTTCTGTGATGGGGTGGGACATAAATCAAATAAATAAATACAATAAATAGGGGTAGACTCTGGCATTGTACCCACTGAGGTCCCTGTCCTCCCCAGGCTCCAGCCCCAAATCTCCAGGAGTTCCCTAACCTGGAAGTGGCAACCTCAGGGGTGTAATTCTAGCAGGAGCTCCTTTGCGTATTAGGCCACACACTCCCGATGTAGCCAATCCTCCAAGAACTTACAAAAAGAGTCCTGTAAGCTCTTGGAGGATTGGCTACATCAGGAGTGTGTGGCCTATTATGCAAAGGAGTTCCTGCTAGAATTCCACCCCGGTCAACCTTATATCCCACCCACCCCCATCCCCACCAGCACCCATGGGGACCTGGCTACCCAACTCCATAGCCTCCTTTAGCAATGATAATAAAACTGCAAATGATTAGTCATGTAAAATAGGGACCTGCTTTTAATAGTACCCAAATGATATTCCCATTTCCTGACCAGCCAGCTCATGTAAACTTACGAGAAACACAGAGCTGATTGTTTTTCCATTGGTAATTCATTCATTTGTTTAAGCAAAAGCAAATGCAAAAGAAAAAGGGGGGGGAGGAGGGTTAGGGAATAGGCAGTGTTGACAGATCAATTTCCAACCTGTGCAAGGCCTGTTTACCCACCTGCCTCACCCAGGGAACATTTCACTTTGCCATGGCAACACCCTTTCATTCATGCCTGCGTTCACGATTTGCAATGGATTTGTTATCAAATCCATCAAATGCATCATGGTGCTGGAATGAAGTGGGACCGCTAGAAGTTCCAAAATGTTCATCTTGCGACAGTACATCCTGACTTTAACTGCATCTTGGTTGATACCATTTTCAACAGTTATGTTGATTTTTAAAAAAGCAATGGTTATTCAGCCTAATTTGTTTAGGATGTGATATTAGGGCAATAAGATATTTTATTAGGCAAATTTAAAGCAAATGGGTCTGCAAATCCTGTGGTTGCGCTGTTGTAAAAAATGTTCTGGAGCTGCAATTCACACAAACACATATGCACACACACACATATTGTATGTGTAACTATTGTACCTTCTTTGAACAAATTCCTATGATGTATGAGATTTGGGTAGAAGTTTTATGGATTGGCATATGAGACAAAAAGTGTAGAAGACTCACGGCTTTTTTTGTGCAAGAATGCCTAGGAACGCAGTTCCGGCTGGCTTGGCATCAGGGAGTGTGGCCTAATATGCAAATGAGTTCCTGCTGGGTTTTCCCACCATAAAGCCCTATGTGAAACAATGGTGATGTCAAGGGGTGTGACCTAATATGCAAATGAGTTCCTTCTGGGCTTTTTCTACAAACAAAACACTGAGAAGACTAAACAAGCACTGCTGGACCACCTCTGGTTTGGTTTTGGTTTTTGCTCTGCATAGCGATCCTGAACTTCTTTGGGGGTCTCCCATCCAAGAGCTAACCAGGGGTGACTTTGTTTAGCTTCTGAAAGAAGAAGAGATTTGGCCAGCCTGGACTATCCAGCTCAGGGTAGAGATACTCAGAGATGATTTGCCATTGCCTACTTCCAGGGCTCTTTTGTAGCAAGAACTCCTTCATATGTTAGGCCACACACCCCTGATGTAGCCAATCCTTCGGGAGTTTACAGAAGGCACTGTACTAAGCCCTGTAAGCTCTTGGAGGATTGGCTACATCAGGGGTATGTGGCCTAATATGCAAAGGAGTTCCTGCTACCAAAAAAGCCCTGCTTTTGTTGACCTTTGTGTTCCTTGGTGGTCTCCCATGCAAATACTGACCAGGGCCAACCCTCTTAGCTCCCAAGATCTGAAAAGAAGAAGAAGATATTGGATTTATATCCCGCCCTCCACTCCGAAGAGTCTCAGAGCGGCTCACAATCTCCTTTACCTTCCTCCCCCACAACAGACACCCTGTGAGGTGGGTGGGGCTGGAGAGGGCTCTCACAGCAGCTGCTCTTTCAAGGACAACCTCTGCCAGAGCTATGGCTGACCCAATACCATGCTAGCAGGTGCAAGTGCAGGAGTGGGGAATCAAACCCAGTTCTCCCATATAAGAGTCCGCACACTTAACCACTACACCAAACTGACTCTCCAAAAAGACAGACTGGGGGTCACCTGGGCTATCCAGGCCGGGACACCTTTGGTTTAGCGAGCCCTTTTCCCACCATCCAACATTCTACTCAGATATCTCCAGCTGTCCCTATTTATATGATGCCACGAACACAGTCATGTCACATCTTTAGTTAGGACCAACCCAATGATACATAACAGCATGCAATCGGAACTCTACATCAGCCCAGATGTCAAAACATTTAAAAAGGAGGGAAAGTAGATTTTAAGTACATGGGGGAGGGATGTTCACTGGGCACTCCATTATACCCTATGGAGACTGGTTCCCATAGGATATGATGGAGAATCAATCCATGGGTATCTGGAGCTTGAGGGGGGCTGTTTTTTGAGCTGGAAGCACCAAATTTTCAGCATAGCATCTGGTGTCTCTTCCCAAAATAACCTCCAAGTTTCAAAAAGTTTGTGCCAGGGGGTCCAATTCTGTGATCCCCAAAAGAAAGTGCCCCCCTCCTCCATTATTTCCAATAAGGGAAAGGCATTTAAATGTAATGACGAGAACTCCCTTCAGAGTTCAGTTGTACTTGTCACAGCCTTACTCTTGGCTCCACCCCCAAAGGTCCCAGCTATTTCCTGAGTCGTACCTGGCAACCCTAGGTTACAGAACTTTCCCAGTCATGCCTGACTGGGGTGTGGGCATGTGACAATGATCTTCGGTATGAGAATAGAGATGTCTCTCCTGTCCTTTAAGGCAGATCCAGGTGAGCAGCTGTGTTGGTCTGAAGCAGTAGAACAAAGTTTGAATTCAGTGGCACCTTTAAGACCAACAAAGTTTTATCCAAGGTATAAGCTTTCATGTGCAGGCACAAGAAGTGTGCTTGCACACAAAAGCATATATCTTGAATAAAACTCTCTTGGTCATAAAGGTGCCGCTGAATTAAACTTTATTCTCCTTTCCTTTGTATCATGATGGAAGTAGGGTTGCCAGGTCCAATTCAAGAAATATCTGGGGACTGGGGGTACAGCAAGGAGACACTGGGGGTGGAGCCAGGAGCAAGGCTGTGACAAGCATCATTGAACACCAAAGGGAGTTCTGGCCATCACATTTAAAGGGACTGCACACCTTTTAAATGCCTTTCCTCCATTAGAAATAATGAAGGATAGGGGCATCTTCTTTTGGGGCTCATAGAATTGGACTCCCTGGTCCAAACTTTTTGAAACTTGGAGGATGTTTTGAGGAGAGGCAATGGATGCTATATGACAAATTTGGTGTCTCTACCTCAAACAACAGCACCCCCCCCCCAAGCCCCAGAAACCTGCAGACCAATTCTCCATTATACCCCTACGGCACTGGTCCCCAACCTTTTTGGCACCAGGGACCAGTTTTGTGGAAGGCAATTTTTCCACGGACCGGGGAGGGGGGGGCACACGATGGTTTCAGGATGATACAATTCTGCACTTTATTTCTATTAGTTTGGTATAGTGGTTAAGTGTGTGGACTCTTA
This sequence comes from Heteronotia binoei, assembly GCF_032191835.1. Taxonomy (NCBI): domain Eukaryota; kingdom Metazoa; phylum Chordata; class Lepidosauria; order Squamata; family Gekkonidae; genus Heteronotia; species Heteronotia binoei. Next base: position 23,408,770 of record NC_083235.1, read on the forward strand.
GCTGGGAGAACTGGGTTTGATTCCCCACTCGTCCACTTGCAGCTGCTGGAATGGCCTTGGGTTAGCCATAGCTCTCACAGAGCTGTCCTTGAAAGGGCAGATTCTGTGAGAGTTCTCTCAGCCCCATTCTGTGAGAGCTCTCTCAGCCCCCTCACAGGGTGTCTGTTGTGAGGGAGGAAGATAAAGGAGATTGTAAGCCGCTCTGAGAGTCTGAGATTCAGAGTAGAGGGCGGGATATAAATCCAATGTCGTCGTCTTCTTCTTATATAATGAAATAATTATACAACTCACGGCCTGGTTGCTAACAGGCCACGGACTGGTACCGGTGGTTGGGGACTCCTGCCCTATGGAATTGGTCTCCGTAGGGAATTATGGAGTGCTGGGCAGACATTTCCCTCCCCCATCCTGCTTTCTGATGACCCTATAGTGGGGGGAGGTCATCCAAACCGGGATTGGCAACCCTAGTTGGAAGCAATGAACCTATTCTTGGCCTTGTAACGCAGTCTGTTGTTGAAAGAGTACCATTCTCACAATGCTCTCAATTAATGGAAATCCTCAGATATACAATTCTGGTATTTCCATTAAGTCATTCCTGATCTGATGTTACCGATCAGGCTGATGGTTCACACACAATATGTATGGTAATAGGTCCTGGATCAGTGCAATATGATCGATGGTGATAGGGGTGGTATGTAGACTTCGTAACATTGCTTTCAGGGCCCCCAAGCACATCATGTTTTATTGTGGTTCCATAAGATGGATCAGGATTGTTATCCCCATTCCTCGGACAGCTTGCATAAAGGAAAACAGGAGCTTGTGCAAGGCTGCTTAGTGCTACAAGGAATGGATGACATGAACCAAGAGAATAAAGTATTTGCCCAGCAGGGCTGGCCCTGCCACTAGGCAAACCAGGCAATTGCCTAGGGGGCTGTTCTTCTGGGGGCACCAAATTGGGCATCCCCGTGTGACTCAGTGATGCTATCAGTGCAGGGGGGGGCATAAATTAGCCTTGCCCAGGGTGCCAGACAGTCTAGGGTCTGCCCTGTTGCTCAGTTCAATCTAAGTTTCATAAGAACAGAGGATCCTGGGAATGATGTACAAACACCTTCTGTGGGTGCACAAAGACATTTGGGCCAGGATGTGAAGTCTGGAAGTATGTAGGCCAGAGTGTTACATGGCCAAATACCCTACTAAAAACACTTTTATGCTTCTTCTTTTTTTAAACACCCTTTAAAATCAACATTCCTAATTTGAAATAGACAGACAGATGATAGATAGATGATAGATAACGATAGATAGACAGACAGAGGCTCCCAAGCCCTGGAGGGCCCCAACCCACCGGCAAGGAGCAGGCTGCTGGAGGGATCCCCACCCCCAAGGAGCCCTAGTGGCGCACGCTGTGCCCAGTGCAATGACATCGCCCAGAAGTGATGTCATCACTTTGGGGACACTCTAGAACTCACACTAAAAATTCTGTGGTACCATAGAGTTTTACAGTGAATCCTAAAGCGTTTCTGGTGTGATGCTCTAGGAATCGCAGTAAAACTCAATGATATCATAGAGTTTTATCACGAGTCCTAGAGCGTCCCCAGCACTATGACATCACTTCCGGGTAATGTCATTGTGCCCCACACTCAAAGCACGTGCGAGGAACAAGTCCCCCACCACAGCAGCAGAGGGACTTGGCAACCCTAAGATAGATAGCTAAATAGATAGACAGATAGATGATAGACAGACAGACAAATATAAGAAAATAATATTTTTGCAGAGAATAATCCAAGACTGCAATCCTATGCATATGTCTGCATGACTAAAACCCATCTGAACACATTCTGCATCTATGGCTCAAGAAGCTTGCATGCACACAAAAGCTTACACCTTGAGTTAAACACTGTTGGTCTTAAGGGTGCCACTAGATTCTGTATCTGTATAAGATGAAGTGTGGATGCATATAAAAACTTACACCCAGAATTCAACTTCGTTGGTCTTAAAGGTGCCACTGGACTCATTTGTTCTGCATGAACATGTGACGTGTAAGATATCCCTTTGTTCGGTTTGGGGAATTTAACCCCCAGATTCACTTCGGATCTATACAATGTAACATGGCTTTGTGTTCACTTTCCTTGAAATTATTCCAAGACCATTCTTAGATCATTTTGAGGTGCAGAAAATTATTTGAGACTGGAGACAGGAACGCTCTGACAAAGGAAATGCCATTTGATAAACACACGCGAAGCTGGTACCAGCTGCAGCAAGATCAAAGATGCAGCTGGGCAGATCGCTTGTGCCAATGAATAAATAACCATTTCAAAGAGACCACGGCTAGAGATTAACCATAATGGCCCCAATGAATGTGCCAGCACACAAGGAGGAGTCTGGGAGGGCAAGGCCCCCGCCTGTATTTCACCTTCTTAATTGACCCTTGCTCACTGTTTTGACATGCAGGGCTTTCCAGAGCCATTATAGCAATGGTACTCAGTTCAGAGAGCTGCTTGGGCAATGACCATCAACAGGGCTTATTTTTGTAGCAGGAACTCATTTGCATATTAGGCCACAAACCCCTGATGTAGCCAATCCTCCAAGAGCTTTCTGGGCTCTTAGTGCAGGGCCTACTGTAAGCTCCAGGAGGATTGGCTACATCAGGGTTGTGTGGCCTAATACGCAAAGGAATTCTTGCTACGAAAAAAAAAGCCTTGATCAACCAGAAGAGCCATATTAACGTCCATCCCTGGCCTGATAACATGCACCCCTGGGAGCTCATAGTTTGCTTGTTTCCATGGTGCCAGCTCTTTCATGTAGGGTTGCCATGCCCCCTCTGTCCACCAACAGAGGATGGGGAGGGGTAGGGTTGCTAAATTCAGTTTGGGAAACTCTTAGAAATTTGGGAATGGAGCCTGGGGAGGACACAGACCTCACTGGAGTACAGTGACAGAGTTCACACTCCAAAGGCTCAGTTTTCTCAATTTCACCTATTTTCTTTCTATATTCTAGACATGAGCTGCAATTCCAGGAATCTCCGACCTGGAGGCTGGCATCCCTATTTAAATGGCATCCCTGAGGTTTCCCCCTTTGAACTAGACCACAAATAGACCTACAGTATTCTGATTTGAAGGGGATTAGGACGTAAGAGAAGCCATGCTGGATCCAGCCACCAGTGGGGCCAGAACTCCAGAAGCCCTCCCCCACTGTTGACCCCAAGCACCAATTAGACAGAGCATCACTGCCCCAGACAGAATCCTCCATCTCTAAAGGTAAAGGTAGTCCCTGTGCAAGCACCGAGTCGTTACCGACCCATGGGGTGATGTCACATCACAACATTATCTTGGCAGACTTTTTACAGGGTGGTTTACCATTGCCTTCCCCAGTCATCTACACTTTACCCCCAGCAAGCTGGGTGCTTTATCTCTACCTTGTGGCTAATAGCCACTGATGGACCTCTGCCCTATATGTTTAGCCAGTCGTCTCTTGAAGCTGTCTGTGCTTCTATCCCCCACCACTTCCTGTGTCAGTGAATTCCATGTGTTAATTATAAGAAATTATAATTATAATTCTTCATTGCAACTCTGGAGGAATATGAATGGGTACGCTCTCTTTGCCATCACTATGGGGAGAGGAGCAAACCTAAGCTCCATCTTCAGCACTGTCTTCTACCAAGGGAACCAAAGCAGGTGAGCACTTACTCTTGGAATTCCTCATTCCTCTGGGAACTGGAGAGTATGTAACAATATGTATGGCAGCTCCACTCAAAAACATATAGGACCCGGGCAAGCCGGATGTATTCATTCTGAGATGGTTTAGGCACCCTGAAGTTGATGGGCTCAGATTCAGCCATTTTCCCAGCAGCCTGGGACCCCTGAATTTTGTATCCCCGATCCTCCATCTTTTAGCTGTGCTACTTACTGCAAACTTCAGAACCCAACCTAACCTGGAGAGCTATTTGGATTGTGTGCACTGAAAACTCAGACCCTTCTTCAAACACAAAAGGGAACAGATTGTGCATAGGATTGCTAAATAGCCAGAGGAGAGGGGCAAGGGACATCCTGTCCTTTTTTGTTTTTTAACAAGAAGCATAATACGCATAAATTGCCAGAGGCTGCAAGGAGCTGGGTTGATCCTAAAGCAAAATTCAAAACCAAAAGACATGGAGCTAGATGCAATGATCAATTGCCAGTTAAACTGTTAAAGGGACCCTGTTCAGCAGAGCTGTCTTAACACAGGGGCCTGATGGGCACTTGCCCGTGGGCCCCACGAGCATAGGGGCCCCATACTTATCTGAAGACCATTGAGTTCAAGCCAATAATAAAGCAATTCTCTGCTAAGAAATGCCACAAATGCTTGTTATAACAAGAAATTCATAGTAATTTCATATTGCGATGTCTAATCTATATGGCTTACGGAGTATTATTGAGTTTTTCAAGCCTCCTGTATTGTTCAAATGTTTATCATGTTGATTAGTTGCTGCTGCACAGCATGTTTTTAATGTTTCAACACCGATTTTGTTGGAAGTGCCAATAAAATAAATATATATTTAATTTTATTGACCATTTGCATTTTTATTCCTGTGAGTAGTTGTCGTAGGGGCCCAGTACACTGCTTTGCCCGGGGCCCATAATGCTGTTAAGATGGCCCTGCCGTTCAGTCCTAACGTCCAGCATTGGCATTTGTCAGACAGCATGGATTAACCAACTCTGGTATGAGTGTTAGCAACTTTTGTATGAATGTTAGCAACCTTCTACCATTCCCTGAGCTATGGAGAAATCACTTCTGCCTGCTGTAGGCTGGAGCACATGCCATCCAGGTATGGAGTCCGGCGTGTTTTCTGCAGCTAGTCAATGCTTGTCCCTGGTTCTTTGCACCAACTAAATTAAACTGCCAGGGAAAGTATATTTGCCAGTCTCGCTTTCATTTACACATCTGATCGCATTTGTTCGCTCTGCTACATACAACTCCAAACTGGAAACCGATGCAAACAGCAATGCAAATTTACAAGAGTGTAATTAAAGCTGAGCAAGGCAACACATGCACAAAAGCCTTTGTCATGATCTGGCGTCAGCATAATGAACTACTCTCATACTGTTAAAAAAAAAAAGGTAAGGCATAGAAAGCAGTAGGCATAGGAACCCAGCCAATAGATACTGCAATTAATCAGTCCTTCAAATCCTAATAGCCACTGTGACCTTGCAGGGTTTTTAATACATACTGGGGTCATTTAGACTTGAATGAAATTGTACACCAAGGATCCCCAAAGGGCTACCTGCAGGCAGCATAGTGCATGCAGACATCTTTCCTGGAGCCCACAAAGTGTTTATCAAAAGTGGGAGGGCCTAGCAGGGGCTTTTGCTCAACAAGGCTTTTGATTGGCTTTGGCAGCAGTTGCCACCATAGCACAAGGATCTTCACTGTGTGGCTGAAGGTAAGTGATGGCAGCCACTCTGTGGCTGTGTGCCCATACCGTGTCAAAATTTCAAAGGTGGCCACATGCTCAAAAAGGTTGGGGACGCCTACTGTACACATGCTTCTAGATGAATTGGGCACCTCTCGTGAGACTTGGTGACATTATCAGTGTGGGGCGGGGTGCCAGAAGTTAGCCTTGCCTAAGGTGCCAGACATCTAGGGCCAGCTCTGTATGTGTGTATGTGGACAGATAAAAGGTAGCATGGTTTTGAACAATCTAAAACTGAATTTTTAACAATTATGTCCAAATGGCAAACATGTTATTGCCAAAATGTACAACCTCCTGTTGAAATTTGAGACAGAGGATGAACAAGTGAAATAATCTATTATTCTGCATGTTCCCCAGAGAGTACTTCGGTCCGGATCGCAAAACCTGCTTTCAATCCCTGGCGTCAAAGAGGCCAAACTCAAGATGAGCAGAGCCAGGGTCTTTTCTGTTGTAGCCCCATGCTGGTGGAATGAGCTTCGAGAGGAGGTTAGGGCCCTGCGAGAGCTCTCACAGTTCCACAGGGCCTGTAAAACAGCACTCTTTCAACAGGCATTTGACATCTAAGATTAATGACAACAGACAATTGAACCATCTGGCCCATAACAATAGAACCACCTCAAATACTTAATCCCACTTAGGACCTATCCGCCATCACTGGCATATCAACATACTATTTTCTGAGATCGAATAGCACCCAGTATTGTCTATGTCTTATGTTTTATTTTATTGTTATATATTCTATATCTTTATATTTTGTAATTAAGGTTTATATTGATATATTATATTATATTGATAAAGGTTGATATTGATATATTTATATGTCTGTATAGATTGTAATCACGACTTGAATTTGATCCCAGCGAAAGCTGGTTCAGGTAGCCAGCTCAAGGTTGACTCAGCCTTCCATCCTTCTGAGGTCAGTAAAATGAGTACCCAGCTTGCTGGGGGGAAAGTGTAGATGCCTGGGGAAGGCAATGGCAAACCACCCCACAAAAAGTCTGCTGTGAAAACGTTGCAATGCGATGTCACCGCAGAGTGGGAAACAACTGGTGCTTGCACAGGGGACTACCTTTACCTTTTTATGGATTGTAAGCCACCCTGAGCCTGCTTCAGCAGGGAGGGTGGGATATAAACTGGATGAATGAATGAATGAATGAATGAATGAATGAATGAATGAATGAATGAATGAATTGGGCCAAAAACTCTGGGATAAAATATACAAATGGAACAATTGGAAACTACGTGGGTGAAGGGTCTGCTTGAGCTGTAGTCTTAGAATTGTGATAAAATGATGTATCGATGATATATCAGATAAATTATCAAAAATATATTAAAAATCCCATCAAAGAACTCTCTGCTCCAGAAAACCTCCTTAGCACCACTTCTGTATAACGGGCTGCAAAGCATTGAACATATGAACATATGAAGCTGCCTTATACTGAATCAGACCCTTGGTCCATCAAAGTCAGTCTTGTCTACTCAGACTGGCAGCAGCTGTCCAGGGTCTCAGACTGAGGTTTTTCATGCCTGCTTGCCTGGACCCTTTTTAGTTGGAGATGCCGGGGATTGAACCTGGGACCTTCTGCTTACCAAGCAGATGCTCTACCACTGAGCCACCATCCCTCCCCAAAGGAACAAGATGTCCAGTGTGGCAACTGTTGTGCAGCAGATCATGCTTCTGGAGCAGGCCATTTTTTTCCTGGAGAGATGGAAATGGAAAATGATTCTGGAACTTGGACAAGAGGGTTTTGCAGAACACACTGAATGTCAGCAACCAAAGGCATTGGTCATATTAAAAAGTGGGCTGAATCTTCCGGTATTGGAAGACAACATTGCTTTACAATCCATATTAAAGAAAAATACTTTGTACAAATAGTATGTTGTTTAGCAATAAATCACTTTACGAAAGATGACACCTTTTCAATGACTCTGCTTTTATGCCTTTAATAAGTGTTTTAACATGCAGAAATCAAAAAGATGGAATTTTACTAATGTAATGTGTCTATACCAGGGAAATTATTGTCTGTTTAACTTCTGTGTAAAAAGCTGTTGTTCAATGCATCAGAGTAGTGTCAGTTGGGGGAAGCTGTTTATTGCAAAAGAACTTTGGAACAGACTGGAAAGGAAAATTGCTGAACTACAAGTTATTACAATACTCGGAACAACCCCCTAGGACTTAACAGGGATATTGGTTTCTTATCTCTTTACATATGCTAAACTCATCCAATCCTTACATATGTATACCTACCAAAAAGGGCTAAATATCCTCTGTATTTTAGTGTAGTTCTTTTTTTGAATAGTCTATTGGAATAGTGAACATAATGTAATGCAACAAATATTGGAATATGTTCCCCTGACATAACATAGTGTGCTTCTAGCACACAAAAGCTTACATTCTGACTAAAACTTTGTTGGTCTTAAAGGTGCTACTTGACTCCTGCTTTGTTCTATACCATTCCCCAGACATAACATAGGTCAAAGGAAAGAATGCTCTCAGCCAAGTGCATGCATGAGAGGATATGAATGGTGCGTAACAGCAGAGTCTTAATTACTCTCTTAACAATTAAGAAAGATACTTTTACACATTAGCCTCCTACTTTGATATATTTATTGCTTCACTGTTTTTTCCAATATTAAAGCCAAACATATGATGATCTTTAACCTTGGCTTGTCATTGCTATTTAAACTTTGGATCTGTCAAAACCTCTTCATTAGGGCTTTTTCTACAAAAAAAGCCCAGCAGGAACTCATTTGCAAATTAGGCCACACTCCCTGATGCCAAGCCAGCTGGAACTGCGTTCCTGTGCGTTCCTGCTCAAAAAAAAGCCTTGCTCTTCCTTAAGTTGTATGTTAATTTGCTGTTCACCTATGTAGAGGCATCTGCTAGCTTCCATTTCACTGTATCTGGCAAAATGTGCGTGCACACAAAAACTCATATCTTGATTAAACTTTTGTTGGTCCTAAGAGTGCCATTGGTCTCAAAATCTGTTTTAAAGATCTTAGGCATCCATTCTAAAAAACAGTGCAGGGAAATGGACCTCATTCACACATCCCCTCCCAGGACAGAGTCACCAGGAGGAGATGCCTCTGGGCCTTGTTCTCAGTCATTTCTTCCTCCCTCCCTTCCTTTGCTTCTAAATGCAAATGCCTGATTTATGGGCTGATTGGAAGCCTCTGGCATAGCAGGGAGAGGTCAAAAAAGGCTCCAGATCAGAAGGTTATCAGCTCAGCAACCAGACTTACAAGCCTATAAACCCCGGATGGGATTTGGAGAATCTCAACTTGATGGATGGGTTAAGAGCCAGATGCTTTCTTCACGGGTGGGATCTGAGTTCGCCTACCTGACTCTCAGCTACACGTCATGTTGCTGGGAATTCATTTTTCAGTGGAACTCATTTTTCAGTGTGTGAGCCAGTTTGGTGTAGTGGTTAAGTATGTAGACTCTTATCTGGGAAAACCGGGTTTGATTCCCCACTCCTCCACTTGCAGCTGCTGGAATGGCCTTGGATTAGTCATAGCTCTCGTAGGAGTTGTCCTTGAAAGGGCAGCTGCTGCAAGAGCTCTCTCAGCCCCACCTACCTCACAGGATGTTTGTTGCGGGGGAGGAAGATAAAGGAGTCTGTGACCGCTCTGAGACTCTGAGATTCAGAGTATAGGGAGGGATATAAATCCAATATCATCTTCTTTTGATTGGGATGGGGCTCAAGAGGAGAAGAGACTTCAGCCTTCCACCTCTTTCACCAGTTTCCTGACCCAAAATGGTGTTGTAGGGGGCGGGGTTTGCTATTATTCCCATAAAAGGTAAAGGTAGCATCACGTTTTCACGGCAGACTTTTTACATAGGGATGTACTTATCCCCTAGCAGGGATACAAGCAATTGGGGGGGGGGGGGGGACTTTTGAAAAGTTTGTGTTAGGGTTGCCAACCTCCAGGTGGTGGCTGGAGCTCTCCTGTTATGACAATTGATCTACAGACAAAAAAGATCAGTTCTTCTGGAGAGAATGGCCCCTTTGGAAGGTGGAAGTCCATCCATATGCCCCGTTGAAGTCCCTCTCCTCCCCAAATCCTGCCCTTCTTTTCTGCAAGCCTGAGATCTCTCCCAGGTTTTCAGAAACATATCTTAGCTCTGCCTGCATGATTAAACCACCCTTGTCTATTAATCTATATATGATGCTACTGCTTGCTAAACAATTACCCAGCAAAACATGGTAAATTACCATCTGCCAGATGATGATCTATGCACACCTTGCCCTATGAGGAAAAGTGAAAGGATCCAAAACTTTTTGGTTTAGAAGAGAGATTTTTATTGACCTCCGCCGGTGCTTAAAATCATTAAAAAGAAAAAAAAGGTAAAATTCACACTTATAGAATTTTAACTTCCAGTTTACCTTAACACAAAATAAACCAAGACTATGTATTAATTATTATTAAAATTAACCCTCTATTTATCTCATAATCTAACCCTCTACTAAATTACAAAACAAATCAGAAATCCATGTTTACAGCTTTATCTTCCTGTTAAAAGTTCAGGTAATATTATCAAAAACCACTAAGTGTCTCTTGACTTTCCATTGTTCTTCAACATATTTTTGGAAATTCTTCCAATCATCCTTAAATTTTTCTGAATTACAGTCTTTTAAGATTCTAGTAAGTTTATCCATTTTACTCCAGTGTAACACTTTTAAGATCCAGTCCCATTTCTCTGGTATTTTATCTTGCTTCCACATTTGTGCATATAATGTCCATGCAGCTGAAAGCAAGTACCACAACAATGTCCTATCTTGTTTCGGAAAACTTTCCATTTGTAATTCCACCAGAAAGATACCTGGTGCTCTCTTGATGTCATAACCCAAAATTTTCGAGATCTCTTGTTGGATCATTTGCCAAAACTGTTTCACTTTTTCACAAGTCCACCACATATGGTAGAAAGAACCTTCATGTTTTTTACACTTCCAACACCTATCTGATATTTGATTATTGATTATTTTGCTAATTTCTTAGGTGTCATATACCACCTATACAGCATTTTGAAACAATTCTCTTCGATATTGTAACACGTCGATATTTTCATAGAGTTCTTCCATAGGTGTTTCCATGTCTCCATTTGTATTTCTTTATTCATGTTTATCGCCCATTTTATCATTTGAGGTTTCACTACTTCATCTTCTGTAGACCACTTAAATAGTAACTTATAAACCCTTGAAATTAATTTTTCATTCTTGCCCAACAGCACTTTTTCCAATTCTGTTTGCTCTTGTCTTATTCCTGTGTTTCTAGTATCCTGCTCCACCAAGCTTTTAATTTGTTGCAATTGGTACCAATTAAATTTATCCTGCAATTCTTCCACCGATTTTAGTTCCACCTTGCCTCTCTGTAATTTTACAGTTGTTTGTATGATAACCATTTATCTTCCTGTGGATCTGACGACAACTTTATGACTTCTGTTGGCACAATCCATAATGGCTTTCTCTCATCACCATATTTGTTATATTTTTTCCAAGTATTCAACAAGTTTCTTCTTATGTAATGATGTGAGAAAAATCCATCCATCTTCTCCTTCCCGTAATAAATATAAGCATCCCAGCCAAAAATATTCCCAATGCCAATAATTTCCTGTTAAGCAAAATTATCCAGTCCTTAATCCATACCAAACAAACTGCATCGTGATATAACTTTAAATCAGGCAACTGGAAACCACCTCTTTCTTTCGCATCCATCAGAATTTTCATTTTGATTTTTGGCTTTTTACCCGCCCATACAAATTCTGAAATCTTTTTTTGCCAATGATTGAATTTTTTGTTATCTTTCACTATTGGAATTTTTTGAAAAAAACATTATTCTTGGTAGAACATTCATTTTAATTTCAGAAATTCTACTCAGCATAGACATATTCAGTTTGTTCCACTTTAACATATCTTCTTCAATTTTACGTCAAAGCTTTTCATAATTATTTTTATACAAGTCTATATTTCTCATTGTAATCTCTACACCTAGATATTTTACTTTTGAGGTAACTTCACATCCAATTAAGCTTGGTAATTCTTTCTGTTTGCTTAATGACAGATTCTTACTTAAAATTTATATGGAAGCCTGCCAGTTCTCCATACTCTTTAATTTTTTTTTAACAACAAGGGCATCACTTGTAATGGGTTTTCATTAATGAACATCACATCATCCACAAATGCCCTATATTTGTAAAAAAAAAAACCTTTCAGTTTTAGCCCCTCTATTTCTTTATCCTCTTTAATTTGGATCAACAAAATCTCTAAAGTCATTATGAATAACAATGGAGATAGAGGGCAACCTTGTCTTGTTCCTTTACTAATTGTCATTTGTTCTGTCAAATCTGCATTCACACAAAGTTTAGCTTGTTGTTCTGAATAAATTGCCTTGACCATTCTTATAAAATCACTTCCCAATTTCAGTTTCTCCATCACCGCAAACACAAAATCCCAATTAAGGTTGTCAAAGGCTTTCTCTGCGTCAGTAAAAAATAATGCTACCTCTTTTTCTGGGTGCTTTTCGTAATGTTCTACAATGTCTATTACTGTTCTAATGTTGTCTCTTATTTGCCTTCTGGGGAGAAAACCTGCTTGCTCCTCTTGAATAAAGGTATTTAAATGCTGTTTGAGTCTCTGCTAGTATCCTAGCAAAGATTTTGTAGTCATTGTTAAGTAATGAAATCGGTCTGTAATTTTTAACACTCATGGCATCTCTGTCTTCCTTTGGTATCAGTGAAACAACTGCTTCCTTCCATGTATTTGGCACTTTCCCATCTTGTCTAATAATGTTCATCAACTTTTGGAATTTTGGTACTAATACGTCTACCAGGACTTTGTAAAATTTTGCTGAAAAGCCGTCAGGACCCGGTGCTTTACCCAATTTCATTGAACTAATTGCTGCTTCTATTTCAACTTTTTCAGTTGGTTCATTTAAAGTTTTTTCCATAGTTTCTGTTAATGGCTTTACTTCTGTTCTTTGCGGATACGCTTCTATTTTCTCTTTATCTACTTGTTGGCCTTTAAATAATTAAGCATAATATTTGTAAAATTCCCTTTTAATTCCTGCTTGGTCCACAATATCTTTACCTTCAACTATAATTCTGTTTATGAATTTATTCTCCCTTTTTTTCTTTATTTGCCACGCCAAGTATTTCCCAGGTTTGCTGGCACCCTCAAAAGATTTCTGCTGCAGTCTTTTTAGGTTCCATTCCACCTCCTTATTCAATAAATGCCTCAATTGACTGGAAGATTGTAATCTCCCACAAAATTTTCTTTTTCCCCAGTCTTTTCCTCAATTCTCTTTCTTTTTTGCCAATTTCTTTTTGTAAATCCACCATTTGTTTTTCTTTATTTCTTCTATCTTTATTGTTCAATGTAATTAATATTCCTCTCATTACAGCTTTATACGCGTCCCACACTGTTTGATATTGAACGTCCTATTTTTCATTTATTTGGAAGAAGGCTTTAGTTTCTTTTTCAAGAGATGCCACTATTTCTGCATTTTGCAATAAGTCATTTAATCTCCATCTCCTCACCTTTTTCCTGTCTTTTGCCAACCACAATAATGGATTATGGCCTGCACCTATTTTCGGAAGAATCTCTATTTTATTTGTAATAAGTCCCAGGTCTTTGATAGTCCATTACATATCAATTCTTGAGAAGGAGTTATGCCTTGCTGAAAAGAAAGTATAGTCATGCATATTAGGATTAAACTTCCTCCATACATCTTCCAGACTTTCTTGTTTTATTAGTTCAAAAAATGACTTTGGCAATTTGCCATCTGTATTTTTTTCCCCAGACCTATCCAAAGAGTTCTTAATAGTTCCATTAAAGTCTCCCATTAACATTATTTGATCATATGTCAGGTTGGTCTAATTGTTGCATAATGTCTTTGAAAAAAGCATTCTTTGCCCCATTTGGGGCATATAGTCCCAGTAACAATGTTTTTTTTTCTCATTCATCAATACCTCCACTGCAACATATCTACCTTCACTGTCCTTAAAAATCAACTTTGGCTCCAATTCTTTTTTAATATAAAAAATCACTCCCTTTTTCTTTTCCTTAACCAGTGAAACAAATTCTTCACCCAAGGATTTGTTCCATAAAAATTTGTAATCCATTTGTTTAATGTGTACTTCTTGTAGACAAATCATATTACATTTTTGTTTTTTAATCCAATAAAATGTTGCTTTTCTTTTTTGCGGTGAATTTAGTCCATTTACATTCCAAGAAATTAATTTGTAATCCATAATGATTCTTCAATTATTCTGTATCCCCAAATTCTTTATTGTCTGCAAAAAACCTTTCCATGCCTTGAGTATCTATTATTGTAATTCTCAGTCTTTTATACTCAAAGCTAAGGCCTTCAGGTAAAATCCATCTGTATCTTATTCCCTTCGCCCTTAGCTTGTCTGTCAATTTCTTAAATTGTCTTCTGTCACTTATGACTTTCCTTGGCAACTCCTTCATTATTCTTACTCTGCTTTCCTCCACTTCCATTGCTTTTTCAAATTGCTGACTTAAAATTCTTCCCACCATGTCTCTTGTAGTAAATTTTACTACCACATCTCTGGGTAGCTTGTGCTTTCTAGCAAATTCAGAGTTGACCCTGTAAACATAATCATACAAATGTCCCGTCACCTCAGGGTTCTCTCCCATATACACAGCAATGATTGTTGAAATGTACTTCTTTAAATCCTCCTGTTCATTTTCAGGCACACCTCTTAAACAAATCATGTTTTCCATTAACTTACAATGTTGTAGTATCACTTTCTCCTGCATCTTCTTAATAGTAACATCTTGATCTTTGACTTTAGCTTCGATCTCCTGTGTCTTCTGAGCTGTTGCTTGTGACTCTTTCCTAAGATCTTCAATCTCTTTTTTAATTTCTTTCTTGACTTCTTCAGCACTAGAATTAATTTCTTTAGTTAATTTCTTCTCACTTCCGGTTATTAAATCTTTCATCACCTTCTCCAGTCTTGCCTCCATCGCATCCAATTGCTCTTTAACTTGTTTAGCCATTTCTCCTTCCCCCAATGAACCTGATCTCAAACGTATTCCCGGCTTTTGATCAGACATCACTGTCCTCGCATTGCACAAAATAGGCTCTAACGTTGACTTCACAAATCAGCAAACCAGTGAGAGGTTTCAATAGATTAGGGCATGCCCTTTCCAACAAGCCCAAAATCGCCATTCTCTGAGCTTCATCTTGAAGATCGGCAACTCTGTTATGTCGGGGGGGGGGGGGGTCCAAAACCACAGGTATGTCAAACATCAGTTATTTTTCTGCACTTTCCTGCTTATCTTAAGTTCCAAACATTCCAAATTTACCCCCTTCCTCTTCTTCTTAACTTTATGCTCTTGCAGTTAGTCCCAGATCTTATTCTTTTGATTTTAAAAAGTTTATTTTAATCCCGGAGTGGTAGATAAAGATCTTTACTTAACGAAAGTCTATTCTTCTTACACCAATCTCTTCCCTTTCAGATGTTATTGTAATCCATAGAAAGTTGGAATCTTGATGAGCTTATGTCAATTTAATGACCCCCGGAGACCCTTTGTAGACAATGGAATGCAATTCTTCACTGGGGGCTCTTCAAAGCCGAAAAGGAATCGCAATGGGACTCCTCGTCCGCCAAAGTAAACCTCCTCAAAATTCTTAAAGCCTGTCTTAGACAGTTCCCTCTCTGGAAAATGTAGGCAGCAGGTGTTGGAATCACCTTTTATGCCCAAAACAAAGGCTCCGGTCTGTTCCTCTTGGAAGAAGCGTGTCAGCTTTCCATTTTCCCAACCCAAATAGAGGGTAGGGGGAAGGAGGAAATTTTGTAATGTATTGGTTAATTGCTTAAAATATATGTTTGATAAATTCTTTTCAATATCTTGTAAAAATAATAAAAATTGGTTTAAATGAAAGAAGAGAGATTTTTATTTATTTACTTACTTAATTGAATTTTTGATCCCAAAACCGAGCTCAGGGCGGTTCACAACAACATAAAGTTATAGCAGATAAAAACAGACAAAATAGCATTAAAAGCATTACAAACCCCCACGAAAAACAAGATGGTGTCAGATCCTGAAGGTGTTGCTATCATGTAGAAAGGGTGAAGCACAAGTGAAAGTGGGAGTGCCAAGATGGAACTGTTGTAGCCCTCAACTGAATACCTGGTGGAACATGGCTGCCTTACAGGCCCTGTGGAACAGTAATAAGTTTTGCTGGGCCTGGATAGAACTTGGCAGAGAGTTCCACGAGGTTGGGGCCATGGCAGAGAAGGCCCTGGCCCTAGTCAAGGAAAGCTGAATATCTCCCGGGCGGGAAACTGGTAAGGACACAAGTAGGGCTGCCAAGCACCTGATCTGGGCAGGGGTTCCCCTGCCCAGGAAGTTCCCAACCCGCCGGCCCACAATGCACTGGTGGGGGGAACCACCCCCAATGTCATTGGCACAATGACATCACCCAGAAGTGACATCATCGTGCTGGTGTGCAGCAGCCACTCTAGGCAAAACTCTGGTTTTCCCAGACAGTCTAGCCATTTGGGAGGGAAAACTCTATCATACAATAGGTACCGTAGAATTTTTCCCTCACAAATGGCTAGAGTGTCTGGGAAAACCATAGAGTTTTCCTGGAAATCCCTAGAGCGGTCACTTCCAGGTGACATCACTGTGTTGTGTGTGCGTGAAGGCAGGGTACTTGGCAACCCTAGACACAAGGGAGAGAGGCCATGGCTCAATGAAAGAGCCTCTGCTTTGCATGCAGAAGGTCCTAGGTTGAATCATCAGGGTCTTCATTTTAAATAAGGACCAGGCAGGAGGTGATATGAAAGACCTCTTCCTGAGACCCTGGAGAGCTGCTGTCAGTCTGAGTAGACAATACTGACCTAGATGGACCAGTGATCTGATTCAGTGTAAGGCAGCTTTGTTTGTGTTCAATGGCTACTAACTTAAAAAAAAAAAAAGATCTGAAACATAAGAGGATGGTCAAGTGAAGGTCCTGTTTAACTGCTGTGAGTAATAACTGGGACCTCCAACTACAGAAGCAGTCCAATGTTCCATCTAAGCTGTGGAGTCTTGTGAGCAAAAATTCTACTTTGTGAGCTACTGGCATGAAAGTTGTGAGTTACTGCATACATTAGTTTGCTCTGGGACCATTATTCCTGAGCTGGACAAAAAATGTGTGAGCTGGAGGCTAGAAAACTGAGCTAGCTCACACTAACTCAACTTAGAAGGAACGCTGAAGCAGTCTACCTCCAACTACCAGATGTTAGGAACACAGGAGGATCATCGCTGTCAGGCCCTGCCTGTAAACCATCTTCAGTGTCTTTCTTGCAAACAGAAGGGGTGAACTTAGAATTGCCAGCTCTGGGTTGGGAAGCACCTGAGCTTTGGGGAGTTAAGCCTCGGGAGAGGAGGGTTTGGGGGAAAGGAGGGACTTCAGCAGGAGTAGAATGCTAGAGTCCATCCTCCAAAGCAGCCCAGGGTTCCCATTCCCCTGCCAGGGGTGGGGGGTTCCCCCAATTTTGCATCCTCCAATAGGATTGCCAAGTACAATTCAAGAAATATCTGGGGACTTTGAGGGTGGAGCCAGAAGCCAGGTTGTGACAAACATAACTGAACTCCAAAGGGAGTGAGGTACCCCACATCTTTTATATGCCTTCCTTCCATTGGAAATAATAAAGGATAGGGGCATCTTCTTTGGGAGTTCATAGAAGAAGAAGAAGACTGCAAATTTACACCCTGCCCTTCTCTCTGAATCAGAGACTCAGAGCGGTTTACAATCTCCTATATCTTCACCCCCCACAACAGACACCCTGTGAGGTGGGTTGGGCTGAGAGAGCTCTCACAGCCGCTGCCCTTTCAAGGACAACTCCTGCGAGAGCTATGGCTGACCCAAGGCCATTCCAGCAGGTGCAAGTGGTGGAGTGGGGAATCAAACCTGGTTTTCCCAGATAAGAGTCTGTACACTTAACCACTACACCAAACTGACTCTCCCCTTGGTCCATTCTTTTTGAAACTTGGAGGGTATTTTGGGGAGATGCAGCAGATGCTATGCTGAAAATTTGGTGCCCCATCTCAAGAAACCGCCCCCCTGAGTGCCAGATACCTGAGAATCAATTATCCATTATATCCTATGGGAATCAGTCTCCATAGGGAATGATGGAGTGCCCAGCCGACACTTCCCTCTCTCCCCCGCTTTCTGATGACCCTGAAGTGGGGGGGAGGGCCTCCAAGCCAGGGGATCCCTTGCCCCCACCTGGGGATTGGCAACCCTAGCCTCCAACCTGCTGCCACAAAACTGGCTGGCAGGGGAGCCCCACCTCTGAAGAGCACTGCCGCACCACGATGTGCCTGGCATGATGATGTCATCTGGAAGTGACATTATTGCACCAGGCACACCACAGGGGTGCTCTAGGACTTGGGGGGGAAACTCTATGATAACCATAGAGTTTTTCCCCCAAGTGCTAGAGTGTCCCCCTGCAACATGCCTGGTGTGATAATGTCACTTCCGGGTGACATCATCGCACCGGACACATTGTGGCATGTGCAAGGAAGATCCCCTGCCAGCAGCTGGGTAAGACCTGGCAACCCTACAGCAGCCATTTTCTCTGGAGACACTGATCTTGGTCAACTATAACAGCAGATCTCCAGGTGCCACCTGGAGGCTGGCAGTGGCTACCATAGGCAAACTAGCTATGCTTTTGATGTGAAGCAGCAAAGTAATCCTACCGTTCTCACACTCTTTTATATAAAGAGCAAACATGATAAAAACAGTATCGTTCTGGGCGCTTTCCAACACTTGCCTTGCCTAGCAGCGAGAGGTCAGTCCTATTTTTCACACTGCTGTGAACACGCCCTGGAATACTATGTATTATTCCCAGCATTTTGTGACCTATGAAACCAGAAGTCTTCCCCCCCCCCGCCCCCGCTCAGAATGGAACAGCTGAAATTGCGTTTTTAAACATGCAAGGCCCACGTGAATGGAGAAAGATCCAGAAAGAGACCTGGCTGGGCTGGCTCAGCAAAGAAGACGACTGAGAGATATGATACTAGCCTCCAAATATTTGGACACTAAACACCAAAGGAGAGAGAGAGAGAGATGAGCCGTGGTGGATGAGGTTAGGGATAGAATGAGAAGAGGCTGTGAAATTCAGCAAGGAAGAGGGAAGTAAACTTCCCCACAAAGAGAGAGGGGGGGACCACGGTGTGGCATCAAAGAGGCTGCAGAGACTAATGGTGCATTCACACTACACTAAATAATGCACTATGCAGCCACATGAGAGCCACATAGAATAAATGGCAGATGTTTGAGAGCCGCAAAACATGAACACCAGATGTTTGAGAGTCACAAGTCAGTCAATCAGGAAGGAAGGAAAGCAAATAGATGGAGGAGGGAGAGAGGTGGAAAGAAAGCAACTTGAAATGTATTCTCCAAGCTGCCAGCTGGCTGGCGAAGTGATTGAAAGAGAGAAATCCCTTCTCCAAGCTGGCCGATGGGGCAGTGGGGGCTTCGAGAGCCACACAAGATGTGTGAAAGAGCCACATGTGGCTCCTGAGCCACAGCTTGGCCACCCCTGCTCTGTACGAATAGCAGAAATCCAAAACGCATTAGTTAGTGTAGTGTGAATGCACCCCAAGTGCTGTTAGCCCAATGGCCTTTTAAAAAATATTTCTCCTTCTGCTGCTCAAGTGCAGCAGCAGGAAACCAGTGCTGGGGCCAGGGGGTGAGGGGGGTCCCTCATTCCCACCAAGGAGCTGGGAATCCCACCTGCCCTAGATTGAGAATTCAGACTAGATACTGAAAACTACCTGACTAGGGCTGTACATGCAGATTCATTTAGTACATTTTTATTCCACTCTTCTTCCAAGGAGCTCAAGACAGTATAGGTAATTCTCCCCTTTCCACTGTTTATATTCTCTCAACACTAAACCTGTGAGGTAGGTCGCCCAGTGGCTTCCATGGCAGAATGGCAGATTTGAACCTGGGTCTCATAGATCCTAGGACAGGGGTGGCCAAACGTGCTTAACACAAGAGCCACATAAAATAAACCAGATGTTTGAGAGCTGCAAGACATGGACATCAGATGAGGGAGGGAGGGAGGGAGGGAGGCAGGCAGGCAGGAAGGAAGGAAAGCAAGCAAAGAGATGGGGCAAGGAAGGTGGAAAGAAAGCAACTTTAACTTTAAATGCATTCTCCAAGCCACCAGCTGCCTTGGCTTGGAGAAGTGATTTAAAGAGAGAAATGCCTTCTCCTAGCCGGCTGATTTTTTTGGGAGTGGGGAGCGTTGACAGTCACACAATATGTGTGGAAGGGCCACATGTGGCTCCCGAGCCACAGTTTGGCCACCTCTATCAGTCTAACCACCAAACCATTTTGGCTTTCATTAGACTTGTAAGAGGTGGATGAGTTCAAATTGCATATATCTTTGTGTGTGTGTGTGTTCATTTTAAAAAATGTAAAATTTGTTGGATATTCCCCCTCTTAAAAAAAAAACAACCTATCTTCAACTCCAGTCATTTCCCATGGCAGGAGAGAAGGCATGACCGGCTGGCAGGTGGTGACTGGGCACACCATTAAGGTGAAGGCCCACATCTAGTAAGCCATAATTGATAAGCTTATCTTCCTCTCATTTCCTATGCATGTTCTCACACTGGGCTTGTCTCCTGTGACTCACAGGAGTGATGTCTGTTAATCTTGCAAGAAGAGGAAGGAGCTTTCCCCGAAGTCACACCTCTACTGTAGTAGCCCTAAACCTTAATCCCAGTGGTATAGAGATTGCTGCAGATCTAATCGGTGAATTGCTTCCAGCTGCTGCTATTTACATAAATCTGCACACTAATGTAATGTAATAGTGTAATTATTCTGAAAGGTCGGAGAGTCAGGGTGCCTTGTTATAAAGCAATATAATTCTATTGCTGGGTAACTTTGTACCATTTGCATTCTTAACCACCGCACACCAGCTGTATGTAGCTCTGCTCACTGTACTCCATTCTATTGTAGGGTTGCCAATCGCCAGGTGGAGGCAGGGGATCCCCTGGTTTGGAGGCCCTCTCCCTGCTTCAGGGTCATCAGAAAGCGCAGGGAGGGAATGTCTGCTGGGCACTCCGTTATTCCCTATGGAAATCGATTCCCATAGGGTATGATGGAGAATTAATCCGTGGGGATCTGGGGTGGACTGTTTTTTGAGGTAGAGGCACCAAATTTGCAACATAGTATCCAATGACTCTCCTCAAAATACCCTCCAAGTTTCAAAAAGATTGGACCAGGGGGTCCAATTCTATGAGCCCCAAAAGAAGGTACCCCTATCCTTCATTATTTCCAATGGAGGGAAGGCATTTAAAAGGTGTGCGGTCCCTTTAAATATGATGGCCAGAACTCCCTTTGGACTTCAGTTGTGCTTGTCACAACCTTGCTCCTGGCTCCACCCCCAAAGTATCCAGATATTTATTTAATTGGACCTGTTCCAACCCTATTCCATTGTCTGAGGAAGTCTGCACACATACAAAAGCTTACATTCTGAATACAATTTTGTTGGCCTTAAAGGTGCTACTGGACTCCTACTTTGTTCTATTGCTGGGTAGATGCAAGTTGCAACCCACATGAGATGTGGGCCCTACTCTGACCTCCCTCGACAGATGTAAGCGGGCACCTGGCACAGTTATTTCAAGTACCCTGCTTTTCTGCACGATTAAAATATTTTATAAATGTTCCAGTGCAGGCTTATATCAAACATGGCAGCCTGGATGATCTTCCTCCACCAGCACTCTTGTATGTTGTTGCCTCAGTGGCAACCCCAAGGATATTTCATACTCTGCTGCTGGGAAAATTTGGTTCTGTCACTGCTTGAGGATCTATTGCAGGCTGGAATGTTGGAGGAATGTGGTTCTGCTGGTCTGATGAGTTGTGCTGGACAGTGCCCATGCCATCAGCGATAATTAAATACAGAACAGTTCCCAGTATGCCTGTGACCCTCTAAGAAGTTTCACGTTTGAGGAGTCCCTTGAACATAAGAAGAGCCCTGCTGGATCAGACTCATGGTCCATCTAGTCCAGCATTCTGTCTCACACAGTGGCCAACTCCAGGGCATAGAGGCCAAGACCTTCCCTGGATGTAGCCTCCTGGCTCTAGGATTCAGAGGTCTAGTGCCTCTGATTGCGGAGGTTACTTTCATTCACCATGGCTAGTAGCCACTGATAGATCTAACCTCTATGACTCTATTTAGACCCCTTTTAAATATGCCTGTAGCCATCACTACATCCTCTGGCCGCAAATCCCACATTTTAAATACTCTCTGTGTAAAGAAGCTGTCCTGATTCTACTGCCCAGCAACTTCACTGGATGCCCAAATACCTGGTTTGTAAGAGATCTGCAGGTTGGTTCCAGGCCTGTGGCTGGAACCTTTAAATGTGATGGCCAGAACTTTTGGTTCCAGGCCTGTGGCTCACCAGGGGCCTGGTCCATTTTTTGGGGGGCCTCACCCCCATCCCAGGGCCACGTCTCTCCTGTGTGATTTAAATTGCACAGGAGGGGCTTGCAGGAGCAGCCACTTTCCCTCCCAGGACATTTAAAGGGCCTGACAATCAACTGATTGGCAGGCTCTTTCAGTCATGCAGGAGGGAGAGGGACGCCCCCCAGCCTCTCCAGTTTTCTGCACTCACCCCTATGTCTCCCCTGGGGCCCCCTCCCCCTGGGGCCCCTAGCTACAGGGCTGTTTGTTCTAGGGTTGCCAAGTCCAATTCAAGAAACATCTGGGGACTTTGGGGATGAGGCAGGAGACTTTGGGGGTGGAGCCAGGAGCAAGGTTATGACAAGCACAATTGAACTCCAAAGAGAGCTCTAGCCATCACATATAAAGGATTTGCACACCTTTTAAATGCCTTCTCTCCATTGGAAATAATGAAGGATAGGGGCACCTTCTAATGAAGGATAGGGGGCTCAGAGAATTGAAACCCCTGATCCAATCTTTTTGAAATTTGGAAGGTATTTTATGGAAAGGCACTGGATGCTATGCTACAAATTTGATGCCTTTATCTCAAAAAACAGCTCCCCCAGAGCCCCAGATACCCACAGATCAATTTTCCATTATACCCTATGGGAATCAATCTCCATAGGGAATAATGGAGTGGCCAGCAGACATTTCCCTCCCCATCCCCCCGCTTTCTGATGACCCTGAAGCAGGATGGAGGTCCTCCAAACCGGGGGATCCCCTGCCCCCACCTGGGGATTGGCAACCCTAGTTTGTTCCACTTGGGGTGGAATTCTGTAGCAAACATATTTATTCCACTTGAGAAAAGTCCATACCCAGTGTATGCATTATGTCTCTCTCGGCTTGGCTTCGCGAACGAAGATTTAAGAAGGGTGCAATAGTCCACGTTTGCTGCAGGCTCGCTGGTGGCTGACAAGACCAATGTGGGACAGGCAGGTCCGGCCACAGCGGCTGCAGGGAAAAGTCTGATTTAGGGTTGGTCCTGTAGCAGTGCGATTCTTCCTCAATCTCCTTTTGTCCTCAAGACCAGCTATGCGTGCGTTCTCAAAGGAAGAGACAGCCTGGTGGATGGTGTGCCTCCATGCTTTGCGATCTGAGGCTAGGTCAGACCACTGGTGATGGTTGATGTGACAGGTGCTAAGGGATTTCTTCAAGGAGTCCTTGTACCTCTTCTTTGGTGCCCCTCTATTTCGATGGCCGGTGGAGAGTTCGCCATACAGGGCAATCTTGGGAAGGCGGTGGTTTTCCATCCTAGAAATATGCCCTGCCCAGCGCAGCTGCGTCTTCAACAGCAGTGCCTCGATGCTGGTAACCTCTGCCCGCTTGAGGACTTCAGTGTTGGTCACAAAGGCACTCCAGTGGATGTTGAGGATGGTGCGAAGGCAGCGCTGATGAAAGCGCTCAAGGAGTCGCAGGTGATGACGGTATAAAACCCACGATTCGGAGCCATAGATGAGGGTTGTCATTATATGCATTATGTACGCTATTTTTTTTAAGAGTATCATTTTTTATTAATATCATTTAAGCTCACTTTTATCATTTAATGTTGCTTTAGGCTGTTTTTATGCTCTGGACATGTTACAGTTTGTTTCCTTTTGATAACTTTTATGCTGTTGTTTTTATTATTTTAATGCGCTGCTTTCTCATTGTGAGATACCCCAAGCAGGTCTCTGAAGAGACAGAATATGAATTCTCTAAACAACAGCAATAATAAATAAATATCACATTTGACGCAAGTACTCAGGTTTATTTCACTGCTTTTAATACATCCTTAGCCCCAGGACTTTTAAAAAGCAGGAACGCCCAGGAATGTAGTTCCGGCTGGCTTGGTGTCAGGGGGTGTGGCCTAATATGCAAATGAGTTCCTACTGGGCTTTTTCGACAAAAATAGCCCTGCTTAACCCTAACTGATGACCCAGGCTAGTCTACATCATCAGATCTCAGAAGGAAAAATAGGGTCAGCTCTGGTTAGTATTTGGATGGGAGACCACCAAGAAAGACCAGGGTTGCTGTGTAGAGGCAAGCAATGGCTACGTTCCTCTGTTCCTCTCTTGCCTGGAAAATCCTGTGGGGTTTCCATAAGTCAGATGTGGTTTGATGGCACTCGCCACCACTAACACATTATAAGCTCCCCCAGCCTGTTAACAGGGCATATAGATGCAATAACATGTATATTTAGTCACTACAAGTTTGGATGCAGTTTGACAGCACTTTCTGCCACCACCAAGCCCGATGATATATATGGAAGTAACTTTCACACAGCAATCCTAAGCAGCTGAAGGGGTTCCATGGCTCCAGGGCAGGGCATCTGCTTGGCATGCAGAAGGTCCCAGGTTCAATCCCTGTCAACCCCAGTATAAAGGATCTGGTAGTGGATGATAGGGCTGCTTAGCTCCTGCTGGGGGCGGGGGAGCCCCCAGTTTGGGGGGCCCAACCTGCTGGCACAGAGCAGGCCACTAGGGGGATCAAACAGCCCTATCGCAGCACAATGTGCTCTGCATGATGACATCACCCAGAAGTGATGTCATCATGCTGGGCATGTCACACCACAGATGCTCTAGGATTCATGGTAAAACTCTATGAAACCATAGAGCAGGAGTGGCCAACGGTAGCTCTCCAGATGTTTTTTGCCTACAACTCCCATCAGCTCCAGCCATTGGCCATGCTGACTGGGGCTGATGAGAGTTGTAGGCAAAAAAAATATTTGGAGAGCTACCGTTGGCCACCCCGCCATAGAGTTTTTACAGCGAATCCTAGAGTTCCACTCTGGGAATGAATCCTAGAGTGTCTGTGGTGCGATGTGCCAGGTGCGATGACGTCATTTCCATGCCGTGCGAGCAAAGCATGTGCTAGAGAGGAGTCCCCTGCCAGGGTGGTGGAGGGACTTGGCAACCCTAGTGGGTGATGTGACAGACCTCTGGCCGAGCGAAGACCCTGGAGAGCTGCTGCCAGTCTGTGCAGACAATACAGACTTTGATGGACCAAGGGCCTGATTCAGTAGAAGGCAAATGCATATGTTCTGAATCCTACTCAGATCTATTCAGTGGGGCTTATTCCCTGTAAAGTGTTCTTAGGATCGCACTATTAATATTATTTCTTAATTGGTAATTACAAATCCTGAGATGAAGGCACAGGAATGTGGTCAAGCCCCTTAATAACAGGAAACATTAGGGGAGAGAGGAATGAATCTGCAAATATATTTTTGTTGCTTCAATAAATTGGTCTGTGGAAAGTAAGGGATCAGAAGGGGAGGAAGGCCAAAGCCAAGAGGAAAGGAGTGTTCAAAATATGGTAAGCCACTCAAAGAACATAGAAACAAACCTGGTGGGTCAGATCAAAGGTTCATCCAGTTCAGCAAAGGGATTTGGAGGCAAAAAACATACCAGTATGTTGGGTTGCCAGGTCCGATTCAAGAAATATTTGGGGGCTTTGGGGGTGAAGCCAAGAGACTTTGGAGGTGAAACTAGGAGCAAGGGTGTGACAAGCAGGATGGAACTCCAAATGGAGTTCTGGCCATCACATTTAAAGAGACTGCACTCCTTTTAAATGTCTTCTGTCCATTTGGAAATAATGAAGGATAGGGGAAGAATAAGACTGCACATTTATACCCCACCCTTCTCTCTGGATCAGAGACTCAGAGCAGCTTACAATCTCCTATATCTTCTCCCCCCACAACAGACACCCTGTGAGGTAGGTGAGGCTGAGAGGGCTCTCACGGCAGCTGACCTTTCAAGGACAACTTCTACAAGAGCTATGGCTAACCCAAGGCCATTTCAGCAGCTGTAAGTGGAGGAGTGGGGAATCAAACCCGGTTCTCCCAGATAAGAGTCCGCACACTTAACTAGTACATGAAACTGGCACCTTATTTTGGGGCTCGTAGAATTGAACCCCCTGGTCCAATTTTTGAAACTTGGGGCAGGGGGTGTTTTGGGGAGAGGCACCAGATGCTGTGCTGCAAATTTGGTGCCTCTTACCTCAAACCACAGCCTCCCCCCCCACCAAGCCCCAGATACCCATGGATCAAATTATCCATTATACCCTATGGGAATCAGTCTCCATAAGGTATAATGGAGTGCCCAACGGACATTTCCCTCCTTCCACCTTTCTGATAACTGTGAAGCAGGGGAAGGGCCTCCAAACTGGGGGATCCCCTGAGGACTGGCAACCCTATCAGGGGAATGAATTTGCATATATGTTTTTGTTGCTTCAGTAAACTGGTCTGTGGAAAGTAAGTGATCAGTAGGGGAGGAAGGTCAAAGCCAAGAGGAAAGAAAGAAAGGAGTGTTAAAAATATGGCAAGCCACTCAAAGAACATAAAAACATAAACCTGGTGGATCACATCAAAGGTTCTTCAGCAAAAGGATTTGGAAACAAAAAACATACCAATAAAGATCTGATTCAAATTGAATACCCGTTCTGAAAAACAGTATACCAGCTGGATGGAAAGGCTGTGAGAAATCTGGGGTGGGGGATAATTTGAAACTCTCACCCGCATCCAAAATCTCCCCCTCACAGGGCAGCTTTAGCAATCTGATTTCTCCCTCTCCTCCTGTTTGTTTTCTTTAACTGATGTTCAGCTTTTCTCAGCAATTTACACCCTTCTGAACTATTTTCAGTCCTCTTCGAACCAAGTCATTGTCTTTTATTTCTTTTTCTTTTGATTCATCTACAGACTCCTATTTTTTTTTACATAGCCGGGGAGTGTCCCACAAGTATGTACAGCCTCCTACTACATTGGCTGTGGGTGGCCCCGTCTGACTGCTTCCACCATCTGTAAAAGGATCCGACAGATATAACACTGCTTTGAAACTGAACAGAAATATTTGTGTAATTTGGGAGGGGTGAGAAGCCATCGGATCCAACATTTATTCTAGCATCTCACTGCCTGGTCTGATTGCTCCTCTTTAGCAGTGAACAGAGAGGGACTGACAGAGACGTTATCCCAACAGAAAAGTTAACCAGTCTTCCCACCACACTGGAATCTCCAAATTGGTGTCGCATTTTCTGCCAATCACCTCTCTGTTTGGGGGAAGGCTTTGTTACTTTACATAAACACAAGTTATATTTGCATAAGCAAGTTTGTTCTCTGGGGCTGCCCGTATTGCCTGCTAAGCAGGGGCAAAGGCTTTGTCAAGCAGAGTAGGCCGGTGGTGGTGGGGATAGAAGCAGATGCTTGGTCTCAGGTTGCATGTGCCCCAGCTCCCCTGGTGAAAGGAAGTTCATGTTCAGAAGAGGTTGAGGCAATGTTAGCAGGTAGGAAGAGCTGCAAAAGGGGAGGGGACTTGGGGAAAAGCCCAGGCGGCGTTATCTCTCTGAACAACAGAGGCTTAAGTCTCCCTCCACTGTTATAATAAGCATGTACACATACAATTTATGAGAGTGACTAGGGATTACGAAGATTCAGATCATTTCTCTGTTTCAGAGAGAATTGCTGATTCAGAATTAAGGTTGCCGGGTCCAAGTCAAGAAAAATCTGGGGACTTAGGGGATGGAGCCAGAGACTTTGGGGGTGGAGCCCGGAGCAAGGTTGTGAGAAGCATAACTGAACTCCAAAGGGAGTTCTGGCCATCACATTTAAAGTGACTTCACATCTTTTAAACGCCTTCCCTCCGTTGGAAATAATGAAGGATAGGGGCACCTGGTTTGGGGCTCAAACAATTGATCCCCTGGTTCAATCTTTCTGAAACTTGGAGGATCTTTTGGGGAGAGGCACCGGATACTATACGGAAAATTTGGTGCCTCTACCTCAAAAAAAGCCCCCCAGAGCTCCAGATACCCGTGGATCAATTCTCCATTATCCCCTATGGGAATCAGTCTCCACAGGGAATAATGGAGTGCCCAGCAGAGCCTTCCCTCCCCTCCCCCTGCCCTGCTTTCTGATGACCCTGAAGTGGGGGGATGGCCTCCAAACC
Organism: Heteronotia binoei; assembly: GCF_032191835.1. Lineage (NCBI taxonomy): Eukaryota > Metazoa > Chordata > Lepidosauria > Squamata > Gekkonidae > Heteronotia > Heteronotia binoei. The sequence continues at coordinate 23,436,602 of NC_083235.1, forward strand.
CATCTGGGGATTAGCGACCCTCTTCAGAATTTCAAACAGAGCCAGCATTAGGGTATGCTGAGGTGGGGCAGCTGACTGGGGGGAGGGGGGAGGAGCACTATTGCTGATTTCCCATCATGCACCTCCCCTGCCACTTTTTCACCCACGATCCACCTGCCTAGAATCATTGAGGAAGGGTGTGGGTGGTGCACAGCAGCAGCACTCCTGGTGGTAATGGCAGAGGCATTCCCAGCTGCATTCCCTGGCCAGTGCAGTCGGGGAAAGGGTGTCCAGGTGGTGCAGGCAGCCGAGTGTAGGTGATGGAAGAGCTTGCCAGTGGGAAGAGACACAGGCAGAGGGTGCAGGTAGAGAGGTGGGAAGGAAGGCATGAGAAGACCCCAGGCACTGTCTGCCCAGGGTAGGGTTGCCAAGTCCCCCCCAGCCTCCAGCCAGGGTAAGGTTGCCATGGGTAGGGTTGCCCACAGTAGGGTTGCTAAGTCCCCTCCAGCCTCTATGGTACCTATTGTACCATAGAGTTTTCCCTCCCAAATTGTTAAGAGTGTCTGGAAAAACCCTAGAGCAGCCAACGCACGATGTCGCTGGCGCAATGACATCACTCGTGGGTGACGTCATTGCTCCAGCAATGTCGGGAGGGTCCCCCCTGCTGGCCCAGTGTGGGCTGGCGGGCTGGGAATCTCCTGGGTGGGAGAACCCCCGCCCGGACTGGGGGCTTTGCAGCCCTAGCCCAGGGCATCCCACAACCTGGAGTCAGCCCTGATCTCAGATCTCTTGCATGCCTTTTACTGTTTTTATTGCAGCCATTCCCAAGTCTGTCCAACCTAGGGTTGTCAGGTGCCCCCTGGCCATTGGCAGGAAATGTGAAGGTAGGGTTGCCAAGTCTGTGTTGGAAAATACCTGGAGACTTTGGGGGTGGAGTCTGGAGAGAGTGAGGCTTGGGAAGGGGAGGGGAGGAGCCTACAATGCCATGGAGGCCACCCTTCCAAGCAGCCATTTTCTCAAAAGAACATAAGAACCTAAGAGAAGCCATGTTGGATCTAGGCCAATGGCCCATCCAGTCCAACACTCTGTGTCACACAGTGGCCAAAAAAATAAAGTTGCATCAGGAGGTCCAGCAGTGGGGCCAGGACACTAGAAGACCTCCCACTGTGCCCCCCCAAGCACCAAGAATACAGAGCATCACTGCCCCAGACAGAGAGTTCCAACGATAAGCTGTGGCTAATAGCCACTGATGGACCTCTGCTCCATATGCTCTGCCAGCTGGAGATCAGTTGTGAAAGTGGAAGATCTCCAGGCCCAAACTGTAAACTGGCAACCACAGTGAGGGTAGGCTTGCTCTGAGATCTCCAGGCCCCAACTGGAGCTTGGCAACCCTGCAGAAAGCAGACCAGGATTATCTTGACCTTTTGCACCCTGGCTAAACTGACCCATATTTGTCCTGCAGGAAACTTGCTCTCTGACAATTGAACTGACTGTTACCAGCATGGCTCCAGCGCTGAGAAAAGAGAAGAAGAAGATGTATTTCTTGGTGCTGGAGTCTGGGCCCCGCCACTCCCTTCACTGCTGCGATAAGCCAGGAATGTGGTGGGACTCACATCAGATAAAGACTAGGCTTCACTGCCTTCTGAGCCCTTGCTTGCTTAACCGGTGAGCCAGCAGGATCATGCATGGGGGCTGTAGGGGCTGCTGTTTTATTGGCATCTCACTGCAAGGGTCAGGGCTAAGCACAGGCTAGACTGCTCGGTATTACTGTTGCTGGGAGGGCTGCATTCCACAGGCCTGATGTGGCCACTGACAAGGGTGGGAAATATGCACGGGAGATGCTTTAATCCAGAAAAGGAAAGAGCTCTTTCTTGCTCTCTCTGTCTCTCTGAAGGTGCTGGAACAACGTTGTGCCCATAGAAGGGATGATGCCGATGATGATTAGGGCTTTTTTGTAGAAAAAGCCCAGCAGGAACTCATTTGCATATAAGGCTACACCCCACCACCACCCAATAACACCGTTGTTTCACACAGGGCTTTTGTGTAGAAAAGGCCCAGAAGGAACTCATTTGCATGTTAGGCCACACCCACTGACATCACCGCTGCCTCACACAAGGCTTTTTTGTAGGAAAAGCCCAGCAGGACCTCATTTGCATATTAGGCCACACCCCTTGGCATCACCATTGTTTCACACAGGGCTTTATTTGCAGAAAAAGCCCAGCAGGAACTCATTTGCATATCAGGCCACACCTCCAGTGCCATACCAGCTGGAACTGCATTCCTGTGTTCCTGCTCAAAAAAAGCTATGATGATGTTGTTGTTGTTGATGCTGCTGCTGCTGCTGTGGGAGCTAGGGTTGCTAATCTCCAGGAGGTAACTGGATATCTCCTGGAATGACAATTGGTCTCCAGATGATAGAGATTCGTTCCCCTGGAGAAAATATCTGCATTCGAAGGAAGATCCTGTGGCTTTAGACCCCACTGAGGGCAGACTCTATGGCAATGCACCCCTCTGAGGTCCCTGTACTCTCCGGGCTCCATCCCCAAATATCCAGATGTTTCCCAGCCTGGGTATGGTAACCCTACCCCCACCATTCCTTGCTGGTAGTCAGGGGAGACCTCGCAATCCTATCTGGAGGTTAGGGGTGCAAGATCCTGGCTGGGAAACCCCTGGAGATTTGGGGGGGAACCTGGGAAGGACAGGATTTTCAGTGGAGATAGCGTAGTGCCCACCCTCCAAAGCATACATTTTCTCCAGGGGAACTGATCTCTGTCATCTGGAGATGAGCTGTCATTACAGGGGACCCCCGGGTCCCACAAATCTAACAGTGGCTTGGTTCACATGGAACTGGGATGGCCATAGGGTTGCCATCCTCCAGATAGGAAAAATGTATAACCAAAAGATTCCGTGATAAACCAGCCTCAAAACAACTCAGATACAATAAATTATAATAAATGGTTCATATTAAAGATATTTAAATCAGTTTACCAGAAAGTTTGGAATAAATATTACAAATAAACCAGGTATATAAATGATGAGTCAAAACCCGTTTCATAGGGGGGAAAGTCCAAAATGCGGCTTCTGTTTTCACAGTGCCAATCATCAAAGTAAGTCCTCCAGTTGTGCAGCAAGCACAAATTCTCAGGGGTTTTTTTGGAGCAGGAACTCCTTTGCATATTAGGCCACACCTCCCTGATGTAGCCAATCCTCCAAGAGCTTACAGGGCTCTTAGTACAGGGCCTGCTGTAAGCCAGTTTGGTGTAGAGAGAGCCAGTTTGATGTAGTGGTTAAGAGCGTGGACTCTTATCTGTGAGGACTGGGTTTGATTCCCCACTCCTCCACTTGCACCTACTGGCATGGCCTTGGGTCAGCCATAGCTCTGGCAGAGGTTGTCCTTGAAAGAGAAGCTGCTGTGAGAGCCCTCTCAGCCCCACCCACCTCACAGAGTGTCTGTTGTGGAGGGAGAAGATATAGGAGATTGTAAGCCGCTCTGAGTCTCTGATTCAGAGAGAAGGGCGGGGTATAAATCTACAATTCTTCTTCTTCTAAGCTCCAGGAGGATTGGCCTCATCAGGGAGGTGTTGCCTAATATGCAAAGGAGCTCTTGCTACAAAAAATGTCCTGCAAATTCTTAGTGTGTAGCTATGCACAAGTAAATCCTTAGTGCGATGAGGCAGTATTCTAATTTTCTCATTTCACAAGAACTTTGTCCAGCTTCAAGTCCACACAATTAAGACATGGCAAGAATACTTCAAAGCACAATCAACTCCCTAGTAGTGCATAAACAGAAAATCTTGCCTGACTTGGACCTAACAGTGGCTTGGTTCGCATGGAACTGGGGTGGTCTGGATAGGGTTGCCATCCTCCAGATAGGGTCTGAAGATCTCCTGGAATTGCAACTGGTCTCCAGACTATGGAGATCAGTTCCCTGCAGTACAGGGCTGCTTTGAGGTTTGTATGGGTTGGGATTGGGAATTCCCAACCAGATTGTTGTCTGCAGACAACTACTAATTTTATACACCTTTATTATGCCTTGCTTCCCTCCTCACCCCCCAACTCAACAGCCATTGTTTGAAAGAGAAGCCCCACCTTTCCCGATCCTTCTCCACATGGAAAATGCTCCAACTCCTTTCCCTTTTCTGATCTTCTCTCAGGTACATCCCCAAGCACGGGTGGAATTCTAGCAGGAGCTCCTTTGCATATTTGGCCACACACCCCTGATGTAGCCAATCCTCCAAGAGCTTACAAAAAAAAAAAGCCTTGCAAGCTCTTGGAGGATTGGCTACATCAGGGGGTGTGTGGCCTAATATGCAAAGGATCTCCTGCTAGAATTCCACCCCTGTCCCCAAGAAAGAAGGATGTGACACCTTGAAGGTGAGCAAAACAAAAATGCTGTCCCCATGCTGGGACCCCAGCCACTGGTGATAGCTGAAAGGATTGTTAATCCGATTTACAGGACAAGCCTAAACAGATACAAATGTCCTTCTCAATCTATTTATTTATTTAAATGGATTTAGAAGGGTGTAGCTGACCTGAATAGCCCCCGGCTAACCCAATCTCATCAGATCTCGGAACCTAAGCAGGGTCAGCCCAGGTTAGTATTTGAAAGGGAAGCCACCAAGGAATAACTCACAATGCAGAGGTAGGCAATGGCAAACCACCTCTCAATGTTGCCTCGAAAACCCTACAGGGTCACCATAAATCAGCTGTGACTTGATGACAGCAACAACAGCAAACTGTGGTTAGGAGGACTGCACTGTTAGCTACAACAGCCCTCCCCTAGTACATCATTGTTGGGAGGGTCAAGTGTTAACCTTCTGCACAGATAAGTCTAAGAGTTTGATGCTGTCTTTAGCCAAAATCTGGACAAACGCGTTGGAAATCAGTAATGTACAGAGCTTGTGTTCTTTTTTGAGCACAAGACTAACTGATTCCATTGAAGAAGCCTCTTGACAAAATGCGTAGGGAATTTTAACAGAGTAATAAAATATAATTTTAATTTATTTCGCACCATCAGCTTTGGCCCTATTTTTTGTCACTTAGTGTAGGGTAGGGTTGCCATGTCCCCATGCCACTGTGGCAAAAGGACTCTTCTTGCATGCTTTGTGCACACTGCACAGAGACGTCACTGGGAAGTGATGTCATCACGCAGGACACCATAGAGTACCATAGAGCAGAGGTGGCCAATGGTAGCTCTCCAGATGTTTTTGCCTACAACTCCCATCAGCCCCAGCCAGCATGGCCAATGGTTGGGGCTGATGGGAGTTGTAGGCAAAAAAAACATCTGGAGAGCTACTGTTGGCCACCCCTGCCATAGAGTTTTACCATGAATCCTAAAGTGTCCCTGGCACAACATTCCCAGTGTGATGACCTCACTTCTGGGTGATGTCATTGTACAGGGCAAGTCATATGACATCAGGGGTCTTTGTAGGGTTGCCAAGTCCAATTTAAGAAATATCTGGGGACTTTGGGGGTGGAGCCAGGAGACTTTGGGGGTGGAGCCAGGAGACATTGGAGGAGGAGCCAAGAGCAAGGGTGTGACAAGCATAATTGAACTTCAAGGGAGTTCTGGCCATCACATTTAAAGGGACTGCACAAATTTTTAAATGCATTCCTTCCATAGGAAATAATGAAGGATAGGGGCACCTTCTTTTGGGGCTCACACTGGGAATGTTGTGCCAGGGACACTTTAGGATTCATGGTAAAACTGGTTCAATCTTTTTGAAACTTGGTAGGTATTTTGGGGAGAGGCACTAGATGCTATACTGAAAATTTGGTGCCTCTATCTCAAAAAACAGCCCCCCCCAGAGCTCCCAATAACCACGGTTCAATTCCCCATCATTCCCTATGGGAATCGTTCATGGAGGTGCATGATGGCTCTGGGGGCGGGGCTTCCCCCGTCGGCCAGCTGGCTGGGGGAGGGGGGAAGCCTGTAAAACCGGGGGATCCCCCGCTGGGACCTGGGGATTGGGAAGCCTAGCTCTTTGGGGGTGAGGTCCCCCTGGTGGCCTGCTCTGTGCTGGCAGGTTGGGGCCCCCCAAACCAGGGGATCCCCTGCCCCGAGCTTGCCAGCCCTAGTGTAGGAGGTCCCCAGCCTTTCTGAGCCTGGAGGCACATTCAGAATTCCGAAATGGCATGGTGAGCAGAGCAACAAAATGGCTGCCACAGGAGGTGCAGCCAGCCACTGAATTAGTGCCACAGCTTAACTTCAGCAACACCAAGTAGTTCTTTGTGCAGCCGCTCTCAAAGCAACATTTTAAAAAATCTGCACAGCTAATCAAATCGCTAATATTCAACCAGAAACCTTGCTGGCCAAAAGCTGGGGTTGCCAGATTCCTGCTCCCCCCCCAGTAGAGTTGGGGGTCCCTCACTGTTAGGCCCTGGCCTCCCAGCTGGCTGGCAGGGGGACTTACTAGTAGAAAGAAGAAGGCCTAGGCCATTGCACCAGAAGTGACATCATTACACCAGTGACTTCAGGGTGATGCTCTGATATTTGGGCAAAAACTCTATGGCAGAAACTGGTTTTACCATAGAGTTTTTGCCCAAATACTAGAGCATTGCCTGGAAGCCAGTGGCATGATCTTGTCACTTCCTGTGTGATACTGGCAACATGACCTAGGCCTTCTTTTTTCTACAGGTAAGTCCCCCCCATCTCCCTCCCCCTGTTACCAGGAAGGACCTGACAACCCTAGCAAAAGCCATATCTGGCCAAACTCCCTTCCTAAAAACAATTGGCAGATGTCAGAAAAGATGTCGGTGGGCTTGGGCCTCCTGATGGCACCTTGTTTTTTGGCCACTGTGTGAAAATGCTGGACTGGATGGGCTGTTGGCCTGATCCAACATGGCTTCTCTTATGTTCGTATTTTTGTGGCATCCACAGGCACCATGCTGGGGACTGCTGTCTTAGTGCCTGGTGAAGCTCTTTTATTTTCTCCTTGTTCAAGAGAAGGAAGATCATTCCCTGATATACCAGACCTGAGAGCATTAACGCGGCATGGACAATTAGCGGGACAAATTTCTTGATCAGCAAGCAAAGGATGTTCAAATGCTTGGAAGAACTGTTTATCCCCAGGGATAAAGGCCCACCTGCTGATAACTTTGTTACAAACAGTTGTTAGCTGATCCCAGCACTGATAAGAAGATTCCCCCAAACAATACAGAACTAGTCTGCATTTTTTTAATCTAGGGAAACTCCTGCTGTGACTAAATAGCCTCATCCCAATGCCAGTTAACAGCAAGAAAAGTATTCAGAGGTCAGCAGTGTAGAAATGGCAAGCCACCACTGGTTTGTCTTATCTACTGTCACTTATCAGGAGGATTCCCAACCCAGGGTGCAAAGCCCTGATGGACTATGTTCCACTCACAAACCTTATTATCTGCTATGTATGTACCTATGAAGCTGCCAGGGGTGGAATTCTAGCAGGAGCTCCTTTGCATATTAGGCCACACCTTGCTGATGTAGCCAATCCTCCAAGAGCTTACAAGGCTCTTTTTTGTAAGCTCTTGGAGGATTGGTTACATCAGGGATATGTGACCTAATATGCAAAGGAGCTCCTGCTTGAATTCCACCCCTACAATCAGACCATTGGTCCATCAAAGTCAACTCAGACTGGCAGGGGGTCTCCAGGGGCTCAAGCACAAGTCCTCCATATCACCTACTATCCAGAGGTGGCAGGGATTGGACCTGGGACCCTTTGCATGCCAAGCAGATGCTTTACCAGGGTCCTTCACCTCACCTACTGCCTGGTCCTTTCAACTGGAGATGCTGGGGATTGAACTTGGGACCTTCTGCTTGCCAAGCAGATGCTCTGCCACTGAGCCATGCCTTCTCTCCATTCTTCTTCTTATTGTACTACCAATTCTAATTTTGTCATAAACAGCAAAAGTTTTGTTTGATGGTACTGAACCTGAGCCATAGACCCTCATGTAGTCAGTGTGGTCAGCTTTGTCAAATCATGTGCTGGAGCTGAAGATGGAAGGAGAACATCTCTGGGCTGGGTTGCCTAGGTGTACTAGTCATCATGCCGCTGCAGTGCAAATTTTCCTGGGCTCCACTGTACTACTATAGTCTATTTCAAGGGACCAATAATCAGTGGTCATTTTGAAGAAAAAGATGTGCCAGGACTCATTTGCATAACTCATTTGCATATGCCACACACCCCTGACATCACTGGAAGGTGTACTAAATTATATTAGCTCAGCACCTACTTTAAAATGCTTCCTGAATTACAATTGTCCTACCTTTCTCCCATCATACTTCTTAAATTATCTCCTATGTCGCCACCCAATGAGAAGGGAGCACTCACTGGAGAAGATCCTGATGCTGGGAAAGACAGAAGGCAAAAGAAGAAGGGGATGGCAAAAGAGGAGAGGGCTGGAAAGTGTTACTGATGTAACTAACACGATTATAGAGTTGCCAATCCCCAGGTGGGGGCAGGGGATCCCCAGTTTGGAGGCCCTCTCCTCACTTCAGGTTTTATGAGCCCCCAAAGAAGGTGCCCCTATCCTTCATTATTTCCAAATGAAGGGAAGGCCCAGAACTCCCTTTGGTGTTAAATTATGCTTGTCACACCCTTGCTCCTGGCTCCACCCCCAAAGTCCCCAGAAATTTCTTGAATTGCATTTGGCAACACTAAACACAAATTTTAACAGACTTTAGAGGATGGTGGAAGATAGCAGGGCCTGGCGTGACTTTGTCCATGGGGTCGCAAAGAGTCAGACTCGACTGTGCGACTGAACAACATGTGGCCACAGTGGCACAATGAAGATTTCCATCTGCCTGCTTTATATGTTTTGGTTATTTTCCTTTTTGTGTGTGTGTGTGTGTGTGTGTGTGTGTGTGTGAAAAAATATTAGAGCATTTGTCCAATCTTAGAATTCTCACAGGGGGTTTGAACAATGGAGTCCAGAAGCAAGTATTTGGGAGGGGGATTAAGAAAGAAAGAGCACAATAAAATCTAGAGGTTCCAGAGCTCCGCTCCTGTGAGCTCCTGTCCCAAATGAGGCCTACCTGTGATGACATGGAGTCCTAAATGGTGTGGGACCAGAAGAAAACTTTTGCTTCTATGTTCCATCTTTTTTAAGCATCACATCTCTTTTAAGCATCACTCTGCCTCAATGTAAGGGGGGGGGGGGGCGGGGAACGGTGGAATGTTAGAGCATCTGCTTGGTAAGCAGAAGGTCCCAGGTTCAATCCCTGGCATCTCCAACTAAAAAGGGTCCAGGCAAATAGGTGTGAAAAACCTCAGCTTGAGACCCTAGAAAGCTGCTGCCAGTCTGAGTAGACAATACTGACTTTGATGGACCAAGGGTCTGATTCAGTATAAGGCAGCTTCATATGTTCATATGTTCCATTAAAACACAGGTCAAAAGCCCTCAAGAGGCATGAGTGGGAACAGGGCATGGTAGCCACCTGGAGTTTGGCGCATGAGAAGTGCAGGGAGAAAAATCTGCTCTGTGGCAACTCTGGATTGCAAACCTCCAGGTGAGCCCTGGAGGTCTCCTACTATTACAGCTGATCTCCAGGCTACACATATCCATTCCCCTGGAGAAAATGGCCGCTTTAGAAAAGGTGGCCTCTATGGCATTGTACCAGCTGAGGTCCCTTCCCTGTCCAAACCCCGCCCTCCTCAGGCTCCACCCCCAAAATCTCAATGTATTTCCCAACCTTGAGCTGGCAACCTTTTTCTTTGGCAGCAGCAGGAGCAACATGAAGCATTTTGGAAGCAGCTTCAACCAGTTCTTCTTAATGGGTTTCCACTGAAAAGTCCTTATGCTTAGGACTTGGTCAAGGATACGTTATTGTTGTTTTACTACCCTAGGGGCAAATTACAGTTTTGGACACTGACGGGATTGTGTTATTTGCTGCCCAGCAAAACAATCATGTATTAAAGGATTAAGAGTTGCCAGGCATCCTATTTTTCCTGTTTCAATTCTTAATTATAACTTCTTCCTTTCCTCCTTTGCACGAATCTGTCTTTGCTCTCAGCATCTGACAATGACTGGAAGGTTCCCAGCCTCTGAGCGTGCAGGAGCCAGTGTTCAGCCTGTGAACGGCAAAGCTGCCTCCCAGCTCCTTTCAAAATGTCTTTCTTCAAGGAATATGCATAACCGAGTCAGGCACCCTTGGAATTTTAGCCATCTGCAAGTCTGCCTCCATGAACTCCCATCAGACTTTTTAAATTACTTTCTCCTATGTGGCCACAGCAGCTTGATGAAGATTTCCATCTGTCTATTTTATATGTTTTAGTTATTTTCCCATTTTTTGTGGGGGAAAATATTAGAAAGTTTGTTGAATCTTAGAGTTCAGCAAAATTCTCACAGGGAGTTTGAACAATGGAGCCCAGAAGCAAGTATTGGGGGTGGGGTGGGGTAAGAAAGAGCACAAGAAAGTTTAGAGCAGGCCCCCAAATCAGCTCCCCAAGCAACTGGCTGTCCTCTGCTTCCTTCTCCCTTTCTCACTTCCTTCTGCATCACAGCTTGCTTTGCCAGGCTCTCTCAATTGCATAGCAGAGCTACTGAGCCAAGCCTCTCTTCCTTCTATTGGCTGAGGCTCCTCCTCCTCCTGGTCCCCTGGGGAAGGAAAGAAAAAGCCAGAGCTTCCTTTTCCCAGTTCCCTGGATCCCATCAGTGAAATACAAAGAAAGCACCTTTAAGACCAAGAAGTGCTAATGTTTTAAGCATGTTTTAAGGGTTTGACCCTTTAAATGGGGTGGGGGGAGTGGGCACGTATGCATAACCCTGCTTGAAAACAGCAGGCACCATGCAGTCCTGTCCTGTAAACTACAAATTCACTGCCTGCAGGACAGCTGTGCAAGCTACCTACCCTTTTCAAGTGGGGCCATGGATGACTGTTGAGGGTGGGGCTTCCTCTGCCAGAGTGATGGCTGGCATCTGGGGAGAGCCCCAGAAAATGAGGGATCCTCAACCCCCACCTGGGGACTGGCATCCCTGGTCCAAAGTACTGAGACTTTCTGGTCAGGTGTCCCCAACTGTTTAACTAGCCTTTGGAATTCTGACACAGAGCGGTGGCCGTGGCTGCAAAATGGCTGCCATAAAAAATATTGCTGCAGGAGGCATAGCCAGCCACAAAATGGCTGCTGCATTTTATCTGCAGTCTCATAGTGAAGCTGGTGCCAAAGCAATGTTTTAAAAAAGATCTACACTGCCAATCAAATCTCCAGTGGCCAATCAAAAGACTTGCTGGGGGAAAGCACCACCACCTGGCTCCACCCATTGTCTAAAAACATTTGGCAGGCACCAGGAAATGTGTTAGCTGGTACCGTGGCATGATGGGCACACTGGGGAAACCCTGTTCTAGGTGTTGGTAACAATCCACATGGTAAACAGCAGAAGTAAAGGAACCAGATCAAATTTTCCAACAATTGGAGATGCTTCCATCCATGGAACAGAGTTTTCCTGCCTCTCCCCCTCTGGCTGCAGCCCACTCTGGAATGGCATTGGGACAAATGGTGGCTTTGCTGCTGGAAGGATGAATGGGTAGAAATTATACCTCCCTTTATGTTATGTAATGTACTGGGTTTGGAGACGTTCAACCACTAACATCCTTTATTAATGAACACACAATAACAAGACAACATGGCAAGTCCGGGTCCCCAGAACACCCAGAACAACCCACTCCCAAGGCCAGTCCAATCTTGGACAGTTAAAGTTTGTGCCACAGATCTTAATTGGCGGTCAGTAAGTCTGTCCCTAGTCAAGTGACCCACGGTTTCCTGCGGCTCCCCTGTTTGCTCTAGACAGCACTGTGTTGGAAATTCAGAGACCGAAATGCAGTACACAACATGTTAGCGGAGTGATAAGCTGCAGTATTGCAGTTCAGGCTCTGCTCACGACCTGAGTTTGATCCCAGTGGAGGCTGGGTTCAGGTAGTCGGCTCAAGGTTGACTCAGCCTTCCATCCTTCCAAGGTTGGTAAAATGAGTAGCCAGCCCGCTGGGGGGAAACTGTAGATGACTGGGGAAGGCAATGGCAAACCACCCCATTACAAAATGTCTGCCAAGAAAGCATTGTGATGTGACATCACCCCATGGGTCGATAACAACTCGGTGCTTGCACAGGGGACTATCTTTACCTTTTTTATGTTAGTGCGAATTTTAGTCTGGATCCAACCACCCCACTGAGTTTGCCAGCCTCTCAATGTCCAGGGTGACATTTTCACTGACCCCAAGCCAGGGACTGGTGAATTGTAAACTCCATACTTTGCAGGTGATGTGTCAAAGTCATTGCACAAACCCGTCCTGCTCCCTAATTACCCCATAAAGTCATCAGCAGTTCAGCTGTTTACCTGTATGAACCTTTTGGAAAGCCTGTGGATGTTGAGCAATGCAGTGGCCGATTCCACATTTCAAGTGTCCCTATTTATGGAAGAGAGTCCCTATTTTTTGATCCTTGTACCTGTATTTCTGTGTCCTATTTTTACCTTTTAAGGAAGAAGTGGCTTGCCAGAGTTGTCATACTTTGGGGATCATACCTGTCCTCAAAATATAGGGATGTTTAAATCCTTGAGAATGGATTGCACTGTATCTCTAGAACCAAGGCTTTTTTGGTAGCAGGAACTCCTTTGCATATTAGGCCACACACCCCTGTTGTAGCCAAACCTCCAAGAACTTACAGGGCTCTTAGTACAGGGCCTACTGTAAGCTCCAGGAAATTGGCTACATCATGGGTGTGTGCCTAATATGCAAAGGAGGTTCTACTACAAAAAAAGCCCTGCCTAGAACACATATGTAAAAGTTCTACGCATTAATGCCAAGTTCTCCTGCAGAACATGGCTAGCCATTTCACACAACGGCAGCTGCCAGGATGTATTCCCCAGTGTGGAGAACATATTGTAGGACAACTGCTTTTTCTTTTAAGAAAAACCGTCAACACCCTTTTGCCATTACAGATATAGCACACAGCAGGGGTGTGACAGCTTTTGTAAAATGCAAACCCATGCGGCGTGGGTTGGATCCATCAGTTTGCTTGTGGATTGTGGATATTTGCAGAGGGATTGTGAATCTTTCCTCAGCAGTCTCTTCCATGCAAGCCATGCACGGAGGGGAGGGGGCTGAAGTGAAGTGAGCTGAAGGGATAGGGCTTTTTTTAGAGAGAGAAAGCCCAGCAGGAACTCATTTGCATATTAGGCCACACCCCAAAGCCAGCTGGAACCGTGCTTTGATGCGTTCCGGCTAAAAAAAAAAAAGCTCTGTCAAGAACCATAATGCTGATCTGAAACTGGCTAGAAAGTAGTTGCGGTTGGGAAGAAGTGACTTTGTTCTGTCGAACGGAATGGTTTCAAGCTTTGGTTCTGTTGTTGAATTACGCAGTCCTGAGGAAGACTGAAGAAACCCCTGTCACTCTGGAATGGGGTGTCAACCACTTGGATTCGTCTTGAATTTACAAGGGAGAATTTGCTGCACTCATTTGGAACTGTGTTAAGATTTTGTTGTATCTTGTGGAAAGAATTCTACGTATATAATAAATGTATATGTGGATTATGATTGTACCTATTGCTTGTTGCAGTGAGTTGTCCATATAGATATATTGTGTGTTGAATTTAAAGCTTATATAATTCATTACATTATATTGAATGAAATTTATCTTCATTCATCTCCAGCTGGTGGATTGAGATCTCCTGGGATTACATTTTATCTACAGGTGACAGTGATCGGTTCCCCTGGAGAAAATGGCCACTTTGGAAGGTGGAATCTATGAAATTGAATCCTTCCCCTCCTTAGGCTCCAGCCCCCCCCCCAAAAAAATCTTCAGGTACTTACCAACCCTAGAGCTGTCAACCCTACCCCACGTTAGTCCTTCAGGTTCTCTGCACAATTTTGTGGCTCAAGAAATATTGCAGCAAGAGGAAGGAGTTGCCTTCCTCTGGTGCACAGGTGGCCAAACTTGTTTAATGTAAGAGCCACACAGAATAAATGTCAGATGTCTGAGAGCCGCAAGACATGAATGTCAGATGTTTGAGAGCCACCAAACGTGAATGTCAAATGTTTGGGAGCCACAAGACGTGAATGTCAGATGTTTGAGAGCCACGAGGGAGGGAGAGAGGGAAGGAAGGAAAGAAAGAAAGAAGGGCAGGAAGGAAACGGGGGAGAGATAGAAAGAAAGCAACTTTAACTAAACACATTTGCGAAGCCTCCAGCTTACTTGGGTTGGAGAAGTAATTTATAGATAGATAAATGCCTTCTCCAAGCCAGCTGACAGGGTGGCAGGCGCTTTGAGAGCCACACAATATGTGTGAAAGAGCCACATGTGGCTCCCAAGCCACAATTTGGCCACCCCTGCTCTAATGCAACTCCACTCACCCTGTTTGGGATCTAAGCCTTAGTGATTATGGGTACATTTGCATTTATGAATGTAAAGTTAAGGTCAATTTTGTAGATGTTTTGTCCTCTTTTCGGTCATCTATAGATGGGGTTGCCATCTCTGGATTGGGAAATCGGTGGAGACTGGGCGGGGGGGAGGGTGAAGCTCAGAGAGAGCAAAGCTTGGGGAAGAACCTCAGCACATTTAATAGGGTTGCCAAGCTCCAGGTGGGGCTTGGAGATCTAGAATTATTGCAGTTTATTGGGGAGTGGCCATGGCTCACTGGCAGAGCATCTGTTTGGCATGCAAAAGGTCCCAGGTTCAACCCCCCGCATCTCCAGTGAAATTAGGTTGGATGTGATGTAAAAGACTTCAGCCTAAGACCCTGGAGAGCTGCTGCTGATCTGGCAAGATTGACTTCAATGGACCAAGGGTCTGATTCAGTATAAGGCAGCTTCATGTGTATGTCCCATCCCTTGATTGTATTGACTTGCGCAGTGTTAATCCACCTTGAGTCACTTTTCCTAAGCCACTATTATTTACAATCCATCTTTCTCAGGTGGGGCTGGCACGTCTCCTGCTATAGGGTAAGATCTACCAGCCGCACCTCGACCCCCCATTGCTGTTTGGTCAGCTAGTGTAAAGGGGAAATAAGGAAGAAAGCATCATTGCATCAACTTTATGGTGTCATTCCTGGGGCAAATCCAGAAGTGGCTCTAGGATTCATTAGAAATCATGCCGCTCTAGGATTCATTAGAAATTTATGGTAAAACCACAGAGTTTTCAGCTGACTCCTAGAGTGGTGTGGTGTCACTTCCAAGTTCACCTCAGAAACGATGTCACACTGTTGATGTGACAGCACTTCTCATGTCCCTCCCCTTAGGCTTTCACCAGGTACCAGTTACTAGCTGGCAACGCTAGACTAAAGGATTGCAAACTCTAGCAATGCTATAGGAAAATATAAGACATTTAATAAACAATGTTGTAAGACTGGATTTTAGAGAACAATTCAGTAGAAACAGTATAAGATAAGATGTAAGAAATGCAATAACTGGATTATAGAAAATAACGCAGTAAAATCAAGAAATTAATACAATGAACAGTGCCACGATAAACCAAACATAATAAACAGTGCCACTGAACTTGGGACTTTCTGCATACAAAGAGTGGAAAGCATTGCATTATGCGCATCATACTGCAAAAGTCTACAGGTGCAAATATTTACTTTCCCCCAAATGCCCTGGTACTTTGTGGGTGGCCCTATAAGATAACAGGGTTTTTTCCTGTTGGATTACGGATCAGCAACTGCATGGCCCTGGGCCAAATCTAGCCCAATGATTTGTCATCTGCCCCGCCCAATCACTACCGGTAGGCAAAAGAGGAAATTATACAATGGCAGTCAACCATTTCTGGGATGAAGCTTTGGTTGGGCACACCACAGTACCTTCTCAAACAGCATTGCCAATGGACCGTGCCCTTCACTATGGCTGGATCTGCAGAAATCAGCCAGAAGTTTATTTCACAGCATTCACTGTCATTTATCGCAGATTAAATGGCCATTAAAGGCTCAGAGCTAGGGGTAGGGTAGCCAGGTACCCCCTGGCCGCTGGTGGGGGAAAGGGGGTTATAGGGTTGCCAGATCCAGGTTGAGAAACCCCTGGAGATTTGGGGATGGAGCCTAGGGAGGACAGGGACCTCAATGAGGTACAGGACCACAGAGTCCACCCTCCAAAGCATCCATTTTCTCCAGGGAAACTGATCTCTGTAGTCTGGAGATTAGTTGTAATTCCCAGGGGGATCCCCAGGTCCCACCTGAAGCCTGGCATTCTCCCTAACTTCCAGCAGAATATTTCAAGCAAGTCCAGTTGCAGAAAAAAGAGCACCATGCATGAGCAACTATATACTACTTTGCCATGTCTCCTACCAACACCAATACCCTGTGTCTACCACCATCCCTAAAAATGAAAGGCACATTGTTAAATTGGTGTCTGTCAATGAACACATGAAGGGAGCTTTGAGACTTGAAAGCTGATATCCTGGATATCTTGTGGATCTCAAAGGTGCAAAGGGACTCAGTTCTTGCTCCAGAATATTTAAGGAGTCCACTGTACAGGTGCAAAAGGAGCTACAAGCTGCAATAGGTATGTGACAAACTCAGCACATTTCCCAAGACAGGACTTGGCTGTGGCCTTTCTGAACAAGAAGCTTCTGAGCAGACACAAAGCTGTCCATCACAGCATTCCAGGCAACCATCCAACAATAGAAGTGAGAAGATCTGGTGAGAAGATCTGGTGAGAGGTGCCAGTCATGTTTTTTTAAAGAAGTTTGAGCAAGGGAACTATGTTTTTGCAGAAGCTTGCAGCATACTTATCTGGGGTGGGGATTTCCAATTGGCCTGGAGCAGGAATAGCCAAAGTTCTTAAAGTAAGAGCCACATAGAATAAACATCAGATGTTTGAGAACCACAAGGCAGGGAGAGAGAGAGAGGGAGGGCAGAAGAAAGAAAGGAAGGAAGGTGGAGAGAAATGGAAAGACAGCAACTTTAACTTTAAATGCAATCTCCAAGCCGCCAGCTGACTTGGCTTGGAGAAGTGATTTAAAGAGAGAAATGCCTTCTCCAAGCTGGCCAATGGGGCAGTGGGAGCTTCCAGAGCCACACAATATGTGTGAAAGAGCCACATGTGGCTCCCGAGCCACAGTTTGGCCACACTGCCCCCTTGGCCAAACTGGAGGGAAATGTCGTGTCCCTTTCAGGGAGATTTAAGATGCAGAAATAGAAAGCTGAAGTTTTTTGACACATGGAGGTAAATAATCTCACCTGATAAACAATATCCCAATAAGCCTGGGTGTTGTTGGCAACCTTATCATCAAGCTAACAACTGGCAAATTGTATGCCTGGCCAGATCACTGTGTGCACCAACAGATTAGCATTGCAAGAAGAACTTTGGGGGCAAGGAAGAGTGGTTTAAAATGCATAGCAGTGAAGCTCTCTCTATTCTGGAACACCAAGCATGCAACATTATACATTGGGTGATGTGGCTCAGTGGTAGAGCATCTGCTTTGCATGTGGGCACTCCCAAGTTCACTCTGGCATGTCTAGCTAAAAGGACCAGGGAAAAGGTGACATGAAAGACTTCTGCCTGAGACCCTGGAGAGCTGCTGGCAGTCAGAGTAGGCAACACTGTCATTGATAGGCCAATGACTCAGTCAGTATATAGGAGTTTCATGTATTCATAAGGCTGCCAGAGACCTCCCACCAGTAACTTGCACTTCCTGCCATTGCTCCTTTGGGCTGCAAGAAAAAAGAAGAAGACATTGTTGATGTTCTCAGTGTATCTTTACCATAAAGTTCCCAGCAATTCCTAGAGAAGAAGAAGAGGAGGAGGAGGGGATTGGATTTATACCCCACCCTTCACTAGTCAAAGGAGTCTCAAAGCGGCTTACAATCTCCTTTCCCTTCTGCTCCCCACAACAGACACCCTGTGAGGGAGGTGGGGCTGAGAGAGCTCTCCCAGAACTACTCTTGAGCAGAACAGCCTTGAGAGAACTTGTGGCTGACCCCAAGGTCACATCAGCAGGTGCATGTGAAGGAGTGGGGAATCAAACCTGGTTCTCCCAGATAAGAGTTTGTGCACTTAACCACTACACCAGACTGGCTCTCAACATGTCACTTCTGTTTCCCCCCAGAATGGATATCACATTGTATACAACAATCGCTCCCCCAAATCTCACTGTTGTGTATAACATGGCACTGCTTCTGGAGAAAATCTGGCTCTGGGGAACCCAATGTCACATTACTCTTGGAATGGTTCTACCATGGAGTTTCTGAAAATGTCTAGCATGGTGTGACCTCATTTTTGATTTCCCCCAGAACTGATGCCACATTGTGTGCAATGGTAGGTAGCTCTCTCATGTCCCCCCATCTCCTTCTGGGTGCCAACCATGACCCGACAATCTTGCTTATTCATGGCTGTATCAGGACTATAACATTCCAACAGGTTGTCTGTGCAAGGAAAGATTGGGCTATAGCAGGGTGGCCAACGGTAGCTCTCCAGATGTTTTTTGCCTACAACTCCCATCAGCCCCAGCCAGCATGGCCAATGGCTGGGACTGATGGGAGTTGTAGGCAAAAAACATCTGGAGAGCTACCGTTGGCCACCCCTGGGCTATAGGGTTGCCAGGTCCAATTCAAGAAATATCTGGAGACTTTGGGGGTATAACCAGGAGACATTAGGGATGGAGCCAGGAGCAAGGGTGTGACAAGCATAACAACTTCAAAGGGAGTCCTGCCATCACATTTAAAGGGACCGCACACCTTTTAAATGCCTTCCCTCCACTCGTAATAATGAAGGATAAGGGTACCTTCTTTTGGGGTTCATAGAATTGGCACCCCTGGTCCAATCTTTTTTAAACTTGGAGGGTGTTTTGAGCACTGGATGCTATGCTACAAATTTGGTGCCTCTACTTCAAAAACAACCCCTCCCCCAGAGCCCCAGATAGCCGCAGATCAGTTCTCCATTACACCCTGTCCCTAAGGGAATTGGCCTCCATAAGGAATAATGCTCAGCAGACATTTTCCAATTCCTCCTCCCCATCCTGGTTTTTTATTACCCTGAAGTGAGGCGAGGGCCTCCAAACCGGGGGATCCCTGTCCCCAACTGGGAACTGGCAACCCTACTGGGCTAGTTTGCAAGCAGAGAATCAAGGAAGTATACATAGTTAGCAAAGACAACTACTCTGTTAACGTCGATACCGTCAAATGTGGTATTTGTGGTCCCCCATTTAACTCTTATATGTGGAGCAGGGATGGCCAAACTATGGCTCGGGAGCCACATGTGGCTCTTTCACACATGCTGTGTGGCTCTCGAAGCCCTCACTGCCCTGTCGGCCAGCTTGGAGAAGGCATTTGTCACTTTAAATCACTTCTCTTTAAATCACATATAATACTTGCTTTCTTTGGTTTGGTTCTATGAAAATCATAAAACAGGAATGCATTTAAAGTTGCTTTCCGTCTACCTCTCCCTCCTTCCTTCCTCCCCCATCTATTTGCCTGCCTCCCTCCCTCCCTGTCTTGTGGCTGTCAGTCATCGGACATTTATTCTATGTGGCTCTTACGTTAAGCAAGTTTGGCCAGCCCGGATCTGGAGTGACTCTCAGTCCTCTCCCCGCTGCCTGCAAGCTCCACCCCTTTTTAGAATCTGCAGCCAGCGGGCAGGTGGAGTTTCTACGCAGGGAAGCTGCCTGTTCAGTTTTGAGCTGACGTGTCGCTTTGGAAGAGCCAATGAGTCACTTCCACAAGGACAGAAGGATTCAAAGGATTTTTTTTTAAAGTGAGGCAAAAAAAAAAAAAGCTAAGCCCTGTTTAAAGAGAATGCCAAATTATTGTCCTTTGTAAAGAATTTTTTTTTCAAAAGAAAAGCTTTTTGCTTCTCACCACTCAAAAGGAATGAATAAAAACCCTTGGGGGGCAGGCACTTCAGGAACATTCTTAAAATCTTTACAGTCAATTAGCATTCCCCAGAAGAATAGCTAGAGGTCACAACCATCCTGTCTGTCTCTTTAACCAGTTTTGCAGAAAGGGGACAGACTCGGGAACAGGCCCCAGGGAAAGAAGAATCCATCGCCTTTATTGCTTCGTGTATTTGCTTTTATGGCTGCTGTTTAGGGACTAAACAGAGAGCCAGCATATCTGGATTGGCAACCCTTAACTGTTTGACAATATAGTCACCACTCAGGGTGGTTGAAACATGGAGGACAGGGCTTCCCCCTCCACACGCACGCCTCTTCTTTAAATTGTGCTTGTGGATAAAGAGAGGCTCCTGTTCTATAACAAAGTTTGAAAGTCCAGTGGCACCTTTAAGACCAATGAAGTTTTAGTCTGGGCAGTGCTTTTTTTGGTAGGAAAAGCCCAGCAGGAACTCATTTGCATATTGGGCCACACTCCCTGACATCACCATTGTTTCACACGGGGTTTTTTTGTGGGAAAAGCCCAACAGGAAATCATTTGCATATTAGGCCACATCCCCTGCCACCAAGCCAGCCGGAACTGCGTTCCTGTGTGTTCCTGTTCAAAAAAACACCCTGGGTATAAGCTTTTGTGTGCCCACGAACTTCCATGCACACGAGGAGCTTCCATGCACCCAGCTTGAATCGAAGTCATGAGATCTGCATGAACAGAAATTATGTAGGGCTGCAATCACACATACTCAGAGCTTTTCTTGTAGGAAAAAGCCCAGCAGGAACTCATTTGCATATTAGGCCACACCCCCTGACATCACCATTGTTTCACACAGGGCTTTTGGTAGAAAAAGCCCAGCAATGACTTGTTATATTAGGCCAAACCCCTGACACCAAGACAGCCGGAACTGCGTTCCTGTGCATTCCTGCTCAAAAAAAGCCCTGCACACACTAAATAATGCACTTTCAATGCACTTTCCGTCTGGATTTTGCCAGTTCACACAGTAAAATCCAGTTGGAAAGTGCATTGAAAGTGAATTGAAAGTTGATTCTTTAGTGTGTGTGATCACAGCCATTGTCTAGCAGTGTCCTCAGAGTGGTGCCCAGGCAAGTACTTTTAGAAAGTGGGCAGGGCTACGTAGGACTTTTCATCAGCAGGGCTTCTGATTGGCTGTGCAGATTAGAAAGCTTCCTGTTAAACAGCTTCTGCCTGAAATGCTGAAGAGTTTATATTAAAGTTATCTATAACCTTCCTCCCTGTTTTTTTCTGGTTGGCTGCACCTTCTGCAACTGCAATTGTGTGATTGGCTCCACCTTCTGCAACTGCAATTGTGTGATTGGCTCCACCTTCTGCAGCAGCTATTTTGTGACTGGTTGCACCTTCTACAGCAGCCATTTTATGACTGGTTGCACCTTCTACAGCAGCCATTTTGTGCTTGGGCCCACCACCCTGTGTCAGAATTCCAGAGGTGACCACAGGCTCAAAATATTGGGGGCCCTAGACTCTATGGGCTGCAGTGAGGAGTGGGAGTCTGGTAAAATGGCCTCTCTCCTCCCTGTTCTGCTCAGTGCACTTGGCTAGTAGAAGAAGGGGGGATTTCACACATGGTCATACAGTCCCCCCACCCTCCGAATATTATGACTCCAGTCATTAGCTTTATAGGGGCCCAAACTGACTCTTGTGGGATGAGGAATGCGGGGGAAACACTACATCTACCAAGAGTTTTTGTTGGGCAGTTGGCAGGATGCTATAAACCTATAGTCTTGTTCACACAGTTTCCTGATAGTCTTTTCTTATCTCTGTGGAAACAAGATTGCTTTGCTGTCTGTGTCTCAGCATTGCCCCACCCTGGGCAGAAACCTCCTTTGCAAGGAGGTAGTTAATACCTGACTTTTCTAATCTATGTCTCACCATTGCTGGGAATTCTTGGAAAGCTGAAATGGCAGCAAACCGTGGCCACGTTGTACAATTCCTTATTCCCATTTTTTTAATCCAATGATTTACAGAGAAAGCTTCACAATGGTGCTGCTGTGTAAGCCCAACACATTACAGACCAAGAGGCAAATGTGTGTGTTTGGGGGATGTATCTGCTTTGCAAATTTCCAAAGAGGGGCGGGGTGTCTCATGTTTGCCATGAGCCCTATATGCTATATGACCTCTGTGGTGTTTTATCTCCTGTACTTCACTGAAGGCCATAAAGTAGACTGCGAATGTTACAATATTATGGCTTCCATCCAGGACACATGTGTATATGGGTAGATCCCATTAAGATAAATGCAGGAGCTGTAGACAAAAGAGCAAGCCATCTCACATGCTAAATAAAAGTGTACCATTTTGCTTGGTACATGGGTTTGGATCTCTGTCTGAAGGATCAAAGTGAGCTGAGGTTTCATATGCCCCCAGGGTACCTGGCCAAAAACTCCGTCACTTGCTTTCTAGAATTGCCAACCTCCAGGTGGGATACAGCCAAGAGAGAATTACGGAAAAGGTTGAGACTCCGAAATAAAGCCGTGGGAAATAACTACAGAAGTATAATATTAATCAATCGCAAAAATTTATACTAATCCTAATCCTATGCTGCAATATACAATTCCTATGAATACCTAATAGTCATTCACATTATTCAAAATATGCATTGGGAGCCAAACCAAAATACTACAGCTCTGTTCTCAACTGTGAACTGTACAGATGTTTCTGCGTGGAAGATCTAAAGGTGTGTGTGTGCTGGCTGTGCATCCATATGTGAGCCAAGATCACTCATAAACACGTTTTCTGTGATTACAGCCAAAAGACCTCCTGTTCCCCTCCCCCCAGGTATAGTTCTGGGATTCTGAGTTGTTTGCTGAAGCAGGGTCCTGTCAAGCAGACAGACACATTACAAAGTCCGAAAAGAGCTCTTAGGTTAGAAAACGAAGGCTGACCACTGGTATTGTGGTAACACTAGGAAGGGGACAAGGATTCCCTCCTCCAAGGCTTTTGTTGAGATTGTGGATTAAAAATATCCATGATGGGTTTGCCAACTCCACCGTGGGAAATTCCTGGAGATTCAGGGGAGGAGCCTAGGAGGGCGGAGTTTGGGGAGGGGAGGAAACTCAGATGGACTGTTATGCTATAGAGCACTGTTTCTCATTTGCAGGGTCGAGACCCGGTACCAGGCCACGGAAGCCTCACTACAGGGACACAAGAAAAGCCAAAGCTAGTCCCACCCCCAGCAAAGCATGACCTCTGCTCTGCTTCCTTCCTTCCACCATCTCTCTGTTGTGCAGAGAAAAGCTAGCCTTGAAGAATGACACAGGCTGTAAAGCCTGAGCTCCATTTGGCTTCCTTCCTTCCCCCATCTGTGTTGTGCAGAGAAAAGCTAGCCTTGAAAACTGACACAGGCTACAAAACCTGAGCTCCATTTGGCTTCCTTCCTTCCCCTGTCTCTGTGTTGTGCAGGAGAAAAGCTAGCCTTGAAGACTGACACAGGCTGCAAAGCCTGAGCTCTGTTTGGCTTCCTTCCTTCCCCCATCTCTGTGTTGTGCAGAGAGGAGCTGGGCTGCCTCTCCTTCGTTCTCCCCCTCTCCCAGTGTTTGAGAGAAAAGCTGGCATCGAATGGCACTTTAGATCCATGAAGTGTTCTTCAAGGTATGAGCTTTCATGTGCCTTGCAGTATGTTCTTTTGGGGAGATTTCCCGGGAGGCCTGGGCGGCAAAGAAGGGGTGTGTGGTTTTTTTCAGCTGGCTAGGGCAGGGAGTGGGCATTCCAGTAGCCTTTTTTTTTTTTTTTAACCAAACGACTCCTGGGCAGAATTGTTGCTGGCTGGGGTAATCTGATGGGGAGTAAGGCTTTTTTCCCCTTTGTCCCCCCCTTCTTCTTTTTTCCCATCTACAAGGGATGCTGACTGTATTCTTGGTGCTGGGGGTGGGGGGAAGTAACAGTGGGAGAGCTTCTAGTGCCCTGGCCCCACTGGTGGACATACTGGTGCTTTTTGGGCATTGTATGAGAGAATTTTGGACTGGATGGTCCACTGGTCTGATCAACATGGCTTCTCTTATGTTCTTTCTTTCCATGTCTTTCTTTTCCTTTCCTTCCATTTCATTCTTTCCCTTTCTTTCTTTCCTTCCATTTTTACTGGATGAAACTTTTCTGTTTATCATACTGTTGTTGCAGACATAGGAGCTCTATCAATGAAAAACTGGCACCCCCAGTTGTAGCCAGCTAGCCTTTCTATGAGATTTCTGTGCGTGTGAGTGAGAGTTAGAGGTGTGGGGCAGAAAGAGATTATTGAAGATTACTGCTGTATATCTCAACAGCACTGGAAGTGATGGTACTATGAACTTGGCACCATTTTACTGGTCCTGCTTTTAACAGCTGTCTGACACCAAAATTAAACTCCTCCTGTAGATATTAAAAAGGATGAAAGAAGTTCATTGGCTAAATATCTGCACAACAGGTTGCTTTTAAAGGCATGGGAAACACAGCCAGTGAAAAGCTGCAAGCCCCTCATAAATATCCTTTTTGGGATAACTGCAGAAAAGCTTGTATGAACTTTATATCACTTGACATTAATTCATTAATTGCAGTACAATTCTCTGCTACCTTTCACAGCAATTTTTCAGTGTTTCAGTCAAGGAAAAGAATGAAAAATAGCTGTCAGAAAAGATTATCTTGAAACCAAGCAAGCTTGGTTGTAGCTTGAGCAACAGCACTTCCAACTGCAGTGCTGTTGAGGAAGGGGTGTGTAGGTGGTGCAGGCAATTGAACATGGGCATTAGGAGTGCTTGCAAGCTGGAGAAGAACACACAAACAGATAGGTGTTTGCAGGTGTGAGGGTGGAAACAGAGGACCCTGGGAATGTATGAAAAAGTTGCAAACCAACCACTTTCCACCCCCACTTCGTTCTGAAAACGAAGTTATTTCAGAAGAAGAGACGGGTTTGGGGGAGTGCCCTGGAAGTGACATCACAGGAAAAGATGGAGTTTTGGTTTTGGTGGAGTTTTGGTTCAGTGTGCCCTGAACGTGACATCACTTGGCCCTTGACCTGGAAGTGCCACCACAGGAAATGACATAATTCCTGTCTCCCGGCTCCACCCCCAAAGTCTTCTGACTCCACCCCCGAATTTTAGTGGGCCACGAAGGAGAAGTGTAAAAATAACTGGACCACAGGAAAGAAAAATTTGGGAAACCCTGCTATAGAGCCATCCTCCAAAGCTGCCATTTGCTCCAAGGGAACTGATGCCTAGAGATCAGTTGTAAATCCAGAACTGCAACCCCCTAACTAAGGATGCCAGTCTCCTGCTAGGACCTGGGGACCTCCCAGAATTCCAAGTCATCTCCAGACTACAGAAATCAATTCCCCTGGAGAAAATGAATGCTTTGAAGGGTGATCTCTACGGCATTGCACCCTACTGAGGTCCCTGTCCTCCCCAGGTTCCATCCCTAAATCTCCAGGAATTTCCTAATCTGGAGCTGGCAACCCTGCTAGTGGCTGGGGGAGGGTCTGGCAACCCCTACCCTCACCTAGAGATTGGCAGCCCTATGAAATGAGCATCTGCTACCATGATTCCAACACTTGCACCCAAAAGGCCACCTTGAGTTGTTTGATCTCCCCACCACCACCTTCCCGCCCCCCCCCCATCTTATTGAATTGGGAGGAGACAGGATTTCTGAGTCAGCAGTGGGGGGGGGGGTGTTAAAATTTCATTGCATTCTGAATTTCCCTTCTTTTCCCTTCTTTGCAAAGTGAAACCATCTTGAACAAAGAGGAAAGGGGGAGGGCGGGAAATAAATGTTTGAATGAATAAATAAAGTAATGAGAGCATCAAATCAGGAGCTGGCTTAATGGTGGATGGTGATGCAGTCTGAGAATCCATGAAATGTCATCCAGGAGCTGCAAAACCAAGATGTTCCAATGCTTGTGTTACTTTCTTCCCCCCCGCCCCTCCCCCAAGAAGGAGCAAAGAACACATCATTTAGGACTGCCAACATAACTATCCCCACCATTACCTTTTATTAATATTTTTAGAGCCCAAGGAAAAGTTCTGAAGAACCCCAGATTTGCCCTCTGTTCTGTGTCATTTTGGTTGATCTTAATTTCAAAAGGCATTACAAGTTTTTGGCTTTTGGATTATCCGACGGGTTGCCAGCTGCACGTTGGGAAACCCCTGGAGATTTGGGGCTGGAGGCTGGAGAGGACAGGGACCTCCGTGGGATACAAGGCCACAGAGTTCACCCTCCAAAGCAGCCATTTGCTCCAGGGGATCTGAACTCTGCAGTCTGGAGATGAGTTGTAATTCTAGGAGATCCCCTGGCCCCACCTGGAGACTGACATCCCTAATTTATGTGTCCCTGCCTTCTATGTTTTTGGATAAACCTCCCCCTTTCCACCAGCCACAACAGCTAACTGGAATTTCTACCCTTCAAAGAAGTCCTTCTTCTGAACCTTATGCAAAACCTTCCCGGCTTGCAAACGCTGAAGCGGTTTTCGGTTGGCAAAACAAGCAGGGATTTGGCATCAGACGCTGGCACACCAAGGATCTGGGCTCCTGCCTTTCCTTGCCGGGCCAAGAGGCTCAAGCGACCGGCCTCCAGTCTGTGAAAAACACAAGGAGCCAGCCCAGGATTATCACCAGCCCCACCTTCCCCCGAGCACACAGCGTGGAGGAGGTGGGGCAGGGGAGAAGGCCGGGCTCTTCCCTCCTCCCTACTGCCTCTGCTCTGCTCCTGGCTATAAATTCTACACTCAGCCAGGCTGAGCGGTCCCACACCTTTCAGCTTTAAGCAGACTCCAGCCTTTCTGCTCCTCCGCCCTACCTGTGCTGGCAACATGAGCTACTCCCGCTCCACCATCCACTCCAGCACTTTCAGGCCTGTGAGTACCACCACCCAGAGTGTCATCTCCTCCAAGAGGTATGCCCCTATAGCCAGCGCTGCCAGCGTCTATGCCGGAGCTGGAGGCTCTGGCTCTAGAATCTCTGTCTCCAGGTCTTCCAACCTGGGCTCAAGCTATGGAGGTGGCATGGGAGGCTATGGAGGAGGCTTCAGTAGCAGCTTCTCCTTCTCGGGCTCCGGGGTGGTCCAGAATGAGAAAGAGACCATGCAGGACCTGAACGACCGCCTGGCCAGCTACCTGGAGAAGGTGCGCAGCTTGGAGGCCGGTAACCGGAAACTGGAGATCCAGATCCGAGAGTACATGGAGAAGAAAGGGCCCAGCACCCGGGACTATAGCCGCTACTTTGATATGATCGACGACCTCAAGAATCAGGTGAGAAGGACCCTCAGCTGGCTTCCCTGGTGCTTCCCATCTCTGCCATATGTGCACTGAAAATCTGCGTGGGTGCCAAATTAACTCAGCACATCCCTGTATATTTAAAACACTCTTGCCTGCTAGCCACATTTCTGATTTGTAAACCCTTTTAATCTTAAGTGTTTATGTGCTGCTGGTGGCTATTCACCAGAAGAGGAAAGTCTGTTTGCGCATACTCAATGGCATTTCTCCATGATTGCATTGCATGTTTAACAGCAGAGGTCTGGAGCTGGAAAACTGGGGTTGAAAGAAGAGTTTAACCTATAATGATGTCCCCAGAAAAATCTGATCCCTCTTAGAATTAGCACTCTGCACATACTTGGGAATCTCTGCCTCTCTTTTTTTCTTTGCCACCTAGTTGCAGCAGGTCGACTCATGGCAACCCCTTTGGGTTTTCAAGAGACTTTCAGAGGTGGTTTTCTTTCCATGGTCTGCCTCGACGTGGCAACGCTGGCCTTCTTTGGTGGTTTCCCATCCAAATACTAATCAGGGCTAACCCTGCTTAGCTTCTGAGGTCTGATGAGATCAGGCAAGCCTGGGCTAACTGAGTCATGGTGGGAATCTCTCTAGTGTGTGCAAGCTGGCATTTAAAAAGAATAATTAAGTATGTATTATATACTTTTAAGGGGGTATTCAGCAAACCTCCTTAGTTTAGTTTCAGCCTGCTGTGTGAAGTGCAGGGGTGCTGGTCTGCATTACAGGGCTGTTGTAACAATTACCTAGAATGAATGAGAGGCACTTTGGCTATAGTAATGCTGAGTATTGTACCTCAAGAGAACAAAGGAGGAATGTATGACGTGTGCTTGCAAAAATCTTAGAAGATAACGGCACAATCTTACCAAAGTCCGGCCATGTGGTAGGACTGTAAATGCTGAGCAAAGAAAGGCTGTGTGGCTCAAGGTTAAAACTGCCAGCACTTTGATTTGCAGTGATTAGCAGGGATAATAGTGCAGTCCCAAAAACACTTCACCTAATGGTTTCTGCAAAGCAAATCTCTGTGAAAGCAAGGAGGGAGGGAGGACAACCTAACATACAGGAGTCCAGTAGCACCTCTAAGACCAACAGAGTTTTATTCAGAATGTAAACATTTGCATGTACGCATACTTCATCAGACAATGGAACGGGGTACAGTGAGCAGAGCTATGTATACAGCTGGTGGGCAGTGGTTAAGAATGCAGCTTACATTCTGAATAAAACTTGGTTGGTCTTAAAGGTGCTACTGGACTCCTACTTTGTTCTATTGCTTCAGACCAACACAGCTGCCCACCTAGATCTAAGATACAGAGAAGAGCAAAAGGGCAGTGGAGCAGATAACTTTCTCCTTAAAGGGGGGGGAAGGTTCAGCAATAGAGGAGATTATAAATGGTGCCTTCCCCTCTTGGCAACTACAGAAGTCAGCCCTGGCTAGTATTTGGATGGGAGACCACCGAGGAATATCAGGGTCGTGACATGGAGCCAAGCAATGGCAGACCACACTTCTTGCCTTGAAAATCCATGTCAGCTGTGACTTGAGGGCACTTTTCACCACCACCACCTTTTCTTTAAAGATCCACTCCTGTAGCCAAGTAAGTGGCCTTAGCAGGCCAAGCAGTGGACCGGTTTTTCAGAGTGCCCCTTTCACAGTGGCTTCCAGTGCAGGAATCAGAAAGTGAAACTGTTCTCAGTGGGGTGGGAAGGAACTATATTACTAGACCACCCCCATTTTGCAAACCTCTAAAAGGCACGAGGACAGGGGCTGCTTTAAGCTTGAAAAGACAGCAGCCTGAACTGCTAAGGAATCAGAGGCACAGCTGACTGCAGGGGTGACCAAACTACAGCTCGGGAGCCACATGTGGCTTTTTCACACATATTGTGCAGCTCTCAAAGCCCCCATTGCCCTGTCAGCCAGCTTGGAGAAGGCATGTCTCCCTTTAAATCACCTCAAGCCAAGCCAGCCAGCAACTTGGAGAATGCATTTAAAGTTAAAGTTACTTACTTTCCAGCTCTCCCTCCCTCCC
This sequence comes from Heteronotia binoei, assembly GCF_032191835.1. Lineage (NCBI taxonomy): Eukaryota > Metazoa > Chordata > Lepidosauria > Squamata > Gekkonidae > Heteronotia > Heteronotia binoei. Next base: position 23,465,645 of record NC_083235.1, read on the forward strand.
TTCCTGCTCTCAAACATCTGACATCCATGTCTTGTGGCTCTCAAATGTCTGGCATTTATTCTTTGTATCTCTTATGTTTAAGCATGTTTGGCTACCTCTGGCCTCCTGGCACAGAGGCACAGCCTACTGATTCTTCAAGTAGATGTACAGCTTTGCATCACTCCAGCAATCTCAGAAGATGACCCCTTTTTCTTCTTCCATACTAGCCTGATTTGGAGTCTCATGCCACACCTGAGAATTCACTGAAAGATTTCCTCTGTTAATCCAGAGAGGGACTTCTATGCACCCAGCTTGAATCAAACAGCACCACCTTCTTGGTCGTGGGTCAAGCATAGTGGGTGCCCCCCCCCCCGCCCAAAGTAAAGAAAGTAAAATTGTACAGGCTGACAAGGAGGTCTGCAATCTGTGGTCAGTGCCTGAACAACCTTGAAAATTGGTCATAACAGATCAGAAAAGAGAACCTTTGAGAAAATGCAGAGCGTCTTTCTCTCACTGTTGAGAAAGCACAGCTAGGCTTTAGGCTAAGGAAAAACAAAGAGTGTGTTATCTTGGAAGCTCAAGTACCAGTGCTTCACTTCTTAGCAATTCAGACAGTGCTGAATAGGAATCTACTGAGGAAGAATAGCTTAATTGCCCTTTAGAGTTGCCATCCCCTTTCCCCTCTTCCAACTAATGACTTGAATCATAGCCGGACATTCACAGTTCAACAGGTGAAACCAGCTGGAAACCATGGGTAGTGTCTTGCTTAAAAGTCCTTTGGTGGGCTTCTTCCCTCTCAAAATGTGCCCCACAATAAGCAGGAGAAAGAGAGAGTTGTGTGCATGCAGTGGGGTACAGTGGTTAGAGCATCTGAGCAGAACTGGGGAGTCCCAACTTCACAGTTTTATTCTGTGCCATGAATGCTCACTGGGTGATCTTGAGCCAGTCACACTTTCTTGGCCTAACCTACCTCACAGGGTTGTTGTGAAAATTAGAGGCGGGGCAAACCAACTCATCTGTGCTGCTCTTTCTTTGAGGAAAGGTGGGATGAAAATGAAGGAGATACACATCTTCTCTCTCTCTCTCTAGCTGGTTTCTTTGATCCAAGGTTCAACAAACTGTACTTGCAAGTTAATTATCAACCAAGTTGCAATTGTGGGAATGCTCCACTGCTTGGTTTCTAAAACAAGAATTTCCAGAGCTTTATACTACTCTAGAATTTATGTCTGGAAAACTCTAATCCTAGATTCATCAAGCTAGGATCACCAACTTTTCTACCTGGCTGGGCAATACAATACAGCAGGCAGAGATATGGTGACTCAAACATTACCTAAGATGGAAATTCAGTGGTGGGGTGGACTTTCACCTGAAGAAATTTAGCCAGTTGCACAACTGTTAAGCTGCAGGAGCCTTATGGGGGGGAAGTGGGCAGCCTTACTAATACACTCTGGGCACATGCACAGAGACATTTCAGGAACTCCTGAGCCTGCAGGCACATTTGGAATTCTGAAACAGGATGGTGGGCACAGCAATGAAATGGATGGCACAAAATGGCTGCTGCAGGAGGTGGAGCCAGTCACAAAATGTTTGCCACAGCTTGACTTCATTAACACAGTGTGTAGATCTTTGTGTTGTGTGGGCAGCTGCTGCTAAAGCAGATGATTAAAAATATCTGCCCAGCCAATCCAATCTCCAATAGTAAATCAGAAGCCTTGCTGGGTAAAGCCCTACGTGGCCCCACCCACTTCCTAAAAACCCTTGGTGGGTGCCAGAAAAAGTGTTGGTGGGCACCATGGTGCCCTTGATCACCAAGTTGGAGACCCTTGGGTTAGGGGTTATGATCTGACGAACTATGCTTGAAATTAAATCCAAATTAGGAGATTCTCTAACTAACTTGGGTTTGAGAAACCTGCCAAGCAGAAGGGATTTCACCCTCTTAATAGCTCCTGTGCTTTTGACAGTTACTGAGGAGGCAGAAGCTCAACAGGTAAAGCTCTACCTAGCACGCAAATACCACTGCTGAATTTCTACTCAGTCATGCAGTCACTGGAAAAATGGGAAGCCTGCAAGGAAAATTCCCGAACCCTGGCTAGTAAGGGTTCAGAGGACAGCTCTTCCCACAAAGGGGGAGGGGTGCAGGTTTGTTCTGAGTCATATATAATGAATTAGCAAACAGAACAAGAAAAAAAGAATAGGGACACGATTTGCACCTGGCAAGGACAGGTGTCCATGACAAAAGGCAAAGGAACTGAGCTGGAGGGTGTGGTTAGAGCAGCTAAAGAGAAAAGAATGATTAAAGATCTCATGGGAAAAGGAGATGGGGAAAGTGGAATTTTTCCTGAAAATTTAACAGTCCTGTCTACTAAAACAGCATATTCTAATTTTGTGAATGCCAGGCTGGGTACTGGAACATTCCAAGCTCCCTGTGTGTAACCAGGATCAGTAATAAAGCCGGATTTACCTAGGAGGTTGGGCTTTACAGGTTGTCTCATCTGGTATTTTTTGGGAGGAAGAAGCAATATTTCTGTGAGAAATTTGATTTCAGAGAAGGGGCAAATTGCCCTGGAGGCCCTGTAAGGCTAGGAATCCCCAACATACTAGTTCATGTTGCCTAAAGTTAGTGGACAAACAAGGTTTCACCCATCTGACCTTTAACTTTGAGGGCCGTGGCTTCCAGAGTTGAATCAGAAGCTTCTTTTCTTGTCTAGGGATTTGGCATTCCTGGTTCTTAATGAATTTGTCAGCATTAAATATTACGCTGTATAACACATATAGTAATTTATTTATATTCCATACACTTATATGACATGTTTTCTACTGTCTGCGTTGCAAGGGCTGCAACGTGATGAGGGTGTTTTTGTGTTTTTTTTACCTCCGATTATGTCTCGGAGCTCAGATCCATTGGATTTCACAGAACCTGTGTGAGTAAATGTGGGGGATTAGGCCCAAAAACTCCCTAGGAAAATATTTGCAGAAGGATCCCAAAGAAGACAGAGAGAGAACAACATGTGGGTGTTGCAGGAGAGAGTTCCAGGCCTAGTCCTGGGTGATCTCCTGGCCAGCTACGCAGACAACATCCCCCCTTTAAGGACTTGATTCATTGACACTTCATCTTGATATGCTTGCCTGGCACACACCCAATGCTCTAGAGAGCCTCTCACACATTTCCTGTTCTTGTTCCTGTGAGAAACAAAGGGCCTCTTTAGACATTACAAGGTTCCCTGTATTAAAAATGCATCCCCCACCGCACCCTTCACTGGGCCACTGAGCCTTTCAACACTGACATGAGTGACAAATGTTTAAAAGAGGAAGCTTTTCCCAGCACTGAATGCTGAGGAAAGTTGTACATTTTGAATCGAGGGGGGAGCATTGTTCAAGAGCAAAGAACATGCTTTGTATTCAAAGGTTCTGTGGATCTTGTCTTCACGCTCAGCACCTCCGGAGTAGGTTTGCCAGGTTTAAAAGTGGCTCTTCTTACCCCTTTAATAGTGGCTCATCCGTAGCAATCATCAGGTGACGCTCTTCGTGACACTGAGAATCCCTACACTTTCACACACACTAGATAACACACTTTTAATCTACTTTCAATGCACTTTGAAAGTGGACTTTACTGTGTGAAATGGCAAAATCCACTTGCAGTCACTGAAGTGGGTTCAAATTGCATTATTCAGCATGTGGGAAAGCAAGTTAGATTCAGGCAGGTTGCTGTGCTGGTCTGAAACAGCAGAACAAAGTCTGAGCCCAGCGGCACCTTTAAGACGAACACAGTTTAATTCTGGGTATTAAACTTTGTTGGTCTTAACATGGCCACTGGACTCAAACTGAGATCAAGATGATCCTCTGCTACTGTCCACAACTCAAACTGCTGTTCCAGACACAGGCATGCCCCAGTGGAGTGTTTATGGTCAGTTGGCAATCCTATTATCTGTCTTATTCGATAGGCTAAATGAGAGTAGGGAGACCCTACACATGTGTAAGGTTTGACTGCTGAGGTACCCTTGCAAATATTTCATGGGCCAGAATTTTATATAATTCTGGCCCATGGAATAGACGCTACTGTTAGCATGGGTGTTTATTACTACCAACTTATTTTGTAACTTTTATCTCTATAGAAAAATCTATGCCACCTAAGGCAAACTCTCGGTAATAATAATAACATACAATCAAAACCAGCAACTTGAACACCAGATTTAAAAACGCAGCATAAAAATGCAATGCCCTCTTCGTCTTCTTTGTGATCCCACCCTCACCTGGGGCAAAAGCATACACGTATCCCCCCTTGCCCCTGATCCTTGGCATCAGCCCTACGAGGTAAGACAGGCTGAGAAACACGGACTAGCCCGAAGTTACCCATTGATCCCTGAGGTGGAAAGGGACTGAAAATTCAAGCCTCCTGGATCCAAAACTCAGCACTGTCCGAGACACCTGGCACTTTACTTGCCGCATCATATAAATTAAGGGATTAGTGGCAGAGCTGCCAGCGAGCAGAACCTGCAATTTCTGGATCCAGCCCCACCTTGGACAGCCATTGCTGATGCAATACTTTTTGTTAGCAAGCCAAGGGAGGAAGCATGTTTTGGTATTATAGAGGGAAACAGCAGTGGCATCCCCTCTTGACTAAAGAGGAGATGTCTGTGCCTTTAAGAATCTTGGTCTCCCAAGCCACACCGTTGCCTTGGGAACCCGGGAAGGTGAATTGCACCTGTATTGGCATAGACAAACAATGGAGACTGTGTAAGTTGGCAGGGAATCAGAAATTTCAGGTTGCACCACCCTCCACTGAGGAAAAAGAGAAAACTAGGCAGTCTTGGTTGCGGACTTGGAGTTCCTTCTCAAACGTTGTCTTTGAGTTAAGGACTGCTGGCCGAAGCTCAATCTGTGATTGCACACGTTTAGCTTTCTTACAGTCCCCTGCTCTTGTGCCTTTAGCAACAAAAAGGTTTCTGCATGGTCTGAAAATGTCATCTACTGATGCTGGCAGATCAAGCAGATCAAGATTAAAGGCATAGGACCCGGCTAAATCATTCCTGTCAGGTCAGTTGGCAACCTTACTGAGGACTAGTGTACTTTTTTGGTCTTTCATTATGCTCAACCCTATACTTTGCGTTTCTCTCCCTCCCTGCAGATCTTTGACAACACAGTGGAGAACGCTCGCGTCGTCCTGCAGATCGACAACGCTCGCTTGGCTGCCGATGACTTCCGTGTCAAGTGAGTGCGCTTTCCCCAGCCCCACAACCAATATTCCTTCTCATTCTTTCACCTTACTGAGCAGAGCAGGTCACATCCTGAGCAGAATAGAACTGCTGTAATCTTAAAATGGGCAGCGCAAGACCATGCGTGGCTCCAGATTGCTGCTTCCTGTGTTAATGAGTGGCTGCTCACGCCCACAGCTTTGAGGGAATGCTGCCCCCCCCCACACCCCATTTAACTTGGCCAGCTCTGGTCAGGAACCCATCCTCTGAGACTTTAGAGCAGGGGTGGCCGAACTGTGGCTCTTTCACACATATTGTGTGGCTTTCAAAAGCTCCACCAGCCTACTGGCCAGCTTGGAGAAGGCATTTGTCTCTTTAAACCAATTTTATTTATCTTCCTTCCTTCCTTGTTTCTGTCTTGTGGCTCTCAAACATCTGACATTCATGTCTTTGCAGCTCTCGGACATCTGACATTTACTCTATGTGGCTCTTACATTAAGCAAGTTTGGCCACCCCTGCTCTAGAGATAAAGCTGCCAGTGGCTGCAATCTGAGCAAAATGCTCAGTCTCTCTTGGAAGGTTCTCTCACACATATTCTAAGATTTGAGCACATATTGGTAAACAAGGAACCAGACCAGGGGCATCCGCTCTAGAAATGCAAGCACTTCCAGGCACCTCATCTTCCATCTCCATGGATCCCATTTCCAATTATTGGCATTTCCCCTTTCCAGAAGATCAAAAGCCATTTGGATTATAACCAGTGCCAAGCTCTCCCTATACAGATGTAGAAGTGGAGCATATCTGTCTTCCTGCCACCCAAAGGGAAGATGTATAACTCTCTAGTCTTTTCTTGGCTCTGTGTTCAGATCATCCTGGAGCTCTTCTAGGATTACAGTTGATCTCAAGACTACAGAAAACACCCCCCCTGTAGGATATGGCTCCTTCAGAGGGCAGACTCTTATGTTATACAATAGAGTCTAGGTGAAACAGAAGTCCTAGAGTGACATCAAATTTCTACTGAGCTTCCTCCTCAAACTCTGCCCTCCCCAGGCACCACCCCCTAATCCCCAGGAATTTCCCAGGCCAGAGTTCTCAACTCTAGCTAGAAACATGGTGGTGGTGGTAGGGGGGGTTCTTTATTTGAAAAAGTTCAAGAAGCATCAGGTCTTTCTGCACTTCCATAAAAATCATGCCGTACACATAGCCCTAATCACCTATCAATGGCAACACACAGAGAACTGATACATTCCATATTAGAAGCTGGTGTCCGCAAAGGCTTCACCTGTTCTCTCTTCTCACCTAGGTATGAGGCTGAACTGGCTATCCGTCAATCAGTGGAAAATGACATCCATGGCCTCCGTAAGGTCATTGATGATACCAACATGAGCCGTCTGCAGCTGGAGAGTGAGATTGAATCCCTCAAGGAGGAGCTGGTCTTTATGAAGAAGAACCACCAGGATGTGAGTCTTGAGCTATCTGCATGGGGCATTCGGGAGCTGGGAGGTCAGAAATAATTTGTTGGGAAAGAAGCCCTTTTCTCTAGTTGATGTGACACAAGCAATGTCCTCTCTAAGCTGGGGATTCTTGTGGGAAAAAATTCTATTGTGTGGACTACTACCATTAAAGTTTTGAACAAGCCTACATTTGAGTATCATGTAAACCTAGCCTAGAGGAAGCATCTGTGTGTTTAGACTGAAAAGCTGTGAGCAGACCAGTAAAAAAATCTGTATGTATTTGCTCACACTAAAGGAAACCTTGGACACAAGCCACTTATGGACAGTGCTGTGGACTTGGCCAGATAGGGAGTTTGTTTGACCTTCCCAAGCCACCTTGGTTCATTCCTTGCCTTTCTCCTCACCTAGGAGGTCAACAACTTGCAGGCTCAGATCGCCAACTCTGGGCTGACGGTGGAAGTGGACGCTCCCAAATCGCAGGATCTGGCCAAGATAATGGCAGAGATCCGGGCACAGTACGATGTCCTGGCTCAGAAGAACCTGGAGGATCTGGACAAGTACTGGGGCCAGCAGGTAAGAGGAGAAGTTTCTGGAACTCACTAGGGATGAAACTTGTCGACACAAAGCATAGGGTGTGTTCCCACAGGCGTTTTGGCCTGACATAGCCGCCACCCCCCACCTCCAGATTAAAAAAGCGTGATCACACACGCACATCTGGCCCTAATACCTCACTTGTCCTTACCTCGTGCTGTGATGGCTCGGGAGCAAATTAAAGTTGTTGTGGTGCTTCCGTGGTATGTTTCCGGCCATCATGCACAGGAGCGATGTGATCACTCCACTCTGCGTGCATGCACCCCATGACTGTATTGCCAGCGGGGCAGGCACCTTCTGATTGCCACGGAGCATCTCTAACTGTATTGGCTTTTTAAAAGCTGCCGCGGCTAACTCTTTGCGTGATCTCATCCACAGTGTAGCCATTAACTTGGGGGTAGTGGGAAGTGCCATCGAGCCGTGGCTGACTTATCGTGAGCCCATAGGGTTTTTAAGGCAAGAGAAGAGTACAGGTGGCTTGCCATTGCCTGCCTTTGTGTAGTGACCCTGGACTTCTTTGGTGATCTTCCATCCGAATACTAGCTAGGGCTGACCCTGCTTAGTTTCATAGATCTGACAAGATCAGGCTAGCCTGGGCTATTTCGGTCAGGGCGACCATTAATTTACCTGACTTTTAAAAGGAATTAAGCACATTCATGGAGGAGAGTTCCATTGATGACTATTAGCCATGATCCACAAGTGGAATCTCAGGCAATGTGCCTGAGCCCCAGGGCCAATCCTGCCACTAGGCAAACTAGGCGATTGCCTAGGGCGAGTTGGGCACCCCCCTCCCATGTGACTCGGTGATGTCTTCAGTGCGGGGAGTGGGCGCCAGAAATTAGCCTAGCCTTCTTGCCTAGGGTGCCAGAGTCTAGGGCTGGCCCTAGGGTGTGTTGGTGGGAAGGCTTGAACCTCTGGGGCCTGCTTGTAGGTCTACCAAAGACATCTAGCTGGCCACAGAACGTGGGACTTCATGGAATATTGGTCTAATCCAGCAGGGCTCTTGCATTCTTGAGGGTTTGTTTTCCTTGCTGCTGGAATGGAGATTGTCCTCTTTCAACCCAGATATTTCCCAGGGTACTTCACAGTTATCCTGGGGACAGGAAGTCTTGAGATCCCCTGGAAGAGATTCTAACATTGTGACTCTTTCTTAGATCTCCGAGAGCACCGTCATCATCACCCAGAATACCAAAGAAATCGAAAGCGCCCGTAGCACGATCACTGACTTGCGTCGCACTGTCCAGACGTTGGAGATCGAACTGGATTCGCTGCGCAACCTGGTATGGATTCTTAAATACGGGTAGCTTCTTCAGGTTCTAATGGGAACAAATCTTGAAATCCAGTAGCAGTAACAGGGCTTACTCAATAATATTGCTTCACATTCTAGCAGTCATCAGTATTTAAGATCTATAAGGAAAAAGCTCTGTAGCCGGAAGGAAATGCATCCTGAAGATGTTAAAGGCATTCCCTTTAAAAACCCAAGCAAATTATTATGTTACACATCTTAGGCTTTGAAAACGGATTTCAGTGGTGAGTCTTTAAAAAGATAGGTGAACTGCCAGCCATGCGGACCAGAGAACAAGCTCTACCCTCAAAGGAAAGGGAGGTTATGCTGAAGTGGTATTTTGAATGCATGGAAATCTGGGAGGTCCCCAGTTCAAATCCTGACTCTGCTAGGAGCTCCCCGGCTTCCCTTGGACAAAGTGCTCTCTCTCAAGTTCTCATGTGCGAAATGGGAACAATATTACAGACTTATTGAATCAGCAAGGCTGCATCCCTGTGTCATTGTGAGTTGCACAGTCATTGTGCTGTAGCGATCATTGGTAGCTAAATTATCTTGCCTACATGGGGTAATCCAATTGTTAATTATTGCCAGGGCTTTTTTTGTAGGAGGAACTTCTTTGCATATTAGGCCACACCCCTCATGTATAGCCAATCCTCCAAGAGCTTACAGGGCTCTTAGTACAGGGCCTACTGTAAGGTCTTGGAGAATTGGCTGCATCAGGAGAGTGTGGCCTAATATGCAAATGAGTTCCTCCTACAAAAAACGCCCTGTTTACTGCCATAGTGCAATGTCCTACAATGGAGGAGGGGCTATGGCTCAGTGGTAGAAACATCTGCCTTTCATACAGAAGGTCCCAGGTTCGATCCCCGAAATCTCCAATTAAAGGATACGGCAATAGGTTCTCCCTGAGAACCTGGAAAGCAGCTACCAGTCAGAGAATATAATAATAATAATAATAATAATAATAATAATAATAATAATAATAATAATAATAATAATAATAATAAATTTTATTTGTATCCCGCCCTCCCCACCTCGGCAGGCTCAGGGCGGCTAACAACATTTCATAAAAACATACAATAATAGATAAAACCTTTAAATTTAACAATATAAAACATTAAACTTAACAACATTAAATCCAATATATACAATTAAATAACTTCGTCTGACAGTGCTGATGGTGTTTGACGCTAGTTCTGCCAGTATATACACAGCGGTATAGGTCTTTAAACCGCATTGGCTTAAGACTGACTTTGATGGACCTGGGGTCTGTCAGTAGAAGGCAGCTTCATGTGCTCAAGATGTAGGTTGCCCAAGATGACCTTACATAAAGCACTTTGAACACTGAAAACATTATTGAAATGCTAAACACAAGGACATGGGTGGCCAGGTGTCTCTCCTTGAGTCTGCAAAAAGCCTGGGTGATATTTAGATGCAGGATTTATAGCATCTTTCAGAATGGTGTGTGTCTTGCACCAGCTTTTTCTTGCAGCTCTGAGACTCTGTTGTGGGCAGATCACATCTGTGAAATAGGTTTGGTTTTTCCAAAGCAGGGATGCCTCTGCCACTCTGTAGAAACACGTCCAGCTGTTTTCAAGCGAAGTGGCTCAAAGCGGGGTGATATTCAACTGTGAAAGCAAAAGGATGCTATGATCCCAATTGGAGGCAGGAGAAGATACAGGAATGCCACTTGTGAACAATGCAAAGTTTAGATCACCCCCTTGTTATAAAAAATAATAATACCGTGGAATCCCCCTTTGACAGAGAGCTGGCCTGGAGGCTAACCTACACGAAGTGGAAGCCCGCTACGGCATGCAGATGGAGCATCTCAACGGGATGTTGCTGCGGGTCGAAGCAGAGCTGGCGCAGGTGCGGAACGACGTGCAGCGCCAGGCCGAGGAGTATCAGGCTCTGTTGAATATCAAGGACAAACTGGAGGCTGAGATTGCTACCTACAGGCACCTGCTGGAGGGCGGAGAGGAGCTGAGGTGGGCATCTTTTCTTTTTATAGCCACCGTATATCTTTTCCAGAGTGGAGCTGGAGGAATAGTAGAGCATGGTCATGACTCCATACATTTCAGAGCAGTGGTACCCTACCTTTGGAGTCTGCAAGTTCTTTAGCATTTTGACACAGAGTGGTGTGCACAAGAACAAAATGGCTGCTATATGAGGTGGAGCCAGCCACAAAATGGCTACCACTGGAAGCAGAGCCAACCACAAAACTCCAGAAAGCAAGGTCATATATATTCTAATAGTCAGTCATCAACATTTCAGACAGAAGCTCTGTTTAATCTGTAGCCAATCAGATTTCCAGTGGCCAATCAGAAGCCGTGCTCTGCAGAAACTCCACCAGGCTCCACCCATTTTCTAAAAAACACTTGGTGGATGCCAGGAAAGATGTCAGCAGGACTTTTTTTGTAGCAGGAACTCCTTTGCATATTAGGCCTCACCCCTTGATGTAGCCAATCCTTCTGGAGCTTACAGTAGGTCCTGTACTAAGAGCCCTGTAAACTCTTGGAGGATTGGCTACATCAGGGAGGTGTGGCCTAATATGCAAAAGAGTCCTTGCTACAAAAAAAGCTCTGGATGCACAATGGAGCACATGGGCACCACGTTGGGGTCCTCGGGTCTTGAGGACACTTCCACTGTTCTGTTATACGCAGCTTGTTTCCCTTTCTCTGATACCTGACAACTGCTTGATTCTAAATTTAAAAAGAGGGCTGTATCCTATTATGAAATTTTAACCTGCTTCCAGTGTCAGGGTAAGAGCAGCCTGTTTGGTGGAGCCTTCAATGTGTTATCTGTGGAAGTCACTGTTCTGGTGAGCCTCCTCTGAGCACAAGTATTTCTGCTGTGTCTGCGCTGGGAGTAATGAGGATCATTCAGTCACATCCCATGGAGATGCATGGCAGAATTACCCGTCCCAGCAATTATAGAATTACCCCCAATTATAGAACAGGGACTCACACACAGAGACAGAGTGGGCACCCTCCCCTGTGGCATTACTGAAGTGAATTTATTTCTGCCGGATCCTTGAAACTGCTCTAGGGTTAAGTACAATACAAATGGAAGACACTCGGCAGCCTTTGCAGTTTCATACCAACTGGGGATGTTGTTGTGTCTTGTAGTTTTTAGGTGCCTCTTCTTCATAATGGATTTCAGATTCTGGAATTTATAAAGTTGGGCTGGCCCTATAGGACTGAGGGTGCTACTAGAACTGTCCCTGGTGTACAGCCTATAAAATGTGGTTGTTGGCAGACTCTCTGACTGGGGTTGTTGAAATGTATCATGCTATGCGTTTTTGGCCACTGTGTGACACAGAGTGTTGGACGGGATGGGCCATTGGCCTGACCCAACCTGGCTTCTCTTTTGTCTCTTGTTCACTGCCTGTATTTTCCTTCTGCTCTGCCCCACTCCCAGCCTGAAAGATGCCTTGTTGGAAAGCACCATGCAGACCACCCAGAAAATTCGTACCACCACACTCGTCGATGGCAAATTGGTATCCGAAACATCTGAAAGCAAAGTGATGAAGCGCTAACAGCCCTCACTCCCCCACCCCCAGCCGTACATGGCAGGAAAGACTCCCCGTGCAACCTTTGTCATTTCTGGGGCGGCTCTCTGATCTTTATGAATGCCGTTCAATAAAACAAAATTGCTGAAATGAACTGACTCCTTATTTGAGTAACTCATCCACCAGTTTTATCCAGCTCCTCAGGGTTCGCATATCTATGGGAATGGCCTTATTACAACATCAAGTAAGGTAGGGTTGCTGGCTCTGGGCTTTTCTAACTTCTAGCCAGCTGCCATTAGGGCAGTGGTCTTACACCTTCCCAGACACTGATCGTGGGATGCATGGAAATGCAAATGTGACAGGAAGCCACATGATATCACATTACATCTGAGCAGGGGTCCTTTCGTAGAAAAAGAGGTGCCGGAGCGCATTAGCACAACTCATTTACATAACTCATTTGCATATGCTACACACCCCTGACATCACTGGAAGGTGCACTAAATTATATCATCTCAGCATCTACCTTAAAATGCTTCTTGAATTAGACTTGTCATTAAAAAACTTACTCCCATCATACTTTTAAAATTACTTTTTCCTATGTGGCCACAGTGGCATGATGAAGATTTCCATCTTTCTGCTTTCTATATTTTGGTTATTTTTCCCATTTTTTGTAGGGGGAAATATTCGAAAGTTTGTCAAATCTGAGAGTTCAGGAAAATTTTCACAGTGTGTGTGTGGGTTTGAACAACGGAGCCCAGAAGCAAGTATTGCGGGGGAGAGGTAAAGAAAAAAAGAGCACAATAAAATTTAGAGGTTCTGGAGCTCTGCTCCTGTGAGCTCCTGCCCAAAATGAGGCCTGCATTGGGAGTCACATGACAGGAAGAAGGGGGAAAAAAACAGGATTAGCACCTGGTTGCAGCTAATACTATAAGCAAACAGACCAAGAGGCCCAGGTCCAAGAAACACAAGCTAGATATCAGGAGGGATACCGTAATGAGGAAGTTGCCAAGAATTAGAGCCATGAATGAGTCCTATACCAGTGAGTGGCTTTGCCTAGCTGTGAAGCTCACTGGTTGCACTGAAGGGCAGGACACCTGGCACCTTGATGCTCTGTGCATGTGCATTAATAGCCGCTCTTTCCAAAAAGCAGGAAAAATATATAATGGGGCCGGATATAGATTAAAATGGCAGTTCTTGTCATTTCCTCCCTCCCACTGTGTATTGTTCCTCAGGGTCCTCTTATCACCCTGGAGCATCATTTTGTAGGGATCAGGAACATTCTCTTCTGCCTTTGGGAAGTTTATTCTGGATCCAACCCAGTGGTTCTAGAAAGGCTTATGAACCAGCAGGAGCAGGTGGAAGATCTCTGCAGCAGTAGGGTTGCCAACATCCAGGCTGGGGCCTTGAGATCTCCCACAATTAGAACTCCTTTCCAAGTCATAGAGATCATTTCCCTTGGACAGAATAGCTGCTTTGGAGGGTGGACTCTATGGCATTGTATCCAGCTGAGGTTCCTGCCTTTTCTCAAACCTTGTCCTTTCAAGGCTCCACCCCCAAAATACCCAGGTACTTCCCAACCACAAGGTGGCAACTTTATACAGTAGGAAATTTTCCTTTCTGGAGACGTTTAAAACAAACTTGGACAACGGCTGACTATCCATTCAATTGCTCTTGAGACTGTAGAACAGATGGACCCTTCTAAGCCATCCTGGTTCATAAAAAGGGAGGACAGTTTTCTGTTTGCTTGGCCAAAAAAAGGCTTTAATTAGGATTCTTGCTGACGGCAAGAAGTGATGACCCAGGAGAACTTTTGGTTTCTCAAAAGGCCACTCCCCCACCCAATATGAGAAAAGAATGCAGGGAATGGGCCGGAGACTGGAACTCCCCAGGGCCAATTATGCAGTTGAAACCAAGTCTGCTTTAGGAACGTGACTTGGGGGAGAGGCCTGAATAGCGCACAGGGGGCCAAAATAAGTCTCATATCCAGAGCCTTTGTTGCAGAGCTATAGAGAAGGGTTCAGTTGTTCAGGGTCAGATGCTGTTCATTCATCAAAAGAACCAAATATCGAAGTGGATGATGTTGGGTCTGGTTCAGGATGGTTGGACTGGTCAAGCAGCAGTTCTTACCTTCACTTAGCAGAGTTCTCCTTCCGAGCGTCAGAGCAGCAGCGGGGCCTAGTCTGACGGTTACCACGTTATCTCACAAACTGCACAGAGAACCTTGCTTTAAGTTAAGAAACCAATACTGGTGGATTTATTTAATGAAAACATAACAGAACTGTAGTGGAGACAAAGAGTATCTAAACTATTCTAACTAACTGGATGGCTTTGGATTGTAGTAGACCACCTGCATAGGAAGGAGGAGGGATGTTAAGGTTGCCAGGTCCAATTCAAGAAATATCTGGGAATTTTGGGGGTGAAGCCATAAGACTTTGGGGGTGGGGCCAGGAGACACTGGGGTAGAGCCAGGAGCAAGGGTGTGACAAGCATGACTGAACTCCAAAGGAAGTTCTGGCCATCACATTTAAAGGGAGCACACACTTTTTAAATGCCTTCCCTCCATTGGAAATAAAGAAGGATGGGGCACCTTCTTTTGGGGCTCCCTGGTCCAATCTTTTTTAAACTTGGAGGGTGTTTTGAGGAGAGGCATTGGATGCTATGCTGAAAGTTTGGTGCCTCTACCTCAAAAAACAACCCCCCAGACCCTCACAGATCAATTCTCTACTATACCCTATGGGAATCAGTCTCCTCAGGGAGTAATAGAGTGCCCCCTGTGCAAGGAAAGATTGGGCTATAGGGTTGCCAGGTCCAATTCAAGAAATATCTGGGGACTTTGGGGGTGCAGCCATGAGACATTGGAGGTGGAGACAGGAGCGTGACAAGCATCATTGAACTCCAAAGTGAGTTCTGCCATCACATTTAAAGGGACTGCACACCTTTTTAAATGCCTTCCTTCCATAGGAAATAATGAAGGATGGGGTACCTTCTTTTGGGGCTCACAGAAGTGAACTCCCTGGTCCAATCTTTTTGAAACTTGGAGGGTGTTTTGAGGAGAGGTTCTGGATGCTGCACTGAAAATTTGGTGTCCTATCGCAAAAAACAGCCCCTCCAGAACCCCAGATACCCTCGGATCAATTTTCCATTATACCCTATGAGAATCGGTCTCCATAGGGAGTGCCCAGCAGACATTTCCCTCTCTCCCCCCCCCCCCATTTCTGATGATCCTGAAGCAGAGGGAGGCCCCCCAAACCGGGGGATCCCCAGCCCCCACCTGGGGATCGGCAGCCCTAAGTGATGTAGTTTTAGATGCGGTTGAAAGATCCATTTTCCATAAGGCACATTCCTCCAGGAAAGGAGCTTTCAAATAATTCACATCGATACCAGGAATATTACAGCTGCTAACTGTAATACCATACAGTCCACCCTCCATAGTTAAGGTTGCCATCCTCCAGGTAGCACCTTGAGATCCCCTGGCTATTACAATTGATCTCTGAATCACCAGGAACGATTCCCCTGGGGATAATGGCTGCTCTGGAGGGTAGACTCTATATGGCAGGGGTGGCCAATGGTAGCTCTCCAGATGTTTTTTGCCTACAACTCCCATCAGCCCCAGCCATTGGCTATGCTGGCTGGGGCTGATGGGAGTTGTAGGCAAAAAACATCTGGAGAGCTACCGTTGGCCACCCCTGCTATATGCCATTATACCCTGCTCTCCTCCCCAAAGTCCAGAGGGCCCGACTGCTACCACCCAGAGAAAGGGCTGGCTACAATGATACATTATTTTATATAATTATTTACTTTATTTATATCCCACCTTTTACCCTTGATGGGGTTCCAAAGTGGTTTACATCATTCTCTTCTGTTCCTTTTTATCCTCACAAAAACCCTGTGAGGTAAGTTAGGCTGAGAGTTTGTGATTGGCCCAAGGTCACCCAGCGAGCTTCTATGGCATGAACTTGGATTTCTTAGATCCTTGTCCAACATGGCACCATGCTGGCTTTCTTATCTGTCGGCAACTGAAGAATTTTATCCTGGAGTTTACTGTAGACCCTGTACTAAGAGCCCTGTCAGCTTTTGAAGGACTGGCTACATAAGAGGGGTGTGGCCTAATAGGCAAAGGAGTTCCTGCTGCAAAAATGCCCTTCTTACCCATAATCCTCCTTTCTGTTTTGTTGGGAGATTTTTGTAGGGAGATGCTACTAGAAAATAAATGGTTGCCAACATTGTAGTAAGTGATATTCTCAGGAACAATTAGTCAGCATTATCAACGATAGAATCATCTATTAGGGAATAAGGATCAGAGTTTAGTTCTTCAGAAGTCCCCCTTCAGCCTTCCCTGTGTGTTTAGTTCAAGGACAGCCACTACCCCAGTCTGAACCACCTATCTGGAATTTGGTTTTGTTTAACTGGACGGCCTTTGATCAGCTGCCTTTTAGGGCTGAGGTCACAGTCATGCAAGTCATAGGGAGCGGAGGGGCTGTGCCACAAAAATGTTGGCTGAGTGCCCCATTACAGAAGAATTTGCAAAGCTAAGGCAGACTCTTGCCAAACAGGAGGCAAGGTGCCTCATCGTCCATCTGAAAATGTGAAATGAGCCTGCAGCCGGTACAATACCTCACTCTGTATGATGTGGCTGACAACAGGAGTGAATCATTCCGGAGATAACCTTGAGGACAGAAGATCAGTAACTCGGTTACCTTGGCAAACACAAACAAACAAAAGCCCCTTGTTGCGTCCTTATCTTCAGACACAAGCCCAGGCTGTTTGCAGGAGGGTCACCTCATCCAAAGGGAGATAAGGGGAAGCCGGTGTTGAGAAATGGCTTTTGACCCCAGTCGGATGCCCTTTGAGGCACCTTTACAATACCTCCTACTTCAAGCAACAGAAGAATTGCTCACCTTTTATGCGCCTTCTGCACCGCACGTAATCAAATTCCAGAAGAGCGGCTGTGTTGGTCTGCAACCAAAGGGAACTCTTTTGAGATCCCATGCGTGTTTACTCAGAGGAGCCGTGAGGACCTAACTAAGGGCCACATTGGTGACGGTTTCCTTGTGGCTGCCACAAGGACACCACTGCTGTCTTAAAGTCATTTTAAAATGCCACAAGTCACACCTACAGTGCAATGCTTTTGTCCCTCCCCAACTCTTTCTCAAGGGCCAAAATAGCTGGGGAGGGTGGGGGGGGGGGTCAGCACTTGAAAAGTACGGTTGCCAATATCCAGGTAGTTTATACAGAAAACAATATGACTATATAGAAAAGTGGTGTTGCAGCACAAGAAAAAACTTTATAGAGCAGGGGTGGCCAAACTGTGGCTCCAGAGTCACATGTGGCTCTTTCACACACATTGTGTGGCTCTCGAAGCCCCCACCACCCCGTTGGCCAGCTTGGAGAAGGCATTTCTCTCTTTAAATGCATTCTCCAAGCCAAGCCAGCTGGTAGCTTGGAGAACAGATTTAAAGTTAAAGTTGCTTTTTTTTACCTCTCCTTCCCTCATCCATCCCCCATCTATTTCCTTCCTTCCTTCCTTTCTTCCTGCCTGCCTGCTCTCAAACATCTGATGTTCATGTCTCACAACTCTCAAACATCTGGCGTTTATTCTATGTGGCTCTTACATTAAGCAGGATTGGCCACCCCTAGTATAGAGGTAACAGTGGTTAATACAAGTCTCAGCTTGCTAGTCTATGCTTTGCAACAAACAATTTGATCTCAGTATTATCAACAAAAAACACTTGATGCCAGAATTTAACAATTGGCAGAATTACAATGGATGGTTGATATAACAGAACAGCAGCACTGGATTGCCTTGGTGACAATTCATTTAATTTGCCTTCGTCAGGCTGCAGGACACTAGGTAAAGCCTTGAGTTCAATGATTGAATACCCAGTATTTCCTTCAAATTTGCGCTTAGGACACTCTCCAGCTTTTACAATCACTGTGCAGATCGTTGCAGTTGGGGTCTCAGAGATCAACAGTCTTCTATTAGGGGTTACCCTTTGTCAGATTCAAAATGTCTTAATTGATCTCTGAGGCTCCAATTGTAACTACCTGCACAGCACCTTGCCTGGGGAATGGCCTTATAGGTGCCAGGCCAATTTTCATGCAGGCCATTTTTTTTTTTTTTAATTTTTACCCAGGCTTGAAAGAGGTTTGATATTTTAAAACGATTCTTACTGTCTGCTTCTGGCCTGAGACTCATTTTATGACATTCTTTTAAAGCTGCTAGCGGCCCCATGGCGCAGAGTGGTAAAGCAGCAGTACTGCAGTACTGTGGTCTGAACTCTCTGCTCATGACCTGAGTTCGATTCCAGTGGAAGCTGGATTTCAGGTAGCCGGCCAAGGTTGACTCAGCCTTCCACCCTTCCGAGGTCGGTAAAATGAGTACCTAGCTTGCTGGGGTGAAAGTGTAAAAGACTGGGGAAGGCAATGGCAAACCACCCCGTAAAAAGTCTGCCGTGAAAACGCTGTGAAAGCAATGTCACCCCAAAGTCAGAAACGACTGGTGCTTGCACAAGGGACCTTTCCTTTCCTTTAAAGATGCTAATTGTATCGATACTCTGCCTGGGTTTTTTAATGCTAGATTTTTAACCACTGGAAATCTTGAATGGAGCTTTTCGCTGTTGAACATTCTCATGCAGAAGCCGTCTCAAAGAGGTACTCTGGAGAGGCGGCACAGCCATTTCCAAAATGAAGAAATAAAATTAAAATATTTGGACGAGGAGGACTGCTGTGGGAAATTCGAGGTGTGAGTACGTGCCAAGCATCGAGCAAAAGCTTAAACAGAGCTATCTTAGTGGTGATCCACATAATTCCCCTTGGCCAGAGCTTCCCTCCCCCTCACAAGATCTAGGATCACTCAGAGGGTCTGCAGGGACCACCTGGGGCACTGTTGAGAGATTAGAAGCTTCCCTGAGGTCAAAGTCCAAAGTGCAACAAAATAAGAGTGGGGTAGTAGACAACCCAGATTATAGACTGTGGCCTGGGAGATTTATGGCAAGTCCCAATGGGAGAAGGGGAAAACAGCTTTTTCCCAGGAAGGTCTTGGTGGTCCAGTTATTTCTAGGGTTGCCAACTCCGGGTGGGAAAATACCTGGAGATTTTGGGATGGAGCCTTGGGAAGGGGGGCTGAGGAGAGGAGGGACCTCAGCGCAGCACAATACCACAGCAGCCATTTTCTCCAAGGGAACAACCTTCAGGACCACTTTTCCCCATGTGTGCCCCAGAGAGCACTGTGTTCATGGACCCAAAATCTCCTTCAGATTCCTGGACTGAAAGAAGCTCAATTGTCCACCACTAGAGCCAGAGCATTCTCAACAATAGCCCCCGCTCTGTGGAATGCCCTCCCAGAAAACCTCAGGGCCCTGTGGGACCTGCCACAGTTCCGCCGGGCCTGTAAGACCAAACTATTTAAATTTGCCTTCAATAGTTAAGGGGAGGTAGCACTGACAGTCCCACTGGACAAATATAGATATTGAGAAACACCAACGTGCATCTCGGATTTTATGGTTAAAATGTGTAGAATTGATTTTATTGTATATTGTTTTTCGTATTCTATGTAGTTTTTAACGGTTGTCAGCTGCCCTGAGCCCGTTAGGGGAGGGCGGGATATAAATCTGATAAAATAAATAAACAAACTGATCTTGGTTACCTGAAGATTAATTGTAACCAGGGCTTTTTTTGAACATGAACGCAGTTCAGCCTGGCTCGGCAGCAGGGGGTGTGGCCTAACATGTAAATGAGTCCCTGCCGGGCTTTTTCTATAAAAAGCCCTGTGTGAAGCAATGGTGACATCAGGAGGTGTGGCCTAATATACAAATGGGCTCCTGCTGGGCTTTTCCTACAAAAAAACCCCTGACTGTAACAGTGGGAGATCTCCAGGCCCCACCTGGCAGTTGACAACCGTGCCATATCTCCCACTGGCAGATGTCATTCACTGCTGAGTTACGCCTCTGGCAAAATCTCCTGATTTTGAGCATATCCTTTGGAATTGGGTCACCAGCTTTGTCCTATTGCTTTAGACCCACCTGAATCGAATGTCCAATTAGTTTTGGGAGAATAAATAGATTTTTCCTAGGGTTGCCAACCTCTAGGCAGCACCTGGAGATCTCCCACTATTGCAATTGAAGTTCAGCTGATCAAGATCAGTTCCCCTAGAGAAAATGGCTGCTTTGGAGGGTGGGCTTTATGGCACTCTATCTTGCTGAGATCCCTCCCTTCCCCAAACCCCACCCTTCCCAGGCTCCCCCCCCCCAAAAAAAAACAACCCCCCACCCCAAAGTATTTCCCAATCTGGTGCTGGCAGCCCTAGTTTGGAAGTATGTTTCCCCTTGTCCCAGAAACGGAGACTTTATAGCAATGCTGACCCTGTGAACTTAAGGGGAGGTATTTGTGAATTTCCTGCATTGTGCAGGGGTTTGGACTAGATGGCCCTGGGGGTTCCCTTCCAACTCTATGATTCTGTGTGCTCCTTGTATTCTCAAACACTGAGAAATCCCAGGAATGGAGCTTCAGGCTGTAGTTTCCTTTGGATGTGCACTTTAGGGTGTCTTCGTAATAGCTGCATTATTTGCAAAAGTGCAAGTAGTACACAGGTGAAGGCAAAGAAGCACTCCTGCAAGGCAACGGATCTGTTATCCACATCAGATCCCCAAAGAAATAAGACTCCGCACCCCCGATATGCTTTACCTTCAATCAACTCACACTGTGACAAAAAGCATGCTCATTCTTGGGAGTTCCACATTTTGGATTCTCAGAGATGATTTCGCAGTCAGTTTTCTAATGAATGGGGTCACAATTCAGAATGGACCACAGCAAAAAGCACAGAGGAGAGCAACCAAAATAATGAGGGGGTTGGAGCACCTTCCCTTTGAGGAAAAAAGGCTAGAGAGTCCGGGACTTTTCAATTGAGAAAGGAGAAAATTAAGGGGGGATGTGATAGAGCAGGGGTGGCCAAACTGTGGCCCAGGAGCCAGATGTGGCTCTTTCACATATATTGTGTGGCTCTCCCCCGCCCCATCTCTCTTACAAGCCGGCAGCTTGGAAAATGCATTTAAAAGTTGCTTTATTTCCACCTCTCCCTCCCTATTTTCCTTCCTTCCTTCCTGTCTTGTGGCTCTCAAACATCTGATGTTTATTCTGTGTGGCTCTTACATTAAGGAAGTTTGGCCACCCCTGTGATAGAGGTTTACAAAATTATGCAATAATTGAAAAGAGCTGACAAAGAGAACTTTTTCTCCCTCTCCCAAAATATTAGAACTCAGGGAAGCTGATGGACAGAAGATTTCAGAAGGACTACATAGAGAATGATTAAAATGTGGGATTTGCTGCCAGAGGGTGTCCTAATGGCCACAGTCATAAACAGCTTTAAAAGGGGATTAGACAGATTCATGGAGGGTAAGTCTGTCAAAGGCTACTAGCCAGGGTGGGAACCTTCACATTCCGAAGCCCAAAGTCTCTGAAACCAAGAGCCAGGAGGCAACATCAGGGGAAGGCCTCAGCCTCTATGCCCTGTTGTTGGCGGACCAGAGGAACTGGTTGGCCACTGTGCGAGAAAGGTTGCTGGACCACTGATCTGATTCAGCAAGGCTCTTCTTATGTTTTTACAAGACAGTTAGCAATTTCATGGGCAACTGGAGATCAGGAAAATGGCATGGAGGAAAGGTTTATTTTCTTCACATATACTGCTCCTTTCTCCCCAACGGAGATTCAAAACAGCTTACCTCATTTTCCTCTCCTCCATTTTATCCACACAACAACCCTACAGGTAGGCTAGGCTGAGTGTGTATGTGACTGGTCCAAGGTCACCCAGCAAGCTTCCATGGCAGGGTAGGGATTCAAACCTAGATATCTGAGATTGCTCTACCATTATACCACACTGGCTTTTGGATTAGCTGTCCTCCTCTTGCACTGTGGTCAGAACAGGGTTGGCTGAATATCAAGAAATTGGGTTTTAAAAAGTCATGGGGAAGGTAACTCTGAACACAGAACATGCAACAAACACATGTCCAGTTTGGCCTACAGCTGCTTTTTTGGTTTGAATGTAAGAGCGTAAGAGGAGCCATGTTGGTTCAGGCCAATGGCCCATCCAGTCCAACATTCTGTGTCACACAGTGGCTATAAAAACCAGGTCCCATGCTTCCTTCACTTGCAAACTGTAAAACTTCTGCCTTTCCACACATACTCACACATTCTTGTCTTTCACCTAAGCTGCAGAACTGACAATTACCTGTCATAAACATGTATGGCAGTAAGGAAAATTAACTTTCTCTTTTCAAAGGTCCAGATTTCTGACCCCGTGCCATTTTCTGCAACACCTAAGTATCAGACCCATGCACAGTCCTTGGACAGCGGCCTCCTAACAATACAAATTATGCAGCATGGTCACAAAAATGGAAGAAAATTGCAGGGTCATATCATGTGTTTGTAGGGCCAATACAAATATTACAAAATTATTGTGACTGCAATGAGGATTTTGAATCCTGTGTGCACTGGGTACCCTATGCTCCTCAGGCATGTGTGGGTCTAATTTTTATGTATTATGATTTTGCGTATTTAGACATAAAGGTTGATTATGAAGATATGGGGCTGTGGGAAGGAGGGAAGAGGTACAAAGTAGTTTGGCAAACTGGACAAAGATCACATTCAGAAAAGCAGCTTATTGCTGCCCTCTAGTGTCTGGTGAAGAGTACTGATTAGTTCAAAATTTGTCTTTGTGTGTCCTCCGTGGGTCCTAATAAAAGGACAGATCCATGCAAGGCTTTTTTTGAGGAGAAACGCAGTTCCAGCTCCCTTGGCTTCAGGGGGTGTGGCCTAATATGCAAATGAGTTCCTGCTGGGCTTTTTCTACACCTATGGTTTCTGCTCCTGGTTTTGTATTTAAGACTCAGGCATGTTACACTGTTATGCAAGCACTTTTCTTATAATTTAGGGATGTTCAGAGTATGTAATGTATGTGGGGTGGGAGATTTGAGTTTCGTTTAGTAACAACATGCGGGCCCAGATCCAAAACTATCTACCCAGCACACTTTATATTTACAACCCAGTGAGATGGGAGCGACTGGCCAAGGGTCATCCATTGAGCTTCACAGCACAGTGAGAATTTGAATTCAGGTTTCCTAGCTCATAATCTGGTGTCCTAACCCTCCCTTGGGGGAGATGCTGCAGCTCAGTGGCAGAGCATTTGCCTGGCATGCAGAAGGCCTCAGGTGT
Source organism: Heteronotia binoei (assembly GCF_032191835.1). Taxonomy (NCBI): domain Eukaryota; kingdom Metazoa; phylum Chordata; class Lepidosauria; order Squamata; family Gekkonidae; genus Heteronotia; species Heteronotia binoei. The sequence continues at coordinate 23,488,862 of NC_083235.1, forward strand.
TCAATCCCCAGCATTTCCAGTCAGAAGGATCAGGTAGCAGATTGTGTGAAAGACTCCTTCCTGAAATCCTGGAGAGTTGCTGCTGGGGCTTTTTTTGTTGCAGGAACTCCTTTGCATATTAGGTCACACCCACCTGATGTAGCCAATCCTCCAAGAGCTTACAGTAGGTCCTGTAAGAAGAACTCTGTAAGCTCTTGAAGGATTGGCTACATCAGGAGGTGTGGCCTAATACACAAAGGAGTTCCTGCTAGGAAAAAAGCCCTGCAGTGCCAGTTACTGAGCTCGACGGACCAATGGTGGCTAACCATCATCATAAAACCAACATCTCAATTTCAGATATAAAACAATAGGAGAGACAATTATAATTTAAAACAAAGTATTGGTGCTATACAGAGTATGTAGAGCCAGTTTGATGTAGTGGTTAAGTGTGCGGACTCTTATCTGGGAGAACCGGGTTTGATCCCCCGCTCCTCCACTTGCAGCTGCTGGAATGGCCTTGGGTCAGTCATAGCTCTCGCAGGCGTTGTCCTTGAAAGGGCAGCTTCTGGGAGAGCTCTCTCAGCCCCATCCACCTCAAAGGGTGTCTGTTATAGGGGGAGAAGAAAAAGAGATTGTAAGTCGCTCTGAGTGTCTGATTCAGAGAGAAGGGCAGGGTATAAATCTGCAGTCTTCTTCTTCTCCTCCTCCCTTGCCAAACTGTAAAGGTCTGGCATAAGTTTCACTGCCAAGCAAAAACCCATAAGCAATGCCAGCATAAGGAACTTGAAACCAGAATGCTGAATCGAAGAGGAAGCTCTGACTTCAGCCGCTCTCCCCATACATTCCTGTTTGCCACCATCAGAAACAAAGCCAAAGATCATCTTTGACTGAGCGACCGAAGTCCTGTCCTCCTAGAACTCACAACATCTGACCACTTTTATGGCTATCCAGACCAAATGGTCTTCTAATTTGTCACACTGTTCCACCATGTGATTCCAGCTTTGTATCAATTTGCCCTCTTAACCCACCAAGTACATCTATTTCAGCCCAATGTACCTTATTCCCTCTTCTGAAGGAGTGTGCTTTTAGCACACGAAAGCTTACATTCTGAATAAAACTCTGTTCGCCTGGAGAAAATGGCTGCTTGGAAGGGTGGACTTGATGCCATTATAAACTACTGAGGCCCTTCCCCTCCCCAAACCCTCCCGGACCCACCCCCAAAGTCTCCAAGTATTTTCCAGCACAGACCTGGCAACCCTAGTGAGGGAAGGCCAGACGGCTGTCTTCTTGGTAAAGCAGAAGATGTCCTGTTGGGAGACATCAAGGTGGAATATCCCTACAGAATACAGTTTTGGGGAAGCCTCTTTGCTTCAGGGAGTATGGCAACAGAGATCAGAAGGGAATGGGAAGCCGTTGAATAATAAGGGGGCCAATGGTGGTAACAGCTGGAAGGCCAGTTGGTGGGAAATGGCCTTGTAAGACAGATTCTATCTCCCACATTTAGTTGCTCTGTCAATGAACCTTTTAGGCTTGGAGTACAGTTGCTTAATAGAAGGGTATCTATCCTCCACTACTTGTTCCTGAATGAGGGCATTGTAGGGTTGCCAACCTCCAGGTGGGGCCTTGAGATCTCCCATAATTACAATGGATCTCCGAACTGCTAAAGAGACCAGTTTCCTTGGAGAAAGCGGTAACCTTGGAGGGTGGACTCTGTGGCATTATACCCAGCAGAAGTTCCATCCCTTCTCAAACCCCGCCATCCCCAGACTCCACCCCCAAATCTCCAGGAATTTCCCAACCCACCGTTGGCAACCCTAGGGTAGACCATCACTTTGCTTTTAGCTTCTTGCTTATTCTGGAGAAGGATGGGCCGTTTCTCAGCAAAGTGGAGCGCTCTGGCACCTGACTTGAAATGGAGAGTGTTCCTATGTTTTGCCCAATCTTGTTCCTCAGTCAAAATGACATTTTGACTGCAGCTTAGAAACATATGTTGGAGCTCCAAGCAGCCTCTGGATCTCCAGGTAGCTGCATTATGGAGCACATGCTTTTGGAACATGTCCAACTTGCACGCAGCCATCTGGCTGGGAAATTTAGTAGGCCGGCTCAAGGAAACACATCTGCAAGGGGAAACTTCTCTTGCCAAGAGGCGCCAAGGACACAGAAAAGGTAGAAGCCGAAACAAAGCATGAGCTTTAAACAATACTTTAAATTGGGGTCACCAAATTTGTGCCCATCAGCACCGTGGTGCTTGCCAACATCTTTCCTGGCAGACGCCAAGTGCTCTTAGAAACTGAGTGGGGCTTTTGCCCAGCAGGTCTTTTGATTGGTCAGTGGAGATTTGATCAGCTGTGCAGATTTATTTTAAATTTTGCTTTGGCAGCAGCTGCAAGCAAACAAAAAAAGGGAGAAAAACACAAGCAACCAAAAAGATTGAGACAAAGAAAAAGAAACTAAAATATAGCTATGCATATAATGCTAATATAAAGCAGTCCCATGACATAGAATGGTAAAGCTGCAGTACTGCAGTCTGAGCTTTCTGCTCATGACCTGAATTCGATTCCAGTGGAAGTTGGGTTCAGGTAGCCGACTCAAGGTTGACTCAGCCTTCCATCCTTCTGAGGTTGGTAAAATGAGTACCCACCCTGTTTTTTGAGGTAGAGGAACCAAATTTTCAGCATAGCATCCGATGCCTTTCTTCAAAAGACCCTCCAAGTTTCAAAAAGATTGGACCAGGGAGTCCAATTCTATGAGCCCCAAAAGAAGGTATCCCCATCCTTCAATATTTCCAATGAAGGGAAGGCATTTAAAAGGTGTGCAGTCCCTATAAATGTGGTGGCCAGAACTCCCTTTGGAGTTCAATTATGCTTGTCATAACCTAGTTTCTGGCTTCACCCCCAATGTCTCCTGGCTCCACCCCCCAAAGTCCCCAGATATTTCTTGATTTGGACTTGGCAACCCTACAGTGTATTCCCTTCAATTCACACAGCTTCCCTTCAGGCACCCAGAGCAGATTCTTGTGCTGTGGCGGAAGCCACTGCCAAAGCAACTTTTAAAAAGATCTGCTCAGCCAATTGGATTTCCAGTGGTCAGTAAGAAGTCCTGGATATGCCAGACTAGCTTGATCTTGTCAGATCCCAGAAACTATGCATGGCCTGCTTGGAGTAGTATTTGCATGGGAGACCTCCAAGGAATACCAGGGTTGTGATGTGGAGGCAGGCAGTGGCAAGCCATCTGTGAACGTCTCTTGCCTTGAAAACTGCATGGGTTTGCCATAAGTCAGCTGCGACTTGATGGCACTTTCCACCACCACCAGGTGCCAATAAAGGTATCAGTGGGCACCACATTGTAGACTCCTGTTCCAGTCCATTTGAGGTGAATGCTGCCCAGCTTGTATGTGGGTACCTCTGTGCAGTTTTGGTTTTTGGTAGAAAAAGCCAGCAGGAACTCATTTACATATTAGGTCACACTCACTGCCACCAATCAAGAGCCCCGTGGCGCAGAGTGTTAAAGCTGCAGTACTGCAGTCCTAAGCTCTGCTCACGACCTGAGTTCAATCCCTGGCAGAAGCTAGGTTTTCAGGTAGCCAGCTCAAAGTTGACTCAGCCTTCCAACGTCTGTAAAATGAGTACCCAGCTTGCTGGGGGGAAAGTGTAGATGACTGGGGAAGGCAATGGCAAACCACCCTGTAAAAAGTTTGCCGTGAAAATGTTGTGAAAGCAACGTCACCCCAGAGTTGGAAACAACTGGTGCTTGCACAGGGGAACTTTCCTTTCCGCTGGCACCAAGCCAGCCAGAACTGCACTACTGTGCGTTCCTGCTCCAAAAAAGGGTGTGAAATACATATAATTTTTACATAGACTCAGATCAATCATGAGTTCAATGTTCTACTCCTAAATAGGTGCAGAGAATTGCAGCCATAATTTAGGCTTATGTCTAGCTTCATTTTTCTTGTACAGACCTGTCAGATTATCTAGATGTCAGAGGCCCCTTCCAACTTCAGAATTCTGAGAGCCCTACTGGGCTGGTTGAATCAGAATCTTTCTCAGTACTGTTCGATGACGTTTACTCCCAGGAAAGTGCTGTTACAATTGCACTAAACAGGGCCTAACTATATTATAAGTTTGTGTAACCTGACACATTTAAGTTCCACACTGGGAACAGTTCCCTAATGCACAGGGCCCAATTCACACTGTACATACCATGCAGGGAGAAAAACTTAAGCCTCACCCCCTCTATAAGGTGGCCACATTGTCCGCTTCGGTAGGCAATCTGTCCGCCATCGATCTTTGTCCCTTGCGACTGCTCAATCGGTTGGCAGGGGACAAGTGGGAAGGACAAAACAGCAGCCTGTGATGTCACTTCTGGCTGAGTGTCCCACAATGCAGTGATGTAATTTCCAGTTAGGCAGCCGTGGTACTGACACAAATACTAAGGCACCATGTATAGCTAATAACACCTTCAAAAATACAAATATTATAAACAATATAGTATGTCAATCTTTCAAATTCCATACATTCAACAACTGACATACTATAAATACTGTTTATAATACATGTGTTTATTTAAAGATATTATTCATTATACATGGTGCTTTAGTATTTGTGTAAGTTTTCTACATTGAGGTCCTGTTGTGATTTTCATATCTAGCAGTTTGTACATGGCACAAGTAAATGATGTTGAGGCAGCAAAGTCTGGGGAAGTCCCACCATTCAATCTCCCAGAGCTTGCCAGCTTCTCCCCTGGCATTATTTTCCAAATTTCAGCACAACCGATCCCCACCCCATGCTATTAGCTTCACTGAGGAAACTGATATGTAGGCATGTAGCTTCTTCCCAGGGTCATTTGAGATCAAGCAAATGGTGCAGGGGGAAAGCTGTTACCGCTGTGCTGGCTCCTATTTTTAAAGGGGGGGGGAATGCCCTCGCCATTGAAAACAACACTTATTCCAAGTTGTGGGAAATTTCCCATCAATCTTCTATGCAGGGCCTTTTTTGTAGCAAGAACTCCTTTGCATATTAGGCCACACACCCCTGATGTAGCCAATCCTCCTGGAGCTTACAGTAGGCTCTGTAAGCTCCTGGAGGATTGGCTACATCAGGGGTGTGTGGCCTAATATGCAAAGGAGCTCCTGCTTCCAAAAAAAGCCTCGCTTCTATGAATACTACCCTATCTGCACTAGTTTTCTTGACCATATTATCGCTACATGCCTAAGAATGTCCCTGTTTTTAACCACTGAACACTGTAGATTTTCTGGGAAATTAAAAATTGGAAAATTTCCAGAAAACCTTTATTTGTTCATTCATTTCACTGATTCACAAAACCTTTCCTGGAAAACAGTCCCATGCTCTGTACAAACTGTGAACTGATTTCATGCGTTTGATTTGATTTATATTCAGTGAATAAATTTTAAAATCACCTCGAGTTCATCTTATATCACAATAGCAAGAAATAACTGAACTGAAATATTTGATGAGGGTGATCAAACATAGTTTAAAATGTTATGATCAAATAAACTTACACCTTTCACAAGAATATAAAAAGCGCTTGAGTTAAGTAGGAAACATAGGGCTTTCCCACATTGTTATCTGGCATGCAAGTTCCTGATTCTTGAGGGGGGCTGTTTTTCACATTCCTCCTCTAGTGGTTCACTTGATATTACACTGGTTTCTGTCCAACATATCTCCCAGCCAGGGCCTTTTTTTTTAAAAAGCAAGAACTCATTTGCATATTAGGCCACACCCCTTGATGTAGCTTATCCTCCAACAGCTTACAGTAGGCCCTGTAAGAAGAGCCTTGTAAGCTCTTAGATTGGCTAAACCAGGGGGGTGTAGCTTAATATGCAAAGGAGTTCCTGCTACAAAAAAAGCCCTGCTCCCAGCAGATTTAAACTGCAAGTTTTATGCCAGATATAAACTAGTGTAATAGTGAATCAACAACAAAACACATATGGAGCAGATAAACTCCCCCAAAGGAATGAAACTTACAAGTGAGGAAACTGCAAATATGAAAAAGCCCATAGCCTGCTCCCTCACTTCCGGCCACTCATCCCAACATATAACTCCCCCACCTGGAAACTCTGGGGAGGAGGACAAAGTCCTGACCCTTCAGTTCAGAGGTAGATATGGAGACCACCTGACAATCCTATGCTTCAAAGCATAAATGTCACTGAACATGCTTGCGTTGCAAAAACCTGGTAAGTACAATCAGTGTACTGGCTTGCAGGCTCCAACTATCAGGTGTACGGTCCTACCTGCAATCTGGTGGTGGGCTCCCGGGTCCTTCCTGGAATCTTCTGCTGCATGCAAGAAGCACGCAAGGTGCGATGATGTCACTCAGAAACGATGTCATCACGTAGTGTGGTAATGCTGTAGGTTTTTTGGCAAAACTACAGTTTTGAGCCCAAATTTACCATTGAGTTTTGCCCCAAGCTTGGAGTGTTGCCGCATGATATCAGCAGTGTGATGATGTCACTTCCAGGTAATGTAATTACACTGCACTTTGGGGCATTTTCAGGCAGGGTTTTCCCCCACTGGCCAGCAGTGGGGAGGAAACCAAAAAAGCAGGGAACCCCCCTGCTTGAATGTGTGTGTGTGGAAGGGGGGGGAATGGGAACCTTAATCAGGTGCCAGGGGTCAGGCAAAGCAGGGGTTGTTCAGTTCAAGATCAGGCTTCAAGAATCAGCCAAGGCAGAACCAGTGGCTTAGAGTCTATTGTACACGTTGCACCCATGTCCAAAAGCCTCTCTTAGCTGGTTTTATAGACACACAGCTAAGGGTCAGGCCCACAAACAGCTGCTGAGAAGCAATCCTGCAACTACTAATTTTCATCAACAGCAAGCAGCTAGCATCAGACCAGGAGATGTACATTTTGTCATCTTATCTGTAGATCTGTTCTCAGCCTTTGGCTGCAGTTGCCATACTCTGGACTCTGTCTATGATGGTCTTCCCTAGCTAAGAACATAAGAAGACCTCTTCTGGATCAGACGACCAATAGCCCATCTAGTCAAGCATCCTGTTTCACACAGCAGCTAAGCAGTTGCCCTGGAAGGTCAAACAAAACATTGAAGCTAAAGCCTTCATTTACTGAGAGCACTTACAAGAGCCAGTATTATGTTGGATTAGTATCTGCAAGACCCGAGTTCAAATCCCCACTCATGCCTCAAGAGCATGCTGGGTGACCTTGAGCCAGACACAGTCTCTCAGCCTAATTTACTTCACAAGGTTGTGGGGAGGATAAAACAGTGAAGAGGAGAAGGATGTAAGCTGCTTTGGGGGCCCATTGGGGAGAAAGGCAGTATATAAAACAAGTAAATAAACTGCTCTCACCCAGCAATGATTTCACAAGTTTGCTCATAAGGATGCTGCTCCCCTGTTGAGGCCAGGGGATCCCCCAGTTTTTGGGGTTTGAGAGCAATTTAACCATACAATTTTCCACCCAAAGCAGAGTGTTGCCATGATGTTACTGCCATGATGATGTCACTTTTGCATGATGTCGACACGTCACAGTGCTGCACCCTGACTCCTGGAAAGTCCCTGTTCCGCCAGCACAATCATTGAACCTACAAACCCTAGTTTGCTGCCTCTGTAGATGGAGGCTCCCTTTAGTTACCATAGCTACTAGCCAGTGATGGACCTCTCCTCCATGAATCTGTCAAACTGGATTCTAAAGTGATCTATGCTTGAGTCCATCACTACTTCCACCGGCAGTGAATTCCACAGTTCAGTTATTGGTACAATAAAGAAATCTTTCTTTTTCACCGTGCTGAGTCTATTGCCCATCGACTTCATCTAACATTGCTGGAAATGGAGAAAAAAGTCCTGTCCCCTTTCACAAGAATGAGGTGGTACAGTCCTACTAGGGTTGCCATTGCCAGCCTCCAGGTGGCAGCTGGATGTCTCTAGCTATTACAACTAGTCTCCAAGTGAAAGAGAGCAATTCACGTGAAAATGGCAACTTTGGAAGTTGGGATTATATAGTATTATGTCCCAAACCCTACCCTCCTGAGGCTCTGCCCCCAAAATCTTCAGGTATTTCCAAAACTGGAGTTGGCAACCTGCATTGCTAGCCTCTGGGGGGGGGGGAGGCTGAAGATTTCCCGGAAATCTACAGACCATATAGATCACTTCCCCTGGAGAACACATTGGCAGTTGTGACTTTATGGTATTCTACCCTGCTGAGGTCCACCCCTTCCCAAACCCCACCCTCCACATGCTCAAATCTCCAGGTATTTCCCAGGCAGGAGTTGTCCTGTACTGGTGGAAAAGTCTACCACTTTTCCAGCCTGGAATAGAGCTGCGCAGCCATTCTGCGCGGGCAAACAAGTTCTGAGCCAGACCATGATGATCCAGCTCAGCGCTGTCTGCTGCTGCTCTCCAGGGTCTCAGACACTGCAGGAGCTTCTCCCAACACACCTGAGATCTGTTTTCATTGGAGATGCCAGGAGATAGATAGATATAGATATAGATATATAAAGAGAGAGATTTTTTGTATCAAGAACTCCTTTGCATATTAAACTACACCCCCCTGATGTAGCCAATCGTCCTGGAGCTTACAGAAGACCATGTAAGAAGAGCCCTGTAAGCTCTTAGAGGATTGGCTACATCAGGGGGTGGGGTGAACCCTAATATGCAAAAGAGTTCCTGCTAAAAAAAAAAAGCATGTACTTTAACAGCGGGGATAAAGTTCTTGGAACAAAACCAGGTCGCCCCAGCTTGTCATCTGCGGATACAAGCGACACTTTTAAAAAGAAACACACACACCCCTTCCTTCTCCACACATTTTCTTCTTCTCCGTCCTGCGCCACGACCTGCCCGCGCGCTCCTATTGCACGGCCTCCCGCGGCCTGTGAAGCGCAGAGCCAATCCCGCCCGCTTGACTCCTCCCTTTCCCTCCCTCTCCTCTTTTTTTTTTGTCTTCTCCCCGCCCTCTTTTTCGGCCTCCTCCCCTCTCCGAGGAGGCGCTACTCTTTCGCTATAATCACGTGACGGCCACATCCGGGCCTTTTGCCTTCTCTCCCTCTTCCCAACATGGCAGCCTCAGGTGAGTGCTGCTTGGCGGGGCATGGGCCTTCAAGCTCCAGGCAGGCCCGGCGTGACCTTTTTTTTCAATGCCGGGATATAGCGAGGCGGACGGACCGACCGACACGGGGAGAAGAGGGTGCTTGAGGGGAAGGCCTCTGTTTCTTCCTTTTAGACTGCCGCCCTCCAGCCTGCCTTTCCCCTTAGGCGGCCCGTCCCCCATCTCGGGCTAGGGCAGGGGCACGCGCGGGCGGGCGCGCGCCGGGGCTTCGAACGCGGCGGCTTTGGCGCGTGCCTGCCCGCCCTGGCCAGCGCCATTGGGGTGGGTGTGGGGGAAGGGAATCTCTCTTATGACTTATGTGTGTGAGATGATTGACCGACCCAGGAGGAGGGGGGGGGGCGGCGGCAGCAGATGGAACCTTCCACTGCGTCCCAGTGCGCAAGCGCGGTGGCGCGCGGGTGAGGTGGCGAAGGGGGAAAAAAACCGAACCTGGGGCGCGGCGCCCACGTGGGTGCAGCCTGGAACGCCGGCCCGCCGCGCGGCAGTCTCCCCACGCTCTGGAGCACAGGAGGAGCGTGGCGAAGTCTGGGGTTGGGTGGGGCACGTCGCGTGAGCTTCCCATGCCCCGCCAGCCTGCCCCCCCTTACCACCCCTCGCCGCTACCAGCTTCTCCTGCATTATGTAGCAATGAGGAAAAAGGAGGGGAATCGGGTTTTGTTGTGTGTCTTTCATGGCTCCCACCCAGAGAAGGGTTTGGTTGCAGTGTGCTTCATCGGCCGAGGAAGGCCCAGAATGAATCTTTCTTAGGCACAAGGAGGCCTTAGGGCTGAGGTTTTGGCTGTCGCTTTCAGCCTGCCTTGCAAGGGCTCTCCTTCCTTGGAGATTTTTAAACAGAGGCTGGTCGTCTGACAGGGATGAAGATCCTGTAAATTTAGGGGGAAGTATTTGTGGGTTTCCTGCATTGTGCAGGGGGTTGGACTAGATGACCCTGGAGGTCCCTTCCAACTCTATGATTCTAAGGATTGCTGAGCCATTCCAGGAGATGTGTTTAGAACATGTCACTGCTTTAAAAATGCCATCTTTCTCTTTTGGGAAATGAAGGAGCAGCCTTTCTCTTGGTGTCCTTTGTGTGTGTGTTTTTTGATTTAGGTATCTGAAACTTGCTTTTCTCCTCGTTGGGGGCCCTGGTTGGGTTATCCCATCATCCCTTCCCTTTCAACTTTATCATTACACTAATAGTACTCTGAGGTAGGTTGGGGGAGGGACAGTCACTTGCTCAAGGTCACCCAGCGAGCTGCTGTGGCAGAGGGGATTGGAACCTCGATGTCCCAGATCCTTGTCTGGGCCTCTGACTATAATACTAAACTGGCTCATGTATCATTCGATAATAACTGGTTCCAATTTGTATAGTCTGTTTCCTGCTCTTGTCTTCCTGACAGTGGCCTTGCTGTGTCACAAGACAGCCTTTACGTTCATATCTGTTTTCCTGGGTAACAGAGATAAGTTAGTCTGGCTGCTCTTTCTTTTTCATGTGTGTATGTATGTGTGGAGATGTCATTTTGCTCTTTGTTTTTCTATTCTTCGAACTCTGTCCATTTCACACACGTGCACACATTCCTAACCATCTCTGACATGGTCTGTTTTCTCCTGTACCATGATTTGTGCCCTGTGCATCAGAGAATGCTCTCTCACATTACATGAAAAGCACTGAAACACATGGTAGACTAACTCTTTATGTAAGTTTAACTTGCTGGAAAGCATGTAGGCCATTGAGCCACAGCTGTCATGAGCTGAGTACATGCAAGGGTTTATTCTGCTTGCTATGTAGCATTGCCAATGTTCCCCCTAAGCTGCATAGTCTTGTGAACAAAAATTCTACTTTGTGAGCTATTGGCATTAAAGTTGTGAGCTGCATATTATTGTGCTCTGGGGCTCTTTTTCCTAAGACAAAAATGTGTGAGCTGGAGGCTAAAAATGTGAGCTAGCTCACAGTAACTCAGCTTAGAGGGAACACTGATCATTGCTGCAGAAAATGAGTATTTTTTTTCTGCTATGTATGCTGACTTCCCCATTTCAATTGGCAAATAGGACAGTGACAGCAGCTGACAAGCTTCCTTGAAAGACAGCTTGCCTGTCACCACCCCTTCTGTGATGTGCACCCTTGGTAATGTTGGATGTATTTCAGAGTGCGTACTCCATTTGTATGACAAAGAGGCTGAACCGATCTAGCCGGAACCTTGTGTACATGGATTGTTTGCTCTAGAATGACCAGCCAGGCTCCATTCTGGACCATTAATAGTCCTACCAAGATTTTATGTATAGTGCACAATTTCATTTGTAGGGCAAAGAAGCAACAAAACTAGGTTCTTTTGGTAAAAAAGTTATCACTCTGGGATGTGTTCTGTTGCATGTGATTTCTGCTGTGTATTTATCTTATACATATTTTGGAAAGGCAAGGGACTACACTAACAGTCTGTCTTTTACTGAGATTGGGTGTGTGCAGGTATCATCAGCTTCTTCTGGCCCCTAAACTAGTGTTGATGTGCAGTGGCCCCTGATAATACAGAAATTGGCATTGATGACCTAAAACAAGGGCGGTTAAACTTGCTTAACATAAGAGCCACATAGAATAAATGTCAGATATTTGAGAGCCGCAAGACATGAATGTTAGATGTTTGAGAATGGCAAGGGAGGAAGACAGGCAGGCAAATAGATGGGTTGGGAGAGATGGAAAGAAAGCCACTTTAAATGTGTTCTCCAAGTCCCCGGCTGGCTTGGCTTGGAGAAGTGATTTAAAGAGACAAATGCCTTCTCCAAGCTGGCTGATGGGGCAGTGGGTCCTTCAAGAGCTACACAATATGTGCGAAAGAGCCATATGTGGCCAGCCCTGGTGTAGAACAAGACCCCAGATCCTGTGCAGCTTGCAAGGGTTTGTCAGTGGACATACTGATGAGGAAAGGGTTCACCAGAGCTAGAAAGTTTGAAAACTGCCCTCTGTTGTCCCCACTCATGTACCGATGATCACCTGAAGCTGTTAGTTTCCTCTTCTTGCAAACATGGGTTTGGCCATTATTCCATTCTGCCTAGTAGCTATTCCGCCCAAGTTGGCCTGCCCTTGTAATGTATTTACCTGGTGCTCTTAAGACATCTTCTGTCCCACTTTGCTTGTAACATAGTTTATTTATATTCTTCTCACATATTTACTTACATTCTTCTCTATGATGCTGAATCAGACTATCGGTCCATTAAGGACATTATTGTCTACTCAGATTGGTAGTGGCTCTCCAGGGTCCCAGGTAGAGAGCCTTTGCACATCATCTGCTGCTGCTCTTTTTAACTGGAGATGCCGGTGACTGAGGCTGAGATCTTCAACGTACAAAAAGTAGACGGTCTTCAACTGAGCCACAGCCCCTTCCCAATGAAGACCCAGAGTGGCTTACAACAGCAGGCTGCCCCACCTCTATTTTATCTTAACGACAGCTGCTGTGGGACAGAGGTTAGGAGAAGGAATGACTGGCTGAAGGCAGACTAGGGGTTCAAACATGGGTGTCCCAGATCCTAGTTCAGGGGTGGCCAAACTTTCTTAATGAAAGAGCCACATAGAATAAATGTCAGATGTTTGAGAGCCATAAGACATGAACATAAGATGCTCAAGAGCAGGCAGGCAAATAGAGGGGACAGGGAGGGAGAGGTGGAAAGAAAGCAACTAACTTTAAATGCATTCTCCAAGTCACTGGCTGGCTTGGCTTTGGGAGGTGATTTAAGAAGAGAAGTGCCTTCTGCATGCCAATTTGTAGGGCAGTGGGGGCTTCAAGAGCTACATAATATGTGTGAAAGAGCCAGTTTGACCACGCCTGTCCTAAGTCCAATATTATGACTGTTTTACCATGCTGGGAAATCACTTAAGTTTCGAAGGCAGTAAAGGTATTCCAGCTTGACACGTGTTGGCCTCCCTGTCTGGGCTCTGTTGCTTGCGGTCCAATTTCTTGACTTTGCCTAGGAGAAAAGCATATAATAGTCCTTGTTCTGTTGTCTTTCATACATACAGCTTTCCTGCTTCTTGGGGTCATCTGCACTTCTGGATGTGGATGCTTGAACAATGCAAAGTGAGAAGTAGTCTAGGTGTGTGTCTTTTTCTTCATTCACTTCCCCTTTCTATAGGCAGAGGAAAGGTTTTGGTAGGCTTCTAATCTGTATTACGGTGACAGACTGAGGAACCCTTAAGAGGTGAAAAGGAAAATACAAAATGACACGAGTGACTTCTGGAAGGATGTATTCTTTGATCCCTGTTTGTGTGGGTTTTGTGAATCATTCTGTGCTGGAAGTCTGATTCTGTGCACATACATGCGCACACACCCTGCCAGTGGCTTCATCTGAAGGGTGACTTTTGTATGCCTTTGAAATGCAGTATACTGCACCAAAACAGCAGTTGCACAAGGAAAGCTAGTGTCCAAAGTGAGGAGTGTAGAGCAGAGTGTCACTTTAGCCTTGCAGTCAATCAGATTTTCTGAGACATCTTCTGCCAGAAAGACTGCATGTAAATGCCTCCATCATAAGGACTAGCCTTGTGCATGGGTCTTTTGGGCAGGGAAGGACATTCCCATTATTCCTTCCCCCTATGTTGGGGCAAGCTATAACAAATGAGAGCCAGTATGGTGTAGGGACTAAGGTACCTGAGTTCGAATGCCTGTTCTGCTTGTTGGGTGACCTTGGGCCAGGTAACGTAACCTTCAACTTTGCAGTGTTGCTTTTGAGGATAAAATGGAGGAGAGAACAGTGTTAGCTACTGTAGGTCCCCACTGGAGAGGAGGACATGATATAAATCAGAGGTAGCGGAACTTGCTTAATGTAAGAGCCACATAGAATAAATGTCAGATGTTTGAGGGCCACAAGACATAATGAACATCAGATGTTTGAGATTTGAGAGCTGGAAGGAAGGAAATAGATGGGAAGGAGAAGTGGAAAGAAAGCAACTTTAACTTCACATGCATCCTCCACGCTGTGGGATGGCTTGGCTTGGAGAAATGATTGAGAGAAATGCCTTATCCAGGCTTGCCAGCAGGGCCGTGGGGGCTTCAAGAGCCACACAATATGTATGAAAGAGCCACACATGGCTCCTGAGCTACAGTTTGACCACCCCTGGTACAAATGAAGTAAATAAAAGAAATAGGAAATAGATACGTGATGTTGCATTTCTCTGTGTTTTATTGTCAACTGCTCCGAGACTATACAGGGTTGGATACGGTATAAAAATGTAATAAATTAGTCTTGAGTTTACTGTGAAACTGACTGGCTTTTCTAGCATCCACAATTCTGAAAGAAAATATTGACGCGTACATGGGTTTCATAGTTAACCAGGCTGATAAATGTACTTATTTATTTTTGGCTTCTGTGACGGAGTTCTGAAACTCCTGTTTACAAAACTGCGCCTCTTGCAAAAGAGTCCTCTAGTGTAAATCAGTGGGTTGTACCTTCTGTGTCTTCTCATAACTGTTACATGATCTAGATTACTTTTCCACACCTCCTTGAATGCTGAAAAGACGGCCTAGGATGAATTCAGTGGAGGAGAAGCAGCAGATCTGAAGTCAGAGGTTGCTTTTATTTAAGTAGCCTTGTCTAGTGGCATGTCCCATTGTACCCATATTTTAGTTCCAGAAGGAGTCTCTGAATTAGGTAGTGATGAGGTGTGTCACTTGTAGTGTCTGGCTATAACCAGGAAGATCTGGGTTCAGATCCCTGCTCTGTTGTGAAGCTCACTCAGTAATCTTGCATCAGTTGTGTTCTCTCAATCTAACCTACCTTGCAGGGTTATTTGCGGTAAAAATTATGGAGTGAAGAGGATTTGTATTACAGGGCTTATTTTGTAGCAGGAACTCCTTTGCATATTAGGCCACAACTCCCCCAATGTAGCCAATCCTCCTGGAGCTTACAGTAGGCCCTGTACAAAGAGCCCTGTAAGGACTTGGAGGATTGGCTACATCAGGGGTGTGTAGCCTAATATGCAAAGGAGTTCCTGCTACAAAAAAAAAACCCCTGCCTGTATATGCCACTTTGAGCTCTTTGGAGGAAGGTCAGAATAATCTGCTAAATCCAGGATGTTACTCACAGCCAAACAGAATTTGGCTTTCCATGCTTCTTAAGTAAAGCGCAGTTTATCTGTTCCCAAGAAAAAGCAAATTGTGGCCTCAGGTGGCAAAACTTGATAAACAGTTCTGCAAAGCTGCGTTACGATAGGGACGTATGTCGTACTGCAGTTGCTATGTGACTGAGGATACTGTCTCAGTTAAGTTACGGGGTGGCGTCTGTTGCTTAAACGTTAGCGTTTATGCTGGATTTCTGATGACCCAGTTCTTGGAAGGGTGGAAAACAACTTTGCTAGCTTGGCTGTGGCAGGCAGAATGAAGTTTGGCAAAAAAAAATCTGATGTGAGCATGAACTGGTCTTGGTGTGGGCATGGGGTATCCCATGCTGCCAAGAGAAGCCACTTTCATTCATGCTTCCCCTCCTGCATTCTTCTAGAGCTTTGACAACGCTGGTGATGTATAAGCTGCGCTGTGTGTGACTGCAGCAGGGACCGGCTTTGTACTGTTTGCCTGTGAGTTGTCAGCCATTTGATGCAAACGGCGCGTGTTGTTTTTAAGTCTCATGCCTGCTAGTTAGTGCTGCATTTTCACCGACACCAGCTATGAAGGCAGTAGGGGGAAAAAGAGAAGCTGAAATGGCCAGATTGGAAACATTTAGTTTATTTCTGTCTTTTTAAATGCAGCAAGGTTCATCTTACACTAACACTGCAGTCAGAGGGTTGCACTGCTGATCAGTAACCTTTTTTTAACCCTCACCTGATGTCGTATTACTGTGCGTCTGTTGGTGTGCTGCGTGCACGCCATTGGCTCGTTGAACTTCAGTCCTTCCTAAAGGTCTCACCTTACTATTTTAATCATCCGCAGTGCTTGCAAGAGGACGGTAGTTCAGGCAGTTAACTGAATAACCCTGGTGGCTTTTGTTTTTTGAATACCATATACAGCTTTCAGCACTAATTGTATTTCTGTAATGCTTGGTGTCTTGAGTTCGAATATCAGTTAATGTTGCCAACTTTGGATCTTCTAAAAGCACCAGCTCCTTGTAGCACAAGTCGCTGATGAGTGCAAACCCAGAGGTCAACCAAACAATCTCACAGAATAGGGTCAGTAGACCCGGGGCAGAGTCCAGCAGGTTCAGGATAGAATGTGGCAAAATACAGAATTTGGGCACTTGTGCTGGGTTTCTCTACAGATTTTTTTTTTCAATTCTCAGCATTAGTTCTGTAAAATATGAAGAGTAATTTAAGTCAGCATGCAACAAATAATGATGTACTGTTAACAAGTCATATCATTAGAGACAAGACTGCAGCTTCAAAGATATGGAATAAACAGCTTTAAAAGGGGATTAGATAGGTTCATGGAGGGTAAGTCTGTCAATGGCTGCTAGCCATGGTGACGGAGGGGAACCTCCACATTCAGAAGCGCTAAGCCTCTGAATTCCAGCACCAGGAGGCAACATCAAGGGAAGGCCTCAGCCTCTCTGCTCTGTTATTGGCCCTCCAGAGGAACTGGTTAGCCACTGTGTGAGACAGGATGCTGGACTAGATGGACCACTGGTCTGATCTAAGATGGCTCTTCTTATGTTCTTATGGTGGAATAGGCAAGGTGATTGATGTGGGTTTTTTTTGAAGTTACCAATACATATGGTATCATGAACTATGGCTGGGACAAGCGTCTTTGTGTTTTGTATCCCAGAGACTGGTATATTTTCTCATTTGTTCTTTGAAGGCAGCTTTGCTCATGGCATTTTCACCTGGAGAGTTGTTTACTTTATTTATATCCCACTTTTCTTTCCAATTTGGACCCAGAATGGTTTGCAGGATTCTCCCTTCCTCTGTATTTTATCTCCACCTGTAAGTAATGTTCCCTCTAAGCTGTGGAGTCTTGTGAGCAAAAAATCTTATTTTGTGAGCAACTGGCATTGCTACTGCATAAATTAGTTTGTTCCAGGGCCATTTTTCCTGAGCTAAGACAAAAATGTGTCAGCTGGAGGCTAAAAAACTGATCTGTCTTACACTAAGCTTAGAAGGAACGCTGCCTGTAAGGTAGATTAAGGCCAGTGTGTGTGACTGACGCAAGGTCACCCAACAGGTTTTCATGGCAGAGTGGGGATCTGAGGCTGGGTCTCTTATTCTTATACTTCAACCACTGTGCCACACTGGCTCTCCCAGCTGAGATCAGTTAAATTGTGAGCTTTCCCAGCCAAGAATTTGTTGAATTAATTTATTTGTTAATTAATTTATTGACTACTTTTGTATTTTGAAATGCTTTCAAAGTGGCTTACAATAAAATTGACCTGATGCAAGACTACAGACCAGGGGTGGCCAAATCTGCTTAATGTAGGAGCCACATAGAATGACTGTCAGATGTTTGAGAGCTGCAAGACATGAACATCAGATGTTTGAGAGCCTCAGGACAGGAAGGAAGGAAGGCAGGCAGGCAAATAGATGTGGGCGTGGGAGGGAGGGAGAGGTGGAAAGGAAGTACTTCATCCAAAAGGTGATAAGCATGTGGAATTCACTGCCACAGGAGGTAATGGTGGCTACAAGCACAGCCAGCTTCAAGAGGGGATTGAATGAACATATGGAGCAGAGGTCCATTTGTGGCTATTGGCCACATCGTATTGTTGGAACTCTCTGTCTGGCGTAGTGATGCTCTGTATTCTTGGTGCTTGGAAGGGGCAACAGGGCGATGGTTTCTGGTGTCCTGGCCCCACTAATGGACCTCCTGATGGCACCTGGCTTTTTTGGCCACTGTGTGACACAGTGTGTTGGACTGGCTGGGCCATTGGCTTCTCTTACGTTCTTAAAGAAAGCAACTTTAAACTTCAGATGCAATCTCCAGGCCAACTGACAGGGCTGTGGGGGCTTTGAGAGCCACACAATAAGTGTGAAAGAGCCACATGTGGCTCCTGAGTCATAGTTTGGCCACCACTGCCACAGACCAATACAAACAAGATATAGAATAGAGCAAACAACATTCAACTTGAAATATGCTAAAGCTGCAGAAATATCAGTCCATTCTTAAAGCACTTAAAGACATAAAGGACTTCACTGATCAGAATATAAGGTCTACTCCTCTCAAATCTAGGAAGCGTGTGCTACCTCAGCAGAGTGTCTGGGTGAGTCTTTTTAAAAAGTTTCTATACACTAGCGAAGGCCTCCCTTTACTGGGATGGCTTTTGGAGGAATGAATTGCGGCTTCTTTATAATAAATACTTTGCTTGCTGGCTTTGCATAGCATGCCTTTGTAATTGCGATTACGCATTAAACTTGGCTTTACTACACCTTTGCGTTGTGACACTTCAGACTGCGGGAACCTCCAGACTTGCTTGCTACAGGGTAGAAGCAAATTAAGTTCCTAATGCTTTGAAGCCTTTAACTGGTTCCCCATTTTAACCGATAAGTTGAGCTTTGAGGTTTCGAAAGTATGCTAGGAGGACTGGCAAGACAGCACAGTAGAAGCCTCTTTTTCTGCATTGTCACGGAAATAGATCCTGTCTAATTGCACCGCTTGATGATCTTGGAAAGGAGGCCCTAGAATTACATGGAATATTTAGCGCATGCCAGAACAACGATGAACTTTTGTTTTCTGTTAAGCTGGTGTATTTATAACAGAAATGTGACAGTACTGTATGTTATGCAGGGGAGTTGAGAGGGGTGGGGTAAAGGTTTTGTGGCTAATGTCAAAATAACGACTTTGAAAGAAAAATCGTGGCTTACAGAGATATTCACTGCTACAGGAGGTGGTGGTGGCTGCAAGCATAGACAACTTCAAGAAGGGATTGGATAAACATATGGAGCAGAGGTCCATCAGCGGCTATTAGCCACAGCGTATTGTTGGAACTCTCTGTCTGGGGCAATGATGCTCTGTATTCTTGGTGCTTGGGGGAGCCACAGTGGGAGGGCTTCTAGTGTCCTGGTTCCACTGATGAACCTCCTGATGGCATCTGGTTTTTTGGCTATTATGTGACACAGAGTGTTGGACTGGATGGGCCATTGGCCTGATCCAACATGGCTTCTCTTATGTTCATGTTCTCTTATGTTCTTATGTGAATGTTGCCACATGGGTATCATGGCTGTAATTCCTTTATATCACCCTCTAGGTTTCAGTTCTAAAATAGTTTCCAGTATACATTCAACTGCAGGGTCACAGGCCTGTAGCCGTGTTTGAGTATTTTTATGCCAGACTTAGGCAGGCATCTTCTGTGAGGAATAATTTGACAAGAAGTCTTGTTTGCATCTAGTGTTAGAAAGATGTACCCTCAGGTATGCGGCTGAAAGGAAAGACACTACAGCAGTGAATGGAAGACAGAGCTGTGAACCAGGAATGCCCCCCAGCTCTGTCGTTGCCTCTTACATGAACTTGCTAAGTACTTTAAGCAAGCTGTTATTTCGTTTGAGCTGCCCTTCCCCCCCCCCCAGCAGAATTGAAGACAAATGATGTAACTTGAAAGGATGCAGTCAGACCAAAGGTGCTACTTACCAAGCTTGTCCTCTGTGCTGTTGGGATGTTAAAGTACCTTGAATGCTGCAAATGCATTTGTATGTATGCATTAAGTATTAATTAAAGGAGTCCAATATTGTATAGAGCAGGGGTGGCCAGACTTGCTCAACATAAGAGCCACATAGGATAAATGCCAGATGTTTGAGAGCCACAAGATGTGAATGTCAGATGTTTGAGAGCTGCAAGGAAGGAAAAATTGAAAGGAAGGTGGAAAGAAAGCAAATAGATGGGGGGGAGAGATGGAGAGAAAGCAACTTTAAGCATTCTCCAAGCCAGCCGATGGGGCGGTGGGGGCTTCAAGAGCCATGCAATATGCATGAAGAGCCACATGTGGCTCCCGAGCTGTAGTCTGGCCACCCCTGGTATAGAGCTTTGGAAAATCAGTCTTCATTGCAGCACTTGTAGTCTTTCTAGCTCATGTGTTTACCCTGACTGACAATGAGTTTCCAGGGCCACAGGCAAATCGATATCTTTCCTTGACCTGTTTGTGATCACTGAAACGTGTTTGAGTAGGTGAGCAGGAGCAGCATATGTTCTACCACAACCTCTTCTCTTGCCAATGGAGACATTTGTAATGTGGATTCCACTTACCAAGTTGCCAGAATCTGGTTCTGGTCTGGCTGCTGGGGGCAGGGGACGTGTTTGTAGAGCTCCAGAACAAGTCCTCGTCTCAAGAAAGCATAAAGACCAGGGGTGAAATTCTAGCAGGAGCTCTTTTGCATATTAAGCCACCCCCCTGATGTAGCCAATCCTCCCAGAGCTTACAAGAAAGAGCCTTGTAAGCTCTTGGAGGATTGGTTACATGGGGGGGGGGTGACTTTATATGCAAAGGAGCTCCTGCTAGAATTCCACTCCTGATAAAGACGACCAAAAACCCCCCACCAAAAACTGATGGTGGAGGAAAGTTCCATCAAGTTGTAGCTGATTTATGGTGATCCCCATCAGGTTTTCAAGGCTAGAGGCGTTCAGAGGTGGTTTGCTGTTGTCTGTCTCTGCATAACACCCCTGGATGTCCTTAGTGGTCTCCCTTCCAAGTATTAACCAGGGATGACCCTGCTTAGCTTCTGAGGTCTGATGGAATCAGGCTAGCCTGGGCCACCCGATGTTGGGACACCTTTTAAATCCATGTTTAATTCCCCCGTCGTACATTTACCTCTGTTTGAAAATAACTTGCAAATCTTCTGACAAGCCTTGCCCGTGAAGTCACAATGGGATGACATAATGGGAATTATCACAATGTGGAGGGAAATAAAATTGACCCTGTAGCTTTGCTGTAGGGTTTAAGGTCTTCATAAGAGAGGGGGGTGAGCCAATGTTTTTAAAAACCATGCCGTTTATCTTTGGTCAGAGGCCGGCCAGTTACTATGCAGGTTGCAGAAGAAAGTAAGTAGATCGAACCTGAGCTGCTGTTTTTCAGGCATCTGGCTTGGCCATCGTGGGCCGGCACCATGTCCTTGTAGGTCTTTTAGGAAGCTGGATGTGGCCTCAGTTGCATCAACAGACATCTTGAAAAAGTACCAAAGGTGCTACTTACCAAAGCTGTCCTTTCTGCTATTGGAATGTTAATGCTTCCGAGTTGCTTCTGTGCTGACCGGGCTTCGTGGCTGCAGCAGGGACTCCACAGCTTGCTGGTCTGCTGGAGCGATGGCAAGGACATTCCAAGGCTGTGTTAGCCCTTCTGAATTAAGCTTTTCTGGTGGGCGAGGGCAGGGGAGAGAGTTCATGAGAGCGTACTGTACTGCTGGGAGGGAATAGCCTGTTTTGAGCTGCCAGGGTGTTCAGAAGACTTTGCTTTGACATGTGTGTGAGGGTACAGAGGAAGTACCAGCCTCCAAGGGGGCCTGGGGATCCTCTAGAATTACAGCTCATCTACAGAGACCAGTCCCCCTGGAGAAGATGGTTGCTTTTGAAGGTGGATTCTATGGCATTTTACCTCTACACTCCACTGAAGTCCCTGTTCTCCCCAGCTCCACACCCAGAGCTTCAGTTTTACAGCCTGGATCTGGCAATCCTATGCCCCCTGTCCCCTCCTGGGGGGGGGGGGGGGAAGAGGAGATTAGATTCATACGCCACCCTTCGCTAACCAAAGCAGCGACTTACAAATCTCCTTTCCCTTCCCCTCCCCACAACAGACACCCTCTGAGGTAGGTGGGGCTGAGAGAGCTCTGACAGAAACTGCTCTTGAGAGAACTTGTGACTGACCTGAGATTACTCCAGCAGCTGCAAGTGGAGGAGTGGGGAATCAAACCTGGTTCTCCCAGATAAGAGTCTGTGCACTTAACCACTACCTGGCAACCCTAAGAGGAGGATAAAAGATAGGGGAACAGTTACATTGAGTCTAGTGCAAAACCATGCTTTGTGAGTAAGATGGAGTGCAGTAGCAAAACCAAATTGCCGTGTAAAGGTTAAATGCTTCTTTCAATCATCTCTTTTTTCCTGTTGCTGATCTGAAAAGTGTTGATGAGGGACATAATCGAACAAAGCTTGCTGGAGCTTCTGTTTGTATTCATCTTTTAGACCTTTTCAAACAGTTCTACCTGTATCTTGGTTTTCAGAGTGATGACAAAGTCGTGTTAACTAACTTGGAAGATCAGGTCATCCAAAACAGAACTAGAGAAGGAAAAAGGTAGACACGCCACTGGAGTTGCTTTCTTTGGTGTTTCTGGGTCAGTATGATCCATCAGTTGGTAGGAAAAGATTAGATCCTTCTGTCGTCTGTGAAACCTCTTTGCGCTTTAGGCTGTTCGGGTGTACACTTAAAATTGTGGGAATGTGATAACTAGGTGTTAAGAAGCACATATATCATACAAGGTTGTTGTGAGAATGAAATGAAGAAATGGAGAATGTTGTGAGCCACTTTGGGTCCTCACTGTGGAGAAAAACAGGGTACAGATGAAGATAAATGCAGGTGTATTGGGCAAGATTGGTTGTGGTTTCTTGCTGTGCTGTGACAAACCTGTATGAAACAGCTAGCTCTGTGATTCTCTGTCTCAGGTTATGAGGGATAAGAGAAGAAGAAAGTCAGCACTTCTGTGTATTGAGCAAGCTTGAACAGATAGGAAAAGTTGTTAGTACAGAAGCTGTCCTTTGTTTAGTCTTCAACTGTAGTCAAGCAATGGTGCTAAAATCTTACTTTGCAGGGCCATAAAGGAATATATATGACTGAAAGATAGAGCTTTTCTTGCTGAGTCAGCTCGGGCAAATCTTGTATCTATTTGCATGCATGAGATTATCTGTGGTTAATGAGTTAATATTCCATTGGCTGGGGAAAACATGGTTACTGGTAAAACAGGTTTCGTTTATCTCAGGTAAATATGGTGCTCTTTAAAGTTCTCTTGTTGTTCAAAGCAGGGCTCTCAAAATGAGCTCACAATTTTTCAGTAATTTTTTTAAAGTCATGTTGAGGGCCGGCACTCTACCCTGTGCTTCTCTTTGACTCTGCGTCAAATTGGAGAAGTTCAGTAAGCAGTATATTATCTTTTTATTCCAGGGCTCACATAAAGTTAGAGCCCTCCGGCCCTACTGAAGCACAGGATGATATTATAGTCAGTTGTCTCCACAAATACTGGCAGGATATCACACCATGCCAAAATTTGTGGACCCCGCCTTCTAAAGG
Organism: Heteronotia binoei; assembly: GCF_032191835.1. NCBI lineage: Eukaryota > Metazoa > Chordata > Lepidosauria > Squamata > Gekkonidae > Heteronotia > Heteronotia binoei. The sequence goes on from NC_083235.1 coordinate 23,512,061, forward strand.
GTAAAAACTGATTTTCCTAATACCTTCCCCCCCCCCCCGAGTTTCTCTTTTTAGTTGCCTGCATAACCCTGCTGCAGCCCATTTGCTTTGCCATTCTAAACAGACTTGCACTCTTCTAAGCTGTTGATTTTCAGTAGACTTAGAAGGGTGTAACTCTGCTAAGGATGGCGCTGTTACTTACTCTTAGGGAGAGTCTGCTTTTAAAGAGCAGAAAGTACATTGCTCTTTTAAAAGCTGTGCTAACAGGAACAAGGTAACACGAAACTCCTCTTACATCTGAAAAAAGTCTTCTACGGCAGTCTTTGTGGTTTTAATATTATGAAGTTATCCAGAGTCTGTTTCTAGACAACTTACCTCTGCTCATAGCTCTGCTTCCTTGCAAGCTTCTAGCAGGGATAGGAAAGTAGTTGCTGTTGAACAGTTGTGCGTTGAAGCCAAAACTCTTCTGCATTTACCTGTAGTAGCTCTTCACAACAGGTAGGCAAGCTCTTTCCAGTGGCCTCCTCTGACAGCCAGCCCTAGCAACTAGAGAAGCTTTCTATCTGCTTTGGTAACTGAACTCAGCTCATGGTATATAATCTTCCAGTCTGTTTATTCAGGGGTGAGATAAAAAGGGCAGGGTTTCAAGAAGTGCACCGCTTGATAAAAGCACACCTTCTGGTGCACAGGGATTGTCTTGTTCCTTTTGTTGGATAGGTGGAGGTTCTTAAATTGGGCTTGCCACAAAAATCCAGCAGAGTTGAATTATCTTATTCTTTTCTCCCCTTTTTTTGACATGCTCAAGCCAAGAAGCTACCTGCCACATTTTAGATTTTGATTTTCCAGGAAATTGTAAAACTGGATCTTGCCATATAGGAGGTGGTGTTCAGAAGAAAGCCTGTCCTCCAAAACTGGTAGTTAAGTAACTGGAGATGACTTCTACTGTGACAAAAATATGTCCAAGACAATAATTGGATTCTGAAATGTCACTTTTTATTCCATTCAGCTATGCGTACACAGTAAAAACTGCTGCATTGTACTTTCTTACCTTAACGGGAAGACTTGTATCGATCTGGCACTAAAGGTCCATTTTACCTGCTTAGGTTGGATAAGTGGAGTTGTTGTCGCTAAAACCCTTAACACCATCTTGAGCATTAATTGTTGAATATTTAGCGTATTAAGATTACAAGTAGCATTCTTTTACACATGCATGTTCTTATTGGGGAGGCTGCCCCTTAAGCCTTTTTACACATCTCGAGTAATTTTTCATTACCAACAAAATGTGACTAAACAGGAAAGGGTATTTTGAGGGCATGCCTGAAGAGTGAACAACTGTGGGAGCATGGTCAAAAATGCTTGTATGTGATGTTTTTGTGTTTACCAGTTTAATCAGGGCTGTTTTTGAGCAGGAACGCACAGAAACACAGTTCCAGCTGCCTTGGCCAGGGGTCCAGCTCAAAAAAAGGTCTCCAGCATAGGGAATGCACTAGGCTGCCATGTGCTCCCAGACCACGTGCTCCATCCTCTCTGCTGCCGCCAAAGAGCAGCCTTGCAAAGAGAGCAAGAGACATGGAGCCACCCATGAGCACCCCCTCCTGGGACAAGCTGGGCCTCCTGCAGTTCCCTGCTCTGCCACATGTGGCTCTCTCACTCCGGTCTTATTTGGAGGGGGGCGAAACAAGGTCTCTCATTGGGCTGTGTGAGAACACACATCATGAAATGCAGCTGATGGCACTGTACTGTTCTGTGTCAATATGCTGAAAGTAATCCACTGAACAGATGATGTCACTTTCGGTGACATCAGAGGGTATGGCCTAATATGCAAATGAGTTCCTGCTAGGCTTCCCCCCCAAAAAGCTCCGAGTTTAATATCTTCTCATTATTAACTGTCCTTGACCATTCTTTGAATTTCTGTAGCATTCTTCAGTTCTAGAAGTCTGTGTGTTTCTCCTTGGGATTGTAAGAACACTGTTGCAACAATGAAATGTGACAGCATACAGAATTATCATTGTCCAAACATTATTTCCTGCTTCTTTTCAAGTTTAATTATGTTGATTGTGCATGAAGGAATGTGCAGAATGATGCTGCAGTGGGAATGTGGAATGGGAACATCCATTGAGTTTTCCTGGCTTGGAAACGATGCTTATTAGACCCAAGCATTTCCAGTAACAAGAGCCAGTGTGGTGTAGTGGTGAAGAGCAGCAAACCCTAATCTGGGTAATCGGGTTTGATTCCCCATTCCTCCATGTGAAGCCATGTAGGGTCAGTTGCAGTTCTCTGAGTGCTCTCAGCCCCACCTACCTCACAGGGTATCTGTTGTGGGGAGAGAAAGGGAAGGCGATTGTATAAGCCACTTTGAGACTCCTTCAGGTAGCGAAAGGCAGGGTTTATAATCCAAGTCGTATTATTGTTATTGGCTTTAAGGGTTAGCTGGCTCTTTCAAGATGTTACCCACACATTTTTGATTGGTATAATTGGGCTTCATAGTTGAGAAATGTTAAACAGGCCAGTACATCAGCAATCCATTGAATGAACGGTCGGTGAGACCAGCATAGCTTCTATCTCCTTCACTCAATTGTAATGTTGAAGTGACTGAACACATCTTTTTCTCCCCACAGCTAAGAAGAAGAACAAGAAGGGGAAGACCCTGACTCTGACGGACTTTCTGGCAGAGGATGGTGGTGGTGGTACCACCTATATTCCAAAACCAGTCAGTTGGGCAGATGAGACAGACGACCTGGAAGGAGATGGTAAGATGGCAACTTCCTTGTCCTCACATTGCAGGGTTTGTCTTCTGATGACTAGATGCTGCATATTAGCAAGAGGGAGGGGAACCCTGCAACATTTAAATAAGAGGAAAATAGCAACTTTGTACTCCACTGGTTTTTCTGAGTAAACATTTTTATAAGGAAAAACTGAGTGGAGGAAATATTAGGGACAGGGCTCTTTTAGTAGCAGGAACTCCTTTGCATATTAGGCTGCACACCTCTGAAGTAGTCAATCCTCCTGGAGTTTACAGTAGGCCCTGCAATAAGAGCCCTGTAAGCTGCTGGAGGATTGGTTACATCAGGGGTTGTGACCTAATATGCAAAGGAATCCCTGCTACAAAAAACCCTGATTAGGAGTACCAAAAACAAGAGAATCTCCAGGTATCCATTGATTGTTCCTAGCCTAGATCATTAGCCAGAATTTGTATACAGTCTTTGAACTGGGTTCAGGATTTATCTATCATCACAGCTTAGTTTTCAGGATCGGATGAATTCAGGCTCGCCTGGGCTATCTATGTCACGTCCAGTGCTCCCTCTAAACTGAATTAGTGTGAGCTAGCTCACAGTTTTTTAGTCTCCAGCTCACAGTTTTTTGTCTTAGCCCTGGAAAAATAGCCCCAGAGCAAACTAATTTATGCAGTAGTTCACAACGTAGAATTTTTGCTCACAAGACTCCACAGCTTAAGAGGGAGTATTGGTCACATCATCTGTAATCATGCTGAATTCAAAGGTGCTCTGAGCACTTCTGTGGCCAGCAGCACTGCAAGGATGAACCCACATCTTCCTCCCCAGCTTCACACACTTCTACAATTAACATTTCAGTAATAGTCTCCCCTCTCCAGCTCTGATCTGGGAAGGGTGGGGTGTGCGTTTCTCCCCTGCATGCCCATCTTGGCATCAGTGAGAGCCCCTAATAAAAGCACAGGAGCTCCTCTTGAACTCTTTGACTTTGGAGATGCTTGAAAGGCAATGAGATTTTCCACTTCTGAGGGACTCCTAAGTCAGCACAAAGTCAGAGAGAGCCTCTGTTTTTTCCTCAAATTCTAGAGAAAGCTTGCCAGATTTTTTTATTCCAGAAATGCACAGGCCAGTGTTGAGCTGACAAGCACAGTTACATGTGCCCCTGGGAATTAATTTCTTTAATAAGCTTTGTGCTCTTAAAAATGCACTGTAGTCCTGATTTCCATCCATTTTTCTGAGAAGGAGATGGAACTATCAGCTCTTACTGTGGAGCAAAAGGCTTGGCACTGGTTCAAACCTGATGGCAGCCCCCAGGGGGGGAATTCTAGCAGGAGCTCCTTTGCACACACACACCCCCCCCCCCCATGATTTAGCCAATCCTCCAAGAACTTACAAAAAAGAGCCTTGTAAGCTCGTGGAAAGAGCCCCATGGCGCAGAGTGGTAAAGCTGCAGTATTACAGTCGGAGCCCTTTGATCACAACCTGAGTTCGATCCCAACGAAAGCTGGTTCAGGTAGCTGGCTTGAGGTTGACTCAGCCTTCCATCCTTCCGAGGTCGGTAAAATGAGTACCCAGTTTGCTGAGGGGAAAGTGTAGATGTCTGGGGAAGGCAATGGCAAACCACCCCGTAAAAAGTCTGCCATGAAAACATTGTGAAAGCAACGTCACCCCAGAGTCGAAAACGACTGGTGCTTGCACAGGGGACTACCTTTTTTTTTAAAGCTCGTGGAGGATTGGCTGCATCAGGAAGGTGTGGCCTAATATGCAAAGGAGCTCCTGCTAGAATTCCACCCCTGGTGGCCCTTATGTGTGGAGGGGGCTGATGTTGACCAAGGCAAGCTTTAATTTTAATTTTTGTAGTGCATTTCTCAAACCACTGTTTTGTATCATCAGCCATGTTGACTAGCAAATAAAGAGAGTCTTTATTCTGCTAAGAAGTAGAATCCAAAGGCCAATCATACCACTCACTCGCAGCACTCAGTTATATAGCTGTTTAGATACGGTGCAAGAACATTGCTGTTCCAACATTATCAACTCTGTACTTTATGAGATCACTGGATGGTACTGTCGATGGTGTCTCATTGATTGTTGTATTTTTAAATGCTTTTATATATTGTATTTTGTGATATTATATATAGAACTGTTATTGTTTTTATGGTTTTATGTTTATGGCTCTAATGGTTTGTTAGCCACCCTGAGCCTGCCTGCGGGAAGGGTGGGATATAAATCCAATAAAATAAAATAAATAAATGAACAAGATCCCTTAGGTGGTTTGTCATAATAAAATGTATGGTTTACTGAGACTTTTACAATTGAGTTGAATAGATTGCTGTTTTGTAGCCGTAGAAAAGCAAGTGGAATCTACATGGTTATGTATTCATTTCTAATCCATTAATGTAGACTTCCTCATGGGTGTACCAAACTCTGATTCATTTTAAAGCAGGCTGTCAAAAATGGCACTTAACTGAAATTATAGCTCAGATTAATGTACAGGGGTGGAATTCCAGCAGGATCTCCTTTGCATATTAGGCCCCATACCCCTGATGTATCCAATCCTCCAAGAACTTACAAGGCCACAGGGGGTGTGGCTTAATATGCAAAGGAGCTCCTGCTAGAATTCCACCCTTGGTAATATATATCCTTTAAAAGATGACTTCTGTGCATCTTGCTCCATGCAGTCCCATTGAGAGTATGAATGGATACTACTTCGTTTCATTTACTGAAACCATTTATATAAATCAAAGATGTGAAGGCATGAGGAAGTAGGAAAAAGGAAAGGAAAATGGAGTCCCCCATACCACCACCAAGGATTGTCTGGAAAAACGGAGAATTTAAGAGAAAATCCTAGCCATTTCTTTCTCTACAGATTTTCATTCCCTTTATTTAAAATGAGAGGGACATTTTGCACTATAATGTTTCACTCACTCAAAATGAATAGTATGAAGGTTTTTATAGTATGAAGATAGTGTACTACAGTAGAGAATAGTTCCTACATATACTGTAGACATATTCAGGGCTTTTTTTTTGTAACAGGAACTCCTTTGCGTATTAAGCCACACATCCCTGATGTAGCCAGTCCTCCAAGAGAACATAAGAGAAGCCATGTTGGATCAGGCCAATAGCCCATCCAATACTCTGTGTCACACAGTGGCCAAAAAACCCAGGTGCCATCAGGAGGTGCATCAGTGGGGCTAGGACACTAGAAGTCCTCACACTGTTGCCCCTCCCAAGCACCAAGAATACAGAGCATCGCTGCCCCAGACAGAGAGTTTCAACAATACGCTGTGGCTAAAGCCACTGATGGACCTCAGCTCCATATTTTTATCCAATCCCCTCTTGAAGCTGGCTATGCTTGTAGCTGCCACCACCTCCTGTGGCAGTGAATTCCATGTGTTAATCACCCTTTGGGTGAAGAGCTTACAGGGCATACTATAAGCTCCAGGAGGACTGGCTACATCAGAGGCGTGTAGCCTAATATGCAAAGGAGTTCTTGCTACAAAAAAGCCATGCATGGTCAGATCCAAGATGCATTTCTGCAACAAAGTGGGCGCTGCTGTCTTCATGAGAGAGGCGTGCAGGACCATTTTTTTTGCAGGTGGAGTGCTGTTTGCTTTCCTCTGGTGACCATTAAAACCAGGAGACATGTTGAGGTAGCATAGGGTGCAACACTTTGCAACCTGGTCTCTTTAGTAGTCTGTATATTCCCAGTATTTCTGGTAGAAAAGTATGGTGTGAACACTTTTCGTTATATATGCCAAGCAGCACAGTTTTATATGCTGTGATAGGTGATGCCTTTTACATTAAAGCAGCAAAATAAGTTTAAGGTTGATGAGACAGTAAGTTTTATTGCACCTACTTTATTTAAATGTTCCATGTTTCTGTTTATCTGGGGGGAGGTGGTCTCCCGGTGGTGGTGGTGGAGTGTCCCCCTTTTGTATATTGGCTGCAGCAGGCCGAGTTAGTAATAAGTCTGCATGTACCTGGGATGGTGCTGATTTGCAGAAATGGAGCCCCACGTGAGCCTGACTTGGCAACCATGCTGCCTGTAGCACTTTCATTTCCAGTATGTATGCTTCTGGGGCATTGTTACAGACCTTTATGTGTATTTCTCAGTAATAATGGCCACGTGTTAATAGGGGGTTGGCTTTGCGATTAGTTGGCTTCCTTTTATCTGTACGGCAACCTCCATTTCTGCTGCTTTCCCATTAAATGGATGGCCCGGAGCCAATCTCTATTGTACTGTTTTTATGATGTGGTCTCCTTTGTAAGGTGAGATTCTTAGAGGGAAGCTGCTTGTAAATTGGCCTAGTAGATCAGTGGGCTGTATAGAGGAGATTGCATGCAAAGACGATCCTGTTTCTCAGACGGCCCTTGAGTTGCCTGTTCCTGCTGCACTGCTTGCAAGTGAAATGTAGGCTGCCTAACAATTTAGAGTGGACTGCAAATGCCCAGTTTAGCTCAGTAGATAATGTGATGCACAAAACTTCCTTCCTAGTTTCCACCACCTGGCATAGCAACGATGACGACGTGTACCGAGCCCCTCCGATTGACCGTTCCATCCTGCCCACTGCACCTCGGTCAGCTCGGGAGCCCAATATCGACAGAAGCCGTCTCCCAAAGTCACCCCCCTACACCGCCTTTCTGGGAAACTTGCCCTATGATGTAACAGAAGAGTCTATCAAGGAGTTTTTCAGAGGACTTAATGTGAGTATTGAAGGGGCAGTTTGAGTTTTCCCTTGGTGATGTATTCATTTTTAGAACCAGGCAGAAAATGTTTGTTTATCAAATTTATATTCCTCCTTTCCCACAAACGGGATTACAGATTATAGGCAAATAGTTAAGCCATTTGGCTTCACAGCAATACACAGATTAATAAATAGTTAAAACACATTAAAGTGCAAAGAAATTTAAAACTAAATTGCACCGGTTGTTATGTGCATGGTCTCCAAAACTGGTGCAGCTGGGCTCTGAAATTTGTTTGATCTGGGCTGCATAAGAGTGGTGTCTTCAGCAGTGGGGGGGCAGCTTTTTTCATGGACACCCGCTGCCTCCCCTAAAGCCTACCAACAACATATACCCAAAGGTTACTGTGACCAGAATTACTAAAATACATACATTGTTTATTACAATAAGGACAGGGAAACCATAGAAATAATATTCACAAAGAAGAATTCTCAGTCCAATTCACAGTACTCCTGTAGAATTCACAATGTTCCTCAAGATATCAATGTATCCCATACATGTAGTAATGTTCCTTCTCTATAAATCCCATGAAAATATGTGTGCAACAGGATAGCCGGTATTTCAATTCCTGTTTCAATAATGCTTTTCCTCAGGCAAGGGATTATAATATTTCCATAACATCCTTGAAGATACAAACTCAGTACATAAGCTTAGTTGGACAGTATGTCTTTTCCTACATACTTCTCAGAGGCAAATGCTCAGTTGACTCAAGGGTTTATGTTGTTGGTTTCCTGTGTGACCTCTCTCATTGTATATTGTCAGCAGAACAGTTCTGCCTGGCAGAACAGCTCCAATGTACAGGGCAGTGGAATGGTAGAAGAATGTGTTGTTGATGGCTCTCTTGAGAAATGACATTGTTTACTTATTATTGTTTACAGATTATTTACTGTCCATTTTACTCTACAAATAACTTCTGAAACGAATGCAAAACAAACAGAGGGTCTGTGCTCTCTTCCTTTCTCACACTTCACCCGCTCACCAGGAAGAGGCAGGTGACTCTTCCGTCTAGTCCTCCCCACACAGCTTTCCTCTAGCTGTGATTTAAAGGCACACGAACACATTCCAGACACACAAGCACATTCCAAACCCTGAGTGTCTCAAGTCCATGTTGCACATTCCTTTGGGGGTTGAATTAGCATTCATCCTCATGAACAGCAGCCGTGTCTTCAGAGGGATGCAGATTTTGTCTTTGGAGGGGGAGAAGAGACAGGTGCTTCTGGGACAAGCCTCTGGAATGGTTTCCAGATGTACCGAGATCAAGATGAGTAGCCATCTTTGTCTGTAGCAGTAGAAAAGAGCAAGAGTCAAGTTGCACCTTAAAGACTAGCACAATTTATGGCAGGGGTTGAGCTTTGGTGAGTCATTGCTCAGCAGTGTATTTGAAGAAGTAAGCAGTGACTCAAGAAAGCTCCTCCCCTGCCACAAATTTTGTTTGCATTTAAGGTGCTCCTGGACTCTGGCTCTTTCCTACTGCTGCAGTTGCATGTAGAGCTTCTAGGTTTTTTCCTGCAAAGTACTTTGCACAGTCATGTACCTTGAGATATTGGTGTGACTCCAAAGAACCCATTAGGAGAGAGGTGACCTCAGACTCTTGACATTGTTTCTTGATTAAAAAACAAAAACCCTCAACCCAGCTCAAAAACCAGAGGGCAAACACACTCTGCAGCGCACTGTTTGCAAATAGTGCTGTGCTAAGTAAAGGGTAACCTGCCTTAGAGGCAAAAGGCTGTAAAACAGGAGGTGCCATTTACAATTATATTTCAGGAAGTTGGCTCTGTCATCTTGGTCATAATTCTTGTTCAGTGTTCCCTGACCTCCTTTTTCTGATTTACAATTGAAGTCGTTCCTCTGTTATAGATGCGAATGCCCAGAAAAACAATTGGGAAAATTCGAAGGAACATTTTTTCTCTGTTTTTCCCAAGGCCTTTTTCTGATGGGAAACATGGAGGGATGCTGAAAAAAAATTCCTCCATTGAAGTTAAAAAGAAAGTGATGCTTTTAAAGGCAAGGTGGACAAGCTGTAGACATATGGCTCTTTTCAGGGCTCTTTTTCTAGCATGAGCTCCTCGGCATAATAGGCCACGCTCCCCTGACATAGCCAATCCTCCAAGAACTTAGAGGGCTCTTAGTACAGGGCCTACTGTAAGCTCCAGGAGGATTGGCTACATCAGGGCGGCGTGGCCTAATATGCAGAGGACTCCTGCTAGAAAAATAAACCTTGGCTCTTTTAAATCCAAGATGTGTTTTAGTTGCGAGAAGGATATCTAATCTTCAAGAAGGAGTACACAGGGCTTTCATTGCTTTTTGTTGTCCTTTTGACCTGATTTCTTCTCTTAAACACTGTGACATTGGTACAAGTAGCTTATTGCCCTACCTAGCTGGAGAGAGGGGAAATCAGACAGGTGGGGCAGCAACTCTTACAATTCCATTGAAAACTAAGGTCTCTAACCAGATGGCAAAAGTTAGAACATGTGCTAAGGTAGCATAGGGAGCATCAGCTTGTGGTTTTCTTTCAGGTATTGGGTATATTTGCGATCTTGCTTGTAGAAAACTAAGATATTTATAACTTTTAAATTCCGTAAATACATCAGATATTTCAGTTTTATATCCCAAGTAAGATAAATTACGCCCTTATGTTACTTGCTAAAGCAGTAAAATTAGTTTAGGGTTTCATAGTAGGAACTATTGCATATATGCCGGTTTCCCCCCCAAATTTCTGGTTGTTACCAACTTGCAGACAACCAACTCTCATGCTCATCAAAAAAAATTTCAAAGGTTAATTCGGAACAGTTTGCCAGTTGATATTATGTAAGTTTTATGGAAATCAAATACATTAAATCAGATACACTAAAAACTTAATGGAGAGGGTTTTGCCAGTTAATCAGATGTGCTGTATTTTCAAGCTTATTACTGTGAGAATACAGCACATCCGAGCCCCATACTCAGCAGAATCCATAATGACTAAACCCTTCCCCATCGAGAGTGCTGTGGGAACAGCCCCTTCACTTGGCAGGACCATTTACCACCAACCCCTAAGCTGTCCTACCAGGCAATAGGTAAAGAATCGGGGCAGCTGCTTGAGAACTGGCAGGCAGTTGGCTCCTGAGGCAGGTCGGGAAGGAGGCGCCTGAAGATGACATCATCCAGCAGTGCTGGCTGTCAGAACTCCAGTGAGGCATCGACTGAGGAGATGGGAATGTGGGCTACATGTGCCCAAAGACAAGTGGTGTGGGCAGTGAGTAGGAGAAGTAGCTTGCCCTCTGAGTGATGTTGGTTAACTGAGTGTCAGTCAATTGCCGTAAAGCTTTTCCTGTATCTGTTTTCTAATCCTTACTGAGGTACAAAGCTCGCTGGATTGACAATTGCTAAGTGCAAGCTAGCTTTAAAAGGTTATTAGATTTAAAAAAAAACACAGGTGAGCTGCTTAAAGGATAGCTTATTTATGTTATAGTTAGATCACACCCATTCTATGCATTCTCAAGGCGGCTAACAACATAAAATACACAATAAACAATAAGCAGTATTAAAACAATAAAAGAAATAACATTGCAATGGCGCTACTTCATCTATTCAGGCAGATCACGTAATATTTTCCTTTCTCAATGCAGTCCTAGGCAGTTAGTACTGAAGCGCGATAGATCCAGATGCTGTGGCAGCCCTCTCCCATTAGATGTTATATGCAATCCGATACAGTTCAGTCTTGCAGGCCCTGTGGAACTGCAATAGGTCCCACAGGGTCCTGATGGCTTCTGGGAGGGTGTTCCAGAGTATTGGAGCTGCAACCAAGAAGGCTCTTACTCTGGTGGAATTAAGCCTAGCCTCTTTTAGCCCAGGGACAGCCAAAAGATTTTGAGAACTTGATCTAAGTGCTCTCTGAGGAACATGTGGGGCAAGGCAGTCCTGCAGATAGGTAGGTTACAACACCCAGTAGCAATTTCCTACTTGGAGAGTTCTTTTCTACCTAGACCTCATCAAGTAGTTAGGAACAGAGGCTTAGATGTAGTTTTAAAATTTACTGCACGCACTGGATTGGATCCAGCAGAAGATGTCCTCTAGCAGAAAGGTTTCCCAACAGCAGGGTATGACTCAGCCCCGTAGCTAAGAGTCACGGGGAGAGGGCCATAGGAGGGGTGGCCATGGGGGTGAGATCAAGAAGCTGGACAGGCTGGGGACCACCCCTTCCCTTCCCCCTCCAGTGTGATTTAAATTGCAAGTAAGCTCTGATTCCCATTCTTCCTTTCCTGGAGCTCAGCCTGCAGTGATCAACTTCCAGTTATGAAGTTCAAAAGAAGGCTAATTTGTATCTCTGAGCTCCCCCCCCTCCCCCTTTTCCCTGTTTTCCTGTGCCCTTCCCCAGCCTGGAACAGCAGGGAACGCATGCAGCTTGTATCTGCTGGCTGCAGCAGACGTGTCCTGGCTGCCCTCCTCCCTCCCCACCCCAAAAGGACTCTAGCTGCCCTTGCAGCCTGTGCAGTCTAGGGACCTCTCCTCCAACCCACCCAAGAACGTACTATTCAGGCTCATGGCGGTGGAAAACAAGGCAGCACATGGAGCGCCCAGCTCTTCATGGCCGGACTAAGGGCTGCCGGGAGCAGGGGATGGGGCTGGCTACCCACCTACCCACCCAGCTTTCAGAATTTGCCCACCCACCCAACTCTGCTTGGAGTGCTTCAGGGGAGAGCTTGCCAGTGCTGCTACCTGCTTCATGAGCTGAGGCGATCAGGGTGAGATGAGGCACTACGGGCCTGTGACTTCAGCTTTCACCCTGCCATAGAAACCCTAAATGTTTCCTGAAATGCTGCTCTTGGCAGGTGGAGATCCCTAAGGATAGAGTGAGGGGTGGGAGCTGGAGATATACAGCATCAGGGACGGATTGGTGAAAATCCCTCCTCACTCCATCCACAGAGACTTCCTGCAGTGTCCAGCCTCCTGTCTTGCTGCTAAAGCATTTGACCGCTTTGCAGTTTAAAATAAAGGCTTGCAGTATAACGTATGATATAAAAGGCACAAGAAGCCTGCTCTTAAAAATGCTGTTGCTGTTCTTGTGATGATGCTTTTGTGTTAAGATGTTCACTAATGAAATATAATAAGCAACCTTGTATACCTCACATTTCTCATAACTGTTTTTTAAAGTAAGAGCTGAAGAAAGTTATGATAGCAGATGTTACGTGTGTATGACTTATAGGGGGTTTGTTAGATTTGTGCAAGCTCTGGGGTGCACCCTGCAAGGCATCACTGCTCCCGAATCAGAAAGGTTTCCTGTTTTAGTAATCAGTACAGCAGACCAGAACCTCTGTTCATTTTAACTTGGCAGCATAAATAGCACTCTCATGCAGAAACTGAGCTTTCTGTAAATTGGAAGTTGGAAGTTGTTGGAAGTAAATTGGAGGTTGGAAGTTGTTGTCCATTATTAAGGCTCTACTTTCATATGGGTACTGCAATGTTTACTGTAGCATGAAAAAGCACCCTGGGAGTAAACGCCCAGTGCTCCTAAGATCCCTTGTAAAGGAGGTCATAGCATCAAGGGCCTTCCTCATTTGATTTAGACCAGGGGCAGACAAACTGTGGCTCAGGAGCCACATGTGGCTCTTCAACACATATTGTGTGGCTCTCAAAGCCCCACCACCCTGTTGGCCACTTTAGAGGAGGCATTTTTCTCTTTAAATCACTTCTCTAATCTGCTTTCCTTCCTTCCAGCTTTCAAACATCTAACATTCATGTCTTGAAGCTCTCAAACATCTGATGCTTATTCTATGTGGATCTTATGTTAAGCAAGTTTGGCCACCCTTGATTTAGACTTTCTGTTTGAATGCAGTTATGGGGCATCTTGTTGGGACAGCCCTCTAGGGTGAGTCACCATTTCTGCTTAGCTCTCCAGGAATGTCTCTTAAGTTCTTTGCAGGGCTTTTTTTGGTAGCAGGAATTCCTTTGCATATTAGGCCACACACCCCTGATGTAGCCAATCCTCCTGGAGCTTACAGTAGGCCCTGTACTAAGAGCCCTATAAGCTCTTGGAGGATTGGCTACATCAGGGGTGTGTGGCCTAATATGCAAAGGAGTTCCTGCTACCAAAAAAAGCCCGGTTCTTTGTATAACTGGTATAGGTCTCTCTTGATCTTCTCAAACGACTGCAAGCAGAAGAAGTGCAGGATTCGAGTCCCAGAGCACCTTACAGACCAATAAGGTTTTCAGGATATAAACTTGGAGAGTCAAACTTTGATTCTCAAAAGCTCATGCCTTGTGGAAGTATTGTTGGTCTTTAAGAAGAAGAAGAAATTGGATTTATATCCCGCCCTCCACTCCAAATCTCAGAGCAGCTCACAATCTCTTTTATCTTCCTCCCCCACAAGAGACACCCTGTGAGGTGGGTGGAGCTGAGAGGGCTCTCACAGCAGCTGCCCTTTCAAGGACAACCACTGCCAGAGCCATGACCCAAGGCCATTCCACCAGGTGCAAGTGGAGGAGTGGGGAATCAAACCCAGTTCTCCCAGATAAAGAGTCCGCACACTTAACCACTACACCAAACTGGCTCTCTAAGGTGCTGCTGGGCTCCAGTCTGGCTCTCCTACCACAGCAACACAGCTACCCTCACCTGAAACTGTGAAAAGAAGAGTATCTATTATGCAGGAACACAGGTTTTCCTCCTGATGGTGCAAGCTGTGAGCTTGAGATGAAGACTCAAACCTCCGGTGATAGAAGCTTCATTTGCCTCTGAGTTGAGTCGGGATTTATGCCATCACAGGTGTGGGAAAACAACAACATGCCTGGAATGTTGAGCACCCCCCCCCAAAAAATCTTTTTTTTTTAGTAAAATGGAAAGTGTTCCACTTTCACAGCAAATGTGCTTCCTTAATCATCCTTAAACTGTCTCACAGTTAATGTTCTTGAACAATGGTCTTGCTCACACTACATGCACCAGCTGAGAACTGGAGAGAGGTTTCTCTAAATGTTGAGTTGGCTACTTTGCAAAGCCCCTCTTCCTTTACTAGGCCTGGTCATACAGGAGGATTAAGAGGAAATCATGCTTGAAGAAGCATGGGTTTAGATTTGAAAAAGGCTGAGTGGAATACAGCTCGTTCTGGCCATCCTGAATAGTATCTGCATGACAGCACGCTCTGCTGATCGCAGCAGATTGCTGCTCTGATTGCGAAGCCGGTGCTTGCCTTTTGTTTTCTGTCGCCCGAGACTGCTGGATTAAAGTGCATAGGCAGGGTTAGGTAGAAGGATATAACACAGGGGTGGCCAAACTGTGGCTCTTTCACACATATTGTGTGGCTCTTGAAGCCCCCATCGGCTGGCTTGGAGAAGGCGTTTCTCTCTCTAAATCACTTCTCCAAGTCAAGCCAGCCAGCGAAGAATGCATTTAAACTTAAAGTTGCTTTCATTCCACCTCTACTTCCTTCCCCCTCCACCATCTATTTTCCCTCCCCTCAAACATGTGACATTCAGATCTTGTTTATTTATTCCATAATTCTGGTGCTGCCACCGAGAAGGCCCTGGATCGTGTCGAACGCAACCTGGCCTCCTTTGGTCCAGGGATGGACAGTAGATTTTTTGTCCCTGAACGCAGTGCTCTCTGGGGAATATATGGGGAAAGGCGGTCCCGCAGATAGACAGGTCTCTGACCATAGAGGGCTTTAAAGGTCAATACCAACACCTTGAAATGGATTCGGAATACAATAGGTAGCCAGTGCAGCTCTTTCAGCACTGGCCAAATGTGCTCCCATGGGGGGAGCCTCATTAACAGCCGTGCCACAGCATTCTGCACTAGCTGTAGTTTCCGAGTCAGCGTCAAGGGTAGCCCCATGTAGAGAGCATTACAGTGATCTATTCTTGAGGTGACCGTAGCATGGATCACCATTGCTAAGTCATTGTGCTCCAGGAAAGGAGCAACTGCCGCACCCGCTGAAGATGAAAAGAGGAGGATCTAATAGTGGCTGCTACCTGGGCCTCCATTGTGAGGAAGGACTCAAGGAGCACGCCCAAGCTTTTGACCTTAGGGGCCGGTATCAATGACACCCCGTCAAGAGCCGGCAGATGGACACCTCCCCTTGGACCACCCCAGCTCAGATAGAGAACCTCCGTCTTCGTTGGATTCAGCTTCAGCCGACTCCGCCTGTGCCAAGATGCTACAGCTTGAAGAGCCAGGTCTAGATTTTCCGGGGTACAGTCGGAGTGGCCGCCCATCAATAGATAGAGCTGGGTGTCGTCTGCGTATTGGTGACAACCCAGTCCATACCTCCTGACAATCTGGGCAAGGGGGCACATATAGATGTTAAATAACATCGGGAACAGAACCGCACCCTGTGGCACACCACATATGAGTGAGCGCCTCTGGGATGATTCCTCCCCTATCACCACCCTTTGTCCCCAATCTTGGAGAAAGGAGGTCAACCACTGTAAGGCGGACCCCTGAATCCCCTCGTCTGCAAGGCGGCTAGTCAGTAGCTGATGATCAACCGTATTAAAAGCAGCTGACAGGTCTAATAATAGCACTGCTGAGCCGCCCCGATCCAGATGTTGCATGAGGTCATCCATGAGAGCGACCAGAACCGTCTCCATCCCGTGACCTGGTTGAAAGCCGGACTGGAATGGATCCAGTGCGGAAGTGTCCTCCAGGAATCCCTGTAGCTGAATTGCCACCACCCGCTCTGTAACCTTACCCAAAAAGGGAAGGTTTGATACCGGCCGATAGTTTGCCAATATGGCCGGATCTGCAGATGGTTTTTTCAAGAGGGGACGGACCACAGCTTCTTTAAGAGGTGTGGGGAAGATCCCTTCTACCCGGGATCTGTTGATAATACCTTGTAGTGGTTCATATAGCAACGCCTGGCTAGCTTTTATAAGCCAGGACGGGCACGGATCCAACCTACAAGTCGTAGGGCGTACAGCTAAAAGGATCCTGTTGACTTCCTCCAGGCTGAGTGGACTGAAGGAATCTAGAACTAGACCAGAAGACGCGCTCGGTGCCCCCAAGTTCTTTCACTGTATCAATTATGGCAGGAAGGTCACGTCGGGGCGACGAGACCTTATCTGCAAAAAAACTCGCAAAAGCCTCACAGCCTATTTCCAATTCTCTAATGTTTTGTTTACCATGTGGTAAAATTGTTAATGACCGAATTATACTAGTGCTGGGTGCGAGGTCGCAGATGCAATCCGGGACGCAAAGTAAGTCTTCTTTGTGGCCTGGACTGCCATCTCATAGGTCGCCATAAATGACCTATAAGATGTTCTCATAGCTTCGTCGCGAGTATACCGCTATTGTCTCTCTAGTCGTCTTAATCGCCGTTTCATTGATCGCAGCTCCAGGATATACCATGGAGCGGATCGTGAACGAGGATGAAGAGGACATTGGGGGGCGATCTCGTCAATGGCCGTGGAGAGTTGGTTGTTCCATTTCTCCACCAGTTCATCCAGCGAGTCGCCAGAGGGCCAGGGATCCCGCATAGCCGTTTGAAGCCACAGAGGGTCCATCTGGCTTCGTGGGCGAGCTAAAACTTGCTCACCGCCTAAATGGGGTAGGGGTGGAATATCCACACGAGCCCTCAGGGCATGGTGGTCAGACCATGGCACCGCCTCGGCAAAAATCTGATCCAACCACAACTCACGCCGCAAAGATCAGGTCTAATGTGTGCCCAGCCTGATGCGTGGGCGCTGTTATATGTTGGGAGAGTCCCAGTGCTAAAGAACAAACAGAAATGGAAAGAGTTCTGCTTGGAGACAATGAGAAATTAATCTCAAAAGTATACAAATTACTTTTACAATGGTCTACAGAAGATGAAGTAGTGAAATCTCAAATGATAAAATGGGCAATTAATGTAAATAAAGAAATAAAGATGGAATCTTGGGAGTATCTGTGGAAGAACTCTATGAAACTCGCAACATGTCATAGTATTAAAGAAAACTGTTTTAAGATGATGTATAGATGGTATATGACTCCAAAAAAAATAGCAAAGATGAATAACAAGATGCCAGATAGGTGTTGGAAATGTAAAAAGCATGAAGGTTCTTTCTACCATATGTGGTGGACTTGTGAAAGGGCTAAAATGTTTTGGCAGATGATTCAGCAAGAGATCTCTAAGATTCTGGGATATGAATTCAACAAAGAGGCAGAGACTTTTCTGCTGGGATTACAAATGGAAAAATTTCCAAAAGAAGATAGAACTTTAATATGGTACTTGCTCTCAGCTGCTAGAACATTGTATGCGCAGTTATGGAAGCAAGAAAAAATACCAGAAAAATGGGACTGGATTACAAAAGTTATGTCATGGAGTGAAATGGACAAATTAACAAGAAAACTAAGAGACTATGATTTAGAACTTTTTAATGCGGAGTGGAAGAAATTCAGAAGATACGTAGAGAAAGAGTGGAAAATAAAAGGACATTGGACAATTTTTGATGATTAAGATTTTTATAGTTTAAAGGTACCTTTAATATTTGTTTTTTTTAAAAAAAAATAACACTGGCGGGGGTCAAGTAACGGAGGGAGGGGTGGGAGGAAAGTAAGATATGGGGTAGAACGATTTTTTTTTATTTTAAGCTCTTTATAAGTTGTAGATATAATTCTGCTACCATACGTTACTAATAAATTTGTTTATACTCGGGAGAGTCCCAGTGCTGCCATGGAAAGCACTAGGTCCGTCGCCCGAGTGGAAGCTGCGTCCTCTGCATGGACATTGAAGTCACCTAGGACTATAAACCGAGGATGCTCCAATGCCCAGCCTGCTACAGCCTTCATCAGGGACGGTAGGGCACTGGCTGGTGCGTTAGGTGGACGGTACAGCAGCCAGATTGCCGAACTCTCCCCTATGTCCCACACCAGGCCAGCACACTCCATGCCTACGATCTTTGGCGGCGGAAGCGCCCTGAAGGAGCAATCCTCCCGTATGAAAAAAGCCACCCCTCCCCCCTGCTCGCTAGTCTGAGCCTGGTGAAGAACGGAGAACCCAGGCGGGGCTACTTGGGAGAGAGCCACTGTCTCCCCGTCCCGCACCCAGGTCTCCGTCACACAAGCCAGGTCCATGTCCTGCCTGATAAAGAAATCCTGCAGGACTGAGGTTTTATTATTTATGGACCTGGCATTGCACAATACCAGGGACGGAGGTAAGTG
The DNA here is from genome assembly GCF_032191835.1 of Heteronotia binoei. Taxonomy (NCBI): domain Eukaryota; kingdom Metazoa; phylum Chordata; class Lepidosauria; order Squamata; family Gekkonidae; genus Heteronotia; species Heteronotia binoei. The sequence continues at coordinate 23,530,622 of NC_083235.1, forward strand.
TTTCCACTTGGCCCATCTACCTGCTATCCTTGGGATGGGATACAGGCTGGAAGGGGAGCAAGCCTTCTTGTGTCTCAGTCTCCTTCCGTTCCAATTTTGCCTGCTCCCACCGCTGTATTTTCCCCTCCTCAGGAGCACTGGAATCCCCTGACCGACATCGCTTACCAAAGATCTATACAGAGTCTCAGGACACCAGTCTCAGATCACACAGTCACATATTCTGCTCCTCCCACCCACTCACTCAACTTAATACTCTACCCACTAATATTCTTAAAGACCTAGCTAAAAACCCATTCTTGTGGCTCTCAAACATTGATTTATTCTACTTGCCACTCTTAACATGTGAAATTTGTATAGCATGCCAGCTGAAGGCTGTCAAGGGACCATCTCAAAGGGCCGGCTGGCAAATGCCAACCTCTGCATCACGTTTCTCTTTGGTTGGGGCTGCCAGGTAGACATGGAGACATGGGGCCAGAGTTCCTGCTTAGTGTCTGGTGGGGCTAGAAGCACATTCTCTGCTGATGTTTTTCTTTCATGGTTCTTGAGACTGTACACAGGCAGTGGGATTAGGGGGGGACTGATATGTGCTGCGGTCCCAGAAAGAGGCTGCTTGGGACTCATCTGGTCGAGCAGAGGCTAGACTTGATGCAGGGCCCCCAGACATCCTTTGTACAGGAGCCCAGCAGAGGGAGGAGAACCCAGCTCTGCAGGGAATTGTGCAGAGATCTTGGACACCCTTGGAATGCCACTCCCACCACCAGCCTTTATATGCAACAGGCACCCTCTCGGCTCCTGAGGAAGCACTAAGCACCACACTTAGACCTCAGAGCAAAACAGAGCACTGGCCAAACGCATGGCGAAGACAGGGCAGAACGGATGAAATAGAAATTATATTTTATGTGTGGATTTTGAGATACAACACAAAACCAGAGCTGCTCCGCCAGGCTTTTGGATAAGGCAGCGGGCGATCAGTTGGCCTCCCCTGCTGTACCATCATGTCGTGCCATCAGTTCCGAAAAAATAATGCTATTAATATAGCATTGCTATTTCATCATTATTCGGACAGTTTGTTATTGACGGGGGCCAGTGGGTTATGTAACATCATAATATATGGTATGTAAAGTGCTGATCAGATTCTGAGCTTAACACTGTAACTGATTTTATTATGATTTTAGCTGTTTTGATTGGTTTTTTATTGTATATTTGATGTACCCTCCTCTGAGTCTCCATGGGGGAATGGGTGGAATATAAATAAACTAATAATAATTAATAATAATAATTAATAAAATGCAGCAGTCCTTGATCACAGCTGTACACTCGAGTTACCTATTTCAGATGAAAATGCAGCGGTGCATTAGGCTTTTGGATTTACAGCATTTTTACAGATGGGACATTTTCTAACTGGAGATTATCAATGATCATCACCAAGTGCACATCGCAGATTGGGGAGGGATGGTGGCTCAGTGGTAGAGCATCTGCTTGGTAAGCAGAAGGTCCCAGGTTCAATCCCTGGCATCTCCAACTAAAAAGGGTCCAGGCAAGTAGGTGTGAAAAACCTCAGCTTGAGACCCTGGAGAGCCGCTGCCAGGCTGAGTAGACAGTACTGACTTCGATGGACTGAGGGTCTGATTCAGCATAAGGCAGCTTCATATGTTCGTGTTCATTTGACAGAAGGGTGCATGGAGCAGAGAATATGTGGCCACACACAGCAAACACAGGGCGGGGGTGGGGGAAGAGAGGCAGGACAGAATCTGCTACTTGTTCATTTCATTCAGCCATGAGATCAGGCTGGCCTGGCCTGTCCAGAACAGGGCAGGTATTAGATTAGCGTTTATTTAATCAGGACAGGTTGGCACCTTGCTTAGCAGCATGGTGTGACTCAGTAATGGGTTTTGCAGAGAGCAGAAGTAGGCCGGTGCCTTTGTACTATTTGGAAGGTAGGATCTTCCTCAGACCAAGATGGGGTAATTAGGAACAGACAAATTGTTAAATTATATTTTAACTAGGTTGAAATCCAGCTAGTTAAAATATGCTTTTCTTTGCTATTTTTATGCTGCTTGATGACTGAAATGGCCAACTTGAATTTGTACGAGTGATGCGGCTATAAGGATGATTAATGTGAAGTGCACGGGTGGGATCCTGTCTGGTTTAATTAAAAAGTTTTAAAAGTAGCACCTGCATTCTTTGCTGCAGTTCTTTCTTAAGGCAGTTTGGAAGTCTCTTGACAGTTATTGCTAGCAGGTCCATGGGCATCATGCCAAATTTCAGTAGCTTGCAAAAAAAATCTCTTGTGATCTGCTACTGTGCAGCTTTCCTTTTCTTACGAAGACCACCTGTCGTGGGTTTCTGTTATCACCTGTATTATGAAGTGTGGCATAGAAAATTACTGAAAATGTTTTCTGAAGTAGAAAGGAACCAAAACTCTTTCCTGTTCCCACTCAACTGCAGATAAGTGCTGTGCGTTTGCCACGAGAGCCTAGTAACCCAGAGAGATTGAAAGGATTTGGATATGCTGAGTTCGAAGACCTGGACTCCTTGCTCCGCGCTTTGAGCCTCAATGAAGAGGTGAGTTGAAACCTGCAGAGAAATATAGCTACAGTCTTTTGTTCTTCCTCTTGTAGCTTGGTTTCCCCCAATCTCTGGAGTTTGAAGTCCATTAAAAGAGGCAAATCTCAGAAAACTTCCATCATGTGGTAGTATACTGTTGCATAAAACATACTTAATTGAGAAATATAGCTGTCTGGATTAGAGAGAAAATAATTGAGGGGTGTCTATGTCCAGTATTATTACCCAGTAGTTTTTAGATAATGTGAAACTTCTAACATGGGTGTCAAACATGTGGCCCGGGGGCCAAATCAGCTCCCCAAACAACTGACTCTTATCTGCTTCCTTCTCCCTCTCTCTTGCTTCTTTCTGAATAACAGCTTGTTTTGCCAGGCTCTCTCAATCGCACACCAGACCTACTGAGCCAAGTCTCTTCCTTCTATTGGCTGAGGCTCCTCCCACTCCTGGGGAATGAAGGAAAGAGCCAGAACTTCCTTTGCCCAATTCCCTGGATCCCATGGGAGAAATACAAAGAAAGCACCTTTAAGACCAAGAGCTAATGTTTTAAGGATGTTTTAAAGTTTTTAGAAAAATCTTTAGTTGTGTTTGTCTGTGTCCTTTATAAAGTTTATATCTCTGCTACCTAATCATAAATAGGTACACACATGGCCCAGCCCAACCCGACACGGCTCAGACCAACAAGGTCTCATTTATGTCAGATTCGGCCCTCATAACAAATGTGTTCGACACCCCTATTCTAGTATATAAAAGAAGAAAAGTTGGCTTTTATAGCCTGCTTTTCTCTACCATAGGGAGTCTCAAAGTGGCTTTCAGCTGCCTTCCCTTCCTGTCCCTGCAACAGGCACCTTGTGAGGCAGGTGGAGCTGAGAGTTTTGAGAAAACAGACTGGCCCAAGGTCACCCAGCAGGCTTCCAGACATTTGTTGTCTAAAGTAACTGGGAAGTGTGTTGTGCAGGCAGGCTAACCATGTTCACTTTCACATCTTGGCTCCAGACATGATTTGAGCAGTTATCCCACCAGCCACGCATGATTAAGTCCTTATTGAGGGAATTCTCTGGCAACTATAACTGAGTGTTATAGTTTTCCATCTGAGTTGCTGTTGCAGTTGAATGTTACAGCTCAGAGTCGTGCTATACTGTATATACACTGTCAGATGAAAACCCAGTGTCCGAGTGAGAATACTATGTGTGAACATTAGTAAATTTTGCACCAACCCTTTATAGATCTCTTCTGCAACAGGAGAATGGGCAGCAATTAGCATCGAGTCCTTCTCTAGGTTATATGATAGGCGTTAAAACTCTCTGCTCCCGAGTCTCCATCTACAGGAGTATTACATTCATTTGTAAGGCATGGTGAGGGGTAGTCATACATCCCAAAGCTGAATGAGGTTCACTTTTCTCTAAGAGAAACCATGAGAAGTCCTATTGAACCTGGCCCTCATATTAGAGGAATAGGTAGCTACTGTAGTGGAGAGTGCTTTTTACCAACCATATTTGACTCTCAATCTTGCTCCCTGCTTGGAGACACTCAGTTTGTCCATGCTGGTCCATGCAGCAGCAATCTTGAAGCTTGGCGGTCACACACTGTTTTGTGCAGGGCTTCCTTTGAAGACATTCAGAAACTGCAGTTGGTGCAAAGTGCAGCTGCATGCTTATTGTCAAGCTGGCAACAGGAGTTGCGCTGTGCTTGATTTATGATCATTATTGCACTGACTGCCTGGTGGTTTTCAAGTCCAGTTCAAGGTAGTGGTGCTTTAAAATCCATCACCCCCGGAGCACACGTACCTCAGGGATCTTCTCTCCACGCTGGAGCTCATGTAGCAGTTCCACTCAGCACAGGTTCCAGAACACCAATAACCTTCTGGTTGTTCCAGAACATTGCCTGTGCATGGACTGTTTCAGTAGTCTCTCCAGTGTTGTGAAACAGTCTTCCAGGGGGAAGCAAGATCCAAATACTTTCTGAAAAGACTCAAGATTGAACAGCTGCATGTTTAGAAGAGTTTTTGGTTTGAAAGGCAGCTGAACTTTTAGCATTGTTACTGCTGGCTATTTTAATGGTGTTTTCTTTATCATGGGTTTTATGATGTATTTTATTGTTCCAGTTGGGCAGCTGTGTTGGTCTGAAACAGTAGAACAAAATTTGAGTCCAGTGGCACCTTTGAGGCCAACCAGGTTTTATTCAACATGTGAGCTTTCATGTGCACGCACACTTCCTCAGATACAATGAAATTGAATTTACCAATCTGTACATATAAGGCAGGGATTGAACAACAAATTAGCATTCAACAGGGGTGGCCAGCGGTAGCTCTCCAGATGCTTTTTTTGCCTACAACTCCCATCAGCCCCAGCCATTGGCCATGCTGGCTGGGGCTGATGGGAGTTCCAGGGGGAAACAGTGAAGCAAATAATATGTCAAAATTGGAGACAGAAGTGTATTCTTCTTAATTGTGGAGTGCTAAGAGTAATAAACTGAGACCTTCTTGGTATGCTGCATCTGTCTTCTCTCAAGTACTGAGATAACTGGTAGCATCTTTTTCTTTGCGGAGGGATGATTTGTAGTGCAATTATGTCTCCTCTGTTACCAGACCAGAGAAATGCATTCCAATATACCACTCTAATATTCATTGTGTTACATTACTCGGGGGCCTGATAAGAGCCCTCCAGGGGCCTGATTCGGTCCCTGGGCCACATGTTTGACACCCCTGGACTAGATGATCCTAGGAGTGCCTTCCAGCTCTATGTAATTTTTTTCCTGACTCTCAAAAGAATAGCCACTTCTGTGATCCACTGCATTGGCATAACTCAGTTGTAGGTCACAGTCTACCACTTGAAGACCAGTAGTTCTACAAGAAGTGCTGTTCTCCCGCCCCCCCCCCCCCACACACACCACTTATTTTGAGATATCTATTGGTCAAAGCCTTGCTTAAGAGTTGTGTTCCATATTTCTTACATTCAGGACAATATGTAGATTAGGTTCGAAATCTCTGAAGACAGAAGTCTCTGTGTCACTTCTTGAGGGGCATTCGAGAAGCATCTTTGGGGAAATTGACTGCAGTTTTCTCAAATTAGAGCAGAGAAGGCAGAGAAACTGTACAGCTTTCTTCCAGCAACTGGGCATGGATAAATAATACTGTCTGTCTCCAGTAACTTATGTAACTACTTCTGGCTTGAACTTAGTTGGGTTTTTTTTTTTTACAAAATAGCCGTGCGGTGCAAGTTTGGACAGTCTGAAAGCTTTTTTCTTTGCTTGACAGAACAGACTGAAGGTAAAACCATTCCTTGCCAGTTACACATGGATGCATTTCAGAGTCTGAAGTGTCCACTGTTGTAATAAATACCAACTGGCCCCATCATGAACTTCTTTGCGTGTGACGTATGAAAGCCCCAAACCTTCAACAAAAGCTAGAACAGGATCTGGGTAGCATTGTAAATTGTTGGCTCTTCTGTTCGAGCTGAAGCCATTCTATCTTAGGTACTCACAGGGCTCACTTTGTAGCAGGAGCTCCTTTGCATATTAGGCCGCACCCCCCTGATGTAGCCAATCCTTCAAGAGCTTACAGAGTTCTTTTTACAGGGCCTACTTTAAGCTCTTGGAGGATTGGCTACATCAGGTGGTGTGGCCTAATAGGCAAAGGAGCTCCTGCTGCCAAGTGAGGCCTGTGTACTTGGGTTCAGAATCTGACATGGGCCTTGCTGAGTGACCTTGAAACAGTAACACAGTCACCCTGTCCTTCCTAACAGGATTGATTTGAGGCTAAGTGAGGAAAAGAGAACCATGTATTGCTCCAAGCTCTTTGCAAGAAGAGTGAGTTAAAAATGTACCAGATCTTCAAATATGGTTAGAAGAAAATGGGGGCCTTCTACTGTCATGTTTGCCTGCTGGTGGTTTGATATTGCGGCTTTACATTAAGCACAACTATGTTTTCCCTCTTTCTGTGTGAATAAGCGAGACAAAGATAAACTGTAGGCATTGTTAGTACTAAGATAAAAATGCAGTTTATTATGCAACAGGGAACTGGGAATACTTAAGTCAGCTTATAGAATTTATGCAGTAGTTTTCACTTAAAATGGTGTCTTGAGCCCAAATTAAGTGTAACACAACTAATCATGTTAATACTTTTATTCTCTCGCATTAGGGAGAACCTACAATTAGATTATCTGCAACAATAGAACCGGATATGACTATTTTAAAACAATTCTTATGTCAGGGTTGTCAAACATGCAGTTCGGGGGCCAAATTAGGCCCCGGAGCAACTGGATGTCATCTACTTCCTTCTCCCTCTCTCTTGCTTCCTTCTACATAACAGTTTGCTTTCCCAGGCTTGCTCAACTACACAGGAGCTACAGAACAAAACCTCTATTTTCTCCATTGGCTGAGGCTCCTCCCTTGGGGAGGAAGGGAGAAGGAATAGCTTGCTTTGCCAGGCTCCCTCAATTGCACAGCAGAGCTACTGAGCCAAGCCTCTCTTCCTTCTATTGGCTGAGGCTCCTTGTCCCCCCCCCCCAGGAAAAGGAAGGAAAGAGCCAGAACTTCCTTTGCCCTGGGAGAATACAAAGAATGCATCTTTAAGACCAATGAGTGCTAACATTTTAAGAATGTTTTAAGGTTTTTTTAAAAAACAAACCAACAAAAACCTTTAAAACCTGTTTGTGTTCTTTATAAAATTTATATCTCTGCTACCTAATCTTAAACAGGTACACACACGGCTCGGCCCGCCATGGTTCGGCCCACCCTGACATAGTCTGGCCCAACAAAGTCTCATTTATGTCATATCTGGCCCTCATCACAAATGAGTTTGACACCCTTGAATTAAGTACATCCCATGTATTTCTGTATGGAAGGTCTGTCAATGGTGAGTGGAACACAAACCCAGCAAGTAGGATTTTTGCAAGTTGTGTACTGTAGTCACACGGGTCTCCCTGCTAGCCTGGCTTCTTCCTTCAGGTCCAAACTGGCTGCCCTGGCATCTGTTTCCTGGGCGCGTTGCCAGGTACATTATTGGAAGATTACTTCAAGCTTACCGGGGCTGCTTGTCTTTGGACATAAATAAGCTAATGTTGCGCTCTGTGTTCAGTCTCTAGGGAACAGGAGAATACGAGTGGATGTTGCTGATCAAGCTCAGGATAAAGGTAAGAACTATATCTAAGTGGGGACAAGTTTCGCTCTAAGCAAAAATCCTGCAGAATGGTTCGTTAGTTTTTAGTTCTGTGTTTGGGCTGTTCAGCTGCACCAAGCAGGGCTTTTTTTGGTAACAGGAACGCCTATGCATATTAAGCCACACACCCCTGTTATAGCCAATCATCTTGGAGCTTACGGTAGGCCCTGTACTAATAGCCCTGTAAGCTCCTGGAGGACTGGCTACATCAGGGGAGTGTGACCTAATATCCAAAGGAGTTCCTGTTACAAAAAAAGCCCTGGCATGAGGGGTGGGTTTTGCAGATTCCTCTGGAGCTCTGCCTGTTTCACAAGAAATCTTCATAATAGTAAGCAGCATGTGGAGCCTCTGTGATCATAAATATCTAGATTAAAGCAGATTCACTGTAATCCATTAGGTCAGTGGTCACCAAACTTTACGGCACCAGGGACCAGTTTTGCTGCCACCACAGCCTTGCCCCTTCCCTTCCCCAGCGCTGTGCCATGCTCTGCCCCTCCACCTGCCCTTTACAGCGCTGCACCATGCTCCATCACCCCCCCCCCCCCCCACACACACACACAAACGACGAGCCTCATCTCCCTGCCACCGCCACGGCCCAAACCTTCCCTTCTCCAGCGCTGCGCTCTGTCCGCCTTCCTGCGCGATCAGAGGAGTCTCAGACTCTGCCCTGCCCACTTCAACAGGGCCCAGCCTGATTCTAAGTTGTTTGAAGAGCAGGCTGGAGGAGGAGTTTCACCTGCTACCTCACTTCCGAAAGTGAAGGAAGGAGAAGCTTCCTTCAGCGCGCCATTCAAATAACTTAGAATCAGCCTGAGCCCTGCCAAAGTGGCATGAGCCTTGTTGCAGTGCCCCTCTGATCGTGCCGGAAGGGGGGGGGGGTGATGGGCTTGGCTCTACCCATTTCAGCAGGGCCCGGGCTGATTCTAAGTTATTTGAATAGTGCGCTGAAGGAGGCTTCTCCCTTCCCTTCCAGAAGTGAGGGAGGGGCGAAACTCCTCCTCTTCCAGCCTGTTCATCAAACAACTTAGAATCAGCCCGGGCCCTGTCAAAGCGGGTAGGGCTGACTCCGAGCGTTGCAGCACTGCAAAGGACGGGGGGGCGGAGGCAGGGAGTGGCGGCCCGGTTGCTAGCAGGTCACAGACTGATACCGGTCCGCAACCTGGGGTTTGGGAACCCCTGCATTAGGTTTTATCTCCAGAGCAGAGACTGTACCTCTGTTGGTGTGAATGAGAATCCTGAGCTTTCCTCTTTAGGACCAGTTCCCTCTAATTTGATTTCTTTTGTGAGGCGGATGAGATTTACTGGTGGCCAGAGGTTTCAGTTCTTGTGCAGGCTGTCCAGAGAAAATTGGGTGCAGTTGGATGGTGCAGTATCTTGCGCAAGCTTGACAACTTGTACAGAAGTTACAAAGCAGTGGTGAAACCGATCGGGATTGGGCATGTCAGTTTCACCACTGCTTCCAGAGACTTTTCATTGGGGTCTGGAAACAGTCTCTTGCTTAAAGGCCGCAGAATGGACAAGCTGCCTTCTGCATCCAGCACGTCTGGAGGAATCCATTGGAATCGGGACGCTGATAAAGCTTTTTAAAGCACCTGATCAGCTTGAACTCTGGGCTTGCTGCCCAAGTAGAGGGAAAGTATGACTGTTTTTTGTACATTCTTGGCACGGGGACTAGATAATGTATAGTTCTTGATAGACCTTCCAGGGCTGGATTGAGGAGATGATAAAACAGTTGGGTGTGTGTGTGTGTGTGTGTGCAGAATGTGGGAATAAAAGGATAAGTTCCATGAATTACTGCCTGGAATTGTTGCCTCCTAAGTGGTTGCCTGAATACAACCTTGCAACCAAACCTTCTGGAGTAACAGGTTAATGCTCACCTGCTTGCCTTAGCTTGAGAGCGCCTCTTTCTACAGCAGGGCTTAGATAAACTGCAGCCCTTCTGTGGGGGGAAGAACTTCTGCCCTCCCACTTTCCAGAAGGAACATTTCACGGAGTGCTGGGACTGCTCAAGAGGGCAAGAAACTTGTTCTCCGCTGGCAGAAAGCCTTTTCCTCCTCGAAGCACTGCATTGGATCCAAGCCCAACACTTGCAGCACTCTTTGCCCTTACCTGGTGCTTCTTACTTGCCTTTATTCACACCTCCTATTAAAACAACAGTCTGCCTCCTATATACACACTATGCTTGTTTGGCCAATTAAATTATTTCCTGTCTGCAACAATGTTCCCTCTAAGCTGGAGAGTCTTGTGAGCAAAAATTCTACTTTGCGAGCTACTGGCATTAAAGCTGTGAGCTGCTGCACAAATTAGTATGCTCCAGGATCATCCTTCCTGAGCTAAGACAAAAATGTGTGAGCTGGCGGCTAAAAATCTGTGAGCTAGCTCATGCTAACTCAGCTTAGAGGGAACGCTGGTCTATAGTAACCTGTCGTCAAGATAACTTTAGGAGGATGCATTTGGTGAGGGGGGGGGACCAACAAGATAGTAGCGAAGCATTTCACTAGACGGCATTTCTTCTTTTTTCTCTTTGAGTGGGACAATTTTAAACCCCCCTTTCCCCCCCAGGTAACTTGTAAATGCATAAAGCCCTGGTGTCTCGTTTAACTCTTGTATTGCCTTTGCTTCCTGCAGACAGGGACGATCGCTCTTTTGGTAGAGATCGTGATCGCAACCGGGATTCGGAGAGATTCGAGACTGACTGGAGGGCTCGCCCTGCCACAGAAAGCTTTGATGACTACCCTCCGCGCCGGGGCGAGGATAGCTTTGGAGATAGTGAGTTTGTGCAGATTTCAATCATTTATAGCCTCAAGCTGGAAAACTGTGTTCTGCTCTTCTTCCTTGGCTCACTCTTTAAGATGCTTTTAAGACTAGAAAGGCACTGCATTCCTAACCTATCAACCAAACACATTACAGGATTTACTGTTTTATTTATTTAAAAACCCTTTAATGGTGCTTTTGGGCAAAAGTGGCTTTAGAGTGACCTCCCCATCCTCCCCCCGTGGATGTCTCTGAGTCGGATACTGGGTTATGGCAGCTGTTTACTATGGGAAACTGTGCTTGCGCTTCCTATAATGGGAATACTGGTGGAGATTCTGGTGCTTGTCGACTCAGCGCCAGGAATATATTGCAGAGTTTGAAGAGTTCATTCAATCTGTATGTGTGGCTTGTGTCAGCTAGCCATCCTGCTGTGGAAATCCTCCCTGTCGTAGCAGTTGGTGTTTTTATTTTGAGTTAAGTCCTCTCCTGTGAGGTTCCTAGCAGTGTCACTAAGATGAAGGCCTGGCCGCACACACATGAAGCTGCCTTATACTAAATCTGACCCATGGTCCATCAAAGTCAATATTGTCTACTCAGACTGTCAGTGGCTCTCCAGAGTCTCAGGCAGAGGTCTTTCACAACACTTACTGCCTGATCCTTTCAAGTGGAGATGCTGGGGATTGAACTTGGGACCTTCTACATGCCAAAGTAGAGGTTCTTCCACTGAGCCACAGCCCTTCCCTTTCTGGTCCTTTCTTATCCTCTCGCATGCCCCAGAGGGACATCTTTAATTGTGTTTAGACTCTACTTAGCTTTGCATGTTTTCTTGTAGTTGTTTTCTGTTGAGGGAGCACATTTCCTGCCTGGGACCTGGGCGGATGAGAGAGTTGGTGCTTTGGAGCAAGGCTGTGCTGCCTTTTTCATTCACCCGATTCCCAGGCAGGCGAAAAGGGTTGCAGGGCTGCTCTGCTTCGCTCTGAAGCTGCCTCCCCTTGCCTCTTTTGTCTGCCTGAGTCCTGGACAGTGCGGTGCCTCCGCCTCGCTCCACAGCTTGGTTGCCAACGGACCACAGACCAGTACTGGTCCACAACCCGGGGGTTGGGGATCCCTGTACTAGAGCGATTTTGTAACTGCTGTAATCTTCTTTTTTCCAACTTAGGATATCGGGACCGTGATCGTTATGATTCGGATCGATATCGTGATGGTCCTCGAAGAGAGATGGACCGCTTTGGGGGCAGAGATCGTTACGATGACCGTAGAGACTATGATAGAGGAGGTACTGTGTCTTTTGTTGTAAGGCTGTTGGGTTGAACAGTCATAAGCATTTTAATCTGAAACAATTATTATCCTAAACTTCCCTCCTCTAGCAGGCTTGAAAATTTCTGTTTTGGTGCCTGGAGGGTGTTTCTACCTTGAAAGTGACTATAATTGAACATGGGATATCGGAAGGAGCATTCAGAGAAACGTTCCTGAGGTTTTACCAGCACATTTTGTGTTAGCATTCCAGGAGCAAACTGATTAATGAAACGTTTCAGAGGCAGAAGGAGAACTTGCTATTCCAATGCTTTCTTGCTTGCAGTACATCAGAGTCCAGATTATGGATATAGACCAGGGCTCCCCAACACTATGCCTGTGGGAGCCATGGCACCCCAAACACTTTAGTCAGTGCCTTCTGAGTGTTTTTAGAAAATAGGTGGGGCCAGGGCTTTTTTGTAGGAAAAAGCCCAGCCGGAACTCATTTGCATATTAGGCCACACCTCCAGTACCATTGTTTTGTGCAGGGCTTTTTGTTGAAAAGGCCCAGGGGGAACTCATTTGCATATTAGGCCGCACCCCACTGCCATTGTTTCGCACAGGGCTTTTTTGTGGAAAATGCCCAGCAGGAACTTATTTGCATATTAGGCAACACCCCCTGACACCAAGCCAATCTGCATTCCTGCTTTTAAAAAGCCCTGGGTGGGACTTCTTATTAGCCACTGGAGATCCTAGTGGTGGGCAGATTGAAATAACATTGTTACAGCAACAGTAAGCCACTACAGTGGTGGCTTTATTCTCTCTCATTCCTCTTTCCCAGTGTACTTTTTAAAAAGTATCTCTCTTTTTCCCTGCACTTGGGCTTCCTCCGTGTGGTTTGCTTCACCTCGTGTAGCAGACATTTTCTGATTGTGCCCACCACTCTGTGTTAGAATTCCAGAGGTGCCTAAGGCTCAAATAGGTTGGGGACCTCTGTTACAGCCTGTGTTCTTTCCAGCCAATGTTTTGGTCATTGGGCCCTTGGTTTCCTTGTTACCTCACCTAGTTTATTGGAGTGATGTTTGCATTCATATGAAGCTGCCTTATACTGACTGAATCAGATCCTGGTCCATCAAAGTCAGTCTTGTCTACTCAGACTGGCAGCCTGCTCTCCAGGGTCTCAAGCTGAGGTTTTTCATGCCTATTTGCCTGGATCCTTTTTAGTTGGAGATGCCGGGGATTGAACCTGGGACCTTCTTCTTACCATGCAGATGCTCTACCACTGAGCCACTATCCCTCCCATTCCATCACAGACAACTTGCATCCTGTGCAGTTATCACATTTGAGCCATTTTTAATTTAAGCTTTTGATGGGTTTTGCTGAGAAGCCTCTTTGGGATCAGATATACTGCCTTGCCAACTGAACATGAAATCCAATCTCCCCCCCCCCAAAAAAAAACAAAAAAAAACCACACAACCTTGATCAGTCACTGCTGTCCAGTTTGGTTTGGTTGTAGCATGGTATTACTATTAGGGATAGGCACGAACTAGGCAAGTGCAGTTTGGCTTGTGGCATGCCCTGTTTGCAAACTATGGATTTTCACAAACTTTTCGGTGTCAACCGAACTGGTTCGATTTGTAAGGTTCATGACCCAGCAGATCCAAATTAAAGGTAAAGCTAACTTTTACCTTTAATTTGGATCCCATAAATCTAGTCCTCACCAAACTTGGATGGCGGGTAGAAGAGACTCAGTCAGAGATCCTCTGTGAATCTGGTATTTCTAGCATGTTGGGGGCTGTTCTGCTGGGTCATGAACCTTACAAATCGAACCAGTTCAGTTGACACCTAAAAGTTTCACAAAAGTTTGTGAAAATCCATAGTTTGCAAACAGGGCATGCCACAAACCAAACTGCACGGCCCCCCAAAAAGGTGCCCCCGGGAAAGTGCTTTCTGGGGAAATGACAGGTGCGGGTTCAAGTCTCGTTCTCCCCCCCCCCCCTTCCAGTCTGAGGTTTCTCTGCTGCTCTTGTCAGGCTTAAGAAGGTTCCGCATCCTTTAGCCAGTCATCCTTTGTGTTAATGCTTTCTTGTACAGAGTTTGCAAAATCCCCACCCCACTTCGATTTCTTGTGACATTGTGTTTTGTGATCAGTCAGTCCTTTTAAGCTTGCATTGGTGTGGAGATACCAGATTCTGTTGGGCATCCTGTACACGGAACTAATTGTACCGAGCTTGAAAGAATGCCTTTCCTTCAGTTTGTACGGCAGGGGTTTTGTGGGTTGACATCAGTCCTCTTTTGCCCGCAATGCTGCAGTTACAGGAGTCTATGGAACAGTTCAGGAACAAGCCAGTGACACCAAATGCACAGAGAATCTTCAGCCCCTCCCCCTTTGCTTTCAAATTTGGTAAACATCTTTTTTTTTAATTGTTTTTATTTTTGTTTTATATTTATAACAATTTTCAAGGCGTTATAAAATATTTTTTTTAAAAAGGTAAAGGTAGTCCCCTGTGCAAGCACCAGTCGTTTTCGACTCTGGGGTGATGTTGCTTTCACAACGTTTTCAGACTTTTTACGGGGTGGTTTGCCATTGCCTTCCCCACTCATCTACGCTTTCCCCCCAGCAAGCTGGGTACTCATTTTACCGACCTCGGAAGGATGGAAGGCTGAGTCAACCTTGAGCCAGCTACCTGAACCAGCTTCCACCGGGATCAAACTCAGGTTGTGAGCAGGGAGCTCAGACTGTAGTACTGCAGCTATACCACCCTGCACCACGGGGCTCTTATTATAAAATATTATATTATAATTTAATATAAAATAATATTATAAAATATTAATCAGTACATATTTCCCTTACCCACCTACCCCAATCAAAGAAATAAGCAACTGGTTCTAACTGTACAGTGAGGCCAATTCCACACTAAAACTTTAATCCTGGTTCAGCCCTGTCCCCAAACTGATTTTTTTACACTAGAATCATAAACCCGTAGAGTTGGTTTCTGTGATTCCATAATTCCAGTGTAGAATGTCATGTTGGGGACAGGGCTGAACCAGGATTAGTGCGGCATTGACCTGAGACTAAATATTCCTATTTAGTCCTGTGGCTCAGAATGGTAAAGCTGCAGTACTGCAGTCTGGGCTCTTTGCTCACGACCTGAATTCAATCCCGGCAGAAGCTGGGTTCAGGTAGCCAGCTCGAGGTTGACTCAGTCTTCCATCCTTCTGAGGTCAGTAAAATGAGTACCAGCTTGCTGGGAGGAAAATGTAGATGACTGGGGAAGGAAATGACAAGGAAAGGAAAGGAAAGGTCCCCTGTGCAAGCACCAGTCGTTTCTGACTCTGGGGTGACGTTGCTTTCACAATGTTTTCACAGCAGATTTCTTACAGGGTGGTTTGCCATTGCCTTCCCCCTGAAAACCCAGCTTCCACCCGGGATCGAACTCAGGTCGTGAGCAGAGCTTAGGACTGCAGTACTGCAGCTTTAACACGCTGCGCCATGGGGCTCTTGGCAAACCACCCTGTAAAAAGTCTGCTGTGAAAACGTCGTGATGCAACACCACCCCAGTCGGAAACGACTGACGTTTGCACAGGAGACTACCTTTACCTTTTTAAAATGTTCCTAACTTGAATTCAGACGTAGGAGATCGTATTATAAGATGTGTAAGCACTTAATGTATGTAATTTAGATTTAGATAATAGATATAAGGTAAGTTCGGTAAAAATCCTAATTGAGCACAGACTGTCTGGAAATGTATCCATTTGCAAACCACAACAACCTCTACCAACATCTTCAGAGCATGGAAAGTTTGTGCTAGTTGGCCTGTCTTGAACTTGATTTTGTGAACCATGAATCAGCCAGAATCTGTGACAAACTTTAGTTTGTGAACCGGATCATGCCCATCCCTAATTACTATGTTGCATTTGTATGTACATGGCCATAGGGAATCCTATTTCCTCCCGGACGTCTGTTTCCTGTTTTGAGTTGGGATTCTTGCCTTGCTCCTAGAGCTCCTCTTACTGCTCTTGTCTGCAGGCAAAACAGTCCTGTCGTGCCAGGGAATCACCATAAACTTCCTTGCCTTGCAGGTTTCGACTCAAGGTCAGGCAGCGGCAGGAGAGCCTTTGGCAGCGGATACCGTCGAGATGATGATTTCAGGGGTGGCGGTGACCGCTACGAGGACCGTTACGAAAGGAGAGATGACCGGATGGATAGGTGGAGCTCACGGGATGATTATTACAGGGAGGACAGTCGGCGAGATGATAGAGGTAAGTCCAGTTTGTGCTCGGCTGCAAGTTGAGGAGGATTTTGTTGGTTTTGCCCCCATCAGGGATAGCCATGCTTCTATTCGAAGATTACTCCAGTTGCTGGTTTTCTGAAGGTAAAGTAAAGAGTATTGAGTTTGGCCCAAAGTGACACTTTTTTCCCCCCCTTCTTGCTCTAAAATAGTATTCTGCCAATACAAGCCGACTGCCATTGTCGAAGCTGTTAGATCTGAACGGATGTTTTTATAACACAGAACGCCGCCTATGTATTTATTTAATATTGTTCACAGAATTGAAAATTAGCACCCGATTGATATTTTAACGTAATGTTTTTATATTGTTGCTTATTATGTATTGTGAGCCACCCTGAGCCTGTTTTGGCAGAGAGGGCAGGTTATAAATCGAATAAACATAACATAATCCTAGGAGAATGTGTGAAGAAATCGGGTTCATTACCCAGTGAATAAAAAACACACAGTTGCAGAATTTGTTGTCTTTTATAGATTTATTAGCACTCACTGGTTCCTTAGGGTTTTGGGGTTTTTTTAGTGTTTCTCCATTATGACTTAAGTGCCATGGTACCATTAAATCCTTACTCCCTCCCTGATAAGTTTACCATTTAAGTTTAGGGGAGGGACAGTGGCTCAGTGGTAGAGCATCTGCTTGGTAAGCAGAAAGTCCCAGGTTCAATCCCCAGCATCTCCCAACTAAAAAAGGGTCCAGGCAAGTAGGCGTGAAAAACCTCAGCTTGAGACCCTGGAGAGCCGCTGCCAGTCTGAGTAGACAGTATTTACTTTGATAGACAAAGGGTCTGATTCAGTATGAGGCAGCTTCATATGTTCATATATGTACCATACAAAGCTTAAGTTTCTTGCTGTCAGTTTTCCCTGATTTTAAAATCACTTCTTTTTTTAAATTGTTGGTATTGGTTTGGGTGTTTTCCCCTTTTAGGTTCCACTCAGAGGCCTAAATTGAACCTGAAGCCCAGGAGCACCCCCAAGGATGAAGATACATCCGTAGCTCCTGCTACCCAGTCTAGCCGTGCCGCCTCCATCTTTGGGGGGGCCAAGCCTGTGGACACAGCAGCGAGAGAGCGCGAAGTGGAAGAAAGGCTACAGAAGGAGCAGGAGAAACTGCAGCGTCAGCTGGAGGACGATAAGCCCAGGCTAGAGCGACGGCCTCGAGAGCGGTGAGTGTCAGATTAGGATTTGGTGGGGGGGGTATGCAGTGCTCCAGCAGAAAAGTAGTTCTTACAGTGGTGGTATTGCAAGAAAAAACAGTAGAGATCCTTGCAACACCCCCCCTCCCCCCGAATATTGCCAACTGTCTGCTGAGCATGTCCATCCTGAAGGAAGCAAAAGATAAACCCTCCCATTAGGTTTCCTTGGAAATTCAGCTGCTGTCTTTAGGAAGTGGTAGACCTTAAAGCAGGGGTGTCAAATGTGTGGCCCAGGAGCCAAATCAGACCCCTGGGGGGCTCCTATCAGGCCCACAAGCAAGTCTGCTTTCTTCTTCCTCTCTCTTGCTTCCTTCAGTTATCAGAGGCTGATAAATATCACAAGAGTGCTAATCTTTTAAGCATGTTTTATTTAAAGTTTTTTAAAAAGAAAAATCTTTAATTGTATTTGTGTCCTTTATAAAGTTTATATCTCTGCTACCTGGCATTACATTGTATGACATACATGGCCCAGCCAGACAAGGTCTCATTTATGTCAGATCCCACCCTCATAACAAATGATTTTGACACCCCTGCCTTAAAGCCTCATGGCTTTAAGAAGCATCAGGGCTTTTTTTGTAGCAGGAATCTCCGTAGCATATTAGGCCACACGCCCCTGATGTAGCCAATCCTCCAAGAGCTTACAGTAGGCCCTATAAGAAGAGCCATGGAAGCTTTTGGAGGATTGACTACATCAGGGGTGTGTGGCCTAATATGCAAAGGAATTCTTGCTACAAAAAAAGCCGTGAGGAGTATATTTTAGAACCAGTTCTATAAGCCAGACCTGGCATCAGGTGTAGACACACTCATGTTTGACGTAAAGCAGTAACACAGTTTGAAATAAAACAAACCTAAGGTTTGAGAGCTGTGTGAAGACTGTAATTTGACATTGAAGTCCCCTGCACCTTATGTAGGGTTGCAAGCTCCTGGTTAGAAAATTTTAGGGGTGGAGCCTGGGGAGTGCAAGGTTTGGGGAGGGGAAGGACCTCAGCAGGGAACAATGCTGTACAATCCACCCTCCAATGGAGCCATTTTTTCAGGTGAACTGATTTTCTGTTGACTAGAGTTCAGTTGTAATACCATGGAGTTCTAACCCCATGAAGACCATGGTAAATCCATTCAGAATAGATGATTCACCAGCTGTTATCCCTTCTGAATGGTTTTTCAAATTGGACATATAAAGTTCCTTTATATTGATCGATCTGTTCTTCTTGTTGTTTCTGTGATCTTTTTAGGCCTTTTTCTAAAAACTGGAGATCCCAGAGATTGAAACAAAGCTTGTGCTATAGTGGAGGGATTGTACTTCAGTAGTCAGGTTGTCTTTAGGGTAAGAGCAGCCAAACTTGCTTAATGTAAGAGCCACAGAGAATAAATCTCAGATGTCTGAGAGCCACAAGACATGAACATCAGATGTTTGAGAGCTGCAAGACAGACAGACAGGAAGGAAGGGAAATGGGGGATGGAGGGAGAGGTGGAAAGAAAGCAGCTTTAGCCTTAAATGCATTCTCCAAGCCACCATCAGGCTTGGCTTGGAGGAGTGATTTAAAGACAGAAATGCCTTCTCCAAGGCAGCTGACGGGGTTGGTGGTGGCTTCAAGAGCAGCACAATGTGTGTGAAAGAGCCACATGTAGCTCCCGAGCCATAGTTTGGCCCCTCCTGTTTTAGGGTCTGTGGTTTCCACAATGGTCCTTGAGGGCCCACCATGATGTAGTTATTAGAGTGTCAGACTAGGATCTGGGAAGCCCCAGTTGCCATCTCCACTCTGCCACGGAAGTGCACTGGGTGGCCTTGGGCCAGTCTCATACGCTCTCAGCCTAACCTACCTCACAGGGATAAGAGGATAAAATAGGAGGAGAGAGGAGAAAGAGGTAGGTTGGTTTGGATCTCCACATTGGGGAGAAAGGTGGGGTCATAAATGAAGAAAATAATATCTCTCCCCCCCAAAAGGGAGATTTGTTTAGAAGTCTTTCTCTTGAAAGGGTTTTTCCTGGAACCGTGTAGCACTTCAGATGTTTTAAAGATCTACTTATGCTTAGCTTGTGTTGGTTCACCAGTGAATCATATCCTGGGGAAGGTTATAATGACCAGTTACACAGTACCCTAGCTTATGTTACATTACTCTTCACATTATTCATACTCCCATCTTTCTCACTTGGACTCGAGGCAGATTACAGAGGATTACAGATCCTCATACTGTACTCCGAACTCTTTAAAGAGTGTTCAGAAATGTCAATAGCTTTAATCACCAGGTTTAAGGCAAATTAATATTACTCAAACAAAAATGTACAAGATTTGGCCATGGAACATCCTCAGCCTAAATAACGAAATTAAGAAAAAACGCATCACAAACCTTAAAAAACAAGCCAGATCTCGTCTTTCTACAAGAGACACATGTCAAAAACACTGCTCAACCTCTAATTAATTTAAAATGGTATACTTCTCAGTATGCTTCCCCTGGCTCATCAAAAGCCCCGGGGAACAGCAGTAATCATAGCAAAAACAGTAAGATTCCACCTGTTGGCAGAGCTTAGTGACCCAGCTGGCCGCTATAATTTTGTTAGAGGAACATTGGGTGGGAAATTAATAACCCTAGCAGCAATGTATGCCCCCAACCAAAATCAAATTGAATTTATAAAAAACACTTTAGAAACACTAAGACAATTTCAAGTCCTAATAGGTGGCAATTTCAATCATGTTCTTAACTACCAACTAGATAAATCAAAACAACGGAAACATAACGTAAAAAAAAGAAAAGAAATTTCAATAGCTATAGAATGCCATGGTGAAGAGTCTAAGGCAAAGAAATATGGGGATCCCTAGCGTACGTAAATAAAATACTTGCAAGCACTGCTGAGGGAAAAACCATCAAATATTGAAAAATACTAATTATAATTTTGTTATGCTATTTAAATAATAATTACTCTAGACTATAACAAAATTGAGTGGGTCATACAAATTCTCCATATACAGTTTCCAAGCTGAGATTGTAACAAAGTATCACTAACAGTTTATAATTTACAGAAGTGTTGCTGTGTACTTTAAAATAATGACAATACAATTAGCACCGCTTACAGGTAACCAAATAGGTACTGCTGTGCACAGGAAATCAACGCCTCCCCTTGGTAATTTATTAGATGTTTCAAATACTGTCTTCTTCCAAAAAGCAGCTGAATAATGTAACTGTGAAACATATAATGACAAATTGCAGTAAATTAACCCCAGCTAGTCCCATCCTGCACAATAAAGTCTAGCAAACAATTTACCCTGATTTTCAACATATTCATTTGGCAACAGCTCAGAACTTTAAACCAGAATCACAGGGTTCTCAGATTGCAACACAACCACAGTTCAATTCTATCCTCGATCTCTGTTGAACCACTTAAAGTGAATACGTCCTAAAACAGGGGTGTCAAACTCATTTATTACGAGGGCTGGATCAAACATAAATGAGACCTTGGTGGGCCGGGCCATGTGTGTACCTATTTAAGATCAGGTAGCTGAGATATTAACTTTATAAGGACATGGACAAGCACAATTAAAGATTTTTTTTTAAAACACCTTAGAATAAACCATGTTTAAAACATTAGCACTTGTTGGTCTTAAAGGTGTTTTCTTTGTATTTCTCCCATGGGATCCAGGGAACTGGGCAAGGAAGACCCCCAGCTCTTTCCTTCCTTCCGCAGGAGAGGGAGGAGCCTCAGTCAGTAGAAGAAAGAGAGGCTTGGCTCAGTAGCTCTGCAGTGCGATTGAGAGAGCCTGGCAAAGCAAGCTCTCCTTCCCCCCCCACCCTTCCTCCCCAAGGAAGGACATTCAGCCAATGGAGAAAATAGCAGATTTGCTCTGTAGCTCCTGTTCATTTGAGCAAGTCTGGCAAAGCAAGCTGTGATGCAGAAGGAAGCAAGAGAGAGGGAGAAGTAGATGATTCGACTCCCAGTCACATGCTTAACAGCCCTGTCCTAAAAGATGATTAAATCTGGATTCTGATTCATACCATACGGAGCTGCTGATCTTACTTGTTAAATAAACCATGTTTCTTTCAATAGGAGAATCTGGCTTGCATTCTGTGTGCTGTAAGGGTTGTTTTGGGGGTGGGGGGATGGTATACAAACAATACATAAACTTTCATGTTTTCAACACTATTTGCTCTGCCTATATGTAATGTTCTGCCATGGGTGCTTGGACAATGTTGTTGGTAATTTATGTTCCATATTGCATGTGTGGACATCCCTACATACATTGTGTGGTTGGATCTGCCTCCTGTGGCAGCCATTTTGCGGTTGCGCCCATCCCCCTCTATCCAAGATCTGATGAGATCAGGGTTGCCTGGGCTATCCAGGTCAGAGTGAATACTGCAGCTTTCAGGCCCTAGAACGGAGTTCTCCAACCTTTACAGGCTTGCAGGCACTTTTGGAATTCTGACATGGGGAAGCCACCAGGTAGGTGGCTACCTAGGGTGCAACCCCCTCCCCACCCTTGCTTGTGCCGTCCCCACTCGTCTCGGAGGTGTTATGAGCAGCTCCAAATGCCTCTGAGATGAGCAAACGTGCCCTGCCCAGCCCCCTTTGGGTCCAGAGGGGGTGAGTGGGGAGCACAGTGTGTGCCCCTTGCCTGGGGTGCTGGAAGCCCCAAAGTTGGAGGAAGCTCCAACCCTAGTTCTAGAATTTGGTCATTCAAGACATGTCCTGGCTCCCCTTCTCACTTTTTAGTAACTTAAAAGAAAAAGCTGCTTTTACCCAGAGGCAATTTGGAAAGTAGGTGAAGCTTATATGGGAGTGTGTGGGAGCTACTGCTATCAGACATACATTGGCTCTTCTACATCTCATGAATGTGCTGATTGATTTATCTGGGTTAACTTGGCTACCATTGAGTGTTTTACAGTAGAAAGGCAGATTTTTTTTTTAATCTAACATAAATAAACCACTGAGCTGTAAAAGGAGTTTGGCATCAGTACATTCAAACCCCAAACAGACTTAACTCATTTCCTTGTGAGTGATGACCTGCCCATCTCAACTCCTTTAAGTAACAAGAACCCCCATTGGAAGCAGGACTGTCAGATGAGAAGTGCTGAGCTGTAGTTCCATTTGGGCTTAACCCTCGACCCTTTGCGGAGATGTGCATGGCTGATTTCACCAGTTACAATGCAGTAAGGCACACTTTGCATCCTTCCTGTATCCTCCAGGCACCCTAGCTGGCGTAGTGAAGAGAACCAAGAGCGATCGCGGACAGGGAGCGAGTCGTCGCAGACTGGCAGCACAACCCCATCTGTGGGAACAGGCCCAACAGGAAGAAGTAAGCTGTCCACAGAAGGGCCATTTACCTACTTGACTGGGGGGCGGGAAGACCTGCTGGTTTCCAAGTCTGCTTCATGCCACAATGGGCAAGTTTTGAATGGCAAAGGTGCTGTTCCAGGTACAATACAGATTGGGGCATATGAATCCTTATAGATAATTTTAAATATGCAGCATATATAACCTGCTTGCTGGTTTGTGTTGGTAGCTGCTGATTGGATGATGATGATGATATTGGATTTATACCCCACCTTTCATTCTGAATCTCAGAGTAGTCACAATCTCCTTTACCTCCCCCCCACCCCCGCTCCCCACAGACATCCTGTGAGGTGTGTGGGGCTGAGAAAGCTCTCACAGAAACTGCCCTTTCAAGGACAGCTCTGCAAGAGCTATGACTGACTCAAGGCCATTCCAGCAGCTGCAAGTGGAAGAGTGGGGAATCAAACTCTGTTCTCCCAGGTAAGAGTCTGCACACTTAACCACTACACCAAACTGGGATTTGAACCAAACAAGCCACTGAGTGAGAACCAATCTAGCATAGTGGTTAAGAGTGGTGGACTAGTATTCAGGAGACCCGGGTTCAAATCCCCAGTGAAAGCTCACTGGGCGACGTTGGGCCAGTCACACTCTCAGCCTAACCTGCTTCACAGGGGGTTGTCAAGAGGATAAAAGGGAGGAGAGAAGAATGATGTAAGCCTCTTTTTCTCCATTGAAGAAAAAGGTGGGATATAAATAAATTAATGAACGAGTGCCAGTCATCATTTAATGCAACCACCTTGCAAGAAACCAAATTTCTCCATGTGGAGGAAAAAGCCAAAAGACTGTCTTGCAAGCTGAACTTCTGCACTATTTGTTGTATTCTGTTTCGCATCGTAGACTGGGCACAATTTCAATTTTGTTCCATGGTCTGGGTCAGCTCGCCCACTAGGCATACTAGGTGCTTGCCTAGGGCACCAGGAGGGAGGGTGCCAAATTGGGGCCCCCCCCTCCCGGTGCCCATGACAAATGCCTAGTTTGCTTGCCTGCCTCCCCCCGCCGCCCCCCCTCTTCAACATGGCCGGCTTCTGTTCTGTCTTTGAAGAGCGCACTTCGCTCCCCCTCCCTTCCAGTTCCGGCAGCGCGCTCTGATCAGGGGTGCAGTGGCGACAGAGCGCAGTGCTGTGTTGCAGAGCTACAGAGGAAGGGCAGCGAGCAGGGAGCCAGTCTGGGGCGCTATGCACCCTAGGGCTGGCGCTGCCTGTGGTTGTGGGCTATAATTCATGAATTCACAGGTTGATTGAGCAGTCAGTATATGTTGGGAGGGGCAACAGTGGGAGGGTTCTAGTGTCCTGGTCCCACTGATGGACCTCCTGATGGCACCTGGTTTTTTTGGCCACTGTGTGACATAGAGTGTTGGAGTAGATGGGCCATTGGCCTGATCCAGCTTGGCTTCTCTTATGTTCTTATGGTGCCGCTACATAATGTTTGTGAATTGTCTCACTGGGCCCCAAACGATTGGAAGAAAAATGTGGTTTTTACAGCTATATTGCCACACTTAGGAGTGTTCACCTCCACATTTCACCCTTCTAGCCTCACGAAGGAGGGAGAGCGAGAAATCCTTGGAGAATGAAGGTGTCAGCAAAGAGGAGGAAGGCCTGTCTCCCACCTCCAAGACTTCCCGGGAAGAGAAGCTTCCCCTGAAGGTGATGCCAGCTCCCCCGCCAAAAGAGAATGCTTGGGTGAAACGCAGCAGCAACTCACATCCGGCACGCTCCCAAAGCTCAGATTCGGACCAGCATTCCCCTACAAGGTGACTATCTCATGGGGGGCTGGGATGGAATGGTGCGCTCTAAAGCTTGTATCCTGCTCTATGGTTGCAACATGTAACACTTGAAAGAAAAGGGTGTCAAACATGCAGTTTAAGGGCCGAATCAGGCCCCTGAAGGGCTCCTATCTGGCCCCCAAGCAACTGGCTGTCATCTGCCTCCTTCTCCCTGTCTCCTACTTCCTTCTGCTTTGCAAGGCTTGCTCAATGGCACAGGAGCTACAGAGCAAAACCTCTGTTTTCTCCATTGGCTGAGGCTCCTCCCTTGGGGAGGAGGGATAGCTTGCTGTCTTCATCGTGGTCTCTGTGCAGTCCCACACATGGGTCTTGCCGCAGGCAACGGATCCATACCTCGGAGTCTCCAATAGCTCACCTACAGCGGTTTTTGGTGCGCTTTCCGCTCGCCCTGGGGAGCAGGCATCGACTGCCAGGCTCTCTCAGTTGCACAGCAGAGCTACTGAGCCAAACCTCTCTTCCTTCTGTTGGCTGGGGAAGGAAGGAAGGAAAGAGCCAGAGCTTCCTTTGCCCAGTTCCCTGGATCCCATGGGAGAAATACAAAGAATGCATCTTTAACACGAATGAGTACTAGCATTTTAAGCATGTTTCAAGTTGTGCAAAAAAAAAAATCAGTATTCCAGAATCCCAATATCAGTATTGTATTGATATTTGAGTAAATAGTTGGGAAACCTGAATTTATTTGGCGCTGTTATACCCTATGGGGACCATTTTTGGGGGGGAAAAGATGAATTCAGGGAGTTGTGTATATGTCTGAATGTTCAGAAGGATCATTCAAGCATCTAATGGAGTTCAGAAGGCACCTGAATAAAAGCCAAATAATATCAGCTTTTATTCAGGCACAGCTATTTTGGTAGCTGAATCAGATTCTCTAATCTGACCCGGCTGAATAAATACCAAAAAATACCATAAGGTATTTTTGTTGGTATTTGGCTTGGTATATACCAAGTGCACACCCATAGGCAAGACCAAAGATTTCCTGGCTGGTGTTTCCTAATCACATCAAGATTTTGAAGTCTCCTTATCAGATCTTTTTTGGATCTGGCTTGTGAGAGTTTCTTCTACATCTCATTGGGCACTGTAACCTTGGGCGTTCAGCCTAGCCTACCTCAGAGAATAGTTGGGAGGATAAAATGGAGGAAAGGAGAATGAGGTAAGCTGCTTTGAAGTAGAAAATAAAAATAAAATGCCTGAGTTGGCTGTAATTAAAGCAGTATTTGCTCTTTGCATCTAGAATGAAGCCTTCCACTGGCCGCTCTAGATCTACTGAGAAGGAAAGGGTAGAATTCCATTTCTGAACTGAGTTGCTGATAGGATTGCCAGCTCTGGGTTAGAAAATACCTGAAGAAATTGGGGGCGGAGCCTGGGAGAGGGTAAGCCTTGGGGAGGGAGAGGACCTTCACGGGTTATAGTGCCATAGAGTCCACCCTCCAAAGCAGCCATTTTCTTCAGGGGAGTGGATCTTGATCTTCTGGAGATCAGCTGTGATAGCAAGAGATCTTTAGGTGCCACCTGGAGGATGGCAACCCAGGTTGCTAGTGAGACAGCACTGTGAGCAAGAGGCAGAGGATGTGTGACAGCTGAAAAGTAAAACGCAAGGATTTGTTTTGAAGGGTCAGAAGAATCATTCAAGCATCTAACCAGTTCACAATTGTACTGTAACCCAACAGGGGCTATATATTGTGTTGCTTTCTGTATTGTGTTACCCTCTGGTCTTTATGTCCTAAAAAACTGAAACTTGCACATTGGGTTCCTCAGTAATCTCAACAGTGTACCAAGGAAAATTCAGTTCTGTCACTTCTAAACATTATGCAAATTAGCATTTTTTGCACAGTTTTGTAATTAATGCTGTTCTCTGTAGTTTAGGATTTACTAGCCCTAGTAGGGTCTTCTGTGAAAGTCTGTTGCTGTTTAAGTAGAAAAGAGTAAGAGTCCTGTAATGCCAACAAAATTTGTGACAGGGTAAGAGCTTTCATGAGAGCCCCATGGCACAGAGTGGTAAAGCTGCAGTACTGCAATCCAAGCTCTCTGCTCATGAGCTGAGTTTGAGGTCGGTAAAAGGAGTTCCCAGTTTGCTGGAGGGGGGAAGTGTAGACGACTGGGGAAGACAATGGCAAACCACCGTGTAAAAAGTCTGCCCTGTGAACTTTGTGGTGTGACGTCACCCCAGAGTCAGAAATGACTGGTGCTTGCCCAGAGGACTACCTTTTTAAAGAGCTTTCATGTGTCACGGTTCACTTTTTCAGATGCCTTCAGAAGAAGTGAGCAGTGACGCATGAAAGCTCATACCCTACCACCAATTTTGTTACTCTTTACGGTGAATACTGGCCATTTTTCTCCTGTGGCAGATAGACATAACACGGCTACCCATCTGATCTTGCTGCTGTTTAAGATATTGCAGTGCCCTGTATAAGATCTATGGTGTGTTCTCAGTTGGAACACTGTGTAGAGTTTTGGTCAGCATATCTCCAAAAGGACATTACAGAACCGGAAAAAATATGGTGGAGGGCAACTAAGATTATTGGGGGATTTGAAGCACTTTCCCTATGAGGAAAGGCTGAAGAGTCTGGGACTTTTCCCTTTGGAAAAGAGACAATTAAGGGGGGAGCATGATAGAGGTTTACAGAATTATGCATGGGATGGAGAGAGTTGACAAAGAGAACTTTTTCTACCTTTCCCAAAATGCTAGAACTTGAGGGCATCTAATGAAGTTGATGGGTTCTGGACAGACAAAAGGAAAAAATACTTTACACAGAGAGCAATTAAAATGTGAGATTTGCTGCCAGAAGATGTAGTGATGGCCACAAGGAGTAAACAGCTTTAAACGGGGACTAGGTAGATTCATGGAGGAGAAGTCAATCAATAGCTGTTAGTCATGGTGGCTGAGGGAAGCCTCCACAGCCAGAGGCACTAAAGCTGTGAATCCCAGAGCCAGGAGGCAACATCAGAAGGTGACCTCGGTCTATGTGCCCTGTTGTTGGCCCTCCAGAAGAACTGGTTGGCCGCTGTGTGAGACAGGATGCTGGATGAGATGGACCACTGGTCTGATCCGGCAGGGCTTTTAAAAATTTTTTTTTTTTTTTAAAGATGCACCTTTTAAATGCTTTCCCAAGGGAGGGACCAGGTCTGGGGTCAGTCAGTCTTCCCTCCCCATCTCAGTACTCGGGAGTGACAGGCCCCTGGACCAATGAATGCTTACCTTGGATAAGTGACCCCCCCCCTGTCCCATCCCCCTGAACTTCTTTAAAGAGCTGGCTGCCCACCAGACCTCTTGTAAGAAGCTGAGTGCTTCCTGCTGTCCCTGCCCTCCATCAGAGCTCCCCTGGGCCTCAGTGCCGGGGTCTTCTCTGGTAGAAACTCAGCTGGGTTGGCTTCAAATATAT
This sequence comes from Heteronotia binoei, assembly GCF_032191835.1. NCBI lineage: Eukaryota > Metazoa > Chordata > Lepidosauria > Squamata > Gekkonidae > Heteronotia > Heteronotia binoei. The sequence continues at coordinate 23,558,296 of NC_083235.1, forward strand.
GAACATATGAAGCTGCCTTCTACTGAATCAGACCCTGGGTCCATCAAAGTCAGTATTGTCTACTCAGACTGGCAGCAGCTCTCCAGGGTCTCAAGCTGAGGTTTTTCATGCCTGCTTGCCTGGACCCTTTTTAGTTGGAGATGCTGGGGGTTGAACTTGGGGCCTTCTGCTTACCAAGCAGATGCTCTGCCACTGTCCCTCCCCTTCTGTTGAGCATGCCAGCGAGAGCCAGTCAGGCTCCTTTAAGCTGGCTGACACCCTGTGAAGGCCACACCTTGCTGCAGCCTTCAGGTCATGCTGGTGCAGTGTTCCTTCGGTGGGACTTGCAGTCCCCTGTGGCAGTGGAGGAACCAAACTCTGTCTCTGGGCTTCGCACAGGCATTGCATTTGGGCTTCTGGCTACAAGCTGGAAGGGTGTTTTCCTACAGGTCAAAGTTGGAGTCCAGTAGCACCTTTAAGACCAATGAAGTTTTATTCCTAAGGTCAGTTTGCTGTTAACATAGTGCAGAAGTGGACAGCAACCTCCTCATGATATATAGTGTGCCTAGTTCTTTTGGAAGTCCTTTTTCTTCCAAAGTCAGTACCTGGAGCATCAACTCCACTCTTATTGCGTGTTCTCTTTTGCAGTGGAAGCCAGACTGTGCCATCCCTACAGTCAGAAGATGGAGTACCCCCCAAGAACACCCCCAGGAAAGGTAAGGCCACGGAGGGAAATGTTTGCGTGCAGCAATCCAGGAGAGGAGACTGGCCTAGTGACCCAGGGTTTCTACAGGTGGTGGAATAGATCTGTGCACTTTGGCATATAGATAAGTGTGCATAGCATTTGAAGCGGTCCTCAAATGCACAGCATTTAAGTGCTCTTCTTGGCAATTAAAAGGCCCGTGCCTGCTCATACAGACACAGTAAGGCTATGGGAAACAACCAAGGGATCCAGGACTCTGTCAGTACAGATGTGAAGATATGCTGCCCTACTCTGGATAGCTCAGGCTAGCCCGATATTGTCAGGTCTTGGCAGCTGAGCAGGGATGGCCCCAGTTAGTACTTCGATGGGAGACCACTTCTGCTGGCATGCAGAGGAAGACAGTGGCAAATCCAGGACTTCTTTTGTAGCAGGAACTCCTTTGCATATTAGGCCACACACCCCTGATGTAGCCAATCCTCCTGGAGCTTATAGGGCTCTTTAGTACAGGTCCTGTTGAAGCTCTTGGAGGATTGGCTACATCAGGAGGGTGTGACCTAATATGCAAAGGAGTTCCTTCTACAAAAAAAAAAAAGCCCTGGGCAAACCACCTTGTTTTGTGCCTTGAAAGCCCGCCTATGGGGTTACCGTGAGTCAGCTGTGACTTGACCACCCTTTTCTGTTGCCAGAGATAATCCTCTTAGTTTTTCTTGTTTGCCAGAAGAGGGCAGCAAAGCTCTGGGGATTCAAGGAACAGGAAATCCTAAAGTTTGTTCTGGTGCTTGATTCCAAGAATCTGTTGCGTGTTCCATCTAGTTCACAACCTTGTACCTGGATTCTGGTGTCACCTGTCTCCAACCTTGACTAGCAAGAGAGTTCTTTCTTCGTATCTAGCAAGAGAGGTCTTTCTTTGAGCCTGCTTCGGCAGGGAGGGCGGGATACAAATCAAATAAATAAATAAATCTGATGTAAAGGTTTTGGCAAGTGGTAAAGAACAGCCTTGGCTTTCCTGCTTTGGAAGATGGAAACCTAGCCTTCCCTCCCTTGAAAAAAAGGTCAGAATGTGATGATCCTGCGAACGTGATGATCTTTGCAGCTTGAGGAACTGAAAGTCAATGGCCTAGCACAGCTGAAAGCCTTAATTTCATGAAGGAGCTTGGCAGAGAACCTGCTATTAAGACCTGTTACTTCAGGGAAGGGGATCTATGCTTAGGGAGAGGGTTTTTTTGTTTTGTTTTATAGTGCTCCAATTTTAAAATGAGGAAACCTACAGAATCACATTGGGATTTTTTCTGTAAAGGTAGAATCTGATTAAAGCATTCCAAAGTGGAGGGAAGTTTCACTGAAGTAGAGCTTGTTTTTACTAGTCAACTCACTTTGGCAACTTATAAATAGCTAGCACTAAGCTAGTTTTGGGGGGGCAACGGTGGGAGGACTTCTGGAGTTCTGGCCCAGCTGGTGGACCTTGTGAGCACTGGGGATTTTGGCCACTGTGTGACCCAGAGTGTTGGACTGGATGGGCCATTGGCCTGATCCAGCAGGGCTTCTCTTATGCTCTAATGAATGAGCCAGTGATGCTCTGTATTCTTGGTGCTTTAGAGGCAACATTGGAAGGGCTTCTAGTGTTCTGGCCCCGCTGGTGGACCTCGTGCACCGGGGATTTTGGCCACTGTGTGACACAGAGTGTTGGCTTGGATGAGCCATTGGGCTGATCCAACAGGGCTTCTCTTACGTTCTGCAGCTTAAAGAGAAACTGTGGCTACCTTGGAAAGGTTTGAAGTGAAGGTTCTTTCCCTTGTCCTTCAGCCAGTTTGGGCATTACAGTTAGTGTAATGAAAGCCTTGTCACCTTTTCAGGAGATGAAAACAGGCCCGACGGGGGGAAAGAGAGTGGTCTGAAAAGCCGAAGTGGAAGCACTGGCCGAGGTCCTGGAGATGGAGGCAGCCGAGACCATTGGCAAGATTCGGATAGGTCTGTGCGTGCATCTCATCATCTTGTGGAATGTTTCTAGGGCACCCATTTCCCCGCATGTGTGTTAGTGCTGGTAATCAGCCACTCCGTCCTCCTAAGGAAGGTTATTTTGGTGTGGGAAGGGGGAGGACAGGACAGCTAAAAGGAACAGAGGGCGGGACAAAATAAATCAACATGGAACAGCAGGAAACGTCACACACCTGACTTTTAGCATTATCAAGCAATACACTGTGTACTTGTCTGTGACATCTCGGGTTCTGGGTTGTGCAGACTGATGTGTATTCAGCTGGTGTGTGGTTTGCCCTGCTCTAACCTCCCGTACTTGACTGTTTTCTGTGTGAATCTCATGCCCTGCGCGCTTCTTTAACTGGGTAGCACTGACTTTTCCAGGAATGAAGGCAAGAAAGATCATGACTCCAGATCTCCATCTGAGCCAAAGAAGTTTGAAGAGAACCCTGCCCCTGTAAGTGCTGGATTTGCTTCTTCCAAGGCATTGCTGCCAAACGGTGTATATGTGCTGAATTTGGGGTACAATATATCTAAACCCGATAAATATCTAGACAGATATAGATATATTTTGCACACTCCTATTGCCCACTTTGCCTCTCTTCCTCTCCAAAGCAAAGAGCCAATCCTGGCTTTTCTGCACCTCGTTTGAGAAGGTGAACCCAGAAACAGCTGATTTCATAGCAGGAGGAGTCTTAGCTCCTCCCAGTCCTGATTAACCTGATTAACCAAAATAAGTAGGTGCTTTAGGGCACCAAGGGAAGGGGGCACCACAGAGTTTCTTCCCCACCCCCAGTTGTCATGCCGTTAACTCTTCCACTGCCACATTCGACTTCAGTCAACTTTTTGGTAATTGTCCTTATCTGCTGTGTTCAGCTTTAAAGATGTCATCAGATATCACATTTGTTTCCATCTTGTGGTGTGAGAGTTTGGCTTTTGTTTTGTCAGATAAGCAGTGGAAGGTCCCAGGGGCCTTGTTGGGTTGAGTTTACGGCATCACTGGCCTTAATCCGGCCCTGACTCCTCCCCAGTTTGTAATTAGGTCCAGTAACCTGTGGCAGCCATTTTGTGCTTGGCCCCAGTCCTCCATCGCAGCCATTTTGTTGTGGCGCCCATTCCCTGTTCTCAGAATTCTAAAGCACTTTAGCTCAGCAGGATTAGGGGCCCCTGCAGTAGGGATCCAGGTATGCATTTTCCAAACCATGAGCTGCATATGGAAGAGCCTTTTCCTGCTACATAATGTCCGTGTTCTATGGCAACGTGCATACTTGACAATAATGTTGAAATTCTCAAGTTTGCTCTCCCCAGCAGCTTCCCTTAAGAGGGTTTATGGGTTTGCAGTTGCCACCCAGAATCCACAGTGTAGGACTTGAAGGACCAATTGTGTGAATATAAGGCAGCTTCGCATATTCAGGCTGCTCATACTTAAGTAGAGAATATAAAAAAATCTGTGTAAATAACTAATAACCCATGAACATCAAAATGTATTAGTATAAATCAGTAATCTATAAATACAATATAGTGTATAAATCAATAACCCGTGGATTCAACATAATACATATGTTCTTAATATCCCGTACAAAGTTTCTGAATCTCATAGAAGGTTCTTACAAAACTATTTATATGAAAATATATTTTTATGAAAGGCACAATCTCTGGACTATTAGTCTCTAGACATTAGTCTCTAGTCCTTGCCAGATTTTCACAGCTCGCAATGTAATATAGTTATGTTTAGCCTGACAGAACCGCCAGCCTAAAGCTTCTGTTGCCAAGATTGTCTCGTGGCTAGTGGCTCACCATCATGCTCATAACAGATCAAAAATCCCGATACTAATGTATGGAATCAGATGTGTCCTGCGTCTTCTGGGAGTGAAAGGCAAAGGATTGCTTAAAGGAGCATGCATTATTTGGAATCTTAACAGGTTGAGCACAGCTATATTAAATTGCAAGTTGTAAAATTTGGCAAGGATTTGCTTAAAGGAGTCATGTGTGTTATCTGGAATCCACATATGTTATTTTTTTTTTACAGCAAGCATAAAAATTTTAGTCCAGGGACAGTGGGAATCAAACCTGAACATTTTTTGTATGCAAAGCTGATGCCCTACTTCTGAGCCACAGCACATTTCTGTGCTTGGTGTGAATCGGGGCCATAGCCAGAATTTTAAGATTGATGGGACCCACATACATGATTTTTGTTTGGGGGGGGGGCCAGGGGGCCACTTGAGGTACATAAAGACGGAGGCAAATTTGGATACTGTCTCTGCTGTTGGGAAGAGGTTGCATTGTGGCACCCTGGTCAGGCAGAATAAGGAGGCAGGAGAGCGGGGAAGTCAGCACAAGAGCAGCAAGTGACAGTGGAGGGGCCAGAATGGTGAAACGGGATGGTTTGTGGGGTCCGCCCCCCCCAGGCCTCCGTAGCTACGGGTCTGGTGTGAATGCTGTTTAACATCCCCCTTCCCCATGTTTTCTCTTGCAGAAATTTAGCTATGCTAGCAAGTATGCTGCTTTGTCAGTGGATGGTGACGACGAAGCGGAGGGGGACGAATACGCCGACTAAATTCTCCAGCCCCTCTATGCTGTCTCCTAACCGGTTGCCACCCAGGAACATTCGGAGAGCAAAACCAAACCTTTATGCAGACAAGACAGAAAAAAAAAATAAAAGCCTACAAGTCAACATCTCCTTGGAGAGACTTTTCTTAAAAACCTTTCTTTTAAAAAACGAAAAGAAATCAAAAAATTGATAAGTTTCTCTTGCATGCTGCTGCAGCCTTTAAAGTATTGAACTAACTGGAGAGAAATCCCTGCAAACAAAAACGAAAACAAAAGGAAGTGTAGCAAGAGAGAAAAACAGCAGGCGTCTTTTTAACAAAAAGGAATAGGCCCAATGTGTGTGAGTGTGTGTCTCTCGGGTGTGACTTCACGCAGCTTCTGATCACGTCTAAGAGCCCCCGGTTCCTTCCAGTTCAGAGCGAAGGGTTAGTTTTTCTTTTTTTCCGCAGGCCCAGTAAATGGATTGGGGAATCAGGCAGCTAAGAAATGTCTCTTTTTCTCCTTCTTTTGCAGCTTGGCTGACTTCTGCAATGTTAATCTGAAACAATCACATTGAAAGCGTTTTGTGCACTAGGGAAGGGGGGAAGAGAGTAATTTTGTCTTAATGATGGGGAGGGAGGGAGACGGCTCTCAACATAGAGAGGCTGCATCTCCGCTTGAGTAATCACTGAGTTTAGATGGCCAGACTTTATCCTCTTACCAGGAGGGGGAAGATTCCTCACGTCCATATTTGTGTCCAAGGCTTTTTTTGTAGCCGGAATCCTTTGCATATTAGACCACACACCCTGATGTAGCCAATTCTCCAAGAGCTTACAGGGCTCTTAGTACAGGGCCTACTGTAACTCCAAGAGGATTGGCTACATTGGGGGGTGCGGCCTAATATGCAAAGGAGTGCCTGCTACAAAAAGAGCCCTGTTCATGTCCAAATTCCAGCAGCGGAGTAGGAAGCACTATACCACTTTTTGATACCGAACATTGCCCTCTTCTCTTTGGAGGCTTGTTTCAAGTCTTCTGCGGCTCTGGAATAGAGACTAACCATTTTGAACCTAAGAGCTGCTTTCCGCATGGTTCAGCCCAACTGACGTGAAAACTTCCCAGGTGAGTTGACACCGAATTTGCAGTTGGCCAGACCTATACTGAAAGCTGCTTTCCTGTGCTACGGGCTCTCTATTCAGAGTCGTTTTTGAGCAGCTTTCCCACCAGGTATCTGTTGTGTAGGGAAACACCCCACTGAGCTTAAGGGAAACTAGGGCCGATTCCCCACTATCTTGCTGCAGCTTCACACTCCTTTTTCCCCGTGGTGCTTCTGCCCAGTTTTGCACACACTGCTGCGAAACCGCGACTTGCCCCGCCTCTTTCCCAAGCTCTCTCTGTGGCTTCAGAGAACCCTACAGCTGCGGAGAGAACTTGGAAAAGAGGCGGGGCAATTCACAGCTTCACATCAGCATGTGCAAAATCGGGCAGAAGCACTGCAGGAAAAAGGATTGTAAGACTGCAGCAAGGCTAGTGGGGAATCGGCCTAGAAGTTTCAAAGAGCAGGTTTCTGATAGTTAGCAATTGTTTTGGTTGTCGATGTCTTTTTCTCTCCCTCCCTCCCTCTGTATCACTGAGGTGTACCACCACCATAAATTTTAAAATAGCACCTTTTTATCCTTGGGCACTGTTAAAGCGAGCAGAAGTCCGGCTGGGGCATCTTTCATGACGGCTTCACGGGAGCTGTTCCATTTTTAGCTGCAGTTTGGGCGAACAGATGTACAACATGGCTGACAAATCCCTTTTGGCCCTTAAGTAAAGCAGAGTGACTTTTGAAGCCCCTTCCTCCTGAGCGTATTTGGAGGACCGCAGCCATCACCAGGGCTTTCTTTGTAGCAAGAATTCCTTTGCATATTAGGCCACACACCCCAGATGTAGCCATTCCTCCAAGAGCTTCCAGGGCTTTTTGTACAGGGCCAACTGTAAGCTCCAGGAGGATTGGCTACAACGGGGAGGGGGGGGGGGGCCTACATGCAAAGGAGTTCCTGCTACTAAAAAAGCCCTGGTTATCAACAGTCGCCGACTTTCTAGGGACAGAATTTAGTTCCTTTTTCTGTTCTTGCAGGTCTTGTTTTTTTCCGCCCCCCATCTTGAGGGCTGGGTAAGGCTGTGAGGATTCTCACACTAACACACAAAGTTTTTAAGTAGCCGGCTCTCAAATCCAGGGGAAAGATGCAGAGTTAACTGGCTAGAATGGATGAACTCTCTTCATTGCGGGTATGGATACCTATACTTGCCCTGAAGCTCTTTCATATAGCTGGGGGAGGATGGCAGAGTCCCCATCTGTTTTTGGAACAAGCTCAGCTGCATCAGATACTGGATTTGGCAGGTTTAGGGAGCTGCAACAGCTGATGACTTCATAGCAGTAATTTTTAGCTACAGCTTAAATTGGTCCCTCAAAAGCATATTAGTATTGGTGTGTCCGGGGGCGCAGGACATAGGAGCTGTGTTGGAGAGTTCGGGGGTGGGGGGAGACTTTGCTGCCAACAGAGAGGGATCTGAAACACAAGACTGCTGTGACATGCTGGGGGGGACGGCTGTATTTGAGGTAGTGGATTGCTGATTTTGCATACCCCTAAAGAACATTATCTTCTTTCCCCCCCCATTCCCCTCTTGCGTGCACGCTCTCTCTTGCTCTCTCTCTCTGCGCTATAACAGGTTCACGAACGGATTTGAGTTGCATTTTACACATTCTGAAGACATGTAAAATTTGTACAAAATATCTTCTATGAAAAATGATTTGTAATCTGTGTGGACTTCCTGGGAGATGTCTTTTATTATGTAAAATTCCCTCCCCTCCCCTCTTGGTTTCCCCCCCTCCAAATAAAACTAATCTTTAAAATAGTTCTCCCATGCCAGTGTCCTTTAGAGAGGGGATCGTAGCTGTTAACAGTTGACTGAGAAACCAGTGGATTCCTTTGCTTTTTGCAATAAAGTTCTGCAAATGCTCATTCCTTTCAAGATGTGTTCTGGGGAACCCTGGGCTTCCTCAGTAAGATGAGAAGTGGTGGTCAAAGTTCCCTGATTTTTTTTTTAAATCTCCCAAGTGTAGCCTGCCCCAGCAACCTTCTCTTGCTAAAGTGTGAGGTAAAAAGGTAAAGGTAGTTAACTCCCTGGACAAGCACCAGTCCTTTCCGACTCTAGGGTGATGTCACATCACAATGTTTTCACAGCAGACTTTTTTACAGGGTGTTTTGCCATTGCCTTCCCCAGTCATCGACCCTTTACCCCCAGCAAGCTGGGGGCTCATTTTACCGACCTTGGAAGGATGGAAGGCTTCTGCCGGGATCAAACTCAGGTCATGAGCAGAGAGTTTGGACTGCAGTATTGCAGCTTTACCACTCTGCACTACGGGACTCTCAATTCTTATGATAGCTCACTATTAGCCATACATCAAAGATCTGGGCAGGGGTGGGGTTGTGGATGAAAGAAAAGGTGCTTTAGCCTAAGGCCAGGTGGTGTTTGTGGCCCAGGTGAAATGAACTCAGTCACTGTGCAACCTTGCACTGACAAGCTGCAGTGATTCCTACAGCAGAGCTGGAACCACCAGCATCTGTATGAGCTCCATATTTCATTCCAGCCTCTTCTATCCCACCTAACTATTTAGACATCATTCTGGCTGCAGGTCTTCAATGAGTTGCCATGAATCTGTGCAAGGAAACTTTTTAAAAAAATGCAACCTTACAGAATCAAAACCTTCATGAGGCTTAACTCTGCTTTACATGGGTGCACAGGAAAGCTGTTTGGTATAGTGGTTAAGTGTGCAGACTTATCTGGGAGAATTAGGTTTGATTCCCCACTCCTTCACTTGGCAGCTGCTGGAATGGCCTTGAAAAGGGCAGCTTCTGTCAGAGCTCTCTCAGCCCCACCTACCTCACAGAGTGTCTGTTGGAGGTGGGGAAGTAAAGGAGATTGTGATTCACTCTGAGACTTTGAGATCCTTCTGTAATCAAGTTTGAGGAGTTCTGAATCCTGGAATTGCAGGAGTTTTTAAACCAAAACAGCCGTATAGATACTTTCCATGACTAAATTTGCATGCATGCACATGTTTTATACAGTAGCAAAGCACGCTTGGGCCTATAATGAAAATCTGCCCCTTGCACACCTGGACTACTTTGTCCAGAGATGTACTTCAGTTTGAGAGTTTTTTTGGTGTACAGAACTATGGTGTTGAATCTGAATAAACTGGTCCTCAACATAGGCGCAACTCTCCATTCATCCTGTACAAGAGATCTTGGTAGAGTGGGCCCAGTAAGCCTGCTCTAGATATCTCTCACATCTTCACAGCACACAATATATGGCTTATATTGACATCCTGTTGTGAAGCTCTGACTGGAGTTGGATGGCCCAGGCTAGCCAGCTCTTATCACAGAAGCGAAACAGTCTTGGCCCTGGCTAATATTTGGAGAAGAATCTTGAGAGTCCCTTGGACTGCAAGAAGATCCAATCAGTCAGTCCTAAGGGAAATCAACCCTGACTGTTCCCTGGAAGGTCAGATGCTGAAGCTGAAGCTCAAATACTTTGGCCACCAAATGAGAAGGGAGCACTCCCTGGAGAAGACCCCGATGCTGGGAAAGACAGAAGGCAAAAGAAGAAGGGGACAGCAAAAGATGAGATGGCTGGACAGCGTTACTGATGTAACAAATACGAATTTGAGCAGACTTTGGAGGATGGTGGGAGACAGGAGGGCCTAGCATGATACTGTCCATGGGGTCGCAAAGAATCAAAATTTGGATGGGAGACCACCAAAGAATTCCAAAGTTGCTCTGGTGTAGTGGTTAAGTGCAGCAGACTTTAATCTGGAGCACTGGGTTCTATTCCCCACTCCTCCACATGCAGCTGCTGGCTGATCTTCAGTCAGTCACAATTCTCTCAGAGCTGTTCTCTTGAGAGCAGTTCTTGAAAACTCTCTCATCCCTATCTACCTCACAGGGTGTTTGTTGTGGGTAGAGGAAGGGAAGGAGATTGTAAGCAGCTCTTGAGTGAAGGGTGGGTGTAAATCCAATTTCTTCTAAGCAGAGGAAAGCAATGGCAGGCCTCTGAATATCTTTTGAGTTGAAACCCCTAAGCAGGGGTGTCAAACATGTGGCCCCCAGAATCAGGCCCCCAGAGAGCTCCTATTGGACCCACAAGCAGCTCACTGTCATCTACTTCCTTCTCGGTCTCTTGCTTCTTTCTGCATCACAACTTGCTTTGCCAAGCTTGCTCAATCGCACAGGAGCAACTGAGCAAAGCTCCTCCCTTGGGAAGGAAGTGGGGGAAGGAGAGCTAGCTTTGCCAGGCTCTCTCAATTGCATAGCAGAACTACTGAGCCAAGCCTCTTCTATTGACTGAGGCTCATCAAGCCAATGAGGTGGATTAGGCTGTGTGTGTGTGTGTGTGTCCTTTATAAAGTTTATATCTTCCCTGACCTGGCATTACATTTTATGACACACACGGCCTGGCCGGCAAGGTCAAGATCCGGCCTTCATAGCAAATGAGTTCGACACCCCTGCCCTACAGGGCTGCCATTCGTCAGATGTGGCTTGAGGGCTCCTCATACCCATGAAGTGGTACCGCTTGCTTGAAGACACCCTAGCAGCTTAACTCTTCAGTAGTAATGCTAGTTAACCTGCCACTGATCTCTCTTCAAACTCACTTGCAAAAGCATGACTGGCTTTACCATTATCTGTTTTGTTACCCAAAGTGTGTCCTGCCAACTGCTTCGGGGGGTTTTCCCCATCCCAAACCTTGGCAAGGAAAAAGATGCGTGAAGAATCAGTTCTGATGCCTACACATGTCTAAAAAGGCAGGGTTGCCCAATGACCCCGGTTTCTAATTGTTTTGCTTTCCTCCTACTCGGAAGCGAGTGACTTTTGAGCCTTGCTGCCAGCTTTGCTTGGTTACCCTCAGGGATTTGGATTGATACATGTTGGATGAGTTGGACCTTCAACTCGGTAGCCCTTAAATGTCCAGCACTAAAAGGCCGGGTGAACCATCTCGTTTAGAACTTCCATAGCATGCCACGGGACTTTTCAAAATACTTCATATATAGCCCTGACCTGGATAGCCCAGGCAAGCCCGATCTCAGACGCTAAGCAGGGTCAACTCTGGCAAGTACTTGGATGGGAGACCTCCCTGGAATACCCAAGGTGAGAGGTGGGAGCAGGCTTTATTCAGCCACCTCCCTGAATATCCTCCATGCCTCCAGTAGGGGTCAGTCATCAGAGGTCACTATGACTTCCACGTGTACACTTGTACATACACGCATAAAAATACAAACTCCCCCCCAAAATATATATGGCCTAAATGACGTTCACAACAACCTTGGCAGGTAGGCCAGTGCCTTCCTATAGCGGAAATGGGAGGGATTGCTAGTGTGAAGTGTGCCCCTGATCACTTAGCAAGCACTTGACAAAACTTGATTCCCCACTCCTCCACCTGCAGCTGCTGGGTGACCTTGGGTCAGTCACAAGTTCTCTGAGCTGCTCTCTCGAGCAGTTCTTGAAAGAGCTCTCTTAGCTTGGGACTAGGCCTTATGTGTTTGTTGTGCTCTGGGAAAAACCTTCCTTTGATAGAAGGGCTTTTCACATTAGTGAGGAGAACCACTGTGGTGTAGTGGTTAGTGTCAGACATCGGAGACATAGGTGTTAGAGTTCCATCCAAACATTGAGCCAATTGCTTTCAGCCTAACCTTCCTCGCAGGGCTATTGTGGTTATGGAAAGGAGATCAATGTAAGCTGCTTTTGAGTCCCCTGTGTGGGCGAAAGGCAGAGTATAAATGAAGGGGGTGGGGAGAAAATAGACATCTCCCATAGTTCATTTGGAGGTGGTTAGCTGAGATGTTTCTGGTTTCCCCCCTGATTTCTAGCCATGATCTCAATCGGTAGTTCTTTCAGCCTCAATACATTCCCACCAGCTACAAGTGTGGGCATAACAGAAGGATTACAGAGAGCCAGTTTGATGTAGTGGTTAAGAGCGGTAGACTCGTTCTGACCTGGATAACCCAGGCAAGCCCAATCTTGGAAGCTAACTGGACAGAAAAACAACTGTGCAATATCAATCCACTGATAAAGCAATGCATACCAAAAACTCTTCTATTGTCTCAACAAAAACGTCATGAACAACTTAGCAAAAGGTCCAATGATCAGGTCTTTTGAAGAAGATGATGATATTGGATATTGTTGTAGCAGGAACTTCTTTGCATATTAGGCCACACATCCCTGATGTAGTCAGTCCTGGAGCTTACAATAGGCCCTGTAATAAGAGCCTTGTAAGCTCTTGGAGGATTGGCTACGTGAGAGGGGTGTGACCTAATATGCAAAGGAGTTCCTGCTACAAAAAAAAAGCCCTGCCAATAGTTCATATAAGTGTCTGGACCAGGTGGGCCAGTTCTATGAGCCCCAAAGAAGGTGCCCCATCCTTCATTATTTCCAATGGAGGGAAGGCATTTAAAAGGTGTGTGGTCCCTTTGAATGTGATGGCTAGAACTTCCTTTGGAGTTCAATTATGCTTGTCACCAGTGTTCCCTCTAGGCTGAGTGAGTGTGAGCTAGCTCACAGTTGTTTAGCTTCTGGCTCACACATTTGTGTCTTAGCTCAGGAAGGATGACCCCAGAGCAAACTAATTTATGCAGCAGCCAAATTACTTGCTCACAACTTTAATGCCAATCGCTCACAAAGTAGAATTTTTGCTCACAAGACTCCACAGCTTAGAGGGAACATTGCTCCTGGCGCCACCTCCAAAGTCCCTAAATATTTCTTGAATTGGACCTGGCAACCCTAGCTGGATCAGGTGGGCATTGAGCATTTTCTTCCTAAGCGAGTTTGGTAGCTTGTTTGTTGAAAAAAGGGGTGGGGAGGAAGGAACTGAGTCTGGCTTATTTTCCATATATTTTTGAAGAATTCCAAATTATCTCTGTCTCCTCTTGCACAATCAGGGCTCTGTTCTTGCCTCCCTGGGCTTGGATTAGCAGTGCTCTGCATTAGCCAGTTCTAGTCCCCTCCTGTAGACACGCACGCCGGAGTTGGTTCCTAAGCAGGAGGGAAACACAGGGCCCTTTTCATTGTGTACCTTCCTCCGCCTACAAGAAAGGTATTGATGCAACCTCTGGCATGCTGGCATCCCCTTCCTTCCGTGATAAATGGCGGTGTTCCTTGCGAAAGGCTGACATCTCACCACTGAGCTTACCTTACTTAAACTTCCTTAAACCACGAGGGCTTGGATTTGCCTACATGTCTTTAAACCAGCAGTTCTCCATCCCTGTGCTGCAAGGAAGACTGTGCCAGGAACATTAGACCTCTGGACTGGAAAACCATCTGCTGCATTCATCAGAACGAGGACACCTCCCCCCACCCCCATACAGCTCTGATCTCTCTGCCAGTACAGAGATCAGCTCCCCTGGAGAAAATGGCTGCTTTGGAAGGTGGACTCTATTTCATTGTACCCTGCTGAGGACCCTCCCCTCCCCCTCCCCTGGCTTCATCTTTCACATCTCCAGGTATTTCCCAATCTAGAGGTGGCAACCATAGGAAGGGACCATCCCAGAGGAAAGGGAGTAAGGAGGCAGCATCAGTTTCCCTGGATGTAGGCCACAATAGAGCTGACAAGGTGTGGAGAGTCCCTGAAACATCTCTAAAGTCTAGAAAAGCTATATTGCCAAACCTACTGGTGTCAGGGCTGACCCTAGACTGGCTGGCACCCTAGGCAAGGCTAACTTGTGGTGCCCCTCCCTGCACTGACAACATCACCAAGTCACAAGCGGGGCATCCCCAGAAGACCAGCGCCCTAGACGATCGCCTAGTTTGCCTAGTGGCAAGGCCGGCCCTGACTGGTGTGCTCACATGGGTCAGCAGGAAAGGTCCTAGCTTTGGTGGACTGGTAGGGTTCCTTGATAACTTTCTCTTCTAAAATACATTGTCAACCTCTTCCCTTTAGAGCAGGGGTGGTCAAACTTGCTTAATGTAAGAACCACATAGAATAAACGTCAGATGTTCGAGAGCTGCCAGACATGAATGTCAGATGTTTGAGAGCTGCAAGATAGAAGGAGGCAAGCAAATAGAAGGGGGGAGGGAAAGGTGGAGAAAAAGCAACTTTAACTGCATTCTTTAGGTTGCCAGCTGTCTTGGCTTGGAGCGGTGATTTAAAGAGGAAAATGCCTTCTCCAGGCCAGCCAACATGGTGGTGGGGGTCTCAAGAGCCACAGTATGTGTGAAAGAGTCACATGTGGCTCCTGAGCCGCAGTTTGGCCACCCCTGCTTTAGAGCTACAAAAGGCTCTAAAGGGAGGGATGGTGGCTCAGTGGTAGAGCATCTGCTTGGTAAGCAGAAGGTCCCAGGTTCAATCCCCGGCATCTCCAACTAAGAAGGGTCCAGGCCAATAGGCGTGAAAAACCTCAGTTCGAGACCCCAGAGAGTTGCTGCCAGTCTGAGTAGACAATACTGACTTTGATGGACCGAGGATATAAGGCAGCTTCATATGTTCATTAGGTTTGTAAAACCCAGTGTGTAGGCCAAGTTGGTTTTATTCTGCTTGTGTTGATTTTATCTTATTGACACTGGATTCTGGCTATGCTGTTTAATGGGGGCAGTAGCTTGCTATTGTTTTATTGCACACTGCCTTCGTAGCTATTGCTGAAAGGCAGGGGAGAATTCATTGTCATAAATAGCTATCCCCAAGCCCTGACTAGGCAGAGGGGAGAGCCAGATGGCAAGCTGCTGTATTAACTGGGCAGCTGCCAGGAAGCTGCCTACCCTTTGTTCAAGGTGCTGATGGAGAAAAATCTGCATCCTTATATTTATTTTCATTTCAAAGCAAGGCAGGGATTTTTGTTCAACATCAGCCTTTTTAGAAGAGTTTGTAAGTAGCACTATTCGTTGAACAACTGTAACTTGCCGACCATCAACGCAGTGTTCGGCGTATTTAAAGGCATTAAAAAGTGTGCGCAGAACACTCAGAAGTTATATATAAATATACACAGTGTTTGATACTGGAATTTATTTGATACACTGGGTTGGATCCCATGGCAAATTCCTATGGATATAAGAGGGGTAGTTTTGGGCAATTTCCCCCTCCCGCTGCAAACTTGGGAGTCCTCCTCCAAGTTGTTTCTGGGGTGGTCTCCTTCCCTCCGAGAGCAGGGAGGCAGAAGACTACTTTCTGGACAGAAAGCCCTTCCATCTGCAGCAATCCCTGGTAGACCCAGGTCTACAGATCTTACCAAAAACTAAACATGGGTCAAATTTCTCAGGTCTAGCCTTTTTCTGTGAAACCAGTGGACGCTCTGTTAGATATGTAGGTTCTGAAGAGCTTTAAATATCACTGCCAGCAACTTGAGCTGAGCCCAGAAACAATTTTAGACTCAATCAGGTTGTTTCAAGATGGGCATGATATGTGCTCTGTGACCCACAACCATCAGAGTTTTGTACCAGGGGATGTTTCCCAAGCAGTCTTCATGGGCAGCCGGCTTTATGAGTGCATTAAGGTAATCTAGCCTTGAGGTTACAAAAGCATGAATCAGTGTGTCTAGGTCAGCCAGAGACAGAAAGGAGGATAATTTATAAAGCAAGTGCAGATACTTGGGGGGGGGGGAACCCCGTTTTAGTCTTGGTTTTAGAACAGGAATGTCAAATGTTGGCCCGAGGGTATATCAGGCCTCTGGAGGGCTCCTATCAGGCCCACGAACGACTCACTGTCATCTGCTTCCTTCTCTCTCTCTCTTGCTTCCTTCTGCATCACAGCTTGCTTTGCCAGGCCTGCTCAATTGCACAGGAACTACAGAGCAAAGCCTCTGTTTTCTCCATTGGCTGACCAGCACATGAAGCAGCTTATGCGTAAAAATTCACAATACCCAGCCATTTCATGTTTTCCCCTGGGTCTTAGGCTCAAAGGATTGAACATGGGAATTTATTTATTTATTTATTCTGGGATTTATATCCCGCCCTTCCCACGAGTGGCTCAGGGCGGCTTACAACAAACAATAAAACAATAAAATCGGAACAACGTAATTACATTTAAAATCAAGCATTTAAAAACCTAAAAACCTTAAAAATTTTTAGCATTAAAACTAAACAGTAATCACAGAGATCTAGAAAGCTACATTTATCCAGTCAGGCGTAGGCTAACCGGAAGAGGGTCGTCTTACAGGCCCTGCGGAACTGAGTAAGATCCCGCAAGGCCCTCACCTCTTCCGGTAGCTGGTTCCACCACATAGGGGCCATTGTAGAAAAGGCCCTGTCTCTAGTTGTCTTGAGACGCACTTCTTTGGGCCCGGGGATGTTGAGAAGATTTTGAGTCCCAGACCTCAGTACTCTCTGGGGAACGTGTGGGGAGAGACGGTCCCTCAGGTAGGCAGGTCCCAGGCCATATAGGGCTTTAAAGGTAATGACCAGCACCTTGTACCGGACCCGGTATGTTATTGGGAGCCAGTGCAGAGCCCGAAGACCCGGCCGAATGTGCCCCCATCTTGGGAGGCCCAGTAACAGCCGGGCCGCGGCATTCTGCACCAGCTGCAATTTCCGGGTCCGGCACAGGGGCAGCCCCATGTAGAGGGCATTGCAGTAATCCAACCTCGAGGTGACCGTAGCATGGATCACTGTTGCTAGGTCGTCAGGGTCCAGGAAGGGGGCCAACTGCCTTGCCCGTCTAAGATGAAAAAACGCGGACTTGGCAGTGGTCGCTATCTGAGCCTCCATCTTCAGGGACGGCTCCAGTAGCACCCCCAGGCTTCTGACCTTGTCCGATTTTAAATGTAATTACATTGTTACGACATTCTGTAATGAATGTCAATAAATCAAAAGTAGGTTTGCAACTTACAGACACACACCTGAACAGCATACTCAGGTTGCTACAGCACAGATATTGACTCCAGATTTTGATGGAATAATTCAGAGCAAGAGGTGTCACTTATCAGAAACTAAAAATAATAATAATATTTAATTTATATCCTGCCCTCCCCGCCAAAGCAGCCTCAGGGCAACTCACAACATAAAAACACTTCAACAATCAAAACAGTACATATTATAAATCATACATTAAAATCATCTAAGTTGGTTTGGTGCTAAAATCTTGATGTTATGCATCTTACAGTTTTTCCGTGGCGACGGTATTCCTTCTCCAGTAGATTCCATATTAAGTAAAAGCCAGCTGGAAGAGAGTAGTCTTGCAGGCCCTGCAGAACTGGGCAAGGCTCCACAAGGCCCACACCTCCTCTGGCAATTGGTTCCACCAGTGGGGGGCTACAATCGAGAAGGCCCTTTCTCTGGTGACTTTCAGTTTGGCCTCCTTTGGCACGGGGATTACCAATAGATTTTGAGAACCAGATTGCAGTACTCTCTGGGGAATATATGGGGAGAGATGGTCCCTAAGGTAGGCAGGTCCTTGGCCATGTAGGGCTTTAAAAGTAATAACCAGCACTTTGTAATGAATCCAGTACACTATTGGCGGCCAGTGCAGTTCCCGCAGCCCTGGCTGTATGTGCTCCCACCTAGGGAGCCCCAATAACAGCCTGGCCATTACGTTCTGCACTAGCTGTAGTTTCTGGGTTCAGCATAGGGGCAGCCCCACGTAGAGGGCATTACAGTAGTCCAGCCTCAAGGTGACCATTGCGTGGATCACTTTTGCCAGGTCGCCGAGCTCCAAGAATGGGGCCAACTTCCACGCTTGCCTAAGATGAAAAAAAAGCAGATTTAGCAGTGGCTGTTAACTGGGCCGTCATTGACAGGGCAGGCTCCAGCAGCACCCCCAAGCTCTTGACCTTGCGCGCCATTTTCAATGGCACACCGTCAAATGCTGGTATGGGGATTTCCCTGCCCAGACCCCCGTGACTCAGGCAAAGAACCTCTGTCTTTGCTGGATTCAACTTCAACCTACTCAGCCTGAGCCATCCTACCACAGCTTGCAACGCCAGGTCCAGATCTTCTGGGACACAGTCAGGCTGGCCGTCCATCAGTAGACAGAGTTGGGTGTCATCTGCATATTGGTGACAACCCAACCCATACCTCCAGGCAATCTGGGCAAGGGGGCACATGTAGATGTTAAATAACATCGGGGAGAGCACTGCCCCCTGTGGCACCCCAGAATTAAGCTGGGGGGAAAGTGTAGATGACAGGGGAAGGCAATGGCAAACCACCCCGTAAAAACGGCGCTTCTGGTGCGAAATCCCTGCAGATCCGCCGGCGTGAGGAGGGTGGTCACGCCAGTAAAAGGTCAGTGCGAAAACGCCCAGAGTGAAAGCAACGTCACCCCAGAGTCGGAAATTACTGGTGCTTGCACAGGGGACCTTTCCTTTTTTTTCTGGGACAGTTCACCCTCAATCACCACCCTTTGTCCCTGACCATCAAGGAAAGAGGAAAGTCATTGCAAGGCCAACCCCTGAATCCCCACGTCAGCAAGACAGCGGGTCAGTAACTGATAGTCGACCATATCTAATGCAGCCGATAGATCTAACAGCATCAGCACTGCCGAGCTGCCTCGATCCAGATGCCGCTGGAGGACATCCACCAGGGCGACCAGCACTGTCTCCATCCCATGACCTGGGCAAAAGCCAGACTGGTGGGGATCTAAAACAGAAGTGTCATCCAGAAAACTCTGTAACTGTAACGCTACTGCCCTCTCAATAATTTTACCCAAAAAGGGTAAATTCGAGACCGGCCGATAATAAACAAATATTAAAAAGGTAATGGTAGTCCCCTGTGCAAGCACAGGTTGTTTCCAACTCTGGGGTGACGTCGCATCATGTTTTCACAGCAGACTTTTTTAATGGTTTGCTATTGCCTTCCCCAGTCCATCTATACTTTACCCCCAGCAAGCTGGGTACTCATTTTACCAACCTGGGAAGGGTGGAAGGCTGAGTCAACCTTGAGCTGGCTACCTGAACCAACTTCCGCTGGGATCTAACTCAGGTCGTGAGCAGAGCTTGCAGTACTGCAGTTTTCCACTCTGCGCCATGGGGCTCTTCAATAAACAAAATATTGCAAGTGCTAATCTTTTAAGCATATTTTATTTTAAATATTTTTTTAAAAAATCTTGTGTTTGTGTCCTTTATAAAGTTTATATCTCCACTACTTGGCATTACATGATTTTAGACACACATGGCCTGGCCAGGTCTCATTTATGTCAGATCTGGCCCTTATAACAAATTAGTTCGACACCCCTGGTTTTAGAAGATCCCTTGTTAATTCCCCAAATTCCTAAACGGTTGACTGAGTGATAATAAACTCACACCAGCTTGATCTGAGAACCTCTACTGAGAAAATCAGCTTTCCCAAACAATCTAACTTCCGTCTGATCAGGATTCAGTTTATTTACCATAATAATAATAATAAATTTTTATTTATACCACGCCCTCCCCACCGAGGCAGGCTCAGGGCAGCTCTTATCCATTCAACTCTCTTATCCATTCAACCATCTCTTAACCATTCAACCAAGGCATGCAACCAAGTTGCTGGCCCAGAATCAAGGCAGAGGCAGCTGTGTGTGTGTGGTGAGATTTGGAAGAGAAATATTTAATTTGCACTCTGCTAATGCTCATGAATTAACCTGATCCAGCCTTCCCAGGTTCGCTGCGGACCAAGCTGCTTTAGCTAGCTGTCTTTGTCCCTAAATGGGTATCAGTTGGTATGTTAGGGATGAGTGGCTGAGGGGACAAAATATCTTCCAACACCCCCACCTCTTGTAGCATCAGGATCTTCAAGTAATCAGAAGCAAAGGGCAAGAGTCCAGTAGCACTTTGAAGACTAACAAAATTTGTGGCAGGGGATGAGCTTTCGTGAGTCACTGCTCACTTCTTCAGATAAGGTGCTCTTTTCTGCTGCTATAGGCAAACACAGCTACCCATCTTGATCTAGTTTAAAATAATCCATGAATAATTGGAATCTTCTGGCTCCAAGAGAGTGAGATTTCCCAATGGAAAGAAAGAGAAGGCTCCAATGTGAATAGAAAAGAGGAAGGCATTTTTCGTTAAGTGGTCTTGCTGAGACCCTAAAAACCATGTTCTTTTTTTCCTTTGAGTCCTCGTCCTCTTATTTTTCCCCTTAGGGGGTTCCATGTGTGCTGATGAGGTATTCCTATTTCACTTCATTTCATTTACAGTCTGACTTCTTCAAAGAGACACAAGACATGTTACACTGTGCAAGTCAATGCATTCAACAGGATGGAACAGCTGCTAAATAAGATAAAGATAAGGAGAAATTGGAAACAGAGCTGAAGCGGAGTTGAACAAAAGCATAGGCATTAATGTAACATGTTAAACATGCCAACCCTCCAGGTGGTGACTGGAGACCTCCCGCTATTACAATTGATCTCCAGGTGAGAGATCAGTTCTCCTGGAGAAAATGGCTGCTTTGGGAGGTGGGTTCTATGGCATTGTATCTCGCTGAAGTCCCTCCCTTCCCCAAACCCTCCCCTCTTCAGGCTCCACCCCCAAACTCCAGGCATTTCCCAACCTGGAGCTAGTAACCCTATAAACAATGCAAAAATTACATAGTAGGAGCACACATAGCATCAGGACAAATACCTACCACACACTGTGCTGTCCCTTTACCAAAGTAACTTTTGGAACAATTCTGTTACAGTACATCCTTAGTACATATGTAAAAAATGCCTTCTT
Organism: Heteronotia binoei; assembly: GCF_032191835.1. Classification (NCBI taxonomy): domain Eukaryota; kingdom Metazoa; phylum Chordata; class Lepidosauria; order Squamata; family Gekkonidae; genus Heteronotia; species Heteronotia binoei. The sequence goes on from NC_083235.1 coordinate 23,579,121, forward strand.
GGATAATTCCATTATGCATAGTTTGCAGAAAGTCAGAATGGAAGCCTTCCTAACTTTCAACAGGCAGTCTGTTCGATAAAGTGGGAGCCACGGACTTCCCCAGAGGGGCAAATAGTGCCCCTGGGGCAGAGATGGCCAAACTGTGGCTCAAGAGCCACATGTGGCACTTTCACACATATTGTATGGCTCTTGAAGCCCCCACCACGTTGGCCAGCTTGGAGAAAGCATTTGTCTCTGTGGTATAGTATCCCACTGAAGTTCCTGTCCTCCCTAGGCACAAACCCCAAATCTCCAGGGGTTTCTCAACCTGCAGCTGGCAACCCTACCCCCTACCCCTTGCCGGTGGCTGGGGAAACCTGTCAATTCCAGTCACAGAAAAGTCTTGGCCTTATCATTTGCCTGTGGAAAGGATCCAACCCAATTACCAGATACGTTACATTTTTTCCTTTTTATGGAAATAAGTGGTTTTACTGTAGCCCATCATCATCATCATCAATCATTATCATCATCATCATTGTCTAATTTGGGCCACCCAAGGGACAAAGATGGGTGGCTGGGAAACGCAGTTCTGAATTTGAAGAAACATCTTCAAAGAAACAATAAGAGAAAGTTCTCTTTCCAAAAGAGCTGAACAAGCTTATTGTGATAAAAAACTGAAAAGATTCTTACTATAGTGGGTATTGGAACAAGACTGGAGAAGAGAACTACTTCTTATGATCTAGGGCAGGGGTCCCTAATAGGGTTGCCAACCTCGACCTGGGACTCCCCCCAGAATTATACCTGATCTCCTGCAGACAGAGATCAGTTCCGCTGAAGAAAATGGAAGCTTTGGAAGGTGGACTTTATGGAATTATACCCCACGGAAGCCTCTCCCCAAGCTCTATCCCAAAATCTCCAAGCATTTGTCAGCCCTGAGCTGGCAACCCTCGACTCTCTAACCTTTATGAGCCTACGGACACCTTTGGAATTCTGACACAGTGTGGTGAGTGCAGCCACAAAATGGCTGCTGTTGGAGGTGAAGCCAGCCACAAAATGGCTGCCACAGCTTACTTTGTCACACAGTACAGATTCTTATGTTATGGTGGCAGCTGCTGCCAAAAAATCTGCACACAGCCAATCAGATCTTCAGTGGCCAGTCAGAAGACTTGCTGGGCAAAAGCCCCACCTGGTCACCTAGGGTTACCAGGTCCCCTTGTTGCTCTAGCTGGGGGATTTCAGAGGCTTTCCGGGGTGGGCAGGGATGTCACACGACATGCTGACATCACCCGGAAGTGATGTCATTGTGTCAGGGATGCTGGGAGCAATACACTGGGATTGGACCTGGAACCTTCTACATGGCAAGCAGATGTTCTGTCACTGAGCCACAGCCTCTCTCAAAAGACTTAATTCTTTAGCATTTCACAATGGGTTTTATACTGATCCTCAAAGCAAAGAAGGTTCACCGGCACTCTTAATTGGCAGGTCGAGAATGGAGTGGGGTGTGTATGATTCCACCAGGGCCACTCAGCCCTTTTCTCCAGGAGAACTGATCTCTGTCACCCAGAGGTCAGCTGTAATCTCAGGAGATCTCCAGGCCCCACCCGGAGGCTGGCAACCCAACTTCTTAGGGATGTCATGGGAAACAAGGGCAGGGAGGAACAACCACTCTTGTAAAGCTGAAAGTTTTCCTCTGGGATCAGACTGATCTTAGAGCTGGACTTCATTTTGGGTTTTTTGTTTGTTTTCCCCAGTGACCAAGTCACATGTGATTCTTTCATCCTGGCACAGCAGTAATCAGTACTATATCCATCTCCTTGAAGAAGCTTTCAAAGGCAGAAAAAGCCCTTTCCCCAGGCCCAAATCGGAGGAGGGGGAATTCCAGCCACCGCAGCTGTTATTTACCACAGCCAGAGGCTTCCAAACTCTGTCGCTGTGAAGCTTGCACTGTGTCTGACCGTCTGCTGTGTGGTGAAAATGACGCAAGGGAGGGATAGCATCTTAATCGCACAAGAGCCCTGCCAGGTCAAATCAAGGCCTCTCTAAACCAGTGTTCTGTTTCCAGCAGTGGCCTGGCGAGCCAGATGCCTTCCGGGGGCACACGTCCGGGGCAGCAAGCCAACAGTCCTTATATGTCCAACGTCTGGAGGCATATTGCCTCTGGACATGGAGGCTCCATTTAAATCACCATAGCTGATCTCCATCGATAGAGTAGAATTGTCTTCCCTAAATGTATCTGGAGTATGACATCAAGTTGCAGCCAATTTATAGGCACCCTGTAGGGTTTTAAGGCAAGAGGTGAACAAGGGTGGTTTGAACCCTGGACTTAGAATCATAGAATTGGAAGGGTCATCTAGTCCAACCTCCTGTACAATGCAGGAAATTCACAAATATCTCCACCACACACCCACACAGTGACCCTCCATGCCCAGAAGATGGGAGGAAAAAAAACCCTCCAGGATCCCTGGCAAAACCAGCCTGGAGAAAAATTGCTCCTTGACTCTGAAGTGGCAATCAGCATCTCCCTGGACATGTAAGAAGATGACTGCAGATTTATACCCCGCCCTTCTCTCTGAATCAGAGACTCAGAGCAGCTTACAATCTCCTATATCTTCTCCCCCCACAATAGACACTCTGTGAGGTGGATGGAGCTTAGAGGGCTCTCACAGCAGCTGCCCTTTCAAGGACAACTTCTGCGATAGCTATGGCTAACCCAAGGCCATTCCAGCAGCTGTAAGTGGGGAATCAAACCCGGTTTCTCCCAGATAAGAGTCCATACACTTAACCACTACACCAAACTGGCTCTCCAGTTTGATGTGGAGAGAAAGGGCCTTTGTGGTCTCCCATCTCCCTAACCTAGGAAAAACCCTGCTTAGTGCCTGAGATCTGATGAGAATAGCCTGGGCCATCCAGGTCAGGGTGAACGTATAGTGCCCTATGCGAGCGGTTGTCACTGTATCTTGTGGCAGTGAGTTCCATAAGATAACACAGCTGAAGGTTTCTGTCTGTTTAGTTTGTTTTGCTGCTATATCTATTGTCACTGTATTTGATTTAAGCATTATGAGAAAAAGGAGGGGGGAAATGTCCTTGGTGTCTACAGCATTTCCCAGTTTTATATAGTTTTATCATATCCTCACTTGTTCCCTTTTTTTTTTCATAAACTGGCCCCTTCAAAAACTTAATTCTCTCTTTGTACTCTAGCCTCTCCCCTCATCATTTTGGCTGTCCTCTGTACCGTTTTAAGCTCTCAGGTTGGGATGCCAGCCTCCAGGTGGGACCTGGGGATCCCCCAGAATTTAGGGTAGCCAGATCCAAGTTGGGAAACTCCTGGAGATGTGGGAGTGGAGCCTGGGGAGGTCAGGGGCCTCGGTAGGGGGCAACGCCAGTGTCCACCCTCCAAAGCATCCAGTTATCTCCAGGGGAACTGACCTCTGTAGTCTGAAGATGAGCTGTAATTCCAGGGGATCCCCTGGTCCCACCTGGAGGGTGGCATCCCTAACTACCACTTATCTACAGATGTTTTTCCAAGGGGACAACTTACTTTTAGCCATCACTACATGTACATTGCAAATTGCTGTTCCCAGGGGCTTTTTCAGGTTGGGGACATGGTGTGAGGAAGGGGAAGGCTGTTTCAGACTGGGGAGGAGGAGGGAGGAGGAGGTGGTTGGATTTATACCCAGCCCTTCACTCAGACTCCAAGCAGTATAAAATCTCCTTTCCCTTCCCCACACAGCCACCCTGTGTGGTAAGTGGGTCTAAGATAGCTCTTTGGAGAACTACTCTTGAGAGAACAGCTCTGAGAGAACTTGTGACTGACCCAAGGCCACACCAACAGCTGTATGTGGAGGAGTGGGGAAAAACCCAATTCTCCCAGATTAGAGTCTTAACCACTATACCAAACTGGATCTCTGTTGCTGGGAAGGGGAAGGCTGTTTCTGTTGGGAAATGGCAGGGGGAGCAAGAATGCTGTTTCAAGTTGGGAAAATGCCAGGAGGGGGAAGGCTTAAGAACCTTCTTCTCATGACAGCCATGGTTGGAATCCAAACTGGGTTTTTGTGCATCAGGGAATTGCTTTCCCAGTGGGGGACTCCAGTTACGCATCCGATTCAAAATCCTGACCTGATCTTGCAACCTGGTTCTCCCAAAGCCCAGCCAGGAAATGTACAAGTGGAACAGGTGAGCCACATCCCTTCGCTGCTGTTGCATGCAAATAGACTGCCTATAAGCATAGAAGTTTTCCTTTTAGCCATCATGGCTAACAGCCATTGGTAGAACAAAGTAGGAGTCAAGTTGCACCTTTTAGACCAACAAAGTTTTATTCAGAATGTAAGCTTTCATGTGCTCTAAGCACGCTTCTTCAGACGAGGAATCAGGTACAGTGAGCGAGCTACACATAGCTGGTAGGCAGTGGTTTAGAATGCAAAATGGTACAAATTTTAAATCCAATTACAGAATAGTAAAATAAACAAATTGAGCAAACCTTTGCTCTGGGTAGCATTAGCGTGAGAAACCAATAAAACAGTAACGTCAAAATGTGAGAATGTCTGCTAATCACTTTATTCGGGGCTTTTATAAAAGGAACGCACAGGAACGCAGTTCCAGCTGGCTTGGTGGCAGGGGGGTGGCCCAATATGCAAATGAGTTCCTGCTGTTCTTTCCCTACAAAAAGCCCTGTGTGAAACACTGGTGACATCAGAGGGTGTGGCCTAATATGCAAATGAGTTCCTGCTGGGCTTTTTCTACCAAAAAAGCCCTGACCCTATTGTTATAAAAAAGCCCTGACTTTACTGTTATAAAATGAGGGCATTTCTTTTTCAGAAATGTTTCCCATCCAACTAATTTACCTTTTAACACGTAACATACACATTGCCATTAAAGGAAAAATACATTAAAATATAGTGGAAGATGGATTTAGTATATGTAATGAAATAAACAGCCAATATCCTTTATTTGAGTATGTCAATACAGCTAAAAGAAAAATACATTGGATAGTGATGTTCTTGTCTACCTAATTTACTTTTTAACATGTAAACATCATTCTAGTTTGTCATTAGAAAAAAAGAATACAATAAAATATAGTGAAGATGGGTTAAGTCATTTTGACTGGTTCCCTTTCCCAGTTATTTAAGCCATCCTCTCTCGTGATGATGAATCGCATAAATTGCTAGAATGAAACCCTCTTATTTATGTTGGCTTTTGAAAACCAGGGTCAGGCCAGCAGGAGTAAAAGGTCTGGGTGTATTATCGTGAGTCACGCTGCTGGGTTATGCAATTAGAGGAACGGCTCTCCCCCTACACTTGGCAAAGTTTGCTCACTGATGGGAGACAAGAGCCTTTTAGTGTGGACTTGGACATTCCCTGGGAGGGATACAAGTCTCTCTCTCTCTTTCAAACACACATCGAGTGGAGGATCGAGGTGGTTTATCTGGACAGGGCATATAGACTGGCTGGCCCAACTTGCCCGTGTGATAAGTTTCCTGATATCCCCATCCTTCAAGCATGCACTGAGGAAACACACCTGAAGAAAATGCAAACATCCAAGCTCTCGTTTCATCAGGGGTTGAGTTGTAGAACTTTATGCGCAGACTCAGAAACTCAAACTTCCCCTCTTTCATTTTATTATTTCTATATCTGCCTCCCACTTTCTGGCTGTTCAGTCCCTAAGGCTGTAATCCTTGCTTATAGACTTGTTCATAAGCATGCTCTCTCAAGCAGCTTGCATTGATTCGAACACAACAAAGTGACAATCACGCAAGAAAACATATTAAAAACCAACAGATTACTGAAAAGCAGAGACCAAAACAATGCAAAAGTCTGGTCAAGGATGTCAGTTTCACAGGGTTTTTTGGGGAGTACATTCCACAACCTAGGGGGGGCCACCACTAAGGAGTCCACAAATAAGCTTTTCTCCAGCTTTCTGTAGTCACTTTAACTAAAGTAGAAGTAGCTAGTTAAGCATATGCACTAATGTTATATTTGGTCGCATCATGAGAAGATAAGACTCACTGGAAAAGACAGTAATGCTAGGAAAAGTTAGGGTTGCCAAGTCCCCATCAGCTGCCAATGGGGGGACTTTTTTGTGTTTGTGGTGTGATGTCACCTGGAACTGATGTATCGCACTAGGCATGTCGCATGGGGACACTCTAGGAAATTGTGGAAACTCTATGGTTTTGCATGGGAGTGCTCTAGCAATTTGGGAGGGGATTCTATGGTACCATAGAGTTTACTCCCAAATTGCTAGAGTGTCCCTGTGTGAAACAATAGCGTTTCCCGTGATTTCCTAGATAACTTCTCCCCTCACAACAGACACCCTGTGAGGTGGGTGGGGCTGAGAGGGCTCTCACAGCAACTGCCCTTTCAAGGACAACTCCTATGATAGCTATGGCTAACCCAAGGCCATTACAGCAACTGCAAGTGGAGGAGTGGGGAATTAAACCCGGTTCTCCCAGATAAAAGTCCGCACACTTAACCACTACACCAAACTTTTTTTTGGGGGGGGGGGGGGAATATACACTGGGAAAGAAGGGTGAGAGAGAATAAAATCAACAGTGTGGTGGCAGAGTTGCCAACTGAAACATTTTAAATCTGCCCAGTCAATTGGTTCTCCAGTGGCCACTCAGAAACCCTGCTGAGCTACAGCCCACACCCCAGCCCTGTTCTCTTTCTACAGACACTTGGTGGGCTCCAGGAAAAAGTTGGAGATCCCTGAAAGATGACTACTCTGTTCCTTCCTTGTAGTTTCCCTGACATTGCTACAGGGCTGGCCCTGCCACTAGGCAATTGCCTAGGGCGCAGTCCTTTTGGGGGTGCCAAATTGGGCTTTTCATTTTCCCCACAATTCATCTGTTCTTGAAAATTGGTTATCAGTGGTGGGGGGGGGTGTACCAGAAATTAGCCTTGCCTAGGGTGCCAGACAGCCTAAGGCTGGCCCTACACAGCTGCCTCCTGCATCCCTCGTCTGTGTTTTGCTCAACAGCAATCTGCGCTGTTCTTTTCCCCCTCCCTTTTGCTCCCAAAGTCTCCCTTCTGCCCATGCTTGGCAGCCAAACATGCTCCTAATCTCTGCATGCTTCCCTCCCATGATCCCTCCCACCTCTGCCAACAGTTATGGGCTGGAGGCCTGGATTCCTACGTACTTAGCGCCGTATGTTACCTGCCAAACCCTCCAGCCCTGGGGAGCTGGCACAGTGGCATCGGAGAGGTTGTTCGGCTAATAAAAAGGAAAGAAGAAAGCAAGCATCATCCTGGAAATTAATCAAGCCAAATGAATTTTCCATTGACGTTGCAAATCCACAGTCATGGCAAAATGCTAACGGAAAAGGAGAGCCCAGGCGTTGCTCTCTGTCCTGGCAAAGGGCTTTGGAAAGGGCAAAGTCTCAAACTGTTTAGCCTTTTTAGCATTCCTTCACAGGAAAGGTGCTTCAACCTCTTAATCATCTTGGTTGCCCCTTCTGTATTTGTTCCAGCCCTACAAATCCTTTCTGAGACATGGCAAGTGGAAACTTCCTTCTGCCCGTTTCTCCTCTCCTGATCTCAGCCTTCTGCCAAGCGGCGGTTCCCTTAGAAGAGCAAAAGCGAATCAGAGAGACGGCACCTGTGGGCCCTGAAAACGTGGATTCCTTTCCTCTAAAGCTGCAGAGGGAGGCCTCAGAGCCGACTGGACGGCTCCTTCTCGGCGTGGGTCCTAGCAGGGAAACAAGCCGGCCCCTCTAAGTTTCCTGCCCAAGCGGTGCTTGCCTCCTTATCACAGGCCCCAGAGAACAGCCAAGAGCAGCAACTGGAACCCATGTGCCTGTTGAGAGAGCTTCCTGTGGGGAAGGAAGGAAAGATTAGTCTGTGTTGTGGTGCTGAGGAATGGCGCTTTGAAAGCTGGCCGGCCTCTGATTCTGATTCTGCAAGCAGGGAGCCGTAGATGTGGGCTCCTTCATCCCAGGGTCACCAGCCTGAGGTCGTAGCTGGAGATCTTTTGGAATTATAACTGGTCTCCAGACAACAGAGATCAATTTCCCTGGAGAAAATGGTCACTTTGGAAGGTGGAGTCTATGGCATTGTGCCCTGCTGAGATCCCTCTAGGATTGCCAAGTCCAATTCAAGAAATATCTGGGGACTTTGAGGGTGGAGCCAGGAGACATTGGGGGCGGAGCCAGGGGCAAGGGGGTGACAAGCAGGATTGAATTCCAAAGGGAGTTCTGGCTATCACATTTAAAGGAACTGCACGCCTTTTAAATGCCTTCCCTCCATTGGAATAATGAAGGATTGGGGCACCTTCTTTGGGGGTTCATAGAAGGGGACTCCCCAGTCCAGTCTTTTTGAAACTTGAATTGGACCCCCTGGCTGGACTGGTATTCAGTAGTGTCAGTGTGCTTACATCACTGAATACCAGTTGTGCCAAATGCCCACCCCCTCCAGAAGTTTCCTCTCACTCCCCCCCATATGCTCTGACGGTAGTGTTGCCAAGTCCAATTCAAGTACTATCCAAGGACTTGGGGGTGGAGCCAGGAGACATTGGGGTGGAGTCAGGAGCAAGGGTGTGACAAGCATAATTGAACACCAAAGGGAGTTCAGGCCATCACATTTAACGGGACTGCACATCTTTTAAATGCCATTTCTCCACTGAAAATAATGAAGGATAGGGGCACCTTCTTTTGGCGCTTATAGAAGTGGACCCCCCAGTCCAAGTTTTTCGAAACTTGGAGGGTATTTTGGGGAGAGGCAATGGATGCTATGCTGAAAACCTGGTGCCTCTACCTCAAAAACTGCCCCCCACAGAGTCCTACAGATAAATTCTCCATTATCCCCTATGGGAATCATCCTCTATATAGGGAATAATGGAGTGCCCAGCAGACATCCTCCGCCTTTCTGATGACCCTGAAGTGGGGGAAAGACCTCCAAACCAGGGGATCCCCTGCTCCCACCTGGGGATTGGCAGCCCTATCTGAGAATGAACACCACTAGCAGGATGCCATCAGATTTTGGAACTTTTTTATTGTTTTAAAACCGACTATTGTCTGTATGTATTATTTTATCTGATGTACATTGCTCTGAGCCCAGCCTTGGCCAGCATGGGGTTAATCATCATCATCATCACCATCACCACCATCATCTGACTTGTATGGATCAGGACAGCCTGATCTCATCAGAAGCTAAGCAGGGTTGGCCCAGGTTATTACTTGGATGAGAGACAACGAAGACAGTCCAGGGTTGCTATGCAGAGGCAGGCAATGGCAAACCACCTCCGTTTGTCTCTTGCCTTGAAAACCCCAAGGGGTTGTCAGAAGTAGCTGTGACTTAATGGCACTTTCCACCACCAAGTGTGTTTCCTCAAAGGTTCCCCAGAATCCTTTGCAACAGACATGAGTTCCCTGGTAGTCTTCCTATAGGATCAAAGCATAATCTAAAGTTTGGCCTAAAGAAGAAGTTTCAAATTGGTTTAGAATAAGTTCCCAGAATGCTGAGCTGGGTCCAGGGTGGTTTTCAAAAGCTACCAACTCATCACCGTCAAGTTGAGCCAACGGAGGACCTGTAAATTTGGCCGAGCTCTCCTGTTGCGATTTGATATTCCAGCTGGGTGAAATCACATGACTCCAGATGTGACTTTGTTAATGGAGAGGATGGGGCAAGGAGCCACCGGTCTCATGGGCAGCTGGAGAAATATGCATGGACAACTATGTAACCAGAATGTTCTACAATGTCCTCTATAAACAGTACACCAGAAACGGGCTATTTTAAAGGATGAACTCTGGACGATCTCGAACTTGTGACTCTCATCCCCTCCCTTCCTCTCTCACCATGGTGTAAGATACTGACTGCAGTATCTCTGGGACTGCTTCAGGCGTTCTGAATCTTGCCTGTTGCCCTGCTTTCTCTTTTCTGTGGCTCAGCCAACACTGCAAAGGCCAGTGACCCCTCCTTTCTCCGTCTGCAGTGACAATAAGCAGACGGAAGCCTGGAAGTTGATTTCTGCCCCTATTAACCAGCCCTTTGCAGACAGCTAATTCTAATAATCAGATTGGGAAGCCATCCCGCCTGCTCTCTACATCTGTATCATCCAAGCAATTTCCCGCATTAGCTCAGAGCTCTTGGTCGACACCTGACCTCCAAAGCAGAGGGTTCATTTAGGCATCAGAACAAAGGGCAATGTATCCAGCTTCTTGCTTCACAAAGTAGCCAATGAAACCAACCAAAAGAGGCAACCGCGTCATTCAAAAGCCAAAACAGAAAAAAAATACGGCCCCACCGGCTATAAGTTAAGTATTCTATTAACAAGTTATCAAAAACATTAAAAAATGATATGACAATACTTATAGTGGAAAACATTCGCATATGCTTTTACATATAGTTATTTAGAGACTCGACTAGAAAGCGAACAGTCCAATACAGAAAGTCCAAAAGCCAACTTGTCCAGTTCTGGGAACTCCGTTCCTTTTCTTCGCTGGAGCAAGCTTTGTTGTAATTATTGCAGTGATCCCCGCACAAAAAATTCACACAACGGAGTACCTAGCAAAACTGTGCCGTTTCCCAAAGCTTCTGCAGGCATACATGCTTACGGGGCACATTTTTCAAAGAGCAAGTCATGCAAAATGCTGGCGTTCGCTGAGCACGGAGGCCAGGACACTCTTGCCCACATTGCTTCTCCCCAGAAAATGGTATCCAAATGATCATCGTTACAATTAGGAACCTGGGATGGGGGAGGCAGCTCTTGGAAGCTAGGCAGGATAATAAATGGTTAGGGTTGTCAACTTGTAGATGATGATTGGAGATCTTGGATACTGGTGGACTGCAGGTTAAATATGAGCAGCCAGTGTGGTGCGGTGACAAAAAAGGCTAATACCATCTTGGGGTTTATCAACAAAGGCATAACGTCCAAATCACAAGATGTCATAGTCCCACTGTACATTGCATTGGTCAGGGTGCACCTGGAGTATTGTGTGCAGTTCTGGAAGCCTCACTTCCAAACAGACGTGGACAGAATGGAGCGGGTGCGGAGGAGAGTGATGAAGATGATCTGGGGCCTGGAGATCAAGTTCTATGAGGAAAGGCTGACTGACTCGGGAATGTTCCATCTGGAGAAGAGGAGGCTGAGGGGGGGCATGACTGCTCTCTTGAAGTATTTGAAGGACTGCCACTTAGACATGGGCAAAGAGCTGTTCCTGTTAGCAGCAGAGGAGTCACAGGAATGGGTTTAAATTAAGGGCAAGAAGGTACCGGTTGGATATTGGGGGGGTGGGGTGGCATTACAGCAAGAGTTGTTCAAAAGTGGAATCAGCTCCATAGGGACGTGGTGAGCTCCCCCTCACTGGCAGTCTTTAAGCAGCGGCTGGACAAAACATTTGCCAGGGATGCTCTAGGGCTGATCCTGCATTGAGCAGGCAGCTGGACTAAATGGCTTTTATGGCTCCTTCCGGGGTGGAATTCTAGTAGGAGCTCCTTTGAATATTAGGCCACACCCCCAGATGTAGCCAATCCTCCAAGAGCTTACAAAAAAAAGCCTTGTGAGTTCTTGGAGGACTGGCTACGTCAGGGGTGTGTGGCCTAATATGCAAAGGATCTCCTGCTAGAATTTCACCCCTGGCTCCTTCCAACTCTGTGATTCTGTGATTCTATCTCCAGGAATTACAACTGGACTCCAGACAACAGAGATAATTTCCCCTGGAGAATATGGCTGCTTCAGAAGGTGGACTGAGAGCTGGCAACCGTGGAAGAGTGGGGATTCAAAGCTGGTTCTTCCAGATCCTAGTCTGACGCTGACCACTGTTAGAAGAACATGCTGGCAATGTCTCTTGTTCAGTCCTCCAGGACTACAAACACCATAGAGCTAAGCTAGCTAGATTGGTTCACATAAGTCTCTTTCCTGTTCGCTCTGCTTTCACTCACCCTCTCTAACCAGTAGAATGTAATCTCAGGGAACTTCCTTCTTACTTCTCCTCCTCCTCTTCCTTCTTCCCTGCATGCATCAGGAGGAACACCTTGGTGTCTCTCTTGATCTGAACTAAGCAGATGGCCTACTACATGGCGGGGTATAAATTAAAATTTATACAATCCAAACCCAACCAGTTAGAATAGTTTAGAGCAGGGGTGGCCAAACTTGCTCAACGTAAGAGCCACGTAGAATAAATGTCAGGTGTTTGAGAGCCGCAAGACAGGAAGGAAGGAGGGGAAAAAGCAAATAGATGGGGGCAGGGGAGGGAGGAAGAGCTGGAAAGAAAGCAACTTTAACTTTGCATGCCTTCCCCAAGCCACCAGCTGACTTGATTTGGAGAAGTGATTTAAAGAGACAGCTGCCTTCTCCAAGCTGGCCAACAAGGCAGTGGGGCTTTGAGAGCCACACAATATGTGTGCAAGAGCCTCATGTGGCTCCCAGCCAGTTTGGCCACCCTTGGTTTAGACATTCTTTCTCTCCGCTACGGATATATGCTATGTTTCTGTGAATAAATCCACCAATATTGGTTTCTTAACTCAAAGCAAAAGGCTCTCTGTGCAGTTTGTGAGATAGTGTGGTAACTATTAGACTAGGCCGTGTTGCTGCGCTGAAGCTCAGAAGGAGCACTCTGCTAAGCGAAGGTAAGGACAGCTGCCTGACCAGCCCAGCCATCCTAAACCAGACCCAACAACCACTACGCCACGCTGGCTCTCATACAGTTCCATAAGGTACAGTTCCAGCTGGAGATCACAAGAGCTGCTGCCAGTGAGACGAAACACCACCGTGCTGAATCACGGCCTGTTGTTCTGAGTCAGTGTCATGAAGCTTCATGGGAACAGTGGAATTCCCTCAGCCAGCCCACAAACTATTTGGAGACTGTTGTTATTATTCTATGCATATAGGTCATCCTTTCCAGAGTAAAGCAAAAGATCCTCTTTCCCCTTCTCTGAGAAGAAACCAGAAGATAATAGAAGAGAAACAGTGTGATGTAATGGGCAGGTCATGGCACCAGCACATGGAAATGGTTTTGAATCTCTTATTGGAGCCATGAAGTTCCTGAGGTGACTTTGCATCATTAACTCTTTCTGAGCCCAACCTTCCTCACAGGCAGTGTGCCCTCTAAGCTGTTAGCGTGAGCTAGCTCACAGATTTTTAGCCTCCAGCTCACACATTTTTGTCTTAGCTCAGGAAGGATGACCCCAGAACACAATAATTTAAGCAGTAGCTCACAACTTTAATGCCAGTAGCTCACAACTTTAATACCCGTGGCTCGCAAAGTAGAATTTTTGCTCACAAGAATCTGCAGCGTAGAGGAAACATTGCTCACAGGTTGGATTAAGTGAATAGGGTAAAATCCACGTATACTCCCCTGTCTTCCTTGGAAGAATGTAGAGTTGCCACCTCCAGGCGGGAAATTCCTGGAGATTTGGGGTGAAGTCTGGGGAGGGCAGGGTTTTGGAAGGACAGGGACCTCAGCAGGATATAATGCCCTAGGACCCACCCTCCAAAGCCACCATTTTCTCTAAGGGAACTTATCTCTGTCATCTAAAGGTCACTTTTAATCAGGACTATTTTGGTAGAAAAAGCCCAGCAGGAACACATGTGCATATAGGCCACACCAAGGAATTCTACCAGGAGCTCCTTTGCATATTAGGCCACACACCCTGATGTAGCCAATCCTCCAAGAATTTACAAAAAAGAGCCTTGTAAGCTCTTGGAGGATTGGCTACATCAGAGGGATGTGGCTTAATATGTAATGTAATGTAATGTAAAATTTTATTTATATCCCGCCCTCCCCCGCCAGAGCAGGCTCAGGGCGGCTTACAACATTTAAAATGAACAATACAATAATAAAACATTAAGAACACATTAAAACCAATCAGTGATTAAAACATTCCTAGACTAACAGTGGCGGTAAGCATTATTAATTTAGCAGTAAACATTGGCAGTAATATGCAAAGGAGCTCCCGCTAGATTTCTACCCCTGGGCTACACCCTTATGCAAAGCCAGCCAGAATTGTGTTCCTGTGTGTTCCTGCTCAAAGAAAGCCCTGGGATTTTTTTTAAATTCAGGGAGATTTCTGGGAGCCACCTGGATGCTGGCAAACCTAAGAAGAAGGTGAGGAGGAAAATGCCAGTTCAAAAACAGATGGAGGAAAAACATAAGCAAATACAGTTTTAAGTGTACTTAGGGTTGATTTCAGTACACTATGAGAACCAACAGGCTGATCAAATGATTCAGGACAGATGCGGAATTCAAAGATGGAAGAAAGAAGAGAATGCTGGTATCAGATTACCTCAGATGGAGTTCCTATGGAATGAGAAGCAGCATGGAAGATCAGGGAGGAGACATTTAAGGGAGAAGAAGACTGCCTGGAGTCCAGCTACAGAGAACTGGATTCAGGTGTGGCTTCAGATATATTGATGGGGCCATCATATAGGCCAGGGGTGGCCAATGGTAACTCTACAGATGTTTTTTGCCTACAACGCCCATCAGCCCCAGCCATTGGCCATGCTGGCTGGGGCTGATGGGAGTTGTAGGCAAAAAACATCTGGAGGGCTACTGTTGGCCATCCCTGATATAGGCCACACACAATGTATTGTGACTTGACAGAAGTTTGACAAGGGTAAAGGGGGGAGGGGCTAGAAGCCCATGCCTAAGCCCCAAAGCAGGCCTCAAATTTAGACACTTTGGGGTCAACTTGTTCTTATCCGCATTCCTAAGCCTACCAAAATACAACTCTCTCAAAGAGTTGCAAACTGAAGCAAACAAGAGATGTTATCTTGCCAAAGACATGATTTGTTAACTGATATAGATTTCGTCACTCATGTTTGTTTCAACGTGTTGTTTTTAAAAATTCTTCTTACAGCTAGTTGCCTCAAGAGCTGGAAGGGGCCCAGAGCTGTCTGGACCTCTGAGAGGGCCTGTCAGTTGTAAATCAATAAAAATGGAGGTGTCCATTGATATCCTAATAATCGATTTGCCATTCCCCAGGTGGGGTCAGGGGATCCCCCAGTTTGGAGGGCCCCACCTCCCGCTTCAGGGTAATCAGAAAGTGGGGGGAGGGAGGGAAATGTCTGCTGGGCACACCATTATTCCCTATGGAGACTGATTCCCATAGGGTATAATGGAGAGTTGATCCATCATAATAATAATATTTAATTTATATCCCACCCTCCCTGCCATAGCAGGCTCACGGTGGCTCACAGCATAAAAACTTCAACAATCACAATACATATAATAGATCATTAATACATATTATAAATCATACGTTAAAATCATATATTACAAATCAAACATTAAAACCATTTAAATTGGTTTGGAGCTAAAATCTTGTTACACATTTTACAGTTTTTCTGTGGCGATGGTATTCTTCTACAGTATCTGGGGCACTGGGAGGGGCTCTTTTTTTAGGTAGAGGCACCAAATTTGCAGCATAGTATCCAGTGCCTCTCCTCAAAACACCCTCCAAATTTCAAAAAGATTGAATGAGGGGGTCCAATTCTATGAGCCCCCAAAAAGGTGCCCCTATCCTTCATTATTTCCAGTGGAGGGAAGGCATTTAAAAGGTCTGATGACCAGAAATCCCTTTGGAGTTCAATTATGCTTTCCCACAACCTTGTTCCTGGCTCAGCCCCCAATGTCTCCTGACTCCACCCCCAAAGTCCCCAGTTATTTCTTGGACCTGGCAACCCTACCTGATAATCTACGGCAGGGGTGGCCAAACTGTGGCTCTCGAAGCCTCCACCACCCTGTTTAAATCAGTTCTTTAAGTCAAGCCAAATGTATTTAAAGTTGTAGTTGCTTTCTTTCCACCTCTCCCTCCCTCCCTCCCTCCCTCCCTCCCTCCCTCCCTTCCTTCCTTCCTTCCTTCCTTCCTTCCTTCCTTCCTTCCTTCCTTCTCTCAAACATCTGACATTTATTCTATGTGGCTCTTATGTTAAGCAAGTTTGGCCACCCTTGATCTAGGGGCTGGACTAATCCTGTTAATGTAAGGATTGGACAATGATTTAGGAGGAAAGGAAGGAAAGGTCCCCCGTGCAAGCACCAGTTGTTTCCAACTCTGGGGTGACGTTGCTTTCACAATGTTTTCACGGCAGACTTTTTATGGGGTGGTTTGCCATTGCCTTCCCCAGTCATCTACACTTTCCCCCCAGCAAACTGGGTACTCATTTGACTGACCTCAGAAGGATGGAAGGCTGACTCAACGTTGGGCCGGCTACATGAATCCAGCTTCTGCCGGAAATGAACTCAGGTCCTGAGCAGAGAGTTCAGATCACAGTACTGCAGTACTGCTGCTTTACCACTTTGCACCATGGGGCTGCTTCATGATTTAGGAGACCTGGGTTCAAATATCCATGTAGGGTTGCTGGGCTCTCCCTGGTCACTGGCGGGAGATTGTGTGTGTGTGTGTGTGGTAGGATTGCCAGATCCAGGTTGGGAATGTCCTAGAGATCTGGGGATGGAGCCTGGCCTGCAATCAAATTGCAGTTGACTAAGGCTGCCAGGACTCCCCACCAGTGGGAAGTACAGTAATCAGCTCCAGGAGATTTGGCGATGGAGCCTGGGGAGGACAGGGACTTCAGTGGGGTTCAGAGCCACTGAGTTCACCCTCCAAAGCATCCATTTTCTCCAAGGGAACTGATCTGTGTAGTTTGGAGACGAGCTGTTATTCCAGGGGATCTCCAGGTCTTGCCTGGAGGCTGGCAACCCTATCTCCACTCAACTACAGAAGACCTTGGGCCAGTCACTTTTCCTCTATCTCTGCCTCACTCTCTGCCTAACCTACCTTACAGGGTTGTTGTGAGGGCAAAATAAAGGAAGAGAGACTCATGTACATTGCCCCTATTCTACCTTTAAAGAATTCCTTCAGCCTAAGGAACCTTCTTCCCACTTAAGGGGCTCTTCCATTTCGATCCATCCCACTACCTTGAGGTCTTTGTCAGCTAGAAAGCTGGTGGACTGGGTTTGACCTGGCTGATCCCAAATTGTACAGGTTGACCATTAGGGTTGTCAAGTTCAATTCAAGAAATATCTGGGGACTTTGGGGGTGGGGCCTGGAGGCCTTGGGGGTGGAACCAGGGATTTTGGGGTGGAGCCAGGAGCAAGGTTGTGACAAGCAAAATTGAATTCCAAAGGGAGTTCTGGCCATCACATTTAAAGGGACCTCACACCTTTTAAATGCCCTTTAAATGAAGGATAGGAGCACCTTCTTTTGGGGCTCATAGAAGTGGACCCCCTGGTCCAATCCCTTTGAAACTTGGAGAGCATTTTGGGGAGAGGCACTGGATACTATGCTGCAAATTTGGTGCCTCTACCTAAAAAAACAGCCCCCACAAGAGCCTCAGATATCTGCAGATCAATTCTCCATTATAACCTATGGGAATCGGTCTCCATAGAGAATAAAGGAGTGCCCAGCAGACATTTCCCTCCCCTCCTCCCGCTTTCTGACCCTGAAGCAGGGGGAGGGCCTCCAAGCTAGGGGATCCCCTGCCCCCACCTGGGAATCGTCAACCCTATTGGCCACTGTGAATACAGTAGAGTTGCCAGCCTCCTGGTGATCTCCAGATAACTAAGATTAATTCCCCTGGAGAAAATGGCTGCTTTGGAGGGTGGACTCTATGGCACTGCACCCTGCTGAGGTCTCTCTTGTCCCAAAACCCCGCCCTCCCCAGGCTCTATCCCACTCTCTCATATCTTCACCTATTTCCTAACCCAGAACTGGCAACCCTGTGATATAAAACAGTAGTTATAGGTCCTCAGAGATCTGAGACTATGGGTAGAATTGCCAGCTGGTCTGGCAAAAAATGTTCTGTCCCTTTAAGAGAAGCTTAATGGTCAGCTGAACTCTTTCCTGCTAGGAGGCAAATAACATAACCTGTTAAATAACATCCCATTAAGCCTCCCTTAAAAAGACAGGATATCTCCCCCCCCCCCCTTCAGGCTTGTTGACAACTCTAATTAATGACTCTGCACTATGTTGTAAGTCATTAGAACTACCCTTAAAGTAAGGGAGTAACAAACAAAATAGGCGGGAAATGCCAGCGTGAGGTAAATGTAGCTAGAGGCTCTTCCTCACAAGCTGAGAGCCTTCCTTTCAGCCTCCGTGGCACCTTATTTATTTACCTTATTGAACCTGTTCCTCTTTTTATAAAATAATAAAAACATCCCTGGCTTATAGCTCCTCCCTTTGGATGTTAAGGGCTGTGTGGGTGGTTAATCCTCCCAAACACTCCTTCATCTTTCCCTTGGCACAAGTTCTGGCACTTAACCCTTTAAAGCACTGCAAAAATCTAACAACTCTCTGGATTTGCCTTTCCTTCCAGCTTGCTCCAGTTCAGAGGCAGCCAAACTTGCTCAACATGACAGCCACATGGAATAAACATCAGATGTTTGAGAGCCGCAAGACATGAACATCAGATGTTTGAGAACCGCAAGTCATAAACGGGAAGGAAAGAAAGAAAAAAGATGGGAAAGGTAGGAGAGGTGGAAAGAAAGCAACTTTAACTTTAAATGTCTTCTCCAAGCTACTGGCTGGCTTGGCTTGGAGAAGTGATTTAAAGAGACAAATGCCTTCTCCAAGCGAGCCACAGTTTGGTAACCCCTGCTCACAGGTTGCCGGACCCTGAGATGGCTCCTGTATCGTTAAGAACACAGAAAGTGTGATTTTTCCCCTCCGAGAGTCACAGTGATAGGAGAAGCTGTATCTGGTTAACTTCCCCCTTCTTTGCAGATGCAGGGGCCCTTGAGCCTGGCAGCTCTCATGCAGCTTCTGGTGTTGCTATTCATAACCTAGAATGTGGACAGTTCCTTGGAGGAAAAACAGGTTTTCTTTTTCCCCCTCTCTCTTGCAAGGAAACGGCACATCTGATCCCCTAAATCTGGCCATCTGGAAGCATCCTAAGCTATAGAGCTTGTCTGAGCCAGAGATATGTTTCAACTCGGCTCAGCTCTCTCCGGTATTCTCAGTTCCGTAACAGCTGTACTGTCCAGTGGGGAGCTATCACTACTTCCACCGTGCAGTCTGGAAGAATTTCCTGTTTGCAGCCTCAGAGACCCCATTGTTTGCAATGGTCCTTAGTACCCCCATGTCCCTATCGGCAGGAAGACGGGAGGGGTGTGTTCTTCAGTGCTGCATTAAACCCTGTGGAGTTCCCTAGGCAATCAAAATCTTGGGGGCCCCTTGCAAATTATTTCTGCGTCAGAGTACCCATGACCCCCCCCTGCAGCCTGCAGGCACCTACTCAAAAATCCCTTTGACAACACTGCAGGGGAGAGAAGCAGAGAGAGGCAAACTTGGTGAAAACACCACCAGCAGTCACACCAGGCAAGCTGGGCAAAGAGCAGCTCAGTTGCTGGTTTTGTGTGCAGGCTCCAAGGGTTGCAAGCAGGGGGAAAACCAGGCCTCAGATTCAGCAGAAGCTCACAGGAGCACAGCTCCTTTCTGAGGGTTCCCCCTCCTCCTCCTCCCCACCTTGTCCATTGAATAGTAGGTGTTGCTGCATAACAATCTCTAGATGAGCTCCTCCACCTATTTTTCTACAAAACGACCCCAAACCATGGTGAAAAGCTGGCCTGGGGGCCCTAAAGGCATGGGGGCCCCTAGGCTAGTGCCTACTTGGCCTAATTGTTAATCCAGCCCTGGTGTTCTTCATAAAAAGGTAAAGGTAGTCCCCTGTGCAAGCACCAGTTGTTTCTGACTCTGGGGTGACGTTGCTTTCATGTTTTCATGGCAGACTTTTTACGGGGTGGTTTTGCCATTGCCTTCCCCAGTCATCTACACTTTCCCCCCAGCAAGCCGGGTACTCATTTTACTGACCTCGGAAGGATGGACAGCTGAGTCAACCTCGAGCCAGCTACCTGAACCCAGCTTTTGCCGGGATCGAACTCAGGTCGTGAACGGAGATTAGGACTGCAGTACTGCAGTTTTACCACTCTGCACCATAGGGCTCTTTCGGTGTTCTTCATACCTAACAACTTAACACAGGAGAGACTCCTGGGCAACTGGGGCTGCTTACAAGGTCTACTTTCTCCTGAAAACTCTGCCCTTTTCCTGCCCCTCTGTTCCCTACTTATCTGACAGCCAAAGCATGCCCCCTCCATTTAAACTGGAGGATGGATGATATGAGGATGAGATAGCTGTCTTCATAAGATCACATCCTCTGTATCCCTGTGTAAGTCCCTGTTCAAATTGTGCCTCCTTCCTGAAGGCAGGGAATTTTGAAGGGTGTCTGCCTTGACCATAATGTCATCAGCTCTGGGTTGGGAAATACCTGGAGATGTTGGGGGTGGAGAGCAGGGTGTAGAGAAGGGAAAGACCTCATTGGGTTACAATGCCATAGAGTCCACCCTCCAAAGCAGCCATTTTCTCCAAGGGAACTGATCTCTGTTGTCTGGAGATCAAGAGCATGAAGGCTGACAACCCTAATTGAATATAGTGGCTTGGAAGGGAACAAAACCATATCAAAGATGCAGGTGGCAGCTTGCTTTGAGTGGGGGGAATACTTTGGGCTTGTTGTGAATTTATTTCTGATAGCTGCCTAGTGTGACCAGACTTCTGAGTAACAGTGCACTAGTCTACATTGGCCATGGATACATCATACGCAAAAGAGGGGAAAGATGCAATAGCTGCTCAAAAATCCTTTAGTATGTTTTTATCCCATTCTTCCACTAAGCACAGGGTGGACCTAAGAATATAAGAAGAGCTGTGCTGTATCAAAGGAAGGCCGTTTGGAATAGAGTCATCTAAGCGGCTTGCTAAGGCCTAATCCATCTAGTCCAGCATCCTGTCTGACACATGGTGTCCAACCAGTTTCTCTGAAGGTCCTACAACAGGGCACAGAGGCCAAAATCTTCCTCTGATGTTGTGTCCTGGCTCTGGGATTCAGAGATTGACTGCCTCTGGTCTGCTTTAGTCACCATGGCTAGCAGCCACTGATAGACCTATCCGCCATGATACCTGGTTCTCTTCCATGTTACCCTCACAGTGACCCCATGAGGTAGGTCAGACTGAAAGAGAGTGAGAGACTAATTGGCCCAAGATCATTTAGAGAGCTTCATGACAGAACACACATTTGAACCTGGATCTTTCAGGTTCCTAGTCCAACACTCTTAACTACTGTACCACACTGGTTCTCACATCAGAGATGCCAAAAAAGAGAACATTTTCTTTCCTGTCACATTTGAGCTCCTTTAATTTTGCCATTGATGATTACAATTCACCCTCACCCATCAATTAATCAACTAAAAGTTGACTTGATCAATAATTAACGTTTGCAGACCTTGTATCCCTAGCAAGTACAAATTTACAAAGCGGTAAAAGCAAGTATTAACAAAAGAATCTTTAAAAACTGACATAGGAAATAGCAACTACACGTCAATCCAAACCAGTTGGGTCATAAGACCACTTCAAGAACTGGATCAACGAGCCCTGACCTGGCTAGCCCAGGTAAGCCCAATCTTGTCAGATCTCAGAAGCTAAGCAGGGCAGACTCTAGCAAGTACTTGGATGGGAGACCTCCTTGGAATACCAGCAGTTGGGAGGCTAAGTAGGCTTTATTCAGCCACCTCCCAGAATAATCTCCAGGCCCCCAGAAGGAGTCAGTCACCAGAGATTGCCATGACTTCCAGGTGCACACATTACGGACGGACACATGCACATAAATACAAAAATACCCCAAAACCCTGAAGAACTGAACTCAAAGCAAAACTTTAGTGCAATTCTTATACCACAGAACAGCTTGATAGATTAATCAACACCCAGAACATAACAAATGTCGCTGTCACGCATTCAAAAAATATCTTTGCCCCCATGAGGACTAGTAACTTAAATGTTTTAAAAAAATTAAAACTGGGAATCGAAATTTCTGTTCTTGCTTCCTTGGCTTTGCTTTGACCATCCATCAAAATAATCCTGTCAGGGAAGGGCTTTCAAACATCACCGATGGAGTTTTCCAAATGTGATGACAGGAACTTCTTTGGGCCCTAAACCAGAGCTGCTGGCCTGGCCTGCCAAAGAACGCCTCCGCAGCCTGTTAACTTTGCCCAGTGCAGCTGAATAAAACTTCTCAGAAAACGTAATCCGGCCCATCACTCTCACACGCATCTCTCCATATTCCTGCTCAGGAAGCGGAAAGCAACCCCCCCCCCAAACCTCCGCCCTCCACCTTCCCCCTGTTGAGATGTAGGCCCTGAAGCCACTGACCCAGAGCACCCGAAACCGGGAAGGAAACAGGATACAGATCGGACTGAATGGTACACATGTCCCTTTGTTACTCCAAAGTCTCTCTAGAGCGATTTCTCCCCCCTCCTGTTTCCAGCCGTAATATGTTTCCAATTATCCTGTTACGCTCTTTTGGAGCATAAGCCTTCTGACAAGGCGTCCTCCCCACATCCAACAATCTGTCAGATTTTGTTCCCCCTTTCTTCCCCTCTGTTAGTCACCCCCCTCAAAAAAAATTTACAACCTTTTCCTCCACACACGCATCCCTGCGCTAATCTACCTACATCTCGGGGGCTCTTCGGCCACCTGTTTACAAGCTCGGCACTCTAAGCTCCTACAGCTTCATCTGGCAAGACCGAGTTTGCTCTGGCACTGAGCTAAATATTATTAAGACTGTGTGTGTGTGTGTGTGTGTGTGTGTGTGTGTGTGTGTGTGATGCTGGGGGGAAGAGAGTGGGACTGAGAGGAGGAGTTTGTGTAGCAAAGCTGTTCCAAAGATCCAGAGAAGGGGGAAAGGGAAAAAAAAAAAACCCACAAGAAGTTGCTGGAGAAAGAGAGAGGAAGCTAAAAAACGCGGGGATCGTATGGGCTGGGCGGGAACGGCAGACTGTTGGGGGACCGACTGCTGCCCGGCACCCCAGGGGAACACCAGCCACAGAGGCACCAGAAGTATGCAGCTGACCAAGGTGTGTTAACTAACCCTCCTTTTTTCTTCTTCCCCCCCCCCCTCTCTCTTTTCTTCTTTCTCTCTGCACAGGCAAGCATGGAATTACTGACTGCGTCATACAAGGAATCTTTTGAGACTCCGGCTTTTTGTGGCATGGGCCGGCGAGGGGGTGTGAGCCTGTGTGTGTTGTGTAGAGTAGTTCCAGCCAGGAGTGTGGGTAGGATTCAGAGCCTCCAACATTGCGCTGACGAAGAGAAGGACAGGGACAAATGTGTTTCTAAGCACCCCGGTTCTTATGCCAGGGATTATTTCCTTGCTTATCGTACAGTAACTCTGCAGTTGCCACCAGACATGTGCCAGCTTCCAACTCAGAGATCGCAGGAAATCTGTGCTGCGGTAGCTGCAACTGGTGAAACTGCCTTGTGGCCGGTCAGACAGTCGGTCTGTCAGACAGTCAAGGTCAGTGGTGGCTAATTTGATTGGCAGCCGCTCTCCAGGGTCTCTGGCAGAAGTCTTTCACATCATCCCTGGGTGGAACGTGCCATCAGTTTGCAGCCAATTTGCGGGAATCCCATAGGGGTTTTCGAGGCAAAAGACATTCAGAAGTGGTTTGCCACTGCCTGCCTCTGCGTCACGACCCTGGACTTCCTGGGAGGTCTCCTATCCAAATACTAACCAGGGCTGACCCTGCTTAGCTTCCAAAGTCAGGTCATCTCTTAGCGGATCCTTTTCACCGGAGAAGCTGGGGTTTGAACCTGGGACCTTCTGTGCAAATCAGGAGTTCTGCCACAGAAGCACAGGTCTTCTCCTTAATAGTACAAGAAGCTGCCTTGTGCTGCGTCAGTCTGTTGCTCTGTCAAGGTCAGTATTAGTAGAGAAGAGTTAAGAGTCCAGTAGCACCTTAAAGTGTAGAGCCCCGTGGCACAGAGTCGTAAGCTGCAGTACTGAAGTCCAAACTCTCTGCTCACAACCTGAGTTCGATCCCTGTGGAAGCTGGGTTCAGGTAGCTGGCTTGAGGTTGACTCAGCCTTCCGAGGTGGGTAAAATGAGTACCCAGCTTGCTGGGGGTCAAGTGTAGATGACTGGGGAAGGCAATGGCAAACCACCCCATAAAAAGTCTGCCGTGGAAACGTTGTGATGCGACATCACCCCAGAGTCAGAAATGACTGGTGCTTGCACAGAGGACTACCTTTACCTTTTTAGCACCTTAAAGACTAACAAAATTTATGGTAGGGTAGGAGCTTTTGTGAGTCAATGCTCATCTTGATCTTATGTTAGTATTGTCTACTCTACTCTGACCAGCGGCAGCTCTCCAGGGTCTCAGGAGGAGATCTTTTGCATTACCTACTTCAGATTAGAGATGCCAGGGATTGAACCTGGGACCTTCTGCATACAAAGCATATATTGTACCTGAGCCACAGCCTCTCCTTGATTAATGCGTCCACAGGAAACTGCCTTAAACTGAGGCAGACCCTTGGTCCAGGAAGGCTGATACTGTCTGCACTGACGAGCAGTCTCACTCTAGGGTCTCAGCCTGAGGTCTTTCACATCACCTACAACCTGCTCCTTTTAACCGGAAATGCCAAGGGCTAAACCTGGACTGGAACCTTCTGCAGGCAAAGCGGCAGCTCCATCACGGAGCCATGGGCCCTCCCCAGCTCCAACACTTTCAGCAAATTTTAGTGTATGTTAATCATCAAGTCATTTTTGTGATTCTTTTTTTTTTGTATTTGTGTGTGTCTGCACCTTGAAGTCCTGTTAACCACTGGTGATTGATCCCTAGTGGGGGACTGCAAGATGTTCAGAGAGGTGGCTGAATAAAGCCTGCCCCTATCTCCAGCTCAGGCATTCCAAGGAGGTCTCCCATCCAAATACTTGCCAGTGTTGGCCAGTTTAGCTTCCAAGATCTGACAAGATTGGGCTTGCCTGAGCTATCTAGGTCAGGGCCCTTCAAGTCACTTTTGACTTATGACTACCCTCAGGGCTTTTTTTGTAGCAGGAACTCTTTTGCATATTAGACCACACATCCCTGATGTAGCCAGTCCTCCTGGAGCTTACAGTACTAAGAGCCCCGTAAGCTCTTGTAGCATTAGCTACATCGGGGGGTGGGGGTGGCCTAATATGCAAAGGAGCTCCTGCTACAAAAAAAGCCCTGACTACCCTATGAATGAATGACCTCCACAACATCCTATCCTTAAACACAGCCTTGTTCAGGTCTTGCAAACTGAGGGTCGTGGCTTCCTTGACTGAGTCCATCCATCTCATGTTGGGTCTTCCTCTTTGCACACTGTCTTCAACTGGCCCTATCATTATTGTTTTGTTTGGTCATGATAGGTGGGTTATTGGTAGGTTATTGCTAGGGCAGGTGGAAGTGAAGCAGAAAAGTGTGGGCAGAGCTAGCCCTAGACTATCTGGCATCCTTGGCAAGGCTGACTTCTGGAGGCCCTCCTGCACTGATAATGTCACCAAGTCACATGCGGGAGGTGCCCTCACAAGGCTGGCGCCCTAGGCAATTGCCTAGTTTGCCCAGTGGCAAGGCCAGCCCTGAGGGTGGGGTTGCATTCATCTGTGAGCATTTGCAGGCATGCAGAATCTCTCAGATGCTGAATCTTTGGCCCAGTCATTCTCTCAGCCTCACCTACCTCACAGGGTTGTTGTGAGGAATAAAAGAAGAAGGAAGAGCCTTGTACACCACCCTGAGTTCCTTGGAAGAAGGGCAGGAAATGAAGACAATAAAGAGCTAGGGCAGAAACACAGGTCTGCAACCTGAAACTTTCTAGTGGATGAAGGCTGCTAACATTTTAAGAAGCCATCCCCAACATTTCCCTGAAAGTGAAAACAGGGACAAATTAAGAACAATTCTTTATGTATTGACTTCATTTATACCCAAAGCAGCTTACAACACTCCTCTCCTCAATTTTTTCCTCAAAACAATCCTGTGAGGTAGGTGAGGCTGAGAGTTTGTGACTGCCAAGAGTCACCCAGCAGGCTTCCATGGCACAACTTGAGGATTTGAACGTGGGCCCCCCCATATTCTAGTCTTTAAGAAGAACAAGTATTCCAAAACAGGAACAGGGCCCAGTAAATGGGGACATTTGGTACATGTGAGAATTCCCCGTCCCCTGAAAGCCAGTTTGGTGTAGTGGTTAAGTGCAGTGGACTCTAAAGTGGAGAACTGGGTTCGATTCCCCGCTCCTCCACATGCAGCCAGTTGGGTGACCTTGGGTCAACCACTGTTCTTGCTGGGTTGTCCTTTCAAGAGCAATTCTCTCCGAGCTCTCTCAGCCCCACCAACCTCACAGGGTGTCTGTTGTGGGGAGAGCAAAATTGTAAGCCACTCTGAGGGCACTTGCACACCTGCTAAGTAATGCAGTTTCCATCCACTTCAGCAACTGTTTGCAAGTAGATTTTGTCATTCCACACAGTTGCTGAGTGCATTGAAAGTGCTGTTTAGTGTGTGTGAAAGCACCCTGAGACTCCGAGAGAAGGGTGGGGTATAAACACAATTCTTCTCCTTCTCCTCCTCCTCCTCCTCCTCCTCTTGCTATTTTCTCACAGCATCTGAAAGGAGATCAGAACTCTCTGGCTTTTGACGGTGAACTGCTGAGCTGTATCTGAGTCCTCTGAACTGAAGTAAGACTTGATTGTCAAAAGCAACAAAGTTTTGTTGGTCTTAAAGGTGCTATTGGACACCAACTTTGTTCTGTTGCTTCAGACCAACATGGCCACCTACTTGATGGTCAAGAGGCATCCATTGGTGAGAGCATGAAGGAGGAGAACTGTCAAAACGGTTCTAAAAGATTGAGTCGAGACCTTCCTCTGTCTGATGCTCACAATTGCTCTAAAATTGCTTTACAACTGTCATACTTTTTCATACTGATTGCTGGTTAGTCATGGCTCTAAATGGTAGTGGAAGTGGATGCAACCATATATTGGGTGAAGTACTTTTTCACCCAAAGGGTGATTGGCATGTGGAATTCACTGCCACAGGAGGTGGTGGTGGCCACAAGCATAGCCACCTTCAAGAGGGGTTTAGATAAAAATATGGAGCAGAGGTCCATCAGTGGCTATTAGCCACAGTGTGTGTGTATATATAATTTTTTTTGCCACTGTGTGACACAGTGTTGGACTGGATGGGCCATTGGCCTGATCCAACATGGCTTCTCTTATGTTCTTATATATACATGCCGTCTCTCGTTTCTGCTTCCTGTTTGAGGTACATCATTGTTGGGATGATTTAGAAAAGAGCAAGGGCAGTTGGTGGCAGGGTATGAGCTTTCATGAGTCAGTGCCCACTTCTTCAGATACAGCTAGAATGTGAGTCCATCTGTCCTTATATCTTGGATAGTGAAATTATTTCAGATGCTGAATGCCAATAGCAGGTGAATGACAATAGCAGGCTTGATTGGATTAGTTGTGATATACAGAAGGATAGCAGGCAAGGAGAAATCAGCATTGGTAATGAGACAAGAAACCTATATCTTGATTCAGTGAGTATAAATGGGCAGTCTTCGCAGTGGAGGACGGTAAGCAGTGGGGTGCCGAAGGGCTCAGTGCTGGGTCCCATGCTCTTTAACTTGTTCATAAATGATTTGGAGTTGGGAGTAAGCAGTGAAGTGGCCAGGTTTGCAGATGACACTAAATTGTTCAGGGTGGTGAGAACCAGAGAGGATTGTGAGGCACTCCAAAGGGATTTGTTGAGGCTGGGTGAGTGGGCGTCAACGTGGCAGATGAGGTTCAGTGTGGCCAAGTGCAAAGTAATGCACATTGGGGCCAAAAATCCCAGCTACAAATACAAGTTGATGGGGTGTGAACTGGCAGAGACTGACCAAGAGAGAGATCTTGGGGTCGTGGTAGATAACTCACTGAAAATGTCAAGACAGTGTGCGATTGCAATAAAAAAGGCCAACGCCATGCTGGGAATTATTAGGAAGGGAATTGAAAACAAATCAGCCAGTATCATAATGCCCCTGTATAAATCGATGGTGCGGTCTCATTTGGAATACTGTGTACAATTCTGGTCACCGCACCTCAAAAAAGGATATTATAGCATTGGAAAAAGTGCAAAAAAGGGCAACTAGAATGATTAAAGGGTTGGAACACTGTCCCTATGAAGAAAGGTTAAAACACTTGGGGCTCTTTAGCTTGGAGAAACGTCGACTGCGGGGTGACATGACAGAGGTTTACAAGATTATGCATGGGACGAAGAAAGTAGAGAAAGAAGTACTTTTCTCCCTTTCTCACAATACAAGAACTCGTGGGCATTCGATGAAATTGCTGAGCAGTCAGGTTAAAACGGATAAAAGGAAGTACTTCTTCACCCAAAGGGTGATTAACATGTGGAATTCACTGCCACAGGAGGTGGTGGCAGCTACAAGCATAGCCAGCTTCAAGAGGGGGTTAGATAAAAATATGGAGCAGAGGTCCATTACTGGCTATTAGCCACAGTGTGTATATATATGTGTATATATATGTGTGTGTGTATATATATATATATATATATATATATATATATATATATATATATATATATATATATATATATATATATATATATATATATATATATATATATGTGACACAGTGTGTTGGACTGGATGGGCCATTGGCCTGATCCAACATGGCTTCTCTTATGTTCTTATGTTCATTATCAGTAGCTTCAACACTCTCTCTTTCTAATCTCCCTTTGAAATTCCTTTGTAAGAGAACCGATACTGTTAGGTCAGCAACTGAATGTCCCGGAAGGTTAAAATGGAGAAGTTTTGTTAGACTGGCTGAAATTGCCTTTTTCTGGATTCAGGTCTCTAGAAATTAAATTTTCTTGATGGGTGTGAAGGGGGGGGGACAGTTGCCTTAGGATTCTGGTGTAGGTGCAAATGTATGCCTGTGACCACAAAATGCCCCCCCCCATTTGCCTTTTCAAATGACAAACATTGTCAGAAATGTTTGAGCTGCAGCTTATTATATAAGTACAACCCACTTAACTGTGCCATGAAACAATCTTTTGAATGTTCTTTTTTGGAAGGAAAAAAACAACCAAGCAAACTGTTATGATAAACACACCCTGTTTCAGAGGCTGCTGCAGATCAGGAAATGGCACAGTAAATAAACAGTGGGCAGAGGAGAGCCTCTGGCAACGCATAGTAATGGGAAGGCAGCGATTCTTGATGTGGGAGCTGAGGAATAAATTGTTTGTAACAGGTTTAGTTGCGATATGCCAGCATGGAGGTGTAGTTAGCGTTTCAAGCTAGGGCTCAGCAGTACTGGGATTCAATCCTCACAGCCAGATAAGGTTGCCAGCAATGTGCCCTCTAAACCATGGAGTTTTGTGAGCAAAAATCCTGTTTTGTGAGCTACTAGCATTCAAGTTGTGAGCTGCTGCGTAAATTAGTTTGCTCTGGGGCTATTTTTCCTGAGCTAAGAGAAAAATGTGTGAGCCAGAGGCAAAATATCTGTGAGTTAGCTCAGACTAACTCAGCTTAGAGGGAACACTGGTTGCCAGGTCTCAGTTGGAAAATACCTGGAGACTTTGGTGGGTGGATCTGTTGACTAAGGTCACCATCTCCAGGCTGGGAAAACCTGGAGATTTTGGAGGTGAAGCCTAAGGACAGCAGGGTTATGGAAGGGAAGACTTCAGTGGGGTACAGTGCCATAGAGTCCACCTTCCAAAGTGGTCATTTTCTCCAGGGGAACAGATTTCTATCGCCTGGAGATCAGTGGTAAGTTACAGGAGATCTCCAGCCACTGTCTGGAGACTGGCAATCAGTGTTCCCTTGAAGCTGCAGAGTCTTGTGAGCAAAAATTCTACTTTGTGAGCTACTGGCATTAAAGTTGTGAGCTACTGGTATTAAAGTTGTGAGCTACCAGCAGTAAAGTTGTGAGCTGCTGCACACATTATTGTGCTCCCTGGGGCTATTTTTCCTGAGCTAAGAAAAAGATGTGTGAGCTGGAGGCTGAATATCTGTGAGCTAGCTCATGCTAACTCAGCTTAGAGGGAACACTGCTGGCAACCCTATTGCACAGTGCTTATTCCCTTCCTTCTCCCCCCTTCCACCTCCACCAGCCATCTGCCTCCTCTGTGGAGCCTTCCTTATTCAGCTTGCCCAATAAAATACACCCACCCACCCCCAGTAACTGAAGCAAGTCTAGATGGTCAGACCAAAACGTTCTCTCATTTCAGAACCAAGTGTTGGCAGAGTAATTCATGCAGCAACGGTGCACAACCTGATTAAAGAGTCCAGGCTGGGACCAAACCCACAGAGGTCCCCCAACGCTGGGGTCTCCCCTAAATCTGCTGCCTGAAGCCACTGCTCCACTTTGCCTCAGTTGGGGTTGTCACCTCTGGCTTGGGAAATTCCTGGAGATTTGTGGGCGGTGCCTGAGGAAGGTGACATTTGGGGAGGGGAGGGAACTCAGCAGGGGATATGATTCCATAGAATCTGTCCCCCAAAGCTGCTATTTCCTCCAGGGGAACTGATCTGTTGCCTGCCTGGAGAGCATTTGTAGTTCCAGGGGTTCTCCACTTGGCGCCACCTGGCAGCTGGTGACCCCAAGAGCCTAGTTTAGGGCTGCCAGCTCCAAGTTGGGAACTACCTGGAGATTTGGGGGTGGAGCCTGAGGAGGGTGGGGTTTAGGGAGGGGAGGGACTTCAAAGCCATAGAGTCCACCTTCCACAATTATAATACCAGGAGGTCTCCAGCCACCCTCTGATCGTTGGCAACCCTATCTAGTCCCAGTGACTCCTGCAAATTGACCATTTCCAATGGAGGGAAGAAGAAGAATTGCAGATTTATACCCTGCCTTTCTCTCTGAATCAGAGACTCAGAGCGGCTTACAATCTCCCATGACTTCTCCCCCCACATCAAACACCCTGTGAGGTGGGTGGGACGGAGAGAGCTCTCCCAGAAGCTGCCTTTTCAAGGACAGCTCTGTGAGAGCTATGGCTAACCCAAGGCCATTCCAGCAGGTGCAAGTGGAGGAGTGGGGAATCAAACCCAGTTCTCCCAGATAAGAGTCTACGCACTTAACCACTACACCAAACTGGGAAGACATTTAAAAGGTGTGCGGTCCCTTGAAATGCGATGGCCAGAACTCCCTTTGGAGTTCAATTATGCTTGTCACAATCTTGCTACTGACTCCACCCCCAAAGTCTCCTGGCTCTACCCGAAAGTCTCCTGGCTCCACCCCCGAAGTCCACAGACATTTCTTGAATTGGACTTGGCAACCCTAGTCACACACCCCTGACATCACTGGAAGGTGGACTAAATCATATCAGCTCAGCATCTACCTTAAAATGCTTCTTGAATTATAAGTCTCCTGGCTCCACCTGCAAAGTCCCCAGATATTTCTTGAACTGGATCTGGCAACCCTACTTTCAACTCATCTCCATCTTATTCCCCTCCCCCTAACCCCCCCCCCCCCCGAAAAACAGAAAACACATTAAGCTTTCCTTGTAAGGAAGGTGTTCCAGCTCCTTGATCATTTTCAGGGGTTTTTTTTCTTCCTTCTGTAGCTTTTCCAGCTCTTAAAACAAAACAAGGCTATCGCCAGAGGGCTGGAGGCAGCAGGCGGGGCTGGCTGGAGCCCAAGCGGAGGGCTAATCAGGAACAAAAGGTGACCCTTCGCAGGATGTGGTGTGGCTTGCGCTGCCTCTTGGTGCGACAATCAGGAGGCCATGCGGCCAAAGAACAGGGAAGGGGAGGAGGGTTGGCCTGGGCACAGCCACAAGGTGGGACTGCTTTGAAACGGGTCCAAAGGAAATGGAATTCAAGAGAGGGCAGTGGAGGCTGCCACAGTCTCACAGGCTGCTGTGCCCAGGGTAACTTGGAGGCATACACAGTAGTTTGAACGGTAAAAAGGGCACGTTGCAGACCGCATCTGTCAGATGGACTCAATGCCAAGCAGGATTGCCATTCTCGGATTAAATTCCTGGAGATTTGGAGGGGCAGTATGGAGGGGGTGGAGTCTGGGGCACTGAGGGGCCTTGGAGGGGCAGAGTGGCACAGAGCCCCTTCCAAAGCAGCCTTTTCCCCAGGGGAACTCACCTATATAGTTTGGAGATGACCTGAAATTAGAGTTCCCAGATCCAGTTCAAGAAATATCTGGGGACTTTGGAGGTGGAGCCAGGAGACTTTGGGGTGGAGCCAGGAGCATGGTTGTGACAAGCATAACTGAACTCCAAAGGGAGTTCTGGCCATCACATTTAAAGCGACTGCACACCTTTTAAATGCCTTCCCTCCATTGGAAATAACAAAGGATAGGGACAACTTTTGGGGCTCATAGAATTGGACCCCGGGTTCAATCTTTTTGAAACTTGGAGGGTGTTCTGAGGTGAGGCATTGGATGCTGTGCTGCAAATTTAGTGCCTCTGCCTCAAAAAAACACGCCCCCTGCAGGAACCTGTGGATCAATTCTCCATTATACCCTATGGGAATCGGTCTCCATAGGGAAAAATGGGAGTGCCCAGCAGACATTCCCCCCCTCCCCCGGCTTTCTGATGAACCTGAAGCGGGGGGAGGACCTCCAAACCAGGGGATCCCCTGTCCCCACCTGGGGATTGGCAACCCTAGCTGAAATTCTGGAGATGCCCACCTGGAGACTGGCAGCCTTAATGCCAAGGTTAATTTAAAAAAAAAAAATTGGGGGGGGGGAGAAGGGAGATTTAGAGTAGGTGAACATTGGTGAGATGACATAACACCTTCTCTGCCCCTATTACTTTTATTTATTTATTTATTTATTTAATGGACTTATATCCCACCCTTCTCACCGAAGTGTCTCAGGGCGGCTTACAACATAATGGTTCATACAATTCAATTTAAAATGTTTACAAATACAATTAAAACCATAATCAATAAAACAAGATAAAATAAAACCAGCGGTCTATAAAAGCATTTTGTTCCATCCAGGGATGTTCTCATTATCAGTTAGGTGTTATAGGCCTTCCGGAAGAGGGCTGTCTTACAGGCCCTGCGGAACTGCCCTAGGTCCCGCAGGGCCCGCACCTCCTCCGGCAGCTGGTTCCACCAATGAGGTGCCGCTGTTGAGAAGGCCCGATCCCTGGTGGATTTTAGACGGGCTTCCTTTGGCCCGGGGACTACCAGCAGATTTTGTGAACCGGAACGTAGTACTCTCTGGGGAACGTGTGGGGAGAGACGGTCCCTAAGGTAGGCAGGTCCTAGGCCATATAGGGCTTTAAAGGTAATGACCAACACCTTGTACTGGACTCGGAATATTACTGGCAGCCAGTGCAGATCCCGGAGCCCCGGCCGAATGTGCTCCCATCTTGGGAGCCCTAGTAGCAGCCGGGCAGCAGCGTTCTGCACTAACTGCAGTTTCCGGGTCCGGCACAAGGGTAGCCCCATGTAGAGGGCATTACAGTAGTCCAACCTCGAGGTGACCGTAGCATGGATCACTGTTGCTAGGTCGTCGCGCTCCAGGAAGGGGGCCAACTGCCTCGCCCGCCTGAGGTGAAAAAAAGCGGACTTGGCAGTGGCTGCTATCTGAGCCTCCATCGTCAGAGAAGGCTCCAATAGCACCCCCAGGCTCTTGACCCTGCCCGACGCTGTCAGCGGCACGCCGTCAAAAACTGGCAGGGGGATTTCCCTTCCCGGGCCGCAGCGACCCCTTTCCTCAGGTGGGGTTCCAGATAGGGAGGGGACATGTGGCTTGGAGGTAGATTATGTGCTTTGCATGCAGAAACTGCCAGGCTCAATCTCTGGCATTGTCAGTTAAAAGGGGGGGGGGATTAGGCAGTGGGCAGTGTGGAAGACCTCTACCTAAAACCCTGGAAAAAGAAGAGTTGGTTTTTATACCCCACTTTTCTCTATCTGTTATACAGCCCCGTGGCGCAGAGTGTTAAAGTTGCAGTACTGCAGTCCTAAGCTTTGCTCACGACCCGAGTTCGATCCCCTGCAGAAGCTGGGTTTTCAGGTAGACGGCTTGAGGTTGACTCAGCCTTCCATCCTTCCGAGGTCAGTCAAATGAGTACCCAGCTTGCTGGGGGGGAAGCGTAGATGACTGGGGAAGGCAATGGCAAACCACCCCGTAAAAAGTCTGCCGTGAAAACATTGTGAAAGCAACATTACCCCAGAATCGGAAACGACTGGGGACCTTTCCTTTCCTTTCTCTATCCTAAGTGGTCTCAGAGCAGCTTACAATCGGCTTCCCTTCCTCTCCCCATGACAGCCACCTTGTGAAGTAGATGGGGCTAGAGTTTGGAGAGAATTGTGACTGACCCAAGGTCACCCATCAGGCTTTAATTCAATCTGGTCTTCAGATTAGAGTCCACCTCTCTTAACCACTACACCACACTGGCTGGAGAGCCACTACCACTGAGAGCAGACAATATGGACCTCAATAGACCAGCTTCATGTGTGTGCTTGTATCATTGTAGTCCTGCAAGGGGGAGAAGGTGGCATGATATAACCTAGGGGTGGCCAAACTTGCTTAATGTAAGAGCCACATAGAATAAATGTGAAATGTTTGAGAACTGGAAGGAAGGAAGGAAAATAGATGAGAGGTGGAAAGAAAGCAACTTTAACTTTAAATGCATTCTCCAAGGTGCCAGCTGGCTTGGGTAGGAGAAGTGATTTAAGGAGACAAATGCCTTCTCCAAGCTGGACAACAGGATGGTGGGGGCTTCGAGAACCACACAATATGTGTGAAAGAGCCACATGTAGCTCCCGAGGCACAGTTTGGCCACTCTTGGTATAGCCTGATCCCGTCAGGTCTCAAAAGCAAAGCAGAGTCAAGACTTGGATGGGAGACCACCAAGGAAGGCTCTGTAGAAGAAGGCAAGGGCAAACCACCTCTGCTTCTCACTTGCCTTGAAAACCCCTTGCCTTGCTGGGGTCACCGTGAATTGGTGGCGACTTGATAGTATTTTTCGCACATCCAAATGGAAAACCTGTCTGGGTGGAAGGAGTGATTGGGAACAGAGAAATGGCTAGCAGGGGGAAAAGGTTAAGTCTATCCCTTGGCATGTTGGAACCTCACTGTCTCCTGACATTCAATACAGGGAATTCTAGAAAAAATCTTCTGCCTTTATCTGATATTCAAGGTGAACAATATAAATTAAAAAGATTACTTAAAAAGACCCTCTTCATTAATCCTAGCACAATTGCATTGTATAGTGTGAATTGTAGGGTTGCCAGGTCTATGTTGGAAAATACCTGGAGACTTTGGGATGGATCCAGGAGAGGGCAGGGTTTGGGGAGGGGAGGAGCTTCAGTGTTACAGAGACTACCCTTCAAAGCAACCCTTTTCTCCAGGGGAGCTGGTCTCTGCCAGCTGGAGAGCAGCTGTAAAAGCAGGAGATCTCTGGGTTCCACCTGGAGGCTGAAAGAATTGAATCCGAAGGTTTCTGTGAAATATCAACCTCACTCAAATTAAAAACAAAGTTTATTTTACTCCAAGTAATATAAAGGCTCTAAATACAACAATGAAGTCTCTCAGTGCAAAACTGATAATCTCGGACATTACAAGGACCAAAAACCACTTCAAAATTCATAAAACAAATCAATGCAAAGTCCATATAGTGTTCGTCCTCACCAGACTCCACCTCTCAAATCTCCAGGTATTTTCCCACTCAGAGCTGGCAATCCTAGGTTTTTACCATTTCCAGAATTCATTTTAAGCAGGGGTCGTTTTGTAGAAAAATAGGTGGTGGAGCTCATTAGCATAACTTATTAGTATATGCTGTCCCCCCACCAGCCAAAAAGCAACCCAACGCAAGAAAGGAGAGCCCCAGGCGAGTGAGGCCAGCTTAGGCTGGCTAGAGATCCAGCCAGCCCAAGCAGGCCTTGCTCACCTGGGGCTCTCCTTGGCCACCCCCCCGCCCCCAGTCAAAAGGCCAGCAAGCCACCAGCTGCCCAAAATCACATAAAAAGTGGAGAAAGGGTGGTGCAGACTTCTCCAGGGGTTAATGAGGGCTGCTGGGGGTGTGGCAAAGCCCCTGGTGGCTGGCTGGCTGCTCAGCGCTCTCCTAAACCAGGGATTGTTATGCAGCTGCACCTACTATTCAATGGACAAGGTAGGTGAGGAGGAGGGGGAACCCTCAGAAAGGTTCAGGAGCTATGCTTCTGTGAGCTCCTGCTGAATTCAAGGCCTGATTTTAGGCCTGCATTTTACTTGCTGCTTGCTGGCCTTTATAACACTATCACTCTTTAGGCACTATAGCGTCTCATTCCCCCACAGCCCACTCCCAAACCTCCCCTTCCCCAGCCAGTCGCGCCCCCCACCTTCTGCCACTGATTCCTCCAGAATAGGCGTCTGTGGGTTTCTTTTCTCTCTCCCCCTGCCTCAAGCCTACAGAATTTCCCTCATGCCTGACTGGCTGCTCTCACTCTGGCCAAAAAAATCCCTGCAAATCAGGTTTTAACCTCAAAAAATGCAAAGAACGTCCTCTGAATTGGGCAGAGCCCAATGAGCACAAAGGAAAAAGAGAAAGGGGTTTCTCTAGAATGAGAAGGGGAGGTATGTGAAATCCACCACTCAGGAGGAGAGGCAACCAACTATAGGTGTTGAAAAGGCAACCCTTGGCTGTCTTGGAGGGTGGACTTTATGGCCATTATGAGATCCCTTCCCTGCCAACACCCTGCCCTCCCCAGGATGTACCTCCAAGTCTCCAGGTATTTCCCAAGCAAGAGTTGGCAATTCTATAGACCAGGGGTGTCAAACATGCAGCCCAGGGGCTGAATAAGACCCCTGAAGAGCTACTATCAGGCTCCCAAGCAACTGGCTGTCATCTGCTTCTTTCTGCATCACGGCTTGCTTTGCCAGGCTTGCTCAATCGCACAGGAGCTACAGAGCAAAACCTCTATTTTCTCCATTGATTGAGGTTTCTCCCTTGAGGAGGAAGGGGGCAAGGGAGAGCTTGCTTTGCCAGGCTCTCTCAATTGCACAGCAGAGCTACTGAGCCAAGCCTCTCTTCCTTGTATTGGCTGAGGCACCACCCTGTCCTGGTCACCTGGGGAAGGAAGGAAAGAACCAGAGTTTCCTTTTCCCAGTTCCCGGATTCCCACAAGAGAGATACAAAGTACCTTTAAAACCAACAAGTGCTAATATTTTAAGCATGTTTTGTTTTGAGGGTTTAAAAAAAATCTTTAATTATGTTTGTGTCCTTTATAAAGTTTATATCTCTGCTTCCTGGCATTACATTTTATGACACATTTGTGTCAGATCTGGCCCTCATAACAAATGAGATCGACACCTCTGCTATAGACTATACCCCAAGTGGTAGTAATGACGGTCACTATTTTAATGGCTGGTTTCATTCATGAGCCCCGTGGTGCAGAGTGTTAAAGCTGCAGTACTGCAGTCCTAAGCTCTGCTCACGACCTGAGTTTGATCACTAGTGGAAGCTGGGTTTTCAGGTAGCTGGCTCGAGGTTGACTCAGCCTTCCATCCTTCCGAGGTCGGTAAAATGAGTACCCAGCTTGCTGGGGGGAAAGCGTAGATGACTGGGGAAGGCAATGGCAAACCACCCCATAAAAAGTTTGCCGTGAAAACGTTGTGAAAATGTCACCCCAGAGTTGGAAATGACTGGTGCTTGCACAGGGAACCTTTCCTTTCCTTCATTCATGGAAGGTTGCTCTGTCAATGGCCAGTAGCCTTTCTAATTCAATAAAACCTCCATGTTCAATGGCAGTCTATCTCCAAATACAAATGCAGGGGGGAAACAACAGGGGAGAGCTATTG
The DNA here is from genome assembly GCF_032191835.1 of Heteronotia binoei. Lineage (NCBI taxonomy): Eukaryota > Metazoa > Chordata > Lepidosauria > Squamata > Gekkonidae > Heteronotia > Heteronotia binoei. The sequence continues at coordinate 23,616,604 of NC_083235.1, forward strand.
TCTTTGTGGCCTGCTTCATGGCTAGCAATCCTTTGGATCCAGGACTGAAGCAGTGGTCTTTAAGGTGCCACATGACTCTTGTTTTTGTAGTTTCTGAGGATTTCTTATTTCTGAAAAAATTGTATTGGCTGTTCTCTTTACGAGGGTTGCTATTCTCAGGCTGTTAAAATCCGATCTCTTGGCTGCTTCATACTTGCAAGTTATTTCTTTGTAATGACTGCAAATCAGAAACTCTCCACTGAATGACACTGAAGCTGTGTTTATTCTTATGCCATTATCTACTATCCAGGTTCTCATGCCTTTGACAGGCATTTGTGTCTCAGCGAATGATGTATATGCGCAACCATCCAAGATCAACTGTCTAGCCCTCAAAAGAGAAAGGCAGTTTTTCTAGTTATGCTAGCTGTCTGTCTCTCAAATCCTTTGGGCAGAACAGAGCCTCTCTGGTTTAGAAACAGAATCTGATACGTTTTGTGTGAGTGATATTTTAGGAATATGCAGGGCTTTTTTTAATAGAAAAGGCCCAGCAGGAACTTATTTGCATATTAGGCCACACCCGACACCACCATTGTTTCACAGGGCTTTTTTGTGCCAAGCCAGAACTCATTTGCATATTAGGCCACACCCCCTGATGCCAAGCCAGTCAGAACTGTGTTCCTGCTCAAAAAAAGCCCTGAGAATATTTAACCAGCAAAGTTGGCTTCAAAAAGGGGAATCCATCTTCTCCTAAACCTTATAAGACTTTTTATGGGTTATGTAATTAATTTTTTTTTAAACTGCACCAAAATTTCTGGGCTGCTGGAAATTGCAGAGATTGTGCAGATTTGCAGGATTCTTGCTTTGAATTCATTATTCTGCAATATTTAATCATTCTGATTTGGCTTGTCTATGGGCCAGGGAGCAAAGATCTATACAGGATGTGAAAGGAGGACCCTGTGCCTGCTGAAAATTTTATTCTGAAGTGCATCTGGTGGCAGTTGAGAGTCCACTGCCCCCAAATCCCCAGGAATTTTCCAGGTGCTCAAGGTGGCAACATTAACACCAGCACACAAGGAAAGGGTGGGGGGGCAGGGTTAAATGCCCCTTCCAATCAGAAACAGCCCCAGGAATTGCTATTTGCTGCATTTGGGAACAACAGGACTTTGAGCTGGAACCCACAGGAACGTAATTCTAGTTGGCTTGGCATCAGGGTGTGTGGCCTAATATGCAAATGAGTTCCCACTCAGCTTTTTTTTTTTTTTTACAAAAAAGCCCTGTGTGAAACAATGGTGATCTCAGGGGGTGTGGCCTGGTATACAAATAAGTTCCTGCTGGGCTTTTTCTCTTAAAAAAGCCCTAGGGAACAGTAAGTATACTATGGATTATAGGCATGTTTCCCTTCTGGGGCAAATAGTGGCTTCCTGGAGACTCTTTCTGCTCCCCAAAATAGTGCTGGAGAAGAAGGTTTAATTCCACCGTCACTGCAATCTGTGGTCCCAGTCCAAATTGTTTTCCTCCACACTTGAGAATCTGAATTTCCCCTGGGAACTCCCAGCTCATGCCTGCTTGCAGGACTCGGGAGCAGGGTAGGGTTGCCAGATCTGGGTTGCAAAATACCTGGAAACTTTGGGGTGGAGCTGGAAGAGGGCGTGGTTCGGGGAGCTGTCAAGACACAGGGGGGTCTTATCAATTGCTGCCACCACTCTGGGTTAGGGTTTCCCTTGAGAAGGCCCAGAGTTCCCTCCCAAGCCCTTCAGGCCTCTTGTGGCTTAGGCCAAATAATAGGTGTGAGGACCAGGCAGAGTGAACAAGAACAAAAAAGGTTTATTTTAAAGTCAGTGCAAGATAAATTAACAAGGTGCATAAAACAGTAAAAGGGTGAAGGGAAAATAAACAAAAGTCCTAACGCGTTTTAACTTACAGTCCCTAAACTACTAACCAGCACTCACCACTTCCCTTGGGTGAGGGAGCTTTCCCCGGCTCAAGCTCTTCAGGCACAGCATACCCCTAGCTCAGCCTTCCAGGGAAAGAACACCCATTTCCTGTGCTGGGCCTTTATATTCTCTTCCCAGGCCCCACCCCTCTCCGAGCCTGTTTCCCTCCAAACCCCTTGCTACCCAATCAGAGGGACAGAGGGGATCCTGGGAGATGTAGGCTTTTCCCAGTAACTCCTAAGCAGGCTTCCCTGGGACGTTGCTAGGCCTCGCTAGGCCCAGGATCATGACAAGAGGGGAGGGGCCTCACCATGGTACAATGTCCTAGAGTCCACCCTTCCAAGCAGCCATTTTCTCCAGGGGAGCTGATCTCTGCCAGCTGGAGATCAGTGGTAAAAGCTGGAGATCTCCAGGCCCCACCTGGAGCCTGGCAATCCTAGCAGTGGGAAACTGAATAGGCAAACCCTTGAAGTGATAGGGCTGCCCCCAGATCCAGGTGGATTGTACTCTGCTTCATCAGCAATAACAGATTTGTCTGGGCAGACTTGCAGCTCAAACTTAAGCAGAGTTATATTCTACAGTTGCCAACCTCTCAGTGGGGCCTAGAGATCTTCTGGAATTATAACTGATCACCAGATGACTGAGATCAGCTCTCCTGGAACCAAGGTGGACTCCGTGGCATTGGGAAGGTGGAGTCCATGGCATTATACCCAGATGTGGTTCTTCCTCATCCCTGCCCTTCCCAGAGACCACCCCCAAATCTCCAGGAACCTCCTAACCCAGAGCTGACAACCCCAGTAAGTGGGGCCCAGTTACACCCCTTAGTCAGTGGGGTTAGAAGGCCGTGACTGTTTCGGACTGCACTGCGGGACTCTTCCCTTGAGCAACAATTAGGAATAAAATTAGAGAGGTCACAGACCAAATGTGGAATAAAAACCTTTTAAAATGTCTCACTAAGAATGTTCAGCACCAGATTTATGGCTTCCTCCATCTGCAAAATTAAGGATTCGTAAACCACAGACAGCCACTCATTACGTGGGATTTTATTGGCTGGGTTTTGAACTGGTTTGCTAATTGTCATGAATTTATGGTTGTAGCTTGTTTTGATTTGCGAGTCACCTCGAGCAGGTCTTATCCGAATTTATTTTATTAAAACATTGATGCTCCACTTTCCTTGTGGTTTGAGATAAGGGATTCTAGCCTCCAGGTGGGTCCTGGAATCCCCTGGAATTACAGCTCATCCCCAGAGATTAGTTCCTCTGGAGTAAATGGATACTTTGGAGGGTGGACTCTTCAGCATTGTACCCCACTGAGGTCCCTGCCTTCCCCAGGATCAACCCCCCCAAATCTCCAGGAGTTCCCCAACCCTAGTTCGAGACTTCTTACAATAATATTTAAAAAACAAGTATTTTCAGTTAAAACCACAATAAAATAACAAACCAAATCTCTCCCTCCCTTTGTCCTCTGCAGATGCAATATATGAATTTCCCACATAAACAAAAAACATTTGCCACATGTTACCAGAGGCAAGAACTTGACAGAAAGACACTGTTTGGGGGTTGGTTCACATTGGGCGGTAACATTTAGTTCTGTCCTCAAGTTCGGCAGCGAACAAGCTTGGAAAAGCCGACAGTCAAAGCTAGAAAGCAGATGAGGCTCTTGGGGTTCCAAGTGGCATGATTTTTTAAAAAAAAGTTGGATGTGTGATTTATTTTATTTTAGGCCTTGGCTTCTGATTTATAATGTTTGTGAGGAACACATTCTGTCTTGTAAGCGGCTAATGGAAAGTGAAGCTGCTGGAATGACAGCGTTGATTCTGAGGGAACCTCTCTGGGCTTGACCTCGTTTTTCCAGTTTCCTCCATTGGCAGTGGAAAAGGAGAAGCTGAAGGCAGAATTCCTGAGACCTTGTTTATTCTTGGGATTCAGTCATGATGAACGGTTAGAAACCTTCCCAGCCATAGTCCTGCCACAATGAGAACGGCGATCTGTATAGCTTGGCTCAGAGCCTGTGATTGGAAGTGAGTTAACGGGCCTGTGGCTTGGCCTCCCCTGCTGTGAGGCGTTGCAGTCAGCCAAACCAGGAGTCAGGCAAGACTCCGTTTCTAAAATGGAAGGTGTCAGGGCACTCGTAGGCCTGCTTGGAGGTATCACTTGTGGTGGTCAAGGACAGGGCTGCCAGTCTCCAGGTGGTAGGCCAAAAAGATAATGGGATTGGTAAATGAAAAATAAACAGTAACAACTATGATGCATTACGAAAAGCCAATTCAATTTTTCAAGTGTTTGATAAATATTAATACATCTCTGTGACTTCACATGGCAGGCTTGCCAGTCCCCCGGTCCAGGTGGGGGACTCCCTAGTTTTCTAGACTCCTTCCAGCCACCAGCCAGCTGGCTGGCAAGGGGGAAGCCGTGCCCCAACAGTTGTGATGTGCCTTTTGATCTTTAGAAACTTGTAAACTGCTTGTGTTTTGGAATGTGTGTTTGCCTTTAAATCTCAGTGAGACTAAAGCTCTGGGGAGGGGGAGAGCAGGCAGCCATGTGGCTCTTTCTGAAGAGTGTGCGTGTGTGAGAGAGAGCACATTCCCTCTGTTTGTTTTGCATTTATTTCAGAAATGGTATAGTATAATGGATAGTAAAATGGATAGTAAAGAGTTAGCTAGAACCCAATTAGGGGATGGGAGGAAAACTCCACCCTCTAGACCTCTCTCTCCTTACTTACTTTCATTTTCCTTTGTAAGTCTAAAGAAGTTGATTGAAATAACAGCAGATTGTTACATTCAGCAACTCCTGTAAATAAAGCAAACTGTACTATTGCCTCAGTGAGATCATAAAAGTGTGGGCTTCCCATCTGTTTATTTTGGCTGCTTTGTGAGTGTGTGTGTGTGTTCACTTTCATTTAGTGGAAGTGCAGCTGCTGAGGGAAGGAAAAAAAATTACATTTGATGACACATGAGGTGAAGAGGACAAGACAGTCTCCTACAATAGAGAAGAGCATCATGTAATTGGATTATGCTTGTTAAGTCCATATGGTAGAACCCGCCCTGAGCTGGTTTGTAGGGAGGGTGGACACAAATTGAAATAAATAAATAAATGTGAAGTCACATAAATTTATTAATATTTATCAAACACTTGAGAAATTGAATTGCCTTTTTGTAAATACATTAGGGTAGTTATTGTTTATTTTTCAGTGGTGGGTAGAGAGCTCCTGGCAAACTGATTTCCAGGTTACAGAAATCAGTTCTCCTGGAGAAAATGGTGGCTTTGGAAGGTGGACTCTAGGGCATTACATTCCACTTTGGTCCCTCACCTCCTCAGACCTTGCCTTCCCCAAGCTCCACCCACCCAGTCTCCAGGTATTTCTCTACCCAGAGCTGGCAACCCTATGAGGAAACAGATAAGATACTGAAGATCCATAAATGGGTTCAACTCAGCAGGGCCCTGTTTTGTAGTACGTGTATGGGGAGGAATTTGATTAATTTCAATTATTAATTTATTACTACCTAATCTTTCCTCATGGATTGCCAGGCCCAACTTAGAAAATATCTGGGGATTTTGGGGGTAGAGCCGGGAGACTTTGAGGGTAGAGCCATTCCCCAAAATAAATAAATAAAAACACAGCTGTGCAGTTCCCCTGAATACAGTCTTCATTTCCTTGTCCCCCAGCAGCTAAACTTCCACTAAATCAAAATGAACACACACACTGTCACAAAGCAGCCAAAATAAATAGTCGGCAAGCAGCACACACTGGAGCAATTTACTCACATTGCTGAATATAACCATCTACTGGATTTCAACCACTTCTTTAGATTAACAGGAAAACAGCCCAGGGGTTGGAGTTTTCCTCCAAACAAACAGAGGGCAAAGTTGCTCTGTCTGCTTGCCCCACCCCCTGCAGCTTTTTTGCTGAGATTTAAAGGCACACATTCAGAAACACAGACAGTTGCAAGCAGGGCTCCCCCCCGACCCGAAAAAGAGGTGCCAGAATTCTCAAGGGGAAAATGAAGGAGAATACATGGTGCGCCTCATGAACTTTAAAACATTTTTTGAGAATTTTGTTTCCAAAAAAAGGTTCTGGAACTCCATTCCGCCACGTTCCACCTGGAAAGAAAAAAAAGCTCTGGTTGTGAGCCGCTTCTAAACTTGCCAAGGTTTGAAGGCACATGGTGGCTGTTGGAGTGAGATTTCCCCCTGGCTGACACTGGGGACGAGCCTGAAGAACTGGGGTATCCCCTGCCCAGACCTGGGGATTGGCAAGCCTAAAAAAACCTCATAGAATCATAGACTTGGAAGGAACCTCCAGGGTCACATAGTCCAACCCCCTGCACAGTGCAGGAACTTCACAAATACCTCCCCCACACACACACACACATCCCCAGTGACCCCTGCTCCATGCCCAGAAGATGGCATAAACCTCCAGGATCCCTTGCCAAACTGGCCTGGAGAAAAATTGCTGACTGACCCCAAATCCATCATACAGTTTCAAACTATCATATAGTTTCAACCAGTTCACAGAGAGACATGGCATCACACCATCAGCCAATGGCTATTTGTTTTATTTTGTTTTCTCCCTGCCACTGGCAACACGAAATGGGATAGATCATATTCATGATTGGGGGGAAATTCCTAAGTAAGGTCTTTGGCCCATGTAACTCAATGGTGTCTTTTAACTGTGCAGATCCCAGGATCACAGCATAGCCTTTTTGGGTGTACAAAGGTGACCCCCCCCTCTTTCCTTTTTCACTCTCACAAAAATCGGTTGGATCATATGAACATATGCTGCCTTATACTGAATCAGACCCTCGGTCCATCAAAGTCAGTATTGTCTACTCAGACTGGTGGCGGCTCTCCAGGGTCCCAAGCTGAGGTTTTTCACGCCTAATTTGCCTTGACCCTTTTTATCTGGTGATGCCAGGAATTGAACCTGGGACCTTCTGCTTACCAAGCAGATGCTCTACCACTGAGTCACCATTCCTCCTCAATGTGTTGTATTCCTGGATCCAATGTGCTGTATTCCTGAGTGATAAGTACAAAAGTCCATGAACCACTGTGTGTTGCACAGGTAGCCTTTGTGTTATTGTGTGCACAAGTGGAACAGCACTCTGTTTGTTCCCTTCTTGCTCACACATTACTGGATTCACCCCTCAGGCATGATTTTCAAAGCCCAGACAGGTTGATGCAGGTGGGGACAGTCCTATAGATGTATATTGCTTTGAACTCATTAGAAGAAGGATGGGATAAAAATGTGAAGCTATATTAGGTGATTCGTGAAGAGACCTTTAATGGAGACTTCATTCATAACTCTAAGCTCTTCCCCACAAAGCTCTTGTAATCACACAAATTCCCCATCAAGCATAGACGTTCTTCCTGGAAAGGAGGACAAATGAGGTTAACCAAGAAAACCAAACCAAATCAAGAAAACCAAATGAAAAACACACCAGGTGATTCATGCTTAGCTATTTACAAATGCCTCTTTCCTCCTCTAGTCAAGCAATTCAAGTCATTGCAACTGGTTTCCCAGCATCATGAGGGGTATATATTACCCCTCTCTCTAGACAAAACAACTCTTTTTCACTCCATTAGGTACTATTCATGGTCATCAGAACAAAAGACAAACTTTGACACAACGCTATTGTCCCAGTTTCAGGTACGCACTTGTTCAAGGCCAATGTTCCACTTGGCATCAAACTTCTTCCTCATGGCTTGAAAACATATCTTGGTTTAAAACGCTTGTTCTCTGTATTTATTTAGATATCCCAAAGAGCCACCAATCTTCATCATCTCCCTTCATGTAAGGAATGTATCAAAACCCTAAGTTCTAAATAAATACACCCATTTCCTCATATGGGTGAAATTCCTTTCCCTCAGCTCATGGAAATTCTCTTCTTGGCCAACTCTTCAAAAGTATGACAGGATTTTTAATTTTGTTTTTTTGGATGGCCAATTTTGTGCCAATTGCTTAAAAGGGCTTTCCCCCACCAAATCTTTTGCCAATGTCAATTTGCCCAAGGGTTTAGTTCTAACTCGTGTTAAATCTTAGGAATCATGGTTGGATTGTGTAGTCATTTAGAAAATGTCTACATTGCCTCTCCAGAGAACCCACTTGAGTCAGCCTTCAGAGTACAGCATGATATATATATAAAAAAAATCAAATTACCTAAAATGGTTATAAAAGAACAAACAAAACCCTAGCTAGAGCATAAAAACAGCATAAAACTGGTCCCATCCCTCAGTAGGGTTGCCAACCTCCAGGTGGTGCCTGGAAACCCCCCACTTTTACAAGTGATCTCCAGCAGGCAGAGATCAGCTCCTCTGGATAAAATGGCAGCTTTGAAGGGTGGATTCTAGGGCATCGTACCATGGTGAGGCCCCTCCCCTCCCCAAACCCCTCCCTCTCCCAGATCCTGGAGATGAGCTGTAATTTTGGGGGATCCCCAGGTCCTACCTGGAGGCTGGCAATCCTAGCCCTCAGCTGGGCTTACTCTAAATTGCATTCCTGCCTAAAGCAAATATTTCTCTAAATGCACCTAGTGCCACTGAAGGGTTAACTGGAGTGAATGGAAAATTAATGAGTGTTATTTTTCTCAGCACTGCAATTTGGGTGGGGAAGGGGAGGGGGGAGGACATTCTGGCAGCTTCTGGTGTCTAGAAGTCTCCGGCCCAGTGTGATTCCAGGACCCCTCAAGTTGCAAAAGGCTCCGGGGGTTTGGTGTGGTCACTTCACTCGTTTCTTTCCCAGACGTTTTAATGGGGAAAGAGAAGCTGAGAATCAAGGGGGGGGGGGCAACCATCGACTGCACTTTTTAATACTGATTAGGAGCCCACCCATCTCACTGGTCTTACTCAACCATTACTGGGATAATGAGCTTGAAATCCCCCAACCAAGACTTACGCTGGGATCAATTTACAGAAGTCGTCTGATCTGATGTGCACCACATCACGTTTCAACTGAGTGGTCAGATTCAAATGTTCCACAGGCTGCTTTCAGATGATGAGATCAGCCAACTTCTTTTACTCAAAAAATGGCCACTGGTCCTGGAGAGTCTTGAGTGTTTTTGAGCACATGCTGAGTTCTTTCCCTGCCTCTGTGCTAAGGCATTACCTTCCTTCCTTCCTTCCCCAACTTTCCCCCCAAGGGATCAATGTGGTTGCCAGAATCCTTCCCTTAAGAACATAAGAGAAGCCATGTTGGATCATCCAGTCCAACACTCTGTGTCACACAGTGGCCAAAAAAAACAGGAGCCATCAGGAGGCCCACAAGTGGTGCCAGGACACTAGAAGCCCTCCCACTGTTGCTCCTCCAAGCACGAAGAATACAGAGCATCACTGCCCCAGACAGAGATGTCCATCTGTGGCTAATAGCCACTGATGGGCCTCTGCTCCATATGTTTATCCCTTCTCCCATTTATCTTCAGGACAACCCTGCAAGGTAGGCTAGGCTAAGAGTGAGTGCCTCAGTCACCCAGCAAGAGCCCATGGCTGAATAGGGATCTGAACCTGCCCCATGCTGCCTGTTAGAGGGAAGTGAACTCTTTGAGAGAGGATGAACTGGTTGGCTGTGGTTAAGCTGTCAGTCTCGTTTATGTTCAGTTCACAGGGTGGACTGATTGGTGCAATTAATTAATGAATCACAGATCACAAAGGGGCTTTCTGATGGAATTTTAATCCCAGCTGCCCCTTGCAAGAAAAGAGAAGGCGGGGTGGAAATTGGGATGGGTAGACATAAGGACATGAGAATAAACAGATTTACGTGTGAAATATCTTTAGGGGCCCAGGAAAGATAGGGGGAGGGAAAAGACGAAGAGTGCATTAGAAAGACGACTGATCTGATGAGCAGTCATATTCCCAAAGGGAATGTGGCTGTTTAATTTTTTTTCCTTCTCTGTCCCAGAATCCTTTGGTGCACCCTGAAACCTGTTTTTTGTCCAATTAACTCTGATGTCCCCAGTATACTGCCCATGTGACCTGTGGTACCCTCTAACAGTTTCCCTGGTGGCCACCGAGTATTATTAAAAAGTGGGCAGGACTGAGAGAGGCTATTAGCCATTGAATTGGTTGTACAGGTTTTTAAAAATGTTGCCTTGGTAAGCTTCCACCACAATACAAGGATCATGGTATGACTGAAGGCAAACTGTACCACGTGTTGTGGCTGGGTCTACCTAGGGATTTCTTTCCTGGGGGAATGCAGTGGAACAGAGTTCCATAACCATGGAAACAAGTTTCTTTTTTAAAAGTTTAAAAGTTCATGAGGGGCACCCGTATGTTTCTCCATTTCCCTCTTGAGAGTTCTGGCACCTCTTTTCCCAGAAAAAAGCCCTGGTTCTATCGCCTGTGGCAGCCATTTTGTTGCTGTGGCCATAGGGTTGCCAGGTCCCTTTTGGCAACCGGCAGGGGATGGGGGGGACTTACCAGGAGAAGAGAAAGGCCGAGGCCACATCACTGGCATCTCACAGGAAGTGATGTCATCGGGCCAGTGATTTGGGCAAAACCTCTGTGCTAAAACCAGTTTCAACCATAGAGGTTTTGCCCAAATACCAGAGTGTTACCCAGGAATCCCTGACTTGATGATGTCACTTCCTGTGAAATGCTGGAAAGGTGCTCTAGGCCTTTCTACTGGTAAGCCCCTCCACTGACCAGCTGATTGGTGGCTGCGGGACAGGGCCTGGCAATGGGGAACCCAGAATTAACTCTTCAATACATCTTTCTTGATTCCATTTTAAGTCCCTACAAATTTCAAAGTTCAGGTTCCTCCATTGTGCCTCAAAACATTTTTTTCCCCCTGTTCCCTCTGCCCTTCTTGTGTTTTTCTTCATCCTGAACATCTGGTGTGATGAAGAGTACTGGGGAATTTGGAAACTTGTAAACTCTTTCACAATTGTTTGGTTTAATCCTCATAAAAAGGCATTACCTAACCAGGTGGGGGATTTCCCATGGACAAACATGGTTACCTATAATCTATGACCTGGGTCTCCCACATTTCTAGTCTAATGTAGATTGTAGTCTATAGGCCCTTTGAACTGCAACACCCAGCATTCTGTTGGAGGTGATGGTGAAAAGTTTAGAAAGAAAAGAAACTGTGATGGAGGCAAGAGGGTAGCAAGTAAACAGGAAGAGTCATGGATGAAAAGGAAGTGATTCAAGTGAAGGGGAAAAGTTTACAGTTTTTAAAATATTTATTTGGAAGAAGTCATGACTCCACAAGCACAATGTACTGACTTGCAGGCTCTGAGTATCAGGTGTCAGAAGTTAGGCAAGGCAAAGTAGTTCAGTCCAAGGTCAGGAGTCCAGAAGTCAGGAAGGGCAAAGTTGGTGGCTTAGCATCTATCCTACTCGTTATGTCCAAATCTAAAGGCCTCTCTTGGCTGGTTTTTATAGCCCCATGCCTAAGAGTCATGCTTGCAGCCAGCTGCTTAGAAGTAATTGTGCAACTAATCATTGTTATCAGCAAGTGGCTGGTGTCAGGGCAGGAGGTGTGCACTTTGCTGTCTTGTCTGTAGCTCTGTTCTCAGCCTCCGTCTGCGATACACTGATGTGGGTGATACTGGGGATGCACTAATGCACTAAGGTGTGGGTGATAACAGCCAACTGAGGTTCACATGCTGAATCATGCTGGAGGGTATTGGTGGCTCTGTAATAGCTGTTGACTGTGAATCCTGACAATTGTTTGGTTTAATCTTCATAAAAAGGCATTACCTAACCAGGAGCTCATTTTCCTGCTGGTCAGCTTCTGTTAGCTCAAGGCTAGCTACGTGGAACCCCTCTTCTCCTGATTTCTTGCTATTGTTGAGCCCTGGCTGACTCATGGCACACAGGAGGTTCCAGTTCTGTGCCAGTATTACCACTGAATTACCATGCATGACAATTCCATGGCAGGGTGCAAATCACATGCTTTTCTTTCTTTTTTCAAACTGAAATCCACCACAGTTCTCATTCTCACAGGATTTTCATCTGTACTGAAAGAGGCTGACATTCAAGTTCTAGAATGTTTTTTTGCTTATTTCTCAGGATGTGTTTGGATACTACCCGGACAAAGTCTGAAACATTGACAAGACTACGTAGTTCTCTGTGCCCATGGTTTGCTGTGAGCCGCTCTCTGCCAATTTCACTTATTCCTAGTGCAGATTGGAGCTGAACCAGTAGGTGGCGGTCTTTGACTTGTGCAGAGAATTCTAAAGAGACCTCTCCATAGCAGCTGGGCAGATGTTATGTATCCACCCCCCAGGAAGTTTTGATGATACTAACACAAGCAGTAAACTCAGATGAAAATACCCCTTAAAATAACGTACTCCAATACAATTCTCATTAGGAGAGGTGAAGAGGGACCTGTATGCTACTGTGAAAAACTGATATGTAATACCTCTTCATCTTGGAAAACATGGGGTTCAGCAGTGTTTCAGAGGGTAGCCATGTTGGTCGGCAGTGGAACAGCTAGGTTCGAATCCAGGAGCACCAAAGAAGGAACGAAGGAGGAACTGGGAACCAATTCCAGCCTCCATTTTCAAGAGCCAAGCTCCCTTCATTAGATAACAATATTTGAGTCCAACAGCATCTTATTAACTGTGAGATAACAGAAGACACCTGGGGCCTCCGTGCTGCTCATGTGTTTTATTCCATCATGTGAACAGAAATAGCTGAATGTAGTCCAGGCCTCAGATTCAGCAGGAGCTCACAGGAGCACAGCTCGTGAACCTTTCTGAGGGTTCCCCCTCTTCCTCCCCACCTACCTTTTCCATTGAATAGTAGGTGCAGCTGCATAACAATCCTTGGATTAGGAGAACGGACAGCCAGGCAACCAGCCGCCAAGGGCTTTGCCATGCCCCCAGCAGCCCTCATTAACCCCTGGAGAAACCCACACCACCCTTTCTCCACTTCTTATGTGATTTTGGGTGGTGGGTGGCTTGCTGGCCTTTGGACTGGGAGGGGCCAGGAGAGCCCCAGGTGAGTGAGGCCTGCTTGGGCTGGCTGGATCTCTAGCCAGCCCAAGCAGGCCTTGCTCACATGGGACTCTCCTTTCTTGCATTGGGTTGCTTTAGGCTGAGGGGGGTATATGCTAATGAGTTATGCTAATGAGTTCCGCCACCTATTTTGCTACAAAATGACCCCTGATATAGTCCCAAACCGGGCCCCAAGACAGCCTGCTGTTCCCTCCCAAAGTCCAGTAAGGATGTCAGGTCTGGGGGAGCCCATCACCCATTGCACCGATCAGGTCCCGGCTCTCGGTTACAGCTGAAGATTCTTTGACATGCCCTGGCGCAGGATCTGCATCTGCGTCGTCTTCTTCCTTTGCTCTCTTGCACATAGGGATTCAGCCTCCAGGTGGGACCTGAGGATACCATGGAATTACAGCTCACCTCCAGGCTACAGAGGTCTGTTTCACTGGAGAAAATGGCTGCTCCATGGCATTTTAGCCCACTGAGGTCCCTGTCCTCTCCAAGCTGCACCTCAAATCTCCAGGAATTTCCTAACCTGGAACTGGCAACCTGTACCAGACCCCCATCCCCTGCGAGTGGCCAGGAGGGACCTGGAAACCCTTATTGCAGATAGGGTTGCCAATTCGCAGGTGGGGGAAGGGGATCCCCTGGTTTGGAGTCCCTTCCTCCACTTCAGGGTCATCAGAAAGCAGGGGGTGGGATGTCTGCTGGGCACTCCATTATTCCCTAAGGAGACTGATTCCCATAGGGTATAATGGAGAATTGAACTGCTGGTATCTGGGGGGCTGTTTTTTGAGGTAGAGGCACCAGGTTTTCAGGATAGCATTCAATGTCTCTCCCCAAAACACTCTCCAAGTTTCAAAAGGATTGAACCAGGGGGTCCGATTCTGTGAGCCCCCAAAGAAGGTGACCCTATCCTTCATTATTTCCAATGGAGGGAAGGCGTTTAAAAGGTGTGCTGTCCCTTTCAATGTGATGGCCAAAACTCCCTTTGGAGTTCAATAACGCTTGTCGGAACCTTGCTCCTGGCTCCACCCTCAATGTCTCCTGGCTCCACCCCCAAAGTCCCCAGATGTTTCTTGAATTGGACTTGGCAACCCTACTTGCATGTCCACCAAAGTGAAAATGGGGAGGGGGGGGGAGGGAGCAACAGTGGTAGTTTTCTGCTGCCTACATGGATAAAAATCCCGTCTTGCCAAAGCAGTTCTTTTCATTACACTTCGAACTTGTTTAGGGGCCCTGTTATTTATACTTCCTGTCTGCTTCAAGGTTGAGAGGCCTGAGGCTAAAAGCAGAGTTAAGCTCTGGCACAAATAAAGCCCAGATGTCCTTGAGAGCCCAGATAGACGGAATGGACTAGGCTGCAGTGTTATAGGACCCCTGGAGAATATTGGTCCACATGGGTAGAGTAAAGCCAAAAAATGAGAAACAGAGAAGTCCTGAACAACTACAGGCAAGACCAGTCTCCTTCCAAGCAAAGTCCAAGCCTTTGACTTCCTGCTTAAGCTGGGAAGGTCTGGGCTGAGGAGGGCAAATTCTACCAAAGGCCTGAGTCTCTGGGCTGGGGTTGCCAAGGCTGACTCAAGAAATATCTGTGGACTTTGGGGGTGGAGCCAGGAGACTCTGCGGGTGGAGCCAGGAGTAAGGATGTGACAAGCATGACTGAACTCTAAAAGACGTTCTGGCAATCACATTTAAAGGGACTGTGCTGTTTTTAAATGCCTTCCTTCCTTCGGAAATATTGGTGGGCAGCGACACCTTCTTGGGGGGCTCATAGAATTGGACCTCCTAGTCCAATCTTTTTGGAACTTGGGAAGTGTTTTGAGGAGAGGCACCGGATTCTATGCTGCAAATTTGGTGCCTCTACCTCAAAAAACAGCCCCTCTGGAGCTCCAGATACTCATGGGTCAATTCTCCATTATATCCTATGGGAATTGATCTCCATAGGGAATAATGGAGTGCCCAGCAGGTATTTCCCTCCCCCACCCTGCTTTCTGATGACCCTGAAGTGGGGGGAGGGCCTCCAAACCAGGGGATCCCCTGCCCCCAACTGGGGATTGGCCGGAAAACGCATGGACCTCCAAAGTGCTATTGGAACTTCCTTTGCCTGGGACAAGAGGTTAGGCAGAGGTCTGGGAAGAAGAAAGACTGCTGGGGAGGCATTGTAGCGGCGGCTGCTTGCACTTGGACGTATAGTTGTAGTATGGAAATGAATTTGCTGCACAGAATATGTCCTGACCTGGATAGCCCAGACCAGCCTGATCTTGTCAGATCCTGGAAGCTAAGTAAGGTCAGCCCTGGTTAGCACTTGAACAGGAGGCCACCCAGGAAGTGCAGGGTTCCTATGCAGAGGCAAAAGGCAAATCTTGCTTTGAAAACTTTCCACCACCACCACTGAATACTATGGAAGAAGGCAAATGTCTATGGAGATTGTGCAGAATTCACTTCTGGGGGGAATGAACGGAGATAGCCTTGTGAGTTTACAAACACAGTTTGAGCAAATTGCCCACACCCTTAACTAAGCATCTGCTATCCAAATCCAGGATCAACTTAAAAGCTGCTGGCATGGTGTTTTGTTTGCAGGTGTGTGATGGCCATTCAGTCCTGTGGGAATTTCCATCGGCTCACCCATAGGGTCCCTATTCCTTGAACATGAGCATCAGCGGTGGCAGGGGTGGGGGGGACTCGGTTTGCTGTTATGGTTTCATTGTTCATGCCTCATAAATTACCCAGTATGCAACAGCTATTGTGTAACCCAGGGCTTTTATTTTTGTAGGAAAAGCCCAGCAGGAACTCATTTGCGTATTAGGCCACAGCCCCTGACATCACAATTGTTTTGTGAGAGGCTTTTTGTAGAAAAAGCCCAGCAGGAACTCATTTGCATATTAGGCCACACACCCTGGTGTCACACCAACTGTGTTCCTGTGTATTCCTGCTCAAAAAAAGTCCTGGCGTAGTCCAAAAGCTGAGAAAAAGTTGACTGAACATGTCCTAGGAATAGTTAATCCCTGTGTAAGTCTCATTTTACCTGTGTTTTTCCAGCTTCCCTCCCCATCTCCACTTATACCTGGTTTGGATTTAGCACTTGGATAAATGCTCTTTACGGCAGAGCTGCAACCCAGTCCTGTGCATGTTTACTTAGAATTATGGTAGGATTTCCAAGCAGCTTTTAAATCTGAAACACCATTGTAACTTTTAAGTACTAAGGCGTTTGTTGTGGAGACACACTTTATGCAGTCTATAAAGTGAACACTGGCTCTGGCATTCTCCACATATTTTCTAGTGCATTTTTGCAACCTGAAGAGCCAAATTTTTTTCCTTTTAAAAAAAATGATGAGAGGCACTCAAGAGACTGCTCTCAATACCAATCCACACAGAATGGTAGGATGATAAATGGTTCTATCTCATCAGGACTGCATCACTCTCTGCCCGATTTAGTGCCAGAGTCTCAGAGATGTTCATGGAAAGCTACCTGTCAGAGGCTGCAGAGCTCACACGTGCCATATTGGTCCTTTTCTGCTGTGCAGATGGGTTGGTGGGGGAAGAGCAGTGTGATTGGGCTTTGAGGCTGGAATTGCTGTCTATCCCTGCCCCCTGAAATCTGGGGTGACCAAGAGGCAGCTCGCAAATTGCAACCAGCTTTGTGAAGGTAAACTGATTAACTGCCCAAAGGCTAGAAGTTCTATGGGTGGACAAACTAGGTGATTGTCTAGAGTGCCATCTGTCTGGGGTGCTGCCCCAGGTAGAACCCTGCGCCCTGCGATGCTAACCTTCCCCCCCACACACACACACACCAGACACCCTGTGAGGTGGGTGGGGCTGAGAGATCTCTTACAGCAGCTGCCCTTTCAAGGACAACTCCTATGAGAGCTACGGCTGACCCAAGGCCATTCCAGCAGCTGCAAGAGAAGGAGTGGGGAATCAAACCGGGTTCTCCCCGATAAGAGTCTGCACACTTCACCACTCCACCAAACTGGCAGATACCTCCCTGTTTAGCATTGCCCAAGGCTGACAGGCGATTGCTTCTTAGTTGCAGCTGCAACAGCTGCCGCTTTGGGGGACCAGGGTTCTTGCCTTCCCTCCCCCACCGCAGATCTCCTGCTCTGGGCAGGAAATGGGAGTTTGGTCATTCCTTGCCTGAGAAGGGTAGGGGAAAAGGGGGCTGGGAAAACTTCCAAGCGGGAGGGGAGGAAGGAGGGAAAGAAGAGGGAGGGGAGAGACAGGAGGAGGGTGTGCGTGTGTGTGTGGGGGGGGGGGGGGTTGGCATTGCTGAAGCTTAAGAGGCACCCGGGCGAACTTTCTGCACTGGCAAGCCGGTGAGCAGCGCCCTGCTCCCGAGGAGGAGGCGAAGAAGGAGAAAGGGGGCTTGCTTGGATGGAGGCCAAGCCAGGGGCCCCCCGCTAGCTTCGTGGGGGAGAAGACTCATGAGATGCCAGTCCCCAGATCTCGGGGAAAAGCAGCAGCAGCATGAAGGTAAGCGCCGGGGACTGCTTTGGCGTCTGTCACTCTCGCAGCGTTTGGAGACAGCTGGCGCGTCCCCCTGGGTCGGGGGAGGTGGTGGTGGTGCGTTTGAGAAACTTCCCGCCGAGGAGCCCTAGGTGGGGAAGGTCTGAGCCGAGGAAAAGCAGGAAGGGTTGCAGAGGGGGGGCGATTGTTGGTCTGTTTTTCAGGGGAGGGGGGGCCTCTGGAAAGCTTGCAGAAGGGAGTTGCACACGGTAGAGAGGGCGCGTTGGTTCAGGAGGGCGCTGCAGCGCCTCGGTCTGAAAGCGTGGGGGCGCTGTTTTTTGCAGAGGGTCGGCGGGTTTGCAGGATGGGGAGGGGGGGGAGGCGACCTTCCGGGGTCTTGCCGGCGCCTCTCGCCCAGGTTTGTGTGATTCTGCGGCAGTGGGGGTCTTCAGTTCCGAAGGTGAGCTGCCTTGCTGGATAAGGAGGACCCGAGGGTTTCTCCAGCCCAGCTAGCCAGATTCTTGAAGAGGGCCGGTGGCTCAGCGGTAGAGCATCTGCTTGGGAAGCAGAAGGTCCCAGGTTCAATCCCTGGCATCTCCAACTAAAAAGGGTCCAGGCAAGTAGGCGTGAAAAACCTCAGCTTGAGTCCCTGGAGAGCCGTTGCCAGTCGGAGTAGACAAGACTGACTTGGATGGAGCGAGGGTCGGATTCAGTAGAAGGCAGCTTCGTATGTTCATAAATAAACTCTGACCAGTAGTTTGTCCTCAGTAGCTGTGAGGTGGACTGCTTCTGAACATGGAGGCTCTTGAGCGATCGTGAGGTGTGGACGGTCCTGGCCTCTGGGCATCAGGGTTGGCTCTACACCAGGGATGACAAATATGCGGATTAGGGGTCCGAATCAGGCCCCTGGAGGGCTCCTATCAGGCTCTTGAGCAAATCTACTTCTTTCTACCTATCGCTTGATTCCTTCTGCGTCACAGCTTGTTTTGCCAGACTTGCTCAGTCGCACAGGAGCTAACCTAACACAATTTAAGAGCCAGTTTGGTGTAGTGGTTAAGTGTACAGACTCTTATTTGGGAGATCCGGGTTTGATTCCCCACTTCTCCACTTGCACCTGCTGGAATGGTCTTGGGTCAGCTGTTGTGGGGGGAGAAGATATGGGAGATTGTAAGCCTCTCTGATTCATGGAGAAGGGTGAAGTATAAATCTGCAATTCTTTTTATTCTTATTCTTCCATTGGCTGAGGCTCCTCCCTTGGGGAGGAGAGGGAGAGGGACAGCTTGCTTTGCCAGACTCTCTCAATCGCACAGCAGAGCTACTGAGCCAAGCCTCTCTTCCTTCTATTGGCTGAGGCTTCTTCCACTCTGGGTCCCTTGGGAAAGGAAGGAAAGAGCCAGAACTTCCTTTACCCAGTTCTCTGGATCCCATAGGAGAGATTAAAAAAACACACCTTTGTGTCCTTTATAAAGTTTGCATCTCTGCTTCTTGGCATTACGTTTTATGACAGCCCAACAAGGTCTCATGTATGTCAGATCCATCCCTCATAACAAATAAGTTCAACACCCTGCCCTAGACTGTTTGGCACCCTAGGCAAGGCTAACTTCCGGCACCCCCACCCTGCACTAATAAAATCGCTGAGTCACATGGTGGCCAATGCTCTCTCTAAGCTGTGGAGTCTTGTGAGCGAAAATTCTATTTTGCAAGCTACTAGCATTAAAGTTGTGAACCAGCAGTTTGGCTGCTGCATAAATTAGTTTCCTCTGGGGCCATCCTTCCTCAGCTAAGACAGAAATGTGTGAACCAGAAGCTAAAAAACTATGAGCTAACACCCTAACGCAGCTTAGAGAGAACACTGATGGTAGTGGGCCCAGTTCGGCACCCCCAGAAGGCTGGCGCCCTAGGCAATCACCTAGTTTGCCCTGCTGGGAATGTGTTGGGTCCTCTTTTCAAGCCATCTTGAAGGATACAGGGGGAGCAGCCTGATCAGCCCTGACAAGTCAGAGCTTGGAAGTTAAGCAGGGTCAGCCAATGGCTGTGTTTGGATGGGAGACCACTAAGGAAGTCCAGGGTTGTTATGCAGAGGCAGGTATGGCTGACCATCTTTGCTCTTCTCTTACCTTGAAAACCCCTTGAAGTGCAACTTCGTGGGGTTGCCCTTAATTGATTGCAACTTGAAGGCACTTAGTTATTAAATGTTCTGGAGAGACTAGCTAGCAGCCATTGATTCTGGTGGGGGTGGCCCTGTTGGTCTGAAGCAGCGGAACTGAGTCCAGTAGCACCTTTAAGAGAGCTAGTTTGGTGTAGTGGTTAAAGTGTGTGGACTCTTATCTGGGAGAACGGGGTTTGATTCCCCACTCCTCCGCTTGCAGCTGCTGGAATGGCCTTGGGTCAGCCAGAGCTCTCGCAGGAATTGTCCTTGAAAGGGCAGCTGCTGGGAAAGCCCTCTCAGCCCCACCCACCTAACAGGGGGTCTGTTGTGGAGGGAGAAGATATAGAAGATTATAAGCCGCTCCAAGTCTCTCATTCAGAGCGAAGGGCGGGGTATAAATCTGCAGTCGTCTTCTTCTTCAAGACCAACAAAGTTTAATTCTGGGTAGAAGCTTTCATGTGCATGCACACATCTTCAGAACACTTCTTCACAAGTGTGCATGCACATGAAAGCTTCTACCCAGAATTAAACTTTGTTGGCCTTAAAGGTGCCACTGGACTCAGACTTTGTTCTAGCAGCAATAGGAGCAGGTATTATGGCTGTGGTATTCCTCAGTGCTTAATAGCTATTAAAACAAGCGGATTTCCAAGGTAGAATAATCTGTTAGGAAGACTGACTATGAGGGAGGCAGTGCAGAGAGGCTTAATTTCTTTTAACTTATTCATAATCATTGACATGAAGTATGTCCTCTGGAAACCTTAACCCCTAACACAATTTAAGAGCCAGTTTGGTGTAGTGGTTAAGTGCACAGACTCTTATCTGAGAGAACCGAGTTTGATTCCCCTTTCCTCCACTTACAGCTGCTGGAATGGCCTTGGGTCAGCCATAGCTCTGGCAGAGGTTGTCCTTGAAAGGGCAGCTTCTGTGAGAGCTCTCTCAGCCCCACCCACCTCACAGGGTGTCTGTTGTGGGGGAGGAAGGTAAAGGAGATTGTGAGCCGCTCTGAGACTCTTGAGATTCGGAGTGTAGGGCGGGATATAGATCCAGTATCATCATCATCTTCTTCTTCTTCTTCTTCTTCTTCTTCTTCTTCTTCTTCTTCTTCTTCTTCTTCTTCTTCCTCTTCCTCTTCCTCTTCCTCTTCCTCTTCCTCTTCCTCTTCCTCTTCCTCTTCCTCTTCCTCTTCCTCTTCCTCTTCCTCTTCTTCTTCTTCTTCTTCTTCTTCTTCTTCTTCTTCTTCTTCTTCTTCTTTCCATTAGTTCTTGTCATTCTTTTGTGTGTGAATGGGAAAAGCCGGGATTCTAGTTTGTATCGAGGACTGCATATGAAACTGGGAAAGTTTCTTGCAAATAAATCTACAAATGCGGTCAGCCCATAAAGAATTTTACTAGCTTGCCTACCTGCCGAGTCAGTTGCTGTAAGTGAATTGCCAGTAGCAAAAATTTTTATTTAAAAATTTCAGTAGGGATACAGAAGGAAAAAGGGGGAATCGGGAAAAGGGGAGAAACTTTTATTAAATAAGCTTTGTTATAATTTACCCAAATACACAATATACGAGCAGTTTTACTAATACAAATATTGAGGTTATCTCTTGTTTAGTGTACAAATATGTGAGAAGAATAGTTTAGCTCAGGGCTTTTTTTTGTAACAGGAACTCCTTTGCATATTAGGCCACTCCCCCCTGATGTAGCCAATCCTCCTGGAGCTTACAGTAGGCCCTGTACGAAGAGCCCTGTAAGTTCTTGGAGGTTTGGCTACATCAGGGATGTGTGGCCTAATATGCAAAGGAGTTCCTGCTAAAAAAAGAGCCCTGGTTTACCAAATACATGATGTAACATGATATATTAGCATAACACGAGAATATTTCATGAGAAAGTGTAAGTATGGTTGCCTGGAGGAGATTGCTGCTCACCCCAGGTGAATAATCTAGTGGTTCTGTTAATTTAGATCATTGATCACAGGTTGACAATCAGGTTAAAGAAATATGAATGTGGTGTTTCTACTGTCTGGGACACATCTAGGTGGAGTCATTAACAATGGTGATGGGATGGAATTCCCCCTTATCTTCCAATTTGCCTTCAGAGTCATGTATATTGGGGATTGCCCACCTGGCATAGGCCCAAGGAGTAGAAAATTTTTAAAGAAAAAAAAAATCTGATCTCAGTTATCATCAGGACTTACAAGCACAACAGAAAACCTCTCTCGGTGCAAAAAATCAAAGGCAACTAGAACAGTATATATCAACACTCTATATTCAGTATTAATTCAAAATTCAATATAAATAATGTGTCCATATAAATAATGAGAAATCATAAAACAAATCACCATCCACGACAAACCACTCTCATTCCTACTGACTCTTTCTTGGTGAACTACATCCACAACAATTGATGGTCTTAGCTGAAGTCCAATGCTCATAAAAAACCGGTCCTTAGGTCATTTCGAGGCTTAAAGCTCTTCTTTCAGGGACCGTCTGTTGTCAGTGTACTGTACAGTAGGTAAGTGATGTCAAGATACACCTTCCGATATTCTGTATGTCTCAATTCATTTTGCCTTTTTCATTCATTCATAATGCGTTATGCTGAAATATCTCTGCTAATTTCATTCACATCTGTTCTCCAAATTAGGCAGAACATGCATATTGCTCCCAGTTTGGTTTGGTGGTTAAATGTGCTCTTTTGGTTAAGAGAGCCAGTTTGGTGTAGTGGTTAAGTGCACGGACTCTAATCTGGGAGAACTGGGTTTGATTCCTCAGCCTTCCACCTGCACCTGCTAGGGTGAACTGGGGTCAGTCACAGTTCTCTCAGCACTGTTTCTCTCAAGAGCAGTTCTCTCAGAGCTCTCTCAGCCTCACTTACCTCATAGGGTGTCTGTTGTAGGGAGGGGAAGGGAAAGGAGGTTGTAAGCCACTCTGAGTGAAGGGTGGGATATAAATCCAGTCCTCTCCTCTTCTCTTCATGACTTTTTTTGTAGCAGGAATTCCTTTGCATATTAGGCCGCACCTTCCTGATGTAGCCAATCCTCTTGGAGCTTACAGTAGGCCCTGTAAGCTCTTGGAGGATTGGCTACATCGGCGTGTGGCCTAATATGCAAAGGAATTCCTGTTACAAAAAAGCCCTTCTCTTCTCTTCTCTTCTCTTCTCTTCTCTTCTCTTCTCTTCTCTTCTCTTCTCTTCTCTTCTCTTCTCTTCTCTTCTCTTCTCTTCTCTTCTCTTCTCTTCTCTTCATTCTGCAGTCACTCCATTGGTTGTCCATCAGTCACAGGGTTCAGTCCAAGGTATTGGGTGTCATATACGAAGCCTTGGTGACTCATCTGCTGAGCTGCCTCTCCCCCTGTGCTCCACTGTTACAGCTCCATGCAGCCAAGCAGGGCCTTCTACAAATGCCACTTTGCAAGACTGACAACTGCCTGTTGGCCTCCCCCTTACAACATGACCTGTCTGTCAGATATGTTCCCACCGTCCTGGCATTCTGCAAACTATGAAAAAAGGAATTATTCAGGAGGGCTTTTTAATGAAAAAATGTATTCAGGAAGGTTTTTTCTACAAAAAAAAAAAAAGCCCTGGGTGGAAGCAGTTGTCAACAGCATCCTACAACCCCATAGATCAGAAGCATTCCTAGAGCATCATGCAATGCGATGATGTCATTTCCATCTTTTGACTGGAAATGATGTTGCAGTGTCACGTGATCCCCCTGTTTTCCCCTCTGCTGCTCCACTGAGTGCTGGCGGGAAGCAGGCTGGCTCAGTTTACCTTGATCATATAGAATTTCAGAAGCTAAGCAAGTTGACCCTGGTTAGTGTTTGGATGGGAGACCACCAAAGAAATCCAGGGTTGCTGTGCAGAGGCAGGCAATGGCAAGCTACCTCTGAACATCTCTTGCCTTGGAAAACCTACCAGGTTGCTATGTTGACTGCAACTTGGTACTTTCTACCACCCACCAGGAGACAGTGGGGAGAGTGCCAGTCAGGGATTCCCTTGCTGGCAGCAGACAAATGGCACCCTACTCACCACCCACCTAAGGGTCCAAACCTATAGTCTGAAGGATTTGTAACATTTTCATGGCTTCTGATAAAATGCAGCAGTGTGATCACTGCACAGCCAAACAGGCACCTTTCTAGCAGTCAGGGCCGGCCCTTGACTGTCTGGCACCCTAGGCAAGGCTAACTTCTGGCTCTCCCTTGCACTAACATCACTGAGTCACACGGGGGTGACCACTTTGGTGCCCCTAGAAGGCTCACACCCCAGGCAGTCACCTAGTTTGCCTAGTGGCAGGGCTGGCCCTGCTAGCCATTGCCCGTTTTGCATCTACAGCTGACAAGTTGGCAAAGAGCATATGAACTTGGAGGAACAATCTTGTGTGGTCTGAAATGTGTAACGCATTTGCACATCCTCTCTAGATGGCACTTCTGGCATAAGATCGGGCTTAAATTTCTGCCTGCTGTTACTACAAAACAACGGGCGGCATAGGCCTGGGGGATGAACTCTTGACTTTTCTCCAAACATTCTCGTAGCAGCTGCCTTCACGGGTGGGGTGGGAGTCTTATGTGCTGTTGCCACCACCCCTCAAACTTCCCTGTGCACAATTTGTGACGGGAAGAGTCTTCATCTTCTCCTGCCTCTGACAGTATCCCATGGGCCTTCTTGGCTTCTCAGATCCATCATCTTGCCTCCAAACTTTTGGTAAAAATCACCAACTTCTTGGCACAACCAGCTTCTTGGCTGCCCCCCCCTCCCCCCCGCAGTAGTAATTAAAACAAGAGAGGGGCCACACGCTGTTCTACAGCGGTGCCGAGAAGCTGTCCCTGGCTTCTTCCTCCCAAGGCACGTCAGCTGTTGCGCATGGGGTGGATCTCCAACATGGAAATTTGCTTCCTTTCAGGAAGAAAGTGCAGGCATCAGCTCAGGCAGCTGCGGATAGCAGTGGAAAAGAAGCCCTGCAGCGGTTACGCAATGATCCATGCGAATGGTCAGCAAGTAGTTTTACAGGAATAATGAAGAGCAGGGGATCGGGCCTCTCTAGGATTGCCAATCCCCAGGTGGGAGCATGGTATCCCCAGGTTTGGAGGACCTCGCCCTGCTTCAAGGTCGTCAGAAAGTGGGAGGGGGGGAGAGAAATTGCTGCTGGACACTCCATTATTCCCTATGGAGAGCGATTCCCGTAGGGTAGAATTGATCTGTGGGCATCTCGGGCTCCAGATGGGCTGTGTTTTGAGGTAGAGGCACAGAAATTTCAACATAGCATCCAGTGTATCTCCTCACAATACCCTCCAAGTTTCAAAAGGATTGACCAGGGGGTCCAATTCTATGAGCCCCCCAAGAAGGTGCCCCTATCCATTATTTCATATGGGAGGAAGTCATTTAAAAGGAGTATGGTCCTTTTAAATGTGATGGCCAGAACTCCTTTTGGAGTTCAATCGTGCTTGTCATATCCTTGCTCCTGGCTCCACCCCCAAAGTCTCCTGGCTCCACCCCAAAGTTGGACTTGGCAACCCTAGGCCTCTCTTTCAGGGGACTGTCAGCAAAGCATATTTCCACACCCACCTTTCATTTCCACATCTCTCTTGGGGAGAAGCAACCAGCACGCCTTAGGGGACCGGATTTAGCTTCAGGGCCCATTGTTGTTGTGTGTTTTGCTTATACAGTAGTGTCTTTCATGTCAAAATCACACAGTGTTTCAGTTGACCTTTTGTAGCATTTTTTAAAAATGAAGGCAATCCCCAAATGAGATTTATACATACAGGCTTTTTTCTTAACTCCTTCCAATAATTCCCCAGGCTGCCTGTTCTTTTCTTTCCCCCGCTTCCTCCCTGCTGTTTTCCCTTGAGCATCCTAAGAAGCACACAAGCCCCACAAATAACTGTATCTTTCTATGCTCATTGAAGTCATTTTACTTAGAAGGGTGTAACTATGTTTAGGATTATAGTTTGCTTACAGAAACTTGCGTGGAACTTCTGCTTCCACACCTGTCACCTACCTATCTACCTACAGTCTGTCTGTCTGTCTGTCTATCATCCATCCATCCATCCATCCATCTATCCATCTATCAATCTATCCATCCATTTAGGGGAGGGACGGTGGCTCAGTGGTAGAGCATCTGCTTGGTAAGCAGAAGGTCCCATGTTCAATACTGACTTTGATGGACCCAAGATCTAATTCAGTATAAGGCAGCTTCCTATGTTCATATGTACATCCATCCATGGCTTTTTTTAGTAGCAAGAACTCCTTTGCATATTAGCCCTCTAAGCTCCAGAAGGATTGGCTACATCAGGGGTGTGTGACCTAATATGCGAATGAGTTCCTGTTACAAAAAAAGGCCTGCATATAACAACAAAAACATGGTGGTGGTGCTGGTGAAGATGATGATGATGATTGATATTTGCATAGGTTGTTTTGCTTTGCATATTCCATCCTAGCATCACTCTTTGGTTTTTCTTGTAACTAGCAGGGCCCTGAAGCATTTCCCCTAGATTATTGGAAGGCCTGCTTGTTACCAGTTTGGCTTGCTACATTTCACCAAGTTCTGCCTCCGAGAGCTAGAAACTTGGGCCGAATTCCCACTCACCTTAGGCCGCTCTCATGTTCCTCTTCTCAGCGAGCTTCCTTCCAATTTCACACTATCTGCCCCGGGGCTGCAACCAGGGTTGGCTTTTTTGCATGGCAAACAGAAACCTATAAAACCCCATTTCTGTTTGCCGTGCAAAAAAGCCAATGCTAGCTGCAGGCCTGGGGGAGATAGTGTGAAATCTTAAAGAAGCCCCGCTGAGAAGAGGAACGTGAGAGCAGCGTAAGGTGAGCGGGAAATTGGTCTTGCTGTTTTAAAAGGAATAATTTGAGATTGTCAACACCTAGTTCTGTGCTTGTGTGGCCGGACCATAGAACAGGCATATCCTATGTTTTAAGTAAAGGCTGATCTAGTGGTGGTTTCTCCCCCCACCTTCCCCAGGGCAAGCCTGGGATCGGTTTCCTGCTGTCACAGACTTGTTGTACAACCTCTGGCCCAATTAAGTTTGGATGTGTTGCTATATACCATTTCCTGCTGAAACACAGGTCAGAAGATGCCGTTCTGCAGGTGGTTTCCCAGTATTTGACCCCCGATAAGCCTTGGCTCAGAGTGATAAAGCTACAGTACTGCAGTCCTAAGCTCTGCTCACGACCTGAGTTCAATCCCAGTGGAAGCTGGGTTCAGGTAGCTGGCTCATGGTTGACTCAGTCTTCCATCCTTCCAAGGTCGGTAAAATGAGTACCCAGCTTGCTGGGGGGAAGTGTAGATGACTGGGGAAGGCAATGGCAAACCACCCCGTAAAAAGTATGCCGTGAAAACGTCGTGATGCGATGTCACCCCAGAGTCGAAAATGACTGGTGCTTGCACAGGGGACTACCTTTACCTTTACCTTTTTAAGCCTTGGTACATATAGCTTCTTTGCAGACCCCCGTCTGTGCATGTCACAAGAGCTCAGAAGAGGCAGGGATCAATAATGGGACTGCAGGGTTGCACATCTCCGCAAAACGCACCATCAAGGGTTGCATCCTTCCCTTTGCATTTGGCACCGTGCTTTGACATTCAAGGTTGCAAGTGACATGGGGAAGGAAAGATGGGCCTCCCCTGTGCCAGGATCACGTAATCTGTATCCTAGTGGTTGCATCTGTTTGACCCAATTCAGCCATGAGGCCTACTTTCCTTAAGGCCAGCTTTGCTCTGAGTCACTCCAACAACCACCCACTGGCTGCTCTTTAGGAGAAACGGGCCTGCAAAGAACCTTGGAAACTTGGAAATAGCAAAAGCTCTCCCAGAGAGGAGGCCCTCCCCTTTGGTAAATGGAAACCTGCCGTCAGCATAGAAAGGCTTTGTTGGCTGCCCGGATGGCACAGGGTCTTGTATAAGAAGGTTAAGAATGACTCTGCAGCATGGGGCTGTTCTTCCGTTCTACTTGCGTGCATTCAAAAACGTGATCCCTCCCTTGCATGTTGAAGGAAGGTGTACTGTGCAACTCGAGGGTTTTTCTTCCTTTGGGCCAGTCACACCCTCTCAGCCGAACCTACCTTGCAGGACTGTTGTGAGGATCCGATTCCCCACCCTGCTATGGAAGCTTGCTGGGTGATAATGGGCCAGTCACACCCTCCACTTCTCAGGGTTGTTGTGAGGATAGAATGAAGAAGAAGAAGACTGCAGATTTATACCTTGCCCTTCTCTCTGGACTCAGAGACTCAGAGCAGCTTACAATCTCCTATATCTTCTCCCCCCTCAACAGACACCCTGTGAGGTGGGTGGGACTAAGAGGGCTCTCACAGCAGCTGCCCTTTCAAGGACAACTCCTGCAATCGCTATGGCTAACCCCAGGCCATTCCAGCAAGTGTAAGTGGAGCAGAGGGGAATCAAACCCAGTTCTCCCAGTTGAGAGTCTGCACACTTAACCACTACACCAAAGGGGACAATGTCATAAGGTACTTTGGGTCCCCACTGGGAAGACAAATGCCTTGACCTGGATAGCCCGATCTTGTCAGAACTTGGACGCTAAGCAGAGTCGGCCTTGGTTAGTATGTGAATGGGAAACCACTAAGGAAGTCCGAGGTTGCTACGCAGAGGCAGGCAATGTTCCCTTCTTGCCTTCAAGTTGGCTGCAAGTTGGTGGTACTTTCCACCATCACCACCACAGACAAAGTTAACAACAACAACAGCTTGTTGGTCTGCTTTAGATTAGTAAGGCCCTTTTCACATTACCCTTCAAAGCCAGATATTATTGGTTGCTGACCCAGTTTTGAGTAAAGGGATACAGGGACGGGGGTTTCATACAGCAAAGTTCCTTCCATTGATGAGCCATCTCTGAAGCGCTGTGGTCATTTCAAACACTGCCACTCCCCCACCCCCTTTTTTCACCGCACAATCTCCATCAGACTTTTTGGGGAACATTCTAAATTGAGCGCTATAGCACTAAACCAATATAGCACCTCTGTCAAGGTATTTCAGTGATGCCAATAGACCACAGAAGAAGAAGAATTGCAAATTTATACCCCTTCCTTCTTTCTGAATCAGAGACTCTGAGCAGCTTACAATCTCCTTTATCTTCTCCCCCCACAACAGACACCCTGTGGGGCTGAAAGAGCTTTTACAGAAGCTGCCCTTTCAAGGACAACTCCTGCGAGAGCTATGACTGACCTAAGGCCATTCCAGCAGCTACAAGTGGAGGAGTGGGGAATCAAACCCGGTTCTCCCAGAGAAGAGTCCATGCACTTAACCACTACACCAAACTGTCTCTCAAGAAGTGCTATATCAGTTTAGGGCTATAGAGCTCAACTTAGAATGTTATGAAAAAAGTCTGAGGGAGATCGCACAGAGAAAAAAGTGTGTGTGTGGGGGGGGAAGCAGCATTGTAAGGAAGTGCTATGGAAATTTTCAACGGCACACCACAGTGATTCAGAAGTGCAACAGAAGGGTAGAAAATGGAAGAAAGCTTTGCTAACCTGATGCAATCGAGTTTGTATGAACGGGCAAATAAATTCTGCTAGCAGCCAGTTACTAAAATGGGTCTGTCTGAAATGACAGGGGGAAGAACTCATTAAAGTCTAGTTACTAAGACAGAGTACAAAGGGAGTTTGGAAAAGGCCTTGGGTTCAAGTTCAGCAGCACCTTAGAGATCAACAAAAGTTTCAAGGTGTAAGCTTCAAGAGTCACGGCTGCCTTCGTTAGCCACAACAGAGCATGAAGGGACTCTCAAAAGCTTGTATTTTTATGTAGATGTGTGTGCATGAGTGTGTGTGTGTGCCCCTGGAAGTCATGGCGACCTCTGGTGACTGACCCCTACTGGAGGCCTGGAGGATATTCAGAGAGGTGGCTGAATAAAGCCTGCTCGCACCTCCCAGCTCTAGTATTCCTTGGAGGTCTCCCATCCAAGTACTTGCCAAAGTTGCCCCTGCTTAGCTTCTGAGATCTGACAAGATTGGGCTTGCCTGGGGTGTCCAGGTCAGGGGTACCCTAAAAGTCTTGTTAGTTTGTAAGGTTCTACTGGACCCAAATCTAACTGGATCTTGTTCGGTTCAACTGGGGAAAGTTCTTTATGCACCTGCCAAATTGTGCATTCCAGGCCCTGCCAAACTCTTTCTAAACAATGGATCTCAAGACCTGCTGACAATGCGTGAGTCTAACCTTTAAAAGGTTAGATCCGGGTTGCTCTGTTTCTCTGCCAGCTCCGGCTGTCCCTCCTTCCTGGTGCATCCTTTTCCATTACTTCTGTGCAAAGGGAAGGAGGCTATTGTGTATCAGGAAACAGGCCTGCCTGCTTCAGTCTCCCAGCCCTGCCTGGCTCTTGCCTCATTGTTTCCAGCTTCGACATCCTTCTGCCTCAACGGCACCCTCTCGGGCCAGTTTGGAGAAGCCAGATCCACCACAGCCCTTTGCTGCCTGGCTTTGCACAGACTCACACTTTCGTGGTGCGTCACTCAACTCTTTTGGCATGCCGTCTAGCCTCACTGAGGGTCTGAGTTGCAAAGGGGGATTGATACGCAGTTGCCCATGACCATGAAGCCAAGAAACACAATGGAAACTTTGCGGAAAGTGCTGGGAAGGACACAGAGCACTCGAGTGGCAAGTAGCGAACGGGTAGGTGTTCAAACCAACTATGGGGGAAGCCAGGGGAAAAGGGGCTCATGGGTGTTTGGCAAGTTGCTGAATGTTTTTGGATCTCTAGGGTCATTTCATGAATCTGACCAAATGGCCAAAATCCAATAAATGTATTACATTTATGGTAACAATTTAATACAACCTTTGCAAAATAATTACATTAATATTTCATATTTGTCGATCTTGTACTCGTCAAACACTATACATAATCTTTCAAAAGTTAAATTATTGTATGAGTTAGTTAGCATAATGTGTGGCATAAATTTAAATATATATATATGTTTAAAAAAACAAATGGCCAGAATCCCATATTTGAAATGAATTTGTTAGTTCTCAAGATGCCAGAGAAAACTTGGGTTGCAAAAAATAGCTACACTTCTGGAGCATCAGGAAAGATTGCTTTCCTCCTCCTAAAAAAAAAGAAAGACAATTCACTTGGTTTTTTTCCCCTTGCCTCCCCTCCCCTAAGACTATAAAGACCTTTTAAGAAAATCGTTCCGGAGGTCGAGGCGGAGTTTGTCCCGTGGATCTTGCTTTCCGTGCTTAGGGGCTTGAGAACCTCAGCTGTCATTTGCTTTTAAGTGACGCAGCTCTTAAAAGCCCAGATGGGGGAAAGCTGGGTGGCTGAATGCCATCTCAGCTCCTCTGGACCATTTCCTGACATGCTGCTTAAGAAACAGCTCTTTGTGATTTTTTAAAAGTGATTTGGGAAGAAGCACTGCTTGTCAGGTTCTTGTAAGCAAGGCTGTTACATGCTTGTCAGTTTCACGTGAGGCTCTCCTACAGGTTTGCCAAGGGGCTCCTGTCCCTTGTCAAGTGAAATTGACATAGCTGGCCCTTCGAAAGGCTAGTTTTAAAAGCCCCATCCATAAAAAAAGAACACTACTTCACTTTGCTTTCCTGTCTTAAGGCTGTGCAGTTACTTCAATCTCAGATCATTGTGGGCTTAAACTCAAGTAACTCTGCATAGGCTTATGCTTTAAAGCCCTAAATCAGGGGTGGCCGAACTGTGGCTCGGGAGCCACATGTGGCTTTTTCACACATATTGTGTGGCTCTTGAAGCCCCCACTGCTTGTCAGCCAACTTGGAGAAGTCATTCATCTCTTTAAATTCCTTCACCAAGCCAAACCAGCCGGCAGCTTGGAGAAGGCATTTAAAGTTAAAGTTGCTTTCTTTCCACCTCTCCCTCTCTCCTCCCTCACCTATTTTCCTTCCTTCTTTCCTTCCATCATTCCATCCATCTTGCGGCTCTCAAACATCAGACGTTCGTGTCTTGTGGCTCCAGGCCTCAGTTTCAGAGGGAGCTCACAGGAGCACAGCTCTTGAACCTTTCTGAGAGTTCCACCTCCTCCTTCTGAGAGTTCCACCTCCTTGTCCATTGAATAGTATTGCAGCTGCATAACAATCCCTGGATGAACTCCACCACCTATTTTTCTGCAAAACGACCCCTGTGTGGCTTTCAAACATTTAACATTTATTCTATGTGGCTCTTACATTAAGCAAGTTTTGCCACCCTTGTACATGCATACTTTGGATACATTAAAATGGAAGCTAACATTTCATATATATATATAGGCGGATGCCTCTACATAGCTGAAGAGCAAATTAGCTTAATGAGGGTGTTTTGACATAGATGAAGACTAAATTTGCTGTTCGCCTATGTAGAGTCAAGGAGCCCCATGGCTCAGAGTGTTAAAGCTGCAGTACTGCAGTCCAGAGCTCTGCTCATGACTTGAGTTCGATCCCGGCGGAAGCTGGGTTCAAGATTGAGTCAGCCTTCCATCCTTCCAAGGACGGTAAAATGAGTCCCCAGCTTGTTGTGGGGAAAGTGTAGATGACTGGGGAAGGCAATGGCAAACCACCCCGTAAAAAGTCTGCTGTGAAAACATCGTGATATGACGTCACCCCAGAGTCAGAAACAACTGGCGCTTGCACAGGAGACTACCTTTACCTTTTTTTTAGATGTAGAGTCATCTGTCTATATACATGAAATGTTAGCTTCCATTTCTATATATCCGAAGAACGAAAGCCCATACCTTGAATAAACTTTTGTTGGTCTTCAAGGTGCCCCTGGGCTCAAAATCTGTTCTGCTTCTTCAGACCAACACAGCTGCCCATCCGGATCTATCATATGTTGTTATCTTTATTGGGCCGGCCATCATAGAACATCCGTCATTCTATTTAATGGCTTGTTTAAATTTGCATCTTTGATTCCCCGTTAGTCACTGCGGAGATTTATAAATCCAGTATACTCAGGAGATGAATAACAACTAGACAGAGAAGCTGTTCAGATGGGTTGACTCGTCACATCCCACCCAAACACAGACGGGATTTGGGTGATGATGCTCTTGGTAGTAGAGTGATCGTTTCTGCTGAATGCAGAGGGGATGTGAGGTCCTACATGGGGAGATTTTGGAAGGATGCAGACTGCCAGACTCTTCTGCTTTTCTTGCTTTAAAGGTTTGTTGAGTTGGAGGTGGGGTGGGATTTTATTTTAAGTACCTCCTCCCCCAAGTGGGAATAGCCTTTCTGCCCCAGGGGAAATCCTGGAAGCAGCTTTCCAGAAGAGCTGAAAATGCTGTGTAAACAGGAAATGAGATGGCAGATCTTGACTTGTGTCTGGTTCTCAGCTTGATCCGCCTTCTCCTGAAGGCAGCTGTCCTGCCCAATCGTTATTATTTATATACTAGATTGATTTATTTCATTTTTGTCTTGCCCTTCCTCTAAAGAGCTCAGAGCAGCAGCGTTAAGTTGTCCCCCGATTTCAGCCTCACGACAACCCGGAGAGCAAATGATGCCCGAGATCACCTGATAAGCTTGATAGCGAAGCAGAGATCTGAACCTGTGTCTCCTCTGCAGTACTCAGGGGTGGAATTCTAGCAGCAGCTCCTTTGCATATTAGGCCACATATTCCTGATGTAGCCAATCCTCCAAGAGCTTACAAGGCTCTTTTTTGTAAGCTCTTGGAGGATTGGCTATATCAGGGGTGTGTGACCTAATATGCAAAGGCGCTCCTGCTAGAATTCCACCCCTGATAGTACTTGATCACTCTAACTACCACACCACACTGCCTTATTATTTTTATGACATTTCAGTGTTTTACACTTCATTCCCACTCCACTTTTCTCAGCTAACATTGATCTCTCCTCCATTTTATCCTCACAACAATGCTGTGAGGTAGGTTAGGCTGAGAGCAAAAGACTGGCTCAAGCAAGCTGCCATGGCAGAGTGGGGATTCGAACCCAGGTCTCCCCGATCCTAAGTCTAAGTACTCTGGTCCAGAATGTGGGGTGCAAGTTCTGAGGGGAATGTCATGGAAAGCACATATTCAACCATTACTGCGCCAGCTACACTGGTTTCCAGTGGAATGTCAAGTCAAGCTCAAGGTTTTGGTATTGACCTTTAAGACCTTAAGCAGTTTGGGACCAAGGTATCTGCAGAACCGTCTCCTCCGGTATGTCCCCAAGAGAGCTTTGCGCTCTACTGATAACAACTTGCTGGTGATCCCTGGCCCTAAGGTGTAAGCTTTCCAGAGTCAAATCTTCCTGCACCAGACATAAGTAGGAACGAAGACCTCGGTGCCTTTTTATCCCAGTCAGAAGGTGGGAGGGGGGTTGTAAAATGTGCTTGTAAAGGATGCAGAAGTACAATGCATATTGCAATCAGCTTGATTGAAGCTGAGGTGGTACAAAATGCTGAGGGGGCGGGGCAGAAAAGGTGGAGAAGGGGTCCCTGGGCATGGCAATCTCTCCAGGGCCCTCCAAAACATGGAACTGTCCCTGCTCTCCAGATTCTAACAGCTGGGCAAGGAGCAAGCGCTCTCTGTCCCTCCCTTGCCCCCATATCTGCCTGCCCACTTCCCAGCTCTTCTCCAGACCACCAGGCCTGGCCCTTGTGACCACAAAAACATGAGCTGTCACTCAGAGCAGAGGGAATGTGCCAGAACTCCTCAGCCAAACAGACCACACAGATAGGATCATCTGTTGCAAGGCAGCAGCTGCTCTGTTCTTACAGGCCTTCCCCAGAGGTTGAATGAAAAGTCAGGAATCAGATGACGCAGGAGTCAAAGGATGCAGACCAGGCAGGTAGCCTGACCCATTCCTGCGCATTCCTGCGCTTTAACACACAGGGCTGCCCCTGCCACTAGGCAAACTAGGCGATTGCCTAGGATGCTGGCCTTCTGGGGGCGCTGGATTAGTATCATAGAATCATAGAGTTGGAAGGGATCTCCAGGATCATCTAGTCCAACCCCCTGCACAATGCAGGAAACTCACAAACACCTCCCCCTAAATTCCCAGGATCTTCATTGCTGTCATTGCTGTCAGATGCCTCTGTCTAAAACCTCCAAGGAAGGAGAGCCCACCACCTCCCGAGGAAGCGTGTTCCACTGAGGAACCGCTCTAACGGTCAGGAAGTTCATCCTAATGTTGAGCTGGAAACTCTTTTGATTTAATTGGGTTGGGTGTCCCTATGTGACTCAGTGATGTAATCAGTGTGGGGCGGGGTGTGTGGTTTCCAGAAGTTAGCCTCGCCTAGGGTGCCAGACAATCTAGGGCCAGCCCATTAACAATTACAGGGCTCTTTTTCTAGCAGCTGCAAACTGTATGTTTTAGGGCTCTTTTTCTAGCTGGAGCTCCTCTGCATATTAGGCCATGCCCCCTGATGTAGCCAATCCTCCTGGAGCTTACAGTAGACCCTGTACTGAGAGCCCTCTAAGCTTTTGGAGGATTGGCTACATCAGGGGGGCATGGCCTAATATGCAGAGGAGCTCCTGCTAGAAAAAGAGCCCTAAAACATATACAGTTTGCAGCTGTCTGGAGCTTGTCAGATAAACCTTTGTGCTTGTCATCTAGAACTCTAAAGGGGGGGGGGGGACAGGGTGGGAAGCCGCTGTGGTTCAGTAGCAGAGCATCTACTTGGCATGCAGAAGGTCCCAGGTTCAATCCCTGGCATCTGCAGTTTGAAAGGATATAGCAATAGGTGATGAGATGCAAGGCTTTGTTTGTAGCAGGAACTCCTTTGCATATTAGGCCACACACCCCTGATGTAGCTCATCCTCCTGGAGCTTCAAGGGCTCTTAGTACAGGGCTTACTGTAAGCTCCAGGAGGATTGGCTACATGAGGAGTATGTGGCCTAATATGCAAAGGAGCTCCTGCTCCAAAAAAGAAAAAGCCCTGAGACCTCTGCCTGAGATGCTGCAGAACTGCTGGCAGTCTGAGTAGTCAGTCCCAGCTTTGAAGGATAAATTGTCTGATTCATTCTAGGGTAATTTCACGTGTGAATGTGTATTCAGCATCACTTCCCAAAGAGCAACTGGGCAGCAGCATGCAAGTGACAGGCTTCCCTTTCAAGCTTCATAAGTGAAATAAGCAGCGGTGGAATTCTAGCAGGAGCTCCTTTGCATATTAGGCCACACCCCCTGATGTAGCCAGTCCTCCAAGAGCTTACAAAAAAGAGCCTTGTAAGCTCTTGGAGGATTGGCTACATCAGGGGGTGTGGCCTAATATGCAAAGGAGCTCCTGCTAGAATTCCACCACTGAAAATAAGCTAGGATACTTCACAATAGGAATTCAGGAAATGGGCTTCAGACTGCAGCCCTGTGTTGAGTGGTCATTTAGATGCTCTGACCCATCTCAGTCTCTTCTGGTTCAACCCATATTTTGGAAATTATGACTTGGAATTAACTGTCTTATCACCTTTCAGGATATTTATGTGACTGGTCATAAACATAAAAGACTGATTGGGATAGCCCAGGCAAGCCCGATCTCATCAGAACTTGGAAGCTAAGCAGAATCCACTCTGGCAGATATTTGAATGGAAAGGAAAGGTCCCCTGTGCAAGCACCAGTCATTTCTGACTCTGAGGTGACGTTGCTTTCACAATGTTTTCACGGCAGACTTTTTACAGGGTGCTTTGCCATTGCCTTCCCCAGTCATCTACACTTCCCTCTCAGCAAGCTGGGTACTCATTTTACCAGCCTCAGAAGGGTGGGAGGCTGAGTCAACCTCGAGCCGGCTACCTGAAAACCCAGCTACTTCCGGGGATCGAACTCAGGTTGTGAGCAGAGCTTAGGACTGCAGTACTGCAGCTTTAATACTCTCTGCACCACGGGGCTCTTATTTGGATGCGAGACCTTGAAATAACAGAGGCCAGGGCAGGCTTTATAAATGTTGTGAGCTGCCCTGAGTCCGCTTGCAGAGAGGGCGGGATATAAGCTTAATGTAATAATAAATAAATAAAGCCACCTCTCTGAATATCCTCAATGCCTCCAGTGGGGGTCAGTCACTAGAGGTTGCCAGGTGCATGTGTGTGAGCCAGGGTCGGATTAACAATTAGGCCAAGTAGGCAATGGCCTATGGGCCCCCATGCGTTTAGGGGCCCTGGGCCAGCTCCTCCCCCAGTTTCCCCCCTGCATGCAGCCCTCTCAGCCTGCACATGCAACCAGCAACTGAGCCGCTCTTTGCCCAACTTGCCTGGTGCGGCTGCTGCTGATGGCATCGCCAAGTCAACCTCTCTCTGTCTCTCCCCTGCAGCTTTGTAAAGGGGCTTTTGGGAAAATGCCTGCAGGCTGCAGTGGGCTGTGTGCTCTGCCTTGGAAATAATTTGTGAGGGGCCCCCCAAGATTTTGACTGCCTAGAAGCCTCCACGGGGTTTAATCTGGCACTGGTGCAAGCGCGCACACACAGACGGGTCATAAACACACACAGCTGCCTTGTACTGAATCAGATCACTGGTTGATCAAGAGCAGTACTGTCTACTAAGACCAGCAGTGACGCTCCAGAGTCTCCCATCTAAGGTGGAGGTCTTTCACATCACCTACTTCCTGGTCTTTTTAACTGGGGATGCCAGGGATTGAACCTGGGACCTTTTGCATGCCAAGCAGAGGCTTTTCCACTGAACCTTCAACCCCCCTCCCCTTCTCATGGGTAAAATAAATCTTGATTTTATCAGAAAGCCCATCATCCAAATAACGATGCCAAATGAAAACCTCCTTGAATGCAATAAAATGCCAAATATTGTTATGTCAAAATGACCTGCTTCCTGCACCAATGACCCACTTACTACTCTGTAGGTTTATTTCATTAATGGTACCTATTTGTTGGGTTGCCAAGTCCAATTCAAGAAATACGTGGGGACTTTGGAGGTGGCGCCAGGAGATAGGGTGACCATAATGTCTGAAGGCCAGCCAGGGACACGTTGGGGGGGGGAAGGTAGGGGTGCGCGCGCGCAGAGCGCGCCCGCCGCCGGAAACAGGAAGTGGCGTCACTTCCGGTGATGTCACTTCCGGTGACGGCACTTCCGGTGACGTCATGCCACCACAGGAAACAGGAAGTGACATCACTTCCTGTGACATCATTTCCCCGCGTCACCTGTCGGAAATGGGAAGTGACATCACTTCCTGTGACATCATTTCCCCCAAATGACATCATTTCCCCCAAATGCCACTGCCGGAAACAGGAAGTGACTTCACAGCACTTCCTGTGACATCCCCAAAAATCCCCCAAATATCACCGCCGGAAACAATTTTGTTCTGAAATCCTGTATATACTTCATCAGTATATGGGATAAGGCACTTTCTCAACTGTGCTGCATAATGCAGCCTATTTATTTTGTCCTGTTTGCTCTGTTGGCTCTATCTGCGCCACCTTCTTATGTGACACAGAGTGTTGGACTGGAGGGGCCACTGGCCTGATCTAACAGGGCTTCTCTTATGTTCTTATGTGACCAGAGTGGTGGAGTGGATGAGCCATTGGTCTGATGCAACAGGGCTTCTCTTATATTTTTATGTGGCACAGAGTGTTGGACTGGAGGGGCCACTGGCCTGATCCAACAGGGCTTCTCTTATGTTCTTATGTGACACAGAGTGTTGGACTGGAGGGGCCACTGGCCTGATCTAACAGGGCTTCTCTTATGTTCTTATGTGACCAGAGTGGTGGAGTGGATGAGCCATTGGTCTGATGCAACAGGGCTTCTCTTATATTTTTATGTGGCACAGAGTGTTGGACTGGAGGGGCCACTGGCCTGATGTAACAGGGCTTCTCTTATGTTCTTATGTGACACAGAGTGTTGGACTGGAGGGGCCACTGGCCTGATCTAACAGGGCTTCTCTTATGTTCTTATGTGACCAGAGTGGTGGAGTGGATGAGCCATTGGTCTGATGCAACAGGGCTTCTCTTATATTTTTATGTGGCACAGAGTGTTGGACTGGAGGGGCCATTGGTCTGATGCAACAGGGCTTCTCTTATATTTTTATGTGGCACAGAGTGTTGGACTGGAGGGGCCACTGGCCTGATGCAACAGGGCTTCTCTTATATTCTTATGTTACACAGAGTGTTGGACTGGAGGGGCCACTGGCCTGATGCAACAGGGCTTCTCTTATGTTCTTATGTGACGCAGAGTGTTGGACTGGATGGGCCACTGGCCTGATCCAACAGGGCTTCTCTTATGTTCTTATGTGACAATAATGACTTTGGTGGACCCAAGCACTGATTCAGTGTAAGGGAGCTTTGTGTTTGTGACTGGAGTAGATAATACTGACTTTGGTGGACCCAAGCACTGATTCAGTGTAAGGGAGCTTTGTGTTTGTGTCTTCTGGTGCAATTTTGTTCTCAGATCCTGTATTTACTTCATCAGTATATGGGATAAGGCACTTTCTCAACTGGTCGGCGCTGGTCCCGGAAGGCCTTCCAGAGGCTCTGGAAGGCCTTCCGGGACCAGCGCCGGGTGCTCCGCGGCGTCCCCGCGGCCTCCACTGGTCCCTGGAGGCCCTCTGGAGACTCTGGAGGGCCTCCAGGGACCAGCGGAGGCCGCGGGGAGGCCTTCGCTGGTCGGCGCTGGTCCCGGAAAGCCTTCCAGAGGCTCTGGAAGGCCTTCCGGGACCAGCGCCGGGTGCTCCGCGGCGTCCCCGCGGCCTCCGCTGGTCCCTGGAGGCCCTCCAGAGACTCTGGAGGGCCTCCAGGGACCAGCGGAGGCCGCGGGGAGGCCTTCGCTGGTCGGCGCTGGTCCCGGAAGGCCTTCCAGAGGCTCTGGAAGGCCTTCCGGGACCAGCGCCGGGTGCTCCGCGGCGTCCCAGCGGCCTCCGCTGGTCCCTGGAGGCCCTCCAGAGACTCTGGAGGGCCTCCAGGGACCAGTGGAGGCCGCGGGGAGGCCTTCGCTGGTCGGCGCTGGTCCCGGAAGGCCCTCCAGAGTCTCTGGAAGGCCTTCCGGGACCAGCGCCGGCTGCTCCGCGGCCTCTCCGCGGCCTCCGCTGGTCCCTGGAGGCCCTCCAGAGACTCTGGAGGGCTTCCAGCGACCAGCGGAGGCCGCGGAGAGGCCTCCGCCACCGCTGCCGGCCCCGCGCGCGGGCGGGGAAGGCGGCGAGTGAGGGAGGGAGCGTCCCTGCGCAGGCGCAGGGACGCTCCCTCCCTCACTCGCCGCCTTCCCCGCCCGCGCCCGCGGCCCACCGCCTCCGAGGCTGGCTAAACCGGGACCTTTAATGGTCCCAGTATAGGCAGCCCGGGAGCCGGGATTGGGTGGCCAGAACCGGGAATGTCCCGGGAGACCGGGACGGTCTGGCCACCCTACCAGGAGACAATGGCGGTGGAGCCAGGAGCAAGGGTGTGACAAGCAGAAGTGAACTCCAGAGGGCGTTCTGGCCATCACATTGAAAGGGACCACCCACCTTTTAAATGGCTTCCCTCCATTGGAAATAATGAAGGATAGGCTGCACCTTCTTTTGGGACTCATAGAATTGGACCCCCTGGCCCAATCCTTTCAAAGCTTGGCAGGAGCTTTGAGGAGTGGCATTGGATGCATTGGATGCTATGCTGCAAATTTGGTGCCCATACCTCAAAAAACAGCCCCTCCAGAGTCGCAGATACCTGTGGATCAATTCTTCATTATACCCTATGGGAATCGGTCTCCATAGGGAATAATGGAATGCCCAGCAGATGTTTTCCTCCCCCCCCAGCTTTCTGGTGACCCTGAAACGGGGAGAGGGCTTCCAAACTGGGGGATCCCCTGCCCCCACCTGGGGATTAGCAATCCTAACATTGCAGTCCTGGATAGTGTTGCTCCAGGTGAAATTCACTGAAAACAGATTTTGACAAGAGGAACAGTGCCTAGGATTGTACTGAACATAAATATATATATATTGCCAAATGTCAATGTAGGGACAATTTACTGGGCATCCATGCAACAGGGAGTGTAGCCAATCCAGCCTCCCTGGCCAGTGTGGCTATCATGGTGCAAAGGTTTTCTGCATGTCACAATCATGCTTTACAGCTGGGATCCCCAGCCTTTCTGAGCCTGTGGGAACCTTTGGAATTCTGACAGTGTGGCAGGTCATAGAATCATAGACTTGGAAGGGACCTCTAGGGTTATCTAGTCCAACCCCCTGCACAGCGCAGGAAACTCACAAACACCTCCCCCTAAATTCACAGGATCTTCATTGCTGTTGAGCCGGAAACTCTTTTGATTTAATTTCAACCCATTGGTTCTGATCCTACCTTCCAGGGCCACAGAAAACAATTCCACACCATCCTCTATATGACAGCCCTTCAAGTACTTGGTGATCATATCACCCCTTAGCTGCCTCCTCTCCAGGCTAAACATCCCCAGCTCCTTCAACCTTTCCTCATAGGACTCAGTCTCCAGACCCTCACCATCTTTGTCACCCTCCTCTGCACCCATTCCAGCTTGTCTATATCCTTCTTAAATGTGGTGCCCAAAAGTGAACACAATACTCCAGGTAAGGTCTTACCAGAGCAGAGTAAAGCGATACCATCACATCACGAGATCTGGACACTATATTTCTGTTGATACAGTCCAAAATTGCATTTGCCTTTTTAGCCACCGCATCACACTGTTGACTCATGTTCAGCGTATGATCCACTAAGACCCCTAGATCCTTTTTGCACATACTACTGCTAAGATAACTGCTACTACTGCAGCAACAAAATGGCTGCCTTCAGCCACACAGTGAAGAACCTTGTGTTGTGGTGGCAGCTACTGCAACAACAACAACAACAAAATCTGCACAGCCAGTGAAAAGGCTTCCTGAAGTGCTCAGCAGATGTTTCCCTCCCCCTACCTCACCCCATTTCTGGCGATTCTGAAGCGAGGTATTGGCCTCTCTACTCACAAGTTGCAGCCAACTTCTTCCAAGTAACACAGACACCCCATCCCAAGAGGAAGCCTTTCCAATAGGAGACTGGAGCCTCTGGAGGGGGAAAGTCACATGGTGGCTTTGGAGGCAGGGCTTCCTCCCGCCGGCCAGCTGACTGGGGGCGGGAAGGAGCCTGGGAAAGCGGAAGAACCCCTGCTGGGACCTGGGGATTGGCAAACCTACTTGCAATGCCCTGGTTTTTGGACAAAACTATGTTTTTTGCCTTCAAAACCATAGAGTTCACCCAGAAACCAGAGTGTCACCATGCAACATTCCCAGTACCATGATGTCACCTGAAAGTGACACCATCATATGTTTTGGTTGGGGTTTCCCTGATGGCTGGCTGGTGGCAGATTGAAGCCCCAGAAAGTGGGGGAAACCCTGCTAGGACCTGGGGGCTGGCAACTCCAGGTAGGTGCTACGGTGCCTTTGGGCCTCACATTGGGGACTCCTGCTTTACAGTTTTAGGCAAATCAAAGTATATACTTCCGTAACCGTAATGTGTGAAGCAGCCTTCTTGGAGAACATGGAGGAAGCGGTTAGTTTCTCTTAGACCAAAATGCAAAGACTGCACACTTAGCAGCTAGCTTTGGATACGGACCAGAAGGGAAATCCTTTAAGTTTGTTTTCCATCAGCTTGAGAGCAAGAAGGACAGAGCTGGTGCCTCTATGTGGCCAGCCCCAAATCCATGCTCTTTGCAATGAGTTTGCAAACCTGGCCATTGGGGAATTTTCACTTATTTAATTCATTTCTCTCTGAGTTGCAAGGCGAATTATGGAATTATAAAACAATGTAAGCAAGACCAGTGTAGTGCATACAATAAATCAGGGGTGGCCAACGGTAGCTCTCCAGATGTTTTTTGCCTACAACTCCCATCAGCCCCAGACATTGGCCATGCTGGCTAAGGCTGATGGGAGTTGTAGGCAAAAACATCTGGAGAGCTACCGTTGGCCACCCTTGCAATAAATGATAAAAAACAAGATTGCACAGTGAGAGAAACAATTAAATGAAAAAAAAAAACCAGTATGCTACGTCCAGTAAACAAAGCAATATGAGAGGGAGAAGGAAAGGAACTGCCTATGATTTTTGCACAAAACAAAGCTACAGCCTTATTTCCTCTGCAAAAAAAATGCTCTCCTGAGCAGTTGTTTTATTACATGCCTAGTCCCTTTAGAACTCTGACTTGGATAGCTCAGGCTAGCCCAGTCTCATCAGATCTTGGAAGAAGCTAAGTAGGGTCAGCCCTGGTGAGTATTTGGAAGGGAGACCACAAAGGAAGTACAGGGTTACTATGCAGAGGCAGGCAATGGCAAAATCACCTCTGAACATTTCTTGCCTTGAAAACCCCATAGGGGCAGGGCTTCCTTTTGAGTA
This sequence comes from Heteronotia binoei, assembly GCF_032191835.1. Taxonomy (NCBI): domain Eukaryota; kingdom Metazoa; phylum Chordata; class Lepidosauria; order Squamata; family Gekkonidae; genus Heteronotia; species Heteronotia binoei. The sequence goes on from NC_083235.1 coordinate 23,659,181, forward strand.
GGAATGCACAGGAACACAGTTCTGGCTGGCTTGGTGTCAGAGGGTGTGACCTAATATGCAAATAAGTTTCTGCTGGGCTTTTTCTACAAAAAAGCCCTCTCGCAAAACAATGGCGATATCAGGGGGTGTGGCCTAATATGCAAATGAATTCCTGCTGGGCTTTTTCTACCAAAAAAAAGCCCTGAGGGTCACCATAAGTCAGCTGTGATGTGACAGCAAAAACAGCAATTCCTTCTAGATCGGGGTGGCCAACGGTAGTTCTCCAGATGATTTTTGCCTACAACTCCCATTAGTCCCAGCCAATGGGGCTGATGGGAATTGTAGGCAAAAACATCTGGAGAGCTACTGTTGGCCAGCCCTGATCTATATGGTTCAGGCTACCCAATCTTGTCTGGTCTCAGAAACTAAGCAGAGCCAGTCCTGCTTAGTATTTGGATGGGAGACCACACAAAAAACCCCCCAGGGTTTCAGAAGTCAGCAATGGCAGACCACCGTTGTTTGTTTCTAGCCTTGAAAACCCTATGGGGTCACCATAAATTGGCTGCAGCATGATCCCCTACTCCTTTGTTTTATAAGAATTTTCTCCTGAACAATCCCATTATATACATTCTGCAGAATGATCAGAGTGCAGAAGCCTTCCTGACTTTCATAGGTAGGCTGTTCCACCAGGTGGGAGCCACAACAGAGGAAGAAGAAGAAGAAGATATTGGATTTATATCCCGCCCTCCACTCCGAAGAGTCTCAGAGCGGCTCACAATCTCCTTTATCTTCCTCCCCCACAACAGACACCCTGTGAGGTGGGTGGGGCTGGAGAGGGCTCTCACAGCAGTTGCCCTTTCAAGGACAACCTCTGCAAGAGCTATGGCTGACCCAAGGCCATGCCAGCAGGTGCAAGTGGAGGAGTGGGGAATCAAACCCGGTTCTCCCAGATAAGAGTCCGCACACTTAACCACTACACCAAACTGGCTCTGCCATGCTCTGCCATGGGTACCTGCTGATCTTACTCCTTTCCCAGGTGGCATCTTCAGAGTGCTGCATTTTATACATGATATTTCTGTCCTTTCTTTCTTCTGCCATCAAGGTAGTGTAACACGGACTGTTGAGCATCTGGGCAGAGGGACTGGACTGAAGCCTACTTAAGTTGCATTCTCAGTCTGCAAAGAGAACTGTGCATCTTGAATGGGGCTTTGAGTGATGTTTGGATCTATGCATGCAAGTGCCTGCAAGTTGCAGCCAACTTATGGCGAGCCCAGCAAGGAGCTTTCAAGGCTAGGGAGAAACAGAGGTAGTCTGCCATGGTCTTCCTCTGCAGAGTCTTCCTTGGTGGCCTTCCATCCAAGTATCAACTCAACTTAGCTTCTGAGATCTGATGAGATAAGGCTATACCATGCTGTCTTTCCTCCTACCTTTGGATCTTGCTGGACTTTGTTTTCCCAACCAAGATTTGCCTCCACAGTTTACTTCTTCCCAGAATTTGAGTGCTGGACTCTACCACTTCCAGCAGTTAAAACTGTTGAACATATGAACATATGAAGCTGCCTTATACCGAATCAGACCCTTGGTGCATCAAAGTCAGTATTGTCTTCTCAGACTGGCAGCAGCTCTCCAGGGTCTCAAGCTGAAGTTTTTCACACCTATTTGCCTGGACCCTTTTTTGGAGATGCCAGGGATTGAACCTGGGACCTTCTGCTTACCAAGCAAATGCTCTACCACTGAGCCACCGTCCCTCTGTTGTGTTTATTTACTCTGCTAATAGGAAACATAGCAAAAGGTTATGGGCCCAGCATGAGTTTTTGAAGTTTTAGCGTTAAGATGCACATCAGAGCAGTTAGAAAGGATATTTATTCTCTTTTGTTTCTTTTAATCTCCTCCTAGTTACCCTTCCTCATTAGTAAGTAAAATTTTCTTTTAAAGCTAATATGGATGTGTTATGCTGAGTTAATTTACTCTGCTAAAAGAAAACCTAACAAAAACAAGTCAATGAGCCCATCTCCATCTCAACATGCCGGCTCTGGGTTGAGAAATACCTGGAGATAAGGTGAGAGCCAAGGGGGGGCAGGGGTTTTGGGAGGGGAAGAACCTCAACAGGGTATAATGCCAAAGAATCCACCCTCCAAAGCAGCCATTAAGTCCAGGGAACTGACCTTGGTCACCTGGAGATCACTTGTAATAGCTGGACATATCCAGATGCCACTTGGAGGTTGACAACCCTTATCCTATGCAATTGCTGCTGATATGAGAGTCTAACATTTTTCTCCTTAACTTTTTAAAATTCTTGCAACATCTGCCTGATGAAGGGTTCATATGAGCACAAGAGCTTGCACAATATTTTGTGCTGTTTTGACTGGCCCTAATTTTTTTTTTAAGTATTACACTGTTTTTCTTTCTTGTTCTGGATTTTACGCGATCCAGGAGTTCTGTTTACAACTTTTCTCCCATTGCAGTATTTTGGGCCTTCCAGGCGAATCCTCGACCTAATCTATAGGCATACAATGCGAGTCAATAACACTGAATGAAATGGGACTTGTTTTTGAGTAAACCTAATAAGAGCAGGCTGCAAAAGTTCCAGCCCAATACATTGCCTCCTGGTTTGTGTTTAAAGTGCCATCAGGTCAAAAGGGACTTATGTTGACCCCACCAAGAGACTTTCAAATAACAGGCAGAGAGTGGGGTTTCCATTGCCTTCCTCTGTAGAGCCTTCCTAGGAGGTCACTCATCCAAGTACTTACCGGGGCTGACCCTGCTTAGCTTCTGAGTGCTGATGAGATCAGGTTATACCACACCACCTCCCCTCCCCCTCCGGGCTTGTGCTCTTTAAAAAATCCTAAAGCCCTTTCTGCCTTTGCAAGCAGGGAAGAATGTTACTAAACAATGACATCAAAGTTCCCAGAGATGTAATTAAAGCGACACTCATCCCAGGAGGGGTTCCAATCCTTTGATTGATGCTTCATGTGCAAAACATGGGGTTTTGCTTAACTGGTAATTTTTCATGCAAGGGTTTCCAAGCCAGAGAGAGAGAAAGAGAACACAAGCAGATTTCCAGGTTTCTTAAGATGTTCTCACATGTTCTCCAGCCCACTCCAAGCAGTACTGGGAAACCCGAACCAGGGGGAAGGGGTGGGGTGGCTGAGAAATCTGGAAACGAATGGGATCCCAGAGCAGGAAAGGGAAATTGAGTGGCCTGGGATGAGCTCAGCACAGAGGGAAGTCAGCAAATTGGGTCTGCCTGCTCACAATGAACTTTACAAGAGTTTGGTTTGTTCTCCAGCCCGCAGCAATGCAGGGCGGGAGAATTTTTTTTTTTTAAACAAAAAACGCACTGATATCTTGACAGTTCCTATTTTTAAGCACTGTTCCTGACCTCTGGAGCCCAGCCTGCTATTCTTAAGAGTTGACCAATTCCCATCTGATTTCCTGAGCTGTGGAACAGAGTGTTCAGCTGGGATGGGAACCACCCATCCCTTGCTCAATTCTGCTGCTAGGCGGGAAGCCAGAAAGATCTGCTGAGATTGCCTATAGATTAGATACAGATTGTCACACGGATGGTTGATAAACATGCCTGTTGGGCATGTGAACAGGAATGAGCTTTTCTGGAAGGATTCTTTGAGAACAGAAGAGGGCCTCTCCCTATAAACCAGCCTGCCAGCAATTCCCATCGCTACCATTCTCTGTGCGCTCCTGTTTTGTCCTGGTTGACAATCCATCCTGTCAGTTAAGAGTTGCCTCTCCAGCCTTGATCTCTGTGCCCCCACCTTCAGACTGCAGACAGGGCATTTTCTGTGGTGGCACCTCCCCTCTGAAGTGCCCTTCCCCTCGGGGCTCATCTGGTGCTTACTTTACTTTCTTGAAGGTGCTGGGCCAAAACATGTCCTTTTACTTAGGCTTTTAAGTAGACATTTTATCTTATTTTCAGGAAATACTACTTTACACTGGGAATTATTAAACGGTGGAATTCTCTGACAGAGGATGTAGTGATGGCAACAGCCACAGACAGCTGTAAAAGGGGATTAGATAGATTCATCTATCAATGGCTACTGGGGATGGTGACTAAAGGGAACCTCTTCATTCTCAGAGGTGCTAAGCCCCTGAATCCCACAGCCAGGAGGCAACATCAGCGGAAGGCCTCGGCCTCTATGCCCTGTTGTCAGCCCTCCAGAGGAACTGGTTGGACACTGGGTGAGATGGGATGCTGGACTAGATGGACCACTGGTCTGATCCAACAGGACTCTTCTTATGTTCTTACGGACTTTTAAATAGTCTGCTTACATTGTATGACTTATGGTACTAGCAGAACTAGCGTCAATTTCCATCAGTACTGGCAGATGAAGTTATTAACTGCATCAATTGTATTGACTGGTTTTTAAAATTGTTAAGTTCAATGTTTTATATTGTTAAATTTAACTGTTTTGATTATTATTGTATGTTTTTATGAAATGTTGTCAGCCGCCCTGAGCCTGCCGAGGTGGGGAGGGCAGGATAAAAATAAAATATTATTATTATTATTATTATTATTATTATTATTATTATTATTATTATTATTATTATTATTATTATTATTATTATTATTATTATTTAATGCTGTTTATCCCCGGTGACTTGTTTTTAATGTTTTTAGTTACTTATTTTTAATATTGTGATGCTTTTAATTGTAAGCGGCCTTCAGTCGGACCCTCCTCCTACTTCCTGCATGCCAGGGCTTTTTTGGAACAGGAACGCAGTCCCAGCTGGCTTGGTGTCAGGGGGTGTGGCCTAGTATGCAAATGAGTTTCTGTTGGGCTTTTCCTACCAAAAAGCCTTGTGTGAAACAACGGTGACACCAGGGGGTGTGTCCTAATATGCAAATGAGTTCCTGCTGGGCCTTTTCTACTACAAAAAAAAAAGCCCTACTGTATGTCATTGCTCAATGCAGTTTTCTTCCTGTGTGTTTCTTATATCTAAACTGAACAAGAGGGTATCAGTTGCAGAATGCAGCTTGATAAGGGACTGCAAGCTCTGGGTTGAAAAATTCTTGGTGATTTGGGGGTTGGAGCCTGAGGAGGGTGGGGTTTGGGGAGGAAGGGACTTCAGTAGGGGGTATGGCATAGAGTCCACCTTCCAAAGCGGCCATTTTCTCCAGGTGGGCTTGTCACCAGGAGGTCACTTATAATCCCAGGAGATCTCCAGCTACCAGTTGGAGGCTGACAAACCTAAGCTTGGCCTTTTGGCACCTGGTACATTCTCTGCTTCTCTTTCAGTTCGGAAAGAGGTTTTTTTTGGGGGGGGACACAAGGGGTAGTTTGTGTTGGATTCTCTGGACTTGGTACTGCCAGGGAACCACAAAGAACTATCAGAGTCCTCAAGGATTTAACGCAGCAGAGCTGAGGCTAGGTGTGGCAACAGATTTACAAAGTTACACAGAGGCTGCAATCACACACACTAAATAATGCACTTTCAATCTATTTTAAGTGCACTTTCCTGCTGGATTTTACTGTGTGAACTGGTAAATCCCAGTTGGAAAGTGCATTGAAAATGGATTGAAAGTGCATCATTTAGCATGTGTGATCGCAGCCAGAGTCAGCAATTAGTTCTAAAACTAATAAGCAACTTTTATTAAAGGAAATACATGCAGGAGAGTTCAGGTATGAGACAGGGATACATTACCTTTTCTCGCTAACTAGATAGTATTAGATGCTGGCTGTATGTCCAGCCTCCAAGGTGCAAGATGGAGAGATCACGCGCCTTTGTGTGCATGTGAGAGAGAAGAGAGGTGTGGGAGAGCAGAAGCATAGGAAATTGCCCTTACAAGTAGCATCCTACTTCAAAGGAAAGGATCAGAGAGCAAGGCAAGGATGCTCTGTGTGTCCTGACCTCTCTGTCTGCCTAAACTCTTTAGTGTCATCTGTCAAGTCTGAGACAGGAGTCAGCACAAAGTCCTCCACTTCCAACAGAGTTTGAATGTTTCTCCACCTCCATCTTTCTCCTCTCTTTCCTCCATTTTACTCTGTCTTTGGTCCCCTCTGTGCATTGACATGCACAGGCCAAAGCATATGATTAAAAACAAATTGAGTCATTAATTAATCAGAGAAAGAGAGAGAGAAATCCACTAGCCTATGTCAGATCTCCAAAGGGAATTCTTTCAGACCTGCACTTCCAAGTTGTTTAAGCCTACTTGTCTCTTGGCTTCTCTTTCTCTGTCTAAAACATTTACAATTTTTTTAAAAAAAATTCTGCACTCTCTCCCTCCCTCCCTCCTCCAGACTCTGATGGAAACTCGGCAGAACTACTTGGCAGACCATCTTTTATTTATTTTGGTAATTATACCTCGCTTTTCTCCCCCATCGAGACCCAAGGCAGCTAGAAGCAACCTTCTGCTCTCCTCCATTTTATCTTCACTACAACAACAATCCTGTGAAATAAATTAAGCTGAAAATCCCAGTGAACTTCTGTGGTCATAACTGGGCAGCCGTTTCACATTTTATAATGGACATATTGCTCTAGCTGGTATAGTGGTTAGAGGATCAGACTAAGAATCTAGAAGGTCTGGGGCCCCAGGTTCAAAACCCCATTTTGGCATGGGAATTTGTGGATAACATGGACCAGTCACATGTTTTCTCTGCCTAGCCTGCCTCTCAGAGTCGCTGTAGAGCCAGTTTGGTGTAGTGGTTAAGTGCGCAGACTCTTATCCCAGAGAATCGGGTTTGATTCCCCACTCCTCCACTTGCACCTACTGGAATGGCTTTGGGTCAGCCATAGCTCTTGTAGGAGTTGTCCTTGAAAAGGCAGTTGCTGCAAGAGCTCTCTCAGCCCCACCCACCTCACAGGGTGTCTGTTGTTGTGGGGGGGAAGGTAAAAGAGATTGTGACCGCTCTGAGACTCTGAGATTCAGAGTATAGGGTGGAATATAAATCCAATATCATCATCTTCTTTTGTTGGGAAAACAAAGTGGTAATTTATACCAATAAAGGTACTTACCGACTGGCTAAAAAACCCCCCCAAAGCAGTAAGCCACTTTGGGTTTCTATTAGCAGGGCTTTTTTTTTTTGAGCAGGAATGCACAGGAATGCAGTTCCGGCTGGCATGGTGTCAGGGTTTTTGGCCTAATATGCAAATAAGTTCCTGCAGGGCTTTTTCTACCAAAAAAGCCCTGCCCATTAGTAAGAAAATCAAAGTATAAATCCTATAGATATAAAAGCCTAACCGTAATGGGGGTGACTCACCTATCCTCCCTTTGGCTGAGCCAAGGATGGGGGGGAGTGAATGCTTTCACTTGGGTGGGTGGATGGAAAGACAGCAAGGGGGGGGCATTCACCCAGACCAGAGCCTCTTTCTAAAGCCCGCTGTATTTTCCCTCACAACGGGCCTTATTCCTAGTATACAGATAAAGCAATACCTGTCTGCTCTCACTCTTCATGCTTTCCTCTAATCCATATTCTGCCTTGCCCAAAATAACCCAGATTCTCAGAAGCCGATTGTATTATGCAAAACCAGCAATAGCAATGCCTTTTGCCGTAATGTACGCAAGCAGTTATTTGGACTGCAGAATTTGGTGTCGAGATTTCGATAGCTTTGGGAGCAGGAATCCAAGTAAGGTGGCCATGCAAAAGGAGGCCTTCGCATGTCACAAAACAGGGCTGTTGTGTAGCAAAGGGAAACATCTCTGCTGGTCACACAATAGCGGGCACTCATTGTGCTGCAATGTGACCAAGCCATGTGAGTAAACATGTTGTTCTGGACTGACTGAGAGCAGGGAGGGAATAAGATCTATGGCACAGCACCTCGTGGGCTCTGGTTATGAAAGAACCGCTGCCCCGCTGGCTTCTTGCCTTGGTTAAACTCTTCGCCCACTGACAGAGGCTCTGGCCTGGACCAGCCCCACAGACTTTCCTTACCAGACTGGCCTGGAGTTCAGGATGCTTGGTAAGGGATGGTGGCATGCTAGGAATTTGACCTGCGGTTGCAGAGGTGACGTGTTTAGGATCTTTCTCTCTCACCGTATTATAGATATAAAATTTCTCTTTGTAGATTCCTCACCAGATCACTGTAGAAAGAAAAAGAAGCCAAGTCTTCTCCAATGCTAGGGGCTGGGAGCTCACCTGAGAAGTATTTCTCAGGCTGTCTCTGCAAAGCCCGATGCTGTACCCATGCGGCTTCCTGCGTCATGTTTACAAGGGGGAGGTGGCATGGCTCAGTGGCAGAGCCTCTGCTTTGCATCCAGAAGGTTGCCAGTTCAATCCCTGGTCTCTCTGGTTAAAAGTGGGCGGCGATGGGAAAGACCTCTGTCTGAGACCCTGCAAAGCTGCTGGCAGTCAGAATAGACAGGACTGGCCTGGAAAGACAAATTGGCTTCATTAAAGGAATTTAATAAAGTCCTATGAGGAAAAAAATCCTGTGAGGAAAGGTTGGAACTGAGTATGTTTAACCTGGAGAGGAGATGATTGAGAGGTCATATGATCGCCATCTTCAAGTACTTGAACAGCTGTCATAGATGGTGCAGAGTTGTTTTCTGTTGCCCCAGAAGGTCAGGCCGGAACTAATGGGTTGAAATTAAATCAGAAGAGTTTCCAGCTCAACATTAAGGAGAACTTCCTGACAGTTAGATCAGTTCCTCAGTGGAACAGGCTTCCTCAGGAGGTGGAGGGCTCTCCTTCCATGGAGGTCTTTAAGCAGAGACTAAATGGCCATCTGACAGCGATGCTGATTCTGTGAATTAGGCAGATCATGAGAAGGAGGGCAGGAAGGGTGTGTGTGGGGTGAGGTATTTGTGAAGTCCCTGCATTGGGCAGATTGTGGGACTAGATCACCCTGCAGGTCCCTTCCAACTCTATGATTCTATGAAATTATGGCTCAGTGGTGAAGTATCTTCTGCACATGCTGTATAGAAGGCCCCAGGTTCAGTCTCTGGCATCTCTGTTTGGGGACGCCTGATCTATCAGTCCATCTTGAGTAGTTTTATTGCCTCTCCAAGCTCTTGCTCAGTTTGAACTAAAGGTTTTCCTGCTGATCAAGGCTATCCATGCTCCCCTCTAGATTGGCAGACAGCAGAGAAGAAGCATCTGGCAGCGGTGCCCAGAGATCCAGAATCCCTCGATTCTTGGATCAATCGTCACATGCTTTTGGGCAGAAGCCCCGCACTCCCTGCTTGGTACAAGCGCTGTCCGTTTCTCTCTGTACCTCAGAGAAAAGAGAGGCGTGTTTGCAAGGACGGCTTCCCCACCGGAGCTTCAAAAGCTGCCCCTTGCTGGGCAGCTGCCCTGCCCTCTCCCGGCCTCCTGCCAGGGCCAGCGGCTCCTGCTTCTTGCCCTTTTAAACAGATAACTTGTTTTTGCAGCGAGAGCCCAGCGCACAAAGCCCATGATTCATAGCTATTTATAGAGAGGGCCGCAAGGCCGGGCCCAGTGTGAATGGTGCATTCAGTAGGGCTTATACACACATACTTTGAAACAGAGCATCTCTCATTCCCTGCCTCTCCAGGAAAGAACTACATGTCCCAAGAAACCCTCCTCCTTCGTTTGCATCTTTACCAGTTCCTAATTGTTCAGGCCTCATTTAAGCAGGGCTGTGGGTCTTGCCTCCCTTCTTCCCACTCCCATTTACAAATTCTGCAGTCTGCAACATAAATGTTTGCCTTGTACAATCAATTCTGCTCCTGAGATTCGCACGTGGAGCACACAGGGCTGCCTTATATTGAATCAGACAATCTGTTCGTTGAGGTCCGTCGAGACTGCTAGAGGCTTTCCTGGGCCTCAGGCCGAGACTTTCACACCACCCATTACCTTCTCTTTTAACTGAAGATGCCAGGGATTGAACCTGGGACCTTCTACGCGCCAAGCAGATGCTCTACCACTGAGCTACAGTCCTTCAAGTTTCCATAATAGTGATCAGTCTAGATCTTGAGGGGGGGGGGGGAAGGCTCTGTACCTGGCCTGTACCATTACAGAGGTGGGTGAGGGCTCAGGATCTATTCTACCTGCTACATTTTTATGCCACCCTTACTACAAAAGAACATAAATAAAGCCCTGATGGATCGGTATAGAGGTCTATATAATCCAGCATCCTGTTTCACACATTGGCCAACCAGTTACTTTGGAGGGCTAAACAAGCAAGGCATAAAAGCTGAGACCCTTCCCTGATGGCCTCTCAGTGCTGGTATTCAGAGATTTACTGCCTCTGCATATGGAGAATCTCTTTACTCACCACAGCTAGCATCTATTGATGGATCTGTCTTCCATGAATCTATCTAACCCTGTAAGAGCAGTGTACATCGTTCTCCCTTCCTTTTTTTTTTACCTTCACAACAACCTTGTAAGGCAGGATAGGCTGAGAAAGAATTACTGGCCCAAAGTCACTCAATGAACTTTTGTGTCTGGGTGGGAATTCGAACTCAAGTCTCCCAGATCCTAACCTGAAACTCCTGAGAGCCAGTTTAGTGTAATAGTGGTTAAGTGCGTGGACTATTATCTGGGAGACCCGGTTTGATTCCCCATTCCTTCACATGCACCTGCTGATGTGACCTGGGGTCAGTCACAAGATCTTGCAGAGCTGTTCCTCTCAGGAGTAGTTTCTGTCAGAGCTCTCTCAGCCCCACCTACCTCACAGGGTGTCTGTTGTGGGGAAGGGAAAGGAGATTGTAAGCTGCTCCGAGACCCCTTTGGGTAGTGAGGGTGGAGTATAAATCTTCAACATCATCTTCTTCTTCTTCATCATCTGCTTTTTCATCTTATTCTTCATCATCTTCTATTATAGTATACTGGTTCTCCATAAAGAAGACACCAGGGGAATGATTTGCATATTTGGCTTCTCCGGCAGAATGTACAAAATGGCTATGAGATACAGCTGATTGCCTGTTAATGCTATACAGGGCTTTTTTTGTGGAAAAAGCCCAGCAGGAACTCATTTGCATAGTAGGCCACACCCCATGATGTCACCATTGTTTCACAAAGGGTTTTTTGCAGAAAAAGCCCAGCAGGAACTCATTTGCATAGTAGGCCACACGCCTGACACCAAGCCAGCTGGAACTGCATTCCTGTGCATTCCGGCTCCCCCAAAAAACTGAATATATTTATTAATGCTAAAAATGAAATACAAAACACAAACCCATCCAAGCATTAACCGATTTTGAGAGTCTCATGTTTTATTTTGGGGAGAAAAGCAAGAGTGAGGAATTACTTTGCAAGCAGGTCCCCCAGAGTGGGTTCCCCTTCAAAAATTTGGTGAAATACCAGCCTAGAATATTTTCTGTAGGCCCCAGCATCTTGTCCGTATTATTGTCCTTGCTAACGTGGGCTCCGCTTAAACGGGTGTGATTCTCAAGAAAATTAAAATCGTTGTGTCTTTCTGTCTCCCAGTCTGAAATGGGGTTTTATGATACTTTGCCTCTTCACATACCTCTTTTAAAGTCTGGCGGAATGGTTGGGGATCTGGTATCCCATAAGGCAGCCCCCTCCCCACTTATTTCTCCGCACAGATTGGAGAGACGTGTGGGGCAGGAGGGAAGGAGGCTCAGATGGTAACGTGCTGCAACATTCCATACCTCCCCCACCCCATTTGCATGGTTGGAATGTGGCTCCATTTCCGGCAGTACAGCTGTTCCATTTCTGGATAATCCAAGCTTCGTGTCCCCAGAATCCAGGCTAGGGAGACTGGGAGATTTTTTTGTGTGTGTGTGGTGGTGGTGGGGTTCTAGGAAAGGTCATTTGTACAGTCTCTCATCTGTGGGCTGGAGGGCTCTGATGGATAGTGTTTGCGTGTAAAAGCAGTTTTATCTTTTTGTGATATGCATTACTAATATTTTTAAAAATAAATCTCAGTCTTCAACACATGTTGCTTCTCTCATTCGTTTGGCTGCTAGCCCCCCGTTTAACTGGAAAGACAAATTGTATGTGTTACTTCTGATTGTTGTTGTTTGTTTTATGTTGGCGTTCCAAAAAATTAATGAAACTAAGGCCAAGCTTTCCAAGAACATGTTGCTAGCACTGTGTATATGTCATGTTTCCGAAATAGTTGTTTGGGGGTGGAAATATGAAATTGGTTCCAAAATCCGTCTTCCCTAAAAACTACCCCAAGTTTCCAATTCTCAGGGGTCATTTCGTAGAAAAAAAGGTGCTGAAGCTCATTAGCACAACTCGTTTGAATCACTCATTTGCATACGCCACACACCTCTGACATCACCGGAAGGTGGACTAAATTATATCAGCTCAGCATCTACCTTAAAATGCGTCTTGAATTATAACTGTCATAATAAAACCTTACTCCCGTCATACTTTTAAAATTACTTTCTCCTATGTGGCCACAGTGGCTCGATGAAGATTTCCATCTGTCTGCTTTATGTGTCTTGGTTATTTCCTCCTTTTTTGTGGGGGGAAATATTAGAAAGTTTGTCAAATCTTAGAGTTTAACAAAATCCTCACGGGAAGGTTGAACAATGGAGCCCAGAAGCAAGTATTTGGGAGGGGTGGGGAGAAAGAAAGAAAGCACAATAAAATGTAGAGGTTTTGGAGTTCTGCTCTTGTGATGACCTGCCCCAAATGAGGACTGGTAATTCTTATGGTTGTTGACTATCCCAAGGCCACTAGGCATAGGGTTGCCAGGTCTGTGTTGGAAAATACCTGGAGACTTTGGGGGTGGATCTGGGAGATAGTGGGGTTTGGGAAGGGGAGGGGTCTCACCATGGTACAAGGCCATAGAGTCCATGCTTCAAAGCAGCCATTTTCTCCAGGGGAGCTGATCTCTGCCAGCAGGAAAGCAGTTGTAAAAGAGGGAGATCTCCAGGCCCTATCTGGAAGCAGGCAACCCTACGTCTAGACAAGCTTCATGGCTGCACCGTGGATTCAAACATGGATCCTCGTCTAACATTCTTCTAGCCACTTCACTACATTGAGTGGCTAGTAGAGGGTTCAGTGGAGAATCCCTAGAGAGCCAGTATAGCATAGTGGTTAAGAGCAGAGAACTTGAATCTGAAGAACCGAGCTTGATTGCCCACTTCTCCTCCACATGAAGCCTGCTGGGTGACCTTGGGCCAGTCACAGTTCTCTCTAAACTCCCTCAACCCCACCTGTTTCACAAAGTGGCTGTTGTGGGGAGGTGGCTATAAGCCACTTCAAGACTCCTTTGGGTAGAGAACAATGGAGTATAAAGCCCAACTCTTCTTTTTCTTTGGGGTGGAATGCATATATTCCCCCTCCCCTTCATTATGTTAAAAATAGCAGCTATCTTTTCGTTTATCCATGAGATAATATACTCCAAATGAACATAGTCCTTCCAACAGAACATTGAACTTTGAACCCAACGGCCACCATTCCAAGATTTATCTGCTGAGTCCTTAGTGTGCACATTCTTGCTGTCTATACTGCTGGGTCTTTATCTCACAGAGGAATGCTCAGTGTAGTTCTGTATATGTGACCAATATTTCATGTAAGCTATTCCCCCCCACCCCACCCGCTTCCCCAATGAGCTAATGGATTTTTGTGTTTGGTTCTTCCCAGCACCCTTGGGCATAGTCCAAAAAGGCATGCTTCAGGCATATTTTTCCAGGTCCTCCAAGTCACGATTCTCACATGATGACAAATTGTGGGGGGTTTATTATGCAAATAAGTTGCAGGGATAGTTCACTTTCATTTAGTGGAAGTTTAGCTGCTGGGGGTTGAGGGAGTGAAAACTGTATTCAGGGGAACTGCACTGCTGTATATTTATTTATTTTAGGGAATGGGAAAGTCTCCTGGCTCCATCCCCAAAGTCCCCAGATATTTACTGAGTTGGACTTGGCAACCCTACAGAAGTTCCATGCAAACTGGGCACAACTTGGGGTGTGTATGTGTCTCATCATGGGGACGGACCATCTCAGGTTGCTATAACCTGCGGGATGAACAAATTGTTACATAGGGCTTCCAGCTCTGTGTGGGGAAATAGCTGGAGATTGGGGGGTGGGGGGGGTGGAACCTGTGGAGGATGGAGTTTGGGGAGGGGAGGGACATCGGCAGGGCACAATGCCACAGAGTCCATCCTCCAAGGCCTCCATTTTCTCCTGGAAAACTGATCTCCGTCGTCTGCAGATAAGTTGTAATAGCGAGATATCTCCAGGCACAACTCAGGTTGGGAACCCTATAAAGCCTAATAAGCACACTGCTTCACCAATGGGTATCCACATCTCCATTTATCTAGTCAAGCTTACCTAAGCTCCCATACCAAATCCTGCCTTTGTTTGTCATTTCAGCCTGGGAAGGTGTCTGAGCCACACAGCTTCAAAGAGAAGGTATTCAAGAAGAAGAAAAAGGCATGCATGGTGTGCAGAGAATCCATCGAGGCCCAGGGCCTTGTCTGCAAAGGTATGGAATCTTCCGCTGCATTCCTTTCTGCCTTTCCCTTCTTCCCCTGGCAGAGCAACAAGAGGCTGTCGGCCAGGCCTTCCAAAAATGTGTGCCCTCCCCTCCCCAGATAGTCCTTCCACTGATTCAAACATTCTGCACTGCGACTTTTCTCCAACAATTAAAGAATTACTGGGTCCTTATTGAAGTAATTTATTTATAACACAGTTATAAATAAAGCCATCTTGAGCGTCCCTCTAAAAATCAAAAGTAAGTGGGATGAGCATGCCTCTCTGGGGAGGTCATTCCATAATCATGGGGCCACCACAGAAAAGGCCCTCTCTCATGTACCCACCAAACAAGCTTTTTGGATTGGTGGGATAGTCTGGAGGGCCTCTCTACTTGTGACCTTAATTCATTGACAATAGCATATGGGAGAAGACGGTCCTTTAGGTACCCTAGTCCCAAGTGATGCAGGACTTTAAAGGACAAAAGCAACACCTTGAATTGGGCTCAGGACAGGGCCGTAGCCAGGATTTCATGTTTGGTGGGGCTCACAGCAGCATTTGTTGGGGGGGGGGGAGGCCCCCCGGTGTGGCAGCCCTGGGCTCTCAGCACTGTAAGCTGTCTTGAGTTCCACAAGCTAAGTGCCCTTTGCCTGGGCAGTCACAGCAGCTCTGCTCCCCCCACCCCTTTCTTATGTGCCCCTCTCTCAGAGAGACAGAGACCTCTTGTCTCTCCCCCACCCTTTGTTCTGCATGCTGTTAGGGAAGGAGAGAGAAAAAAGCAAAAAGACCAGCAGCAATGCTACTACTTGTTCAGAGTGGCGTTGAGCAAAGGGGACAGATTGGGGGGCCTCCAATGGAGGGGCCATACAGTTGGAAGTGGGAGTTGAAAGGATGGGCCTAGCCCCACCTGGGCCCCACTGTAGCTACGGGCCTGGCTCAGGAGCTGATCAAAAGTCAGTGTAATTGCTTTACTATTGGGGTTACATGTCCCTGATACCTGTTCCAATTAGTAGCCTAGCCACAGCATTCCCTACTAGCCGCAGCTTCTCAGCACTTTTCAAGGGTACCTATGGTTGCCAGCCCCTAGGTCCATGCGGGGGATCTTCCAGTTTTGATGACTTCTCCTTGCTGTGGACTAGCTGATTGGTGGGGGAAACCCTGCCCCTAAACAGGGCAATGTCCCTGACATGATGACATCGTCTGGAAGTGACATCATCGCTTCAAGGACATTGCATGGGGGACACTCTGTTTTTTGGGGCAAACTCTATGGTTTATGCACAGTTTTACCATAACCCAGAGTGTCCCCTGCACAAGTTCGTCACCCACCCCCAAAATGCCCCCCAATTACCCCACCAGAGTGACAAGGGGTCCTGTCAGCCCTAAGGGTGGCCCCAAGTCGAGTGCATTGCAACAGTCTATTCTAGCTATAGCTAAGGCATGGCTGCCAGCTCTGGGCTGGGAAATTCCTGAAGATTTGGGGGGGGGGTAGAGGCTGGGGAGGACAGGGTTTGGGGAGGGGAGGGGCCTCAGCAGGGTATCATGCCTTCCAAAGCACCCATTTTCTCCAGGGGAACTGACCTCCTTAGCCTGGAGATCAGTTGAATTCAGGGAGATCTCTAGCCACCACCTGGAGGTTGGTAGGGCTGCTAACAGTGTTCCCTCTAAGTTGAGTTAGTGTGAGCTAGCTCACAGCTTTTTAGCTTCCAACTCACATATTTTTGCCTCAGCTCAGGAAAAAATGGCCCCAGGACAAGCTAATTTATGCAGTAGCTCACAACTTTAATGCCAGTAGCTCACAAAGTAGAATTTTTGCTCACGAGACTCTACAGCTTAGAGGGAGTATTTGTTGCTAGGTCTGCGTTGGAAAATACCTGGAGACATTGGGGGTGAATCCAGGCAGGGAGGGGGTTTGGTGTGGGGAGGAGACTGAGCATGGTACAATGCCACAGAGTCCAGACTGATTTCCCACTCACCTTACACCGCTCTCATGTTTCTCTTCTCAGCGGGACTTCCTTCCGGTTTCATACTATCGGCCCCGGGGCTGCAGCTAGCGTAGGCTTTTTCGCGCCACAAACAGAAACTGGTTTTTAGAGGTTTCTGTTTGCCGCACGAAAAAGCCAATGCTAGCTGCAGCCCTGTGGCAGATAGTGTGAAATCAGAAGGAAGCCCCGCTGAGAAGAGGAATGTGAGAGCAACATAAGGTGAGTGGGAAATTGGTCCACCCTTAGTAGCAGCCATTTTCTCCGGGGAAGCTGATCTCTGCCAGCTGGAGATCAATTGTAAAAGCGGGAGATCTCCAGGCCCCACCTGGAGGCCGGCAATCCTAGAGGTTGACAAGTTTTGCCATGGGTCACTGTGGCTAGATCTGACAGACCCAGAACAGACACACCATGCTTTTCAGTGTGCTCTGGTTTTGTACATTTAACAGTGATGGAAATGTTCAAGTAGGATTGCCAAGTCCCCAGCTGCCTCCGTGAAGTGTGCATGGTGTGATGACATCACTCAGAAGTGACATCATCGCGCTGTTGACATTGCACACTGGCCATTCTAGGAGCATCTGGGAAAACTCTATGGTTTTCCCGAACGTTCTAGCAATTTGGGAGGAAAACTCTATGGTATGAGTTTTCCCAGATGTTCCTAGAACGGCTGGTGCACAATGTCAACAGTGCGATGACGTCACTTCCGAGTGATGTCATCACGCCAGCGATGTCGGGGGAGGATCCCCCTGCCGTCCCAATGTGGGCTAGTGGGTTGAGAACTTCCAAGGCAAGAGAACCCCTGCCCGGTCCGGCAGCCCTATGTTCAAGGGAGTCCGGCCATACAGTTACAGAATCTAGTTCTGAAAATATCTCTTCTTTTTTAATTCTTGCAGTGTGCAAAGTGGCAAGCCACAAGAAATGCGAAGGCAAGGTAAGCGAATGGAGGCGTCTGTTGGGAACAACAATGGGAGAGAGATTTGGGGGTTGCTTAGCTGCATCTGTAGAACGCCAGTCTCTGAGCCTTCTGTTCCTAACTGTGGCTGCTCATTCCCTTCCCTCCCTCCCACCAAGGCTCAGTCAAGTGCGAGAAGGAGCAGCGCAACTCCCACAAGCTGACATTCCGTTCCTTGTGTGGGTTTCTTAGCTCAGCCTACATTGTGAGATAAACATTGTGCTGAGTAGGGTATGTTGGAGCTCAATGTCTCCGTTTTGTTGACCAGTAAACAGGGTGGATAACAAAAGTTTGAGCTTTCTGATCCTCCGGGGCACATTTTGAACCCCAATTTGAAATGAGTAAGCATAGAAACATTCAACAAGGAATCATGGTATGTCAGATTTAGGGTGACCAGGTCTTACCTCGCTCCCGGTGGAGGATATTCCTCGTGCACACTTTGCATGCATGGAGTGATGACAGCACCCAGAAGTGATGTCATCACGCCAGGCATGTTGCACACAGGACATGCCCGGCAGGATGATGGCACTTCCGGGTGATGTCATCACACCACACATAAGAACATAAGAGAAGCCATTTTGAATCATGCCAATGGCCCATCCAGTTCAACATTGTCACACAGTGGCCAAAAAAACCCAGGTGCCATCAGGAGGTCCATCAGTGGGGCCAGGACACTAGAAGCCCTCCCACTGTTGCCCCCCCAGCATCAAGAATACAGAGCATCACTGCCTCAGACAGAGTTCTGCTCCATATATTTATCCAATCCCCTCTTGAAACTGTCTATTCTTGTATCTTGTGGCAATGAAATAAGAAACACGCACAAAATGTACATGAGAGACATCCTCCGCCAGGAGTCAGGTAGGACCTGGAAACCCTAAATCTGATGTAAGGTTGCCAAGTCCCCTGCGTTCCCCAGTGGGGGACTTTCATGTGCGCAAAGCACGCGTGCGACACAATAAGGTCACCCGGAAGTGACATCATCATTCCGGCAATGTTGCACACGGCCACTCAAGGCATTTCTGGGGAAACTCTATGGGTTTCCTGGACGCTCTAGCCATTTGGGAGGGGGAATCTCTATGGTATCATAGAGTTTTCCCTCCCAAATGGCTTTGAGTGTCTGGGAAAACCATAGAGTTTTCCCCAGAAACATCTAGAGCGGCCGGCAGACTGTGTCTCCGGCTCAATGACGTAACTTCCAGGTGATGTCATTGCGCCAGCAACGTCGGGGGAGGTTCCCCCTGCTGGCCTAATGTGGACTGGTGGGTTGGGAACCTCCCAGGCAGGGGAATCCCCATCCGGACTGGGGGCTTGGCAGCCCTAATCTGACGTCATTGCATCAGTCACGTCGGACGCCAATGGTGGGGATTCCCCACTGATCAGCACTGTGCTAGCAGGTTGGGGGCCTCCAAAAAAAGACTTTTTTTCTCCTCATGCACCACAATCTGAAATGAGCTTCTGTGGACCTGGGAACTGAGTTCTCAGCACAGGAGGCCAGGCGCGTATCTGTTGACGGGGGGCTTTGTGATGTGTAAATCAGCACTTTACGTTCTCACGTATTCCTGTATGCTTCCCACTAACAGTCTCAGGTCAGTGTCCATGTTGGTTTACCATAGACAAGTAAAGTTCAAGTCCAGTAGAATCTTAAAGACCTGCAAGGTTTTCGAGGTGTAAGATTTGGAGAGTCAAAGCTTGGTATCAGATGAAGGGAGCTTTATTTATTTATTTGGTATCTTTATGAATCACCTAATTCCCACAATTATGGGGCTCTGGACAATGTACAGTGTTATAAAAGCAATAAACCATACAAACAGGATCAAGGCATGTTGTACGTTAATTTAAAATCAAGTGGCGAAATTTGCCGTTCCCTCCTATTTCCAGCATGTGGGCACCTCGTGGATGTGGAGGAGAGGAATTGGATCAGTCCAGGGAATGGAGAGCAAGGGAAGGGTGCCCGCTGTGAGGTAAACCGTCACTGCCCTCGACCGAAAGCCTGACGGAACATCTCTGCCTTACAGGCCCTGCAGAATTGCCCTGATGTTATATGGCAGAGAATTCCACCAGGTTGGGACCAGGACTTTGAGTCTCTGAAGCTTATACCCTGGAAATTTTGTCAATGTTTAAGATGCTACTGGACTCGAATCTTGCCTTCTTTCTCTCCCTTCCCCCTTTATAGCTTGACTCCATTGTAGGGTTGCCAAGTCCAATTCAAGAAATATCTGGGAACTTTGGGGGTGGAGCCAGGAGAAATTAGGGGTGGAGCCAAGATCAAGGCTGTGACAAGCATAATTGAACTCCAAAGGGAGTTCTGGCCATCACATTTAAAGGGACGGCACACCTTTTCAATTCCTTCCTTCCATAGGAAATAATGGATAAGGGCACCTTCTTTTGGGGCTCATAGAATTGGACCCCCTGGTCCAATCCTTTTGAAACTTGGGGGGTATTTTGGGGAGAGGCACGAGATGCTATACTGAAAATTTGTTGCCTCTACCCTAAAAAACAGCCCCTCCAGAGCCCCAGATACCCGTGGATCAATTCTCCATGATTTTCTATGGGAATAAATCTCCATAGGGAATAATAGAGTTCCCAGCAGACATTTCTCTCCCCCCGTTTTCTGAGGACCCTGAAGCGGGGGGGGGGGCCTCCAAACCGGGGGATCCCCTGCCCCCACCTGGAGATTGGCAGCCCTACTCCACCGGCATGAGTGTCCAGGGCCCTAGCCAAAATATTTGTATGTGGGGATTGTTATAAGGTGCATGTGAGTTTCACTGGAATTGCAGTTTTCAGGGGGAAAAAGCCCAGGTCAATTCAGTTAGGGAACCCAACAGACTTGTGTTATTGGCTCACAAATGCATTAGCATTCTGATTTCCCACCATCCAAGCACCCACAGCAAGTTTTCGTGGTACTGGCACACTCCAGATTGCAAAGGACAGAGACTGACCTACATATGGACAGTCATGGCACTGAATCTGAGGGCTCATTACTGGCAAAGGTTGCCAGACCCCCTTTGGATTTGAGGGATCCCCTGCCCCCCAGTGGGCGCTGTCTAGGGTTGCCAAGTCCTCTTCAAGCCCCAGCAGGGGACATTCATGTGTGTGCAATGAAATGACGTCACCCAGAAGTGACGTCATCAAAATGGCAGCTCACACGCGGGCTGAAGCAGGGGGAGGGCTCCAAACTGGGGAATGCCATGCCCCCAACTGGGGATAGGCGACCCTAATACCACCTCATGATCAGAAAAATCTAATAGATAATACAAAAGTGACAATGTGTTTGGGAAATGCGCTGCCTTTTCATCTGGACAAGCCTTTTCAGAATGGAAGTGCCAGCAGCTGATTCAACTGTTGGAATTCACTACCACAGAAGGTGGTGGCTACAAGCATAGACAGCTTCAAGAGGGGAATGGATAAGCAAATGGAGCAGAGGTCCATCAGTGGCTATTAGCCACAGCATATTGCTGGAACTCTCTGTCTGGGGCAGTGATTCTCTGTATTCTTGGTGCTTGCGGGGGGGGGGGGGGCACAGTGGGAGGGCTTCTAGTGACCTGGCCC